>NC_090445.1:581434307-584280316 GCF_031143425.1 Pleurodeles waltl
AGGGTAATGGTTAAGAGAGGTTGCATGTAGGCAACATATTCCGTTAAGGGATGACTACCTGACAAAGAAGGTAAAGGCGTACCACAGAAAGTTAGCAATTGGTCAGCACCAAGAGCTGGCATCTGGTCTTTAAGAACAATGGAACATCCAGTGAGACTAACTCCAGAGTACTTAGTGTGTTCCTGAAGAGACCCTAGTTTCTCCAATGTTGTGTATGCCCCTGTGGAGCACAACAGTAATTGGGAAGGTATTCGGGCAGGCCTTGAAAAATCGTAAAAATGTTAGACCTGCAGGTTGAGTAACTTGAATAATCTACTTGACCCAAGTAATGTACTTGACCAGTAAACTGGTCTCAAAACTTATCCTAAGCAAATATTTTAGAGTGCCTTTTTTCCTTCATTCCCACATACAATTACACCTTCAAATATGTGAGCTCGGCATTTCTGCGGTTAAAAAAAAAAAAATTTGCCTATATAAGAAACCTTTTGTTGATTGAATAAACATTTGCTCCAAGCATAGTAAGAATCTAGCCCACATACAGGGGACACATACGATTCATGACTTGCGTCTTGGTAAACTAAGAATTCCCATCGGGTCAGGGGAGTTTCTCAGTGGGTTTTTTTTTCTTTTTTTTCTTCTCTTCTTTCTTAAGTCCCTTTAAGTAAATATAGTACTGAAGCATGATGGCGGTGCACTTTTAGAGACAGTAAAAATCCAAGACACGTCAAAAACGTTTCCACTAAGTTGCAGTGTTACTTATACAGCTAAATGATGCATTAACAATGTGAAAATTGGGTTTCAGAAAACATTTGCACATCAAGTGTTCCGATTTGTTTCCATCTTATCAAAATGTTTGGCACACTTTTTTTTTTAAACAAACATCATAACTACTGAAATATTTTGAAGTGTATACTGTTGACTTGGTTTATTAAATATTGTGCGTTCCTAAATCCTGACACACTGCAGGCTTTCATTTTGCCTCACGGGGGGGGGGAGAAGAGAAGGGGAAAAAAAAAAAAAAACACCCCCCCCCTAGAAATAGCCCAACCTGATGAAACTAGGACTCACCATAGCAAGTGGGCAAGTAGATTTTTCAATGCCTGTAGTTTAGGTAGAGTGCTTTGAAGTCCAATTATTATAGACCTCAACCTGCACTACCAGACTGCATTTGGACCAGTAAAATGCTAGATGCATTCTAAAACAGCCTGAAACAAGTCCAACAGCTCTGCATGACTAGCAGCTCAGCCCAGGCTCTGAAGAAATTGGGAAACTTCAACCAAATCTACACTCCTATTGACTGAGTTAGGAATAAAACTACCTATGGGATACCATTTATACAGATGGGGCCCTCACTTCTTTGGCCTCCTCTAGATTAGGTATTTAGGCAAAAATGCCAATGTGTGGAGAACAGGCATACTGTAGAAAGACAGAACCTGGTGCTGAATTTGCTTCAGACATACCTAGTAGAGCCTGCGCCAAGAGGAGTTGCGTGTGCAACCAACAGCATCTTGGTTCAAAAGGGAGTTACACCAAGCTACACAAAGTCACGGGTAATTACCCAGACCTCATTCCATTTTTCACATCATGCCACCTCCGTTTGGACTGAGCCACATGCAAATCAGTCTTGACACCATATTAGTTGGAGGCAGGGGGTGTCGGTGAATGGGGTGGGAAATCTAGTCTTGCCGTATGGCCCTCCCCAAACCAGACCATGACCCAAGCACCAGCTTCACCCTCAACAAGCATGCCCAGATCTTGGTCCCGTGCTCACTAAAAATACATTCAGCTGAATTGTCCCAACCAAGGTGAAATCAGTCTGCTTGACTGATAACTTAAGCTTGATGCAGAACCAGGATACCACTTTTGGTATGAACCCTGGGTTTGTTCTCATTACCACTTGATCAGTGTCTACTTGCAGGGACAGTTCTTGTATGGTAGCACCTGGATCGCAACAGCTTAGTGACAATAATGATCAAGGTGGCAAGTTGCCTAGTTTAGGAACTTTAGTTGTGCATTCTGTATTGGCTCAAATGTGAGGTTATTAGTTCTGTCCGTACCACACTGAAGTTCCAAATTGGCATGGTTGTGCTTCCAAGCAGAGATTTTGACCTCTGAAGGCTGATGTGTGGTGCTTGGTTGCATGCCCGGCCCTATGTTGCAGGCTCCTCTTGTCCATGTTCCTTCCTTTGCGCCGTGCAGTGTCCAAATGGGCCTTTGCATTGTAGGGCTCCCACGACCTTGGAGGTTGTCCTTATTTTCTGTGCTGTAGCAGTTACATTGTACCTAAGCAGGGGGCTCCTGTGAAAGGCATATTATTGAAGATTATACCTCCTGTTCAAAGCTAGGTGATCTCAGCCAAGCAGGTCTGGGCAGGGTAGTAGTGCAGAGCTGCCTAGTTTCTCCCCCCCCCCCCCCTCCAGAGTCTGCTGCAGGCTTGGGGCCAGTGTTCATAGTGGTTTCTCTTTCCTACAGTACATAGTTTGCCCTCTAACTCTTCTGGCCGGTATTGCAAAAACTTCTCCATATTGTCCCACTGCTGGCAAGTAGGCATAACACCACTGTGCTAAGGCCCTTCCACTTTTCTCCCCACCATGTCCACCCTCTTGCTTTTGTTGGTGCAGGGAAGGACGAAGTGGGGGAGAAGGTCAGCTGACACATTGCCCCCTAATGTAAAGGGGTGGATGGGGTTATTTATTTTCCAGTCCTGTGATTTTCACCTTCGCTGAAGAGGTCTCCTTGATTCTCTATCCTGGTCAAGGACACTAGATAGCACTGGGAGAAAGTTGTTCTTTTGGTCCAGTAGCGGTGTCTACAGGACAAAACATGCTTCTGCCTCTTTTTCCAGTTGTACACCCCTCCCCCCCCCCCCCCCCCCCCCCACACACCCCAAATACATATTTGCTGCCCTTATGTAGCAGTTTTTTGTATGTGGTCCCATCTGGTGTGAGGACACAAATGAGTAGAGCCTAGTTTTTTTTTGGGGGGGGGGGAAGGGGAGAGGAAGAGAAGAAAGCACGAGAAGAAAGCACTACATGGAACACATTAAGCATTGCTGCCATACCCAACCATACAGTTCTAACCTGGTTCGATTGGTAAACGTCTGCACCAGCTTTTCCTTCTCAGTGGCATCGCTAATCCAGTATTTGTGAGGAATGAAATAACTGGATTTGATCCTGCACTGAGGACAGCCCCTAAAAAAGTTAGAAAAAAAAAAAAAAAAAAAAAAAAAAGCAGGTATTAGTACAAAAGCCACACCCTCCAACCCACGCCAGAGAATTAGATGTCCGAGCTCTCTAAATAATTTGCAAGGGAAAGAAATTTTTTTTTTTATATATATATATATATATATATATATATATAATAATAAATAATTTTGCTACAAAGGGAGTCCCCAAATCCAGTTTGCCATACTCTTACTCTACATATTCGTTACCCCGACTCCAGACAGCAGCTTCACTAAAAGTTTAAACTGCATACAAGCGGATTTATTTTTAATACCATTTATATAAATAAGCGCATTTTGGAAATGTAGTGCAGTGTGGTTTCTCTTTCTCCCATAATATGTTCTCCACATAAGCCGGACTGACGTTTTGGCCAATAGTCAGGCCGCTTTGCACCCGCTACTCCCATAACAATACTTACTTGATGACTTCACTCTGGAAGTCACGGCACTTCCGCCACTTGCGTATGCAGCCCACACAGTACGCGTGGTTACACTTGGGCAGGATGCCAAAGAGACGCTCGTGAGGTAGCGTTTTCTCATACACCTTGTCCATGCAGATGCCACAGACCACTTCTTTACTTCGCTCGAAGGCAGAATCCGTATCCCTCCCACTCACCGCCTAAAAAGAAGAGATTAGAGTCATCTGCCAGAAAACTAACTGCCAACCAGACTGCACAACCTCCCTTAAAGCCACCGCACCTTACCCAGTCTCCAACAAATGAACAGCAATCACCCCCCCCCCCTCCCCCCCAGCCACATCCACATCCACTTGCAGATTCGCTGGTCAACCACAACTCAATTCATTCAAACATGGAAAGACAAGCCATTTAAGTAGCACAAGGCAGTGGCACCACCTTGAGGCATGAACAGATGCCAGAACATGCCTGCAGTTGGAAATGGAGTGTCAATAGTACAGAGAACGCATGGTGAACATTGCGTGTTAACTGCTTAAAAAAAAATTACTTTTATAAAATCACACTGGGTGGGTAAGCTTTATTTTCACCATCATAACCCTCTAACGTGGGCACAACTGCCTGCTGGTCTTCTACTCAGCAACCATAAGGTGCATGTGTACCCACTGTCAGACTATTCTCGCCGTGCACTCCGAAGCAGTGTTACTAGCTAGTTACCCGCCTTATTCGGTCCCACTGCAAATTAAGGCAGCGCCTTTACCCTCACTCGTCTCCAAGTAAGTGTACAACCACATGCCACTTACAGGAGAGAAAAAAAAAAAAAAAAAAAAACGCAAAATCCCACTGACCAGTTAACCTGAACACCAACCAAGAAAGCTTTAATCCCCTTTCAGGCTCAATCAACGATTTGCCAGTTAGAAGATAAACGTGTGTTAGAGATGCCTCAACTTGCAGAAACTCTTCGGCCACTGTACCACTAAGCCAGCCTAAATACCAACCCTCCACCAGCAGTTCTTCCCACCAACATACCTTCGGCTCCTGTGCGGGATCCGGACTGCCTGTGCTTGGCTTGCACGCGCGGCCCTCCGTCTCCGAGCTCAATTGCTTCTCGTGCACAGAGGGGTCAGAGGCAGACCTATGAAGGCTGTGCTCGCGTGGCCTGGGCCCTGAGGGTGAGAAAGCGTAGGGCCTGTCACCTCGCTGGAGAACAGACTATCCAGTACTGAGTGCTGGCAGTAGAGTTTCAATATGATGCAATTCTGCAAAAGTTACCAAGGCTTTTTTCTTCCTTTTTAAGAATAAATAGGTTGAGATGGATAAGTAACCGAGTGTGTTAGTGCATCTACTACTGGTGTCCTTAAATAAAGTCACAGGTTCGACACCTGGTGAAACCAATCCCTTGCTTTGGTACAAAAACTGTTAAATTGGCTGAGGCAACACTAACTTGCTTTGCAAGTTCTAAGAAGCCAAAAGACCGACAGCAGATAGATTAAAAACACCAATATAAGATAAACGAACAGAAGTTAGTTATTTAAGCAGGGGTGCTGCTGCAAATTTACCAATGAGATGTTTACAGCCACCTCCACAAAGAAGCAGTGTTTTGTTACGGGCCACCTGGAATCAGCCCCTCCTACTAAGGAAACTCGCGAGACAATGAAACTCACCAGAAGCTTTCCAGCATCTAGGACACTAGGCACTATTCCGTGGGACCTACGTATTCTGAACGAAACACTTTCAATACCATGATGGTGTTCAACTGAGGTATTATTTCAAGCCACTGGCCACATCAAAATGTACAGAGTATGCTGTCACGTGCAAACAGGCCATCAGGCATGCAACTTACCACAAGGGTAGTAGCAGCAGCACAGAAGTCGGATTATACAAATTTTGATTGGGCATTTTGTTGGCACACCAAGGGACCCCTATCCACCAGGTAACTGACCAGGCTTAATGGTCATGTTTAAGCACAGGTGGCAAAAACACAAGGCTTCCAGCACAACGTTGGACTTTATAGGCTGAGCTGTGCACAAACCATTGCTCACCCTAAATGCAAATCTACAGCCAACCAGTTCACAATCGCCACCTCTGAGGAGACTAAGAACATCCACAATCCACTCCACCTGAGGGGCAGGGGTTTCACCATAACTTAAACATGGTTTAAGAATTGGTGCCCGAACCCTTCCAGTAACCGCAAGCTCGTTTTCCAAGAGAACGGTTGCCTTCTGTACAGTTTACTCTGCAGACTAAATTGATGAGAAAACATGGACAGTGGTGGGGCAACCCTGTAAGGCAACTTCAGGTTACTAACGCTTAGTTATTAAACTAGACAATAAACGTAAGAGTTAATCACACAAAAGTACTCCGCAATAGCCATGGGGATTAATTGCATATAGGTGCGCTCAATCTTCCATGATGGAAGAGACTGCCCCAGGACTGCCTTCCGCCCACTCACGGCAGGTGGCGTACCTTCTATCAGCTTGTGCCTTGGGATGAACTCCGCAGCCAGGGCCCAGTCTGTTGAAGGGAGCCCAGCTGAAGTGCCTTCGCCAACGCTTTCTTCATCCTCCTCAAACTCCGTGTTCAACTGCTCAAAGCTCCTCTGCAGCTCCGACACGCTGGGGAGCGCAGGCGCCGACCCGCGTCGGGCCCTGCAAATGACTGGCGTCGGGAGCAGCTGAGGCGTGGGCAGCAGAGGTGGTGCGGACAGCATGGGCAGCCGGTGGGCGAGGGCAGAGTCCGAGCCATGGAAGGAGGACGACATGAAGGAAGACTGCGGCAGGTAGACAGCAGGTTCGGAGCTCCGCCGGCTTCCTAGCCCCCCTCCAGGCAGAAGTGGTACATGCTGGTAACTGAGGAGACAACACGTTCGAGTGCTGTTAGTACACCCGTGACCCACCCATGATTTACAAAAGCACTCTCGGGCTCCTCAAAGGGAAAAAATATAAATAACGATGCCCAATCGAGCAGAGACAAGATAGACTAAGCGCACGTAACTAGGTAATGATACAAGTCATTAAAAACGAGACTAAGTACACCCAGATTAGCGTCTCTGCAGTAGTGTTTGCACGCGATATGGGTGGAAAGGGGCAAGCGTTGTGTGCACGCTGACGGGCAGCGATAAGTTTCCTAAGGTGCATGCAGGCCGTTGCTCAGCATGACACGGCTTGAGAAGTTATGTGCGTGCGGTTTAAGTTGACGTTACCTCACTTTGGGTTGTGGGTGTGTAGATTGGAAACAGGAGGTAAAACAGCACAGTGTCGCTTGATCTGTGTAGTCTAAGCAAAAACTGTTACCAAGAAGCATAACAAGGAGGAAACTAGATACACCTACACCGGTTTTCCCACCCCGATCTGTGTGTAATGAAGGATTGGATAACACGAGTTGCAAACGCATGATACCCCTGGAATGGACAAGCATATTTACGAGGTAGCACCCAACTACAGCTGTACATCAACGTTTGTTAAGAAAGGCCAGGTATGGGCGTTAGTGAAGCATTCTGACGCACCTCGGGTCATGTGGAAATGCACCAAAGCATAACACCACTTAATTCGTGGTCAGCATGGGTCACGTACAAAGGTATATTGAAGGCCTCGGTCATGGTCAATCACCGAGTGTCAGAAAAAGAAAGGAAAAAAAAAATACATATATATATACACACACACACACAAGACTAGGAAAGCAGCAGCAATGGCCGAGCAGGAAGCAGGAGTAGCCCGGTAAAGCCCCTTACCCAGCGGCACCCGCAGTAACTGGACTAAGATACTCACTTGCAGCGATCGCCATAGCAGCAGAAGCCATTCAGAAAGTGCCTGCAGATCTGGGAAGACTTTCTGTCATGCGAAAAACGGCAGTTCTGTCCCCATCTGCAAGTACCGCGGCTGTTGAAGTTCCTGGAAAAAACAAAAAGGACAAATAAAATGTGCTTTCTTATCAATGGTCGCCCAGGTGGCTAAAGGGGTCCCGCGATTCCGGTCAGCATAAACCAGACAGCGTGCATTCGAGCACACTAGAAGGAAGGCTAAACTACACCCAGATTGAGTACATGGGCTGAGCTTCTGGTGGGGCCCACAGCAGTGAAAGAATGATTTACACATTGCTATATAGTTCTTGCTACCAGGAATTTGCGGCTTAGCACCACTACGGAGTTGTTCTATTTGCACATTCCAATCATTTTGGAAATAGGACGCAGGCAATAATTGGGTCTTTCAGAAAGACAACTCCTCAATAAAAATTGTTTACTGTAACCCCATAATGGGAAGACTCCAAAGGGAATCAAGATGTGCTCTCAAGCTCACCGCAGGGATTCTATTTGCAAGAGTGTGCTATCAGTACATGGGAAGGGGTGGCATAAGTCATTATTTTGGCTGGGGCGCGAGGAAGATATTTATACAACGTTTAAAACACCTCGAGGGCAGGGGTGCGCTTTATATAGAGGTAGTAAAACGGGTCAGGGACAGCACTTTCACACATGGACTGCAAGATCCTTTACAGAGTGCCCAATCGATTAAACTTGAGGCGAGTCCGAGAAGTGACTCCTTTATAAGAAGTGGCGGAGGCCCTGGCTCAAAAGGCTGGCTCTCGGATCCCTGGAGCCAAGCAAGACATCTGAACTAGAAGGACTTGGTGCCGCGGAAGTGATCGTAGTGCATCTGACACACGTATGCAGGAGCCCAGGGGCACGCTCTCCAGACACAGGAGCCAAGGACTCCCGAAATACCCAAGGGGGATTTTTCGGATAAATGACTTCAGACTTGCATACTGAGACTCTGGGATAGAGAACGCCTCAGACCTCGAAGTTAGGAAGAACTCTGCTCAGATGATTGGGGTGGTACAGAAACCACCTCTAGGCGCAGACATTAAAACAAAACCGGGCTCACCTCGGCCCAAGACACACTACGCGCTCACTTCCGCTTAGGCGGTTTGTTTTGGTGCGCTGCACTCTGGCACCACACGGGTGGGTCACAGCACAGGGACACGAGAGCACTTGTAAACACGGGATCCGCGACGCGCTCGCTAACCTCCACATCCCAGTCAACGCCCTCGCGGCCCCTACCTGCAGGGTACCCTAGACGCGGACACCCCCGCTGCTGCAGCTGCTATGAGCCCCGGCTCCATCTTGAACATCCCCAAACGACACACACGCAGCACAGCTGCGCCCGCGGTTATTTATCGGCCCAGGACGGCCCCCAGCCCGGCAGCCAGTAGGAGCCAGGGAGCAGCCCCTCGGCCCGCAGGCTGGGGGCGGAGCCGCAGAGCCCGGGAGTTTTGATTAGGATCGCTGCGGGGAACAAGAAGGAAGACCTAGGACTTGGAAGGGGGTGGAATGCCTTGATTGCTGTGGGATCAGGCAGCTCGGAAGAGAGCCATCAGATCGCAGCATTCTGGGAAATGTAGTCCTGCTGTCTATTTAGACCTTCCACGGCCTAAGTATGCTGGGAATTCTGTAAAGTATATGGTGCTACTTCCAACAACACTCTCGGAAGAGTGGGGCAGAGCTAGACGGTACACGTGCAACTCAGTGGCGAAACGCAAAACCATGCGCTCCCTGCAGAATATGGCAGGGTGCCCCTGGAACTAACATGTTTCACGGGTATCCGCGGGCAGGTTGAATTGGTGCCCGCCCTAAGAATAGGACTCGGACCTGGAGGCTGGGGAGCACCTCATTGGTGGTGAGGGGGAGTGAGTCAGACACAGGTGAGAGTGAGCCCGAGGACTCCCCATCGGACGAGGGAAGTATACGGTATAAACTATATTGAGTGTGAACGACACCGTTTAACGCTGAGCAAGGCGGCACTTTGATGTGCTTCACCGTCTTTCATTCATTGCTAGTACTAGATCGTATGCGTATGTAGAGCGCAAAATTTTGAAAATGTCTCATTGACTTACTAAATGCCATGTACACGGTTGGTTGTACTGTGGTGGGAGAAAATGATAAATAACGTATTTTAAAAAAAATAAAGCCTGGAATCACCTCTTACACCTTCTCCTTACACGGAGGGGCCTAGTAGGCCCGTGCTGCGTTCAGGCTTTAGGAACTACAGTCCAGTAACGCCCAATGCCTACTACGCCACAGTAATCTTTGTGTAGTGCCTCGTGAACTGTATCTATATCTGTGGGACTATCCACCAGGCTTCACTCAAGAATAGCAAACTTAACAAGGTCCCAGATATCTCTGTATTCCACATTGCAAAGGGGAAAAATCACCTCCGCTCCCGTTTCTAAGACGACCAATCTTCACAGACCCTTCTCCGCTAGTTCTCCCCCTTCAAGAATGCACTTTCTTTCAGATGTTTAACTCACTCTTAAAAAAACCTGCTCCTTGAGAAACCCCCTTGTTTAGCTCCTTCATATTATGATTTTTGTATTAGTTTTTCACTACAGCTCTGTGCTCTAACTCGATGGGCTTGGTGTTTGGATATCCTCTTTTCCCTTTATAAATGAGTTCCTCACTCTAATGTACGCAATACCACTTACCGGTCTATCTGTAAAGAAGTAATGTCCTTCTGTAATTTGGGAGTTAAGACAGACTATGACTCGCGTCACTGCTTTTTATGGCCTGTCCCTTTTTTACTTTTTTCAGCTTCATGTTACAACTTCTTTCTCATCCTGTTTATGTTCCAATGCTGCTTGATTTTCATTAACTTTGTTTATTCCAACTGTATGTATTTATAATGCTACAGTCAACGTATTCTTGGGTTTGTTGTGTACTACCTCACCAGGATAATTTGCTGCATTTTTCTACATTATTGTCAGAAATCTAGCTAAAAGCTTAATTATCTACCCAGATTGATCAGCTCATAACAAGACCACCATAACCTTCAATGGAGTTGTCTTGATGCTGGGTATGCAGGATGGTGAGGATGCTTAAAGCTGCTCAGGGTGCTGTGCGGTCGATTGGGGGGAGGGAGAGGTGGAACTTCCTGGGGTTATTCCTCAGTTCACGGGTAAGGTGGGGTGACTTTGGTCACAGGATTTGGGGTCCATCGAAGTCCTCCTTAAACCAGTAGAACTCCAGCTGCGGCTGGGTTACTGATCTCTGGACATAGCAGATCCAGTGGTATCTTTTGGTGAAGGCTGGTGTCTGTCTTTGGGGACCAATCTGGAATCAGACAACAGTCTCGGGCCTATCAGACTCAGATTCAACTTTTGGCCATTCAGTATTGGTCTCTTGGGTTGGCCGTCGGCGGTCAGCAGTCAATCGAAGCATGTGGCTACTGACTTGTTGGAGTGGGCTACTTCAGGTTTGATGGCCTTGGTGCTGCATTCACAGGGTCAGCCGACCTTTGAGTCACTTCTTAGGCTTGTGGCCCAGGAACGACTTTTCCACGAGCCAGGAGCCACATGCAATTATCTGTTTGCCAGTCAATGAGCACAAGTGAAGTCCAGCAGTCGGTGCAGCCTCTCTTTCCAGGTCCAGGGGTCAGCAATGCAGTCCTTCTTCAGTCCTTTCTCCAGTTCTGTCATGATCTGCGGTTCAGGGTGCTGTATATATGTTCAGAAAGTGCCCTGAGGGGATGATACGGTCACTATCCAATGGGCTATCAAGATCCCCCTTAACCTTGTGACGACTTCCGTCTATATATGGTATCTAGCAATCCCAGAGTGCAGTCTTCTGCCCACTCTCAAGGTTTCTGAATCCTTCCTTAGATATTAGAAGATTGGTAGCCCACCATAAAGGCATGGCTTACTGTGGGCTACACACCCACGAGAAAACCAGTTTTTTCAGCTGGCCCCCCTCTGTTCCCGCCACCAGCCCATTTACCCGAACAAAGGGGAACCCTACATAAGTGTGATCACCATTTGCCCACCAAAGGTGGCTTCCCACTTTAAAGCTGGCCAGCACCCTCTGTGGCTTCCTCTAAAAGAGAGGTAACACCTCTCTCTGTAGCAGGCCGCTATTGTTCCTGACCCTGGGAGTCATTAACACTACTCCTCAGAAGGGCGGAAGGCTGACTAGTGGCCGGCAACTGTGAAAAGCCACCGGATAAATTGGGCAACAGAGTAGCTACTTTCTAAAAGTTGCCTCTTATTAAAAGTGACAATAAATTCGACTTGGGCATCAAGTCAGGTTTAATGCCGTAATTGATTTGATACCTTGAAGTACCCATTTTGATAGTTCCATTCAGGAGTTAGCTGGACTGAGAGGTCAGAGCAGTGGTTCCCAAACTGTGCGCCGCGGCTCCCTGGTGCGCCGTCAAAACTAGCCAGGGGCGCCGCACACAGTCTGGAAACCACTCGGAGGTGCTTTGAATCGGTAGCTTTTCCTCATGGTATTGGAAAAAAACACCCTGCATTAATTATTCTGACCAGCGGAGGGCGCCAAAGTACCATTAATAATATCCCTATAACAAAAATAGTTTCCAATAAATGGTTTTCAGCAACGTGAAGGAGAGAATAAAGAAGACAAACGGTAAATAGTGTAGGTACAGGTACAGGCTGGGATTACGTTCCCCCACCCGCCAAAAAAAGTAACATAACGGGGAGCCGTGGCCAACACAGCCAATAGGTCAAAGGAGCCGGGGATCAAAAAAGTTTGGGAACCACTGGGTCAGAGGGTAACTTTGCACTAGCTAAGAGGGCTACTAACATATCTACAGCAAAAACGACAATGTGGGGGTTTTGCTGTTAGGCAATGTTAAAGTATATGTTCTACTTAACAATATGCAGCTCCCTGTCTTAGGGCTCGGTAGGCCTTCCTTAAAGTAAACTTACATATATTGTTAAAGGAAGTGGGGGTTTGCCATTGGTTTAAATGGCAAAGTCAAACTAGCGGTTGTAAAACTGTTCTTCCAGGCTGCAGTAGCAGGCTGGGAGCCATTTTGTACTTTGTAACACAGAGGGTGGCACAATTAGTGCTGCAGCCCTTTGTGGACACTCTAACTTGTTCACCCTGGGTGCCCTAGGTACCATTTACTAGGGACTTCTAAGTAAGTCAGCATATGCTAATTGGGGTAGCCATTTCAACATAGATTTTGTGAGAGGTTAAAACATTGCCCCTGATGTCTGGTTACTAGGCCTCAGTGCACACTCAGAGTGAAAAAAACAAAAAAAAAAAAAAACAGTAGCTAGTTGAGAAAGAAAATCCAGTTTCCTCACATCACCACATTAAGGGCCTCATTATGACCCTGGCGGTAGAGAACCGCCAGGGCCAACGGGAGCGGGAGCACCGCCGACAGGCCGGCGGTGCTCCCTTGGGCATTCTGACGGCGGCGCTTTGGCCGCGGTCAGAAAGGGAAAACCGGCGGTCTCCCGCCGGTTTTCCACTGCCCCTAAGAATCCTCCAAGGCGGCGCAGCTCGCTGCGCCGCCGAGGGGATTCTGACAATCCTTACCACCATCCTGTTCCTGGCGGCTCGCCCGCCAGGAACAGGATGGCGGTAAGGATTGTCGTGGGGCCCCTGGGGGCCCCTGCAGTGCCCATGCCAATGGCATGGGCACTGCAGGGGCCCCCGTAAGAGGGCCCCGCTAGTATTTCACTGTCTGCGTAGCAGACAGTGAAATACGCGACGGGTGCAGTAGCACCCGTCGCACCTTCCCACTCCGCCGGCTCGATTACGAGCCGGCATCCTCGTGGGAAGGGAGTTTTTCCCTGGGCTGGCGGGCGGTCTTTTGGAGACCGCCCGCCAGCCCAGGGAAAAACTCATAATACCCTCCGCGGTCTTCTGACCGCGGAGCGGTATTATGGAGGGCGGCATCCTGGCGGGCGGCCTCCGCCGCCCGCCAGGGTCGTAATGAGGCCCTAAATCTTTTACAAAAGTAAGCATAAAGCAAGCCTGGCAGCCTGGCACAGTTGAAAGACTGTTGCTACTGCTCTGGGTATCAGAAGCACTGGTGCTCCAGCAACACTGATGTATGAACCCTGATCGGCCCAGTGGCTACCACTGGCATAGTCATCTGCAAGGTTGAGAGTCACTTGAAGGCCACACCTGCCTACGTGCATCTTCTGCTCCCAGCACAGGGAGACCACAAGGCTAAAATAGAAAGCTGCCAGAGAAGGCCACTGCAGCAAAGCCCTCCAAAGTCTTCTAGTTCATTGCAAGGCCGCCACCACAGTCCTGACAACCCCAGAACCACAGCAGGAGCAGAATCACTGCCTGTGTACCTCCTGAACCTGATAGACTCCACTGCCAGAACTAAGTTACCGCAGGGTTTAAAAATTGTAAACAAACACAAGATTGAGAAGCATACCTGGAGCCTGCTGCACAAACTAAGACTTTTTTCTTATGAATTTGCATCAATGGAAAAGCAAACTGATTTGAACTGTTGAGCTCATACTTACATTGGGAGTGCTTGAGTGGCTGCACCTTAATATAATAAACGCAGTGCCCAAGGCTAGGTGCTAGGGATCACAGACTCGCGGAAGCTCTTTAGAGGGTGGTGGGTACAGAAGGTTGTAGTGCCTAGAATGAAAAGCAGGGGTTTAACCATGTATTGCATTCCACTAATTGCGCTATGCATTATTTTGTAACACTGAGTGATTGAAGTACTTTCTTTTAGTTATAGGTCTAGCACAGGGTTGGGCAATATACTATTGTTAGTTGATTTTAGAGTCACGAGCTCTTGCCCCTGACACTATCTCCCTAAGAAGTCAGTGACTGCTCACCTTCACTACCTTGAAAGTCAAGTGAAGAAACAGTTGCAGAGTTTGTAGTACAGACTCCAGAGGCAAACAACGTCAACCACCATTGTTGTGGTCCAGTTGCCCGTGTGGCTCCATGGATGGGGTCTGACATAATTCAACGTACATACATATTTTGTTCTATTTATGATTGCATAGTGCTGTAAAACTATGCTTCGTCACAATGGCAGTTATGACTAATTGCGACTATGTGCCTTGCTTGTACTATCTTCTATGCTGTTCAGTCCTGCCTGCTTCAGCCTTGCTACCTCTTCATTTTGTTTGCTGATTGCAACAGAGTTTTATATACATGATGCCATTGCCCATGTTTACTCTCTGCTGCCCTCTGAATCTCATTTAGGGTGGAGTTCGGACTCTATAAGGCAATACATAAATATTACCATGCATTTACATATACGTGCTACTGCCAGGAAAGTAAACTGGGAAGCGTGCATGCCTGCAACTTCTGTATTCGTGTTTGTACCCCAGAGGACTCTGGGAAATGTGTTTCTATGTTTTCTGTAGCTTTGTTACTTTGGGATCGTCATAGGAACCTTAACACTGTCACTTCACTCCTGCCGCAGGTAGCAACTATAAAACCCATTTGAATTAATGTGCTTATTACAGGAAGTACATCCTCAGTTTTTGGTGAGTTTAAGCACTGAATAGGTCATCATGCATGCACTCTGTCGCTCATTCTTGTACTCATGCATTCATTGGCTCAATGGCCGATTCTTGCATTCATCCACTTATCCAACCACAATAAAACAGACCACAAATTCAGCAAGCATATGGAAGATAAATTAAAAGGATACAAGTAAAAAAAAAAAAGAAAACATACGGCCACCTAGATTTGCCAGGCCTATGCCTGCAATTCAAAAATAAAATTAGACATAGCAGCAGGGGGATGTCTTCTAATGTATTGTACATAGTGCATTATTGTTTTAAAGTTCAAAAATAACTACCAAGTTTAGAAGCAACGTGTTGGCCAATTTGGATAATAAAATAAATGATACTGTATGCACAATACTATTCCAAGATGACCATTGTAGGAAGCTGGCCTGGTGTGCAGTGGACACCTGTCGGGTTGGCACCTTATACCAGGTCCAGGCAACCCCCATTAATGAATGTAGATAGTGTTTAGGAAGCCAGGGCTCTCTGGAGGTAGCTATGGATGAGCAGTCAAGACGTACCTGGGAGACATGCAAAGCTTATGCAATACCACACCAGTCACACATGAAAGAAGCCACAAAGGTACTTTATTATGTACCTAAGTGACCCTCAGCGACCAGGGGAGCAGTGTACCTGGTCTTCCCAAGGACTAACAAGAGGACTTAGAAAATGCATTGTGCAAGAGCAGGACCAGACTAGAAGAAACTAAAGGTGAATTCTGGCAGAAGAGGACCTGCAAAAGAAGGGGACAGAGTCCAGTCCACAATGGAGTGTCCAGTGAGGGCAGGAGTCACTACCCACCCTTCTGTGGATGAAGATCCGGGTCGACGGGGGAAGAAGAAGAAGACCAGCTGTGGAGCCCAGGAGCTGAAGAGGAGTCCTTGGAGTGGTGCAGATGGTGCCCCTGTCGGACGTCGGGTCGCAGATGGTCAATGGTTTAAGGGAACCACCAATAAGCCCTGGCAAATGCAAGAAGAAGCAAAAGAAGAGTTGCAAGGCTGCAGAGGACCAGATATTTAATTGATAAATCATGTGACATTTGGGACACTTTCTACAAATGTTATAACCATGGGGGTAAAAATATTGTTGCTGTGACCGTTATTTATTATGCATGTAGAGGCATTTCGTATTGGCAAAGTCATTTTTAGGGTTGAGCGCACAAGCACTCCGTCCCTGTTGTAATCTCTCTTTCGGCTTTTAACCAAACCCATGTCACGCCTGTCACTTTCATTGGTTCGTGGGCTTGCCTTTTATATTCTGCTTGCTTTCATTAGTGAAAGGCATGCATACGTCATGCCTTTTCTGATGTTTAGTCCTCCTCAAGTGCACCGACCAACTACTGAAAACATACGAGGCTCCATGTTTTGAGCCTGGTTTCTGCACTACTTTATCTTTTTATTTTCCACACAGCACGATTGCGCTGGATTTTACATAGCGCGATCGCTCTCAGCTTTTTTTCTTTCAATTTATGTGGCAAGAAAAGTCCAGTTAGGAGTTTACAACACTAATAGCTCTAGCTCGAGCAAATGCGAGACCCGTTGCATTGCAAATGCTTGTTACATTACTGCTGTCAACAAAGCCTGATCGCTGGTAGTAACCTTGCATATGGTGGCACTAATATAATCTTGTCTTATGTGGTCACTATTACAACACTAATGATATTAGAAGGTCTCAATGGGTTTCATTGATAATAAGTAGCTCTTATTACAGATGAGGTTGGAGGCCCCTGGATTAGACCTGTGACATTACTTTCCCTAATAACCAGTCTGGCCTTTATCCTTTATCATTGGCTCATTACCATTGCCAACACAATCCTATTATATTGAGCATAAACCTTCCTACAAGATAACCCTCTGGTGCAGTCATATGATTAGAAATATGTACCAAATCAGAATTAGCAAAAAAAAAAAAAATACCTTTGACGAGGGCCTAGGAAGGATTCTCATGGAGCCTGTTGGATTAATTGTAAATAAGCTTGTCTACAAGCTTTAACACAGTATAATGACAATCTACTCATAACGGCCCATTTGCTTTTACAGATGTTTTTCACCAAAAAAGTGAGGGCTACTGACTTTGTAACTTTTCAAGAAATATATCAGCCCTATAGCCTTGATCAAGGCTTGTACCAAAACCAACTAATTCTTCATGTGTTGAGCGTAAGCCTTACTGCAAGGCAAAAAGGGTAGCACGAGCACTCTTTATTTAGTAGAAGCACACCGTTTCTGTCCAATCATAATCAATATTCAAAGCAACCAAGAAGCACTTCTTAGAGCTCTTTTCCTGTTGATTACATAAGGTCTGGCAAAGGCTGCGCTTCCAAGCCAGACCTGAAAACAAAGTAGGAAACAGTGAAGTTGTGCATTACGCTCATAAAAATGTTTCCACGTTCTTCCTTTAATGCATCTATGAACACATACATCAGAGAATGCCAAGCAGGGTGAATCAATTTTGGGGAGTGATTCTGATAAAGATCGGAGCCAACCAATTCCAAACTATTATCCTGGTTTAGTAGGAAGAAGGGAGAGATTTTATGAATTTAAAGAATCTTAATTCTCTTGTGACGGGGTGCTGTTACTTGAAGTGACATTTCCTTCTCCATCATGCTATTATTCTTGATATTTTAAAACCCATGTTCCTTTAAGTTGTGAAAAACCTCTGGTGTCTCCTCTGCTTGTTCTCTCTCCTCATGCCTATTCCCCTATAATTCCTGTCACTCCTTTCTCTCCTTACTGTTATACCTGGCCCCTGTTTCCAAGAGTTATCCCTTAATCCTTTCTCCCCATAACCAATAAGTCATCATGACCTAATGCACGCTCCTTATAATGAACAGGAAATGACCACAGCACTCAACAGGTGTACAAAAGAAAAAAAAGGAAAGAAGTATGAGAATAAGCTAAGCTTATATATAGCTATTTGGTGATAGAATCAGTCAGTCTTCAACTTGGTGTTCCAGTAGGTCTTTTATTTGGATTATTGTTCATAGATCCCAAGGTATAATGTAACAGGTACAGCCAACACGTGTTTCATCACAACTGTGACTTCATCAAGGCTGTAGAAAACATACAGTACCAAGTTTGAAAAGTGTACATGTAGACTGAAACAGAAAACCAAAATTTGCATCTCTTTAACCTTTTGTTAGAAAAGAGAACAAACGTATGTGTATAGGCACGACAAACAACACCAGTGCGAAAAAGTGTGTAGTAGCAATAAGTAAAGTATAATCGTTAAAAAATGACAAAATGAATGTGGAACCCAGTAGCAACAGATGTACACGGCTAAACGTATATTAAATCAAGAAATGAGTTTCAAGTGACTTGAGCACTATAAGTTATATGTCCATGGTCCCAATAAAACTTGGCTACCCAGTGTAGAACTACAGTGATTGCAATAAAATATTCAACAGTAGTGATATAAGAGGGTAGAAACGCCTACCTAATTTGACAGTATGAGGTAGGAGTACCTTGAGCGTTGTATGTAAAAGAGGCACCTGGGGTAAAGAAAGAAGGAAGTAGAAGACAGGAGAAAAGGGCAATAGAGAGGAAAGGAAAAGAGAGGTGATTGGCTGCAACATAGTAGTGGAAAAAGTAGTGCATAAGAGAAAAAGAGAACAAGGCTACCTGTATTAAAAGAAATAGTGGTGGGAATCTGATTCCGTATGTTGATCCCAACTTGTACACAGTATTGTTAGAAATGTTCTCGTCCATCATGAATAGGTAGGTACATCTTAGTACGCCATAGGATGTAGGACCTTGGTAAGTCCTAAAAGAGTGGGTAAAAGGTACATGTGGTGAGGTCAACAAGTGATGTAGGTGAGTATGATAATCAAAACTCAAAAGCGGCTGTGTCCCAGGACTGGATATACAATATGAAAAGTTGAAAGGCCCAGTGGACACGAGGCATGAAACCACTAACTGAGGGACTGAAGGGTAAGGAATACGCGATGAAAGTGCAGAAGTCGGCGTAATGCCGTACAATATCGCGAAATGGAGAACTTCATTTAAAGGAAGCGCAGCAGTGAGAACTGTATCAAGACAACTAAAATAACGGTATACTGGCGCAAGGGCCGAAAAGCTATAAGGCCACTGCACGGTGTGCTGTTAATATTCAGTAACTTTTAGGAATCGGTTTTCAGAGTAGCAGCGCTGCGCGGTAGATAGCACTGGTGCAGAGAACCACAATGCTGGGGCTTAGGGCGTGAATGGTAAGAGAGCTAGTGCTTGGGGCGTAGTGCACCTTTTCATAGTATAAATCACCACAGCGGACACTTTCGGATGTGCATTTGTTTACCATTTACTGCCCATGTTCTTGTTTAATTTCATTTGTAATGCACGCTCCTTTCATGGATTCTCCAATCTTACCAGACTACAATCCTGCATCCAATCCACTCGCCTGTGCCCCTCACAGCTGCCTTCCTTCATCCGACTTTGATTATTAATTATAAAATCCCTCTCTGCACACTGGTCATTCACTTTGTGTTTAGGTTAAGGTTCTCTAAATCCCAACCACCCACCTTTTACAACAGAAATGCAATCCCACCTTTCCACTCTTGCATAGATAACCAATTAGTATGTCACAATTTGTGAAGATAGATCAGACCCACCAAGGTGTCTGTTTTCAAGTCGGTGTCACTAATTAAGGCTGATAAAGATGTGATATCCAGACAGCCAAATGTAAATATCCGAAAATCAGAATTGAACTTGAGAGTAGCGGTGTCTGCTTTTTAAGGTCTCACTTGAGACAGCACATACGCTGTCACTTTCAATGAACTGTTGTTTCCTTAAAAAAAAACTCTAAAAAGGGGCTTTTAGCCTGCATTTTACTTACAATTGTTTGACTTCAATGTCACTCTTATTTTCTTCCTTTTCATTGGTGAGCAGGTCTGGGAGTGTCTGCTTCACTTGGGCTTCACTTTGTATCCATGTGTTTGTTTTCTTCCATGGAGCATGGACCAGATACTTCTTGATTACTTAATTAGTGTTTTTCTGTGCTATTTGTGGTCGGATTGTGATACTTCTTTCTTGTTTTTTTTGCTTCTGCTTGCACTACAACTTGAAACCATCAAAGTTGAAGTTCGTGCTTCCCAGTATTTCCAGTATTTCCAAGAGCTGAACACAAACAACCAGAAATAATAAAACTTTATAGTATGTATCCAATGTCCAAAACATACATTTTGGCCACCTATTGCTTTAATTGATAATTAAGCTGGAAACATACTTCCTTTGTTTATAGCTGATGCCATACAGTATGTGTTTTTCTGAATTTAAGTTTCCCGCTTTGCCATATTTACTTATTTGTAGTTACCTCGTATGTATTTTAGAGGATGTTGTAGTAATCATCACAAACACAGTGTTTTCAAAGGGTTTATATTTCACCCTTACCTCTGTACCTCTGTCCACCCCTGCACCCTAAAATCACCTGTACCCCCTCTACCTCTCCCCACCCCTTAAAATCATCCTCACGTCCCATTGCCTCTACCCACCACTGAACCCTAAATTCACCCGTATCTTCCTTTACCTCTGTCCATCCCGAACTGTAAAGTCACTCTTAGGGGGTCATTCCGACTTCGGCGGTCTTTTCTCCAGACTGCCGAGGCCGGGGGAGACAGAATACCGCCATTGCCGGTGGTATTCATGCCTCCCTATTCCGACATTTCCGCTGGCCCAGCGGAAATGGCACATCAACATTTCCGCTGGCTCGTAATAGAGCCGGCGGCAATGTTGATGTGCAGTGGGTGCAGTAGCACCCGTCGCGCATTTCACTGTCCGAAATTCGGGCAGTGAAATGCGCGATGGGGCTATGCCTGGGGGCCCCTGCACTGCCCATGCCAAGTGCATGGGCAGTGCAGGGGCCCCCAGGGGCACCCCCAGACCCCTTACCACCAGCCTTTCAATGGCGGTGTTTACCGCCACGGACAGGCTGGCGGTCGGGGACTCATAATCCCCAGGGCAGCGGTGCTGCCCTGGGGATTATGCCCGCCAGGCAGAAGCCTGGCGGGAAAGTGGAGGGGCCGGCGGCATGACCGTGGCTTTTCTACCACGGTCAGAATTGCTGGCAGAACACCGCCAGCCTGTTGGCGGTGTTACCGCCGGCTGCCAGGGTCGGAATGACCCCCTTAATGTCCTTTACCTTTACCCATCCAGAACCCTAAAAACATCCTTACCTCTACCCACTCAAACCCTAAAATCGCCCTTAGCTCCCTTTTCTCTACCCACCCAACGCTTAAAATCATCCTTACCTCGATTTACCTCTAATCACCCGGAGCCTTAAATCACCTTTTCTGCTGTTACAACTACCCACTAGCAACCCCTACATCACCCTTACTTCCTGCTAATTTTGCCATCCGGAACCTTAAAATCACCATTTCTTCCCTATACCTCTACCCACCTCCGAACCCTAGAATCACCCCACTTCCCTTTATTTCTACCCACCCTAAAACACTCTTACCTCCCTCTACCTTCTACCCACCCTGCACTCTAAAATAAACCTTACCTTCCTTTACTTCTACCCACCGAACCATAAAATCAACCATACCTCCTGCTACCTCTACCCACCTCTGAATGCTAAAATCACCCTTTCCTCCCTTTGACTCTTTGCTTCGACCCACCCGAACCCTTAAATCACCCTTACGTCCCTTTACTTTTACCCACCCAAACCCTAAATTCACACTTATCTCCTTATACCTCTATCTGCCCTGAACTCTAAAATCACCCTTACTTCTATTTACCTCTAATCATTCCTTAAACGTTTTTAAAATAACATAAAAATGATAAAAAATGTGTAGTTTAAAAAAATACTTGTGTGGTAAAGCACTGTGTGGTAAAGGTACCAATACTTAACTGTGTGGTACTTACTGGCGTAGTAAAGAATGGGTGGTAAAGATCCTACGTGGTAAGAGTTGCATGGTAAAAACGTTTCCCCGCAGGCAGGACACATTCCTGCCCCCTTTTTAAACACTCTCTTGCCTTCACCCTCGCGCCTCTAAATGTTTAGAGGGCACTATCTGTTGTTTTATGTCATCCATTATGTTTGCTGGGCACCTACACCTCTTTGACAGGTTGCCCCCATGCCCCATACCCCTATACTTTGGGTCTCAGCTGAGACAGCCTATGAGCTGTAGAATGCGAGAACTGTGTTTACTTACATGGGGCTTAGAGGCCCCCCATTGCTTGCCATTGGTGGATCTCATCATCACTCTCATTTCTTTGCTTGTTTGGTTGGCCGGTGCTGAGTTCACTTCCTCTTAGTGTGTTTGCCCCTACAGTGCAGCATGGCCCAAGTACTGCTTCCATTTCCCAGTGTCCTTCCATTGCTTGCTACTTTCAGAGGTACTTTTTCCCATTTACTTGCACCAACTTTCTCCCACATTGTTGTTTGCCCTGCCCCACCCTGCTACTGGGTTATCGCTTTTTCCGATCCACCTGCTTCTTCCTTGTGGTTGTTTGTTCTATCTGGCCCACTACCCCCCTTCGTTGTTTGCCCCTTCCTACCCCACCGGAGTAAGCACCACCCAAAAGTCACACCATCAGGCTTTCAGATGCTACAAAAACCCAGACAGTACTGCACTCCCGACTCTGCATGGACTTCTTAGCGCTGTCTTCATGCGGTGCATACAGGGCCAACTTCTACTCAGTGGTGAGATAAATAAACAAGTGAGCAGTGGCGGCCCGTCCTTTAGGGCGGAGGGGCCACGCCCCCCCACCCCATGAAGAGTGTCTGTCAGGCTGAACAAAGGTCAGCCTGACAGACACTCTTTATGTTCAGGTCAGGCAGCCAGGAGCAGACATGGGCGATTTGCGCAGACTCCTGGCTGCCTGAGCTGAACTTTGCTGGGCTGAGGAGATCACGACCCTTATGGGCGTGACCTCCTCGGCCCAGCAAAGGTGCCTCCAGGCCCTCCCCTGGGTGACGTGGAAAGCGTCACCCATTGACACTCTCCCTGGGCGCTTCAGGTTTAAGCCCTGAAGTGCCCAGGGCGAGTGTCAATCAGTGACACTTCGTCACAGAGTGAGGTGGGGTCAGCAGTCTCACTGACCCCATCCCACTCTGTGAGGAGGCTGGGACTGCTGCCTTCCCTCATTGGCTGACCTAAGGTCAGCCAATGAGGGAAGGCAGCAGTCTCAACCCTCCTGGGACCTGGAGGCTAAAGGTAAGTGTGTGTGTGTGTGTATGTATGTGTGTTATGTTTTACATTGAATGTTTGGTGCGCGCGTGCATGTTGAGTGTTATGAGTGTTGTTCATGGATGTGCGTGCGTGTGTGTGTGTGTGAAAGAATGAATGCGTTTGATCTTGTAAAATGAATGTTTGGTGCGTGCGTGCATGTTTGAATGGAATGAGTGTTGTTACTGGATGTGAGTGCGTGCGTGCGTGTGTGTGGAAGAATGAATGTGTGTGAATTTGTAAAATGAATGGTGCGTGCGTGCATGTTTGAATGGAATGAGTGTTGTTAATGGGTGAGCGTGCGTGCGTGCGCGTCTGGGTGTGAAAGAATGAGTCTGTGTGTGTGTTTGTGTGTGTGCCCCGCCCGCCCTCCTTCCAAAGCTGCCGGCCGCCACTGCAAGTGAGTATTTTCCCTTGAATGCCTTTTACGTATTTGTAAGTTTATGACATTGCAGCCATTCCATGATCTTTCCCGCTTTTGACAACTTCAGACGGCTGAATGGATGGCGGTTATCATGTTTTTTTTGTTATTATTCCTGAATTTGTCTTTCGCTCAACATCCTCAGCCTTTTGGCTAACATATCATGCCCCATCAAAAAAAGATAGATGCATAAATGTATATTTTAATTTCTTGTTGTGTTACGTTTGCTGACAATGTATTATTGTAATTTGTTCCAGAAAACGCAACGTTTTTTGTGAAGGCAGAGAATATTCCCATACTATGAAAACAAATCACTGCCCGTAGTGGTCAGGGTAAGTCGTGTCAAAAACTTAGTTTTTTAACTTTCAGCCATGCTGCACAGTTGCCAAGCTGCTGAACCTCGTGGCACAAAGACATTGAAAGAGCTGACATCTCATGTATTGGCGAGACCTTTTGGCTTTGCCAATGCTTGTTTCTTGAAGGAATGAGTTGTAGGAATACCCAGAAGGGACATTTTGTCTTTAGGTAACAAACAGTAACACAGGAAATATCAATTTAGCTATAAATTGAGGAGTATAAACTATTATGGCCACACCAGAAATACAAAAGTGTGTGTTAAAAGAGCACAAAGTATTATCTTGATAAAACATAAGGATGTACCTAAAACTAACACACAGTATGAAATAACATTTCCAGTAGGGAGAGTGGAGTTTGGAAAAATGAAGGCAAAGGAATAGACTGATTAATGTGAAAATACTAAAAGACTTTTGGGAGGACTGAGTTTCTTATTGTGAAAGTTTACTGTATATGACGCGTGAACACATACATTTTGAAGTCCGTTTATTCTTCTAGCTTATGTTACAGCCACCAAATTATCTATTTTCCATGACATTTGTTGCAGGCTGAAGTTATGCATTTTTCAAATGGTGGACCATTCAGCTTGAACCAGACTGCATTCAGCTCAGAATAAGAGCTCAGTTTCTTGCAGGAAAGCAAGGTGTATCTATACCTTTTATTCTTGTAATCAGTGCTGGAAAGTAGAGGGATCATGCCGGATCCCGGTTCCGGCAGCTATTTCTGGGCAGCATCTGGAATCCTGTGACAAAAGGAAACATGCTGAAGTAGTCCTGGTATCATTTTTGCAAAACCTTGTTACATTCAGCAGCGCCTGCACTTTGTCTGCATTCATTTCGGAGTAGCAACCTGCATGAAGAGAGAGGGGCTTTCTCAATTTTGGTTCAGCTAGCCCAAAACAAAGGCCTGATTTAACAGGACATCAACCCTCCTTTTGTTCACATATCTTCCTGGCTGGGAGCCCTCTGGAGTGTAAAGCCTACATACAAATGCAATGAAAGGAAACCGCGCAGCTTGTTACCACTTCACAAGTACTTAAGAAAAATGACTGGAGGCAGGTTGTTAACGCTATTCAGTTCCCTATGTAAGAGATGTCCTTGCATTGTAAGAATGCAAGATTTGTCTGTGGTGTGTGAGTAATTACATAAATATCGATCTAAATGGCAACTACCATTTTTTATTTAATTCTTTAATAGCACTACTCGTCCTGTTGTAGGGTATCAGAGTGCTTTACATCACACATAGCAGCACAATAAATCATACTATCAATGTACAGGAAATTTTACTTAAAAGAACAGGGATTACAAGGTGTAGGAAGCATATGTCATCCATACTTGTAGACCTTATATGTTAAGAATAAATGGAAGCACAGTCAGGATGTAAAACGCAGTGATTGTGGTTGTCTTCAGTAACAAGACTTTATTACTTCCCAAGGGAACTCCTGTTTGCAATCTTAGAATAATAGCAGATTGAGAATAAAACAATAAGAATCTAAAACAATAACTTATGGTTTCCCTGCAGTTCTTTGATGCCGATAAATAAATCACTGTGCTATTTTAGAAGGCTTGTAATTCTGAACTGGAATAACAAGATTATCTCAGTGTCAAACGCAGTAGCCCACTTGATGTGCAGGGACATTAATCTTCTATGCCAGTGGTTCTTAACCGTTTCACTTAACTAGGCCCCCAACTAATTATTACTGGAACCTGGGGACCACCACTGAATCCTTATTGGAATCTGGTGACCCCCGCTGGGTTATCACTAGAAGCCGGGGATCCCATCCTAAGTATTTTCAATGATTTGAACCTCTTGACAATACACAAACAAGCATTCATCAATCTCCTTCTTTCTACATTTCATTTTAGCAAGACTTAGTGGAAGTAATTCCCGTTGTTCCTTTTACTAAAAAGATGTACCTCATGTGCCAGCCCCTGCAGGAAACGTGTTCTTTCAACTGTAGGTAGAATGGTGGGAATGGAAGTGCAAAACATGTGGTTGTAACCATTTTGTGTAAATCTAGCACCTTTTGTTATGTCTGCTGTAGTAGAAAATGAGCTTACATACTTCACCCTTTCAGTTTTCTGATCAGTGGTGGCAGGGTGACAAGGCCGCTGCTTTAAAGATGCACTTTTCTAGGAGCTTTGGTTTCCTTTGCCAATGGTGGATTGCCTTCGTTGGCAGGGGGTAAGCTTTTGTTGCTGCTGTTGCTTCTGTCAGCAGGCTGTCTGAGGTTGCTACTGGGAGACTCCTCTCTCATATATTCTAAATTGGACCTAGAGGAACTGCCTCCTTTTTAGGTCTGAGCCTAGCTGTCTGGTTTGTTAGAAACATCTTTGAGACATTCAGAAAGCTTCCCTGTGAAACCATTCCTCCTGTTGCTTACCACTGGCTTTGTGGTTTGTAACGCACATTATCTGTCTTTCTTATACAAACATAGAGGTGCATCCAAATTAGAGCAGTCCAAAAAAACAATAATTCTAAAAATGTTTGTGTCAACAGACACGGATCCTGGTGTCATCCTAGAATGTTTTCCAGGATATCTGGATAATTAACTGAGGATTATGGAATTTGGATATGAGAAATTACAACTCAGTTTACTGTGACCATGAAACCTGGCTATGTTGGAATCCTTGTGACATCTGTTGTATTAAATGGTTATAGGATTGGGTTGCTTGAAACATTAAGGCCCTCATTACAACCCTAGCGGTCGGTGTTAAAGCAGCGGTATTACCGCCAACAGGCCAGTGGTAACAAAAATGGAATCATAACCACGGCGGAAACCGCCAACACATACAGCCACTTTTACACTCCAACCGCCACGGCGGTAGCAAAAAACACCACGGCGGAAACCGCCAACAGACAGGCGGAAGACAATGTACCGCCCACCCCATTACAACCCACCCATCTGCCAGCTTTTCCAGAGCGGTACCAATGCCATCAAAAGCACGGCGGAAACAGTACTTTGAAGGGAAACCAGTCACCTCTTGACACACAAGGAAGAACCAGGACGCTATAGAGCCCGAGCTGCAGGTCTTCCCCATGCTGGTGTTTCTGCTGATATACCAGGAGTATCTACAGCGGCGGCGACGACCACAGTGAGTACTGCACCTAGCACATAGGGGAGGGGGGGAAGAAAAAGAGAGTGACACACATACGCAACATGCAACACCCCCCACTCCCAACACCATACACACAAACATATGCAACAACATTACATATACACCCCGTAACACTCTGGAATAACGCAAGGCCAAAGTAATTGAGTCAAATGAGTGTTATATAAGAAATAGTTAGAAATACGTTGATAATTCAAAAACAGTATTTATAAAATATACAATATGTACAAAAGGCGGGACAATGTCCACTCAAAATGTCCGTGGCCCACTGGGCCAAAACACGTAGGCCAAGCCCACACTTGACTCCTGCCTCAATACGGAGAGAACACTGCAGGGGCATCAGTTTGAAAACACACAGGCACCTCAGGGGGTCAGGGGGGCACCTCAGCCGGAAGATGGTATAACGCAATTGCTCCTGGAGGGGGCTCCATGCCCACTGCGATGTCCTGGGGAGCGCAAAGCCACAGTCTCTCAAGGGGTGAGGTGCCCATTGCTTGGTCCTGGGGAGTGCAAAGCCACAGTCTCTCAAGTGGGTGGTTTGTCCACTGCTTGGTCCTGGGGAGTGCAAGGCCACAGTCTCTCAAGTGGGTGGTTTGTCCACTGCTTGGTCCTGGGGAGTGCAAAGCCACAGTCTCTCTAGTGGGTGCCGGTTTTCCACTGGTTCTGAAGAGGGCTTGGTGCCCAGTGTGCTTCATCCTGCCAAGGATAGGGTGAGTGGATGCCTTCTTCCACTGGTTCTTGAGGGGGCTTGGTTCCCAGTGTGCTTCATGCTGCCAAGGATAGGGGGAGTGGATCCCTTCTTACACTGGTTCCGGAGGGGGCTTGGTGCCCAGTGATGCAGCACAGGGGATGTGCAAGGTCACAGTCAGTCACAATTTTCTGTGGGCAGGATGCATGACACACCATGGATGCATGACTACAGTCCATTCACCGACGGGGAACGGCTGTACAGTGGTTGCAGTGCCAGTGCAGGTGGCGGTGCTGCCAGTGGTGGGGGGAGACACCGCCCTTCCCATGCAGCCTCAGAAGGCTGCCCACTGGGGCTGCTGCTGGTGGCGGTGCAGCTAGCGGCGGTGCTTGTGACGGTGGCGGTGCTGGCCACGGTGCAGCTGACGGTGGTGGCTGCAGTGCGATGGCGGGGCTGCCAGTGGAGTGGGGAGGCTCCAGCCCTTCCCCTGTAGCCTCGGACGGCTGCCCACTGGGACTGCTGCTGCTGGTGGCGGTGCTGCTGTCCGTGGTGCAGGTGGCGGTGGTGGCCGTGGTGCAGGTGGCGGTTCTGCCAGTGGAGCGGGGAGGCTCCAGCCCTTCCCCTGCAGCCTCAGACGGCTGAAGTGCCGTGGCTGGTGTTCTGTGCCCCTTCCTGCCCTTGGCAGATGGTGGTGCCTCATTGCTTCTGCCAGCTGGAGTCTTTACCTTGGCCTTGCTGGTTGGTTGTGCCTCCTTCTCCTTGCTGGATGCTCTTCCATTTTTGCCCTTTCCTGGTGGCGGAACCTTCTTGTCCTTGGCAGGTTTTGGTGGCACACTGGCTGGGCTGACGGGAGCCTCCTTAGAGCCTCTCAGAGCCCCAGAAACCACAGCGGATGTGGACTTGGTGGCTGAGGTGCTGGGCTGGGTTCTGCCCACCCTAGCCCAAGGTGAAGGACGTTGGGGGGGGGGCAGAAGGGGAGGGAATAGGTCAATGCTGGCGAGGAAAAGCGCCTTAGGGACACTGGGGTGGGAAGAGGGTGAAGGTTTGGGAGTGGAGGAAGAGGGAGTGGTTGTAGGAGGTTTCAGTCTGCTGTGTTTGGGTGCAGGTGCATGAGCTGGATGCTGTTGTGAGGTGGATGGCTGTTGGATGGGTTTGCGTTTGTGTACTTTGGGAGGAGGGGTCACAGACACAGTGGGAGAGGACACAGGGGACGTGTACATGGATGTGGGGATGGTGACTGCCAGTGAGGGGCGTGTAGTGATAGGCGTGCTGGTGATGGAGGTAGTGGATGAGGATGTACTGCATGCAGGTGTGAGTGAAGATGCTACTGGGAGGGAGGTGGACGAGGAGGGGGGCACAGTGGAGGCAGTGGATGTTGGAGTGTCTGCTTCTGGATGGTCCTTGTGTGAGTGCCTGTGGGATGATGTGTGGTGCTTGTGTTTGCCCGAGCCACTTCTGTGTGTTGATTTGGGTGAATGCTGGTCTGAAGGTGTGCTTGGGATAGGTTGGGGTTGTGGGGATTGGGACTGGGTAGAGGAAGTTGGAGGGGGGAGGCTGGAGAAAGGGACAATGGCTGCCATCAGTGCGGAGGCCAGAGCCTGAAATGCTCTGTTGGGCCGCCAAACCAGAGTGAATGCCCTCCAGGTATGCATTTGTTTGTTGCAAATGCCTCTCGACATCCTGGATGGCATTCAGAATGGTTGACTGCCAACAGTGAGGGATCTCAAGAGGTCAATAGCCTCCCCACTGATGGCAGCAGGGCTGACTGGGGCAGGGCCTGAAGTGCCTGGGGCGAAGGAAATGCCCACCCCCCTGGGTGAGCTGGCCCGGGAAATACACTGAGGGGGTGCTGGGAGGGTGGTGCTGGTACAGGGGTGGCGGCTGTACCTGTTGTTGGGGTGGGCACAGAGGTGTCCGCCACTGCCAGGGAGCTTCCATTGGAGGAGTAGTTGCTATCTGTAGTGTTTCCTCGCCCTCCGTCTCACTGGTGCCCTCACTGTCGGTGGATTCGGCCTCCAGGCCCATGTGGGATGCAGCTCCATCCGTCGACCGGTGCCTCTGCTCCTCTGCCAGATGATGCTAATGCACACAAGGACAGGGTGACAAAACAAAAAAGGGGGTGGAGAGACAGAGGATACACTTGGTCAATGCCAGCAACACCACTACCGTTGGCGTACACAACACACAGGGAGCTGCCCTATGCACTAGGCCATGCACTACAAGTTACACAGCTAGTCACCAGCCCATGGGGTACAATGCCTAACGCCCTTAGCTGCACACCTGTAACCCACAGGACCCTGCCCAGTAGTAGATACCCCCTAACACTATTGGGGTTGAAGTGCTTCAGAGCCTGCCCAACAAGGGACCTACCCTGCCCATTCGGCATGGCCTCGGGGCACCCACAGCCCACATCCCCCACCCAGGTAAAACCTTAACGCACGCAAAGACATGATTCTGAATCTGTTCTCATCCCCTTGTGGCTGCTGTGATGCCTTCAAGCGCCCATCCAACTCCGGATAGGCCACCGCCAGGATGCAGAACATCAGGGGGGTCAGGGTACGACGGGCACCCCTTCCTCGTTGGGAGGCCAGTCCCAGCTGGGCCTCCGCCGTCTTCCTTGCCCAGCGGCGCAGATCCTCCCACTGTTTGCGGCAGTGGGTGCTCTGCCTGTCAAAGACCCCCAGGGTCCACACCTCCTTGGCGAAGGCACGCCAAATACCCTTTTTCTGATGGGCGCTGACCTGCAGGGAAATACGCATTGAAAAAAGGGACTAGTAATACCGTCCGGACTGTTACACTCAAGTCCCACAATATCCTCCCTCCCATCCCCATACACACAGACATTGACCACCAGACATGCAGCACTCTACACAGGACCACTCTGCCCCCCCCACCCCCACACGAGGCATACACACACAGCCCTCCATACATTCATGGTCCACGCATCATGCTTACAGTGTACTCACCTGTTTGTCTGGAGGACCATAGAGTGACGCATACTGGGGTAGGACCCCATCCACCAGTCTCTCAAACTCCTCCGAAGTGAAGGTGGGGGCTCTTTCCCCAGACACTTGAGCCATTGTCGCTTCCAGACACAGGTCACAACAGCACTTGCAGTATAGGTCCTCTCCTGTTGAAGGTCAGATAGCAAGTGATTGAACAGATAGAAAATGGTGGTCACGTCCGCGGCAGTGCATACCGTCACTGCCGGCGTACATCGCCATTGGCTCCTCGAACCCATAGGCCTCAATGATAACCAATGCGAAGTTGTGCTGTGGTTATCGACCGCCGACCGCAACAGCGCATAACGCCAGCGGAATTACCTCATTTCCACTTGTCTCTCCTCAGAGGTCAGGCAGCCGCTATTTCAGGGGGACACAGGCCATGCCACCTAACTGCGTCACAGCAGACATTGGCACATCAACTGATTTTCAAATTCACATACTGTTTCTGTAAAGGAAGAAACACATTTTTATTGCAACATATTTGTGAATATGACCCTCTGCTCACCGTTTTCCAGTTCAACCGCTGAGGATGAATAGGAGATGGAGACATCCCTCTGTGTACAGACCCCTTGTGGACCTGGCGACTATGGAGGACCGGCACATAATCCTTACCTACAGACTTGATCGGGCCACTATCCAAGAACTGTGTGCCCAATTGGAGCCAGACCTAATTTCAGCTATCCGCCACCTCACAGGTATCCCCCCCTCTAGTGCAGGTCCTGTCAGTGCTCCATTTCCTGGCAAGTGGTTCCTTCCAAACAACAGTGGCCATGGCATCAGGGATGTCTCAGCCAATGTTCTCCAACGTGTTGACCAGAGTGTTGTATGCCCTGCTGAAACACATGGACAGCTACATCGTATTCCCCCAGGTGGAGGATTTGGCCACAGTGAAAGCTGACTTTTATGCCCTGGGACATATCTCCAACATCATTGGTGCCATTGATGGTACACATGTAGCATTTGCCCCCCCCCCCCCCACCCCCACCCCCCGGAGAAATAAAAAAGTGTTCAGGAATAGAAAAATCTATCACTCTCTGAATGTTCAGATGGTGTGTTTGGTGGACCAGTACATCTCCCATGTGAGTGCCAAGTATCCTGGCTCTGTGCATGATGTCTTTATCTTGAGGAAGGCAGCGTCCCATATGTGATGACTCAAGTCCAGAGGCACCGGGTGTGGCTAATAGGTGAGCCCAAGGTCCCCACCCAGTATATGTTGGTGTATGGGTATTGGGTTGTCCCTAAGGGTGAGTGTGTGGCTAACAGGTATCCCTCGATATTTGCAGGTGACTCTGGTTACCCCAACCTCTCATGGCTACTGACCCCAGTGAGGAATGCCAGGACAAGGACAGAGGAACGTTACAATGAGGCACATGGGTGAACAAGGAGGATAATTGAGAGAATTTTCGGCCTCCTGAAGGCCAGGTTCAAGTGCCTCCATCTGACTGGTGGATCCCTGTACTACTCACCCAAGAATGTGTGCCAGATCATCGTTGCCTGTGCTGGATGTTGCACACCCTGGCCTTGAGACACCAGGTGCCTTTTCTGCAGGAGGATGGGCCTGGAGATGGTCTTGTGGCAGCGGTGGAGCCTGTGGACAGTGAGGAAGAGGAGGCAGAGGATGAAGATGTGGACAACAGACGTCTCTCACACAGCAGTACTTCCAGTGACACAAAGGTAAGACACTGTAACTTCACTTTACATTGCAGATTTGTCTTAGACATTGGACATGGCAGCATGATTTCCCTATGTCTATGGCCACTTACTGTACCCTTTGGCATCTCTATTTTCAGATTTCTGTGCCCCACTCTGGCTCCTGTTGTGTTTATTGCTGCCCACTACAGGTCATACCAATGTATTTATAACTGTATATATGAATTGCAATGTTTACAGATTGTTGAACTAATACATATTTCAATCAGTTGACAGACTCTAGACTTGTATTTGTTCAAAGGGTGTTTATTTAAGTGCTAAGAGGTTAAGGGGGATGTGCAATTTGCTGGGGTGATGGTGGAGGAAAGTCCAGTTAGAGTCCAGTCTCTTTGTATAACAGGTGCATTGCCCAAGGGGGCATAGGAAGGGGAGCAATGGCAGTTCAAGGTGGACAGGGTAACAGAGTGGGACACAAGGGTGACAGTCAGGAGAGTCTTATTTCCTGGTGGGGGTCTTGGCAATGTTCTCTGGCTTCTGCCTGGATCGCAGGGACCGTTTGCGGGGTGGTTCTTCTTCTGCAGGGGGTGAGGTGCTAGTGGCCTGTTGTTCCAGTGGCGGGCCTCCTGTCCACTAGCGCCGGCGGAGGTGGAGGGCTGTTCTTCGGGTTGGCTATTGTCAGGGGCCCGTTGGTGTGCCACTGCCTCCCTCATGGTGTTGGCCATGTCAGCCAGCACCCCCGCAATGGTGACCAGGATGGTGTGGATGTGTTTCAGGTCCTCCCTGATCCACAGGTACTATCCCTCCTGCAGCCGCTGGGTCTCCTGCAACTTTGCCAGTATCTGGCCCAAGGTCTCCTGGGAATGGTGGTATGCTCCCAGGATCCCTGCAAGTGCCTCGTGGAGAGTGGGTTCCCTGGGCCTGTCCTCCCCCTGTCGCACAGCAGTCCTCCCAGCTTCCCTGTTGTCCTGTGTCTTTGTCCCCTGAACTGTGTGCCCACTGCCACTAACCCCAGGTCCCTGATTGTCTTAATTTTGTGGGGTTGCCTGGGGTCCCTATAATGGTGGACACACTGCTGACTGACGTGTCCTGGGGACAATGGTATGCGCCCGCTGGGTGGTTGCTGTCCTGGTGTTTCCTAAGGGTAGGGGGCTGTGGTGGTATGGGACTGTGGAAGGGTAACCGACTGTCCAGAGGTCCCTGATGGGCCAGGTTGGTCATCGTGATCCAGGTGTGCAGAGCTGCTGTCATCACTGTGGGCCTCTTCTGTGGGGGGACTGGATGTTGGTGGCACCTCCTCTCCGGTGATGTTGAGTGGGGGTCCTGTAGGGATGTAAATGCAGTGTTATTGTATCTGCGTGTGCCGTCTTGTGCATGGGTGTGTTTCCATGTATTGTTGTGATAGCCCTGTCAGCTTTGCCTTGTGTGCGTGGTGATTTTGTGGGTTAGGTGATTCTCTCTAATGGGCATGCTTTAGTGATGGGTGTCCATGCAGGTCTGTGATGGGTGTCCATGCATTGGTGTTGCATGCAGGGCTTGGTATTGGGATGGGTGGGTTGTGATAGTGGGGTATATGTGAGGTGGTGGAGTGATGGGTGTGAGGGTAGGGGTAGGAGTTTGTGATGGCAGGCAGGTAGTGTGGGGGATATAGTAGTAAAGATTTGACTTACCAGAGTCCAGTCCTCCTGCTACTCCTGTGAGTCCCTCAGGATGCATGATCGCCAAGACTTGCTCCTCACATGTTGTTAGTTGTGGGGGAGGAGGTGGGGGTCCACCGCCAGTCCTCTGTACGGCTGCATGGTGTCTAGATACCACGGAACGTACCTTGCCCCGTATGTCGTTCCACCTCTTCCTGATGTCATCCCGTGTTCTTGGATGCTGTCCCACTGCGTCTACTCTGTCCACGACTCTCCACCATAGCTCCATCTTCCTTGTAATGGACGTCTGCTGCACCTGTGATCCGAATAGCTGTGGCTCTACCCGGATGATTTCCTCCACCATGACCCTTAGATCCTCCTCTGAAAACCTGGGGTGTCTTTGGAATGCCATGGATGTAGTGTGAGTGGTATGTGTGAGGATGTGTGGGGTGATGTGGTGTGTGCTGTGAGGTGCGTGGATGGTGTATGGGTGATGGTGTTCTGTGGCTCAGATTGAGTGGGTGCTCCTGGCTTGTCTCTCTCTCTGTTAGCAATCTTTTTTTTTTCGTTGAAAGGGTTGTGGGTAATGTGGGTGGGTGTTTTATAGTGGTGTGGGTGTGGTGTGTGTGTGTGTGTGTGTATGTGTCAGGTGTGTGTAGTTTGAATTGTCCAATGTGGTGTAGTTTTGTAAGTGTGGGTGTATTTTGAGCACGGCGGTGTGTACCGCCAATGGTTTACCGCTGTTGAAAGACTGCAGCGGTGATTTGTGGGTCCTTATACTGTGGGCGTATTTCTGTTGGCGTAACGGTGTGGGTTTTGGTACCGCCAGTTTATAACTGACCTTTGGTCTGGCGGACTTGTGTGGGTGTCTGTATAGTGGCGGACTTCTCTGTGTGGGTCATAATACCCGTAGCAGTATACCCCCACGGTCACGGTATGTTGGTGGCAGTCAGCACGGCGGTAGGCGGCATTTACCACCAATGTTGTAATGAGGGCCAGAATGTCTTAATGAAGTTCGATATTCACTTCTTAATGAAGTTCGATATTCACACCAAAAGTGTTAGCGGAGACTGTGATTGTTTTAATCTGTGTGGAGTAAAGAAACCATTGGAAAAAACACGAACATCTTTTTTGAATTGTTGTTTTTTTTGGACTTATCTAAATTGGATGCACCTCTATGTTTGTATACTTATGTTGATCTACTGGGCAGTGGTATTTGTCAGCGGCGGATACCAGATAGGGTGTCCACCATACCTTTAATCTAAGAACTCGGCAGGAGGTATGAGTTTTAAACCACTTGGCAGCATCAAATGTTTTTTCCAAATAATATTCTGGTTTTCTATTTGCTGGCTTTATTTGTTTTATGCTGTCCAGGCTCAGTTTGTCCCTTCCAAGAAGCAAACACTTCTCACACTACTTCTCCTTGTATTCTTCCAAGAGTGCCCCCTTCTGTAAATAGACCCTTATCTTGTCACATTTTCTGTGCATTCAAAGACAGAGGTCAAATGTCAGGCCGTCTTCTGAGGGAGCTTGGGGCCAGATGTAGCAAGAAGGCAAATTGCGACTTGCAATTTGCGAGCCCGTGCGACTCGCAAATTGCAAGTCGCAATTTGGTGTGCAGAAAGGTGTCTCAGACACCTTCTGCAACTGGCAATGGGGTCGCAAAGACCCACCTCATTAATATTAATGAGGTGGGTCGCAGTTTGCGACCCCATTGCGAGTATGGGCACTCACGGGGATGGTGGCCTGCTGGAGACAGCAGACCACCATGTCCGTGACTGCTTTTTAATAAAGCAGTTTTTTTTTCTAAGTGCAGCCCGTTTTCCTGAAAGGAAAACGAGCTGCACTTTGAAAAAAAAAACGAAACCTTTAGTTTCTGATTTTTTCAGGGCAGGTAGTGGTCCATTGGACCACTGCCTGCTCTGAAAAAATTATTTTTTTTTCAGTCACAAAGGGGAAGGGGGTCCCATGGGGACCCCTTCCCGTTTGCGACTGGGTTACCATCCACTTCAAGTGGATGGTAACTGCGATTCCATTTGCTACCACTTTCGCGGTCGCAAATGGAATTGAATTGCATTGCGAGTCGCAAATAGGAAGGGAACACCCCTTCCTATTTGTGAGTCGAAAATGCATTTTGCGAGTCGGATCCGACTCGCAAAATGCATTTCTGCATACCGGAGAGGCTTTTGCGCCTCGCAAACGGCGTTTTCGCTGTTTGCGAGGCGCAAAACCCTTTCTACATCTGGCCCTTGGTGTTTACTTTTCTTTCTCTGACTTCAAATTGAGAGCATTTATGTGGCAATCTTGCTGGATACTGGAGGTAGGAAAGAGTATGACACACAGTTTTTGTTAAGCAGTTTGGAAACAAATACTTTCAATATGGTCAAAACAATCGACACATTAGTTGATGCCATTTTCAAGCATTATCATTTGTGCTCTGTATAGTTTTATTAGTAAAACTATACATCTGTATGAATGTAATGATCTTTTCAATTGAAAATGTGTTGTCTGTAGTGACAGTGTGCTACCACACTATCCATACCCCACTCAGCACCACTTCACTGTACTCTGCACCACTCCACTTTATACCATGCCACTGCACTCTGCACCACTGCACTCTACTCCACTCTGCACCACTCCATGCCAATGCACTCTACGCTGCTTCACTCTACCCATCTTTACTGTTTTTTGCACCACTCTACTCTGTGTCAATGCACTCTCCACCAATGCACTGTACAACACTCCAGTCTAGGCCAGTCCACTAGGCACAACTCCACTCTACATCACTCTGCAACACTGCACTCTATGCCACGCAACTCTATGCCAATATACTCTACACCAATGCACTATACTCTGTACACTGCATTCGATGCCAATCAACTGTATACCTCTCTAATCTACTCTGCACCACTGCACTCTACACCACTTTACAAACGCTGTACATCTGAGTGCGGTGGCGGAAGAGGTGGGAGCCGAGGTGACGACTGGCAGCTCAGGTGGTAATTTGTCACACTATACATTAAGGGCCAGATGTAGGTAAAAAAAAAAAATTGCGACTCGCAATTTGCGTGTCGCTAACTGGAATGCAGGTAGAATTTGCGGGGACAAATTGCGACTCGCACCCGGAGTCGCACCGCAGATAGCGAGTCCGCTGTTTGCGAGGTCGCTTTTTGTGACCGCGCAAAAAACGGACTCGCAAATTGCGAGTGGGTGTCGCAAATTGCGACTGTGCTGAAAATTGAATGCAGGTGCTGCAGAACACTCTGGAAAACACTCCAAAACACTCTGGAAAACACTTCCTGGCACATGATGATGACATCACAGCCAGGAAGTTTACAAATACACCTGGGAGGAGGGAGGACAACACCCTTTTTAACTGCAGCTAACAGAGCAACAGCAACCATGGCTGACACTCCCAGAAAGAGAAAGCTGAAGTTTGCAGAGAAGGAGCTGGAGGTGCTCACAGAGGAGTGCTGTCAGCACCATGATGAGCTTTTTGGGAAGGCAGACCTCAATGTGCCAGACCCTGCCAAAAAAAGAATTTGGCAGGAAATTCAGGAGAAGGTAAACTCCCTGGGGGTCAGCCACCGGAGTGTGGATGAAATAAAGAAGAGGTGGTACGACCTCCGCCCCCGGACCAAGGAGAGGTTGGCAGAAAGGCTCCGGGAGATGAGAGGCACAGGAGGGGGACCATCTTCCATACCACCACCCACACCCCTGGAGGAAAGGGTGGAGGAGACCCTGGAGCCGGAGTCAGTAACTGGATTTGACGAACTGGACACCTCTGAGCCCAGAACATCAACCGGTGAGTACCATGTGATATGCCTGTACCCCCATCAATGCCATACCCCCACCCACCATGTACACAGGGGCATGCACAACAAAGAGAGCTCCATTTCAGAGTAGCAGATACCAGCATGATGCATTATGGGCAATGTAGTCAAGTAGGCAGTTAATAGGCAAATGTTTATTAGGAAGTGTGCAACAGATAGTAGACACTGACAGTGTTTTCCCCATGTCCCACAGGTCTCCCACAAGACACCACCACCAGCCACAGCAGCCAGGTGCCACTGGTCAGCCAGCCCCATGAGGAGACAACAGGAGCAGCCACCACTCCCACCTGCACCACCAAAACCATCCCCTCTATGGCAACACCCGATGCAACAGTGGTCTCTGAGCCTGCACCAGCAAAAACCAGGAGTGCCACATCACACATCACAGGGCCTCCACCGCTGCGCAGGCGACGCAGGATGAGGAGAGCAGGGCTCCAGGCAGAGTCAGGGCTTCCATTCACCACACCGACGGAGGCACAACTGCTACGGGGTCAGCGCCTGCAGAATCAAATGTTAGGGCGGATTAGTGGGGTTCTGCAGCGCTTCGAAAGGAACCATGCAAACAGCATGCAGCAGGTTCATGCACAACTGGAGGTAATTGGCAACAACACTGGTGACCTAGTCCTGTCAATGCGTGAACTGGTGGCTGGACTGCTTACACAGAGTGAGGGAGCGCGGCGCAGGGACCGCCAGCTGCTCCAAAGGCTGGACATGATGGCCTCCTCTATTTGCAGACTGGCAGTGAACACTACTGGGCTGTCAAGGAGAACAGTCGGCCTCCAGGTTGAAATGGGCCACTTTGCGGGTGATGTGGCAAGGGGCCTGTGCCGGATCACCCATGTGATAGACCTCATGGAGGCACAGCAGGTGTCCAGGGGTACAGGGGACACCCCACAAGACAGTGAGGAGGGCTCCACTGTCAGCAGTGTCTCTGCTGGTGACACCAGGGTGCTAAGGAGTGGGAGTATGAGGCAGAGCACTGCTGAGCAACCTGGTACCAGCCAGGCTGGCAGAGGCCGCCATAGGCTGTGAACTAACCACTGTCCCTGATGTTGGGGCACATGATGGCAATGTGTCCCATGCCAGGTGGACTTTGTAAAGTCCCTGAACAGTTTTTCATTGTATATAGTTTGGTTTTTGCACATATTAAATAATTTTTTTGTTCCACTTAACAAATGGAGTGTTTGTTCAATTGGTGAGTATGGTAGAAGTTGGCACGTACCTTCCAAAGTATTGGGTTGCAATGTGTTCCCGTCTCAGTCTGCCTTGATTTGCGATGCTCCTATCCCCATGATGGCGATGTGGTTGCTCTTGCTCTTCATCCTCCGAATCTGGGTCTGCAGGGGTGAGAGGTAGCCCACGTCGGGTGGCAATGTTGTGCAGGATAGCGCATGCGACCACTATTTTGAATGCCGTTATGGGGGTATACTGGAGGGCACCTCCACTTCGGTGAAGGCATCTGGACCGTGCTTTCAGCAATCCAAAGGTTCTTTCAATCAGGTTCCTGGTCCTCTTATGTGCACTGTTGTATCGCCTCTCACATTCATTGCTGGGTGTTAAGTACGGAGTCAGTATCCATGGCCGTAGAGCATATGCACTGTCACCTGTTGGGCACAAAAAGTACACTGTTAGAAAGTCCTGGTTGGTGTGCACATTGATCTGTGTGCATGTCTACAAGGTGTATGCAGCTCTACCTAGGAGGTATCCGTCTCCAAACTCCCCACGTTCCAGGCGTTGGTATATCCCACTGTGCCTAAAAATGTAGGAGTCATGAGTACTGCCTGGAAATTTTGCTACAATGTCAGTGATGACATAATGGGCGTCACAAACAACCTGAATATTGAGTGAGTGGGTACACTTTCTATTGCGGAACAGATATTCCAGGTTTGCAGGGGGGCATATTTGAATATGTGTCCCATCTACACACCCTATGACATGGGGAAAGTTGGCAATCCGGTAAAAGTCCAACTTTGTGCTGTTGATTTCTGCCTCATTCCTGGGTAGGTATATGTATTGGGACATGTGTATGAGTAAGGCATCTAGGAAAGCCCTGAGGAACCTTGATAGTGCACTTTGGGATACCCCACCTGCCACAGCTATGACCCCCTGATAGCTCCCCGAGGCCAAGAGGTGCAGTGAGCATAGCACTTGCACATGCGTAGGGATGGCGCAGCCGCACAGAGTCTGGCGTTCTAGCTGTGGTTTGAGTAAATCTATTAAATCTAGTACAGCTCCGCTGCTAAGTCTATATTTATCGTATATTTCCTCCTCAGTTTGCTGGAAGAGTGTCTGCCTTGTTCTGTAAATCTTCTCCTGTCTCTAGCTCCTCCTCCTCCTCTGCTGGGCTGCGTGGGCTCTCCTCCTCACTCCTATCAGGTATATCTCCGCCATCTTGAGTAACCCAGATGCCTTCTGGGTCTCCCTTTATACTTTGGTAATGGTTACCACCTGCTCTGAGTTAGTGGTAAATTTGACATGCAAACTGGGCTTTTTGCGACTAGTCGCAATTTGCGAGTGGCTATTGCATTTGGCTTGCGACTCGCAAATTGCGACTTCCAATTAGCGGGTCGCAAATTTTGCGAGTCGGTAACGGCTCGCATCGCTTTTTGCGAGTCGGAAATGGGATTTTTACATCCCATTTCCGATTTTGAGGAGTCGCAAATAGCGATTCAGGCCATTTGCGACTCGCAAACGTTTGCTACATCTGGCCCTAAGTATGCTGCATTGCAGTACATGCACATGTTTGTTTGTCTTCGTGCATCATTTTCTTACTTGTAATTAAATAAATTGCAATTTATAGGTTAACGTGTTCCACTAACAAAAGCACTGCACTCCCTTTCCCTATCGAGACCCCACATAGCAACTCAACCATAGAGGGATCATGTTCACAGTTCCAACATTTACCTGTAATTGCTTCATGCCCCTTTTGGTTCATTAAACTGCCTCTGTTTACCTTTTTGTTCCCTCCCCTCCAGTGCCTTATTTCTTGTGCCATCTGCATGCAGTGGTTCCCTACTTATGTTTGTGTTTTAGAACTGTTATACATATTTGTTGGGCCCTCCCTAGCTCCGGGGATCCTATGGAGGAAACTTAAAATTGGCATGAGCATAGTTAAGGTATGTACCTCTTTCACCAATGAGGGAGTGAGGTTTTAGAAGGAAAACAGAATGTTCAATTTCAGAGGAGGCTGTTTACTCCAGTCATTGAATTGCAAACGGATGCCCTCTCTTGCCAGTCTTAAGGGGTGTAGTGTCATTTTTACCCCTTTATAAATATGGCCAAAAATGTTTGTTTGGTTCCTCATCACTGGGCTATGGAAGGCCTAATGGAGTGCTAATTGCCAGAGGGGATAATGGTTCCAAAGCACTCCCTAAAACTGGGGCTACCACAGCGTGACTGTGTCCACTCTGCTTACCCATGGTTTGTCCCTCCCCATTTTTGTGGACACCATGGTCCAACTCCCCCTGCACACACTGTGAAGTTGAAGGCGCATTGATCCACAGATAACTATCTTATCTTCGGATGACTGCTCAAGAGTTGGCTCTTTCCTACATAACCACTATACTCAAACAATAATGTACAGCATATCCCTCTGTATGTAAACATTTATACATTGACCATATGTATAGATCTAGATATGTGTGTTTTTTTGTATAGTTATGTATAATAACTATAGTTTTTAAAATATATAGATACTCTTGGGTCTATATAACAAATGTATATATTACTTTTGGTTATTATTCTATCCTTTTATACAATACAACTTTAAATCTCAATATATTATCTTCGTTATACAAAGATACTCTTTCTATGTAGTCATGTATCTACACATTTATTTATTTTACTCCTACTGTAGAAGAGAAAAAAAATGTAACTTTCTCCAATGCACTGTTCTGTCTCACCCTATAACTCTCTCATTCTATCCCCTATCTCCACACACCGATTCATCCCAAACCTCATTCTACTACTATGATCTCCAAAATAACACTTTCCAGACTCTTCCCTCCTCTGTCCCTCCTGGCTGACCATAAACTTCATTTTATTACTATTATCTCCCATACAACCTTTCTAAAAAATTTCCCTCATGAATCTGCCATTTGACTCATCCCAAACCTCATTTTACTACTATGATCTCCCTAATTCTTTTCTAAAGATTCTTCCAGCCTCCATCTTTTCTTTTACTCATCCCAAACCTCAACCTACTACTATGATCTCCCAATTAACACTTTCTAGATTCTTCCCTTTTCTACCCGTCCATTATTCTATTCAATCCAACTAACCGACTCGCATGTCCATTGCTCAAATTAACTCATATTTCCCCGTACTAAACCACCACTAAACCTTTTGGGTTCCAGAGTATCTTTGATGCCTCGTCAGGGGTAATAAGTGCTATATAAATACAATTATTCTACACCACTCTCCTCTACTCCACTGCACTCAATTTTTTAAAAAAATATTTTTTTATTAACATTTTGGTTATTTAATAAACAGTATTATGTTTACAGCACCATCTTGTTTGCTTCGTGTTAGTGCATAACAGTGTTAATATCACTACTGTCTACATTGTTTGAATGTTCTACTTCATTAATTATTCGATAACCTTTATACTTTAAACTTATGCAAGAATAGAACATCAGTGGCGCTTCTTCTCGTATGGGTTGCCCAATTGGCCTGGTGTAGCAGAGTCATGTTTTCCTAGCTATTATACAACACCTTTAACTTGTTTCAAACATTAATCAACTTAAACTTAAACACAATGGCAATGTAGGGGGTGGAGGCTGCTAATGCAGGGGGATGCCATTTCTTGGCTTTTCCAGTATGTATGGTGTCATTACTCATAGACTTGTCTGGTTTCAGGTGGGTGGGGCGTCTACCGGGTCCAACCTGTCTGTTACTCAATGTCCTGGGCTCTGTCCCCTGTTGTCCGCCTTTTGTTTAATCTCGGCCTTATTGTGTCTTCCCTTATCATGTCCTAGAGGGCGAGGCAACATCTCCTCCCTTCCTATGTTTATCCAGTCTCCACTCCTGTTGGTGTGTCTGCGTCCGCTGTTCTCAATATATTGTCCCAGCTTGTCATTGCTACTTCCCATTTCTGTGCTATAGGGTGGCGACGCAGTCCCCTCCCCTCCTCGCTCTTCAGGACCTGGAGTTCGGCTCTAGCCCATGTTGTAACGTCTTGTCTCCACCCAACCCGGGGGGCCGAAACTGTGCCTTCCGGTTCTTTGTGATCTGTCTCCTATATAATACCAGTGCCAGACTCAGAAATCGGGTCTCCACTCTTCCCCGTGGCAACCCATCCCCAAAGCCCATCAAACATCTGTCAGGGGTCGGAGTCAGGTTCATATTAAGGAGTCTCGATAGGTCGGACATCACCTCTTCCCACCCCAGTTGGATCTCTGGACAGGTCCATACCATGTGGTCAAAATTTGCGTCTACATTTTTACATCTGGGGCACACCCTAGGAACTCCCCCATAGATTACTGTTAGCCGATGTGGGGTGAGGTACGTTCTGTGGAGGTAATTATATTGTATATATCTCAGTCGCGTGCTGCGAGCGACGGTCCGGGGGTAAGCCAAAGCTCTGTTCCATTCCGCATCTGACGGTTCCCTACCGACTGTCCTCCCCCATCTCTCTCTCAGTGGCCGCAGGGAATCTAGTGCATCCTCAACTTGAACTCGGTATAATTTAGATATCAGATGGGACTCATCTCCTGATGTCAGTAGGAGATGCAGCACCCTGTGGGTGGCTGGTTCCGCGTTGACCGTGATCCAGTGCGTTTTCAGCACATGTATCAGTTTATGATACATAAGGAACTGACCCGGGGAGACTCCACTGTCAACAAGATTAGTGAAAGACCTCAACACTCCCTCCTGAAACAGGTCTCCCACCGTTTCTATTCCTGCTCTCCTCCAGGTTCCGAGGCTCATGCCTCCCAGGTTCCTCTCACCAGCCTCGATCGTAAGTACCGCCAGGGGTAGGGCTGGAGAGTACGGGGGGACAGTGCCATCCCTTTTCACGCACCTCTTCCAAAATGCTGACGCCACTTTTGTCATCGGGCTGTGCATGTGGGGATTAAGCTTCCTATTTGTCATTCGAGCAATGAACTGATTTATGTCCTCCACTACTTGGTCGGTGTACCTCTCCAGGTGACCCTTACCTGTGAGCCACCCGGCAACCCATTGCAGCTGGGATGCCAGGTAGTAGGCTTCAAAACTGGCGCTCCTAGACCCCCCTTGTTAGTTGGCCTGCATAGTATCTGGAGCGAGGTGCGTCTACGACCATCATCCCATATAAGTTCCCTGAGTAGGGTGTTTAGTTCACGAAACCACGCTACTCCACTGCACTCTACACTGCACAACTCTACTCCACACCACTTCACTCTACTCTGAAACAATCTACTCAAAGCCATTCTTCTCCACTCTACGCATTCCAATCTATGCCACTCTTTTGTAAACCAATGCACTCTACACCAATGCTCTCTACGCCACTGCACTCTACTTTGCACAACTGTAGGATGCCACTGCTCTTTATGCCACTGCATTCTACTCCACTCTGCAGCACTGCACTCTGACACTGTACTCTGCACCCTCCTCCACTCTTCTGAACTCCACTTGCACTGCTGCACTCAATGCTACTGCACTCTGCAGCACTCCACTCTAAGCCTCTGCACTATACACACCAGCGCTCTACTATGCACCCCTCTAATCTACACCACTGCATTTTATGATGCTGCATTGTACACCCCTGAATTCTATTCCACTACATTCTATGCCACTGCACTCTACTCCACTGTACACTGCAACACTCTAAGCCAGTGCACTCTACACCTGTCCACTCTGTGCCACTCCACTGTACACCCCTTTATGCCACTGCACTGTACTCCGCACCACTCTACTGTACCCCACTGCACTCTACGCCACCGCACTCTACTCTGCACCACTGTACTCTGTGCCACTGCACTCTATGCACCTTCTCTACACCACTCTACTCTATGCCATTGTTCTCTACGCCTCTCTGCACCACTGCTCCCTATTCCACTCTACTCTACTCTGCAACACTAGACTCTATGCCACTCTACTCTGCACTACTGTATTCTATGCAAGTTTACTCCATGCCGCTTCTCTGGATCACTCCACTCTGTGCCATTGCACTATGCAGCACTCTAGGCCACTGCACTCTACGGCACTATACTCTACACTAGTCTATGCTCCTCTGCTCTGCACCACTCTACGCCACTACACTTTATGCCACTCTACTCTACGCCACTGCATTCTATGCCACTGAGCTCAACTATGTATCACTGTAATCTACACTACTTCATTGTACACTGCTGAAGTCTATGCAGCTGCACTCTACGCCACTGCGCTCTACTCCACTTTACTCTGCAACACTCTACGCTAATGTGCTCTACATCAGTCCATTCTGCTCTATGCCACTCTACTCCATTGTACTGTTTGCCACTCCAATACACAACACTAACTTTAAGCCATACTGAATATCAGCCACCCTGGTGTACAACATGGCTAAAACACATTGGCAAGGCAAATAGCTCTTCACATGTGAGACCTATTGGCTTTGCCAATGCTTGTCTCTAATTCCACTGAGTGTAGAGTCTTGGCTTTAATTTTAATTTTATAATTTCCTTTACTTGCAAGGGATCCAAGAGCGTGCTCCCAGAAAAGATGGATTTCAATATATATATATATATATATATGTATATATATATATATATATATATATATTTTACCTTGTGGCAGTCATCACTAGGTAGTTATAGTTAGGACCTGGGGGCATATTTATACTCTGTTTGCGCCTAATTTGCGTCAAAAAGTTTGCCGCACATTCAGCGCAAACCTAACACCATATTTATACTATGACGCCCGACCCCACGAACGTCAAAATCCCTCTGTGTGCGTCATTTTCTGGATGCGGGAAACCATCTTGCGTTAATGACATGCGAGGTAGGCGTTCCCGTCCAAAACATTACTTTAAGGCCTGTGCACCTTATTTACACTCCCGCGTCATTTTGACGCACAGGAGGGGGCGGGCCTTAAAAAATGGCGCACAGCCTGATGTGCGACGTTTTTTAACGCCTGGGTGAGGGCAGGCGTTAAGGGACCTGTGGTCTCACTTCCATGGTCTCTGACCATGGAAGCTGTCCAGAGGTGCCCTTTTCTGCCCCCAGGGACACACCCTGCCACCTTCGCCCACCCCTGGATGACACCCATGGATGGGGGGGACCCATCCCAGGTAAGTACAAGTAAGTTGAGGTAAGTATAATTTTTTCATTTTTTTAAAGTGGCATGGGGGGCCTAACTTGGGCGCCCCTACATGCCACTGTGCCCAGTGGCCATGCCCAGGGGACAGAAGTCCCCTGGGCATGGCTATTGGGCAAGGGGGCATGACTCCTGTCTTTGCTAAGTCAGGAGTCATTTCAATGGGGGTTGTGCGTCCAAAAATGGGGCAAGTCCGGTTTGAGCCATGATTTTTTTACTCTAACCTGATTTTGACGCACAGCCCCCATTTTTCCCTACGCCGGCGCTGCCTGTTTTGAGTAATTTTTTTTTCTCTGACCAGCCCGCAGCGCCGGCTAATGTCAGTCCTTAAATAAGGCGCCTGCCTGGTGCATAGGAATGGCGTTAGCCGGCAGGAAATTTTTTTACGCGAACCAGCGCCGGCGCTGGTTTGCATCAAAAAGTATAAATATGCTCCCTAGTTTCTATAGAAAAGGATGTTTTTTTACTTGCCTATATCTTTGGCTCCCCTTGAAGAATCTTCATGAAAATTTCCAGAACAATTTGAAAGTCCTGTGACCTGCTATCTGGAACGTTTCGGAGTGATCTGTCAACCGGGAGCTGAGATAAAGTGGGGTGAATTTTTGAGTGTTTCTTATGCTAATTCTGTTAGGAAAAATTGAACAGCGAAGGCACCAAAACCACTGGACGGAATTACACCAACTCTGGCAGAAAGGTAGCTCTTGGTCCAGAAAGAGCCCTTTTTGTTATTTGGTGTAAATTCGTTCAGTAGTTTTTGAGAAATTAAAGAAAATCCAAATTTGTATAAAAAGGGACACAAAGGATTTACGAACCTCCCAATCGCGTGCTGAGATTTGATTGGCTGCCAACACTTCAATAAGGAAGTGTTGGCAGCCATTTTGGGACTCGGCTTGAGCCGAGCCCCTGACAAAAGTGTTAAAAAAAAGAAGAAAAAAAAAGAAAAGAGGCCATGGTACAGTCACCCTAAACCCTTTTTTAACCCCCTGGTGGGCCAAGTCCCAGGGCCATTGTTTATTTCTAACAGGGTGGGGGCGCACACACCCCTGCGCCCTGGGGACCACCACCGCCCTGGAGCTAATTGTTTTATTTCTGTGGGGGAGGCCCATCGAGTGAAGGCCGTGCACGGTGCAAGGTTGGGTACTTATAGGAGGTTGGCCTCAGAGGCTGGCCACAGGCCCTGGGCCCATTTGCAGACGGCCAGAGGCCATGATTGGCGGTGGTTGGATTAATGTATAGTAATGAAAATTACTATACGTTAAAAAAAAGCATAGAAGTTAACTGAAAAAAACAAATGTTACAGGGACAATACAATAATTAGGAAGTAGAATTTAAAAAACCATAGAAAATCAATGAAAAAAACAAAGGTTACAGGGACGTTATAGTTTGGCTCACATTTTAAACGTACGAAGCCATAGAAATTCACCTGTTATAGTTATAGTTATCTCAAGTAACTATAACTCGTGCCCTAAGGTAACTATAGTTCTTACCCTTGCTATGCCCTACTAAATACCCCACTAATTACGGCACTCATGAAATCTTTGATAACATCACTGTAATATTTGTAGTAACATTTGTGATGAAAAAACTGTACATGGCGGGGGCAAGAGTTATAGTTACCTCAGTGGATGAGTTATAGTTACTTGAGATAACTATAACTAGTGAACTTCTTTGGTTTCATACATTTAAAATGTGATCATAGCTATGGCGTTCCTGTAATATTTGTTTTTTCAGTGAATTTCTTATATATATATATATATATATATATATATATATATATATATATATATAATTTTATCCAAATGGCCAGAGTCATTTTCTTGACGGCTCACTCAGCCGCCGGTAACAAAGGAGACCACCCTCGAAAGATATTTTGTGTCCAAAAAGTAACTTAGGAGTGCGGTAAATTACTTTTTGGACACAATTTTTGCAGGGGAATTCGGAGTGATGTGCAGCCTCAAAGGATGTCCAAGGACCCTACCATGTGAACGAGCATGATTGACAGTTATCTTGAGCGTTTGTGGGACCCAATCCCCTGATCTAAAGTGTTCATTCCCCTTGTAATGTTTCACAAAACGTCTCTTTGAGATCCCAAGGAGGAGGTTTGTACATTTTCCAACAAATGCCATTGGGTATAGTCATTGATGAATGAGGACCGTAGAACTTGCTGAGAAGAGTAGCTACTGTCCAACACAACCTTTGTCTTGAGAGAAACCATACACCTACTACCTTTTGTGTATAGGAGCCAACAACTGGCAGCATAAAATATCTTCTGAACTGAAGAATCTACAAGAGTGTTACCATCAGAAAGACATGGTATGTGTAGAAAATGACAATAGGCCTTATGTATCATGCATTTTTGTAGTCGCAAATGGCCCAGTCGGGCCATTCACGATCGCAGAAATGCATTTTAGTATGTATGAATTCCAATTTGCGATTCGGTAACATGTTACTGAATCGCACTTTCTAATTGTGAATACAAACCGATTTCAGTATTAGGTAGGGGTATGTCAAGGGGGTCCCTTCCTAATACCGAATTGCAGTGGTATGTAGGAATATTTTGTGACCAAAGTGAGGTTGCAGAACATTCACATTTTACCACCTTCTTCAAGTAGGTGATAACCCATTCACAAACGAGGGGGGTCCCCAAGGTACCCCCCTTTCGTGAATGCATGCAAAAATGTATTTTAAGAGCATGCAGTTGTCCCATGGATCACTGCCTACTCTTAAAAAAGAAAAAGAAAACTTGTAATTTCTCTTTTTTTAAATGCATCGCGTTTTCCTTTAAGGAAAATGGGCTGCATTTAAAAAAAAAAAAAAAAGATTTCTTTATTTAAAAGCGGTCAAACGCATGGTGGCCTGCTGAACCCAGTAGGCCACCACCCCTGTCATTTTAGTGTTTCCTAATGGGTTACAAATTAGAAAATACCTCATGAATATTAATGAGGTAGGTCGATTTGTGAGCCATTAGAAAAACACTAAATGAAATTCCTGGAGTTTCATACATTCAGATAGCGATTACCTAATTATGATTTGCAGAAAATCGCAATTAGGGAATCTCTATTCAAAATAATGATACATCTGGCCACATATTTTGCATGATGTCCCTCCAGATTTTTGATCTATGTCTTTCTCGTTTTAGAACTCTGTGTGCTGTACCTGTTCTAACCAGTGGTAAATCTCTTGTGCCCCACCCCCCCTTTTTTATACATGATCGAACTGGCATGCTCCCAATTGATTTATTTAACTTGCCTATCATTTCCTAGTATATGGTAAAAAATGTAGGCAGGGCCTGAAAGCTAAATGGCACTAGTAATATTTTTCCAACTCCAGCACTGCTTATAATGGCAAAAAAATGCTTCTGCTCCTTGTAGTTTATCTGGAGCCTGTTTTTCTGTAAGTCCTACATTGCCTTCTCAAAAAAGTGTGCCTCGATCTGCGAGCCTTTCTAAGTCCAGACAGGCAAAGATTTAAGAAGCCTCAGAAAGGCTGCCAAAACTACCAGGCACTTGACAAATGCAGGTGAAGCTGAATTCAGGCCAAAGAACAGACTATGCACTAGCTTTTTGAACAGTGTGCATGCAGATATGCATTGTGTTGTTTATCTGGAGACACAATTCTTGTAGAACTTGCCTATCCAAGTACATAGTACAAAACGTACCCAGGGGCTGGAAGTTAAATGGCACTAGTGGACTGCAGCACCTTCTCTGGAGCACAAAAGTGGCTGCAGTGCCTATTGTGCTCCAGTGTCAGGGGTTCTCCCCAGCAGAAGGCGAGGAGAACTACCCATCACCTGGGAGTTCTAATCTCCAGGGCAGAAAGAGCATTGACATGGTCTTTTCCAGGGCAGTGTTCCACCATGAAGCCTGTACCCTGTAGGATGTTGGACCACCTCAACAGTTTTGGATTCTCTCTCTGCTTTTTCATAGGCCACCTAAGAGGCTTTCTGTCTGCCTAATCCAGAAATGAGTACCAAAAAGATTTGGCCTCAGTATCATCAGAGACCATACTACTGCAAATGCTTCTCTTTCAATAGTACTCCACCTCTGCTCCCTTGGTAGCAGCTGCCTTCTGATGAAGGCTACAGGTGTTTCTTAAGAAGCATCTGTCTGCACCACAAATTCCTTACTGGAGTCATGCGCCTTGAGGACTGGTGCAGAGCACGTGGCTTCCCTCAGGGTGTCAAACAAGCTCCTGTCCAAATCATCTTTCTGGGTTATTCTTGGATGTAAGTGCAGGCAGGATGCAACAGTGCTCGAATATCCCTTCACAAACCTCCTGTAGTAACCTGTGAGCCACAAGAAGGCTTTCAACTGGGTCTAGATCCTGGGAGACTCGCAGGCCACTATGGTCTGCATCTTGGGTTGGTGGGGCTGCAGGTGACCTCCACCAGCGTGGTGGCCCAGGTACACCACATAAATCTTCCCTATCTGGCACATACTTGTGTTGAAAGTCAGGCATGCATGTTGCAAGGCCCGGAAGACTTCTCTGTGGTGGTCAGTGGTCTTCCCAGCTGGAGCTGAAGGCTGCAATATTATCTAGATAGGCAGCACTGAATTCTTCCAATCCAGCCAACACACGTTGACCAACTTCTGGAAGGCAGCAGGGTCATTAGCTGTCCTTTCCTTCTGGAGTGGAAAATGCTGATCTCTCCTTGGCACCCTCAGCTGTGGTTTCAGTCTATTGATGTGGAGGATCCTCAGAGTTCTGAATGTCTTGAAGGGCTCAAGACTCTGTGGGCTCCATTACCCACACTTTCTGGCCAGGGTGGTATTCAAACAGAGTAGCCTTCTGGACATACTAGCCTCCAACGTTGGCCTCTTTCATGTATTATTTTTTATAAAGGTCTTATATAGCACATAGCTACCCAAGAGGGTTTCCCATCGCTAAACAGAGGTAGGTAACACGCCAGAAGAAGCATATAAAGATCAGAACAGCTAGGTTTTGATGTTTTTGCAAAAGATGGCTGTAGGAAGTTGGCTCTGTATGTGCTATTTCAAAGTAAGGAATAGCATGCACAGAGTCCAAGGGTTCCCCTTAGAGGTAAAATAGTGGTAAAAATAGATAATTCTAATGCTCTATTTTGTGGTAGTGTGGTCGAGCAGTAGGCTTATCCAAGGAGTAGTGTTAAGCATTTGTTGTACATACACATAGACAATAAATGAGGTACACACACTCAGAGACAAATCCAGCCAATAGGTTTTTATATAGAAAAATATCTTTTCTTAGTTTATTTTAAGAACCACAGGTTCAAATTCTACATGTAATAGCTCATTTGAAAGGTATTGCAGGTAAGTACTTTAGGAACTTTAAATCATAAAAATTGCATGTATACTTTTCAAGTTATTCACAAATAGCTGTTTCAAAAGTGGACACTTAGTGCAATTTTCACAGTTCCTAGGGGAGGTAAGTATTTGTTAGTTTTACCAGGTAAGTAAGTCACTTACAGGGTTCAGTTCTTGGTCCAAGGTAGCCCACCGTTGGGGGTTCAGAGCAACCCCAAAGTCACCACACCAGTAGCTCAGGGCCGGTCAGGTGCAGAGTTCAAAGTGGTGCCCAAAACACATAGGCTAGAATGGAGAGAAGGGGGTGCCCCGGTTCCGGTCTGCTTGCAGGTAAGTACCCGCGTCTTCGGAGGGCAGACCAGGGGGGTTTTGTAGGGCACCGGGGGGGGACACAAGCCCACACAGAAATTTCACCCTCAGCAGCGCGGGGGCGGCCGGGTGCAGTGTAGAAACAAGCGTCGGGTTTGTAATGGAAGTCAATGGGAGATCTAGGGATCTCTTCAGCGCTGCAGGCAGGCAAGGGGGGGGTTCCTCGGGGAAACCTCCACTTGGGCAAGGGAGAGGGACTCCTGGGGGTCACTTCTCCAGTGAAAGTCCGGTCCTTCAGGTCCTGGGGGCTGCGGGTGCAGGGTCTCTCCCAGGTGTCGGGACTTAGGATTCAAAAGAGTCGCGGTCAGGGGAAGCCTCGGGATTCCCTCTGCAGGCGGCGCTGTGGGGGCTCAGGGGGGACAGGTTTTTGTACTCACAGTCTTAGAGTAGTCCTGGGGTCCCTCCTGAGGTGTTGGATCGCCACCAGCCGAGTCGGGGTCGCCGGGTGCAGTGTTGCAAGTCTCACGCCTTTTGCGGGGAGCTTGCAGGGTTCTTTAAAGCTGCTGGAAACAAAGTTGCAGCTTTTCTTGGAGCAGGTCCGCTGTCCTCGGGAGTTTCTTGTCTTTTCGAAGCAGGGGCAGTCCTCAGAGGATGTCGAGGTCGCTGGTCCCTTTGGAAGGCGTCGCTGGAGCAGGATCTTTGGAAGGCAGGAGACAGGCCGGTGAGTTTCTGGAGCCAAGGCAGTAGTCGTCTTCTGGTCTTCCTCTGCAGGGGTTTTCAGCTAGGCAGTCCTTCTTCTTGTAGTTGCAGGAATCTAATTTTCTAGGGTTCAGGGTAGCCCTTAAATACTAAATTTAAGGGCGTGTTTAGGTCTGGGGGTTAGTAGCCAATGGCTACTAGCCCTGAGTGTGGGTACACCCTCTTTGTGCCTCCTCCCAAGGGGTGGGGGTCACAATCCTAACCCTATTGGGGGAATCCTCCATCTGCAAGATGGAGGATTTCTAAAAGTTAGAGTCACTTCAGCTCAGGACACCTTAGGGGCTGTCCTGACTGGCCAGTGACTCCTCCTTGTTGCTTTCTTTGTTCCCTCCAGCCTTGCCGCCAAAAGTGGGGGCTGTGGCCGGAGGGGGCGGGCAACTCCACTAAGCTGGAGTGCCCTGCTGGGCTGTGACAAAGGGGTGAGCCTTTGAGGCTCACCGCCAGGTGTTACAGCTCCTGCCTGGGGGAGGTGTTAGCATCTCCACCCAGTGCAGGCTTTGTTACTGGCCTCAGAGTGACAAAGGCACTCTCCCCATGGGGCCAGCAACATGTCTCTAGTGTGGCAGGCTGCTGGAACCAGTCAGCCTACACAGATAGTCGGATAGGTTTCAGGGGGCACCTCTAAGGTGCCCTCTGTGGTGTATTTTACAATAAAATGTACACTGGCATCAGTGTGCATTTATTGTGCTGAGAAGTTTGATACCAAACTTCCCAGTTTTCAGTGTAGCCATTATGGTGCTGTGGAGTTCGTGTTTGACAGACTCCCAGACCATATACTCTTATGGCTACCCTGCACTTACAATGTCTAAGGTTTTGTTTAGACACTGTAGGGGTACCATGCTCATGCACTGGTACCCTCACCTATGGTATAGTGCACCCTGCCTTAGGGCTGTAAGGCCTGCTAGAGGGGTGTCTTACCTATACTGCATAGGCAGTGAGAGGCTGGCATGGCACCCTGAGGGGAGTGCCATGTCGACTTACTCGTTTTGTTCTCACTAGCACACACAAGCTGGTAAGCAGTGTGTCTGTGCTGAGTGAGAGGTCTCCAGGGTGGCATAAGACATGCTGCAGCCCTTAGAGACCTTCCTTGGCATCAGGGCCCTTGGTACTAGAAGTACCAGTTACAAGGGACTTATCTGGATGCCAGGGTCTGCCAATTGTGGATACAAAAGTACAGGTTAGGGAAAGAACACTGGTGCTGGGGCCTGGTTAGCAGGCCTCAGCACACTTTCAATTGTAAACATAGCATCAGCAAAGGCAAAAAGTCAGGGGGCAACCATGCCAAGGAGGCATTTCCTTACACAACCCCCCCCCAAACGAAAGAGGATGAGACTAACCTTTCCCAAGAGAGTCTTCATTTTCTAAGTGGAAGAACCTGGAAAGGCCATCTGCATTGGCATGGGCAGTCCCAGGTCTGTGTTCCACTATAAAGTCCATTCCCTGTAGGGAGATGGACCACCTCAACAGTTTAGGATTTTCACCTTTCATTTGCATCAGCCATTTGAGAGGTCTGTGGTCAGTTTGAACTAGGAAGTGAGTCCCAAAGAGGTATGGTCTCAGCTTCTTCAGGGACCAAACCACAGCAAAGGCCTCCCTCTCAATGGCACTCCAACGCTGCTCCCTAGGGAGTAACCTCCTGCTAATGAAAGCAACAGGCTGGTCAAGGCCATCATCATTTGTTTGGGACAAAACTGCCCCTATCCCATGTTCAGAGGCATCAGTCTGCACAATGAACTGCTTAGAATAATCTGGAGCTTTTAGAACTGGTGCTGAGCACATTGCTTGTTTCAGGGTGTCAAAGGCCTGTTGGCATTCCACAGTCCAGTTCACTTTCTTGGGCATTTTCTTGGAGGTGAGTTCAGTGAGGGCTGTCACAATGGATCCATATCCCTTCACAAACCTCCTGTAATACCCAGTCAAGCCAAGGAATGCCCTGACTTGAGTCTGGGTTTTTGGAGCTACCCAGTCCAGAATAGTCTGGATCTTGGGTTGGAGTGGCTGAACTTGGCCTCCACCTACAAGGTGGCCCAAGTAAACCACAGTTCCCTGCCCTATCTGGCATTTGGATGCCTTGATAGAGAGGCCTGCAGATTGCAGAGCCTTCAAAACCTTCTTCAGGTGGACCAGGTGATCCTGCCAGGTGGAGCTAAAGACAGCAATATCATCAAGATAAGCTGTGCTAAAGGACTCCAAGCCAGCAAGGACTTGATTCACCAACCTTTGGAAGGTGGCAGGGGCATTCTTTAAACCAAAGGGCATAACAGTAAACTGATAATGCCCATCAGGTGTGGAGAATGCTGTTTTCTCTTTTGCTCCAGGTGCCATTTTTATTTGCCAGTACCCTGCTGTCAAGTCAAAGGTACTTAAGAATTTGGCAGCACCTAATTTGTCTATGAGCTCATCAGCTCTTGGAATTGGATGAGCATCTGTCTTGGTGACAGAATTGAGCCCTCTGTAGTCCACACAAAACCTCATCTCTTTCTTTCCATCTTTGGTGTGAGGTTTGGGGACTAAGACCACTGGGCTAGCCCAGGGGCTGTCAGAGCGCTCAATTACTCCCAATTCCAGCATCTTGTGGACTTCCACCTTGATGCTTTCTTTAACATGGTCAGATTGTCTAAAGATTTTGTTCTTGACAGGCATGCTGTCTCCTGTGTCCACATCATGGGTACACAGGTGTGTCTGACCAGGGGTTAAGGAGAAGAGTTCAGGAAACTGTTGTAGGACTCTCCTACAATCAGCTTGCTGTTGGCCAGAGAGGGTGTCTGAGTAGATCACTCCCTCTACTGTGCCATCTTTTGGGTCTGATGACAGAAGATCAGGGAGAGGTTCACTCTCTGCCTCCTGATCCTCATCTGTTACCATCAATAGATTGACATCAGCCCTGTCGTGGAAGAGCTTAAGGCGGTTTACATGGATCACCCTCTTGGGGCTCCTGCTTGTGCCCAGGTCCACCAGGTAGGTGACCTGACTCTTCCTTTCTAGTACTGGGTAAGGGCCACTCCATTTGTCCTGGAGTGCCCTGGGAGCCACAGGTTCCAGAACCCAGACTTTCTGCCCTGGTTGGAACTCAACCAGTGCAGCCTTTTGGTCATACCAAAACTTCTGGAGCTGTTGGCTGGCCTCAAGGTTTTTGGTTGCCTTTTCCATGTACTCTGCCATTCTAGAGCGAAGGCCAAGTACATAGTCCACTATGTCCTGTTTAGGCTCATGGAGAGGTCTCTCCCAGCCTTCTTTAACAAGGGCAAGTGGTCCCCTTACAGGATGACCAAACAGAAGTTCAAAGGGTGAGAACCCTACTCCCTTCTGTGGTACCTCCCTGTAAGCGAAAAGCAGACATGGCAGGAGGACATCCCATCTCCTTTTGAGTTTTTCTGGGAGCCCCATGATCATGCCCTTTAATGTCTTGTTGAATCTCTCAACTAAGCCATTAGTTTGTGGGTGGTAAGGTGTAGTGAATTTATAAGTCACTCCACACTCATTCCACATGTGCTTTAGGTATGCTGACATGAAGTTGGTACCTCTGTCAGACACCACCTCCTTAGGGAAACCCACTCTGGTAAAGATACCAATGAGGGCCTTGGCTACTGCAGGGGCAGTAGTCGACCTAAGGGGAATAGCTTCAGGATACCTGGTAGCATGATCCACTACTACCAGGATATACATATTTCCTGAGGCTGTGGGAGGTTCCAGTGGACCAACTATGTCCACACCCACTCTTTCAAAGGGCACCCCCACCACTGGAAGTGGAATGAGGGGGGCCTTTGGATGCCCACCTGTCTTACCACTGGCTTGACAGGTGGGGCAGGAGAGGCAAAACTCCTTAACCATGTTGGACATATTGGGCCAGTAGAAGTGGTTGACTAACCTCTCCCACGTCTTGGTTTGTCCCAAATGTCCAGCAAGGGGAATGTCATGGGCCAATGTTAGGATGAACTCTCTGAACAGCTGAGGCACTACCACTCTCCTAGTGGCACCAGGTTTGGGGTCTCTGGCCTCAGTGTACAGGAGCCCATCTTCCCAATAGACCCTATGTGTTCCATTTTTCTTGCCTTTGGACTCTTCAGCAGCTTGCTGCCTAAGGCCTTCAAGAGAGGGACAGGTTTCTTGTCCCTTACACAGCTCTTCCCTTGAGGGTCCCCCTGGGCCTAAGAGCTCAACCTGATAAGGTTCAAGCTCCAAAGGCTCAGTTCCCTCAGAGGGCAGAACTTCTTCCTGAGAAGAGAGGTTCCCTTTCTTTTGCTGTGTTGCAGTTGGTTTCCCAACTGACTTTCCTGTTCTCTTGGTAGGCTGGGCCATTTTTCCAGACTCCAGCTCTACTTTTTCACCCTGTGCCTTGCATTGTGCTCTTGTTTTCACACACACCAGTTCAGGGATACCCAGCATTGCTGCATGGGTTTTTAGCTCTACCTCAGCCCATGCTGAGGACTCCAGGTCATTTCCAAGCAGACAGTCCACTGGGATATTTGAGGAGACCACCACCTGTTTCAGGCCATTGACCCCTCCCCATTCTAAAGTAACCATTGCCATGGGATGTACTTTTCTCTGATTGTCAGCGTTGGTGACTGTGTAAGTTTTTCCAGTCAGGTATTGGCCAGGGGAAACCAGTTTCTCTGTCACCATGGTGACACTGGCACCTGTATCCCTCAGGCCCTCTATTCTAGTCCCATTAATTAAGAGTTGCTGTCTGTATTTTTGCATGTTAGGCGGCCAGACAGCTAGTGTGGCTAAATCCACCCCACCCTCAGAAACTAGAGTAGCTTCAGTGTGGACCCTGATTTGCTCTGGGCACACTGTTGATCCCACTTGGAGACTAGCCATACCAGTGTTACCTGGATGGGAGTTTGGAGTGGAACCTTTCTTGGGACAGGCCTTGTCTCCAGTTTGGTGTCCATGCTGTTTACAGCTATGACACCAGGCCTTTTTGGGATCAAAGTTTTTACCCTTGTACCCATTGTTTTGTGAAGAGGCTCTGGGCCCACCCTCCTGTGCAGGTTTTTGGGGGCCTGTAGAAGACTCTTTACTATTTTTAGTTTTGGTTGTCTCATCACTCTTCCCCTGGGGAGTCTTTGTGACCCCTTTCTTTTGGTCACCCCCTGTTGAAGTCTTGGACACCCTTGTCTTGACCCAATGGTCCGCCTTCTTTCCCAATTCTTGGGGAGAAATTGGTCCTAGGTCTACCAGATGCTGATGCAGTTTATCATTGAAACAATTACTTAACAGGTGTTCTTTCACAAATAAATTGTACAACCCATCATAATTACTTACACCACTGCCTTGAATCCAACCATCTAGTGTTTTCACTGAGTAGTCAACAAAGTCAACCCAGGTCTGGCTCGAGGATTTTTGAGCCCCCCTGAACCTAATCCTGTACTCCTCAGTGGAGAATCCAAAGCCCTCAATCAGGGTACCCTTCATGAGGTCATAGGATTCTGCATCTTGTCCAGAGAGTGTGAGGAGTCTATCCCTACACTTTCCTGTGAACATTTCCCAAAGGAGAGCACCCCAGTGAGATCTGTTCACTTTTCTGGTTACACAAGCCCTCTCAAAAGCTGTGAACCATTTGGTGATGTCATCACCATCTTCATATTTAGTTACAATCCCTTTAGGGATTTTCAACATGTCAGGAGAATCTCTGACCCTATTTATGTTGCTGCCACCATTGATGGGTCCTAGGCCCATCTCTTGTCTTTCCCTCTCTATGGCTAGGATCTGTCTTTCCAAAGCCAATCTTTTGGCCATCCTGGCTAACTGGATGTCCTCTTCACTGGGGCTATCCTCAGTGATTTCAGAGGTGTTGGTCTCTCCTGTGAGGGAACCAGCATCTCTGACTATTATTTTAGGAGTCAGGGTTTGAGGGACCCTGTTCTCCCTAGATAGGACTGGTAGGGGGGAATTGTCCTCCAAGTCACTATCCTCTTCCTCTGAGTTGCCACCCTCCGAGGGGTTGGCCTTTTCAAACTCTGCCAAAAGCTCCTGGAGCTGTATTTTGGTAGGTTTGGGGCCCATTGTTATTTTCTTTATCTTACAGAGAGACCTTAGCTCCCTCATCTTAAGATGGAGGTAAGGTGTGGTGTCGAGTTCCACCACATTCATCTCTGTATCAGACATTATTTTGCTAAAAGTTGGAAGACTTTTTAAAGAATCTAACACTGTTTCTAGAATCTAATTTCAAACTTTTAACAAACTTTTTAAACTCTAAAAGACAATGCTAAAACAGGGACTTAACACACAAGGCCCTAGCAGGACTTTTAAGAATTTAGAAAAATTTCAAATTGCAAAAATGAATTTCTAATGACAATTTTGGAATTTGTCGTGTGATCAGGTATTGGCTGAGTAGTCCAGCAAATGCAAAGTCTTGTACCCCACCGCTGATCCACCAATGTAGGAAGTTGGCTCTGTATGTGCTATTTCAAAGTAAGGAATAGCATGCACAGAGTCCAAGGGTTCCCCTTAGAGGTAAAATAGTGGTAAAAATAGATAATTCTAATGCTCTATTTTGTGGTAGTGTGGTCGAGCAGTAGGCTTATCCAAGGAGTAGTGTTAAGCATTTGTTGTACATACACATAGACAATAAATGAGGTACACACACTCAGAGACAAATCCAGCCAATAGGTTTTTATATAGAAAAATATCTTTTCTTAGTTTATTTTAAGAACCACAGGTTCAAATTCTACATGTAATAGCTCATTTGAAAGGTATTGCAGGTAAGTACTTTAGGAACTTTAAATCATAAAAATTGCATGTATACTTTTCAAGTTATTCACAAATAGCTGTTTCAAAAGTGGACACTTAGTGCAATTTTCACAGTTCCTAGGGGAGGTAAGTATTTGTTAGTTTTACCAGGTAAGTAAGTCACTTACAGGGTTCAGTTCTTGGTCCAAGGTAGCCCACCGTTGGGGGTTCAGAGCAACCCCAAAGTCACCACACCAGTAGCTCAGGGCCGGTCAGGTGCAGAGTTCAAAGTGGTGCCCAAAACACATAGGCTAGAATGGAGAGAAGGGGGTGCCCCGGTTCCGGTCTGCTTGCAGGTAAGTACCCGCGTCTTCGGAGGGCAGACCAGGGGGGTTTTGTAGGGCACCGGGGGGGGACACAAGCCCACACAGAAATTTCACCCTCAGCAGCGCGGGGGCGGCCGGGTGCAGTGTAGAAACAAGCGTCGGGTTTGTAATGGAAGTCAATGGGAGATCTAGGGATCTCTTCAGCGCTGCAGGCAGGCAAGGGGGGGGTTCCTCGGGGAAACCTCCACTTGGGCAAGGGAGAGGGACTCCTGGGGGTCACTTCTCCAGTGAAAGTCCGGTCCTTCAGGTCCTGGGGGCTGCGGGTGCAGGGTCTCTCCCAGGTGTCGGGACTTAGGATTCAAAAGAGTCGCGGTCAGGGGAAGCCTCGGGATTCCCTCTGCAGGCGGCGCTGTGGGGGCTCAGGGGGGACAGGTTTTTGTACTCACAGTCTTAGAGTAGTCCTGGGGTCCCTCCTGAGGTGTTGGATCGCCACCAGCCGAGTCGGGGTCGCCGGGTGCAGTGTTGCAAGTCTCACGCCTTTTGCGGGGAGCTTGCAGGGTTCTTTAAAGCTGCTGGAAACAAAGTTGCAGCTTTTCTTGGAGCAGGTCCGCTGTCCTCGGGAGTTTCTTGTCTTTTCGAAGCAGGGGCAGTCCTCAGAGGATGTCGAGGTCGCTGGTCCCTTTGGAAGGCATCGCTGGAGCAGGATCTTTGGAAGGCAGGAGACAGGCCGGTGAGTTTCTGGAGCCAAGGCAGTAGTCGTCTTCTGGTCTTCCTCTGCAGGGGTTTTCAGCTAGGCAGTCCTTCTTCTTGTAGTTGCAGGAATCTAATTTTCTAGGGTTCAGGGTAGCCCTTAAATACTAAATTTAAGGGCGTGTTTAGGTCTGGGGGGTTAGTAGCCAATGGCTACTAGCCCTGAGGGTGGGTACACCCTCTTTGTGCCTCCTCCCAAGGGGAGGGGGTCACAATCCTAACCCTATTGGGGGAATCCTCCATCTGCAAGATGGAGGATTTCTAAAAGTTAGAGTCACTTCAGCTCAGGACACCTTAGGGGCTGTCCTGACTGGCCAGTGACTCCTCCTTGTTGCTTTCTTTGTTCCCTCCAGCCTTGCCGCCAAAAGTGGGGGCTGTGGCCGGAGGGGGCGGGCAACTCCACTAAGCTGGAGTGCCCTGCTGGGCTGTGACAAAGGGGTGAGCCTTTGAGGCTCACCGCCAGGTGTTACAGCTCCTGCCTGGGGGAGGTGTTAGCATCTCCACCCAGTGCAGGCTTTGTTACTGGCCTCAGAGTGACAAAGGCACTCTCCCCATGGGGCCAGCAACATGTCTCTAGTGTGGCAGGCTGCTGGAACCAGTCAGCCTACACAGATAGTCGGATAGGTTTCAGGGGGCACCTCTAAGGTGCCCTCTGTGGTGTATTTTACAATAAAATGTACACTGGCATCAGTGTGCATTTATTGTGCTGAGAAGTTTGATACCAAACTTCCCAGTTTTCAGTGTAGCCATTATGGTGCTGTGGAGTTCGTGTTTGACAGACTCCCAGACCATATACTCTTATGGCTACCCTGCACTTACAATGTCTAAGGTTTTGTTTAGACACTGTAGGGGTACCATGCTCATGCACTGGTACCCTCACCTATGGTATAGTGCACCCTGCCTTAGGGCTGTAAGGCCTGCTAGAGGGGTGTCTTACCTATACTGCATAGGCAGTGAGAGGCTGGCATGGCACCCTGAGGGGAGTGCCATGTCGACTTACTCGTTTTGTTCTCACTAGCACACACAAGCTGGTAAGCAGTGTGTCTGTGCTGAGTGAGAGGTCTCCAGGGTGGCATAAGACATGCTGCAGCCCTTAGAGACCTTCCTTGGCATCAGGGCCCTTGGTACTAGAAGTACCAGTTACAAGGGACTTATCTGGATGCCAGGGTCTGCCAATTGTGGATACAAAAGTACAGGTTAGGGAAAGAACACTGGTGCTGGGGCCTGGTTAGCAGGCCTCAGCACACTTTCAATTGTAAACATAGCATCAGCAAAGGCAAAAAGTCAGGGGGCAACCATGCCAAGGAGGCATTTCCTTACAATGGCCAAAGATTTGTAGCTTCTAAGTGAATCTGGCATCGCATTCCAGAGCTTAAGGCCCATGTAAGAAAACAAGCTACTGCCCAGGTTGGCTTTTTTTTTAAACTCTTGGGACTTTACAGAGGTTCCGGATGCTCGACCGAAGTGAATAGGGATGGGCCAAAAATGTGTAGATTGCCCTTTTGGACCCACTTTGCTTCCTCTTCAGTTTTTCAATGTATACATTTTTAGGCTGACTCTGCTTTGGGCATCCACACAACTGAGGTATCATTTTTATCTAGTGTCCAAGGGAAATGCTGGGTGGTAGGAAATTTGAACCGGCGTGGTGATCCCACAACTTTTCCAAATAGAAATGTGAGGAAAGTGTGACTTTTAGCTAAATTTGGGGTTTGCAGGGGATTCTGGGTAAGAAAATGTTGGGGGATTAAAGTTAGCCACATCTTCCTGGACTAGTTTTCAGAAATGTCTGGGTGTGGAAGGTTTCCGTAGATGGTTGCAGAGCCCAGGACCAAAAACACAGATGGCCCACTATCTATAACATAACAACCTGTTTTTGCAAGGGGGGTACCTGTGTTTTTGGTCCCCGGCTCGGTGGCCATCATACCAAACCCAGACATTTCAGAAAACTAGACACCTGGAGGAGTCCAGAGAGGTGTAGTTTGCATGGATTCCCCCAACGTTTTCTTACCCTAATGCCCCTGCAAACCTCAAATGTAGCTAAAAAAAATCACATTTTCCTCACATTTCTGTATGGCATCACTGCGCTGGCCCAAGTTTCCTACCATCCGCCCTTCCCCTCAGCCTCCAGATAAAAATTATACATCCCTTGACTGGGTGCCCAAAGCACAAGTGAGGTATCATTTTTGTCAGGAGACCGAGGGGAACATTGGGTGGCAGAAACTTTCTACCGGCACAGGTATCACACACAGAAATGTTAGGAAATGTGATTTTTTTTTAGCTAAATTAGAGATTTGCAGGATGTTCTATGGAAGAAAATGTTGGAGGATCTATACAAGCCACACATCCCTGGACTCCCCCGGGTGTCTAGTTTTCAGAAATGTCTGGGTTTGGTAGGTTTCCCTAGATGACTGCCGAGCCCGGAACCAAAATGCAGGTTACTCCCTGCCAAAAACAGGTTGTTTTGTGATAGATAATTTTGATGTCTCCACAATATGTTTTGGGCCATTTCCTGTCACAGGCATTAGGCCTACTCATACAAGTGAAGTACCATTTTTTGTGGGAGACTTGGGGAATGCTTGGTGGAAGAAAGCTTTTGGCTCCCCTCAGAATACAGAACTTTGCATCATCGAAATGTGAGGAAAATGTTTTTTTGTGATAAAATTTGAGGTTTACAATGGATTCTGGGTGACAGAACCTGGTGAGAGCCCCACAAGTCACCCCATACTGGATTCCTCTAGGTGTCTAGCTTTGAAAAATGTACAGGTTTGCTAGGTTACCCTAGGTGCTGGCTGAGCTAGAGCCCAAAATCCGCAGCTATACACTTTGCAAAAAACGTGTCATTTTTCAGTAGAAAAATAGGATGTGTCCACATTGCGTTTTGGTGCATTTCCTATCGCGGGCACTAGGCCTACCCACACAAGTGAGGTACCATTTTTATCAGGAGCCTTATTGGAGTGCTGGGTGGAAGGAAGTTTGTGGCTCCCCTCAGGTTCCAGAAATTTGCGTCACCAAAATTCGAGAACAATTTGTGTTTTTTTTTTTTTTTTTTTTTTGACAAATGTTGACGTTTGCAAAGAAATTTGGGTGACAGAACCTGGTGAGAGCTCCACAAGTCACCCCATCCTGGTTTCCCTAGGTGTCTAGTTTTCAAAATGTACAGGTTTGCTAGGTTTCCTAGGTGCCTGCTGAACTGGAGCCCAAAATCCACAGCTAGGCACTTTGAAAAAAATGTGTCAGTTTTCAATGGAAAAATGTGATGTGACCATGAGGACATTACCAACTTCTAGAATTGGATCAAGATCTGTGCAGACTCCCTCGCACCCATCAAACCCAATAAGTGAAGAAGAACCAACAAGCAAGCCAGTTAGTACACAGAGGGCCTACAAGATTCTAAATGACACTGCAAACAGCTAGAAAGAAAGTGGAAATCCAGCCACAAAACTACCTATAGAACCACATACAAGGCTGCACTCCGACGTTGCCACCAGCAACTGAGGGAAACCAAGAAAATGACACAAACCGCATGCATTGAAAGGAGCTCCAACAGGTGGAAGGAGATCTCCTTTATATCACAGAATTCACAACACCCTCTGTCAGCTGCATGACTCCCTCCCAAGAATTCTGCAACAACCTAAGTCTTCCACAGCAAAATCGCAAACATCTACAGCAACTTCACACACCAGCCAGACCCTAGAGATCTCATCCACAACCTGCCAATCATCAACCAAAATGGCCACCTGACCAAATGGAAAACTCTCACCAAAGAAAACAGTGACGATCATGCAGAGTATCCACTCAGGGTCCCCAACAGACCCATGCCTCCATCACACCTATAACCTCAGAGCATCACCTACCAGCACCATCCACCACATTCTCAGACTGAAAGCATGAACTAGTCAATGCCTTCCTCAAGAAACTGTTGGCTGTCTCAAGCCAACTATACAACTTTTGTCCGATCTACCCACTCCCCCACCCAGCCAAAGTGATAGAGACGGCCATCGACAGGCAATTCACAAGCCACCTCAAACTACATTGTCTACTGGACAACACTGAATCAGGATTCAGAAAAAAAACATAGCATCCAAATACCACTCATCGCAGCCACCATTGACTTTCAGACCATCGTGGACCGAGGAGAAACAGCAGTTCCCAACCTACTTAACCTCTCGGCGGGATTCAACACAGTATCCCACAACACACTAATCTGAAGATTCAACAAGAATGGAATCCAAGGACCCACACTCAACAGGAACTGATCCTTATTCAAGGGAAGAACGCAAAGTGTGAGACTGCCACCCTTCACATCAGAGGCCAAGACCTGATCTGCGGAGTCCACCAGGGAATTATCTCTCAGCTCGACCCTGTTCAGCATCTACATGACCCCTCTCACCAACATTATACAATCCCAAGGCATCACTATCATCTCCTATGCTGATGACACCCAACTCATCCTCTTCCTGACGGACAAGGCAGCTACCCCTGTAACCAATTTCACCAACTGTATGACCATGGTATCAGGGTAGATGAGAACCAACTGCTTGAAACAACTCCAATAAGAAGGGAGTACTGGCCTTCGAAAACATGACCATGAGTGCCACCTAGTAGCTGACTGAGCTAGAATTAACAACCCACCATCCACACAAGAAATCTCGGGTCATCCTGGACAACAAACTTGACATGATGGCACAAGCCAATGCAGTGAGGGCTGCCTGCTTCCACATCCTTTGTATTCTACAAAAGATCCTCAAATGGCTGCCACACCAGATCAACCATAATACAAGCACTCTTCACAAGCAGATTCAATCACTGCAACGCACTCTATGTTGGAATCTCCAAGCAACTCCTATCCAGAATTCAGACCATCCAGAACACCGCCACAAGACTCATACTCAATCTCGCACTGCGCACCCACATATCACCCTGCATCAGAACTCCACTGCCTCCCCATTCACAAACGCAGCCAAATCAAACCCCACACTCACTTACACAAAGCTTTGCACAAACCTGGACCTGCATACTTGAACAGCCACATACACTTTCTCTATTTTAGATTTCAGTGTTAATGTGACATCTTTTTTTAATGGGCCTTTTTACATGTTTTTCTTTAACACAATATTGTGACACACCTGTTTATTCTTGGTAGGCATTGTCACCTCGTAGTCTACACATTGTACAATCAGAACGGATGCCCTTGTTATATTTTCTGTGCTCCTAGGAGACAACTCTTTCTCTCCAGACAAACTAGACATTGTTCTGCATCTCTGGCACAGCACAATAAGGATAGTCTTTTATGATATAAACAGCGTCCATGTTGAACTTGGTGAGAGGAGCACTTCATGTTTAGGTTATCATGAGGTTGCTGTGACTGAGAAGCAGTCCTGCTGACCCCGACCTTCTCCCTAAGAAGGAAGATAGCCCTACACACTTAGATGGGTGCATTCGTGAATGCACTGAGACCGGCTTCCTGGCACATAATATCAAGGTATGAGAGGTTACGGTCATCCCAACCAGCCTGGCAGAAGGGTATCCTGCTATGCTCTTTTGAGTGTATAGGTACTAGTGACAGGAATAACATAAGAAAAAATGAACATGGTTGAATTGTTTGCGTTTTTCACCATTCTAATAATGATTATCACAGTGTTGAGTCTCATCTGCTTAATAATCACAGCTCGTGTTTTATTTACAAGAGCTTTATAAAAAATACAATATTTGAAAATGTATGTTCATCTCTTTTTATTGTTAACACCTTGGACATGCACAAGTAGTGAACGAAAAGGGTTAGATATGTTTTCATGAATTCCTTGGGAAACAGAGTGGTCATGTTCGAGGTTACCAAAACACCTATTACCCTAAGAGGGATCCAAATGTGGTACTGTGAGCTAGCCTAATAAGCAAACATTTACTGACGATATACGTAGACTAAGGGGCTCATTATGACATTGGCAGTAAATACCACCTACTGCCGCGGTGATGGCCACCAACATACCGCCACGGCGGATACCATCTGTCTGCCATATTATGAGCACTGCTTGACTTCCACCACAATAAGAGCGGAAATCCTGCAATGCTCATGGTAGTGGACAGTGGTAAGCTGGCGCTGCTAACACCAGCACCGCCTCGCCAAAAGGACTCCGCCAGTCGTATTATGACCAGTAATATGGCCTGGAAGTGTTCTGCTGGTGGGGTGCTGCTGGCGGTAGCAGCACCCGTTCCGGTTCCCTGCTGATGCCCTCCTCGCCAGACAAGGTAAGTCGGGCGTCCGACAGGGGATGGGGGTGGGAGGGTGGGGTCTGTTGCGTGTGTGTGGATGAATGTGTGAGTGTGTGTGAATGCGTCTGTGTGTGTTGGGGTTTTTGCGTGTGTAGGAAGTTGGCTCTGTATATACTATTTCAAAGTAAGAAATAGTGTGCACAGAGTCCAAGGGTTCCCCTTAGAGGTAAGATAGTGACAAAAAGAGATCATTCTAATGCTCTATTTTGTGGTAGTGTGGTCGAGCAGTAGGCTTATCAGAGGGTAGTGTTAAGCATTTGTTGTACATACACAGGCAATAAATGAGGAACACACACTCAGACAATTCCAGGCCAATAGGTTTTTATATAGAAAAATATATTTTCTTAGTTTATTTTACGAACCACAGGTTCAAGATTTACAAACAATACTTTAAATGAAAGGTATTTCACTCAGGTATTCTAGGAACTTTGAATTATCACAATAGCATGTACAGTTTTGACAACAATGGCAATAAGCTATTTTAAAAGTGGACACTCAACAGTTCCTGGTGGAGGTAAGTAAATGTTAAGTTCACAAGTAAGTAAAACACTTACAGGGTTCAAAGTTGGGTCAAGGTAGCCCACCGTTGGGGGTTCAAGTCAACCCCAAAGTTACCACACCAGCAGCTCAGGGCCGGTCAGGTGCAGAGGTCAAAGTGATGCCCAAAAAACATAGGCTTCAATGGAAATAGGGGTGCCCCGGTTCCAGTCTGCCAGCAGGTAAGTACCCGCGTCTTCAGAGGGCAGACCAGGGGGGCTTTATAGGGCACCGGGGGGGGACACAAGCAGGCACAGAAAGCACACCCTCAGCGGCACAGGGGCGGCCGGGTGCAGAGTGCAAACGGGTGTCGGGTTTTCAATAGGAATCAATGGAGAGACCCGGAGTTCTCTTCAACGATGCAGGCAGGCACAGGGGGGGCTCCTCGGGGTAGCCACCACCTGGGCTAGGTAGAGGGTCACCTGGGGGTCGCTCCTGCACTGGAGTTTGGTTCTTTCAGGTCCTGGGGACTGTGGGTCCAGTGTGGTTTCCAGGCGTCGGGTTCCTTGAAGCAGGCAGTCGCGGTCAGGAGGGGCCTCTGGATTCCATCTGCAGGCGTCGCTGTGGGGGTTCAGGGGGGTCAACTCTGGCTACTCACGGGCTCGCAGTCGTCGGGGAGTCCTCCCTGTAGTGTTAGTTTTCTGCAGGTCGAGCCAGGGGCGTCAGGTGCAGAGTGGAAAGTCTCACGCTTCCGGTGGGAAATGTGTGGTCTTTAAAAGTTGCTTCTTTGTTTCCAAAAGTTGCATTTTCTTGAACAGGGCTGCTGTTCTCTGGAGCTTCTTGGTCCTTTAGATGCAGGGTAGTCCTCTGAGGCTTCAGAGGTCGCTGGACCCTGTGGGATGCGTCGCTGTTGCTGTTTTCTTCGAAGTAGGGAGACAGGCCGGTGGGGCTGGGGCCAAATCAGTTGTCGTCTCCGTCTTCACTGCAGGGCTTCAGGTCAGCAGTCCTTCTTCTTCTTTAGGTTGCAGGAATCTATCTTCCTCGGTTCTGGGAGCCCCTAAATACTCAATTTAGGGGTGTGTTTAGGTCTGGGAGGGCAGTAGCCAATGGCTACTGGCCCTGAGGGTGGCTACACCCTCTTTGTGCCTCCTCCCTGTGGGGAGGGGGGGGCACATCCCTAATCCTATTGGGGAAATCCTCCATCTGCAAGATGGAGGGTTTCTAAAAGTAAGAGTCACCTCAGCTCAGGACACCTTAGGGGCTGTCCTGACTGGGAAGTCACTCCTCCTTGTTTTCCTCATTATCTCCTCCAGCCTTGCCTCCAAAAGTGGGGGCAGTGGCCGGAGGGGCGGGCATCTCCACTAGCTGGGTTGCCCTGTGGCACTGTAACAAATGGGGTGAGCCTTTGAGGCTCACCACCAGGTGTTACAGTTCCTGCAGGGGGAGGTGAGAAGCACCTCCACCCAGTACAGGATTTGTTCCTGGCCACAGAGTGACAAAGGCACTCTCCCCATGTGGCCAGCAACATGTCTGGTGTGTGGCAGGCTGGCAAAAACTAGTCAGCCCACACTGGAAGTCGGGTATGTTTTCAGGGGGCATCTCTAAGATGCCCTCTGGGTGTATTTCACAATAAAGTGCACACTGGCATTAGTGTGCATTTATTGTGCTGAGAAGTTTGCTACCAAACTTCACAGTTTTCAGTGTAGCCATTATGGTGCTGTGGAGTTCGTGTTTGACAGACTCCCAGACCATATATTCTTATGGCTACCCTGCACTTACAATGTCTAAGGTTTTGCTTAGACACTGTAGGGGCATAGTGCTCATGCACCTATGCCCTCACCTGTGGTATAGTGCACCCTGCCTTAGGGCTGTAAGGTCTGCTAAAGGGGTGACTTATCTATGCCATAGGCAGTGTGAGGTTGGCATGGCACTCTGAGGGGAGTGCTATGCCGACTTAGTCATTTTCTCCCCACCAGCACACACAAGCTGGCAAGCAGTGTGTATGTGCTGAGTGAGGGGACCCCAGGGTGGCATAAGACATGCTGCAGCCCTTAGAGAACTTCCTTGGCATCAGGGCCCTTGGTACCAGGGGTACCAGTTACAAGCGACTTACCTGGGTGCCAGGGTTGTGCCAATTGTGGAGACAAAGGTACAGTTTAGGGAAAGAACACTGGTGCTGGGGCCTGGTTAGCAGGGTCCCAGCACACTTTCAAATCATAACTTGGCATCAGCAAAGGCAAAAAGTCAGGGGGTAACCATGCTGTCTTATCCAGGTGACTGGCTGACACCTGTTCGGTATAAGTCAATAAGGACGCTCAATGAAGGACCACACGCCAATTATAAATACAATTTAGCTTTACTAGAATTTCAGGTAAATGTAGGCATTTAGCACATTAATAATAGTAGAATAAGAATAGCAACGAAAAGCATCTATTTATATATAAGTACACTACAAAGAGCATCTATGCATATATATAAGCAAAAAGTTCATTGACAGTCATAAGTTTTGATTAACTATACCAAAATGCATCCCATTACGATGTTCAGGAAGCAAAATATAAACGAGCTGAATACTTCAGATAAGCTTTGATTTACTGCACACCAAAATGCATGTTTCAGTTACTGCTGCAGGCTCACACTACGATGTTTAAAAAGCAAAATATAAACGAGCTGAATACTTCAGGTTATAAACACAGTGCAAGCATAAATAATCAATCATAATAATAGAGCAGAGAAACAAAGGCCTTTAATCCCTGTGTGGAACTTAACTTAGTCCACGAAATGCTAGAAAGCCCTCTACCGCCTGCCTGGACCTCTCTCCCCTTCAAGCATCACGGTCAGCAAAACAGGGAGGCAGCGCTGGGCCATGGCAGCTTTCACAACTCCATCTGCGAGCTTCAAATCCCTCACCCACACTTCAGTGCTTAAATAACTCGAAGCTTGGATTCTATCTTCATTCTGGCATTTTCTAGCTATGTTATCAGCACTTGGCTGCTTTTTCCTTCTCCAGCCTTGGTTTTCATTCCATCTTTTCCCTGTACTCTCTCTAATATCATGAACTTTTCCACGATGTTTGGGGGAGGGGGGGTTTCAGCAGGCATCACACTCATCTACACTGCTCAAGCTAATTAACCCTTCGCGTCACAATGTCTTCCGTACCTTTCCCTATACTGATCACATGCCAAGGAGGCATTTCCTTACAGCGTGGTTGTATGCGTGTGAGTGAATGCGTGTAAGAATGGTGAAGTGAGTGAATGTCTGCATGTCAATGTGATTGTGTGTGAGTATGTCTGTGTTAGACCTGACAGCCTTAGGGTAGTCACCCCTAACTTTTTGCCTGCCTCCCTCCATTTTTTTGGACACTGTTTTTGCTGGTTTATAGACTCTGCGCACTTTACCACTGCTAACCAGTGCTAAAGTGCATATGCTCTCCCCCTTAAAACATGGTAACCTGGAATCATACCTGATTGGACTATTATTTACTTATAAGCCCCTAGTAAGGTGCACTTTATGTGCATAGGGCTGGTAAATTAAATGCTACTAGTGGGCCTGCAGCACTGGTTGTGCCACCCACTTAAGTAGCCCCTTTTTCCTTGTCTCAGGCCTGCCATTGCAAGGCCTGTGTGTGCAGTTTCACTGCGACTTGGCATTTAAAAGTACTTGCCAAGCCTAGAACTCCCCTTTTTCTACATATAAGTCACCCTTAAGGTGTGCCCTAGGTAACCCCTAGGGCAGGGTGCTGTGTAGGTAAAAGGCAGGACATGTACCTGTGTAGTTATATGTCCAGGTAGTGCAAAACTCCTAAATTCGTTTTCACACTACTGAGAGGCCTGCTCCCTTCATAGGCTAACATTAGGGCTGCTCTCATACACTGTTGAAGTGGCAGCTGCTGATCTGAAAGGAGCAGGGAGGTCATATTTAGTATGGCCAGAATGGTAATACAAAGTCCTACTGACTGGTGAAGTCGGATTTAATATTACTATTCTAGAAATGCCACTTTTAGAAAGTGAGCATTTCTTTGCACTTAAATCCTTCTGTGCCTTACAATCCACGTCTGGCTGGGCTTGGTTGACAGCTCCTTGTGCATTCACTCAGACACACCCCAAACACAGGGTACTCAGCCTCACTTGCATACATCTGCATTTTGAATGGGTCTTCCTGGGCTGGGAGGGTGGAGGGCCTGCTCTCACACAAAGGACTGCCACACCCCCTACTGGGACCCTGGCAGACAGGAGTAAACTGAAAGGTGACCTGGTGCACTTCTTAGCCACTCTTTGAAGTCTCCCCCACTTCAAAGGCACATTTGGGTATAAAACAGGGCCTCTGCCCTACCTCATCAGACACTTGCTGGAGAAGAACCCTGAACCAGAAACTACATCCTGCCAAGAAGAACTGCCTGGCTGCTCAAAGGACTCACCTGTCTGCTTTCTACAAAGGACTGCTGCCCTGCTGTTGCCCTGCTGCCTTGCTGACCTCTTGTCTGGCTGTGAAAGTGCTCTCCAAGGGCTTGGATAGAGCTTGCCTCCTGTTCCCTGAAGTCTCAGGACCAAAAAGACTTCTCTCTTTTACTTGGACGCTCCGCTTGTTTCGCGGCGAGAAAAACGCCGCACACCGACGCTGATCGACGCAACGCTCTTGGGACGATCGAAGATGCGACGCACGGCCTCGCAAGGACAACGCCGCCTGACCTCTAGAGGAGAAATCGACGCGACGCCTGCCGTGAGATCGTAATTTCAACGCGCAGCCCCGCAGATCGAAGTCTAGAGGAGAAATCGACGCAACGCCTGCGGTGAGTTCGTAAATTCGACGCGCAGCCCCGCAGATCGACGCACAGCCGGAGAACAAGCCGGAGAATCCACGCACAGACCCGGGACATCTGGTAATCCCCGCGATCCACAGAAAGAGACTGTCCACGCGCCGGAAAACGACGCCCGACTTCCCCGCGTGGAAAATAACGACGCAAGTCCGTGTGTGCTGGGGAGAAATCGACGCACACACACTTTTTCCACGCACCTCTTCTCTTGTGGCCCTCTGAGGAGATTTTTCCACTCCTAACCAGGTACTTGTGCTTTAAAGAGACTTTTGTTACATTCTAAAGACTTAAGACACTTTATATCACTTCCCTGTGATATTTCTACAATTTTCCATTGCAACTTTATTCTTTTTGACCTACAATTATCCTGATAAATATTATATATTTTTCTAAACACTGTGTGGTGTATTTTTGTGGTGCTATATGGTGGTATTGTATGATTTATTGCACAAATACTTTACACATTGCCTTCTAAGTTAAGCCTGACTGCTCGTGCCAAGCTACCAGAGGGTGGGCACAGGATAATCTTGGATAGTGTGTGACTTACCCTGACTAGAGTGAGGGCTTTTGCTTGGACAGAGGGTAACCTGACTGCCAACCAAAAACCCCATTTCTAACATTGGTGATCAGCGGTGAGGATAGGACTTGTATTTGTGCAGTGACATACAGTAGCTAAGTATTTCACTACCTACCCACAGTTGAAGGTCAACTTGGTTTTTATCTCTTTTTGAAAATCCGTTTTTTCCTGACAATTTTCAAAAACTAAATCCTCACTCAACATGTCTCTGACTGGGTCTCAGACAGGGGACTTTGACCTAGTCCAGTTGGATACATACACGGTCAAACAACTAAGAGGATTCTGCAGGGCATTAAGGGTACCCACCCAAGGGGCCTCCAGAAAGGAGGACTTTCAAGTGGCGCTGAGGGCCTGGGCAGAAGCCCATTTAGAGGATGATGAGGAAGGGGAGCCAGAAAATGGCCCCTCAGAAGGATTTTCACTATCTATGGATGGTGTTACCACTGCAATTGTGCACCCTTCCAGACCAGGGAGCAGTGTCTCCATGCAAAGCCTGACCGCAGAGGAAAGGAGAGAGGAAAGGGAGTTCCAATTGCAAATGGCAAAACTGAAAATTGAGGCGCAACAGGAGGAGAGGAGGGCAGAAAGAGAAGCCAAACAAGCTGAGGCTGAAAGAGCAGCCAAACAGATTGAAGCTGAAAGAACAGCCAAACAGATTCAAGCAGAAGCTGAAAGGGCAGCCAAACAAGCAGAAGCTGAAAGAGCAGCCAAACAAGTGGAAGCTGAAAGAGCTTTGGCTGAAAAGAAACTATTGTTGGCTCATGAACTGAGTCTCAAGGAGCTGGAGATCAAGGCAAGACAGTCTGAATCCAGCAATAATGGTGGCAGCATACAGACAGGACCTGCTGGAGAAAAGAAGGTTTGTATACCCAAAAATGTGGTGCCCAGTTTTGTGGTGGGAGATGACATAGATAAATGGTTAGCTGCTTATGAAGTTGCACTAAGGGCTCATGAGGTTCCTGAAGGGCAATGGGGGGTAGCTATGTGGGGTTATGTGCCGCCATTGGGGAGGGACACACTTCTCACATTGGATCCACCGGATCAAAACACATACCCACTCCAGAAAGCCACTTTACTTGCCAAGTTTGGGCTGACCCCTGAGGGATACCGTCAGAGGTTCAGGGACAGCACCAAACAAACCACACAAACATGGGTAGATTTCTTTGATTTCTCTAGTAAGGCACTGAATGGATGGGTGCGGGGCAACAAAGTAGCAGATTATAAAGGTTTATATGACTTGATCCTGAGAGAGCATATGCTTAATGTTACTTATACAGATTTGCGCCAGCACCTAGTGGATAGTAAGCTGACTGATCCCAGGAAGCTTGCTGAGGAGGTGGACCTCTGGGTTAGAACCAGAGTGTCCAAAAAGGTACCTGGGGGGGACTCCCACAAAGGTGGTCAGGGTTCCCAACAGAAGAAAGAGGGGGGAGATAAACTTACAGATAAGGAACTCTCTAAAGGCCCCCAAAAGAATTCCCAGGGAGGGGGTGGCAACCCTTCCTTTTCCAAATTTGGGAAAAAGCCAGGGACATTTGACAAGTCAGGAAAATCTAGCCCGAAATGCATGGAGTGTTACCAATATGGTCACTACAAAGGCGATCCACAGTGCCCCAAGAGGGCACCGTCCACTACCGGACAGGCACCTGGGTTGACTAGTGTAGCACTCGGGGGGAGATGGACCCAACTAGCTTTGGGGAGCAGGTAGAGATTTCCCTAGTGTCCCTGGGAGAAGGAGAAATGGTGCCCAAGGCCCACATGCCCAGAAATACTTCCAAGTACCGGCAGTGGGTCACCATTGATGGGCAGAGGGTGGAGGCTCTGCGTGACACAGGAGCCAGTATGACTACTATCAAGAGTCAGCTGGTGTCAGCAGAGCAGATAGTACCTAATACATTCCACCAGGTCAGAGTCGCTGACAATCGCGAGAGTCACCTACCGGTGGCTCTGGTTCCCTTTGAGTGGGGGGGGGTCTCTGGTACTCTGAAAGTAGCTGTGAGTCCTGCCATGCCTGTAGATTGTCTGTTAGGCAATGACCTTGAGCACACTGATTGGAAAGAAGTGGAGCTCAGGTCTCACCTGGAGATGTTAGGGTTACCTGAGTGGGTCTGCGTGACCACACGGTCCATGGCTGACCGAGAGGGAAGTCAAGGGCATCTGGAGCCTGGAACGATGGCCCAGAGAGCTGCCAGGAGGAGGGACCAGGGGTGCGGGAAACCGGCCCCAGCTGTTCCCACAGTGGCTGACGGGGCTCCTGAGGAGGAGGCTTCCGAGCCAACTGGGGAAGACATTGCCGCCCTAGGTGACTTACCTGAGCTTGCTGGCTGGCAAGTTGAGGGTGGACCCACCAGGGAGGAATTCTGCAAGGCGCAGAAAGAATGTCCCACTCTAGAAGGTTTAAGGAAACAAGCCTCAAACCAGGCAGCCGGCGACGCCTCTGGCGATCACCACCTATATTGGGAGAATGATCTCCTCTACAGTGAGCCTAAGGTTCCGGGCTTTGGGGCAGCACGTATGCTGGTGGTCCCCCAATGTTACTGAACCTTCCTACTGGGTCTGGCTCACGACATTCCCCTGGCAGGACATTTGGGGCAGGGCAAGACCTTTAACAGGCTTGTCACCCACTTTTATTGGCCCAAAATGAGGACACACTCAGACAAGTTCTGCAGATCCTGTCCTACCTGCCAGGCCAGTGGTAAAGCAGGAAAAAGGGTTAAAACCCCCCTGATTCCACTTCCTGTCGTTGGCACCCCCTTTGAAAGGGTGGGCATCGACATTGTTGGTCCCTTGGACCCCAAAACTGCCTTAGGCAACAGGTTCATCCTGGTTTTGGTGGAGCATGCCACCCGTTACCCAGAGGTAATCCCTCTGAGGACAGTAACTGCACCGGTGGTGGCCAGAACCCTGATGGGGATATTTACCCGTGTGGGATTCCCCAAGGAAATAGTGTCTGACAGAGGCACTAACTTCATGTCTGCATACATGAAGTCTCTGTGGGATGCGTGTGGTGTAACTTACAATATCACCACACCCTATCACCCCCAGTCGAATGGTCTTGTGGAGAGATTCAACAAGACCCTGAAAGGCATGATTGGTGGCCTCCCTGAGGCCATGAGGCGTAAGTGGGACGTCCTCTTACCATGCCTTCTCTTTGCTTACAGAGAGGTCCCCCAGAGAGGGGTAGGGTTCAGTCCCTTTGAACTTCTCTATGGGTACCCTGTCAGGGGACCCTTAAGCATTGTCCAGGAGGGATTGGAGAAAGCTCCAAAGACACCCCCTCAGGATGTGGTCAGCTATATGTTGGCCCTCCGCAACCAGATGACCCGCTTCTGGAAAGAAGCCCAAGATAACCTGGAGGCCAGTCAAGAGGTGATGAAACAATGGTATGACCAGAAGGCCACCCTGGTAGAGTTTCAACCTGGAGACAAAGTGTGGGTAATGGAGCCAGTAGAGCCCAGAGCTCTCCAGGACCGCTGGTCTGGCCCATTTGAAATAAAGGAGCGGAAAGGGGAGGCCACTTACCTAGTGGACCTCAAAACCCCTAGGAATCCCCTAAGGGTGCTCCATGTGAACCGACTAAAAGCTCATTTTGAGAGGTCAGAGATCAACATGCTTCTGGTCACAGATGAAGGAACGGAAGAGGAGAGTGAACCTCTCCCCGACCTCCTCTCTGCCCAAGAAGGTGATGGGTCAGTAAGCGGGGTCATTCTGTCTGACTCCCTGACTCTAAATCAGAAAGGAGACTGTTATGAGCTGTTGGAGCAGTTCTCCCCCCTGTTCTCCCTTACTCCTGGGCTGACCCACCTCTGTGTTCATGATATTGACACCGGTGACAGTCTCCCTGTGAAAAACAAAATTTACAGGTTGTCGGATAAGGTGAAGGCCAGCATCAAGGAGGAGGTCTCCAAGATGTTGACTCTAGGGGTCATTGAGAAATCCAGTAGTCCCTGGGCCAGCCCAGTGGTATTGGTCCCTAAGGCTACTGCCCCAGGTGCGAAGCCAGAACTCCGGTTCTGTGTGGACTACCGGGGTCTCAACTCAGTCACACGGACTGATGCTCACCCCATCCCCCGAGCTGATGAGCTCGTGGACAGGCTAGGCGCTGCCAAGTTCCTGAGTACGTTTGATCTTACTTCAGGGTACTGGCAGATCGGCCTAACTGAGGGGGCCAAGGAAAGATCCGCATTTTCAACCCCGGATGGCCATTACCAGTTCCGGGTGATGCCGTTTGGGTTGAAAAATGCCCCCGCTACCTTCCAACGGTTGGTTAACGGGGTCCTAGCTGGCAAGGATGCCTTCTGTGCAGCCTACCTGGATGACATAGCTGTCTACAGTTCCAGCTGGGAGGAACACCTGCTTCACCTCAAGGAGGTGCTTCAGGCCCTGCAACAGGCAGGCCTGACCATCAAGGCCAGTAAGTGCCAGATTGGGCAGGGTTCCGTGGTGTACATAGGACACCTAGTGGGTGGTGGCAAGGTGCAGCCACTCCAGGCCAAGATTGAAACTATCAAGGCCTGGCAACCACCCCGAACACAGACGGAGGTGAGAGCCTTTCTAGGCCTCACAGGATACTACCGCCGATTTGTCAAGGGCTATGGTACCATTGTAACACCCTTGACAGAACTCACTTCCAAGAAGCAACCTAGGTTGGTGAATTGGACAGAGGCTTGTCAGAAAGCCTTTGACGCCCTGAAGGAAGCCTTGTGCACGGCCCCCGTACTCATGGCCCCTGACTACTCCCAGGAATTTATCGTGCAGACAGACGCTTCAGAGCATGGCATAGGGGCAGTCCTAGCACAGCTGAATGAGGAGGGCAGGGATCAACCGGTAGTCTTTATTAGCAGAAGACTATTACCACAGGAACAGAGGTGGAGTGCTATTGAACGAGAAGCTTTTGCTGTGGTCTGGACACTGAAGAAGCTAAGACCCTACCTGTTTGGGACCCACTTCCGGGTTCAGACAGACCACAGGCCCCTCAGATGGCTCATGCAGATGAGGGGTGAGAATCCAAAACTCTTGAGGTGGTCCATTTCCCTACAGGGGATGGACTTTACGGTGGAACATCGCCCAGGGGTTGACCACGCCAATGCTGATGGTCTCTCCAGGTACTTCCGCCTTAGCGATGAGAGCTCCCAGGAGGTCGGGTAGCTGTCCCCACTTTCAGCTGGGGGGGACACATGTTAGACCTGACAGCCTTAGGGTAGTCACCCCTAACTTTTTGCCTGCCTCCCTCCATTTTTTTGGACACTGTTTTTGCTGGTTTATAGACTCTGCGCACTTTACCACTGCTAACCAGTGCTAAAGTGCATATGCTCTCCCCCTTAAAACATGGTAACCTGGAATCATACCTGATTGGACTATTAATTTACTTATAAGCCCCTAGTAAGGTGCACTTTATGTGCATAGAGCTGGTAAATTAAATGCTACTAGTGGGCCTGCAGCACTGGTTGTGCCACCCACTTAAGTAGCCCCTTTTTCCTTGTCTCAGGCCTGCCATTGCAAGGCCTGTGTGTGCAGTTTCACTGCCACCTCGACTTGGCATTTAAAAGTACTTGCCAAGCCTAGAACTCCCCTTTTTCTACATATAAGTCACCCTTAAGGTGTGCCCTAGGTAACCCCTAGGGCTGGGTGCTGTGTAGGTAAAAGGCAGGACATGTACCTGTGTAGTTATATGTCCTGGTAGTGTAAAACTCCTAAATTCGTTTTCACACTACTGAGAGGCCTGCTCCCTTCATAGGCTAACATTAGGGCTGCCCTCATACACTGTTGAAGTGGCAGCTGCTGATCTGAAAGGAGCAGGGAGGTCATATTTAGTATGGCCAGAATGGTAATACAAAGTCCTACTGACTGGTGAAGTCGGATTTAATATTACTATTCTAGAAATGCCACTTTTAGAAAGTGAGCATTTCTTTGCACTTAAATCCTTCTGTGCCTTACAATCCACGTCTGGCTGGGCTTGGTTGACAGCTCCTTGTGCATTCACTCAGACACACCCCAAACACAGGGTACTCAGCCTCACTTGCATACATCTGCATTTTGAATGGGTCTTCCTGGGCTGGGAGGGTGGAGGGCCTGCTCTCACACAAAGGACTGCCACACCCCCTACTGGGACCCTGGCAGACAGGAGTAAACTGAAAGTGGATCTGGTGCACTTCTTAGCCACTCTTTGAAGTCTCCCCCACTTCAAAGGCACATTTGGGTATAAAACAGGGCCTCTGCCCTACCTCATCAGACACTTGCTGGAGAAGAACCCTGAACCAGAAACTACATCCTGCCAAGAAGAACTGCCTGGCTGCTCAAAGGACTCACCTGTCTGCTTTCTACAAAGGACTGCTGCCCTGCTGTTGCCCTGCTGCCTTGCTGAACTGTTGTCTGGCTGTGAAAGTGCTCTCCAAGGGCTTGGATAGAGCTTGCCTCCTGTTCCCTGAAGTCTCAGGACCAAAAAGACTTCTCTCTTTTACTTGGACGCTCCGTGCGCCGAAAATTTCGACGCACAGCTTGTTTCGCGGCGAGAAAAACGCCGCACACCGACGCTGATCGACGCGACGCTCTTGGGACGATCGAAGATCCGACGCACGGCCTCGCAAGGACAATGCCGCCCGACCTCTAGAGGAGAAATCGACGCGACGCCTGCCGTGAGATCGTAATTTCAACGCGCAGCCCCGCAGATCGAAGTCTAGAGGAGAAATCGACGCAACGCCTGCCGTGAGTTCGTAAATTCGACGCGCAGCCCCGCAGATCGACGCACAGCCGGAGAACAAGCCGGAGAATCCACGCACAGACCCGGGACATCTGGTAATCCCCGCGATCCACAGAAAGAGACTGTCCACGCGCCGGAAAACGACGCCCGACTTCCCCGCGTGGAAAATAAGGACGCAAGTCCGTGTGTGCTGGGGAGAAATCGACGCACACACCCTTTTTCCACGCACCTCTTCTCTTGTGGCCCTCTGAGGAGATTTTTCCACTCCTAACCAGGTACTTGTGCTTTAAAGAGACTTTTGTTACATTCTAAAGACTTAAGACACTTTATATCACTTCCCTGTGATATTTCTACAATTTTCCATTGCAACTTTATTCTTTTTGACCTACAATTATCCTGATAAATATTATATATTTTTCTAAACACTGTGTGGTGTATTTTTGTGGTGCTATATGGTGGTATTGTATGATTTATTGCACAAATACTTTACACATTGCCTTCTAAGTTAAGCCTGACTGCTCGTGCCAAGCTACCAGAGGGTGGGCACAGGAAAATCTTGGATAGTGTGTGACTTACCCTGACTAGAGTGAGGGCTTTTGCTTGGAAAGAGGGTAACCTGACTGCCAACCAAAAACCCCATTTCTAACAGTCTGGAAGTATGCGTGTATGCATGAATGTGTGTATGCCAGTGTGTGTATGAATGCGTGTATGCCAGTGTAAGTGAATGGGTGTATGCATGGTGCGTGTGGGTGTCTGTGTGCGTGTATGGGGGGACAGTGGGGTGTGGTGTGAGGGGTGCTGTGACTGTAATGGGGGTGGGAGGGAGAGGGGGTGATGTGTGCATATGTGGCTGTGGGGTCAGTTGTGTGGTGTCTGCGGGAGTGTGCGTGTATGGGGGTGGGGGTGTGAATATATCGGAGAGGGTGAGGGGTGAGTAAGTGGATCCGATGGGGTGGAGGGGTTAGTTTGTGTATCGTGGGGGGGGGGGAGTTTGGATGGAGGGGGTTGGGAGGTGTCAGGTGAGTGTTTGGGGGGGAGCTGCCTACCAGTGACAGGGAAGGAATTCCCTGTCACCGGTAGGGACTACCGCCATAGTTTTCATGGTGTTGCTAACGCCACGAAAGCCATGGTGGTAGGCTGGCTCATAACGCCATGGGTGAGACTATGTCGGCCGTCGGGCTGGAGATAGACATCTCCGGCCCAGTTGCTTATACCGCCATGGCTGCAGCCAACCCGCCAATCTCATAATTTGGCAGTATGTACCGCAAGCCTGTTGGCGGTATTACAGCTACATTCACTCTGGAGGTCAGAAGACCACCAGGGCCATAAAGAGGGCCTAAGTCTCTATATTGTGAAGTCCTTGTTGACATAATTCACACTCCTACTACATTTCTAAGAACCATATAACAGCCCCACTGCTGTCATTTGTCCTATGGCTGTATTATGGAGCCTGTGGAGAGTAAAGAAAGGCTCTGACACAGGTTTATAATTTCAGATTGCTTTATTGGGAGCACTGCTAATGAACACTGCAATGGTTATACTTTAAATTTATGAATTTTAAAATTATTTATTGTCCCCATTGGTGTTAGTAATGATATCATGGTGAATCATTACATTTTTCTTTTTTTATTCTCGTGACTCCCTGATAAAGCCAGTAGGCCTACCTTATATACAATGACACTCCCTTATATTGTGATGTTACATCTGGTATATGTAGTGGCATGGGGGTATGTGTGATTATAGGGTTTAGGACCAACTTGGGTGAAATGTGATATGAATGTGCCACCAATGGAATTTCCATCTGTCCGGTGTGCATATTTGTAATGTAATGCATATTATTTAGTAGTGGGTGTTTAATAAAAGTACTTTTCCTTTTTAAAGGGAAAAAGCACAGTCTGGATAGTAATTTATTGAGTGTTGTTGCATGCCTAAGGTTAATATTTATAAACCAGTAGTTTACTAGCCCACACCACCTATCTTGAGTAGGCCTTGAACAGGGCCACTGGAATTATATGACAGGGGAGGTTCAAAATAAGTGGGAGGATGGAGTAAATTATGGGGCAAGAAAAGGACAATTATGCAGCACATTTTGTGACAGTATTAATTATTTGTCATTTTTTAACTTGTTAACACTGTCTTGGCATTTGTTTACCTCATTAGTACACCTAAATATAGTAATAAGTTACAGAAAGGTGACCTGTCAAACTTTCCAAAGGGCCTTCCACCACATGTCAACGGGCGTTGCTGCATTTTTACTAACATTTGAGCAAGATACAGATGTTGTTAAAATCTGCAGATTATGCAACAGATTATGAGACAAATGCAGCAAATCTACACATAAGTGAAAATCAACACAGCCACAAAATTGCAAAATTACATTGGCCCTTGCCCTGGCCTTGGACTGCTATGCATCTCTACCCTGATAGAGTCAAGTGGCACAATCGGGTTCTTGGTTCCAAGGAATAAGACAATTGTGGACCTATTACTTGTGAAAGACTGATTCACATCCTTTACAACTAAGGTGGTCAGAAGATGCTGAACTAGAGAATTTCTTAAAGGGCTGGATTCTGGCCATTTACTATGCCAGGGCTGGCTTTAGGGCGGTGCGAGCAGTGCGGTCGTGGGTGAGGACTTGAATTGGGGGATGCTGACCTCAGGGGGGCGCTGTGTTTAGCAATAACTTAGGAACTTGCTATTTAAAAGCACCTGCTGAAAAGTTCCTTTTGCGTCCACCTTCAGGAAGCAAGTAAAACGTCAAGATACCTCTTGTGATGAATATTTATGCCAGGGAGAGAGATGGGAGTTTTGTCTAGCGGCAGCTTTGACTCGCAATAAAGTAGCGTAGAGGGTTAGTATGCCTGCTGCAAAGAACATTACTATAACTATATTTTATGTGGATAGCTGAGTGGATTAGTAAAGCCAGACATTACAAGCGCTTTACAACAAATTAATGTATGTGTCGGGGGTGATTATGGAGAGATGAGGGGCAGGTTTACCGGGTGGTAGCAAGGGAATCAAAGGAGGTGGTCAAGGGGTGGGTGCCAACAAATTCTGTTGCACAGGGCTCCACCAGTGCTATAGCCGGCCCTGCTACGTCCTATGTCCTGTGGTCCTGTCCCATGGCTGCCATGCTGCAGAATTCAGTCTGAGCTTTGCAGTTATCTACTCTCTCTCCAACGCTAAACCAAGCTGACCCTGTATCTTGGTGCACACCAGCATTTGCTGGGTGAATCACTGCATTCATGAGACAAAAGATGTTCATACAAAGGAACAGTGTATTCATATCTTGATTGCTTTATTGTTGGGTGTCTGTTTCTCAAAGAATATGTCAACGTAATCAACACAAGCCTGCAATTCACTGAGCAAACGAAATGTATTCCTTGTGTTTCCTTTTAAAGATTTTGTGTGCCACAACTCACTTGAAGCACACATAATGATACCTTTTGCAAGAAAAACAAATGTAGCGGTGCATGTTATTACTCAGGAACAGTGAAAAGAACAAGTTTAATCTGACTTAACCAATGTAACATGCCTTTTGTTTAAAAAAAAGAAAATCTGTTTATTACTTTTTATCACAGAAAAATCAAACTTTGCATCCAGGTACAATTTGTCTACACACATAATGTATCCGCTTAAGTTAGTGCAACCTGTTACAAGCGAATATTCACATCCAAATAACTAAGAAAAGAAAAAGAAGATATAGAAACATATACTAAGAAAATAAGGGAATTGCTCGTGAGAGAACACGAACGGAGGAAAGGGGGCCAGCCCGGCCAGGGAGGACACCCCTTGCGGGAGGAGGGGGAAGGCAGGGGTGGAAGGGGGGGATGGAGAGGAGGGGAGCGCTGCAAATAGTCAGAGCGGGCAGCGTGTCATGTATATTCCTGCTGTGATGCTATTAATTGTGTTTGACCAATGACTTTGTGTTTCACCACTGCGCATATTAGTTGCTCAATGTTCACCAGTAGCACATTATATGTTTTGTTCAGTTCAGCTGCCTATTGGCTTTGACATGGCCTTAGCCATTACTTTCTGTATTCAGTTTAGCCGCCTATTGGCTTTGACATTGCATTAGCCATTACATTCTGTATTCTGCCTATTGGCTTTGACATTCTGTATTCAGTTTAGCTGCCTATTGGCTTTGACATGATATTAGACATTACATGCTGTATTCAGCTCAGCTGCCTATTGGCTTTGACATGATATTAGACATTACATTTGATATTTAGGTTAGCTGCCTATTGGCTTTGACATGACATTAGACATTACATTTGATATTTAGGTTAGCTGCCCATTGGCTTTAATGTGGAGTTAGACATTGCAGTTGAAACATCGCAGATGTCTGTATTCTTCCAAGCTGTGTTTTTCCACAAGATGGACCAAGCTGTTTTCTTTACACCAGACTAGACCTGATAAGAGAGAGTACATTTGGTGTTTTCCTTTCTGCTCAGCCTTGGGAATAGGAGAAGTCTAGGAGATCTGGCCAGTCTCCAAAGGCTTGCGTAGTTTTCCCGAGTCTGAGAGGAGGGGGCACACTTTTGTAAGGATGACTCTGGGCTACAGTGAGTTAGATTCGAATCTGCTTGACTTCAGGCTGGAGCTAGACGTCAGTTGCCAGTCTCCCTTGTGGGTAGATAATCTCTTTCTCGCAGTTGACCGGAGTCATCAACTTGCAGACCCCAGAAAGATGAAGCTGAAGATAGGTCCTACTTGCTCATACGGTGATAAATTTTGACTATTATGCTTTGCTTTGAATATATTATATATTTGCTGTGTACATTGCAACTGAGAAGTACTGTGATATATTTTGTTTTCTTGCTGCAACTACTTTGTGCTTGAAATCTATTAATTCGTCTCCCAAGAACTTGTGGGTGGGGAAGAATTAACAACAATAAAGGTCTTCTTTGAACTCAGAAGTGCATTCCAGAGAGGTTCTGTAAGCTCCGATAGGAGATAAGTAGGAAAGCAGAACACCTGCATAGAGTGCTGGGGGATGTGGTGTCTCTGTCACCCATTAATGAATGTGGTGTACCTATATCCCGCCCCCCAGTGTAAACCATGTGAGTCACATGGGTCTCATAACTCGACACCAGCTTGAGACACTAGGCAGCGATAGGGGTTCTTCAGATATGCACCTGATGTTCCCTAGTTAGCACTCATCTTAAATTCCTCAGTATCCTGCGTAAACATGTCTGTGAGAGCTTCAAGGTGGTCAGGTATCGTCTTTGTTTTCCATCCGGGTGATGAGAGAGTCCGACGTATCAACCCCTTTAATCAAAACCCCTCTGTCCTGGAGGGAGTGCAGCACCTGTGCTTCGGCTCACGTCCATCGCAGCAGGTCCCGCTCCCATTGATGCTCATCTGGTGCGCTGGGTGCCTTCCAGTGCATCGCCAGGAGGCGCTTAAATAACACAAACGCCAGGTCAATGCATCTGTGTACCTGTTTCCCCCCTCTAGACCTCCTCGGATCCCCAGCAAGCAGGACTCTGGTGTAGGAGATAGAGGGTGACCCACCCAGTCACCAACCAACGAGGTTATGTTGTGCCATGTTCTCAACACCGGGGGACATTCCCATGTCATATGGAAGAAGGTGGCATCTGGATCTCCGCACCTCAGACATTCCTGGGGAGCCTAAGGGAACATACAACGGAGCCTATGTGGAGATAAGTATGTTTGGTGTAGGTAATTAAACTGCGTGTATCTAAATCGAGGATTCCGAGAGACTTCGTGTGTCGATGCTAGTGCTACGTTCCATGCTCGCTGTGTCAGTGGTGCAGTCAGCACCTCATCCCATTTGCCCTTTGCTTGTGCTTGTGTTTGCTCTGGGTAAGCTAACAAGGTTCTATATATCCTAGATATATTAACTGTTGTGTCCAAGCCATCCAGTAAGTCATGTAGGTTAGGGGCCGTCGGAGGCATTTCCATGTGGAGCGTGGAACCAACCTTTTCCCAGATTGTAGGCACTTGCAAGTGCTGTGTAGGGTAAGAAATGTCCTTCCCCAAAAATGTCTCCTATTGTTTGTTGGCCTTTTGCGGGCCACACCATCAGTCTGTGCTTCCCGGCCACCTTACCAACATTCGGGGCGGCCATCAGGGGAATCCTGGGGGAGTATTGCGGGGTTCGGTTCCCAAGTAACACATACAGATGCCAAACCCATCGGGCCACATTCAGTAGAATATTGCGTGAGTGCAACTGGCCTTCGTGGGCAAGTAGTCAAGGTAGCACATTAGTGTGTCCCAAAATAGTATGTACCGTCTGCGCCTCCGTGCTCAAAGAGTCCCACAACCAGCGCACCACCCATTGTATCTGCGCGGTGGCACAGTACAACTCGTATCGCGGAGCGCCCAACCCGCCCTGCGTAAGCGGTAGGTATATTTTTGTTAGTGCAACCCACCTACGGCCATTGCCCCACACCAGGTCAGTCAAAAGACTGGTCAAGATTCTAAAGAAAGGCCGGGGGAGTATCAAAGGCAGTGCAGAAAAGTAGTACAGTAGCCGTGGTAGTATGATCATCTTTGCTATTGCCACTCTGCCCACCGGAGATAGCGGGAGCGAGCACCAAAAGGGTAAGGTGCCTCAGACGGACCTGAGCACCCGTCCCAAGTTACCCTCCTTGAGGTCCGTGACATCATGGTACACGTTCACCCCTAGATATTTAAAAGTGGTGTAGCACCACGGCAATGCACTGGTCGAGGAAGTTGGGCATTGGGGTTCCGGGATCGCTCGCATCAGGAATAGACAAGACTTCGACCAGTTCACCCTTAATCCAGAGAGGTCCCCAAACAGGTCCAACAGCCTAAGAATGTCCGGGAGGGACTCAGTGTAATTTTGCAAGTATATCAATGTGTCATCTGCGTATAATGAGACAATGCGATATGCCAGTCCGTCTAGTATGCCCCAGTCTGCGGTCATATTTCGTAACTGAGCGGCCAGAGGTTCAATCGCCAGTGCAAACAGTAGCGGTGAGAGAGGGCAGCCCTGTCTCGTGCCCCTTTCAATATTAAACCCATCGGATATGATTCCACCAGTTTTAACCCTTGCCTTCGGTTCAGAGTACAGAACCTTAATCCATCTAATGAGTGTTTTCCCGAACCCCATTCGATTCAGTGCCTCCATCAAGAAGGGCCACCCTCGAGTGTCAAATGCTTTCTCAATGTCTAGTGACACTGCTACCCTTGTGTATTCCAACTCTGGGGTGTCTGCCATTAGCCTCAGGAGACATCGTATATTAATTAAGGTGTTGCAGCCAGGTATGAAGCCAGATTGGTCTGAGAGTACCAGAGATGGCGTCAATGGGAGCAAGCAGTTAGCCAACACCTTCCCCAGTAATTTGCAATCCGAGTTCACCAGTGACAAAGGGCGATACGACCGGACATCCAGTGGATCGCGGCCCGGCTTGGGGAGTACCACAATTACTGCCTCCTGCTGGGACTCCGGGAGTCGGCCTACCCTGAAGGCCTCCCCCAGCATGTCCAGGTATGGCGCGAGTGTCTGTGCCGAGAATGTGTTGTAGTACTCTACAGGCAAGCCATCACTGCCTGGTGCTTTAATATGGGCTAGTTGGCGTAAGGCTTGATGTATCTCTTCTAGATCGATGGGTTTCTCCAAGTCCTGCACCTGCATTTCAGTGAGGCGAGTCAGATGGACCCCTTAAAGAAATCCCTCAGCTGTTCTGGTGAGGGGGAAGGTCGAGCCCTGTATAGAGCGCTATAGTATTCTTTTAAAGCTTCATTAATTTCCGATTGAGTATTAACTATAACCCCCGTGTCCAGTCGAATGGCCCCTATGGGGGTGCGCTGTTGTTTGCCCTTCAATAACCAGGCCAGCAGTCTACCTGAACGATCCCCCTCGGAGTGCACGCGAGCTACATAATGGCAATAATCATATTGTCGCAGACGTGAGTCTACTTCAGTCCACTGCGTACGTAATGAACCAAGATCCTCCCTTGTCACAGTGCCCTCTGTAAACCCACATTCGCTTAAAGTTCTCGCTCGTACTTTTGGAGATCCTGCATCAGCGTTCGACGCCCCCCCCCCCCCCCCGGCCATTGACATGCACAATCCCCTTACCACCACTTTATGAGAGTCCCATTTGTTAACCCGAGAGGATGTTGTGCCATCTTTAAGTGTGAAGTAAGCTGTTTTATGGTCAGCAAGTTCTTTACGGAACAGGGGGTCTAACAGCAGGTTTGGTTGGAGGCGCCAGGTGGGGATACGCTTGTGCGGTCTACTCCACTGACTGGATGCTATCAACGGGCAGTGTTCCAATATGGTCTTTGCTATGTATGTGGCACTAGTGAAAATGTGTGTTAGTCCTTGGGAACTAAGCAACAAGTCTATGCGGGTATAAAGGCAGTGGACTGGGGAGAAAAAAGAATATTCCCTGTCCAGCGGGTACGAGTGCCTCCACACATCGTCAAGCCTTCGATCTGACAGCCAAGATTGCAATATTTGGGAGGTCCTCCTGCTGGGGGCACCCATAAGCGGGGGGTGATCTGTCCATGTCTACCTGTCGTACACAGTTCAAATCTCCGCCACATATACTAGGCAACGACGGGACCCTTATTAAACGTGAGGTAGTGGTTAATAGAAATTCCCCTTGCTTAACATTTGGGGCATATAGTCCCACTATAACCAGTGGCTTCCCATCCAGGGATCTCTGAGCTGGACAAATCTGCCTCCTTCATCTACTGTACTGTGCTTCACCGTGTAGGGTACCCTAGGAGCGATCCAAATCATGGCTCCCCTAGCATATGCTGATGCCCTGGTGCCATATACCAATCCAAACCACCTCCCACCAACAGCCTTAAGGTCCACCGAGGTGAGATGCATCTCCTGCAATATGGCTATGTGTATTCGGTGGCGCTTCAGGTATGCGGGTATCCTGTTGCGTTTGGTGAAGCCCGCCATGCCCCTCACGTTCCATGTCAAAATATTATAGGTAGTCATATTGTATAGCATGCGGGGAAGCGCAACCAGACATGCACAGCTGTGCAGCGGAAACAGGATAGTTGCCTACCCATGCCACCCCGGTCTGAGGCTCCCCCCCCCCACAAGCCCCAGGCCCCCTCCCCACCCCCTGTCGAGCAATAAGAAAAACACTAATAGAGAAAAACTCTAGTAGAAAAGAAAACTTACAGGGCTAAGCCCAACTTGAAACATTTTGGCACAACCAGTGGCTGCATGGACAACTGTTCGAACTTGTTCCATTCGGAGACCAATGTGGGTGTGGGGGGGCGTAGTCTGATAAGATGTGCGGAGCGCAGACTGTGGCCCGCATCGATCAAGTTATGTCTCTGTGCGGTCATGGGTACTCTAGCACCCACGAGGAATAAAGCGACTCGGACTCCCCTGAAGAGCCGGAACCGCAAGGCCGCTGGCACAGCTCCATTTTTGCCCACAGTAGAGCTGTCCACCCTTGGCCGCAGACCCGCGAGCGGGCGCGCGTTGGACCCCTTCGATTACCATGAATCCACTGTTCGATGAAATTGCAATCCAAGAATAACACCAGGCAGTCTCAGTTATCATCAGCTGTGCGCAGGGTGAGATCCGGAACACATAGTAGTGGGGACAGACTATTTCCCCCTCCAGCGAGGTTTTACTGTCCATCACCGCTTGCAGTAGCCTATCAAACTGTTGGGAGTGAGCGCGCAGTGTTTCGCCCACCTGGATTAGAGTAGTGACCTGAGCATCCGTTACGCTCGAGAGGGGGGGAGCACCCCCGTCTGCGGTATTTTGCACCTTGGTTGGTTTTGGCTTAGCCATGATTCCGCGTTGGCGTCCCCTTCCAAGCCAGGTTCAGGTCTCAATCACTGCATGCTGCAGGGTGATCCCAGGGTCAGCTTGCTCTGTGCCACAGGTGAGCCGCCTCTGATGTTCAAGCTTGCTGCACAGTACCTACGGCACGGTACCCCCAGAGTTCCTCATACTTCAGTGGACAAGACTATGGGGGTCATTACAACCCTGGCGGACAGTGTTAAAGCGGCGGTAATACCGCAAACAGGCCGGCCAAAAAAAAAGGGAATTATGACCATGGCGGAAACCGCCAACATAGACAGCCACTTTAACACTCCGACCGCCACGGCGGTACAGACAAACAGTGCGGCGGTCACCGCCAACAGACAGGCGGAAGACAAAGTACCGCCCACAGTATTACAACAGGCCAATCCGCCACCGTTTCCGGGGCGGATTCACCGTGGATAAAAACACGGTGGAAACAGGCATTTCAATGGGAAAACGCTCACCTGAACAAACTCTACGAGGAAGGAGAGCACCATGGAGCCGGAACGCCATATTCTCCCTGCCCTTGTCTTCCTGCTCCTGTACGAACATCAGCAACGGCGGCGCCGAAGACAACGGTGAGTACTGCACCTACGACATAGGGGAGGCAAAAGTCACGGACACACACATGCAACACCCCCACCCCCAACCCGACCCTTACCCACTACAACACACGCACCAATGCATTTCCAAACATCACAGTGACAACCGCCAATCCCCCCGGAAGAATGCTAACACAAAAGGAAATGAGTACAACCATTGTAATGTATCAAAAAACAGTAAGCTCATATATACATCAATATATACACATTCCAAATATATACATCATGATTAGTAGTCCAGGTATGCACATTTCAATGTCCGTGGACCACTGGGCCCAAAATGCATGGGCGAGGCCCACACACAATACCTGTCCTGGAACGGAGAGAACACTGCAGGGGCATCAGATAGAAATACAACAGGCACCTCGGGGAAGGAAAGGGGGGACACCTTAGCCGTATGACTGCACCACGCCAGATCCACGACGGGGCTCCATGCCCATTGATGTATCCTGGGGAGTGCAAAGCCACAGTCTCTCAAGTCTTTTCAGTGGGTGGGTTGCCCACTGGACCATCCTGGGGAATGCAAAGCCACAGTCTCACAAGTCTCTACAGTGGGTGGGTTGCCCACTGTACCATCCTGGGGAGTGCAAAGCCACAGTCTCACAAGTCTCTACAGTGAGTGGTTTACCCACTGTACCATCCTGGGGAGTGCAAAGCCACAGTCTCTCAAGTCTCTACAGTGGGTGGGTTGCCCACTGTACCATCCTGGGGAGTGCAAAGCCACAGTCTCACAAGTCTCTACAGTGGGTGGGTTGCCCACTGTACCATCCTGGGGAGTGCAAAGCCACAGTCTCACAAGTCTCTACAGTGGGTGGTTTGCCCACTGTACCATCCTGGGGAGTGCAAAGCCACAGTCTCTCAAGTGGATAACAGTCTCCACTGGTTCTGGAGGGGACTGGTGCCCAGAGTGCATCACTCACCCCGTGATGGTCCCTGTTGCGTCACTGCCCCTGCCGCTCATGGGCTAGCGGTGCTTGAGTTGGCGATGCTTGCCCTGTTCAGCGGTGCTTGCCATGGCGGTCTTTGCCCTGTTCAGCGGTGCTTGCCATGGCGGTCTTTGCCCTCTTCAGCGGTGCTTGCCATGGCGGTCTTTGCCCTGTTCAGCGGTGCTTGCCCTCTTCAGCGGTGCTTGCCCTCTTCAGCGGTGCTTGCCCTGTTCAGCGGTCCCTGACCTGTTCAGTGGTGCTTGCCCTGTTCAGCGGTGCTTGCCATGGCGGTCTTTGCCCTGTACAGCGGTGCTTGCCCTGTTCAGTGGTGCTTGACTTTGCTGTCTCTGATCTGTTCAGTGGTGTGTGCAATGGCGGTCCCTCATTGCCCAGCGGGGCTGTGGCTGCCGGGGCCCTCCTGGGCACTGACTCCGGCGGTGGTCTCCTGACCAGTGACAATGGGGCTGGCGGTGGCGTCTTGGGCAGCGGGGAGGATGGCGGCCTTCTCCGCCGTGCTGCTCTTCCCAGACTTTGGAGACTTCTTCTGCCCCTTCACCAAATTGGGAGGAGTCACAGCTAACTTGACACTCCCCCCGGGACCCTTGTGGGCGGCTTTGCCGGCAAGTGTCTTCCCCCCTCTCCCGTGGGGCACTGTCCAACTTCTGGTGCTTCACAGGGGGTGGACTGGCAATGCTTTGGCTCCGTGTCACACTGGCTGCCCTGGTGCCCGGTGCACTCCACATACCTGGAACAGACACCACTGGTACCGGAATCTTTTTGGCTGAGGTGCTACTACGGGACCTATGAATTGGAGGGGGGGGATGGGACAGAGGTCAAGGTTGCTCAGGAAAAGTTTCTGACGAACACTGGGACGGGTAGCTGGAGGGGGTCTGGGAGTGGAGGAAGAGGAGGTGGTTGTAGGAGGTGTAACTTTTGGTGATTTGGGTGCAGGTGCATGTTCTGGAGGCTGTCGTGAGGTGGATGGCTGCTGGGTGTGTGTGTGCCCGCGTTTGTGTAGTTTGGGAGGGGGCGTCACAGACACACTGGGAGAGGACACAGGGGACGTGTAAATGGTAGTGGGGGTGGTGAGTGCAGGTGAGCGGGGTGTGGTGCTGGGTGTTATGGTGCGAGTCCTAGTGGCTGTATATGTAGTGCATGCAGGTGAGAGTGTAGACGGCACTGGGAGGGAGGAGGGAGACGATGAGGAGGGGGACACAGTGGAGGCAGTGGATGTTGCTGTGTCTGTATGTGGGTGATGCTTGTGTGAGTGCCTGTGGGATGTGTGGTGCCTATGTTTGCCTGAGCTGCCCTTGTGTGTTGAGGTGTGTGCAGGCTGGTCTGATGGTGTGCTTGGGATAGGTTGAGGTACAGGGGATTGGGTCTGGGTGGAGGAAGTTGGAGGGAGGAGGCTAGAGACAGGGACAATGGCTGCCATCAGTGCTGAGGCCAGAGATTGCAGGGTTCGATGATGGGCAGCCTGACCAGAATGAATGCCCTCCAGGAATGCATTGGTGTGTTGCAACTCCCTCTCTACACCCTGGATGGCATTCACAATGGTAGACTGCCCAACAGTGAGTGACCTGAGGAGGTCAATGGCCTCCTCACTGAGGGTGACAGGGGCAGGGGCTGAGGTGCCTGGGGCGAAGGTGATGCCCACCCTCCTGGGTGAGCGGGCACGGGGCGAAGGCTGAGGGGCTGCTGGGAGGGCGGTGCTGGTAGGGGGGGTGGCGGCTGTACCTGTAGAAGTGGGGGGCACAGATGGTGCCACCACCACAAGGGAGCTCCCATCGGAGGACGAGTCCGTGTCGCTGGTTGCTGATCTGCTGACCGCCGTGAAGCTCCCCTCGCCCTCCGTCCCACTGGTGTATTCGGAGTCCGTGGTTTGGCCCTCCATGGCCATGTGGGACGCAGCCCCCTCGTGCTCCGGTGCCCCTGTACCTCCGCCTGATGATGCTGATGCACAATAGAACAGGGAGAACACAAAAAGGGGTGGGGAAACAGAAGAAAGACAGGTTGAGTGCATGGCTTACCGCTACTGTTGGCAGACAATACAGACACAGCTGCCCCCTGCACTGCGCCGTGCTCTTGGCCTCTACAGATGCAGTTCCTGGGATCTGGCCTACTTGCTTATGAGTGTCATCTGCCGACATAGATGACACAGGGGCATGTATACCTGTTTTTGGCACTCTACAGAGGTAGGGTGGAGTGGAGTGGCACATTGCCTGCATTACGGAGGGGCCTAGCCTACGGAACTCGCCTTGGCCTAGGGAAACCCACAGCCCTCCTCCCCCACCCAGACCCCTCCACTGCACGCAAAGTCATGAGAATGTGAGTGTACTCACCCCCTTGTGTCTGCTGTGATGCCCTCATGCGCCCATCCAACTCGGGGTAGGCCACCGCCAGGATCCGGAACATCAGGGGGGTCATGGTTCGACGGGCACCCCTCCCACATTGGAAGGCCATCCCCAGCTGAGCCTCCGCCGTCTTCTTGCTCCAGCGGCGAATGTCCTCCCATCTTTTACGGCAGTGGGTGCTCCGTCTCTGGTGGAACCCCAGGGTCCGGACGTCCTTGGCGATGGCACACCAAATATCCTTCTTCTGGTGGGTGCTGACCTACATGGCATGTACAGGGGAAGAAGAGAAGTCATTACCAACTGCACCATCAAAGTGAGTGGCCCACATCCCTACCCTTGCCATGTGGCACATGCATTCACAGTCCTTCATGCTCGCATAACTCTGCCCCCTTCCTACTTACAACCAGCCCTCTCCACCCAGGCATAGCCCATACAACTTGCACCCTATGTACTCACCTGTTGGTCTGGAGGACCGTAGAGTAGCGTGTACTGTGGGAGGACCCCGTCCACAAGCTTCTCCAACTCCTGTGCAGTGAAGGCAGGGGCCCTTTCCCCAGACGCATGTGCCATTGTCTCTTCCAGACCGAGGTCACAGCAGCATTTGCAGTGTAGGTCCTCTCCTGTCGAAGATCAGGTATCGAGTGATAGAACAGAGAGAAAATGGCAGTGACGACCGCGGCGGTTCCCTGGGCCTGTAAGCCCCCTGTCGCACAGCAGCCCTCCCAGTTCCCCTGTGTTCCTGTGCCTCCGTCCCCTGGACCGTGTGCCCACTGCCACTGCCCACAGGTCCCTGTTGTTGTTGGGGTGGTGGGTTATCCTGGGTTCCCTGTAGTGGTGGACACACAGCTGATTGACGTGTCCTGGGTACGGAGGTATGGGCCCGCTGGGTCGGTGCTGTGCTGGTGTTACCAGAGGGTGGAAGGTCAGTGTTGGGCTGTGCCTGTGCGAGGGGAACCGACTGTCCCGAGGCCCACAATGGTCCTGGCTGGTCATCTGGATCCAGTTGGCCAGAGCTGCTGTCATCACTGTGGGCCTCTTCTGTGGGTGGGGTGGAGATGTCTGGACCCTCCTGTCTGATGACGTTAGGTAGTGGTCCTGCAGGGGTGTAAAAGCATGATTATTGCATCTGTGTGTGTCATGGAGTGCAATAGGTGGGTGAGCGTGTACCCCTGTGCTAGCATTCCTGTGTGGGGGCTTGTGTGATGATGGTTGGGGGGGGGTGTTATGGGTATGTGCAGTGGGCATGCTTTAGTGATGGGTGTCCATGCTTTGTTGTGTCATGCAGGGCTTGGTGTTGGGATGGGTGAATGGTGTTATTAGTACATTAGTGAGGAGTTGGAGTGATAGGGGAGGGGGTGAGGGTGGGGGTGTGTGATAGCATGCAGGTGGGGTGGGGGATATGATAGTTAAGATTTGTCTTACCAGTGTCCATTCCTCCACCGACTCCTCCGAGGCCCTCTGGATGCATAATGGTCAAGACCTGCTCCTCCCATGTTGTTAGTTGTGGGTGAGGAGGTGGGGGTCCGACGCCAGTCCGCTGAATCGCGATGTTGTGCCTGGAGACCACTGAACGCACCTTCCCCCGTAGGTCGTTCCACCTCTTCCTGATGTCGTCCCATTTTCTTGGGTGCTGTCCCACTGCGTTGACCCTGTCGACGATTCTCCGCCATAGCTCCATCTTCCTAGCTATAGAGGTGTGCTGCACCTGTGATCCAAATAGCTGTGGCTCTACCTGTACGATTTCCACCACCATAACCCTGAGCTCCTCCTCCGAAAACCTGGGGTGTCTTTGGCGTGCCATGGGGTGGTGTAGGTGATGTGTGTGGGGTGTATGTGGTGATGAGTGTGGTGATGTGTAGTGGTGTGTGGTATTTTGTGCGTGGATGTTGTGTGGGTGATGGTGTTGTGTGCCTCTGTGTGGTGGGGTTGCCTATTGCTGTGCTGTCTCTCTGTCGCCTTTGTCTCTAATTTTTGGTCGTAGGGGTTTGTGGGTGTGTGTTTTATATTGTAATGGGTGTGTGGGAGTGGTGTTTGTATGTGTATCAGGTGTGTGTATTTTGAATTGTCCAATGTGGCGGTGTTTTGGAGATGTGTGTGTATTTTGAGCGCGGCGGTGTGTACCGCCAATGGAATACTGCGGTTGAAAGACCGCCGCGTGGAGTCGTGGGTCGTGATAGTGTGGGCGTATTTCTGTTGCCGTGACGGTGGAGGTTTTGTTTTCACCAGTTTATCACTGACCTTTGGTGTGGCCGACTTGTGTGGGTGCCTGAGTTTTGGCGGATTCTGAGATGTGTGTCATAATAGCTGTGGCGGTCTTCTGCACGGCGCTAAGCGGCTTTTACTGCCAATGTTGTAATGACCCCCTATGTATTTACAATGTAACTTGCACGTGGAGGGTAGCTACTATGTCTCTAGGTCTATTCATTCAAGTTGTAGCGGTGGTGTTAGTACTGTGTCATCTTTTCGGGCCCCTGGCCCACCGGGAAGGGGGAGAGTGAGAAAGCGATGCACTCAGTCACGGCCATGTGTCATGCACGCCGCTGGTAGTATTCAGTGCACACCATGCATGATTCATCGACATTGCGTGATGCCTCACTCCATTTGGGCTTGCAGGAGAGATCTCCAGTTTCCTCTTGTGTCCCTCGGCGTGCTCTGGGGCAGCAGCGCGATTCCCCGGTCACCGCCCTGCCCTCACGACCATATATTTTCTGTGTAGTTTAGTGCCCAGTGGATAGCTACTGTGTCTCCAAGTCCGTTCATTTAGGTTGTAGCAGTGTTAGTGGTACTCATTGTGTCGGTGCCCCGTCGTACGGTCTGGCCCCCAGCTCATCGGAAGGGGAGACAAGGAGGCGAGGCCCCCAGCCTTAGCCGTGTACTGTACACGTCACAGTCAGTTATTGTCCAGTGCTCCCCAGTCTTAGTTGGGCGACCCTACACAGTGCCACGCCCCGGTTGGCCCGCAGGGTAAAACTCCTGTGCCCGCACGCACCCCTCGCCACACTCCGTTGCGGCAGAACGGCCTCTCAAACACCGCGCTGGCCTCTCACGAGCTGGTGTCTTCTGCTGCGTCGATCGCCCCTCTGGTCGCGGGGAGTGCGCTCCAGACACGGTCCGCCTCTTCGTCCGTGCCCCCGCAGGATCCGTTTGTTGATGCCGGGATTCGGCCGTCCGTGTTGCTGATCGTCCCTCCTGTGCACGTGTCCAGGCCTCCTGGCCCTCGACCGTCCATGAGCTGTGGCCCTGCTAGGCCTTAGCCACTTCTTGCCGCCCCGACAGGGATGCCAGCGCTCGCAGGCTCGGCTCATGGGTCCACGCCCCAAATCAGGCAGTGTGCCTCACCGGGGCTCACAAACACCTCCTTCAGTCCAGGGAAGCACCACGCGCCCCAGATCAGGCTGTAAAGCCGCGCAGGACAGGATATTTTCCAAGTATTTAACAGGCCGTGAGCAGAGCTCTTACAAAGTGTCCGCTCTGGTCGCCATCTTGGCCATGCCCAACATGCCTTGTGTTTTAATATTTTTTGACTTGTAGTGACCTCCAGCTTCATTTATTCTTACGCGTGATTTAAAATATGAAAACAGCACTGGATATGCGCATGCGTCTGCGCGCCATCTAGTAGCGAGAGGTACGATCAGACATACTAGCATGAGCCTTAACTGCAGCCGGTAATTTTCCGTCAGGGACCTCCAACCTTTTCTGTACTGAGAACCACATCCTGAGCTACCCCCTACTATAAGGGTGTTTGGTAAAGTACATTAAGTCCAAGTATTGTAAAAACTGGCCCTAGAGCAGAGGTTTCTAACATTTTCATTAATAAGTACTACTCATGTTCAATGAAAAGTGTCCCGATTTACTATTATTACTAGAGTTGCAATAGTGACCACATCATACAAGACTGAATTAGTGGTCACAATGTGTAAAATTACCAGCACTGATCACGTCAGTGCCTCAGGCACTGTTGCCAGCATTGAATAAACAATGAGAGGCAGAGCCAATAAGGTTTTACCTATACGAAATGTATTGGCTTTGTGAATTTTTAGGCATGTTACACAACAGCGCAAGCAGCTGTGCAGCATGTCCATAAGTTAAAAAGCGCTATGACGCACCCAGTGTTGATTGGATCACAGTGCTTTTTTTTTTTTTTACTTTAAGACATGTTGCACAGCAGGTGACAAGGTTGTGTAGCATGTCTAAAAAAAATATTAACAGAACCATTAGATTTCACAGAGTCGAAACGTACTGCCTTTGCCAATGCTTGTTTTTTTAATACAAGAGATTTTGTGGATTTTGTCATAAATTTCTTTTAGTCATGTTACACAGCAGCATGCCTTAAATAAAATTTTAAAAAGGGCTATGACGCGATCAACACTGAGCGTGTCATAGCGTGAGCACAGATTTGACATGAAATAATTATTTTATGTAATCAAACTGATACACTAACATGAGAAATGTTTCAAATGAAAAAAAAAAAATGTTAACATGGAAAGTGTACTTGTTTAGTGGCCACCATCAGAGTAAAAGGCCTGCACATATTTTTTTTAAATGTGTTAACTTAGTGATGAAAACAATATATATTATGGGGGTTATTACAACTTTGGAGGAGGTGTTAATCCGTCCCAAAAGTGACGGTAAAGTGACGGATATATCACCAAAGTATTACGAGTCCATTATATCCTATAGAACTCGTAATACGGCTGGTGGTATATCCGTCACTTTACTGTCACTTTTGGGACGGATTAACACCTCCTCCAAAGTTGTAATAACCCCCTATGTCTCTTTAAGAACATTTGCTTTGAAAAATAATGTTAGATCAAATGTGAGTAATTCTTAAGTTTTCTGTGGTACCTTTTGGCAGAACAAGGCTAGAGCTGATGTTGAATGCCTACCAATATTCCTAAAATGTTACGTAAATAGAATGATTTCATGCCCACTGTATTACACATTCTTTGTTTGAATCTCAAACTTCTGTAAATCTTTTATGAATTAAATGTATTTCTTTCAACACTTGTTCTCTGCTGTGTCTCAAGTAAGCAAAGTCACCACGTGTAGTTGTCTGTCTGCCAGGCCGAGCTAAAGTGTCAAACGTTTCTGTAGAATTACAAGTTTTTTTTGTTTGAACTATGAGTTTAATCTGTGTTTCGTACTAATGGAATGTGTTTCAAAGTTTTAGCATTTCGTCCTGACTATTGTCCGGCAGCAAGTGCATTCTAAAATCTGTTGAACAAAAGCTCTTCACAAAACAGTGCATAGAAGACTGCATGAAATAATAATTAATATTGTTTGTGCATATGCAAAAAGGAAGAGACAGTGGAATACAAAATATTTAAGTTAATAGTGGACTATTTTCTGATGTGCTGATGTTTTGTGATTGAATGATTTGTGCACATATGCAGTTTTCAGCCAATCACAGAAGTTTAGTAAGTTTAATTTAATGTTTGTGAATTAGACATTGGTGTGTATTATTTTTTCCTGGTTTCCAGAGGCTTCATTTCTCATTCTTATGATCTCTCACTAAGACATTTCTTGTTTTGCCAGTCAGTCTACTGCCTTCTGGGACTTTATTATTTTGAATTATTTTCTAGGCTCTATGCAAAAATGCTGGAGCTTATTTTAGCACTTAGTGCTGGAGCCTATAGTGCTATGCTGCCTGCCTTAAATAATCAATTTGATGGTTCAGAGAATTTAGGCCCATATTTATACTTTTTTGTGCAAAACTTTTTTTACCACCGGCTAGCGCCATTTATTAGCTCAGGCGTCAAATTTATACTTTGACGCACGGCGGCGCAAACCACTGGTGTGAGTCATTTTTTTTTACTCAAACCAATGCGTCACGTCGTAAAGAAAAACTACATTAGCGTGGCGAAAATGACTGTGAGCCAGTTTATGACGTCGCAAACCGGATACGCGCTGTTTTTTGACGCAATATCGTGAAAAAGCGGCACAAACACAACAAATTGTGCTAAGGAGAGACAAAATGGATCCCAGATGCTTGGACAGATGCCAGGAAGATGACAACAGACCAGGAACCAGCCAGGAGGACCCACAGAAGACCCAGGACAAGGAGAAGAAGAAAATAAAGTGTTGCTTCAGTACAGAGGAGCAGAAAATTATGGTGAAAGAGGTGACGGAACACCAGCACCAACTGTTTGTCACCTCAAAGTTGCCAATCAGTAGGATAGAGGCAATATGGCATAAATTTTTGACAAGATAAACAGTGTGGCAGAAGTACGCAGGACAGTCATCGAGTGCAAGAAACGCTGGCATGACTGCAAGCGCAGGGCCAAGGAAAAGATGGCCAGGAACAGGAAGGCAGTACTGCAGACTGGAGGTGGGAGTCCAGCACTGCAGAAGGGCCAAGGAACACATGGAGGAGATGGTGGCAGCCGTCATCCCTGAGGAGATCGTCACAGGGATTCAAGGACAGGACAGCGCAGACTACCAGGAGACAACACAGATGCAGGGTAAGTCGCATGGGGAATTAAAATGCACAAATGTTAATTGCAAGCGGGGGGGCATATCTACTACACAATGCATGCAAGTCATGATATTAGGGAGTGGCATGGGTAAAGGGGCACGGTACGGGGCATGGCCCGTTCAGAGGAAACCTGGGGCACAGTACTACACTACACCAACAACGTTTGCATGGGGGCATGCTGCCATGCCAAGGATGTTGGAAAGGTAAAGCCAGGCCAGGAGGGTAGGGTACAACGTTAAACTGGCCTGTTGTTACACGTCAGCTGGTATTCTCCCTACATGAACTAGGGCTCAATTAACAGTCTCAGGCCATATCTGCAAGTGGAATTTATCATTGACAACAGTTGCCACTACCACCTCTGCTGTGTGTGCAGGTCAAGTAGCTAATGGCAGTAACGTCCCCATGGATCAAACACACCCAAATTAGAGGGGTCAGGATGACAACGTAATCAATCCCCTGAAATCAATACAAATGTTCTAATCCTGTCAAATGTGATTGTCCATAGTTGCTACAAACATCAGCCATTGTCATAAACATTATGAGGTACACAGCACTAATGTCATACCCATGCTGCATATGTCAGGGTCAACCCTGTGCCTGGGTCACAATAGCTCCAATGACACCATGCAACACCCCAAATGTCATACTGCTCAGACAACAGCATTGAGGGGAAGACATATGTAACTGGCTAGTGAAATACACCAGCAAAGTCAGAAGAGGAACTGAAACACTGCTAGGACCATCAGTGCAATCCAATGTAGTACACGTTTCCCAACATCAGCAGTACACACTACCAATGCTGACACCCGTATCATGCCATGCCAATGCAATACATAATATATGCTAGGTCTCAGCAACATATAGCTGGATGTGAAATATCTGAGACTGGCTCAGTTCCAGAATGTTAAGTGTGGTGCAAGTGCCATCAGAACACCCACAGCCAGTGAAAGGCCACACCTTGAGAATGGAAGTAGACGGAGGGTTGAGTAGGACAAGAAGGTGGCAATTCACAAATTGGCCAGAACCAAAACCTAGAGGATGTGATGCTGACAAGTCCTCAAACTGACCACAATACATGTGACATGCAGGTGGGGCATAGGCCTGGGAGAATGCTAATATGAAAGACAGGAACAATGAACAGGAACCAAGATCACAATGTGCAACTATTAGGAAGGCAGGCACGTCACATTACAAATCCCACGACACAGACACACTAATTGTACCATATCTCATTGCAGAGGACGATGGCTCTCCTGCGGATATGCCTGTCCTGGAGTTCCCTGTTGACATGGATGACGAGCTGACAAACATCAGCCAGCAGACCCTCTAAGATGTCCTTGGGACCCTCCAGACCCCACCTTCAGTCACAAGGAGGAGCACAGAGGTAGCATCCATCACAGAGGAAACACCCACCACCCCGATTCTACGACCTGCCAGCTCCAACCCAGCTGAGGACTCTGATGACACTGGCACCAGCTTTGAGAGAACTGTAGTTGGAGTACAGCAGGAGCTGGCCAACGAGGTGCGGGTGGGGATGGAAAATATGGCAGCCAGCCTAGAGGGGTTGCGTTCGTGCATGATGTCAACTGCAGAATAGGCAGCAGCCATGCAAGGGCGAACATCAGTCTTGCAAGAACTTGAAAAAAGGTTGAAGGAAATCAGCACAGCTGTAAGATAGTTGACACAACACCCACCACAACAATCCTGTCAACGCATGCACGAATGCAATATTGAACCCCTCAGGGCCGACCTGGCTGCCTCCCACAGTGATGTGGCTGCTATACTTGAGAACCAGCAGCTCCTCCTTGCTGCAGTATTGCCCTTAATAGCCCCACAGTTGGCAGCTCCCGGGATGTCTGACTCCACGTCTTCAAACACTGAGGTGTGTGTTGCCCCTTCATAACCATCACCACCAAGGGCAGAGGAGACTACACACACATCAGAAGATAAAGACGTGGAATAGATCACCTTCACCCGTAAGAGCACCCGGTAGCACTAGGCCCTGCCACATGGTCACCTATTACCAAGGTCCTGTGCTTTGTAACTTGCCAGTCTTGCAACAACTGTACTCAAGCACTGTTATTCAGCCCACTGTTTATCTTGTCACCCTGCCCTGTGATTGTCTCTCACTAACTCATTGGCAAATCCTGTCCCTCTGCACTGTCTGGCACTTCACCCCAGCATGTCCAATGACATGTCCTTTTGCACTTGTGTAGGATCAACATGGAAGATGTCACACTTATGGACTCACAATCATGGACACTGTACATATAGCACTACAGCACTTTCAAATAAATAGCTCTTACACAACAACTTTGTCTCTGTGTAATGTGACATATCAACCGTGATGGCCATCAGTGATGTTTACCTCAGGTCAATGATTATAGACTGTCAGTACAACTAACCTGAAAGAATGTTGGCTGATAACTATGCACAGTTTTCTGGATTGTACCATCATCTGCCCTTCCTGAGGGTGAATTCTGAGGAAAATAAAAACTATGCACCATAATGCCTTGTTGGACAGAATAACACTTCCTCAAGGGATGTCTAAGCCACAAATTATTGCCTTCAACCCAAAACGTACGTATGTGATATTAGACCCAAATTTGACCTAACACACACCATACTGCATGAATGGATGTGTATGAGTGTACGTACAAATATGTAACCAGGCTGAACATTGTAACAAATGATAGGTGTGAGTTATGTATACCATACTACATGAGAGCATACTGCCACTCACCTTATAAGGATTCGCTTGGACATCAGGCTGCAGGCAGACTTAACACAGTGTCCTCAATACCAATTCTGGTAGCAAAGTATGTGATATTGAAAACATACATCAAAAATTAACAACACTTTGGGATACATAGTAACCTTGAGTGGTGGGTGCAATGATGGCAGAATCTTAGCAAAGTAGCTTTGGTGTAGCTGCCAATGTAACAGCTCAATTGGGATTTGGTTGCAGGATGGGACACAAAAGCTAATACTAAAGAGACACTGTTCACCCATGCCAAGGCCCTGATCCCCAAGCATGTGATACATACTGTAAAGGGTTACCTAAATATTTATTAACCAGTAAAAACAGAAGCTAAAACCAGGGGAAACCCCTTACCTAATCTAACCTATCCTAACTACACATTACCCACAACTGGCCCTAACTTACATAAGCTAAACTTACTTATCACATTTAACGAAACAATCTAAACATCAATCCCCCCACACCCCTTATAAGATGGGACACATGGAGAACATATACTAGCCTAAACACATACTTTCTTATAGTAAACAAATATATATATTTTTTATTTTATATTTGTTTTTTTTGTTTTTTTAAACACCATAACCCCAACATCATCTCCCACCCACACACATAATAAAAAAACAGATATTAAAAGTATCATACCCCCCACCCACTACTACTAATTAAACTAACAGCCTATACTAACCTAACACTAAGCCCCCTAAACCCACTAATGAAAAGAACCAGGAAAGAGGAGGGAGGGGAGGGAATCATGGCTGAGGGTAAAATGTTTACAAGTTCGTCCTCCGCAGGGTCTTCCTTATGGCACGCACCCTCCTATTAACTTGTGCCACCTCCTGCTGCAGCCTGGTAATTTTCCTCAACATATGGTCCAAGTTCTGTTGCATCTGCTGAAAATCTGCTGGGTCAATGACTGCAGCAGGGGTGGTCTGGGTGCCAGTTGAAGATGTATGTCCCCTTGTTGGTGCCATGCCTGTAGGAGGAGGTGCAGGTGGTGCTGCGACAGGTCCTGGAGCAGTGGAGGTTGACGGTCCAGCAAAGGTGCCGGCTATGGTTGGTGCCACCTGGGTGGTAGTGGTGGTGCTGGTGGTGGCTGTGGTGGACACTGAAGAGGCCCCTTGGGCAAATGCCCTTCACACTCCGGAGGCTCTTTCAGATAACGCCTTGCCATGTAGCAGAACCCAGACTCCACATCCAGAATGTGGCGGTAATGCATCGCCCTGCGCTGAAACTCCCGAATCTTGATGGGATTCATATTGGCAGCTGTTAAAACAAATATACAACCAAACATTAGGTACTTCATTGTGTGATATGGCTCCCGAAGTAAATCAGACAGTACATCTAATGTAACCGAAACAGCCCATAACATCATGCAGATCACTGATTTTCCCTGAGGAAGTACATGCCAATGCAGCCTACACATGTCCTGTCAAACAGCACAGCAATACTCTAAAAGATGGGTAACAACTTAAAATATGCATCATTGTTCAGCCATTTGTCATGTAAAAATATGCTGCAAGTCCTCCACATGTGACAGGCCAACTAATGACTAACTTCTGGATGACAATCAAGGGAGGGCCACATAATCTGTGAGTTGTAAAATGGAATTGCCAGGATAGAATGCAGTTGCTAATCATGAGTGGGTATCCTAGTTTTGGACAAGTGACTTACAGATGTACATGTCTGTGTAATAAACCTGGATCATCAATCCTAGGTACACTTTTCACAACCCTACGCCTGTGCCTGGTGGGGGTGGGGGTGAACAAGCAACAAATACTTTCAAACATCACGGACACCCAGGAAGGTTTGGACAGTCCACCACAGGTAAGGAGGATGTCCAACTAGGATACACCCAAACCTTGGACAATCCCATCCACACTTATGTTTGGAAATGCAGACAATTTTTAACATCATTTCCTACCAGTAACACATTACTTACAACAAGCAGATAGATGCAAGCACACATCTGGCCATGAGCTGCATGCACACCTAGGCCATTGTACTCAAGTGCCTCATACACGTAGCACAACATGTGGAGCTACATGCTGCTAGGAAGTCAAACATACAGTCAAACATGTTCATTAGTGAATAGTCTGTGGGTAAAACTTTGGCATCCCTATTCTGTGAGAATCAGGGTCTGACTTGCTTACTAAATCACAAATATGGTCCTCTGGTACATTTTCTGAATTTAAGTTTTATCCACTAAAGTCACCCTATTCACATGGCCGTGCCTACATGGCTGCCCTACAATCCCAAAATATGACTATACGCTAATGATTGCCCAACTCAAAGATGGGAAAAAAATGATACTCCACTCAAGGAACATATCCGATCATTGACCAGCGCATCACACTTTGTTATGTGTCCAACACACAGGAGTCAATCACACAACAGCAGCAAACACAACACAGAACAGAAATATCAACACTTACTGGAGATGTCTGGGTCTGCAAATCGAGCCACCTCTCCGATAGTGTAGGGGGCAGGTCCACCTCTAAAGCATGGAAGGGAGAAATGTGCTCAATGTCTGTGCACTGTACAACACTCCAAATACAATTACTGTTTGTAAGAATAAATCAGAAAGTCAAGCCTCTCAGACATGATGATACTGCATCCAACATACCACTACAAACATGTACAGAACCTGGCACTCCAGTGAGTGATACACACATATCTGCACACATGCAGTGGCCCTAACTATCATGTGGTGGCAAACATGCTCCATCATTTGTTTGCCAACTCATTCATGGAGTGTATTCCTCTCATCATGTGTATCCATGAGAGACATGCAAAGCCACTTTCCTGGAGGACTGCAATACCAGTCACCCAGCTATTGTGACTAAGACCAATGTACAACACACAGGTACAATGTACAGAGGGCCAGAGATAGTTATTACCCCTCAATTTGTATCATTTGCTTCATTTAATGTGCCACAGCTATGGTAAGTTGCACCAAACATTTTGATATGAACCTGTGTGCATTACTTTTGGCATCCATCCCTAATTTAATTGTGGCACAACAAAGTCCAAATATCAGTCTAAGATGTTACCTGAGGTCAGCTATAACTTGTTACGTATGTATCAGAATCCAGTTCAGACATGTATCAGAAATAATTGAGGGACACATTATTTCTTGAAAATATCTGGATTAAAAACATGTCTTCGCTGGTACACTCACAGATCATGCATAAAACATATGTTAGAGCCACATTTGCATCATCTATTGACGTGAAGGCAGCACTAATTTACAGGCTCCTGTTGCGTTTTGTAAGTTAGTGCAGCTGTTGTGTCACCAAATGACGGTAATGTGTAAGAATTATTGTATAACTCACGGCAACTGCATGTTTAACTTGCATTCCAAATGTCCAAAAACATTGCCTGCAGCATATGAACAAATCTGATACTGTCACTACAGAGCATTTAAATGTGCACATTACTCTGATTTGTACTCACCAACATGGCCAACAATCACAATCCCCAGGTGGTCCAACAGGTCTTGCTCCCTGGCAACCAGGTCAGCCCAACGGTGTTTCAGCTGGTGGTCGTTGCGCGGTGTGTTGTAGATTCTCTTGAGATGGTACAGGACCTTTGCCCACTGGAGCCTCCTTGCCTCTGTCTAATACCCCGTATCACACGCCCACCTGCTTCTATCATTAAAGGTAGGAAGTGGCACACAAGCCAAATAAATCCCCCCAGCTCCTCCTCTCCCACCCTGCCAAGACGAGGCCTACCCAACATGCTTGCAAAAAAAAAAAGGGAATAAAGGGGTACAGAGGATATTGAAGGGAAAGTAGGAGAGGGAAATGAAAAAGAAATAACACAAAACAGCCCAACTATCCCCAAACTAACACTACCCACAACAGACTCCCAACAGTACAAAGACAAATTTATACACCAGAAATGACAAAAAATACACTTACACCGGATACCACAGACACTTAGGAAACACCAAAAGACAATTTAAAGACCACACAGGAGACAAATTCACAAAATGCACAGAGTGAGGAAATATCACAGACTGCAAAGTGAAAGTACACCCACTGTACCAATTCTGTAAACAGGATATCTTATTACATCACTTCCTGCCTCAAATGCGGGGAGCTTTTATTCTTATGCGTCAAAATATTATAACGCTTACAGTCTGTGCGTCATTTTTTTTTTTTTTTACGCACATGCTTAGAAATTACCCTGCATCCATATTTTCAAATATTTCTCATACTTAACCAATTTCATGGGGTACAGTGTGGGAATTACCGCTCAGGGCCAATGGATTTATAATGGTAATGAGCATCCTTTTTTGACACATGCGTAATTTTTTGACGCATGTGAATCTTTTTTGATGCGTATGCGTCAAAATTTCTGTCTTTGACTGGGTTTGGGTCATTTGTAATAGTACATGACAGGTGTGACAATGCAGAGATAGGCTGTTGTCACCTACATTGTGCATTCCGGTGTATGGGCACATGTGACAGATCATACTACTGCGGACCAATGTTCCCTGTAAGGTGCGTGTACGGGCGCGCGTGCACCCTTCCTTCCCCCACCACGCAGGCCACTTTCTCAAGCATGCACATTTTTGCAACGTTACGTCGCTGCCTGCATCATGCGGTAGAGAGGACGTCAGCGCTGCGTTTAAAAAAACAGAAGCAGCGCGAAAACAGCAGGTCGGAAAACAACTGTGCAGCCACTCGAGGACAGATTACTGCACAAAGAGAGCACCGGATTAAACAGGTACGTGTATTTACATACAACATCTTGCCGTGAGGATGTCTTAAATTCTGAGCCTGTAATCCCCAGGACTTAACTGCCATCTCGTCGAATTGCCAATCTTTTGTGAGTGGTGTATCCCAAGCCGGTGTGTTGCGTGAAAGGAGAAATCTTTTTTTATTCTGCTTGGGATCTCTCCATTACAAGCATGTTATACTTGGGAGTCTAATATTGTCTAAAACTGTTTCTGCATCACTGATACCCTGTGATGTTGTCATATTAAGGCCTGATTTGATTTTCTGCAAGTTTGACCAGTGCAGCTCTGGGCTTGTTATGGGGGGGGGGGGCAGCACTGCGTTTAGCAGCCCCTCGCTTCCAGGCTCTGGTAGAAGGTTGGCTGGATTCCTGGCCCCAAGTGTAACATGTCCTGGTCAGGATGGAGGCTATTCCTGTGCCCTGCTCTTAAAAACTGGCACTGCAGCTTGACCTCGGACTGAGGATTGCTTTAAAAGTGCCCTTTCGGAAATACCTGGATATGTATTAACATAGGTGGCACTCGCATCACAGGCATGTACTGTACGGAATACCAACTTGGCAATTGCTGGTCAAAACGGTGGAAGAATGTTTAACTTATGTATGAACTTGTGTATTCCCATCACATCTTGATATTTCTTTAATAGAAGTTCATTTCTTGAAGTACCCCAGAACAAGTTGGGGGTGTGGAAAAGCATATTTGGATTGGGTGTGCTAGCCACGGTACCTGTTAAATGCAGCCGTCTCAATAGATAACAATCATTCTCAAAGTGGCTCTCCTGGCACAGTGGGAGAGCAATACTGCAATATTCGCTGTGGTTATGCTCACGGTGCTGACTGGCTACATGACCATGTTGCTTCAAATGTTGTTTTTGTTGCAGTGGCCTCTGGGGTCAGTTTAAATCATTAGTCTAATGCCAAGTTTATTTCTGTTTTGGGTTTGCATAATTGTATCTGTTAATCTTTCCTTTATGCAATTCAGGCCAACATAACATCCTAATTACACTGAACACTTGGGGTGACCCTTCTAGTTTATTTCTCAATTCTGTGCGGTCTTGTCTTTTTGGGAATTGTTAGCCAGCAACGCTGCTTGTGGGGTGGTGAAAGTGGTATTTTCTCAGAATTAACATGGTAGACTTCCTTTAGGATGCTAAATGGCAATATTTTAATTTGTCCTACAGATTGAAGAAGTCAAATGTAAGTGCTTTAGTTATATGCAGGGTCCATGGAATTATGTGGCAGGAAAATACCAAATTATGAGGCAGAGTTGACCAATTTGTGACAAGTCCAATTATGCGTTTACAGCACCAGTAGCTAACTCACAAATGCAAGACCTATTGGATTGCAAATTGTTTATTTAGGTTAAGCACTCGAATGCCAGTTGCAGCTGTCTCTTCCTAGCTGTGCTTTGTTGCTCTCACCTGTGATATCTCTGGGCCACTTTGTGCCCTTGTATGCTTCTCCCCTGCTGCTTTTTCATTGGTGTGCTTCTCCCTGGACAGTTTCCCCCGCTCTCCTTTGCTAGATTTTTTTTTTTCTGATCACTTAGACTCCAACTGTGCTAGTGCAGGCTGACAGCATGGTTATAAGGTAAAGGTACTAAAAGACACAACCAACTTTGACAGTGCTTGTTATAAATATGTACAACTCTCCCCAGCAATTTCTCTCATGGAGTAAATGGGGACATATGTGGCATTCCTGTTGCTTGCTGGCAAAAACATGCCTGGTGGGAAACGGGTTTATATAGTGACTGCTAACGGGTGCAAAGCCAGAGTGAATGATGGGGATATTAGATGTAGGCTGTTAAGACACCTCAAACGTGAGTCTTTCTGTGAGGACCACATTTTAGGATTGCCACGATCTGAAAGAATACTGTGCATATCATGTTGAGTCAATTGCCTAAGTGATTGCGCCCTCTGCACTGGTAAGCAACCAGATTTCCCATGTTGGGAAGGCAAGGCACAGTCAGCCTCCCTGTAGGCACGGTTAAAGCAAGTAGTGTCCAATGCTGTAAATGGCATGCTGTCATCTTATTGATTGACTGGCTTATTTTGCTTTAAAGTGGGCTGGTGTGACCAAAGTCAGTTTTTGAACTGGAAAATATTAAGTTATGGCTTTGAATACAAACCAATAATTTGTGCAATACTGAGGGAGCATCTGATGTGAAGGTACTAAATGCTTAGCCATACACAATGTACCTCTGAGATGTGCAACACCATCAGGCTACCACCCATTGGCAAAGCCAGTAGGTTGTACATATGCAAAATCGATTGGCTCTGACAATGTTTTACCCATGTGCACTAGCATGGCTGTATTTCAGCGTGGCTTGAAAGTTGGTATTGTGGAATTGAGTGGCAGTGTTGTATATTAGAGTGGCATAGTGCATTGTTGCAGAGTATAGTGTTGAATTAAGTGGAGTACAATGAAGTGTTGTAGAATTCAGTGTCAGTATATTAGAGTGGGGCACAGTGGAGTGGTGTATGGTGCAGGGGTGTAGTGGAGTTGTGTAGAGTGGTGTGGCCGGGACTGATGTAGTGGTGAAGAGAGCATTGGCACAGGTGAAGCATGTAGTGTTGTGGATTGGAGTGCAGTGGTGTGAAGTGCCAATAGACAACACGTTTTCAGTTGAAATTACCATCCTATTAGCACATTTTTTAAATCTGTACAGTGAAGTGTAACCTGCCTCGCCCAGTATAATGGCTTGTTTTGATCATATAAAGTGTTTTCAATGCACTTCAGAAATAACCATGTGCTACATTTATGTTCCTAATGCAAGTATTTTGAAATTCTTGCATGGTTCATTTAAAAGTTGATGTGCTAAAAAAACCTTTTGTACGCAAGTATCTAGCAAGATTGGCAGTGTAAATCCTCACTTTGAAGCCAAAGAGAGAAGTAAACAAGCATCCTTGAAAGACCATTCATTGACCTCTTTGAATGCACAGCAAATGTGATGAGATAAGAACAAGATCTACAGGTCTGTTTACAGAAAGGACTCCGAAGGTTGTTTTAAAAAAGGTTTGGGGAGGGTACAAACTGCAGGTGGACAGCCTAAAACAACCAGCAAATGGAAATCAGGAAAATGACAACCACAGCCAGTGGGCATAATACATTAATAGGTCAGCTTTCTGAATGTACCTTTGATGCCTTTGGGTGTGACCTAAAAGGGGCTACAATCAGCCTCATTTTGCTTTAACCTAGGTTACTGGAGCTTCCAGTAATCTCCTCCAGCTGTTTGGAGATGGGGGCCCACCATTGTGGTCTTGTAGGTAATCCAGGGATTGAGGTGAATTAAAGTGTGGAACTGTGTGGGGCCCAAGTTAAAGCTAAAAACAATATTCTGCAGCTCTCATGAACCTTTCACTACCTGTTGTATACATATAATGCAAACACTTTAAATGAACTGCAAACAAAAGTAATTAGTGGTAAATGAATTGTTAATAGAATATCAATTAATACAATTGCTGGCTAGTCCATCTAACATAGTTGTGTGTAGCATTGGGAGGTCGAAGCCTGCTACTAACGTCACTGAATGGAAGTCCTGGTTTAAAACTGTATTACACATAGTATTAACATGTTGATGCATTCAAAAGCTATCTACAGGAACAGTTTTCCAGTCCTTTTTATGGTGTAATGCTCTGCCTAATTTGCCCCCTTGCAAACTGAACTCCACAGCACACTTTATTAAATCCTCTAACTTTGTAGTCAGAGCAGAAAAGTAACCATTAATCTCCAGGATAAAATAAGCAGCAAATTGTAAGACATAAGCTGGCACTGTACGTCTATCATTGAACCCACAGCAAATGTGACAAGACAACAACAAGACTTAAAGGCACCTTCATTGCTCATTCACTGTCTGATTGAACAGAACACTTTTCTTTTGTCAGCGTGCCAGAACGAGCCAGTAGGCCTAAAAATGGCTCACTCTTATAAATCAGATTAGTCATAGCGAGTGGCCAAGTGGAGAAGTGTGGCACAATGGTTAGAGCAGCAGACCCTGATTCAGAGATCTGGCCTGAGACCAGGGTTCAATTCCTGCCTCAGTGGATCTTGGGCTCAGTTCGCTTGGACCAGATAAATCTTGCCTCTGTACTTAATCTAATTAATGGGTCCCACTCTGTAACTCTGGGCAAAAGCTTGCTTAATCTCCACAACGGCCCTGACAGCACTTGGATGCCTGGCTTCACCCTGGGGGTTGCCCAGGAGTGGGTGCCTCACATGGTACAGCCAGGAGGGGTTCCACAGTGGTATGCGTACAGCGCCTTGAGACCCTAACGGGTGAGTAGTGCGCTATACAAGTGCAAAATTTACATTTATTTATTTACAAGCAGATAACTTGAGGCCTGTAAAAGCTGCATCATCGAATGTCTAACGCGTGATGTAGGTTTCTAAACAGATGATAATTTGGAACCAGAGTTTATCTAAACTGAAAGCCCAGGTAACTACTCACTTGCTCTGGAACTGTCATGCATAATGTTTTTGTAACTCCTATAACCTATGCTAAATATCTTCTTTCCAATTACAGACGGTCAACATTTGGATTTGAACGGGCAGGCGTGAGTACCAAGGAAGACCAGGTCATTCTGTAGACGTTCCAGGTGGGATTAAGGGTCTCTACATAAATCACGTTCATGATCCACACCTTTGCTTCTATTACAGGTTTGCCGGACCGAGCAAGTTATAGATTTGAATGGACCGACATGTGTAGAAGCATAAGGACCAGGTAATTATTTGGTAGGTACCTCATCTGGGTCACCTGGCACATTATAATATGACAACATGCTGTAACTAACTGTTAACCATCTTTTCTTTTGCTGCAGCCATCTCAGACAGTACTGGTCATAGATGAGGATGGGCAGACCGGAGTAGCAGCAGAAAGAGCAGGTTATTATTTGCTCATTTTTCCTTATGGTGCAACTGAGACATTGAAACGTTCAGGTGCTTTAAACGTTTTTTCCTCTTGTACAGGCATCTTAGACCCTGCTACACAAATTTGAACAGGCACACATGAGTAGAAGCAGAAAGACAAGGTAAAAATTTAGCAGATTTTCATTGTGGTGCACCTACTACAGTGGAATATGACAACCTACTTTAATCACCTTACCCACCTTTCCTTCTGTTGCAGGCATCGCTGACAGCACTACTCATATATTACTAGAAGGCGCATGTGAGTAGAAGCAGAAAAACAAGGTAATTATTTGGTAGATTTCACTTGTGATGCACCTAGTACATTATAAAATTACAACATTCTTCAACCCTTTTTTTCTTTCTTTTGCAGGCTTCTTAGACAGTGCTAACATTGGTTAGAAAAGGCAGACGTGACTACAAGCAGAAAGACCAGGTAATTATTTAGTAGTTTTTCCTTGTAGTACATCTGAAATACTGGAATACAAGCATGTTCTGTAACCATTTTTTTTCTTCTATTGCAGAGGTCTTAGACAGTGTTACATATACAGGCAAGTGTGAGATCAAACAGAAAGGCCCAGGTAATTAGTCACTAGTCACAACATTTTCCAAGAGATAGCTCAGTCTTGTCTGGAAGATTGCATTCAATAGCATAAAAACCAGCTTTAAGTAATGTTCCTCATTTGAAATAATGTCCCTCTTTTTTTTGCAGGCTTTGCGGCACAGTAGACTCAGACTGATTGCCACCAAAATGTTCAAGCGCAAAGCTGTGACTTCTGCAGAGAGCAGTGCTTCACCACAAAGGAAGAAATGCTGTCTTGTGTTCAAAGAAGAATGGCTGAAAGAAATTGTGGAGACTGAGACACAGAAGTCCCGGAGCAAGGTTTGCATAGAACTGGGAGAGCTATTTCTATACAATCCAAAAGTAGGCCTGATTTGCAAAGTATGTGCAGAAGCAAAGATTGCAGGGGACTTTTCTACTGGGAAGAAATGGAGTGATGGCTGGAAGCTGGACTACTTGAAACGCCATCTATGTAGCAAAGTTCATGATCTGCTTTGGTGACACTGAGAAATAAATGTGCTGCTGCCAGGCTGGGTTTTGGAGTGCGCACCATGCTAACGGAAACCGCCAGTGACAGAGCAAACAGACTAGAAGTGGTTGAACGGCAGAGATACCTGCCAGAGGAGATAAAGATTCTCATCAACAATGTGTTGCTAGCAGACAAAATCAACACGTCAATGTTATCTGTTCAGGAAATCCATGACCACGTCGCATTGTATGTGAAAATACCAGACAGCTGGAGGAGCAAGAACTATGCCTTTAAGTTTTTAGAGGCCATTAACAGCGTGATACGCTCTGACTTCATGGCAGAACTTCGCAGTGCTCGGTATCACACATTGATAATTGATGAGAGCACAGATATTTCAGTTACAAAAATGCTCATCCTCTACTTCAAGTTCCCATCTGTAACATCAACAGAGCACAAAACAGTGTTTGGGGGAATTGTAACTCTGAGTGCATGCAATGCGGAGGCTATCACTATAGTTGTAAAAGACTTCTACACTGCCAATAAGCTGGATCTTATGAAAATGGTCATGTTCACATCAGATGGTGCATCAGTGAGGCTGGGAAAGAACAATAGTGTTGCTACCCACCTCAAACAATCCATTCCCCATCTAGTTGAGCAGAACTGTGTTGTGCACAGAGAAGAATTGGGAGTTGATGATGCCTGGAAAAAAGTGCAGATGATCAGGGAAATGGAAACATTACTGAGGACTGTCTACTCTGTGTTCTCCCGCTCTCCGTTAAGGAAGTCCAAGCTGGATGAAATTGCTTTGGTCACTGAATGTGAAGCGGTCTCCTTTCGGACACTCAATGAGGTGCGGTGGCTTTCAAGGCATTTTCCTGTTGGTGCACTCTTGCGTAATTACGAGGTTTCTCTCAAATACTTTGACCATGAAAGAGTTGAGGAGAATGACCCAATTGCTAAATATTGCTACAAAAAACTATCTGACTCAAACTTCCACATTTCCTTTGCAGCACTAAATGACATTCTAGGTGAACTTGGATCTTTGTGCAAGTTGTTTCAGAAAAGCTCTTTGACCACCGTTGAAGCTGTACAGTATGCAAGAGCAAAAATTACCCAAATAAAGGAACAGTACTTGGGAGACACTGTCTTTTGGAGCAACACAGTAAGAGATCTGATGGCTTTGTGCAGAGAGGACCGAGAGTATGATAGTGAGCCAATGTTATGTTTCATTAAACTTCTTTGTGAGCGCATGGAAAGAAGGTTCCCAGAAAATGAATTGAAGCAATGGACAAGCTTTGATTTCCATACAGTAACAACACAATCACAGTTTGATTTTGGGACTGAGAATGTACAAAGACTTGTTGAAAAGTATAAGAAGGTCTTGGTCCTGGGTGATTGTGACACCCCTGATGATGTTGTTCGGCAGTACAGAGATTATAAATATATGGTGGCAGTGCATATAAAAACCGGATTGTTTAGTACCTTTCAAAACATGGTGCATTTCACTCTGCGGAATGCTGCACAATATAGTGTTGTATCTCAGCTTGTTGATGTCTGTGCAACTTTCCAGGCTTCAAGTGTAGACTGCGAACGAGGATTCAGCCTCATGAACTCAATCAAGTCCAAATTAAGAAACAGACTAGAGGAGAGTGACTTAGTTTATACAAATATCCCTTTTTTGCTTTTGTGGTATGGAGAGGCTAATGCCAAAGATCTTGGTAGTTATGCTCTGCGTTCGAGTGAATGGTCAATTTCTTGGTGCACGTATCTTTGGCTGCAGCGCACAGAGACCTCACACTGCTGCACACAGTGGAACAAAATTAGAGAGAACATTGCTGCGGACCATGATCCTCTAGTTGTTGTACCGGATTTGCACTCTTCACTGACGCAATAGATGGCCAAACGTGTGGAATACAAATAGGTATTACCCAGTTTGGGCATGTTTTGCGTCAATAGAGGATAGCAAGGCTACACAACTCAATACAGTAACTCAATGCCTATGTGTCAGTGTGTGTGAATTGGCTCTTACTAATGTAGTTGTCCCACTGTGTGAACATCACAAGACGCGTTTTCTCAAATCTGCTTGTATGCATGTGGAGTCAATGTGTCCAACCATCAGATGCTATTGAGTGTGGAAATGAGAAAGGAAATGTGTTTGTCATACACGTATCAACAAATGCTGTGTGAACTTCCTAGGTTTTTTGGGACATAAGCATCACTAATGACAAACCATGCACAGGAGAGATAGAAGACGGTTGATCATGGCAATGTTCCAAGACTAAGCCATCATATGTCCTGGAATGTTGGATACTACTTCGTAGGCACTTGTTTGTACACTGCCCATGAGTCAGGCATTGGATAATGCAATGTGGGTACAGTGTTTGTGACACTGACTCCCAAAAACAATCCACAAATGTCATGTCACGCCACAGTTTGAGTCATATAAAGGAGCCATGTTTCTCCTGTGGCAGTTGAGGACTAGCAGACCAAGCAGCACGTGTGCACATATTTCCAGTGGTTAATTGCACAAAGGTGTCTGGTTCCAGTGTGTGGGGCCATGTGTAGCCTGAGTCATTATTGGGGTCCATGTTGTCACAGTTATGTGCAGGTCTAATCATGAGTCTGTGGAGCCATTTCCTGCATTTACAAAGTATCCCTCACAGCTGAATTGAAGGAAAGCCGAAGAGGAATTGAGAACACACATGGAGCTATTCCAGCTATGGCGCTGCAGACGTGTTATGAGGCATTTGTACACAGGGTGGCCTCTAAAATTCCCACTGCAGCCGGGAACATCAGTGCCTCTGTGCTGATTAATCTCACAGCTATTCACCACGCAAGCCCCATCAATATGTTGGTGGCAATGTAAATCAGCATGTGGACTGTCAGTGTATTAACATGTGTTGACATTTCATGCACATTATCTGGCATTGTTTGTTGTGCTGGAGGCACCATACCCAATCCATGCATACAGCCATGGTACACTGTCACTATTTGTCACTCATGCATACATGAAACCCAGAAAAGGGATGGGCCATGATTAGGATATTTGAAGACAAGTTCCACCCCATGATTCGATAAGTAAACTGATTACGCTATACAATGTATTTGAGTATTCGTTGTAGACCTACCTGACACAATACCCCAGGAGGAAAGTAAGGGCTTGGAAAGCAACTATGAGACAAATTTAGCCACAGGGAACTTTTATGGTAACGCAAAGACAGGAACCAGTCAGACTAACAGGATGCAGGGTCAATCTTGAACAAAAATGAACAAGGCAAATACACAGTGAGCAGACTGAGACTGGTCAAAGCTGGAACAACACTGTGGAAAATGAAAACTGTGTTTGTCCTGTGTGTTGGAACGTAACACAATAACCCAAGGCCTGTGTTACACAAGTGATTTATACGACAATGCAGTACAGTGTCATACTTATAATGGCAGTTTCTATGCCGTTCCAGGCAGCTGAAAGGGCAGTGCATGTTCAAATGGCTGGTCTGCATGGAGGTGCTCACAGGTGTGTGCAGCTTCAGTCTCACACAAGTCCTGCAGGTGAGAATCAAGTTTAAAGGGCCAACAGTACCTTTCACATGGGAAGCAATGTACAGGTGTTTACAGGTCCTACAGACTACAAGCCAGTGCATTATTCAACCAGAAGTCCATGCAGACAGAAGAACAATGACTATGGCATACCATACTAAAGAGTGAGTCACACTGGATTCAGAATGTGAGTATGGGTGTGTGTAGATGAGGGATTATCTGGGTACAAATATTCCATTTCCAGGGCACTCTGAAGAAGGGTGGGGTGAGACGGGGAACATGGCAGTGGCAGGACTTATGACCTGGGCTGGCATGTGCAGGGGATGTCTTGTGAGCAATGCTAGTCATACCTGGGGCACTTGTGCTATCTATTTGATGCTTATATGGAATTCTTGTCACACATACTCCTTGCAAAGATAGCTCATGTAACACTTACTGATATCAAGGGTCTGGTCATACCTTCTTGTTACCAGTGCAATAGCACATCCACTGCCTCATGTATGAGGCATTGTTTTACCTTATTGAATGAGGTTGTCTTAGTTGTGTGCCATATGCTGCAATGAACCATGTTGCCAACATGTATATGTTAAATAGCTGTTCTCCTCTGATATTGCCCTTCAAATGTGAACTTGACAAGATATATGTCATTTACAGTATGTGTGAAGTTGGGTGTACATTCATACCCATCAAATATGATGTGGATTTTTTTGTATCCTAATCTGTATCTCTGCAATGCTCCATGAGGCTACACTCTGATTATGATTGTTAGGAATAATGTTATGCAAAAATGATTACCCAGACCATGATATAGTGAATAGAATAGGTGTTTATTGACATATGGTAAGACAGTGGTGATGGATGAGTAGAGTTAAAAGAAATTTTGGACAATATGTTGTCGCGGACGCAATCCTGCAGCTGTGTTTGGATGGTCACCCTCATGTTGATGGACAGCATCCTCCTCTTCAGGCATTTGTGGGTCGGGTTCATATAGGGGAATGTTCCTTCTTACACATATGTTGTGCAGGATGGCACAGGTCAAAATGATTTTGCACACCATTTCAGGCGAGTATAGGAGGCTGCCTCCGGTGATGTCGAGGCACCTGAATCTTGACTTCAGGATGTCAAAGGTCCTCTCGACTATGGTGAGTGTCCTCCGATGTGCCTCATTATAGGCACGCTCTGATGCTGTGCTTGGGTTTGCGAATGGGGTCATGATCCATGGCTGGATCCCATATCCCTGATCAGCTGAAAGAGAAAATGAGTGAGAAAATGTTGGTGTTGCTTACACCATGATTATCACTTTGCATGGCAGTTGTTCTCTTGTGTTGTCTGTGACTCATCTGTGTTTGTGTTATTGTGTGGAATCCTAGGCTTCTAGGATGTACCATCAGCATTGGGTTGTTTCCTTATCTGAACTGGTGTTTGGCTGATTGACCGTATGTCAGTGGTATTTTTGTTGAGTTGCAGTACATTGTGTACTCCCTTACATTATGTCATGTGAAAGAGGTGTCATTGTGTCTTAACCGGGGGTGACATGATACTTCCATACACAGAATCAATTCCACAGTGGCGGTAACACAGTTGCATCTATATACCCTGGACATCCCATCCAATTTAACATATGCAATAGAATTAGATAAACATCAGTGAGGCCCTTAGATTTGGCTAGGTGACAATGTACAACACATCTCCATACGTTGTCAGCACTGACGTGTTGACAATTGACTATGCACAAATATCCCATGTGTGACTAATTCTCTGCAGACGTATTTCTCTGCCCTTGCCAAGTCGACTCCGGTTCTAACGTGTACCTATACTACTGAACATGTTCTAGTTCAGCTGGCTAACTTGGTTGTGAGGTTGTCATTTTGAGTGTCAGAAGGTCCGTATGCCTGTACATCTGTTATGTGTGTGTGAAATTGTCTCAATCTGTATGTGTAGGAATGTGCACTTTCAATATTGTCACATCAATATGTGTTCTTAGCACAGTCCACTTGCTTATTGGTAGTGGGCAATGTCAGAGCAGGAGTGATGTGAGATATTGGTACTGCCTCAATGATTCCATGTCACCTTCTTTGTAGTCATCATCATGCTATTTGTGTCATGGTGTTTGACCTGCAGAAAAACACGTTACACACCCCTTACACAGTCCTTATTGCTTGGAAGGGTGTTTGATTGAGCGTTATTGATGTGATATTGAAAGATTAATCTTCCACGTTGTACTGCCAGTTGAGGCCATGTCATTGTCATTGTGTTGTTTTAAATTGTTCCATTGTGTCTGTGGAGTGGCATCTGTTGTTATTTGTTTCTGTCATTTGTCCATATGTGTGTATCCAAATGGGTGAGGATATCAAACATGCCTAGCTGTGTCACAGCCTCAGTGTGTTCCTGGCCACGTGTCAATGTAGTGGTGTATGTGTTGTTTGTCCTAGAGGGTTGTTGTGCAGTGTGTATATAAGTAGGTTTCTGTACTTACCAACAAGTAGGCCATTTCCATATCGTCCTTCTTGGAAGTGTTGATTGATGGTGCAGTGGCGGTAGAAAAAATGAATGATGTACACTCCCAGGATACTTTGCCACGATGTTGGTGATCAATCCCTGGTGATCGACAATGGCCTGCACATTGATGGAGTGTGTGTGTTTCCTGTTGCGGTATAGATGTTCGGTTGCAGCAGGTGGCACAAGGCGTACATGTGTGCAGTCAATGGCACCAAGCATGTGTGGGAAGCCGTTGATTTGGTAGAAGCCCTGTTTGGTCTCCTGGTGCTTCTGCTGTGTGTTGGGGAAGCTGATGTGGTGGGGTGTGAGGGAGATGATGGCATCCAGCACCTTAGGTAGGAAGGCAGAAAATGAGGGCTGTAAGATCACGGCAACCAGGGCACCAGTGGCTTGAAAGGAGCCACTTGCCAACATGTGGAGTACAGCTAGCAGCTTGGTTTCTGGTGGAATGGTGTGGGGTGTCTGCAAGCTGGGTGCCAACTGTGGCTCAATGTTGCGCAGCAGCTGCTGAATGGCTTGCCAGTTAAGCCTGTACCTCAGGATGATGTCTTGTTGCCGGAGTCCCAGAAGGGTTGTCCTGGTGCAGAATATCCTCTCTGCCTTCTGCGTTGCCTTTGGGGTCCCTGATGGTGTTGTAGAAGCTGCTGTTGTTGGTCCTGTGCTCTGCGTCTGCGTGCATGCTGGATGAATAGCACCTCCATGTCTTCCTTTTGGAGCTCTGCTGTTGCTTGTGTGTGTTTACCTTAAGTAGTGGTGTGTTTGCCCCATTTTAACGCCTGCCCTGACCCAGGCGTTATTTTGTTTATGCAAATCGGGCTGTGCGTAATTTTCCGACTCAGCCTTCCGGCCGTGCAAAATTGTTGCCCGGTTGGATAAATATGGCGCACGGGTGTTTAAGTCATTTTTGGGACGTGAACGCCTACCTTTCATGTCATTAACGCAAGGCAGTTTCCCACATCCAGAAATTACGCACAGGGCAGAATTTTGGCATTCACGGGTTCGGGTGTCAAAGTTTAAATATGGGGCAAGGTTTGCGCTGAATGTGCGTCAAAAGTTTTTACGCACATTCGGCGCAAACAGAGTATAAATATGCCCCACAGAGTCCAAATTTCTGAACCGTCACCCTTTCTCGCTGCGTCTGTCCTGATGCTGACATCCCCCTACTGAAGCTGTAACCTAATTGCTGTTTACCTTAAGGAGAGGTAAATGTATGAATTCTGTGTATTTGTATTTTTTGTATTTGTTTTGCAGGTTACCAGCTGCTACTGTTTCTAATTCTGCTGCTAATTTTGAAAGTGCCATAGCTAGATGTTTTCTAAATGTATGTTACTAAAACTTTTGAATGATGCCCAACATGCTAATTTGAGGTTAGTGAGGTGTTTTCTCTGTTTATGACTTGACATTGTTTATTGCTGAATCAAATGTATACTATCTCTCTTACACAGATACTCATGTTATTGATTTGTGTTCTAACTATCTCTGTTTAAACTAAGACTTTTCAGAGCTATTCGCCAGCCTGTGATGCTATTTTATTTGTACCATTTGGTGTTGAGAATAATTTTTGTGACTTTAGCAGTGTTAATATAGGGAAATAAATATTTTAATTGAGACTAAAAGGTGTGGTTATTCATGGCAAATTGGGTTATAGTGCGTCATATATTGATTCTTTGGTGAATATTATTGTTTAATGTTGTTGTTTTATGGGTCAATAATCAATGTGTCAATCAATGTGGTAATCAATATAATCCATACAAGTCAAAAGGTTCATCGACCTTAAGGCAGCGTCCAATCACTCACTATTATAAAATAATAAAATGAGAGCAGGACCTGCGCTGCAACAATAGTGCTTTTTTTAAGTTTAAGAAATGCTCCTGAGCAGCTGGTGCTGCTGAGTAACATGTCTAAAAACACATTAACTCATCCAATAGATTTTGCAGAGGCAAAACCTGTTGGCTTTGCCAATGCTCGTTTCTTGAATTGACCCTAGATTTTGTAGGAGGTGAGCAGAGAGTCATGCTTTCTTGTCAAGACAGCAATTGTCAGGACAGTTTTTAGGGTCGAGCCTGCGTTGCATGAGCTCGCGCATGCGTATCGCAGCGAGACGCTTTAGTATTTAGAAAAGGGCTCGGAGCCCTGTCAACTTCACGTCAGTGTTTTTTATTGGTTTGTGGGCTTGGCTAATAAAATCTGCTTGCTTTCATTAGTCGAAGGCATGCATACGTCATGCCTTTTCCGGTAGCTATTCCCTCCTCGAGCGCAGCGTCCAAGTACAGAAAACATGCGAGGCTCGCTGTTTTCCATCGGGCTTGTGGACTTCTTTTTCTCTAATTTACGAGCGCGATCTCGCTTGGCAGAAGTCGAGCGCTTTACATAGTTAATTTCACTTTTTCGGGTTATGTACATAAATGCACTTTTGCCCGATAGGTGAAAAGTCGGGTTAGGAGTTTACAACGCGATCAGCTCTAACATGAGCAAACGCGAGACCCGTTGCATTGTAAATGCTTGTTTGAAATGTTATTGGTAGCTTTGGAGAGCATCAAGTATCATTAGAAATACAAGCTCACTCGTGATTGGGGGCTTGAGGGTTGGGAAGGGGCTGGTAAATGGGACGATGCTCCCATGACCTCGGCACTCGTTGATGAGACGCAACCTATTTAGAAGGTTTACGGAGACGCACAGCTGGACTGTGCCAGTGTCTCAAGGGTGAAAAGGGGAAGTGGAAAAGGGGAAGTGTGCATTTTAAATGAGTTGCCCATCTTGATACAAATTAAAATGTATACTGACTGCATACAGCATATTGCAGGAAAGGAATTAGCATAACTCGTGCTCGAAGTAGTAGCAGCACGTGGCTCCAAAATGTTCTGCCAATGTAAAATAGTCAATCATCTTGTTAGATATGTAATACTAAATCCTGGTGTTTTGTGCTGTTTCGTGCTCCCCAGCATGCTTCTGAAATCACAAAGTTTTTTAAAACAATATTCTAGATAACAAATGTTTCCCTCCAGAAAAGACTGAGGGTGGTGGGACGGAAGGTATGTTTTCGAAAGCAGGGGCTGCAGAAGAAATTTCTTTAGAAAAATAAACAGCATGCTTTTACACACAATGTAATGTGCGAACTGAGGCCCGTATTTATAGTTTTTTAGCGCCGCATTTGCGTAATTTTTTGACGCCAAATCAGTGCAAACTTACGACATACAAATTGTATTTTGTAAGTTTGCGCCGATTTTGCGTCAAGAATGACGCAAATGCGGCGCTAAAAAGTATAAATACGGGCCTGAGTGCCTTCCCCATGCCTCCGGAGTCACCTTGTAGGGCGGGCTTTTCCATCTGATAAAGAAGCCACCATCTCAAGTCTTTTTCTCCTGTGCTTTTAACACCCCACAAACTTCATTAGAGGAAATACAGCCCGAGCACAACTGCAACTACATAGCCTCCAGCTCAAAAAGCATTCATGCTGAACCCAATCACTTAGTTAAATCTAAAGAGACTGTGGGGGGGTGGGGCGGGGGGAGAGAGGGAGGAGAGATTTACGGGCTGCTCGAAGAATGTAAGCTAGAAGCAGTCATGCACTGTGCGCCAGGGAGAAAACAAGACGGCCTGCAGACGCACTGGTATGGAGTGCTAGGTATATAATAAAAGCTGTGGAAGAGGACTGGTACCGGAAGCAGTACTTGGGCCCTTGTCCAGTCTCCATGGCATGACGACTTAGGTGAGGAGGAGGAATTGACCAGCTAAGAGCCACGTGGGAGCCAGTCAATGGTAAGTCAAGGTAAGTAAAGGGAGTGCTCTAAGCCCCTGCGCATGCGAAATCTAAAAAATGCTTTGTCAATGTAGAATGTTTTTACATGGGTAATATATAACAGCCATAGCTCCAATGACAGCGGAACCAAGTTAATAAGAGGAGTAAGTCTCCTCAGCTCTGCATGATTTATCTCTCAATAACTGAAAATAAATTTAGGAAATTCAATCATTTTTCTACACAAGTCAGCTTACGGGTTCTGAAAATATACATATTTGTGTCCTGAATACACACTTTTTCATTTTGTTGTACATAGATCAACTGAACCATGCAAAAACGTAATTTAGTAGGGTGGGCTGTACACAGTAGAGCTACTTACAGGTAGCTGGAAAGCTACAAGCAGCTCACGAGCTACTCGTTGGAGAAGCCTAATTTAAACCTACCGTTATTGGACACGTGGAATTCTTTCCTTAAGTAGGGAAACAGCGACATCTAAAGGCAATTGTTTGTTTTAGAATTCTAAACAATACACAGTTTCTCATAGTAGTATGATCTACTATGGGTTCCTTTCATTCGTCAGCTGTTATACTAATAATGCATACTATTACTCCAAGATTATGGCCCGTATTTATACTTTTTTTGCGCCGCATTTGCGTCGTTTTTTGATGCAAAAACGGCGCAAACTTGCAAAATGCCATTGTATTTTGTAGGTTTGCGCCGTTTTGCGCCAAAAAGCGGCGCAAATGCGGCGCTAAAAAAAGTATAAATACGGGCCTATATGTTTTCCATGAGGAAATCTTGTTTTACGAATAGGCATTGCTTGAATTTGTGAATATTCACAAATTTGTTTTGAGAAAGTGTGTACATCTGCTTCTTAGGGTGTTTTTTGCCCAATAGCTCATTGAGTTGAAATGGGTGAGGGGGTGTTGGATTCTGGTACATTTTCCCCCATAATGTAAACCTGGAGTTAGATATTCGATATGTGGAATGCTTTCAGTAGAGAAATGGCGACATCTACAGACAACAGTTTGTTTTGCAATTCTAAGCAATGCAGTTTCTCATAGGCACATATACTATGGCCCTTATTTATAGGGATTTGGCGTAGGGCAGCGCAGCACGTCACATTTCTGCGCTGCCCTACACCAACGTTAAGGGGCAGGAATAAACCATATTTATGCCGCATAGTGCATTCCTGACCATTCTCCCTGCGTCTGCACCGTGTCGGCTGCCTAGCGCCACCACAGGCACCCTTGCACCATTGTGCGAGGGTACCTGTGTTGTCTGCAAGATTGTGTTTGCGCAGAAAGGGTGACCTTTCTGCACAGTAACATTCCATAGAGGTGTTTTCCTCCTTTTATGTGTGCTTATGAATGCAGCACACATGGAAAGAAAAAATGAGGAGAAATAAAAATCTATCATCATTACGCCTGTCCTGGGGAGGTGTAAGGTTTTGGCACATCCCCAAGTTTACAGGCTGGGATGTGTCAAAATCTATGCATGTTGCATGGTAAAACCCACTGCAACGCCCATGAAACACCTTCCTAGCTCTGAGTAAGGCAACATAGCGACTTGGGCTGCCTTGCCTTCCTCCATATTTATTAAACCATTCAGAGCCACACAAAGTGGCTTTGCTTGGCCTCGTAAATATGATTTTGTTGTCTGCACCAACAGGGCATCACAAAAAATGAAGCTCCGGTGGTGCAGGGGGCTCATAAGTATGCCCTTGTGGTCCCTTTTATTCGTCAGCTGTTATACTAATAATGCATAATATTACACCATGGTGGTATGTTTTCCATGAGAAAATCCTGCTCTACGGATGGGCATCTCTAGAATTTGTGGGCATTCACAAATTTATTTTAAGTAGGTGTGTATATTTGCTTCTTAGTTTCCTTTTTGCCAAAAAGCTGAACTTTTTGTGAATTTACAGGGAGTGCGGAGGCATTGGGTTATGGTGTAACACCCTCTAGGTGATATACACGGTCATGTAGGTGGAGTAAGCTTTGAGATTAAGGGGCTGATTTAAGAGCTCCTAGCAGCTGCTTGCGCCACCTTAGCGTAATTTTTCTTACGTTAATGTGGTCCAACGAGCCAAAATCACCACGCCAGATTTACAAAGTGGCTCAATGCATTCATTGCGCCACTTTGTAACCCTTTGCGCTATATTATGCCTGTGCCAGGCATAATGTATGCAAAGGTGGTGTTCCCCCATTGGGGGGTGGGGGGCGAACAAATGGCACAAAGAAATCTAACAGATTTCTTTGCATCATTTTTTTCTGCATTTTTAATGCCTCCGAACTAGCGTAAAAAATGTCGACGCTAGTTTCCCTAACTACCATCATGGTGCGCCATATCTCAGATACAGCGCACTTATGGTGGCGTTAGAGGGGCACTAAGGGGTGCAAGGAAGGTGGTGCTGCACTGGGTGCAGCAGCACTTTCCTTAAATCAGGGCCTAAGTATTTTAGAGAGTCGAGGGCAGGAGTGGTTCTGCCAGATATTTTGTACCACTGATTAACTGCAGAGTGGAGGAAGGCTTTGAGATGGGCAAGACAGGAGTTTGGTAGTTCAGTTTGTAGGGCAGTCCTAACCTTGATGCCAGATATCACAGTGCCTTTTGTGCTGTCTTCAAGTCTTTTCTGGGATGAAAGTCTGCTGTCACCAGTAGCTTCTGTAGGAATCTCGCTTTTAGTGATTTTTCTGATGTGACTGTCAAGATTGAGATGTTTCACTAGTATGAAATCTACTAAATTGGCATATTTCATATTCTTGGGGTATAGGTTCAAGGCCTATAGATTCGCAATTGTGATAACAGAAGGACGTTGGACGTGTCCGTCAACAGTACTAGAAACATGTTCTTGTTCATTTAGCTTTAATTTCCATCTGGGCCATCCACGACCTGATGTCAAAGAGGAATTGGGGAAGAGTATCAATATCTGTGTCAACCACCTTAAGGTACTGTTGTGTGTCATCAGCATACTGGTGACCGCATTGATGAAAATTTCCCCCAGTGGGTCAACATACTGGTTGAAAAGTGAATGGTGTATCCTTGAGGTACACCAAAAACAGCAGTAGTATAGATCGGAAAGGGGTCCTCTCTTTTTTTTTTTCTCACAAACTTTATTGCATTTTTGAGTTATACACAGTCAGCACCACCATCCAGAAAACATTATTAGGTTATAACAGTTTACAGAGTTGGTAGGACGATGGTAACAGTAGTTGTCCTTCATTAAAGTAGAATGTATGACATACTAAAATATAGCAGGTTATCATGAAGATTTACCACTGGTAAGCAAGTAATTCAAACTGTGAACCTATCTGAACTAAGTAACCCCTACCCACCCTAACTGAACTGGACATTGTGACTGTGGGCATTAATTACGTCATAATCTGTAGATGTTTAATGGTGATGTTGCCGGCCTATAACCAATGGGTGGGACGGAGTCTGCCAAGTGCCGGCCGGCATAAGTTGCAATATGTGCTAGAGATTCAAGCTCAGTCCTAGATACATTGTAAAAGGGTTTGTTTGTGGGGTGGTGTGTTGGCATCTTTATGAGGTAGCAAGAATACCATACCATACCTGGGGTGGGGGAGGAGAAGGGAGGCTAAGTCCAGTCTAAGTATCTGCGATTTCTAGGGCCTTGAAGGATTCCAGCAGAGCATCCCAGTGCATTGCTGTGTTTTTTTTTCCACGTAGGCCCCACTGCTCTTCCGGGTGCTGTGCGCCACTCTCCGCTAGTCCCCATCTATCCACTTTCTCCCGGCATCGGGAAACCATGGGCACCATCGAGGATTTCCAGCTTCTCGGGCTAGGTCTACAAAGGGTGGCACCACTTTGGCTCCCTTGGGTCTAGGGAATAAATCTAAAATGCAATGATCTGCCGACTGCCAATGATTTTGCTCAGTTAGTTCTGACAGGGTGGCATTGATTTGCGCCCAGTAAGAGGACAATACTGGGCAGCCCCATAACATGGGTAGGAGCTTTGCTTCTGGGGCGTGACATCTGACAAGCGGAAGGCACTGCAGGGAACATAGAGTGGAATCGATGTGGTGTGAGGTAAGCCCGATGTAATATCGAAAACTGGATACATTTGAAGCGGGAATTGAGGGAGACTTTCAAGGATACTCTAGATGAAAGGCCCGTTCTTTATCAGGAAGACCTTGGCCAGGTCCTCCTCCCATTTAGACCGTAAGGGGGTCAGAGAGACCAGCAGGTTTGAACGGAGGCCGCTGTATAACCAAAGGACTAGGAGCCTGCTGTGTCCCATTGTATGCATTGCCTGAACAAACTCGTGTGTAGGGGGTTCGGCACTGCCCGGCGCCCAGTGATTCTGCACAGAATGTGTTAAAAGGAGTATGTCTGATAGGCCCCTGGTATGTGTAAAATCTAACTGATTCAGAAGGATGCCCTCCGTAAAGAGGTCGCCAAACGTAGTGACCCCCTCCCAGCGTCCAGGGGTGTAGCCTGTTGGTTGTAAGAATCTCAGATGTCATGGGGAGGCAGTGTAGAGGTATGTTTGGGGCATAAGGTGTTTGTGGGATGGTATAGCGCAAAGCCATCTTCCAATACGTAAGGGTGGTCCGCAGTAAGAGAGGGCCGTTAGTAGGTGAGGAGGAGCCCAGGTAGATCAGACTGTGGAGTTTATCCTAGTTAAGCATATAGTTTGTTCATCCAGCTAGCCAATATAGTCACTGCAGCTGCCCTGCCAGACAATAAAATCCGGAGCGCCCATCCCTCCCTTATAAGTTGGTAGTTGTAGTTTAGATAGACTAACCCTACGGTGTCCGCTGCCCCATGTCAGATTAATCAGTAAGGTATTAATTCGTTTTAAGATCTGAGCAGGGATACCAACCGGTAAATTTACAAAATGGTAGTGTAGGCGCAGTAGCATAACCATCTTTGGGAGGGCCAACTGGTCCACCACAGAGAGTGACAAAGTAACCCAGAAACTAATCTGTGGCGTGAGGGATGTTGTAGTCTTACCTTCCAGTACATCCATTGCATCACATAATCTGTCTGGGGTGTAACTTGGATACTCATTTCACCGAAGGTTAGAAATCGTCTGAACCTTTGAAAGAAAATGCCTAGGATTTGTTGAAATTGATACAGAGACCAGATATTTTCACAAATATAGTAAACACTTCGGCTGTCTCCACCAGTTTTACGCAGAGGTCTTTCACATACAGTATATCATTGGCATACAATGATATTGCAGGGGTTTGTGGGTCCCCCAATTTTGGGCTTCCTGTTTTATCCTTTGCGCTAAGATTCTAGTGCTCATACGAAAGGAGCAGAGATAGTGGGCAGCCCTTTCTGGTGTTGCAGTGCACCAGACACGAACTGGAGATATGTAGGTCAGTCTGTGCCCTTGCCGTAGGGGAAGCATATAATAATGGTACCCAGTGGATATTAGTAGGATGGATATTGAAACGTTTGAGGATAGCAATAATAACATCCCCGCTTAATTTGTTGAAGGCCTGTCGTAGGTCCAAAGAGAGACAACAAGCCCACTGATAGCGTCCCCTGAGGAAGTCCATGATATAGTGCAAGGGACGTATGTTGAGTGAGGTTTTGCGATTGGGGACAAAGCTGCTTTTGTCTCTGTGGAGGAGTTTTGGGAGCACAGGAAGCAGCCAGCTAGCCACTACCTTACTGAGAATCTTATATTCGGGGTTGTGTAAAGAAAGAGGTCTATAAGAGGACAAATCAGATAGAGGCTTACCAGGTTTCAATAAAAAAGTAACCAGCGCCTGTGTAGTAGTAGGGGGTAGCTTGCCTTCTTCCAGGTAAGGCTTGTAGAGTCACTCCAGTTGTGGAACCAGGCACATGGCAAATCTGGCGTAAAACTCTACAGGAAAGCCATCAGAGCCGGGTGTTTTATTACGAGCAAGTTCTTTAAAGGCTCCAAGGATTTTGCCTGGGGTTAGGGGGCAACAGGTCCCTATCCACAGCTGTCCCCTTGGATAGTGTCACTTGTTTGAGAAAGGAGTGGATTGTCGCAGGGTTTACAGGGTCGTGTAAAGGGCGGTATAAATATCATAGAACGCTGTACTAATCTCCAGTTGGGTGGTGGCCTGAGTGTCCTTAGGTGTGGTTATAGTGAGGATCGAAGCAGGCAGGGCGTTGGCCTGATCATGCAAGCTAGTAATGCACTGTTTATCTGTTTCTACATGGGTCTTTTGCACATAGGTCATATGATCAATGATTCGTAATCGATCCAAAAGCACAGCATTTTCAATCCTGGCTTCTAGTAACTTTGGAGCATGTATCTCAATATCAGCTTCTGCCTTCGCTAGAGGACCCATGCTTTTCTCAACATGAATAAGGTCGCAGGGGACTGTTTTACGGGCTCCCACAACCATGCCTAGAGATGTTCCTCACACCACCATCTTAAATGCTTCCCGTTCCACTAATAATTCTGACATTATTATGGCATGACCAGCCTTCAGCGTCTTCTGTGTCTGAACTTGCCTCTGAAGAAATGTAACAGTGTCTGTCTGTTCCTTTTGCCAGGGTGTCAATGAAGAAACGTGAGTTTCGTTTGTTTTAACTCTGTGACTTAATTTCTTATGGTCATCTTGAAGGAGATTGATATCTGTGGTGATTGTTCCTAAACAGTGTTCAATGGCCACTCTAGAGTCTCGGATCTCTTGTAGTTTGACATCTAATTTGTCCAGTGGGGGGGTCCCTCAGTCTAAGTGGTATGCTTTCTTCTGGTGCCATCATGGAGGAACATTCAGATAAGGTGGATTGAGAATGGGAGTGTTCTGGTGGTTCCGCAGTCTTAGCTGTGGTGCGGGCCATTTTGCATAGTGGTCAGAATCAATTAATGCGGGAGAGGGGAAGACGCGTTGCGACCCACTTTGATCCAGGCCAGCACACCCGCTGTGGCACAGTGGGTATGCCCTAATGGAGGTGAGTCCACATTGAGTTGCACTCCGATACTTGTCAGCAGGGTTTCTGTGCAGGGGGCCCCAGACTGCAACAGCTTTGTAGTACAGGCGCTCAAGGTATCAAAGGCTTGTTTGTAGTATTGAAATTTTCTCCCTTTCTTTAGTTGCACTGGGTAACGGATTCACTCAGCCTTGTGGAGGAGGAGATGTGAGGCGGTCGACGTTCGTAACACTGGTGCAATTCTCAGTGTGCAGGGCATCAGGAACAGCATTTATGAGGCTAGCCACTCCCTCTATCATATATTTGCCATGTCAGGAAGGAGGAAGTCAAAACATACACTCCCCGAGGGAGGAACGCAAAGCCAACACTAGCCAATACCTATGGCGTTCACGCTACTACAGGTGCAGGCCTGGTGTTAGAGGTGTCCGCTAGACCTCAGCAAGAGTCGGCATGCGGATTCCCTGTGATCTCGCCCAGCAATGTGTATAGTGTTTCCCCCTTTAGTTCATCACTAGGAGCAGGCCTTCTGGCTCCTGTCTCACTGTCTTCATGGCTAGGGAGACACCGCTATGCCTCTTTGCAAGGCTTGGTTCATATGATCATACAACTCAGGACTATAGTGCTGTGTAGTGGCCCGCTCACATGCCTGGCCAGTGATTTATGCTTGCGTCGGGTGATCCAGTGGGGATGGGGCCATGGAGTGCTCCCAGCCCGTGTTGCGTACTGCCTCACCTGTTGGCCTGTCCAGAGCAGTGTTCAGGTCCTCGGTGGCTACTGCCTGGTATGCAGCTCACAATCATCCCTTCCACTGCTGCCCCGTTCAGTGTAGTCAGCTTCAGTTGCAGCGAGGTGCAGCTGGGCCAAGAGTTTCCCACCTTTGGGTTTTCCATACTCGACCAGGCCCGAAGCCAGTCGGCTCTACCCAACATGGCCCGGGTCTATGTCTGTGGCTGTTCTTCTCTCAAAGCAGTTGTTCCGTGTTCGGTCAGTGCTATGCGCTGGGTGCCAGGTGGGTGGAGGAGGGTTTTATTGGCCATTCAGTGCATGTGGTGATGGCAATCCTCATGGTTGCTTGCCTCCATCTGCGAGGCAGGGCACCATGAGGTCGGGCTTGATGCTGCTGGGGTTCTCCCAGATGATGGTTTTGGTCCGGTGCGGCACAGAGGTCTATACACCAAACACAGAGAGCAACCGGGTAGCTTCAGTTATGCAGGATGACCAGTGTTTAATTTGTAAATAAAAACATGCTGGTGCCCAAAGCCCTCCTCCTAAACACGCTGCTGCTGCACTTAAACGTGGAAACATGCAATACTGAGGCAGTGTAATCCTGAAGCCATCTCAGGCCTGTTAACGCAGAATTTGTAAATGAATATTCATGTATTTTGAGTGTTGTATTTGTGTAGAAAATGTATTAACTTAGAGGAAAATAATGCATGTGTTTGAAAGTGCGCCTACCAGAGTGGTCGCCAATGTTATTATTAATATGAAATTATGATCTTATGTTTGATTAATGTAGTAATATGTCATATTAAGGGTTATGTATTAGCTTTAATAATCGTAGGCCTTAACTCAGCGAGGGCTTGGCCTAGTTGCACGACCTCACGTCAAGCTGCATTTCTTAATCGACTTATAAAATGGATGCTTAAAGAATTAAATTGTGATTTTCCACTGTACCATCCATGTGCTCATAGCTGAAGTTCTTTCTCATGAGAAATTGCTTGCTAGAAGACAATGTACTATCCAAGATACAATGTTTAATGTAATTTGTGTAAGACTGACCTTCCCAGGAGAGGACAATGGACCCACTGACTGGACTATAAGCTGCAACAATATTCATTTCCTGATGAGCGGAACGACGAGAGCAGGAGAAGAGGAGCCAATCATTGACATGTGAACCATGTAGTAGAAGAACTTTAGATTAAGATTTTTTTTGTTTCATTGGACAAAGTGTGAACATGCGATCCCCTGACCAATTAGGATGTGGGAAGTAGTTTTGAGAAATCTAACTTAGCCAGACTGCACTGAGAAGAGGACAGCATTTGCCCACTTTCTATCTTGCCATAAGGCTAGTATTTTCCTGCCCATCTTAAGGAGAGACGTGCTTAACTTTATTGCTTAAAAGACTATTGCTTTTCTGAACTCTGATGCTTAATCCTGATGCCATGCTGACCAGATGTCCTAATGACGAAGACTGTCACAGCTTGCAGATCTGTAGGAGAGGTATATTGACTATGATTCTGTTTGCTATGTCTATTTGCTTTTGTTTCTAGGTACCACTATTTTGATAGAGCCATAGATAAATGCTTTCCAAATTGATGGACAAAATTGTTTTGCATGAAGCCCAAACATGATAATTCTAATCTGGTGTTAGTTAGAGTTCTCACTGATGACTTTTGCTACATGTATTAACAGCTGATGTCTTTTTTTTTGCTGAATCTAAATGTATGTGATATCGTTATTCTTGTTATTAATTTGCACTGTAACTTTGGAATGTGTAATAGCTAAAGCTTTGATTAGATTGCGATTCTTCTGCTGCTTTGGACAGGCAGTAATTTTTTTTCTGTTTATCAGTTGATTTTAAGGATGAGTTACGTGACTTTAGCATTGTTGATATAGGGAAATAACTATTACATCTTTTACATAAAGATCTGGTTATTCATGAATGCAAGGTCATGGTGCGTTACATTTACTGACTTCTATTGATTACAGATTGTTATTGATTATTGATCTCATGTGCAGGATATATGGTGGGAAAACCTCGAAGCGAGTCAAAAGGTCCATCGGCCTATTCGCGTCTCCTTGTAAGTTTACTTATTAAGGTCTGACACGCTAACAAGCCTCTTCAATCAATTTAAAGCCACCCCCTGCCCCTTCAGCTCACTTTTGCAGCTTCATGCTTTCTCCTATTGTGACGCTTTTTCGTTTTTCTCTTCCTCCGTCTTGCAGTGAATCCTAGTTTGTTTTAATGGGATTACAGGAGTTAGCTTAGCCTTTGGCTTGCAGACTCGTGCCCCGTCACCTAGTAACATTTAACCTACTTAGCTTGCTCTGTCTTAGCCCATTTAATTACTTAATTCATCTAAGATGGCTGCCTTGTTTATAGTTAGGCCACTTGTTATGCTTTGCATCATCAGTGCCACCGCGCTAAGGCGTCAAGATCAAGCAATAAAGACAAACAAACAGTAGGTGTTCACACTTAGGGATTTTCCCTCTCTATACTTTCGAGGGATTGTTTATAATAATTGCCGTCCCAAGCATGTCTGTTATCTATAGTTTGGGAACACACCTACCTCAGGGGTCCTGGTAGATCTGTATAAATACATTGCACTTTAGGCGGATAATCAGAGGGATTCCGACCAGAGGGCATCGCCACCATCGCTGATACCGATGCTGCAGTCGTCTTGACGCTGACCCAGTCTTCGTGTCCCTGCAGAGTCTGAGATAGAGACCTCATTCGAAGGTAACAAGGGTTGGGGGCTCCTCTCATAGACCTGGCATTGGCAGATTAAGTTTAACAAACCCAGCTCTCCTTTAGGTAGGAGGATAGGCCTATCACAGTAGGGTATTAGGGCATATTACATCTCTTCTGTCTTTTACATGCATTACAAGATGGTGGGGGTCTTTGTAATAAGGACTCTCGTCTGCACAATTCTGTTTCTTGCATTATTCATCATCCTAATCATTGCAGCCCATGCAACATATCGCAAATTGCAGTTGTGTTAAATAAAAACTATTGAAACTTTACTGCATCTTTGTCATCGCCTGTCTTTGAATGAGACATGATATATCTGTGAGAAAGGGGTAATCTCAGTTTAACCACGACACTCCCTCAGATGTCTTATTCTCGAGTCCATGCGTAAAGGCTGCCACAAATCACCTTTTACTATTGTGTTTCTGGTGAGGTGCTGGTAGTGAGCCAGTAAGGTTGGGACAACAGTTGCGACTTGCTGTAGGATAGGCATAGTCATCTACAAACAAAAATACTGTCATCCTTTAACCAGCAGTCTTGCCTAGAGAAAGAGTCCAAACTACGACAGTCTTTCCCATATGTCTTTTGCTCACAGTAAATGCCTTGGGCCAGTGTTTCCCAAAGTGTGCGCCTCGGCTCCCTGTTGCGCAACCAGAACTCACCAGGGGTGCCGCACACTTCTAGGGAACACTGAAATGCTTTCATTTTAATATTACCGTACAGCTCCATTATAAAAATACATCACATTTAGAATGGAGCTGTACAGTAGTATGAAAAGGAACAAATTACAGTGGAAATAAATCAAACTTGTTAGGGTTTTGCAATGTTATGTTGTAAGTTGTAAAACCCATCAAGTTTGATTTGTTTCCACTGTGAATCTCTCTTTCATACTACCGTACAGATAACAAAGCTGCATGGTAGTATGAAAGAGAAAGACTTGCAGTGGAAACAAATCAAACTTGATGGGTTTTACAATAGACATCGTAACATTGCAAAAACCTAACAAGCTTGATTTATCTGCACTGCAATTCTTTCTGTTTCATACTACTGTACGGCTCCATTCTAAATACAAGTTACTTTTAGAACTGAGCCGAACAGTAGTATGAAAAAGAAAGAATCACAGTGGAAATAAATCAAACTTGTTAGGGTTTTGCAATGTTGCATAGTAATCAAGTTTGATTTGTTTCCACTCAGTGTTAAATAATTTATAAATAAAAGCATACCTAAAAGCTCTCCTCTGAAACATGCGGTTGCTGTAATTAAATATGCATGCACAGAATATTGAGGAAGCGGTAATCCTAAAGCCATCTTGGGCCTCTTCAATCCATTTGCAGCCTCTCCCTGCCCCTTCAGTTCACTCTTGAAGCTTTCTCCCAATATGGAGCTTTTCCATCCTTCTCTTCCTTCGTCTTTCCCATACGTGCCTTTTTTCAAACTAAATACCTGATGCAGAAAATTAAGGCCCAGATTTATGAAAGGTTTGCGCCTCATTTGAGTAATTTTTTATGCAAAAGCGATGCAAACTTACATTTAAATTTGCACCGCTTTTGCATAAAAAATAATGCAAATGTGGTGCAAACTTTTCATAAATATGGGCCTAAGTGCCAGTCCTTAAAAATAAGTGCTGGTGCCCCTTACTGGAAGCCCAGTGCTTAATTTGTAAATAAATATTTGCTGGTGCTCAAAGCTCTCTTTTGAAACAAGCGGATGCTGCATTTAAATGTGCATGTCTTCTCTGGCCTCTTTAATCCATTTGCAGCCACTCCCTACTCAATCACTCATTCAGCTCAATCACGCAGTTTTCTACTTTCTCCATTTGTGATGCTTTTTAGTTTTTCTCTTCCTCCACGTTTCCCATAAGTAGCTTTTGCTCTTAGTAAATGCCTGATGCAGAAAACCAGAAACTACCTGCTCAAATTGAGCCCTGTGGAAAGCACTGCCTCAAATTAAGCACTGTTTGCAGTGCGATTCTTTCTCTTTCATACTACCATATGGCTCCATTCTAAAGATGTTATGTTTGGAACAGAGCCGTACGGTAGTATGAAAAAGAAAGAATCACAGTGCAAAAATCAAACTTGTTATGGTTTTGTAATGTGCATTTGCAGCCCTGAGTAACCCATGTGGGGGTGTTATGGAAGCCACAGCTGCCAGCGTCTGGAATGGTTTGGACCAGCGCGTAACGTCTTGCCTAGGAAAAAAAAAAAAAAGAGTGTGTCCGCTTAGGCACGGTCAGGCACAATCAGGACAGTGATGGAGTGTTACTTCTATCTGTGTTCTGCAGCTACTCAGGAAAATAGGGTAATCATGAAATTACAAAAATGTCAACATTTAAGAGGAAAGTGGGAGATTAAAAAAAAAAAGAATCAGGAGAATGTATTTCTCCCCTTGAGGCCTGAATCAGGTCTATTGTCATATGTGGGACACAAGGAGAAAGCGCTATGGCAGGCAGAAGGAGCATGACAAAAATGTTGTGCAGTGGCCTGCAGCAGATTACTGGCAGTGCGTACTCCAAGGCACTAAAGACAAGTCCCGATCACAGAAGGTGGATGTCTGGGCCAGGAGCTCAGCAATTATGCTGCCGCCATCTTCGGGAGTTAGCCACGCCCCTCGAAAAGGAGTCCTCTCTTTTGATGCATTGAGCTCTACAGTAGAGGCATAGCATATGGATCGACAAAGCTTTTTTTTTAAAAAAAAAAAGTTGGTTAATACAACGGAGTCAAGATGTAGGATTATAACTTCTGTACGGGGTGGGGAAGTTCACCTAATGGGACCTATTTGGAAGTGTGTGTATAGATTTTTTTGTGCATTGCAATTGCTTTGTGAACATTGTCTTTGCCACAATTATGCCCCACTTCCACCCAATCACTTATCTCCTACTTGCTTTTTTATGTTAGATGCTTGTTTTCAATTTTTACATTCTGCACTCCTAATGATTTTCAGTTGTAACTGTTTTGAGAGGTCTTTTGTTCCATCTAATATATGCTTTTGTTCCTCTGCTTAAGGTATCAATTCTCATTTTTGGCATGCACCTGAGAAGATAGTCACCTTCCACTGCCACCTCACTCTTTTTATTTAATTTTTCTAGATCATGTACTGGTGATGGTGATAGATAGATAGTATGACTATCATACTTCACAAGATGTATACGTTATGGGTTCCGTAATTGACAGTGAGCGAAAAGTGATGTCGAACAACAACACGTCTCATATTCAAGCCCTTCTTGTGGCCATGAAAGATTTAACTAAAAAAGGGCGGAATATAGCTAAAATGAGAAAATGTAGTGCCTAACTGAGGCTCTGCTAACCAGAACCTCAGTGCTTATGCTCTCTCTGCTTTTAAATTTGTCACTGTAGGCCAGTGACTTCACTTACCAATTTCAATTGGCATACTGGACCCCCCTTATAAGTCCCTAGTATATGGTACCCAGGGCATTAGGGTTCCAGGAGATCCATATGGGCTGCAGCATTTCTTTTGCCACCCATACGGAGCTCAGACAAACCCTTCACACAGGACTACAGCCTGCGTGAAATAATGCACATGTTATTTCACAGCCATTTTCACTGCACGTAAGTAACTTATAAGTCACCTATACGTCTAACCTTCACTTGCTGAAGGTTAGGTGCAACGTTACTAAGTGTGAGGGCACCCTTGCACTAGCAAAGGTGCCCCCACGTTGTTCAGGGCCATTTCTCCGGACTTTGTGAGTGCGGGGACACCATTACACGCGTGAACTACATATAGGTCAATACCTATATGTAGCTTTACAATGGTAACTCCAAATCTGGCCATCTAACATGTCTAAAGTCATGGAATTGTCCCCCCCATTCCAAATCTGGTATTGGGGAGCCAATTCATGCATCCTGGGGGCTCCACCATTGACCCCCACTACCGCCAAACCAGCTCTCTGAGGCTTGTACCGCGGCTACGGCTGCTGCCCCCTCACAGACCGGGTTCTGCCGTCCTGGGGTCTGGGCAGCCCAGTCCCAGGAAGGCAGAACAAAGCCTTTCGTCTGAGAGCAGGATGTTACACCCTCTCCCTTTGGAAATAGATGTTACAGGCCGGGGAGGGGTAGCCTCCTCCAGCCTCTGGAAATGCTTTAATGGACACAGATGGTGCCCTCCTTGCATAAACCAGTCTACACCGGTTCAGGGACCCCTTCTCCTCTGCTCTGGCGGGAAACTGGACAAAGGAAAGGGGAGTGGCCACTCCTCTGTCCATCACCACCCCACAGGTGGTGCCCAGAGCTCCTCCAGTGTGTCCCAAACTTCAGCCATCTTGCTTTGCAAGGTGTGGGGGCACTCTGGAGGGCTCTGAGTGACCAGTGCCAGCAGGTGACGTCAGAGACCCCTCCTGATAGGTCCATACCTGATAAGCTAGCCAATCACTCTCCCAGGGCTACTTAGGGTCTCTCCTGTGGGTTCTCTTCAGATTCTGCTTGCAAGTTTCCTTCAGGAATCCTCTGCAACAACTTCAGACTCTTCTGACCTCGGATCAACCACAGTCTGCTCCAAGAAACGCTGTAACTGCAACAAAGTGTCTACAAGAGACACTTTTCTTCAGCAACCTCATCTCCAAGTCAGCAATTGCAACAGTTTCCATGTTGTCCATGCTCTGGGGACACCCTATCTTCATCCTGCACCAGAAGAACCAAAGAAATCTCCTGATGACTGATGGAGTCACTCCCCTGCTCCAAGCAGGCACCTTCCAAGATGACGACCAGTACCCTGGTACTCCTCTACAATGACAAGCGTGCTCCTAAGGACACAGAGGGTGGACATCATCAACATAGACTGTCCTGAGGTCCTGTTGACACAATTTGGAGGTACTGTTGCCCGTATTTATACTTTTTTTGCGCTGCATTTGCGTCGTTTTTTGACGCAAAAACGGCGCAAACTTGCAAAATGCCATTGTATTTTGTAGGTTTGCGCCGTTTTGCGTCAAAAAGCGGCGCAAATGCGGCGCTAACAAAAGTATAAATACGGGCCTGTGTCTTCTCCAACTCCTGAGGCTTCTGTGCACTCTTTCCAAAATTCCTTCATGCACAGCCTGGCCCAGGGTCCCAGCACTCCACCCTGTGACGCTCAACTTGCTGAGTTGTTCTCCGGCGGCGTGGGACCTTCTTTTGTTGTGCTGCATCAACTGCGTTTTGCCCCTCCTTTGATCCCATATCCTGCAGCTTCTGGGGGTGCTGGCTGGCATCCTGAGGGCTCTCTAAAGTGCTGAGAGCCCACTCTTCCTTCTCACATAGCGTTGAGGCCCCCAGGTCCCTCCTGGGTCCATCCAGCGGCATTTTGATACAAAATGCACTTTTGTCGTAGCCAAGTCTTGTTGGCGCCTTCCAACACGAAATCTCGTCTGCAACGATCTTCACGCTGTGGGACATCTTTTGCATCATGCAGGAATCCGTTGGCATCTTCCTAGGATGCATTTCTGCAGTCTTCGACTAACTGGGGACTCTTCTTTTGCACCCTCTTCTGGGTTGGCAGGGGCTCCTGTCTTTCCTGGAACTTCTTTCGACTTCTGGACTTGGTCCTCTTCCTTTGCAAGTTTTCAGGTCCAATAATCCAGCAGTTGTTCTTTGCAGACTTGGTTGGCTGCTGCAAAATCCCAAAAACGAGGTGTAGTGTGTCTTAAATAAACTTGCAGTACTTTACTCCTGCTTTTCTGGGCTCTAGGGTGGGGTAATTTACTTACCTTTACTGTATTCTTACTCTCCCAGCGATTTCGCACACACTACACATGTCTAGGGGGGAATTCGTGATTCACATTCCACTTTCTTAGTATATGGTTTGTGTTGCCCCTAGACCTATTTTCTCCCATTGCATTCTATAGGATTTCCTACTGGTTGTATTGTTCTATGACTATTTACTTGTCTAATTTTGGTGTCTAGTATATATATTATGTATAATACTTTCCTCCAGAAGGAGTATTGTCTCTAAAATATTTTTGGTACGGTGTCACCCAAATAAATACCTTCATTTTTGGTAACACTGAGTATTGTTTTTGCTTGAGTATAAGTACTGTGTAACTATAAGTGGTATTGCATGAGCTTTGCATGTCTCCTAGTTCAGCCTAAGCTGCTCTGCTATAGCTACCTCTATCAGCCTAAGCTGCTAGAACACTACAACTTCACTAATAAGGGATAACTGGACCTGGTATAAGGTGTAAGAACCCAAGGTACCCACTACAAACCAGGCCAGCCTCCTGCAAAGTGTTACTCACTACTGAAGAAAGACAATTATCCTGAGACACTTACCTAGAGATACAGAGCACTGGCTGCACCAATCATAGTGAAAACAAAAGGTTGTAATTGAAGTAAATGTTATCTTTCACTGCATTTACCATGTGCAAACTAGGTGCTGGATCTCAGGCAGTGGGCCCCCTACCACCTTTGTTCCATCAGCAGTGTTCGAGGCCCCCGCTTCATGAAAAACTGATTGGGTGCAGCCGGTGAAGGAGGGTCAATGATGGGCTAGAGGGGAGCTAGAAAGAGAGCCTTTCATTTTACAACTCGTCAGCTTTGGCGTTAGGGAGACCATCAGCAATGCGACAGCACGGAGAGAATGGCCATGACCTTGCTGCACATATTTCTGTAAATACCTGTTTTAAACATAAGTACAGGCAAGAAAACGGATGCTTTTCTGTTAGCATGTATGTGTAAAAAAAAAAAAAAAAAAAAACAGTAAATATGAAACATCAGAAGTCTTAATCATACGTATTCTGGCAACTAACACCTTGGCTTGGGCTACTCATTCTGGAATACCTGGGAAAAACATCTTTCTGCTCCCTTTTTGCCTATCTTAAGAGCAATGTTTTATTTTATGTGACCTGAGTCAAGCAATTAGCTTCGGGCGTTGAGGGGCCACCCAGTTCACCCTCTTGTGTGAAGTCCAAGGGAAGCTTTGCCTGACACACTTGCCAGGCTTTTGCCACATCTCTTTCTCCCAATTAACTGAGCAGGTATTGCAGATTGACTTGAGACTCCAAAATACAAACGCTGAAAAATGGAAAGATGTTCATAGACCATGTTGGAAGTCTTGATTATATACGTATTTGACATGAAGGGGAGATATGTTCTGTGCGGTATGTCCCAAAGGCACATGGTTAAATAACAGCGCCAAGCTATGGAAAGAGAGTGTTGATGTTACAGATCACAAACTAACCCTAGTTCATTCTTTTCTTTCCAGAACGTCCTAGACTCAACTTATTGTTAGTGCTAGCTGAAGCTCCTCCTGGTCTGCTAGAAGTAACATTGAGCTCAACAGGCAAAGCAGAGTATATCTTGACTAGAGCGGGTGCGTGATTCCACAAAGGCAGCAATGAAGCCAGCAGGCTCTTAGCTAATAAGCTCTGAACATGCCAAGAGCACCCTCACATGCTTGAGATACAAGATATTGGGGGCAAGCCTCACATAACTGAAGAAGGAAAGCTTCAGTGTTTTCATTGTTTCTTTTGAACCTTAGACACAGCTTTCCCAATTGACAGTGCAGTGAGAAGGGACTATCTGAGCTTTATGAATCTGCCTAAGTTACGCACAGAGGTGACAGAGACCCAAAAAGCTACTGTAACTCAGGACCAGCATTTTAAAGTGATGTATTGCTTGAAACTGCACAAGGTATACATTCCAGATGGTTTTAGACATGTTGTATAAACTGAGGGCTTAACTCTTGGTTTCCATCCCTTTCGGAACTATTCAATAAGTTGCAGAGCTCTAATGCCGGGACACCATCTAGGAAGGAAGCCACAACCCTTGCGTTCCTTAAGAACTCCACGAGTGTTGTTCCTATTGATACTTATACTTACTTCACATAGATGCAGAGAATTCTGGCCGTCAGAATGGGTAGGTTATTGCCATAATTGAATTGTGCTAATCAGGCAGGTTTGCGAGAACACAAAACTGCAACGAGAACACCAAAAACACTGCATTTATTTGACATAGGTAGCTCTACAGGGAGAGTTGCTGTGCTTCTCCTCCTCAACGCTGAAAAAGCATCTGAAAGGGTTTACTGGGGTCTGCTGGCAGACGTCCTAGAAGTGTAAGGATTTGGTCCTTGGCATGTAGGTTGGATAATGGCCAATAACCAAATACCTAGAGCCAAGATTGCCTGGAATGGGAAGTACATGAGAGTCCACAGACATCTAACGGAGTAAGCATCAGGGGTGTCCTTTCTCTCTGTTGTTGGTCAACCTCTTTGTTATAGCATATTAAGGAAAATGTAGTCATTAAGGGAGTCACCTTTGGGCAAGATTGCTTTAAAGTCACAATATTTGCCACTGGTATTTTGCCTTCCATGGTGGAGGGTGAAGTGTCTGTGCTCATAGAGGAACTGGTGGAATACAGGGTGCTCTCTGGTTTCTGCATTGATCTTAGTGAATCCACAGGAGTTTGTGATAGCTGGAAGTGATCAGCTTCCAAGAGCACTGCAGGCATCCTCAACCTTCCGGTGGTTGCTAGTGATGGTACTTTATCTGGACATAAGAATGCTTCCCAGTTAGAGCATGTAGGAAGCTGGCCTGGTGTATAGTGAGCACCTATGGTGTTATCACCTTATACCAGGTTTAGGTATCCCCTATTAGTGAGGTGTAGACAGTGCCTAGGAAGCCAGAGCTCTCTAGAGGTAGCTGTGGATCAGCAGCCAAGACCTATCTAGGATACAGGCAAAGCTTATCCAATACCACTGTAGTCACACACAGTACTTACACACATAAAAGAAAACACTCAGTGATACAAAAATAAAGGTACTTTATTATGGTAACACAAATACTAAAATACTGTATAGGCAATAACCCAACTGGAGGTAAGTAAACACGCTATTATATACACATTAGCAATCAGTAAATAGCATAGAAAATAATTGGTAAAAGCAATAGCAAATAGTTAGGGCCCTAGGAGAGGGCCAAACCATAAACTAAAAAAAGTGGAATGTGAAAGGCAGAAACCCACCCAAGGAAGTAGGATCAATAGAAAGGAGCTGGAGGAACTAGGAACCCCAAGACGTGAGTACCAGAGTGACCCACCCCCCCCAGCGACCAGGAGAGCAGAGGTAATTACATGGTTTTCCCCAAAACCAACAGGAGGACTTTTGAAATGGACAGTGCAAGACCCAGACAAGACTGGAAGAAACCACAGGTGGATCCCAACAGAAGAGGACTTGCATAGGAAAGGGACCAAGTCCAGTTCAAGTTGGAGTGTTCGGTGTGGCAGGAGCCACTACTCACCCTTCTGGGGATGCAGGACCAGGTCGACGACGACGGTTGGTTAAGAAAGTCAGCAGTGCATCACAGGAGCAGAAAAGAGGTTCCAGAGGTGATGCAAATGATGTGCTATGTCGGCTGTCGTGATACAGTCAGTCAGTGGTGCTGGAAAGCCACCAACAAGCCTTGGCAAATGAAAGAGTTGGAGAAGAAGGTATTGCAAGGCTGAACAGGACAAGCAAGGTCCAGGAGACTTGACCCAAGGCGGGGAGTCCGAAGTGGCCCTCAGCAACTGGGAGAATCACAAGAAGTGGAGGCAGCCCCCACAGGCAACCCACTAGCAGCAGGCACAGGAGTCGCTGTGAGGCCCACTCAGCACACCAGAATAAGTGTCCCACGTCCCTGGAGCAGCAGGCAGGAGACTGTGCATTGCAGAAAGAGGCGATGGGGGCCGGGGCTACATGGAGCCTGAAGATCCCTCGGAGGAGGAACAAACAAACCTTGGTAGCTGCAAGAGTCGCAGGCACAGGGGTACTGTCCTGCAAGGAGAGACAAGGGCTTAGCGTCTCCCAAGTTGGGCAGCTGGAAGTAAAGCCCAAGGCAACCACTCCAGACAACCATCTGTTATGCAGGTCCAGAGGAGAGAGGATCCATGCAGCCGGTCGTTGTTGCAGTTGGTGCCTGCGGATGCAGGGGAGTGGCTCCTTCACTCCAAGGGAAATTCCTTTGTGTTTCTTGTGCAGACTGAAGACTCGCCATCCTCCGAGAATGCACAGCCGGGGAAATGTTGCAGTTACTGGAAGGAGACAGAGAAACAATTTTGCAGACAGAGTAGATGCTGTAGTTACAGATTGTCGGTTCCTGGATGGTCCAGTTGCAGTTCCAGTGGCCAGATAATAAGGTAAACGATGCAAAGGAGTCCTGCTGGAATCTTGCATGTCGAATCTGAGGACCCACCCAAGAGGGAGACCCTAAATAGCACAGGAAGTGGGACCGAGCAGGGTGACCACCTATTAGGAGAGGGCTGTGATGTCACCTGCCTGATCTGGTCACTCAGATGCTCCCAGGGGCCTCTGTCCATCTTAGATTCAAGATGGCAGAATCAAGTGGCCACCTAGGGGAGCTCTGGGCACCACTCTCGGGGTGGTAATGGACAGGGGAGTGGTCACTCCCCTTTCCATTGAACTGTTGCAAACTAGTTTATGCAAGGAGGGCACCAAATGTGCCCTTCAAAGCATACCAGTGGCTTGGGGAGGCTACAATTCCCAAGCCATGTAACACCTCTTTCCAAGGGAGAAGGTGTTACCTCCCTCTCCCACAGGAAATCCTTTTTTCTGCCTTCCTCTGCTTGAGCTGGTCAAGCAGAAGGAGAACAGAAACCTGTCTGAGGGGTGGCAGCAGCACGGGCTGCCCGGAAAACTACAGAAGACTAGTAGAAGCAATGCTGGGTGTCCTCTGAGGGGCCCCCAGAGTGCATGGAATCATACAACCAATACCTGCAACAGTATTTGGGTATGATTCTGACATGTTTGATTCGAGCATGCCAAGGTTCGGAGTTACCATTATGTAGCTGGACACATAGGGGGTCATTACGATCTCGGCGGGGAAACCCGCTGAGATTGGTGCTGACGGTCAACAGAAGACCGCCAGCACACAAAACCCCCTGCCGGCCGCATTCCGAACATCTAGGTGGGCCGGTGGGCAGAAACAATGTTTCCGCCAGATAGGCCAGTTAGATGCAGGGCCTGAACATTGACGCCGGCTCCAAATGGAGCCGACGGCAATATAGCAGTGTGGCGGGGGCAGCAGCACCCATCGCGCATTTCACTGCCCGTAAATCGGGCAGTCAAATGCGCAACAGGGCTGTGCATGGGGGCTCTTGCACTGCCCATGCCAAGGGCCCCCAGGGGGCTCCGAGTCACTCATTCCGCCAGCCTTCTGGTGGAACTGGACTCATTATCCGGCGTCGGATCAGAAATACCACCACTGCCAGGTTCTGCCACGTACATTATATAGCGGTCTGGACCGCCATGCCGGTGGCTGAAATTACCGCCGGCGTGGCGGGCCAGACTGCCATGTTCGTATTGACCGCCATAATGTCCAGTAAATGGATAAAATGGCTTCCCCGCACCTACAAAGTCCAGTGAAATGGAGCTGGGGTTCGTAGGGGCACCTCTGCTCACACACAGGTACCTGCACCCTACCCGCTGGGCTAGGAGGGCCTACCATAGGGGTGACTTACAGTGACCTGATGCAGTGACCTGTAGTGAAAGTGTGCATGCACCTTTTCGTGCAGGCTAGCAGACCCATTTTGCATGGGCTCCCATGGATGGCACAATACATGCTGCAGCCCATGGGGAAACCCTTGGTGCCCCATGCCCTGGGTACCCAAGTATCACATACTAGGGACTTAGATGGGGGCACCAGTATGCCAATTGTGGGCTGTGGGTTCAGAAAGCTAAAATTAAAAAAGTATTTTGAACTGCGAACAGGAGAAATAGAGATAGCCCCACAAGCTAAAATGATACACAGTAAGTTATCTATTCAAGATATTCATGATACTGTAGCATTGATGACGATTACAGATTATGAAGAGTACCCTACAACCACATCCACTGTTTTGCGAGATTTGAATATATTTTCGGATACACGTCACCAGTGGCTTAATACGAAGATCTACCTGGATGCCAAAATCTACAATGGACAACAATATAGAGACTTTTTTCAAACTAGTATGGTGTGACTTGGATAAAGAAGAAATGAAGAAGAAACAATTGAGGAAATCTAATTTGAAACAACGGGAAGACATTGCATTGAAGACCCTGAGATTAGATTATGACTTCATTATTAAGAGAGCTGATAAAGGTGGAAACATAGTGGTCATGAATCGTACTGATTATGAACAAGAAATTTACATACAATTGAGTGATATTGACTGTTATGAAAAGCTCTCATATAATCCGATGATAGCATTAACAGGTAAAATAAATAGAATGTTGAAATGTTGGCGGGATAGGAATTTATTGGATGAGGAAGAATATTTGTATTTACAGGTATATCGCCCCAAATTTCCATGTCTCTATACATTACCAAAGATACACAAACAGTCCAGATTCCCACCAGGGAGACCTATAGTCTCGGGTATAGGAGGCCTTATGGAGAGACTTTTAGAATTTGTAGACGTATTTCTTCAACCTTTTGTTTGTAATTTACCTTCACACATCCTAAGCATATACTGAGTCTGCTGTCGGATATTCAATGGGAACCAGGTATGATTATGGTAACCTTAGATGTGGTAGCACTATACACCAGCATACAACATGAATGTGGATTGAAAGCGATAGAACACATTCTAAATAGAAGATCAGCGAGTCTATTGGAACACACACACATGATATTGGATATGATCGACCTTATACTCAATAACAATTATTTTTTGTTTAAAAAAGATTGGTTTAAACAAAAATAGGGTGTGGCAATGGGATCTAAATTTTCACCCTCATATGCTAATCTGTTTATGGGGTGGTTTGAAGAAAACTGGATATGGGGCCCTGGAGCAGCCACATGGCACTCATATATCTTATATTGGGGGCGATACATTGATGACTGTTTCTTGTTATGGACAGGTGATGTGGATACACTACAGAAATGTTGTGACTATCTTAATGGGAACAATGTGAACATCAGATTCACACATAAATTTAGTGAATTCAGTATAGAGTTTTTAGATGTAGAATTATTTGTAGAGAATCCTAAAATAGAGAGCAGACTATATCGCAAGCCAACTTCCTGTAATACTTTGTTGCATGCAACGAGCGCTCATCCGAAATATCAGATAGAGGCTATACCATTAGGAGAAATGGTCAGAGCTAGAAGAAATTGCAGCAGAGGTTCTGATTTTCGTAAGGTCATAGAGGATATGGGGCATAGGTTTGCAGTCGGAGGTTATGCAGCATCAAATATACGTAAATCTCAAGATAAGGCTTTGAAGATTCCTTGCCCACAGACATTGGTACCAAAGACACGGAAAGATATTGAAAGAAAGAGAAGCAGTACTCAGAAGTTAAGGATTATATTAGATTACACAGAGACCTCTCAGAGACTGTTGAAAATTATGAAGAAACACTGGTCACTACTTACTCATAATGAGACATTAAGGAAATGTATTGGTAATAAACCGGAGGCTGCATTCAGGAGAGGTAATACCCTCAATAGCATCTTGAGTCCTAGCTATTTGCCTGACATAAAGAAGACGGATTGGCTTAGTGTGCATAATCTAGGCTTTTACAGATGTGGCTCATGTGCTATGTGTAAATGGGCTTGGCAAGCCAAAAAAGATTTCTATGACAAGAGTGGTCATAGAGTGGATATCAAATCACATATAGACTGTAACACTAAATATGTAGTGTATATGCTTGTGTGTAAATGTGAGAGAATTTATGTGGGACGTACGATACGCCCTCTCAAGGTGAGAATTGCCGAACATTGGAGAGCGATTAGGCAAGAAGACAGGCGGTACCCTATAGCTTCACATATGACAGTATGTGACGCACAAGGAATTCATAAAGAATTTAAATTTTTCGGCTTTGAATACTGTGATCGGAATCCAAGGGGAGGCAATAGGGAACTGACCTTACGGAGGAGAGAGTCGATTTGGATTATTAGGTTAGGAGCAGTGGAGCAAGGATTGAATACGGACTATGAGATGGAGTATTTCCTTGGAGACTAGTAAATAGGTGCTTTAAGATTTGGAGAATGCATTGCAATATATGGTTACTGATGGAAGGTGATAATGTAGTTGAGTCCTCACAATTAAAGTTTAAAATAGGGATGGAGGATTTTATATATTCTTTAATTTTAGTTTGGGCTGTAGCTATGTTGGCTTGATTTTACACTATAGCATATACGGTGCATCCGTTTGGAACCGTTTCGATAGTGTGCCTGTACTATGGTCTTGTATATTACTATATCAGATTACAGTGACTTGGGAACTTTTGGTGTATTTTAATTTAAGGTACAATGGTTTTATTAACAATTTTTATACAGTTAGTTCAATGGAGATAACTTATTTGTAGCAAGTATTATGGGCTTGAGTACAAGGCATTAAGATATCGAATTTAAAATAGGTGATCTAATAGTTAGAATGGTCCATCCTGCATGTTTTGCAATTTGTACAAGGTTTCTTCCGTAGTCCGTTCTCTATTACTATGACCATTGGGATAGGTGATTATATTAAATACGAATAGTCTGTCCTTTGTGTTTCCCAAATCACACATGGACATTTCCAGAGTCCGTTTTCTATTACTATTATAAAATCTCGGGCTTTAAAATGACTCATCTGAAGAGATTCGGGTTTGAATACGGTGTGTCGGCGTACTCACGGCATGGGGAGCGAAAACTAAACTAAATTGGCGACCTGATACGGGTAAGAGATCTATTTAAGTACAGGAGACTAGCTCATTTCAACTACGTGGCGCTGATAGCGTTTTAATTAGGTTCTCTATAATATTTTAGGAGACAAATTCGAATACGGGTTTGGGCTAATAAGTATACAGCTCATACGGACAATATTGAAAGATTGGTGAGCGAAAATTATGAACATTCCATTTTATAAGTTTTGGTAGAACATGGATCACTGGGTATTGATTAATACCTTTGTTCATGTGTTTCTAGCTTACATGCAAACATTCTGATACTCTAAAGAAACCAAGGTTTTACAAGGTACTGAACAATAACACGCTATGAAATTCTAAGGTATATATTATTTGGGTTTACACACTTTGGGAATAAATTGGATATATAGAATTCCATTTAAATAGGTGGCACCCCCAAGGCTGACAATTTAATTTAATTTTTGAGCATGCTTAACACATGGCACATAGGCTATTATTTACTATTTGTATGTATTGTTTATTTTCTACCACAGTTTATTTATGTTTTGTATTACACTGCTATTCACTAAGATAGGGGGACTTCACGGACCGGTTGGGATTGATAACATGAATGGTATTATTACTGACTAGATAATGTATGTAATATTGACATTAAATATTGATTTGTTAATTATGGATAATATTATTCTAGGAGGTCTTGAGGAAATCCTGGGGCACACCCCTGATGAAACACGTGTTGACCGTTTTGAGGAGTTTATTTCATGTGAAACAATTCTTTGGATGGGACATGTTGATCGGACTGCAGAATTTCAATAATGTGAATTAATCATTTATTGAACTATGTAAAGGACAGGATTTGTGAATACATTGTTGTTATTCCATTATATTTGTAACACTTCATGTACTGATTTACTTTATTGATTTACACGTGTGCCATTACTCATTGTATTGTGTTGATAACAATAGTGTTATCATGTAAGGTGTTGGGGGGGTGAAACCTTAGTTTTGAGCACCGTGTTTACTATTTTTGGGCGGAAAATAGATTTGAAAGTAGGAGCGCCAATTCACTCACTATTTCACCCTCTTTTGTTTAGTGACAATTGTGGGTTGTGCTTAGTCCTAAGCAACCAAATTTAGAGGGAGAGAGCACAGTCACTGGAGTCCTGGTTAGCAGGATCCCAGTAAACACAGTCAAAACACACTGACAGCAGACAAAACGTGAGGGTAACCATGCCAAAAAGAGGGTACTTTCCTACAGAGGAAATGAGCCACAGAGAACTTGACGGGCCTGTGTAGCCACCTGATTTAATCAGTCTGGCTTTGTGGCGCACACACACACACAAGCATTGCCCTGGGTCTAGCACATAGAGGCACTAAAAATGATGGTTTTCAACAAAATATATTTTTCAGAGACTTCCACTGAGCGGGAAAGAAAGAAACATCTAACTGCAAACCTTATATAATTATTTCAGTAGGGTGCCTATAAGCTGAGGATTGGCTGAAAGCAATGTGTTGGATGCACCAGATTCGAAGGGGGTTCCCATAGTTGCTGCACTGTTATAGGGTGTCCTACTTGCAGATCCTCGTTGAGCTGGACCAAGCTGGGAAAACAATAAAGTGTAGTGCTTTGTAGACCAAAATTTGACAGGGTGTCCACTTTATGTGCTGTGGGTCTTAATGGTGCAGAGGGAGTAACAAGCCGTTGGTATGGGGCTACATGGGACAGCATAAGGGGGATCACCTTGTATCTGTCACCATACACACCCTTCCTTGGGAATGCTGATTTCACACAGGGCTGGCCAGGCTGAAATTAAGGAACTGGGAAGGGGGGGTGGATGTTATAGATTATGGGAATCTAAAACCCTTTGATTGGATTTTGTGCTCTCTGAAGAAGAGATGTGCTGGTACATAAAGCTTAGGCACTGTGTGTCAAATTCTGTGATCAAGAAGGGAGTTTTTGAAATCACTGACAGGTATGATTTCAAAATTATATTAGTAGTTCAACTAAGTCTGAGGATACACCACATTCCTGTTTCATTCTCAATGGTAAAAGTGTTTGGGATTATACTGAATGTAAAACAATGGGAAGATGTAGTGATTAGATTAAATATTTTTGCTGGACATACTGAAGGGAGGGATTCGCTTTTCAAAAATCTCTTAAAGGTGGCAATATACATCAGTCAGGTTGCTCTTCGTGGTTTCAGGCAGGTCGGGAGTTTGCTGGAGAGGCAGAGGCAGTTAGAGTTAACTCATCCTCATTCTCTGGAGTTGCCCACAGATTTCAAGATGGTGTCAGTAGATATCAAAATGTATCTGGCAGATAGCTGCGTGTGAACTAAAAAATTTACTGAGACAATCCTGTTGAGACACCCTTCAGATGGTGTTTGCCTTACAAACACACTGGGTCTGATTCACAAAGGTAAAGTAAATGTTTGGGTGACTTACACTTTTGAGTAAGTTTACAACATTTTGACTATTCATGAAATCTAAGTGTAAATTTACTCCACAACTGTAACTTGAATATCTCTACCAAATTAAGGAGGCTGGGGGCTATACACTTGAATAAATCTGCTATTTTTCGACTAGTGACAAAATTAGAGTGTACATTTACTCCAGAGGTGAAACTTCTTGTCTTGGCAGATCAGGTAGCTCTGTAGCGGGCACAGAAAAATACCTGAAAAATGCTAGTGAGCAGTGTCACCCCCTTTCTTCTGTATAGTACAAGGCTTAGTCCCCTGCCCAGTGTCTCTCTGCTGCTCTACCTTTCTCCAAACCAGCCTGTGCCAGCAATCACTCCACTTCTCACACCTCGTTACCTCAGACATTCAGTTGCCTGCTATCCGTTTCGGGGAGGGGAAGCAGGTGTGATCACAGCCGCCAGTTGCCACAAATTCGGATCTCGCACTGGTTGTCACCAAACAGGTTTGTGCAAGAAAGCCCCTACCATCTTCCTCAGCACCTCTGTACGTTGTTAGTACCTTACCTCTCTGCAAACACGGCGTGAACACTAGCAGCGGCTGCCACAAATCTCAAGGGGCCAGGCGGGTGCGGCGGGGAGGGGGTAATGGAGAAGGGAGGGTGAAAAAAGAAAAAAAAAACCTTTCCGATGCCAGACGACTCGCTCCTGTTCACTCTCAATGGTGTTGGTGTCCCAGCATTTCCTGGGACACCAGCACAGGTTCCCCATGCATTGCTAGTGCTGCTCTCATGTTCAATGTAGCATGACAGCAGCATCAGGATTGGTCTGAGCGGCTCGGTCTGCTGCTCAGACACTGCGTGGGAGTCTGTGCAGTTTCTTCAACCCAGCTGTGTAACACAGCAAGGTTGGAAAAACCTGAGTGCGCATGTGTGCTTGGCCGGCCAAACACACATGCGCACTTAAGTGCACTCATCTCCTCTTCCCCTCTTCTTCCTCCCATGGCCCAGCCCGCCCCTCCCTACACATGCTGCTAGCTGAGCCAGCAGCTGAAAAATAAAACAATAGTAAGCTATTTTTTATTTTTCAGCTGCTGGCTCAGCTAGGGGGGCGATGCTCCTTCGACATTGTGAAGGAGTCGCCCCTGGTGAAAATACAATTCTATGTCAGGACCGGAGGCTCCGATTATTCTTCTCTTTCCATGTTTTATTTCTCAGCAGCCAATAAAGTGAAAGTATTTAAAATACTACACTTCCCAGCAAAACCATCATAGTCACATGATCAACATAGACTATTTCTCTATAAAACCTGACGACAGCCAAACAATTCCTCTTTCTTTGCCGCTCCACAGCCAATTAAGTACATCTCTTTTCTTGTGTTTTACAAAAATGCCTTCAGTGATACTGGTGTTATGATGTATTTATTGCAACTCTGTGCACATGCGTATGCTCACTAGCTTCGGACAGTCACGTTAGTTACAGCTAGCAGCTGATCCGATAAAGACAGTTTACAGTTTGTGTTTTTCTTTTATATTGGGTAGATTGTTGGAGCTGTTGCCACCCTCCAAACGAAGCAGTGTGCCACTTTTGTTTTTTCTGTGGAGCAAGAGTATCGGAGAACAAGGACTACACTGCGCAGTCCTCTTTCATTTGCCTTTATTGGGACACTGCGCCCATGCGCACCCCAATGAGCTTCTCTTCACGGGTTTTGTACCACTGGAGAAGAGCGTTGGAAGTACTTTTGAGCGCCCTGAGGCAATATTGCTCCCCTTGACGCCATGGTTCGACTGAGTTCCCCAGGCTAGTAAAATGGTGTCAGAGGCTTTGCCCAGAGCGCTTTCCGCAAGCCCTGCCTCTACTTTATAAAGACTTATTTTCTCTTGACATGTGTTGGGGTGTGATTAACTACTTTAGCCACCACTTGCTCACCCTTGATACCCTTCCTGGGGCTCTAGTACACACTTATTGGCTCCTACTGGACCATTTGTTTCAGATTCTCCGAAGTACATCTGTGAAGGCGCATAATGTTTGACGAATACCAGGAAGGTGTGGAGAGTTACCATTATGATGCAGGACAGACCAGTTCCTTTGAGCAGAATTTGGTCCATGCCCTGGGTGCAAGTGTATGCCAGACGGTTAATGAGGCTCTTGTAAAGGTTATTGCTGCTCTGAAGCAACACCTCTATGACTTCGTCCAGCAACAGGGGTGGCTACCCTCCCCGTCAGGAATGATTGACAAAAGTGAAGGCAAACCTAAGAGCAAACAAAGTAAAGAGCCCCATTCAGAGGCATTTGAACAACTGGCCGCCTTCCTGGCTAGTGAGCATACATACAGTATTCCATCTGGCTCCTGTGCAGACACCAAAATCAGATGACTCCAAATCTGTATGCTCTCAGAGTTTTTCTCAAAAAGACAACCAAGGTACACGCAAGCGCAAAGCTAAGTCTCACCACATGGCCTCTAGCAAGCAGCTCAAGGTCCTGACTTTTGAACTAGGTGACATTATGCATCCCAGACCTACTGCCTGGGTTCCCCCTCCAGAGGTGGTAGACTATGTCAGAGCCCACATACAACAGGATTTTGATAAGGAGGTATGAGCTCATCTTCGAACTGAGTGTCCTAGGCCCAAGTTGCCGGACAAGGTGGTGGACACCCCTGAGGTGGACCCCACAATGGTGACATACCTCAAGAAGTATACAAAGGATCCAAAAGAGGGCCTGGATAGCGTATGGAAATCATGTCAAGATAAACTTTTAGATATGACAGGCCGACTAACAAAGATCCTAGAGATGGCCTATTAATCCAAAGAGTCAAACATACCTATAGATGCTGAGGTCCTGGTCGGCTGGGCCCAATGGACCATATGCCAATTGGGTAATACCAATTGTGCTATATCTAACAAATGCCACCTATCCATAATAATGAAATTAGGCCCCCAACTGGTGGACCTAGCCTCTTAAGAGTTGGGCCCAGAGGCGCAGGGACTCTTATTCGGAGCTCCTTTCTTAAACAAGTTGTCCAAATTTGTCACAACCTATTCCAACTTAGATAAGGCCCAAGGTTCAACTTTTTGGAAGGGCTGGGCGGTTCTGGGGGTGAACATTTGGTCGAGGCTATCAACAAGGCTCACCAAGAGACAATTTCCAAAGGGACGGAGGTGGCTACAAGGACCAACCTTCCACCTTCTCCCCACCAGATCGCATGCCTCCAGGGGACGATTCCAGAAAGGATGATTTAGGGGCTCCTTCAGTTTCCTCCAGGACTCTTAACACTGCAGTTGAGAATTATTCCATGTTCAGAGGTAGCCTTGGTGGGGGTTGGGGGGAGAACTCAACTGTTTGCACACAATTGGCAAAAGATTTCACAGGACCCATTGGTTCTCAAGACTATCCAGGGTTTCAGGCTAGAATTTTACGAAGCCGTTATACAATTAAGCCCTCCATGCCTGATGTGTTTTACCCAACTAGATCATACTTTTATAGATTCAGAACTCCAAGCGTTTTTGCTGAAAGACACAATAAAAGAATCTGGGCATCACCCACAGGGTTTTATAAGTTCAATTCTCTTTATCGAAAAGAAAAGAGGCGGCTCAAGATTGGTTCTTATTCTTTGAGACTTCAACCAATGGATTCTCTACTGTCACTTCAAGATGGAGGGGATCCATTTGTTGAGAGACATACTTCAGGGAGGGGATTGTATGGTTCTATTAGACCTGAAAGATGCCCATCTAACCATCCCCATTTTCCTACCTCACAGGGGCTTCCTTCAGCTTTGGTGGAGGGGCAAACATTGCGAGTTCAAAGTCGTCCTCTTCAGTCTCTCGTCAGCACCTTGGAGATTCACGAAGATCATGAAACCGGTAGTAGAATTTCTGAGAGCCCGAGGCGTTTGCCTCATCATATATCTGGACGACATCATCATAATGTCCCAATGCCCACAGAGATCCATTCTGCATCTGGAGTGGACAATATCTCTTTTGCAAGATCGGGGGTTCGTGATCAATGTCCAGAAATTCATTCTGAATCCGACCCAATTCATAGAATTTCTGTGTTTTCAGGTGAACTCTCAGACTACGCAACTGCTTCTTCCAATGCAGAAGGTGAAAAAATGTCTCTGTATATAAGTTGCCTAGAACTCCTACAAGTTCCTTTGCAATCCGGAGTTTTACAGCAGGGAAAGCAAAATGTTGCATCCTTCTCCGCATGGACAATGTCTCAGCAGTCTGCTATGTGAACAAGCTCAGCGGGACCCGGTCCAAACTTCTTTCGGAAATAGCCAAGGATTCTTGGCACTTCTGCTTTCAGAACTAAATATCCGTGGAGGCGGAGTATCTGCCAGGGTTGCGCAATGTGATAGCGGACTGGCACTCTCGCCATCTAAGGGATTCCATCAATTGGAGACTTCATCCGAAGATCTTTCACTATCTAGTTCACTGATGGGGTCCCTGAGAGATAGATTTATTTACATCTCGCTTGAACAGTCAACTACCAGTGTACTTCAGCTGGTGCCCAGATACGGGGGGGGCAAGGGCAACAGGTGCATTTCTGCAAGACTGGAGGCTTTTCCAATCCTATGCCTTTCCTCCATTTATGATGATACTCTGTGCTGGTTCAACTTAGACAGCAGCAAGCAGAGATGATCTTAGTAACCCCACTTTGAAAGAGACAAGCCTGGTTTCTGAATGTTCTCAAACTAGCTTGTGCTCCTCCGGTCCTGATACCCTGGTGTTGGAATCTGCGACTGACCCCATGGGTCTTCCTCACCTATTGATCCAAACTCATCAGCTGTCCCTAGTAGCCTGCCATCTTTCAGTAAAAGATGGAGCCTCCCACGCCTTTCGAGAGAGGCTCAGGACTACATTAACCAAGCATGGGCCTCGGGTACCCACAAACAATATACTTCAGCCTGGAGATGCTGGTGTGCTTGGTGCAGTACTCGAGAGTCAGATCCTTTTAACAAGGATTGCACTATGATCTTGAATTATTTTCTTTCCTCCTTGGCAGCAGCAGAGATGACTTATAGGTCAATTAACAATTTCCATTCAGCCATTTCCACCGGTCACTCCTTTATAGATGACGACCGGTTGGCAAACTACCTATTGTATGCAGGTTAATACGGGGATTAGGATGCTGAACCCTCCTTTACCCAAATATTGAACCGGGATGTTAACGTGGTCCTTAGGTTTTTAGACACTTGACCAAGCAATAAGTACCTATCCAGGAAACAATTGTCCACCAAGTTGACTTTGTTGCTATGTCTTATTTCATGTAAAAGAATTTCAGAAATGAAAGCTCTGGATTTGGCAGGGTGCCGGTTTACTCCAGAAGACGTTTAATTTGTTATATCCCAATGGACAAAGTGTAATACCAGGTTGGTATCCTATCCAGCCTACCCAGATAACCCCAAGCTTTGTGTGGTCCAATGCTTGAAGGTTTATGAGGTAAGTACGGCCAAATACCAAGTGCACATGCAGGATCAATTATTGGTAGCGTTGCAGAAACCATTTCATCCTGTTTCATCTGCTACATTAGCAAGATGAATGAGATGGCTTTTTATCAGAGGCAAGTATAGATGTTTCCAAATTTGGAGCTCATTCTGCCAGTGGTGCAATGGCATCAAAGTCATTTTCCTTGAGGTCTCGTCAAGAGGACATTTTGAAGATTGCAGATTGGTCCTTGGAGTCTACTTTTAAAAGTTTTTATTATAAGCCTATAACTGATGTATCCTCGGTGGTGATGGGACAGCTTTAAACAAGCATAATAGGAGCCTTCGATTCCGACATAGAATGTAAATTTTTCTAGCATTCACAACAAGAATTTTCAATTCTATTAAGGATAAGGAGGCGAGAATTATCCTACCCATTTTTTCTGCAATCAATTTGTATTGTTCATCTATGTATATATGAGAGTAAACGATGTTTGTGTCCAAATATATTGTTTCCTCCCTTATTGATTCACTGGTAGTTTGTTCAGTGATTATTTTATAACTTGAGACAAGGTTTATTGCTTGTATTTTTCTTTATTCTTATTCCTAGGACAAGACAACAAATAATGGTGTCTGCTTGACTTCATCATGGTCGGAAGTCCTGTTTCAATGGGGACATCTGCTGCATGTCCAACTATCCATCTTCGGATCCATATGCTGTTTCCTGGGGAATTGCCCGGAGTTGCTTCAGTTGGACTGAGGTTCTTTTGTTCTTGTTATGGACTGCTATTACAGATGCAGTGGATTAACTGTATGTCCTGGGGATTGCCCGGTGTTGCTTCCATTGGACTGAGGTCCTTTTGTTCTTGTTATGGACTGGTGTTACAGATGCTGTGGATTAACTGTGTGTAGTTGTGCAAAGAAAGTGTTTTGATGTTGTCAGGTTTTATAAGGAGATACTCTATGGTTGGTCATGTGAATATGACGGCTTTGCTGGGAAGTGTAGTGTTTTAAATACTTTCACTTTATTGGCTGCTTAGAAATAAAGCATAGAAAGAGCAGCATAATCATCGCCTCTGTGTCCTTAATAGAATTTAAAATTCTTGCTGTGAATGTTAGAAAATTTTACATCCTCTCTAACCCTTCAAGCTGAGTAGGTTCTCGCACTGCCACCTTTCCGCTGCAGCAGACTGGGCCTTTATTACTGCATCACACACTTCAGCTGATCCCATCTCTCACTTCAGGTCATGTATCATCTGTTTTTCATAGGCCCATCACCCCACAGTCACTACACTGACACTGTCCAAATCCGCCCAACCTCTACTACCTCTCGGTGGACTCGGTTGCTTTGCAGGAGCCCTGAAGTGAAGGTTTCTCTCAAGGGATTGGGAGGAGCTCACAAGAGTGCAGCCATCTCGAAAGACGATTTAGCTCCACCTCAGTAGCATCTATCTTGTTCCAGATAATTATCTCCAATAATTCAGCTTTTTTTCTTTTTACGTATTGTGTGTCCAAATCCAGTACTTTTAAATTTTCAATGCTTAATACTAAATAATTTTTCACATAAGAGATACTCTATGCACAATGCAATCCTGCTGATGTCGGGTAATTTAGAACTATCATCTGCATACATAAGCAAACCTCACCCACACTGCAGCAAACAAATCTGTTTTTGACCATCAGTAAGAGTGGTACATAAACAAAAGAGCAGTGCAGCTAAAAGGCAGCCTTCCTCTATGCCGCAAGTTGCTTTAACCCTTTTTGACACGTGATTCTCATTGCAGAATTTCAACTCTACCCAAGTACCTGGATGGGACTGAGTTTTCCTTTCTGGAGCCAGTCCATGTGCGTGATCAATTTCTTTGAGCATCAACCCGGTCCTGTAACACTTTAGAAGTAATATTGCAAACATCTTGGCAACTCTAGCCAATAATGCTAGTAAGCCATAAGTATAAGGTAGTGTCAATCATTTTAATTGAAAATGGTTTGGATAATATATCGATTCCAAGATTCAAGCACATTTGGAGCTTAAATTGTTAATATGCATTACCTAACCCTTTGCCCAGAATTCTGCGTTCAGCTTTAAGATATCAACAGCTCAGACCTTGGGCTATCTCAATAACATTGTTTTGCCTCTCGAGTTAATATACAGAATTGTTGTTAATGGACTGGTCACCAGGGCATAATCTTGTGTGATATTCCCTCAAAACGTCAGGCTGCATCTGTGCATAGTCCCTACCATAACTCTTAACCTCCACATTCCAACACCCCCAATCTCCAAAAGAAGGAGAAACAGTGTCAGTTCGTAACATACTTTTATAGTGCCCTGGACTCTCACAGAATATACCACCTTTATCGATTAGGTTATCAACACTACTACTATTAAAATAAAAAGAGAGGGTGAACCCTATTGGGGAAAGACTGGAGCCTCATCGGAATAGAGATATCCGTATAGCAAGCATTAGCAAATCCAATAGGTTTCGCCAATGGAAGAGCTATTGGCTTTGCCAATGTGTTTTAGCCATATTGTTCACCAATGTGGCTGCTGTTCAGCATGGCTAACAGTTAGTGGCATAATAGAGAGTGGCGTAAAGTGGAATGGTGAAGAGTAAAGTGGAGGGGGAGAGTGCTGTGTATTGGAGTGGCACAGTGTGGAGTCTCGTAGAGTGGCATACACTGGAGTGGCACAGAGTGGACTGGTGTAGGGTGCATTGGTGTAGAGTGTTGCAGAGTACAGTGGTGTTGAGTGCCGTGGCATTGAATTCAGCAGCTTACTATGCAGCATTGTAGAATGCAGTGGCGTAGATTTGAGTGGTGCATAGTAGAGTGTAGTGGCATGAAGTGGGACAGAGTAGAGTGGTTCAGAGTGCAGTGGCACAGAGCAGGGTCGTGTAGAGTCACACAGCACAGAGTGCAGTGGCGTAGAGTGCAGTTGCGTAGAGTTGAGTGATGCAGAGGGCAGTGGCGAGGAGTAAAGTCATGTGGCATAGAGTGGTGCAGAGTAGAGTAGCAGAGAGTGGTGTAGAGTATAGTGCCATAGAGTGCAATGCACAGAGTACAGTGGTGCTGAGTGGAGCACTGCAGAGTAGTGTGGCATAGAGTTCAGTGGTGTAGAGTACAGTGATGCAGAGTAGAGTGCAGTGACAAAGTACAGTTATGTAGAGTGCATTGGTGTAGAGTGCAGTGGCATAGAGTGGAGTACAGCGGTGCAGACTAGTTGAGTGGAGAGAAGTGGTGCAGGGTTGAGTGCAGTTGCGTAGAGTGGCATAGAGTGTAATGGTGTAAAGTGTTGTAGAGTGCAGTGGTGCAGAGTAGATTAGAATTGCAGACAGTGGATTGGCTCAGAGTGCAGGGGCGTCGAGTTGAGTGTTTCAGAGTAAAGCACTTTGGCGTAGACTGTATGGGCATCAAGTGCAGTGGTTTAGACTGCAGTGTTGCAGAGTGGCTTAGTGTACAGTGTTGTAGTGTGGACTTGTGCAGAGTACATTGGTGTGGCCTAGACTGGTGGTGGTGAGTGCCTTGGCAGAGTGGTGTAGAGAGGCATAGCATACAGTGGTGTAGAGTACAGTGATGCGGAGTAGCACGCAGTGATGTAGAGTGGCAAAGAGTGCATTGGGGAGTAAAGTGGTACAGGTTAGAGGAGAGGTGTAGAGTGCAGTGGTGCAGAGTGGTGTAAAGGAGAGGTGCAGAATAGTGTGGAGTGGTGTAGAGTGGAGTATGCATCGTGTGGTAGCTCACTGCCATTACAGACAACACATTTTTGATTGAAATGACCATTACATTTGTACAGACATACAGTTTTACTAATAAAACTATATGGGGCACAGACAAAAATGTATGGAAATTGCATCACCTTGTTTGATGACATGGTTTGATCGTATTAAAGTAGTTGTTTCCAACACATTTCAGAAATAACAAAAAATGTGGGCCATTTGTGTGTTCATAATTCTGATATATTGTGAAATACACAGTTCATTTAAATGTTGTGTGCTAGGAAAAAAAACTCTTTCTAACCCCCAGTATTCAGCAAGATTGTTACCTAAATCCTCTCCCTTTGAAGTCAGAGAAAGAAAAGTTACCAAGCACCCTTGGAAGACAGCGCCTGACATTTCACCTCGTTCTTTAAATGCACAGCAAATGCGATGAGATAAGAACAAGATTTAAAGGCCTGTTAACAGAAAGTGATTCAAAGAGCGAGGTTAGGGTTGGACCACTTCTCTCTTCCTTTGAATACCCATTTGTTTACTTCATTGTGGGTTGTCAGCAAGGGGCTGTGGACCAGTATGCCCCAAGAAACAAAGTACATGTAGTAATGGAGGTTAAAAACCCACTTAGTTGTAAAGGTTCAAATTTGTGATTCAGTTACGGTATGAAATTGATACTCCGGGTCAAAATGATGTATCCAGGTATATTTATTAATACACTTTTGGGCCTTGGAGATCAGAGGCACTTGTTGTTGTCCTCTATAAATACAGTCTTGTAAATTAGTGACCCGACAGCTGATCATGTGTGAAAAAGAAAGATTTTAGTTTCAATTTTCTCGTAAATTTAAACAGGTCTACCTTGGTTTGAACTAGGTCCAAGCCTTCGGTAGGGCAAAATGAGAGGCCCTTTGTTAAGATTTCCATTTGGGGGTCTAGATAATGTTTGATCAGATAGATTGACGAGTAGTTCAGTGCTTAGGTTTTATTCCTGACTTCCTTGCTGCGAGCTCTTGTCTGTGTTCCCGAAGTACTTGGTTCTGAAGTTGTGGAGCTGGGTGGTTTTGTTCGATTGTCTTGTGCCGGACCCAGACGGTGTCTCCTTCTTTCTTCGTAAAATTGTACTACTGGTCTAGTTTATTGTCTTTTATCCATTTCCTCCGATGATTCTATGTCTGATGATGCTAGAGTTTCAGAGCAGCTCGATGGTTCCAAATGGAAATCTTAGCACAAGGCCTCTCATTTTGCCCTACCATATGCTGGGACCTAGTTCAAACCAAAGTTGACCTGTTTTAATTTATGAGAAAATTGAAACTAAAATCTTTCTTTTTCACACATGATCGGCTGTCGGGTCACTAATTTACAAGACTGTATTTATAAAGGACAACAACAAGTGTCTTCAATCTCCATGGCCCAAAAGTGTATTAATAAATATACCTGGGTACATCAGTTTGACTTGGAGTATCAATTTCATACCATAACCGAATCACAAATTTGAACCTTTACAACTAAGTGGGTTTTCATTCTCCATTACTATATGTTAACAGAAAGTGAGTTTGTGGAAGAATACAGAAAACTTGGTTTAGGCAACGAGAGGGGCGAACTGAACCTGGACAGCCTAAACCAAATAAAACCAGCAAATTAAAAGCCAATAAGTGTGAGTTAGAAACCACAAACCCAATGGTAATCAAGGAGAGGAATGCATTCCTAGTCACCTTTCTGAAAGTCCCCAAGAAGCCCTTAACAAACCAGACAGCTGTGCTGTCTGGAAGGTTGAGACCTAAAGAAAAAAATACACAGGACAGAAAAGAATGAACACATCTGCCTAAGTTGTGTTCTAGAGTATTACTCAGTAAGAATCATAAGATATGTACAAGATTTGAATGTGACAGTGGTCTAACATGAACTGAAGAAGACTGTCATCCACACCAGCTTCTGTCACACTCTGGGATTATTTTGCACGTCCAGAAAATATACTTACAGACATTGATTTAGCCACTGTGTCATGGGCCCCTGGTCACTATTTGAACTGTAAAATACAGCAATAATCAGGGTTAATTGGGCCCGGTGCCAATGCACCTGCGGCACCAATGGAAGCTACGTCCCTGCTTATAGAATAGAACATGATATGTCCTCTTAAGAAATAGTTTAAGCAAATGTCCAGCCAAATGTCCATCAATACCCAAAAAAGGTTGCATTTTTTCACAACCTGGCAACGCTTACTAACCCTAACTAAGACTTACCAAGTCAAGTAGAAATCCCGTAAAGTCAGAAGAAAGTCGTTCAGGCATTGGCGGTTGAAAAGATAACGCCCCCATCCGGATGCACACTGGCGTCTTTACTGCGTCATCCTGTATCGGAAATACAAGAGCTGTGCGTCACTGATGAGGCTCGGACTGTGAGGAATGGGAGCTCTGGCCACTTATTTTATGTTACCTGCATGGCTAACAGTTTGCATTTTCGTAGATTTATTACAGATGTTAACTTTAGCAACTGCCACGCCTGAATATATATCATACCGGCTGTCGTTTATTACAAATGGTTCATGCAGTCGCGTTACGGTATGCTCTCGGTAACCTGGCTTCTACAGCCATTTGCAATTGAAACATCAGTGGCACTTTTGGCACCAGAACTCTATAGATACTTCGGGCGTCTGACTGACTGATGGTGAAATTGTGCTGTCAGTAGTATGTTCCTCTGCCATATTTCAAAATGGATTGACAGCAGCATTTTCTAATCTCAGAAAGCAAGTAATAGTTTGGCACGCAACTACAAAAGCACACATGAGCTGGAACAGCGCTACAGAAACAATCCAGGATATGACATCTTGAATATAATTTGACAGCACGCAGCAATCCTAGCTTGCGCCCAGTTGGTTAAATGATGTGATCAGGGAAGGGACCAAGTGATAGGTAACTAGTCTGGGCAGGGAGGTGAATGAGACAAGAAGCAGATAGAAGATAGGACCTAGACTAGCGGTAACTCTGTTACTTAATCCATAGGTCCTTTCCTGTTGGTGACCTAGTGGTGGGACTGAAACCTGTTTCAAGAGTTACTTGAATGCAGAACTCTTCTAATTAGTAGCGCTCATAAATGCGCGAACGCAAACCTATCATCATGCATGGGCACCCTCTCTAGTTTATTTTAATGTGAAAAATGTGTCAATTGGTGTTTATTTAATGACTAAAGCCAGAATGGTCAGAAGGAGGGAGCTAAGAATGGGAAAAAAAAATCGGGGGCACCATAAAGGAAACTTTATAGTACTCTTAAATCCCGTTTTTTTTTTAATTCTATTCTCAACCTCTGAGTAGCTTTCACAAAAACAACCATTGGCAAAGTGAATCAGTCTCGCTTTGATAGTGTTGAATGCGCAACACGATTGGCTTTACTAATGCCCAAATCGCCACGTTAAAAATATAGAAAGCCTTGTTTACTCTACTTTCAAGATGGCATTTCATTGGATAATGCGACATGCTTTGCATCACGTAGTGCTGTGGCCATCTTGAAAATAATGAAAACAGTGTTTTTTAATTCTTATCTGTACTTTCAACATGGCTGGTTGCCTCTTCAGGCCTTGCTAATGCTGGTGGAGTTCAAAAGACACTGCCAAAGCCAACGGCGAGTAAATGTTGAGAGGGGCTGCAGTGGAAAGTACTGAAAGACAACATCCAGCGCATCACTAAGGCCGCCATGATGCTTGGCGCACTGGAAAGGTGCATCATGACGAAGGGTAGGAGGGGAGACACACGGTAAGGACCACATCCAGGCAGCCATTCGGTGCACTGCCAAGGAGCATCAGTCGGTGGGGACAAAGTAAAGAGCACAAGCGTGCTCTGTTGAGCAAGACCTGCACGCCTATGCAGTGCTAAACAAGAAGTGAAATAAGGAAACAAACATTGGCAAAGTCCGTAGGTCTCACCTTTTTGATCTATTTGATTTGCCAACGCTTTCTGCACTGGCATAAAAAAAAATCAATAGGCGTACGTGATGAGGTATGTGTGTGCATGTGCCATCATGTATGTGCGCACCAAGGACATAACAGTGCCATATTTTAGAATTTACTGACCCAAGATGGTGGACGCCATATAAATCAGTACAATACGTAAAAATGCTTTTCACATTACAGAGAAGCTTTGCAGTTGCCGGGCCCTCCATAAACATAAAATAAAAAAATATATGTAAAGGACCACAAATGGACTGGGCAACAACAGACTCACTTGAGGCTGGTTCCAGAGAGGCCAAAAAAAGCCAGAGAGGAATAGAGAAAAGCAGTGGAGAAGCATAGGGCATGGGGAATGAGGGAGCAATACAGAGTGCTCAGAGGCAGGTGTTTGAGTGGGTAGCAGCACTCGAGGGAGAGAGATGGAAAACACATGCACTCTCATGGAGTGCTAAAAGAAAAAAAATAGTTCCCTGAATGTGAGCAATGGAAGAAAACAAGTCATCCAATCAAAAGGATAGTAAAGGGACTATGGTGCAGGGGAGTAAGAGACGGTTAAGCCATCAAATAAGAAGCAAGTGAGAATGTCAAAGTCAACCAAAGGTACTTAATGGGCAGGCTGCATGCCCACTGTAAATTTATTTTTTGGTATGGTCTCAATAAGATTTCGCAAAAAGACAGATAAAAGGTCTGTGGAACACAAGACCAAAAAATAAAAAATACTTCAATGTCATCAGCAGTTGAAAGCTAGACCATAGCCAATCAAAAGTAAGGCTAAACAAGGTATGCTCCAGGAGACAAAGAACAGAGATGAAAGCTCCTGATGAACAACAGAGAAATGAGATTCACAGAAAAGCCACCTAATCACGAGCAAGGGCATACTCTGTATGTGACCTTTACCAAGACCAAAAAAAAAATAGAAGAGGGATGAGAAAGAAGCATAAGCTTAACAAACAAGTTTTACAAATGCTTTACCTGGACGAAGTTCGTATCACTTCTGGAAAAGCATTTAGTTGACCTAAGGCATGTAGGGTAGCCCACTTACCTGCCCATCATATATCTCAACAGGTCTGGAAAAGACTAGTGACACAGTCTTACACAAGGTGAAGCATTAGATGTAGGTTGGGCTCCTCGAAGAGTGTAGCAATGGGTAAAATATGATTTTATATGTGCACCAATGGTGATATTATCGGCTGCTTAGTAGGTAAGTTTATATAGCAGTGAATCCTGCCAGAGGTCCAGACCATGAGAGCCCATGATGGCATTAGTACTTGACGTCTGCAGAAGACCACTGGACGTCTTTTTTCCAATTGTCTTCTTGTCCTTGTCCTCCAGAGTAGCTGTCCTCACTGCCACAGACTGAGCTCGAAGATTCTCAGAAAAAAACCTGGACAAATGTTGGCGAGACCCCATACCTAGTATTGTGTAGCCATTTTAGTTATAGCTCCATGAATGTTATTTTAGCATACTAGCCCTGCCGCTGTGCACTTTAACCTAGAAATATTTTATTCAGTTTTGTTTATTATTTTAACAATAGCCACATTTGCGGTCTTGTTTTTATTTCCTTCCATCTAACTGTTCTTTGCTTAGGCCAGCACTGTGTTCTTAAACAAGAACACTGTGCTTCACTCAAGGGATCAGTGAGATAGGTTGCCGGTAAAACGTGGTAACGCTTTGTCTCTGGTATTCATAGAAACATACACATCCTTACATAGGGATGTTTCATTATAAAAACATTTCCTTGTCCCATATGCGTTAGAGTGAGATTCCAGCCAGATGACCACAACTGTATGCTGATTGCTGAATGCTTCGCCACAGCTGCTTATGCAGACTTCAGGCCTTTGCTCAGGTATTGGGGATGATGTTTTCCCAGGGGAACCTGAAGGGCAGAAATAGAGCTTAACACACTGTGCTCTAATATAGCCTAGGTAGGAATTAGTCTATTGACCCTAATGACAATATGGTAGCATTATTTCTATGCTTCACGCGCCTTGTCACAATTTTAATCCCGTCATGCTTTATTGTTCTAGTTATTGCAGTACATGCATTATCTAAGATGCAGTTGCTTCATTAAAACCTTATTGAAACATTTACTGCCTCTGTCATTGTATATGTGAGATTAATGTAACTGAGAGAAACGGATGGGTTCTGAGATAACACAATTGACTCCTCAGGGAAATCGTGGTATGTGCTCGGCTGCACAATCATCCCTGCTCTTAGGTAGAGATGAGGCACTGCTAGTGAGCCGGAGCAAATCCCGGATTGGGGCGACAGATATCACCAGTAGTGGGTTAGACTCAGTTTCCCACACTGCAGGCGATTCTGCCGCTCAAATCCAGTAGTCTCATTAGAATAATGAGAGTCTACGCGACACTAGTATACTTCTGTGAAACTTAAAGCTCAGAAAAATACTTTTTATGAACCTATATGAGAACTGGGCCCAGGCTGGTCTCAATGGGAAGGAGTCATTGTAACCACAAAGACACTGACTCCCTCTCCATCGATACAGGGGTTGTTATGTCAGGAGCACTGATAGCTCATCAAATGCATGAGTGTGACAGCATGCAAGTGCCTAGATGGGTGCAGGTCCTTGTGGTCACCCTAACCAGTTTACGATCAGTCGGGGCCATGCAATGAGGGTTGGGTGAGCCTAGTAGACAAACCAACAGAGTAACAATCCATTCTGAAAGATGCACCAAGGATCTAAAATGGAGTCGGCAGAGCAGGCTGCATCAGGGTGGGCATGGGCTGGCCTTTTGGCATCATGTACTGAACCAGAGAAGTCAGGAGATGCACTGAAAATAAGGCAATAGAACTGCAGTGTCTCTCTGGCTTTCACCTTCACACTTTAAGCATCCATGAAGAACTATTAGGAAATGAGTAGGAGGAAGGGACTAAGGACAGCATAAACAAATTTCACACACATGGGCCTTATAGGGGCAATAAACTGCTATAAAATTATACAAAAGAAGACAGTAGAGCGAAAAGAGCCTCTGTAAAAAAATCAAATAAAAAAAAGCCAAGAGCAAAGCAGGTACCATCATACCCAAGTGGGTGAAGAGAGATCCCATAAGAATTCCCTGTTTGCATCATTCTTTTGGAAAAGAAACCTATAAGCTGCAGGTAAAAGAGCCCCACAAGACAGGCACTTATGGAGGAAAAAAGGAAATCTAATTAGCTCCTTTACCTCCAAGAGAGGAGAGCTCTGCAACTTCTACAATTGGGTGCAAAATCACAAGGAGCAGAACTAATTTCAAAGACATGCTGCTGTCATTATGCGCTCTAGTGAGAGTGAGATGCAGTGACAAGTACCACACATGCTGAAATGAATCTAGGTCGGATGATGGCTCCCTTCCTCTCCAAAGGATCGCAGGTGTCTGTAGGAAATCCGCTTTTTTTTTTTCTGCACGGGCACCCCAATTCTTCACCTTTTACGGGACCTATATTTTTGCAGACTGTAGAACTCTGTGCACTTTACTCCTGCTAACTAGTAGTAAAGTGCCTGTGCATACCTTTAAACATGGTTGTTATGCCATTCTCCTAAGTGGCATATTTAACTTGCCTATAAGTCCCTAGCATATGGTAGAAAGTGTACCCAAGGCCTGGAAGTCAAATGCCACTTGGGGACTGCAGCACCTTTTGTGGCGTCCATTACAGTGACAGTGCAAACAAGATGTAGTGTCTTCAGATAATCCAAAACAGGGAAACACGAAGAAACAGCAGTGAGTTGATGTCAGATGCAGGTTTATTTCCAGATAAATCCACAAAAAGGAAACTTCATCCACGAAGAAGATACAGTGCATCCACTCCAAAGTCCTGCCAGACTCCCCAACATTCTACATTCCAGAGAGTCTAAGCAGAAGGGAGACAGAGGGGAGAGGGGCGGGAACAAACCAACTAATTAATGAGGGTTACAATAAGGGCAACAAAGGTTACAACCTGCAATAAACATTGGGAAAAATAACAAAAGTGAAAATATATAACACCACACCACCTTCCCCCTTTAAATTATAATGAAAGGAAAAAAGAATTATTTTCATTTACACTTTGACAACTCTGTTCAAATTCCAAATACGTCCATCATCAACTTTGACAGCCCCTTTAAACACTTTGATAACTTTAAATGTTTTACTGTAGCGAGAAAGGCCTGTACAAATTCTCTCCGGTAGCCTAATCTTGACAGAATCTCCAACTGCAACAATCAGAGGTTTAACAGCTTTGCGAAGATCATGTGTTAACTTCCTCTTCTCTTGCAGGGTCTTTTCTCTGGCTAAAGCAAGTTCTTTAATATTCTCGTGATTCAAATCATTTCTGATGTAATCTTTCACCCAGGGAGGACTTATCTTGGTGTGGGGTACCCTTTTCCTGAACAATCCAAAAGGAGATTGACCAGTACTGGTATGTGGTGTGTACCTATAACTTTCAACTTTGAATTTCACTGCATCAGTCCAACTATGCCCTGCTAATTTGGCTACCTGAATGGCTTTCTTTAGAGTCCAATTAAAACGCTCAACCATCCCATTGGTTTCAGGATGGTATAAGGCACATTTTTTTATGTATGATATCTCTAGACAATAAACACTCACACGTGTTTTGAGGTAAATTGTACCCCATTATCAGTTATAAAACACTTGGGGTTTCCTTCCCTAGCAAATACTCCTGCAAGAAAGTTTGTTATAGACTGAGACAATATGTCAGAAGTAATCAAGATTTCTGGCCAGCAAGACAACATGTCCATCAGAACAACAATATACTTAGAAGCAGAACCACAAACTACCGGTCCCATAATGTCTAACCCAACATCCTCCCACACCTCTTTCGGGATTTTTCTAATCGCCAAGGGACGAGACCTACATTTAAGCGTCTTATCAGCAAATTTGCATTCCACACAATCACGAACAACTTTCTCCAAAGCTAAATCCATTCCTGGCCACCAATACATACCTCTTAAACATTCTTTGGTCTTGCAGATACCATGGTGGCCTGAATGTGCAAGGCGTAAAAATTTATCTCGTAAGCCAGACGGAGGAATTAGCCTCCCTCTGCTCAAAACTAAACCATTCTCAACAGACAGCTCGTTCCAAACTTTTTTATACACATTGTCCTTATCGCAATCAGCTGGAGTACGATTAGATTCTAACAATTCCTTGACATGTCCTAAAATTTTATAATTGATTAACTCCATCAACCATTCATTCTCAGTGATGCAACCATCAGTCAAAGCGCACACTTTGACATCCTCATCAAGCCACCATGAATTATGATCAATATCTTGGTCCCAATTAACTGAGCTTAATCTTGACAAACAATCTGCCGTACGGTTTTCACACCCTGGGACATATCTAACAGAGAACTGGAAATCTTGGAGACCAACAATCCACTTACAGATGCTCGTGGAAATGCAATCCAGACCTTTTTGTCAAAAACTGCTTGTAGGGGCTTGTGATCAGACTGCACTACAAAATGAGACCCCCAAAGAAATTGTTAATTTTTTTTTTTTATCGCCCAATAAATTGCCCGTGCCTCTTTTTCGATGGTGTAATACCTGGACTCCACTCCCCTCAGAGCTCTGGAAGCAAAGGCAATCATGATGTCTTTACCATTGCAACTTTGCTTAAGAACACTGCCTAAACCTTTGTCTGATGCATCTGTTATAACGCAGCATGGTAAACCTGGACGGAAGCTACTGAGGCATTGGGCAGAAGATAACGCATTCTTTAAATCCACATATTCCTTCTTGCACCCTCTCAGACCAAACAAATTCAACACCCTTCTTCAGCAAACCTCTAATGCAACTGGATCTACTGGCAAAATTGGGAACGTACTTAGAGTAAAACTCGGCCATACCTAAGAACACTTGCACATCTTCCCTTCTTACAGGGTCAGCTAAGTCGACAATTGTTTTAACCAAATCTTCCTTTGGTTTCACTCCATCAGCAGAAGTTACATGACCAAGATAAGTGATTTCTGAACATGCAAACTTGCATTTCTCTCCCTTTAGTGTGATGCCCTTACCGCAGAAAATTTGTAAGACTTCTTTAACCTTATGGAGATGTTGTTCAAGAGTGTCAGAGAAAATAAGATCATCCTGAAAAAAACGTACGCCATCTGTCTTACCAAGAATGTTGTACATAAGTCTTTGAAACACTGAGGCTGCAGAGCACAAACCAAAGGGCATCCTATTAAACTTAAACACACCAAAAGGAGTGATGAACTATGGTAGCAATTTTGATTCTTCACTTAACTGAACCTGGTGGTATGCTGAACTCAAATCTAAAGAGTGAAATACTTGGCATCTCCTAGAAGACTGACCATTTTTACTAATGTTGGGTAATGGAAACTTGTCTTCAATTACAGCTTTGTTGAGATGCCTAAGGTCCACACAGGGTCTGATATCACCTGATTTCTTCACAGCAACTACAATAGGAGCAACCCACTGTGCAGCCTCTACTTCCTCAATTATTCCCTCTAATTGTAATCTCTGTAGTACCGACTTTACTTTGTCATGCAAAGTGAAAGGGATTTTCCTGACCTTGCATGCTACTGGCTGAACACCCTCCTTCAGACAAATGCGATGTTTGTACCCTGCAAAGCATCCAACTTTGGAGGTAAACACGTCAGAAAATTCACCCATAATGTCATCTTTGATGCTGTACACATTCTGAACCAACACTTGAGGACTAGAATTAAGATTCAATATAATGCCCAACATCTTCTGGTGTGGCCAACTTAGAATTGTGTCACCAACCACTTTCCAGTAATAGAGTTCCCCCTGAAAGTTATAGTGGCTTCAAAGTAGCCTTTCAACTCAATGGGTTTGCCCCCATAACTAAGGAATGATATCAGGATCCAGTAGAGAAACTTTCCCCTTGAAATGTCTCATAAAATCTGACACAGAGACAAGAGAAAGTTTCGCACCCGAATCCATCATCATGGAGATGGATGTACCGTTCACCTCCACAGTGTCAGAAGGGTACTCACATCGTACATCAGCGACACAATTGACATCATTAATAATCTGAAGAACAAAATCTCGATCATCATCACATTCAACTTCTTGAACTTTGACTCTAGATTTAGCCAACGATTAACAGTATTTGGCAAAATGTCCCTTCTTGGAACATTTGTTACATGTGGCATGAATGGCAGGACACTCTTTACTATTAGCAAGATGAGTTGTAGAGCCACACCTAAAACATGACAGTCTAGCTCTGTTACTTGCTTGAGTCTGTTTTTAGCTCTTGCATCAAGAACCTGGACATCCATAGAAGCATTTCTCGATTTCCTCAAATTCTCAATGCAAGCCATAGTGTGTTCAACTTGTTTAGTAATGAGTAATACTTCATCCAAAGTCGGGTCATTTTTAGCCCATAAAGCTTCTCGTACTTTGTCGCATTTGCACTCTAGCATAAATTGATCTCTAATGCGCTCTTCTAGATTCTCACCAAAATTACATGACGAAGCTAGTTTGCATAAAGCTGTCACAAAGTCCTCAATGGATTCATCCTCATTCTGCTTGCGTTTTCCAAAGTAGAAGCGCTGTAAAATAATTGAAACCTTAGGTAGAAAATGTTTGTCCAATCTAAGTAAAGTAGACTCAAACTCATTCAGGGAATTGTCACCTTCGGCACCATCAGATGTTGTTATGGCAGGTAAAGTTTCCAAGATTTCCTGACCTTCAGCACCAAGACAATGTTGTAATACAGAGTTCTTTCTTTCAGACGACAAATTGCTGCCACAGCCACACATATATGTCAAGAAGACTTTTTTCCATTTATGCCAAGGTATAGGTGGGTCTCCAGTAAGAGCAAGAAAAAATGGAGGTGGTGTAATATTCTGCATTGGATAAAAAACAAGTTTATGCAGTAGAATTATATCACATAAGCCTGAACTGTAAAATAAAAATTCCAAGGTGCTTAGAACAGTAACAGTAATCCAAGCATAGCGTAGACTGATACTATATATCTGTTAAGCCAGTAATTGCCTATTAAGATGCTTTTGTTATCAGCAGGAGGGAGGAAGAACGTGAGCACATCCAGCCGCTTAAGGGAAACGCATCCGAAGGAAAGCCCGAGAGGACGTCTCGAGCGCGTGAGAAGGCTGGAACAGCTGACTACTGTTGTAGCAACCGTTGCTAAGAGAGACGCATGGGAGAGCGTGCAGCCAGACGGGGAAGGTGCCAGTCTCCTAAACACGTCCGATGGCATGAGCAACAGAAGGTGGTTGCTAATGCACGCGTGCCGGTAATCGTAAGTAAACAAAAGACGTGTTAAGCAGTGGCTCAACAAGAACAAATAGGCAAAATTTGAGCAACGAACAAAAAAAACAGTACCGTTTCTTTTTTAATTCTCTCTGACCAAAGATGAAATGTGTTGAAGTTCACAAGGATTAAACATTTCACGGGTCTTGGAAGTTAGAGCATCCCATCCTCGTCGCCAAAAATGTAGTGCCTTCAGATGATCCAAAACTGGGAAACACAAAGAAACAGCAGTAAGTTGATGTCAGATGCAGGTTTATTTCCACATAAATCCACAAAAAGGAAACTTTATCCACGAAGAAGATACAGTGCATCCACCCCACTCCCAAGTCCTGCCAGACTCCCTGACATTCTACATTCCGGAGAGTCTAAGCAGAAGGGAGACAGAGGGGAGAGGAGCGGGAGCAAACCAACTAATTAATGAGGGTTACAATAAGGGCAACAAAGGTTACAACCTGCAATAAACATTGGGAAAAATAACAACAGTGAAAATATATAACACACCACACATGGCTGCAAGCCGACCACTGCAGCCAGTCTGACAGGTTGTGGTTTATGTTTTCACTATTACAAACGAAACCCCTTTTGACAAGTAAAACGGTCCCTTTAACTATCAATATGTCACCCCTATGTGGGTCTTACAGCCCATAAGACAGGGTGCATGGTATTTAAAAGCAGGACATGTAGAAATTTAAAAATAGCGCGTCATTACAGTGACTAGCCCCAAAAACTGTTCACTGTAGGATGGTTGGCTGACTGGCCCAAAGAGGAACACAAGGAAGCAGTATTACATTTTAATCATGTATCTTGGGAAAGGGCCCAGCTAGAAAATAATTAAAGCTATATTTTTAATAGTTACTGAAAATTAAACCAATTGTTAAGTGTGGCTTTTAATAAATTTCAAGGAAAAGTAACTTTTAGAAAATGTAACCCTTACGTCCTTGAACTGTCAGAAGGCTATGTACCAAAAGCCTCTGCCAGCTTCCAGCTAGTGATTAGCCTGAAATGCCTTCCAGGAGGAAGCAATAGGCTGGCCTGAATGGTTGGAGAGGACCTGAACTCTACAGAATAAGCATGGTGGGGGCTGTAGACATCTTGTTTGACATTACGGAGTCAAATCTTTCTTGAGTGTTAAATCCTGCTTGTCCAATTTACATATAACCCTTGGGGCACATTTGAAAGGGGAGAGAACAGGATGCCAAGACAAGTCTCACGGATCCACAGTCTGGTTGCTGAAGGACTCTACTTTTGTCCTACCAGAACCTCTGTCTCTGGGTTTACATGTAACCCCTGGGAAATACTTAAAATGGGAGGGAACGGGATGCAAAGACAGTTCTTGTGGATCCTGAAGGACGCCACGCTTTTCCTATCAGACTTGTGTCTCTGGGTTTATTGTAGGTGCAGTGGCTGCCACAAACTGGATTTTAGTGCTGGATGTGGGAGGACACTAGGATTACAGTATTAGTCCACACACACACTTAGCCTGCAGAGCTCACGTTTAGCGTGGCCGAAGACGTTTGCCATCTTGAAAATGCACAAAGTAGGAAGAGTTGGCCCCAGGAACCTTTATCCCATTGGTTAAGGTGTGCCCAGGAGTCATGCTCACCTGCTATCTAGTGCCATTCATAAATGTGGCACCTCCAGGCACCCACTCAAGAAAACCTCTTCGACCTGCGAAATATCAGGCCTGTGACTTGGCAACAGCTCTGAAGGACTGGGTCTACTCTCTCTTGTACCCAGGACAAAGTGGACTCCAAGGACTGTAACGCTGATGACCTGTTCAAGCTACAGAGATACAGCAAGCTACAAGAGGCCTTTTGTCTAGAAGCACCCTGCTGACCAGCAGCAACTGAGCCTGGAATGGTGCCTGATGTTGGCCTCTGACACTATAAGTCTCTATGTGCCTCCTCTGAGGCAGTAGGTGGAATTAGAAGGGTACTTCTTTGGAAGACTGGGACTAAATGAACATCAGAAAGTAAATTTGTTGACCAGTATGAACGTAGTTGGTGTATCTGACCCATGCTCCATCACATCAGCCTCAAATTGCACCACGTCCTGGTCTACTTGTGCTTTTCTGGTGCTATTTCTACTTAAAACTTTAAAAGTCAATTTTCCAGTTATCCCTACTGAATTTTTAAGTTTGCTTATTAAATTTTACTAAATTTTCTATTCAGTTTGGATTTTTTTTTTTATTGTTTTGCATTTTGATTTTATTACCATTTTGGTACTGCATAAATACTTTACACGTTGTCCTAAGTTAAGCCTGTCTGCTCTGTGCCATACCAAACAGGGGGTTGAGCTTGGGTTAATTTAGTGACTTTGAGGGTTCATCCTGACAAGTGTTAAGATTGTTCATTGCGGTGGCTAGTCACCCAGCCCAAGTAATAATCCAGTTTGTTACAGTGATCAATTTAGAAGGGATTTCCCTGGGATATGGGCAGAACACTTATGTAACGATACATGTTATCGCACATGTAATAGGTATAAGTTAGGCTCGGAAGTGATGGACAAAACATGATGAAATTATGAGAATCTTTGTGGATACACAAATTCTGTGGTAAGAAAGGTTTTTAATTAATTACCTACATACGGCTGACAAATGTTGCAACTAGCTGTAATGATTCCTTTGTGGCTAGTTTGTCAGTAAGAAATGAGTTGCTTATCTGTAACTCCAGTTCTCCATTGTTGGTATCATTCATATATTCACATTCAAATCCGTCTTGAATCCATTCCAGCCATCAGGCTGAGAATCCCTGGTAACTTTAAATAGCATTAAACAGTGTTAAAATGGGCCTACGCCTAAACATTTGTTTAGAGGCACATACATCTCATATGAAACAATTCTCTGAACGTCAGCCAATGAGGTGGAAGTGCTAAGCTCTCCTATCCCTCCCAGCAGCAACCATAGCTCAGGTTTCATAGTGCAAAGTGTGAGTAGTGAACATAATAAATTACCCTCGGACCAAGGAGGAGGGAAGGTCGCATGTGAATGTATGTAAAATGCCTGGAATTACAGGTAAGTATTTAATTTCTTCTCCAGCATTGGAACTTTTTTGGATTCACCTTCTTAAATCAGAATAGTACATTACAAAGTAGGTTCATCTTTAATGAAACAATTTGAAGAGGAATGACTTTCCCACTGCTGAGTCTGCTGTTGTGTCCACATACAGCCAGTAGTGATGCATAATTGTGTGTCTGTTCTTCCATGTAGCTGCACAGCAGATGTCTTATAAATGCACACCAGTGTAGCGTGCTGCACTCGTCATAATGCTCCTGGTGGAATGCGCTCTGACTCTTCCTTGGTGCAGACGTTTGTCCTGACTATGGCAAAAGGTGATGAAAGCTGACAGCCAAAGTGCTACTCCCTGTTTGGACAGCTTCCTGGACAGCTGAAGGACACAACAGTAGCTCAGAAGACCATATGTCTTTTGTCATGTCAGTGTAGAACTTCATCCACCTGCACACATCCAACAAATGCAATAGCCTCTACGCTAAAGATGAGTCATTTGGGGGGGGAAAGGAGCACGGAATGGCAGGCTCATTCAAATGAAAGCCAGTAGGGACGTTAGGCACGAAGCTGGGTTTGTCTGCAAAATGACCTTGTCCCTTGCAAAGTGATGAAAGGGTTCTTTCACAGTAGATGCTTGCATCTCTTACTCTCCTTGACTATGTAGGTGCCAGGAGAAGTGCCATCTTCCAAGAGATGAATTTCAGATGCATCCTGTGGATTGGCTCAATGGATGGTAACAAGCAGTGACTCAACACTGTATAGGAAGAAATGCTCTGAAAAGCCCCTTCATAAATTACTTTATGATCCATTGTGAGAAAAAAAGAACAGAGTGTTCCTTGATACTGTTGACAGATGAACTCACACGGTCAAGTATTTAAGAGTACTTTTGGCTAGATCAAGCAAATATGGAAATATTTGATGGGGTTGCATGGAGACTGGGTAAAATCCTCTACACGATACACAGAAGATTTATTGGCATTACAAGGCTTCGTGGTGGTTGGTGCTCGAGCCTACACCAATATGTTCCTGCAGTCCACTGGCAGGGTCAAGTGACTGAACTCTAGGTCATCAGGTGTGTCTATGCTTTATGAATTTATAAAGCGCATGGCTCCCCAACCTGGGCTTCCCAGCCCTGATGCAGGAAGATTTTAAATGTTAGTACCAGAAGACTAAAATAACCAGGTCTTCACCTTCTTTCGAAAGAGCTGTAGGAAATAGCAGATCGCACCCCGGGAGGTACCACATTCTATAGTTTAGGGCCTAAATATTTGAAAGAAACCCCCCCTGCCTTGCCAATGACACCTGCAAGGGGGACCACGAGGCCTGGACAACAGGATCGTTGGGGGAGGTTAGGACAAATGGGGTGACTATGCTGTTTAGGGGCATTCCGATGTATAGTTCTGTACATGACTAACACTATACATTTGATGTAACAAAATGTCAACAAATGAACCTTACACATATAGACTGATACAGAAATATACAGAGAGACTTGGCATAAACGTTTGGCAGTGACATTGTGCACAATTTGCAGGGTATTCAAGAGGGACTATGGAACTCCCAAGTATAAAACATTTTTGTAGTCCAAGCATAGTGCAGGCACAATAGTTTTTTTGGGACAATCCCCAAGATTTTATGCAGATATTTCAGAAGCCTGAAACAGGTGGCAGACATCTCATTAATTTAAGATTCTATCCTGAATTTGCTGTCGACGTAAAAGCCCCTAGGTCTTTTACCACCTGCTCAGGAGTAGGGACAGAGCCTAATTCTCAGGCCAGATCGACAATACCCAAAGCTGGGGTTGATTTTCCATCACTCGATCATCGGTTTTGTTACAATTTACTTTTGACTTTCATCCACTTGGCCACAGCCAATAGGCAGTGCCTCAACTCAATGACATAAATACCCTCAGAAGAGGATGAGGAGAAATAATTTGTGTGTCATCGGCGTAGGAAAAGAAGGTGATGCTGAACGCCTTTATAAGTGCATGTGCTAATGGTCTAACATACATATTGAAAAGAATGCGACTCGGGGGAAGAACCATGCGGGACCGCAAATAGCATGTGAAGAACAGAGGAGAAGGAATTAGAGGTCACCTGAAAAGTACAATCCTGGAGGGGGGATAACGTTGTAGGGCTGAACCCCTGATACCACTGTCAGCAAGACGGCTGAAAAGAACAGAATGGGACACACATAAGCTGCACTTAAGTCCGGGGGAATCACTGTCACAGTTCCTCTAGTATCAAGAAACACTCAGATGTTCAGTAACCCCTAAAAGAACCAACTCCTTCCTGAGTTCCAGGTAAGAAGAAACCTGAGAGTTAATGCTTTTCCAGCAGTTTTTTTTAGAGTCAGAGGAAGAGAAATAGGCTGATAATTTTCTGATTTGGACACATCTAGAGTGTGTTTTTTTTTTTTCCCCAAAAGCGGCACAACCGTAGGGGGCATATTTATACTCTGTTTGCGCCGGAATTGCGTTGTTTTTTTTGACGCAATTCCGACGCAAAACTAACTCCATATTTATACTTTGGCGTTAGACGCCTCTAGCGCCAAAGTCCATGGAGTTTGCGTCATTTTTTAGCGTGGACACCTACTTTGCGTTAATGATATGCAAGGTAGGCGTTCCCGTCTAAAAAATTGACTCCGAGGCATGTGTGCCATATTTACACTCCCGGGCAAAATTCACGCCCAGGAGTGGGCGGGTCCAAAAAAATGACATACGGCCGCTTTTGCGCCATTTTTTAGCGCCTGGACAAGGCAGGCGTTAAGGGACCTTTGGGCTCGGAAGGAGCCCAGAGGTGCCCTCCCATGCCCCCAGGGACCCCCCCTGTCACCCTTATGGCCCTAGGTGCTTTCAAAAAGCAGCAACTAAGGCTTGAGTCACAGACATTTAGAAACCCCTTTTGATTAGGAGAGAGAGCTTCACGGCTGGTTTTCAGAGATGGTGCCCCCACTATCTGATGGAATTCAGTGGAAGCTCAAAACATTGTGGGTCAGGTAGACTGAATGTCTCCAAGATAGCAGCAGAACCTCTTTCTTCCGCAACAGCAAAGGGCAAACCCCACTTCCGCGGGTGCATAGAAAGAAGCATAAAAATCTGCTACTTTATCAAAGTAAAAGTCAGTCCATTAATTTCACCTGCCCAGGGACAGAGGCAGAAGTGGACTCAAGCAAGCAGGATCCAAAAAAGGATTAACTAACAAACAGCTCCCTCGCTGGGTTCTTGGGGGCATATTTAAGAAAAGGGGCGCTGCACAAAGTGCAGCACCACTTTTCTGGCGCCCCTTGCTAGGGGCTCTTAATATGCCCTGTGGTGTGGCTAATTTTGGCATTAAAAAAAGCAGCACAAACTTCACAACAAGCCCTGTGATACATTTTCTGGGCTTCCTGGTACTTTATTTTATCATCAGTGTTAAAATGTGTTCCCCACAAGTTCTGTAGGCACTTACAGTTTTTCTTAAGAGCAAGGTGAGAAGTGGAAAACCATGGCACTAGTAGGCAAGTCCTGCAGAACCCTACCATCAATTGAACCCTCCAAATTGAAAGTATTATTAGAAAGAAGACTTAAATGCAGAAGGGCCAAGCTTAGACCAATGCCGCCTTAAAGACTCTGTGGTCATGAAAGTAGTTGCTGTGATCTTAACCAGTATTACTGCCAGAGCCCCTAAGTAATCCATCCAGGGCAGCAGAATAGGTGGTCAAACCTCCAGCAGGGGCAGATTGGAAAAGATAGGCTCAATAGTATGACTCACTAGTTGCGTAGAGCCTTTAACTAGTTGGACTAAACCAAACACTTTTAAATCATCCAATAAATGGTAGGTTGTAGTACTAGTTAGATCATCAACATGAACATTGAGATCCCCAAAGTATGTTAAATTAGAAAATCTGGGAACATACATTTCACAACTGAACCGGGCAGCCAGTAAACCAGGGATCATAAGAAAATAAAACTGTTAGATACTTTAACCGAAAAAACGTATGGCTTTACAGTCAGGGATATCATGTTTTTCTGTAACAGGTGAATCGTTGCTTAAAAATAACTGCAAGCCTCCCGCTAGCATTACCCTGTTGGGTATAGGAGGCTATTTCATAGCCAACTGGGAGGACTTAAGCAATGTCAGGCATGGAGATCAGTGATCCAAGTATTTGTAAGGAAGACAGCATCCAAACGGTAATCAAGAATAAGATTAAATACCTCAAGATTGTGATTAGCCAGGGAGCGCCAGTTAAGGCTCATCAGGAAATCCTACCCTGGTAAAGGTACCATGGAATTAGGCTCAGAGAAATGAAGTTGTGATGGAGTATCTCTCCATTGTGCTGGAAGAGGATTGTGGGCTGAGTGTCCAATAGTATCGGCAGAAATGCAGATCGTCTCAGGAGCTCGGTGTACCAGTACTGGTGTGGCTACTCTGAGGCAATGAGAATTACAGTCAATTGATCAGTCTTCACTTTCCTTAGTACCCGCTATCAGGGGAATTAGAGGAAAGGTATATACAAAGGCAATGGACCAACTGATAAAAAAAACTAAAAAAACATCACCCATGGATCTTGACGGAACTCTTATTCATGGAAGTCTGATAGTGTTTGACTGAGTGCATCAGCCTGATTGTTTTGGCATCCTTGTAGGTGATCAAGCATTGACAAGCCAGTCATCCAAGTATGGGTATACTTGGTTAGTGACTGTATCCTCTGAGGAAGGTAGCAAGTGAAGCTAGGCATTTAGTGAATATAGTAGACACTGATTTGTGATCAAATGGAAGTGCTTTAAATTGATAATGCTACCCAAACACTGAAAAGCAGAGGTACTTCATGTGCTTCCAGTGTATAGGGATGTGGAAATGCACATCCTGATGATCTAGGGAAGTCATGTAATCTCCCCTTCCTCTCCCCCTCCCCCGAAGCATTGGTAGAACGTCTTGAAGTGTAAACATGCAAAAATACTTTTTTCAGGAACTTGTTAAACTCCCTAAGGTCTAGAATCAAGCCTTCATTGTCCCGTTATTGGCTTCTTCCAAAAATAATCTGGAATAAATTACCTGGTTTCTCTGCCTCTCCGGACTGTCTCTATTGCTCCCTTGATGAGGAGAAGAATAATTTCCTGCTATAGATCCCTCAAATGAAGATCATGTTCCTAATTGGGCAGACTGACAGGTGGTTCTGTACAAACTAAAATGAGTGCACAATCTGCCGCATCCATTAGTCCGATGCTATGGACTCTCATTCGGGAGAAAAAAGGAAAATTCTCCAGCGACCTCCTGAGATCAGGCTGTGGGGAGACAAGCTCTATTTTGGTTGTTGTGGGAGCACGCTTGAGAGGTGCTTTTTTCTGTCCAGACAATCTGCCGTACAGTCATGCCACTCCTCATTATTCCCATGGTCTTGCAATAGTCTGTCCTCTTCCTTTAAATCAGGATACACTGACTTTGTTGAGTCCTTGTCTCCCATATCCAGTGATGATTTGACAGTCCTGGGAGGAAGGTCCGTTGAAGGTGAAAGAGAAGGTGATGGAGGCATGGTCATCAGAGGTGGTAGCAGAGGAGGTAGTCGAGGCTGGATAGACGTAGGTTGACTGTCAGGCTGCTAAGGGAGAAATCTTTGAAAGGTAAACCTCTGAGTTTTTATAGTAACAACAAGGTCCATAGTATTGAGGGAGGCTGTGGCTGATGCTCATACTCCTGTTAAGCAGCATCCTTCTCCTATGCATCTTCCTCAAACTCATGTACATAATACACATCCATCTCAGTAGAGCTATAGGCCACCTCCAAGGTATCATCGGTGCTGAAATCTGCATCCAGTTCTGAGTCCAGAATTAGGGTGGGAAGAATTGCCAGCACTTTTGTAGATGAAAACGTGGCTGATGTAGAAAAGACAGTCGTCAACTAAGTTGACAGTGTAGATGATGAGGTGGTAGGTATTATCTCCAAGTTTGCAGTCAATGGTGAAAGAAGGCTTGCCGTCAATGGTGAAAGAAGGCTTGCCGTCAATGGTGTTGTCATCAAAGGTATTAATGTCGACGGCAGAGGAAGAGACATCATTGGAGTGTTGGATGAGTGTCCTTTTCAACGATCTTATTGCCACAGGTGCTGCCACCGTTGATAAGGGTCTACTTGTCAATGGGGCCATCATCGACGATAATCTCTTCACGGTCGCTTACAAGGTCTGTCCCAGAGGTGACAACAAGAAGGTCATTGACCACTACGTTTTTTTGGCATCATTGACAAGGATGAGGTAGAAGTTGCCACCGAGGACTAGCACTTTGTCAGAACTTCACGGGAGCTGATTTTTCACGCAGGTTTTTGCTTAGGCTGGTGTTCCTCATGCCTGGAGAATTTTCTAAGGAAATTCCAATTTTCTCCTATGAGGAAGTGGGTGCAGGAGCTTTGGGATGCAAGTCCAAGTCTGGAAACCCCACGTTTTTGCCTTCGTGAAGTTCTTGGTGGAGAACTTTTCAAATTTCATCCCCAGATGAGGGGATATCCTAATTAGGAGGATTATTTCTTCATTTCCAGTACATAAATTGCCAACCTCCTTTCCCTATCCTTCAGTGTTTGAAGAAAAGGTTTTAGAAGTGTTGCAGTGTGAAGTCTTGCATGCTGGATAATAAATACATTGCTCTTGTAGGTCATCGGTAAGGATCCTTTTCTAACCACAGGTAGAGCAGGATTTGAAGAGATTTTTGTTTCTCTTAGTCATGATGACAGTAGTGACAGAGGAAAGGTCCCCCGGGTCCAGAAAATTGATAGTTTCCACACAAAAAAACAAACAAATTCAACAAAAGTGGAGGGCAAAGGCAGAGAAGGCAATGTCCAACAAATGTATTTTTAACATGGAACCTCAGTTCCCCTCTAGCAAAACCAGAAGACAGCCTGTAGGCCAGAAAGGGAGGATAAAGGGCATCTAAAAAGCCTCTAGGCAGCTTGGAGCCCTGTATTAAGCCCTGTACAGACAGCAGGTTGAAAGGAACACATTCTCTTCCAGTCCCTGTCCCCCACACTTCCACTTCGCTACTCCTCTACTGAGACAAACACACCACTAGCATACTTTGAGACCACTGCACAGTGTGTGGCCCAAAAGAACCCAAACTAGAATACCGCCTCAGAAGAACAGCAGATATAAGCACAAACAGAGCTGTTCTGAAAAGACCCAATAGGAAATCCATGATACAATGCATCAGCTTTGGACAAAAGGTATAAGCTTAGCAAACCAGCAGGGAAGTGTTGCAATTAACCCTTTTCACATGAAAAAGGGTGGTTCACGATGTAAAAGTACATAGGGCCACGGCAAGGGATGCACTAGGGTATTAGAAATGACCCCAGTTCCTCTTACCTATGAGAGGCAGCCTCCTGTCACAAAGTCAGTCATTCACTGCAGTACTAGGCCCCAGTCACTCTTTACCTGTGCAAGGTAGCCTACTGTCACAAAGTCAGTCAATACCTGCAGTACCAGACCTACCTTTACACTGGAAGACGTCTCATCCACAGTATCCTCCCTTGTACTTATTCATAGAAATACCGCGAACAAGCTACCCAAGGCTTGTGAAGATCATCCACAAAGAAGAACCTAGTGTACTCAATACACTGCTTTAAGCCATTCTTCTCTTTTGCAGTTACAGAAGAGGGAGGTAATTGTGTTTTGTTTTGTTTTCTTATGCAGCTGGAAATCAAACAAGCATTGGCCCACAGATACTGCCTCTGCAAACTATCTGCTCTGCCCATGGCTTTTCGTGATGCTGTACACTCTTGGGGGAGGGGAAACAAAAGGTGGTCATTACAACCCTGGCGGTCGGTGTTAAAGCGGCGGTAAAACCGCCAACAGGCCAGCGGTAAAAAAAATGGAATTACGACCGTGGTGGAAACCGCCAACATAGACAGCCACTTTAACACTCCGACCGCCACAGCAGTACAAACAAACACCGCGGTGGTAACCGCCAACAGACAGGCGGAACACAATGTACCGCCCACAGTATCATGAGAGGCCAATCCGCCACCTTTTCCGGGGCGGATTCACCGCGAACAAAAACACAGCGGAAACAGGACTTCGAAGGGAAAACGCTCACCTCTACACACCCCATGAGGAACCAGGACGCCATGGAGCCGGAACTTCAGATACTCCCAGCCTTTATCTTCCTGCTCCTCCACCAGGAGCACAAACACCGGCGGCGAAGACCACGGTGAGTACTGTACCTACGACACAGGGGAGGGGGGAGGGAAAAAACAGTGACACACGCAATACGCAACACCCCCACCCTCACCCACGACAACACACACACCAATACATATTGATACATCACAGTTACACCCCCTATACCCCCCTGGAAGAATGCAAGAACAAAAGGAAATGAGTCGAATGATTGTAATATATTAAAATACAGTAATCAAAAATATTTACATATATACACATTTACACTAAGAACAATTATATACACCAAGAACACATGTCCAAGGGATTCCACCATCATAGTCCGTGGACCACTGGGCCCAAAAGGCATGGGCGAGGCCCACAATCAATACCTGAACAAGACGGAGAGAACACTGCAGGGGCATCAGATAGAAATAAAACAGGCACCTCAGGGGGAAGGGAAGGGGGGGGCACCTCAGCCGGATGAGTGCACGACACCAGATCCACAAGGGGGCTCCATGCCCATTGATGTATCCTGGGGAGTGCAAAGCCACAGTCTCTCAAGTCTCTCCAGTGGGTGGGTTGCCCACTGTTCAATCCTGGGGAGTGCAAAGCCACAGTCTCTCAAGTCTCTACAGTGGGTGGTTTTCCCACTGTTCAATCCTGGGGAGTGCAAAGCCACAGTCTCTCAAGTCTCTACAGTGGGTGGGTTTCCCACTGTTCAATCCTGGGGAGTGCAAAGCCACAGTCTCTCAAGTCTCTACAGTGGGTGGTTTGCCCACTGTTCAATCCTGGGGAGTGCAAAGCCACAGTCTCTCAAGTTGATAACAGTGGGTGGGTTGCCCACTGTTCAATCCTGGGGAGTGCAAAGCCACAGTCTCTCAAGTGGATAACAGTCTCCACTGGTTCTGGAGGGGGCTTTGTGCCCAGAGTGCTTCATCCTACCAAGGACTGAGGTAGTGGCTGCATTTCTCCACTGGTTCTGGAGGGGGCTTGGTGCCCAGAGTGCTTCATCCTGCCCGTGGCGGCCTCAGTAGCGTAGTAATCATTGGCGCTCACTGTCCTGTGGTGGTGCTGGTGGTCTTGTCCTGGGCCGTGGGGCGGCTGCTAGCGGTCCTCTCTTGTGCAGCGGGGCTGCTGCTGCTGGCGGTCCTGTCTTGGGCAGTTGGGCTGCTGCTCGTCCTGTCTTGGGCAGCGGGGCTGCTGGCGGTCTTGTCCGCCGTGCTGATCTTCACAGACTTGCCGGTTTTAATGTGCCCCTTCCCCAGCTTGGATGGTGTCGCAGCTGTCTCCACACTCCCAACTGTACCCCTGGGAGCAGCTTTGGTGGCGGATTTCTTTCCCCTCTCCTGCTGGGCACTGGCCAACTTTTTATGCTTGACAGGTGGGGGACTGTCCGTACTCTGGCTCCTTGCCACACTGGCTGCCCTGCTGCACTCCATAATTCGGTGACTACTGGCACCACTGGTCCAGCCGATGTTGTGGCTGAGGTGCTAGGTTGGGACCTGGAGAGTCGGGCCCTAGGAGACTTAAGGGGTGAGGGAAGGGGAGGGAAAGAGGTCAAGGGTGGCCAGGAAAAGTTTCTTGGGAACACTGGGACGGGTAGCTGGAGGGGGTTTGGGAGTGGAGGAAGAGGTAGTGGTTGTAGGAGGTGTACGTTTGCTGACTGTGGGTGAAGGTGCATGGGCTGGAGGCTGTCGTGAGGTGGATGGCTGTTGGGTGGGTGTGTGGCTGCGTTTTTGTACCTTGGGAGGTGGCCTCACAGAAACACTGGGAGAGGCAGCGGCGTAGGAGACAATACATTTCTGGGGGGGACAGGGACAGCCTTGGGGACTTTCAATCAACCCTATATAAATCGCTCATTGTTTACGAACTGCACGCTCTGATAAATATACACAATCATATATATTGGAAGTGAAATAGGGAGCAAGGAAGGCATGTTTTCACAGTCTGAAAGTATCTTTAATTGTTATTTACATTCACAAAATAATTAGCTCAAATGTGAAAACAACATGTTGATTAACCTTGCCTCTTCATGCACCAAGCAAATAAATGTAGGAGGGTAAAAAGGAAGAACATACCCTTTGCGCCCCACACCCACCATGCCCTTCGCCTCATGCCAATTGGAACCGCACTGGAGATATCAAAAGTGATTACATACAAGAGTTGTAAACTGTGCTCGGAAACCATAGTTCTAATAGCACTTCTATCCCTGTGTGTGATCTTGGGCAGCTCAGCTCCACATCAGTCATAACTAGAAGCATTTCAACTGAAGAAGCTCTTGTAGTTACAGGCTATATAAATATGGATTCTCTAATCTCTGTATAGACTGCAGTCATTAATTTCTTTAGAATCCGCTGTTTGTGATGCACCAAGTCACTGCGTATAAAGAAAAGACATTCACTGATTATAAAGAAAAGACATTGGAAAATGACTATGATAGGGTTATTACAGTCGAGTTCTGACATTACAGTGCCTTCTGCCAGAGCTAGCAGCCAAGGTAAAAGGCAGATCCGGTCACAGATCATATTTAATGTAGCTGTTTAAAGCAAAAAACTGAATGTTGCTTTTCTTTCTTCTGCTCTACCTTAATAGAGTCGGAATGATAGAAGCTTTGCACTAAGGTTTTAAGTGGTTTGTGGGAAAGTTGGTGGTGTGACCATGTATTATATGGGGTAAAATACCCCTGACATACATAAGGATATTGCAAGTCACCTTGAAGTTCATACGTTATGAACAAGCATTGGCAAAACCAATAGGTCTCGCCTATGCAAGTTCTATTGCCTTTGCAGATGTGTTTTAGCCATGCTGTACACTAGTGAGACTACTATTCAGCATGGCTCAAAGTTAATGGCATAAAGGAGAATGATGTGTCATCGACTGGTGTGTCGTAGTGTCATGGAGTAAGTAGAGTGTTCTAAAATGGAGCAGTAAACTAACTTTAAAGGAACAGGGGTCCCTTGAATAAAATGCAACACCACTCCCATAAACAATGATATTAAAGTAGTATGCAAATGGAATGTTTCATACATTTATTCAATCAAAATATAAAAGATCAAATGTAGTGGGAAAACATCAACAGGGGAAATCGAGAAAGACTGGTATTCGGGCATTACACAAGTTATCTGGATGACCCAATGTCACCAATTACAAGAAAAATGTAAAACGTAACCTATATAGTACAGTGATTTAGAGGAGGCTGGCCTGGTTCTTATTGGGTACCTATGGTACTTACACCTTATACCAGTTCCAGTTATCCCTTATTAGTGAAATGTAGGCAGTGTCTAGAAGCCAGGCTCTCTAAGGGTAGCTGTAGCCAAGGCTTATCTAGGAGACATGCAAAGCTCATGCAATACCACTGTAGTCACACAGCACTCACCCACATGAAAGAAAATATTCAGTGTTACAAAAATAAAGGGACTTTATTTTAGTGACACAAATGCCAAAAATACCATAGAGACTATACTCCGTCAGGAGGTAAGTAATACACAATTATATATACTAGTATGCAGCAATAGCAATAAAAACAGTTAGAAAAGTGCAATTAGTGAAAATCACAATGGTTAGAAATGGGCCTAGGGGAAACACAAACCATATACTAAGAAAGTAGAATGCGAATGTCTGTTTCCCACCTAGGCAAGTGTGGTGTGTAGAGGGGCGCTGGGAGTATTAGAAAACACCAAATGTCAGTAATAGAACCCACCTCAGAGCCCAGAAAAGCAGGAGTAAATCACAGAAACTTTCCTAGAACACACAAGAACACAAGAAATAAGATAATGCAAGAACCAGAAGAGACTGCAAAACACCATTGATGGATTCCTGGACCTGAAGACCTGTGGAAGAAGGGGACCAAGTCCAAGAAGCACAGAAGAGTCCAGGGAGGACAGGAGCCCCTGCTAACCGGAATCAAGGTGCAAAAGAAGAACCACTGGTGAAGAACAACAGTCAGTACTGCACCCAAGAAAATGGATGAAGGTTCCTGGTTGGTGCAGATGATATCCCACACTGGATGGATGATTGCAGTCTGGTTTGCATCGTTGGATTCTGCCAACAAACCTTGGCACACGCAAAGCTCACGGTTAGCGTAAAATGGCACTGCCTGGGATCAGGAGGGACCTGGTGGACTCTACCCAGGAGGAGGAGTCAGAGGGGGCTCTCAGCAACTCAGAGAGTCCACAGAAGACCAGCCAGTGCACACAGGAGTCCTCCAGCACGGGGACAAAGGAGTTGCAAAAGGAGGCCCACGCAGCACAAAAACAAAGGATCCCACATCGCCAGAGAACCACTCAGGAAGCTGTGCATTGCAGAAAGGAGTGCTGGGGGCCAGAGTTTCATTGTGCACAAATAATTTCATAGAAGGATGCCAACAAGCCTTGGCAACTGAAAAACACGTGGTGAACAGGGTTACTGTCTTGCATGGGAAGGCAAGCTCTTACCTCCACCAAAGTTGGACAGTAGGACGTCAGGACCATGGGGACTACTTCAGTCCACCACCCGTGATGTAGGATCCATGTAACTCAACAGGAGAGGGGACCCAAGCAGATGGTCGTCGTTGCAGAGAGGTGCCTGCTGAAGCAGGGGAGTGACTCCTTCGCTCCAAGGGAGATTCGTTCATTCTTCTGGTGCAGGCTGAAGACAGGCTGTCCTCTGAGGATGCACAACTGGGAAACAGTTGCATTTGCTGGCAAGAGCTGAAGATAAAATGTTGCAGAAGTCGTCTTTGCTTCGTTGTTGCAGTTTGTGGAGTTCCTGGAGGGTCCAGATGTAGTATTTTCACTGAGAAGGTGAAGTAAAGGATGCAGAGGATTCCTGCTGGAGTCTTGCAATCCAAATCTGAAGAACCTCCCAAAGGAGAGACCCTAAATAGCCATGAAAGGGGGATTGGTCAGCTAAACAGGTAAGCACCTATCAGGGGACGGCTCTGACACCACCTGCTGGCACTGGCCACTCAGATGCTCCCAGAGTTCGCTGCCAACTTGGAATCCAAGATGGCAAAACACAGGGACCATCTGGAGGAGCTCTGAGCACCACACCTGGGGTGGTGATGGAAAGGGGAGAGGTCACTCCCCTTTCCTTTGTCCAGTTTCGTGCCAGAGCAGGGACTGGGGGTACCTGAACCAGTGTAGACTGGATTATGCAAGGAGGGCACCAAATGTGCCCTTCAAAGCATTTCCAGTGGCCTGGGAACGGAAGCTACCCCTCCCAAGCCTGTAACTCCTATTTCCAAAGGGAGAGGGTGTAACATCCCTCTCCCAAAGGAAATCCTTTGTTCTGCCTTCATGGGCTTGAGCTTCTCAAGCAACAGGAGGGCAGAAACCTGTCCGAGGGGTGGCAGCAGCTGGGCCTGCCTGGAAAACCTCAGATGGCTGGAATGGCAATACTGGGGGTCCTCTGAGGAGCCCCCAGAGTGCATGAAATCATACAACTAATGCTTGCAAAAGCCTTGGGTTATGATTTCAACATGTTTGATACTAAACATACCTATGTTCGGAGTTACCATTATGTAGCTGGGAATAGGTAGTGACCTATTTCAAGTACACGTGTAAAATGGCATCCCCGCACTCAGGAAGTCTGGGAAAATGGTCCTGGAGGTCGTGGGGGCACCTCTGCTAGTGCAGGGGTGCCCTCACACACAGTTATTCTGCACCCTGCCCTCAGGGCTGGAGGGCCTGCTATAGGGGTGAATTATAAGTGACCTGGTGCAGTGCAACTGGCAGTGAAAGGGTGCATGCACCTTTTCACGCAGGCTACAATGGCAGTCCTGCAGAAGACTTTGCATGGGCTCCCTGTGGGTGGCAAAAGAAATGCTGCAGCCCATAGGGATCTCCTGGAACCCCAATGCCCTGGGTACCTAAGTACCATATACTAGGGACTTGTAAGGGGGCACCAGTATGCCAATTTTGGGTGAAATACTGGGTTACCAGTATGCAACAACCATAATTTAAGGGAGAGAACATAACTACTGGGGTCCTCATTAGCAGAATCCCAGTAGACACACTTAAACACTCTGGCAAACAGGCCAAATGTGGGGGTAACCAAGCTAGAAAGAGGCTACTTTCCTACAAGGTTAGCATCCACAATAATGATTTACAAGCTTTTATAAACCGACTTTTACATGAATGACTCAAATAGTGAATCAAGAAGTCATTAGCTCATAGTACCCATGCTTATGCCAACTTATGTACAATATCACAAATTCAAGTCAAGGTACTTTGGCCGACGATATTTTGATCCCCTAGACAAGTATCAGGATCATCCTAAACCTTCGTTAAGCTTGAGTTAAAAGGGTTACATAGTGCTTGTAACCAAAACGGTGAAGATAAATCGGACTCACTTCTCATATGAGTGAGAAGGCAATCAATGGAGATCTGGATCTCTAATCAAGTGCCAATGTCATAAAGTAGTAGTAGAGTGGAGTAGTGTCACAGTGTAATAGAGTATCATAGAGTGGAGTGGCAGAGTGTCGTAGAGTGGAAAGGCATAAGGAAGAGTGAACTGGAGTAGAGTGAAGGTAAGTAATGTGAAGTGGCATAGAGAAAGTTGGGTAGAGTGTTACAGTGAACATAGTACATTGTTGTATAGTGGAGTGGCATAGAGGGTTGTGCAGTGGTGTTGAGCAGAGTATCGTAGATTGAAGTGGCATAGAGTGGTGTGGAGTGGCATACAGTGGAGTAAAGTGGAATGGAGTGGCGTATAGGGAGTTGTGTAGGGAGTTACAGAGTGGAGAAAGTGTTAGAGTTTAATGGAATAGAGTGTCAGAGTCTAGTATCATGGAGTGTAATGTCAGAGTGAAGTGTCAGAGTGGAGTTGGGGGGTCTAGAGTGAAGTGGCTTATAGTACAGTGGTGCAAAGTAGATTGGTGTAGAGTGTAGTGGTATAGAGTGCATTGGTTTTGAGTAAAGTGGTGTAGAGTGCATTGGTGAATACTGCACTGGTTTAGCGTACAGTGCAGTAGAGTGGTGAAGAGTAGAGGGGAGCAGAGTGGAGTGGCACAGCAAAGATTGCAGTGGTTCAGAGTGCTGTGTTGCACAGTAGAGTGGAGTGGTGCAAGGTAGAGTAGACTGGTGTAGAGTGCAGTGCAGTGATGCAGCGTAGAGTGGCATAGAGTGTAGTGGCATATAGTACACTGGTGTAGAGTGCAGTAGAGTGGCATATAGTTGAGCGGTGCAGAGTAGAGTGCCGTGGTGCAGAGTAGAGAGGAGTATAGTTCAGTGGCAGAGTGCAGTTTTGCAGAGTAGAGTGTCATAAAGGGCAGTGCTGTTGAGTAGAGTGGCATAGAATGCATTGGTGTAGAGTGCAGTGCTGTAGAGTGATGCAGAGTAGAGAAGAGTGGCGTAGAGTACAGTGGTGCAGAGTAGAATAGAGTGGCATAGAGTGCAGTGGCATGGAGTAGATTGCTGCAGAGTACAGTATAGTGGTGAAGGGTAGATTATTGCAGAGTGGAGCATAGTGATGTAGAGTGCAGTAGCATAGAGCGGTGCAGAGCAGATTGGAGTGGTGCAGTATAGATTAGACTGGCATAGCATAGAGTAGAGTTGCGTAGATTGCAGTGGCATAGAGGAGATGATTTCAAAGTAGAGTAAAGTGCCCTACAGTGGAGTGGTGTAGAGTAGATTAGAGTGCAGTGGTGCAGAAAAGAGTGCAGTGGGACAGAGCCCAGTGGCATTGAGTGCAGTGGTGCAGAGTAGAGTGGCGTGGAGTTCAGTGGCAGAAAGTGCAATGTTGCAGATTAGAGGGTCGCAGAGTACAGTGGTGTATTTTAGAGTGACAGAGTGCAGTGGCATAGAGTGCTGTGGCACAGAGTACAGTGGCATTGAAAGCAGTGGAATAGAGTGCTGTGGTGCAGAGTAGATTGGCATAGAGTGCAGTGGGATAGAGTGCATTGGTTTTGAGTAAAGTGGTGAACAGTGCACTGGCAGAGTGCATGGGTGTAGTGTACAATGGTTAGAGTAGAATAGCATAGATTGCAGTGGTGTGGTGTAGAGTGGAGTGGTACAGCATAGATTGCAGTGGCGTAGAGTAGCACAGAGTGGAGAAAAGTGGTGTAGGGTGCAGTGGCATAGGGTAGATTGTTTCAGAGTAGAGTGAAGAAAAGATAGAGAAAAGTTAATATACTTCAATATGCTGAAGTATGTAACGATAACACCAACATAAATAATAACGCTAGGCATAACGGCTCAAAATGAAATATGGCTTCTCCTTGTTAGCCACGCTGTAATCAAGCGCTTCATTAGCTAGAAAACAAAACATTAAACATAAATGTTAGAAAAATATACCCTTCTAATAGCTAAATTGTGTGAAAAGGTAAAATCTGGGCTCAATCTGGACTTCACTGTTTCACCAACTGGTGTGATCTTAGGCAAATACAAATATTGTGTTTCACAGAGTCTTCTTTCTAGCCTGCAGGTGTCAGGCTGAGTGGGACTCTGTTCTCTCTTTAGATCTTCCTCATTGTCTTGCAGCTCCTCTTGAAGGCGTCCTGCAGTGCTCCTCTTCAAGGCAGCAGGTGATGCAGATAATCATCCAAAACTCTTTTCTCCTCCTCGTGCCCTTTCTTCTTATGAGCACCATTAATGCCCACAGCTGTGAACAGGACAAACAAAAGGGCAGAGGGCGCAGGGGGCCTCCGGACTCACCTTCATTCTGTTACCATCATATTGGAGGATGGTCGGTACAGGGCTATCATAAGTAGCGCTTTTGTGTGCTAATGGCCCTCTGAATAATAGACGTGAGAGGGGAAATTATTGTGTCCCCTTGTCCCCCCCACCTCCGTCCCCCACCCTCCAAAATCTGGGGGGGGATACATCCCCTGCATCCCCCACACTTCCTACGCCCATGGGGAGAGGACACAGGGGACATGTGAATGGTAGTGGGGGTGGTGACTGCACGTGAGCGGGGTGTGCTGGTGGGTGTGCTGGTGATGGACGTAGTGACTGAGGATGTAGTGCATGCAGGTTTGAGTGGAGACGAGATAGGGAGGGAGGAGATAGACGAGGAGGAGGGGACACAGTGGAGGTTGGTGTGTCTGCATGGGTCTGATGCTTGCGTGAGTGCCTGTGGGATGTGTGGTGCTTATGTTTGCCAGAGCTTCCCTTGTGTGTTGAGGCGTGTGCATGCTGGTCTGATGGTGTGCTTGGGATAGGCTGAGGTACAGGGGTGTGGGTCTGGGTGGAGGAAGTTGGAGGGGGGAGGCTAGAGACAGGGACAATGGCTGCCATCGGTGCTGAGGCCAGAGTCGGAAATGCTCGCTGAAGGGCTGCCTGACCAGAGTGAATGCCCTCCAGGTATGCATTGGTTTGTTGCAACTGCCTCTCTACACCCTGGATGGCATTCAGAATAGTAGACTGCCCAACAGTGCACGACCTGAGGAGGTCAATGGCCTCCTCACTGAGGGCAGCAGGGGTGACTGGGGCAGGGCCTGAGGTGCCTGGGGCGAAGGTGATGCCCACCCTCCTGGGTGAGAGGGTACAGGGCAAAAGCTGAGGTGTTGCTTGGGGGCTGTGCTGGTAGGGGGGGGTGGCGGCTGTACCTGTAGATGCGTGGGGCACAGATGGGCCTGCCACCGCAAGGGAGCTCCCATCAGAGGAGGAGTCCGTATCGCTGGTGTCAGCTCCTGTCCCTGCCGTGGAGCTCCCCTCGCCCTCCATCCCACTGGTGAATTCAGACTCCGTAGTGTCGCCCTCCAGGGCCATGTGGGATGCAGCTCCCTCCTGCTCCGGTGCCACTGCGCCTCCGCTTGTTGATGCTAATGCACACAAGAACAGGGAGAGCACAAAAAGGGGGGTGGGGGGGGAGACAGAAGAAAAACATGTTGAGTGCATGCAATACCGCTACCGTGGGCAGACACGACAGACACAGAAGCCCCCTGCACTACGCCGCGCACTTGGAGTCCACTATTCAATCCCAGGCACATGGGTTACAAGGCTATGGGCGATTTCTGCACACATGGATGTCACAGGAGCCTGACTAGGTGTAGTTGGCACTGTACACAGGTGGGGTGGGGTGCCACAGGGCCTGCCTGAAGTAGGGTCCTTGCCTACTAAACTCACCCTGGCCTAGGGGAACCCACAGCCCACCTTCCCCCACCCAGACACCTCCAATGCGCGCTGAATCAGCAGAATGAGAGTGTACTCACCCCCTTGTTGGTGCTGTGATGCCCTCAAGCACCCATCAAACTCCGGGTACCCCCACCGCCACCGCCAGGATCCTGAACATCAGGAGGGTCACCCTTCCCACGTTGGGAGGCCATCCCCAGCTGGGCCTCCACCGTCTTCTTGCTCCAGCGGCGAATGGTGGGCACTGACCTACAGGAATAGTACAGGGGAAAAGGAGAAGATATTACCGCCCGCACCGTCACAGTCATTAGCCCGCATCCCTACCCTTGCCATGACGCACATGCACTCACCGTCTTTTCATGCATGCCTCATTCTCACCCCTCCTATCTTTCATCCGCCCCACTCCACACAGGCATTGCCCATACAGCATGCTCACAGTGTACTTACCTGTTTATCTGGAGGACCGTAGAGTAGCGTGTACTGGGGAGGACCCCATCCACGAGTTTCTCCAACTCCTCCATGCTGAAGGCAGGGGCCCTTTCCCCAGACACACGTGCCATTGTCTCTTCCAGACTGAGGTCACAGCAGCACTTGCAGTGTAGGTCCTCTCCTGTCGCAGATCAGGTATCAAGTGATTAAACAGATAGAAAATGGCGGTCACGTCCGCAGCGCTGCATACCGTCACCGCCGGCGTACATCGTCATTGGCTCCTGGGACCCATAGGGTCCAATGTTAACCAATGCAGGATTGCGACACGGTCTTCGACCGCCTACCGCGACGGTGTACAACGCAAGCGCAGTTACCTCATATCCCCTTGTCCCACTTTACAGGTCAGGCAGCCGCCATTTCATGGGCCCACATGGCATTATTTTTTACTGCATCACACATATGTAGGCCTTGCCTAAACACTCATACAGGCTAATTTCGAATTGCTAATATTTTCAGAGTAAGCTGTGTCTATGTACCTAAGAGTTGGTTGACTCTCTGCTCGCTGTTCTCCTCCATAGGCACCGTCTGCTGGGGCGTGTGAGAAGATGGCGGCATCCTCCGGTGTACAGACCGCTGGTGGACCTGTCGACAATGGAGGAGCGACATGTGATCATCACCTACAGGCTTGATCCAGCCACAATCCATGAACTGTGTGCCCAGTTGGAGCCAGACCTGATGTCAGCTATCCACCATCTCACAGGAAACCCCCTCAAGTGCAGGTGCTGTCAGTACTCCATTTCCTAGCAAGCAGGTCTTTTCAAACTACAGTGGCCATAGCATCAGGGATGTCCCAGCCTATGTTTTCCAACGTGTTGTCCAGAGTGTTGTCTGCCCTGCTGAAACACATGCAGAGCTTCATCGTTTTCCCTCAGGTGGAGGATTTGCCTACAGTAAAAGGTGATTTCTATGCCCTGGGACATATCCCCAACATCATAGGTGCCATTGATGGGACACATGTGGCCTGGGTACCCCCCGCAGGAGTGAACATGTGTACAGAAACCAGAAGAGTTACCATTCCATGAATGTGCAGATGGTGTGTTTGGCAGACCAGTACATCTCCCATGTTAATGCCAAATTCCCTGGCTCAGTGCATGACGCTTACATCCTGCGGAATAGTAGCATCCCTTATGTGATGTGGCAACTCCAGAGGCACCGGGTGTGGCTATTAGGTGAGCACATGGACCCAATACAGTGGGAGTAGTTGTCTGGGTCTGTGGATGTCCCTATGAGTTTGTGTGTGTCTAAGTTGTCCCTCACCATTTGCAGGTGACTCTGGTTACCCCAACCTGTCATGGTTACTGACCCCAGTGAGGAATCCAAGGACAAGGGCAGAGGAACACTACAATGAGGCCCATGGGTGGACTAGGAGGATTATAGAGCGGACCTTCGGCCTCCTGAAGGCCAGGTTCCGGTGCCTCCATATGACAGGTGGTTCCCTATTCTACTCACCAAAGAAGGTATGCCAGATCATCGTGGCCTGCTGTATGCTTCACAACTTGGCTTTGCGATGACAGGTGCCTTTTCTGCAGGAGGATGGTCCGGATGGAGGTGTTGTGACAGCTGTGGAGCCTGTGGACAGTGAAGACGAGGAAGCAGAAGAAGAGGACATTGACATCAAGAACACAGTGATCCTGCAATACTTTCAGTGAGACACAGGTAAGAAGACAACACTGCCTGCTACATCTGATTTAAATGTACTACCTCTCTACTGTCTGTCATTTTCACCTAGTGTACGGTCACTGAGTTGTCACTTTCCCTTACGATTTCACAGATGTGGGTCCCACTGTGTGACATCTGCTTTGTTTCCTCATGGACTATAGCTGTGTGACATAGGTATGTTGACATTACATTTGAATGAGCATTTTGCCACTGTAATTGCTAATACACAATTTTGAAATCACAGACAGACTCCTGATTGTTTTGTGCTTTAAGGGTGTTTATTTAAGTGCTCAATATTGGAGGGGGTTGTAAAATGGTGAGGGGTGATGGTGGAGGAATGTCCATTGCAGAGTCCAGTCTATTAGTCTCACAGGTGCATTGTCCAAAGGGGCATAGGAAGTGGAGCTGGGGCAGTTTAAGAATGGACAGGGTGACAAGGTGGGACAAAAGGATAACAATCAGGGTGGTCTCATTTCTTGACGGGGGTCTTGGCATCGTTTTCTGTCTTTGTCCTCGGATCTCAGGGACCGTTTGTGGATTGTTTCTCCCTCTGCAGGGGGTGGGGTGCTGGTGTGGTGGTCCTGTGGCGGTGCCTCCTGTCCACTAGCGCCGGCGGAGGTGGTGGGCAGATCATCATCCAGGCTAGTGTCAGGGGTCCCTTGTTGTGCCAGTGTCCCTCCTGGTGTTGACGAGTTCCTTCAGCACCCCTACAATGGTGTCCAGGGTGGAATTGATGGATTTGAGTTCCTCCCTGAAGCCCAAATACTGTTCCTCCTGCAGCCGCTAGGTCTCCTGAAACTTGGCCAGTACCGTTGCCAGCGTCTCCTGGGAATGGTGGTAAGCTCCCATGATGTTGGAGAGGACCTCGTGGAGAGTGGGTTCCCTGGGCCTGTCCTCCCCCTGTCGCACAGCAGCCCTCTCAGTTCCTCTGTGTTCCTGTGCCTCTGTCCCCTGAACCGTGTGACCACTGCCCCCAGTCCCTGGTGTTGTTGGGGTGGTGGCTGGGGTAAGCCTGGGTTCCCTGTAGTGGTGGACACACTGCTGCTTGATGTGTCCTGGGGACAGAGGTATGGGCCTGCTGGATGGGTGCTGTGCTGGTGTTTCCAGAGGGGGGAAGGTCTGTAGTGGCTTGTGCCAGTGTGAGGGGAACCGACTATCCCGAGGTCCCAGATGGGCCGGGCTGGTCATCTAGATCCAGTTGGACGGAGCTGCTGTCATCACTGTGGGCCTCTTCTGTGGGTGGAGTGGACATATCTGGATTCTACTGTCTGGTGACGTTGGGTAGGGGTCCTGCAGGGGTATAAAAGCATGATTATTGCATCTGTGTGTGCCATGGTGTGCAATGGGTGGATGACCGTGTACCCCAGTGCTTGCATTCCTGTGTAGGACCTTCAGTGATAATGGTTTAGGCGGGTGTATGGGTATGTGCAGTGGCCATGCTTTGGTGATGGGTGTCCATGCTTTGGTGTTGCATGCAGGGCTTGGGTTTGGGATGTGTTGTTTGTGATATTGGGACATGTGTGAGGAGTTGGAGTGATGGGGTGAGGGTGGGGGTATGTGATGGCATGCAGGTAGGGTGGGGGATAAGGTAGTAAAGATTTGTCTTACCAGAGTCCATTCCTGCAGCTACTCCTGCAGGGCCCTCAGGATGCAGTATAGCCAAGACCTGCTACTCCCATGTTAGTTGTGGGGGAGGAGGTGGGGGTCCGCTGCCAGTCCTCTATACCACGATGTGGTGTCTTGAGACCACGGAACGCACCTTCCCCCATAGGTCGTTTCACCTGTTCCTGATGTCATCCCTAGTTCTTGGGTGCTGTCCCACTGCATTGACCCTATCCACGATTCTTCGCCATAGCTCCATCTTCCTAGCTATGGAGGTGTGCTGCACCTGTGATCCGAATAGCTGTGGCTCTACCCGGATGATTTCCTCCACCATGACCCTGAGCTCCTCCTCAGAGAACCTGGGGTGTCTTTGCAGTGCCATGGGGTGGTGTGGGTGATGTGTGGGGTGGTGTGCGTTGTGATGTGTGGGGTGATATTTAGAGGTGTGTTGTGTGAGGTGCGTGGATGTTATGTGAGTGATGGTGTTGAGTGCCTGTGGATGCTCGTTTGTAGATGGTGGTGTCTCTCTCTGTGCTTCTTTCTCAGTTGTCGTCGTAGGGGTTTGTGGGTGTTGTGGGTGTGTGTTTTATATTGTATTGGATGTGTGGGAGTGGTGTGTGCATGTGTATGAGGTGTGTGTATTTCGAATTGTCCAATGTGGCTGTGTTTTGTAAATGTGTGTGTATTTTGAGCGCGACGGTGTGTCCCGCCAATGGAATACCGCGGTTGAAAGACCACCGCGTGGATTAGTGGGTTGTGATAGTGTGGGTGTATTCCTGTTGGCGTGACAGTGGAGGTTTTTTTATCGCCAGTTTATCACTGACCTCTGGTGTGGCGGACTTGTGTGGGTGTCTAGATTTTGGCAGATTCCGGGCTTTGGGTCATAATGACCGTGGCAGAATTCCGCGGCGGTGTGTTGGTGGTCTTCTGCACGGCAGTAAGCGGCTTTTACCACCAATATTGTAATGACCCCCAAAATGTTTAGACCCAATGCAGTGCAACATAGATTTAAAAAAGGGTGCTTAGAGGGGACCGGTTACATCATTTTATTGCTGTGCATGCTTCACAATGCATGTCCACTCCAGTGGAATGACATGGGTGCCATTTTGTTTCTTTTTTTATTTATTTTTATTATACCAATTCAAGATGAGGGTGGGGGGGTTGTGGGTGGTGCAGCAGTGCACAAGAGAGAGAGAGCAACATGGGGAGAAATGTGGCAGAGGAAGAATTGTAAGGGGAGAAGCACACAATGGAGTGGGGCAGGAGTTGGAGAATCTGGGACGAGAAGCACTCAAGAGAGCAAGCAGCACAGAAGGGTGATAGCAAGACAGGGAGTGGGAAAGAAGAACTCGAGGGAGAGAATAGTATGGAGCACCGGGTGGGAGTATCTGGGTCAGCACAAAAGAAAGTGAGCTGCAAAACTCATGCACTCTCCTGGAGTGCTTAATCAAAATGAAAAAGTAGTTCCTTAAAAGTGAAGCGTGATAAAAAGGCTAAGCTCCCGGGGAGGAACAAATAAGAGACAAGGCAAGCCATTAAATACGAAGCAAGAAAATCAGTGTGATAAAGCCACCCAATTGTAAACAAAGGCAGACTTTAAGCCCACTAAGATCATAATATTCATTTTCAATTAGACAATCTTTGCTGTCTGGTATGCTCGACTTAAAAGAACAAGCTACTTAATCGAAGTAACACCTCTTCTGGTAGACAATCTAACTGGAGATTGCACACCTTTTTAAAAAATATATATATATTTGTATTGGTTTTATCAAGCATAACCTTACCAACAATAACTCACAACAGTGTTGCATACAATCTGCACATAGGTTACCGCAGTACAGAAGACCAGCTCAACAAGGCAACCCCAAGCTCCAAAGGGTGATCTGAACCATGATATCCATCAGTGCCAACAATTATTACTCACCCCTCCATCTCTCTGGACCATCAGATTATGGTCATACAGTATGTTGAGTTATCCCAGTCTCTGGGATTCTCGCCTGCCACAGGGGCTTCTGCTCGACCATTGGCATCCCGATCTAGGTCATGGTGGGTCCGCCAGGGCCCCCACACATTAAGAAAATTTATTTGTTCAGCCCTTAGCCATGTATAACAGTCTTTCTGGTTCTACACAGTATGTCATGCCAGTGACCCATTGGTTGAGGGTGGGTGGGGGGGGTTGGGACGCCCCACTGTTTAGAAATATGTTGCTTCACCAAGACAGAAGCCCCTATGTACAGAATAGGCACTGTTTCCTTGGCATGTACACATCACTAGGGATCCCCAGTATTGAGAAGTGAGGTGTGCACGTAACCTGTACTCCCAATATGGATGTCAATGTCGAAGTTACCACCTTCCAATACAGTTATATTTCTTGGGCAATCCCAGAGTTTGTGTAAGTATGAACCCAATTCCTCCTCCCATTTTAGGCAGTTGTGTGAATGTGCTCTCCCCGTTCGAAACAGTTGGCATCTACAATAATATATTTTGGTGGAGGACTTTAAGATGCATGAGTCTCAGGCTCGATTTAATCTCTACCTCCCTAGGGAGCATCAGGGTTGCCTCCCAAACCACATCTTCCACGGTGACCACATCTATCTCCCACTTAGTTCTAAGGGAATCAACGTTGCCTGGTCGTTTACTGGTCATGGTATGATTGGTAAGAATTGACCTCCAAGGCCATTACCCTTACCTGAGTATCTTGCTCTACAGAGGACTACTATCCTCCAGCTCCACCCGGGGATGTTCTCCACCCGTAAAGCATGTTGGAGTTGTAGATATTTAAAATGTTGGGAGTCGTGCAAATCATATTCCTCATGTAATTCGGTAAAAGACTTATACCTTCCCTTCCCGCTATGTCCCATTCTTGAGATGCCAACGAGGTCCCAGGCTGTTACCCCAGTCAGGTTCCTCAACTCATGCAATTGGTCTCCCACCTACAGGAGGGCCCTCCTAGATAACTTGCGTTTCCACTCTACAAAGGCAGTAGCTTTATCTTAGGCAGCCAGGGACATCTAATTCTGTTCCAACAGGGGGTTTAGAAAGGGAGATTTCTTTTCCACCTCTTTCCATTTCTTTTCCATCAGACTAATCTCTGCCCTCATTGCTGGGTCATCTCTCGGTTTGTTACCCCACCCATTTACTGTAGCTGAGCAACCCAGTAGTACGCTCCAAGGTAGGGCAGGGCAATGCCATTGTTATATACCAATCAATATAGAATGCGGAGTGCTATTCATAGGTCCCATCATCTCAGAAAAGGGAGCACAGGGTACCTTCGATTTTAGGAAAGAAAGCCTCGGGCATCAGCCAGGGAGAATTCTGGAGGACATATAGAAGTTTAGGCAGTGTGATCATTTTAAATAAGGCAGCTCTTCCTGTGATAGACAAGGGGAGGTGATGCCAACAATCAGTGTCGCTCTGAAACAGTTGCTAGATCAGCTTGAGGTTTCTTTCCAAGAACTTAGTCAGACATCGGGTTATTTCTGCACCAAGATATCGGAAACCATCTGTGGACACTATGAGCACCATACGGACTAAGGTTGTCGGAGGCCAAATCCCCCCATCTTGTACAAGCCTGACTTGTTCCAGTTAAACTTATAGCCTGCATAGCGTTCAAATGCATGAAACGCTGGCAGGACCGCAGGCAAGGAGATCAATGGCTCTGTTAAACAGAGCAGAATATTCCCTGCTTGGAGTGATACCTTCTCCGTTGGGCCTGTTACCTCTGGGAAGCCAATATTAGCACGGAGTGTCAGCCAACATGCCAATGGCTCTAGGCACAGAGCGAACAATAAAGGTGAAAGGGTAAACTCGCTTGAGTTGTTATAGAGCAGATGTACCCCTCTACAATATTTCAGGCTGGACCCCTATCTTTCTAGGACCTGGAATGGGTACCCCAAAGCTGACTTTCTCTGTGCCCTAAGCGAGGAGGGGTGCCAGCTCTTTCAAGTCAGGGCTGTAGTCGAGCCAATTGTATAGGCCATAGAGATTTTGACAGATGGACCTGCAAGGAATGAAGCCTGTCTGGTTCCTGTGCACTAGGGTCATATTAACGCATTCCAGGCGAAGTGCCCACATCTTGGTGAGGATCTTGATCTTCACGTTGAGAAAGGATCGGCCTATACAAAGCAAACCGTTTCGGGGCAGGATCCCTGTTTGGGTATCACCACAATGGTTGCCTTATGCAAGTCAGGTGGGAGTCCCCTCTCAGTCCTGCCTCTTCCAGGATCACCAGCTTATGTGGCCCCACCACTGATAGTGTTCGCTTATAAAACTGCACTGGCATGCCATTCGGGCCCGGTGTTTTCCCCGATTGCATGAGACACACTGGGGGTCATTTCAACCCTGGTGGTACAGGACCGCCAGGGCTGAAATGACGGAAGCACCGCCAACAGGCGGCGGTGCTTCCAAGGTCATTACGACGCCGCGGTCGCACCACTGCTAGCAGCGCTGCCCAGGGGATTACGAGTCCCCCTACCGCCAGCCTTTTCCTGGCAGTTTGAACCGGCAGGAAAAGGCTGGCGGTACGGGGAGTCGCGGGGCCCCCTGACAGGGCCTCATGCGGCTTTTCACTGTCTGCTCTGCAGACAGTGAAAAGCACGATGGGTGCAACTGCACCCGTCGCACGGCCGCAACACCGCCGGCTCCATTTGGAGCCGGCTCCCATGTTGCGGCCCACATTCCCGCTGGGCCGGCGGGTGGAAACTCTGTTTCTGCCCACCTGCCCAGCGGGGATGTCATAATGGGCACCGCGGGAGTGCGGCCGCATTGGCGGCTGCACGGCGGTTACAACTTGGCGAGCGGCGGTTGCCGCCCGCCAATGTTGTAATGAGGGCCACTGTCTCTTGAATTTCTGTGACCAAGAAGTCCTGTTCTAGGGTCATACAGTCTTCAAAGCACAAGCTTGGAAGGGCGAGTTCTGCCAGGAAGGTCTCACTGCCCACCGTGGACGCCGAGCATCACTCCCTATATATACAGTGTCATAATTTGGGGGAAAGCACTGTACAATTTTGCCATCTGTAGAAAGCAGAATACTGTCCAGGGTTTCCAGTTCCCCACCCATCTGCTCGCCACCTCAGTTCTACTGGGCCACGCTAAAAGACAACCAGCTTTGTCTCCCACTTCGTAAAGTTTACGTTGGGTCGCCAGTTAGTACTGCTTTGCGAAATCGTGGGTAAGGGAGTGATATTCCTTACTAAGAGCTTTAACATGGACTAACGTGATCTGGGCTTCAGTAGACGTGCATGCCTCTTCGGCGTCTCCTAACAGGGGTTCGATCGCTATGAAGTATGGAGTTTGTTCCGGGAGAGAATATTTTGGGCCCAGTACTGGTGTACCATTTTGTATGCCTCGCAGATTACACATCCGGGATCTTCCCGGGGCAGACCTATCAAGAGCAGTATCTATAACTGTACTGAAGTCCCCCCCTACTATGTTCAGATTCCCTGATGCTAAGATTTTGCGCACTGGTTGGTGAAGGCAGGGATATTAAGGGGGGGGAGTTGAGGGAGAAGGGAGGGAAGGAATGGTGGGGAGTGGAGGTGGAGGGAGGGGCGGAGTTTGACACTAAAGTACCAGTAGCGACTTCCTATCCCGGAAGCCCATACTCCAGTACTCCCCCTGGGCCCTGCCAGGTCCACCCTTCAATTGAGGGTTGTCCTTTGCCAGGACTGCAACACAACTCGATCCCCTGATGTAACCTGCATGAGCTTGTAAAGTGTGCTGGTCCCTATTCAGGAATGGTCAGTGGTGCCCGGCCAGGTGAGTCTCCTGGAGGGGCACTATGTTTGCTGTGTGTCTCCAGATGTATTGTGCAATAACCCCTCTCTTGATCTTATGTAGTAGACCATTAATGTTACAGGACAATTTAGACAGTTGGTGTAAACTGTGTCATAATGTGTCTGGGGTTCAAGGGGGTCTCCCCTCAAACTCTGGGGTCACAGGAACCCCCATATACCCCTCTTCCCATACGGCAGAACCAATGCAGGCATGATGGTGCTAATAACAGGAAACAATAAACGTCCCCAATAGCAACAACATAAAGTTTCCCCATGGATGGGGTCACCCGCTAAATGACAGAGTGCTAGCCTACTTGAAAAGGTGGGGTATCCATGTGGCCCTGCTACAGGAAACGCACCTCGTTGCAAACGAGATTGAAAAATTAAGACGTAGATGGAGAGGGCAGGTATTTGCCACCAAATACTCGGCCTACGCCAGGGGAGCCCTAGTGTGGGTTAGAGCGGGAGTCCCCTTTGAAGCTACCTCGACGGACATAGACCAAGAGGGCAGGTTTGTAATAGTGAAGGGGAGGCTATATGGAGCCCTGATTGCCTTGACTAGTGTATATGCCCCTAACCAAGACCAGATCCCCTTCATGCAGCGCCTCTCCAGTCATATCACCTGCCAACAAGGTGAAGAGCTATTGATTGGGGGGGAACTTTAACAGCATAATGGACATTGACCTTGATCGATCCACTCCCCCGTTGGCAGGTGCAGTAACACACAAAATAGCTAAAAACCTGAGGGATTGGATGAGGGCCTGGGAGCTGGTAGATGTCTGGCGCAACCAACACCCGGAGGAAAGGGACTACTCCTACTACTCCTGTCTACACCGGGTCCACACCAGGAGAGATATGATAGTATGCTCGTCCTCAATAGCACAGGAAATTACACACTCAGAATATTTAGGGCGCACCCTCTCTGATCATAGCCCCCACATGCTCACATGGAGGGCGATCAACGATAGACCCCCCCATACCAATGTGGAAACTGTCCCCGGCAGCGCTGGAAGACCAGGCGTACAGAGAAGTGCTCCGCTTTTACCTGGCGAGCCATATCGCTATTAATAAGGGATATGCGTTGGCTAGACATGTGGAGTGGGAGGCACTTAAGGTGGCGACCAGGGGTTATTGCCTGGGGCAGACAGTCGGAATCAGACGCACACTGGAGCGGGAATTTAATACGTTAGAGAAGATCATACATGAAGGAGAAGGAGGGGGGAGCAGAGAGGCGATTGAACACGACAGATACAAGGAAGCAAAGACCTACTCACAGGTCGAGGAGCAGTTGAGATGCCACAGTATGCAGAGACACTTGGCCTCTGTGCAGGCGGAGGAGGGCAGATCGGGCAAGATGTTAGCCTGGCTGGTGAGACCGCGGGGTGGGAACACCTATCGTAAGAGTGCAGGATATGAAGGGGGAGAGCAGAAACACACCAGGGGCCATAAATGATACCTTTAGAGAGTATTACACTTTTCTCTACAGGAGCCCAGAAGCACCGAGACAGAATCATTGGACGCTTATCTACACCCACTACCCCTGAATAGCCTGGAGCATGAGGAAAGGGACAGGCTGGGGGGACTAGTGATTTGGGGGAGGTACAGAAGGCCATCGCGCAGTTAGTGTCGGGGAAGACCCCGGGTACAGACGGGCTCCCGATGGACTTTTATAAGAGGTACTCGGCCTTGCTGGCACCCCACTTGGTGGAAATGTACGCAGAGGCGTTCCAGCGAGGCCGCCTGCCGGACTCAATGAGGGAGGCCCTGGTGGTCCCTCTCCCCAAGTCGGACTCGGGTGACGTGTCTGTGACCGACTTCCGCCCATTATCAATGTTGAACAGTGACTTCAAAATTCTTAGCAAGCTTATGGCCAACCGACTGCTCCTACATATATCCAATCTGATCCATGAGGATCAAAACGGGTTTGTAACTGCACGACCTTTTTGCCATCTTGCACATGCCGCATGAATAGAGGCCCCCTACAGGGATGCTCCTCGTGATCGACTTCGAGAAGGCATTTGACTCGGTCAGATGGGACTTTCTGAGGAATAATATGCGTCGGATGGGACTGGGGGAGGGATGGGTGGACCTGCTAAACGAAGCTCCACTGGCAAGAGTAAGGAAGGGCAGGACGGTGTCAGAAACTTATCCTATATAAAGGGGCACCAGGCAGGGGTGCCCATTATCCTTATTGTTATTTGCTCTAGCCATTGAGCCTCTGGCGACCCGACTATGGACGGAGGGCAGGGGAGTGGAATGGGTACAGGATGAACATATTATCTCACTCTACGCCAATGGCATCCTGATCTACCTAAGGAAGGGTGATTCAGGGCTACCGTGGGCACTTGATAATCTGGACCACTTTGGAGGCCTGTCCGGCCTGTGCCTTAATAGGGGCAAGACCTTTGTATTTCCCTTGACAGCAGGAAGTCCGTGCCCTCCATCCTGCCCGGAGGACATGGTATGGGCACCACACACCTTCAAATATTTGGGCATACAGGTGGTCCATGACCTCAGAGACCTACGTGAAGGTAACATAAGGAGGGCACTCCGTTTGCTCCGGGCATCTGTGGGATTCTGGCGATCTCTTAAACTGTCCATAATGGCCAGAGTACCATTATCCAAGATGATTATGCTGCCACACCTCCTTTATTACTTGACCAACTTACCAGTGTTACTCCCCCTGCCGTGGTTTAGGGAGCTGAACAGCCTTCTCAGGGACCTTATTTGGGATGGTGGTCACAGACGCACCGCGCTCACGATCATGTGTAGACCGACTAGTGCAGGTGGATTGGGAGTCCTGGAATTTGAACTTCATTATTTTGCATGTCAGCTGCAGTGGATTTCCAGATGGTGCTCTGGGGAGGGTCGCCTAGACAGGTACACAAAAAACGTCGCCATTGATACAGAGTGGATCATAGCACAAATGATAGGTCGATGAGCGGAAGCTCAGGAAGTGAGTGTCATGACAAAGGTAGACCTATCGTGCTGGAAGAGATGCTTGCGACGCGTGGGAGCGGGACGCCCTTACTCTGCAGCACTACCTTTATCAGTGATAACACAGGGCACCAAGGAGGGCGCATTGCTGGGTTCTGGGCTGGGAGTTTGGGCCAAAGCTGGGGTAGAGAATATAGGGGACCTCTCCTGAGATGGGGTACTGAGGTCCTTCACCGAAATGACTGATCAAAAGGGAAAACCAGCAGGGCTATTTTTACTACATCAACACCTGTTACATCACATAAAGGGACACTGGGGCACGGTTAATGCGGAACCCAGCACACACCGGGTCCTGCACCTCCTGCTAACCTCCGGAGTCAATCGTCACCTGGTGTCTGGGCTGTATAAGGCCCAAATTGACGACACACTTGACCCACTGCAGACACTGAGGGAGAGATGGGAAAAGACACTAGGCAGAGATATGTCAGAGGCGGGTCCTGGCATACCTGCGGGTGGTCTCACAAAATACACGACTCCGATATATACAGTATAACTACACCCACAGAACATACCTCACCGCGCACTGGCTGAACGTTATATACGAGGGTGAACTCAGGGGGTGCCCCAGATGCGGCGAAGTGGATGCGGATCTGGACCACATGATGTGGCACTGCCCGAACTCCTGCGGAACTGGAGGACAGCATTGACTGATCTGGAGGGCCTTTTGGGCGCCACTCTGGGACTGACCCCTTCTGTGTGCCTGCTGGGCATGACCCGGGACCGTCACTTGGGAGGATAGGCATTCGATTCCTAGACCTGGCTTTAGTGTTGTTTAGGAGACGGATCACATTAGGCTGGAAATCGCCAAGGGCCACCCCCATGGAGGACTGGAGACAGGACCTATCAAAGTGGGCAAGGACCGAACTGCAGGTATTACGATGCGAGGAGGCTCGGGGAGTGCGCCAAACGCCGCTGGCCCGACCTGGGAAGAGGCACTGACCAAGTGGGAGAGTAGGGACTGGGAAGCAGGAACATCGATGGGAGGGTCAGGGGCAAACACAGAACAGGAGGAGAGAGAAACCAGAATAGTAGGGACACAGTGAACCTTAATACTAAGAGGGACACCCTGGACTACCCCTCCTCAAACGGGCTATGAGCGAATGAGACAGAAGAGAATGTAGGCAGACCTGGAGAACACCAGCGGATATGAACACCATAAGGGGCAATAGGTGAAAGAAGTACCCCAGTTCCCCCGGGTGACGACACCATCCAATAGGGAAATCACAGAGGTAGCGACTGGACTGGAATGGCCCGCCCGGTGGAGAACTCTTAGCCCGCACTCTTACAACCAGTAGTCAGTACTCACCCCGTCTGCGACACACCACCATGTACATAGTTGCACTAGTTTTAAGCGTAGGATTGGTACGGGATCAGGAGAACAATCGCAAGATGCACGACTCAGGAACATGCAAAACCAATACGCAAATCACGCACAGAACCAAGACCATACAGAGACTGAGCATCAGATCTGAGTGGGAACCCAGCAAACGATATGTTAGAAACTAACATTGGAAACTGTTGCAACTTGTATAATTGCGTAAAAAGATGTATGTGTATACAATGAACAGAATTGACTATGTACACCAATAAAATGTTAATAAAAACAATTAAAAAAAAAAAAAACTGAAAAAAAAAAGAAGAAAAAAACGTTTCCCCATAATACTGCCCCACACTTCTGCAAAGGAAGTATCTTTCAACATAACCTGAGTGGGGCTGCTTATCGGTCGGACTACCTCTCGATGGTGTGTCTGTGTGGCACCTCAGGATGCTGCATGATCACCTTCCAATGAGGTGTCTCTGAGGTAAAGCTACAGATTCTGAGTCAGGCGACTTCCACCATGTGGTGAGTTGTCAGTGTATGGGTTAGCGCCCCTGGAATGACTGCAATATTGGTTTTCAGGCTCAGAGTGTACTTCCCTTTGCAGATTCCTTCTTGCCACTGGGGCTGTAGATCAGGATAGTCCCCCTCTGAAGGGAGGGACTCTCTTTCTGGTCTACAGGGCAGTGAATGGGCCCACCTGTGTCTCTCCTTCCTCTAAGCTCGAGGTGACCATGATATGTTTCAGAAGTCTGCACTGCTATCTTGGCCATCACTAGTTTTGTTGGACAGAAGTGACACCACAAAGCCCTGGACTGGCTCACCTCCTTCCTCTCTGAAAGAACCCAAAGAGTTCGCCTCCCTCCTTTCCGGTCTACAGCCACCAAGATCATCTGTGGGGTCCCCCAAGGATCCTCCCTCAGCCCCACCCTCTTCAACATCTACATGACTCCTCTCACCAACATCCTCCACCCCCACTGCATCACCATCATCTCATACGCTAACGACACCCAGTTCATCATCATCTCTCTCACAAGGAACCCAGCTACCACCAAGAATAACCTGCACGCCGGACTCCTTGCCATACATCGCCAACTGGATGACAGCAAGCCACCTCAAATTGAACTCAGACAAAACAGAGATCATCATCTTCGGCCCCAACAAGGCAGCATGGAACGACTCTTGGTGGCCCACCACCCTCGGACCAACCCCAACACCCACCACCCACGCACGCAACCTTGGCATCATACTGGACTCGTCTCTCTCCATGACCCAGCAAATCAAAGCCATATCATCCTCCTGCTTTAACACCCTTCGCATGTTACACAAGACTTTAAAATGGATTCCTTTAGAAACAAGAACAACAGTCACCCACGCCCTCATAAGCAGCAGACTGGACTACAGCAACGACCTCTACGCAGGGACCACAGCCAAGCTCCAAACAAAACTCCAGCGAATCCAGAATGCAGCCGCACGTCTCATCCTCAACCTCCCCCGCCACAAACACACATCCACCCACCTCAGATCCCTACACTGACTGGCTATCAACAAAAGGATCATTTTCAAAATCCTTGTCCACGCTCACAAAACCCTCCACGACACTGGACCGGCCTACCTCAACGAACGAGTCAACTTCCACATACCAACTCGACATCTCCGCTCCGCCGACCTCGCCCTCGCTACAGTCCCCCGCATCCAACGCACCACCTCCGGCGGCAGATCCTCCTCCCACCTTGCTGCCAAAACATGTAACTCCCTCCCCACCAACCTACGCAAGACCCAGGACCTCCTACCCTTCAGAAAGCACCTTAAAACCTGGCTTTTCAAGCAGTAACCGCACTCCCAGTGCCTTGAGACCCTACTGGGTGAGTAGTGTGCTCAATAAATTTATTTGATTGATTGATTGATTGATTGATTTCTCCCACCAACTGTGAGAAAAGGCCTCTTTTTGTTATGGTTAGCCCCCACGTTTTGCCCGGTATGTGATGTAGCTTCAAAATTGTTAGGGCTGAGGCCCCCTGCTGACCAGGTTCCCTGGGCCAGATCTCTTCCCTAAAACTGTGATGCATTGGAAAAATTGGCAACACCTTTAGGTGCCACTTTAAGTCCCTAGTAAATGGTACCCAGGTTATGGGGTACTAAGGGTAGGCCCCTGAAGGCAGCAGCACAGGTTGTGCTACCCTCTTGGGTGAGGTGATCTCTCCATTTCATTTTCCTCCATCTTGCATGGAAGGAAAATAGCCAAGCAGGTGTAGGGAAGTGACCTCTGCCCACAGGAAGGGGTCACTTAATGGGTGCAGCCTCCATAAGGTTGATGACCCATTGGTCACTGCCAGGTATCCCCTAAAACTCAAACTAAATACAGTATTTAGTGGGCATCCCTAGACCAAGAAATCCGATTCCAAGGACAAAAGAAGACCAGCAATAAAGAAGACCCAAGGCTCAAGAACTGAAGTCCTGCTCCACGAGAAAAAGGTGCAGAACCTTGCCCGCAGCACCCAGGACTCGACAATCACTGCAGAGGAGTTGCTTGGATGTCAGATGGACTCTACAAGCTCCCAGAGGACCCACACTCTTAAAAAAAATCACCAAAGATGTCCCTCCAGAATGAAGGCAACACTCTGCAACACCAAGAAACAAAGGCCCAGTGAAGACCATTTCACTGACTGGTTGCCGACCAAGGAACTGGAGTTCGCAGCCGACCCAAACTTCGCCCATTGGACCGTGAGGAAAACCCTTGCCAGTGTGCCAAGATTGGTGGCACTGTGCCCTTCAGTGGCCACAACATGCAATAGCCCTAGGTACTAGTCATCTTATGTCAGACACCCAGAAGGACAGTCCATTCTGTACTGAAAAAGGGCCAAGAGGAAGGTCCAGTCGAGGGACTTCAGGAACCACCTGGATCTCCCACCAAAGTGACCCTCAAAGTGACCTACCTCCTGCTTCCAAGGGCACCTTTGCTCACAGCTCCAGTCTCACTGATTTGCTCTGCACCCGGCTGCCCTGTGCCCTGCACCGAAGATCCAACTGTGCCCTAAGGGTCCCCCATCCCTTGCGATCCTGATACCCCAAGTGGACCCATTGGACTTACCTTTAAGTTCACCTGTGCAGTGCTTCTCTAAGTGGTCCCCCATAGTGGCCTGGCACCAGCTCCATCCACTTTCTGCCGAGGACTGAGTCGCCCAAACTTCTCCAGCTGGTCCAGAGTACCTAACAACAACCTTGACGTACCTGCAAAAGGAGACACTGGTAAACGCATTGCCTGATTTACTGTGAAATTTGCAAATACTTCTCTACTGATTCCTAAGGTGCGTAATTACACAAAAAAAAAAAAAACTTTAATAAAACTTTAAAAAATTCCTAACTTAAAAATTACTTACCTGATCTGGATGATCTTGTTCTTACCCATTTTATAAAAATCTGAAGTATTTTTGAAAATTGGTTGAGAGTTATTCTTTTGAGTGTGTGGTCTAATTTTTGATACAAGGAGTAGAACAAATGCTTTGCACTTTTCCAAGATCAGCCCAACTGCTTGTGGTCTAGTGTTTACCTCTAAACCAGCATGTGGTTGCCTGAACCCCCTGCACAGTGTGCCTAGCTTTGCACACTACATAAAGGGCCAGCCTCCTACACCCCTTGCCACATTGCATCTGCTTCGGGAAGAACAAGGCTGTCCCATGGAAGGCAAGCTTCAATTTCACTGAGTACATGAGCCTATACTCAATCTGCATTACTCGGAGTTTGGCCTTCACAGCTGTAAAAGTATGTCGCTGTTGTTGCACCCTAAGTGTGTAACCAGGGAAGATCATCACTTTAGCAGAGCCCCGCAATACTACTCGCGAAGCCCTAGCTGCCGCTAGAATGCCATCTCTATCTACATAAATGAGTAGTCTAAGAATCACTGGCACTGGAGGGGAATCCGGACGAGGGTGAGGTGAGCTAAGTGCCCTCTTGATGATGAAGCAGGGGTATAATGTTTTGCCCAAGATCCATGAACAAAGCCAGGTTGTAAAGAATTGTGGATGAGTATTTTCCAATTTTCCCGGGACTCCCACCACGCAAATGTTGTTCTGTCATGATCTGCCCTCCACGTCTTCAGCTGGTCATACTAGTTGAAGGGCTACATTGCAGAGTTTTAGAAAGTCTGATTTCAGGGCTCAAAGGTCATCTTCTGCCAAGAAAACGCTCACCTCGACTTCTGTCGCTCGTTTAAATTACCTTGCACAGGTTATGGTGAATGGGGGATACTTTAGTTGCTATTCTGTCAATCCTACCTTTTAGGGCTTCATGAATCTTTAATGGCCGGGAGTATGGCTGTGGTGGATGCTTCATCTTCTCATTGAGGGACGTCACCCTGTACGTCCAATGCACGTACCCCTTTGGCCGATATGGGCTTGGCATATTTGTCTATGGAGTTGTGTTGGTCTCATTGAGTATCCCCTTCATTACTGTGGACCATGGGTGTCTAATAGGTCTTCTGAGTATTCTGGGCGGAGGGGAGGCAGGATCGAGGCAGTCACAATCACACTGGTTAATGGAGGATTAGGCAAGCAGTGATCAAGGATCCACAGATGTTGTAACTCTCGTCCCAGATCGGGTGTGAGTGGGAGTGAGGGGGAAAACTGTGTTTCTGGCCCTCCTGGCCAACTGGCCCAATGGGAGAGGGTAGGCTACCACACGCTGAGACCACAGTGTGTCTGTGTTTGAAAACTATGGGTGTCCACAGAGACCTCTGCACTCTAAGCGGACGATCAAGATGCAGCATTACACTCGCTACAATTCCAATCTGCCTGCCTCACCCTTTACTAGAAAGACAGAAAGGTAGAGGGAGCACGTACAGCCGAGGGGCACCCCTTGTGAGGAGAGCGGGAGCAGCTCATTACAGGGCCCGGCAACCATGTCTGCCTAGTCCTGGCTCCTTCGTCTCATTTATCGAAGCACTCCCAGAGAGGAGTCCCAGGCCGCACTCGGCCCCTTTGTTTTTGGAGGAGGGGAACTCCACCCCTGCCATCCTTGGGGTCCCTAAACACTCTTTCTCTGACCCCACAGGCAGAGGTCTGCCCCCACCCATCTTTGATCACCCTCAGCCTACATCTTCCTGGCTGGCCGCTCGCAGTGAGCTTGTCAAGAGCACCTTGAGATGTTCACCATTGCCCAACGCCCCTCTCCAGGTTTTGGCAGCCCACGCCGTCCAGGTGGTGCTCAGTCAGACTGCAAAGCAGGCCCTTGTAGTGATGTGGGGGATCCTCTCTGCCTCAATCCTAGCACAGGCTAGGCTCCACAGGTCCTCATAGTTCAAAGGGTGCCACTGCAAAGGATGGCTTTGGATTAGAAGGAGATCCGGCGGGAGTGCCACAGAGACTACTGCCATGTTTGGCTGCAGGCCACACCCCAAGATTCCACACCTTGTGAATTTCCTTTAGCTTCAGATTGTATTCAGAAACTTTTTGTTAGCAATTCCCTTGTGCATCAGCAGGTGGCGTTGTGTTGTGTTGTGTGGCTCCATGTTGGATCTGTCCCTCGTTGGATCTGACATCATGCCACCGTCAGTTTTTTCTGATCTCTGTCCATGCCATTAGACACAGGGCAACTGAAATCAGAATATGGCACTGTACAGACTTTTAGATTTGTGACCTTATTAATGGCGTGAATAAGATCATTCTACAAAACAGGGTGGAAAAAGGGTAGATGAGCAATCTATGGTTTTCTCTACTAAAAACGGCGTTACTGAAGGCAAGCAACTTGTTCTTTTGATAGAGTTCTAACTGCAAATTTCTCACCTTGTGCAGAACAGGATATCATGCAGGACAGTTTGACGAAGTACACATCCCACTGGACATGGCTGCCCAGGCATCAGTGCTTCATAAACAGAGAGACACCTGCATGGTTGCCATGCAAATTTCCAGAACTGGCACACTGTGTGCTAGTATTAGCAGCCTTTGCTCTGGTGGAATGAGTGTGCAATCCTTCTGGGGGTTGCTTTTACGCTAGCCCATAGCAAACCTTGATGCATAACACAATCAATCCGATATGATTCTCTTTTTAAACACTTTTGCCTTTTTTGTTCCAGACAAACCAAGAAAAAGTTGGTCATCCTAACAGTAACCTCTGGTTCAGTTAATACAGAAATAGGGTTGAGATGGTACTTTCCTCATAGGATCTATAGTCGTTCTTCCTACTTAGAGGAATGGGGCATTGCATAGGTCAGCAAGGTGACAGATTGCCCTCTATGGAAGGAAGTTACTACCTTTCGCAGGGGGGCACTTTTGTGTCAAAGACCAACTCGTCTGGGAAAACTTGAGTTGTATGGCTGTACCACAAACACCTGCAGTTCACTGACTCACCTCACAGAGGTTATGGTGATAAAGAATGCAATCTTGATGGTGAGCAGATTGAGAGAACGACTGGGCATTGGCTCGAAGTGAGTGCACAGCAGGTAAGTGAGGACCAAATTAAGGTCCCACTGTGGCATGATAAATGGTGGTAGTTGGAACATATGGATCAGCTTCTTCAAAAATGGCATCACAACTGATGGCTTGAAGAGGCATGACTAATACAGCAACCATAAAAAGGCTGAAAGTTAACCCTTAACTGTTACCATAGCAAGGTCTTGCCGGGCTAAAGAAAGACAGAACGTGAGAACATCAGACAGTGCATTTAAGGGTTGGATATTGCAGGAGGAACAGTAAAGAAACATTTCATCAAGCATCAAACTTCACAGCGCCAAGCGTATACAAACAGTGGATTAATGTCTGGCTGCCAAGATAATACCAACCACTTTGGGAGGAAGGTTGAAAGCTATCAGCTGTCAGTGCTCAATCTCCATGCATGGAGGTGTAGATAGTGCAGGCTCAGGTGCCGGACCCAGCATTACTGCTGCAATAGCAGATCCTTCCATAGGGCCAGCCGAATTGTAGGACAATCTGCTCATGTCTAGAAGTTCCAGGTACCACACTCTCCTAACCCATTCCGGAGCCACTACAGTGATTTGGGTCTATTCTTTTGTGATCATTTCAGCACTCTTGGCAGGTGCGAAAAGGTGGACAGGAGACTTGATCCCCAATGCAGGTAGAAGGCATCTCAGAGGCAGAGCTGCCTTGGGAACTCCTGTGCATTTTCTGCAGTGGCAAATAGATTGAGCCAGGGTTCTACCCAGTGCTTCAAGATGCTCTTTGCCACATCCAAGTGTAACTGCCATTTGTGCATCACTGGGCAACGTCAGCAAAGTTTGTCCGCCCTGGCATTTAAAGATTCTGCTAGATGCCGGATGATCAGGGATATGCCCTGAACGTTCAGCCACTTCTAGAGATGTACACTTGCATGGACTCCATTAAGTCCCCTTGGTGCAGAGCACACACATACTTCAGATCTGACTGCAGAGCCCACATGCCACCTGGCGTGGCCCAAAAGCAGGATGCAGGGGGCCAAGCGGAGCAGAATCCTCAGAGCTGCTCTCACTGGGACCCAGGTCAAAGGTTGGAACGCCAGATCATAGCCCAAATGTCCTGGATTGTTTGAGGTGGAGGGAAGGCTAGTAAAAGCACTGTGTGTAGTACTACTCCAATGAATGGGAGCGGTTGTGAAGGAGTCCGGTGTGACTTCAGCATGTACATGGAAAAGCCCAAGGAAGTCGAAAAATTGGCCTTTGTCTGCAGGTAGCCTATGACTACGTTCTGAGGCAAGACTGTCTTCAGTAGCCAGTCATCAAGGGATGGAAAGACTGGTATTCCCAAACTCCACAAATAAGCTTCAACCACAAACATCACCTTTGTGAACGCCAGAGGCGCACTTTAAGGCCAAAAGAGCATGGTGAGCTAAAAATGCTTGTGGCCTACCTGAAATGGGAGAGGATGTAGCGCAGCAGTCAGTGACTGCCTCTGGAACTGGAGGGTCTGGGTTTGAGGCTTGGGGTTTGCCTCGGCATTGGCATAACGTCCTGTGATTCTGGGCAAATCACTTAGGCCCTCATTACGACCCTGGCGGTCGGTGATAAAGTGTCGGTAATACCGCCAACAGGCCGGCAGTAACTACTGCCAAATTATGACCATGGCGGAAGGATCTCCGATAGACAGCCAATGTACCACACCGACCTCCAGGGCGGAAACAACAGCCACCACGGCAGCAGCCGCCTACAGCCAGGCGGAAGTCAGTGTTCCGCCTACCATATTAAAACCCTGGAAACCGCCACCTTTTCTGGGGTGGTACCAACTACATCAAAAGCCTGGCGGGAATTGAACTCAGAAGGAAAAGGACTCACCATTGGAGACACAGGGAAGAACCACGCTGCCATGGAACATGAACTGCTTCTACGTTCTGCTCTACCACGAACACTAATGCAGGTGAAGACGACGATGGTGAGTACAGCTGCCTAGCACACAAGGGGGGGGGGGGAGAGGAAAAGGAGTGACACCCCCCCCCCCCCCCACACACACACACACTATACACACAACCAGCTGTATTACAAAAACAATTTTACCCCGTAACTCGGCTGAATAATGCAAGGACAAAAGGATTTCACAAAAGTGAATGTAATGAGATCAACACAGTATGAAAAACAAATTAGGCAAGATAATAAATATATACATATGTACAGAAAAAGGGACACAGCCCAGTCCACAATTTATGTAGGCCACATGGCCACAGGCCAAAGTCCAAGGCCACACATGTCACCTGCTTCAACATGGAGAGAACACTGCAGGGGCATCAGTTGGTAAATAGGCAGGCACCTCAGGGGGACGGGTGGGCACCTCATCCGGGAGATGTAACAAGACCACTGGATCTGGAGTGGGCAACATGCCCTGTGCTTGACCCTGGGGAGTGCAAGGCCACAGTCTCTCAGATGGGTGCCATACCCACTGGTTCTGGAGGGGGCAAACTGCACTGTGCTTGATCCTGGAGAGTGCAAGGCCACAGTCTCTCAGGTGGGTGTCTTGCCCACTGGTTTTGGAGGGGGCAACCTGCCCTGTGCTTGATCCTGAGGAGTGATGGGCCACAGTCTGTCGAGTGGTTGTCATACCCACTGGTTCTGGAGGGGGCAAACTGCCCTGGGGAGTGCAAGGCCGCAGTCTCTCAGGTGGGTGCCTTGCCCACTGGTTCTGGAGGGGGCAGGCCGCACAGAAGCCCATGGAGGCAGGATTACATACCGTCCGCTAGCGGTGACGGCTGCACAGTGGTCGTGCTGCTGGTGGGAGGAGGCTCCTGCCCATCCCTTGCAACCTCGGATGCCAGCACAGTGGTGGTGCTGCTGGTGGGGTGGGGGGGTGGGGGGCGGAAGGCTCTGCCCACCTCCTGCAACCTCAGATGGCTGCATAACCATGGTTGGTGGTGGGGGCTCAGTCACAGTTCCTGGCCCAGGCCCCTTGGTCTTCCTGCCTGCTGGGGCAGGCTCCTTGGTCTTCCTGGACTCTCTGCATTTGGTCCCGCCCTCCCCCCCCCCAGAATGAACAGGTGTTCAGGAATCGGAAGAGTTTCCACTCTATGAATGTACAGATAGTGTGCCTTGCGGACCAATACATCTCCCACGTCAATGCTAAGTATACTGGGTCGGTGCATGATGCCTTTGTCCTGAGGAATAGCAGCATCCCAAATGTGATGGGCCAACTACAGAGGCACATGGTGTGGCTAACAGGTGAGCCCTGTGTATGTTGGTGTATGGGTATGGTGTGGGCTAGTGTGTGGCTAAATGTTGTCCCTCAATATTTGCAGGTGACTCTGGTTACCCCAACCTATCATGGCTGCTGACCCCTGTGAGGAATGCCAGGACAAGGGCAGAAGAACGTTATAATAAGGCACGTGGGCGAACCAGAAGGATAATTGAGAGGACCTTTGGCCTCCTGAAGGCCAGGTTCAGGTGCCTCCATCTAACAGGTGGGCCCCTGTGCTACTCACCAAAGAAGGTCTGCCAGATAGTGGGGTCATGCTGCATGTTGCATAACCTGGCCCTCAGACGCCATGTCCCATTCCTGCAGGAGGAGGAGGAGGCTGGAAATCCCCGTGTGCCAGCAATGGACCCTGTGGAGTGAGGATGAGGAGGCAGAGGATGAGGATGAGAACAGAACATCTGTGATCAGACAATACTTCCAATGACACACAGGTAGGACAGTGTTACTTCACATTTCAATTACATTTGTTTGACTTTGTGTGGCAATGGCATGCTGGTATTTCCCACTTCTATGCCCACTTACTGTTCCCTCTGGCAATTCATTTTGCAGATGTTGGTGACCGGATATATACTCCTGGTGTGATCACTGCAACCAGCTACAGGTCATTGCATTTGCAATTTGTTGATTTGCAATGTTTGCACCTGTTTCAATGAATACATATTTGATATAAATGACGTACTCCAAACTTCTTTTTTTTCCAATGGTGTTTTTGAAGTGCTAAAATATTGAGGGGGTGAGGATGGAGAAAAGTCCAGGGTTTGTAGCACAGGTGCACTGTCCAAGGGGACATAGGAAGGGGAGCAATGGCAGTTCAAGGTGGACAGGGTGACAGGGTGGGAAACAAGGGTAACAATCAGGAGAGTAATTTCCTGGCGGTGGTCTTGGCAAGTGTCTCTGGCTTCTGTCTGGATCGCAGGGAACATTTGCGGGGTGGTTCTCCTTCTGCAGGGGAAGGGGTGTTGGTGGCCTGTGAGTCTGTGGCGGGGTCTCCTGGCCACAAGCGGCAGCGGAGGTGGAATGCTGTTCAGATGTCTGGCTAGTGGCAGGGGCCCGCTAGTGTGAGACTGTCTCCTCCATAATATTGACCATCTCTGCCAGCACCCCTGCTATGAAGATCAGGGTGTTGTTGATGGCCTGCAAGTCCTCCCTGATCCCCTGGTACTGTCCTTCCTGCAGCCACCTGTTCTCCTTCACATTGTCCAGGATCTGGCCCATCGTGTCCTGGGAATGTTGATAGGCTCCCAGGATCTCTGCAAGTGCCTCCTGGAGAGTCGGTTCCCTGGGCCTTTCCTCCCCCTGGCGCACAGCACGCCTCCCAGGTTCCCCTGTTGGCCTGTGCCTCTGTCCCCTGAACCGTGTGTCCACTGCCACTGATACCAGGTCAATGATTGTCTTGGGTATGAGGTGTGCCCTGGGGTCCCTTTAGAGGTGGACACACTGCTGACTGATGTGTCCTGGGGACAGAGGTGTGGGTACACTGGATGGGTGCTGTGGTGGTGTTTCCTGATTGGGGGAGGCTCTGTGGTGGTGTGTGAGTGGGCCTGGGTAACCGGCTGTCCAGAGGTCCCTGATGGGCCAGGTAGGTCATCCAGATACGGAAAACCAGAGTTGCTGTCATCACTGGGGGCCTCTTCAGTTGGGGGACTGGACAGTGCTGGAACCTCCTCTCTGCTGATATTGGCTGGGCTACCTGTGGGGATGTAAATGATGTGTTATGGTTTCTGTGTCCGACATATTGTGCACCCGTGGCTTGCCCTCTTTGGTTGGATTTGCCCTGGCAGCTTTCACTTGTGTACGTTGGTGTATGGTGGGATAGTTAGTTCTCTATAGTGTGCATGCTTTAGTGATGTGTGCCCATGCAGGGCTGTGAGTGGTGTCCATGCATTGATACAGCATGCAGGGCTTGGCATTGGGATGAGTGAGATGTGATGGTGGGATGGAGTGGAGTGATGGGAGTGACGGTGGGGGTATGTGATGGCATGCAGGTAGGGTGGTAGTAGTAGTAGTAGTAGAAGAGAGTTGACTTACCAGAGTCCAGTCTTCCTCCTACTCCGGCCAGGCTTTCAGGACGCAGTATTGCCAAGACTTGCTCCTCCGATGCTGTTCGTTGTGGGGAGGAGGTGGGGCTCCACCTCCAGTCCTCTGTACAGCGAGCTGGTGACTTGCTGCAATGGAACGTACCTTCCCCCGCAGGTTATTCCACCTCTTCATGTCATCCCTAGTTCGTGGGTGCTGTTCCAAGGCGTTGACCCTGTCCACGATTCTCCGCCATAGCTCCATCTTTCTAGCTATCGAGATCTGCTGCACCTGTGCTCTAAATAACGGTGGCTCTACCCTGATAATTTCCTCCACCATGACCCTTAGCTCCTCCTCTGTGAAACGGGGGTGTCTTTGTGGTGCCATGGGTGTTGTGTGAGATGTGAGGGTGTGTTGGGTAATGTGTTGGGGTGTGTGATGTGGGGTGCACGAGTGGTGTATAGGTGTGAATAGTGTGTGGCTCTAGTTGTCTAGGTGGTCTTGGTATCTCTCTGCTGGGAATGGTTTGAAATGGTAAAAGGGTTGTGGGTAATGTGGGTGTGTGTTTTATAGTGGTGTAGGTATGTGGTGTGTGTATGGGTGTCAGGTGTGTGTTTGAATTGTCCAATGTAGTGTTGTTTTGTATTTGGGTGTCCATTGTGAGCGCAATGGTTTACTGCAGTTGAATGTCTGCCGTGGTGATTCGTGGGTCATAATGTGATGGGCATTGTTCTGTTGGCGTAACAGTGTGGGTTTTGATACCACCACTTTATCACTGACCTCTGTGCTGGCGGATTTGTGTATGTGGCTGAATACTGACGGATTAGTGTGTCATAATATGGTGAACGGATATCCGCCGCAGCATCGATAAGTTGGCGGCAGTCAGCATGGCGGTAAGTGGGATTTACCGCCAATGTCATAATGAGGGCCTTAGTCTCCCCGTGCCCATGGACAGTGCCTTGAGACTCTCACAGGTGATAAGCTGCGCTACATAGCTCTACATTTCACATACCGCAGATAGAGTTTGTGGCACTTGTAGGAAGTCGGCTCTGTATATAGTATTTCAAAGTAGGAAATAGTGTGCAAAGAGTCCAATGGTTCCCCTTAGAGGTAAGATAGTGGCAAAATTTGATAATTCTAATGCTCTATTTTGTGGTAGTGTGGTCGAGCAGTAGGCTTATCAGAGGGTAGTGTTAAGCATTTGTTGTACACACACAGGCAATAAATGAGGAACACACACTCAAAGACTTACTCCAGGCCAATAGGTTTTTATATTGAAAAATATATTTTCTTAGTTTAGTTTAAGGACCACAGGTTCAAGATTTGAAGTAAACACATAAAATGCAAGGTACTTCACACAGGTAAGTTAGGAACCTTGAATAAAAGCAATATCATATACAGTATTTGTTAAAATGGCAATGAGCTATTTTAAAAGTGGACACAGTGCAAAAATCAACAGTTCATGGGGGAGGTAAGTAAAGGTTAGATAGTGAGGTAAGTAAAACACTTACAAGTCTCAGTTCCTGGGGGTTCAAGGCAACCCCAAAGTTACCATACCAGCAGCTCAGGGCCGGTGAGGTGCAGAGGTCAAAGAGGTGCCCAAAACACATAGGCGTCTATGGAGAACAGGGGTGCTCCGGTTCCAATCTGCCAGCAGGTAAGTACCTGCGTCCTCGGGGGGGGCAGACTAGGGGGGTTTTGTAGAGCACTGGGCGGGGGGGGGACACAAGTAGGCACACAAAACACACCCTCAGCGGCACAGGGCCGGCCGGGTGCAGAGTGCAAAGCCAGGTAGGAAACAATGGAGGGACCCGGGGGTCACTCTAGCGGTGCAGGCAGGCACAGGGGGGGGCTTCTCGGGACAGCCACCACCTGAGCTAGGCAGTGGGTCGCCTCGGGGTCACTCCTGCGTTGAAGTTCGGTTCCTTTGGGTCCTGGGGGCTGCGGGTGTAGTGTTGGTTCCAGGCGTCGGGTCCCTTGTTACAGGCTGTCGCGGTCAGGGGGAGCCTCTGGATTCTCTCTGCAGGCGTCACTGTGGGGGCTCAGGGGGGTCGTCTCTGGTTACTCACGGGCTCGCAGTCACCGGGGAGTCCTCCCTGAGGTATTGGTTCTCTGAAACTCGAGCCGGGGGGGTTGGGTGCAGAATGAGAAGTCTCACGCTTCCGTGCAGTCCTTGGAAGTTGCTTCTTTGTTGCAAAGAAGTAGCTGGTTTTGAACAGGGCTTCTGTTCACAGGAGTTTCTTGGTCCTTTAGTCCAGGGCAGTCCTCTGAGGCTTCAGAGGTCGCTGGTCCCTGTCGGATGCGTCGCTGGTTGCAGTTTTTCGTAGTTGGAGACAGGCCGGCAGGGCTGGGGCCAAAGCAGTTGTCGCCCTCCTCCTTCTCTGCAGGCTTGTAGGTCAGCAGTCCTTCTGGTTTCTTCAGGTTGCAGGAATCTGATTTCCTGGGATCTGGGGAGCCCCTAAATACTGAATTTAGGGGTGCGTTTAGTTCTGGGAGGGCAGTAGCCAATGGCTACTGTCCTTGAGGGTGGCTACACCCTCTTTGTGCCTCCTCCCTGTGGGGAGGGGGACACATCCCTAATCCTATTGGGGGAAGCCTCCAAACTTAAGATGGAGGATTTCTCAAGGCAGGGGTCACCTCAGCTCACGACACCTTAGGGGCTGCCCTGACTGGTGGGGGACTCCTCCTTGTTTGTCTCATTATCTCCTCCAGCCTTGCCGCCAAAAGTGGGGGCAGTGGCCGGAGGGGCAGGCATCTCCACTAGCTGGGATTCCCTGGGGCGCTGTAACCAAAGGGGTGAGTCTTTGAGGCTCACCACCATGTGTTACAGTTCCTGCAGGGGGCGGTGAGAAGCACCTCCACCCAGTACAGGCTTTATTCCTGGCCACAGAGTGACAAAGGCACCCTCCCCATGCGGCCAGCAACATGTCTGGTGTGTGGCAGGCTGGCAGAAATTGGTCAGCCTACACTAGAAGTCGGATTGGTATTCAGGGGGCATCTCTAAGATGCCCTCTGGGTGTATGTTACAATAAATTGCACACTGGCATGAGTGTGCATTTATTGTGCTGAGAAGTTTGATACCAAACTTCCCAGTTTTCAGTGTAGCCATTATGGAACTGTGGAGTTTGTGATTGACAAACTCCCAGACCATATACTCTTATGGCTACCCTGCACTTACAATGTCTAAGGTTTTGCTTAGACACTGTAGGGGCATAGTGCTCATGCACATATGCCCTCACCTGTGGTATAGTGTACCCTGCCTTAGGGCTGTAAGGCCTGCTAGAGGGGTGACTTACTGTAAGGAAATGGCTCCCTGTTGCAGTTAACCCCCACTTTTTGCCTGACATTGATGCTGACTTGACTGAGAAGTGTGCTGGGACCCTGCTAACCAGGCCCCAGCACCAGTGTTCTTTCACCTAAAATGTACCATTGTTCCCACAATTGGCACACCCCTGGCACACAGATAAGTCCCCTGTAAAAGGTACCAGTGGTACCAAGGGCCCTGTGACCAGGGAAGGTCACTAAGGGCTGCAGCATATGTTGTGCCACCCTAAGGGACCCCTCACCTAACACATGCACACTGCCATTGCAGATTGTGTGTGTTGGTGGGGAGAAAAAGGCAAAGTCGGCATGGCATCCCCGTCAGGATGCCATGCACACAAAATACTGCCTGTGACATAGGTAAGTCAGCCCTCTAGCAGGCCTTACAGCCCTAAGGCAGGGTGCACTATACCACAGGTGAGGGCATAGCTGCATGAGCAATATGCCCCTACAGTGTCTAAGTCAATTCTTAGACATTATAAGTACAGTGTGGCCATATTAAGCATATGGTCTGGGTGTTTGTCAAAAACGAACTCCACATCTCCATAATGGCTACACTGAATACTGGGAAGTTTGGTATCAAACTTCTCAGAATAATAAACCCACACTGATGCCAGTGTTGGATTTATTTAAAAAATGCACACATAGGGCATCTTAGAGATGCCCCCTGTAATTTACCCAGTTGTTCAGTGCAGGACTGACTGGTCTGTGCCAGCCTGCTGCTGAGAGACGAGTTTCTGACCCCATGTGGTGAGGGCCTTTGTGTTCTCTGAGGACAGAAACAAAAGCCTGCTCTAGGTGGAGGTGCTTCACATCTCCCCCCTGCAGGAACTCTAACACCTAGCAGTGAGCCTCAAAGGCTCAGGCTTCGTGTTACAATGCCCCAGGGCACTCCAGCTAGTGGAGATGCCCGCCCCTTGGACACAACCCCCACTTTTGGCGGCAAGTCCAGGGGAGATAATGAGAAAAACAAGGAGTCACCCACCAGTCAGGACAGCCCCTAAGGTGCCCTTAGCTGAGGTGACCCCTGCCTTTAGAAATCCTCCATCTTGGTTTTGGAGGATTTCCCCAATAGGAATAGGGATGTGCCCCCCTCCCCTTAGTGAGGAAGCACAAGGAGGGTGTAGCCACCCTCAAGGACAGTAGCCATTGGCTACATCCCTCCCAAACCTAAACACACCACTAAATTCAGTATTTAGGGGCTCCCCAGAACCTAGGAAGAGATTCCTGCAACCTGAAGACTAAGAAGGACTGCTGACCTGAGGCCCTGCAGAGAAGACGGAGACACCAACTGCTTTGGCCCCAGCCTTAACGGCCTGTCTCCCCACTTCGAGAAAAACTGCAACAGCGACATGTCCCCCAGGGTCCAACGACCTCTGAAGCCTCTGAGGACTACCCTGCATCTAAAAGGACCAAGAAATTCCAAGGACAGTGGCCCTGTTCCAAAGAAACTGCAACTTTGCAACAAAGAAGCAACTTTTAAAGACCACAGGTTTCCTGCCGGAAGCGTGAGACTTTCCACTCGGAAACTGCCAGAGTTGACCCCCCTGAGCTCCCACAGCGACACCTGCAGAGGGAATCCAGAGGCTCCCCCTGACCGTGACTGCCTGCTTCAAAGAACCCGACGCTTGGTAAACACACTGCACCCGCAGCCCCCAGGACCTGAAGGATCCAACCTCCAGTGCAGGAGTGACCCCCAGGTGGCCCTCTTCCTAGCCCAGGTGGTGGCTATCCCGAGGAGCCCCCCCCTTGCTTGCCTGAATCGCTCAAAGGACCCCCTGGGTCTCCCATTGAAACCTATTGCGAACCCGATGCCTGTTTGCACTCTGCACCCGGCCGCCCCTGTGCCGCTGAGGGTGTACTTTCTGTGCCTGCTTGTGTCCCCACTGGTGCCCTACAAAACCCCCCCTGGTCTGCTCTCCAAAGTCGCGGGTACTTACCTGCTGGCAGACTGGAACCGGGGCACCCCTATTTCCATTGAAGCCTATGTGTTTCGGGCACCACTTTGACCTCTGCACCTGACCGTCCCCGAGCTGCTGGTGTGGTAACTTTGGGGTTGCCCTGAACCCCCAACGGTGGGCCACCTTGGACCCAACTTTGAACCCTGTAAGGGCTTTACTTACCTGTGAAACTAACAAATACATACCTCCCCCAGGAACTGTTGAATTTTGCAGTGTCCACTTTTAAAATAGCTTATTGCCATTTTTGCCAAAACTGTACATGCTATTGTGATGATTCAAAGTTCCTAGGATAGCTGAGTGAAATACCTTTCATTTAAAGTATTGTTTGTAAATCTTGAACCTGTGGTTCTTAAAATAAACTAAGAAAATATATTTTTCTATATAAAAACCTATTGGCCTGGAATTGTCTTTGAGTGTGTGTTCATCATTTATTGCCTGTGTGTGTACAACAAATGCTTAACACTGCCCTCTGATAAGCCTACTGCTCGACCCCACTACCACAAAATAGAGCATTAGAATTATCTCTTTTTGACACTATCTTGCCTCGAAGGGGAACCCTTGGACTCTGTGCATGCTATTTCTTACTTTGAAATAGTATATACAGAGCCAACATACTACACTTACCTATGCCACAGTCAGTGTTAGGTTGGCATGGCACACTGAGGGGAGTGCCATGTCGACTTTCATTTTCTCCCCACCAGCACACACAAGCTGTGAGGCAGTGTGCATGTGCTGAGTGAGGGGTACCCAGGGTGGCATAAGACATGCTGCAACCCTTAGAGACCTTCCCTGGCATCAGGGCCCTTGGTACCAGGGGTACCAGTTACAAGGGACTTATCTGAGTGCCAGGGCTGTGCCAACTGTGGAAGCAAAGGTACAGTTTAGGGAAAGAACACTGGTGCTGGGGCCTGGTTAGCAGGGTCCCAGCACACTTTCAATCAAAACTTAGCATCAGCAAAGGCAACATGTTAGGGGGTAACCATGCCAATGAGGCATTTCCTTACAGGACTGCAGCATGGGAATGTGGAAATAGGCATCCTGCAATCCAAACAATACCGTTCAGTTTCCTGGATCCAGGGCACACAAGGACTTGGGTCAGTGTGAAAATTATGAACTAGTCCTTCCAGAGGAAGAAGATATGAGGTGTTAGATCAAGGACAGGGTGAAGGCATCTGTTTTTCTGCATCAGGAAATTACAGGAAACAGCCGGACCGGATTGCAGATTCTGACCTCCCACTCTATTGCTCCTTGTGCAAAAGAACATTAACCTCTTCTCAGAGTATGGACAAGCGGGCCAATAGGAGGGTTTGCTGTGTCTGAAATATCCGGTGGACGAGACTGGAAGAGTAGGGTGCATTAGAGTTAGTCTTGCAATGGCTTCTGAAACAGGGGAACAACTACGCAGTTTAGAGTTGACCAGGGCGTCACACCCCCGAGTGGCGGCACAACAGCGACCCGCATATGGACCTTTTGTATTAATTAGGATAACTATGTTCCACCATCTCGAGCACTCATTGGCCGGATGAGACATTCCTTTATCCAGTCCTAATCCAATCCAATCCGCCACACTCCAATCCAATCCAATCCGCCCCACTCCAATCCAATCCAATCCGCCCCACTCCAATCCAATCCAATCCGCCCCACTCCAATCCAATCCGCCCCACTCCAATGCGCTCCAATCCGCCCCACTCCAATGCGCTCCAATCCGCCCCACTCCAATGCGCTCCAATCCGCCCCACTCCAATGCGCTCCAATCCGCCCCACTCCAATGCGCTCCAATCCGCCCCACTCCAATGCGCTCCAATCCGCCCCACTCCAATGCGCTCCAATCCGCCCCACTCCAATGCGCTCCAATCCGCCCCACTCCAATGCGCTCCAATCCGCCCCACTCCAATGCGCTCCAATCCGCCCCACTCCAATGCGCTCCAATCCGCCCCACTCCAATGCGCTCCAATCCGCCCCACTCCAATGCGCTCCAATCCGCCCCACTGTGCCCCACTCCAATCCGCCCCACTCCAATGCGCCCCAATCCGCCCCACTCCAATGCGCCCCAATCCGCCCCACTCCAATGCGCTCCAATCCGCCCCACTCCAATGCGCTCCAATCCGCCCCACTCCAATGCGCTCCAATCCGCCCCACTCCAATGCGCTCCAATCCGCCCCACTCCAATGCGCTCCAATCCGCCCCACTCCAATGCGCTCCAATCCGCCCCACTCCAATGCGCTCCAATCCGCCCCACTCCAATGCGCTCCAATCCGCCCCACTCCAATGCGCTCCAATCCGCCCCACTCTACTACAACCCCCCCAACCGCACTCTACTACAACCCCCCCAACCCCACTCTACTTCAATCCATCCCATCCCATCCCAATCCAGTCCATCCCATCCATCATCCCAATCCAGTCCATCCCATCCCAATCCAGTCCATCCCATCCCAATCCAGTCCATCCCATCCCAATCCAGTCCATCCCATCCCAATCCAGTCCGTCCCATCCCAATCCAGTCCGTCCCATCCATCATCCCAATCCAGTCCATCCCAATCCAGTCCATCCCAATCCAGTCCATCCCATCCCAATCCAGTCCATCATCCCAATCCAGTCCATCATCCCAATCCAATCCATCATTCCAATCCAATATCCCAATCCAATCCATCATTCCAATCCAATATCCCAATCCAATCCATCATTCCAATCCAACCCGCCCCACTCCAATCCAACCCGCCCCACTCCAATCCAACCCTGCCCCACTCCAATCCAACCCTGCCCCACTCCAATCCAACCCTGCCCCACTCCAATCCAACCCTGCCCCACTCCAATCCAACCCAAAGCAACCCGCCCACTCCAATCCAACCCAAACCAACCCGCCCACTCCAAACCAACCCACCCACTCCAAACCAAGCCAATCCAAACCAACCCGCCCACTCCAAACCAAGCCAATCCAAACCAACCCGCCCACTCCAAACAAAGCCAATCCAAACCAACCCGCCCACTCCAAACCAAGCCAATCCACACCAACCCGCCCCACTCCAAACCAAGCCAATCCAAACCAACCCGCCCCACTCCAACCCAATCCAACCCAAACCAACCCGACCCACTCCAATCCAACCCAAACCAACCCGCCCCACTCCAATCCAACCCAAACCAACCCGCCCCACTCCAATCCAACCCAAACCAACCCGCCCCACTCCAATCCAACCCAAACCAACCCGCCCCACTCCAATCCAACCCGCCCCACTCCAATCCAACCCGCCCCACTCCAATCCAACCCGCCCCACTCCAATCCAAACCAAACCAACCCACTCCAAACCAAACCAAACCAACCCACTCCAAACCAAACCAAACCAACCCACTCCAATCCAATCCAACCCGCCCCACTCCAATCCAACCCGCCCCACTCCAATCCAACCCGCCCCACTCCAATCCAATCCAACCCGCCCCACTCCAATCCAAACCAATCCAACCCGCCCCACTCCAAACCAAACCAATCCAACCCGCCCCACTCCAAACCAAACCAATCCAACCCGCCCCACTCCAAACCAAACCAATCCAACCCGCCCCACTCCAAACCAAACCAATCCAACTCGCCCCACTCCAAACCAAACCAATCCAACTCGCCCCACTCCAAACCAAACCAATCCAACCCGCCCCACTCCAAACCAAACCAATCCGCCCCACTCCAAACCAAACCAATCCAACCCACCCCACTCCAAACCAAACCAAACCAATCCAACCCGCCCCACTCCAAACCAAACCAACCCGCCCCACTCCAAACCAAACCAACCCGCCCCACTCCAAACCAAACCAACCCGCCCCACTCCAAACCAAACCAACCCGCCCCACTCCAAACCAAACCAACCCGCCCCACTCCAAACCAAACCAACCCGCCCCACTCCAAACCAAACCAACCCGCCCCACTCCAATCCAACCCGCCCCAATCCAATCCAAACCAACCCGCCCCAATCCAATCCAATCCAACCCGCCCCACTCCAATCCAATCCAAACCAACCCGCCCCACTCCAATCCAATCCAACCCGCCCCACTCCAATCCAATCCAAACCAGCCCGCCCCACTCCAATCCAATCCAATCCAATCCAAACCAGCCCGCCCCACTCCAATCCAATCCAATCCAAACCAGCCCGCCCCACTCCAATCCAATCCAAACCAGCCCGCCCCACTCCAATCCAATCCAATCCAAACCAGCCCGCCCCACTCCAATCCAATCCAAACCAGCCCGCCCCACTCCAATCCAACCCGCCCCACTCCAAACCAAACCAATCCAACCCGCCCCACTCCAAACCAAACCAATCCAACCCGCCCCACTCCAAACCAAACCAATCCAACCCGCCCCACTCCAAACCAAACCAATCCAACCCGCCCCACTCCAAACCAAACCAATCCAACCCGCCCCACTCCAAACCAAACCAATCCAACCCGCCCCACTCCAAACCAAACCAACCCGCCCCACTCCAAACCAAACCAACCCGCCCCACTCCAATCCAATCCAAACCAACCCGCCCCAATCCAATCCAAACCAACCCGCCCCAATCCAATCCAAACCAACCCGCCCCACTCCAATCCAAACCAACCCGCCCCACTCCAATCCAATCCAACCCGCCCCACTCCAATCCAGCCCGCCCCACTCCAATCCAATCCAATCCAATCCAAACCAGCCCGCCCCACTCCAATCCAATCCAATCCAAACCAGCCCGCCCCACTCCAATCCAATCCAAACCAGCCCGCCCCACTCCAATCCAAACCAGCCCATTCCAATCCAATCCAAACCAGCCCATTCCAATCCAAACCAAACCAGCCCACCCGACTCCAATCCAAACCAAACCAGCCCGCCCCACTCCAATCCAAACCAAACCAGCCCGCCCCACTCCAATCCAAACCAAACCAGCCCGCCCCACTCCAATCCAAACCAAACCAGCCCGCCCCACTCCAATCCAAACCAAACCAGCCCGCCCCACTCCAATCCAAACCAAACCAAACCAGCCCGCCCCACTCCAATCCAAACCAAACCAAACCAAACCAGCCCGCCCCACTCCAATCCAAACCAAACCAGCCCGCCCCACTCCAATCCAAACCAAACCAGCCCGCCCCACTCCAATCCAATCCAATCCAAACCAGCCCGCCCCACTCCAAACCAAACCGCCCCACTCCAAACCAAACCAATCCAACCCGCCCCACTCCAAACCAAACCAATCCAACCCGCCCCACTCTAAACCAAACCAATCCAACCCGCCCCACTCTAAACCAAACCAATCCAACCCGCCCCACTCCAAACCAATCCAACCCGCCCCACTCCAAACCAAACCAACCCGCCCCACTCCAAACCAAACCAACCCGCCCCACTCCAATCCAAACCAACCCGCCCCAATCCAATCCAATCCAACCCCCCACTCCAATCCAATCCAAACCAAACCAACCCGCCCCACTCCAATCCAATCCAAACCAAACCAACCCGCCCCACTCCAATCCAATCCAAACCAACCCGCCCCACTCCAATCCAATCCAAACCAACCCGCCCCACTCCAATCCAACCCGCCCCACTCCAATCCAATCCAATCCAACCCGCCCCACTCCAATCCAATCCAAACCAGCCCGCCCCACTCCAATCCAATCCAATCCAAACCAGCCCGCCCCGCTCCAATCCAAACCAGCCCGCCCCGCTCCAATCCAAACCAGCCCGCCCCGCTCCAATCCAAACCAGCCCGCCCCGCTCCAATCCAAACCAACCCGCCCCGCTCCAATCCAAACCAACCCGCCCCGCTCCAATCCAAACCAACCCGCCCCGCTCCAATCCAAACCAATCCAACCCGCCCCACTCCAATCCAAACCAATCCAACCCGCCCCACTCCAATCCAAACCAATCCAACCCGCCCCACTCCAAACCAAACCAATCCAACCCGCCCCGCCCCACTCCAAACCAAACCAATCCAACTCGCCCCACTCCAAACCAATCCAACCCGCCCCACTCCAAACCAAACCAATCCAACCCGCCCCACTCCAAACCAAACCAATCCGCCCCACTCCAAACCAAACCAATCCGCCCCACTCCAAACCAAACCAATCCAACCCACCCCACTCCAAACCAAACCAAACCAATCCAATCCAATCCAACCCGCCCCACTCCAAACCAAACCAACCCGCCCCACTCTAAACCAAACCAACCCGCCCCACTCCAAACCAACCCGCCCCACTCCAATCCAATCCAACCCGCCCCACTCCAATCCAATCCAAACCAACCCGCCCCACTCCAATCCAATCCAATCCAACCCGCCCCAATCCAATCCAAACCAACCCACCCCACTCCAATCCAATCCAAACCAGCCCGCCCCACTCCAATCCAAACCAGCCCGCCCCACTCCAATCCAATCCAAACCAGCCCGCCCCACTCCAATCCAATCCAAACCAGCCCGCCCCACTCCAATCCAATCCAATCCAACCCGCCCCAATCCAAACCAACCCGCCCCAATCCAATCCAATCCAAACCAACCCGCCCCACTCCAATCCAATCCAAACCAACCCGCCCCACTCCAATCCAATCCAAACCAGCCCGCCCCACTCCAATCCAATCCAAACCAGCCCGCCCCACTCCAATCCAATCCAAACCAGCCCGCCCCACTCCAATCCAATCCAAACCAGCCCGCCCCACTCCAATCCAATCCAATCCAAACCAGCCCGCCCCACTCCAATCCAATCCAAACCAGCCCGCCCCACTCCAAACCAAACCAATCCAACCCGCCCCACTCCAAACCAAACCAATCCAACCCGCCCCACTCCAAACCAAACCAATCCAACCCGCCCCACTCCAAACCAAACCAATCCAACCCGCCCCACTCCAAACCAAACCAATCCAACCCGCCCCACTCCAAACCAAACCAATCCAACCCGCCCCACTCCAAACCAAACCAATCCAACCCGCCCCACTCCAAACCAAACCAAACCAACCCGCCCCACTCCAAACCAAACCAACCCGCCCCACTCCAAACCAAACCAACCCGCCCCACTCCAAACCAAACCAACCTGCCCCACTCCAATCCAATCCAAACCAACCCGCCCCAATCCAATCCAAACCAACCCGCCCCAATCCAATCCAAACCAACCCGCCCCACTCCAATCCAATCCAATCCAACCCGCCCCACTCCAATCCAATCCAAACCAGCCCGCCCCACTCCAATCCAATCCAAACCAGCCCGCCCCACTCCAATCCAATCCAAACCAGCCCGCCCCACTCCAATCCAATCCAAACCAGCCCGCCCCACTCCAATCCAATCCAAACCAGCCCGCCCCACTCCAATCCAATCCAAACCAGCCCGCCCCACTCCAATCCAATCCAAACCAGCCCGCCCCACTCCAATCCAATCCAAACCAGCCCGCCCCACTCCAATCCAATCCAAACCAGCCCGCCCCACTCCAATCCAAACCAGCCCATTCCAATCCAATCCAGCCCATTCCAATCCAAACCAAACCAGCCCACCCCACTCCAATCCAAACCAAACCAGCCCGCCCCACTCCAAACCAAACCAAACCAGCCCGCCCCACTCCAATCCAAACCAAACCAAACCAGCCCGCCCCACTCCAATCCAAACCAAACCAAACCAGCCCGCCCCACTCCAATCCAAACCAAACCAAACCAGCCCGCCCCACTCCAATCCAAACCAAACCAAACCAGCCCGCCCCACTCCAATCCAAACCAAACCAAACCAGCCCGCCCCACTCCAATCCAATCCAGCCCGCCCCACTCCAATCCAATCCAATCCAGCCCGCCCCACTCCAATCCAATCCAATCCAAACCAGCCCGCCCCACTCCAAACCAAACCAATCCAACCCGCCCCACTCCAAACCAAACCAATCCAACCCGCCCCACTCTAAACCAAACCAATCCAACCCGCCCCACTCTAAACCAAACCAATCCAACCCGCCCCACTCCAAACCAATCCAACCCGCCCCACTCCAAACCAAACCAACCCGCCCCACTCCAAACCAAACCAACCCGCCCCACTCCAAACCAAACCAACCCGCCCCACTCCAATCCAAACCAACCCGTCCCAATCCAATCCAAACCAACCCGCCCCACTCCAATCCAATCCAAACCAACCCGCCCCACTCCAATCCAATCCAAACCAACCCGCCCCACTCCAATCCAATCCAAACCAACCCGCCCCACTCCAATCCAATCCAATCCAACCCGCCCCACTCCAATCCAAACCAGCCCGCCCCACTCCAATCCAATCCAAACCAGCCCAACCCACTCCAATCCAATCCAATCCAAACCAGCCCGCCCCACTCCAATCCAATCCAATCCAAACCAGCCCGCCCCACTCCAATCCAAACCAGCCCATTCCAATCCAAACCAAACCAGCCCGCCCCACTCCAATCCAAACCAAACCAGCCCGCCCCACTCCAATCCAAACCAAACCAGCCCGCCCCACTCCAATCCAAACCAAACCAGCCCGCCCCACTCCAATCCAAACCAAACCAGCCCGCCCCACTCCAATCCAAACCAAACCAGCCCGCCCCACTCCAATCCAAACCAAACCAAACCAAACCAAACCAAACCAGCCCGCCCCACTCCAATCCAAACCAAACCAGCCCGCCCCACTCCAATCCAATCCAATCCAATCCAGCCCGCCCCACTCCAATCCAATCCAATCCAAACCAGCCCGCCCCACTCCAATCCAATCCAATCCAAACCAGCCTCCCCACTCCAATCCAATCCAAACCAAACCAGCTCGCCCCACTCCAATCCAATCCAATCCAATCCAAACCAAACCAGCCCGCCCCACTCCAATCCAATCCAAACCAAACCAGCCCGCCCCACTCCAATCCAATCCAAACCAAACCAGCCCGCCCCACTCCAATCCAATCCAAACCAAACCAGCCCGCCCCACTCCAATCCAAACCAGCCCGCCCCACTCCAATCCAATCCAAACCAAACCAGCCCGCCCCACTCCAATCCAAACCAAACCAGCCCGCCCCACTCCAATCCAAACCAAACCAGCCCGCCCCACTCCAAACCAATCCAAACCAAACCAGCCCGCCCCACTCCAATCCAATCCAAACCAAACCAGCCCGCCCCACTCCAATCCAATCCAAACCAGCCCGCCCCACTCCAATCCAAACCAAACCAAACCAGCCCGCCCCACTCCAATCCAATCCAAACCAAACCAGCCCGCCCCACTCCAATCCAATCCAAACCAAACCAGCCCGCCCCACTCCAATCCAATCCAAACCAAACCAGCCCGCCCCATTCCAATCCAATCCAATCCAAACCAGCCCGCCCCACTCCAATCCAATCCAATCCAATCCAAACCAAACCAGCCCGCCCCACTCCAATCCAATCCAAACCAAACCAGCCCGCCCCACTCCAATCCAATCCAATCCAATCCAAACCAGCCCGCCCCACTCCAATCCAATCCAAACCAAACCAGCCCGCCCCACTCCAATCCAATCCAAACCAAACAAGCCTGCCCCACTCCAATCCAATCCAAACCAGCCCACTCCAATCCAATCCAATCCAAACCAGCCCGCCCCACTCCAATCCAATCCAATCCAATCCAATCCAAACCAGCCTGCCCCACTCCAATCCAATCCAAACCAAACCAGCCCGCCCCACTCCAATCCAATCCAATCCAAACCAGCCCGCCCCACTCCAATCCAATCCAATCCAATCCAAACCAGCCCGCCCCACTCCAATCCAATCCAATCCAATCCAATCCAATCCAGCCCGCCCCAATCCAATCCAATCCAAACCAAACCAGCCCGCCCCAATCCAATCCAACCCAAACCAAACCAGCCCGCCCCACTCCAATCCAACCCAAACCAAACCAGCCCGCCCCACTCCAATCCAATCCAATCCAAACCAGCCCGCCCCACTCCAATCCAAACCAGCCCGCCCCACTCCAATCCAACCCAAACCAGCCCGCCCCACTCCAATCCAACCCAAACCAACCCGCCCCACTCCAATCCAACCCAAACCAACCCGCCCCACTCCAATCCAACCCAAACCAACCCGCCCCACTCCAATCCAATCCAACCCAAACCAACCCGCCCCACTCCAATCCAATCCAACCCAAACCAACCCGCCCCACTCCAATCCAATCCAACCCAAACCAACCCGCCCCACTCCAATCCAATCCAAACCAACCCGCCCCACTCCAATCCAACCCAAACCAACCCGCCCCACTCCAATCCAACCCAAACCAACCCGCCCCACTCCAATCCAACCCAAACCAGCCCGCCCCACTCATATCCAAACCAGCCCGCCCCACTCATATCCAATCCAAACCAGCCCGCCCCACTCATATCCAATCCAAACCAAACCAACCCGCCCCAATCCAATCCGCCCCACTCCAATCCAACCCAAACCAACCCGCCCCACTCCAATCCAACCCGCCCCAATCCAAGCCAAACTAATCCAATCTGCCCCCACTCCAATCCAAACCAAACTAATCCAATCTGCCCCCACTCCAATCCAAGCCAAACTAATCCAATCTGCCCCCACTCCAATCCAAGCCAAACTAATCCAATCTGCCCCCACTCCAATCCAAGCCAAACTAATCCAATCTGCCCCCACTCCAATCCAATCTGCCCCCACCCCAATCCAAGCCAAACTAATCCAATCTGCCCCCACCCCAATCCAAGTTAATCCAATCTGCCCCCACTCCAATCCAAGCAAAACTAATCCAATCTGCCCCCACTCCAATCCAAGCCAAACTCATCCAATCTGCCCCCACTCCAATCCAAGCCAAACTCATCCAATCTGCCCCCACTCCAATCCAAGCCAAACTCATCCAATCTGCCCCCACTCCAATCCAAGCCAAACTCATCCAATCTGCCCCCACTCCAATCCAAGCCAAACTCATCCAATCTGCCCCCACTCCAATCCAAGCCAAACTCATCCAATCTGCCCCCACTCCAATCCAAGCCAAACTCATCCAATCTGCCCCCACTCCAATCCAAGCCAAACTCATCCAATCTGCCCCCACTCCAATCCAAGCCAAACTCATCCAATCTGCCCCCACTCCAATCCAAGCCAAACTCATCCAATCTGCCCCCACTCCAATCCAAGCCAAACTCATCCAATCTGCCCCCACTCCAATCCAAGCCAAACTCATCCAATCTGCCCCCACTCCAATCCAAGCCAAACTCATCCAATCTGCCCCCACTCCAATCCAAGCCAAACTCCTCCAATCCGCCCCCACTCCAATCCAATCCGCCCCCACTCCAATCCAATCCGCCCCCACTCCAATCCAATCCGCCCCCACTCCCATCCAATCCGCCCCCACTCCCATCCAATCCGCCCCCACTCCCATCCAATCCGCCCCCACTCCCATCCAATCCGCCCCCACTCCCATCCAATCCGCCCCCACTCCCATCCAATCCGCCCCCACTCCCATCCAATCCGCCCCCACTCCCATCCAATCCGCCCCCACTCCCATCCAATCCGCCCCCACTCCCATCCAATCCACCCAAATCCACCTCACACCCATACAATTCACCCCATGCAGACAAATTTAATCTACTCCAATCCACACACCCCAATCTAATGCACCTCAGCCCAATCCACCCCAATTCAGTTTACCCCACCCAAATTCAATTCACCCCATTCTATCCAATCTACTCCACTCCAAACCAACCCACTCCAATTCACAAACTCCAATCCATCCCACTCTAATCCAATCCACCCCACACCGGTCCAATTTTTGACCAATCCATCCCACTCCAATCCAGTCCAACCCATCCCACACAAATCCAATCCACTTCAATCCATCCTACCCCAATCCACCTCAATCCGATCAATCCCACTACAATCCGAAACAATCTGCCCCTCTCCAAGCCAAAACAATCTGCTCTACTCCAAGGCACGCACTCCGGTCTGCCCCACTCCAATCCAAAACACTCTGCCCCACACCAAAGCAATTCACCCAATCCATACCACTCCATTCCAGTCCACATCAATACAATTTCCTCTAATCTACCCCACCCACACTACTTCCCCCTCCACACTACTTCAATCCAATCCAATCCAATCCAAAACAGGCCGCCACGCCACACTTCAATCCAAAACAGGCCGCCACGCCACAATCCAATCCAAAACAGGCCGCCACGCCACACTCCAGTCCAAAACAGGCCGCCACGCCACACTCCAATCCAAAACAATCCGCCACGCCACACTCCAATCCAAAACAATCCGCCACGCCACACTCCAATCCAAAACAATCCGCCACGCCACACTCCAATCCAAAACAATCCGCCACACTCCAATCCAAAACAATCCGCCACACTCCAATCCAAAACAATCCGCCACACTCCAATCCAAAACAATCCGCCACACTCCAATCCAAAACAATCCGCCACACTCCAATCCAAAACAATCCGCCACACTCCAATCCAAAACAATCCGCCACACTCCAATACAAGTCACCCCCAATCCAGTCCTTCCCACACCAATCCAATTTACCCCAATCCAGTCAAATTTAATCTAGTCCAATCCACCCCACCCTACTTCAATCCATCCTACCCTAAAATCCAAGCCACCCGACCCCAACCCAATCCACCCCACTCCAAAACAATCTGCCCCATTCCAATCCAAAACAATCTGCCCCCACACCAATCCATTTCACCCCGCAAGCCCAGCCCACCATAATGAAATCCAACCCACTCGTCATTCTAGCCCACCCTAGCCCACTCCACCTTAATACAATCCAACTCACTCCAAACATTCTGACCAATCCCAATCCAGTCCACCCCAGTCCAATTCACTCTACTCCAATCTAGTCCACCCCATCCAGTCCACCTCACTCTCATCCAATCCACCCCACACTCATCCAAATTCACCCCAATCCAGCCAAATGTAATGTTGTCCAATCCATCCCAGCCCACTCTACTTCAATCCACCCCACGCCAAACCAATCCACCCCACTCCAGTCCACTCCACTCCATTTCAAATCCACCCCATCTAGTTCACCCCCACTGCCCTAGTCCACTCTCTCAATCCAGTCTGATCCACCCTACTCCACTCAAATCCAGTCCAGTCAGATTCACCCCACTCCCCTCTCATCCAGTCCAGTCTGATCCACTCCACCCCAATCCACCCCACGTGCCACTCCTATCACACCAATCCAACCCACTCCAAACCACCCCAATCCAATAAACCTCACCCCATTTCAATCTACTCTCATCCAGTCCACTCCACCCTATTTCAACCCACTCCACTCTACGACACCCCCACTCCAACTCCAATCTGTGACACTAGTATAAACCATGGCAAAAACACATCGTCAAAGCCAGAAGCTCTTGTATGGGCAAGACCTAATAGTTTTGCCAATGCTTGATCACACTTCTTTTGATTCCACCCACGAGGTGCCATGTTTAGTTTGAGCACTGTAGTGTTTGGGAACCGATCAGGGAAGCAATTCTCCCTGCAAGATAAAATGCACATTGCTAAAGACAAGTCCGTCTGTGCCCAGATTGCGTCCTGTGCCACCCACACTGTCCAATCCCCCCTCTTGTGGCAGGACAGAATTGTTTTAAGGAGGGAAGCAATACTTGCACAAAGAGTTAGAAACAGATGTTATAAAGGCCTGGATTTACAGGGCGGTATCTTGCCTTTCCAATACCAACAGTGCCAATTCACAATGAAACCATTCCACTGCAAAGGACAGTGGGACAAGTGGTGCCCTCCTACAAGTTCTAGGGAAGGTAGGAGACTGCAGTCTGCTTCTGGTGGCTCCCTCCTTGAGGTCTTAGTGGATAGGACAGCCTCATCCCAGATGACTTTGTGGGATCCACCAACATCAGCCTCCTCCTGCCTAGAGGCAGTCTGCCTCAGGCTCTCAAGAGCAGGACACTCTCTTTGACCCCGACAAAACTCCTATCTGGTGGGTCGACTATCTCCTGTCAATTCTGCAAAGTCACACAAACCTTTCAGTGGTGGAATCCCACCCTCAAAGGTCAGATCCTCCCCCCCTCAGGGATAGATTCCCCCTGCACCTCTGGAGTTCTCTGGGTTGGCACACAAGACCCAGTGCCCTTTCTCTTGTTATTGGATGCTTGGCCCATTATTCCAGAGTCTAAGTGTCCAGCCTTTCCCTGCTGAGCAGCCTGTGTGATTAATGCCAGATTCCTTCATAAGCACGCACTTGATATTTGGAGCTTACTTAATGATGATTATTGGGTTGTAATATTGCTTACAGAAACCAGGCTAGGCGTCTCCTCAGCTCCTGACATCTCACAAGCTATTCTGAAGATACTCAATCCTCCATTTCAACCACCAGAACTTAGCTGGCTGCAGGGTGGCCCCTATCCATTGCTTGCAGTTACACAGCACTGTTGGGAAACTACTCTGTGAGAGAGTGAAGCCCTAGTGTTTTCTATTAAATTCTCCCCTAATTTTTCTGTTGCGGGATCCCTGAAATAGTAGCCTCTGCATACTTTGCTAACTTTGGAGAACAGCTAGCAAATGCTGTCGACCCCCTATACATTCAGTACTTTATGGCGTTAAGGTATTTCAGTGTACAAATGGAGGACCCTACCAGTAAAGCAGTATGCCTGATGGTGAATGATGCTTTAGCAGATCTAAATCTCTCGCAAAAAGGGTACGCATGATAAGGGCCACACACTAGACCTGATTTTTAATACCTGCCCATATTGTGAGTAGGCGCCCCAAAAACCTTTATTTGGTCTGATCATTTTTCTTTTTCTGGCCTGGAGGTCCATCCACAATCCCACAGGTCAGAAATCTAGACCCAGGCTCGGCATAAAATATCTGAGACCAAGCTATTGGATGACCTTAGTTCTTAAAGTGCTGACCTAGGAAAGGAATACGGATGTAGAGTCATTTAACAAACCCCTTGTCCAGGCTATTGATAAAAGAGTGCATATGAAAAAATTTGCTGCGAGGAGACAAAAGCCTTCTGTTTTCTCCCACGAGCTGAAACAGCAAAACTCCACTGCAAACAGTTGGAAAGAAAGAGAAGGAAACAGTAGGACACTGAGGCAAAAACAAATCTACAAAGACGCCCTAAAAAGCTTTCAAGAAAGCATCTGAAAAGAGCAGTCTAAAGCTTTCTCTAAGCAAATAGCCAATGCCGGAAATACATCAATGAAAATCTTGAAGATGTTTTGTTCCTTTCACAAGTTTGACAATACAATTAATAGAGTGATTTCAGGGTTATCTGCAGTAGGTAAAGCTTATCTCAAATCGGAGTTACTATTCTTCTGGAACACCTCTCCATTGGACGTACAAAGTTGGTGGCCAGGAGATCTAGGTGAAACCCCAGCTGCATCCACTCTGGTGAGAAACCTGGAGCTAAAATTTATTAGGAGCTAACCTTCAATCTCCAAATCCGGGATATCGCAGCTTCAGGCTTCACCTTGCTAACATCCCCAAAAAAGACCTTAAAAATTATTGGCAGTCAGTATGCAAAAAACGATTGTAAAGGCTCTGGTAACCTCTAGATTACCTTATGCCAACTCCCTATACTTTGGGGTGCCAGCAGGTCTCATCAACAAATTACAAATGATACAAAATGCTGCTGTACGGTTAATTCCTAATCTTCCCCTATCTGAAGCAATTTCACTGGTTACCAGGAATCAAAGGATCAATAGCTAGGCCGTACTGATCACTTTTAGAGCGACACTTTAAAAAGGACCCTCCTTCTTGGAATCGGCAGCAGACCGTGGAACGAGTTCCAATTGCATCTGAGAATTACAGACTCTTAGGATCTGTTTCACAAAAAGATTGAAAACTTTCTTTTCAGGTAGATGCTGGTTCAAGTCGTAGTAATCTGCGGGTTAGCGCCAGGATGCCTTTTCGGAAGCAGCTGTTGCGCTGTACAACGGGTAATCATTCATTCACTCACTCACTCACATTGGTTGAGGACACTATCTAATGTGAGTGGTGGGGAGGCTCCCTGAATAATATGCACAAAGCGAGTGCTAGATCAAACTAGCTGACCCAGTCTCCGTGGTACTCTTGTGTAGAGTGACACTATTAAAAATCAAGTCTCATTCCCAAAGTGCTTCTTGAAATCGCCAAAAGTGAAGGCTTGCATGCAGTTTCTTCACAACTCAACGTCTGATGCTCAGCACTTCAGTACAGGTCAACTGAGCCCTGAATCCTTCTTGCATCAATTTATCACCCCAACAGACCTCACACTTTCTCAAACCTTCGAACATTTTCCATCATTCATTTGCTTTACCCTTTTTTTCATTTCTCTGAATACTTCGACAACCCATGTTTACATCTGCCACATTAAAAGTGCACACTATTTTACTGCAGATGAACACAGTTTTATGTTTTCTGAAATGGGTTAATGTTAAGTTTCATTCGTGGTGTGAAATAATGTATTTAAATAAATGCACTGACTAACTTGATCTGAAAACTTGACAGATACTAAAATCAAGCATTGGCAATGCCAACAGGTCTGGCATGAAGGTAATTTGCTAAGGTAATGTGAAGCATTACAGATAAATAGCATGGGAATTAATATGTATTTGGGTGAAAGCAAACAACTGTATAATAATACTGGTGTAGTTTAAAGGTTTAGGTGAGAGTTGCACAGTCAAGACAGACTTACAAATCCTTGTAGGTTAATGACTAGCCTCCTCTTATCTGTATTGTCTGTTGTAAAACAACATACATTATCTGGTTAGACAATATACTTTAATAGCATTACAATGTAGTGTGTGCCCCTGAAGGTTAAAGCTCAGGCACCTGGATAAATAAAGAAAATCACAGATGTGCGGAGGGCAAGCACTCTGTTGTGGAAGCACACATCTGCCCACTAAAAAGAAGTACTCCTGGCTCCCAACTAACTGCCTGGCGACAGCTGTGCTGTCAAGCCAGACCATAAAGGAGAGTTACTTGGGTTACCCTTGGTGTAGGTGTCAAAAACAATTGGGGCATTATACCTGGCAAGCACCATGAGCTCTAGTTCCTAAGGTGGCTTTCGTTGCAGGACCATGCTCTTAAAAAGCAAGTACGTACCCAACTCCAGGGTGTAGTATGCCCAACCCAAAAGTTGAAGTTTGGGATGGACTGTTCCCATGAAGAGAAGGCTCAGTACCGACGTGCATAAGGCAGGCCTCTGTCTAGAGTGGGACAGAGGGTGAAAAACGATGCTCACAGGGGATAGCAATGGTTTAAGATTATTTTCAAACATTCCACCCATCATCTTCACTGACGATGAAAACAAGGCCAAGTGCAAACTGGGTTGTTAGTAGCTTATCATACTTACCACTTTCTGCCCAAAAAAACAATATTTCTAGCTGCACTCATCACTCCTTTAACAGTCACTGCAGCACAGCCTCATTCACACACATTTACTGCCAAGAAGGAACACGGCAGCAGAGCCCGGTGGCTACATGAAGGTTTACTTATGGTTTATTTCTGGTTAACTCAATCTACTTATACTGTTTATATTAAATACTGTTGATTGAATCTCTAGCAAAAATATACATCTGAATTTTGAAGACGTTAAAAGGGGAAGGCAACAACAACAACAACAAATAATGCACAAACAAAAATTCATAGTGTCTCAAAAGGGGGTGGGGTGCATGTGACCCACATTAAAAGTGAGGAGAATGAAGGTACGACGTGTGACAGACTCGTATGTCAAGGCAGGAGGAGATGGGGCATACCATGCTATCCAAAGCAGAGATTCAGCAGCGTTACATCGCAAATAGTCCCCGAGTAGAAGATGGGCAGGCCACGTAATTGGGGGCAAGAGATAGAAGTTATTAATATTTAGGTATAGGACGAAAGGAAAATACATGGTAAGTTTGAGTACACCAAAGGGGGTGTGTTACACAAGCAGGTTAGTTTGGCTAGACGACATATGCTCCAGGGAAGAGAATATTACGTCATCCATACCACTGGACAAGGTAAAATTACCAGGGAGCTATGTTGGTCTGATATGGACTATACCATCTTACCTACAGTGGCAGAGATATCACATATTGTAGGTCAGATTTGTAAGGTAGCCATGCCAGCATGCTCTAAGCAAAGACACAGGTTGAAGTCATGGAGGGCACAGACAATTAAACTTGCGAGGAGGATATACCAAGGGAGAAGGTCTAGTTATAGCAAACAGTGTGGAAATACCCAACCAACACTGTCACCAAGGAATAAGAGTGGTGACAACACAGCAGTGATGTTAATATGAGTCACAGTACACCCATCATCCTCCCCATCAAACATGAAATCTAACGTCCTTTTTGTAAAACATTTTTCAAAAAGTAAACAAAAAAAGTAGCTGAAATTGAGGATTGTTTAGCCAAGTCACATTTAAGATTTCTGCCAATTTCTAGAAGGCCAGAGGATACTCGCACAACATAAGAATTAAAGAGATAATTTTTAATAATAGATGAAGGCCAACAGTATCAAACAGAGGGAAGTAAATATAGAGTATATTTCAATGAGATATGTAAACAATACAGAAGGAAAATATGAACAGGACAGGTAGAAAATTAAATAAATAAAAAAAAAGAAAGAAAGAGTAAGGACAGAGGAGGGTAATAAAGGAAGAGCAGCTGGCTGAGGGGTATGGCAAGCTACTCCTCAAATAGTCAATCCCTACAGAAAACAATCAAAATGATTATTACCAGCCCACTACCGATCCTTGTAGAGGTCAAACCAAGAGGCCATCCCCAAATCACAACTAAATCCTAAAAAGCGCAATGAAAGGAAGAGATAATTTTGACCAAATCTTGGCGATCAATTCACAGCTGACCCAACAGCATTCGCTCAGTGGAAAGATCAAGGCAGATACCGGACCTCAACCAAAGCGTTTTAATGGCAATGCTCCTCAATTCCCGCAAAAGACATGCAAAGCATATGCCATCGCAACTAATCCTTGAAAACAAAAGAACCTTCTACTACCATAAGATCAATTACAGGGAGAGACCAAGGCATTCCCCACTCCAACCAGCCCCAGTGTAGCCCACGCAAAGGCAGATTTCGATCACAACTAATCCAGGAAGAGACAAAAGCAGAGTTCCATTTCACTCAATCCGTCGAGACAATCAAGCAAGAGAGATCCCACTTCAAGCAGAGAGAACAACACAAGGCAACTACAACTCATCCAATCTCTGGAGACACCAAAACAAGTCAGACTTTATCTCATCCAGTTACAGCAAAGACAGCAAAACATTGTTAACCCCAGCAAAAAGACACACTTTAGGGTAATCTCATGCTTAACAAATCCTTTCATCGTCATCATAAAGGAAGTAAAATGTCAAGTTACACCAAATCCCAGATTAAATGGTAGAGGGCCACCATGACTCTCAGGTAAGGGAGCAATGGAAAGGCATTTATATAATCTACAATCAAGCTGGGAAAGGAGTGGAATACCAAGTAACTAACTGAAAGATACAGAAACAGAAAACCTACAAAAACACTGCCCACTAGAAGAAACCCAATTTGCACAATTATGGACAAAGCAAGGGATGGCAAACCTACCACCAAGCGAGCAATTATTGGAATAACAAATGTCTATTAGTAGCATCTTCTCAATCTCTGCAGAGGTGAAGCACAGTAGTGTGTATGGATTGAACTGGCGACAGTTCTGTAATTCGCCTAGACTGAGCCCAACCCAAGAAGGTAACAGGCACAGAGAAAATAATCCAATATGGATTCGCATCTTGGATCAAAGATACTGTGGCTCTATGGTGTCCTCAACGTCAAGAATGAAAACCTGTGTGAGGTTTTCGAAACCTGAAGACATTGTGCTTATGGAGTGTGCTATTGGGACTAGAACATCATGTAAGTTTGTTTTTGTTTTTTTAACTGGTTAATGTCAAGGACAGAGAATTGCACATGGTAAAATGTTTCAAGCTCCGTGGGGAAAAAAGGAGAAAGCACCTCTTTACTGCTTAAAGATTTCTGTACGCTTTGGTAGCTCAAATATCCAACTGAACGTGTATTTTGATGAAGAAACGGTGTGTGTCAGAGAAGGCCTCACAAATGGAGTCTGTTTCAACAGCTGATCATAATTATTTGTGCCTCTTCCGTTCACAGAAACCGCCTTGCTTCTCCTACTGGGAGTAAAGTTTCACAGCTAAGAGTACATTAACAGAGTAGCTGCAAAAAAAAAAAAAAAAAAAAAAAAAAAAAAAACTACGGGCCTTCTTTACTAACATCACTGATGACAGAGTATGGGCCTTGGTGCAAGTGCAATGTACGACCTCAAATACCAGTGATGTGCAAAAACACAAGAAAATACACCCCTTGGGTAGGGTGTAGGCAGACCTGAGAGTTTTGACCTCTGCAGTGTTCTGCAAGGAGGCACTGCTATTTCTCTCAAATGTGTTTATTCACAGGGTGAGAGCACTTTTCTAAATTGTGCTGTAAGAATAAACTGTAGACTGTTGCAGGGCTATCTTAATGCGGCATTAGCACATTTGTTATATGCTGCTTAGTATTGGGAACTGTCTTATTTCTAGGCACTTCCTCTGTTTGGGCAATAAGGGAAACTGAGCAGCAGTGCATATATATAGTAATGTCCTAATGTCAGATAGCTTGGTCAAGTGAAAAACCAGCACGTTAACCAACATTGCACATCTCATTTTTTGAGAGTGGTGGGTTAGATCCCAAGCGTTCCTAGAAAACTGAAAGTTGGACTTTAGGTGAGTTACTCTTTTTTTGTGGCAGTTTTTAGACAATGTATTTTTTTTTTTTTTTTTAACACGGAGCCTACAGTTCACACTTTAACCATTTAGTGAACTGTCCTGAATGCAAAGCGTGTAGAAATTATAACATTTTTATTGAGATGTTTTATGGCAATACCATGGGTGAATGGTGTGCGCCTGAATGATTGCTTGTTGTGGTGGAAGGTTGTAAAAGCCAGCTGTATAAAATGGCAGCAGTGCCATCACCCACAATGTGCTGTAGTATCTAGCAGCACAGCTTTAGTGTGCTTTAGTTACAGTTGCCAAGGCACAATGTGCAGCTCTTTGTGATACTGTTGTGCTTTGGAGATAAGGGGCGTTGCTTCCTCCCTGCAGAATGCTACAATGGCCGGGACCAGCTCTTACTTGACCACACATGACTTCTCATCACAACTCTGTAGGAGCAGCAGGCCCAAGAGCTGTAAGAGCAACCGAGTTATGCCATCTCAAAACTGAACTGCATGCAAACAAGATCGTCTCAAAAATGGACCGGCTGGAACACTAGGTTGAGAATTTTAGATAGCACACAATGTAGACCAGTAGCATGTTCCAGGAGCATGGTGTCTTGTAACTCCGTGTGTTCACAATGCAGAGTACTGAGTGTCTCAAAGACAGCGCTCAAAATTGTACCAGCAACAGGCATCCCTAGAAAGAAAGCAGAGGAACCCACAAAACGCCCATCGTCTGACATTAGCATACGCCAGGACCCAAAAACACATTACTACTCCAATAATGGCCACTCTGGCTGGACAGCATATGCATATTACAGGGAGTTGCCCTATTCCCCCCTAACCTCATGGCCTAAACTGCCTGCACATTAGCAGGTCAGAAATATGACCCTAAAATCACAGTTGAGTATGTTCCATTGCTTTTATAAGATATTGGGATGTTTGGTAAGCTTAGCTGCTCTTCAATAACGACTTCTGACCCTCGCTTTTAGTATTTTTTCAGTTGTAACAGTCATTTAATCAGCCGGCTCGTAAACCTCCTGATGCCCTTCTCCTCCTACCCAGATTAAGAATCCGTGAAGGCACCAGGAATGGTACCTTCGTAAGTGCTTCTGCCGCAGTGACAGGGTGCGTCTTTGACAATGTGGGGCACATTGTTCATTTTACAATGCCCCTAGTTTGGTATGACACGGGCACGCTCCACGGCTGCGTCTACAAACAATCCAGGCAGAGGATGTGGAAGACAACGAGCACAGGTGAGGGTCACTCGTTTCATGGCTTCTCCTTTGATTTGTGGAAAGGGTCACCAGACCCCTCAGTACATGTCCTTATAGATCTCCTGCAGCAGCGGATGAAGCGAGGCTTCAGTCTCGGTCTTCTTAATCTTCTGCACTAACTGCGCATGCTCAGTCACCAGCTGCCGCAGGTCAGCCATCTTCTGTAGAAGCTTGGGGAACAGGTACTGAGCATCGGGGTGGTTGGCCTGCAGGTGGAACTCTAGAGCACGCAATATACTGTCCTGGATTTCTTCCACATGCTTAACATTTGTGAGGCCTGGACGATCTGAAACGATAAAAATAAATTTCATCCTGACATTCAGTAACAATAAAAACACATATCACTGCTCTTTCAATTGAATGGAAAAGTACACGAATGCTGGAATACATCACAAACCTAAAACATCTCTGCACATCTTTACAAACTCAAAGAGACTTCTGAGGGACAAGTGATGAAAAAAAAAAATCATGGTCCGGGATTATATGCTCTGAAATTCTAGAGCCTTCAGATTTTCCCTCTCTCTCTACAATGCTCTGCGACCGCCAAAGGTCGGTAACGCGGTACTAAAACCAACATGAAATAAAAGGATTTAGGCAATGAAAGCAGGGGTACATTGAAGGTGTAAACACTGGCACAAAATAGCCAGAATGGCGGTCTCTAGCTTCGGTATCCTCCCAGCTCATAATCTTAGGGAAATTTCTAGAAATCAAGAATGAAACCAGAACACTAATGCAATAGGTTTTAAAAGAAAGGAAATGTATATGGAAGCCAAATACTGTAAATCTGGAACGCCTGAACAATTCCCTGCACTCTACTCTTAAATGCTCTTGTATCCACCATCTCGAAATACAGGCGAAAAGGTGAGGCATACATCAGCGAGGGACACACCAATACTCAATAACTATTGCTACAGGAAAGCACCTTTTCCTTCCCCTGCAGGATCTCTTGCCCAGTTTTACATGCTTAAAGATCAGTAGAACAAGTATGACCCACACACTGTATGCAGTAATTTGATTACTGACACCATCAAAGTAAAAGTAGAAAGTGCTCGATGTCCAAGTTGTGAGGTGCTTACTACGCTAAGAAGTTATAAGCACGTGGAAAGAATGCCTCCTCGTTCAAAGAGGAACATGTGCAACATCGCCTTATTCCAGTGGAATTCAGTGAAAAGTTTTGACGTGCCAAAAGCTTGCCGATCACTTATCTGCCAGCATAATGTTAGGGTCATCTCAAAAGTAGTCCATTAGAGACGATCGAGATCAAAAAGAGGCCACTGCTAAAGGGTGTTAACAGAAGCCCTGATAGGGCTAGGTTGAGATTGCAAGAGACATTTGGGGAGTCTTATAAATGGTTCCAGATCAGGCCAGTCAGAGGGCTTTTGAACGGACTACAAATTCAATTGCATTTACCATGATGCATTGGGGTTGGACTTTGTTGCTGGAGTGTAGTGCTCCCTTTCTTTGCAAAACTGTCTTTTCATGGCTTCCTTGAGCCACAGCTGACAAGCCTTGGGAGGCAGCTGTGCGCCATGAGTGGTACATAAACCCGAGAAGACATTTGGCGTCATTTCAAGCAAGCCCCTATACCATGCTACTCCCTGCTGATGACGGGCTATACCCAGAAACATGTGTACAGGGATATACAGCACTTGCTGCGCCTACAGAGGTGAAAGACTATTACTTTCTAAATGGACTACGAATTCGATTGCATTTACCATGATTTATTGGGGTTGGACTTTGTTGCTGGAGTGTAGGCAGAGTGCTCCCTTTCTTTGTGAAACTTTGTCTTTTGAGGGCAATATTGGCTTCTGGATCCAGGAAGTGATTCTCGCTGGGAAGGTGGGAGATAGATATAAGCGCAAGGAATGCCTCATTGCCCTAGAGAGGGATATACGCCAGCTAGAGGATGAACATGTAGTATGCCCATAAGCTGAGGCGAAGACCCGTCTCTTTGACTGGGTGCATGAATACCGCTTGGTGACAATCAACGCAGTTAAACTATATAATGCAGGCAAAGAGTAAATAGAAAGTGGAAGATAAGGCAGAGAAAATGTTGGCATGGCTCAGTAAGCGAACCCAAGATAGGTGCCATATATTGACACTAGTGGACACTTCCACTCTCCCTACTTGGTTCAAAATGATCACCAACCTGGAATTAATCTATATCCTACAAAATAAGCCGCATTGAGTATTGGAGGCCTTCTACTGTAAGATTAATGGCTGTGTGAGAAAACGGATGTGGATGGATGGACCACCACAGGAAGCCCTTTGCACTCTAAAAAGGTCTACGTATGACATTACGCTAGCCCTGCCGGATGTCTGCAAATAATATGAAGCGGCTCTGGTTAGCACGGTAAACTACTAGGTGTTCGCAGCATTAGATGGCCCAGCCGATTGCCATGACCAAGACACATTGGGAGTGAAGGGTTACTGAACGGTATGGCGCAGTTAGCAAACCTCAGAGATCAATATGACATGGCTCTCTCTCAGTTTCTTAAATACTACCAACTGAGACACCCACTAGGGAGGCCCACAGCACCAGATGACAACAAGAAGGAGCAGTCCCCATTAGAGAGACAACTCCTAGATGATCACATGCTATTTAAGGCAATCTCCTTAACTTATAGACTCTCAAACAATATGCAGGGGGAACTTGCACATTAAGAATGAAATGGCAGGAGGATGTGGGTGATTTGGTGGATGATGAGTGGCAGGAGGCACTACAATTCCCAAGTGAGACAGCTATACAGGTGTGATTCCTTCTCATTAAATTTAAAATCCTTCATAGAATTTACTACACTAGGACACTCCTCCACAAGATCTGAAAGGAAGTGAATGACGAGTGCCTATGGTCAAAATGAGTCTTTCCTACATATGCTGTGGGAATGCCCCATGATTCTCATGTTCTGAGAGTGCATAAAAGCTCGTTTGGCAATTGGGGAATTTCTCATGCATCCGGGTATGTGCTTTTCTACTGGTCATTTGGTATGTCGCATTTCCGGTCATAAAGGGTGGGTAAGACGTGGTGGGAGTAGACATCATTACACTGTTTGGTTGTTTTTGTGTTGATATTAGATTATATGTTTTTTTTTTTTTTTTTTTAATATTGGCTTCTGACAAGATCTCTTCAGGCCGGTCTCAAAAACCCATAAATGGCAGGAAGGTAAGGTATCGAAAGCTAGGATTTTGTCTTTGTACAGTGGATAGATAATATGCCATTTTCATCATGTGGCTAAAACGGGTAGCAATGGATGAATACATCCATATCTTACCTTTTTGATCCTGTAATGTAGGCTGGCAGAGGGCTTCCTAGCACCCAGTAAGAGATCTACGTTCTTTGCATATAAGTCTAAGTGTACACAGACTAGTTCCTCCAGAACTATGCACTCAAGTGGACTGTTGCTAGGAAGGGGTGAGTAGGAGACCCCTCTCAAGTAGATGGAAATGGTCAAGGACTACATTTAATGGGGTTAGACAGGAACCACATGGATGGAGTGAGAGAGAGCAGGGGCGCGGATGATTCACCACTTCAACTGAAGAACCCCAGGGCTCACAGGAATCAGAGGAAGTTAATATGAAAGCCATACAACAATCAAATATTAGTTTGTATCCCAAGTATTCTGGCCCCCTGACCTTCCACGAGTTGAAGTATCTACATCCATTGTTCAGATGAGTGGCAAAAATGTCTATTATGGTTCGACCACCCAGGGACATGGAAGTGAAAGCTTTCCGATTTGTTTAGTCGCTGGAGAACATGCTCGTACTGTCTGCTTTAGTCAATCATCCACAATGCAATACTAACAGCAACATGCCAGGTTCAAGGTTCATTCCAACAGACCTACTGACAGCCAGCAAACTGTGGCAAGGGTGCGCTCCCTGGCTTTTTAACATGGAAGAGGACTGTGCCATGTAATGAAGGCTTGCAATACTTAAAATTAAAAAAAAATAACAAATAAATAATCAAAGTTAGCGTGGGCACCTTCAGAAGGACAAATTTGGTTTGTCTCAAGGAACAACAGTGACAAATTCTCAACAGCGAGCTTTAGCCCAAACTCTGAACAGGCGGTTAGGTTTAGGATTTGCATATGAGGCAGGCAGAAAGGGTGACACCACAAAAAGGTTGGGAGCACAAGCCCACAATCACAGGGTTGAGATCAAGGAACTTGGGAATATAACTGTCTAGAACAACTACTGCCATAGTTATCTTGGTTGACTATGAGGGCACAAGGTCCCTGAGAAGTACTCAAGGAGGCAGTTAAAGAAAAGATTAAGTTGACGCCCAAGGAAAAGCCAGTGCTAGGTGAACTCATAGGTGAAAGATGAACTAAAGGAGTCACTGGAAATGCTGGCAATAAATTCTCCAGTACTCTGAATCATATGTCTCAGGAAGTGCTCGCCACTTCAGTTGATGCACTTTGTGAACTCAAACTAATTCCGGTCAGGAATTTGTGGAAAACACACATGGTCTCAAAATAGGTAATTTAAAACCACAAATAGAAGATTTTGAAACATTTACAACTGGGGAAAAAGCCAAAAAGGCAAAGCTTCCTGTTTCAGGATCCAGTTTCTAGATGCTGGAAAAAGGCACTGACCTAACTGTCAATTTCAGGGTATGATGGATACAGGGAGAGAACATGCAGCACCAGTTTTTCAGCCTAGTGTTCTGCAACCTCCCTGTCCATTGTGCCCTGGTTTTCCTTTCTTTTTACTCTTAAAAAGGTTTATTGAAGACATTCTTGGTCACTGTTAAGATAATGACTTTTTAAAATGCAACGTCTATTTCAAATAAAAGAAAATACAAGCAATGTGGCTAATACAGCCTTTGATAAAGCTGCACATGCTCTTATTTGAATTTAAAGCTGGATTTTCTCCTGAAAAGGTTGGTGTGTATGTAATTTGTAAAAGTGGCAGGGAAGTTGAGTGCTTATGAATATTAAGGAACATCCTCAGGAGGAGACGCATTGTATTGTCTATTTAGGGAAAGCACTTGGCCTTCTGGAGCCTCGGAAATGCTGCCACTGAGGCAGGATATTAGGCATTGTCTGGGTGTGGCAATGAGACCAAATGGCACTGCCCTCTAGGGACAGCACTGGTTCCAAACCATAGGAGGTGATGGAAAGCTGTCAGAACGGGGGCCAAAGTTTGCATCTTAAATTTCGGGAGGGGGAGTAAATGGCAGAGATCCAAAATGCGATACAGTCCTTTACCCTGTCTCCGTATAACAGAGCAGTGGAAGTAAAATACCCTTTCGCTTTAGGTAGCAGAAACGGCTGCTAGTACTAAGCATGGGAGAGGAAGTATAAAGAAGAGAAAAAAAGCCGATATTACAAGTCTGAAGACTCAGCTTTCTACCTCTTGGCCGTAGTGTAGCTAAAACTACAGTGTGTATAGCCATAGGAGAATAGTGTCCAACGTAAGTCCAAGAGGGCAGAATCCGTGCCTTATTTATATTAAATGTGCATACGATCAGCCTCCATGAAACTTGCTTACATAATCGGTTGCTATTCTGAACAAGCATTTGCAACGCAATGGGTCTTGTGTAAGCTCGAGTTAGAGCTGTTAGAACGCAGTAAATTCCTAACCGAACTTTTTGTGCCAATTAAATAGAAAATGAAAAGTAAAACAGTTGACATAAGCGAGCCAATTCAAAGCGCCATGGCCAACATGAGCATGAGCACGAAGGAGAGACACAAAGGTGAACAGAAGTTCGCTCACAGCCAAAGGTATCAGCAAATGAGCAATTATCCATGTAACAGGGTCGATGGCCAAGGGGGTAACAAATTCGCCCCAAGGAGGGACAAACGTAAATAATTTACCAATAATTATAAATAATTTTTCATAGGCAAGCCCATGAACGAGTGATGGTGATGGGCATGCGGTAGGAGTGGTTAAAATCCCGTAGATTACAAAATGTCAGAGCGCTTGCACGCTCGACCTAAAAAAAAAGTGCCTTCAGAACTGGCACTCCTGAACTTATGTCAACCTCCAGCCCTAGCCCCCTAAAGATCTGCTCAGCTTCTAAAATAGCTAAAAAGGTCTAGATGCTCTTATAACCTACCATTTACAAGGACTTTAGACTCAGTCTTAACTCCCACGCTTCAGAGACTCATAGACAGACAATACAGACTTCGTCTACAATACCTTTACCTTGCCTGACCATTACTTGGTCACATATACCTAAACAGCAGGATTACCATGTTTGGTTTTATATTACCACAATTACCTTGTCTAAAGAAGAATTTAACTCACAATAAAAAGGTGGCCTTTATAACTCACACAGTACTCTGAACCTGCTTCTCAGAGCACACAATTGTCTTAGATCAATGTCCTAATCGTTAGTCAAGCCCACAGTGTACTAGTCATAACTCAATTTCACCCATGGTATACAGCCCTGCCCTCTGAATCAGTCAAGAATACAGACTATCCCCCACCCCAACTACAACCCCACAGTGTACTGATACCATCTCAGACCACACAGTGAACAGGCCCCACTCTTCAAAATGCTTTCTCATTATGTACGGACTATGTATTACCTCCACACAGTATGATGGCTGCTACAAAAAGTGCCAGATCGCTGTCATCTAACTCCAAGGCATTGAACTTCACGGCAAACTCAAACTTTGGCTCCATGATCTCATTGAAGGGTTTGCGCAAACTGCGCAGAAACTCCCGAGTCACAAAGCCATTGCCACCAGCGACCAGCAGACCGTCCTTGTTCATGATGGAGGCCAACATAGCGAAGATGGCCTCATGCACACCATACTTGAGCAAGGTGACCTGGTCATTCAGGTAGAGGTCAAGAAAGTTAGGGACACTTTTGGCAAATTCAGTCAGCTCTCGCACAGTCTCCACAGAAGTGCACTGACAGCGGTAAAAGACATGAGCTCCCATCTCCTTGTGTAGCGGGATTCCATTCACCATCTGCTTCCAAACCAGTCCCTTTTCTGCCTGCCAGAGGGTGTCTATGTCATGGATCACAAATGGCTGCTGACAAGACGGGGATAAGGGCCAGCAAGTGCAATGGTGAAAGTGAGACATCCAAAAGCGAACAAAGACAGAATGGAGAGAGAAAAAAAAGGAAATGGTCAATTAAAAACCCTTTCTCCAGTGATTTAGCAACAAACCAGCAAACAGAGAAAACATAAAAACTGTACACTGCAAAACAAAGTATTAGACCAAAGTATACTTTTACTGACAGTCATACAAAATGTTTAATTTACTATGGAGCAAACAACAGTGTTTGGAAATGCCAGCTGACTAATCCACAATTGGAGGAACATGGAGGATATACAAAAGCAGTCTGAGGCACAAGAAAAAGGGTACAAAAATGTGCCTGTCACAACTAGCCAGTGTAACTGCGAAAAACTAGTCAAGAGTTCCCCACTCTTGAAAAAACATGAGACAAAAGTCATCTATTCCTAAAACCAATATCACTATGGAGTTCTAGGGGATTTGCTTTATATAAAGTAACAAAATAGAACATTGTAAGATGCGAAAAAACTTCAGATAAAATTATTAAAAACCAACAATCATCCGCCATGCACTCTTGTAAATTCTGCATATGAAAAATTAACCTTTTACATGTCAACTGCAGAGCCTGCACCTCCACGACATAGATGTCTACTCACTGGAGGGTTGTTGCTTTTCCCAGTCAGAATTCCCCAAGCTTTCTTTTTGGTCATATTGAAGTTCTTCAGGTAGGCGTTGTAGATGTGCTGGGAGAAAGACTTCACGTCAGCCAATTCCATGTTTTCCCCACTTATATCACTTGCACCCATCCCTGCGACCAGCTTCCTCTTCTCTGCCTCCGGCATGCGTCCAAAGCGAATGGCTGGAGCAGAAAATGAGAAATCAATCTTCAAGGTTATCAGCTCACAGTACAGCAGCAGAGTTACCATGGAACAGAATCATTTTGTGCCATCTTCGAGTTAACATTTATGCAAGAGGTGACAATCTGGAATTCTTTGATCACTTGCATGAAGGACACCTGTGGGACATCCTCAAAGATTGCCCCTCCACCCCCACCAGGAACTCAATCTCATGAATAGCCTGTTGCTGTGATAAAATCAAACTTTTAAAATGGTTACACTTTTGCAATATCCCTACCTTTTGATTGACATGCCTAGATACTCATGTTCTTATAGCCCCCACTTTTTCAAGAGACCTAATTTCTACCTCATAATATTCAGGACAGACCTCGGCTAAGTTGTGTGTCTTACCATTGTGTGACATGCCTAAAGCAAGGCATTTCTGAAAGCGGCAGTACTGACACTTGTTGCGGTTCTTCTTTTGAATCTTACAGTTTCTCTCACACTTCTCGTACTCTAGCTTCATGCGCATGGTCCGGCGGAAGAAGCCCTTCATAATCAAGAGAGCAAAGGGGCAAATGAGTGAGTTGCAAGGCAGAACATTCGCCGACCAGACAAACAATACCTACCCTCCCCATAAAACAAAGTAAAAGGAGCACCAACCTACACCACCCCCTCACCCACACCCCATAACACCCGCATCTAGGGCATGACCTCGGGGCAATTATAGAAGCTGGACATTTCAATCTGTAACACGTTAGACCATTGAGACAATGCCAGGGCTTCTAATAGCTGGTAGAAGCCCGGAGCTCCAACATTCCAATGTGTGTCTTTCACAGCTGTTGGTGTGAACAAAGGCCTCACAGGCCTCAAAGGGATTGCAACCCCCTCAGACTTCGTGAGGCCTTTGTTTTACTAATTATAACACTCTGCCCTCTAGCGGCAGAATTTTCTAATAGCATTATAGCCTGCTGTAGCTGGGCGATACAGGCCATTAAAGCCCCGCACCCTTGTTGTAGACCCAAGCCGAATGCTGAAGTGGGCCTTTAATGGCCACTAAAGCCCACTACGCCAGCCTATAAGGATATAGAATATCTCCAGAAAATAGAGAAACAGCACTCTCCTGATACAGATTTATATATTATTTTAAAAAAATATATATAGCAATGCCTCTTGGAGAAAAGTAGACTGCATACCATGCTATCTATCATCTTAAATTTCTTCTAAAATGCGGCTAGCAACCTCTATAGGAAATGCTCCATTGAAAGGAGTGTTAACTTATGACATATGTAGGAAAGTAGCCTCTTTCTAGCATCATTACCCCTCCACTTTTTGGCCTGTTTGTCGGTGTGTTTGACTGTGTTTACTGAGATCCTGCTAACCAGGACCCCAGTGATCATGCTCTCTCCTTTAAACTTGGTTGCTGGAACCTTTTTCACCCCACATTTGTCATACTGGTACCCTAGTATATGGTACATAGGTACCCAGGTCACTGAGGTACCAGGGGATCCCTATGGGCTGCAGCATGTAATATGCCACCCATAGGGAGCCCAGGCAAAGTGTATCTGCAGGCCTGCCATTGCAGCCTGCGTGAAAGGGTGCATGCTCCCTTTTCACTACAGGTTGCAAGTACCTGTGTGTGAGGGCACCCCTGCAGTAGCAGAGGTGCCCCCACAAACTCCAGGTGAATTTTCCTGAACTTTGTGAGCGAGGGGACGCCATTTTATGCGCGTACCGGACATAGGTCACTACCTATATCCAACTACATAATGCTAACTCCGAACCTGGGTATGTTTGGTATCAAACATGTCGGAATCAATGCTGTTGCAAGTATTGGAAGTATGATTCCATGCACTCTGGGTGCTCCTGAGAGGACCCCCAGCGTTGCTACCACCAGTCTTACAGGGTTTTCTAGGCAGCCCAAGCTGCTGCAACCCCTCAGACAGGTTTCTGCCCTCCTGCTGCTTGATCTGATCAAGCCCAGGAAGGCAGAACAAAGGATTTCCTTTGGGAGAGGGAGGTAACACCCTCTCTCTTTGGAAATAGGTGTGACTGGCGACGACTGGCTGTGTGGATTTACCCTCATCTCGAGCTGTGTGAATTCTACATCACGGGTGATGGTGGTCCGGAGTAGTCCTCTCCGCCAGCTGTCCAACTTTGGTGGAGGTAAGCCCTTGCCTTCCCAAGCAGGACAGTACCCCCATGCACTGCGTCTCTTTCAGCTACCAAGGGACCTTCAGGCGACGTGTAGCTCAAGTACCTAGCACTCCTTCCTGCGACGCACAGCCTTCTGTGTGGTTCTCCTGCGGCGTGGGATCCTTCTGCGTTCTAATCCTGTGAGACTCCTGTGGGTGCTGCCTCTCCTCCTGTGGACTCTCTGCGACGCTGAGGATCCCCTGTGACTCCCCCTCCTGGGTTGAGTCCTCCTGGGCCGTGCTGGTCCCCGGCAGCAACACTTTTCCACTAACCTCGAGTTTGCCTTTGCCAAGGCTTGCTGGTGGAATTCCTGCATCAACACCCATTTGCAATCGTCTCTCAAGCGTGGGACATCTTCCACATCCATCAGGAACACTTCTCTGGCTCCAGGGCTGCAGTTCTGGCCTGTTCTTCCTCACCGTCGACCAACTCCTGCAAGTACAGCTGGGTGGGTAGTAGCTCCTACTCTTCCTGGACTCCATTGTGACTTTTGGACTTGGTCCCCTCTCGCCACAGGTCTTCTCCAGGAAGCCACTGCTGGTTTCTTTCAGTCTTGCGTGGGTGTCTTCTTTTCTTGTTCCTCCTTTTGGGTGGTTTGGGGAAATTCCAATGATTTAATCCTGCTTGCCTGGTCGCTGGGGGGCACTGTGTTACTTATCTCTGATTTTCTAGTACTCCCATCTCCCCTCTACACATTCCACTTACCTAGGTGGGGGTCCTGTGTTCACATTACATTTTTTTTAGTATATGGTTTGGACTCCCCCTAGGGTCACTAGTCGTTATTGCTATTTGAACTATTTTCTAACCTTTTCTATGCCTATTTCTGATTACTAGTGTATATATTTAGTGTATTACTTACCTCCTATTGGCGGGTTACCCTTCTAGTACTTTGTGGTATTGTGTTCCAAAGATAAAGTACCTCACTTTGTACAACTGAGTGTTTTCTTTCACGTGGGTAAGTGCTGTGTGACTACAGTGGTTTTGCATGAACTTTGCATTTCCCCTAGCTAAGCCTTGGCTGCTCATGCTCAGCTAACTCCAGAGAGCCTGGCTTCTAGACACTACCTACACTTCACTAAGAGGGGATACCTGGTATAAGGTGTAAGTACCTTAGGTACCCACCACACCCCAGGCTAGCTTTCTACAACATATACAGCTGGGATTAATAGTGGGGAAAAACATGCCCCATCTTAGATCTGAACATAAGTGCATGATATCCAAAGTATGAGGAAATGGTCATGTTAGTGGGTTGCACTTCTGACTAATATAATACCATTTGAACAGGATATTACCTGTTCATATTAACAGGTTCATGAGTCAAACCTCACCAACTGGCAGAATGGATGTAAATCAAACATTTAAGACCCTCTAAACCAGGGACACTCAAACTGCGCCCCCTAGTTAACAGCAGCAGTGGGCTGCAGCTCACTCGACACGAACATTAAAAGATGTTAAATAAACAGGCAAGCATTTATTTAATAGTTATTTCCAGTTAGCGAAAGGAAGTAACTATGGTGTCCTGAGCAGCGTAACTTCAAAAATTAATGTTTCTATTTGAATGTTTCTAAAGATATCTTGCAGCCAATGAGTTAAAATGTGACAGTCTCTAAAAAAGTGTATATGATTAACACGCAGAAGAGTTTCTCCTTAGTAAATCAGATTTGCCAGTGCATTGAGAAGTATTTTTGTTTAAGTGATTGTTTTCAAACATGGGTTTAGAAACATTCATGCTTACAACCCCACCCAGACACCAATGCCAACAGTGAACTAAGAGGTAAGTCAGTTGTTATGTGCACCCTCCGGGTGGCCCCAGTTGCTATTATACATGAACAACACAATTTATCTAGTCATGTATTTTAAGGTTCTCTTGTATGTGACAATGAAGAAAAAGGAGGGAAAGGAACACAACTATTGCCTGAGACCCCACAATTTGGTCAATTTGGCTACTAGCTGTACATGCTTTGTTTCCCCTACCCACCTTACATCTCAACCTGTCACATGAGTGCAAACATCGATCACACCACAGACAAACTTTTTGGCCCCTGGGAAAATGTTTGAGAGTAGCCATGTTCTAAACAGTGCTTAACTCACAAAATATATATGTATACATTATATATGTTAGGATCAAACATTTTGTGGGGGGCAATGCCCACCAGCAACTGTTTACTTCCATCGCTGGTATGGACAAAGGGATGGAGTACACATGGTAATGAAGTAGGAAGGATGAGGTATAAGTTAATGTGGTGTTCTTTATGTTGCCTCAGGACTCAGAGGCAGAAGTTGTCAGGAGTTGGCTACCGAGTGGTAATGGCTGTTGGAGGACATGGCACGTGGACTATGAAAGGGGTCAGAATAAAATTAAGATAAACAGCACAATTTATGGAGGGGAGGAAGCTCTGGATGGGAACAAAAGCAAGTAGGAATAATAAGAAGCACGGAAGAGGTGAATAATCTAAAGTCAAAGGGTACAAGAGACAGCATATAATTGGAAGGGGCAGAAATGGGTGGGCCTGCACTGGACAGAGCAAGCGATGGGCAAGAAACACCAAGTGACGGGCAAAAGCTGGATAATGAGGGACAGGAGCGGTCTGTGGAGTCAGAGGAGGCGCAAGTGGTACTGGACGTAGCAGGGGGAAGGAAATGAATCAGAGGGCCTGCAGATGAGGAGGTTTCAGAGCCTACTGAATGGGAAAGATGAGGGGCAACAGAAGCTGGAGGGCAGAAGACAAGCAAATGCTGCTAGAGGGAACAGGTAGATATCTTCTGATTAATGATTTAGATAAGGATCAATTATTGAAGAAATGATCAGAGGTAGGCCATGGCTACTGATGGGGCAGTTGACCAAGAGTGGGCACCAGAAAGGCATGGTCCCATGAAGGGAACAAACCCCACCACCACCTGAAAACATGCACTGGGAAGCAGGAACAGCAGGGCTATTCTGGGTTTGCATGTGAAATGTTGTGATGGGTGTAGATCACTAGGGTGAAAGGAAAAGCCTGAAGGGATGGGATGCAGCTCCTACCCAAGGTGCAAGTGCTGCAGCTGGAAAAGGTGCAAGCTATAGGCTGAGGTACGTCAGCCAGCAGGAGCCCATGGGGCACTGGATTCTGGGATTGATAGTAGCGCAGACTCAGTTATATTCTGCTGGCAGGCAGGGTTGGAGGGCCTGTGTAATCCATCTGAGATTCTGCAGTATGGGGCTTCTACCGAAAGCCTGAGATTCCAAAGGATAGTTCTGACTGCAAATTCCTCACCTTGTGGATATACCAAAGTGCCAAACTGGACCGGAAACTCAAAAAGCAGTGCTGTTGCGTGATTGTAGCTGGCGCAGTGTGGATCCGTAAGACCCCAGAAAAACCCAATAGAGCTGGATATAAGCTCAGCCTATGTGCATCTATGTCCCCTTTTTCATCTTTTGAAAATATTTTTTTCCTTGAAGATTTTTCTAACTAAATCTGTCAGTGTGCAAGGTTGCCTCATAAAACTACAGGGTCTAACCCTTGTATGGACTATTGCAAACAGATGTCTTCCCCAGATCCTCACAAGGTGTGCCTCTGATGTTTGGGTTCTGTGCACAACTCGGCCTGCAAGGACTATAACCAAATGAACCCTAAGGCCATCCAATAAGCTCTAATGGCGCAAAGCTCCACAAGTCTGCTCCCGGAAGAAATCAAGAGTGTGGACCCATTCCCAAAGCCATTCCTGCGACAGATCTTCAACACCATTAAAGTCTTCTGGTTTAAAAAAAAAAAAAAAAAAAAAAAAAAAAACATACAAGTCCAAGCGGATCTCTGCCCTTTCCTGCCATTCTCGATCTCCGGAGAAAGTGCAAGGGCATCACCATGCCACTCTTTCTCCCTCCTGTTCAACTGAGGACCGGATTTCAAGCCTGGCTCCAATACACCTGACTTCAAGGATCCTTCATCGATGTTGCAGCAGGCCATACTGCGCATCTTCAGAACTTACAGCTTTCTGTGGCCACCTTAAGATCCCAAGGATCACAATGAGCTTTCAGTTAGGTTGCTGCTGGCAGTTCTGTCCTCGGACCCATCTGTACTTTTGTACCTACTTTGGATCCACAGTGGTGTCTGTGCCGACTGCATGTCCCCACTATGGAAGTAAACACTAATGTTCTCACTGAGGACCTTCACCCTGGCCAGGCACTGACCGAACCTCTTCTGCCCTTCAAATAGGCCCTCACAGAGGTGCTTTTGGGCACTTTGGCTAAACCAGGTTCTGGTCCTCCGGTCAGTCACCAAGCAGCTAGAGACTAGCTTCAGATGACCCATATTTTTTAACCCAGCATCCAACCACCAAGAGTTTGGTGGTGCAGGCTTCCACTAACAGAGTGATTTCTAACACCTTTACTAATACAACTACTACTCCTGCTGCTGCTGCTCCTCCTCCTGACAGTCTCCAAATGTATGGAGATGTATGAGAAAATGTTTTTGTTGGCCAGCCCTTCCTTGAAGTCGATAAGCAACAGGTGCCACCTGAGACTTTACACTGGGAGGGCTCCAACTTTTGCTGTAATGAGAGCTACTTATATTGAATGAAATTTATCAAGAGCTACTAATAGCTACTAATTATATTAGTGCTGCAATAGTGTCCACATCAGACAAGATTACAATAGTGGCCACCATATGCAAGGTCACTACCAGTGATCACTCTGTGCATCAGGCATGGTTGCCAGCAATAATGTAAAATAGACTTTGTGAATATGGAACATCTTTACATGGGTAATGGCTACAATGCTTCTGGTAAAAGGACAATAACATTTGTAAAAAGTCTGCCAAATGCCACATGATTTGTCACTAAAATGTCAAATTTAAATATATTGTGGAAATTCAGCTATTTTTCTTCAAATATCAGCTCATGAGTTCTGAAAATAAACATATATTCTTCTTGCACAACCAAACCAAAGCTTCTAGTTTAGTAGGCTGGGCTCCACACATAAAAGCTACTTATTTGTAGCTGTAGAGCTATCAGTAGCTCACAAACTACTCATTGGAGATGCCTGCTTTACATCATGCATTCTGGGACATGGTTGGTGAGCTCTTACCGGCGGCCCCAGAAGACTTACAGGCTTCCTTGTCCCAAACCATTCAGGGAGGCCAGAATGTAGCCAATTTGATCAGACCATGTCTAGACACCACTAATTGTTAAAGATGGACAACTGGCCCAAGTGTGGGGCTTCAGCGCCTCACAATGATGTTCATGGTCTTCTCCTGGGTCGTCCTAGCATCCCCAATGAAGATGCGTTTTAGTGGATTCCCACTTGTTTGTCAAAAAAGAAGCTATGGAGAGCTGAGCTACGGTGCTCTCCTTTGGCCTTTCAGGACCAGTTCAGGAATCTTACCAACAGTTTTGTTCTTTCTAGGGATATGCCAGGTCTCTGGCATATCAACAGCACTAGCCTACGCACACCACACAACAGGCCTCCCACTCCTTTTGAGATCACAACTGTGGTCCAGACAGACCATGCTAGGGCCTGAGACAGTGCACTTCTCAGCCCCCGCCCCTCAGGCAACAACTTCTCTAAATCTCATTCAGGTTTCAGAGAAAAGTGCAAAAATCTGTTGAGATGGCTGCTTGACCACAATTGCACCAATGGCAAAAGTCTTTCCCTGCTGTTCCCCTAGAAGTACACCGCCTGGTGGGATCTTTAAACTCTTTAATGGGTCGACGTACTCAGCCAGCATCATCTTGCATATCAGGAATGGTAGCTACACTTGGAGGTGACACAAGGCAGTTTCCAACAATGGGGATAATCCTGGCTCAATAACCATCAAGAACTAACAATGCCAACACTTGTGTGCTGGAGCTCCTAAGAAGGCTCTCTCGTGGAGAAGCATCCTGTTCGAGTGGAGCACAGGGCTCCTGTATGGTTTCTCTACTCTGCTTCATTTGCCCCAAGTTCTGAAGAAAATCAGGAGCCACTGGGCCCCACTCATATTAGTCAATCTGGATTCGTCCAAGAGAGAGTAGTAACTGGAACTTCTTGGCATAAGCCTCTGTTCGGCGATCAGGCTGCAGTTTCATGTGGACCTTCTTTTTTAACAGCAGTGTACTTTCATTCACCCAGCCTGTGCAATCTGTACCTCTATGCATGGAGAGTAAGCTGGTGCAGTTTTACTTCCTTGGATCTTCCTTCCCAAGTCACAGACGTGATCTTAGCAGCCAGGCGCATTTCCTCAGACCACCTGCCCTTGTTAAAAAAAATATATATATATTTTTTAAAAATCACCTGATTTCTTACAGGATTACAATACATTTCCCCTGAAACCTTCCGAGATACCACAGTGGAACTAAAATGTGGTTCCACTTTCCTATTGTGTACCCATTTTGAGACAATGTACAGTTATCCTTTTTCACAACTTTACGTTATAAATTGTCTTTCTCATCGTGATAACATCAGCTGGTCCTGTGAGTGAGCTTCAGGCACACCTAGTCCAGCCATCTTATACCACATTTTTTCCAGACAAACTTGTGTTGAGAACCCAAGCAGCAACAATGCCGAAGTTAGTTACAAGCTTCTGAGGTCCTTCACCCTGGCCAGGCACCCTTCTGACATGCTTTGCTCTGCCTCTCCGTTCAAAAGAGGAGGAGAGACTTCATCGACTGGATCTCAAAAGGGAACTTAGTTTCTACACTGATCGTACTGTAGGCTACTGGGTGAACAATCAGCTCTTTGTGGGATTCTGTGGAGCAAAGAAAGGACAGGCAGTGCCGAAGTAGACCATCTCAACACAGATAGTCCTCTCTATGAAGATCTCCACTGGCTCAGAAGCAGCCTCTGGAAGGTCTAAGGGCTCATTCCACCTGAGCCAAGGCTGCTACAACTTGGCATGCTGGTAGGCTGTCCTGGATATCTAGCAGACTGCTACATGGACATCAAGGCACACACTGAATGAATCAGTTATTTATATTGCACAAAACTGCCAAAATGACATGCCAGTGCTAAAGCACTACTGCTTGAAAGTGAGGCCCATCAGGATGGGCATTTTGGTCTGAGCCATTCTACAGACCTGTCACCTTGGGAGGTACTGCACTGGTACCTATTCATTCATAAGCAGAGGAATCTGCGATCAGAAGCAACCATCAGAAGAACACCTTAATTACCTGTGTTAATGCTCTTTCTGGTGGATACTCTAGCCACAGATTGTTCACCACCCTCCCACCTCTACCACATTGTGTGGCACTGTCTCCTTTTTCATCTGAAAAAGGTCTGACTTTACGAATCTGCACATTGATCATTCCAGTTGGCCGATGGGCTCTGCGTCACAGGAATGTGCGATAGAAACAGACTTCACTGTTTATGGGTGCCGCTTATGTGCTGCTCCATTCATCACTTCTAGGGTGAGACAAAGTGTAGGAAGCTGGCTCTGTATATTCTATTTCAAAGTAAGAAATAGTGTGCACAGAGTCCAAGGGTTCCCCTTAGAGGTAAGATAGTGGCAAAATTAGATAATTTTAATGCTCTATTTTGTGGTAGTGAGGTCGAGCAGTAGGCTTATCAAACGGTAGTGTTAAGCATTTGTTGTACACCCACAGGCAATAAATGAGGAACACAGACTCAAAGACTTACTCCAGGCCAATAGGTTTTTATATTGAAAAAATAACTTTTCCCAGTTTATTTCCAGAACCACAGGTTCAAGATTTCCATCAAACACTTTAAATGCAAGGTACTTCACTCAGATACTTTAGGAACTTTGAACAAAAGCAATATCATATACAATCTTTGTAAAAATGGCAATAAGCTATTTTCAAAGTGGACACTGCAAACATCAACAGTTCCTGGGGGAGGTAAGTAAAGGTTAGATTAGGAGGTAAGTAAAACACTTATAAGTCTCAGTTCTGGGGCATAGGCAGCCCACCGTTGAGGGTTCAGGGGTACTCCGGTTCCAGTCTGCCAGCAGGTAAGTACCTGCGTCCTCGGGGGCAGACCAGGGGGGTTTGTAGAGCACTGGGGGGGGGGGGGGGGGGGCACAAGTAGGCACACAAAACACACCCTCAGCTGCACAGGGGTGGCCGGGTGCAGTGTGCAAAGCTGGTGGCGGGTTTTAGATAGGGAACAATGGAGGGACCCGGGGGGGTCTCTCTAGTGGTGCAGGCAGGCATGGGGGTGGGGGCTTCTCAGGACAGCCACCACCTGGGCTAGGCAGAGGGTCGCCTGGGGGTCACTCCTGCGCTGAAGTTCGGTTCCTTCAAGTCCTGGGGGCTGCGGGTGCAGTGTTCCAGGCATCGGGTCCCTTGTTACAGGCAGTCGCGGTCAGGGGGAGCCTCTGGATTCTCTCTGCAGGCGTCGCTGCGCAGGCTCAGGGGGGTCGTCTCTGGTTACTCACGGGCTCGCAGTTGCCGGGGAGTCCTCCCTCAGGTGTTGGCTCTCTGAATCTCGAGCGGGGGCGTCGGGTGCAGAGTGACAAGTCTCACACTTCCGGCGGGAAACGTGCAGTCTTGGAAAGTTGCTTCTTTGTTGCAAAGAAATAGCTGATTTTTAACAGGGCCGCTGTTCACGGAAGTTTCTTGGTCCTATAGTCCAAGGCAGTCCTCTGAGGCTCCAGAGGTCGCTGGTCCCTGTCGGATGCGTCGCTGGTTGCAGGTTTTTCGAAGTTGGAGACAGGCCGGTAGGGCTGGGGCCAGAGCAGTTGTCGTCTTCCTCCTTCTCTGCAGGCTTCTAGGTCAGCAGTCCTTGTTTCTTCAGGTTGCAGGAATCTGTTTTCCTGGGATCTGGGGAGCCCCTAAATACTGAATTTAGGGGTGTATTTAGGTCTGGGAGGGCAGTAGCCAATGGCTACTGTCCTTGAGGGTGGCTACACCCTCTTTGTGCCTCCTCCCTGTGGGGAGGGGGGCACATCCCTAATCCTATTGGGGGAATCCTCCAAACTCAAGATGGAGGACTTTTAAAGTTAGGGGTCACCTCAGCTCAGGAGACCTTAGGGGCTGTCCTGACTGGTGGGGGACTCCTCCTTGTTTTTCTCATTATCTCCTCCAGCCTTGCCCCCAAAAGTGGGGGCAGTGGCTGGAGGGGCTGGCATCTCCACTAGCTGGGATGCCCAGGGGCGCTGTAACAAAAGGGGTGAGCCTTTGAGGCTCACCGCCAGGTGTTACAGTTCCTGCAAGGGGAAGTGAGAAGCACCTCCACCCAGTACAGGCTCTGTTCCTGGCCAGAGAGTGACAAAGGCACTCTCCCCATGTGGCCAGCAACATGTCTGGTGTGTAGCAGGCTGGCAGAAACTGGTCAGCCTACACTAGAAGTCGGATTGGTATTCAGGTGTATGTTACAATAAATTGCACACTGGCATCAGTGTGCATTTATTGTGCTGAGAAGTTTGATACCAAACTTCCCAGATTTTAGTGTAGCCATTATGGAACTGTGGAGTTTGTGTTTGACAAACTCCCAGACCATATACTCTTATGGCTACCCTGCACTTACAATGTCTAATGTTTTGCTTAGACACTGTAGGGGTATAGTGCTCATGCACATATGACCTCACCTGTGGTATAGTGCACCCTGCCTTAGGGCTGTAAGGCCTGCTAGAGGGGTGACTTACCTATGCCACAGGCAGTGTGAGGTTGGCATGGCACTCTGACGTGAGTGCCATGTCGACTTAGTCATTTTCTTCCCACCAGCACACACAAGCTATGAGGCAGTGAGTATGTGCTGAATGAGGGGTCCCCAGGGTGGCATAAGACATGCTGCAGCTCTCAGAGACCTTCCCTGGCATCAGAGCCCTTGGTACCAGGGGTACCAGTTACAAGGGACTTACCTGGGTGCCAGGGTTGTGCCAATTGTGGAGACAAAGGTACAGTTTAGGCAAAGAACACTGGTGCTGGGGCCTGGTTAGCAGGGTCCCAGCACACTTTCAATCAAAACTTAATATCAGCAAAGGCAAAACCATGCCAAGGAGGCATTTCCTTACACAAAGTCAGCACAGAGCTGTACAATGCCACCTTTTGGCATTTAGGAGCACTACTTTGAGTTTCTGGATCCAGTCTGGCACCATGGGATATTCAAAAGGTGAGAAATCTGCAGTAAGAGAATCCACCAGGACGAGTGATACCGATTGCAAGTAACTTGTTCTTCACGCAGCCACTACTACTGAGCAAGAAGGAGGAGAAGCTGGAAATAAACTGGACACATTGAAGATACAGCACTAAGGGCTAATTCATGCAACAAGAAAACACACGTTCCTCACCTCTCCGGGGAGTCTGCAGGCGCTGCATGTCCTGGGCAACCAAACGGTCCAGTAAGGGTAGTTAGGTGGAGGCTCTATCTTTCACTATCATGTAGCCTTTTAAAAGGGCCTGCCTACTAGTCCTGGCCCAGTCAGCAGCCTGGGAGAGGCAGGCAGCAGTCTAGCTCTATCTCCATGTTTCACTGCACATGGCCCATGGACGTTACAACAGCGTGCCGAGTAAGTTAGGTGGGATAAAGGTGTCAATGTTTTCAATCAAGGCTTGGCAGCAGATTAAGACTGAAACAGCAATGTGAAATAGAGTCCCATGCTTGTCTTCTGAAGCCTATGCCTGTACTTACTGACCTACTTCAAAAATAAGTGAAAACACAGAGAAACTGTCAAAGTAATCTCCGGATCCAGACAGCTACGGCACACAGAAAAACAGCAATGGACCAGACCAATGGGTATGGATACTGTGTGGACCAAATACTTGTCATGGACGTGTTGCAGCCAATGCCACACCTGCACCATCTTGGACTGAAACGTCAACTAGTGGTAAGAAAATCTGCTGGTTGGAGATACTTCAAGATGAAAAATCTGTAGGAAGTAGTATGAATACGAAAACGCAGCACAGTGATGCTGAACTCTACATTCTACAGGGAACACCTCCTCACCCAAACTACCTACACCAAAATGACAAAGGATGGTAATCACCACTATGTAGAGAGATGGCTTGTTAATAACGGCAGAAGAACAGAAAGTGAATGATGGGTGCCAGGTGACAAAACTACTTCAACCTGACCGTAGGATAAATATTACAATAATTGCAGTGTTCCTAAGATGGAAAACAATGAAGAGCTGGCAAATTGTTCTCTAAATTTCACCATCATGAGATTGATTGCCTTAAGTACCCAGAAGCCCCAATCCCAATGGGACAGAAGGCACTGCCACATAGTAGTTAGTAATCAGTTCTGGCTTGTTCACCTTGGAGGGAAGCGATGTGCTTCCTAGTAATTGCATGTCACCAGCAGGGCGAGCATGAAACAAGGTAAAAGGAGGTTCATGGGAGCTCCCATACCCAAACTACTTTGAGCTGTATAATTTCAGCACTAGGGCTGAAATATTGTTTTAGTTGCTTCAACATCAATATACCATCAAACGTGATTTAAGTATTCACAGTGTTACAATGTCTTAAATATAAGTAGCCTGCTGTAGAAGCAAAGAAAAAAGTCTGCACAAGGAGAGTGATGAAGGAATCCGTGCAGGAAGATTATTTCAGGGGGTCCAAGAGTCACATCGCAAACTTTGTCACGAAAGACCCCAGATAGCTGGTTAAAGACTTTAATTAGATGCTCCAGTGTCGAGATGAGTAACGTAGCATGCAACATCCTTTCCCCAACAGATACTTTCCATCTTGTACCTTACAGCCCTCACATGCATGGACGCCATAGTGAAATCCAGATGCTTTGTCTCCACAGACTCTGCACTCGACAGCTAGGCACCCAGCAAGAGTGTCATCACGACCCAACTGGAGCTGCTCACACAGAGAAGACTGGGAACTGTGGGAAAAATCTGGGAGAGAAAGAAGAATCAGATGAATAAAAATGGACACGAAAAATAATGCAACCAAACCCCGCCAAGAAGAGACGGTTGCACTCATTCAGATGAAAAGCCTGACACTAAAGATACTAGTAGAAATGCCTGCAAACTCCATGGGGGAACCCCCTTCCCCCTTACAATAGACAGAAAAATCCTTGTACAAAATGGAAGATTCCATACATTGGGTGCATGGCAGAAAGTCTTAACTACAGCAAGTGGAAAAGCCATTGCAAACAAAACTAAGGGCTTGGGAGAAAAGTAGGTAAATTTTTTATCTCAGGAAAATACTGGTGTACCTCAACTGCCTGCCAGAAAGAAAAGGGTATTGTACAAGGATACAAAGAATTAGCCATAAGAAAGGAAAGTGAATGTGCAAAGGGGGCCAGTACCAGTATAGGCAGGTCACAAGTGGTCTGGGTGGGTGAGTGATGGTGAGCACGGAACTGTCCCCATCCAGAGTATTGGGAATGGCACAGTCCAGGAAATGTTCAATGTGATGGGGATGAATGATCAAATCAGATCGTCTCAGCTTCCACCTTCCACACATTGCTCACAAAGCGCCTATGTACCAGTGTCATGGCTTGATGGCTGAGAGCTGTCTGGTCCCACATCAGGGTCAGAGGCCACTTCTGTTGCATTCACTTCCTCTTCCGCCGCCGTCTCCTCCTTGACCCCAGATCCTTCTTCCTGCAGCTGATCCATGCTTTTTGGCGCCTCAATATCGACACGGATGTCACACTCATAGCTCCAGCATCATCCGTGTGTGCATGGAAAAGGATCCCTTAGTCACATGGTGCTGTCCCTAGTGAGACAAAATAAAAAGTACACAAAGAGAGGATGAATGCCGTACTCCTACAGAGAGAGGAAAAAATAAAAACGGGCTTGACCACAGCTTTATAGTCCAATTGCTATGTTCTCAATACATCCACTGCCAAATTACGACTTAATTCTTTCCCACCTATTTTATATTTCTCCTTTAGTGGGACAACACTGCTCTCCTTATCCAGGAAGGGCGAGAGGCTTGAGAGTGACCTCAGAGATTCAAATAGGGGAATAAAAAAAGAAGAACAAATAACTTACCTTCAGTAATGCTTTTTCTGGTGTATGCATCAGCATTCCACTAAAACTTTTCTTCATAACTTTCACGTTGACAAGAACGTCACAAAGCCACGGCTCTGCACGCAACTTAGTCTGATGTCATCGGAGCCATAAGAGGCCCTTGTCGGCGTGCTGACATCAGTTTACACCCACTTTGTTCGTGCCTTTGAAGCTAACAGGTGAAACCAACATCACGAAAACCACATCTTATAGAAAACATTTATTAAAAAACCCTTAAATATATACAAACATTGTAAATCAAATGCAAAATATATACACATATATAAATAGATTTATTTTTGGTATATACAGACAAGCAACGGGGAGGTGGGTGGGTCAGTGAGGGATCCACAGGTAGATTCTGTATCCACAAGAAAAAGCGTTACCGAAGATAAGTAACTTATTCTTCTGATGGATACATCTACTTGTGGATTCCTCACTTTTTAAATAGAATCCCCAAGAAGTCTTGCACTCTGAAGTGGGTGCTGTCTGCTTATACCAAAATATCTTGCAACAAAGAACAAGCAAAGTGATTGTCCCTCCTCACTTCGAAGTCTAAACAAAAGTGCTTTACAAAGGTGTGGAGGGAGGCCCAAATTACCGCTTTACAAATGTCGGCCACTGGAACACCCCTAGCCAAGGCAGAAGTGGAAGACTTAGCTCAAGTGGAATGAGCTCTAATACTTTCATGCTGATTGTCCAGCTTGAGATCGTGTGCCTGTCAATATAGAAGCTCACAGCCCTTTTAGAATCCAAGCGATGAAGTCTTTCACCTTCCTTAGAAGGTTAGGGAAGGAGGATAGAAAGGGTGATAGATTGACCCAAGTGGAACGGAGTAACCACTTTTGGCAGGAAAGCAGCCCTGGTTCTCATTATCAACCTATCTGTGTATAAAGTCGTGAAGGGAGGTTTCACACTTAACGTCTGTAACTCACTAACACGTCTACTCGATGTTATAACAACCAGAAATACAGTTTTAAATGTGAGGAGTCTTAAAGGACAACTATGTAAGGGTTCAAACGGAGTACCATAAGGTAAATCAGTACCAAATTAAGATCCCACTGAAGCATGATAAATGAAGTGGGAGAGTACTTATTAGTAGGGCCCTTAATAATCCTCAGCACTATAGGGGACTTAAACAGGGAGGGTTGGTCGGGTAAACAAAGGAAAGCTGAAAGGGCAGACAAATGTCCCTTAACTGTTGCAACTGCACAACCTTGCTGTGCTAGGGAAAGCGCAAAAAATAAAATATATCAGACAAATGGGCTTTCAAAGGGTCAACTGAATTTTCTTCACACCACTTAAACTTAGCCCATCTACCAGCATGAACTGACTTGGTGGAGTGCCGCCTGCCTGTTAAAAAAAAAAAAAAAAAAAAAAAAAAAGAGACATCCACCATGTCGGGGGGAGAGAAAAAGAACTCAAGTTGCCCCTTTCCATCTCCAGGCATGTAGATGTAGGCTCTAGAGGTGGGAGTGTAGAACCTGCCTCTGCAACTGCGAGAGGAAGTTTTTCTTGAGAGGGAGACAGTGAAGGGTACAGTAGGTCTGTGTACCACACACTTCCTGGCCAATCCGGGACAATTAATATGACTTTGGCCCGGTTTTGGCAAATCTTCCTCGGAACTCGAGGAATCAAGGGTATGTGTGTGTGTGTGTGGGGTGGGGGGTGGGGGGGGGGGGGAGGGGAGGGAGGGAGGGTGTAAAGCAGCTGGGAGCTTCAGTCCAATTGAAACACATCCCCTGATGTTCCCTGCATCGGATACTGGAGGCTGCATGATGACGGGTAGTGTGTGTTCTCATGAGTGGCAACCAGGTCTATCTGAGGGGTCCCTCATAACCTGAAGATGTGTAACACCACCTCTGGATGGAGACGGCACTCATGATCGGCAGAAAAATGCCAGCTGAGACTGTCCGCACCTACATTCAGTGATTTGCTACAATGCAAATCTGATGGTCCTGAGCCCAGGACCAGTCGTAGAGCCTCTCTGCAGAGAAGATGAATACCCTACACCTCCCTGTTTGTTTATGTACCAAATTGCGGTAGTGTGGTCTGTCAAGACCTGTATGGACTGACTGCAAACTGAAGGGAGAAAGGCCTCGAGAGCCAGACATACTGCCTGCAATTTCAATAGGTTGATGTGTAACAACTGTTCCCTCGGGGACCAAATTCTGTTGATCTACAGAACCCACCAGATGCACTCCCCGCCCTAGAGTAGAGGCATCCGTTATTACCATGACCACCGGAGGTGGAGGACAAAACGGCTTCCCTTGTGATAGACTGCCATCCACACCACACTAACGAAGATCTGCTGCAGTGTCTCTGGAGATTGACCGACTCAGAGATCTCCGCTGTGTTGAAACCACTGTTGCGGAGGCACCACTGAAGGGTCCTCGTGCCAGCATGCATGAGTGACCAACAGAATGCAGGAAGTAATCAGACTGAGCAAGCTAAAGACCTTCAGAACTGGAACCAGCCTCTATTCTGAAACATTGGAATCATAGCCTGAATGTCTTGAATCCTCTGCGGAGGAGAGAAGGCATGATTTCACTGTCGTGTCCAGTACTGACACTATGAACAGGTTGTACTGAGAGGGCTCCAGGTGAGATTTGGGCACGTTTATGGAAAAGCCCAGACTGTGCAACAACTGATTTGTCAACTGCAAGTGATGCAGAACCAACTCTGGAGTTACAGCTTTGAGCAACCAATCATCCAAGTAAGGGAATACTGGTATTCCCCACCTCCTGAGATGTGCTGCAACCACTGCCATCACCATCATATAGACTCGAGGTGCGGAAGCAAGACCAAACAGAAGGACCGCAAACTGGTAGTGGTGTGATTCAACTGTGAAGCAGAGAAACATCCTGTGCAATAGCAGAATGGGGATGTGAAAATACACATCCTGCAAATTGATTGAAACCATCCAGTCTTCTTTGTCCAGCACCAAAAGCACCTGTGCCAGGGTCTGTATTTTGAATTTTTCCTGTTTGAGGAAGCAATTAAAAATCCTCAGGTCTAAAATCAGATGCAAACGCCTGTCCTCTTTGGGAGTCAGGAAATAACACAAATAACATCCCTGACCCTTTTCCTGCTCCGGAACCAACTCCACTGCGCCTTTCAAGAGTAGAGCTTGGACCTCCTGTTGGAGTAATAAAAGATGTTCGTCTGAACATAAACTTTCTTAGAGAAGGAAAGAAGGGGCAAACTCATGGAAGGGTAGGGCATATCCATTTTCTACAATATTCAACACCCACAGGTCTGATGTGATGGACCTCCACTGTTGTCGCAAATGAGCCAACCTCTCCCACGGGTAAACTGTGTGCCAAGATGGTGGAACTAGGGCTGCTTCCCTTAAACACTGGCCTATGAGGAAGAGGAAGAGGAGGAGGAAGGCTGATGGGTGGCTCTATGCTGCCTTAACCCGGCTCCGCACTCTGTAGCTTCTATATAGAGGGGTCGACTGCTGTTGTTGTTGTTGCTGATATTGCCATCTTCCCCAAAAGGAAAAATATGCTGAATCCTCTCAACCTCCGAAATTGTCTACAATCTTTCGGCTGTGACTGCCAGCCCAAAGATTGTGCCACTGCCTTGCTCTCTTTAAACCGTTCAAAGGCCAAGTCAGCTTTTGACCCAAACAATTTTGACCCATCAAATTGAAGTTTCAACAATGTTGTTTGCACATCCAGCGAAAAACAACAACCCCGCAACCATGCATGCCTTCTAGAAACCACTGAGGTCCCCATTGCTCTCGCCGCAGATTCAGTAGTATCCAACTCTGACTGAATGACCTGGCGCACAGCAGCCTGTCCATCGTTTAAAAGTTCTGCTAAATGGCTTTGATCGTCCGGCAACTTTGGGAGAACCAACTTAACTGAGCCTATTAAAGCATGCAGGTAACGACCGAGCAAACACCTAGCAATTGTCCATTTTGATGCCATACTGCAAAACAAAGGCAACTTTTTTGCTCACTGCTCCATTCTCTTTGGTTCTCTATAACCAGGTGATGTAGGAAACGACCCAGAAGTGAATTTTAAAGAACACAAGGCTTGCATATCAAAACTCTCAGGTGTAGGATGCAAGGTCAAAAACAGTGGGTCTCCCGGAGTAGTCTTGCAATTGGAAGTGACACAGCAGCAAACATAGGTTTCTGCCAGATATCCAGAACTGGTTCCGTCAATGCCTCATTAAAAGGTAATAATGGCTCAGAAGTAGATGAAGATGAATGCAAAACTTCTGTTAAGAGATTTGACTTAAGTTCAGTAGTGGGGAGAGGCAATTCTAAAATTTTTGCTGCCTTGTGTATGACAGAATGATAAGACAGAACCTCAGGTGAGGGGATACCCTTAAGTGATGACAGCTCACATTCAGGGGAAGTATCTAGCCCACTTGCTATATCCAGTCCCTCAAAATCAAGCTCCATCTGAATGATCTCCCCTTCTTCAATATCATCTCTACCCAAAGCATAATGTTCCTCCTCTAAAGGTCACTGAACTTCTCTCCTAGATCTCCACTTCAACACTGGCGTCTTCAACGGTGCCGGTGGCGCTGGTAATGACCCTGAGGAATCAAACAAACATCGGCTCAGAAGATTTAGACTGGGAACCATGCACCGAAGGAACTGATGATGCTGGAGTCGTGTGTCGTGATGTCACAGCCTCTTCAGCACACGACGCGGAAGGCCTAGCCGGACCCAATATCGAGAAACAGTGAAGCTGGAGCCATACTCTGAGGCAACGTCGGTGTGGGCTCCGGAAATGGAGAAGGAGATCTCTCATATCGCTCGTGTCTCGACCTCTTCGGCAAACCAGACTTTGGAGATACATCCCTCGAAGAATGACGTTGAGAAGAGGGACGCAGCTTCTTCTTGTGCTTCCTTTTTGATGATTTAGAAGAATGGGGCATCGGCGACTTCGATCGAGGCCATGACTTCCGATGACCTCTTTCTTCTTGTCTGGCTTGGGCTATAAACAGCTTTGCCTCTCACTCCGTCAGCGCCTTTGGATTAATCTTTTGACACGACGCACAGGTTTAGGAGTTGTGATCAGAACTTAAGCACCAAAGACAAATGTAATGTGGGTCAGTGATGGACATTTGACCCTCACATTCTCTGCACGGCTTAAAGTCAGACTCCCTAGGAGGAGACATCTCTTCCCACAACAAAGTATCTGAGAAGAAACTATCTAAGAAGTCTACAATGTAACATCGAAAGCTACTAGAAAAACTGCTACGCGTCGAAGGCGTGGAAAAAAGGGAACTGACATCAGCACACCGACGAGGGCCTCTTAATGGCTCCAATGACATAAGATGGAGTTGCGCGCAGAGCCGTGGCTTTGCGACATCCTTATCGACGTGGGAGAGCTATGAAGAAAAGTTTCCGTGGAACGCTAGTGCATGGGGATATTTAAAAGGGGGAGGAATCTACAGGCAGATGTATCCATCAGAACACTACCTTTTGAAAGATCTGTGAAAATACTTACTCACCACCTTTTCATCTACATCACCGTTACCTTGAAGTATCTCCATTAAACTTAAGAGCCAAACTAATACTTAAATTCTCTGATCTACAATTCACATGCCAACAAATTCTTACTGCCACTGTGGACTAATTGGGGACAAAGCTGCACTTCAATGAAAAATGCAACATTCTTGCTTGCTTTACATTATTTCTGGCTGATAGTATGTGCTGGCATACAAAGCAGGCATGCAGATCCTTTACATGTAACATAAGGTGACAGCGGACAGGATTATGAAGGTGTATGAATCAAACCTTTGGGTTACCTTTGCCCGCTTTAGGAGATGAGAAAACGGGAGTAGGCATCAACAGATTTGGGTACAGTTAGGGTAGGACATGCTTAACACATCCAAGAACTAGCTATGGCTCAAACAGTCACTGTGAAGTTGATTTGATATAAATAGTGCATGTGCAGACACTAAGTCCTATTCACAACATAGATTGGTAAAAGTAGTAAATTACACAAACTGCAAGGCTTGTTTATACATATGTACAAGTCACAGCTTTACTTATTCAGAACTATGTAAGTGCCACGCATCTGAAATCTACAACTACATTAATTACACATGTAAATATAAGCAAAGTATAGCAATTCTGCTTTCATTACACATGTAAATATTAGCAAAGTATAGCAATTCTGCATTTGGCCAACACAGTACCCAATGAAAAGACACCCCTTTTTTTTCTTTTTTTTGTTGTTAACAGGGTATATGGTTAATAGTCAATGTTTAATGGATTTTTCTAGTAAATTGACACTGTTCATAAGGCATTCACCACTTTATCTTAAAATTTTGTGATAAGTGGACAACTTCATACCATGTGCGTAATTCCACCTCTGGCTCCCTCCATCCACTACAGACAGCATTAACATCAGGATAGATCTACCAAATTTCTGGGGAGTGAGATATGTTTTATGTAAATAGCTAAATTGCCGGTTTAAAGCAGGCATTTGTGGATATTCCTCTAACTTGTTTGCAGGCCTTTACCCATTATTTTTCCGTGATTTGTTCAAGGCATACATCCACACATCTGTTTCAGGTGTCCTCATTTTTTTAAAATCTAACATTAACAGCCCTTATAAACTGATGCATGTCGGTACACAATAAAAAATAATTATAGGCTGCAGTTTGGATGATAGATCTAGTAATCACATGTTTTGGACAAACCAGCAAATACCATTAACCCCCGAAACTGAAATGTCTAACAGACTTAACTATATGTTACTGGCCCAAAAAATTAGATGGTCACATATTTCTATTATTTTCAAGCATACTTTCATGACTTTTTGAACTCTATGATTAGTTTCCTTCAGAAAACCATGAGGGATCTAGACAAAAAGCCTCTTGCTGAATTCCTAGTTTTGTCTACTCTTCAGAAAGGGACCAATGTCCAGGTTTACCCAGGGGTTTCCCACCCTGCCACCCCCAACCACGCAAGTAGGTATAAACTACAAAAATAGGAAATACTAACACTCAAAAAAACTGGAACAGGTTTTACATCTGCCTGTTCCTAAAAGCTTGGAATGGGCTGCTCTCAGCAAAGCAAGCCTTTTAGTGCAATTTGTAGAGGGGGGAAAAACATACACTGCACAAAGAACATCCCCCCCCCCTACCCCAGGCACACCTTCCAAACAACACCACAAAATGTTACTTTTTAACTATTCTCTCAGTTGCCATCAGGGAACTCCCTATACACTAGGCACCTTTAAATTTCTCAAAATGTGAAAGCGCGGCTTCTGGGAGAGGCGGGGGGTTACACCTTCCTAATAAATGAAATTTCAGATAAATAGTTGGGTACAGGTGCTTACAGTCGGATATTGTGAGATATCAGTTGGATTTCACCAGGATTGTTTTTTTTTTTTTTAACAAACACGCAGTCAAAAACACACACATTCTCTCCCTCTCAGTTTTGGAAGTGCTCACAAATACTGGTTATTTTACAAAATATTGTGTTTTCTAACTTAGTACTTCTGCCAATCCGCATTCCTCTCTCTTTCCACTTCCCCTTAGGCCCCTCCCATGCACCCTGCTTGTCCTATAATGTATTTAAACATTATAGGTCAGCCTGATTGTCGGAAAATCTGAAGCTCAAAACCTGCCCAACTGCGTCCCTGGGTTAAATCTGCCCTAAGTAATAAAACAATGCTTCAACAATTAAGGGGCTAAGAAACTTCTTAGCAGAAACAATGACAGTGCAAACATAAAACGTAATACATTGTCAAAGGATGAGAGTGATACAGAGAGATCAGTCGTACAGCGAAAGCTAAGGTAAACCGGGAGCTCCTGCAAGGTCTGCACGTTAGGAAAAATAATAAATTCGACACTTCCAGTCCTCCGTATCTAAAACAGGAAAGTATTTCAATACAATGCACAAATTAACTGGATGTTCTTGGGTCAAGAGCAGCCTGGTAAGGCTTCCGAAACAAATTCGAAGGAGCTTCAGTATGAATGACCATTGTGCGCGCCATGCTAGTAACCTTACCTTTTGAGGATGACACAAGTGCACTGCCATGCAAATAAGGTTCTCGATACGTCACTTTAAAGACAACCATACTGCTTACTTCGAATCATTTGCTCAGCTGTCGCAGAAGGCACTGGAGATCTGAATAGGGAGTCTCGTGCCACAAACATCCGGTACTGCGCACTTGGTTCTTCAAATACAGCGAACAGCAGGGAAGTACAAGCTCGTTGTTGAACACATGGTTTCCTCTACAAGTTTGTCTTCTTTGTTTACTCTCCAGTTGCGCATGTAATCATGTGGTAACTTTGCCCAGTTGGTAAACACTATTTTGCCATCGATGCTAGCTTTAAACTACATATAAAAATAATAGCACTAACAAAGCTAACAACCTGGAGTTGAGCTAGTGATGTCTTAAATGAAAGATAAAATTAACTTCGCAATGCTTTGGTCTGGCCAGAATAATTTTTTTTTAGTTAAGTGGTCACTTTAATTAAATAAAAATGTGGGTAAAACGAGGCTTCTTCTCACATAAGGATCAGCTGAGATTTATGAATCTGATTCAACACTGATGTTGCAACACTTGCTGAGAAAGCGAGGTCTACAAAACACCCACAAGAGGTCAGAGTTACCAGCCACAGAAAACCAAGCTTGGAATAATCAACAAAGTTTCCTGTTTTTCCCCCCCCCAAAAGAATCTGATCTTCGGTCGCTCCGAGACTGCGACTGTTGTAAACACGGCACTGCACTCTACTCTTAACCACTGCACTTTACGCCACTGCTCTCTACACAACTGCACTCTACGCCACTATGCAACACTGCACTCTGTCACTGCACTCCATGCCAATACACTCTGCGCCAATGCACTTTACTCCAACACTCAACTCTATGCCCCTGCACTCTACGCCAAGCCACTGTACGCCACTCTAATCTACTCGCACCACTGCATTCTATGCCTCTGCACTGTACACAACTTTGTCATTTCACACAAAGCCATTCTACGCAATCTACCCTGCCCCAATCCACTCTGCTACTTCACTCTACTCTGAAACAATCTACTCTGTCCCAGCGCTCTATGCTACTGCACTCTACTCTTAGGTATTGCATTCTAAGACAATGCACTAAACTGCACTCTATCACTGCACTCCACTCCTCATCACGGTATTCTACGCCACTCTACACCAATGCACTGTGATCCTACTCTGCAACACTGCACTCTCCACCACTGAACTCTATGCCACTCTGATCTGCACTACTCCACTCTATTCGGCTGCACTCTGTCACTATACTATTCACGACTCTAATGCTACTCTACTCTGCTCCACCTTACTCCACTGCACTCTATGCCACTCAACCCCATTCTGCACTCTACGCCACTGCATTCTTTCTTACTAGATTCTACTCTGCACCACTGCCCTCTGAGTCACTCAACTCTACGCCATTCCACTGTGCACCACTCTACACCAATTTACTCTGCACCACTGCACTCTACTATGCACCACTCTAATCTACCCCACTGCATTCTACGACGCTGCATTGCAAGTTGCTGAATTCAATGCTGCTGCACTCTACACCACCATGCTCTGCTCCTCTCTACACCAATGCACTCTACAGCAGTCTACTCTCCTCCACTACAGTGTATGCCACTCTACGTGACTCCACACTGTGCCACTCCAATACACAACACTCTTTGACACTCCACAACACTCTACTATACTCTTCACCATTCCACTCTACGACACTCCATGCTACTCTCCCCTATGCCACTAACTTTTGCTCATACCGAACAGCAGCCACGCTGGTGAACAGCAAGGCTAAAACACACTGGCAAAACCAATAGCTCTTGCACAGGTGAAACCTATTAGCTTTGGCCATGCTTGCTTATTCTCGTTTTTCTTGGTCTTTTAGTGCAATACGAATTAACACCCATTTGTTCATGGTAGATGATACTTGCGGAATCACAGCTCTGTGGAACCTCAACACATTTACCTAACGGTTTAATTGAGCCTTTTGTTTGCAGTAAAGTGGAAACAAAACACTGCAGCAAAAGCAGTGGCGGACACGCCGATGCAGTTCTGGTGATAAAGTGCGAGGTCAGACCATAAAAAAAACCAAAAAAAAAAAAACCCAGAGCAGCCTCGGAGGTTAAACAAAAACCAAACAAACAATGCAGTACCAAAGTAACTTTGTATAATAGAAAATTGAGCAACTGAAGACTGACTCAGCACGCTAGTGCAGTCACCGGGAGTAGACCATTCACATTCCCAGAATGTTTCCCATCATTTTAGAGAGCTACAGTTGCCTCACTGAATAAAGCTGTGGGTATATCCTTTCCACGCGATAGCTAGGTGACTGGAGCGGGAATTTAAAAAAAAACAAAAAAAAAAAAAAAAAAACATTTTTAATCTACTGAAAAATCTGCATTCGTGTGCACTCCTCAGAAAAGTAATTCTACAGTGGAATGTGTGAAGTAAACAAAACAAATGAGAGGCGAGATCTGGCTCTTCCACTTGCAACCGCAAAGATTACTAGTCCGCATCATTTTAAATTACAGCTAATGGCACCTTTTAATTTCACAATAAATGCTCACATTTTAGTATTATTATGTTCTGTGTTTTGACAGAAGAGCTGCCAAAACAAATCAAGTTCGATGTTGCTTCTTCCTCTTTTTGTCAGAGGTATTAGCGTGTTTTCAGTATGAGATCTTCCAACCAAGAGGCCAAGTACAATCGAATTATCTCAATTCTTTTAGGCCTTTGTTCTGTGCAGAAACTAGCGCTTCTTGCTGTGACCACAGTATCACCTTCCCGCTCTTTAAATCTCATTTTCTGATGAACGTTACTGTTCAGAGGGCCTAGTGAGGCTTTAATCACACAAGTAATGATTTTTTTTTAACATTCAAATACGATTGATAAAACAATTTCAAGTCCTAGAAAACTATTGCAGAAGTTAAAATGCATCGTGGAAGTTAGTGGTCAGGGAAAACCTATACCGATAGTTTTCTGCATAACAGAGCATTCATAAAAAAGTCGATCACGTTATAGTAACTGCGAAAATGTGCAACATGGGGTAATGTTAAAACTGTTAGCTAGAAAGTGTGACATTGGTTCTGCCATGCCCTAGTCCTATGTGTAAATGTGATGTCGTAGGAGTGTAGGGTTTTACCCAGCAAATGATATCCCTAAGGTACCTGGCTCTAGTGATCTGCCGTGCAACCTTGTTTGAAACTTGGTAGGTCTGTATTGTCTCCTTGGGGTGTAGTCATTTGTTGCAGTTCTTCTGACTGGCCACCTCATAGTTTGCTGTGGAACTATTGCTCTGTCACCCATTAAAATACCATCATTGGCTACATACTTTTGCATTCTAATGCCGTAATTCAAAAAAACAGATTAAACAAGCACTGGCAAAGCTAATAGTTCTCGCCTATGCGAGATATATTGGCTTTGTCAATTTTTTTCTTTTAGCCGTGTCGTACAGCTTTGCTGCTGCTGTGCAGCATGGCTGAGAGTATGGGAATGTGAGACTATAAAGAACTATTACACTTGACATTATGTATTTGAGCTGACATGGAGGTGTTTGGAAACCACAGAATCGCATTCCTCCAACTTAACGAGTAAATCACAACTAACTGTCCCCCATATGAAGACGCAGGATGTACCAGGCAACATCGATCAGTGCCTCAAATGTTGTGCACGGTGGCAGACTTTTAGCACGTGGTATTCGTGTGGGAATGTACTGAAATAATACACTCTGGAAAGCAGTGGTATTCCTAGCTTCAGAGGTAACAGATGACTGGCCTGTAATACGACCAGAGTTGTCTTGATGGCACAAATACCCAGGCCTGGGGTGAGTGAAACACTACACTTGGACACAAGACTATTGCCACTGTCCAAATAAAACCAGTGAGAGACCAACATGAAATAAAGCAAGAACCCCACAAGAGTAACACGTAAGGTACACAAACACTATAGGTTTATGTGAATACTGAAAATGTAAAGGCATAGCAGAGGAAGACAAGGCTTGTACGGCGCTGGGTTGCTTGGAGCTGCCACTGATGCACTGTTGACTGTCTCTCTGTTGGTGACCTTATAACTGCATCACCCCCATGGCTTTAGCAGTATCATTATCCTTCTTATGATGATGCAGTGTCATCCACTGCTGGACCGAACAGTTACTCTCCAGGTGAAGAAGGTATTTATGACGCATGCCTGCACCTCGCTCTTGAACCCGACACCCATAACCAAAGGTTGCTTGCTTAAAGTTCTACTGGTGACCAACTACCTGCTTGCCGTATTTGCGGCTTCTAGTTCAGACTTCAGGCACATGTTGGAAATGGTCTTTCCCTCTTCTACTAGTGCAGCTGCCCATCTTAGAAATGCTCTGGGTGGTACTTCATAAGCTCTCCTACTTCTTTCCAGTGCTGGGGGGGGGGGGGGGGGGGAGGGGGGGGGAGGAGGGGGTAATGTTTCAGGAGGGCATTGGAGGTAAGGATCCTCCACTGTTGTTGTTCCTCATGTTCTTTTTTTGCCTCACTATTTCCACTGTTCTTTCTTCGTGGGTGGGCAGGTGGATGTGTGGGCAATGGCCCTCTTTCTTGCCGTGGCTACAATGATGGTGTCTGTCATTGCATTTCTCTAGATATACAATGGGTTCTTGGGTGACTGTTTATACTTTTTTTCAAACCTCTGGCATACAGCCTTGTAGACTGCTGGCTCCCCGAATGCCTCCCTTCCCAGATATAGAATGCTGGGCTGCATAGGGAAATATTATCTCTTGAAATGGTACAATGGGTTCTAGAAGAAAGCAATTCTGTGTCAACTCTTTTTCCAGCTGAACCCAATATCTTACTGCCCTTTTTACCACCGAATTGTACATTGCAATGTCATCTCAAAGGGATGGCTTCGAAAGTTAGGGTTGACTCCTTTGGGCAAGCTGGTATTGAGGTTATGCCACTGTTTGTTGGTGTCTTGAAATATTCCCTGGTCCTTCAGACCTTGTTCTTTGGAGAACATCTCTGCTCTTCCTCTTGTGACTCTGGCGTGGTGGGTGGCTTGAGTTAGACCTGCATTGCCTCCACTGAGCAGGGCTCCACCAAAGAATTTGATGAGATCTGAAATTCTCGAAGGGATGCACTGAAATTCCACATTATCTGTGGAATCGCCACCATATTGGCTTAAAGGCCTCTTTTCTCCTGTTCGACTTACAGCACGCTCTTTCTGTGTTGATTGGGGTCTCCAGCCTTTTCTTTGGAGCCAAGGCTTCAACGTCTTTCATGTCCTTTACCCTCGGTTGCTCACCTTTCAACATTGAGCATTTCTCGGAGAGATGTCCTTCACTACCTTCCTGTTCTCAGGATCCGTGGGCCTCCTTGTATTTTGACTTTCCTTCAGTTGATGACTCTTCAGTGCCGAGGCAGTCTTGTGGGACTTGGAGTCTGACAACTCTCCCTCCTTGTGTCTCTTCGCTGGAACCTCCGGCTCCAACTCACTGACTTCTCTCGTAGCATCAGATCCTTCACCTGCACCACATCTTTCCCAACACTGTCGTCTTCACTTGACATCCCAAGATCCCTCAGTGACAAATTCTCTTTCTTCTATGCCTGCACGGCGGGGGTAGCGTGCCTGGCTCTGTTTAGCTCCAGTCCTTAGCATCATCGGAAGAAACTCGGCAAACGCTTTGCAGTCTACAGCACTGTGGTCTCTTAGCAGGCAGGCTTGATGGGCATCCTTCTAGGTGAATTTATGATGACACTTGGGACAGAACCTAAAGGGATAGTTCTTCATTTTCCTAAATGGTTCCTCACACCCATGCATTCTCAGACTGCATGATCGTCCACCCAAGAGGTTCACCTACTTTTATGGTGATCTTTGATGTTTTTCCAGTTATTTCTCTCAATGGATGTCCTTGATATTGGGATTTCCCCTTGCTGTCCTCGACGATTTGTCAAACGTCAAAAAGAATCAGAACATGGCAACCGCACCCAGGGGAATCAGGGGGCACAGTTCTGACATCATGGAGAGACAGACATAGCTCCAAATGGCCACAGATGATGCCCAAAATAAAAATTTTAAAAAATGGAATAATGCAAAGCACATGAATCCAGAAAAGATTCATGCGGCAAAACCCAGCATGCACCTAAAAATTACAAAATTCCACAGCAGTTCTTGTCAGCTTTTAGTTTAGTTCAGGAAACAGTACAACATCCATGGAACCCCAGTATGACGGGGCAAATGTGGGTCTGCTGTGCTTCTTCAAACTTTGGTACTGCAAGTGTCTGCAAGATCTGTTCCTTCATTAGGAGATTAGCATGGCTCTCCAAGGCTCTAATGGCAGAGTATGTGAACCTGTGGATGAGGGTATGGAAGGGGAAATGAAAGTGAGGCAAGAGTGATAGGGGAGCTACATAGCTGAGGCAACAGGTGTGTCGAGAGAGCCGAGACCTTAAAGAAGCCCAGCAATAATCTGTAAAAATATTTTACATGAAAAATCTAGTCAGTTGAAGTAATGGGGACAAGGCAAATACAACGATTCAAAATGTCACAAATGCTCTGGACAGTCGAGGGGGAAGGGCACCAGTCCTACATAATCATACGCTTTCATTTAATCTACATCTTTTTGCATGAATCGTTAAGGATTGAAGAACTCCACTGATTAGGACACTGAAGCCACCACATCCCCAGACTCAATTCAATAGCAGAGGGCAACACATTTTCTAAACCTAAATCCCAGAAAGAAAAAAGTACTATTGACAGACCCCTAGTCAACCTAGAACAACAATGAATAGCCTCCATCCATGTATATGTATTCTGTACCTTATAGAACAGTTCTAAACTTAGAAAATTCTTGCAGGCAAAGTAGTGATAGGTAAGAATTCTTCTTTGTCCAAATGAAAACTCTATACAGCATCTCATCACTTTAAGTTGACATATCATTTTATGATGGACAAAACAGTTATATAGTTATCTCTATCTTGGCATAACAGAGTCCTTGCTCATCTTCAACTTATTCATAATGTGGTAGCCACACTAATTAATTCACGGAAAAAGTGAGAACATATTTCCGCTACTCTATTACCTTCACTAGTAACTGTATGCTAAATAATTAGGATTTAGGGCCAGATGTAGGAAAAAAGCAATTTGCGACTTGCAAATTGCGAGTCCCTGCGACTCGCAATTTGCAAGTCGCAAATTGCTATGCAGTACGGTGTCTCAGACACCGACTGCAACTCGCAATGGGGTCGCAATGACCCACCTCATGAATATTCATGAGGTGGGTCGCAAATTGCGGCCCCATTGCGAGTATAGGCCCTCGCTAACATGGAGGCCTGCTGACGTCAGCAGACCTCCATGTTAGCGATCTGCTTTTAAATAAAGCAGTTTTTTTTTTTTGAAGTGTAGGGAAAACGAGCTGCACTTAAAAAAAAAAACGAAACCTTTAGTTTCGGGTTTTTTTCAGGGCAGGGAGTGGTCCCTTGGACCACTGCCTGCCCTGAAAAAATATTTTGGGCTCCAGTCACAAACTGGAAGTTGCGATTGGGTTACCATCCACTTGAAGTGGATGGTAACTGCGATGCCATTTGCGACCGCATATGCGGTCGCAAATGGTATTGCATCCCAATGCGACTCGCAAATAGGAAGGGAACACCCCTTCCTATTTGCGAGTCTGAAATGCATTTTGCGAGTCGGTAACGACTCGCAAAATGCATTTCTGCATTGGGATACGCGTTTTGCGAGTCGCAAAACGTTTGCTACATCTGGCCCTAAATCTCTTACAATTGTACCAAAGATGGTCTATGCAGCTATTCCTCCTTTTCTAGCTGCAAAACTCCAACGGCATTCACATGTATGAAACGTATGATTTTTCATTCAATTGAATTTTTCCACAGATTCCTCAAACATGTAAATTAATATCAGGAGGCTGGGTTTATTTCTGTAGCAGCAGCCAGACTCTGGAATTCCCTTCAATTTCAACTATGCTACTACCTGGTGTTGTTCACTTTCAGGAAACTATTTAAAGCTAGTCTCTTCACACTATGGTACAGCTGTGTGGTCAAAGTGCTATGTGATGGTCTCTTTAGCACCAAGGAGTTTTGGCAGTAGTGCCATTTACAAATAACTATTTACCTCACTCACCTTAGAGTTAAATGGTCCATTTAAGTTATTATACCTTACACAAGTCACAGTTGGAATGCAAAAACTACAAGAAATTATGTTTGACACTTGGAAACATACAGTACAAAGAATTGGGAAGCAGGTCATGGATGCCACAAGAACTGACTACATACTCCTCGGGAACCTGAACTTCCACCTCGAGAACACCAATGACAACAACTCCACCACCCTGCTCGCCAACCACGGCCTCAAGCAGCTCATCACGACACCCACCCACTCCGCAGGACACGTGTTCGACCCCATCTTTTCCGCCAGCAAACACGTCTCCTTCAGCCACACCAATGAACTCTACTGGACCGACCACTGCCTCATCCACTTTTCTTTCGAGAAACCCACAACGCACCACCACCACCCACAGCGGATTTGCCAGTGCAGATGGAACAAGGTCACTGAAGACCAGATGATAACCACCATCCCCCGGAACCCACCAATCGACGACACCGACACAACCACCTGCAACCTCAGGCAATGGATCGACAACTGTGCCAACACTCTCGCCCGATCAAGAAACCTTCAAAAAGACAAATCAGGAGAAAGGCCCTCTGGATCACCACCGACCTCCAAGAATCCAAGCAAACATGTTTAAGACTCGAGAAAAAGTAGCGTCAAGAACAGACAACAACTAAACAGCCTTCAAGATAGTAACCCGCAGACACCACCAACTCATCCGAACCGCCAAAAGAGCTGCTTTCAAAGAAGAACACAGGCAACGCACACAGCTATAAGGAGGTCTTCAACATCGTGAACAAACTCTCCAACCCAGGTTCCAACGTCAACGACATCCCACCATCGCAACACCTCTGCAACTCCCAAGCCACCTTCTTCTACCGCAAGATCGATGACATCCATGACCGCTTTAATCCCCTGACCCCACCGACACCACAGACTCACCGGCCCCCAGCCACACCAACCTCCTACTCTCCTGGACCCATGTCGATGGCATCATCAAAATCATGAACCCCATCCAACCCCTGCCCTCACCACATCAACAAAGCAAGCTCCGTCATCGCACCCCAACTCTGGAAGATCATCAACAACTCCATCGAGACCGCCACCTTCCGGAGAGCTGGAAACATGCAGAGATCAACGCCATCCTCAAGAAACCCAAGGCGGACCCAAAGGACCTCAAGAACTTCAGGCCCATCTCCCTGCTCCCCTTCCCCGCAAAAGTAATTGAGAAAATTGTCAACAAACAACTGACCCGCTTCCTCGAGGAGAACAACACTCTGGACTCATCCCAATCCGGATTCCGCAGCAACCACAGCACCAAAACCACCATCATAGTCGCCACCGATGACATCAGGACCCTACCTGACAACGGCAAAACCGCTGCCCTCGTCCTCCTGGACCTCTTGGCTGCCTTCTACACAGTCTGCCACCACACCCTATGCACATGCCTCAACGATTCAGGGATCCGCGACAGAGACTGGACTGGATCACCTTCTTTCTTTCTTACCGGCAGAACCCAGAGAGCCCGCCTCCCTCCATTCCGCCCTGAAGCCACCAAGATCATCCGCAGCATACCCTCAGCCCGACCCTCTAACGTTTACATGGCTCCGCTCGCAATCATCGTCCGATCACACAACCTCAACATCGTCTCATACGCCGATGACACCCAGCTGATCCGCTCCCTCACCAAGAACCCTGCCACCACCAAAACCAACCTCCACGAAGGAATGAAGGCCATCCCAAATGGATGAAGAACAGCTGCCTGAAACTGAATTCTGACAAAACTGAGGTCCTCATACTTGGCTCCACCCCCTCTGCCGGGGAAGACTCCTGGTGGCCTGCCACACTGGGAACTGCACCAACACCCATCGACCACGCACGCAACCTGGGGTTCATCCTGGACTCATCGCTATCAATGACCCAGCAAGTCAAAGCCATCTCCTCCTCCTGCTTCAACACCCTCTGCATGCTTCGGAAGATCTACAAATGGATCCCCACCAGAACCAGAAGGACGGTCACCCAAGCCCTCGTAAGCAGCAGACTGGACTACGGCAACGCCATCAACGCAGGAACCATGGCCAAGCTCCAGAAAAGACGGCAACACATACAGAATGCCTTTGCATGCCTCATCCTGGACATCCCCCGCCACAACCACACCACAGCCCACCTGACAGATCGGTACTGGATGCCCGTCAACAAGAGAGTCACGTTCAAGCTCCTCATCCACACTCACAAAACACTGCACAACACCAGACCAGAATACCTCAGGCAGCTCTCCTTCTACACCCCGACCAGACAGCTTCGCTCCGCTGAACTTGCCCTTGCCACATTCCACACATCCACAGAACGACCGCCGGTGGCAGAACGTTCTCCCACCTCGCCACCATGACGTGGAGCACTCTCCCTATTCACCTGCGACAGACACAGGACCTGCTAGCCTTCAGGAGACACCTCAAGACATGGCTGTTCGAGCAGTAGCAGCACCCGCCTCCCCACCTCAGCGCCTTGAGACCCTCACGGGTGAGTAGTGCGCTTTACAAATGCTATGACCGATTGATTGAACAGATGGACACAGAGTGCAATACTTTCCACAACTAGTGACCAAAACAAACTGCATTTAGGGGCTTTCTACATAGTGACTATTAGCACATCATTGTCTTGGATGTTTTTCACTTCGTGGATAGTAGTAGGGTATGCAGCATGACGACTGGCATGTCACCACAACCTGGCTCTAATATCACCTCACTCTTCACAACAAGGTTTTAGACTCCCTCTGAAGCATGGATCTGCCCAGGTAGTCCAAGATTATTTGTGGAGTCCTCCTGGAACCCAAATAACATTCTGAACATCGAAGAATCGCCTTTCCGATTTGCTTTCAGAGTAGTAAGAGGCAGATTACCACTCCGTAAAGGGTTACTAGATTATCACTCTGCAAAAAGGATTGTTATCCGCTCCACTTTATAAGACATATGCTAAAAAAGTTAAGGCTGTACAGATCTAAAGCTATTCCCGGTAACTATGTTCCAAACAATTTCAAATTATTACAGTGCCATATATCACGATTGAGACCACTTTTATTAATTTGTATCTTTACAAAAAAATTATATAACTGACCAGGAGACCACGTTTTTAAATAGGTCCCTGCTACAATTAAAGTTTCCTGTTAAAAGTCATTCCCTTGGCTGAATCTATATCAAAATAAGAAGCTATCAAAGCAACTCAATGAATCAACCGGAGGTTGTCATAGTTGTAGCCCCATCAAATTAGATTTGCCAAGGAACCCACTAACGTGATTGGTTAACCAAACTCTAATCTAAGAGTCTGTACAGGAAACGCTGTGATCAGACTAAAAAAAGTCCATAAAATGTTACCTTCATATAAATCTAAAAATGGCCAACAGCATACTGGAATATGTTCTTGCGCATAGTAAGGAGTTACAGGGATCATTTACCTGTAAATAATTAACAAATATTTAAAAGGTCTTTTCTCCCACAGAACTATAAAAAAAGTAAAGAGCCCCACAATGGGATAGGGCTTTTCCCTAAACTGGTATAGTGCAAATTATGAGACACATTGGACGAAAAGGGTTCCACCCTGATACACATAGCTAACCACAACCTATTTTTATCTGAATTTACCAACAGGTATGCCTTTTTTCACAACTCTGAAATGCTACCACTTATATTTTAGCTACATGTATGTTCACAGAATGTTTATATGCACAAATCTTAAATTCTTGCATAGTTCTTTGCAACCCTGGTGGGGTCAGATGAAACAAGATAAAATCATCTGCGTACATAAGAATGTGTACCTGAAAAGACTCCAATCTAGAGGGGTGGGGAGGAATTACTAATGTGAGAAAACTGTTAGCAGAAAAAAAAAAAAATCAAACCTATAGATAAATAAATAAATGGAGCAAGGGGCTAGTAAACATCCCTGCTTTAGCCTATCTCAAGCAAGGATCAACAGAGACAGACCTTTGGTACCCTCTTGAAGCACTTTACACCATGCTGATGAATGGAGGGCAACAATTAACCAAAGACAATTAGAGGGTAAGCCCAAAGACTAAACTTTTTACCGTAGAGTCGGCCTGTCCACTAGGTCAAATGCCACTGAAAAGTAAATAAATGTGATATAAACAGACTGCTGTTTACTTCCCAGGTATTTATCTTGTACAGACTGTTGTACCGCTATGTTATACAACACGGATCAACTGCCCCTGAATCCATACTGTACCAGCAACTGGCTCTGAATCCATACTGTACCAGCAAGATTATGCTCGGCTCCTCTGCCCAACTTTGCAGATGTTCAAGTACTCCTTGAGCGAAAATCTTCCATTCTGCACCTAATATGGTAATTTGCCTATTGTTTCCAGGGATAGTTCACTACCCTTTTTTACATAGTGGAACAATTATACTACCTTTCCAAGAATTTGGGCTCTGGCCAGAGGAGTAGCAATAAACAAATAAGGGCCTCAAACTGTTTGCCCATTCCATTGAGTTTTGTTTAAAAACAATTAATAAACAAATTGTATCCTGGTTCCATTGCGGAAGATGGCTTTGCTTTTTCTATATGGCCCATAATTTGTTCATAACTGGGAGGACTGGTCACAAAGTTGGCAGAGGGACTAACTTGTAGAGAACAGTTTGGATTTGCCAAAGGCTTCACACTCGAACCACAATATTTTTGCCAAAATGCACCAAAAGGATCTAATATTATTCTCTTGTGCAGCACAACGTAAATCATAACAATTCTTATCCCACTGCCTATTCCTCCTGGCTGCCCTTATCCTGTTAAGTTTCCTTTTTAGAGATCTAATCATTTGTGCATGTTCAGAAGAATATAGAAGAAACTGTTCTGTATCAAATTATTTATTTTGCTTGATAAACATAAGGGTCTTCTCTCTGCACAAGATTTTTAGAGATAACTTTCTTTTAAAATATATATATATATATATATATATATACACACACACATACATAGTCTTAAAAGAGGCTTATTAAAGAAAAAAACTAAAAGGACACAACAGTGTTAAAATATTGAACACACCTACATGGCCACAGATAACTATATTGTCTTCAGAAAACTACTTAAGAGTTGGCTCTTTCCTTCATAACCACCATATTCAAACAGCTAAGGACTCCATATGCCTATGTTGATAAATATTTTGTATCTGAATATGTGTATATTCTAGTTATATATAGTTCTTTAGAAAATATGTATTGCTACTAGGTCATAACAATAAACTACACACATTCTCTTTAAACCTGTTTAACTAATGTATATTTACTCATGGTTTAAGTATGTACATGTGTGCATATGTATATATATACATATATATTTGTTATTCTATACTTAACATGTTCATAGGTGATTGCATAGCTCCTAGATAAGTTGTTATATTAGTTACTTTTTGAAAAAAAAAAATATTAACTTTTTTTTATTAATTTCAAAAGCCAGATGGCAAGCATCAAAATAGCCCACAGAACAGAGAGTGCAGGATGGAAACAATGCAAAGTCTCACAACAATATACAGGAGGCCCCAACTGTACTACCAGCAGCAATTGGGTCAAACAGGAGCACAGGGGTATATTCACCCAGCCGGTTCGGCCGGAACCTCTCCCTCGAAGTAATAAGCCATTAGAAACTAGAGTCAGGGGACAAGAAAAGCAATGTTGCACATTCATGGGCTAAAAACATCAATAACCAACTACAGACAAAGGAAAAAAATAACCGGGAAAGAAGGAGGAAGGGGCAGGGTAGGGACCAATTCACACACAGCAACCATAGCGCATCAAGGCCCTCAGCAGCCACAACGCCACACACGCGGCCAGCCAGCTCACATCCACAAGAACACTACTGCAGGGACTCCAAATAAGTACGCAGCGGCCCCAAAATATCCGCGGCTGGGCACCCTCAGGGGCCAATTCCCAAAAAGTCATCAATTGTTCATGACAGAACGAGGCGTCACGCAACCAGTCAGACTCGCGGGGAGCCCGGCCACGACCCCAGCACATCGCCACCCTGCGCTTCGCAAGCAGAAGCAGTAGGCCCGCCAACCGCCTGTGAGAAGACGGCACCCCCTCCAAAGAGACCACCCTCCCGTCTTCACACCAGTCACCCAGCGTATCAAGATCAGAATCACGAAGAAAGTCGAGTAATCGCGAGTCACTAAACATCCTCTTGTCCGCAAAATTCAGTACCGACATGGAGGGGGCAAACGGCGCCTCCACCCCGGACCTTCGCAGCAACGCAATCCATGCCCTAATAGCGCACTGGACCGTACTCACGTCCCTCACCCTGCGCCGGGGGAGAGCCCCCACCATCCTAGACAGACAGTCGGGCCACACCGCATCGCTTTCAGGCGCCAGCTGCAATAAATACCGAATAGGGTGCAGCCTATAATAAGCAAAATGGGCCTGAGCGCAATTGTAATAAAGCTCCAAGTCGGGAGCGGCAAGCCCACCCAGCTCAAAAGGCAACATCAGCGTCCCACAGGAGACCCTGGCTGTCCATTCGCCCAGACCAGACGCACCAGCGCAGATCGAAGGTGCCACAGAAAGCTTGCAGTGAGAACAAGAGGCAGATGGACGAACAAGTATAGGAATTTTGGTAGCACCACCATTTTCACAAGCGTAAAGCGTCCAATGAGCAAAGGCGGCAACGAGTGCCACGCCTCAGCCTTATCCTCCAACCAAGCAATCGCTGCGCCATAATTAGCCATAATTAGCCATAATTACATCCCAGCTGAGCCACACATTCAGGTACTGCACCGGGCCATCCGCCCATCCCATCGGATATCGGGAGAAAAACTCCACCGTCCCCACCGAGAGGGGCAGCACCACCGACTTGGACCAATTGATTGCAATACCGGAGAAGCTGCCAAAATGTACAATCTCATCCAGGAGCACAACTAAGTTTTTCTGTGGCTCGCGCACATACAGCGCTATGTCATCAGCATACAAAGAAAGCAAAATGGGCCGGTGGCGAAACAGGAGCCCTCTCTTAAGATGTTGCCTCAGATACGCCGCAAGAGGCTCCATCGCAACTGCAAATAGCAGTGGGGAAAGGGGACATCCTTGTCGAGTCCCCCAAGCAATCCGAAAGGGTCCAGAGATGCTGCCATTCAGTCACAGTCTGGCGGTAGGCTCTGAGTACAGCAGACTGATAAGTTTCACAAAACACGCACTCATGCCCACTCTCGCAAGCAGCCAAACATGCCAGCGAGTCAAAAGCCTTAGTGGCATCCAAAAAGACAGAAGCTGCATCCTGAATCGCACTCGCGATTGCAAAATACGTGCGCAAATTATGAGACTTAGATCTACCAGGTACAAACCCAGACTGATCCGACAGTACCAATTTCGGAAGCAACGGCTGCAATCGTGTCGCAATCATCTTGGCCAGGATTTTGTTATCAATATTGATCATGGAGAGCGGGCGATATGAGTCCCAGCAGTGTGGATCCTTACCTGGCTTTAGAATCATAACAATCAAAGCCTCTCGCAAAGAGACAGGTAAAAGCCCAGTCCCAATGGATTCGGCATATACCTCCAAAAGGTAAGGAGCCAATATGTTGGCATATTCCTTATATAACGCAGGAGTCAGACCATCTAACCCAGGGGCCTTGTCTCCTGGCAAACCGCGTATCGCCGCCAAAACCTCCTCAACAGTGAAGGGGGCGTCTAAGTAAGATCGATGTGCATCGTCAAACCAGAGTAAAGAGATTTCAGAAAAGTAGTCCCGAGCCGAATTGGTATCCAGCCCAATAGGCGCCGCATATAGATCTGCGAAGAATTTGGTGAAAACCTGCATCACGCCATCCGTCCCCACCACTCGCTCCCCCCGTGCCATCAATCTCAGTGGCATAATTACTAGCCCAGGGCTGACGCAGCATATGCGCCAGCGTGCGCCCAGCTCTCTCACCTTCACCATATCGTCGCGCTCTGGCATATTTCCCCAAGAAACAAACTTCCCAAAGCGAGGCCTCCTCGTACCGCGACACAGCCTCCCGTAAATCTGCCAACGCGGCACCCGACCAATCCACATCCAAACTTCTCTCAAGCTCCGCAATCTGACCCACCAAGTCAGCCAACTCCTGCCTCAGCGTTTTCAGCACACCATGTTGTTTCGCAAGGCAGACACTGCGGATCACCACCTTAAAAGCTTCCCATAGAGTACCCGCCGAGCTCACAGAACCGCGATTTTCAGCAAAGTAATGAATGATGGCATCACGAACGTCCGAACGAAATTCAGCATCTCTCAGCGCCCCATGAGGAAGGCGCCACAAACGTGCTCCTCCAGGCCCGCCAGAGACTGGCAGCACCAACTTGGCCGGCAAGAGATCGGACAAGGTTCGCGCCATACGCTCCACCGACTGCGCCCAGAGCTCCACGTCCTTCGAACCAAGCCAACTATCAATGCAAAACCACCTACTCTGAGCATAGTTAATGCACGTACCCTCCCGGTAGGTCGTATGCTTAACCCTCCATAAGTCCACCAAGGCGCCCTCCACCATAATGGACGACAGAGCTCCAGCAGCAGAAACACGCTGTGGCTGAGCCCAACTCTCCCGATCCAACACAGGAACTAGTACAACATTGAAATCGCCCCCCTCCCCCCAAAGTATTGTGCCGCTACCCAGCGGATCAACCAAACGCCATACCTTGTGGAAGAATCCGGGGTCGTCTGTATTCGGACCATAAACCGAGATGAGTCAAAAGGCTCTGTCCAACAGCATGCCACACATCAAGACATATCAACCATTAGGGTCCACAATGACTCTCTGAGTGTGCCACCATAAACCCCTGCGAATCAAAATCGCCACCCCTCGAGCATAGCTTGAAAACACCGACATTCGCCAATCCAGCCAGCCCTTAGCCGATGCTGCGTATCGCCACTAAATGAGTCTCCTGTAACATGCATATATCTATAGCCTAGCGCTTAACATAACCGGACATTAGTCACACCTTGCGTCTGTAATTAAAGCCACACACATTCCTATTAAGACATCTGACTGATGTCTCACCTCCCGACATCATTAACTCAATCCAACAGGAACGTGACGCAGCTGCAACTCCCCACCCCGCCAAGCAGCCCCATAGAAGGAGAGAGGGAAAAGGGAGGGAACAAAAAGGTAGAGAGAAACCAAACCAAGAACATGCAATCCCCCGACCCACGCAGACACCCCAACCGGGTCACATCATATAACCCACCCCCCAAAACATCAACACCCACAATTTTATCATACATCAAGTATATAGGACTCATCCAAGGGGCGTGAGCAGAGCCGTCCAACCCGCTACCCCAATCGGGACAGGGGAATGAGGGCAAACGGGCCATCCAGAAGCCAAACAACGGGCAGTCAGTTGGCAGCACCGTCGAGCAGTGCCACCCAGCAATTATGGAGAAAGGAGGACAACCCCAGAAAACATCACCCATTCCCATCTAATCAGTGTCACTCAGGTCAACATTTCCAGTCCCAGGAACACTCGGGTTCACAGCCGCTGATCACCGTTTTAGCAAACTTAGCCGCAAGCTTTGGATCCGTAAAAAGGTGCAGTTTGCCACCATAGTGCACACTCAGTTTTGCCGGATATATGAGGAAAAATTTAGCATTAATTTGACTAAGGACACACTTAACCGTCAGGAACGCTTGGAGCGCAGCCTGCACATTGGGAGTATAGTCTGGAAAGATATTCAACTCAGTGTTATTGAAAATCACAGGCCTGCGCTCTCTGGCCAGCCTTAGGACAGCGTCTCTTTCTCGGTAATTCAGTAAGCGCACAATAATGGGGTGGGGCGTGGTGCCAGGTGGAGGCTGAGGACCTAAAGCCCTATGCGCTTGTTCAACCACCAGCATCTTGGAGTGTTCTCCAGGAAAGAGTTCCGCCGACATTGCCTCCACAAAGTCCTCCATCCGGCCCATATCCGTAGATTCCGGGAGGCCCACTATGCGAATATTGTTGCGGCACGATCGAGCCTCCAAGTCCTCATTTTTATTCCGTATGACCTCAAGTACCCGCTCCATGCGGAGCAACCGATCACCCGAACGTTGGTCCCCTATCTCCTAAGTGCCTGATTCCAGATGGTCGAACCGGGCCTCATAATCGTCCACCCTGGCCTAATGATGTCTAGATGCGCTGGCAAATGATCCAGCTTGGTGTCAATGACAGCAAGGCTGCCCTTGAGATCAAGGAACATAGCCTTAATCGAGGTCTCCGAAGCTCCCTCATAAGCAGGTACGTCTCCAAGGTTAAGGGCAGATGAGCCACCCCTCTTTTTTCCACCTTCAAAGGAGATCGTGGCCTGTTTCTGATCTGACTTGCCCATATTCGAGCCGCAGACAGAGCACAAGAAAAACACGAGCTCCGTTTGCCATACAAAAGGCGGCAGGCCGGGGGGGGAGGGGGGAGCACGCCAGAATCAGCACCAGGTTCTTTAAAAAGTAATGCGATTCAGCAGCCTAGGCCCACCAATCCACCTCAGACCCTATAGGCACCACCACCAGATCACTCCAGAGCCACAAATAGATCCAACGATGAACCAGCTCCTCAAGGCCACACAGCTTCAACCCGCAACGACAAACACCAGCTCCACCGCTCCATACGGAGGGGTTATACAGTCTTCCAAAAAATGGATAACAGCCAGGAGCGAGGAGAGGAACGACGGCCTGCGCCGCCCGTTTAAGTCTCAGTCCTTCTCCCCAGCTCGATCCAGCTGACAAAAAACAAGCCCAGCAATCGGGCCCAAGGGAGACCTCACGCAGCCACAGAACCACCGGTCCCCGAATTCACAAGGGAGGCCGCCCCCGCTCACCTCCTCAACCTGCCGCACTGCAGAATCCCTGATTGGCACCTGCAGGGTGTCCAGGACCGCTCTGCTCCCGATGGAGCAAGCCTCGTCACTCCCGCCGCTCCAGCAATCGTCTCAATGGCCAGCACAGGCCCAGCTCCGCAGCAGAGACAGTCCAGGAGATCCAGGTCATGCACCCCCCCTGCGCGCCGACAGCCGAAAAGGACCGCGGCTCGATAGTGCTGCCGAGCCGGTCCAAGAAGGCAGAGCACCGCGCTCACCCCGAGCTCTGGGTACCGCAGCCACACCTGCTCCGCGCCTCGGAAAGCCCGTCAGCAGTGCCGCAAAGTCCCCCCCCCAGCCGCGTCCCAAAGCCGCGGGCCACGCTCCCGGCAGGACGGACTGAATAAAAACAGCCGCACACCAAGAAACCAGCCGCAAACAGCACTCCTTAGATCTCCCGGGGGCCCAGACTGAAAAATCAGGGAACACATATCGCCCCAGCAGGATAAATGTAGGAAAAAGGCCTGATGCCCAGCAGAGCCTCACAATGTGACGGCCATCTTGCTGGCAGGCCAAGCCACGCCCCATATTAGATACTTTTGAATCCCTGTTCTCATTTTATATCACTTTTTGTCTACCCATAACCATGTCATGTCTCTGTCAATGTCCATTCCGACTCTGACTCATCCCAAATCCATTCTACTACTTCCATCTCCTAAATAACCAAGCCTAAGCTTTTCCCTCCTCTTCCACATCTAACTCACCCAAACCTCACTTTACAACCATGATTTCCCAAATAACCCTACTAAATTCTCCCTCGTTTATCTCAACCTGCTACTATGATCTCCCTAACCCTTTCCACAGACTCTTCCCTCCTCTATCCCCCCTTTACTCATCCCTAGCCTAAATCATATTACCATAAACTCCCAACTAACACTTCTGGATTCTTCCCTCCTCCACCCCTCCATTACTCCAGTCAATCCAACTAACAAACTTGCATATCCGCGGCTCAAATTAACTCCTAATAATACTAAAACTGTACTCCTATTTCCCTATACTAATCCCCCACTAATTTCTTTTGGGCTCCGGAGTAGCGTGCTACTCCCCGAAAAGCGATTCGACGCCTCGTCAGGGTAGTAAGCACTATATAAATACTATTACAATACAATACAATATATTGCACCAAGTCAGACAAGATTAATTCAAAAGAAACAAGTGGATCCATATCTGATGATTCCATTGTGACTTTAACAAAGAAGGCAACTAGCTTGCTAAAAATACCCATGTTCGTAGGGTTCCAACAAAGCTTTACATTAGCTTTATATAGATCTGCTATTCCATCTCCATGTTTAATGGCCAATTAGAAGCATTTCGATAGGAAGTGAAAACCCCATTTGCGGAAGGCTGTGAGAAATTTTTACTGTAGCCAAATCTGAGACAATCAAATAGTGAACAAGACATTACTATATACTTGATGATACAAGAACCTAGTATTCCATGTCAGGTAGCTTTAGCTGGGATATTGAGGGCCATTCTTCTATTCAAAAATAAGGCTCCTAATGATTTTTATGTCTGCCACCATAAGATTTCCTCGTTTATTTGGCCTGCATGTCTTCAGGAACTATGCTTCTGGAATATTCCAACTTTCTTTCAAATCAGAACTGTGATCGTGTAGGGCTTTGTTAGAGATCTTTGCATTAAAATCTCCAGTGATTAGTCCAGGAGTGCCTTTATGTACCTGTGATTTCATTAATATATTTAAATACACCCAAGAGCATCTCACTGTGTTGTGCTAGGAGGGATAGACAAGGAAAAAAGATCGCTTTAATTTCATAGAGGGTATGAAGACTATCCTCAAATAAATTACATACATGATAGGGCCGTGGGAGGCAATGAAAAGACCAATCAAACTCTGTTGTCAGGAGGATGGCCACCCCACCTTTGCATGGCCCCGAGAAACATTAAAGGCCTGGCAATAGAAAACATAAAAAGAATCCACCTCGAAATGGGAAGTGGCCCATGTTTTCTTAAGACACAGAATGGAAGGTTTTTGTAACCTATTTTTAATATATTCCGGCCATATTCAAGGATACCAGGGATACTGGATTGCTAAAAAGAGTGACATCCCTGGGTATGGCATTTATCAGTTTACAGATGTATCTGTCTGTATGGTCCTAAAAGCACCACAGAATCCACCTTTTGTCTAGAGTTTCAGAGAAATGCCCTGATTCTCTGTCCCCCAAATCCAACACCACGTTTTGCTTCTTCTTTCTCAGGTACCAGACAGTTGTTTGAGTCTTTGACCAAAAATTCATTATATCCATTCTTTCTAAAAAATAAATAAAGCCAATGTTCGCAGAGCTAATACCAGGAATTATGTTGGGCCAAAATAAAAAACACACACTACTGTATGAGAGCTCTCTGATACCAGGAAAATAAAATTTCCTTAGAGGAAGCAGGTATCAGTGGAGGAAACATCAACAGTTGTTTCATTATCGTTGCAATTTACCAATTTAATGGCCCAGCAAACCTTGGAAAGAGGGAGCAAAAATCAATTGTGCATGATAAATCATCTTGGTCCTTTGAATGATGCTTACTCTTGGTTTGCAACCTATCTGAGGAAAGGGATTGTGACCTACTTAAATAGGGGGTTGATAATGCCAAAACCAGGACTACCAGTTATCTATAATCAGCCCAGACAGGCCCTCCAATACTAACGAAGTTGTAAAAGGCGCCGCTAATGGGCTCAAATTATTGCCACTAGAGTTTGACGCTGGCACAGTCATTTCAGGTATACTTGTTTTTTTTTTATGGGCTACTTTCTCCATTACTACAGTGCAAGGTGCCTCCGAGTCACAATACTTTTTTGGTCATTAATTTGAAGATCCCGTTTCACCAAGAGGAATCCTAATTCGCCTCTGGTTTGTTTTCTGAATCCACCGCTCGAGCAGGGTTTTTTTTTTGTTTTTTTTTTACATTTCTTAAAAGGGAGTTCAGCTTCATTTAATTCCTGTGGTGAACTCTGATCCTTTATTGCCTTTTCTGAACTCCCTTTGGGATTGGAACATCCTTTTTTCCTCCACAGGAAATATAGGGAAGATTGTAATTTGTGTTAACGGCTGTGAAGTTGTAGAAGGCAGCACTGGCTCAACGTGCGACTCAGTGACGAAAAAAAGATTCCTGAGAGAATAAATGTGATCAAGACCCTGCAACTTTTTCTTTTTTCCACATTTATCCATAGATTGATTTCAAATTTGAACTTCTTTATGATTCTCACCTTTCAAAAAGGGCAAGGGTCTCTCTTAGGGGTGGGGCAGTGTTCTCAACCACACGTTGGGCCCATTTATAATTTGTTGAAATACACTGTAGAGAATGGGAGGCTACCTCAATATCTGAGAGTGTACAGTCTAAAAGGAGATGATCCAGGCAAGAAACATCCCAATTAAAATTTATAGTCCACTTCTATTTTATTCTTATGCTCTTCCTTCTTCCTTTAAGGGGGAGCAGTAGAAGACAACTTAAGTGATTCTGAAGCATTAACTGGTGGAATCTGCTGAGACAATCATTTCCAGATTGGGAAACTTCAGTCCAGAATGTACAGTTGATTTTTAATTTCCCAGCAGCGTGAAGAACAAAAGAATTTGGGGCAAGCCAATCAATTATGCAATATGGAGTGCTCTTCTTCTACTAGCCCGTTTGGAGCTTTTGAGATCAATAGAAGTTTCACTGTTTTTTGACAGGTACCTATCAGTGAACTGAATATAAAAGCAATTATGCAATAGGACAAAGGACTAAGAGGAGCAAGACTGATGACCTAGTAAAACGCCATTAATGAGAAATACCCTACACAATGAGGACAGCAAAGACTTGTGAATCTACTCTAGTTCTCCAGGCTCCAATTTGTTCTGGGTGACCCTGCTGGCCTCCCAATACCACACTCAAAGCACATGTGATGGCTCAACTCTACCGCCCATGGGGTCGCAAGCCACGATGGAGGTCACCTTCACATGGCCCTTGCACAAACTGGAGCACCACAAATGCACTCACCTCATCCCTCCTTATGTGTTACTACCCGCCACATACCAGCCCCTTGCACTGAATAGTAGCTCCTCCGCTGCACTCATCGCAACCCTCTGCTCGCGAGAGAAGGTTGAGGCTGGTGCTGATGCTGCAGAACTAATAGACGTGCATCCTCTCCTTCCTCTAGTTTCCGTTTCACAGCACAAACGCCCTAAGGGGAGGAGCAGCCCATAAACCTCAGATGCTAAGCTCTGCCACATTGTACTATAAAATTGTGGAGCCATCAGAGTCCTGTGCCAGAAATGGTTGGGTAACAGTAGTTTATAAAGTCAATGGTGTTAAACAATTGATCATCATCAGGGAACTGGCTTATGAAGGTGACCCTTGGAAAAACCAGTGCCTCTGTGTAAATTACTCAAGGCACTCAACATCATGGGGGGCGTGGCCAAGATGGCGGACACTTAAATCCGCCTCCGCGCCTGATCTAATTATGGTCCTGCTGCCATCCGGATGCCCTGTGTGGCTTTGACCAGTGCAAGGTGCGGCTCCCGAGGCAAATCGACAGCCCTGCTGCGGCACTTCAAAGTGGGAGCCGCCACCAAGGAGTACAAGGCCTGTGCTCGCCCGGGGCCTGCTAGGCGGTATCGGGCTGGGAGGCGTGGGCCGCTGGGGATGACTCTGGGCATCGGTACGCCCTGAACAGAATTGCCGCGAACGGGGTCACGGAGACCCGGCGGCCCTGTGAGCGCATTGGGAGACAGACTTTCGGTCGCAGAGTGGAGGAGGCCGAGGACCACCCAACCCATCTCCTGTGCGTGCGCTCCCGGATCGGGCTGAAGCAGAACTGAGCAGTGCGGAGAGGATGGGCAAAGACATTGCCCTGGTGCTACGAGTTGAGGCTGAAAAATCGGGGACTGGCTACAAGAGGGGAGGTGCGGCGGGGGCCACCCCTTATGTTTTAACTTGGCCCCCTCTCCTTCCCCAATCATTTGATTTTCATGGAACTCCTCCTGCTGAAACCTTGGGGCACCACTGTGCAGATGAACGAGGGGGGTCTCTTCTCCACTCTGTGGATCATCTTATCTAGCCAACGTACTGCCGAGCCCTTCCCTTTCACTCATGAACATTAAGGTGTCTTCCATGTCTCAGATTCACCGAAAGGCCAGAGGGGTTTCCTTTTTCGTAGTGCGACCTGAAAGCAAGCTGCCCAAGCATCTTCCGGTTTGGTGATGGGGTGCAATAAATCTGACAAGCATGACGCGGGTGGCCTGGCACCACGTGCGCAGCAAGGGAAGAGCAGCTATGGGGTCCCTCAGGTCTTATCTGTGTCGGCCTTACTTGCGGTGCACACGCAAAGGTTCGACGATATCCTCCTTGCAGTGCAAAGCGTCAAATCTACTTTAGAGCCTAAGATCGACGCCTAGTGTATTGACATGGGACACCTGTGTGAAGAACACAGAAAGTTGAAGGAGCGCGTCGCATGGAGGGTGGGGTCGCGGAGCTGCGCCCCCCTCTTGCCGCTGCCACACAGCACGTCACCGAGACCTGCAGAGGGAGGTCTTGCGCCTCCACCAGCGGATTGAGGATCAAGAAGGGAGAGCTCATCGCAACAATATTAGGGTGGTGGGCCTTCCTGAACAGGAGGGGACCCCCAATATGGACCTGTATATGGAGCAATGGCTGGCCCAAACAGTTCTTTAGGGCAAACACTCCTTTTTTTCAGTAGAAAGAGCGCATAGGGTCCCGGGTAGGCCTCCCCCACCAGGAGCCCCTCCCCAGCCGGTGGTGGTGCGCCTCTAACTACAGAGACAGAGATCACATCCTACAAAGGGCTCGTGCTGGCGGTCCATGGAATATTGCTAACTTGCAGGTGAACATTTTCCCCGACTACACACTGGAGGTGCAGCGTAGACGCACTTCCTTCCTCACCGTAAAGCGTATATTGAGGGAACACAGCATCAAGTATGCCCTCCAGTTTCCGGATACCCTGAAGAGCATAACTGAAACTTGCACTACTTTTTGTACTATGCCAGAGGAGGCCTGGACATGGCTGGAGGACAGAGGGATGGCATCGGATCAGTCACATCCTCTTTCGGGCTCTGCGAAGCGCGGCCCGCGGAGGGATCGTAGGGTCGGGGCCCGGCGCACACAGGCAGCCCTTACTGCTGAACAGGCCTCCATGGAAAGGGCTCGGGCTTGTGCAGAGGTGGAGCGGCGAGTGGGTTCTCGTGCATCTTCAGTGAGAAGCGTGGACCACCTGGATGTGGTGTCACCTGACTTAGAAATGAAACAAGTGCGAGTAATCCTGGGCGAGGGCCTGATGGTGACGCCGCAGTCAGCGGAGGACCTGTTGTGAGGGGTGCCGCACCCACTAAGGTGAACCTCTCTACCTTGGAAGTAACATTACAACTCTGTCAGGCTTGTCAACACGGACACTTCATTGGGCCTGGCTGGGTTTGGCTTGATTGTTTTTTTCACTTACCCATTTCGGGTTAACCTTCTCCGATTGTATTGTCCATATCCCCCCCCCCTTCCCTTTACACCTAGGTGTAATCATATAGGAACTATAATGTTTCAGTTGGGTATAAGCATTTTAGTGCTATTTGCTGTTCACCGCTTCTTGATTCAGCCAGGGGTAAATTGTTTGCGGTTACATTGACTTTTTTATCTTGCAGTGGACATGTTTGTGGGGACACGGGTGGCCGTGCCCGGCTATGCGGGGTGCTATGTGGATGAAGGGTTGAGGGTGCGGGTGGGGTGGTCTGCTGTTTGGTTGGTAGGGGCGGGTGCTCCCCCGCCGGCTCACATTCCATTATCCATATGTCTAGCTCCATGGCGCAATATACCTTTATGACTTGGAATGTTAGAGGGTTGGCAGGCTTTGGCAAGCGGCACAGGGTTTATCAGTTTCTCCGTCACCATAATGTCCATGTGGCCTTGCTTCAAGAGACACACCTCATGGCCCCATACTTGGTGCATATGCGCAGACGCTGACGTGGGTCCATGATTGGCACAACATACTCTAGATATGCTAGAGGGACTTTGATGTGGGTGGCTCCTGGGGTGCCACTGTCAATACTACGTACCAAGATAAACCCAGAGGGACGCTTTGTTATATTGGAGGGTTCCCTGGATGGTGTGCCATTGTCCATAATCTCGCTATGTGCACCTAATACTAATCAGACTACCGTCTGGCACTCTCTATCGGTATCTCTTCTCCTCAACCCGGAGGCACCATGTTATTGGGGGAGATAGGGGAGACTTAAATGGTAGTCCTTGGTCTGAGTTGGATAGATCCCGACCCCCCCCCCTTACGAGGGGCTCAGTCTGGTGCGCTTGCACACCAACTTTGCCTATGGTCCGACAATAACCAACTGCATGATGTGTGGCGAGGCCTTCACCCTGATGAACGTGTGTGTTCTTACTACTCTGGGCTACATGTGCTGCATACTAGAATTGATCTGGTGTACGCCAACAATGGAGCACTGCTGAGAGCTACCACGGCTGAATACCTGGGCCGTACACTCTCTGATCACTCTCCCTTGAAGCTAAGGGATATGTTGGAATTGAGCTCCGCCAGCTAAACCAACCTGGAGAATGCCTGTGAGGGCACTACAAGAGGCTGCATACAGAAAGACCGTGAGGGAACATATTGAGTCTTATCTTACAACTAATGCAGACACGGCATCAGATGTACGGGTAGAATGGGATGCCTTCAAGGTGGTGATGAGGGATCATGCAATAAAAAATTATGGTGTGGCGCTCTCACTGCGCCGCGAACTGGATGCGCTCGAGACCGAGCTGCAACACTATGAACAGCTTTTGCCTATGAACACAGAAGCGGTTGTGCCATTAGCCAATTTTAGGATTAATTATCAGCAGACTTCAGATAAATTATCTAGCCTACACTACTCTGATTATCTGGCTCGCAAGCATGCAGAGGGGGATAAGGCAGGCAAGTTATTGGCTTGGCTGCTCCGTACGGAGCACTTCCAGTCACCTATTGCAATACGGGGTGGGAATCACCAAATGTTGAACTCTCAAAAGGAAATTAATACGGCATTCTTCGAATACTACTCTACACTATACGCCGCCTCTATGTCTGGGGGGGGATCTGGTGGTGGGGGAGGGTTTTTTTGTCCTCTTCACCTACCCACACTCTCTATAGCAGAGAGGGAGTCACTGGATGCCCCCCTACAGCTCACAGAGCTCGAGGGAGCTATAAAAAGTTTGTCACAAGGTAAGACTCCTGGCATGGACGGGTGGTCGGTTGAATTTTATGCCACTTACCAAGCAATGTTGGCCCCCCAGATTGCTGGCAATGTACAATGCAGCGTTTGAGGGGGGAGCCCTTTGCCTTCCCTGAGGGAGGCAACCTTGGTGGTCCTTCCTAAACCAGGCAAAGATCCTCTACAAATGGGTTTGTACTGCCCACTGTCATTACTAAACACCGACTATGAGATATTAAGCCGTCTGCTGGCAGATAGACTTATGCCCATAATTACAGGGTTGATCCATGCTGACCAAAACGGATTCATTGCTGGTAGAAGCACTTTCCTAAACCTTCGCAGATTGTTTGCTATTATGAACTGGGCGAGCAAGGAGCAAAATTAATCAGCGGTGGCCTCGTTAGATATTGAAAAGGCGTTGGACACGCTAGGATAGACTTATCTGTTGCAGGTTCTCCAGCAGCTAGGCTGTGGCCCCACCTCCCTGAAATGGATCTCCATATTATATAACTCCCCCATGGCTCGGGTGAAGAAGGGCACAGTGTTCTCCAAGCCCTTCGATGTCGCCCGGGGGACGCGCCAGGGGTGCCCGCAGTCGCCGCTCCTCTTCGCGCTAGCTATGAAGCCCTTGGCGCAAGCTTTGAGAATGAGAGCACCCGAATGGGGAATTTACGTGGGAGGGTTGTGGCATTTCATATCACTTTACGCAGACAACACCCTGATATACCTCCACAGCCTTGCCCCAACTGTTAATATTTTTGCAGGAGTTTATCGAGGCCTCTGGACTCCAAGTCAATTGGTCGAAGTCCCACCTGTTTCCCCTCACACTGTTGCCCATGGCTCAGCGTGAGCAATTACCTCATACCTCTCTGTCGTGGGAGTACGATACCATTAAATACCTCGGGGTCAAGATCTTCCACGAGGTAAAAGACCTAATAGATGCAAACATAGGCGGCGTTCTGGCGGGTACGAGGTCCTCGTTACCTTTCTGGATCTCTCTCCTGCTCTCTCCCCTTGGTAGATTGACTATTGCTAAGATGTTGGTCCTTTCAAGATTATTGTATCATTTCTCAGCTCTTCCGTTCCTTCTACCAAACAAATGGTTTGCAGAGATGCGCTCTTTCCTCACAGCACACATATAGGGCAAGAGCAGAGCACGAGTGGCCTTAAACAAACTTTACACTCCCCTGTGGGAGGAGGGCCTGGGCGCTCCCAACTTTGAGTTTTACTTTGCGGCAGCTCAGCTGCAGTGGGTAATGCGTTGGTTGGCAGGACACAATCTGCATGAATTAGACACCGCAATTAAATGAGGGGGCATGATCTGGTTACTGAAGCGGCTGTTGTCATCTAGCTCTGATACTCCAGTTGCGGAGGCTAACCTATTGCTGAGAAACGCCGAGAAGTGCTGGTTCAGGTATATCCGCAGGTCGGGCCGGGTCACTCTGTATGCACCGCAGCTCCCACTATGGGTGCTACCGGGGGGTGGACCCTACCCAACATAGACGGACAGCCGTTGCATGGGAGAGGGCGGGAATAATGGACTGGAATGATCTCTTCAAAGATAGCATGCTGACACCATTTGATGACTTGCTGAATGACTTTAGCCTCCCTCCTGGATCCTTTCTTACTTATGCTGTCCTAACTCGGGTGGCGGCGTCCTACTGGGGTTCCTTACCCAATGAACCCGCCACATCGGTTTTGCTCCAGACAATTCTGACTCATGGGAATGCAAATAAGGCGGCTACAAACTTTTACATTGCGCTTCGCATAGATGATGCCACTCCCCTCACATCACTTCGGATATGCTTGGGGGGGGGGGGGGGGGGGGGGGGTGGGGGGGTGGAGGTACTGCGCGGCCAGTGGCAGCAGGCCCTCGCAGCTCCTAAACTTATACCAATGAATGCCTGCTACAAACTCATCCAGTTCAATTATTTACACCACACTTATCTAGCACCTGCTAGGCTGGCGAGAATCTATACAACTGCACGGGACGAGTGCCCGAGATGTCACAGTGATTCTACTGATTTCTTGCATATGGTGTGGTCTTGTCCCCGAGCTGTCGAATATTGGACAATCATAACAGAGATATTGAATAAAAGCACGGGAGGGAACACGCCCAGACACATGGCACACTATTTACTTGGTATAACACGCAGAACCTCCAAAAACAAATCAACGAACAAAATCCTGGATCTGGCATTGGTACTGGCAAAAAGACGCCTAGCCAGGACTTGGAAATCCCCAAGTTTACCACTGGCATCGAGATGGATAACTGACTTGCGCGGGGTGGAGAGGGGGTGCTGGTGGAGCAGCAGGCGCTCACACCATTGTACGTTACATTTGGTCCCCCTGCGGATCCCCGTGATTGGGCGGGGGTGCTTGCGGTGATAGAGGGCGAGTTGAGCCGACTGATGGGGCGGGGTGGTGGGTCACCCCCCCCCATTTTGCTCCACACGGGCGTGTTGAAGGGTTACTGGGGTCCCGCCCGCGGCACCCTCCTCTGCCATAGTCATAAATAATAACTAGTAGACCGCTACCCTGTCACAGGCTTTTCTTCAGCGCTCCTTTGGCGGGTCCCGGCGGCACGCCTACTCAGTCCATTGCGGTTTATTGTAGATTATGGAGGATGTTTTAAGGTTTGATGTTTTATTGTGTTTTCTACAGACATTCCTGTATCCTGCCTATAGCGTAACATTTGCACAGTATTCAACAGGCTTGTAACTGTTATCCGGTAATTGTCTCTCAATGCTGCAAATACTGCTGCCTTTCATCCCCAGTCCCCTAGGACTGGCTACCTTTGTGTGTTGTATTGGATGTTAATTCTCGAATTCGCAGTATGTTGCTGCAGCTTCTTGTTTTTTTGTTTTTTTTTATATATACAGCATAGATCCGTCACTTGGATTGTCTTCTTATTTACATTAAAATACAATAAAGAAATATGGAGAAAAAAAAAAGAAGAAAAGAAAAACAAATTACTCAACATCATAATGTTTTGAGAGCAACAATGTCCTCCACTAAATAAAGTAGGACATTAGCAGTCAGAGGTCAGCGTTGCTTGGAAAGATGTATACAATCAAGGCCACTGGAATTATGAGCAAGGTAGACCAAATTATGTAGCAGGATTTAATAATGATGTGGTCAGAAAAGACAAACTAAGTGGCACAATGCAACACATTGTGTGATAGTATAACATATTTTTTCATTTTTACACACATTAACAATATCTGTGTAATGGTCTTACCTCATTAGAAACAGTCTGACTCTCAAAACAGAGCAATAAACTGAAAGATAACCACTCAACCTTTAAGAAGGGCTTTACACTGTGCAGCAACATGAGTTATTACATTTTGGTAACACTTGATCTTTCAGAGCTAGAAACCCCAGGTTTTGTCAAAATCTGCAGATTATACAGCAGATGGATTGTGTGACAAATGAGGTAAATCCATAGATTATAGGGAAAAAGCCGCAGTCAAATCAAAGCACATAATTCCAGTGGACCTGTTTACAATACTTGTCTGAACAGTCCTGTTATTACGCAGAAGAAGTCGACAATAGTTCAATCTACTCTATGAAAGTTGAACATTTGTAGATGATATACAACCCAAATGCAATTACAAAATGAAAGGTCTAAGATGGTGAGAGGTGTGGGCATGGGTAAAGATGTGTGAGCTTTCTAGTTGATGAGATAGTAACTTTGGATTTCCACTTAGTACTGAAATTATGTGTGTTGCACTGTTTTACAAATTGGTCTCATTAATGTAGTCACTTTCTCCCTCTTTTCTGTTCCCCATGCGTCTTTTGCCAACACCCTACTACTAAGCACACAGGTGCATCATATGTTTTGTATAGAATTCCTCAGTCTACTTATGTGTGCTTTTTACAAGATTGTTTTATAAAATTCATTGTTCATCTCCAGTCAAAATTAAAAGACCAACTTTTTTTCTCAAAATATGATTAAAATACCTCACCTAACATTCTATTTAAAAAACTACATGAGGCAAGGAAAGAAACAGGAAAAGTGGGAGCAATCTATAATTGACTTTCATACAAAGAAAAATGCCTTTCCATTACTGAAATTGCAAAGACGAGGGGTGAATAATAATATGCAGTGTACCAGCGCGGAGGTACTCCTGAACCTCAGCAACATCAAAGCCTCTCAAGGGTATGCATGCAAGCAGAATGTAACCTGTGTATGAGTGACATGCATGATGCAACCACACTGTAAGGGTGCCATCAAGAAGTTCATGTTGCCTGGATGTCATGATATACGTCACCACCTCCATTAGTCTTGCCATAAAAGTCGCACATGCCAGACAACAGTGAATGCAGAAATGGGTGCAAATCAAACCAGTTTCACATAAACAGAATATCCAGCGTCAGTAGGTGCTAGAAGACCTCCATGTGCCTTACATAATTGCCATTCTGATTGCTCAGCCCAGTCCAAACGAGGGCAGCTCTGAAAAAGGCGCATGTAAACTACACTCAATCTCAATAGAACTGGGAGGAATTTCAATTATGCCAGAGTTATCGGAGTAATTTCAGTAGTTCCGTGATACTCTTTGATGCATAATTACCAATTATTACACTAGTACTCCTCCATGCATAATTGAGAGTAATTTGGGGAGAAAAAAAATCTTACCACAAGAGCACATTTAGCGACCATGGGCAGCTGCTCGTGCTCACTATTGGTTTTCTGCTGCTTTTAGTGCTGTTTCTTACTGGAAAATGCATCCTTGCGTCTAATTCTGTCAAGAGGTGCATTATGCACTAAGAAAATAGCGATAAATGGCTGTAGTAAGTTGGGGGGAAATCCTGTCCCATTAGCACATTTAACGAGCATGAGTGGCTGCTTGTGCTTGTTATTCAAGTTCTGATGCATTTAGCACCATTTCCAAGCGCAAAATGCATCCTCACTTCCATTTTGGACTAGGATGCATTATGCACTAAGAAAACATTTCTAAATGGCAGTTGCAAGTTAGGGAAAAATACTCTTCCAGAGCCCATTTAGAGAGCACGAGGAGCTGCTCGCTATTCGTATTCGGTTACATTCAGCGCAATTTCTTAACACAAAATGCATCTGGATACAAGGGGGCACTTTTGTGCTAAGAAATAGTGCTAAACATAAAATCACTCCTTATGTAATTGAAGCGTAATCTCTTTCAATTCTTAGGTAATTCCACATGCTTACGCTACACAGAATTATGCAAGTTTCACCCACACCTAATCAGGACTTCTGAATTCTATGTAGCACACTAGGGTTGGCGGGGGTGCTCCATGCTTCAATCCTAGATCATCTTACACATTTGGATAACATACCACTACCAGGCGACTCCCAAAACATGTTCATCAGTAGGATTTGTTCCCAGAAAGTGCTCAAATTATGAACATTTTTTTCCCAGCAATGGATGACTGACATTAGGCTGAATTCACAGATGCTCCATGTAAGTAGCAGACGGGTGGTCACGTGAACTGTGGGCTCGCCTCCAAGATCCCAAGGCTTCACCAACTCCCTTTGAACTGCACTTTAGGGTGATTGAATAGCCACAGCTTTAACCAGTGATATCTCTGAACTCTAAGAGGTAGAGAAATGGCTCAAACTGTTCCAGAATCTGGACAGCTTTGTCCTGCAAAAAGCACCAGACTCAAGCAAGTATGAAGGTCAGAGCTGTTAGGTGCTTCCAGGTCTGGAAAAAGGCCCCTAGGGTCCTCTAGGGTTTGGTTCAATATAAGGACACAGCACCACATCGTAGAGAGCCGTTTAGCTCCTCTCCTTCAATGGCCAATGTGTATTGCTTTAGCCTACCAAAGGCGGTTATGCTTTAATCAAAATTCTAAGTATTCTCCGAAGGATGTAGTCCTTCTTTGGCCAAGAGTCCACAGTCACACCCGTTTGGACAGGTCAAGTTGTAGCTGTGGTTTAGTGGGGAGGCATCTCAAGAGGCAACAGCCAGAAACACATGAACCCATGAAGAGATAAGTTACAGTGCACTACTGAACATCAACATCAAGGCAGATAAAATTATATTTAAAAAAGTAATTAGATAGCATACGCCCCGACTTAAAAGTTAATTCTGGTTTCAAATAGGGGATCCCGAGCACAAAGATGCAATACAAAAAGACCAACTTTTTATGCATCCATGCATATTGTGTCCCAAATGGGCGCATTCCATTTACTTGTTCTCAGTGAATACATGCACAAACACACTCATAACACCCAAATGTTCCATAAGGATAAGCAAGGGACTCCCTGGATGTCACTTACTTGCAGCGGTGACCGATGGGCAGGGTGTGGGCGATCTACGCAAATGTTCTTGATGAGCAATTATATCTGATTGGAAGGGAGGGATCTGGCTGGGTAAAAAAAAAAAAATGGCTCAAAGGTTGGTTCCACTGGGTTTCTGTTTTACCTACCAAACGTCTGCAATATATTTTGCAACACAGGCATATGTTACATGATGTAAGTAATGACACACTGCATAGCACACATATTGTTTATTGATGATGCAGAACTATGATTAAATCAACTGTTCAGGAAAATACTAATAAGAATAATAGGGAGAAAAAAAGTCCCTGGACTGCAAACATGAACAAAGATCTATTTGGTAGTGTTGCTACAGGGGTATAGCCAAACCTGTGTCTCTAAACTAAAAACATTCTGCTACCACCACTAGCTACTCATAGCCAAAGCTGGGGTGACAGTAGGCACTCTCACTAGAAATAGTGGTTCACTTTGGGTAACCATATGACTAACACCATAACAAAAATGTAAGACACCTCCAGAGAACTAACCGATTGTCAAGTTTCATGAAAAAAAAAAAAAAAAAAAAAAAAAAACATTGTCCAGGTTAGAAAAATAAAAATATGGGTAAGCAGCAGAGATCTTCCAAGACAGGCAGAGAATGTTTGCAACAACTACCATAAATGGCACTTCATTTGTTAACAAAGCAAGTGTGGAAAATACCAGTTGACTGCAGATGGACCACTGGGGTGAAAGTAAGAAAAATACAAGATTTTAGAAGTCTAGCTAATGGAAGACAAATACAATTTTAAATAATGATCTGCACTCCCAAAACACTTGGCAGCCTCCGACTCCTCCAAGATATCCTTGACATTTCAGGCCTAGATCCTTCAATCTACACAACATAGGCTTTCACGTGCACACTGATAACTGACAGCTCAGCCATAAACAACCACTGAGCCATTGGCTTTGCCAATACATTTTAGTTCTATTGTACACAGCATGGCTGTTCAGCATGGCTAAAAGTAACTGGGGTAAAGGAGAGTGGAGTGTTGTAAAGTAGAGTAGAAAGGAGCCTGGTGGAGTGTTATGGAGTGGTAGAGAAAGTTGTGGATTGGCGTGGTACAGAGTAGAGTGGTGTAGACTATTGTGGACTGCCACTGAAGGAGTAGAGAGGAACGGAATGGAGTGGAGTGGCACACAGTACAGTGATGCAGTGGCTAAGAGAATAGTGGTGCATAGTTGAGTGGGGAAGAGAGCACTGGCATAGAGGACAGTGGTGCACAGTAGAGTACAGAGGTGTAGAGTGCAGTGGTTCACAGTAGGAGTGGAGTACAGTGTAGTGGTGTAGAGTGCAATGGCACAGAATGGCGTAGAGTGGTGCAGTTTAGAGTGCAGTGGAACAAAATAGAGTGGCTATGAGTTCAGTGGCAGAGTGCAGTGTTTCAGAGTTCAGTGTTGAAGAGTGTGGTGGTGTAACGTGGCAACAAATGCATTAGTGTAGAGTGCAGTGGCACAGAGTGGTGAAGAGTAAAATGGCATACAGTGCAGTGGTGTAGAGGGTCGCAGAGTAGAGTATAGTAGTGGACAGTGCAGTGGTGCAGAGTAGATTGGCGTAGAGTTTATTAGTTTTGAGTAAAATGGTGTAGAGTGAAGTGGCATAGAATAAAGTACCTAACAGTGCAGTGGGATAGAGTGGATTGGGGTGCACAGTGCAGCTTGCAGAGACAGAGTGGAGAGATTAGAGGGAATGGTGCAGAGTGGAATATAGTGGCGTAGATTAGAATGGGTTAGAGTGGACTGGCATAGAGTGCAAAGGCAAAGAGTGCAGTGGTGCATAGTAGAGTAGTGTGGGGTAGAGTGTATTTGCACAGGATGGAGTGGTGTAGAGCAGATGTGCATCAAGTGAAGCGGGCAGAGTGGAGGTGCTCTTGATCACATAAAAGCACTCTCTGTAAAGTGCTCTGCTGCCCTTTGGAGAGAGGTACACATTTGTCAAGCAATTAAACAACCTATTCCGAGTTTGACTTCAGAAGATGCACCAGCCAAAGAGAAGTTGTGCATGGGACGGTAGAAGGGGCCAGCAGATAAAAAGACACTTTAGTCATTAGTACCACCAGTTCACCAGGAGACCAACAAGGCTGGAAGTACCAGACTGCGCAAGCTTGTTAAACGAAACGCCAGGCAAAAAACAGGTACAAGACCGAAATGCAGTATTCACGGCTATGCCCTAACAGATGCAGGATTAGCCCTCCTACAGTCACAAAATAAGAAAAACGACAAACGGCAAAATAAAAATGAAACAAACACGATTAATGGTTCCTGTTGAGGTCTTTCTGCTAACAACTGCTCTGCCATTCACCTTCAGATTAATTCCGCGTCCCTGCTCAACGTGTACTTTGGATATGTGAACAACAAAAAACAAGATCAGAGAATCAGATTAAACACTATTTTGAGAAAGGTTTACGTAGAGCTGAAAACCACAATCGACCCGGAACTCCTCCGTACACAGAGCGCTGTCCTTTTTAGGACCCTAAACTGGCAATTTGGACTAATTATAATGCTGTGCCCCTCATATAAATGGGTGCAATGCTATCAAGAGGTAAAACATTTAAAAAAAAAAAATAAAAAAAAAAAATGGTCATCCTCAAATCTAGAACGTAATACTGGAACCAACTTTTTACATCCAAAGCACATTTGTAAAATTATTATTTTCTTTCTTTTCTCGAACGGGAGAGTATTGCTTACATTTTGTCACAGTTACCGTTTAAAATACTGCAAGCTCAAGAGATGATCTACAGTCAGCGAGATGGGTAGGAGCCCTCAAAAGATGAAACCGAATGTTCGTCGAAATGCTGCCATTTTCGACAATAAATGGCTGGAACGAAAATAACTGCATAAGTTAAAATTGATAGGGAGAGAGAGATATTAAGGAACATTTTTCAACAGATGTCCTAATTTGCGGCCGAGTAGCGCATTTTGTGTTCTCACAGTTAATTATCAGAACTTATACTACTATAAAGACAGAACAATGAAGAAATTATCATTGGTGGCAATTCGCTTAAGACTTGTATTTAGCAAAAATTAAGATTGCATTTAGTCAACAAAAATTGGTATTTTATAAAATACAACTGCCCACTGAGGTGCATCTTTTGAAAGCATACTTTGCCAAAAATATTGGAACTCACCATTAAACTTCAGAGACACTTGTGACGTGGCTGAGCAGCTCCCTCAGTTCTTGCAAGAACAATATGCTTCTGTCTTTGAGCACAACAGTGACCTTCAAAGTATAGATGCATATCATCAAAAACTGTGGAAGGATCACGTATGCCCTAGACCAGTGGTTCCCAACCTTCTGACTTCTGAGGGTCCTCACTTTATCAATACTGGAACCCAGAGACCCCCCCCCACTGAACCATTACTGGAATCTGAGGACCCAAAACTGAGTCGTTACTGGAAGCCAGAGACCCCGGCCTAAACACCGCTGATGATTTGAAATGCATAACAATATACAAAAAAAATACAGAAACAAGCATAAATCAAACAGACAAATGATACCACATTTTAATTTGCAAACAAATATCAATAAAAAAATAAAGAAATTAATTTTAAAAAGAAGGCTTCAGATTTTCTAAATTCAATTGAAGCCACACATTGCCCATACTATATTCTGTTTGATGCACCTGCACTGCTCCCACGAATCAATGTGAGGATACCAATTTAATTTTTTGCCTCCCATTACGGATCCCTTGACATTTGCAGTAAGTTTAAAAATTTTCAATTGTACATTTAGCCACTTTATTTATGTACACTTTTTTATTTTGTTAATATTATTTAATTTTCGAAGTAGTCACAGACCCTCTGAGGAGGCTTCGCGGACACCCAGAAGTCCCTGGACCACAGGTTGGGAACCACTGCCCTATACAGTCAGTCGCTGCGACCATCATTTTCAAGTTCAAGTTCAAGTTCAAGATCTTTTAGATACTGCATGCCTAAATTGTGGAGGAAAGTGTCTTACACGTTAGCCACAACATTTCTAAGAATATATACTTCTTGAAGTCTGGGGATGCTCAAATAATAAAAATGTGAAACTAAAAAAAAAATAAAAAAAATAAAAAAAGTGTCGTTTTTAGTCAAGTTATTCCTTCTTTTAGATCAACTGTGGAATCTAGAAAAGGGACGAGATTGACATTAAAAATTCACTAAGAAGAGGGTAAACCGACTCGCAGTTTACTTCCCAGGGAGCACTGCCACTCCACAGACAGGCGCCGAACAGTCTTTAGAAGGAAGTTTAGCATCTATTTGCAACGCCTGGGACAGACGGACAGTAAGAAGTGCTTCTAAGTCAGAAGGTTTGTGGTAACCACGTTCTGAAGATTATTAAGGGTGGAAGCTGCATTTCTGTCACAAGTACCTGCCGGTCACAAATTATCCAGCTCATCCTACTGGTAAGCCCTCGTTGCCTGAACACTGCAAGCAGCTTGTCTCTGCAACGGCAATCCCTCAGGTAGATAGCACGGCCACGCAACAACCAACAGGATTGTAATACAATCAGATGCGGAGATCGAGTGATGGGAAAAGGACTCGCAATGAACGCCTGAGAACAGAAAAATGCATCCTCTGCTACTTTAAACTCAATGAAGCCTCAATGAATTAGTCTGTTGGCGAGTTGACAATAACGGTAACATATGGCTTAGGGGAAAAAAACAATGATATTTTCATATGGGCATTCCAATTTAACGGCTACCTCTCTGGTGTTTAAAAAGACAGAAATGCACAGAGTACTTCACGTCCCTATGGCATTAAAATAACATTTCTTGAAACCCTTAATTCAATGTCATAATTTCCTCACCGTCCAAATTAAGCTACGCACTCCGGTAGCCACACTCTTAACTTCAATATATATATAGTTTTCAGTGCAAAAAGGATTAAGTAGTACCTCGCTCTTAAAAATACATTTGTTTATTTCCTGTATAATGCTATTATACCGACGGCCCTGTTTCAGTTAAAGAGAATCCCTTAATGCAATATAGAGAAAAAACACTAGCCAGTCTTTATTTGTAATACACTGAGATTCACAAGATTGAGGACACCTTAGATAAGTAATATATAAGACGTCAATAAATTTATATTTAGAAACAATTCAGTTGGGGGGGGAGAGAGGAGTGGGGCTAAACGATGTTTAGCATCATTAAATATGCTAGCAGAAAGGCAAAAATAACCTGAAATAAAAATAAACTAATCTTAAAAACCTTCGGCTTCTGCTGCAAGCCACATCAGTTATTGCAAAATTAAGCAAAAGGCGTAGGCTCTCACTTGATTTTCTTAGTTTGAAAAAACAAGCACTGGCAAAGCCAATAGGTTGACATCTAAGCGAGTTATTGGTTTTGTCCACGGTTCCAGCTATGCTGCACAACAGCTTAGTGAAATTTGGGAAAAAAGCACTATGACGCAGTCAGCAATGTCTGCATCAATAGCACTATTGTCACACCTGGTGGATGGGGGGCAAGCAATAAACAACAGAAGAATCAAGGACTGCCGATGTTTTTTGTTTTTTTTGTTATTAAAAAAAGCACTGGTTGTGTCATAGCTCTTTTTTGCTATGCGCGAGGGAGAAGGGCAATACGGACAATGGAAGGAGAGTGGGAGCGGGCAAGCAACACCACAGAGGGCGGCAGCGGGCAAGCAACTACAGAGAAGGTGAGCACACAACTACATGGAGCAGGTAAAAGGGTGACGGAGGGCAGAGAAGTACATGTGGGCGAGACCCTGCAATTACATGCGCTCTAATGCACCGTTTCAACAACAAAAACAAGCATTGGCAAAGCGAATAGCTATCGCCTGTGCAAGAGCTTTTGGCTTTCCATGTGTCTTTTATCCATGAAAATGCCCTAAAATATGTACATATTGTAAAGTACTTTACCATAGTTTCACTGAGAATCTGAAGCAGGGAGTGAAGCTGAACAGGAGTAAGCTGCAAACATGGTGCTGTCTGTGACTTGCTGGAGTGGGGGCAGTAATGGATAGTGCCCCATTAAACCCCACCATGAGAACGAATGGGCCTAATCTGAAGAAAAGTGCACAAACACAGACCGTCCCGCAGTCCACTCGCAGTCACTGCAGCCACTCTGTCTTGTAGTTATCTGGTTCCCCCTGTTCATGCCTCTCTAGGAGGCTGCGTCCCCTCTACCCAAAGTACCAGATGAGACCAAATCCTGTTCATACACAGCACAGCCAACAACCTGCGAATATTATGCTTTGTACCGCTCTGTACCAAAGCATTCACTTGAAACGATGATCGGAACGCAATGCGGTGTGTGTGTGTGAGGGGGTCCTCTCTCTGGCCAGGGAGAACTTGAGACGAGTAAAAGTAGCATAATCTACATTAAATCTACTGAAAATATTATCAAATTGGGCATAATCCACAAAAATAAATTTAGAAAGTTCCCTGTAAGAGGGAAGAGGCTGTCGAGGCATGTGAAGGGTGCGCCTTAGGGTCCTGGTGGACTTAATGCTCTTGCACAGGTGCACACTGTCGTCCACACAGGCACAGTGTGACAGTGACTCCCATACAAAAAGCAGCACCTGCTTCAACACATTTCGATGAAGTTCCTCAGCTCAGCCGCTTTTCGAAACATCACTACCCCCCCTCTAGGTACTGTCAATTACGTTTTTACTAGGCCTGAGCAGAGTTCTGCTAAACGGAACTCCGCGAAGTGCAGAAAAAACTCTGCAGCGCTACGCAGAGTTCTATAAGCGGCAGAGTGTGGTGAGTTGTGCTGCTCACGCCGATTTTTAACACCAGGAGCTTGTCCCGCTCTGTGAAATCAGTACGAACCGCACAATGCACAGCACAAGAGGGTGCTGCTTCTTTTTGATTGTGACCGCCCACGTTGAGACATGTCACTGGGAGGTGGTCTATTTGATTTTTATCGCTCCCCAACCTACAGTTGGCGAGCAAGAGGAAAAACTCTACTTCGTTCCGCAGAGTTTTGGGGAACTCTGCACAAAGTGGGCTAAACTTCACAAACTCCGCCGGCAGAGCAGAATTATCACCCACCCCTAGTTTTTAGACGAGCAAACCCAGCCCCAGATGTAAGTGCACATCCCCAAACAGACACTCGGTGAAAGCTGCACACAACTGTCTGTGACAGAAGACAGATCACAAGTACAGTACCTGCTGCCTTGGCTCCCCACCTCTCTGGGTCCTAGTGCTATGATGTTGTGGCATTTTCTTCTGTACGTCCTCCCCCTGTAACGCCCTCCTTTTACAACCTTCTACTTGCACCATCAGGTTAAAATGTTTTGCGGGCCAAAGTCCACTGTTTTATTTTTTTACTATATACTGCACAAACATATGGAGGGGATGTGTAAAAAAAAAAAAAAACTAAGTAACAGAAGGTAATAAAAAAGGTACGCCTCTTTTAATATGAGTATTTTCTCTCTGTCTCTTTTTTATGTTAATAAACATGCCCCCTGGTAGTCGGTCAAGTTTATTTCAGGTTCAGGTTCATGTTCAGGAAATGCTGGAAAAACACATTCTCCCTTGCAGTATTACCCCGGAAAGTAGCTTAAAATTATGAGAAGAACACATTTAAAAAACACAAAAAAACCATGATGCAGCCAGTGTTGTGCGCGTCAGAGTTTTTTCTCCTCAAGCAAATGGTAACAAGGAACACAGAGGTGCGTGTATGCGCAAGCAAGAATGGAGGGGATGGTTTGGGGGCAGCAACACAGAGAGGTGGTGCGAGAGGAAAGAAGCAAAACTGGCAAAAAAGTAACTGATTCACAATGTGAGCAGTGGAGAAACACCATCAATCCGTGCTTGTACTATGCACTAGAGAGAAGAAATAGGAGGTGATACCTGGCCTGCGCTGTCTAATTAGGAGGCAGAAAAGAAGAAGTGACACTGAAGGCAACAAATGATAAGCAATGGGCAGGCTCCGGCGCTTTTTGTAAACAACAGCGCCTCACAAGCGAGAGTGCATGCACTATTGCATGACTCACGCAGGCCTGAATCTAAAAAGAAGCCCTGAAGGCGCAAAGCAGTGAAGGTCACAAGTATTTGAACCATGCTTTAGTGGAGAGACAAACGCATTAAGAGAAAGTGCAGTTGGTGTGCGCTGACCAAAGAGAAGCAAGCAAATGACGATGAAGCCAATCAATGGTAAGCCAAGGGCAGGATTTAAGCCCACAGTAAGCTAACAAAATGTCTTGCAAGCAACAGTGCACGCGCCGTCTCTGGCGAGTCTTCAAAATAACAGACATGCATCAAATCCAACATTCAACATCGCAGGCTGGGGCGAAACAAGGATTTCTGTATGTTGAACATATATTCTATACTACTTCATCTGAGGAAAGAGAGGAGACTTTAGGCTCTAAATGGGAAACACATGTTAAAGATCAGCCCAATTACATCAGGATTATTTTAGGTGCAGCCAAAAGCCAACCATAAATTCCAAGACACATTCCATAGCTATGCCAAGAAGTCAGATTAGACGGAGCATACAAGAAATAAAACTGCAATAAGGCTGAGTGGGACAATGACAAGACTGGAGCAATGTGAAGTAAAGGTGCAGTTAATTCAGACAGTGGATATACATCATAATGCAAGGCCTACAAGAATCAACAGAGTAAATGCCAGAGACACAACGACGCTCAGCCTCAGAAGTTGACAACACAAAGCCAATGAGAATGAATTCTAAGAAAAGGTTTATACAGCATTCTGCATATTTGTAAAGCCCATGAGGCTCGGTGGGCCCAGTGTCAGCTCTTTACTAAGACTTATATAAATAAGGAAAAGTGTTGAAAGAAGTGGAACAAGGGGTGATGGTGTCAACCAAGGAGACTTTTTCACTTGAGAGAAAGAAGACTTATAAAAAGGATCAGACTGAAGTATCAGAGAGAATATGGGCATAGGAACTGCAGCAAACAATGAATAGAATTAACAGGAACTTAGAAGAATCTCTTAAAACAATTAAATGAAAACAGCAAATGGTAAACGTAATCCTGCACTAGTAATCTGATATGAAATTGCATGAGCCTTGCAATGCTGCATTGGAAATAAGTTGCATAAGTCTCTCTATCATCCTCATAAGCAATCATGTAGCAAAGTTAGACTCCAACATAAAAGTCAAGCACTGGCAAAGCCAATAGGTCTGGTGCTCGTTGTCAGCCTTTAGGCTTTGCCAATGCTTGTTTGGTTGTGGTTTTGTAGAATTTAATTGCTGGGAGAGCTAAGAGGCCTTTGCCGATATAAAACATGCATCTGCAATCTAATGGGTCTACCATTTGCTTGAGTTAGAGCTATCGGCGTTTTAAACTGATAACTGGACTTGTCTTTCCACATAAATTGGTCAACCCTGACTCATAATTTGGTATTTTCCAGCCACATAATTCCAGTGGCCCTGCATATAACTAAAACACGTCCATTTACATTCTTCCTATCTTCAGCCAAAAATGAAAATGTTGTCATTTAGCATCCTAATTTAAATCTCCCATGCTAATTCTCTGAAATGACTGATTAGGTAACAGTGTGACCAGCGCTCCAATACCAGTAATGGAGGGGTTTGCGTAGATGGCGATGTTTGTGCTGTAAGGGCCACGGCTGCGATGTAGCACGAAGGGGAGAGACAAAAAAAAATAGTTCACCCTTGCTGAAGTGTATCGGCAATCTTGCAATTATCCATGTAACAGGGTCAGTCTGCAAGGTGGTAACAAAACCACCCCAAGGCGGGACAAGCATAAAGCAATTACCAATGACATCAAGGGATTTTTGAAAGGCAAGCCCACAAACAAGTGAAAGTGATGAGCGTGAGGTGGGTGTGGTTAAAAGCCCACAATACTTACAACAGGTCAAAGCGCTTGTACGAGCGACCTAAACAAAATGACTAACAACAAAACAATTTTTTGGGTCTCAAATGGCATATATCATCATTGTAATACACATCACAGAACGAAACCACTTACGCTCTATGTGAAGGAGCAGAATGCTAACACTGTCCCATAATTTGGTAATCAGAATTAAGATGTACATGACATTAACATACATGGAGATGGCTAGCGTTTATGTAACTTTAGCAAAATCAAAGGTCCTGCCTAAAGCCAGTCCTACTAAAACGAGGTTCATTTATAAAAATCATAAATATCATGCAGAAATTTCAAATGATCATACACCAATTTTTCATAGAAATAAGACCAAACAAGTCTCAACATGAATTGCCCACCCGACCTCAAAATTAAAGGTGGAAACAACTGCAAGAGAAGAAAAAAACACACTCCCAGTAATTGGGGCCAAGCCTCCGGAACGCCCCGAGACTCGTCCTCCAAACATCCTTTGTTTCATTAAACTTTAGCAATCACATATACTCCCACATAACAAAAACAAAATTAAAGCACATGTATGTAAGATGTCCCATAGCCTCAATCCAAACCCACATACAGACACCCTCATCTAGTTAAAGGCAGCTACATCAGCGTTAACACAGAAAACAATAAGAAAAATCAAATGCATGTAGGCATTCTTTTTATCTAGAGTATTTCTGCTGTCTTAGGATAACTAACCAAGAAGAATGTAGGTGAACACTTTAGGCTGTTGAGGGTATCCTATAATCTTTCTCGAGTGGACATAGAAAAGACCCTCCCGTTATATAACTTTTCATCAAGGCGTAAGAAAACGAAGTAAAATTACTTCTGACGCCAGATACTACTGCACTAATGTGGATGGTTATATACTGAATGATAACATGCCGTTCCTCCTGAAAGCAGTTTTCGCAGAAAACTAAACAACCCATTTAAATAACTCTTGCGACGGTATGACACTGGAGGGGGTCCCATCCTTCCGCTTCACTCCTTGCATCCATATGTGGTCGTTAGCACATTCCTTAGCAACCACTAAAGGCTCTTCTGCAGTAGGTGGCGTCTCCCACTCACTTTACACCAATTTCCTCCCCCAGTTCTCTCTGCCTCTCCCAAGCCGGCTGTCTTGTACACATTGGTCTTTGTATAGCTTGAGAAGAACGCAACGTTGTATACTATGTGGGGTGTTAGGAGTCGATCGACATCGTATACCTCAAGCGGACTTGCAAAGGGTTTTCAGCACATCTCACCCAGCTCTGTGGTCAATCACTCAATCGACCTCAGTACAGGGTGATGCGGAAACTTATCCGCCATACTCCATCATCATTTCTGCACGGCATTATCGCGTTACTTTCGTTTTTTCCATGACTGCCAGTTACAGCGCCCCACGAGTTCATAAACCAAGTGTTGTTACCTTCTTTCAAGCTGCAAGCTACAAGGTACTCTCGAAGGCTCACTCAATTCAACTGTCCCCACCACATGTATGCCGTATCATTATATTAGGAGCCACCTCGTTCCTCTCTTTCTTTAGCCAACGACAGTGTAATTTCTCAAATCAGTCCACCCTCAACTGCAAAAGACTGGAAATATACAATTGTTCAAATCTTCACCACATATTTGGTTCTTATATACTGTTAACGCGTTAGTGCTTTAGGTCTAGGATTGCATACTTGAATCAGGTATTACCGAAAGGGCTCCATACTGCTTACTCGATCCTGAAAAGTCCCATGTGGTTCCTCCACTTACCCCCTCGCGATCCCCTAGTAGTTACTCAATGACCAGTTGCCTACTCCTTCATTACCCCTCGAACAACATTCCTAGGTGCCATTACCTACCATCGGTGTTCCTCGTTAGCGTTTGTCATTCTCCTAAAACCCAATCAATACCCCATCTTTTTATGCTGCAACAATCCCAGGATAAGTGCATCTCTCATGCCATCCCATATAATAGCTACTCCATCCCCTCCTCCTAATGGTCCATCAAAATCAATGACCCTCTACCTACATCTGAAGGTGCATATATGCCTTCCTGACCCTAAATCGCTCACTGCCCTCAGTTACCTTACAACATACTTCGCCCATCAACATTTCAAAATATATTCAAACATCAATAAGGAATTGGATACCCTGACCACTATAATCAAAAAGTTTGAGAGCTCGAATGGGACCCATTTCGGACCGAGAACGAGAACGTACCGGATAACCATTAAGACCTGTAACCTATTTGCCAGTCTAAAACGTGGACTCAATTTCACATCCGAGAGCTCTGTGAGTATAATGTGATCGACTGTTCAATACTTACACGGACCATCCGTGAATTCAGACCCACGTCCGCTGATGATCTTTTAACGGATGTCATTTGTCCTTAAAAGTGGGCACTTCCGGATCGCGAAACAACCAATCACAGGGCAGAACATAGTCTGGGAGTCGAATGAGAGTAGGAGGTACACCTAACGTATTAAGTGACATAAGATTGGGACATCGGGAATCCCTCTACCAATCCTGATCCGACACACAAAATTCAGAAAAGCTGATTGGCTGGTGCCGAACTTGCATTTGTTCGAGCCGTCCTCTTTTAGGGCGAGTTCGGCGTGGCTGGAGGTCTAGGTCTGTAGGAGTGTAAAATCCTCGGGCTGGCTGGGCGAGTTATACTGCAGCTGAGGGGAGAGAAACATGGGAGGAAAGGGAGGTGAGGCAGCGTAGGGTATGTCCATGGGTGATCAGAGTGAGCCACTGATGTTATCCACATTCCTGGCGTCCAGGCTTGGGATGACACCAATATAGGGTTAATAAAGTCGATCGGTTCTTCGTTTCCTTGTCAATATATTTACTAACCCCTTCGCTGCCAGGCCTTTTCCCCTTCTGTGCCGAGCCTTTTTTTGGTTATTTAGGGCAATTCGCGCTTAGGCCCTCAGAACTTTTTCTCCACATAAGCTACCCATGTCAAATTTGCATCCGTTTTTTCCAACATCCTATGGATTCTAGAGGTACCCAGACTTTGTGGGTTCCCTTGAAGGAGACCAAGAAATCAGCCAAACTACATCAAAAAATTATTTTTTCTTAAAAAAAATGGGAAAAAAGGCTGCAGAAGAAGGCTTGTGTTTTTTTCCCTGAAAATGGCATCAACAAAGAGTTTTCAGTGGTAAAAGCACCATCTTCCCAGCTTTTAGGAACAGGCAGAGTTGAAATAGAAAACCCAATTTTTCAGCACAATTTTGACATTTTACTAGGGCATACCCCATTTTTTGTGCTTTCAGCCTCCTTCCAGTTAGTGACAGAAATGAGTGAGAAACCAATGCTGGAGCCCAGACAGCTAAACATTTCTGAAAAGTGGAAAAAAATCTGAATTCAGCAAGGGATCATTTATGTACATCCTACAAGTGTTTCATACAGAAAATAACAGCTGAAATAACAGAATATTGAAATTGAGGTAAAAAAACAGCCATTTTTCTTCACATTTTACTCTGTAACTTTTTCCTGCGATGTCAGATTTTTGAAAGCAATATACCGTTACGTCTGCTGGACTCTTCTGGTTGGTATATAGGGCTTTTAGGTTCATCAAGAACCCTAGGTCCCCAGAGCCAATAAATGAGCTGCACCTTGCAATGTGTTTTCATTCTATACCGGGTATACAGCAATTAATTTACTGAAATAAAAAAAGTGAAAAGAGGTATCAAGAAAACCTTTGTATTTCCAAAATGGCCCCAAGATAAGGTGTTGAGAAGCAGTGGTTATTTGCACATCTCTGAATTCCGGGGTGCCCATACTAGCATGTGAATTACAGGGCATTTCTAAAATATACGTATTTTTTACACACTGTCTTACATTTGGAAGGAAAAAATGTAGAGAAAGACAAGGGGCAATAACACTTGTTTTGCTATTCTGTGTTCCCCCAAGCCTCCCGATAAAATTGGTACCTCACTTGCATGGGTAGGCCTAGCGCCCGCGAAAGGAAGTGCCCCAAACACAACGTGGACACATCACATTTTCACAAAGAAAACAGCTGTTTTTTGCAAAGTGCCTAGCTGTGGATTTTGGCCTCTAGCTGAGCGGGCACCTAGGGAAACCTAGCAAACCTGTGCAGTTTTGAAAACTAGACACCTAGGGGAATCCAAGATGGGGTGACTTGTGGGGCTCTGACCAGGTTCTGTTACCCAGAATCCTTTGCAAACCTCAAAATTTGGCCAAAAACACACCTTTTCCTCTCATTTCAGTGACAGAAAGTTCTGGAATCAGAGAGGAGCCACAAATTTCCTTCCACCCAGCGTTCCCACAAGTCTCCAGATAAAAATGGTACCTCACTTGTGTGGGTAGGCCTAGCGCCGACAACAGGAAATGCCCCAAAATACTTCATGGACCCATCACATTTTCGCAAAGAAAACAGAACTGTTTTTTGCAAAGTGCCTAGCTGTGGATTTTGGCCTCTAGCTCATCCGGCACCTAGTGAAACCTATAAAAACCTTCGCAGTTTTGAAAACTAGACACCTAGGGGAATCCAAGATGGGGTGACTTGTGGGGCTCTGACCAGGTTCTGTTACCCAGAATCCTTTGCAAACCTCAAAATGTGGTAAAAAAAACACCTTTTCCTCTCATTTCAGTGATAGAAAGTTCTGGATTCAGAGAGGAGCCACAAATTTCCTTCCATCCAGTGTTCTCCCAAGTCTCCCGATAAAAATGGTACCTCACTTTTGTGGGTAGGCCTACTGCCCGCAAAAGGAAATGCCCCAAAACACTCTCTGGACACTTCACAATGATCAAATACAAAACTACCTGTTTTTGCAGGGGTGCACCTGCGTGTTTGGTCCTGGGCTCAGCAGCCATCTAGGGAAACCTACCAAACCCAGACATTTCTGAAAACTAGACACCCAAGGGAGTCCAGGGAGGTGTGACTTGTGTGGATCCCCCAATGTTTTCTTACCCAGAATCCTTTGGAAACCTCAAAATTTGGCCAAAAAACACTTTTTCCTCTCATTTCAGTGACAGAAAGTTCTGGAATCAGAGATGAGCCACAAATTTCCTTCCACCCAGCGTTCCCACAAGTCTCCAGATAAAAATGGTACCTCACTTGTGTGGGTAGGCCTAGCGCCGACAACAGGAAATGCCCCAAAACACTTCATGGACCCATCACATTTTCCTAAAGAAAACAGAACTGTTTTTTGCAAAGTGCCTAGCTTTGGATTTTGGCCTCTTGCTCAGCCGGCACCTAGGGAAACCTAGAAAACCTGCGCAGTTTTGAAAACTAGACACCTAGGGGAATCCAAGATGGGGTGACATGTGGGGCTCTGACCAGCTTCTGTTACCCAGAATCCTTTGCAAACCTCAAAATTTGGCCAAAAAAACACTTTTTCCTAAAGGGTTTCTGTCCCCCTTTGGGGCAGATTGGCCTATAAGAAATACACCGATCTGCCCCCAAGGGGAGCAGAAATGGCCTAAAATAAATGTACCCCTCCAGGGGAGCGACCCATGCCTAAGGGGTTCGCTCCCCTTGCGTGAAATTGGCGCAAAAAAAAATCCCTGGTGCCTAGTTGTTTCTGCCCCCCTTTGGGGCAGATCGGCCTAATAGAAATACGCTGATCCGCCCCCAAGGGAGCAGAAATGGCCTAAAATAAATTTGCCACCTGAGGGGAGCGACCCTTGCCTTAGGGGTCACCCCCCTTGCGTGAAATTGGCGCTAAAAAAAAATCCCCAGTGCCTAGTGGGATTGCCTAACAAAAATCGGCTAATCTGCCCCCAATGGGGGCAGAAATGGTCTAAATACGATTTGCCCCCGAGGGGAGCGACCCTTGCCTAAGGGGTCGCACCCCACCTCTAAAAAACAAAACAAAACAATAAAAAAAAAAAAAAAAAAGATCCCTGGCACCTAGAGGTTTCTGCCGCCCAGGGGCAGATTGGGCCAACAAAAATTGGCTGATCTGCCCCCAAGGGGGGCAGAAATGGTCTAAATACAATTTGCTCTCCAGGGGAGCGACCCTTGCCTAAGGGGTCGCTCCCCACCTCTAAAAAAACAAAACAAAACAGAAAAAATAAACAAAAAATGATCTCAGGTACCTAGAGGGGGCAGATTGGCCTAATAACAATAGGCCGATCTCCCCCCGGGGGGGGGGGGGCAGAAATGGGCTAAAATAAATTTCAGGGCTTCCCCTTCCATCCCTGCTTTGGGGGGTGGGAGGGAAGTAGCGCTCCAGGCCGAGGACGTAACGGTTACGACCTCGGCACAGGAGCACTGTGCCGGTGGACGTAACCATTACGTCCCCGGCACAGAAGGGGTTAAGTTGAAGTAATTGTTATAAATAAAGTACAGAGACACACGGAAACACAACCGGCATGGTTACATCTGTCTCTGACACTCCCGCAAGATTCCAATTCCCACGTCAGTGCTGAGTTATTCCATTCCATCCACCCGCTCCCCGATCCCATAATGTATACAACCATCACTACACCTCCCCTTTCTTTCCTTCCTCACTCCATTCAAATTTAACTTTGTTATTAAGTAACAATCTCATTTGATGAGTTTTGCTAGAAACATTTTCTAAACATTTCGAATAACATTCAGCTAATCCCAAGAAGGATCTCAATTCATCTTTTGATTTATGGGATGGAGCATTCACAATAGCTTCCACTAACTTTTTTTTTTTAGGTTTGATACCCCCTTGATTTATCTCATGTCCTAAATAAGTCACCTTCCTCTGTGCAAATTTACATTTGCTGCTCTCTGCGGTCAATCCTGTATTTTGTAAATACTCGAAACATTCCTCAACTCTTTATCATGATGTTTCTTGCTACTTCCCATAACTAAAATGTCATCCTGAAAAAATGTGACATTAGGTAAATGTCCAAATAACTGCATCATCAACCTTTGAAAAACGTCCGCTGCTGACGCCAACCAAAAGGCATATGTTTGAAACGAAAACAACCCCAGGGAGTACAAAACGTTGTTAAATGCCTACTGTGATACTCTAACCATTCTGATGTTTCTACTGGCTCTATAATTTGAGAATTTTGTAATCTGTCCAATTCTTTCTTTACTTCCTCTCTTACAATAAATGGAATGTTACGTACTTTATGAATTTTGGGTTTTGCACCTTCTTTGAGTCTGATGCGATGTGTGAATCCCTTCAATTGACCTACTTTACCATTAAAAATTCCAGGAAATTCTTGTAATACCCGTTTTTTGGAGCCTCTTCATCACACATTACTAAATCTTGCTCCACACTGTTGGGATCTAGAACAATATGAAGTTTATTTTGGTCTTTCCAGCCTAAAACTGACAGACACTCCTTAGCCACATATAACTTACACACTGCTTGTCGGTGTTTACACTTACAAACCACCAGTCTAAAGCCAATTATGTCTATGCTGTGTCCAGTGTAACTTTAAGAAGAAATGTCTGGAGGTTCTAATCACTTCCCTATACTGTTCACAAAATACTTTTGCCGCGTGTTTTTAGAAATAATAGTATATGGAGAACCAGAGTCTGCTGCAGCTTGTAACATGATTCCCCCAAACGACACCCAACACACATATTTGTTTGAAGTTTGTCCTGAAATGTTCAGTACTGCACTTTTATGTCCCACTTGCTTATAATTCACTTCTTTATCACTCTCTTCTGATAATTCTTCCGCTACATCTTTAATACATGCTACTTTGCTATTGGCTTTCTTCCTTTGTTTTTTTCTGCAAACTCTTGCAAAATGACCAATTGTACCACATTCTAAACATTTTGCATTTTTAGCTGGACAACCATCAAATTTTGCAGAGTGACACCTACTTCCACACCGGAAACACTAATTCTTAGTTCTATCTTACCAGTCTGTTTTTTTATTTTTTGTTGAAACGTGATATTTTTCCTTCCTAGAATCATTATCTCGTTTTGCCATGAATCCTTTGTTTTGCTTCCGATCACTTACCCTGGCAACTATTTCTTCTATCCTCTTATCTTGTGCCAACGTAATTTATGAACATCTTAATTCTGCTTTCTTTACCAAAGCAATGATATCTTTAAGACTGGATTAACTTTCAATCCACAATCTTTCTTATATAGATTTGTTTTTGGTATACATTACTATTTGATCACACACCAGTTCATAAAGTAAACCAGCACATTTACATGAGCTAGCTTATTGTTTCAAAGCAGATACATAGCTTTCTATGTCCTCATATTTTTCTTGTTTCCTTTGAAAAAATGCATGATGTGTAACTGCAATACAAGATACAATATTATGAAGGTGAAAAATTATCATTTAAACCCAGAATTGCATCCTGAAACACGTCTCCATCACTTCTTTAGCATTTTTGTAATTGGTTGTATATGCAAAGTCCCTCAGGACCTAAACAGTGCATTACAATCCTCTTTTTCCTTTCAGCAGTGAATGAAGAATTGCTATCTTCCAAATTTGCAATGTAATTTAAAAAATACTCCTTCCACTCCTTCCATTGTACAGCTGGTTCCCCCAGAGATGCTAAAAATTCCTTTGGCACACTCAGTTGAAGGGGAAGTAACATCCCCATACGTGTAGAATATCCACTTGATGACATGCTATAGTCAATTGCCACAGCTGTCAAACATAAATATTTTTATTATTGAACCTGTCACTAATTATATTCAACGTATCTCGGTTTTCTAATAGAATGTGCAGATTTTTTTCCAATTTCCTTGAGGAAACCGATTAATAGTGACAAATACCAACACAATGTTCAACTGTATTGCTAATATGCAATAAAAATGTTTGTCGGTTTCTTATTCCTTCAAAATAGTTGTCACGAAAAGAAAATGAAACACGTATTCAGAAACAACAATCAAGATGGCCGCCGTGCATCATCCAACACTATTTTCTAGTGGAAGTAGGGCATATCCTACGATCCTGTGCAGTACAATGTAGTCGCGAGAGCAAGCACGTGAATACCAGTTCCAACGTTCATGAAGCTCACGCTGAGTAACAGTCTGCTCTCACAGTTAAAAAAAACAGGACGAAAATATAGGTAAGAAGCGCGTGCACCTTATAAAAATGTCCAAAGTCCGTGAATAAATGCAGAACCCCCCAAAAAAATCACTTGCCCTTATGAAGTAGCTGCCGATAACGTACTATTTCACTGCGGTCCTGTTTCATGAAGATCCACGATCCTGCTCGTCGCCATTTCTGTCATGAATATAGTCAATGGGTTCTTCGTTTCCTTTTCAATATATTTATTAAGTTGAATTAATTGTTATAAATAAAATAGAGAGACACATGGAAACACAACTGTCACGGTTACATCCGTCTCCGACACTCTCCACAACATCCCAATTCCCACGTCAATGCCGAGTCATTCCATTCCATTCCATCCACCTTCTCCCCGATCCCATAATATATACTACAACCATCACTACACCTCCCTATGACTACTCCCTAGCTCATCTAAGTTCTGCAGCATAAGAGCCTAGCCAGGTTCGATTTCTCATGGGCGGCGCGCATGCACGTGACATTGTGCATATCGCATATTGCATGGCGTTCACACACCTGAGGGCTTCGATGTTCTTGAGACTTTCAGGAGTGCCTTTGCACTGGGAAACAAAACATATTATGCATCCTTTTTGTCTTTGTAATGTTTGGGCTAAAATTTTTTTTGCATTAAAGGCATTCATTGTAGAAGCCTGTTTTGCCCCATTTATTTCCTTCTAATACATTTAGGGGGTCATTCTGACCCTGGCGGTAAAATCCGCCAGGGCCAACGACCGCGGGAGCACCGCCAACAGGCTGGCGGTGCTCCCATGGGCATTCTGACCGCGGCGGTACAGCCGCGGTCAGAAATGGAAAACCGGCGGTGTACCGCCGGTTTCCCGCTGCCCTGGGGAATCCTCCATGGCGGCACAGCTTGCTGCGCCGCCATGGGGATTCCGACCCCCATACCGCCATCCTGTTCCTGGCGGTTTTGGCCGCCAGGAACAGAATGGCGGTATGGGGTGTCGTGCGGCCCCTGGGGGCCCCTGCAGTGCCCATGCCAATGGCATGGGCACTGCAGGGGCCCCAGTAACAGGGCCCCACAAAGATTTTCAGTGTCTGCCATGCAGACACTGAAAATCGCGACGGGTGCAACTGCACCCGTCGCACCCCTTCCACTCCGCCGGCTCCATTCGGAGCCGGCATCCTCATGGAAGGGTGTTTCCCGCTGGGCTGGCAGGCGGCCTTCTGGCGGTCGCCCGCCAGCCCAGCGATAAACCCAGAATACCCGCGGCGGTCTTTTGACCGTGCAGCGGTATTCTGGCGGTCCCAGCCAGGCCGGCGGCTTCCGCCGCCGGCCGGGGTCAGAATGACCCCCTTAATCTTAGAATGGAAAAGTAAGTGGTTTATATTTGAATCATATTTTGACAATTGAAAAAAATAGGGGGTCATTTTGACCTCGGCGGTCTTTTGAGAAGACCGCTGAGGGACCACCGTGCTGAAGACCGCCAGTGGTGGCGGTTTTCCACTCAGCATATTATGACTACTGGCAGCTCTCTGTCCTTTTTCGGACGGAGAGCCGCCAGCAGCCATACTGGCGGGCGGCGGGGAAGTGGAGGTTGTTCCACCTCCACCGCCACGTCAACAGAACACCGCCCACCGAATTACGTCCTGTGATTCGGCGTGGCGGTGTTCCGTTGACGGTGTGGTGGCGGCGGAGCAGCCCCCATGGATCCCGTCCCCTCCCGGAGGATCAATGGACCAGGTAAGTTGATCGTCCGTTAGGGGAAGGGGTGGGGGTGGGGGGTGTTGTGTGTTGTGTGGGTGCATGGGGGTGTGCGTGTGTGTATGTAGAGGGGGTGTGTGAGTGCGTGTATGCTTGCGGGGGTGTTGTGTGTTTGGAAATGAGTGTGTGTATGTCTGTAAGTATGTCTGTATGGATGTGTGCGTGTATGTCTGAATGTGGGTGTACGTGTATGACTGTGTGTGGCTGTTCACATGTATGTTGATGTGTGTGCGGGTACGTGTGTTGGTGGTGCCTGCCTGCGTGCGTGTCGAGTGTGTATGAGTGATGTGATGTTGGAGGTAGGGGTGGGGAGGGGGTTCCTGCCACCTTTGGTGGGTGGCAGGGGTGGTGGGGGGTGTGGGGGAAGGACTCGGGGTGGGGGAGACCCCTATCAGTGCCAGGGAAGGAATTCCCTGTCACTGATTGTGCTTACCGCCATGGATTTCATGGCGGTTCCAAACCCCATGAAATCCATGGCGGTCAGCTGGGTCATAATACCGCCGGGCTGGAGACCCAGGTCTCCCTCCAGCCCAGCGGGTGGAACGGAGAAGTGGCGGATGACCATGGCGGTAACCGCCATGGTCATAATTGTAAAATATTTAACGCCAGCCTGTTGGCGGTAAGACCGCCGCTTCTCCGCCGTCTGCCAGGGTCGTAATGACCCCCTTAGTCTTTTAATTTTTACTTGTGATGAACCAGGAGTTTAAAAAAAAACAAGTAATAAGAGCACACGTCGTAAAGCAGGCCGAGGAATTCTGTACAGAACATATGTACGTGTGCATAACAGTAGCAGGCGTTAGCAAAAGACAGATGATGAAGGAAAAATATATACGGACTATGTTCACAAGAATAATGTGTACATTTAATACAAATACACCACTTCCATGCCTGCACTCCCTGTATAAAAACTTGTCTCTAATTTCCTTATTATATCTGAGTTGTGATGTCTATAGTGTCCTATAATAAAGAAATTAGTTCCCTGTTCAATTGTAATAACTCATTACATTTGAGTTCTTATGTAACAGTTCCTGTTGCCAGACATCCCACCCAGGGCGAAAGGCAGGTCACAGAGCATAATTACAGGTGCAGTTTTAAGAAGGGATAGTGGATCTGGCTTTTCCTTCTGATATGTTTTTCTAAAATAAAAAGAGATCAGTAGAAAGATATTTGTACTCGTATGTTACTGGTACTACGAGTACTTTCCTCCTGGCAAACCTTCATTCCCTGGCAGCTCATAAACTGGATATGTATCTGCTTCCAAGTGAGCTTTCACCTATAGGCTTCTTCCTCACTGAGACTTGGCTCCATGAGGGACCTGCCTCTGACATTGCTTTAGCTGTACCTCATGGTTTTCTGATAAATAGGCTCGAGAGAGACACCTCTAGAGGTGGAGGAATTACTATTATCTATAGAGACACACTAAAGGTCACTTCATATCCTTTGCAGCTAGCGAGCTGTGAAAGTATGTATTTTTCCATTATATTGAATCCTCAGTTTACCTTTTCAGGAGCCTTGATCTATCGCCCCCTTCCCTCCCCTCCTCGGTCCCCCTGAAACTTTTCTACACTAATTTTCAGAACATATTGCTGATTTAATTTGTACAAAACCCAACTTTACGGTGTTGGGTGATTTCAACGTTCATGCAGAGGACCAGAAAATTGCTCCGCCAGATCCTTTCTCTGGTATATGGATGCGCTAGAGCTAGTTCAGTTAGTTAAGGGTCCCACGCATGTGAAGGGACACACGATCAATTTAGTTTTTACAAACATTGAGGGCTTGACCTCTATGCCTCCCCTCCCTCTGGCCTGGTCTGACCACCTCCTAATAACTCTTAAGCTAGCTACACCCATTAGTAGAAGATCTACTCAGACTACAATTCAACCCTTCCGACGCTGGCACAATCTCAAGGCTAGCTCCTGGATTAATACCCTGGAGAAGCTGAAACCCTCCCCCCAGGGACAATATTGCAAGTCTGCCAGAAACATTTAATGGTTGGATTACTAATGGTTTGGATGTGCTGCTTCTGTATTCTACCAAAGTTGGAGGACATCGCAGGAAAGGCACCCCGTGGTTCTCTTTCCACATTCACCATCAAAAAAGAGAATGTAGGAGACTGGAAAGAAGGTGGCGAAAATCCTATGAATATTCCTTAAAACAGGAATATAGGAGAGCTATCAGGACTTTCCATTTGGAAATTAAATCAGCCCAATCTATTTATTATGCCTCTAGAATTGAGCAAGCATCAAACTCCCCTAAAGAGATTTTTCAGGTACTCAAAGAAATTGTTCAGCCACACCATATCCTAATCTAACGGAGGCCTCCCAAGAACACAGTAACAACCTCACATGTTTTTTTCAACAAAAAGTATTAAGCATCTATTCGACCTTTCTGGCAGCTGCCACTCAGTTTTCTGAGTTGATAGGTAAGCATACTGTATGCTCCATTTCCTTCCTGGAATTTTCTCCCCTCTCTAAAGACTCAGTCATGAAATCGCTTGCGACTCTTAAATCAGGCTCTCCCCTTGATGCAGCTCGCCCCCATGTGCTGGCATTAGGTGTCTCTGTCATTGCAACTGTTATTACCAATCTCCTGAATTCTTTATTGTCCATGAACATAGTTCCGGAACAGTGGAAACATGCCATTGTCAAACCACTGTTGAAAAAACCCAACGTAGACGCCTCCCTGCTTAATAATCACCGACCTATCTCTTTGTTGCCTGTTTTATCCAAAATAATTTAGAGGCATGTCAATACTCAATTATCTTGCTTCCTGGAAGATAACAATATCCTTCATTCCACACAGACGGGCTTCCGATCCCTTCACAGCACAGAGTCAGCTCTGATTGCAGTCACAGAAGAGGCTAGAAGATGCCTTGACCAAGGTATTGTGACGGCAGTCATTTTGGTAGATCTGAGTGCTGCCTTTGACACTGTTGATATTGACATATTACTTCAAAGAATAAGAGAGGTCGGAATCTCGGGTGTTGGCCTGGGATTGCTCTCATCATTTTTGGAGGGCAGATCGTTTCAGGTCCTTGACCAGTCTTTCCTCTTTGACCTTCTTAAGAGCAGTTGTGGAGTGCCACAGGGGTCCTCTCTGAGTCCTACTTTATTCAACATTTATATGTTACCTTTGTCAGAGATTGTTAAGCTGTTTGGGCTTTCTCTGGTGTCGTATGCTGATGACACTCAGTTGGTAGTCTCATTATCTACAAACACCAGCGCCAACTGTTCATCACTTGCCCCCTGCCTCCAAGCAGTGGCTTGATGGATGTCCCAAAGTAGGCTTAAGCTTAATGACGATAAGACTGAGGCAATGATATTAGGACATCACCCACATCTGAGATCTAATCCTTCTATTTTGGAGGGTTTGGGAAATCTTCCTCCCTCTAAGGAACTCATTAAGAGTCTGGGAGTTTGGTTGGTTCCTCAGCTCACTATGGCATTTCATGCCAATAAGGTCTCCTCTACTTCTTGTGGTCTGGTTAGGCTTTTGAGGAGGATTTTTAAAATCCTACAATTTGTTGCCAAAAGACTTATTGTTCAGGCCCTTATCATCTAGCGCTTAGATTATGGTAATGCATTGTACATTGGATCCCCCAAATATGTGATCAGAAAGCTGCAGGTGGTGCAGAATGGCTCAGCCCATTTGCTTCTAAACATACTGAGATACAAATCAACCAAATCAGTGATTTCCTCTCTCCACTGGCTCCCAGTTGAACATTGTATAAAGTTTAAAACCCTACGCTGTGTTCACAGAGCCCTGTATAATAGAGGTCCTTCCCTGCTTAGGACACTAGCTTCCTTTTACATACCTGCTAGACAGCTTAGGTCCTCGACAGCTGCCCTAGCTCTCATTCCTAGATTAAAGAAGTCTAGATGGGGTGGATGTTCTCTTGCTTACTGTGGGGCCAAGTTATGGAATTCTCTACCTCTCAAGCTTCGCCTCATCACCCATGAATTTTCCTTTCAGAGTGCACTAAAAACTTGGCTAATCAAAGCATAATCCCTAAGCCCTCAGCGCTGGGAGGCCTACTGGTAGCCATGCACTATATAAATAACATAACATAACATAACACGTTTTAATCTGACATGCATTAAACTGATTCTAATATCTTTCTGGGTAAACTTACTAGCTGCTTTTTGGTGTGTTTAATTTCACAGCAGAGGTTCTGCTTTATTCTTAATGTCTGCAATGAAATTAAAGAGCAAGACAAAAGACTTTAAAAATCTGTGGTATGGCAGATGGTGTGTTAAGATATTTTAGGGAATAATATACCACCTGTCGTACATAAAAAGGATATTGTAGGTCACCTCAAAATCCTATGGCCTATCTAAGGAACTCTGCATTCGGCTTCGTTCCTTTTCCGTTCCTTTACCCTCACAGAACATCTCAGTGACTTGCAATATCCTTCTAATGTAACAACCGAGGGTACTATCTCCCATATATTGTTTATCTCTTTTTGGACAGGACTTGTTCAGTCATGGCAACGTTCCTAGTGTTGCTGACCTCAGGCTTCTAATGTTCAGTACAGGATGTTTTATGTTTGACTAATCCCCACAAAGGCCCATGCTTCCCCAGTGGTCTTTTTTGTCGACAGGCGTGTTATACCTGGTGACTGCAGGTGTTTAACACCTTCGACCTTCAAAAAATGCTCTCAACCCACCATCAGTTTGCTTTCCAGGATGGGTCTCTGGTGGCTTTTTAACTTTAGAGCACACTGCAGTACAGTTGACTCCTCTAGCATCATATGCATATCAATTGACGTGGACTTCTTTATGATTTTTCCTTTTTTCCACTTCTCTCTATGTCTGTTGGCAACCCTTCTGTCATTTGTTTGACTTGTATATTACATCACTGCAGATATGAAACCCAAATTCTGCTGCAGCTTAAGAGCAACTGTGTGGAATCCACAAATATGCTTGGGGTGCACTTGGGGAGATCCATGTTTCAGTAGAAGTCTGACCTAATTGTAAAGACTGAGGTGATGGTAGAGCCAGGCTGTGGTGACATGCCAGTTGTCATGGTTCATGCCATGTGCCTTTCCACCAAGTGAAGAACCTAGTAAGTTATCCTACACAATGAATCACAGTAATGGTTTGTAGATAGAATTACATTTGTTTAGTTCTAACATATGTTCATGGTTGAACTTGTAACTTATAACTCATTTAAGGCTGTATGCAGACCAATGTAGGTTTTGTCCAGTAAAACAATGTCTTCTGCGTACTGCAATATTTGAAGACAATTTTGTATCCTGGATGCCTAAGTATCTCACATAATTTAATACATCACCAGTATCATGTAAATAAAGGTTAAAAAGTACTGGAACCAGAACACATGCCTTTTTGGGAGCTCTATTTTTCCTATTAGTATTTACATCTGTGACTGTTGCAGATTTTGACTTTTACCCAGGTATCTGATTATCAGGACAGTAGGAACAGTAACATTTTGAATTTGGGGCCTTTGAACTCTCTGCATTTGAACTTGACTATTGCCCACAGTCTGAGCAACACCACTGTTCTGCACCAAATTATTTACATTACTGAACGAACACTCCCTCTTCCAGTGCCCGAAACTACTGAAAGCATGATATGGGCTCAGCTTCTTCATTGACTGAACATCAATGACATTACCACTCAGATTTATCTGATCAGGTCCTCTACCTCTAAACTGAGGCGCACTTTTGACCTGCTGTTACATACCTGGCATCCCTCTAGTGTTCACCATCACTTGTGGACTCTGTGCTCACAGTAAAGCTGATAGATAGAGAGAAACAGAAGTATAATAAAAACAAAGGCCCTGATTCTTACCTTGGCGGGCGGCGGAGGCCGCCCGCCAAAGTACCCCCGCCAGAACACCGCACCGCGGTCGTCAGACCGCTGCAGTGATTCTGGGATTTCCACTGGGCTGGCGGGTGACCGCCAAAAGGCCGCCCGCCAGCCCAGTGGAAATCAACCTTCCCACGAGGACGCCGGCTCTGAATGGAGCCGGCGGAGTGGGAAGGTGCGACGGGTGCTGTTGCACCCGTCGCGTATTTCAGTGTCTCCAAAGCAGACACTGAAATACAAAGTGGGGCCCTCTTACGGGGGCCCCTGCAGTGCCCATGCCATTGGCATGGGCACTGCAGGGGCCCCTAGGGGCCCCACAACACCCCATACCGCCATCCTGTTCCTGGCAGCAGAGCCGCCAGGAACAGGATGGCGGTATGGGGTGTCAGAATCCCCATGGCGGCGCAGCGAGCTGCGCCGCCATGGAGGATTCTTATGGGCAGCGGAAAACCGGCGGGAGACCGCTGGTTTTCCTCTTCTGACCGCGGCCAAAGCGCCGCGGTCAGAATGCCCTGCGGGGCACCGCCAGCCTGTTGGCGGTGCTCCCGCCAACCCTGGCCCCGGCGGTCCATGACCGCCGGGGTCAGAATGACCCCCAAAATGTCTTTGTTAACGCCAGACCTAGTTAGGAACCCAATTCTTAAAGAAAGTCACAAAATTGCACCCATGGTCTTTGAATTAGTGGCTTTCATGTATTCACAAGAACCTACAGAAGTAGACCAGGAAATCATACTCCTAGAAAATATTTGTAAACAATATTTTAGCACAAGCAAATATGCGTGTGTACATTTGTTCATGTGAAAATCTATTGAGCGTTTACAAGTTATTTCCTCCCAACCACTTTTTTCCCAACCCTGGAAGAACTTCTGCTTCTGCCATTGTCAGGAGTAAATTTCCAACCTTTCTCATTATGGGAATAGATTAGAGAAGAGCTGGCAAAAATCCTTAAAACAGCAAGTTAGTAGGTTTACAGACTCAAATACATTTTGGCCCTGGAACTATTGCTTACTGCTTTTTCTAGCCCCAGCATGTAGATCTGTGGAAAGGTGGCAAAATAAGGAAATTGCTATAATAGGGAGTAAAATTGCAAGTATTTAAGCCCTACTATAGAGGTAGCCGTGGCATTATCAGAGAAGCTATTATCAGAGCTCTAACGTAATGAGATTGCTGCATTAATTTGTTGCCGCACTACATGGCACCAAAGGGGCAAGTGGATTTTTATTACAGGACAGGTAGATTTAAGAAGAAACCTGTCCCAAGGACAAGTAGATATTTCATTAAATTCTACACCCCTGCCTCTCTACTGGTTCCTCCCTCAATCTCGGGTAATCATTTGTGAATGACAATATGTGACTTCTGCTGCAAGGGACACGTGCATACCCTCCATCTGGAATCTCTCTCATTGGTAGCATTTTTACACTCCTCAGCTTGATTTGCTCCAGCCGGAGGGAAATTCTGCTTTGGTTTATTCTGATCTCTTTTCTTTGCCCACCTGCCTTCCCATGTATCTAATGCTCCCCATTTTCAAATGTTCAAAATTAACTCTTTATTGAGCATTCTCAACCCGGGTGATCTCATGTTTGTAATGTCTTTGGAAGTAAATTCTAATCTGTAATTCTGTCTTAAAGGCTTTGACTTCTCGAAATCCACTTTATATTTTTCAGCCAATTCCACTAATTTCTCATAAGCCTGTCCTGCACGACTTTTGACATCTTTGCACATGAAGCTCGATACTTCTTCACTGTATGTATCCAATCTTTCCAGGTCAAGTATTACCTAAATAATTCATTTAATTCTAATTTTAATCTGAGCACGTTCACTGTCCTGTCTCTCTCTCGGGTCTCTTCTGTTCTGCCACTATTGTTTACCATTTCTATTGCTCCACTCCAACTGTCTAACCACTCAGTCAACTGCTGTGCTGAAAATCCCTGCAAACCAATGTTGTTTCTGTGTGTGAAGTTCTGCGGTGTATTACAAGGGACCCTTATAATCTGTTCTGGTGAGCACTTGTGTAACTGGGGTTCCTGGAGGACATCACACATCTATTATTGGACCTGTTCGATCTAACATTTGGTTGGGATCTGCAATCCGTGTGGGGGTCAAAGCTGGAACTGATGTAGCTAATCTTTTAATTTCCAAATTAGCTGAATACACTGATCTTCGCATATCACACAGTGAAACCCCTGCAGACACAGGATTTGGGGTCTGGAGGCTACTCCCAGAATTACCTTGAGCATACAGTGGGACAACTGGACCTATGGTTACGGGGACTGTCAATGCTTCAGGTCCTGTCAGGCTTGTCTGATTTTGTGGAACCATCATCCCTGCACTTTGACCTGTTAATACTGTACTGTAAGTCTGCCCTGATTGATTTGTGGCAAAATTATGGGGTTGTCAGGACTGGAGAATACATGGGCATTGTCTGTCTCTGATTAAAATTCTGCACAGGTGCTGTCACATTAGGCGTTGATTCCATCTGAATAATTTTTGTACTTGGCATTACCTGATTCACAACTGGGCTCATAATTTGCTGTGCTGTACTAGCCAGGAACTGCTGGATAAATTGTGAGTACCTGAATCAATCATTGAACTGATAGAGGTACTCAGGACTTCCTGAATCGGACTCTGTGAAACTGGATCAGTGGGCACACTTGGGGCTACGTTATAAATTACTCTTTCAACTGTATGATATGGCAGGGGAATTCATTCAAAGCTGATTTATAAACTTGCCTTCTGAGTCACTGTTGTGTACACTCTTGTGCGCAGCTGTCTTTTCATTCTCATCTACTGCTTGCTATGTCTTGTCTGTCTGCTTCTTTTTTGTTTTAGGCTTTGTACTACCATCCCCTTCTACTGTAATGGCTGGAAACATTCTCACCCCATCTAATGTCTCTTTTCTCCACATTTTCTATTCCTCATCCCATCTAGCTTCTGCTAATGTCTTCTCTGCTCTCCTCATTCTGTTCTGAAAATATTCTGTTTCTGTTTGTCCCGCAACAAGTTCCCAAATAGCAAGAGTTTCAAATTGTGCAGGTCTAGGAGGAGGCTTTAATTTGCACCAAATTTCTCCTCAACCTTTCTAAAACTCTCAAATTAAATATTCCATAACCTGGAAAAGCCAGTTAACCCTTTTTCTCGGTAATCTTGCACCACTGTTTAACACAAATGCGTGCTGAAACTCCTATTGTCTTTGCCACTTTGTATGCTGGCATGCCTTCGGGTGCTGTCTGATCACCCTCCCTGACTGGAATAAACACATGTACTGTCAGCACAGTTCTTAAAGCTTTGAAAAATATCATTTTTGCACTAGGTTCAGTCAATAATATGAATTCCAATGAAACCAGGAAGTAAATTCAAACCCACAATTCTTTTCTCGAGCTGTACTCAATCAATGGTAATGCAGTACTGTCCACCAATACGTGTGCGGCCTCCTCACCAACCTATCTCAGCGCAGCACAACTGACATTACACTCAATCCACTCAGCAGCTGCAAGCCGCATTGCAACTGTCTCTGACACAACTCACACATTCACTAATGCAAAATATGGCAAGCACTAGAAAAACCAAAAACCTTTTTTGCTCACTACAGGTAGGACTCAAACTCTTTGAAAGCTGTACAGATTACACATCCAACTGTGGCTTTCGTAATTACACTAGTGAAACTTGACCAGCAAATCTCACCCTGGTTGATACGGATCCTCCACGTGCCCTCAGGATTCACCTAATACCAACCGACAACTCAGACTCTCTCAAGGAAAACTACAGGTATTGTCAATAGCGCCTCATGACCAATACCTCGCTGTAGACAATAAATTAACCAAGTGTTTCAATACACTTGTGCATTACCCCGGGGTCTTAGGCCACAATGGATCCATCAACAACAACAGCTGCCGTTTTCGAGCACAAACAGCCACAATCACATAGAGTATGATGACTCCACAAACACCTCACAACATCACACTTTGCCCCAATGTAAGCAAAAGTACAACAAGCGCAAATCCCTACTCATAGATATACCGTAACAGTTGTCATGTAACGCTGAGACTTTATCAAACTAACCATAGAACAAATCTACTACCACATTTGTCACACTTAACACTCATCAAAAGAACCCCCCCCCCTGCAACCAATAGACTGAATCATCCTCTGCTGCCAGCTTCTGCTAGCGCATTTCTCCCTCATCCTTCACAGGGTTTGAAAAACGCTTCCTTTCCCTGAGGTCAATGGATTTTTTCACTCAATGAAGAGTGTGGTAACCGTTTACAATCAATTCAAACCCAAACAAAAAATGTAAACACCATGACCAATTTGGCCACAGAATAAAACTCTAATCAAACTAAAAATGTCAAAGCTTTATTTATAACCACAATGCCAAAGTCACAAAAGATTGTGTGCAGAATCACAATATAGAGATAAATGAACACCATAGGCTGGCCAACTCTATGAAACAATTTTAATCCACTCAACAGCAGCACCATTAGACATTCCAGTAGAATAATGCATATTAATAAAGCAATCACATGTGAAATAAATACATGTTTCAGCTCAGACGAAAAATACATTAGTCAAATCAAATGCACTGATTCAGAACTAGTGACATAGGTTCTCCCTACTACCGATCAAAACAGGACAAGCATGTGTGTGAAAGGGTTAACACATGTAGGCAAAAGTAAAAAAGAGAAGACAAAAATAATTAGGAAAAGTATCTAGTTAAACTAAAACAAAAGAGGCAGGTGTCAGCATGCTAACTTCTAATCAGGACAACAGGTCGGGGAAAATAACATTTGCATTAGAATATACGTTTCCTAGGTTCAGCATTTAAATCAGTTTCATCAGCAAAGCATGAAGATTTTCAGCAAAGTCCTCTAGAAGCACCATCAGGAGTAAAGTGTAGAACACAGGCTGCACACAGAAATCAGGAATATTCAAGGAAACAAGTTAACAGAACACGATTCTGAAGGGACTGCCTAAAAAATTCCAAGTCCATCCCTGATTAAAAATACTCTAAATAGTTTGATTGGTCCATTTGATGAGTCCACATTACTTAAAAGGGGCAATATCCAATTAGTCCCTTGACAAAAATCAAGTTTTCAGTTTCACAGCAGTTTTATACATTTGGTCTGGTCTCAACACCTGTTTTCGTGTGACTCCAATAATTTTAACATTTTGTACAACACTTGTTGCAATCCACGTTCCTTCCCATGGCACAAGACGATTTCTAGAGTTCTCATGTGAACGGACAGTTAAAAAATGGCACTGCTTTACTTTTCAGTCCTCAGGTTCTAATGTAACAACATCAAGGACACCGTGAAATGAAACTTACATGTAACACAATAGGGCTCTTTATTAATCATGTGACACAGCCTAGTGGAAAAAATCACGTTAAAGGCAAATAAATGACAACAGTTTATGCTGCTGCAAATATAAAAACTTCATGCCTAGTTAGGCTAACACAAGAAATACAAATTATGAATATTGTCATCAATAAAATACACATAAAATGCAAACTTATGAATTCAGCATTAAGAATGTATCATCAGAATATGCAAAAGCATTTTATTAATAATGACAGTTGTTGTTAAGGCATTACATTATATACAACAGAGATGTGTATTTTTCTGCACACAACTTTATACTAATTAATCATAAATCATATTAATTTCTACTAATGATAATTAATTCTACTGATTAAAATATTTCAACATTGTTGAATCATGTTAGCCAATTCTGGTAGGCACAACGTCTGGCATGACAGGCACAATGTCCACCACTACATATAAATAACACTTTTAAAATATGTGTCAGTGCAGCTAAGTTAGGTTTTTAAACATGAGTCAAATGCTGACTTCTGGTGCAATAAAAGCATTATTAAAATGTACTCTCTAACAGGATTTGCATTTACCTCAATGGCTGATAGTTGTTTGGAACAAGTAATTGTTTGGTACGGGTAATTAAAAGCAGATGATGGTCGCTGTCAAGTCTTTCTTAGAAGTGATGTGAGGTACATGTAATCAAGTATGTCCCATCTTCCATGTGAGCAGAGAGTGATGTTTCCTGCTGAGCTGAATTTTCTACAGTGTTTGAGAGGAACTAACTGAATGCTGTTAAAAAAGAAGTCTATTAATTTTCCCACTGGGTCTTGCTTTATCGACTGAGACTGCATCTTAATGCGATCTAGAGTGTGTTTCGGTGAATTTTGTCTGTCACTTATTATTATCAATTGAAATCACCCGGGACAGTCCCTGCATGCCCTTATAGAGAGAAATCTTTTTTTCCAATTCTTCAAATAGCTTTTTGACTGTCGTTTTTTGGTCCTTATTATGGATATTTTCGTTAAACATTTATTACAATAGGTGATTACGTTTTGCTATTAATGCTTAAATTATGAAAAATTCCCCCATACAAAAGATTCCATTCTATCTGTATTGTTATTATTTTAGCTTTCACAGATGTTGATGTGTATATAGCTAAATCGCCCAGTGGTCTGCCATGGCTACCTCTTGTGATCGCAGGCATGCTTAATTCCTGGTGAAAAATTAACAGGATTGACCCCTGACTCCAAATCTCCTGGAGGCTGATAATGACCCACAGTGTTATAATGCAAGGCTATCTGAATTCTGTAGCAATCTATGGTGGCCATCAGCATTCCAGGATAGTATGGTAAAAGGTTTGGAGGTCAAGGCTAGGGTTTGCATTAGGAGTTCTGTATGAATGTTTAGGACACCAACTTGTGTTGGTTCCCAGGGATGACGGTAACCAATCCCAATCCGACAAATTTTCTTTGTTACCCAAGGGGCGAGTGTGACAGACTCAACAGTTGTCTTTCCTTAAGGACTAACAGTCAGAATGTCTGGGTATTTGTCTTTTTCTCTTTTGCTGACCCTGATGCCACAGTTCTCAAATTTGGTTTTAGAGCCAAATACCATTTCCACTATTTTGGGAGATCGCCATATGACATGATTAGCCTTGAGGCCAGAACCGACAAGTTGTGGCACAAAGTGAATACTATAATATCTTGTGTAGTTAACGCAGATAACGCTGGTTTGTGAGATAACAAAGAACGTATATAACTTCTGTTTAAAATATCCTCTCTTCCTCTCTGGTAGAAAGATTAGCAGTGTCCAGTTCGACAAATGCCCCGAGTGTGGGTTTTCTGTATTTGATCCATGGATCGCTTGTTGAACTACATTATTTTTTTGCTGTCACCTTTGATGTGAGTGACTCTTGAGTAATGTACATGGAGCTAAAAGAGCAAATTTGGAGATATATATTACAGACGCCTTTTCTGAGTACATTGCTAGGTCTACTGTTGGATCTGTTTCATTTGAAGATTTTTAGCAACTGGCACAGGATTCACTTTCAGGGCTCCCTGTTGCGCAGGGGTGTTTATCAATTGAGTGGACAGGCACAAAAGATATTTTTTTGATTGGTGTGTTTGGTTATAGTATGGGTATCTCTGTCTATGGCTCTGACTACTGTTTGGCTTTGTCAGTACAAGTCTTGTGCTTGTCTTATGATTTGGTTTCTATTTACTTCTCCCATTGCTTAAGATAGAGTAGATTTAGTTGTACTGAAAGTTGTATCCCCTAGCTCTAAGCCTTTTAAAATAAGGTGTTTTTTTAGGTTTTGTTTGTGTCTTTAGTTTCTTCTTTTCCTCCTGCTTAAGGGTTTGGAAGACAAGATTGTGTTCTTAATCAAATGTGATTCATCAGCTATGAAAATTGTTGCTTGTGTTTTTGTTCTAGTTGCTTCTAGAGGTTTACTGCTTCCTTGCTCTGATGCTCTGACTACAATTGTGTCCACATTAGTTATTGTCTCTGGTATCGTAGTTGGAGTTTTAGTGCATAAAGTATTCAGAGTCATGAGGTTTTCAATAAGCATTTCAGTCTTTCTGGTAGTTTATGGACTATGGGTAAATATGCAGAAGTACTGGTTTGAATGGGGGTTGCCACTGAAACTGAATCATTCTTATACTGTTTACTAATAAGTTTGCTGTCCAGCTGTACAATACAGCTAGCAAGTGATTGTAGTAGGTCAACTTGTAGTTCTATCTTGTGTGATTGCCAGTTTAGTACCTTAATTGTGGTTTCCAGTGACAGATTGACTGAGCTGAATATACTAGTGTTGATACTGATCAAATTGTCTGCTGAATCATGAAGTGACAAGGGGTTAGTTGTCAGCGATTCATCTAACTGATGGGCATCTGATTTATCCAAAACAAAATCTCCAGAGTTATTTTGACTAATGGAATTCTGCGGACTAGAGACACCCTGGTCTGTGAGATGGGGTGAAGTATATAATTCTATTATTGACAAATCCAGGCTATCTTTAGCACTGTGATAAATTTGAGCAGTCGTTTTGATGTATGACCAATTGGTGAGGTTAGACTGAGGTGACCTTTCACTCACAGATATTAGATCTGATGTCTTTCTTGTAAAAATTGTCTGCAGAGTTCTGGTAAAAGTGAAAGAATGTTTACCCTACATGCCTACTCAGGGACACTCATGGATTGATTCGAGGTTCCCTGCACTTCTGCATGCTGGCTTACTAAGTTCAAGTTTCACTTGCCCTGCGTACTCCTTCCAGCCCTGGCTTCCAGAGAGGGAGGGCACAGTTGCACAGAGCTGAAGCGTGTTCTCTGTGCTGAGGTGCCCTGAGCAAACTAAGCATGATTAATATAATAAATAATTCCTCTACCAACTCTTCTGTTAGAATCACATCTGCTGCCAGTCAGTTACCTGTCCGTGGTGGAGGTGTTCACTGTGCCTAACCAGATCCATTTGGGGACTCAGCAAGGCAAACAGTGGAGATTACACTTCGCCTAGCTTAACTGTCTCACCTCCGTCGCTCTCACTCTGGTATTGTGCCCTTGGTTATCCAGATACTGGATTTCATGGTTGTGAGAAAGTAGCCTCTTTCTAGCCTTGTTACCCCCACTTTGGGCCTGTTTGTGAGTGTATGTCAGAGTGTTTTCACTGTCTCACTGGTATCCTGCTTGCCAGGGCCCAGTGCTCATAGTGAAAACCCTATGTTTTCAGTATGTTTGTTATGTGTCACTGGGACCCTGCTAGTCAGGACCCCAGTGCTCATAAGTTTGTGACCTATAGGTATGTGTTCCCTGTGTGATGCCTAACTGTCTCACTGAGGCTCTGCTAACCAGAACCTCAGTGGTTATGCTCTCTCATTTCTTACAAATTGTCACTAACAGGCTAGTGACCAATTTTACCAATTTACATTGGCTTACTGGAACACCCTTATAATTCCCTAGTATATGGTACTGAGGTACCCAGGGTATTGGGGTTCCAGGAGATCCCTATGGGCTGCAGCATTTCTTTTGCCACCCATAGGGAGCTCTGACAATTCTTACACAGGCCTGCCACTGCAGCCTGAGTGAAATAACGTCCACGTTATTTCACAGCCATTTTACACTGCACTTAAGTAACTTATAAGTCACCTATATGTCTAACCTTTACCTGGTAAAGGTTGGGTGCTAAGTTACTTAGTGTGAGGGCACCCTGGCACTAGCCAAGGTGCCCCCACATTGTTCAGGGCCAATTCCCCGGACTTTGTGAGTGCGGGGACACCATTACACGCGTGCACTACATATAGGTCACTACCTATATGTAGCTTCACAATGGTAACTCCGAATATGGCCATGTAACATGTCTATGATCATGGAATTGCCCCCTCTATGCCATCCTGGCATAGTTGGCACAATCCCATGATCCCAGTGGTCTGTAGCACAGACCCTGGTACTGCCAAACTACCTTTCCTGGGGTTTCACTGCAGCTGCTGCTGCTGCCAACCCCTCAGACAGGCATCTGCCCTCCTGGGGTCCAGCCAGGCCTGGCCCAGGATGGCAGAACAAAGAACTTCCTCTGAGAGAGGGTGTTACACCCTCTCCCTTTGGAAAATGGTGTGAAGGCAGGGGAGGAGTAGCCTCCCCCAGCCTCTGGAAATGCTTTCTTGGGCACAGATGTGCCCAATTCTGCATAAGCCAGTCTACACCGGTTCAGGGGACCCCTTAGCCCTGCTCTGGCGCGAAACTGGACAAAGGAAAGGGGAGTGACCACTCCCCTGACCTGCACCTCCCCTGGGAGGTGTCCAGAGCTCCTCCAGTGTGCTCCAGACCTCTGCCATCTTGGAAACAGAGGTGCTGCTGGCACACTGGACTGCTCTGAGTGGCCAGTGCCACCAGGTGACGTCAGAGACTCCTTCTGATAGGCTCCTTCAGGTGTTGCTAGCCTATCCTCTCTCCTAGGTAGCCAAACCCTCTTTTCTGGCTATTTAGGGTCTCTGTCTCTGGGGAAACTTTAGATAACGAATGCAAGAGCTCATCCGAGTTCCTCTGCATCTCTCTCTTCACCTTCTGCCAAGGAATCGACTGCTGACCGCGCTGGAAGCCTGCAAACCTGCAACATAGTAGCAAAGACAACTACTGCAACTCTGTAACGCTGATCCTGTCGCCTTCTCGACTGTTTTCCTGGTGGTGCATGCTGTGGGGGTAGTCTGCCTCCTCTCTGCACTAGAAGCTCCGAAGAAATCTCCCGTGGGTCGACGGAATCTTCCCCCTGCAACCGCAGGCACCAAAAAGCTGCATTACCGGTCCCTTGGGTCTCCTCTCAGCACGACGAGCGAGGTCCCTCGAATCCAGCAACTCTGTCCAAGTGGCCCCCACAGTCCAGTGACTCTTCAGTCCAAGTTTGGTGGAGGTAAGTCCTTGCCTCACCTCGCTAGACTGCATTGCTGGGAACCGCGACTTTTGCAGCTACTCCGGCCTCCGTGCACTTCCGGCGGAAATCCTTTGTGCACAGTCCAGCCTGGGTCCACGGCACTCTAACCTGCATTGCACGACCTCCTAAGTTGTTCTCCGGCGACGTGGGACTCCTTTGTGCGACTTCGGGTGAGCACTGTTTCACGCATCCTCGTAGTGCCTGTTTCTGGCACTTCTCCGGGTGCTACCTGCTGCTAAGAGGGCTCCTTCTATTGCTCGACGTCCCCTCTACCTCCTGGTTTAATTTGCGACCTCCTGGTCCCTTCTGGGCCACAGCAGCGTCCAAAAACGCTTACCGCACGATTTGCAGCTAGCAAGGCTTGTTGGCGTTCTTTCGGCGGGAAAACACTTCTGCACGACTCTCCACGGCGAGAGGGATCCGTCCACCAAAGGGGAAGTCTCTAGCCCTTTTCGTTCCTGCAGAAGCCTCAGCTTCTTCTGTCCAGTAGAAGCTTCTTTGCATCCACAGCTGGCATTTCCTGGGCATATGCCCATCTCCGACTTGCTTGTGACTTTTGGACTTGGTCACCTTGTTCCACAGGTACCCTAGATTGGAAATCCATCGTTGTTGCATTGTTGGTTTGTGTCTTTCCTGCATTATTCCTCTAACACGACTTCTTTATCCTTAGGGGAACTTTAGTGCACTTTGCACTCACTTTTCAGGGTCTTGGGGAGGGTTATTTTTCTAACTCTCACTATTTTCTAATAGTCCCAGCAACCCTCTACAAGGTCACATAGGTTTGGGGTCCATTCGTGGTTCGCATTCCACTTTTGGAGTATATGGTTTGTGTTGCCCCTATCCCTATGTGTCCCCATTGCATCCTATTGTAACTATACATTGTTTGCACTGTTTTCTAAGACTATACTGCATATTTTTGCTATTGTGTATATATATCTTGTGTATATTTCCTATCCTCTCACTGAGGGTACACTCTGAGATACTTTGGCATATTGTCATAAAAATAAAGTACCTTTATTTTTAGTATAACTGTGTATTGTGTTTTCTTATGATATTGTGCATATGACACTAAGTGGTACTGTAGGAGCTTCACTCGTCTCCTAGTTCAGCCTAAGCTGCTCTGCTAAGCTACCAATATCTATCAGCCTATGCTGCTAGACACCCTATACACTAATAAGGGATAACTGGGCCTGGTGCAAGGTGCAAGTACCCCTTGGTACTCACTACAAGCCAGTCCAGCCTCCTACAATGGTCTCCCGATGTATGGTTTCACACTGCTAGTGGCCTGTCTTGCTGTGAGAGGGAGGAGACTTACTGATTGCCTAAAGCCATCAATGATAAAAAAATATCTTTCATTCATAAATCGACCTTTAGACACTGCCAACACTTGTTTTGGTCATATAATGTTGACAAGTATGGTCTGCATGGGGTGAAACACTCTCCTCCAGGTGGCCCCAAAACTGCTACTCTCTCTGTCGCCCAAACGTAGTCTTTCCTCTCCTTATCAATTAAAGAGAAGTGGGTTAAGGGAAAGTGCATGATTATATTGCCCTGCCCCCTCAACTGTCCACAGCATTTAGGATGTGTAAAACCAATTTATCAGCCTTCTTACTATTACTTCTTTTGGCAGTTGCATTTGGCAAAATATGTAAGAATGGGTTTTGGATGAAAAAATATCTTAGCAATATTGACGGCTCTTTTTGGGGTCTCAGCTGTCTTTTGACAAACCTGTCTCACCTAGCAGTGTTGTTCCCCTGTCTCCTCTCATGCCTTGCTTTAGTTTCCCTTCCGTACCCTCATTTCACTTACTCACATAATCTTTGCATAGAGCTTGGAAGATCCATGGTAACCTCCCTGATTAAGGAAAAGGGCATGCAATCCTGACACTGTCTGCATTTACAGAGGCACACACTTGCCACCTCAGGCCTGGTGTTGAATGACTATCATTGAAACCATCCTCTTTTTCCTTCCTTACATTCCAGCTGGTGGGAGCTGCTGTGGGATATGATAATTTTTAGGTGCATTTTGGATTTCCCTGCTCAGTCAAGAGATCTGAACTCTACCTGGGTGGAATTTGATTTGATCGTACCATTTGTGTGTCTGTTTATTTGTGTTTGTGTCACCATTTGCTGGATACAGTTAGTGGAATAGTAACCAGTGACTAAATGAGGAGACGTTTACTGTGTACGAGAGGGATATCTGCCAACATATGTCCAATAATGCTTGCATAAAGTTCAGTGGGGTGACTGTGATTGCTGTGCATTTTTGGAGTTATTTCCCCATGAGAGCAAACACAGTCTTGAACCGCATAGAATGAACCACTGCGACTGTACAAAAACCTACAGTCTGAAGCTAAATATCAACTAGACCAAAGTCATAATCTTCAGCAAGAGCTCATCTCCATGGGACTCCCCCTGGTGGCCATCACAGCTAGGACCAACACTCAACACCACCCACACCAAGAACCTCAAGATCATCAAATGCAAACTTGACATGACGGCCCAAGTCAACACCATCACTGCCACATGTTTGCACACAATACTAAGGGAGATCTTCAAATGGCTCCCAGTCAACACTGGGAAAACCTTCTCCCACTCCCTAGTGACAACTAAACTGGACTATGGGAACACTGTCTATGCAGGATTTACAAGTTGCTCATCAGGAGGCTGCAGACTGCTGGTTCTGAAAATGGCAGTATAACTTTCTGATGGTTCTGAAAACGGCAATACACATTCTGCTGGTACTGAAAATGGCAGTACACTTTTCTGCTGGTTCCGAAAATTGCATTATCCGTTCTGCTGGTTTCTGATGATGGTAATATAACAACAGTGTCAGGCAGTGAAACGCTGTAATTTCAAAGTTATCTACAACTTCCAATGAAAGACTACTGTATGAACCAATTGGAGATGTCCTGCAGTTGTTAGGAGTCCTTTCAATGGATTGCGACATGTAGGTGTGTGGTAGGGAATCGAGATAAAAGATAATCATGTTCTTTAGAGGTGGGAATTTAGAGAAAACTGTGGAATTGACTATCAGCACAGTAAAACCTTTCTTTTTTATTATTTTCTCCTAAGGTAAAATACTTTTATTCCTGTGCAAAACCCTTCTAACTTGTCATTAAATATGAAGGTGTTCCTCGCACAGGACAATAATACATCTTTCATAGGCACCACTTTGGTATGGTGTTGTGAGGTGCAACATTACCCAGTGCTCTAGGTGTGGGTGTGCTAACTTTACATCGTAGGTAAGTATATCAAAGTTTTCACATTATAGGAAAGTACATCAATGGTCGTCAGATTATCGGACTTAATATATATATATATATATATATATATATATATATATATATATATATATGCTCTTAAGACTATGCGGACGGGCACCTAAAACAAGCGTTGAGAAAACGCGGTCTAAAGCTAATGTGTGGCAAGACTGGTGCCTCTCCCAATAAGAGATCTGAACTCTGCCTGATAATCACTAAGAAATATTGAACGCTGCGGGCTGCGCGAGTATAGAAAGGAATCGTTGGTCCATCTATTATGATAATGTTTATACACCAAAGCACACTAACAGTTACAGAGGCTCAAAATGTTTTATTCTCTCTGGAAACAGTGACAGGAATAGCCAAATTCAGCAAATGTATGCATTAGGCTTGGACACTGTTAAAAGGATAAATTGGTGGGCACCCACCCTATCATTTCAGCTCATTGATTAAATGAACAGAAATTAAATCATGCACGGACAAACCTTTTGACTAGCTGTTTTATTATTTGAGATTTTAGCTCGCTTTGCCACTTCTGTAACAGTACAAAACATAAGGAAAACAGAATCAAGCAGGGATCAATTCTAGATTGTTTACCATATCCTCAGTTTTAATTTGCTAATTTGTCACTTTGTAATGGTTTTAAGTAATCATATAATAAACAATTAATTTATTTATATATATATATATATATATATATCATGAACACAATTCCTTAAAGGATCATTAAGGCTCCAGCACTCCACGATGGCTTAAGGGGTTTATTGTAACAAAGCAGGAACGCGTTTCGGCGTGACCGCCTTCTTCAACCTGCGGGCCGCCATTTTGGTCCCCTTTATATATCCTATGTGTTACCATTCATTTAAAGCAATACTCTGCCTTTAAAAATATAATAACAACTGTGATACACTACATGTGAAAAAATATATAATACATGAGGCAAAATATAATAATAAATGTGACATAATATACAAGTATATATTGAAAAATCACTAATAAATATTTACAAGTCTTAGTAAATCTTAATGAATCTGGTTGAATTTAAATTAATCACAAACTATTGCGTATATATTATTGGAGAGATCCACCGAGTCCAATCAAATTTATATGATTATTATGTAGGGCATTATTAATTGGGACAATCGTTAATAGGAAAAATCTCATGTGACCGTTCACCATCTCATAAAGTAAATAACATAACATAATAAACTTATTCTTGTCACTGAGTATGATTTATCAGTAATTAAATTGACCATATTAACCTAAATGTATGTATAACTCTTCACTTGAATTTAACCCCACTGGTTCTCTTGAATCGAATGCCAATATATATCTGGACTCTAATTTCCTCAGATGTTTCCAATCTAATTAGTTTTGTAATATTGTCAATTTTCTCTATAACTGTCTCCCTTTCTATTTGGGCATATTTGATCAATATCTTCATCATCCCTGCAGAGCTGGCTGCATTATGCGCTGCCCACTCTTTTAAAAATTCCAGATTCGGGTCATCATAAGTGGGCATGATAAAAATCCTTAAGCCTCTAGGTACTCGATCTACTTCTAAGTACTTATTCAAAGATTCACATTCCCACCACTTGTTTAACTCTTTCTTTTTTAGTCTCTCTAATTCTTTGAATGTACCGTAAATGTCAGAATTTTTTCCTATGGACTCTCCCATAGATGTTTGACTCTTTTCTTTTGTGATAACTTTAGCATAAAGGTAATTTGTCGGAGATTAAGAAAAACAAAAAACAAAAAGATACAGGGATTGTGAGATTTATTACCACATTTAATACTGCTCATGACTCCGTAAGAAAGTTATTGCAACAACATTGGCATATGCTCAAAAGTGATCCAGTCATAGGCACATTAATAAGTAATAGGCCGACGATAACTTACAGGAAAGGAACATCGATGAGGGATATTTTGGTTAAAAATGATGTGAGACAAGAGAAACCTTCGAAAAAGAGTTGGTTAAAGACACAAGATGGATTCTTTAAATGTACCAAATGTAAGGCGTGTAGAAATGGGGAAAACATCAAAACCACTGAGCAAGCGCATAGAATAATACATACTATTAAAGGCAGATATGACTGCAAAAGTGATTATGTAATTTATATTCTAAAATGCAGTTGCCCAAAGCTATATGTAGGTAGCACAAAACTTCAAGTACATAAAAGAATTTTACAACATCTGAGGGCCATAGTCAATAGAGATGAGTCTTACCCGGTTGCCCGACACATGCACGAGTTTCATGGAGGTCGCGTAGAAGAGGTTAAATACAGTGTAATAGATGGCATCAGAAAGGATATCCGTGGAGGAGATAGGGAGAAACATCTGAGGAAATTAGAGTCCAGATATATATTGGCATTCGATTCAAGAGAACCAGTGGGGTTAAATTCAAGTGAAGAGTTATACATACATTTAGGTTAATATGGTCAACTTAATTACTGATAAATCATACTCAGTGACAAGAATAAGTTTATTATGTTATGTTATTTACTTTATGAGATGGTGAACGGTCACATGAGATTTTTCCTATTAACGATTGTCCCAATTAATAATGCCCTACATAATAATCATATAAATTTGATTGGACTCGGTGGATCTCTCCAATATTATATACGCAATAGTTTCTCTGTGATTAATTTAAATTCAACCAGATTCATTAAGATTTACTAAGACTTGTAAATATTTATTAGTGATTTTTCAATATATACTTGTATATTATGTCACATTTATTATTATATTTTGCCACATGTATTATATATTTTTTCACATGTAGTGTATCACAGTTGTTATTATATTTTTAAAGGCAGAGTATTGCTTTAAATGAATGGTAACACATAGGATATATAAAGGGGGCCAAAATGGCGGCCCGCAGGTTGAAGAAGGCGGTCACGCCGAAACGCGTTCCTGCTTTGTTACAATAAACCCCTTAAACCATCGTGGAGTGCTGGAGCCTTAATGATCCTTTAAGGAATTATGTTCATAGTAAAGATGAGGTGGCGTGCGTCCCATTCCAGCACCATTGGCGATTAGGTGCAGAGAGAGAAACGCCAAACGAAGTGTTTATATATATATATCACTCCACAAAATTAGTCTCGGAGTGCGGCCGCTAGCATCCCAGCGGTCCTGGTCGGGCTCCGTGATGCCCAGTATTGTAAAAAACACACTCTCTGAATCCCAAGAGCACCAGGACGCCTCCGTACAAAGAAATCACTGGTTTATTTAACAGCAAAACAAAACAACTCCAACGCGTTTCAGCATTACGCCTTGTTCACGGATTACGTTTACCATACCTCAGTTTTAATTTGCTAATTTATCACTTTGTAATGGTTTTAAGTAATCATACAATAAACAATTAATTTATATATATATATATATATATATATATATATATATATATATATATGTTTTAAATATATTTGAACATATTTTATCACCATTACATCATTTAAACAGGGGTAATAAGGAGTTTTTAGGGTTCAGGGATGTATATTGTTAAGGGGTTTTAAGGGTCTAGGGACATGTAGGGTTAAGGACACAGTAAGAGAGTTTTAGAGTTTAGGGATGGGTAGCAGTAAAGGGGAGTAAAGTATTTAAATGGTTTAGGAATGGGTTGGGTTAACAGACAGGGGTTTGTTAGGGTTTAAGGATGAGTAAGGATATGAGTAACATATGGTTGGGTTTTTTAGGGTTCAGTTTAAGGATGAGTAAGGATATGAGTAACATATGGTTGGGTTTTTTAGGGTTCAGTTATGTATAGTGTTAAGGGGTAGTAAGGGTCCTTTTGAATCTACGGCTAAATAGTGTTCAGAGGGCTTTTAGGGATTGGTAGTGTTGAGGTGTAGTAAATGGTTTTTCAGGTTGTGCAAGCAGTTTTAATGGTACAGGAATGGGTAGTGTTAAGGGGTAGTAAGAGCCTTTTTGGGTTTTAGAGTTTAGGGATAGTAGAGTGAGGGGTGTTAAGCGGGGTTTATGGTTCAGGGAAGGGTATATTAAAATAGCTCATGGGAAGATGACATGCTTTGGAACCAGTGCCTAATTTGAGCCAGTTGTTGCAGGTGGGGCCACCAGCACTCATTTTTGGGGATAGTAAATTATCCTTCCTCAGCAGACTTTGATCCAGAGCAAGAGAGGGAAAAACACAAAAGAGGGGAATAAGGAGGAAGAGGACGATAGTAGAAAAGAGAGAAAGCAGGGATGAAAATACCTGAAAGAGTGAGGTAAAGAGATAGGAAGTGTCTGGTGGTGGATTAAAGAAGTAATAAGTGGAGTCAAGACAACACAGCTTTGGTATTCTGCATCCGGGCCTTCACAGGCTTCTCAGCAAAACTTTGGCCTCTTGCACTCATTCTTTTACAAATTAAGCACCGGTTACAATCCCAGTGAATAGTGTTGGGGATATGTGCAGCTGATTCAAAGATGTGTGCATCACCTGCAAAATAGCTTAGTGGATTACCTAACCTGATGTAGAAATGTGTGTGTAACCACCTTGCCACCGATTCCACACAAACTGAAACAGCTCAAGAAGAGGCAAGCAGAAGTGTGTGGCACATAAATTAGCACTTTGCTACTACCCTGCCCCATCCAATCAGAAAAAGGTATTTTTGGCCTTTCTTGTTATTTGTAGACACTTAGGCCCATATTTATCCTTTTTTTGCGCTGCATTTGCGTCATTTTTTGACGCAAAAGTAGCGCAAACTTACAAATTACAATTATATTTTGTAAGTGCCGCTTTTGCATCAAAAAATGATGCAAATGCGGCACAGAAAAAGGGTACATATGGGCCCTAGTGCTGGCACCAGGAGGTTGTACTCTCCTTATGGGAGTGACAGCGGTTGATCTTCTGTATGTAATCTTCAGGTCCATGGAACTAATGTTGAACCAACCAACTCACCTTCCGAGGTAAGTAGGATGGTTACTGTTCAGTGATAACACCTGCCAGTTATAGCATTTTCAGCAATATTCTTTGGTATCCCTGTTCAGTGAGTATACACATGTAAAAATGTGTATGTGTATGCATCTTTACAAAGTTTTAAAAATACTATGATGTTTTGATATAGGTTGTTTTAAATATTTAAAATGTGTCACTACATTTGAATAAAGTCAGTTTAGATATTCATGACACAAAGAAGTAGGTGAATGATTTAAAGGGTCGTAATTTGGAAGAGGGCTTGTTTTGTAAAAAAGTATCCTAAAATACACTTATGTGCTCAATGTCTTAGCAAAATTATTGAAAAATCTCCCCTTCACCTGATGCCTCATTGAAATAGGACTGCTTGTGATCCTTTTTCCTTGTTTGTAATACTTGCTATTATTTGAGCCTCATCTGTTTTGAAGTTCCCCTCCACTTACTGCGTTATGAACTGTTGAGAAAAGTTATTTAGAATGGATGTTTGAAATAGTTACAACCTACTGCTTTAAAAACGATTTTTTCTGTTAACAATTTAAGCTTAAACTACTCTACTATTTTGAAAGCAAACTGATTAGAATCTCGGGGTGGTGCTTTAGTCATGGAAAGCATGGAAAGCAAAAGAGCGAACTCTGTATACTCTACCACTTTAATAAGAGCATTTCAATGAAACACATTAATCAACATACAGTACTCTTTCCCATACTACCATTGTTTATGCAGCAGAGCGCTGCATGTAAAAGTGCAGCTGTACGCAAAAGAGGAGAAACTGACATTTTTCAAATCTACAAAATTTGCATGCAAATGATGTCGTTTGTGGCACTCACGCTAAAAATGCCAATTTGTCGAGACACTAAGCAATGCACAGGGACACAAAGACAAAGAAACAATGTATGTATATGATATTCCACTGCATGACAACGTGTCCCTGATCTTTAAGAACATTTTCATCTATTTGAGCTAGAAACATTTTTTGTTTAAATCTGCAGATTATGCAGATGATAATGGATTATGGGGCAAATGCTGCAAATCCATACTTCTGCAGAAAATGTGACATCTTCAGAATGACATAGTTCTAGCTGACCTGGTTAAAGGCAAGCAATCAACAAGTGGCGGTAGCTGGTTCGTGAACTGTTAGTTCATCATGATGTGGTGTTCTTTAAAGATGTATTACTTCCACCCTTTCCTGAATAAATGCAGGGTTGCGGTGGTATTGATGGATTCACCAGTGTTGTTCCAGATCCATGGTGCAAAGAAAGAAAAGACCTGTTACCTATGTAATGGTGCATGTTCTTTCTTTTTTTTTTTGCACTTCTTTGTCTTCAGCTCGATTGTGCCCTGACTACTGTTATGGCAAGTGCTACCAGAGATGGTGATCTTGTCAACCAGAAAGGTGGTGGTTTAGGTCTGAAAGGCTTTCTAAATGATGCCGCTGGTTGAATACTGTGTGGGCCAGTAAGGGGAGCAATTACAGTTTCATCAGGATGGGATGATGTGATTGTATTGCTTCAGGCCCTGAATGAAACATGATGTGTATTGTAGGATTGAGGGGTGAATGTGAAGTCTGCAGTGTGTAACAGGGTGTTGCCAACATCCAGATGCAAGTCTGAAAAGGCTTGAGTAGCAGCTCTGAAGTCGCTTTCTGGAGTGAATGATTTCAGTTTCTTCAGGAGACCGAGGTTGTACCTGGATAACTTTGTTTTCTTGGCAATGTGCTCCTTGAGAGTGAGGTAGGTGTCCAGGGTGAAAGTTTGGTTTCAAAGCTGTCATGGTTCATGTCATTAAAACAGATGTCTACTGTTTTTCAGTGCTGGCATTAGAGCGATGTGACTGATGCGCTGCAAAGGGTGCCAACTCAAGGGAACTGTATTTTAAAGTCTGTTACGGGGTTAAAAACACCTCCTGCAAAGTAGTTTGCGTGGCTAGCAATTTGCAGGCAACATTAAAAATGTAAAATGAACTGTGGCACTTAATGTACTTGCTGGAGAGATCTAAGTTTTGTCTAGTGACAGTTGTGACTCATCATAAGCACAGAGGGTTAATGTGCCTTCTGCAAAGCACAACACGTAACATGCAGATCACAGATGTGCATTTCATGTACATAGCCCAGTGGATTACTACTTTTGTCATTTAGATCCTTTTGTTACTTGCATAGGTCACAGTTCCTCTTATTTAGTACAGAGAGCATTTGGACAGCTGAAGTCAAAGATTGAGACATAGGTTTAGAAACGTATTGTTTTTTTCTCTCAATAATATGTTATTCAAAGGTTGTGAAAAAGGGTTCCTTTTATCAATGACAAATTTGTATCTTCAGGTCAAGCACTCCTAACATTCATTGCCTACCAGTATGGATAATATGCGACACCAACACCTTATGGTCCTCATTTACTATACACTAATTTACACACTTCTATGATTCAGTGTCTCTGTATAATGTCTGTGTGATGTAAAATGTTCTGACACCCTACATTGAGATGAGTATCACAATAAAAAAAAAATATTAGAGCGGGCTATGAAGAGTTGAGGGGCAGCGTTGATGGGTGGGTGTGAGGGAATCCATGAGAAAGAAGTTGTTGTGGGGAGAGCCAACAAAGAATGACACACTGAACACCCCCAGCACTAAAGCCAGCCCTCTTTCTTGTTTGTTGTTATTGGAAAATAACATGAATTCGGTCTTGATGCGGTTGAGCTTTTGGTTGGGACTGTTCATTGCATGGCTCTTGTACTCAAGATACGCCTCTAGAACAAATTCTTATACTATGACAAGCACCAAAGTGTAAGCTGCATAAAGTGCTAATTGTACTTACCTTATAACTGGTCAAGGGTGGGAACTCCACACAAAATTCTGTTTGTGCATTGTTTGTGCCTGTTTTCATTTGGAGTTTCCATGCAAAGCCAGGTCACACTATTTAGTTTATTGGAATTGGGTTAAATCCTATAATCGATATGCTGATATTCTGCACCTCTTTGTTATGGCTCCTTTTACATACATTATCAAGGTGTAGGTCCTATGCAAGCTTCAGCCCCCCTCCCACCATCCCCCTGTTGTACCCCCCACCCCCATCAGGTGCCCTGGACTTGGCTAGGGCTGCCAGCCGGTAACCCAGGTATTGCACTGGCCATCCTAAATTCTTAGCATTCACAGTGCAGAAAACAAGCCTCCTTGTTTATTATTTTTTTCTTTAACATCTTTTCTTGCAAGTCCTTTCATGGCTTAAGTTCACTTCTCTGCAAGACAATGGTGATGAGATGGGCTCGAAGATAGACAGAGGGTGTGAAGTTAAGCAGACCTCAGACCTCAACATCCAGGGTGTCCTGCAAAGTGCACAAAAAACACAGAAAGGGACTAGCTCCTTCCACAATAGGCATTGCTTACTTAGCACAGACAGAAGGGTTGGGGGCATGTGATTTTAAAGTTGAGAGGAGATAGCTGTATATGGAGTTGCATATAAAATATGGATACTGAGCTTGTATTTGAATATGAGATTGTGGAAAAATCTGTGATATGCTTTTTATTAACCAATCCCGCCTCCGCTGGCTTTAATAATCATTTAGGGATTATGTACATTCCTTGGAACTAATTTATGTGCGATTTATGCTTGTATTAACTGTTTAAACCTTTTATTTCAAGCAGGAATAAATACAAGCCTTTGCTGAGGTTCCACGTTTTCTTTTATCAGCCTTTTTTTAAAAATACTATCCACTTTAGTAACAGATTGGCCAGGTGGCACTCTTTTGGAACAGTACATCATGGAGAGAAAAACTGGATGTCGGTGGGGCAGAACCATTTAGACAAAGTAAGAAGCTGGGTGAGCAAGAAAAGAGTCAAGGGGAGAGATGAGTGTATGAGGAGCAGAACAAACGATAACAAGCAAAAGACAGAGGGAACGGGGAAGGCATTGGCATTCTCTTAAATGGTATGCTTATGGAAAAGGAGGCACAGAGAAGAAAATTAATTCCCAGGGGTTAAATAGTTTGGTCAAACTGCAAAGCTCGGATTTAACCTGGTTTTCCTTATTGCATAGTGTCCAATTATGACACTGCAAGGCATTCATATTTTTCATCTTTAGCTTTGATGATATTTTTAATATTGACCCAAGAGGCAAGTCAGTTGGCTTGTGCCCCCGCTTCATTGTTGTTATAGCTGGACCAACATTAGGGTCTATTAAACCACATATAAAAAGGATTTTGTACAGTGTGCATCGAGGTGCTCTTAAATGTGATGATAATGGAAGAAGAGTAACAATGAAGAAAAACTGTTTTCAGGGTCACATGGTTTGGTAAGGATGGGAAAACAGACTCTGTTGGTCAGGGCACCACAACTAGTGTTGCCTTGACACCCACAAAAGCTTCTGACAAGCCTGGATTGCTTCCCCAATTAGTGATGCAGAAGTACTGATTTTTCTTGATAACTGTTTAGCGGTGCAACAAGAAAAGACAATGTTTCTGAAAGTTAAGAAATGACTCCCTTAATCACACCTCAAGTACATGTTAACATTCATAGCAGACGTGAAAATCCTGCTAATTTCTTCACTGATGCATCAGCAGAGTGGACATGGGCTGAAGCACTGACAAACTGTGGAACATGTATGCACTAATCCCATTACAAGCACGGATTGCAATGAAGGAGAAAGCCACAGTTATTTGGCAGACCATCCTCTACCCTGCACAATCTGAAATGGCGCTGCAGCAGCAGTCGCACTCCATGAATCCTTGAGTTTGATTGGCTCCAGCCATGCAGGAGACAGCTGATTGGTAACTGGTGGTGGCACAGAGATGACAGGAAACCTCCCTGCAGATGAGACTACTGGCTGTAGCTGAGTACTTGTTCTAAACAATACCAGACCATTGAAGCTTTCAGGGGACTGTGGGCAAAAGTGGACTATTATAGAGAAATTTAAGAGAAATCATGGATTGTGATAGCTAGGTGATGGATATCCCGTGTGCCAAAAAATAAATCCTATTGTTTCCGCTGATATCTAAATCAGGCCCTTAATCTCGCCAAGCCTCAAAACCAAAGAATACAATGTGACTTTGTCTAATTTAATTGGTGGTGATATAAAGCACTTCAATACCTTCAGGTCGAGTTTGCGCGAGGTTGCGCTATATAGAACTGCAAAATAAATAAGAGGATCACCAACAACCAGTTAACACCCGGGGTCTGAATTTGGCTTCACATCCAACGTTTGAGATGTCAGCCGCCCCTCCCCTTTTAAATCCTGGGTCCAGTTCACCCCTGCATGCGTATGTATTAACATGAGATGAATGTATGCAGGGCTTGACTGAACTTTTGGAGACCAGTTTTGAAAGCCCAGGGCCCCTCCCCAGGTTAGCTGCAGCAGGCTTTAAGAGAGAGGGGGAGGGAGGGGCGGTAGAGAGAAAGCGACCAGAGAAGTGTATATGTATACATATATACAGCCAGAGAAACTCGTCAACCTTGTCTGTCCCCTCAAGCCACCTCGCTTGTGTTGCGTATGTGTAAGAATTGTTAGTTGACACCGGTTCAGGAAATACATTCATCACATTTAATACCAATTATCCAGTCTTCAGCCACGCAGCGTGCTCCGATTGTGTTCTCATCCGCCCATCTGATGTGAATTAGCATTCCTCGCCTCCAGCAGGTCGGGGCCTGCCCGCGCGAGGGGAGGAGCGCGTGCCTTGCGATTCTTCGAGGGCACTGCTTCAAGGTCAAGTCCCCAGCTATGCTTTCTAAGAAGCCGCCTCTTCCTGGAATGTGAAATCCAAGGTGCGGCAAACCTACTGACACACAGAGGTAATGTCACTGTGTCCCTGACAGAAATAGACACAGCCAGTGTAGCATAAACAAAAGCACCAGCGAAATATATTGGATATATTGATGAACTCACAGACAAACCGTGCAAAGCGCGCACAGGGTCTCTAAAAACACACGCAGTCTAATAATCGCAGTTTTCGAGACATATATTCTTGGGTATATCCACAATAGCTTTGCACCCACATTGCTGTTACGCGCTATAAAAGTCGCACATAGTGCCATTTTCTCACACTACCATATGGCCCTAATTGAAAGAAATTCTCAGGCACACACTCAGTATCACTGACCGACATAGACAAAACATATACAGTAACATTAATGCATGAAGTGACAATATATGACGGGCTCACAGGCTCTTAAGCTAGCTCCCACACAACCTCCCAAACTAGCATGTGTGCAAGTACATGCAGTTATGCTAACTCGTTTACCCGCCTTCCGTAAATGCTGAGCACTTTCTAGGTCTGGCCTGACAGCATAGCTGTTGCCTGACCGCATGTTCAGATGACCGTAGTTTTTTAAATGTGCTTTTGAGAGAGAGGCTTGGGCTCCGTGCACATTGTGGGAGACTTTAAAACATTATTTGACTGCGCAAGAAGTTGTGTACTTTCACTGAAAAAGAGTGCTTGTATTCCACTTTTTGCCTTGCGGATAATCCTATGTGCAATACGGCAGGACCGAGTTAGGGAGGGAAGCCAATTATTAGGCCTTTAGGAATGTTCTAGTTGTTATGACTAGTTACAGTGAAGAAAGTGCACCTAACACATTTATTGTGAAAAGCATATCTGAAGTCAATAATTAATTAAGGATAAATTATTATCACTCTGTCTTAAACTCTGCAGAAAGGTATTTTGTTACATGGGATCTCACAAATTAACAAATTAGGTAAGAGTTGTGGTTGGTTATTCCTTCTGATGCAGGGATAGAAGATCTCACTCTGATAACGCCTGTAAGGCTCTTTTAGGAGAGAGAGTATAGGGAGAGTATTTTCTGTTGCCATTTGACATTTATGACTCTGTGGCAGCATGGGAGCTGGCAAGCGAGGAGCCTCCAATGAGGTCTCTACCTCTGTCAGCTGCCGTGCCCCTGCCAGTGACATGCCGGCACCCAATGCAGTGCGCAAGTCTTTACTTGAGCCCTCTCAGACCATGATGTTGAATCTGGCCACAAGTCAGTGCCGACTTGTGCACCGGGGCACTCTCCTTAGTGCGCCTCAACCCGGGGGCACCGTTACGAGCACGCTCGCTCCAAGCTTCTAACACAACTCGCGTCAGATGCACTTGGCAAACACAAGCACTCAGGTGCCAGCGTGACTTTCTCTTTCCGCCACCATGGCAAGCGCTCTCAAGGTGCTTGTAACAAAGAAAGACAGCATGTTCTTCTAGGGCCACGGGGAGAAACGGAGGAATGCTGTCAGGCGCTGCAGCAATCCAGAGCAGGGCGCTTTGTTGTGTAGCCATTTCAGTTATAGCTCCATGCTCATTATTTTAGCACACTAGGCCTGCCGCTGTGCACTTTAACCTAGATATATTTTATTCAGCTTTATTTATTATTCTTATAATAGCCAGTTTTGCAGTCTTGTTTTATTTCTCTCTATCTAGCTGTTTTTGCCTAAGCCAGCACTACGTTCTCAAACAAGACATTCTTGCTCACTCTGTTCTTCTTTCAAGGTTGCAGTTAGATAGGTTGCTGGTGAACGTGGTACAAGTTTTGTCTCAGACATTCATAGAAAAACACATATCCTTACGTAGGGACATTTTCTCAGAACATCAGCTGTTTTATTATATAAACACTTCCTTGTCCCTTACATGTCAGAGGGAGATTTCAGCCAGAGACTCACAACTGTATTCTGATTGCTGAACCCTTTGCTACAGCTGCTTAGGCAGACTTCAGGCCTTTGCTCAGGTATGGGGGATGATGTTTTTGCAGGGGAACCTGAAAGCCAGAATTAGAGCTTAACACACTGTGCTCTATTATGGCCTAGGTAGGAATTAGTCCAGTGACAATATGGTAGCGTTATTTCTATGCTTTACTCTCCTTGTCACAATTTTAATCCTGTCATGCTTTATCATCCTGGTTATTGCAGCCCATGCTTTGCTATCTAAGATGCAGTCGCTTCATTAACATCTTATTGAAACATATACTGCCTCTGTTTGTCATTGTGTATGTGAGACTAATGTAACTGAGAGAAACGGATGAGATCTGAGTGACCACGGTTTCCCTGAGAAATCAATTATGTCATGCGCTCGGCTGCCCGATCATCCCTGCCTTTGGGTAGAGATGAGGCACTTCTAGTTAGCCGGAGCAAAATCCGGATTGGGGCGACAGGTGTCACCTGTAGAGCGTCAGACTCAGTCTCCCACACCACAGGCGATTCTGCCGCTCAAAATCCAGTAGTCTCATTAGAATAATGAGAGCCTACGCGACAAGTCCACTCTCCTCAAGATGCTTGAATGCCGCCCTCAGCCTGCAGACATGTTCTTCAATGGTGGGATTACGTACCAGAATGTTGTTACTGCCATTTAACACCTCCTGGAGCCCAGCTAGAATTCCTCAGATAATGCCTTAAAATACTTCGGCTGTGCTGGAAATGTCAAAGCTGAGGGGTTTGTAGAGCGGTAATCTACTGTGAATCGAGAAGGTTGTTATGAAAAGAGACTCAGGTGGCAACAGAATTTGGTGGTAGCCTGACATTAGGTCCACCTTTGAGAACCATCTGGATTCCGATTGCTCTCCCACAGTGTTGTTGACTGTTCGAGTTAGGTGTGTCTCTCGTTTTATGGCAGTGTCGGGGAGATGCATATGTACACATCCTCACTTCCCTTGGTTTTTCGGCTTTCATATGACCTCAGTGGGATAAACCAATGGTGTTGGCACTTCCACCTTTTCAATGATACCTTCTGGTGAAGTTCAGCCTCCACTTTGGGACGAAAGTGGAACACTATCCATCTGTGGTGAAAGGCAACTAACTTATCAGACTGGTCAATGTGCAAACTCGCTGTACAGCCCTTTAGGCAGCTAATTCCTTTAAATAGGGGCTGATACTCACCTAGAAGGGAGTCGACGGGACTGACATGGATGCCAAAAGCAAAATGTACCAACTGAAGTTGTTCAGCGGTGTGGCAGCTGAGAAGCATGTCAGATCTACTCTTGGTGGCATAAATCTTGGCTTTGGTGGACCTGCCCTGATGTTCAATGACAGATGTGAAGACTCCGGCAAGCAGGTGGCAGGTGTTGGTTTCAAAAGCATGGTGGTTGTGGAGTGGAGCACTGTTGGTGTGGGCATGACCTGTAGCAGCAATATGGGCACGATATTGATGGAGGCCTGTGTGTCTACTAGCGCCCTAACCTGCTTGCCATCGAGGTTGACTGGACAACGTGGCCCTCAAGGGATTCATGCTCGGGTTGGTTCTACCACATGTATACAATGCACTATTCCTTCCGTGGCATCGTCATCCATGTTGCAGTTATCATCAACCATCACGGACTCTGCATCTATGGAGTTGACTGTTTTTTTTTTGTGTGTTCTCTGCAGTGGTGCAGACTGGCAGACTTTAGCATAGTGATTCATTCTTCTAAATGATGAGCACCTCCTCCCTTTGGCAGGACATTAGTCTGTATGTGGGGTGGCACCTCCACATAACCAATACTGTCTGCTGAGTTGGGACGACTTCTGGCGATTTCGTCTGTTGGTGTTTGGCCTGGTGTCACTGGTCACCTGATTGACTGGCTCCATCTTGATGGTCTGTTAGAGGGCTCCCTCCATGTGGGCTGCACATGCCTTTGAGAGTTTTTTTGATCTACTCAGCATGAGGATGTCAGCTATGCTTATGTCAGGGATTTGTAGAATTTGTTCCGGTAATTTGACAGAGGAGCAACCCCATATGAACTGCACCTGGATCTCATCAAGTTTGTTGGTTAGGGTGCAAGTGCATGCAGGGTCACGGAGTCTGGCATAGAACTCATCCACTGATTCCTCAGGTTTCTGCCAGGCCTGTCACAGCACAAAACACCCATAATCTGGGTTGACTAGAACACCAAAATGTGCAGTTAAAGCAGCTTTGAGATTGGCGTAGATGTAAAGAGGGCCTGCTCCAGCCACTAACTTGGAGACTTTCTGGATGTGAGCACCCCCTAAATGTTGAACCATGGGGTGGCTTTGGACAGCCTATAGGTCCACTGTGGCAAAATATGTTTTGAAGCGGCCAACCCATGTTGCCCACTTGGCTTCTTGCGTGGAAGGGGCACCAGATATAATGAAAGGTTCAATAGCCGGGGCAGAGGACAACATCATGCCACTATTGTTACACTGCGCTGGTGAATGAGACAGACTGCAGCTGGCTGTGCCTCGGATGGCTGGGTGAGAGGTTGTGTGTCAAAACCCAGGTTACCACTTGTTCGGAGCAACACATTTGCTGTCTTCCTTAGTACTGGCAAGCAAAGAAACACCAGAAAAAAACACCAGGAGACAGCCCACCTGTAAGTGGACAGCCGAGCGGAACAGATGTAGGGGTGCCATGAAGCTTGCTCCAACTGATGTCCCTGACTGGCTGCTAGGGGTGGTATCTCACTCCATGCAAGGCTGCACTGCCCCTCCCGCCGGCAGCTCTTTACAGATCTCAAGCACCAAGATGGCCGCTGTGCACTGGCAAGTGGGAAATGCTGTGTGTGGCTGTGCCTCTTTGACTTGAAGTGGCACATGCTGTTCGCCTCCTACTGGTGTCCTCTCCAATGAGCGTGGTGCAGAGAAACCCTGGAGCGGCTGATAAAAACAGCATGGCAGCCAGTCTGATGCCGGGACAGCAGCCAACGTCCTATGCTGGCAGGATGAGCGTGGAGGACGTGCTCGGTGTGGCAGGAGGCAGGCTTTCAGCAAGAGGCATTTCGGCATGTGGGTTAGCTGTCCTTGTCGACAACTGTTATGCCTACGAACAATCATACAGAAGCACACATAAGAATACAGTCCAAAAGATATGTAGAGATAGTCCAAAGAAATTCTAGTAGACTGAAGTGATTGGACCTTGTTTCATTCTTATATTCCTCTTAGCATCCATTGATTCTTCACAATGTAGATGATGAATGGGTATATATATATGTGATTTTTTCATCTTTTCATCTCACCTTCTCTTTTAACTTACTGACGGGGCCCTCCAGCACTTGCTTCATGAGCACTTTTCTAACATATCTTTCAATTGTATCCACATTTCCTGATTGTCATCATCTTCCTCAATTATACTAACTGTATTTGTATATACCATTTGCAGCCTTGAAAAAGTTAAATAGATGAAACACGTGTTGGCTGCCTTTGCACCCATTTATATGTAACCATTCATCTACATTGTGAGGAAATGATGGACGCAGAAAGTAATATAAGAATAAAACAAGTTACAATCACTTCGGTTTACAAAACATTTCATCCATACATATTTTTTGTATTCTAATATGTGCTTCGGTATAGTTCTTCATAAGTTTTCTTTTTCGGAGCATTGTTCTAGACCGGTTATTTCACCCTTAGGTGGCAGGGAGACCATACCATATGAGCACCAGCCAACTAATTTTTTTTGTACTCATCTGATACTGCCCCCCTAACTTTGGCTTCTCTATCGATGTGCAAAAATATGTCATGGTCACCATTGTATCTGTATTTGCCAATCGTTATGTTTCCTGACAGTCACTGCCTTAGTATCTATGGCAGGGAGCGCAATGAATCACATGCACACACTTGGCGATAGTATGTTGCAAAAACTGCTGTTACGCGGCCTCTTACTCCTTTCACTTTTTAGAACTCTCCATTGTGCCTTGTACTGGACGAACAAACAAGTTCATCCAAAGTTCTGCACTTTCGCTTCTCATAGTTTTTAAGAAATGAATTGTGACGTGCACATTTGGGTGTCACTGTTTCCCAGCAACTATAAGCAAGAGCCCAAACAGTCGATCTCTGCGAATGCAAGAGGCGGCTGATCCTGAAGGGGTGTCCCTGTTGAACATGCACTCTCCGGTAAAGAAACGCCACACTAGCATTCAACATTCTTATTCTCACAAGGACTAAGATTGTTTAAATAAATGAGTCCGCCATGCAGACTCTTGCTTATAATTCCCTGAGGCTAGCTAAAGCAGGGTCTCACATCAATACCACAAAATCCACAAAAGCACCTTTGCTGCAGAGTCCACTAAAGCAGGACCTTTGAGTACAGGCAATAAATCCACTTTTCAGGACCTCTACAACGTAGCACACCGAAAAGGATAGTGGCACACCGAAAAGGATAAAAAATACATGAAAGTTGTTTCAAATATTCTAATCTATACAGAAAAAGAAAAACAAGAAGTGCTATTGGCTAGCTTCCTTTTTATGGTAATTGGTGGGAAGAGGAAGTTGCCTGTTTTGGAGGGATGGGAAACAAGTCTGTGTAATTTTTGGCTTTGGAGGGTCTGTCCACGTTTGTGCATCATGAGATAACTGTGGAAATAGAAGAATGAGGAATTAATGTTGTGTGAAGGGCAAGAGCTCTGTGCCTCAGAACATGAGGATGGAGGGTTATCACTGTTGATACTGACATCCGCATGCAGCTGATAACCTAGTAGTCGCCAATGACTGCAATGCATCCAAAGGAAAAGACCAATCACGTACTCGCCCATCCTTTGGTGCCTCTGAAATACTCAACAACCTCTAGCAAACACCTACACAAGTCACATCATTGCCCCCAAGGAATCACAAGAGAGCAAAGGACCTTAAGTAAATTTTCAGTGACTTGCACTGAGAAATGTGAAAATATACTCTGTCCACAATACCATGCTGAGAGAAGACTCTGACCGCACAGAATCACCGAGCACCCTCCTCAAGTAGACAAAGGGTGTCCTCAGCCGTTCCACGGGCAGGTGATGTAACTGCTGGCCTACCTCTTTTTTCTGGTAATCCAGAGGAGGGGTCCGAATATGTGCTCTGTTTGTCCCCCATGGCGCTTGTGATACTATAGCAACAAAGTAGTTCGGACTCGCCTTCTCCATGCACATGTGACATCACTCTTGGGAGCCCGGAGTCACGGGGATTTTAAATTCCAGGGTAGGCAGTTAGCTCACCTCTTTGTTCCCTTGTTCTCTGGTTCGGCTCTGAAACTGTTTCCATGTGTCCTGAATACAGCATCTGCGGCCACACTAAACCCTCATCCACACATACCTGTATTTTTTAAAATAAGTTAAATTATGTACAGAGGCAATACTTTTCAATGTAACTGGGATGCCTTGGACATTGTACTACTTGACTCGTATTTCCCTAAATTGGGAGGCGATTTGCCTGCATGGAGTTGGCTGGAGGGGGGACTGACAGTACCAATGGCTGTACGCCCCGGTCCCGTGAGGCGGATGTTAAATTGTGGACTTAACGTTCCTGCAACTACAGGGAATATAAATAGGAATATATATATTGGCAATCTTACAAATGTAACAGTGTACACAACAATGTTTTAAGTGTGTTTCTTTCATGATGATTGTGTTCTCTGAGTTTTTTTTATTCTGAGTTGTTTCAATATGACTCTTTGATTGCACTTGTTTTACTTTACTGTACTATTGTGCATTCACTTTTAGATTAAACTAAGCTATATGTTGCTTGACACACTTCACGTACCTGTCTCTCTGTCATGGCTGCTTAACCTTCGTGTGGGGTGATGGGACATATCATGAATGTGCTACTAGTATTTTACATTAATCGATGGACAGTAAAGTTCCATTACTGGTTGCCCTGTGCCTCTGTCATGGTCAGTTGAAGAGCTATGTCTCTTCTTAACGGAACAAAAGTAAGAGTCTTGTTCCCTGCGACTGCAGCTCTAGATAGTCATTGGAGAATTTCAAGACAGAGAATTCCACAGTACTCGCAAGGTTGCCACTTTGTTTTCTAATCTATCAGATTACTCATCAGTATCTACGGAAGATGCCTTACCATCAGACCACTGAGAAACGAAGGTGAGGTTGGCATCATGTAGATTGTATACACCACTTATTTTCTAAATGCCATTTTCATATAATATATGCAGCTAGATATCTCCATGTGGATTATAAAGACTGTTGGCTACAATGCATATAAAACCAATGATTATGATTGAGTTCCTAAATTCGTGGCTTATACTGTGAAAACCAGGTGGGCATGCTCTACATATTAGCCAATTATTTGCTCATTTGCTGAAAAATACGCATCTAATTTTTGCAAATTCTTGACTGATATCCTAAAATGTATGGTTGATGTCTTAGTACAGCAAATTGATGGCTAACAGATTACCATTTAAATGAAAATATTTTGGAAAATTATGGCTGTGTCCATTTTGATAAGGAATATACGACGAAACAACGACTGCAAAAACAACTACTGCCTTAACAACGAGGTCGGAACACCGACCTCGTTGCTACTACTAATGATTTTACCACGAATGCCTTAACAACGATATTTCGTTGTAAAGGCATTCCTGATAAAATCATTAGCAATAGGCACCATTCACCCTACATCCCTCACCCCACCCCCCCAACCCCACCCCAAAACCTAAAACCCCCTGACCCCCCACCCACTCCCCAAAACCAAAAATGCCCCACCCCCCCAAACCCACCCCAAAACTGAAAACCCCGTGACCCCCCACCCACTCCCCAAAACCAAAAACGCACCACCCCCCAACCCCACCCTAAAACCTAAAACCCCCTGACCCCCCACCCACTCCCCAAAACCAAAAACAACCCACTCCCCCAACCCCACCCCAAAACCTAAAACCCCCTGACCCCCCACCCACTCCCCAAAACCAAAAACGCCCCACCCCCCAACCCCACCCTAAAACCTAAAACCCCGTGACCCCCCACCCACTCCCCAAAACCAAAAACACCCCACCCCCCCAACTCCACCCCAAAACCTAAAACCCCCTGACCCCCCACCCCCTCCCCAAAACCTAAACCCACCACTTACCTTCGCCAAGTCCCTTCTTTGTACCTTAACCACGCATGTTCGTTGTTCAGGACATACGTAGTTAAGGCACAAAAAACCGAAGTCGTGGTTAAAAAAAGCGTTGTTGCGCTTTCGTTAACCACGACCTTTGTAAAAAAAAAGTCGTAAAAAAGGATGTTTCCCTTTGATAAGCAGTGTTCAGATTCAAACTTTTGGTTTACATGTTTAGTTTCATAGCTGTGCACTATAAATGTCATGGCTGTATCATTAAAGAATAATGATTCACATCTGGGCACATACATCCACTTAGTGCCTCATTATGAGTTCGGCAGATGGTTTTGCCCGTCTGCCGAACTTCAGAAGGGGACGTTGCTGCCATTGTGGGTACTTCCCAGCCGGGCCCATTATGAGTTTCCAGCTAAGCCAGCGGGCGGAAACCTTAGTTTTCACCCGCCGGCCTAGCGGGAAACACCCTACAGTATTGTCTCCAGCTCGTAATCGAGCCGACGGCAATGCTGTAAGATGCAGGGTGCACCACCACCCTTGCAATGTTCACTGTCTGCAGACAGTGAACTTTGCGATGGTGCTGACCAGGGGGGTCCCTGCACTGCCCATGCCAACTGCATCGGCAGTGCATGGGCCCCCCTGGGGCTCCTTGCACCCGTTCTTTGCCAGCCTTTTCATGGCAGAGTTACCGACATGAAATCGCTGGCGGAGAACAAAGTCGTAATCCCCAGGGCAGCAAATAATCCTGGTGGTGCTGGTGGTCCAACTGCAGCACGCCCGCTTTGGTCATAATGTGGCATTCGGAGTGCCGCATTGGTAGCGGTCCGAACATAAAGCCGTGAGTCTGGCAGTCAAGAGACCGCCAGAGTCATAATGGCTGCCTTAGTGTTGTCTATTTCATGTGTGCTATTTAGAACACTATGAAGCATCTCATAAGCTCTTTGAACAAAATTTCATAATTTGAGCAGGGGGCTTTTCACACTCTCATGACTAATGGGTCTGTGGTTACTACAAAAGTACCAGGATTGTCCTTTTCAGAATCAACGGGCCTCCAAATGATAGACTCGTGAACCGCTACTTCAACAATGGTGCAGAGTAAGGTATAGTATTCCTGGCCCCTGTTCATGGAATTCCCCTGATTTACCCAGAAAACTCTTTTTGCCCTGAAAATGACTCATATTAAGAAAGTTCTTCACTGCTTTAGGATGTATAGTACCCCTCACTGAGGATTTAAGGTATGGTTCTCATAGCCTGAGCATGAAAAAGGCAACTTCGTATTGCTGGTGGCTTCAAATGAATAAGTCCTGAAATCTGGAATCTTCTTGTTATGGGATAAACATAGCATAAGAACTAGTGTAGCTAATTGAATATGTGTAAAAAGGATCTCCAACAAACAAGGAAATTGGAACACTGTCAGTCTTATCTCCATCGACAGGACAAACAAAAAAGATTCACCTCTTGTGGAAATATTTACTCTTTATCTAAGGTAAGCGGCATGGTTCCATATTTCACAATACAATGTTTTGGCCTTTCTTTCAGGTCACCGTGTGGCTGATGCGTTCCCTTAACTGGCAGAGCGCAATGAAAAATGTTGGCTCTGTAAAAGGAGAATAATGCTGTAGAAAATATACAGGTGCCTTACTGTCAAAAATACATGTGCCATGTGGGCACCACTGATTATTAAATATAGCCTTGATATTAATTCCACTCTTTGACACTGTACTATAAGAAAAAGGTGCCGTTGATTAAGAACAACTGGGGCATGAGGAAGGGTAGCAGTGTGTTGTAGGACTAGCAACTTAAAAGGTTAGACACTTAAATCAATATTTCAAAACCATTATCAAATTTCAGACGGGTGGAGTATATAAAAGAAATTGGTAGCTAGTCTCTGATATCATTAGGGTGATGGTTATATGTCTCCTCTGGCGGATAGTGGCTCAAGCAAGAAGCAGGGGCGGTGGGACACTGGACAGTGGCCATCCAGCATCAGTAAAAATGAACAGATGAAGCACTGAAAATAGCGTGATAGCATACTCTAACCTGACAAATGTACTCTTCTTCTTACCAAGGTAAATGGTTGAGACAGGAGCCTATTAAACAACACTCCGGCCATAAGGGCAGGATATAGTAGTATAATCCATCAGAGGAATTGTGGGAAAAAGTCAATTTTCTAAGGACTGCCATCATATACATTTATTTCATTGAATCAAATGACATGACTACACCAAGTGACAGAATTGCCTTTGGCTTTACAAGTCTGTTTGCAAATTCCAGACATCCAAAAACACACCTTAGGCTATAGTGGTCCCGGAGGGTACAAAGCCCAAATGGTCAAACTATGTCAACCTCGTCACCACTGACTTCAGACAGTTCACAAGTACTTTAGCCAGCATTTTTATTTGTAGATTCATTAAGATATGACTCGCAATCTGTCCCTGCTTTCCCAGTTTCGTGGATCAACACAATCGTAGCCATTGGCAGACCTTGCAGGAGGCGTCCTACTTCCCTCGGGGCTGGTCAATATTTGATTTTGCAGGTCTCCGACGAAATCCAGGAGGTTTGTGGTTTCCACTCCATATACGACAGTGTAGAGTTTTTTTTAGATATGTGCTGAATTCTTGTGCTAACCTAGCCGTGCTTGTCAACAACATTCCCTTACTGTCCCCTCTGGTTCATACCCATCTCTGATCCTTCTCCCTTCTACTAAACCATGCAAGTAGCTCCCATGACTTATTTCATTGCATCATCAAATATTGGTTCTGGGCCTCATTGATGTAAATTGGATATCCTGGAAATAATGGCCCCTGAGTACTATAAGAATTGCTTCCCCGAGAATTCTTTCCCCACCATATGTCCATCAAATTTAAAGCAGTAATAATCCGTTCCAGCAGTGTAGATCCATTGGGTTTGCCTTTCTCACTTCCAATCTGTCTACTACCCATAACATCCCCCCCACCAGGCTGTTAAGTGGTAGTAGTATTTGGGATCCCAGCCTATTCAGTGCACCATTCTGCAGTCCTAGTGGGAGGTATACTGGCACGAGAGCAGTCTGTTCTGTGTTCTCAAGCCTGTGTGGCAGTGGCTGCAACCATGCACCCCATGGGGTGCCCACAACTTCACAGTTAGAAATGGTGTTCATTTTGTAAGCAATATGGCCAATGGCCTCTCACCTGGAGCCTGATGTGAAGCAGGCATGGACTATTAGGCAGCACTTTCGCCTCTCAGTAATTCTCCAAAATAAATGCATCTCCTGCATAAAGATTACATTTGACTTATGCCTATGGAACCATGTTGATATGATTAGTCTTTGATTGTTCTTCCCTTTTCCAATCACATTCCATGACACACATCTAATCGATTCCCCCGTTGTCTTTAATATAAGTTTGTATATTAACTCCAAAGCCTTGAAGGACACAACCTGCCATGTCCCATGTCCCATGAAAGCTTTTCTCAGTAAACTTGAATATAAATCAACCAAGTGCCTTCAAATGCAGCTTCCTGTGTATTCCCTCCAGCTACACCTCACTGTAGGATTATAACTACCCACATGCCCAAGCGTGCCTGTCACTCAAATTCAGTAATATCTAGCAAATGGCTTTCAAACTTATTTGAACTTTGTTGTGCAGGGTGAGGCAGTAGGCCTATTTCCCCACAGTTACAGCTGCATTGTTTTACCCATATTAAAAGTAATGAGCTAGAGCTACAGATGCATCCTATCTCGTCAAATCGGGTTAATATTGATCTCCTAATCTAGATTCACTCCTCTGCAGTTGGTCATACCCCTCCCCTCACATGTCAGCCCCTCTCCAATCTCCCCTTCAATAACATCCGGCACAGAAAAATGTTGAACATTTTCTTTGGTGCTCGTCCCTTGTGGAGCTTCACCAAGACAGGAGGGGATAAGCAGCCTTCTGCAACCTATACTCCTCCGCCTACTCCAGGGTTGCATGTCTCTCTCCCTACTCTGCCTCCCTGACCATAGTGGACAGTGTGGTGTCTCTCTTCTCTCTCCTGTGGCCCTGTCCAGGTTAGTTTGGTCTTTCTTATCTGGATTTGTTGCACCTGTAGAATCCCCGCTCTCAGCTGACCTGCAACCTTCCAGCCATTGCCATGTATCATCCCGTTTTACAAAGTGTCAGGATCCCCACTGTCCCTTTCTGGTACCCGTAGCTTGCCAGGTAACAACATCATGTACGTTAGGCCCTTTTTGCCATAGTTCTGTCATGACTGCATTCAACATTCTCGTTAAAATTGCATATCTTGGTGAAGTCCAAAAGAGAAGATAGTGGCTTCCTTGTACTTTATAGGTCTCTTCACTCTTGCCACTAGCAAGATAACATCTCTACAACTGAGGAAAAGGGCAATCAGTGCCCTAAATCCGCCCTCGGGATTGAGGAAGAATTGGCACTAGAGACTTTCTCCACTGAGAAGAATTAGGAGATGCCCTTCGCCAGAACTGTCTTTTCAATCATGCACCACCTTAGCTTTCTCACAGAGGTTCCAAAAATCCGATGTCAGCAAGGTGAGATTCAGTGCTATATATACATTTTATTTTCAGAGTATCTGGTCACTGCCAGTACTTCCTTTGGAGCTGGATCTGGTTGTGCCCTCAACTTTGGACCTTATTTAGAGTTTTGTGACATGGATACTCTATCATAAATGTGGTGGAAATCCTGTCTGCTGTATTATAAGTGCAATTATAGCCTTTGCCACTTGTAATATGGCAGATGGGATAACCACCACATTTGCGATGGAGTATCCTATCTACCAAACTCTAAATAAAGTACTTTGTCTCTTTGGCATCTATTGCAGTGGGTCTTTCATGTTTCTCTTAGTGCGCTTCCTTTTGAAAGGGTATTTATATATTTTTATTTACTGTATGTATTTCGTTGCTCTCTCTGAGCCTATAGTGCCTCTGAGCCAATTGTCTAGGTCACTCTGTGTTGAATTCGGGGTGTCTCTTACAGAACACATGTACCCTGGGTTTTCTAAGTCCCCATCTAGCAAACACCTCACTCTGATCTCCCTCTTTGATGCCACACCGCCCAGTCCTCTCAGCTGTAGGCAGCCATCTTGCCTCTCAGCCTGGATGCACTCATCTTAAACTGAAAAGGTAATTAATGCTTTCCTGCTTTCACCTAAGCTTAAGATACTGCAGCAAGCATGTCTGACAACATCTTGTAACCTACTTAATGATTTCATGTTGCATTTTCTCTCGCGTATATGCTGTTAATATTCTTCGAATGAAAACAGTTAAGAAGAAAGAGGCCTAAGGTGGGAAGTCAATTTATTTTCAAGTATTATGTCGTAATCTGGAAGAGGGGTCATGAAGTCGGTAGCAAAAAAAAATATTTTCTGGAAATCAAGACGAAGACTTTTATTTCTATTTGTGGAGCATTGTCCCAGTCATAAGTGAAAAAGATGGGCCGACGAGTTTGTCTGTCGTCAGCATAGTTTTTAGTGCCAACAGATTTTATGACTGAATATGAGAGTGATGGTCTGTCAGGCTCCCTAAAGAGAATGTATACAGTCTGTAAAAGCTGGATTCATAGTTGAAATGCTTTACTGGTGTTCGAGTAAATAAATTAAGCGCTGACCTTACAGGAATACTGAATACCTTAAAGAAATAATAAATAAAAGGAAGAAGAAGTGTTGTGTCTGCTCTTCACCGTGAAAGAACAAATTCTACAGCCATTCCTCTGCCCTCTGCTTCTGCAGTATAGAATTTAGTGTGGCGGCAGAAATGGATCTTTCTGCTTTAAATCTACAAATGCTTGTTAGACTTCAGTAGACCAATTAAAATGAAGACATTTGGAAGTTAAACATATGTGTGTCTGATGCAAAGTAGCAAATTAAAAGGTGTATTTGTTCACTGTTGTGGAGGGTAGTCCAGGATTGCCTGATCTGTATGTGGGGCTACTGATAGTTATTCTGGGGATGGAAGTTAACCCAGGAACTATAACAAGTAACACTGGATATCTGCTTTCCAGCTGGGCAGACAAATGATTGTCAGGAAAATGCTGGCTGGAGGGTTACTGTGGCATGTATCTTTTGACTTTGAAAAGTAGGTGAATGGTGGAGGATGTTCTTAAAAGAGGCGTACAGAAAAGGACCAGCGATAACTACATTCTTGAGATCTTGGAATGCCGCTGGCACGTTACAAACCGGGAATGGCGTTATGAGAAACTCTGCTAGCATATAACAGCCGTAGGGCAGATAGGGCTTGCAACAGAGATGAGAATATGCACAACTTTCAGATCTAGTTTTGTGCAGACTGTGGAGTGACAAAGATGGTCTAACAGCAATCAAGTCAAAGGAAGTCAAAGCAGGGATTCAGCACTCCCTCAGCTTGCATGATTTATTATTCAGCTGTCTCCCTTGTTTGCTCTTCTCCAATCTTCTGACTAATTCTAAATGTTTCTTTCCTGGCACTACACAGAACACACAGATTACAGAGAAAGGCACCTGCCGCCCTCTAGTGGCCTATTTTTTCAAAGTAGCAGCTCAAATCAGACGACTACAGTGCAGTAGTTAATAGACGATGCGAATTTCTTGTGCTATGTAGACACCGAAAATAGGGCCAGATGAACGAAGCAGTTTTCAAGTCGCCAACGACGAATCGTCCCGTTTGCGACTTGAAAAATGCTATTTGGGATGAACAAAGCCCAAACTGCGATTTAGTAACTTGTTACCAAATCGCAGTTTGGGTTCTGCGATTCGGTATTAGGAATGGGCGTTACAAGGGCGTCCCTTCCTAATACCGAATTCAGATGGCATGTATGATTGTTTTGTGACGGCGAATGCGGTCGCAAAACAGTCGCAGATAGCACCAGTTTCAAACTGGTACTATCCCATTCGCAAACAAGAAGGGGTCCCCATGGGACCCATTCCCCTTTGTAAATGGTAGTGAAAATATTTTTTCAGAGCAGGCAGTGGTCCTATGGACCACTGCCTGCTCTTTAAAAAATGAAAAGAAAACTTTTCATTTTTGATTTTGAAATGCATCTCGTTTTCCTTTAAGGAAAACGGGCTGCATTTTAAAAAAAAAAACTGCTTTATTTAAAAGCAGTCAAAGACATGATGGTCTGCTGTCTCCAGCAGGCCACCATCCCTGTGAGGGCAGCCATTCCCAATGGGGTCGCAAATTGTGACCTGCCCCATGAATATTCATGAGGAAGGGCATTTGCGACACCATTGGGAATTCCAAACAGTGTCATTGACACTGTTGTACATCAGGTTTTACGACTCGCAAATTGCAAGTCGCTCTGACTCGCAATTTTTTTACGAGTCGCGAAACCTGATTTTTGTACATGTGTCCCATAATGCCCACATGCAAGACATCTCACTGTAGTGGAACACATTACAAAACCGATCACTCCTTGGCGGAGTGACTCACTGAGGCAAAGACATGATAGATGTATTGGCCTTCATTATGACTTTGGCAGTCTTTTCGGAAGACCGCCGTAGCTACGGGTGTCAGAAGACTACCAGTGCTGGCGGTCTTCCGACCACCATATAACGAGTACTGAAGGATTTCTGCCACTATTTGGGCGGAAATCCTCCAGTGGTTGTGCTGGCGGTTGGAGGTGTAGGGGCGGTTCCACCACCGGCCCCGCCCCACCAAAAGGGCTCCACCAACCATATTACGGCCTGTAATACGGCCTGACGGTGTCCTGATGGTGGGGCGCTGCTGGTGGTGGAAGCGCCTGTTCTTGTTCCCTGCAGGACGACCTCCTCGCCGGACACGGTAAGTCGATCGTCTGACAGAGGAGGGGGGTGTTGTGCATGCGTGTGTGATTGGTTGTTGTCTGCATGAGTGAATGTGTGTATGGATGTTTGACTGCGTGTATGATTGTTGAAGTGAGTGCGAAATGGAATGTTTGTGTGAATGTGTGTATGGATGCATGTGTATGAATGCGGGTATGGATGTGTGTGAGTGAATGCATGTATGGACGCATGGGAGTGAATGCATGCATGTAAGTGTTGGTAAATGAGTGTATGCAGGGTGCATGTGGGCGTCTGTGTGCTTGCATGCGGGGAGGGGGTGCTGCTCTGGAAGGGGGTAGGGAGTGCTGTTCTGGAAGGGGGTGGGGGTATTGGATTTGCAGGGGGGTTTGGGGGAGTCATCTGCCGGTGACAGAAAATAAATTTCCTGTCACCGGTAGCCTTTCTGCCAGGGTTTTCGTGGCGGTGCTACTGCCATAGAAACCCTGGAGGAAAGCTGACTCGTTATACTCCCGGCAGTTTTCAGAGGACTACCGGGTCAGAGATGCTAATCTCTGGCTCGGCTGTCCAACCGCCCTGGTGGTACAAGCAGGACACTCATAATGTGGAGGTCTTCATCGCCGGGCTGTCGGTTGTGAGGTCTTCGGACCGCCAAGGTCAAAATGAGGCCCATTGTCTCTAATCCCTCCCACAATGGTGGATCCTTTGGGTGTGGCCCCTCACAACCCATGTTTTGTTTAACCTTTTAATAAACTGGTGCTTTGTACACAAAATCGTAAAAGCTTGGGGCAGGATTTATTAACATTTTGCATCCATGATGAAAAATGCTAGTAGATGTTTACAAAGCCTCGCAAGGGGCGATTTGCACCACCTTGCGTGGTTTAGTAAAAAAAAAAATATGTTAGCAATGCAGCAGCTTGCACTGTATTGCATTACATTTCATTTAGAGAGGTGTTCCATCAGTGGAACATGGGTGTTCCCATGCATCTACCCATGAATTTCACACAATCCCAGATTTACAAAGGTTTGTAAACATGGGATTGCGTTAAATCACTACGCTTCCCAGAGGATCTTTTTTCTCCTCATTATTTCCTCTTGCAGTACACATAGAAAGAGGAAAATGCCTCAAGAGAGAGTTTTTGTGCAGCAAGGTATCCCTTTCTGCACAAAAACAATTCGCTGTCTAACACAGGCACCCATGCACTATGTACTCTTTCGATGACAAAACTGACCAACTAACTTTCAGAAAATACCTCCAGAGGCAACTGTTCACTCAAAAAGCTAAGTAATACTGAAACTAGAGCTAGTGAGGTCACATCATTGTCAAACATGAGTTTACTCAAGGAAAGTTGTGTTGAGGTAATGAGATGTTCGAGAAACCCCTCACTGGCAAATATCAGTTTTGAGTCAGACTCATTGACCTCAATTAGGGGTCACCAGAGGTCACAGCTGTGAACCCTGGTTTGCGCTTTGTAATCTGCAGCACTGCCTTTGCGACCCCTGGCCTCAGAGGTGACAAAATCAATGCCTGGAACATAACAGGAGTTTGTCCTTATGGATGTTGGTTGGGGCTCCACTCGCATTATTTTCTGTCATTTTTCAATTACACTAATAGTGATTAATAATAGTGAATAATATAATTAGCGTAAAATAATAAAGTCCAGTTAGCTGAAATATGACCTTTCCTGGCAGCTGCGATAAGTAAACAAATTAATTTAAAATGCCTGTTGTGTGCTTGCTTGCAGCTGAGAGTGGGCTTATGCGAGAGACAGTATGTGCATGTCTGATGGTGGGTGTATGTGTAAGCGTGTGTGTGTGTGAAAGAAAGTGAAGATCAAAGGGCATACCTTGTCACTTCTGCTACACCACACGTTTTGGTAAATGATGTCCATGGTCAGACACCTCAGTTTGGAGCCAGATCCCACCATTTGGAGGCAGGTTCCTCAGTTTGGAAGACAAGCCCTTAATTTAGGGGGATCCAAGGTAGATCACACAACTAGACTGGGGCAGAGCTATCAATAGTGCAGCAGGTGCAGTTGCACCAAGGCCTTGGGCCTTTAGGGTCAACTGCACTCAGTTATGACTGTATTACCTTCCCAAAAGCGGGGAGTATGGGGCCGATTTTCTTTGCACGTATTAAGGCCAGTGAAGCCCTTGCTATGCTACTTTCACTGGAGAGATGTACTTGCGTGCAGCGGCATTTAATGGTACCTAGATCAAAGTTATACTGAGTAGATATTATACAAAAAAGTGATGGATGGAATGCTTGAACTAATCTCAGCTTCTGATGTTCACTCAGAGCCACATCTATGCCATCATTATTTCACACACCATGCTACCTCACTTTGGAAACAGCCATATTCAAATCAGCATTGAAGCTAGTCGAAGTGAAACAGTCCAGCCCGAACTGCCAGGGCAGGTCCTCCCTGAACTGGAATACAGCAACCTAAGATCAGTTTTGCCCTTATTAGGGTTCATCAGTTGGAAACAGTTTGGTTCCAGTGGCAGAGTGTGCTTCGGACTCAAATCTGGGCATACCCGTCCCACTCAAGGCATCATATTGTATTGAAGTATACAAAAAAGTGATGATGGAATTTTAAAATTTATTTCAGCCTCTGGTAATTACTCGGGCCAAATTCCAGACAATCGTTCTTTTGCATGCCGTGCCATCTCACTTTGTACCTAGCCATATGCAAATCAGTCTTGACTCTGAGTGGATACTCGGAGAGAGTAGCAGACTTGGTGGTTAGTACATCACAGTGATGTGAAGACAATGCACCTATGATGTTTTGCAAGGGTGTATTTTAGGTCTCAAGTAAGACAGCATTTGCGATACATGTTGTGAAGTTTCAGTGGACTTAGAGCCCTCACATTACTTACCATTGGTTGGGTTCATTGTCACTCTCATTTGCTTGCTTCTTGCTTGTCACCTTCCATAGACTTTCCTTTCTCTTCATGTGTTTTTCTCTCCCATGCAACATGGAACATGGAACATGAGTGCATTACGTGTGTGATTTCACTGCTCATTTTCAAGTGTTTTTTACTGTTTTGTTTAAGGATTCTGAGTGTGTTTACCAGCTTCCTCCCTCGTTCTTCTCCCCCTCATGTTCCTCTTTCTTGCACTCTCTTAGTTACCGTCCTTGCTTCCTACCCGCTCACCTTCCCTTTCTGTTCTTGCTTACCCACTGCCCGCTAGTCCATTTGCGCACCCAGCCTCTCTCACCCCCTCCATTATGAGCTTGCTTATCCAGCTCCTTCCATTTGCCGTCTGCGTCAGCTTGCTCCCCATCCACTCCTCCCTTGTCTCTGTTGTTGGCTTCCTTCACTATTCACTTCTGCCTACCCTTTGTTTTCAACATGCTTCCCCTGTTCCTCCTGCCCAACTGCCATTTTTTGTTTGACTCCTCAGTCCCTCCTGCCGGCCCTCTGTTGTCTGTGTGCTTCCCCATTGTCTCTCACATGCCCTCTCTCCCATTCATGTCTTTGTTTCCTGCCCTCCCCTCCTTTGGTATTGTATTGTTTCCCACCCGACTCTACTGTTTGATTTATAATAAAAAAGGCCCACTTTAGCGCTGGCCAAGTCGTAACACTTTAAAAAAAATAGTTTAGCTATGCTTTGTAGCATGGCTAAAAATCATTGCCAAAGCAAATAGCTCTCATAAGTGAGACCTGTTGGCTTTGCCAATGCTTGTTGTTTTTTCTTATGTCAGTGTAGTTGTTTTGGACTCCGACGGAGCCTGTATTAATTCAGCTGCGTGCTGTGGGCACACCGGTGGCATGCCAAAGCAAGATTGTCTTGCCCAGCAGCTGGTGAACTCTGCACGGTTCTCCCCAGCTCTTGGCAGCTCATGTTACTTGAGGTACTTGCACAATTAAATACTATTTTTACATACATGCTCTTTCCCCCCTTTATTTGGTGTACTCATAGCATCTCAGTAGGGACATCATGGTTGCTACTGAGACTTTGCTGAGAGAGACTTTTCCTGATCTGGGCAATACAAGTCTAAAAGAATACAAACTATAGGTGGAAATTTCCGGCAGGGTTGGCTGTCTTTTACTGCAGTAGTTTCACCTGTAATCACATTTCGGTAGGATCATCCCTGCCTGAGATCCCGATTGAAACTTTTCTTCTTCCTGCCTCGTCACCGGTACATGCTTCTGCCACAAACACTAAATCAATTATGGGACTACTAATTCAAATGGCTGTCAGCCACAAAAATGTGGTAGTTGGTGAAGATTATATCATGCCTGTTGCTGGACCTGGTGCTTCTTGCAGGGTTATCCCCAAACTTTTTGCCTTCTTCCTCCTATTTTTTCGAACCTGTTTTTCTTGGCTTTAGGACGCTGCGCACTTAACCACTGCTAACCAGTGCTAAAGTGCATATTCTCTCTGTCTAAAATATATTGATGATTGGTTTCTCCATGATTGCCATAGTTGATTTACTAGTAAGTCCATACTAAAGTGCACTATGAATGCCCAGGGCCCGTAAATCGAATGCTACTAGTGGGCTTGAAGCACTGATTGTGCCACCCAAATGAGTAGCCCTGTAAACATGTCTTAGACCTGCCACTGCAGTGTCTGTGTGGGCAGTTTGGAATTGCCAGTTCGACCACTTGACAGGCCAAAACCGTCCCTTTTACTACATGTGAGTCACCCCTAAGGTAGGCCCAAGGGAGCCCCATGGGCAGAGTGCAGTGTATTTAAAAGGTAGGACATGTACTGGTGTGTTTGACATGTTCTGATAGTGAAATACTGCTAAAGTCGTTTGTCACTATTGCAAGGCCTATCTCTCCCATAGGATAACATGGGGATTGCCTTGAAGTATCTTTTAAATGTAGTTTCCCATTGGGAACAGATAGATACATGGAGTTTGGGGTCTCTGAACTCGCAAGTTAAAAATACATCTTTTGGTAAAGTTTGTTTTAGATTGTAAGTTTGAAAATGCTACTTTTAGAAAGTGGGCATTTTCTTGCTTAACCATTCTGTGCCTGGCTACTGAATACACGTCTGGGTCAGACTGACAGTTGGGCTATTTGTGAATTCACTATAGACAGTCACACAAAGGGAGCTGAGGTGTGTCCTTCATAACCTGAGGGTCTTTCTGGCTAGAGTGGTGGGAGGAGCTGACGCCTGCACCTGAATAGGGCTGTGCCTGCCCTCACACAATACTGTCTCCAACCCACTAGAATGTGTCTAGGGCAAGGACAGGAAGAGGCATGGACTTGTGCACTACAAATACTTTGCTTTGAAGTTTGCCTATACTTATTGGACTGCTAACCCCACAACTTAAGAACACATCAGGACTGAGGACATTTGGCCAGGGAAAAAAGCGAGATGCTTGAGGAGGACCTGCCACCGTGCCTGTTACTTTGCTTGCTGGCTTGCTGCTGCTACTTCTGACTGAAAGTGTGAGCTAAAGGACTGGACTTTTCTTCCTACATGCTGCTTTCCAAGGTTCTCCAAGGGCTTGAACTCAGCTTGCCTCCTGTTGTGAAGTCTCAGGGACATCAAAGACTTCATCTGCCAGTGCCAAGGCTCTTCTGCTGAGAGTCCTGACTTGCTAAGTGGTGCCAAATCCAGTCCCTGGGCCCTTGGAAGTGTAAGCAGGTGACCTAAAGGAGAAAATACACACACCGACGCGCCGCAGCTGCAAACACAACACAGTGCCTGTTTTGAGGCTGGAGAATTGACGCAGCACCTGTCTTGCGGCTGCAGAATCGACGCAGTGCCTGTTTCACAGTGGTTCCATCATCACAGTGCATCTGGATTTTCTAGGCATCGTCCCTGGGCGTCAATTTCTCATCGACCTTACACCACAGTAAAGAACTGAGGCTGCATGGCGAATGTATCTCCTTTCCTGTGAGGAAAGAATCAACGCATCACCTCCCCTGCCAGTAAGGAACCGACACATCGCCTGCACAGTAAGGAACCAACACATTGCTTTGCTTTTTCGGCACCTCACCTCCCCTGTGTGTGCATCGTCTTTGTTTTTGATGCGTCCCAGGTACTTTGTGCTAAAAAGATACAGTCATTGAGTCCTATGAACTAAGACTCATTTCAACCTTTAAAAAGTGATATCTTTACTTGTGTAAGTTGCAGTTTTGTTGTTTTGGTCTTGTTTTACTCAGGTAAATTGGATATTGTTATAAACTGGTGTGGCATACTTTTGTGGTGTTTTCACTGTGTTACTGTGTGTGTACACATACTTTACACATGCCACTGAGTTAAGCCAGACTGCTTGTGTCAAGCTACCAAGGGGATGAGCAGGGGATATCTTAACTATGTGGCTCCCTTACCCAGACTAGAAAGAGGGTCCCTACTTGGTCAGGGTGTGAGCCACTGCCAACTAGAGGCCACATTTCTAACCCCTGTCGATGACCCGGCAGAGCAATGCTTAATTTCTACTGCTAGTTGCACGTATCTTTGGGAACTGGCCCTAATTTTTCCTCATAATTCTTTGATCCAGAGCAAGAGAGAAACACAAAAGGGGGAAAGGAGCAAGAGAAAGACAGAAAAACAGTGACAAAGAAAGAAAGCAGGGATTGAGATAAAGGGGCATGGATCTGGTGGTGAACAGGGCCAGCTTTAGGGCAGTGCGACTGGTGCGGCCGCACTGGGTGCTGACCTGGAGAGGGGGGCCCTGACCTCAGGGGGGTGCTTTGTTGAGCATTTACCATTTCACAACACCTGCTGCAGAGTACCTTGTTGCATCCAGCCTTAAGCAGCAATAAAAATGGCAAGATAACTCTTGTGATTAATGTTCCTGCTAGAGAGAGAGACCTGAGTTTTGTCTAGTGGTAGTTTTGACTCGCCATAAAGAAACGCAGAGGATTAATATGCCTGCTGTAAAGAAAGCGTACTGTGTATATCACAGATCTGTATTTTATCTGGATAGCTGAATGGATTACTGCTTTTGTCACAGTGATTCTTATGTTGCTGCAGTTCATAAGATACAATCGTAATATAGGACCACTGCCTGCTCTGAAAAAATATTTTTGCATGCATTCACTAAGGGGAAGGGGTCCTGTGTGGAACCCTTCCTGTTTGCGAATGTGCTACCACCAATTTGAAATTGGTGGTAAGTTGCAAATGTTTTGTGACCTCATTTTGGTTGCAAAACATTTGTACATACCTTTCGGATTCGGTATTAGGAAGGGGGCCATGAACACGCCACTTCCTAATACTGATTTGCAAAACCCAAATTGCGATTCATTAACAAGTTATCAAATTGAAATTTGGGCTTTGTACATCCCCATTTTGTGTTTCACAAAACTGAAAATTTGTCGGTATGACTGAGGGATGAGGAATGAGGAGTAGGGATGATGGATGAGGAGCAGGGATGATGGATGAGAAGTAGGGATGATGGAAGAGAAGCAGGGATGATGGATGAGAAGTAGGGGTTATGGATGACAAGTAGGGATGATGTATGATGAATGAGAAGTAGGGATGATGGATGAGAAGTGAGAAGTAGGGATGATGTATGATGGATGAGAAGCAGGGATGAGGAGTAGGGATGATGGATGAGAAGCAGGGATGATGGATGAGAAGTAGGGATGATGGAAGAGAAGCAGGGATGATGGATGAGAAGTAGGGGTGATGGATGAGAGGTAGGGGTGATGGAAGAGAAATAGGAATGATGGAAGAGAAGCAGGGATGATGGATGAGAAGTAGGGATGATGGATAAGAAGCAGGGATGAGAAGTAGGGATGATGGAAGAGAAGTAGGGATGATGAATGAGAAGTAGGGATAATATATGATGGATGAGAAGTAGGGATGATGGAAGAGAAGTAGGAATGATGGATGAGAAGTAGGGATGATGGCTGAGAAGCAGGGATGAGAAGTAGGGATGAGGAGTGAGGAATGAGGATGTCCTAAAATAGATGCTGTACGTGTGATCATAAGTTTTGACAAGCTGGAGGCAGAAGAATTGGGAATGAAGGAAGAGTTTGATCATGCAGATCGAGAGACTGTGCCAGTGTTGGCAACAAAAGGAATACAAACTGATTCAACCACAATTAACCAGGAAAAAGAGAATGAGATATGTATCCATTGACAAAATAACAGTTTATCATGTGGTCCATCCTGTACAGTATAGCAGTGCAACTTCCAAAAGCACCAGTGACTGCAACTGCTGACAGTGTTGCACAATGTGCCCCAGTCCGAAGCCCCCGAAAATTAATAGCAAGCACGCTGATGCACAGATCAACAAGCGGTAAGCACTGAAATGACTGATAATGAACTTGTATTACCATCAGCACCACCTTTAGAATCAAAAGATCACTTTGACCAAAAAATACACACAAGATTCAGATACAGTGTTGTCAGAATGTAAGACTGTCCCTATGAATGAAGCATCAGTCATAAATCAAATGAACGTTTGAGTGAATCAAGTGAAACTATGCCAGAAATACCAACACAAACAAGATGGGTAGAATTGAAATGCAACATTGAAAAATAGGTAAGGCCACCTTGAACTAATGCTTGGTTAATGTTGACACTGATTTCACTCCTGATTTGGCTCATCATGGTGATACTCCTAATAAGGATGTTGAGAGGGAGAATACATTCCAAATTTCGAGGATCCAGATGTAGCAGCCTGAATGCTAAATGAGCAGAAGTACATAGAGCCACTAGACGTGTGTCTTAAGGAAATGTAGTGGTTACCCTGATGCAAGATGGTGTCTACTGGAAGGACTTAGGATATCAAATTATAGGGCCAGCAGAGACTGTTCAAGTTCCACACATCTTTTGCATGGACTTAAAAGACATCTTAGTCCCTTCATCAGTTATTAAGATGAAAATACAACAAAGTATTTGCTTGCTGATCTACAGTCACAAGCTTCCAAGCATGATACTGATCGACATTTCACTAAATAATATTACAAGCTACTTCACTGCTACAGTAAATATGTTGATTGGATCTATCTATATCAAAAGCAACAAGAACAGTCTTCCAATACCATCAGTGTTATGTTATGCAGGTGTAAATCTAGCACAACCTAGGCCCTAAGGGGACAACTCAAATTGTCACATCTCTAGCTTCTTCAAGAAGTGAGGATGTGGCTTTTATGTGGCGCAGCAGATCATTCCACATTTTAGGAGTGATGTTGGAGAAGGCTCGACCGCCAAGTTTGGTTTTCTGTATGAATGGGATGTGTGCAAATAGGAGTCTGGACGAGCAGAGGTGTCTAGAAGGTTTGTGAAAGCAGGTGCGATAATTGAGGTATGCTGTGCAATTGCCATCTCGTGCCCTCAAAATGTGGGTGAGGAGTTGAGTTATGTTTGTTTGTGTATGCTCCCTCATGTGTTGTGAAGTGAGCGTGGAGACAGATGTTGAAAGTGATTCTGGCTGCAGAGTTTTGAATAGTCTGCAGCTTTTTGCTGAGTTTTATCTTGTTATAGAGGGTGTGCAGGTAGTCCAGCTTGTTTGTTACAAGGCCTTGTGTGATGGTTTTCTGAGTGCAGATTGGGAACCATTTGAAAATCTTCCTGAGCATCTTTAGGGCATGGAAGTATATGGTGGTGTTGGGGTTGACTTGGGCTAAGTTGCTGAGTTTGGTGTTGAATGCAATCCTGAGGTTCTTGGTGTGGGTGTTAGCAGTGGGGGACCATCCTACCTGTGTTGGCCACCAGTTGGAATCCCATGGTGAAGGGCTCTTCCTGAAGCCCATGATTTCAGCCTTGTTTGTGTTCAGCCTCAGACGGGGGGATTGCAGTTATGCAGGCATTGAACTTGACCCGGTTACTTGGGGTTTTGTCCGTGAGGAATAGAATGAGTTGCTTGTGGTAGGCATATGAGAGCACATTGATGTTGTGAGAGCAGATGATGCTGCCTAATAGGATCAGGTATGTTTTGAAGAGGCTCATGCTCTGGGAGGATCTTTGTAGAACCCTGCAGATGAGGTCACGGGTGTCCAAAGTGTATGGTGCATGGCTGACCTACTGGGTCTTTCCAGTCAGGAAGAAGCAGAGCTATAGGAGTACATGTCTTTAGAATTCGATGTCATGTAGGCAATGGATGAGTATTTGATGAGAGACTGTGTCAAATGCTGCTGAGAGAATCAGGACAGTGGTTTAATGCAAAATGATGGGGCTCCTTTTGCAGAATGTAATGAGGGGTCCCTCAGCTTCCCATATTTCACAAACAGTCACTGGGCTTGCGCTAAATCGGGGCCCTTTTAAGGGCTGGGGCCCTGAAGTGTTGGGGACCCTGCTGCTCTGCCTGTTAGGGGACCAGTAGGCCCACAGGTGCCTTCCCTGGCCCTAGGGACACCCCCACCCACACCAGAGGGACACCACAGGATGGGGGACCCATCCCAGGTAAGGTCCGGTAAGTATATATATATATATATATATATATATATATATATATATATATATATATATATATATATAAAAAAAATCCATGTTAGGGGGCCCTGACTTAGGGCCCCTGCATGGTGCTGGTCCCCAGTGGTCATGCCCAGGGGACATTCGTCCACTGGGTATGGCAACTGGGGTCTTGGGCATGGCTCCTGTCTTTACTAAGACAGGACTCATGTCCATGGGGGTTGTGCGCCAGAAAATGGCGCTACCTCACTTAGAGGTTTTTTTTTGCCTCTAAAGAGTGTAGCGCCATAATTTGGCGCACAATCTCCGGCTTTCCCTACGCCTCCCCCACCCTGTTTGTGTCTTTTACAAGGACGCTAATAGGGCATCAGCGGCGGCTAGCACCATTCCATAAATCTGGCGTCTTGGATTGGCGCTAGCCAGTGCTATACTTTTTCACACAAAACTGCACTAACGCAAAAGTATTAATGCCTTCCCTCACATGGCTTGACGAAGATGCTAATTCTCTCAACTACTCCTTTCAATTGAGCTGTTATGAAGTCTCAATAGATCTAAAATACAAATCTGTGCTGATTTTGGTCTGTTTAGGACTAGTCCTATTCAGTTACTAACCTGATTGCCTAGTTCTACAATCCCCTTCTAGCAGACTCCCCCCAATACAGCAACTTGGGGGTTCAAATATAGGCACCTGAACTATGGGTAATAGTAATAAATGAGGTATTAACCAAGTTGATTGTTTCTAACTAACCACTCTGTGCAAGTTTTGATTAACTCTTCAACCGCCAACTAACTACCATACATCTTTGAAGCTTCACATGCGTAGGGTACAGTGCACTATGTCATCATTATAAAGCAATACTCTCATTCATGTTGTTGCTTGCCAGGCTATATGTTAGTTACACTATTGTTTTACATAACCTTATATGTGGATAGCTATGTATGAGTAGATATGTAAAGCTTTGTATAAGTTCCTCAAGTCGAAGACTAAGGTGGTCATTATGAATCTGGCGGGAAAGACTGCACCGCCGGTAGTGGTGGTAACCACCACCAACAGGCCAGCGGTGCAGACCGCCCAATAAAGAAGCATAGGAGAAACAGCCAGTGGCCCATCCATTCAAAGCCATTTTGGTAGCAATGCCGAAGATGGCGGAGGCCGTCTTCAGCCCGGCAGAAAGGCCCAACCCAACCACCATATAATGAAACACCACCCCGCTATCAGTTCTGGGGCGGGAACGACCGCCACGCAAAGCCTGGCAGAAATTATCTATATGAAGGAAAACACTCACAGGCGGCACACAGAACACACCAACGCTGGCATGGAGCAAGAGTTGGAAATAATCCCAGTGCTCCTCCTTGCCATATTTCTCCGTGACCGTGACCACCGACGACGCAGCCTAGCACACATGGGAGGAAAGGGCACAATTACAGAGCAACCCACCTTACCCACACCACAACGCACACCCAACCCCTCTCACCACCCCAAGCCATACATACCCTAACAAAATGTACTGACCAGACACAAGCCAACAAATACCTGCACCAATGCACACACCTGTGCACACCACACCCCTACAGTGAAATGCTGCACAATGGGTCAACATAGCACCAACACGTCTGCTGGCAACAGAATTTATTCCTAACAAAATCTAATTTGTTGAAACAACATTGGCGAGTCCATTACAGAGTCCCGGAAGGGCAAATATAGCCCACACTTGACTCCTACAATGGAAAAGAAAAGACCACTGAGAAGGGGCATCAATGGGGCAGCCAGGCACCTCAGGGTTCAGGGGCAGGGCATGGTGGGGACTCAGGTTTGGAAGGGGGGTCTTGGGCGTAGTCTCTGGAGGCAGAGAGAGTTTGGGCTTGCCCTTGGGAGGAGGAGGAGTGGGCCTGGACCGGGGGGTGGGAGAGGGACCAGGGGCAACACAGGCTTTCTTCTTCACTGGGGAAGTGGCACGGGAATGGGTAGAGGGGACTGGGGGGGACTTGGATGAGGAAGGAGTGGGTTTCTGGAGGCCAAGGGAACGTTTAGGCACAAGACGGGGTGGGACAGTGAGTTCGAACAGGTCAACACAGGAGAGGAAAAGCTTTCAAGGAGCAGCCGGAGGGGTATTGGAGACAGGTTTGGGAGTGGAGGTTGAGGGAGTGGTGGTATGAGGTGTAGGTCTGCTGTGCGTGGATACAGGTGCCTGCACAGTATGCCCATCTTTGGTGGATGTGTGTGAAGTTGATGTATGGGAGCATTTCTGTGTCCTGGGAGAAGGGGGGTGGACACAGTGGGGGAAGTGAATGTCGCTGTGTCTGCCTTGGAATGTTGGGTGTGGGCCTGCTTGTGGTGGGACGTGTGGTGTTTGTGTTTGTCTGCCTGCTTCTTGGGTGTTGATTTGGGTGCATGGCTGTCTGGATGTGTGCTTGGGATGGGAGAAGTGAGTGGGGTGCTGGAAGGGTTAGTGGTGATGGAAGGGTGGGATGGAAAGATCAGGAACACTGGCTGCCGTCAAAGAGGAGGCCAGAGACTGAAAAGATCTCTGTAGGCAGACACGGCGCCGTGAATGCCTTCCAGGAATGCATTGCATTGCTCCATCTCTGATGCTAGCCCCTGGATGGCTTTCACAATGGTTGTCTGACCTACAGAGAAGCTCTTCAAGAGGTCAATAGCCTCCTCAGTGAGGGCCCCAGGGCTAACGGGGCAGGAGATGAGGTGCCTGGGGCAAAGGAGATGCTCACCTTCCTGGGGGAGCGGGAATGGGCTCCTCGCTGGAGAGCTACTGGGAGGGCGGTGATGGTATGGGGGATGGTGAAAGATGATAAAGAATGTGTGGGCCCAGTAGGGTCCGCCACCACCAGGGAGCTGCCATCGGAGGAGGTGTCAGAGTCACTACCTCCAGTGGTAGTTGCCTCCCCTGTGGTACTCCCCTCGCCCACCAACCCTCTGGTCCCCTTGATGTCAGTGGACTCTGCCTCCTGGGTACCGTGGGCTGCAGCATCCATACTCGCTAGTGCCTCAGCTCTCTTGCCAGATGATGCTAAAGCACAGAAGGACACAAGAGCACAGAGGGGTGGGGGGACAAAACAAGAAAGAAGTATGTCAAATCAAGGTCAAACATACCTATTTGCATACATACACCCCCACCCATCTCAGGCACTAACCCCCAGCAGACACAATATTTGACATGAATGTGCCCCTGACTGGTAGGCATGATCCCACAGTACACTACATGACCATCCTGGCCCTCTACTCTGATACACTTTGCAATGGGATACAATGAGAGACGATGGCAAGAACACAAATATGCTAATCCATGAGGCTACATCTAAACCAATAGCCCTAATAGGGGACCCCTTACAGGCCTACATTCCCAGCCATATCTACCTAAGGACACTATCCCACAGACATAGAGGTGGGCAGGACTGCAGGGACACACCTGTCTATGGGCCTGGCACTACACTGCATGCACCCCATGGCACCTAACTACACTCAGCCCAGTAGCATCACAGTAGTGTTGGTACTCACCCACTTGTGGCTGCTGTGGTGCCTTCAAGTGCCCATCCAAATCGGGAAAGGCCACCGCCAGTATGTGGGCCATTAGGGGGATCAGGGTCCAACGGGCACCTCTCCATGTTGAGAGGTCATCCCCAGCTGGGCCTCTCCGGTCTTCCTGGCCCATGGCTGCAGGTCCTCCCACCGCTTCCTGCAGTGGATGCTCCACCGGTTGTAGACCCCCCCTAGGGGTCTGCACTTCCTTGGCGATGGCTTGCCAGAATCCTTTCTTCCGATGGGTGTTGACCTACATGGGACACAAAAGTAAAGAAACAGACTTCAGTGTGGGTGCACCATACACAAATACCATGCCAGTGCGACCTGACAGTGCCCATGGAGACACACATATTGACAATAGCCAAGACAACAACTGCCAGACACATTATGGCTAAGCATCCACACAGCCAACTAAAACACCTCCAGGCATCCGCCACATTCACACACATTCATGGATGTCAAATAGCAACTTACCTGAGCCTCTGATCGCCCATACAGCTTTGCATATAGGGGTAGGACCCCGTCCACCAGCTTTCCAGCTCCTCTGCAATGAAGGCTGGGACCCGTTCCCCTGTATCACGTGCCATCTTGAGAACCAGAGTCAGGACACAGCAGCTCACGCAGTGGAGTTCCGTCCCTCTCGAGGTGCAGGAGTCAAGTGGCAAGGGCAAAGCAAAAGGGTGGTATTTACCACGGCGGTGTGCACGGTCACCGCCGGCGGTGATCATGATTCGCCCTGCTTCCCCATAGAAGCCAATGATATCTAATGAACTGGTGCACGGCGGTGATCACCACCTACCGCCATGATGACTAACGCCAGCAGAATTAAGTCACTTCCTACACTAAACTACCTGTAGGGCAGGGGGCTGCCATTTTGCATCCACCACGCCTTCATAGCCTGTCCGGGGTCCTAATCCATGGCTCCCTTCCCTCTCCCCTTCGTCGAGTACTGGTATGATCAGTGATTCTCCTCATAGAATAATAGTGGGAAGTGTGCCTACACTGTGATGCCATGACACATACACACCTCGCCAGACATTACCCTGACAGGATTACCATGTTCTCTGCATCTGTGTGAGGGACAATAGTGTTGCATGTACAAGATGAATGGTGGAACACTGACACTGAAGTGTTTGTCGCAACTCAATGTGTCTCTCTTCCACCACTATAGGTACAGACCCACGTGGCGAGGGAGGGCCCCATCTGTTTACAGACCTCTGGTTGATCTGGCCACCATGGAGGAACGTCACATCATCATCACTTACCACCTGAATCGAGCCATAATCCTGGAACTCTGTGCACAAATGGAGCCTGTTCTGATGCCAGCTATTAGGAATCCCCATGCCATACCTACAGCTGTGCAGGTACTATCTGTGCTACATTTTCTGGCCACAGGCTTATTCCAAGTTATAGTGGGCATGACAGCCGGGGTATCTCAACCAATGTTCAGCAACATCCTGTCTAATTTTCTCGATTCCTTCGTGCAACACCTGCAAAGTTATGTCCAGTTTCCCCAAAGGGCGATCTCACCTCCATCAAATCTGGATTCTATGCTTTTGCAAATATCCCTCATGTGATAGGTGCCATTGATGGTACCCACATAGCCCTCATACCCCCAAGAGTAAATGAACAGGTGTTCAGAAATCGTAAACGCTTTCACTCCATGAATGTCCAATTTGAGCATGCTGCTGATCAGTCCATTACTCATGTTAATGCAAGGTTCCCAGGATCAGTCCATGACTTCTTTGTCCTGAGAAATAGCAGTGTGCTACACATGATGGGACAACTACAAGGAAACAGAGCTTGGCTCATAGATGAGAGTGTTTGACACTGGATCAATTAGATAACTGACAGGCAGGCTGTATGCAAGTAGATGGTGTTTGTTTCAACCATCTTCCGCCCACTTTTCCAGAGGATTCTGGCTACCCAAACATGCAGTGGCTTCTGACACCTGTGAGGAATCCTAGGACAGATGTAGAAATCCATTACAATGAGGCACATGGTTGCACTAGACAGGTCATTGAGCGGACCATAGGACTCCTGAAGGCAAGATTTAGTTGCCTCCACCTCTCTGGAGGATTCCTGTGCTGTCACTGACAAGGTGTGTCAGATAGTGGTGGCCTGCTGCATGCTGCACAACTTGGTTTTGAGGAAAGCTATCACACTACTGGATGAGGAGGATGCTGTCCAACCACTCCTGCCACCTCAGAGGATGTATGGGGAAGAGGAGGGGCAAGACATCAACTCCAGGATGCAGCAAATCCAGCTATACTTCCAGTGACTCTCAGGTACTGTTCTATGATGCCAGTGGGTTTACTGCATTGTTTCAGGGTGTCTCATGTGCAAAGTGCTGTGGTGTCCCTTACTAGTGATGTGTAAACATCATGAATGAAGGGGGGGATGTGTGTTACAGCAATGGAATGTACAGTGTGACATTCTTCAAACACTGCAGTCTGTTATACCCCCTTCATGCAATGAAAATGGCATTATGATGGGAACTGGCTAATATATTCATATTTCAATTTGATTGGTCATATTAATGAAGGACAGATATTTTGAATGCACAAGTGCATTTATTCTCCGACAAAACATCCATGAGTTATGGGACAGTGGAAGAGAGTGGGCACATGGTGAACAATATCCTCAGGTACATTTCCACAGCTGTTGGTAGCACAGTGGCATAGTCCATGGGGCCATTGGAAGATGGTGATATGGCAGTGGCATGTCAAAAAGGTAGCTCAGTGGCACACAAGGGAGACAGTTCAGGCCAGAGTCACTTCCTGGCAGTGGGCTTGGTCTTGGCTGGTTTTTCACAGGGATGTCTGGGTCTGATGCCACGTTTGCAAGGGGGAAGCTGGACTGCAGGGGAAGAGGTGCTGGTGTCCTGTCAGTCCTCTGGCAGTGCCACCAGTCCACTAGCAGCTGTAGATTTGGATGGCAGGGCATTGTCCTGGCTAGTGGAAAGGGCCTGCAGGTGGGTGGAGGACTCAGGCTGGCTGTGGTACTGGCGCTGCAGCACCCCTTCAATGGTGGCCATGGTAGCATTGAACTGTTTCCATTGTTCCATGACCTCCTGATGGTGTGCCACATGCAGCCTCTGATTCTCCTCCAGCGTGGCCAGGATCTCGGCTATTCTGTCCTGGGACTGGTGGTATGCTTCCAGGACCTCAGCAATGGCCTCATGGGCAGCAGTATCCCTCCTTGGGCCAACCCCTTGACCCACTGCTCCCCTCCCACTGGCCCTAGCCCCCTGTACCTATGTCCCCTGCACTGGTCTGCCAGTCCCACTTGCACTGGGCCCTACATCATCCTGCCTGGTGGTGGGTGAAGAGTCGGGCCTCTTTACCAGTGGAGACACTGGTGTGGGGGCGTTGTGCCAGAGCTGATGGTGGTGGCTGAGTGGTAGGGGTGTCAGTTGTGTCCTGGGTGGGCCTTCTGGAGGGTGACTGTCCAGGGCTGTGGGATGGCCCAGGGATTTCCTCTGTGTCCAGGCATCCCTTTGCACTCTCTTGGGTGGTCCGTTCGTCTTCAAGTGGAGGACTGGCACTCCTTGACGTGTCTGTCCGGGTGGCAAGGGTGGTGGTGCCTGTGTGTGAGAAAATAGAGATGTGGGTGTCCTGCACTTACTTACTTAGGAGTTATTGGTGGTTCCATTCCCATGTTGCAGCATGCTGGGTCCCTTCGTGTTCTTTGCATTTAGTGAGGGGGTGTTGCATTCTGGGTGTTGTAGTGCTCCTGCCATTTCATGCCTGGGTTGGTGCACAGGGGGGTTGGGTAGTAATCTGTGGGGGGTTGTGGGCATGCAGGGAACATGGGTAGGAGTCTACAGGTGTTGTGGGCTAGGTAGGGGATGGTGGCATGGTGGTAGTGAGAGCGATGGGGTGATACATGCATTCCAGGTGTAGTTGACTTACCCGAGTCCAGTCCTCCAGGGAGTCCAGTGAGGCCCTCTTGGTGCAGTATAGCCAAGACCCTCTCCTTTCAGTCGGTGTATTCGGGGGGAGGAGGTGGAGGACCACCGCCAGTCTTCTGTATGGCAATGTTGTGTTGTGATGACATAGAACGCACCTTCCCCCCGCAGGTCGTTCCATCTCTTCCTGATGTCCTCCCTTGTGCGTAGATGAATTCCCGCAGCTTTGACCCTGTTGACAATCCTCTGCCATAGCTCCATCTTCTTGGCCAAGGGAGTCTGCTTCACCTGTGCCCCAAATAGCTGCGGCTCAACCCTGAGTATTTCATCCACCATGGTCCTCCCTGTCGGTGAAGCGGGGGTGCCATGGTGTGTGTTGTGGGTGGTGCTGTGGGTGTGTTGGTAACGGTGCTGTTGTGTGGTTGTGTGTGTGGTCTGTGATGGTGTATATGCTGTGTTTGATGTTTGGTGGTGGTTTGTGTGTGTGACTTGTGTGCTGGTTGTTTGAGTGTGTGTGTGTTGTGTCAATTTTGGGGTGCTGTTGGTGTTGCAAAGGATTGTGGGTTGTGTATGTGTGTTTTATGGTGCCAGGTATGTGTGCCAGGTGTGTGCTATACATATTTGCCAATGTGTGCTTCTGTTGTTGGCGGGTCCCGTTTCTGAGGGCAGCAGTCGTTACCGCCAATGGTCGTTCGACATCCACTGTCCGCCGCACTGATTTGTGCATCATTGCTTGGTGGGTGGGGGGTGTGTAAGGATATCGGTGGCGGGGTGCTGTGTCTTGCCTTTCCATTGTCATTGGCCCTGGCAGTGAGGGGAGGTTGTAATTTTTTGGGAAGAATGTGTTTTTGGTATCATTATTCGGTGGTGTGCAGTGCACCGCCACTGGCGGTCTTTTGTTCACCATCAGCACAGTGGTCGGCGGTGATTGCCGCCAAGTACATAATGAGGGCGTAATACTAGTTGAAGGCTAATATATTTACTTAGTTGTGGGCTTTGACCTCATAGCCCCCCGTACACTCTCCCCTTTACTTCATTTTACCCTGATTCTTCTCCTCCCACAGGTTAAGCCTAGGGCACCCAGGGCATGGCCCATAGCCTGGTGGGTCTAGACTTGACCCCTTGCAGCCTCCACTGCCTTTCCTTCCGATGGGACTGCTTCTGTGCCGACCTTGGTACATTGGGAATTTATTCTCACTTTTCACAATGTTCTCTTACTTATCCTCCGTTCTTTCTCTTTCCTACTTCCCTCTTGTCTTCTTCCTCTACCCTGCTCCTCCCCCTCCTCCCCACCCCATGGCTGGCACCTCCTACAACAACCCCCCCCCCCAAATTCGCTACAGCGATCATTTAGGGTACCCTTAATCCATAAATATGCATAACATAAAGATACTATCCCTTAAGGTTAACGGACTAAACCACCCAACGAAACATCAGAAAATCTTAGACTACATACATAAACTGAAACAGAACCTGATACTCCTACAAGAAACAAAAGTGGCTCTGAAAGAAGCAGTCCTGCTAAATAGGCTTTGGGTCAGCAATCTCTCCTTTGAGCCAGCCATCACGAAAAAAACGGCCTCAACACCCTTACCTCCAACTCTTCTAGACTTAGGATAACCTCCTCGGAAGCAGATCTGGAATGCAGATGGCTTATATCTTATCTTCAAAAAGATGACACAGAAATTATAGCTGTGAAGGTTTACACGCTCAATACCGACCTTCCTGTCTTTTGGTCACAACTAAATAATAAACTGCCACTCTTGCCCCCACAGAGTAGAATCATCAATGGGTGGGGATTTTAATCTCCCATGGGATGGTGTCCTGGTTAGAAACTCCTCCTGTCCATACAGATCCAACAAGTCACATAAATAATTGCTAAATCTATGTAACAACCACAGACTAAAGGGCATATGAAGACTTTTCAATCCTACAAAGACTTCTCATTCTTTTCCCTTCCCCACAACTCTTTCTCTCACATAGACTATATACTAGTGGACGAGCCTCATATTCCAGCCACCTCCAACCCCACTGTTGGAAATGGCCCTTTTTGCAGGGTTATCCCCAAACTTTTTGCATTTTTCCTCCTATTTTTTTAGGTCTGTTTTTGCTGGTTTATTGTCTCTGTGCACTTTACCACTGATAATCAGTGCTAAAGTGCAAGTGCTCCCTATAGACATTGTACTGTTGATTGGTTTATCCTTGATTGGCATATTTGATTTACTGGTAAGTCCCTAGTAAAGTGCACTAGAGGGGCACATGGCCTGTAAATAAAATGCTACTAGTGGGCCTGCAGCACTGGTTGTGCCACCCACATAAGTAGCTCTGTAATCATGTCTCAGACCTGCCACTGCAGTATGTGTGTGTGCAGTGTTGACTGTAACTTCGACTTAGCAAGTGTACCCACTTGCCAGGCCTAAGCCTTCCCCTTTCTTACATGTAAGGCACCCCTAAGGTAAGCCCTAGGTAGCCCCAAAGGCAGGGTGCAGTGTATGGTTAAGGTAAGACATACAGTAATGTCCTGACAGTGAAATATTGCTAAATTCGTTTTTCACTGTTGCAAGGCCTGTCCCTCTCATAGGTTAACATGGGGGCTAACTTTAAATCTGATTAAAGTTTAGATTCCCTTTGGGAGCGGATGGGCATGTGGAGTTTGGGGTCTCTGAGCTAACAATTTAAAAATACATCTTTTAGTAAAGTTGATTTTAAGATTGTGCGTTTGAAAATGCCACTTTTAGAAAGTAGCCATTTTCTTGCTTAATCCATTCTGTGACTCTGCCTGTTTGTGGATTCCCTGTCTGGGTCAGTTTGATGGTTGGGCTGTTCACACCTCTCCTCTAGACAGTGACACAAAGGGGGCTGGGGTGTAGTCTGCATATCTTGATTAGCCATCTGTGCTGGAGGGGAGGGGAGGAGTGGTCACTCACACCTGAAAGGACTGTGCCTGCTCTCACACAATGCCGTCTCCGACCCCCTGGTGAGTGTCTGGGGCCGGGCCTGGACAAGGAAGGATCTTACAAACACTTGAGACTTTGCTTTGAAGTTTACAAACTTCAAAGGCAGAACTGGGTATAAGAAGCAGACCCAAAACCCCAGACTTTTAGAATCTTTTGGGAATCAACAGGAACCTCTGCCCAGGAGAAGAGCTGAAGAGTTGAAGGAGGAGTACTGTCCCTTTGCTGTGTTGCTTTGCTGGACTTGCCTGCAGTTGCTGCTTCTGCCTGAAAAGAGTGCAAAGGGTGAACTTTGATGTGTGTCCTGCTTGAGAAAATTCTCCAAGGGCTTGGAGTAGAGCTTGCGTCCTGTTGGAAGTCAGGGACACCAAAGACTTCAGTTTCCTCGACCTGCAGCACTGGGAACTGTGTGTTTTGTGCTGTCCAAGAGGAGAAACCACTGCGATGACGCCAACGACGCCGCTGGCCTGCAGCGTGACCTGCCAACGCCGCACAGAGTCGCATTGCCCCGCTTCGCAACACAACCCTGGTCTCACTGACGCAGTCATCGGATGACTTCACCGAGCCGCTGCTCGCATCGAGACCTGTAGGCCCTGCACTCCGGCGTCACCTGCTCACACTGCAGCCTGGGCATCCCTGACGACGTCGCTCCTGCTGACACTGGCGCCGCTGAATGCGCCGTGGCCTGTGGACACCGCTCGTGAGGAGCACGAAGCACCGTCCCGTCCCACGCCGCAGCCGGGCTCCACCGACGGCAGCACCATCAGCTCCAGTGTCGTCACCAGGCATCCTTGCCTGCACCGTGGCCTGTGGACACCGCTCGTGAGGGTCACGAAGCACCGTCCTGCACCGCTGGCTTGGGCCTACAGACGACAGGGCTTCGGCAAGGCCGCCGCCGCTGCCTGCACCGTGACCTGTGGACACCACACATTGCACTGTCCCGCTTCACACCACAGCCCTGGTCTCACCGATGCCGCTGGATGCCGTCACCGAGCCGTTGCCTGCACTGTGACCCGTGGGCACCGCACGTCGCATCGTCCCGCTTTGCACCGCAGCCCCGACGCCATCCCCGCCAGCGCACCTGATTTCATCAGCCCAAAGTTCAATCCCCGAGGTGCGTGACTTCAAGGTGCCGATGACTCCTGCACTGACTCCGAAACCGACGCTAGCGACGCCGCTCTCCGGAGCTCACCGCGAGGATCACGACGCCCTGCGAATCCAAGGTACTGTTTGTGGGTCTTCCCCACACCGCAGCCGAGGCCAGCCTGAACTTTTGGTTTTGTTGTTCATGACAACGTGATAGCCCCAAGTGGAGTTATCAACTTCAAGGAACTGTATTGTTAAGTACATCTTGCAGCATTCATATTTTTTATTACTGTATGCATAAATATTGGCTATTTTTCTAAAACTGGTGTGGTGTCCTTTTGTAGTGTTTTCACGTATTGCTGTGTGTTATGTGCAAATGCTTTACACATTGCTTCTGAGATAAGCCTGACTGCTCATGCCAAGCTACCAAGGGGGTGAGCAGGGGTTATCTGAGCAGGTATCTCCCTTATCCTGACTATAGTGAGGGTCCCTACTTGGACAGGGTGCAAACCGACTGCCAACTAGAGACCCCATTTCTAACATTGGTGGCAGCGGTGGGATAGGACTTGCATTTGCACTTGACCTACAGTGATTGGTGTACACTACTACCATATCGCAGACCATTACGTGCCACATACATTTTTTTGTTTTTGATTTACACCCACCATCGAACAAATCCTAGTATCTGATCACGCTTGCATATCCCTACTATACGGCACCTCCCATACCAACCCTAAACCAAGATCTTGGATATCGAACGATCTTCTCACAGAAGACACCATCTTTAGAGATAATATGAAAGAGGAAATTAACTACTTTATAAAAGTTAATAGAAATTTGGGCTCTAGCCTCCCAAAATTTGTGGGACACCCTCAAATGTATATTACGTGGTCACATGATGAAACTAATGTCATAGAAAAACAAACATGATACCTGCACTCTAGGCAACCTGGAACAACAAATAAAAAAGTAATTGTAAACAAACCCAAGACGAAACACACTTAAACCACTTAACAAAACAAAAATATGAATACAATAGGATCTTAAGCAATAAAGCACACCTAATTGTCCAAAGACACAAAGGTATGGGCCTTTTGTGGTTAGAGTAAACCCAGGAGAATTCTAGCTTCTTATCTAAAACAAACTTATCGTACACCCAGGATAACCACTATAACCACTGAACACAGCACTCCTTCCACCTGAAAAAAGGATATACTTACAACCTTTGAATACCTTTATTGCACTCTCTACACTAAAAGCAACAACACCCCCTACGAGGCTTGCCTAGAATACCTTAACAAGATACCCATCATCAAAATGGACAACAAAACGAATTCCCTCTTCAAAAAACTCATAACACGTCATGAGATTGCATGACGTGATCAAAATTCTCAAAGCCAGGAAGGTTCCTGGCCCAGATGGCTTCCCGGCCTCCTTCTGTCAAACTTGGGGCTCTTCCCTTATCTCCCTCCTAGAGGATCTTTTTTTCCACTTCTCCTCCACTGGCAAAATCACAGGCATTGCGGGAAAAGCCACTATTGTTGTTATCTCTAAAGAAGGTAAAGTCCCTTCCAACTCCAAGAAGTATTGCCCCATTTCCGAAATAAGCATTGATTGCAAAATCTATGTGAAAATCCTTACACATAGGCTAGATCCCATCTTTGAAACAATCATTTATCCTTCACAATCCAGTTTTATCAAAGGCAGATTCAGTGCAGATAATTTTAGACTCTTTAGTCATGTTATCGAGAAAGCTCATCTTTTTAACAGCCCCACCTCCGCGATTGCATTAGATGCAGAAAAGGCCTTTGACAAGGTCTCATGGTCTTTCCTGCAGGCCACTCTCACCTCATTTAACCTAGACCCCAACTTCTATAAAATGGTTTTGGCCATCTATAAGGAGCTTAAGGTTAGAATACATTTTAATAGTACACTTTCCAAAACCTTCAAACTACGAGGTACCAAACAAGGTTTCCCCCTTCCCCCTACTATTTCTATTAACCTTGAAACCATGTCTTATAAAAATGAGAGAAAACCCCTCTTTTCCAGGTATTCCCTTCTCTGCAGGCCGATGAAAAATGGCAGCAGATGACATTTTTTTATTTACCTCTCAAGCAGATTCAGCCCTTCAAAACATAATGTCAACCATAAATGACTATGCATGTGTCTCAGGTTACTCCCTCTATAGGGACAAAACTGAGGTCCTATCCCTGAACATCCATCGTAACAACTCAATCATCCAGGAGAATGGCCCCAGACAAAATTAAATACTTGGGAATCTGGATCTGCCAGAACCTCAGGGAATCTCTCATATGTAACGAGAAAACAACGCAAAATAAAATTAAAGACACTCTAGAAAAATGGTCCTCCAGATTTATCACCTGGTGGCGTAGACACCATCAAAATGATGATCACTCCCCTCATCAACTTTCTGATTAGTATGTTCCCTTTCTACCTTTCAGATACCTTCTTTACCAGACAGGATTTAATACTCACTGAATTTCTGTGGAAATCTAGGAGACCAAGAATTGCCATAAAGAAGCTAAGGCTCACAAAGAAAATTGGAGGGCTAAACCTCCCAAATTACAGGAGATACCAAAATACATTATAAGCGAGACAAGGCTGTTTATGGTTCTACACTCTCAGTGCTGATTCACCTCCCTGGCTCGGCATCTAAATTAATCTTGCAAAGCCACTTTCCCTTATCTCCCTCATTACCACTAAAAAAATTTAAACTGAACACTCCTCAGTCATTTTCTCCAACACAACACAAGCCCTTTGTAAAATCGTCAGCAAACTCAACAAAATGCACTTTTCCTCTCTACCCTCGCTATGGCATAATGATTACCTGACGTCTGAAGGCAAGAGGCTCTTCCTAGAGAAATGAGCACAGAAACACATCTTGTTAGTAGGGGATCTAGGTAGTCCCTCCAATGTTGTACCCTTTTCTCACCTCTAATTCCATACTTGATATCGAGGACATTGACTTATACCACTTCCTAAAAATGACAGTCATTATTTCAGACATAAAACCCCAACTCTTGACCTCCCCAACACTAAAGAATCAATAGTTAAAGTGGGGCACATAGCCTTTAAACTTTACTTGGCCCCACAACCTTCTCTTTAAATAAATCCACACAGAACAAATGGAAACCTCTCTTGGATGCTATAAACAACTCCGACATTACGCAACCTAACTGGCCCTCCGTCTGAGCTAACCTCACTTGTAATACGATTACACCATCTTTAGCAGAATGTAGACTCTAGACCACGTATATGGTCCACTGGACTCCCGCTAAACTTTTTAAACGGGATCTCATTGAATCTGATACTTGCTGGTGCTGTGGGAAAGAGTAAGGTGAGCTACAACATATGCTACTCAATAGTAACTGCTCAAAAATCATTTGGGACGGAAGTCAGCAAAACCATCTCACAAATTCTTCAAATGAAATGGTCCCCTGACCTTCCCTCAATTGCTCTAGGCATTTTCCCCTTTGACACTGTCTCTAACCTAGACAAAGAAGAATGAATCCTGTGGGATGTTCTTGTCGCCACCGGCCTAAAAGCCATCCTATCTTAATGGAAAGATCTTTTGGAAACTTTTCATCCATGCATGGTGGGAGTGGGTTCAATTTACCAGGGGAGCTGACAACTCACTAAACTCCTTCCTAAAAACCCCATTGAAGACAAATACTGTAGTCAAATTTGGACACCAACATTTATAACTTACCCTCCCCATAGGTGCCAGCCACCCCCCCTCCTCTCACACACCTCCCCATCCAATAGCCTTCACCCCTACATCACCTCACCACCCCATTCCCCTTTCCTACTCCTACTTCTTTCTTTTTTTCTCCACCTCTCCCTTTCTTCATGCTGTTCTCTCTCTTTTCCGTCCCTTCACATTCTCATTTCCCCCTACACCTTGATACTACAGTGGGTCATTAAAAAGAAAAAGATCAGCAGTTTACCCTACCGTCATACCATCTCTTTCATCTCTCTAACGTATAAGACACAAGACACTATGGTCCTCATTTCAATATTGGCAGTATCGACCCCCTACCGCCACGGCGACGGCTGCTAACATACCGCCACCGTGGCTGCCAGCCATCCACCGGTATCATGACCGCCGACGGTATTCCGCCAGACGGTCATGGCGGTAAGGCGGCGCTGCTGACAGCAGCACTGCCACACCAGCAAAACACCTCCAACCGTATCAGGAGCAAGGATACGGCCTTGCGGTGATTTGCTGGCAGACGCTGCTGCTGACAGCAGCGCCGCGGTCTGTCTCCAGCCGGAGGACACCCTGCAAGCAGGTAAGTCGGGTCCTCCGACCGGAGAGGGGGGTGTTGTGTGTATGTGGGTGTGTGTGTTTGTAGTGGTATGCGTGCATGCAGGTGTGAGTCGTGTAGGATGCATGCATGAATGAGTGATTGTGAGTGTTGTGAATGCATGTGTGTGACAAGGTATGTTGGTGTGTGTTGCAGTGTGTGGGTATGCATGTGAGCATGCATGGGTGGTGGTGGGTATGCGTGTATTCATGTGTGTATATGGGTGTGCGTGTGGGTGTGGATATGTGCGGGGGCAGGAACGGTAGGGGGAGGATTCTGGGGAGGGGGCCAGGGGAGAACCCTATCAGTGCCAGGGAAGGGATTCCCTGGCACTGATAGTACCTACTGCCATGGTTTTCGTGGTGGTATGTTTGTCACGAAAAACCATGGCGGTAGGCCAGGCCGTAATTCCGAGGGTGGGATTGTGGTGGCCTCTGGGCTGGAGAACAAAGTCTCCAGCCCAGCGGCTGTTACCGCCAGCCTGTTGGCGGTATTACTGCCGCTTTAACACCGACCGTCAGGGTTGTAATGCAGGCCTATGCTTTAACACCAGTGTACTCTTCCATTGTATTACATCACATCCCCCACAAGCTGTTTACACTTCAAAATATTTGATGATGTTCCCATGTCAAACCACATAAATCATTATATAATTGTTTCTCTCTGTCCTGTACTAAGTATGCATTTCGTATCTTATAAAATATTCAATAAAAATGATTTTAAATAAAAAATTAAAGTTAAACGTTTATTTTTTTTTAAACATATCTCACTTTTCTTTAAGGAACACAGGCTCCATTTATCTTTACTTAAAAGCATTCACAGAAATGGTGGCCCAGCTGGCTACCATCTCTGTGATGGCTGTCATTCCTAATGGGTTGCAAGCTGCAAACTATTTCATTAGTATTCATGAGGCAGGTCGATTTGCAGCTCAGTAGGAATCAGTAATTTAAAAATAAAAGTTGAATACATTAGCGATTTCCTAATTGTGAGTCAGAGAAAATAGCAATTTGGAAATCACTATTCCCAGTGTTAGTACATCTGGCCCCATTGTTCATGGTTTTACCCATATTGAAAATTTATCAGTACTATTAATAACTCATTCTCAATTTCCAAATTGAGAGCGGGAAAGCATTAAGTAATGATTATGTATAAATGGTGATTGCTCATGGCACATTTTAAAATGTTTATCTCGAATCAGAAGTATTGGAATTTAAAAAGAAATCAATGTTAGAAAAGATTTGCTAACGGGCATAGCAGGACTACTAGTAAACAGAGTGGATCCTAGTTATGGGACAATAAATGTTGCCACTTACGGTATAGCACAGCTTTGCCAAGATTGAATCAAAGGCTATTCCCTAGACTTTATAGCATAGCATATAGGTATATTACATGAAAATGTGTATGTTACTTTTTTCTGTAAGGGTCCACAGCAAAGAAGAAGAAATAAACAAGATTTTATTGTGTTAACTGCAATGACTATTATACATAAATCTGCAACAGATGTAGTTGAGAACATAACAGAAAACGGTACTATAATTGTTCAGGGAACTTAATAATAGACAGCGACTCACCAATCATAGCAAAAAACTGTACTCTATCTTGAAAATGACCTCAACTGCTTTTACAGTTGTGAAAGGGATACTTGGTAGTTATAAATATGGTCAATAACAATATATAGCTACATTTGCATTCCAACCTTATTTACAAGTTTTGAAGTTGCACAGGGAGCTATGGAATTTTATCAATGACTTTGTTATCCTTGAATCTTATAATCCAAGTGATCATCAAGAATCTTAAATGAAAGAGACTCCACAGTAGTTTAGTGTCAATGCAAGATTTTGAATGGTCGACTTTCACCCCTTATGAAAAGCCAAATATTACCTGGTTAATTCATAGTTTTATCACAATACCAATTAAATGTTGTCTCATAAAGTGAGGCACAAGATGGTATACACTATCTGAAACTTTTCTTGTGAAATATACTTGGGAGTATTATATGCAATATACTGTTTACTAAAGGAGACACTGATATTTTCAATCACAAGAGATGGTTGTAGCCCTTTTGAGACATCACTGATGTAACAGATAATCGATGATGAACGCAAATCAATGAATTTAAATGAAGTTTGCACATTGAAAGGTTCATCAAAAAACAAATTGCTGAAATATTTGTGGTAATGAAAAATGACTCACATATAGTAAGATACGCAACATTGGTGTTCACTAAGTAAAGGTTGCACCTATATAGTGAATGAGAGAGATGATTAAGTGCTGTGGTTATAAATGATATCCACCACTACAAGGAGTGGTTACTGCACGCTGTTGACCAAATATTAACATTTTATTTTATGCAAATGTTGATAAATCAGCAAGCATAGTGTCATTATTTTTAAAGCAGGATTTAGTAATGGAATCAGCAAGTAGGTATTTATAAAGCAGAAGATGCACATAGTGCCAACAGTATAGGGAAAATGTTACTGTGTAACCATTTGTTCATAGTTTGCAGTGCTCTAGATTGCCATGCTCTGCATTCTCCTGCCATTTGGTGCTCAACATAAGCATTTACAAATTGTTTTTCTTTTAGGACGTTTTGAGACACAGGACTCCTTGTGACTAGACCCTCAACCCACAATGCACCAAGACAATGCAAAGGCCACCTCAGATTGTTTTCCCCCAGAAGGTAATGTTGGTGGAGTATAGTGACACAAGACAGAAAACAAGTAATGTGTAATGTGTAAATTTAGAAAATTAAAAACATCTGAAATCATAGTCACAGGATAACATTTTCCATTTGTAGCATGTGTGGCTGTAAATAAACATGCTATGCATAGACTGTAAAGCAGTTCACCCTGTAAGCTTGTCTGACAAGATAACGATGCAGATATGTGGAACAAATTCTTCAACCCTATTTGGCCAACTTCCGCTAGCTGGTAGGCCTGAATATCCACACAGTAGTGTTTAATGAATGGTTGTGGTGTTGATCAAGTAGCAGCTTTACAGGTGTCCATTAAAGCAATGTTACCCAAAAGGCCAAGAGGCCATAATAGCTGCCTTTTAACAAGTGGCATGTGCTCTAGGCACCATATGTAAAGTACACTTAGCTGTAGCATAATATGTCTGTATACACATACAAGCTGAATGTGGCCCAATGGCAGATCTTCTGAGATAATGCTGGCAGCTGGGGACAGTGAGTATCCCCTGCCTTTGCATATAGTACATCAATGTTATCTTCTCTTTCTCTATGAGTACTGTTTTACCTCGAATCAGTTTGTAAAAGGTTCTGAGTGTTAGATTGATTGCCATCAGTTCCAGGTGGCTGACTGTGGCATCCAGGTACGTTGCAAACTCATGTGATTGAGATGTGTGCCCCGCACCATGAGTGAGACAGCGTTTACATATACTGGCCTAGCACAGAATTAGCAGGTGACAGCATCAGGCGTGTGAAACTCCAGGTCTGTGTCTCCCCATAAAAATAGCTTGTAAGGCAGTGGCATGAATGGCTCGTGGTCAGAGAGGAAACAGAGACTGATTCAGGGAGAACTACATTGCAACTTATGCCCCCTGGTGGTGAATGGCAGCCACCGCATGCTGCCTCGGCAAAGGAGCAGATCATTGTGCGCCCCCATGTGGCAGTTTGCCGCCAGCGCACTCAGGGAGAAGAGGTGCCATGCATGGCGTACCCCCAAGCAACTGTCTGCTCTTTTCGCAACAAAGGAGAAACCGGCTGTCTCGCTCATAGGAAGGGGAGGAGAGCACTGTACTCCCCCAATGGTGGTTAAGCCATCACCATCACTGCAAGAGTAAAGACGCAGGGGTACAAGGAGCCACCCTCAGAGATAATGCAAGCTACAGTACGAGCCGAGTCACCTGCCAGGTGCCCGCAAAAGAGGCACTTCTGCAGATGCCATGAGGAGGAAGACTGCATTTCTCAAGACAAGACAGGTAGAGAAGCCGCCTGCCATCTGCCTCATGCATATGCCCGCCACCGCCAGCACTCCCCAGACTCGAGGGCACTGAATGCAGGAAGGACAGCATCTACACCCTAACGGCACTAGCACTGCCCCGCAGTGGGCTGAAGACTGTTCAGGGAGAGTCCTCTCCCACACTGTCTTACGACTAAGGGCCCAATGTACAAAGCAATTTTGTGGTCGCAAAAGGCAAATTTTGCCATTAACGACCACAAAATGGCTTTGTACAATGTACTATCCCTATTTTGCGAGTTGGTATACTGTTACCAACTCGCAAAATAGTAATTGCTACTGGGAATTAGGATAGGGCGTTCCAAGGGCATCCCTTCCTAATTGCGACTTTCAGGCCCATGTATGATTGTTTTGTGACAGTGAATGCGGTCGCAAAACAATCGCAGTTAACACCAATTTCAAATTGGTGCAACCCATTCGAAAACAGGAAGGGGCCCCTATTGGACCCTTTCCCCTTTGTGAATGGTAGCGAAAATGTTTTTTCAGAGCAGGCAGTGGACAACTGCCTGCTCTGAAAAAAAGAAAAGAAAACTTTTCATTTTTATTTTTGAAATGCAGCCAATTTTCCTTTTAGGAAAACGGGCTGCATTTTTAAAAAAACTGCTTCATGGGAAAAGCAGTCAAAGACAAAGTGGTCTGCTGACCCCAGCAGGCCACTATCCCTGTGAGTGTAGCCATTCCCAAATGGTTCGCAGATTGGGGCCTGCCTCATGAATATTAATGAGGCAGTTCCTTTGCGACCCATTTGTGAATCGCTAACAGTGTCTCCGACACTGTTGTACATTACGGATTGCGACTCACAAAAACTGCTAATTGCAAGTCACAATCTGTAATGGCCGTACACCGGCCCCTCGCGGACCCATTGGAGGCATGAGGAGAGTGGCACGTTCCCTAGTGGCAAGCTGCCACCACCGCAAATCAAATGAGACCCTTGTCTCCCACGGCGATCCTGAGTTGCACCCTGAATGACTTGTCCAGAAGAAAAAAGGTATGGAAGAGTCTGAAGACCGGATTCATCGAAGCAAACCCACCTCCACTGCTGTTCACAACCTGGCAGACGCATTGAGGAGAAGACGCCCAGTCCTACAGACTGGACCAGACTTTAGAGTGGTCAGGACATGACAGAGCTGGCAGGAAGTCCCAGTGAGCAGAACTGACATGTGGCCAGACGCCACATTGCACAAGGTGAAGAGAACATGTGCAACATGTGGCAGGGAGCAAGATCTGAGGAAGAAAGAGAAGAGAGTGTGACAAGACCTATCACACCAAAAGACCGGGTGATCACAATTGCGCATGAGAGAAAGATCACAGGGTGAAGAGATAGACTCATACCACTACCCGAGTGTGCACCTATCAGCACAAGCCAGTCACTGGGGTGCAGTGATGTCACTAGAGATAGCCTAGTGCGGGTACCTAACTTAAGCCGCCTGCATGCACAAACCCCATACCTGCCCCAGGCTTCACTGTGCCACCGTCCAGCCACCTGTCACCGGCTGTATGACGCAGATGGCATCCCTGCTAGCAACCGCACATACCGAAGAAAAAAGACTGCACTAACTATGCAACGTGTCATGTGGCTGTGAAGTCCCTACAGTCACCTTCACTACAGCAAAACATCACCACCTGTTGTGCAAGTCATCTAATGGCAAGCACCATCACGGCCATGTGCATCACCTGATGCAACGAAGGACCATCTCATCACCAGGGTGGAGCCAGACCACGCAAACATAAAGAAATTAACCAAGGCACTCCAGGCAACTTGTACGTCCAATTGCCCAAAGACTATCTGTTAGGTCCCATTTGTCCCTGAGTGCTGCTGGCAAGAGCTCACAGACCATTAGACACCCACTCTTAATGGTTGCACAAATTATTTGGCCGTGGCTCCTGTTGGAGAGCCTGCAGTGGCCCACACACAGTCCAGTACAATCCACGTGGTCCTGGGCAGTCCAGTGAAAAGGTCCTAAAGGAAATTCCTGATTGAGGAATCCATCAACGACAGGTGGTCTTGATGCTACTCCACGGACAAAGTATTAGGATGCACTAGGATCTCAGAGGAGGTCTTCAAATCATCACAGATGTCTTCCCAGTCTTCACTGGATTGGCCTTCATGGAATCAGGATGTCTTATGATGAATCTCTGCAGCAGAAACCACCAGTGCTCTTGGTGCACCAGGTCTGAACTGTTGTGACACCAGCCACATCACCGTGAGAGCACGCAGGACTAACAGTGCGAGAATCAACTTTGACCCCACCAACCGGCTGTTGAAGAATCTGCACTCCACCTGCACCGTGTTCATGCCCAGCAGTAGCTGGTCAAATTATGAGTTCATGCAGAGATGCCTGGGTGCTTCCAGCTACACCTGTCCACTCCCGTCTTGCGGACTGCCTCCTGAGGGTGAGGGATGATGTTGGTGACTTGTGTGTTTTGTTTATTTCCACAGGCTGGACTTGTTTTTGCTTTCAATAACGTTTGGGAGGAATGTAGTGTCCTGATGGACACATTCTAGTATTTGCTGCATAGCCACTCCTTGAGGGCTGGACTTTACACCCACCCCACACCCATCCAAGAAAGGCCTCACTGGTCCGGTGACCCTGCCAATAAAGGAGCCAGAGTGCAAGTGTTCATGGCCAGTTCTACCCAGTATTCATACGTGTCCGTATGGTTCTTTAGTCAGCATTAAGGCCTAGGACCCACAACACAACACCTGGCAGGTTACAAGTGCCCACCATGCAGCGCAATCCAACCTTGTACAAGTGCGAGTGTGGCGAATTGTAGGGAAATCACATACAAGTTCATTACTGCACTTCCCAACTTCCATTCCCGTTCCCATGAGCACATCCTCTACCCATTGCAGTCCTTCCAGCTTCCCACAGCTGCACATAACTCCAACAACATGCGTTTGGATTGTTCCGAGCCCCACTGCTCACCTCAGGGTGGTCTTATGTCAGACTGTGCCTCAAGGGCCACTAAATAAGTGTTCAAGCCCATTCCTACCGACCCAACAATAAGCCTGATGTAGGTGGTTCAGTCTGGTCTGACGGAGACAACCATAACCTACTCAATGTGTGTGTAAGAGCATTGTGTGTGAAAAAATGACTGAAACCCAGCTTGTGTGTACCCCGGACAGCTTGCCATGTACACAGCATGCCATGTTTTACAGGTCTCCTAATTTTAATATTCCTCCTTCGTCCCATGACTTCTTGTCATGGACAGTGCCAATCGTCCTATCACTGGGACCCCCAAAGCAGAATGCCTGAAGCGTATGGGAGCATGCACCCTCTTGGGTGGATGTACTGCTGCTAGCGATATTTCACAACTTTCGCTAACAGGTGTGGGTGTTAATGGCTTTTACAAATTACCCAGTGGAGCACCCGCAGTCCCCAGAGACTCCCAAACGCCAGCTCTCTTTTAGGGCTCTAGGGACCGTTCAGCCATTTCATCACCCATTGCAGCTGAGCTACTGTTTAGTATGTTTTATTAACATGGTCGCCTAGCCCCCTGTGCTCTAGGGGGTTGTATAATGTCTATAATGCAACTTTTTTCCTCCCTGTTCCCCCGTGACAGTATGATATGCAGATCCCCCAAAAAATGGCAGGAAAGGTGCACAGGTAAAGCCTTGGTGGTTGTTATTTGACCATGTGGCTGGCGGCCATTTTGTGTAGGCAGCCAGTGTGCTTTAGGTCTGCATGTGTTCTTCTTTGCTATGGTGGCCATGCCTCCTTGCTCGTTGTTGTTTGACCATGTGGCTGGCGGCCATTTTGTGTAAACAGCCAGTGTGTTTTAGGCCTGTATGTGTTCTTCTTTATTGTGGTGGCCATGCCTCCTTGCTGGTTGTTGTTTGACCATGTGGCTGGTGGCCATTTTGTGTAGGCAGCCAGTGTGCTTTAGGGCTGCATGTGTTCTTCTTTGTTGTGGTGGCCATGCCTCTTTGCTGGTTGTTGTTTGGCCATGTGGCTGGTGTCCTTTTTGTGTGTTATTCAGGCATGTAGGTCAATGCTTTTTACTAAATGTACTGTATGAGCAGTTTTTTAAAATATTTTATTATATACTTTTTTGCATTTTTCACTTCCACCACTCCTTGCCTCCCAAATCCCTGTGTTTTTTCATGCTAGTCCCCTTCCCATAGTATATCAGCAATTGAAATTTAAGTGAAAAAAAGTTATCCTTTTTTCTAATTTAATCCCAACCTTTATTTTATTTAAATTTATATCAGTCCAATATTAATATTAATAATAATAATAATAATAGTATTTAAATATTTTTGTTAACTTTTTTCTTGCTTTTTTATCTTTTTAAAATAAATGTCAATGTTTTAATTTCTTTCCCCTATTTCCTCCATTAGCCCCATGGCTGCCATAGGAATACAGTTGCACTACATTACATAACATTACATTATTCAAGGATTATTATTCCATTTGTCACCAGGACCTACCCGAGTGCCCCATGCCAACTTGATGCAGACAAAGCTAACAGTTACATTCTGTATGTTGTAGTTGTTGCTCTTTTGTATCCTTCATGACTGTACATGATGATGAAAGTTAATGTTGGTATGTAGTTTTTACAAATGGATACACTATATTTCATAATTATTTATAAGTTTATTTAAGTAACCAATAAATTATATTGTTTGTTCCTACTACTAATACAACTGCAACAACAATGCCACGTTTCACTGATCCTTCTTGCATGTTTGCTTTTAGGTGCACAAAGAGAAAGAGACATCCCCACACTACTGCCAGACAGAAGGCCTGTACACAACGTGACGCTTGAGCACACTCACGACTACACAGACATCTCTTCAGCTTGTGAAGCTAAATGCTACTGCTAACTGACAGCTTCAAGATGAACCCAAAGAAAGCTGCTACCAAGAAAGCGACCAGTGACAAGAAGGAGCTTCCCACCACTGGTATGTTGTCCCAGACCTTTTTTGGGCAAAGACATGTGCTTGCCACACCAGCCTCTGGGGAGCAAGCTTCCTCATTAGTGGCCCGTTCCAAACTAGGCCCAAGCCCATGACTGGCACAGAGGTAGCCTCTCTAATCACCGGAACGCTGACGAGCAGTGACGTGGAATTGGACTTATCTCTTTCTCAAAGTAGTACCCAATTGTTGCCAGAAACCCAGGCCAGGGAACAACAACCACAGGCAGCAATAGCAGCTCCTCCCAAACTAGGAGCACATCAGGATGTTGAGCTTCATGCAGAGGAAGTCTAAGAAGCCCCTCTTTCACAAGATCCACTGAAAGCCTTAGAGATAAGAAGAGGAGGAAGACGAGTCTGACGATGAGCTAGTCATCATGGATGTTAGCCCAGCCCCAGTGGAGTCAAACATTACCCCATCTTCTCAACATGCTCTGAGAGATGGGGCACCAATACCACCACCTTCACCTCCCCCAACTTCCATATTTACCAGGCCCCCCGGGTGCGACCTACATCCACAGCCACCTCAGTAGAAAAAGGCACTGCAGAGAGGCAAACACCATCAAAACAACATCCACCTACCACCACTTCTTTAGACATTGGCAGTGGCACCAGTGCTAGAAAGTTTACCTCCTCAGTTTGGGACTTCTTTACAGTTAGTGAAAAGGAGCCAAACATTGCCATATGCTCCATTTTCAGAGCAAGTGTTAGTCGCGGTAAGCTTGATACAAACTATGGAACCGGAGATCAAACAACCCATTTAAGAAAACACCATGCAATCCACTGGGAGGTGCACCTTAGCGGTCAACGGGAAAAGCTGATCATGGTGGAAGGTGAAGAAGAGAGTGACATTTTTGTTACAGAAATCAGCCTTGTCACCAGCAGTACAGTAATATCATCACCCATATCAGCAACATTGCGATGGCACAGGTAGACTCGGAGTCAGGTCGAAACACCAAGGCAAGAACCTACAGTGGTTTCCCGCCTGAGATGCACATTGAACCTACCACCACCTTCTAAGTCGCCTGCATCAGTGGTACCAGAAAAGAAAAAAAAAATCCAGGCTACGATTACTGCTATGTTTAGGCAAGAGGGGCAGTACGAATGCAACCACCTAATGGCACGAATTTGTGGCGGCTATCTGCCCGAAATGGAAGGTTCTCAGCCGGACCTATTTCGCCAGAGTTCCTGTTCCAGTGCTACATCACGATGTGCTGAAATTGGTTGGACAAGCTTTGCAGCAGAGTGCTGTCCACACAATCCGCCTGACGACAGACATGTGGACCAGCTGCCAAGCCACTGATTACATGTGCCTCACTGCACACTGGATCTGTTTTGTGGGGGTTAGAGAAATTATATCTGCAGGTGTTGAAACAGTTGAAATTTTTAATGGTGCTTGGATGCATGCAACAGTAGCTATGTTTGCCATGGAGATGTCCCATACAGCTGCAAACATATTGGATGACTTTAACAACAAGGTCTTTGAATGGCTGCAACCCAGGGGGCTTAACATTGGATCTGTTGCCACAGACAATGGCTGTAATATAATTAAGATCATGCCAGATGGTGGCTATTTCAAGGTTCTGTGTTTGGCGCACTGCATAAACATAATTGTACAGGACTTCCTCAAAAAGAACCTGAGTCAGTAACTTACTGTCCACACGCAAAATAATCTGCACTCATCTTAGCCATTCTTTTAAAGCCCGCAAGCTGTTGAGGATTATCCAGTGTGATAACAGAATGCCAGTTAAAGCGCACATACAGAAGGTGGCAACACGTTGGAATTCTACTTATTACATCTTACAACATCTGTTTGAGCAGTACAGACCGATCAAAGAATATGTCATGCAACTGTGAAAGACATGGTCATTGAGATGGAACACTGGGGCCTGGTCAAATGCCTGACAGAGATGGTGCTTCCTTTTGAAATTTTCACACAGGAAGTCAGCAAGGAGGACTGTACCACAGGCCAAGCTATCCCATTGGTGCTTACGCTGCAGAAACAGATAAAGGAGGTCTCTGAAATGTACGCAGGTGTGGATAAAAAACAGATGCGCAGGAGTTGGCAGAGAGCTTAATCCTTTGCTTATCTGTTAATACATGTTCAAAAAGAGATTGTGCCATTCAAACATTCATTCTTGACCTGTGGTACAAACAGTTACTGGCTACTTTTGTTCCTTTTTCAGATGTGGATGTTTCAACCTACAAGACATGGATTGCTGACCAAGCCTAGAAAAAGAATGGCTGGAAATTAGAGGCCCACTAACATGGAGAAGTTCTGGGGTGCAGCCTACAACTTCTATAGAGGCTGTGGACAGTGCTGTTGGTTCACAGCAGCCAAAATCAACACCAGCAACAATAGGAACTGGAGCAACAGCCTCAAAATCTGCATTTGATTGGTTTCTAAAGGTAGGACTCAAGTCAACTGCAGAGGCGAAGGCTAAAGAGCTGAGAAAGGTGCAGCAACAATGACTATTGAGAGGATGGTCCAGGCCTACCTGGATGACCCAACAGAAGTCTATCTGGATCAAAATCCATTGGTTTATTGGTATATGAAGAGGTGCCAATGGACAGTGCTCAGCAGGCTGGCAATAAAGTATCAGGCTTGCCCTGTAGCTAGTGTGTCTGCTGAGCATGTGCTCAGTGCAGTTGTGACAGTGAGAAGGACCAGTGTGTCACCCCAAAACATCAAGATATTGACCATGATCAAAATTAATCATCACTTTATACCACCAAATTTCAGCATACCTGAAGTACAACGGAAGGTGGATGAGAGTGATGATTGGTCGGACTCAGGTCATGGTAGTGTGCTAGCTGACCAACTTCTGGGTGAATCACTTGAGTTTGAGGACAAACTCTACTTCCCCGACAAGACCTGTGGCACCATAGAACTTTTTACTTTCTACTATGAACTGCTTTGAAGAAAAAAAAAGTAGCTAGCTGGGGGAACCTTATTATTTTATATTGTGTATTGTTGTCTAAATGACTAATGAACTACAACTGTTTTAGGCACATGTATGGCCGAATTGTAGTTGGACCAGTGTACACTGAAGAAGCCCCCAAACTGCCCAAACTCACTTCAGGGAGATTTGAGAGACAATGCTGGCCTCCATTCTGTGCCCATCCTTTCTTTTGTCCCCTAGCAGGACTGCTCCAGATATTTGATTTATAACTTACTGGCCAATTCAATCCTGAATCAAAGAGGATCAACAATGTGCTACTATGCTTGATTGGAACAGGTAAACAGTAATGCTATATGTCTCAATGATTGATATGAGGGGTACTTGTTTCAATGTTTAGATGGTTCGTGTCACTCATCTCTAGTGGTGGCAGATAGTGATAGTGGATGTTTACTTTATATTGTTTACCTATATTATTACGCTGGCTTGTGTTTGTGTTGTGATCGATTTACAGTGTTGGTGGCATAATAATAATGTGTGATAATTTTTTTTTGCTGAAGGTGTTTTTTTCCATCCCCTTTGACACTTAGCAAAATTTGTTTCCCGGCGTTTTCACACTCCTTTGTTTTCTGGGGCTTTGTTTTCTGGGGCTTTGTTTTCTGGTTCACATTTGTCAAAGAAGACCTGACCAGTCCATTTAGCTAACAAACAAAATTCTAGTCCAGAAAAAAGAACTACTCAATGTTTCTCTTGTTGTTAAACACAGCTATGCGCTATAGATCACTGTATCTCAATTGGGTCGAGAGACAAGGGAACAGTTGGTAAGGAGTTGGACATACTAATCTTTAATCAGAGTCTGGAGGATGATGGAAGGAATCAGAGCTTGATTTGACAACTTAAAGAACTGCCAGAAAAAAGAAGTTATCAGCTTCATGGAAATCAACATGGATGATGTGAGGATGAGTCTAAGAGGCCTACTACAATCTGTGGACTGGTGGTCAGAGGTGTGTTGATTACTTGATTTGGGAAATGCAATGTTGCTTAGGGTGTCTGCTGGCTGGCTCAAATGTGAAACTATGTGGTGGTTAGGTGGGGGGCCCGTTGTAGGAAACTGGAGGAAACATACATGTGATGGATGATAATGTAACATTAAACACTCATGCTTACCTTATCGGAGCGCTTCAGGCAGGCACCCAAGAAGACTGACGAGCCAATGCAAGAAGACTGCAGATGCACCACCAAATTTGGCAAGACAGACTAGTCTAATTTTTATTTCCATAGTCTTTTTTTAGAACTGTGTATGTTAGGTTCACCTCAAGATTAATTATATGTACTATGTTGCAAACGTAGGTGACCGAACATTTTTAGATATATACACTGGGGCTGACAGAATGTAAAAGTTATCTCTGTGTCATACATATTCATGTGTTTCTATTCCTCCCATAACAGGCTGCTGATTGTCCTTTCCCAGATGAATATTGCGTTTGTCTTTTTGTCACACCTTTCCCAAAATCCCTTTTCCATCCATTCATGAGATCCTTAACCCTCTACCCCTGTGTTCAGTGATTTATTGAGGTGTTAATTAATAATTTACCCCATTGATTAATCACACACCTGGTGGGTCAGATGTGGTAGAAGCAACCTCAACTCAGTGTGGAGGATCTTCACTGGAGTTCACCTACGTGGAGTGTGACCTCGCTTCCGATGCCTTCATTGTTAGTGCACTAGCATGCTACTACTACACCACCATGATCCCTTGAGAAACTATGCAGTTCTTGCTTCATCCATTCAGGTAAGAGAATTATGGAGCACTGTAGTACTTTTAGTTTAGGCAATATAATTGGCAATGGCAAATCTCTCCACCTCACTGCTATGAGTCTAATTTTGCAGAATGCACTGCAGAGACTAGAATAGTATTAGGACAAGGTTACCCATACCTAACCGCACAAATAATTGTTATACGCTGTCAGCAGATTTAGAAACCATGCTGCGCTAAAAGGAATACATTATCAGCAGGTTTGAAAAACATGCTGCGTAAAGGCTGCAATGCGAAGTTAAACACCCCAAAAAAGAGTTTAGGCATAAAGAACTGTAAATAGCTTTATTTTCCCCATCCCTTACAAAATGAATAAATACCCACCCTTTCACCCACAACTGGCCCACCCCTATCCCCAAGCAAAAGTCCCTTTCCCCAACCAATGTTTCAAAAAACAACTGTCCATTCGTCCATGGTGAATATATAAAAAAGAAAACCCTGCAAAAACCCATTCCCACCCTCTCCACCCACAACAAGTCCCACCCACCAAAATAAAAAGTTAAAAAAGGGGCAGAGGAAGGCACTTGACTAAAGGCAGGTCAGGATTCTTCTGAGGAGCCCCTCCAAATGTGCCTAATGGGCCTCGATCAGTGCCAGCCTTTGAAGGCCGTGGTGTTGGAACATGTTGTCCAAGGGGTAGGGTGGCAGCAGGGATGATGGGATGATGTGACACAGGCGACTGCCTGGCACTGCAGCATAGGTGTTCCTGGGCTGGAGGCAATGGGGCCTGTCGGGGGCCCTGAGTACTGGCAATGACTGCTGCTGCCTACTCTTCCTCAAGGACCACTAGCTGCTGCTACTTGGCCCGTCTGGCCTCCAGCTTTGTCCGCCGGCGCCGGGCTGCTACTTCCTGCTGTGATTGTGGACCAGCAGGAATAGCTATATCAAGAAAGAAAAAAGAGAAATTGTAAACAATGCTTTGTGCAAAACACTTGTTTTACATCATGTAGTGTAGTGGCACAGTAGCAGTACATTTGGTGGTCACCTCAGGCCATTCAATTTTAAGGTGATAACTATCACAGCTACAATATGCATGATAGAGTACAAGTATTCTTCTCTCTCCATTTGTGCTTAATTAATGGTGGCATTGCTAGCTCTGTTGGCACTCTAGTTGTACTTGTTACTGTCTGCAGCTGGGGCAGCTATACTAGAAAATTATTTTAATGCAATGGCCCTGTTCTTCTTTGTACCTGGACTATAAGGCTGATGAATACTAAGACTGAAACACGCCATGTAACATAATATAATCAATCATGCAGACATCCATTCTTCCATAAATAGGCGGTGGGAAAAGCGATGCACTGCAGTACAGGGAGAAGATTAAGGAATGGGATATGGATTTGATTTGCTGCATTTGCATCATCACAGACTATCCCATTCAGGAAAATCAAGGCACTTACTTATGGACCACATTACTCACTGTCCTCATGCCCCTCCTCTACCACACTTTGTAATAACTACTTTTTTCCAAAACAATACATTTGCTTTTCAGTAAGGGAAGGAATCTTCTTAATGTACTCAACTGCAGTTTAAGGTAGAGGGGATTAGGATGGGTAGGTAGAGTACACATTTTACTGATGAATCAGTTCCTCATCATCATGTGCCTAAGGTTTGGCTAGTATGTGGCTTACCCTGGTTGGCAAATGTTAAAAGGGAAAAACTAGAATAGAAGTAAATTTGTTATGGAAGCCCTAATGAATTATATGTTTCACTTGGCTTGAAAAATGTGGCGCAAGGAAAGATTGGATATTTCAAATTATTCAAAAGTCTGGGACAGAACTTAAGAAAGTACTAGGAAATGACTGACACAGTGGGCACTGGGAGGAAAGGGAAACAGACCTAGTTTTTGCATTGTCATGCATTGAAAAGCCGAATGGAACCATGCAGCTGTTAGGTCACCAGGGGTGACACTGGAGAAAGGCCATAGCGAGGGAGGGAGGGTAAATGGATGCTGACCTGGGATACTGCCTCGCTTGAAAAATACCTGCCTCGCTTGAAAAATACTGTGAGTCAAGGGAATATTCTGAAATGCCATCCAAACCTTTGCATCAAACCTTTGATAAAAAACATTCCAAGCAAGTAAAGTAGGTGAGAACGCCCCTATCCAGGAGAGCTCCCTTGTTTCATCATTCCAAGCATTTATCTATTTATCATTGCAAACTTGTTCTTCTATTACTCTTATTCTTCACCCTTGGCTTTGATACACACCATTTAAGCTAAGCTTTACATTCTCTCATCCAGTCCTTCGCCATTTAAAACCATCCAAATTCCAAACATGGCTCTCTATTAACCTTTCACCAACATTCATTTTCTCAATCCCCACCCATTAATCCTTTCATCCATTCACCCATCCAAGAGATCTATCCCACCCGAAGAGTCCGTGCACCCATCCAGTCTTGGAATCCTTTCACCCATATCTCTTTCATTCATCCTTCACTCACCAATGTATCCTATTATCCTCCTCATCACCCACCAATATGATTATTATGTACCCTTTCATCCACACACACATCCTTTCATTCATATTATATTTTACCCATCCATTCTACTTCCATCCTTTTTCAATTTTCCAAAACACATCATAGTTCAAGTTCATTTTAGGAGCCTAAGTCTGCAAAGTTGCAGATAGAAGAGGCCTTTAATACTTAGCTTCTGCTGCATCTGCTAAAGCAGGGTGTTGACTAGTGAGTCAACAACACACTAGTACACTCTGGTAGTGACTATATTACTAATTGTCAATAAGCAAGCGATAGGACTTATCCTTCCACTGCTGCAGCAGAGACTCCCCCCTCATCTGCTCCCACAGCCTCGTCCGCGTTGTTGCTGTCGCTGCTGGCCCCAGCACTGGTGGTCGGTGCGGCTAGAAAAAAACATTACACATTTTAGATGCCACATACGCCTCCCACTATTGTTTTTTTGTAATAGCAAAATACAACCGCAATACATCACTATATTTTGGTTACAGACTTCTCCTGTATCAATTTATCAGGTGGGCATTTTGTTGGTTGGCAATTTTTTAAAAGCCGGGTAGTCAAATAAAAAAATAAAAAAGGTTTTGGTAATAGAGGGACAGAAATAGCTATTGATGAATCTTACTTTTTCAAGAGAAATAAAAGGGTGTACAAATTGGTCAATGAAGGACATATGGTCTTGGGTGGCTAATGCGATGGGGCCATCCTCCTCATATTTGCAACCATGGTGCACGATCATCAACTGCTAGTATACTAATAATACATACACAGCATTGGAGGGTACAAAACAATTACATGACCACATTCAAAAACACTTTTTTCCCTTTTTTAAATGATTGAGCTGCAGCAACAAAAAGAAAGCCTTCTCACGTACCATGTGTAGAATAATTTACATGGGCGTGCAATCTTCAATGCATGTGTTCTCTGAACCTTACCACCACTCCACAAGATAAGATACATAAGGGGAGATGGAAAACTCACTGACAAAGCAGAAGAAAGGAAGTTACATACTAGTTCAGCCAGACAGTTTGAAGAAAAGAAACCTGAACTATAGACAATAAGTAAATAAGATAATGCAGGGATAAGAAGAATTTACGAAACAGATAAAACTAGAAGACAGGCACAGTAAAAGGTAGAACATAATTCTAAGTGTGTAGTGGTAAAACGTAGGGAGATAAATAAATAATAATATTAACAACAACAGGAGGACTTACTGAGGCCAGCAGAGCCATTTGCCCTGGCTCTTGTGGAGGGGTCACCTTCAACTGCCTCGCCCGCCTCGTCACCACCATGCCTCTTCCTGCCGCTGGATGCTGGATGATGTAAGAAAAAAATATTAAAAGATTAGTGGTATTGTTAATAAATAATCTCTCCAAGGATATTTCTTTTTTTAAAGGAAAAGGCAAACACAGTAATATTTCTACATCAGAGGTTCAGAGTGCCTGTATAATAATAATACTAGTATCTTGGACTATCCTATTCCAAATTCCCTGACCCTGTTCCAAATTTCCTACACTACATTTTGAAACTACTAATAAATTTAAATGAATGATTTCTACAGTTCTCATCTCATTCTGAATCTGTCAATGCATAGATTGGATGCATGCAAAGCTACTACACATCACTGGGAAATTGCTTGGCAGTTGGCACTGTACAAGCTACAAATAAAAAAATAAAGGTACAGAGAAGTGAGAAAACATGCAAACTCACTAATTCTAATATTAACAATGGCTATCTTAGACAGGGCGCAAAGGGGGCTCTGCATTACTTCTTAATCAGCCTAAGCAAGTGCCAAAAACAAGTACAATTAGGTAGCACGAGCACCTGTCTAGATGACGATCACATAATATTATATTTGTAACATAAAGTTAATTTAACTACGTGTCAGCAGCATGCTTGCTATTTGGGAAGAAACAATTAGCATAGAACACATAGATCAAGGATGTCGGCCCACCTGTGCGTCAGCTGTTGCTAGGTGCGCTGGACCCCAGAGCTGCGGCGCACAGCCCGGCGCACCCTCTCCCAGCGTTGTTGGGGCTCCCGTAGACCAAGGTGGAGGGGAGGTGGGGCTGCACATAGAAGACAAAGGCCGCCACCTCCACCTCTGAAAATATGGGGTGGGGCTGCACCCCTTCATGCCGCCCACAAGGAAGGTGGCTGATGCTTGCATTTTGGGGGCCTTGCTGTGGCGTTGGAGACTTGGGGGAAAGCGGGAAGGGATAAAGAGGGGTTAGGAAGAAAGAAGGGGAAAAAAATTAAGCAAAAAGTAAAATAGTTGCAAAAAAAACAAAAATTAGGAGTAAAGTTAAAATATAAAAAGAGAAAAAGAATAAAAAAGAAAGTAGGGGAAATTGGTTTTAAAAGTGGGGGATGGGAGATATATAGAGAGGATATAACTAGGCCTAAACACCATAACATGCAAAAAAAACAAGATGGCCCGTCCATGGGAACCGCGTGCTGCCATTAGAGCAACAATTCCAACACGAGGATGTACTCTGCGTTGCCAGTGATGTTAAACGTCACGCGAACAGGCACTGCAAGAATCTCTGCCCGCTATCGGAACTCTGCGTAGTGCGAAGAAGTTTCTTTGCGACTTCACAGAGTCCCCCCAAGCCTAGAGATTATTGTTCCTGCTAGAGAGAGATGAGTTTTGTCTAGTAGCGGTATTTAACTCACCATAAAGTAGCACAGAGGGTTAATATTCCTGCTGCAAAGAACAGATTATGTGGATGGACAGCTCAGTGTATTAATAAAGAAAGCCTTTACCAGAGCTTTAAAACAAATTGAATGTATGTGAGATAGGTGCTATGAAGAAATGAGGGGCACATTTGCGTGGTGGTAGTGAGGGAATCCAAGGAGGAAGTCATTGTGTGTGTGTGTAGGGGTTGCCACAAAATATTGTTGTACCGGGCGCCACCAGCACTAAAGTTGGCCCTGAGTATGAGCATTTTCACTATGGCTATCCTCCCCATCAATGAATGGTAACGGCATCCAGAACCTGCTAGTGCACCTCAATTTTCTCATCATCCTCCCCAAGTTGCCTTCAATTAGGGCTTTATCTGTGTGATATACCAACACTCCCAGGTATTTGAATGAATAAACTCTCCACTTGTGTCTTATCATTAGGAGTACCTGCTACGCACCTTCCATCATGGGTTGCAGTGTTGATGCACAAACCGGAGTGGTCTCTAAATTCATCCGATATACTCATGACCTCTAGTAGTATCAGACTCATCCCATAAAAAAAATCAGTGTCATCTGTGTCAACGTGCAATCTGTCCCTAAGGCGAAATCCACAGTCTGCCTCCCTACTTCTAACTTGGCATGCCAGTGGCTCAATGGCGATGGCAAAAAATAAGAGGCAATGGGGGCAGCCCTGCCTGGTTCCTCTAATAACAGGGAACTGATCTGATATTATTCGACCCAGTCGTACTCGAGCCACTGGGTCTGTATATAAGACTTGAATCCATCTCCAGAATCCACCTAAGTAAGTACGGCCCCCACACCCATTCTTCACAATAATTGAATAAGGTATGGCCAACCCAAGGTGTCAAAATCTTTCTCTATATCGAGAGAGATTGGCAAGTGTTGTGAACCCTCCTCTCGAGCACTGCCTATTAAACTGAAGGATGTTTCTGCCTCACCACATGCTCTCGAACAGTATGTCTTCAAGATCCCTGTGCTTCCCCTTCAAGTCCTTTAGGGTGTGAGTATACCCCTGCCTTGTTCAAGCTCCATTTTTGCTTGCCTGATCACTCACTATGTATTCAAAATGTGCCTACTCAGCCCCTGTCAGACTCCATATGCAATCTTTATACATGTACCCCTCACCACCACCCTAAAGGCGTGCTATTTCACCAAACCATCACAGGGTGTCCCTTTGTTCTCCGCAGAACAGTCAGTAATCACATTGTCCTTGAAGGGTGCATCCTGTAATGCACGGACATACAGGTGCCAGGTTGGAATCCTTGTCAAATTTCTGCCCCACCCCACAGTAAATTTGAGAAAACTAAGGTCAGACAATGTATGCCCAAGGTACCCCATGTCTATAGCCTGTGGGGCAGGTGAGGGCCAACCGAGTATGAATAACTCAAACCTAGTATGAAGTTTGTGTACTCTGGAATAAAAGGAATATTGCACCTGGGTTGCGTGCAAACTCCTCAAAGCATTCTACAAGTCTCAGACCTTTGTCCAGTCCCAGAAGTGACCGTGGGGTGGTTTCCTGAAACAGCTGAGTAAATCTGTCCAGCTTTAAGTCGAGCATACAGTAAAAGTCACCTCCCCATTTACCGGGAGAGGTCACATCTTGAAACATTGAGGGGATCATAGTGGTTAGTGTTCGGAGGATAAACCGCTACTAAAGTCAGTGGAGCTTCATCTCACGCCCTCTCCACAACCACAGATCTACCTTACGGATATATCTGACTGTTTTAAACAAGACACAGGGTAGTTGAAACTATCCAAATCAAGACCATCCCCCATGACAAACGCTGAGTATGTGGTATCTATTGACTGTGTCTTCAATCTTTGTAATTCCACTGCATTTGTGTCTCTTCTACACAAGCTATGTCAATGTGTCAATGTTTTAAGTATGTGTATACTTTGTTGCATTTGATAGGCATGGCTATGCCCACCACATTCTATGTCTAACACTCACTACTGTCACGTCATTCCAAATGTGCTTGCAGTTAAAGAGCGTGCACACATCATTCCAAATGTGCTTGCAGTTAGAGCCTGCAATGGTACCCTGCATCTGCACCCCCATCAGGATGAACTGGAAAATAGGGCAAAATAGAGGCAGCCATAGAACAACAATGCTCATTAACTATACCAACTCTTTCAAGCCTGTAAGGTAGCAACTGGCTCCCTGAAACATACATAATGACTTATGGGCTGTAATGTCCATGCCCCTCAGTTGAACCAAGTCTACTGGCGTATGTGAACAGTGCCTGCTTAGCCTTATATTGGTCATAATTCTGCTCCATTGTGATGTTTCTCCCTGCACCCTAAATCTGACAGATGCTAGAGTATGGCATAATCTATGTTTATGATGTGCAAGGGTCAGTTAGGCATCCCTCCCTCTCCACCAGTCCCCCCCTCTGGTGTACCCTATATGATAGTGTCTGCAGCTCTTGGTGTCTTGACTGGTCTCTCTGGAGTCCGAGCTCGATTCTTTTCCAGACGGTGTTGTGTCCATCTGCGTTTGACTATAGGTCAGGACCTATATCAGTATTCGGACGCTGTCTTGAGCCACCTGCTCCATTGTGGGTCTGCTATTTGGTCTCATGTTCCTACATTTCCTGACAGGTCATGTGGACCAGCTAGCTCGTGATCCATGTTTCTCTTGGGGAACCTCTACTTTTTTAGACTGTAGCCTCCTGATATGTTTAGAAGAACAGAATTTCCTTTAGCAGGGTACATCAGGGCATACTTGCGTCCAATCTGATGCAGCTGTTTCTTCACCCACACGAAGGAGCTCCTCAGACACTGGACCTCAGATAGGTAGTCATTGAAAATGTTTATTACATAATCCACTAAGGACCTTTAGTATTGGAGATTTGCAAATTGAGATCTGTGTCTCTATAAAAGAAAAGACACACCACCATTGCGATGCACATTTCCACAATGGCCCATCCAGGTTGCACGGCACATCTGGGCACCGATCACCACCTCCAGGGCCAGCACACACAGGGATCCCAAAAGTAAATCTCGGATTCCATCTCAGCGCCACATGGCCCCTCCAGACACAGTGTGGGGTGGATGTCCTTCCAGACATAGAAGCCGACCACAGCTCTACGCCACCTTAGTAATGTCTCCAGCTATCATAGGGTGGCAGACCCTACCACAGAAGGGTGCCCTCCATCACCTCTCTGTTCTACTGTGCTAACAGTGGTGCTACAGAGCTATCGCTGAACCTTAGCCTCTCATAAGCTCCCTGGGCCACTCCATTCTTTGGCACCACCATTCCTCACTGCGGCTTCAGGCCTGCTCCTGGCCCTCCAGCTCCGTCAGCGTCCACTAGTCTGGGCGACACCTCTTCCAGGTGTGCACTTGCATGCAGGATGAGGGCGGATGCTTGTCAGGCATGGTTGATTGCCTGGAGCTCAGAAGTAATGCTAATTATACTGTTACCATCTTGGACACTGACAATTCTGCTTAGTAAATGTACGTACTGATTTCCATGTTGCAGCTTTACAGATGTCACGAATAGGGACATTTATTACCTATGCAGTAAAAGCTGCTTTACGTCTTGTGGAGAGAGCTTTGGGTTTTCCTGGTAATGGTTTGTTTGAAATTTGGTAACAAGGAATACAAACCACTATTCATCTCACAATGGATTGTTTGGAAGATTCCAGCCCTTATCTAATGTGATCAAAATGTACAAGTAACCGTTTAATTTTACTGATATCTTTGTTTTCCCTTGATAAAACTGTAGCACTCCTTACACTTCTAATGAGGTAACATCTCTCTCTGCTCCTGTAGTCAGATTAGAGAGGAAAGTTGTTAAGGTAATAGTTTCATTGATGTGGAAATCAGACACCATATTAGGTAGGTCACCATAAAAAGGTGAGTTCTTACCATATTGTAAAGGAAGACAGTAAGCAATTCAGCTGCTGTGATTTGCTGATTTATCTAGCTGAATTCACAACACTTACAAAGGCAGTTTTCCAGGAGAGGTGCTGTAATGGTACTTCATGAAAAGGTTCAAAAGATGATCTCAACAATCTTGACAGTACTAATTTGAGCTCCCATGGTGTAGATGACCTTTTCAATGCCTTCTTAAGTAGTCCCAGAAAATCTTTAATCATTGGAATTTTAACGAATGAAACTTGCTCTGGCAATTTTTTATATGCCATTATAGTAGCCAGGTGGATTTTTATAGAAGTGATTTCTAGATTTAATTTGGCTTAATACAGCATGTAATGTAGTATCACTTCTTGGCATGAAATAGGATCATGGACCAGATGTACGACACATGTCACCAGTTGCAAACAGCCCAAAATTGGTTTCCCCTATGTACCAGCCCTATTTTGGGAGTCAGTAGTCATTACCAACTCGCAAAATAGGGCTTGCGAGTCACTATTAAGGAGAGGCGTGTAGAGGGTGTCCCTTCCTAAAAGCGAGTTGCACTGGTATGTTTGAATGTTTTGCAACCAGGAATTCGGTCACGAAACATTAATACTTTACCGACTCCTCAAAGGAGGCAGTAAGCCATTTGCAAATGGGAGGGTGTCCCAATGGAACCCCTCCCCCTTTGTGAATGGGGGCACCAACATTTTTTCAGAGACGACAAGGACCACTCCCCATTCTAAAAAAAAATAAAAAGAAAACTTTTCATTTTTATTTTGAAATGCATCCAGTTTTCCTTTAGGGAAAATGGTCTTCATAAAAAAAAAATCTGTTTTTTAGGTAAAGCACGCAAGCGCTTTGACCTGTTGAAAGTATTGTGGGCTTTTAACCACACCCATGTCACGCCTATCACTTTCACTCATACATGGCTTGCATTTAAAAATTCACTTGATATCCTTGGTAAATTCTTTAAATTTGTCCCACCTTGAGGCTGTTTTTGTCACGCCTTGCAGACTGCCCCGTTTCATGGAATATTGCACGATTGCCGATATACTTCAGCATGGGCAAACGATTTCTTTTGTTTCTCCCCTTCGTGCTGCATGGCGGCCATGGCGCACTCAGTGCAAACAGGCAAAACAGCATGAACTCGATATTGGATCACTGGTCACATTGTTCACAGTTACCTAATCAGAGTAATTTCTTGTGTCTCTCTGCTTAAAACACTCGAAATTGGTGAATGCTTTACGTAAAACAGGAAAAATCAAAGTAAAAGCGGCTCCCCCGGCACAGCAGGAGAGCCAATACTACAATATTCAATGCACTCGGGAAAACTCAACCCATAATGCTTTGCAGGGCATTCCTTTTACAAAACATTTTTGCTCATAACTCAGCCTGTGGGGGTCGTAGGACAATGCGACCACCACCAAAACATTCACAACAATGTGCTCTTGCTGTCTTGGTCATCTCTGGGTTCCCACACTAGGTTAGTGGGGATAACAAAACAATAACCCCTCCCACGATTTAGTGTCTGTTTAAGCTTTCTCATGGTTGGAACTTTTGCTTTACAGCTGGGAGGTGATTGTGTTTTATGGGACTTGTTTGTAATATAATTATTATAGCCCTGCTACCTCTCAATATATGTAATGCACTATGCTCTCTAGGATCTAAATATATGGTTACATTGCATTATTTATTGCCATTTTCTTTTTGTGTTTTGCCCTCTGGGGGTTAACTATATAGTTACATGTGCATCTTTCTTACAAATGCTAATTTCACTGTGGTGTCCTCTAGGGGCTGTTCTAAGCATTATAGTCATATCAACATATTAAAATATTCATTGAACAGAAACATGTCACATAATGCTTTGCAAAGCATTAATTTTACAAAACATTGTTGCTCATAACTCAGCCTGTGGTGGTCCTAGGACAATGGGATCACCTTCAAAACATTGACCACAATGTGCTTTTTCTGTCCACATCATCTCTCGGTCCCCACATTATGTTAGTGGGGACTACTAAATATTAACCACTACCACCATTCATTATCCTTTTAAGCTTTCACATGGTTAGAGCTTTTGTTTTACAACTGGGAGAAGTTATATTTTATGGGCCTTGTTTGTAATATTATTGTCACAGTCCTGCTAACCTTGAGAATTTGTAATGCACTATGTCCTCTAGGGGCTAAACATATGGTTACACTGCACTGCTTTGTTACATTATTTTTTTATGTGGTTATGCTGCTTGCAGGGCATTACTTTTACAAAACATTTTCACTCATAACATCATCTCTGGGTCCCCACACTAGGTTAGTGGGGACCACAAAGTAATAACTCCTCCCACCATTCAGTGTCTTTTAAGCTTTCTCATGGCTACTTTTGTTTTACAGCTTGGAGAAGTTTTGTTTTAAAAGCCTTGTTTGTAATATCATTGCAGTACGCCTGCTAGCCCTAAAAATGTCCTCTAGGGGCTAAGTATATGGTTATACTGCATTAGTTTCTCCTGTTTTTTTCCATGAGGTTATCCCCTCTCTCTGGGATTTGTTTTGAGCATTATAGTCTAATGCTAAAAGTTTATTTCTGATAAAGGTCTATATGATAATTGTATATGATTTAATAATCTCTCATTACAATTATGGCCATAATTCAGGCCAACTTAACATCCTTATTACACTATGACTGTTTGAACACTCTTGATATGTTTGAGTTACCCTTCTAGTTTATTTCTCCACTGTGGCTGTCTTGTGTCTTTTTTTAGGGAATTGTGCTAGCTAGCCAGCAACTCTGATGGTGGGGTGGTGAAAGTGGTATTCTATTGGAATTAGCATGGCAGATTTAAATTAAGATGCTAAATGGCACCATTTTCACTTTTTGCTGCACATAGTGAATAAGGTAAATGGAAGTGCTTTAGTTATATGCAAGGCCAATGGAATTATATGGCAGGAAAATACGAAATTCTGAGGCAGGGTTGACCAATTTATATGGCAAGGAAAGTCCATCTGAATTCACAATGCCAATAGATCTAACTCAAGCAAATGTGAGACCTATTGCATTGCAAATGCTTGTTTAAAAAGCAATCACAAACATGGTGGTCTGCTGACCCCAGCAGGTCCCCATCCCTGTGCATGCCGGCCATTACCAATGGGTTGCAAATTGCAACCTGCCTCATGAATGTTAATGAGGCAAGTCCTGTGCGACCCCTTAGGGAATCGCAAACGGTAGCTCAGACATTTTTGTACATCAGTGTTTGCTAATCACAATTTGCGAGTCACTAAAAAATGCAAATTGCAAACACTGAGGGTCGTACATCTGGCCCCATGTCTTTTACTGTAGTACCCGATGCAGAGTATCTTCCATTTTAGTGCATTACATGATCCCGGTGAGGGCTGTTTTGCCTCCTTAAGTTTCTCAATGCATTCCTGAGGAAGATTCAAATGTGCGTATAGCTTGACTTCAAAAGTACATGAAGCCAAATTCAAGCATTGTAGGCGCAGTGTTGGACCTGGCCCTAAAGTCTGGTCAAAAGATTTGATCTGGAAGGTACTCTTCGGTGTTATGAGATTGATAGAGCTAAAATGTCTGGGTACCACCACTGTCTCTGCCAATCTGGTGCTTTAGGAACACTTTCATTGATTTGCATGGCTTCACAATCACAGATGGTATTGGTAGGATCAGAGGAAAAGTGTAGGCAAATAGCGTTGACCAACTGATCAAAAGGGAATTGCTAATTGAGTCCCATTCTGGTGCCCTGGATGCAAAGTCTCAGGCCCATATTTATACTTTTTAGTGCCGCATTTGTGTCATGTTTTGACGCACAAGCAAGGGGCAACAAGGTTAAGACAGTTGGCTCTTCAAGCAATATACATCCCAAGTACTCAGAACCAAGAAGCAGATTTTTTTCAGTTGACATCCCAATCAAAACCATGACTGGGTCCTTAACAAAGAAGTTGAACAAAATGTCTTAGAAGGGGATTTCCAGCATTAGGCTTATTTGCCACAGCAAAAAACTGAGGCCCATATTTATACGTTTTTAGCACCACATTTGCGCCATGTTTTGAAGCAAATGCAGCGCAAACTTCCAAAATACAATAGGGGAAAAGGGGAAATAAAAAAATCTGCTTCTTGGTTCTGAGTACCTGGGATGTGTATTGCTATCAGTGTGATCCCTATGGCCAAGGCCCTATGCCACATGTTTTGTGCTTGAAGAGCCAACTGTCTTGACCTTGTTGCCCCTTGCTTGTAGGTATCCTGCCTGATGTCGTCTGTTTGAATTGTGATGTTTCTTGAATACAAAAAGCATAGAAATGATTTGAGGGCAAGTGGTAATGCCTTCAGTTCAAATAGCTCAAACATTCAAAAGGTTATTATGACATGTCTTCTCCTCTCTTGACTGCAGACCTTAGATCCTTAGTTAATTTGGATGGGATCCCCATCTTGACTGTAAAGCATCTGTCACTATGGCCCATTTTGGAATGTTCTATTAGAAGAATACCCCATTCCGTAGATTCTGATTGTTGCACCACCATGCTAGTGATTCTGTTGCCTGGGTTCTAATGATTAATTGGTCCTCCCAATTGTTTTTTTCCTGCAACCACTGATTCTTGAGACAATGCTGCAGGGGTCTCTTGCATTTGGAAGTGTGTATAAGCAGGGTACCATGTGTCCTCGGAGGGATGCGACTATTGAGTTGTAGGAGTGGTGTTTTTCCTCAACTCCAAGCCTTTCTTCTGGATTGATGTCTCTTGCTAAGGATACATCTATTTTTCACTCACAGAAATGTAGGACATTAGACTGGCACTGGAATTGATTTGGCCATGTTGATATTTAAGCCTAGTATCTTTAGCAGTCTGGCAGCAGTTTTGAAGTCTTGAGCTGCTTTTTGTTACGAGTCTGCTTTTATGAGTTGTCTAAGTACAGGTAAACAAATATTCATTTACTTCTTAAATGACTTGCAGCATCTGACATGCACTTTGAAAATTTCCAGGAGAAGATTTAGGCCCATATTTATACTTTTTGACGCAAACCTACCGCCATTTCAACGCGCCAGCTGGGCGTCATATTTAAGGAATGACGGTAGCCGGCGCTGCGGCCTGGTTAGCGTCAAAATAAATTACTCGAACCGGGCAGCGGAGGCGTACCGAAGACTGGGGGTTATGCGTCAAAGAATGGTGCAAGCCAGGTTAGACTAGCGTCATTTTTTGATGCACAACCCCCATGGAAATGACTCCTGTCTTAGCAAAGACAGGAGTCATGCCCCCCTGCCCAATGGCCATGACCAGGGGACCTCAGTCCCCTAGGCATGGCCATTGGGCACAGTGGCATGTAGGGGGGCCCAAGTTAGGCCCCCCATGCCACTCTAACAAAAACAAAAAATTGTACTTACCTGCACTCACTATGGATGGGTCCCACCATCCATGGGTGTCCTCCAGGGGTGGGCTAGGGTGGCAGGGGGTGTCCCTGCGTGCAGGGAAGGGCACCTGTGGACTGCTTCCATGGTCTCCCACAATGGGAAAGAGCCCACAGGTCCCTAAACGCCTGCCCTGACCCAGGTGTTAATTTTTGACGCAAATCGTGTCTTACGTCATTTTCTGGCTCCGCCTACCAGCCGTGCGCCATTTATGCCCGGTTGGATAAATATAGCGCACACCTGTTTAAGTCATTTTTTGGACAGGAATGCCTACCTTGCATGTCATTAACGCAAGGCGGGTTCACGCATCCAGAAAATGACGCACACTGAGATATTTTGACGTTAGCGGGGTCTAGCGTCAAAGAATAAATATAGTCTTAGTTTTGCGCAGAATTTGCGTAAAAAAAATGATGCAAATCCAGTGCAAGCAGAGTATAAATATGCCCCTTAATCTGAATGGAAAGACAGAGAATCTCAGGTTTTTCCTGTGTCAATCTACAGGAATGTGGAGATACAAGTCTTACAGATCCATGGAACAGAGCCAATCATTTCTTTTGATGTAAGGAGAAATCTGAATAATTCTGAGAATGTATTTGTTGAGGTACTGGAGATCTTATATTGGATGATACTGCTTTTTTTCATACTTTTTCAATACTTAGGACTACACAGGATACACAGCTTTGTTTTCTTGTTCTGATGGTGCTCTCTCTACTGTTCCTTGGCTAATAGGAGCTGAGATTCCTCCTTCAGTGTATGGATTTGCCACTGGTTTTAGTGGAGTAGGCGATTAAATTGACGAAGTGAATCAAGTAACCTTGTCTTATGGTGCTCAATACCCATAACACAAATTTCTTACCTTTGGTAACGCCTTATCTGGTAGAGACAGACTAGCTGCAGATTCCTTATCTTAGAATTCTCCCCAGGCGTCAGACTGGATCTGGAAATTTTACCTCAGCAATACCTGTGCGTGTCAGTAGAGGGTGTTGATTGACTCCGCAGTGACGCAGTTACCGGACATGACATCAGCAGAGTCTATATATTACCTCCTTTGATGCGCTGACGTCAGTTTCTTCGGTGACTAGAATCCACACAACAACGCAGAGCCAGAGAGAAACTGGCAGTGAAATAGTGTATATGCCAACTAGGAATGGAAAGGACATGTAGTTAGAAGAACAAAAACAATAAAACATCAGAGAAAACCCCAAGCGAGACTGAAGAGTACACAGTTCGCAAGCGGGGAGGATGGGTGGGTCGATAAGGAATCTGCGGCTAGTCTGTCTCTCAACCAGACAAGGCGTTACCGAAGGTAAGTAACTTCTCCATCTGGCAGGGACAGCTAGCCACAGATTCCTTATCTTAGAATTAGATACCCAAGCAATCCCAATCCAGGAGAAGGGTAGTGAACAGATCTCACCAGTCTCGCAAAGAACAACCTGGCAACGAAAAGGAGATAAACCAGGCACAAGACAGACATGGTGAGAAGATAATGTAAGTTACCCACAGGAAAAGATGAATGGCATATCGATAGGGGACATGCTAAGTCAGGACTGGAAAGGAAAGTCCCCACAGGGAACGTGGCAGCTGCCATGACAAATGGGGTAGTTAGAGATGCTAATAATCAGCGGCATAAAGAAAAAAGGGTAAACAAGTCCAATGAACCTTGCGAGAGAGGCACATATAACATGAAAAGAATAGACTGAAAAGATGCCAGAGACACAAAAATAGGTACCAGAATGACTAGAGTAAACATGCAAAGGAGAACAGAATGGGACAGCACAGCAGCAGGGCATATATGGGAAAACACACAAGCCAAAGCAGAAGGCCACGATGCACCAAAGGAAAGAATAGAACACTCAAAAGTGTACAAGACAAGCACTAATGTTTGCCCTAGAAGAACCAGGAGAAAATATCTTCAGAACCGAACGGGTCACCAGAGTTGGCAGGACAAGAAATGTCCCGCGCAAAAAGTGTAGAGCTGACATACACAGTAAACAAAGCATGGCATTAGAGCAGGGCTAGAGACAATACCTTTGAAGTGGAAATGGTACAACATAGGGTAAAAGAACTTAATGTTCCTGTGTGTACACAATACAAAAAATGACCCTGATAAAAGAAATGAAGTGGAAGAAGGAACCCCTTTCAACAAAAACAGCCCTTAAGTGACAACAAATGCAGCCATGCATGGGAACAGATAGTGGAATAATCAGCCGCTCAATAAGGGGCCGACAGAACTGTGCAGCACAGAAGCACAGAACGGAAGAAAGAAGCAAAGCAAAAAATGGGATAAATCCATGGAAAAGGAATTGAACCAGCCATGGCAACCAGAGAAGTAGACCAGGGTATAAAATTAACAAAGAAAATGAAGACATGTCATACAGACAGACTCAGAATAGAGCCTAAACCACTAAGTGTGAGGGTGTATGACCGTGGCCATGAGGAAACAAAAATTCTGGGGATTAGGAACAACCAGAGGATGACAATGTGGCTGGGAACTTGGAAGGTGAAAATGGAAAACACCTACTGAGCAGAAACAAAGATAGCATCACCCCGAGCCATAAAATTTATGATGCCTGGGGAGGAGCCGTAGGAAACAGTGGCCCATATTTATACTTTTTGACACAAACCAGCGCTGGTCAAAAAATTTACCGCAGGCTAACGCCATTCCAACGCACCAGGCGGGACGCCTTATTTATGGATTGACGTTAGCCGGCGCTGCGGCCTGGTTAGAGTAAAAAAAAAATGACTCTAACCGGGCAACGCAGGCACAGGGAAGAATGGGGAATGTGCGTCAAAAAATGGTGTAAGTCAGGTTAGAGTCAAAAATCATGGCTCTAACCGGACTTGTGCCATTTTTTGACACACAACCCCCATTGAAATGACTCCTGTCTTAGGAAAGACAGGAGTCATGCTCCCCTGCCCAATGGCTATGTCCCCTGGTCATGGTCATTGGGCACAGTGGCATGTAGGGGGTCCCAAGTTAGGCCCCCCATGCCACTTAAATAAACAAACAAAATTACTTACCTCTACTTACCTGGGATGGGTCCCCCCCATCCATGGGTGTCCTCCAGGGGTGGGCGAGAGTGGCAGGGGGTGTCCCTGGGGGCAGGGAAGGGCACCGTTGGACTACTTCCATGGTCAGAGACCATGGAAATGAGTCCACAGGTCCCTTAACAAAAATGGCGCAAATCAGGCTGTGCGCCATTTTTTAAGGCCCACCCCCTCCTGTGTGTCAAAATGACACAGGAGTATAAATAAGGCGCACATGCCTTAAAGTCATTTTTGGGACGGGAACTCCTACCTTGCATGTCATGAACGCAAGCCGGTTTCACGCATCCAGAAAATTATGCACACTGCTGAATTTTGACGTTCGTGGGGTCGGGCGGCAAAGTATAAATATGGTGCTAGGTTTGCGCCAAATTTGCGTCAAACATTTTGACGGAAATTCAGCGCAAACAGAGTATAATTATGGGCCGGTGTCCATAAATAGGTGAACAGGCAGTCATGAGACATGTGTAGGGAAACAACCCCCCAAAGGAGTGCACAAAGGGGGAGCCAACCAACCTCACGACACCCAACAAACCATTGATAATGGAAGGAATACCGACAACACTAATAAAGAGATGGCACACATCCCAAGCCATCACGGTGGACAATGAAAGAAAGGAGGGAGTCTACAGAGAAAGTCGTAGGCAAGCATGTACAAGCCAGGGTTGTAACCACGACCCCGCCACCCCTGCAGGAGTGAGAGGAAACAATAAAGCAGGGCGCTAGAATAACATACAACAGAACAAGGAATGCCCTTGTAAAGGCAGGAAAGAGAAAAGGTACAGCCTCTGGAAGAGGTAGTACTGGAGTAGAACACAAAACATCCTGCATGAAAGAGAGAGACCATGAGCAAAATGTCACAGGGACTACAATCCCCAGGAATGTCCCGAAAGGAACAAGACAGGTGACATAGTTGGGTTTGGACCGAATGGGAACAAAGGGAAATCAAGAGAAGTGAGCAAAGGTGACCTTCTGGTGGATAGAACTATTCCCTTTATTTATATTTTTTTTATAGTCATTATGTATTGTAAAAATAAATAAACACGAGGTGAGTGACCACCGACACCCACCAAGACAGGAGGAAGACACATGAGAACCTGCAAAAGGCACCAATATGGTCCTGCAAGCAAAGAAAGAAAAGCAGGCCAGGAAAGCTGAAAGAAAACTGTAGAGACAAGGTCTATTATAGATCCCATGGAAGAGATGAGGAAAAACCCTTCAGTAGAAGAAGAGTAGCAAGATAGCGCCAATGGCAGTAATCCTAAAATAAGTTAGGAAAGAAGTGGCTCCCAGAGGAGTACAAGAACATATCCTTTTTTATTTTTTTTATTTATTGTTTTATTTATTAATTATTGCATGAATACAGAACAGAACACAACACAAACGGCCCCTTGTTTATAGCAACAAGTTATACCATAGTACAGCCCTCCTCAGCCTCAGATTATATCCTGTTCGACAGGGCTCCAAGCTCCACCGCAATGTACATCAAGTTCTGTAGTATCATCACCGGCCCAGATCGTCGGCCGTCAAGACCAGTACAGTCCGCGTGTAGAGTCCAGGAGGGATGTCATAACCAAATATCGAGGCCAAAGTAACAAGAAAAGAATAACAAAGAAGATAGGCAAAAAAGGCAGGCAAGGCGCGCAAACCGGAGTGCACCAGCCAGCTTCAGCTATGCACAGACCACAGGACGATCAGGAGGAGTGAGGAAGGGCATCAGAGCGCGAGCAAACGCACATCATTCCGCCTGCTCATTTAAGGACACCAGGTATTCACGCAGAGGAGCCCAAATATCCTTCGGTCAAGAGCCTTCAGGCATAAGCTTCCAAAAAATCATCAGCTGATCTTGGCAAAAGGCGCCGTCTCGTAACCATTCAGACCCACGCGGCGCTCGCCCCCTACCCCAACACATTGCAACTCTGTGCTTAGCTAGCAACAGAAGCAGGCCCACCAACCTTCTATGAGGCCCACTGATCTCATTCACACACCCAAGCAGCGCAACCCTGGGGGAGATGGGTATCTCTTATCCAGTTACCTCAGCGATTTTATGCAAAACCTCCACCCAGAAGGCATGGACCTCAGCGCAGTCCCATGCAAGATGCAGAAAACCAGCGTCTGGAGCACGCCAGCGCTCGCAGCACGCATCCGCCGCAGACCCATGGAATGAAGCCCGCTAGGCGTGTGATATAAATGATGTAGAAACTTAAAATGCAGCAGCTGCAGCCTATAATTCTGGGACAGCGCTCTCATATGCACATAGCAACTCCGCCACGTTTCCTCCGTGATAGGTTCACCCACGTCCCTCTCCCATCAGGCCCTAGAAGACACCCCAATGCCACCCCGCTGTTCCTGAATGCAATTATATAATTTGGTAACTAGTTTACGCGGCGACTGCGCGCAGCACAGCACCTCCAAAGCACAGCACTCCGAGGGAGCCCCCGGCAAGCCAGGGAACCGAGCCCGCAGCATAGCACAGACCCTGAGAGCATACATCCGATCCAGCGCAGTGACGCGTCTATCACCGAGTGCCTCCGAAGGGGTAATCAAACGACCATCCACAAACCAATCTCCCAGCTCCGTTAAGCTGGCATCCTGAAGAAATCCACCCACTCCACCATCCCGAAACATCTGGGCATCAGCAACTGCCATAACAGGCAGCAAAGGAGCAAACGGTGTGTCAACACCAGAACACTGCATCAGCGACCCCCACGCTCTCGCCGTGCGCGCCACCGTGTCGACACCCCTAGGACGAGGCCGAGCCGGGCTTCCGAGCACGCTCATCAACCCATCGGGCCACACCACATCACTTTCAGGTGCCAAATGCGGCAGATATCGAATCGGACGCAACCAATAATGTGCAAAGTGCACTTGTGCACAGTTATAATATAACTCCAAATCTGGAGCAGCAAGTCCACCTAACTCAAACGGCAGCGTCAGCCTCTCCCAGGAAATGCGAGGTTGGCTACCCGCCCACACCAAACGGATCAGAGCAGAGCGCAGACGCCGCAGGAAACCCCTCGTGAGCGGAAGCGGGAGGTTAACTAACAGGTACAAAAATTTGGGGAGAACCACCATCTTCACAATAGCAATACTCCCAATCAACGAGAGCAGTAAGGCATGCCAAGCCTCAACCTTCTCCTCCAGCCACGACATTGCAACACCGTAATTAGCCAGCCAAAGAGTGTCAACATCGCAAATCAACTGGACCCCCAGATAACGCACCGGACCCTCCGCCCATGCTATGGGATATCGAGAGGCGAACGATGCCACTCCCGGATTCAAAGGCAGGACCACCGACTTGGACCAATTGATCGTGATGCCGGAGAAAGTGCCGGAGAAAGTGCCAAAGTGCTCATCTAACAAAATATCTACATTCTGACCAGGGTTCCGCACATATAGCGCAATGTCGTCTGCATACATAGACACCAAGACGGGTCTCTGTCGGAACTGCAAACCTCTGTCGTTATGTCTCTGCCGCAACCCCGCCGCAAGAGGCTCCATCGCCACCGCAAAAAGTAATGGGGACAATGGGCAACCCTGACGCGTTACACGGGCAACAGGAAATGCGGTCGACACACTCCCATTTAACCACAGCCGAGTAGTGGGCAGAGTGTACAATAATCTAATCAGCTTCACAAATCGCATGCTGAGGCCCACCTGGGCCAGGAGCGCAAACATATACTCCCATGCTAAAGAATCGAAAGCCTTGGTGGCATCTAAATACACTGCAGCCGCGCTGTCGTCTACCTCCATTGAGCCAGCAACTGCAAAAAACGTATGTAAGTTGTGACATGTGGACCTCCCAGGTACAAATCCCGACTGATCCGGAAGCACCAGTCGAGGAAGCAGCAGCTGCAGACGTGCTGCGATCATTTTGGCCAGGATTTTGGTGTCAATATTGATCATGGAGAGTGGACGATACGAGTCACAGCAAGCCAGGTCCTTCCCGGGTTTGAGGATCGTGACTATCAGTGCTTCCCTGAGCGAGGCAGGGATGATCCCAGCCTCCAACGACTCCGCGTATACCTCCAAGAGATGTGGGGCAAGAATATCCGCATATTCTTTATAAAACGCGGGGGTCAGACCATCAGTACCAGGAGATTTGTCGCCAGGCAGGCCGTGAATCGCCACAGTCACCTCCTCCACGGAGAACGGAACATCCAAGTACGACCGGTGAGCCTCGTCAAACCACACCAACGCAACATCAGCAAAGTACGCCTGCGCCACCGTCGCGTCCAGTCCCACCGGAGCAGCATATAGCTGCGCAAAATACTCTGTGAAAACTTCCATAGCGATGGGCCCGGGCGTGCCTTTCCATGAAACAAACTTCTCTGAAGGAGGCCTCCTCATACAAGGACACCTCTCATCGGAGCTCTGCCAGCACCTCGCCCGACCAACTCACCACCAGACGCCGCTCCAGCTCCGCAATCCTCCCCTCCAGATCTGCCAGTTCCCGCCACAGGGTCCTCAACATTCCATGCTGTTTCGAGAGGCATATCCCCCGAATGACCACCTTGAATGCCTCCCATAATGTACCCGCCGTCCCCACAGAGCCACCGTTTTCAGCAAAGAACAGCGCAATAGCCTCGCGCACCTCCGCACAAAAGGCCGCATCACGAAGCGCCCCGCAAGGCAACCTCCACATGAACGAACGGCCCAACTCGCAGGGTATCTCCAGCACTAACCTAACCGGCGAGTGGTCAGACAAAGTGCGAGGGAGATGATCTACAGAACTCGTCCAAACCTCCACGTCTCTAGTTCCCAGCCAACGGTCGATACAGGACCAGCTGCAGTGGGTGTAATTCACGCACATACCCTCTCTAACATCTCTGTGCCTCTGCCTCCACAGATCTACTAAAGCACCACCCTGCATCACTGCCGCCAGTGCCTTCGCCGCTGCAACATGCTGCACTCTAGCCGCACTCTCGCGGTCCATCCTCGAATCCAGGATCACATTAAAATCACCACCCCAGATCACTGCACTGGCTCCCAGTGACTACACCAAGCGCCACAACTCTCAGAAAAACTCCTGGTCGTCCACGTTGGGACCATAAACAGCAACAAGCCGGCAGGCTCTGTCCGACAACGTGCCACTCAACAAGACGTATCTGCCGTTTGGGTCGACAACCGCCCTGCGGGTACGCCACTGTAAACCCTTGCGCAGCAAGATCGCCACTCCATGCGTAACTCGAATAGGTCGAACAATGAGACTCACCTGCCCAGCGTTGACGCCACCAGGTAGGTCTCCTGTAGCATTCAAATATCTATTTCATGTCGTTTAATATACGCTGCCACCAGACACGCCTTCCGTCTATCATTTAGCCCACGCACATTCCACGTCAAACATCGGACCGTAGTCACACTTTTCGTTCCCATCTCTCCCCCCACATACGTACTGCACACCCCCATAGAGCACAGCCCCGCCTGCCAGAAGCTTGAAAGAAGACAGCAAGAATAACATAGAAGATAGAGAACACGCAACACAACTGAACCCACCCTGTCCCCCTCCCACGCAGACCCCCCAATTGGGTCATATCAGAAACCCACCCTCCCAAGCCCCAAAACCACCCCGTTAAAGCATAAACACAGTGATCAGGACTCATCCTAGGGGCGATAACCGGCCTATCAACTCCAACAGAACTAGGGGAGAAGGGCACAAGGGCCTAACAGCAAGTTAAACAACAGAGCGGTCCTATGGGCAGAAGCGAACCCTCATATTCCGTCAGCTTCAGCCAGCACCACCACCTCGGCAGCGCGTGGCTAGTCATTGTCACTCAAGGTAGCTCTCTCAGATCCGGAGTCGTCCGGACCCGCAGCCTCCGGCCGCCTAGGCAGACGTCTAGCAAACTTGGCAGCTTGTTTTGGATCTGTAAAATACAGTACCTTTCCTTAATGCCGCACCCTTAACTTAGCAGTGTACCGCAGGGCGAATCTGACGCCCGCCTGATTCAACAAGCGTTTGATCGGCAAAAAAGCACGCCGCGACGCCTGCACGCCTGGGGTATAATCAGGAAAGAAGCTGAGTTCAGAATTTGTATACACCAGCGGCTTCCTCTCCCTTGCCAAATGGAGAACGGTGTCTCGATCTCAATAGTTCAACAGGCGCGCTATGATTGGTCGCGGAGGGGTACCCGGCGCCTCTAAGTCCTCATTTTTATTCCGTTTCACCTCCAAAATATGCTCCATTTGCGCAGTCTGATCTCTATCCCCCGGCGTGCGTACTCCATCTCCGATGTCCGTGTCTCCAGAACCTCAAATCTGGAATCGTGATCGTCAACATGAGCTTAAATGCGGTTCAGCTGTTCAGTCACATGGACCAGCTTGGCGTCAATACCAGCCAAACTGTTCTTAAGCTCTAAAAACATGGACCTCACTGACGCCTCTGAGCATCCCTCCTCAGCTCCGTCGCAACCGGACAGCAAAACAGGAGCCCCACTTCTCTTTTTCCCACCATCAAAGGTGAGCTTTGCCTGACGCTGGTCAGCCTTACCCATGATCTCCCCTTCAGGCTCCAGGCCCCCGCCAAGCCACCGCCAGCCAGGCCCTAACCCCTCTCGTGACAAGCCACCTCCTCCTTCTCTCCGGTGTCCTGCTGCCACGACTATGCCCAGCCGCACTCAGGCAGCCCCGCACATGTCAGCAGGTCCCCCAGGCCAGCCAAGAGATCCAACGGCACCTCGCTCCTCGAGGTGCTCTTCAATGCCGTTCCTCCAGTCTCCTCTGCGCCAGCGGCGGGCACCGGCGTCCAGCCGAAGCCTCCCAGCCCACCCAAGGTGGTCCGTCCTCCTCACGGAGACAGCCCGCCGCCGGCTCTCTGACCTCCAGGCTCAGCGCCGCCCTCACCAGCACTCGCCTGCATCACCGGGGCCACGAGGACCGCAAGGGGCGTGGGCCGATCCGGCCGCCGAGAGCCCCTTCCACCAAGGGGGGAGACCCCCCGGATTATCCACCCGCTCCCGGCACTAGCAAGCCGCCGGGAGCGTCACAGCTCGAGGAGCTCCAACCGCCGAAGCGCGCGTGCCCCTCTATGCCACACTGCGCGGCCGGGCCTCATCCTCCGAACGAGGAACTCCGGCGCCAGCCCCAGCAACGGACCTCCACTGCAGCCAACGCGGCACCGAGAGCCTCATAGGCCCACACTCCAGTCTGCCACCACCTGCATCGCCCGTCAGGGGTAATTAACAAAGAAACGGCCCACGGCCCGGCATAGCCTCACGAAGTGACGGCCATCATGCCTGGCGGCCAGGCCACACCCCCGAGTACAAGAACATATCCTTACTTGGTAAGAAGAAGGAAAATGTAGCAAATAGCTTACACCTAAAAGCTCGAAAGAGCAAATGTCAAACTCAATCTCTAATAGACAGAGATGATAAGAGACGTGCCTAGGGGCAAACTAAAGAAGAGTCAAATGTGGTCTGAAAGCACAACAAAAAGAGAACCACAATACGTGGTAATAAAAGACCAAGATATGGGGAGGTGACCCACCACTGGGGATGGTCAAATGATAAGTAGGGCTCATGGCCATACCTTAGAAGTAGAGCTGCCGTTCTACATGGCGATACACCGCTGAAATGAAAGGGCGCATAGCACCATCAGTACAGATGGAAAAAAAACAACATGGATTAAAGTTTCCGCTAAGAACAGGAGTATACTCTGGAGCTAACCACAAAAAAAAGAGGACTACAATAAGTGCAAGAAACACATAACAGGAAAGGGTGAGTACGAAAAATAACAGACACCCATGAGGAACTTGGCAAATCAAAAGAGTATTGCAATGGAGTAGGTGAGTGGAGCCAGAGGAGGACGGTACATCAGTCCCCACCATGAGAATCCCGAAAATGGCGCAAGGCAGAATCTGAATGGGCACCAAAAAGAGACTTGCCATCAAATGGCATATCAAACAGAGCATCCTGCACAGGTGTTGAAAAATTTGAAGGTGTCAACCATGCCCTTCTACGTACATCAACAGACGCAGCCATGAGCCGACCAACGGAATCAGTAGTATCCATACCAGTGCGAAAAGTGATCTCAGTAGCCTGCCAACCATCTCTGATCAAAGGCGTCAGGGCAGTGCGAGCATCCTCAGAGAGAGATGGCAAGGAGTCCCAGAGAGAATGGGAGAAGCGAGCCAACACACAGGAGGTGTTAGTGGAGTGTAGAGCGACACTAGAAGAGGAGAACATACGTGTGCCAGCAGCGTCCAGCTGTCTGGCCTCACAGTGTAGGGGGGCAGAAGGAATATGCGCCACATCAGGAATGCCCAAAGCAGTTTGCACCACAAAGCTCTGAAGAACAGGGTGGTGGTGAAGGCATAAGGGATCCTCCTGTGCCGGCCGGTGCCTGTGGGATACAGGGCGGTCCACAGAAGGACCAGAGACAGGCTGGTTCCAGACACCGAGAAGGATGTAATAAAGAGCCTCACAATAAGGCAGAAGTGGTTCAGTGGAAGACTGATCTGGATGAAAATTCAATAACCGGTCTGTAGATAATTGCACCATTGGAAGCTGCAATTGCAAAACAGCAGCCACCCGCCTAAACATGTCTGCAAAGGCAGTGCTGGCTTCAGTTGCCAATTCAGGGGACGAGAGTAGGCTGGACGCCGGCGAGAAGTCCAGTCCACTTCCAATCTGAGGATGAAGCCAAGAGGGGACCCGTAAAGGGAGCCTGAGGATGTGTAGAAGCCTCAGAAGGTGGATCCAGCCCAGTAACCACATACAATTCAAGCGGTGCCGCTCCCGGCGTCAGGGTCGACGTCGAGTGGGGGAAGCCTCCTTGGAAGCGGCGTTCTCTGACTCTGGGGAAATCAGAATAGGAGTGTTGAGCGGAGTCGAGTGGGCCAACGGCGCTGTAGAGGGCGTTGAGGCAACAGGATCAGGCAGAGGAGATGGAGGTCGCAAGAGGCCGTGCACCGGCGCCGATCCGACTCCAAGTCGAGTCGAGAAGCTGAACAGGCACCCAGGTCGAAACCACCAGCAAAGACCCTGTCCGAGCATTCGCCACCTCCTTAGGGCCGAAGGTGCTCCAGAGGGAGGGGAAGACCCAAAAATGGAATGCGGGGAAGAGTAGTAGTACCGCATTTGGGCTAGAGTCGCCCGTTGGTGGGATATGGCAGAAGGGAAGGGGTCAACTCGAGCGCAGACTCCACTGGAGGAGAGCGCGGGCGGTGATGCCTAAGGGCGTGACGGCATTCGGGAAGACTTACTTAGAGACGCGATGGACCACCGGACGTTAACGGAACCATACGCGAACGACTTCTGGAACGCTTCAGGTACCGCGGGGAAGAAGACAGATTCCGACGCCTCTGGGAACAAGAGTTGTCCACCCGTGCCGTCAGGAGCTTCATTAAATGCTCCCTCAAAGATTTGGGATTCAGAGGATGGCAGGTGTTGCTGTTGTCAGCGTCGTGATGAGTACCCAGACACCACAAACACACTGAATGGGGGTCTGTGACCAACATTTGCCGGGTACAGGACCCACAAGTTTTAAACCCAGAAGGCATATACACTACTTTGTAAAAGGTGAAGAAAAATACCCCAAAAAATCGTGAGAAAGGCCAAATAGGCCAGAGGTACCCCTACACCGGATCCACGTTGCTGAACGGAGAAGAAGAAATTGACTTCAGCGTGTCATCGGATGGAATATATAGACTCTGCTGACGTCTTGTCCGGGGGCGACGTCGTGCGGAGTCGCTCAACATCCTCTACCGACGCACAGAGGTACTGTTGAGGAAAGATTTCCAGATCCAGCTGGGGGAGAATTCTGAAATAAGGAATCTGCAGGTAGTTGTCTCTTCCTTTTAGACTTCCATTCTTTCAGGTGAGACATCACCACTCCCCTACAGGTGGGGTTGAGGAGGAGTGTTGGAGCATTTTTACTGCTGATCTCTCTTATGGCAGAAATGGCACTCTCTAAGTGTGTATTGTCTAAAGAACTTTTTTTGGTCCTGTAGCCCATCTGCCTTCAGGAATACTGCTTTGTTCTTTATGCAGAGTACCTCTTCTTTTGTATTGCTTTGTTCTTTATGCAAATTATCTCTTCTTTTGTATTTTGCCTGAAGACAGCTGTTCCAGAAAAGGCAGGTAGGGTACTTTGAGATGGCATCGTGCCCTTGGGGTGACATTCTCAGCCATGAAGTTCGTCTTAGCGAGATACCATGACAGTACTCTGTAGGGGCACAATCGGCTGAGTCCACTGCAGTGATAATGACATGGTTTGAGACCAGGGAACCTTCTTTCAGCATTTCTAAAAAATCCTATTGACAGTATTGTGGTAAATCTGTCACAAAAGATTTCATATTTCTTGGCAATACCTTTGGAGCAGTGCTGTTGTGCTGGCATTCTTTCAATGTGTACATGCTGTACCAAACATCTTTTTTCCCAGTTGAGTGGTGTCTTTTACTTGCTCTTTCAGTTAGGGTAGCCAGTTCTAGAGATGAAGCATGCTTTCGGCTCACTGCAGTTACAATAGCAGTCCCGCTTAGGATCTACGCTAGGGCCTCTGGATCTTGTTGAGGTGGTCTGTATTTTTTCTAGATCTATGGGCCTCAAAGGTGTCTGCATAGGATCTTCAAAAGGGATTACTGGGCTAACAGGGTGATAAGCTAAAGTTCAGGGTACGGAGATCATGCTGTCTTTGAAAGGTCAAAGACCTTGTCTCTTTTTAGGCGAAGCTTGTTCTCGCTCCTGTGGAGAGGTCATGTCTGCATGTCAAGATGTTGAAAGGATAAAGTGGACAGTTGAAGGTGATACTGACCACACCTTTGACATTTGTGATGGCAAGTGAGGCTTTTTTTGATCTTCAACATGGATGGAGATGTTGTTGATGGCAATCTGTGCCTCTTTCACTTCGACAGTATTGAAGTCAACATCAATCTGTTTCTTTGACGTCAACAAAAATCTCTTTCACTTCGAACTTCTATGTTCTGTCGTCGAAGGCAGTTCATGTTCTCAGTGCCGTCATTGCGTAGCCATCTTACAATGGTGAACATGTCAGCACTAAAGCTCTCGACAGCAAAGTTTGTCTTCAGTGGTGACGGGAATGATGGTTGTGTTTTTCCTTTTCATTTGATTTTCTCTTCCCAAACCTCCCTCTGTGGTGGACTTGCTCGTGAGGTGGTAAGGTCATCAAGGCTGACTGGGAAAATAACCTTTCTAGCTTTCTCTACTTCTGTTTCCCCTCTTCAGCCCTCATGTCTTCTAACATACATGTTAATGTCATGCCCTCTCAAGCCTTGAAGGTTTTTTCTGGCCTCTTCCTACAGACGTCACATCCAGCCACAGAATTTGAGGCAGGAAGACAAACCACACATACTTTGTAGACATCTGTGACTGCTTTCTTTCTCTGCCATACAAGTGGCACTTAGAGAAAAGAGATGGCATTCTGACTGGAAACATATGCCAGATACAAACAAAAAGCATTACACTCAGCAGTATATGGAAACAAATGTAAAGTGACTCAGATAAAAACATTTTCCTGACAGAAAAAAAAAGAAGATATGTTGCTGTAGGAAACCTCAGACGTGTTCTGAGGTCCATCTCTCACGAGCTGGAAAAAAGAACTAGCTTTGGGAAGCAACTGCCAGTACAACACAAGCTGGGAAGTGTAGTCTCCCAGTTTCTTAAAGAGACAGGCTCCCTTTTCTCTCTAATTATAATGCAAGACTATCAGGCTGCATTTGTACCTTAATGTTCACCGTCTAAAGGGGTTTTCTTTGTGTTTGAAATCTGCAGTGTATTCCTACGGTGTTAATTTGGAGCATTATTTAGAACATTCAGAAAAAAAATGGGGCCTCCGTTAGGATTCCATTTCACAGAACTAAACCTGAACTCATAGACAAAGAAAATCTATGAGGCTGTTTCCCTTGATGTAAAACTATGCAAAAAGGTATTCCCGGGTCTGTGCATGCAGCCAGGAATTGTTCAAGCATGACCATCAATGAAGATCCTATGATGCCAAAATCTTTTTTCCTTCCTCGATCTTTTTCCTCTAAGGACAAATGTTTACATCATTTCCCAACCCACATAGACTCTTCAGGAGAGGGAGTTTGCGCAATATCTGCCGGAGTCAGTGGAACCAATATGCACCGATTTCCTTGTCTTTCTTCACACTACTCCTTTTGCTGATGATCACTCTTAAGTAACGCATTCTATTGGCTACCAGTGAATGAGCATCTCTAAGTTCTCCTCTTAAACCGTAGTAAAAAACAGCGGTCAAAGCATCATCTATCCAGGCTGCCTCTGACTGTAATTGAGTAAACTGTCTTGTGTAGGTGATAATATCGTTCAAGCCCTGTAAGAGGATTTAATATTTAATAAGCAAGAATGTGCTGCTTACGTCATTTGTCAAATTCTGCTTTAAATTGGTCTAGAAAGGCTGCATATTGTTGAAGCCAAGATTTTAATTGAGGATTTGGAGTGTAGCCCAGACTAAAGAGTTCCTAGTCAAATAGGATCAAATAAGAGCAACTTTACTGGTATCAGTGAAAAATTGAATTAGACATTTTAAGAAATGTAGATTATATTGAGCGAAAATGTCTGAAAAACCCGGGGGTCTCCTCTCAATTTGTCAGGTGGTGCTATAACTAGAGTGTATTCAAGGGTGGTATGGGAAGTAGAAGAACTGCAGGACTATTGGAATCTCCAGGGGAGGGAGAAACTCGTTTCAGAAGACTGAGTAAATACGTTTGTTCATTACGCCTGGCAAAATGTAAGGTTTCATAGGTCTTGATCTACAGGATCTGAAGGTAATCTGCCCACTCCCCAGAATGTAGCTCCACTACTGCATTAGTCAGTTTGAATAGCAGAACTAAACCTGGAGGGGAGGGGGAATGGAAGTGTGAGAGAGAAGAGACAGCAGGAGTGTTGTGATCTCATCTACCACATGATCTCGGACTTAAGGGGATGTACATTAGCATTTTCAAACATGAATGCCAAGCGCACAGGAGAGGTATGAGAAACAAAGTTTCACTATGACTCATAAATGCTGAAATTGTTTTAGAAAAGAAGGTACTGGTAATAATGCTCATGAACGTCACAAAGATGCGCTATAGTGAACCTAAGCCAACTTTACCGGTACCATCAAATGTGGAACTCTGTGTGTAAAGCAAACGTGGAATTCAGGGAGGAAGAGTGAGAAAAAAACACAGCAACCAATACCAAACTGTAATCCAGAAGCCAGTCAGAGTTCAAGCAACCGGTCAGCACGCAAAACCAAATAATCCAAAGGAGTTCAGGCAAAAGGATCAGGAAGAGGGGGGAACCAAATAGAAAAACAAAACAACAAGGTAAGGAATGACAATATGGTACACAAAACACAGCGATTGCGAAGGAGCCAATACAACTTGGAAAGGCGGCTGGCACCTGCCCAATCTACTACTTATGCTGCCACTCATGACCTGCAACGACCCCCTTCACCAGTTAGTAATCCTGATGCCCCAACAGCCATAGACAAACTTATAGGATTTCTAATGCAGATATGTAAGGAAATGCCTCCTTGGCAGGGTTACCCCCTGACTTTTTGCCTTTGCTGATGCCAAGTTATGATTTGAAAGTGTGCTGAGGCCTGCTAAACAGGCCCCAGCACCAGTGCTCTTTCCCTAACCTGTACCTTTGTCTCCACAATTGGCACACCCTGGCATCCAGGTAAGTCCCTTGTAACTGGTACCCCTGGTACCAAGGGCCGTGATGCTAGGGAAGGTCTCTAAGGGCTGCAGCATGGCTTATGCCACCCTGGGGACCCCTCACTCAGCACATGCACACTGCTTGCCAGCTTGTGTGTGCTGGTGGGGAGAAAATGACTAAGTCGACATGGCACTCCCCTCAGGGTGCCATGCCAACCTCACACTGCCTATGGCATAGATAAGTCACCCCTCTAGCAGGCCTTACAGCCCTAAGGCAGGGTGCACTATACCACAGGTGAGGGCATAGGTGCATGAGCACTATGCCCCTACAGTGTCTAAGCAAAACCTTAGACATTGTAAGTGCAGAGTAGCCATAAGAGTATATGGTCTGGGAATCTGTCATACACGAACTCCACAGCACCATAATGGCTACACTTAAAACTGGGAAGTTTGGTATCAAACTTCTCAGCACAATAAATGCACACTGATGCCAGTGTACATTTTATTGTGAAATACACCCAGAGGGCATCTTAGAGATGCCCCCTGAAAACATACCCGACTTCCAGTGTGGGCTGACTAGTTTTTGCCAGCCTGCCACACACCAGACATGTTGCTGGCCACATGGGGAGAGTGCCTTTGTCACTCTGTGGCCAGTAACAAAGCCTGTACTGGGTGGAGGTGCTTCTCACCTCCCCCTGCAGGAACTGTAACACCTGGCAGTGAGCCTCAAAGGCTCACCCCCTTTGTTACAGCGCCACAGGGCATCCCAGCTAGTGGAGATGCCCGCCCCTACGGCCACAGCCCCCACTTTTGTCGGCAAGGCCGGAGGAGATAATGAGAAAAACAAGTAGGAGTCACTGGCCAGTCAGGACAACCCCTAAGGTGTCCTAAGCTGAGGTGACTATGACTTTTAGAAATCCTCCATCTTGCAGATGGAGGATTCCCCCAATAGGATTAGGGATGTGCCCCCCTCCCCACCGGGAGGAGGCACAAAGAGGGTGTAGCCACCCTCAGGGCTAGTAGCCATTGGCTACTAACCTCCCAGACCTAAACACCCCCCTAAATTGAGTATTTAGGGGCCCCCAGAACCAAGCAAGATAGATTCCTGCAACCTAAAGACGAAGGACTGCTGACCTGAAGCCTTGCAGAGAAGACGGAGACACCAACTGCTTTGGCCCCAGCCCTACCGGCCTGTCTCCCAACTTCGAGAAAAACTGCAACAGTGACACGTCCCCCAGGGTCCAGCAACCTCTGAAGCCTCAGAGGACTACCCTGCATCTAAAAGGACCAAGAAACTCCCGAGGACAGCGGCCCTGTTCCACAAAGACTGCAAATTTGCAACAAAGAAGCAACTTTTAAAGACCACACGTTTCCCGCCGGAAGCATGAGACTTTCCACTCTGCACCCGACACCTTCGGCTCGACCTGCGGAAAACCAACACAACAGGGAGGACTCCCCGGCGACTGCGAGCCCATGAGTAGCCAGAGTTGACCCCCCCTGAACCCCCACAGCGACGCTTGCAGAGCGAATCCAGAGGCTCCCCCTGACCGCGACTGCCTGCTTCAAAGAACCCGACGCCTGGGAAACCCACTGTACCCGCAGCCCCCAGGACCTGAAGGATCCGGCCTCCAGTGCAGGAGCGACCCCCAGGTGGTCCTCTCCCTAGCCCAGGTGGTGGCCACCCCGAGGAGCCCCCCCCTTGCCTGCCTGCATCACTGAAGAGACCCCTGTGTCTCCCATTTAAATCTATTGCAAACCCGATGCCTGTTTGCACTCTGCACCCGGCCGCCCCTGTGCCGCTGAGGGTGTACTTTCTGTGCTGACTTGTGTCCCCCCCGGTGCCCTACAAAACCCCCCTGGTCTGACCTCCGAAGTCACGGGTACTTACCTGCTGGCAGACTGGAACCGGGGCACCCCTATTTCCAATGAAGCCTATGCGTTTTGGGCACCACTTTGACCTCTGCACCTGACCGGCCCTGAGCTGCTGTTGTGGTAACTTTGGGGTTGCCCTGAACCCACAACGGTGGGCTACCTTGGACCCAACTTTGAACCCTGTAAGTGCTTTACTTACCTGCAAAACTAACAAATACTTACCTCCCCCAGGAACTGTTGAATTTTGCACTATGTCCAATTTTAAAATAGCTTATTGCCATTTTTGCCAAAACTGTATATGCTATTGTGATGATTCAAAGTTCCTAAGATACCTGAGTGAAATACCTTTTATTTAAAGTATTGTTTGTAAATCTTGAACCTGTGGTTCTTCAAATAAACTAAGAAAATATATTTTTCTATATAAAAACCTATTGGCCTGGAATTGTCTTTGAGTGTGTGTTCCTCATTTATTGCCTGTGTGTGTACAACAAATGCTTAACACTACCCTCTGATGAGCCTACTGCTCGACCGCACTACCACAAAAGAGAGCATTAGAATTATCTCTTTTTGCCACTATCTTACCTCTAAGGGGAACCCTTGGACTCTGTGCACACTATTTCTTACTTTGAAATAGTATATACAGAGCCAACTTTCTACATTGGTGGATCAGCGGTGGGGTACAAGACTTTGCATTTGCTGGACTACTCAGCCAATACCTGATCACACGACTAAATTCCAAAAATTGTCATTAGAAACAGATTTTTGAAATTTGAGCTATTTTTCTAAATTTTTAAAAGTCCTGCTAGGGCCTTGGTGTTAGTCCCTGTTAGCATTTCTTTAAGAGTTTAAAAGTTCTGTGAAAGTTTCAATTAAGTTCTAGAGATAGTTTTAGATTCTTAAAAAGTATTCCAACTTTTAGAAACAAAATGTCCGCTGCAGAAGAGATAGTGATTGAACTCAACCTCACCTCTGCGTCTTAGGATGTCAGAGTTACGGTCTCTCTGCAAAATCAAAAAGATAAAAACTGGTTCAAACTCTACCAAAGTACAGCTCCAGGAGCTTTTGGCAGAGTTTGCTAAAAACAACCCCTCTGATGATGGCCTCACAGAGGGGGGCACTAGTGATGTGGAGGACTTCCCACCTCCAGTCCTAGATAGAGAGCCCAGGGTTTCTCCAACCCTGACTCCACAAGTGATAGTCAGAGATGCTGCTTCTCTCACAGGAGAGTCCAACAGCTCTGCAAGCATTGAGGGCAGCCTCAATGAAGATGACCTCCTGTTAGCCAGGATGGCCAAAAGATTGTCTTTGGAGAGACAGCTCCTAGCCATAGAAAGCGAAAGACAAGAGATGGGCTTAGGTCCCATCAATGGTGGCAGCAATTTAAATAGGGTCAGAGATACTCCTGACATGCTAAAAATCCCCAAAGGGATTGTAACTAAATATGAAGATGGTGATGACATCACCAAATGGTTCACAGCTTTTGAGAGAGCTTGTGCAACCAGAAAAGTAAATAGATCTCACTTGGGTGCTCTCCTTTGGGAAATGTTCACTGGAAAGTGTAGGGATAGACTCCTCACACTCTCTGGAAAAGATGCAGAATCCTATGACCTCATGAAGGCTACCCTGATTGAGGGCTTTGGATTCTCAACTGAGGAGTACAGGATTAGGTTCAGGGGGGCTCAAAAATCCTCGAGCCAGACCTGGGTTGATTTTGTTGACTTCTCAGTCAAAACACTGGATGGTTGGATTAATGGCAGTGGTGTAAATGATTATGATGGGCTGTACAATCTGTTTATGAAAGAACACCTTTTAAGTAATTGTTTCAATGATAAACTGCATCAGCATCTGGTAGACCTAGGACCAATTTCTCCCCAAGAATTGGGAAAGAAGGTGGACCATTGGGTCAAGACTAGGGTGACCAAGACTTCCACAGGGGGTGACCAAAAAAAAGGGGTCACAAAGACTCCCCAGGGGAACAGTGTTGAGACATCCAAGGGTAAAAGTAAAGAGTCTTCTACAGGGCCCCAAAAACCTGCTCAGGAGGGAGGGTCCAAAGTCTCTTCACAATCCAATTTTGGGTACAAGGGTAAAAACTTTGATCCCAAAAATGCATGGTGTCGTAGCTGTAATGAGCAGGGACACCAAACTGGAGACAAGGCCTGTCCCAAGAAAGGTTCCACTTCAAACCCTACTCCAGTTAGCACTGGATTAGCCAGTCTCCAGGTGGGATCAACAGGGTGCTCAGAGCACATCAGAGTTCACACTGAGGCTACATTAGTTTCTGAGGGTGGGGTGGACTTAGCCACACTGGCTGCCTGGCCCCCTAATATGCAAAAATACAGGCAGCAACTCTTAATTAATGGGACTAGTGTAGAAGGCCTGAGGGATACAGGTGCCAGTGTCACAATGGTGACAGACAAACTGGTTTCCCCAGAACAATACCTGACTGGACAAACTTATCCAGTCACCAACGCCGACAATCAGACTAAAGTACATCCCATGGCTATGGTAACTTTAGAATGGGGAGGGGTCACTGGCCTGAAAAAGGTGGTAGTCTCCTCAAATATCCCTGTAGACTGTTTGCTTGGAAATGACCGGGAGTCATCAGCATGGAATGAGGTAGAACTCAAAACCCATGCAGCCATGCTGGGTATCCCTGAACTGGTGTGTGTCAAGACAAGAGCACAGTGCAGAGCTCAGGGTGAAAAAGAGGGGTTGGAGCCTGGAATAATGGCCCAACCCTCCAAGAGAAAAGGAAAGAAGACTGGGGAACCAGCTTCAACACAACAAAAGAAAAAGAACCTCTCTTCCCAGGAAGAAGTTCTGCCCTCTGAGGGAACTGAGCCTATGGAGTTGGAACCTTACCAGGTTGAACTCTTAGGCCCAGGGGGACCCACAAGGGAACAGTTGTGTAAGGGGCAAGAAACCTGTCCCTCTCTTGAAGGCCTCAGGCAGCAAGCTGCTGAGGAAACAAAAGACAAAATCACTGGAACACATAGAGTCTACTGGGAAGATGGACTCCTCTACACTGAGGCAAGAGATCCCAAACCTGGTGCCACTAGGAGAGTGGTAATGCCTCAGGAGTTTAGGAAGTTCATTCTGACCTTAGCTCATGATATTCCACTTGCTGGGCATTTGGGAGAAACCAAGACTTGGGAGAGGTTAGTCAACCATTTCTATTGGCCCAACATGTCCCAGAAAGTAAAGGAGTTTTGTGTCTCCTGTGCCACCTGTCAAGCCAGTGGTAAGACAGATGGCCATCCAAAGGCCCCCCTCATTCCACTTCTAGTGGTGGGGGTCCCCTTTGAAAGAGTGGGTGTGGACATAGTGGTTCCACTTGAACCTCCCACAGCCTCAGGGAACCAATTCATACTAGTAGTAGTGGATCATGCTACTAGATACCCTGAAGCAATTCCCCTTATGTCCACTACTGCCCCTGCAGTAGCTAAAGCACTCATTGGTATCTTTACCAGAGTGGGATTTCCTAAGGAGGTGGTGTCTGACAGGAGTACCAACTTCATGTCAGCATACCTGAAACACATGTGGAATGAGTGTGGGGTGACTTACAAATTCACCACACTATACCATCCACAAACCAATGGTCTTGTAGAACGATTTAACAAGACTTTGAAGGCCTCTTGCCATGTCTGCTTTTCGCCTACAGAGAGGTGCCTCAGAAGGGAGTAGGGTTTTCCCCCTTTGAACTTTTGTTTGGCCATCCTGTAAGGGGACTACTAGCTCTTGTAAAAGAAGGCTGGGAGAGACCGCTTCATGAGCCTAAACAAGATATAGTGGACTATGTACTAGGCCTACGTTCCAGGATGGCAGAGTACATGGAAAAGGCAAGGAAAAACCTTGAGGCCAGCCAACAGCTCCAGAAGATGTGGTATGACCAAAAGGCTGCTATGGTTGAGTTTCAGCCAGGGCAGAAAGTCTGGGTTCTGGAGCCTGTGGCTCCCACGGCACTTCAGGACAGATGGAGTGGCCCTTACCCAGTGCTAGAGAGAAAGAGTCAGGTCACCTACCTGGTGAAACTAGGCACTAGCAGGACCCCCAAAATGGTGATCCATGTGAACCGCCTCAAACTTTTTCATGACAGGGCAGATGTGAATCTGTTGATGGTGACAGATGAGGACCAGGAAGCTGAGAGTGAACCTCTCCCTGATCTCCTCTCCACTGACCCTAAAGATGGCTCAGTAGATGGAGTGATCTATTCAGACACCCTCTCTGGCCAACAGCAATCTGACTGTAGGAAAGTCTTACAACAGTTTGCTGAGCTCTTTTCCCTAACCCCTGGTCAGACACACCGGTGTACCCATGATGTGGACACAGGAGACAGCATGCCTGTCAAAAACAAAATTTTCAGACAGTCTGACCAAGTTAAGGAAAGCATCAAAGTGGAAGTCCACAAGATGCTGGAATTGGGAGTCATTGAGCACTCTGACAGCCCCTGGGCTAGCCCAGTGGTCTTAGTCCCCAAACCTCACACCAAGGATGGTAAGAGAGAGATGAGGTTCTGTGTGGACTACAGAGGACTTAATTCTGTCACCAAGACAGATGCCCATCCCATTCCAAGGGCAGATGAATTGATTGACAAACTAGGTGCTGCCAGATACTTAAGTACCTTTGACTTGACAGCAGGGTACTGGCAAATCAAAATGGCACCAGGAGCAAAAGAAAAGACAGCATTCTCTACACCTGATGGGCATTATCAGTTTACTGTAATGCCCTTTGGCCTAAAGAATGCCCCTGCCACCTTCCAAAGGTTGGTGAATCAAGTCCTTGCTGGCTTGGAGTCCTTTAGTGCAGCTTATCTCGACGATATTGCTGTCTTTAGCTCCAGCTGGCAGGATCACCTGGTCCACCTGAAGAAGGTTTTGAAGGCCCTGCAAGCAGCAGGCCTCTCTATCAAGGCATCCAAATGTCAGATAGGGCAGGGAACTGTGGTTTACATGGGACACCGTGTAGGTGGAGGCCAGGTTCAGCCACTCCAGCCCAAGATCCAGACTATTCTGGACTGGGTAGCTCCAAAAACCCAGACTCAAGTCAGGGCATTCCTTGGCTTGACTGGCTACTACAGGAGGTTTGTGAAGGGATATGGATCAATAGTGACACCCCTCACAGAACTTACCTCCAAGAAAATGCCTAAGAAGGTAAACTGGACTATAGAATGCCAACAGGCCTTTGACATCCTGAAACAAGCTATGTGCACAGCACCAGTTCTAAAAGCTCCAGATTACTCCAAGCAGTTCATTGTGCAGACTGATGCCTCTGAACATGGGATAGGGGCAGTTTTGTCCCAAACAAATGATGATGGCCTTGACCAGCCTGTTGCTTTCATTAGCAGGAGGTTACTCCTCAGGGAGCAGCGTTGGACTGCCATTGAGAGGGAGGCCTTTGCTGTGGTTTGGTCCCTGAAGAAGCTGAGACCATACCTCTTTGGTACTCACTTTGTAGTTCAAACTGACCAAAGACCTCTCAGATGGCTAATGCAAATGAAAGGTGAAAATCCAAAACTGTTGATGTGGTCCATCTCCCTACAGGGAATGGACTTTATAGTGGAACACAGACCTGGGACTGCCCATGCCAATGCAGATGGCCTTTCCAGGTTCTTCCACTTAGAAAATGAAGACTCTATTGGGAAAGGGTAGTCTCATCCTCTTTCGTTTGGGGAGGGGGGTTGTGTAAGGAAATGCCTCCTTGGCATGGTTACCCCCTGACTTTTTGCCTTTGCTGATGCCAAGTTATGATTTGAAAGTGTGCGGAGGCCTGCTAAACAGGCCCCAGCACAAGTGTTCTTTCCCTAACCTGTAACTTTGTCTCCACAGTTGGCACACCCTGGCATCCAGGTAAGTCCCTTGTAACTGGTACCCCTGGTACCAAGGGCCGTGATGCCAGGGAAGGCCTCTAAGGGCTGCAGCATGTCTTATGCCACCCTGGGGAACCCTCACTCAGCACATGCACACTGCTTGCCAGCTTGTGTGTGCTGGTGGGGAGAAAATGACTAAGTCGACATGGCACTCCCCTCAGGGTGCCATGCCAACCTCACACTGCCTATGGCATAGATAAGTCACCCCTCTAGCAGGTCTTACAGCCCTAAGGCAGGGTGCACTATACCACAGGTGAGGGCATAGGTGCATGAGCACTATGCCTCTACAGTGTCTAAGCAAATTCTTAGACATTGTAAGTGCAGGGTAGCCATAAGAGTATATGGTCTGGGAATCTGTCATACACAAACTCCACAGCACCATAATGGCTACACTGAAAACTGGGAAGTTTGGTATCAAACTTCTCAGCACAATAAATGCACACTGATGCCAGTGTACATTTTATTGTGAAATACACCCAGAGGGCATCTTAGAGATGCCCCCTGAAAACATACCCGACATCCAGTGTGGGCTGACTAGTTTTTGCCAGCCTGCCACACACCAGACATGTTGCTGGCCACATGGGGAGAGTGCCTTTGTCACTCTGTGGCCAGTAACAAAGCCTGTACTGGGTGGAGGTGCTTCTCACCTCCCCCTGCAGGAACTGTAACACCTGGCGGTGAGCCTCAAAGGCTCACCCCCTTTGTCACAGCGCAACAGGGCATCCCAGCTAGTGGAGATGCCCGCCCCTCCGGCCACAGCCCCCACTTTTGGCGGCAAGGCCGGAGGAGATAATGAGAAAAACAAGGAGGAGTCCTGAAGCTGAGGTGACTCTGACTTTTAGAAATCCTCCATCTTGCAGATGGAGGATTCCCCCAATAGGATTAGGGATGTGCCCCCCTCCCCACCGGGAGGAGGCACAAAGAGGGTGTAGCCACCCTCAGGGCTAGTAGCCACTTGCTACTAACCTCCCAGACCTAAACACACCCCTAAATTGAGTATTTAGGGGCCCCCAGAACCAAGCAAGATAGATTCCTGCAACCTAAATACGAAGAAGGACTGCTGACCTGAAGCCCTGCAGAGAAGACCGAGACACCAACTGCTTTGGCCCCAGCCCTACCGGCCTGTCTCCCCACTTCAAGAAAAACTGCAACAGTGACGCGTCCCCCAGGATCCAGCGACCTCTGAAGCCTCAGAGGACTACCCTGCATCTAAAAGGACCAAGAAACTCCTGAGGACAGCGGCCCTGTTCCACAAAGACTGCAACTTTGCAACAAAGAAGCAACTTTTAAAGACCACACGTTTCCCGCCGGAAGCGTGAGACTTTTCACTCTGCACCCGACGCCCCCCGCTCGACCTGCAGAAAACCAACACTACATGGAGGACTCCCTGGCGACTGCGAGCCCGTAAGTAGCCAGAGTTGACCCCCCTGAGCCCCCACAGTGACACCTGCAGAGGGAATCCAGAGGCGCTCCCCCTGACTGCGTCTGCCTGCTTCAAAGAACCCGACGCCTGGGAAACCCACTGCACCTGCAGCCCCCCAGGACCTGAAGGATCCAACCTCCAGTGCAGGAGCGACCCCCCAGGTGGCCCTCTCCCTATCCCAGGTGGTGGCTACCCCGAGGAGCCCCCCCTTGCCTACCTGCATCGCTGAAGAGACCCCTGGGTCTCCCATTGAAACCTATTGCAAACCCGACGCCTGTTTGCACTCTGCACCCGGCCGCCCCTGTGCCGCTGAGGGTGTACTTTCTATGCTGACTTGTGTCCCCCCCCCGGTGCCCTACAAAACCCCCCTGGTCTGCCCTCCGAAGTCGCGGGTACTTACCTGCTGGCAGACTGGAACTGGGGCACCCCAATTTCCATTGAAGCCTATGCATTTTGGGCACCACTTTGACCTCTGCACCTGACCGGCCCTGAGCTGCTGGTGTGGTAACTTTGGGGTTTCCCTAAACCCCCAACGGTGGGCTACCTTGGACCCAACTTTGAACCCTGTAAGTGCTTTACTTACCTGCAAAACTAACAAATACTTACCTCCCCCAGTAACTGTTGAATTTTGCAGTGTGTCCTATTTTAAAATAGCTTATTGCCATTTTTGCCAAACTGTATATGCTATTGTGATGATTCAAAGTTCATAAGATACCTGAGTGAAATACCTTTCATTTAAAGTATTGTTTGTAAATCTTGAACCTGTGGTTCTTCAAATAAACTAAGAAAATATATTTTTCTATATAAAAATCTATTGGCCTGGAATTGTCTTTGAGTGTGTGTTCTTCATTTATTGCTTGTGTGTGTACAACAAATGCTTAACACTACCCTCTGATAAGCCTACTGCTCGACCACACTACCACAAAATAGAGCATTAGAATGATCTCTTTTTGCCACTATCTTACCTCTAAGGGGAACCCTTGGACTCTGTGCACACTATTTCTTACTTTGAAATAGTATATACAGAGCCAACTTCCTACAAGATACTATTGAATTATCTCCGTAAAACAAATCCACATCTTCTCATAACCCCTCCTTCCTATCACCCACTCCTATTCTCTCTATTTGTCAATGGAGATTAGGCCTGGCTGAGGGCTGTTGACAGGAAGTAAACCAAGATGTGGTCTAGAATTTTAATCCTCATCCCCTGATTTCGAGGACAGCAAAATCCCAAATGAGATCCATACATAAGTAGTCTGGCACTCTGTACCTTTCAACCGACCTCTGAAAATAAGAAGGGATCGAAATTCGCTCTCAAATATCTTTCTAAAAAGTGTGAATGCAATCACATATACCAGATAGCAATGTTGCTGTTTATGTGAAGTGACATCAGGCATTGCCCAAGTGACGCACATGCTTTGTCCAAGCCGAAGAAGTCATTTTAGGTTTGTGGCAAAGCTTGATAGTAAACTATTGTGCTCCAGGATTAAACTACATAATGAAAAATATATTTTGTACCCGCGTGTGCCATAGGGTTTTTGGGACTATACAAACTCTTCCAGCCTCCAGGTAGAAATAAATAAGTTATTGTGATACAGGGTATGTTTATCGTTTTCCAGGTGATCAAGTAATATCAACCATTGTATCGCTGCTTCTCACTTCAAGGATTTTTTACTATTTGCCCGGTTGTCTCTGTGGCTATCTGGTCGAAGCCAGAAGTGCCCTTTAAATGATTGATTCTAACAGACATTATAAAGAATCATCATGCTGTTCACATACCCTAGCTAGCTTCCATGTATGCACCTTTGGTCACTTTAATTTCCAAGGTTAAAATGTGCATGAAGGTAATATACTTTGACCTTGCAAAACACCAAAGGAAAGCATTGAGTGCATATGTTCCACGGAAAATGCCTCCAGGCATCGTAAGGTACACAGTTTTTCAAGGGTGGCTTGCAACAAATGCTTTGAATTTCTGCCAATGTGACGAGCAGGTTGGTGAAACTGAAATGCACGATGCCTTTCTTGGCGCAAATACATCTGATGTTTAGCTCGTGTGCTGGGTTCCATGTTGTTAGACTTGTACTTTTAAGGCTCATGATGTTAGGTTCCCATTTATTTTCTATGGGATGGTGAATTTCCTGGTGGCCGTAGTGAAAATTAGGAACGCAACAAAAGTTTTTAGTTTCTCAAACAGGTGTTATTACTTATCTAATATTATCATGCTCCACCAAAATATTTAGAGGGCTGCTAGAAGTGAAGTAAAGTGGTTTGAATAACTGATGAATTGCTATTCAGCTGTTGTACTTTTATTTGTGCCAATGTGCTATAATGTATTTTGTGCATGTGTTTTATGGTTTGTTGTATCGAATAAAACAAAGATTGGTTGAACATATTCGCAAGAGGAAGGCTGCAACTCCAACTATGTGGCTATTGTAGAATGGGTAAAATTGCTCTTTGGCTAATATCTCCAAAGAAGAATGTAATATTGATGCAGCAGCTACCCCAGGGTTTCAGCTCAAGAAGATTTATTGCCTACCTGCATTGTAGATCTGGATACTAAGAGAATCATAGCAATTTCTTTGAGACACAAAATATTAAGAATACCAAAAGAAGTGTCAGACAACTTAAGAGCTTCAAAACTACATATTCATATGTGATCAAACTCAGTCTACCGAATTGGTCTGCAGATAGCATGGACAGCAAAGAAGGTTGCAAAATACTGTATGCCCCTTGCAATTTGTATTCCACTTAAATATGACAGTCCACGGAAAAAAATGCCTAGATTTAAATTTTTTGAAAGCATATGGCACTGCATAAGTTATGCAAAACAAAAAAGAGAACTCTGGGATGCTAACGTTTTAGGAGTAGGACATGCCTCATAAAAACTGACAAGCCACAATTAGCCAACTTCATTTTCTGAATTATAATCGATAACGTAATTCGCAGTTGCATTTAAAAATAAGCCAAAAAAATCACAAATCTGTGAAAAACACAAATATTGTATTGCTATTTCTGGCAGAGTAAAAAAGATATTACCCTTCTCCAAGGCATGTCTTTATTAAAATGATGTGCTTGCTGACCTTCTCTGATGTAGATATTATACAGGCTTAGCCCAGTAATGGCGAAATTTTACAGTAAGCGAAATCCGTATTTGGTGCTAATTTTAAATAAAAAATAGTTCAAGTACAAAAATAAAGCTGTAAAAAAAACCTCTCATCAACATATACTTTGCAGAAAGTCTTATAAATCTGGCCCGTTGGCGGCCGGTGCTGGTGATAGCACATCCAGACAGTTCTGTGTGACTGTTCTATGCATCAGAAGGCCCCTTAGTTCTTTTTCTCAAGAAACTGAATCTGTAGTCAATTTTCATGGTGCTGGGTCCATCATGTCTGCGGTGGACAAGTGAGATGGAGGCTGGTTCTCGTCTCTTTTTGTAATCTCTTTGCAGTTTAAGCCGTGCAAACTGGAATCCTTCTCCTCAGCCTTCTGAATTATTTTCAACGATTCACTTCGTCGGTTCAGAAGAGGGGCACAGAAAGCAGAGTGCACACTGCTAGAGGCCAGGCGCTTTTCTGCAGAGAGAAAGGAAGGACACAAGGCAATACAGTTAGCTTATCAGTAAACAGGTTAACATTTGTGTCATGCATCTGTAAACCTATACTCTTTATGACCCAGGTCCTAGGCCTAGCTTCAGGGGGTCAGTGCCTGTCCAGTCTTACAGAGGTATAAAGCTGCAATTGCCCAGGGGGTGTACATTCATATAATAGAAAGCACCTGAGTTATTTTCTAGTACAGTGACAAACCATTGAGAATGATGTGTATTTACCCCTAATTGTTGGTCACTGGAGCAACAAGTGGGGCAAGAGCCTCACGCTTTGCCTATATAAAACCGTCAGTGAGGGCATGCGCTATGTTTATATGCAACCTTAAAGTCATTTTGGTATACATGGTTTTTCAAGAGAAGACCAGGATGAGCAATGGTTGGGTCACTTTGTATTCAAAGATCCATTAGAAAACCTTTCCACAGTTATGGTTAGAATACAGGTTACGTTGGCTTTGTGGCAGTTTTTGATACTTCTAGGAGTCTAACAGCTGTTGGTCTGGAAGCAGAGACAGAGAAAAGGGCAGATGAGATGACAGAAGAGCGACTACCTTCTTCACCTGAGGGAAGAAAAGAGACAGAGACGTACCCAGAACTCTCATTGACATAAAGTTGCCCTGAGATCCCTTCTTTAATACTTGGAGAGAAGGCCTCAGCCCTTACAATGCAGTGTCCCTGCTGAACTCCAGATTCCTTTGAGCTTTAAGTACTGTTTGTCAAGGATTGAACGATGAACAAAATGATGCCCCTATTCACGTTAGGTGCTATTCTGAAGGAAAGAAATGTACATTTCTCTAGAGAAACAGGAGCCCTACACAGTACTATGTGAAAAGGGGAAGGAATGGCGGTCAAAGTAAGGGTTTAGTGTGGGGGTGACCATTGAAATAGCCTAGTTAATATAGCCGTGCTTTAAATGGAATTTTAGACGTGCACATGCTTACTAACACAAAGTGCCTGTTTGCTACTGAGAAGTGTAAATATTCTCCCATTAAAAGTATCACACCCCTACTGAGAGTGGTGGTACTCGCTTTCCCTTTTAAATGAAAGAAGTGCAGGTACACAATTCCGGACAGTAGCTGCCCATTTAAACAACTGGTAATTTAAGACTACCAACAGGTCACCCACCTGACCAAGGAAGGTGTGCTAGCTAAGATAATCACTGCAAGTGTGTAATCTCTGCTGCTGATGTAGAGCTCACATGGCTCACTGAGGAGGCATTTTTGGTTCTCTCGCTGGAGGAGGCTTTATAAAAGGATAGAGCTATGATTGTGGAAGCCCCCGCTCCATGTCCCCAGACCTCCCTGATGTCGACTCGTCACATGCGTTGGTCTTCTTGAAGACAATGAATTTGAATCTGTTCTTTGTCCTTAGGGGCCCTCCTTGACATTTTCTGTCAGTGAGGCCACTTCTCCCGGAACCAGGGAGACACAGTAGGCAGCCTTCTTGTGGATCAATGTTTGTCTTTTCCGAAGGAAGGGTATTCACAAAGAAAGATGACATTTCGCTGGCCAAAACATATTTTCTGTCAGAAAACAGAAAATAAATACTCCTGAAGCCCAAAGATGTTGAGTGAATTGCTTTAAGCAATGGTTTCAAAAGCTTTTCTAAAGAAACAAAGAAACAAAGAAAGCTGAGCTCAGTGTTCCAGGATCCAGCTGTAAGAAGATGGAACAAAGTGTGTGCTTTACTGATTGGCCCACTGGCTCAGTGATTGTATGCAAGTAAGGGCAGGATCCTGAAAGCAAGATTGGTAATTGTTTGCTTTCAAATTGTGCAGAAGAAACTGCACAAAATGCTTTGCTATATTGTCAGGCACTCATACTGCCAACATTTCAAGTGCAGGCAAGTGGGAGATTTTAAAAAATTAGTCGGGAGAGTGTATTTTCCTCACTGATTTATACTGAAATATAAGGCAATCTACCGAAACAGGTCTACTGCCATTTCATTTTTGGCAGTTTAATAACATAGCACAAACAGAAACAGTGTTCTACACTCTGGTTTTGTAGGCGCTATGTAAAACTAGCAAAAAGAAAATGTTGAGGCCTGTCACACGTGCAAATTTCCCTCTCCAAGAACAAATTACAACGGGTTAACTTTAGATGTCACAGTTAATTCATGGAAGGAGAGAAGGAACCCTGCATGACAGGCATCAACATTTCACTTTGGTTTTGTTTCCACCGAATGATGATTCAGCAATCCTAATCGGGTTTCTGCCTGCAGGAATAGGGAGGCAGGAATGAGAATAGCCTTCACCTTGTTAGTCTCCCGCCTGAATCAGGAGGGTTGGCATGTATGGGAATTGTTTAGCAAAATATGTTGGATGCCTGCCAATGTTTAAAACAAAAAATAATAATGGAAATTTTACGGACAACACTGGGCAACACTAAAATAAATTGGGAGCTTGATTCAGAAGAAAGTCACAAAAGTGCACCCACAATCACGTCATTGCACTTGTGCAGATTTACTGTTTTAGGAAGTCACAAGAATAAAACAAAATAGGCCTGGAAACTGTACTCCCAGTAAACGAATGCATTTTCACATGAGCAAATATACACGTACATTTACTAATGTGAAAATCTGCTAAGCGATCGCAAATTTACTTCTCTACACCCTGTTTTTCCCCACTTCAGAAAAAAGCTTTACCGCTACCCTTGTCAGGAGTAAATATCCAACCTTTTCCAGTGTAGGAGGAGAAGAGTTGGTGGATATGCATAAACACGTTAGTTTGTGGGTGTGCAGACACGCAGGGCCTGGAACTACCGCTCCCTCCCTACTTCCAGGTCACTCTGTGTAGATTTGCGTGAAGGTGCGATTGGAGCCTTTCTGGAATCCCACCCTGATGTAATGTGAATCCTAAAATAATCAGAATATATTCAGTGCTCTGATATGATGAGAATGCTGACATAATTGGTTGCCTCATTCCTCAGCACCATAAGGGACAACTGAATGTTTTTTTTACAAGGCAAGTAGATATCTGAAGTATTCAGTCAGTTGGATAAGTAAATATATTACAAAAGTCCAGACGCCTGCCAGCAGGACACGGTGAGATACTGATGGCGTGTGCTTTCTTAAAGGAGCAGTGTAGGTTTTCCAGCCTCTGTAGAGTGCAGGCTGACTAGCTACATTCCCATCGTGTAGCTCTCACTTTTATTTTCAAGAAGTTTGTGAAACTGTTTTCTTGTTATTATTCTTTCTTTAGAAACATCTCTTAATTAGAATTGCCTGTTTTTTAAAGAAAAATAAAGAAGTCTTCAGTAGGTTGTGAAATTTGTCTTCATTTTTAGGATCCCGCCATTGGCGGACATTTCATTGCTTATGATTAGCAATGGAATTGTACTGATGGAGAATCTTTACATGCAAAGTGCAGCTTACCCTGACAAGGAAGGCTTACAAAGGTGACTGCCTAGCCAAAAGCCGTGGCTGCCAATTTTTCAATTTACTTATTGGTGACATTTCCAAATTTTCAGAGCAGAGAACTGGCACTGTTTCATGAGCTGAGTGAAACCTTAATGTCTGAATAAACAATGGTCAGGAATGGGTCATAAAATGTTTTGCTTGGAGGGGGGCTTGCGATCTATTAGTGATAATGCATCAGGACTCAGAGGAAGAGGCTGTGGATCTCTTCACCTTGCTTGTACATTCGTCCCCCATGGACAAGGAGACTTTCAATATATTTGACATGCTGGGTTTCATGTTTGCTTAGGGAAAGAGACAAATTGAGCACTGGGGTCCAAAATGACACGTGCACACCGGGCTTCATTTATTACTAGAGAAGCATTTTGGCAGCAAACTACTTTAGTTGCTGCCTGTCAATCATGCTAACCATCTCCTGCATGCCTACCAGTCTGGCTTCAAACTTCAAGCTACATTGTAGATGATACCCTCCTGACCACAGATAAAGATGATTTTTGCCTCCTGATATTGCTGGACCTCTCAGCTACCTTTGATAAATCAACCATTCCTCCCTCATACGCATCCTGGAGTCTCAAATGAGATTCACCATCAATGTCCTACACTGTTTTCCTACATTTGAAACCAAAACCGGTATGTTCACATGAGCACCGCCAGGTCCTAAAAGATCCCCGTCACCTGTGGACTTCCCCAGGGTTCGAAAATGTCCTCTCTCATCTCAACATCTATATGATACCTTTTGGTATTCTACTCACAGATAAAAACTTCAAGATTTACTAACACGCTGATGATACACAACTGTACTTCAAAGTTTCATTTGCTACAGACATCCAACACCTCAAATAGTGCCTACACATTATCCAGACCTGGATGTCCAGTGTCTACCTGAAGCTCAACTCAACCAAGATGGGAATCATGTTACTTACAAAGAACAACAAATAAGAAATAGTGCAAACTTCACTCCATGACACAAGCCCAGCTGATTTCAAACCTCAACCTTTTCTGAATGCTAAGTTACTTGGATTCAACCCGAACACCAACCTCACCCTCAAGGAACACGTTGCCAAAAGAAACAAAGATGCCCTGGCACCAGCTCTCTCTTTTAAAGAAAGCAAAACAGTTTCTATGAGAAAGCAACTTGAGAACTGCTGTTCAAGCCCTCACAGTCTTGCATCTAAATGATGGTAACACCCTGCTCCAGGGCCTTTCAGAATCCACACTTATATGCCTGAAGGGCATCCTACTTGCTGCAGAACGCCTCATATATGGCCTGAAGAAATATGATCATGCTGCCCCCATCCTGATGAAACTCCATTAAAAAGTCTTGCCAACCCACACTATTTTCAAAGGCAGCTGCTTCAGACACAAAGCCATCACAACCAGCCCTCTCACTTATCTTGAAGACAAGCTCACCATCTCTGGTGGTTTTCAGCACACCTGCAGCAAGGATACCACTGAACTGTGGAATAAAGAGTGTAAATAAGAAAAAGCAAGGCAGCAGGCCTTTTCCATCTAAGCACCCAGGAGGTGGAACAACATTCCAGTATCCACCAGGACTGGATCACATGCCACAACATCCCACAAACCAGCTACCTCTTCTATCACTCATTGATATGACAGCTTGTCTTTGACCCTGTACAGTGCTCCAAGGCCTTTTGGCTAGGTTTGCTCTACTGTAATTCCACATACATACGTCAACCACCAATAATAAATATTTCATAGACTTGCAGTATTCTGTGCTCAGCTACGGCCTCTCCAACCCCAAGGCTAAATCTACCAATGAGACACACTCTTCATGTCAGCACCACCATGCTGGGAATTCTAAACACAGCTCTGGTGGTGCACTTAGGTTTAGTTTACAACTTCAAAGCTATTACAGTGTAGTTTTATTAGACATCCCTCACCTCTGCTATGCCCAAAGTATTTGTATCTAAACAACTGTGGGCTACATCTAAAGCCACATCGGACAGACTCCGAATCTATGTCCAAACAGCAGCACCCCTGCGATGTAGAAGAGCTGAAGCCTCCTGCTATGCACGCAATGGGGCTGAACTCTGTGTTCTCCTGTCTCAGCTCACTCAATCGTCTGTAAGACAAGGAACAGGCTGCTGTGCACATTAAATACAAAAATCCAATCACAACAACACATCAGATAAGACTGGATCATCCTGAAGACAGCTGTAGGCACCAGTCCCGGACCAACTGAGAGGCAGCACCACTCACATAATCCACGATTGCACCTGACAAGCACTGCTCAGGACTAATAACGAAACTACAGTGCATAAGCATCCAAGCACCTCGCTCCTCCCCCCACTGAGGTGAGAATCTGGTGCCAGTCTCCATGATATCCTTCATAGTGCCAGTAGGACAGGCCCCACCACCACCTCCACAGTGAGAGGCTCCATTAAGCGCAGGTCTGAGCCGGTCTCGACTTTGTGGGTGAATGAATAGCTGCACTGTTGGACTATTCATAGAAGCTTTGCCGTGCACAGATTATGCTGCCAGTGGAAGGAGACCAATCTGCTGAGATCCATTTAGCATTTCAGGGATACTTGGGCCAGGCCATCAGCAAACACGGCATATACACCTTCCTACTCCAGGTGAAGGTAAGAGGCAGGTACACATGGGGGCTGCGAAACACGCTAGCAGCTCTGACTACTGTTCTGTGTGAGCTTTCTCTGACATACATTGCTCTACTGTTAGGAAGATGAGTGAATGCCTGAATGAATACTCTAGAGACTGAGATACACAGCTAAACAGATGATAATTACTCTTAATGCCAATGTTTTGCCGAATGGCTCTACTTTCAGCTGGTAATGTTGCCACTTACAAGGTGACATATTTGTGATGGCTGGATGGATCGATATAGGGGAATGTACACTATTTAGATTCAGTATAGCCAAAAAGCCTTCTTTTTGTAACCAAAAAATACCTCTTGTAGCATCTTCATTTTTATTTTTAAAGCCATGACATATTTATTCAGGATCCTTAAATCTAAAATTAGTCTGTGTGAATCATTATTTGTTTTTGGTCTATGGTTGACATTTTATATAGTGCAACATATGTTGAAGCTTCTTGGTGCTTAAAAGAAAAGAAAAAAGCAACATAGGATGACTGTACTATATACAAACCGATAGATGATATACCAATATCTAAATTGTCAAAGATGGTAGAAAGAGGCAGATGTTCTCAAGTCAGTTTTCTCTATTGAACATTTATTTAATAAACACATTTATCAAGTTATGATAGTTTTACTTTTTCAATTTCCCCTTTGGTCAAAAGAGATGCAGTGCCTCCAGTAGAAGTGATAAGTGGGCCCTTTTTCCATTTTTGGTGGCGACTCTACGGCATTGTGTCGACCATTATTTCTCAAGTTGGGTTGGAAAGCCATTCAGGAGATATGGCCATTACGTCTATCTGCTTTGAGAGATATGAATGTTTTTATAAACCCAAGTTAAAGCTGGAAACGGGAGACAAATGGGAAGCCTGTTGACAGTGGTGAAAACTATGATTTTCCTGTTCCCAGTTTTGGTAAAAACAAAAATTTTCTCAGGGCCCAATTTAGTGTTTGGCAGACAGGGGACACCGTTTCAATAGTAATGGATTACGCTGTCCGCCAAATCATAGGTTTGTCTGCCTCACTTAGTGATGGGCGGATCTTGAATATTCTGTTGTACCGCCAACACAAAACTTTCTCTGCCCGAAGAAGGACAATACACCATCTATCCTATTTGGGGTGGATGGTGTAATGCCTTTTCCCCCTGTGCATCACTGCCAGGAAAAAACTGGCAGTGATAGACAGGAAAAAAAACAATATTGACCCACCTCCACCCTAGTAGAAACCCGGCTGTTCACATTTTAGTACACTGAATTGAATGACAGTGAAATTGATCCATTTCAGTGTACAGAGAAGGCAGCAGCGTCGATGGGCATCTCTAAATTTGGCGGGTGGAGTGCCCTTAGGATGGGGTAGGTAATGTCCATCGCCATCCTGAAGGACACTACTCCCTCCACCAAACTTTACATCAGGTATTATGCATTGGATGTGGAACTATGTAATTGTTTCTGCCCAAAATGTGTCACATATCTGTGTTTTATGATCTCATACACACACACAGCTGGGCATAATTTTACAAGGATGTCATAAGCTTGATTTGATCCTAGCACAAGGGAAACGTAAAGGCTAAATAATCAAAAGCATTACACTGAAAGGCTCTGGTTAACGAAATTGAGGAGAACCTGGGAACCCTAAGCTGCCCTATTAAGTGTCATGTATTGTATCTCTGATACGGTAGGGTTGGTTTTGAAAGCTGAGACTCTTAGGGTCTTAAGCAATAGCATAAGGGTCCCAACCACATCCTCTGGTGATTCCACAATGATACTCGTGTGCGACTGATGTTGTGCAGGTGCTTTCGAGGTAGATATCTGTTGGGGCTGGGGTATGTAAAGTGACTGTGCACGAAAAAATGGTGTAAGAATGATGGCTGCAAGAGATCTTCATATTGAGTTGACCGAAACGTGCCAATATTTTAGTCCATAAAAGTAGATTTTGAAAACAAATCGGGGAAATCTATTTGCTCACTGACTTCTATTGAAGCAGAGGCAGTTTCAGGCAGCAGACAGATAAATTCAAGCTATATCTGGCTTCTGAATCGGGAGTCTCCCGTCTTACTTAGGTCTGTTGGCATGTGAGTTGTCGATGGCATATTGCAAATATGTAGCTATTGTGAGTAATGCAAACCTTCCCCGGCACTATTTTTCCATTGAACACCACAGGCTTTCATTTGCCGGTTTATTTGCTACCTATGTTATTGCAGTACACAAAGAGCTCACTAGGTGGAACTAAATGCTGACTAGACCATCAATCGCAACAACAAATAATACTGAGCGTTCTTACGTCGTTTAAAACTTCTAGCTCTTGTGAATGACAGTAGAATCCCAAAGGTGTATCCATGACCAAAGATACTTAGTACAGACCTTCTACTTAATCAGGTGCCTACGTGTGAATATTACAACAGTTAGGGTGGCCACCTTTCTTAGAGAAAAGTAGGGGCCATTTGTTCATGTTTTAAGACTCTGCAAAGGCCCGGACACGCACTCTTGAAGTCATCTGTATTCACTTTTAACATGGCCTTTCGGTCGTAGTTTACTTTCATTGTCAGTCACGGGTCTTTAGAGCAGCCATAGAAAGCATTTTCAACTATTTTCTTCTTCAAATATTTACTGTTTAAAGTATGTACTGATCAGCTGAAACAATACCAACTTTAGGTGATTTTGCTTTTTTTTTTTTGTACTGGTAGTGACATAAAAATACGGATCATGCCAGTGAAAATCGGGCAGGTGGCACCACACCACACAAAGAAGACAACTGTCATGGTGATGGCGGCTTTCACTAAGACACATTCATTGGCAAAGCAGTAGGCCTTGACTGAGATGCTGGCTCTGCCAATGATTAGAGCCGACTGGGGGCATACGTCATGCATGCACAAGCAATGCTGGCAAATTGAAAATGGGTTTACTATTAAAAGTGATCCATTGCAAATTATCAGAGGAGGTGCATAAATGCACCTCGATGCAAACTTGCACGTGTATGTCATGACGCAGGCAGTCATTTTTATTTATACTTCTAACATGGTGGACGGCCATGTGAGACTGGTTACTTAAGACGTAAACAAATGTGCTTGAAGAGCAAAATAGGATGTGCATGGTCTTGCAGCACTTTCTAGCTATGTGTCCTCATGTGAAAAAAAATATAATTTTTAGGGGTTGGCAGAATGTTTTGTTCCACCTGCAAAATTCGTGGAATTTTAGACACTCTGCATTACTCTTTAAAGTGATGTACTGTCCAAATCTCACCAATCGCTGTGTGGTGGAATTTTTCTCCCACAAATATCCTGGAAATGCAAGCTGGAGAGCAAGATTTGGCAACCCTCAGCATGATTTTCTAGTGCAGGCCGTCGCAAGCATTCATAAGCGGCCGTGGTCAGATGGCTGTCTCTTGAGTAGATTTGCTGCTGCTCGAGTAGATTTTTTACTTGAGCTGCAGCAAAATCAACTTGAAAGACCTCGACCCCTTGCACAATGCATGGTGGGTTTGTGCTGATTTTTCAGCGCTGCTCGCGTTACCGGCATTAGAGTGCTGTGCGAACTGCATATTTTCCACCCATTGGTAGAACTCCATGGAATCTTGTGGAGTTTTTATGTAACTCTACGAAATTCTGCGGAGTGAAACTTCATGAGTTCTGCTCACCCTAATAATTTTAGTAAAATCAAAAGGAAGTCTTGCAAAATGACAGACCTAAAAAGACTCCCCTCAAGGAAGCAGTGGCAGGATGCAACTCACCCAATCAGAACACTGTGAGATAGACGATAAAGACAATAAAACCGTTCAATCATGAGCAAGCCCACTTGGTGTATATGAAACTTATGGGAGACAACAGGTCTGACCAAGAGGCAGCTTAAAGTTGTTTAGACCTCTAATTGTACTTCAACAGTAACCAGAATTGAAAAGAAGATACAAAAAACTAGGTAAAAATAATTTGCACATCTTGAACTTTTGTACATGGTATTTTATAAGGATAACACATAAACTGATTTTGTTTGGACACTATCATACGTGAGTTTGGGAAAGTAATAGTTATCTTTATGGCGTTAACCCCAGCATAGCCCAATTGCTTTCCCTTGCTACAAAGCCAAATGTGGAGTGTGTACGAGACAAGGCGGAATGCGGTGTTCTGATGAAGAACGGTCTGGGGGTGTCACTAAAGAGTAGAATAGGAACAGTGGATGGAGGTGTCAGTTGAGAGTTGTGCCAAGGTGTGTTAGCAGAGTGTGGATAGATTGTCAATAGAATGTGTGGATAGGGCACCAGTAGGGTGTGGAGATATGTGCATGGATTTGAGTATCAGCCGAGCGTATGAATGGAGTGTGAAGGAGAGTATGGATGGGGTGTCACCAAAAAGAGAGGATGGGCTTTTGGGCAGAGGCACAATGTCACACTTTCCTGCAGAGGACGGTAGTAGAATGGCACAGGAGAATGGCGTGGGAGTGCAGAATAAGAGAATCGCTAGGGAGCAGTGTGGATGCACGTGATCAGCTGTCTGTGGAGAGATGCTGGGAGTGTGGGATTGAGGGTCGTGGTATGGAAAGATGCCGGGGCATTGGCTGTAGAGTGTTTGCAGTGAGGAGTAGTGTAAAAACGGTAGATAGGAAGCCATTTACGTGTCATGTTGGGAGGGCTTGGTGACAATGTAGGGACTGGTGTAGGAGATCTGGATTGGATGTCAGTCAAGAGGTATTGGGAGTGCGGCAGACTGTCTACAGATGTGGTGTTGGAGAAACTTGAGGAGTGTGGAGTGGTGCAGGCGTGCTCTAGGCTTTGCTCAGCTCACCTCCCGGTGCGATGGGGTGCATCAGACGATTCATCTGGACATTCCAGTGCTTGACATTGGTGCTAGCCTGATGTAGCTTCCTTTGGGCCACCTGAAACACAGAATGCAAAATAAGGAAGTCTGAACCCCTTCACACCTTCCTGAAGCCTACAGGAAGCACGCAGCACAGAGTGCAAGCTGCACATTGTTCCCTCTGCCACACATCAACCACACTTCTCAAGTCGTCCACATGTGGAGTGCCAGCAGCCATGGAATCATTTTCACCCTTCAAGCATGCCAAATTCTTCCTACAGACTTCACCCTCATGCACAACCTCTTCACACTCTAATTTGTGGAAGGGCTCGTCTGTCACAAATACCTGCCTCTCCCCTTTTTGGATACTCAAAAGGATACAACGCATTTATGAAACACAGGCACGTGAGTGCGCAAGCCACATACAACAGCAGGCCCCTTTCTAGATCGAGCAGCCGCCTGCAAAAAAAACAGCTTCCTTGGGTGACATCAACATGAGCACACCTGTAAGATAGTTGACACACCTTCTGGTGGACCCCTAGAAACAAAAAAACACCAAATGGCAAAGCACAGTATTCTCTCCACCACTAGAAGCATGATATACTAAGGGGAGCAGAATCAACCAAATTCAATAGTGCCCTGAACATAAATACAAGAGCGAAGATGCTTGATGCACCTTCCTTGTGCAACCAGCCTCCAGAGTGTGCAGGTTTGAGGCATGTTACTCTGGGATGCTTGAGCACCCACCACAGTGAGCGGTCAGAAAAAGCACCCTGTTTGGCTCCAGGATTCTGGATCTGGAAGGGCCAGGAAAAAGCATTAGTGGGCGAGAAAGATATCTGATGGTTGCAAGCAAAATTAACACAGTGGTTTGAAAGATCTACTCACTTAGATACTGAGAAAATATGTCCAATTTTGAGTATTTATGAGAAGCGATTTAAGTACCTCTGAAAACATTGGTACTAATGAACACTCTGTTCTTTGCACATTCAATCTTTGAGGTAGCTCTCCAGCCAGCAGAGCTGAACTGGATACCAAAACAGCCCTGGCAAAAATGCTCACACCAGGTATGTGACTTTCTCTTTTTTATTCTTTATTATTTCTCCTCTATCTCCCTCTTCACCCTCTTATTCACTCCTGGTGCCTGCTGCAATAAATCCCTCAAACCTGGTCACTTCTCTCTGGATTCACCTCCCTCCTGATCATCCCTTCCTTCAAAACATATTGTACAAGTGGAAGGTCCTCCCCATTTCAGCAGACTAAAATCTGGAACTCAATACCCATATTTGACGACAACATTGAGTTTTGTTTCTTCATAGCACATGTTCTGCTATGCAACAGACCACCCTAATATTAACTAAGAGTATCTAGTCACATGTGTGAATGTGTCTGCATGCACAACTACATTTTACTGTAGCATCTCAAGCTTATATGGAGCTATCAATTTGGTTGCACCCTACTTAGAGTACATCTTTGGACCTCACACATCTCAACCAACACTTCCATACAGGCCTATTCACAGCCAACTCTCGACCAACCATGCAGTTAACAAACGGCACTTAGGAACTTGATGTAAATATGTGAACATTCCAGCCTCGTTAGGGATATAAAGACCTGAATAAATTCTACAATACGTTATACGTTACAATGTCCAATGGCTACTGTAAACCTTTCTAAGCACAGGCCATGCGCTGTGCCCAGACTCCGCTAGGAGCAGCCACTGCCAAAGAATACAGAAGGCCATGGTGTTAGGTATATGGTGAAATAAATAAGCTGGAAAATGGGGGGCATTATACTAGCATATCTGATTAAAACCAGGGAAAATTAATGTTTTGAGGTGTAGGTTCTTACTCATATTGTTCTTTCATTACAGACCAATCTGGTCACCCAACAGATCAAAGGACCCGGGTAAATATTGGTACATATAACAAGTGGTCCCCCAAACCAAGCATTAACTTATACAATATTAAACAAATTCAAACAATCACATAAAAAGAGTAAAACCACAACCAGGGAGAGGCATAAAAAAACACCAAGACATTCCAAATCATACAAACATCAAGATTGTCTTAAGCATATAAAATCTATACACTGTACTTATGATACAATGGTTGCTCCTCATTGAAAGGAACCAAAAAGTGCTAGAAAAAGGGTTTGTGTAAAGATAAAGAAACAAGAACTTTAAAATCATCAAAAGTCCTGCAACCTACTTCTTCTTAAACACTCCAAAATGCTTTTTTGAAAGTCTGTCTGAAAAAACAGCAATATCATTTTTATACCATCCCACATGGGTGGATCATAGAATCAGATCAGACAGTAAATCAAATGTATACTGTTGACGTTTCAGCCCAAAATACTGAAGCCAATTGAGATCTGAACTACGGGTCTTCATCAGGACAAGAGAAAAAAGGGGCAACCTGAATGCTGTGTGGAATATTCCTTTTTTAACAACTGAAACAAAACATGGAGTGAGGGCAGAACCGCTCCTCATCAGCAACAATCTTATCAACCTGAGCAATCCATGCAGTGTTTTTTGGCCGTGCTACCAAGTACTTAAAGTACTCTTAATTGATCATTTTGAAAAATGTTGTTCATCCCAGTCAATATGTCAGAATAGTACACTTTGATGTTCATAATCTAGGTCAGACATTCCAATCTCTGATCAGATTTAGGGTACAAGGACTGTCATTCTCTCACTTAGTAGAGAGGTCCTTCCTTCAGATTATCACCGGAGATTCTGAAAGAGAATATCTCACCTATTGCCAACGCACTTTCCACTTCGCAAATGACACGTCGCCTGAAGACTGAAACTGATACAGCCCAGCCGTGGAGGAAGATCAACTGACTGCTACTGCAGTGGGTGTTTGCCCTTCGCTGATAAAGCTATTTCTTGTCATGAATGGTAGCTTATTTCACAATTGTTAGGCATTTATTCATTCACTATTTCCTGTACACTAATTTTAACATCTTTAAAACAGCCTTTCAGAATTCCTCAACTTTTTCCTGTAAAGAGGATAATGGGTAAGACTTTAGTGATAATTTGAATCATATATTCATACCTCAGTGTGACAGGCAGTCTTTTCTTCAATGAGAAGTACTTCTAAAAGCATCTGTACAGAATTTATTAACAAAAATGCCGGTTTGGCCCAACCTAATGGGAAAACAGGACATGAAAATCTCCTTTACTGCCTTCTAGCATGTTACTTCCAAGACACCTTTTGGTTCCAGAGCTTGGCAAACCAATAAATACTGCTGAATCCATTGACCAAAAGACTACATCCACTGTTCCCCTTTCAGCAAATGGGGGTTCTTTTCATGTGGTTCAGGACATAGCTCCTCCCTTATCTCCCTCTGAGGAGGGTAATAGTTCTACTGACTTAAGTAAACAATGTATGCCACAATTTATAGTTCATGATATTGGTGACACAGACAATAATGATAATTAATTGTATGATACTGATGACGATTCCTCAGCAAACAATGCGGATTATGACAGTACATTTTTGTATTGTTCATCTTAAAAATAGACACAAGATCTCTTCTACTAACATATCTGGGAACACAAAACCTTCTATTGTTTTGGATAATGAAGGACAACCTCTGATTGACCCAAAATTAATACACCTTCCCTGTTCCACTACGAGATTCCACCACAACATGGGGGTCAGATAGATAGCATTTAGCTTTAGACAAACGGACTAGGTCTTTCGCCTGAAGGTGTCCACCCTAATTTACCTAATAATAGTACAGCGGTCCCTGTCATCAACCCATAAATGTTAATATTGTTTTCACAATTTTGAAACATCCTAGTAAAGGTGTCAGCAAACCTCGATCCAATTGCCAAGACAAACTGTTGGACACTGTAGGACTTCTAACCTGGGGTTTAGACATTGCTGAAGAGGCTAGACTGGAAGGAACTTCTATTTATTCTGAGGAACTTTCTAAGTGGATTCAAAGAACTATTTGTCGTCTCAGCAATGCCAACACAGCTATAACTCACAAAATCAGAAAATACCTCCTACTGAAAATCAATATTAAGCTGGGGACTGTCAGCTATTAATTCAGGTAGACATGTGAATAGAATACCCTTCGAAGATTCATTATTCAAGGATTTACGTGGTTATGTACAATCCAATCAGTGTGTGGTTTATCGTAATTTCAAGATGGAGATGATTTTTCATCTAAGAGATTGGATGGATCTGGTTAAACATCCAGTACGCTTATCTCTCAGGCACAATTTATCCAAAGTGCAGGACATTTCTTCAGTTTCAAAGTCAAAGTCACACTTACCAGTTTGCCTTTCTTCCTTTAGGTCTCTCTTTAGCAACACAGTGCTTTACAAATATTATGAAACCGGTGGTTTCGGTTCTGAGATCCCAATGAAAATAATTGAACCTCCGATTAGATGATTTATTGATTATGGCAGATGACCCATCAATTCTTCATCAGTAGGATTTAGGATTTGTGTTAAATATGGAAAAGTCCAGGTGACCTCCATTCTTCAACTATGCAAATCCAATACCAATTCCTTTAAATCTGTCAGCAGTCCTATACATAAACCATCTGGGGGTTTAAGAAGTCCAAACCATGAGCAAAGCTTTTGGGAGATTTGTCTTTAACAGATATGATCAAACTTAGCAGAATATCTCCCAGGCAAACTCAAAACCACTGCAAATTGATGCTCTAGGCACCTCCAAGACTCCAGCAAGTGGAGACTTCATCTTTCTATGGTCAAAAAACGTTATTTCAAATGGGTTCTTTTACAGACAGATTTGTTTGCCTCCCATCTTTTTTCAGGTAGAGACCAGATCCGCTGACATATGAAACAGATGCTTTCCTTCAAGATTAGTCTCAAGGAATCAATTAAGCTTTTCATCCTTTTAATCAGCCCATGTCACACGTCAAATATCAATACTACTTATGGTAATTCCCTTTTGGTTATCATAAAGTTGTTATCAACCCTTTCAAATTTAGCGATAGATTTCCCAGTCCTCATGTTGTCCTTTCCAAAGTCTCCCCTCAATCTTCAGAACCAAATGCAGATTTGACTCTGAATCAAGCATTAACCCTGAATGCTTGGAAAATAGCATCCTGGCCTGGAGAGCCCTAGGAATTTTGCCAGTAGCTGCAGAGTATATACGAAGGTCCTGGGAACCAGGGACCACTAAAACCCATGTTTCACCCTGCAATGTTTGGGCAAGATGGCGTTTGAAAAAATCTGCTGATCTCTTGTCAGCAGATGTGACTTAAATTGTGAATTATTTAGCTTCTAGCTCGTCAGGGCAAAACGCATAGGATGGTTAGTGTTCAGCTATTTCAGTGAATCACCTATCTGTAGATGGTAAACCGGTTGTTGAACATCCATTGATTTATCATGTGTTGAAGAGCTTACATTTTTGTAATCCTTCTCTTCCAAAGCACAGCCAATTGTGGGATGTTACTGTTGATTTTTAGATGTTCGCTCCCTGACCAGATAATTCAGATGTAATGCTGAAGATGTTAGCAGCAAAATTAACTATATTAATTTGTTTAATTTCTGTTTAAAGCTTGTTTGCTGTAAAAGCACTAAGGCCCAGATTTACTGATTCAACGTAGGGGCTTAAGTGATATTTACTAAGTCACACAAATCCACCTTATTTTGCCATTGCATCGTGCAAGGTGACGTAGGCAACACAAGAACTTAAGTGATATTTACTAAGCCACGCAAAGCCACCTTGCGCAAATCATTGCCTTGTATTATTCTGCGTTGGGAAGCCATTTCATTAGTGGAAAGTGGGTGCTCCTACTCCTCCACCCATGGATATTGGTGCATTCCCAGATTTTCTATGAGTAGTAAACCTGGGAATGCATAAAATTGCTTCTCAACCCAAAAGGGGCGTAACACAAGAGAAATAGGTTTACTTCTACTCATTATTTCCCCTCTAAATGTGGGTTGCATTCTGCCGCACACGTTGAAATAGGAAAATGCCTCTAAGGATTATTTTTGTGCAAGAAGGTGTCTCTTCCTGCACAGGAAAAAATCCTGCCTGTTACGCAGGCACCCTTACACCATGGTGCCAGGGTGCCTGCATTGGAGCTAGGTCGCACACAGTGCACCAGCACAGACAGAGAGAGTGAGCAGGAATGCGCCACAACTTTGTAAATATGGCACATACCTGCTCTCTCCATCTGACACAGCACAGCAAGTTGTCTTGCTGTGCTGCATCAAATGTTAGTAAATATTGCTCCAGATATAAATGCTAGACAGTTTACAACTACTGGAGTTTATTTTAACATATGTAGAAGCACAAAAACAAATGATACCTTTTTTTTTTTTTTACACCTAATTTCTGAATCAATGAAAGTTGTGTGTCTGAAGCTGTCAGAAAGAGCATGAACAAAAGTCTGTTGATCTGAGAATGTCCTCCTCTTCCCAACTTCTAATATCCTTCTCCGCCTTTAGCACAATGGCCGATGTCCTTGGCACGTATAGGTACTACAATAACTATGTGCCCATTCTGCAAGGGAAACAATGGTTGCCAAAGTTTATTGGGCAAGATCGAAATTGGAGGTCATTCTCAGGTCAGTAGACTCGTTCAATTATATAACTCGCACATTTAATTGGAAAGTAGATAAGGGTGGCTCCTTTGTTAGGGCGGAGGAGCATAGTTCCCCTGCCAGCAGCGGCAGCTGCAAAACCTTTACTTGAAAACAATAATAAACTATGTTTATTATTGTTTTCTTGTAAAGGGGCAGGGCCACAGGGGTGACGAGCAGAGAGGGGCAGCGCACATCACTTCCCCTCAGAGCGAATGTGTGTTTGGCCGGCTGTCTCGGGCCAGCCAAACACACATGCACAGTGTGCTCTCTCCAGCCCGACACTGTGTTGCCGGGCTGGAGAGAGCGGGCACAGGCTCCCAGTCTCTGAGCAGCGTCATTATTGCCCACAGGGCAGGCTGGGAGCCTGTGCCTGCAGCCTGTGACATTGGAGCGGCGTGGCGGCAAGTGAAGGTAAGTGTTTTAATTTTTTTTTAATTAATGTTCATTTCCCCCCTCCCCCCTATGCGCACTGCCCCGCCCCTTCTGCACCCAGAGAGTTGCGACTGAAACTAGAGATTACGGCTGCCTCATTGGTTGTCAATGTGCTTTAAAAAAACAGAAAATGAGCTTGCTCTAAAGGACAGGGGTTGAAACACATTGGCATACACCCTAATGGGTTACTGGGCTTGAAGAATTGTTGAGGGATTTGCAGTAAACAGAACTCATTAATTGGCATAGGTCACCCTTTAGTCTGTAGTGATGGAACAGAGATGGCATGATTTTATACACATTTGTTCACATGGACATTGCTCAGGCAGTCCTATTGTGTAAATTTGAACTGCATATAAAAGTGTTAATAATTATGTGGTTGGACGCAAACTTCGGCATTGGGTGCTCACAATCATTTTACACAATTTGTTTCTTGCACCGACTTTTATAGTATATATATAATTTCTGAATACATGATTGATTGCTTTATATGATAAAAAGAAACATGTCAAATTCACTTTGAAAATACTATATGAAGTAAATATATGTTTGTGCTCAGACGATCATGAGATTAACTGCATTGGTTGTAATAAAATAATACGGTAAATATTATCATTAGAGGCAATTTTGTAACATTACGGCACATACTGGGGCAGGGCGCCTTTACAGTAATACAGTCCTAGGTGTGTTGGGTAATAACAGGATAAATTACCGTGAAAGTAAGCCGAAATACTCAGAGAGAATTTATACTCCACCACCGGGAAACAAATATTTGCACCTCGTTATACCGTTAAACTAGATCACTAGAGCAACAGAGTGTTTTCCCCATATATTCAGTGTCTAGTCATAGAAATGATTTGTGGCAGAACGATTAAATTCATTTCACAGTTACTACAATGAAATTCCAGTCAATGCTTCCTGGTACACCCCAGGCCAATGTTGCTTTTAGTTATTTATTGACTTTTCTTATGACACAGCTCCCGCCAAGTGCTACTGGCCAGTTGCTTTCTTTTTTTTGTGCTTAGGCAAGCTTTATTTTGGCTTTTTTATATGACTGTTCTAAAATGACTGTCTGGTCTGCCATGTTGGAAAGATGAAAAAGCTAAAACGGCCGCCATTTCTAACAACACAGGCAATGAAAGTACAGCTCGTGGCACATCTGCAGCTATGTGGCTATTTTTTAATTTTACTATAGTAAAGGAATTGTATAATAAAAGCACTAGCAAATGCATTGTGTTGCCATCTACCTCTTAAATTATTTGCATTCTGGGCTTTATAGTCCATAAAATGCCATTATAAAAGAAGGACTAACATTCCCTGGATGCAAATAATAATCCTGTAATGGATGAACTATCCATTACAGGATTATTATGCATAGATATGGGAAACTTGAATGCTCTAACATTGTTCTGCATCTGTGGAGAAGTTAAATGTGGCACCCATGCCTTCTGATTGCACCATACATGTACTGTAGGGAGTTTGAGAGGCATTTGCTCGACTTTTCCCCATTTCTGCCGTTAACTGAGTGAAATTACCGCCCATATGTGTTTCCTGTGGTCTGTTTGAAGGTGGCCCCCGAAACCAACATAACAGATTAGGTTGTGGGATGTAGAGAGAGGTCTGTTACTTTCAGAACTAATGGCTATGTGCACTTGGGAAAGGGTCCGGGTCCACGTAGAAAATAACTTGGTTGCTCAGCTCCATGATCCTGAAAAGATCACAAATGTTATGTAAATTCTTGCCAAAGGAACCAAACATCAAATAGAGGAGTGATCAAATATAAAGTAACAAAAAGTGAAGGAATTAATATATTTTTGTGTCAATTAATTAAAATTGATACAAATAATCACAGTAAAAAGAATAAAAGATAAAGTAAGAACATGAGAGCAGAGGAGTCACAAAATAATTAATAAAGTAACAAAAATTAGACACACTCACTCTTATAAGATTGCAATACAGAACATTGAGATACACTAATATGGGCAGAATATCAAGGAACAAAATACCGAAAGGTAAGTGCACATGCGGGAAGTATACATTACTATTCTTAACTTCACTATGCACCTTAAAAAATATATATATTTATAAAACCTAGTGGCAGTCGCCACTAGGTAGTAATAGTTAGCACCAGGTTTCCATAGAAAAAGCATTTTTAGACTTTCCTATATGTGTGGAACCGTTTGACGAATCTTCACTAAAGTTTCCAAAAAAGGTGTCACAGTGATTCCTGTTGCACATTAAGGGTTTCGGGGTGATTCATCAAGAGAGGGCAGTGAAAAAGAAGATGTGAGAAAAGTTGTGTTTCTCATGTTAATTCCCATAGGACCTTTAGACACAACTACAGCCCTAATCACTGGACGGAATTAACACCAAATTTGGCAGAAAGCTAGCTTTCGGTATGCAGATTACACTTTTGTTATTTGGTGTAAATTCATTCAGAAGATTTTGAGAAATTAAAGGGAAAACAAATTTGTATATCTCTGGCCGCAGCGCCTTCGCGATTAGTTCATGAATATTTTGCAAAAATTTGCGGATATGCCTGTGAAAAGAAGCACTGTTATTGGCTGACCGAAACCTGACAAGAACAATTGCGGCCAACATTTTATTTCACGGGACATAGTCCCCAGGAGTGAAAATTCTAATTAAAAGTGGCATAAGGTGTCAGGGTAAAGGTACCCTGAACCCAGGGGTGTGATATAGGTATGTTTGAAGGGTAAATTATGAGTTTAAAATAATTTTGCGTCACCACGTGCGATATTCGAAAAATTCACTATTTTCGCAATAATTATTCGCGAAATATTCGCAAATGTGAAAACATTTTTGTTAAAAACAAAGCCTCATTTATACACTAGTTCATTCACTCATACATGCAGTGAGAGACTCATGCACCCACTCATACATCAACTGAGACACTCATGCACCCACTCGGACCCACTCATAGACTCACACACACACTTTCATACCCACTCAGACACTCAAGCACCCACTCAGAGATCCACTGAGAGAGACCGGCCCTGTGGCCAACCTGTGCTTCGCACGGACAAAAAAAAACCAGACTCAGTCATACACTAATTAATTCACTCATACATGCACTGAGAGACTCATGCACCCACTCATACATCTACTCAAACACTCATGCACTCACTCAGACCCACTTATAGACTCACACACCCACTTTCAGACCCACTCAGACACTCAAGCACCCATTCACAGATCCACTGAGAGAGACAAAAGGCCGTGCGTGGCTTGGGGTTTGCTGGGTATAAGGACTTGGCTGGCAGGTAATTTTCAATGGAGATTAACTGAATTCCAAGAAAATGAAGGAAAATAGGTTCGTGTTGAGCTGAAAAGGGTTGCTTTAAGTGACACGTTTGCTGAAGTATCTGTGATTAACTTCAATTAGGCTGCACTTCCATGGATATTCTTAGAAAATATACAAATCAGCTTGTTCAGAGGCAAAAACAGAGAGTGGGCACCTTTTAATTTTTTTTAGCAAGTCAGGCTCGTATACGAGTCCTGACTAAAAGAATACAAAAGACTGCTGCAGTGCAAACGCAAAACAAAAACAGGATGTAACTTTTGTATCCAGTCCATGTAAGAGACTAATAATTTCTTGCGTGAAGACACAGTGTAACTTTGGAATGCAGATTAGTCCCTCATGCATTGCTAGGCACACTCTCTCCAAGAGGCGGAGTGATATTACAAACAGCTAACACCATGAGGTGAGAGGGGAATATTCCTTTGGGTGGAGCCAAAGCCTACTCTGCGTCTATTTTAAAGAACTGTTAACAATACGTGTTGAAGGCATATGTGCTGCCAAGCCATACCTACAATACATAAATCCAGCATTGCCTGGCCTTGACAGGGCCAGTTAAATACCTTGTTATGGTCTGGTCTGGCCTACTCTACAGAACTTGCCCCGCACAGCACTCTCTGGAAAAACAGACCCATGGCTTTTTGTTTGAGGTCGGGAAAGGGCCAAAGGGGCCACCTGAAGCCCAGTAGCAAGGGACTGAGATACGACCAGGCTTAAGTGTATTCATTCCTAATAATGCAGTTTGGAAAATGCACCTGTCATCACCCCCAGGAGATTAGCTACAGGGGTGGTGAACATGGGTCCTCAGAAGCGCAACACACAGCAGCAGACCGTAGACAATTGTTATTTTCGTTCCCCCTTTTCAAAAACAAATCCTATGAATGAGAACCCCTTAAACTCTGCTGTAAAGTAATCTTTAAATCCCATTCAGGTTTGAGAAATGATACCAGCAAAGCTTTAAGATAGATGAGAAAGTGACTGTCTTGGGGTAGGGTGTCTAAAAGTGGGACCTGGGCAAAAAGAATAACTAGGAATCTTTTACAAGAGGTGTGGTGATGGTAAATAAGTGTTTGTCCTCAAAATTGTGAGCTAGAATTCTGCAAATGACACTGTGTGACACATGACAAGTATTTCGGGGCCTTCATGTACGTTTTCTGCTAGTAATTCCAAATATATCACACAACAATCACTTACCTGAACAAGCCAGACTTACTGGCTTTGCCAGTGCTTGTTAGTGCCCTTTTTCTACCCACCTCTATGTCTGAAGTCCGGTTACTCTGTATAGCTCACACTTCATCTCCTTCCTCTTCACTGCTGTCTTTTTACTCTTTCTGCAGGTACTTCTTTTGGACTCCTCCACTTCAGCATTCCTTTATCACACACGTGCACAGACCCATACACATAGAAACAAACATGCATGCAAATACCACCGCACTTGTAATCAATGCTGTTTTTGCCTTTTGCGATGTCACCGTTTCGACAACTTAAGGCTGATTTAGAGTTTGGCGGAATGGGTTACTCTCTCACAAAGATGACGATATCCCATATAACAATTCCATGATAGCCTATGAAACTTGTAATATGGCAGACAGAGTAACCCCTCCTCCAAATTCTAAACCAGGCGCTATGTCTGTTGAATTGGTGGACTAATGCATCCTCTCAAGGGGTTTATGTATCACCTCATGGTCAAAGATTCACATCCTGGTTGGTCCGTTCAGCCTTTCAACCTTCCGACGTCAATAAAATAAATCCCACGGGGTTGGGTAACAAAAGCATCCGTTATTTAGCGCCAAGATGTCCCAAGTTATCAGCATGAGTTTGACAAACACACCTTCTGTGACTGATTTTTACAAGATTTCTCTTAGAATCGCAATCCTACTAATGCCTGCAACATTTTGACAAATGCGGATGACTTAATGAGCGTACGAACGCAGCCTTCCCACTAAATAAATGCCCAATTTATTTTACCCACACCTGACAGGTGCCCAGTCCACGCCTCTCTCCTAACAGCGACTGGACGCTTTTCCCAGCTCTCTGCTCCTACCACGGTGGCTCTCTCCTGTCACAGACCTATGGGGAGCTCGCCTGAAGCCAGCTCCTCAGAAGCACCTGAACAGCCGCTAGAGTTAGTAGGCCCCACGGAGCTTCAAATGGGTCGCTTCAAACGCAGACACCAGTGAGCAGAAACGTCCCCAGATTAGCAAACGGCAGGAAACCACGCTGACCAAAAAGTAAGAAGAGAGCAGGAAGTCGGTGTCTCCGTTGCTGTGGAAACCAGGCCTTCTGTCAGCCAAGCATCAGTGGAGAGCTGACTGGGCAGAACTGATCCTCGTTGGCAAAGGTCACACAAAATTGGTCTAGTTAACGAACTTACCACTGAGGCTTGGAGGGGAGAAAATGACTAATGTACCTTTTAGTTGCTACATTTTCTTCAAACAAATACGAACCATCTGAGCCATAGTTAACTTTTTCAGAGAGACCTACTCATCATAACACATCCCTAACATTTTGGATGTCATTCCACTTTCTGTCCAAATCAAAATACTTCCATGCACAGCGTGCAGCACTTTAGGGGTAAATGACTGACATGGCACACAGACCGCTGGCAAAACAATGCTCTGTCCTTCCAATGCCATTACCTTCTCTTTTGGCTTTGCCTGTGCTTATTGGTGATGCTGTTTCGCATTGGCAAAAACTGTAAGAAAAAATGCATGTTTGCTGATATGGAAGAGCATCGCTAAAAACAAAAAAAGCCTATATAAACCATATATATGCACATGCTTTACCATCCATTCAGACGCATTATGATGCTAAGTTCATGTTTTTTTAAACTTTTAATCCACTTTTCCAAGATCAAAGATGCCTATTGTGGAGCAGTACAAAAATTAAACAAAAATAAGCGTGGAAGCGCACTGAAAGAGAAAGGTGTGACCCAGTAGCAAATTGCATCTGTCAGACCTTAAAAAAATATGTTTTAATTACAAAACAAAAATACCCTAAGGGAACGGGGAGCAATGGAGGCACCTGCAAAAGACAACTCCGGAGCAGGGGAAGGGATGGTGGGAAAACAACAGGGAGCTCAAGAACAAGATTTTGGCACAAGGCAGCATCGTAAGCCTTTTTGCTGCGCTGCCCTGCCTCAAAACAAAAGGGCAGGAAAGCTCCATAACTAGAAGATACCTTCTATGGTGCAAGGATGCCTGCGTTGCGGGGAAGGCACACCTTCTTGCATAAAACAATCACAAGAGGCGTTTTTCTCCTTCTATTGGTGCTGCAGAGTGCAGCACACATTGAAAGAAATAATATTATTTCTCCCTGTTGCACCACCCTTACAGCACCACTGGTGGGGTGTAGGAAACTGACGCATTCCCAAGTTTACGAAACCTTGTAAATCTGGGGATGCGTCAGATTCCATGGGTGTTGATTTGGAACACCAACAGCAACACCCATGGAGCGCACCTTTCACACAGAGTAATGCTTTAAAGGGGGCCCTTTCTACAAGGCCATATAAAGTCACGCTAAGTGGCTTTGCGTGGGCTTGTAGATATGGCCCTGCAGCCTGCGCCACTGGAACATCAAAAAAAGTGAGCCACTGGCGGTGCAGGCAGCTTGTAAATGAGGCGCAAGAAGTGGAGAGAGGGACACAAAGAGATACTGAATGCACACACTGACAAAAACACACAGTCTTATCTCTGTTTTGAAAGTCCTCAACATGTTGGTTATTTTACAAAATGTGTTTCTCTCACTTAGTACTCTTACTAGTCAGCATCCCTCTCCCTTTCCATTGACCCTTAAGTGCCTCTCATGCACCATGCTTGTCGCATAATGTATTTTAACATTATGGGCCTCATTACAACCTTGGGGGCCACTTCCGCCCGCCAAGGTTTAATCGCCGTGCGGCCGCCAATGCGGCCGCACTCCCGCTGGCCCCATTTTGACATCCCCGCTGGGCCGCAACATGGGAGCCGGCTCCTAATGGAGCCGGCGGTGTTGTGGCCGTGCGACGGGTGCAGCTGCATCCATCGCGCTTTTCACTGTCTGCTGTGCAGACAGTGAAAAGCAGTGTGGGGCTGTGCCTGGGGGCTCCTGCACTGCCCATGCCAAGTGCATGGGCAGTGCAGGGGCCCCCAGGACTCCCCTTCCCGCCAGCCTTTCCATGGCGGTCTCTACCGCCATGGACAGGCTGGCGGGAAGGGGACTCGTAATCCCCTGGGCACTGGCGGATTAAAACCGCCGGGACAACCATGGCGGTAAATCGCCAGTCCTGGCGGTCCCGGCGGTCGTAATCCGCAAGATTGTACTGCCAGCCTGTTGGCGGTACAATCTCCAAAACAGCCCTGGTGGTCTTTGACCGCCAGGATTGTAATGAGGCCCTATGTGCCAGCATTATTGTTGGAAAATCTGAAGCTCAACTCCGACCCCTCCCCCACCCAAATCACCGTGACCAAGCTACACACCTGACTGAATCCCTTGTTGGACGTGTGCCTGATGAATGTAAATACCTCTAAAATAGATTACATACATTTTTACAAATAAATTATGACAAAACTCTCCCCATGATTATCTGGGGCGGTTACTTTAATTACATCCTGGGTGGGAACATGAATACATATACCTTAAAAAGGGACACTAAACATAATAGGTGTTAAGTCCTACAAGAAATGCTTTTGGCAAAAAGAGATGATCTGCGAATATGTGTAGGTTCACAATATCTTGCCAGATCTGTATCAGATCACTCCATTGAAAAGATTTTGTTAATAAGACCAATACCCAAAATCCCATCCTTGAGACTTAGGGTTGAAGCCATGACAAACTATTCACTGACCACATATATACATTCAGAGGCACCTTTTTTAAACAAAAGTGACAAACTTCTGAAAGAAGATGCGCTGAATGGGTGACCATCAGTTTACCCTTCGGGGGAATGTCTGTAAGGTACATATGGTGCTCATTTGCAATCAGTGTGTACGTCGAAAGAAAAAGGTGCAATGTTACCAAAACTGGAGTTTTGCAGTGTGCCAATCCCCCAAAAATCAGAACAATTCTTAGAGGTCAAAGGGTAGACTGAAAGCTTTTGGGTAACATTTGAAAAATACACCTGCACACAATACAGACAGAAGATGGGCTATCAGTTAAGAGAAAACAAACCACACAACACATGTATAAGCATTGCCAACAAGGCTCAATGGCGACTACACATGAAGGGATTAATGTTTATTTTTAAAAACTGACCTCTAAACAAAAACAAAGGTTGAATCTGCAGGGAATCCCAGCTTACGTGGCATATTTCATATGCCAAAAATGTCTCCTGAGCAGAAAACAGCCTCAAATAACCTATTAATAGACAAGATCTGAAGAAAGTGAGGTCAGACCCGAGCAAAGGGAATATGCCGGGAGGGGATAGTATCCCCTGAGATTGTCATGAAATGTTGCCCAGGAAGCTGCAGACAAATTACTGGAGGTATATGAAAAGGTGTCTGAGCGGAGATGCCTCCCCCTATGCTGAGAGGCTATAATCAATATGATCCCTATACCTTGAAGCAATAAAGTCTTACAGGTCATTATCATTATTGAATACTAATATCAAAATAGGTGTTGGAAAGCAGAGTGACCGAAGTGATAAAGGATCTCACAAATCCTCATAAGACAAGCTTTGTGTCTGGCAAGAGCAACATAAAGAACCTTAAAAGACTAAGGGTCTGATTTAGAATTTGGCAGATGGGATTCTCTGTCACAAGTGTGAAACATATCCCGTCCGCTGTATTACAAGTGCCATGGGATAAAATGCACTTCTAATACGGCGAACTGATATCGTTTGTGACAGAGTATACCATAAGCTGAACTCTAAATCAGACCCAAAACCATATGATGCACTCACAAGATTATAAAGATACCCCCACCACTCTGGACATATTAGATGTCAAGCAAGAATTCAACAGTGTAGTTTGGTATTTTATATGGCAGGTGCTTGAACCAACGGGATTCACGAGGTAAACACTCATGTACGCGCCCCACTGCCACAGTGCGTACTTCTGGTTTGGTGTCTGACGGCTGAGAACTGGCAGGGCTGCCACTTGTTGCCGGTATTATTGGTGTCGGCTCTACAGTCATTAGACATCCAACTACAATAGATTTACCAAGTCCTTGTGTTGGCATTGCGTCACTGCAGCAAGGGCTACAGTAAGATTTACTAAGACATGCAAAACCACACTGCGTGGCTCTGCAAATCTGGAGTAACGCAAGTCAGCATAATTCACTGGCTTGCGTAACGCTGCCCTTGGAAGGCTTTCCATGGGTGGAGTGTGGGTGTTACCACACATCCACCCGTGGATTTACTAAAACTAGTGAACCTGGAAATTAGTCAAAATGCTACGCCTTCCTAGGGGAGGTGTAACAAGGAGAATTATGTTCATTGTTCCTCGTTTTCTCCTCTTTCAATGTGTGCTGCATTGTGCAGCACACATAGAAAGATGAAAAAGCTTCAGAGGATTGTTTTGTGTAGGACTCCCTTCCTACACAAAAACAGTCCTAGCTGTAACACAGGCATCTTGACACAATGGCACTCAGTGCGCCAGTGCAAGGAGAGAGCTGGAATACACCATATTTTAGTAGATTCCTGCCCTCTCTCTACTGAGAGCACACTGAGAGTTACTACGCAACAGTGCATCAAGTTGTCTTGCTGTGCTACGTGACTTATTAATAAATCTAAGTAAATCTGCCCCCTAGTATCTTTGCACGCTGATATGCTAATCTACCTTCGAGACCCAGAGGAGCCAATTCTCATGTTGATGGAAATCTTAGAAAGGTATGAGAACACATCTAGGTTTCGCATTAATTGGGAAAAATCTAACGTTTTCCCTAAAGAGGAAAAGAAGCTGGGGTGCTGCCAATGCTGGCCATTCAATTAGAGTTAAGTAGCTTCAGACATCTGAGTATACATGTATTTCATGAAAAAAGGGCAGCTACAGGACAACATGGGGGAGTAAAGGTTACTCTCCGAAGCTTGGTAACGTTGTGGACTGCACACCCATTAACAATTTTGCCATGAATATCCTTGATCAGGATTGTGTTTCTCCTAAGATGTCTTTACATCCTGTGAAATACAACAGGTCTCAGTCCAATGGATGTATTTCAAGAACTTGATATCCTTATGGGAAAATTCGTATAGGCTGGGGGGATGAGCAGAGTTAAACTGGAGTTACTAAAATTAGCATGGCAACAGAGTTTACAAAGACTACCAGATATGTTCCCATACAAAGCTGTTGCCCAATTGTAACATGAAATAAATTGACTTGATGACCAGTCTCAGTGGGATATGACACTACTACATGGACATATCCGCCAGGCATGCTGCAAGATGCATTAATAATGGGTAACACCATATCAGCAGAGTATCCATATGTGGTTCGTCAGGTAGACACAGTGTGAGAGAGAGTCTAGAAACACTCAGAAGGTTTCTGTTTATATTAGACATGCCACTATGAATTATCGGATTCTTTAAAAATATTATGGATGGGATGAGCAATCTCTACATCATTAGTAAGTTTATTACTTTTGAAGAGGAAATGTTTGTTGGTAGATGGCAATTCTTGCAACATGCCAAAACAGTCCAAGTAGCTAAAGGGATCTGGATATCTTTTCCTTTTCCAACACTCGCATCAGGGAAATTATTTTTAGCCTGGATGGGCGACACACATTAATAACAAATCTATATAAGGCATTAAACCAAGATAAGGAAATTGGTGTGGCATATATTAAATAACTATTGTCAGACACGTCCAGACCAGTAAAGGCATGTGAACAAGTTATCCACAAATGCTAGATATAAGTTGACACATTTAATTGTTTACATCAAACATACCTGATCCCACGAAAACTAAAACATATCCTGATATTAATGCTTCCTGTAAGAGCTGTGGAGAGCTGGAGATGGGATTGGTATGGGATTGTTCTGTTATCTAAAACATTCTGGATAAAGTGGTGAATGCTCTGAGAAGAGTAACAGGCAATCTACTGGAAAAACAATGAAACATTTTCTGCTAAGTCTTTATCTTGTAAAGAAGAAAATTAAGATAAAAAGCAAAATTGAGTCATTTGGTACAGTTTTTGCTAAGCGTGGGATTGCTATTCATTGGAGATGAGAACTCCAGCCAACATATGAAAACTGGAGAAAATATATTCTTGAATTGGCAGCAGCCAAAGCCCAACACATTAAATCTACACAAAGTGATGAAAAAGTGGTAGATTTAGTAGACTGATCAGAAATGCTACGATTACTGACGGACTCTTTAGATCCACGTCCTTCTTGAACAATAAACTCCTTGTGATATCAGGTGTTAATTTGAAAAGTTCATGTGCTTGGAGTAGAGGAATACTTGATAAATGTAGCCCTCCTGTTGTACTGAATTGGGGCTATACTCTGTAACGCTCAACATCCATGTGCTGATATAATTTGTAAACCCAATATCACTGCACTGACTATATACTGTAAAAGCCTAATAAACAGATTATAAAAAAAGTTTTAGACAGACCCAAAGTATTTATTGACATGAACATTAACTCTTTTTCTAGAACATCAAGCATTACTATGGCCGCACCTAAAAAGGCACGTCGGTACTACACCCCTTCCTATTGCAGCTGTCAGACAGCTGAAAAGTAAACCCCCATTTCTATTGCATTTGCTGAATAATTGAACATTTAAAGCCTCTTTTAAGAAGGTGTTTGTCATAGAGTTCCCAATGTAAAACCCATTCTTATCGTACTTTTTTTAAAGCTTTTTTATGAAATCTTCTGTAATATAGTACATTACATAAAGAAACTGAAAACAGAGTCCGACACAGATCGAGCAGCTTAGTCCAACGTCAACTTACAGTATTAATTAGTACAGGACAAGTTAGAACAATATCGGGCTGCCAAGCACAGTAACTTAGACAGATAAATTCCCTTTCTCTCTGGTGTCTCTACACTTCTGTGGACTCCCAAAGGCTCATCGCCATGAGGATGCGTTTGTTGTTGGTAGCTTCAATACAGTTCTCAACAGCCTTTCCATGATCCCCAGATCTTCCCTCCATTGAGTGGGCACCTTCGGGCTGCGTACACGGTCTCCTCTGCCCATATAAACCAGTCCATGTTTGTGGTCCAGTCCCTCTTTCTCAAAAACACAGGTCAGCCCCACAGCCGAATAATGTCTCACTTAGACACAATTAGGGACACATTCCCGAATGGTGGTGTCTGAACCCACCAAACCCCATGAGTTACCAACACAGGGCCAAGGTCCACTGCTACTCTTGGTGAGATGGTCCTCCCCATTTGCGTCCAAAATGTTTGTACCAAAGGGCAGACCCACAGTTTGTGAAGCAGCGTTCCGTTTGCCCGACCTCAGACTCAAACATTTATCATTGTCTGTTTTTCTCATATGGAACAACCTTCTCCTAATAAATGATGTGCAGTGCCGTATCTTAAACTGCATCATGCAGAACCCTGCCCTGATGGCCACCTTGTGTGGGTTTTGACTTGCATCATCCCATCACCTATCCCCCAGGATACCCAGCTCTCTATCCCAACTATCTTTCAGTGCCTATGAGAGGGGCTGGCAAATTGCTGTGAGTGTTCTATAGATGTAAGAAACTGCATGTTTATGTGAGGGGACTGCCAGAGCCTGTACTCCGGAGGCATCTCCTCAGCCTCCTCTTGAAATTTGTTTCACATGACTGCGTGTTGTATTTGTGGGTATCGAAAATGTTAGCTATCTGTTAACTCATTTTGATGCTATGGTTCCCCAAAAGGAAGGAATGCAACTGCATCCCAAATATCACCCAGTTTTGTTATCCACAGTATAATCTATGTGTTTACATTACGCCAGTACATCTGAGTCCCACAGAGGGGGTGCCTGCATCGCCCTCCCTTACCATACCCTGTGTTGTAGCGCTTTCTTCCATATTTTGGTCAATAGGTCTGTTGGAAACGGGGCTCACATGGCTCTTACTGTACAATCGATGTACAGAGACCCCCAGGTCTATCACTCTCCTTCCACCACACCTGCCGGCTCCAACTGAGAAGCGAACGCCCACTCATTCACCACCTGTAGCTGGACTACCCCGCAACAGAGTTGTAGCTTAGAGAGTTCTGTTCCCTTCTCATACTGGTCTCTAGTCAGGATGACCAGCTCTATTTTGGGGGTATTCCTGTTTGAAAGCAGCATTCGGATTACTGAATCGACAAAGCAATAAAATCATCGGGGACCTCATACATCATATTTTGTAAGCCATAAAAGAATTTTGGTAGCGTCACCATTTTATATAGGGCCACCCTGCCCATCAGCAAAATGGGTATGGCCTGCCAATGGTCCATGTCCCTCTTGTATTCTACTAGGACCCATTCCAAGTTGTGTTTCTAAAACCATGTTGGGTCTAATGTTACATAAATAGCCTGGTATTGAAAATCCACATGATCCCACACCAGGGGGATATCCCTGTCTGTTGATGGCTGTCACTGGGTAATCAAAAATGTCACTGAGTAATGCCAATTTATGTGTAATTCTGAATATTGTCCAAATGTGTCAAGAATCTCAAGGACGCTAGGGAACAAGAGTAACAGGTCTGCCAAGTACAGTAACATGTCATCTGCATACAAGGAGATAACATTCTACCAATCCAGATCCCTGCAGAGACACAGAATCTGGGTGTCCATCCTTATCAAACATACCAATGGTTCCAATGCCAGGGCAAACATGAGAGTGATAGTGGACAGCCCTGCCTGTTCTCCATCCCCAGACCAAACTCTTCCATTAGTACACCAGTGACATGTACTCTGACCGTCGGATTGTTTAAGGGCAACCACAAAATGAACCCCGGGCTAATACCCATTCCATCTAATCAAATGACTTTCCGGCAACTGAAGATAAATTGGCTGCTGATTGGTGCAAGAAGTGGCACCCTGCTAAGTAGTCAAAAACCCTTCCAAGACTATGGCACATAGCCCTCAGGGGCATGAAACTGGATAGGCCAGGTGCTAATAATTTATCCATCACCCGTAAGAGGCAGTTTGTCAAGACTTTAGCTAAAACCTTAACCTCTGTGTTGTTAGTGGGTCTGTAATATGAACAATGCTCTTCAGGCTGGACCTGTTTATGAATAAGGAGTATTGTTGCTGATATGAGGTCCTGGGGGAAGCACCCCTCATCCCTGGCCTCAGACAGCGTACCTCGAGAGGATCAATCAGACTTCCACCCAATCATTTGAACTATTCTGGAGGGAAACTGTTAGGGCCCAAAGACTTCCCTCTCTTCAGTTGTTGGACCACCTACTTAAATTCTTCCTCCCCCAGTTCGTGGTACAATAGTTCTCTAAATCATTGCCCCCACATGACTGTTTTGTAAGCTTCCCAGAGAATTATCCTGGAAGAAACCATTCTCGTGTTTTCTTTAAAATACAGATCTGAATCAATTGCCAGGAATTTCTTAGTATTCCAATCTGTAAGCTCCCAGGGATCCAATCTACATGGTGACCATGTTCCGGGTGAGAAAACAGGGTAAGCTGTGTACCGACCGCAGTGATCCGAAATATTCCCCTTGCTAAGTATTACATATACATATTACATATTCCTAAATCTGTGTCCTTGTGTTTCTGGGACCAAGAATTAATCTAGCTTAAACATGTATCTGGTGGTGCCCAACACATTACCCGACCTCAAGGTTTTCACCTCTCCAGAAATCCATTAGCCCAGCAGCTGAGGTATAGAGTTGAAGCTGCCAGCACACCCTGCCCTCAGGTGCATACCCATGGTGATTGTTTCTTTTCCCCCCCTATTGCTACGTTGCTATGTTGAAGACTCCCCTATCATTGTGAGTGAGTCTGGCGATACAGGAAGTCATCCCCCAATTTGTGCAGCATTCAAGTTTGCAGTCCTGGGGTATATTCCAGGAGGCCACTTTGAGCTTCTCACCATTACATTCCCCCATTACCACTGTGAAACACCCCCCCTGGTTCTACCCATGTGTCCGTAATTGCCAATGGGAGAGACCTTCATACTAATATTCCAACTTAAAGGGAGCCAGATGTGAAAACTGGAGCGAGTTCCCCACTAGCAGTTCCCAACTGGCAGAACCTCCCGCAGCAGAATAAGATCAGAATTGTGTTTGTGTAAAAATTGTGACACAGCTTGTTTCCTAACCCATTCATGTCCATAAAAGGATGGAGAGACTCATCCCTAAAGTGATGGATTGTTCTTGCATCATGGCTTTAGTGATGGCACTCACGACCTTATCCCCTACCCAACCCGATGTATGCTCCCTGCTGTTTCAGACAGGTCCCCTTTCCACTGAATTCCCCCCTCCCTACTTCCCTCAGGCAAAGAGTTTCAAACTACTTGCATCTACAATGCCTGGGGTGTCAGTCTTCCTCCCCCTTTTAACATCAAACCTGTTTACGTTTGAGCCACAAAGTCTCGTCTCAGCCTCTGGGTGATAAGAACTCAGCAGGCTCTGTGAGGTGTGTTTTGCTGGTAAAACTCCAGCCTCTGATTTAGCTGGATGTGTACAGGGAGTGCAGAATTATTAGGCAAATGAGTATTTTGACCACATCATCCTCTTTATGCATGTTGACTTACTCCAAGCTGTATAGGCTCGAAAGCCTACTACCAATTAAGCATATTAGGTGATGTGCATCTCTGTAATGAGAAGGGGTGTGGTCTAATGACATCAACACCCTATATCAGGTGTGCATAATTATTAGGCAACTTCCTTTCCTTTGGCAAAATGGGTCAAAAGAAGGACTTGACAGGCTCAGAAAAGTCAAAAATAGTGAGATATCTTGCAGAGGGATGCAGCACTCTTAAAATTGCAAAGCTTCTGAAGCGTGATCATCGAACAATCAAGCGTTTCATTCAAAATAGTCAACAGGGTCGCAAGAAGCGTGTGGAAAAACCAAGGCGCAAAATAACTGCCCATGAACTGAGAAAAGTCAAGCGTGCAGCTGCCACGATGCCACTTGCCACCAGTTTGGCCATATTTCAGAGCTGCAACATCACTGGAGTGCCCAAAAGCACAAGGTGTGCAATACTCAGAGACATGGCCAAGGTAAGAAAGGCTGAAAGACGACCACCACTGAACAAGACACACAAGCTGAAACGTCAAGACTGGGTCAAGAAATATCTCAAGACTGATTTTTCTAAGGTTTTATGGACTGATGAAATGAGAGTGAGTCTTGATGGGCCAGATGGATGGGCCCGTGGCTGGATTGGTAAAGGGCAGAGAGCTCCAGTCCGACTCAGACGCCAGCAAGGTGGAGGTGGAGTACTGGTTTGGGCTGGTATCATTAAAGATGAGCTTGTGGGGCCTTTTCGGGTTGAGGATGGAGTCAAGCTCAACTCCCAGTCCTACTGCCAGTTCCTGGAAGACACCTTCTTCAAGCAGTGGTACAGGAAGAAGTCTGCATCCTTCAAGAAAAACATGATTTTCATGCAGGGCAATGCTCCATCACAAGCGTCCAAGTACTCCACAGCGTGGCTGGCAAGAAAGGGTATAAAAGAAGGAAATCTAATGACATGGCCTCCTTGTTCACCTGATCTGAACCCCATTGATAACCTGTGGTCCATCATCAAATGTGAGATTTACAAGGAGGGAAAACAGTACACCTCTCTGAACAGTGTCTGGGAGGCTGTGGTTGCTGCTGCACGCAATGTTGATGGTGAACAGATCAAAACACTGACAGAATCCATGGATGGCAGGCTTTTGAGTGTCCTTGCAAAGAAAGGTGGCTATATTGGTCACTGATTTGTTTTTGTTTTGTTTTTGAATGTCAGAAATGTATATTTGTGAATGTTGAGATGTTATATTGGTTTCACTGGTAATAATAAATAATTGAAATGGGTATATATATTTTTTTTTTGTTAAGTTGCCTAATAATTATGCACAGTAATAGTCACCTGCACACACAGATATCCCCCTAACATAGCTAAAACTAAAAACAAACTAAAAACTACTTCCAAAAATATTCAGCTTTGATATTAATGAGTTTTTTTGGGTTCATTGAGAACATGGTTGTTGTTCAATAATAAAATTAATCCTCAAAAATACAACTTGCCTAATAATTCTGCACTCCCTGTATATGTCATTTGGCCATAGTCCATATGCGATCCATCAAACTACTTCCTTAGGCTGAGGTTGAGTCATGTTCATTGTTAGTTCTGTTGTCCCTCTCAGTCGTTCTTGCCTCCATCAGGGATATTCTCTTGATCCACTCCGTTCAGGGGCCACCATAAGCCACCTCGTCAACTGTGTTCCACTCTGGCACCCTCCCTCCAACCACTTCCAGGCCTTGTCTGGTGATCCAATAAACCATGATTTTCCTTCTGCTAAAACTTTGACCTTGGCGGGGCAGATCATCTTATACTGAAGATTACGTTTTCGGGGTTCTGGTTTTACCTTGGCAAAGGATTTCAGTCTGGCTTTTGTTTCCTGAGTATAATTTGGAAAGATAATGATGGTGTGGTTGTCGAATTGCAGTGGGCCATGAAGGATTGTGCTCCGGTCTCTAAAATTCAGTAAATGGATTATGGTGGGCTGTGGTCTCATTCCTGGTTGTGGTGGGGCACCTGACACCCAGTGAGCCCATTCTATTATGAAGTGCACAAAAAAAGAAGTGCTTCACTGTTGTGCCCTCTGATTTTTCTGGGAAACCTTCCATCCGTATGCTACTCCATCTGGCTCTCCCTTTTGCATCTTTTGTCCTGGAGTAGAGGTAGTACATAGTCTCCTCAAATTGTTGCACTTCCGTCTGCAATGTTCGGATGGATTTGGTTTAGTCACTGATTGTACTTTCTGCCATAGAGACTCTTGCTGCTGGTTTCCCGAAGTCCTCACAGAGTAAGTTGATTTCCACTGACCTATCAGGTTGCAGCACTTCACCTAAGCTATGCCACTGACTGTAGGATTGTCACTGTGCTGAATTTACACAGGGTGTTACTGGCCACCCACTGGGTTTCCCCATCTCACTGGGGCCCAGTGGGAGGTGTTCTGAGTTTGGCTTTGCCCTTCTGTGTCTAGGGTCAGGAGTGGGATCTTTCAGCCCCCCAAACAGGCCTACTTTCTTTGTCATAAAATGTCACAATAAACAGATCAATCCCATAGTATCTGATACAACTTTCCCCTATGAACCAGTCAAGTCTGAACCAATACATGCCAACATTTCAAAATAGGAAAGAGGGTGACAGTGAAAGAAAAACCTCTAGGGAATTTTTGCCCCCAATGACTAACACTGAAACTGAGGCAATTTTAGGCAGAGGGCATGTGAAATAAAGCCATTTCTTGGCTTTAAAAATCAGGAGTCTCCCGCCTGAACTGGGTCTGCTGGCATGTATGCTTCAGCCTCGATAACGGGCTTCTCACCACAACACTACTGAGCACAGTCTGTGCAACACAAGCACTCTTTTCCAGCAGAAGTACACAACTTCTGCCTAATCAAAACCCGCGGAAGGAAAATGTGAGCGACGAGAAAGCCCCTCTCTCAGTAGTGCTTCTTAAATCTCTTTTTCTGTAGATCACGAAGTATGACACAGTTAAGCTTCCAAACAAGACTAAATTACAGGGAGAAAATGCAGCAGTCCAATCAAAGCACACCTAAAATGCAGAAAACGTGTATTCCGACTACGCCTTCGACAAGTAAGGCAAATCAGGCTAAATTGCTGTTTGAAAGTAAAAACATACTTCAAAATTATATACAACGAATGTAAAAATACACCCCATACGGACTGTTTGGAGGACAAATAAACAAACTGCAATCACAATAACAGAACTGTAGTGCGTGGCAAATACATGAACATGGCAACGAGTGAAAAAGTAACAGTGACTTAAAAGAAGACAACGCTAAAACCCGCTTAGGGCGTGTGCTAAAATAGCCCTGCAACCCATCAAAACAGGCACCAGTTTAAAAGGTTCAGAGTTCAAACGGCACATCTCAAAACTGTCTTTATCTGGTCCAGCCCTGCTTATAAATAGCTCAGCAAATTCTAGATGGTAATTTGTTTTCTTACTCATGAACTTGAGAGCTACAAGGCGGGTAACCCATGGGGAGCCCCAAAAACAGACAAGATGTACATGCAGACTTGTGCAACGGGCAGCAGATACTAACACATATTCAAAGGCAAGGGAAAAATGCATGCAAGATCTAAACTTCTAAAAAGAATGAATGCAATAAAATGCTGAATTTGAGTTGCAAGGTACAAGGCTTCTGAAATTACCAGTTCCGGAACGGCCGATTAAGGATGGCAATTGCATCCCTGTAGCCACGTGGATCCGGAATTAGCAGGTCCTTTTCTGCATTCCCAATTCTGGGGACTTCTCTGCTCCCACATACTACCTGCTCTGAGAAGGTGGCACTTAAGAGACAGGTGGCAATGCAGGTCACAGAACACTGGTCTCTCCTCCCATGATATAGGAGGTGGCTGAGTGAGGCCAAGCTGAGCTTATGTCGCCAGGCCTTCCCAGATCCATGGGAGAGTTTATCGGCTGTAGATTCGCACTTGGCAAAATCTGACTCATTTCTCCCACCCCCAGAAACTCCAGGTATGGAAGACAGATATCTCGTCATTGAGAGGAGCAGTACCGTCTGGAGATATTGCTTCACCTGACCACTAATAGGATCCTAAATAGTTCACTTTACCGAAATACAACCACGAGAAATTTAGAAAAGATCCACATCATAGCTACCAATGATTCCACTTTCTAAAACAATATTTTTTTTAACACCTTTAAAGATCAAAATAACGAGAATGGATGTGAATGCCCGAAAATAACATTTTAAATGAAGATCTTTAAAGTGAAATAAAACGTTTACTCAACTGTCTGTCATTTTACATTAGTGATTAATCATTCGTGTCCTTGTTATAACGTGGAAAATAAGGATTAAAGAGATACAATGATTTGTCTAGGTTCATCAACTATAATTACCTGAATAAAACAGGATTAGACCACAGGGGTCCCAGTCCCACAGCTGGCAGTTTAGCAACTATGCTAGATCTCTTCGGTGTGGGGTTTTGGTTTTGCACTTTTTGAAATAACTTATTGTTTCACACCACTTTTGAAGTCAAGTGAGGGGGAATCACGTAGATCTGAGAAGCTGTCATTGGCTTAACATCTCACACATCTCAGGTGGGAGTTACAGAGAAGCCTGTAAACTAATATTTAAACACAAAGCATACCTGCACCTGCAGCAAGTGGGATTTCATAATACTGGATCCTGCAAAGTTGGCATTTGCTAATCTCAGTGGTCAACCTGGCCCTGAACTGTGGAGGTTGCTGCCGCAGTCAATACTAGAGAACACTAGGCTGCACAGACCGACGCCCGGTATTCACAATATATCCTTACGCCCATCAATAAATATTTATCATTATGGGTATTTGGGAGAGCGTTGCCTGATCTCTTGCAATAACAATGACGTGCTTTAAGAGTCATCTAGCAGGGTGACAAAGACAATTAACTTGCAAATTTTTAATGCAAAATCGAGATGTATCCAGATAAATGATTTCCGGAAGAATTTCGTTTTCTGACTCAGAAGTAGTTTGGATTAGCTCTGATTAGAAGGTCCAGCGCGTTCCGGTTTGTCGCCTTTAGAAAATGGGGTTCACCCATTTAGTCCATCAGGATTTTTCGCTTTTGACTACTGTAGGAGGCTGGCCTGGCTTGTAGTGGGTACCAGAGGTACTTACACCTTGTGCCAGGTCCAGTTATCCCTTATTAGTGTAGAAGAGGTGTTTCTAGCAGCTTAGGCTGATAGAAGGTAGCTATGGCAAAGCAGCTTAGGCTGAACTAGGAGACATGTAAAGCTCCTACTATACCACTGGTGTCATATGCACAATAGCATAAGAAAACAATACACAGAAGTACTAAAAATAAAGGTACTTTATTTTTATGACAATATGCCAAAAGTATCTCAGTGAGTACCCTCTGTATGAGGATAAGATATATAAACAAGATATATGTACAGAAACCAAAATTATGCAGGTAATAGCAAGAAAAGTAATGCAAGCAGTGTAAAGCTACAGTAAAATGCAATAGGAGCACATAGGTATAGGGGCAACACAAACCATATACTCCAAAAGTGAAATGCGAACCACGAATGGACCCCAAACCTATGTGAGCTTGTAGAGGGTCGCTGGGACTGTAAGAAAACAGTGAGGGTTAGAAAAATAGCCCACCCCAAGACCCTGAAAGGTAGGTGTAAAGTGCACCTACTACCCCCAGAGAGCACAAAAGTCGTGATAGGGGGATTCTGCAGGAAGAACAAACACCAGCAATGCAACAACAGTGGATTTCCGGACCTGAGTACCTGTAAGACAAGGGGACCAAGTCCAATAGTCGCGACAGTGTCGAGAGTGGGCAGGAGCCCACGAAATGCCAGCTGAGGGTGCAAGGAAGCTGCCACCTGTTGGAAGAAGCCTGGACTTCTGCAAAAAAGAAGAGGACTAGGAACTTCCCCTTTGGAGGATGGATGTCCCACTTCGCAATGAAGCTTGCAGAGGTGTTCCCACGCAGAAAGACCGCAAACAAGCCTTGTTATCTGCAAGGGTCGCGGTAGAGGTTTTTGGGTGCTCCTGTGGCCCAGAAGGGACCAGGATGTCGCCACTTGGAGGGGGAAACGGAGGGGGCGCCCAGCAACTCAGGGAGCCCTCACAGAAGCAGGCAGCACCCGCAGAAGTACCTGAACAGGCACTTGGAAGAAGAGTGAACCGGAGTCCACGCGAAGTCACAAAAGGGAGTCCCACGACGCCAGAGGAAAACTCAGAAGGTTGTGCACTGCAGGTTAGAGTGTCGGGACCCAGGCTTGGCTGTGCACGAAGGAAATCCTGGAAGAGTGCACAGGAGTCTGAGCAGCTGCAAATCACGTGCTACCCAGCAATGCAGTCTAGCGTGGCGAGGCAAGGACTTACCTCCACCAAACTTGGACTGAAGAGTCACTGGACTGTGGGAGTCACTTGGACAGAGTTGCAGAGTTCCAGGGACCACGCTCGTCGTGCTGAGAGGGGACCCAGAGGACCAGTGATGCAATTTTTTGGTGCTTGCGGTTGCAGGGGGAAGATTCCGTCGACCCACGGGAGATTTCTTCAGAGCTCCTGGTGCAGAGAGGAGGCAGGCTACCCCCAGAGCATGCACCACCTGGAAACAGTTGTGAAAGCCGGCAGGATGACGCGATACAAGGTTGCTAGTAGTCGTCTTGCTACTTTGTTGCGGTTTTGCAGGCGTACTGAGCAGTTAGCGGTCGATCCTTTGGCAGAAGGTGAAGAGGTAGATGCAGAGGAACTCTGATGAGCTCTTGCATTCGTTATCTGGTGAGATCCCCAAACCAGAGACCCTAAATAGCCAGAAAAGGAGGTTTGGCTACCTAGGAAGGAGGATTGGCTACCAAGAGAGGTAAGAGCCTATCAGAAGGAGCCTCTGACGTCACCTGCTGGCACTGGCCACTCAGAGCAGTCCAGTGTGCCACAAACACCTCTGTTTCCAAGATGGCAGAGGTCTGGGACACACTGGAGGAGCTCTGGGCACCTCCCCTGGGAGGTGCAGGTCAGGGGAGTGGTCACTTCCCTTTCCTTTGTCCAGTTTCGTGCCAGAGCAGGGCTGGGGGATCCCTGAACCGGTGTAGACTGGCTTATGCAGAGATGGGCACCATCTGTGCCCATCAAAGCATTTTACAGAGGCTGGGGGAGGCTACTCCTCCCCAGCCCTCACACCTATTTCCAAAGGGAGAGGGTGTTACACCCTCTCTCAGAGGAAGTCCTTTGTTCTGCCTTCCTGGGCCAGGGCTGCCTGGACCCCAGGAGGGCAGAAACCTGTCTGAGGGGTTGGCAGCAGCAGCAGCTGCAGTGGAGACCCCGGAAAGGGAGTTTGGCAGTACCCGGGATCTGTGCTAGAGACCCAGGGGATCATGGAATTGTCCCCCCAATGCCAGAATAGCACTGGGGTGACAATTCCATGATCTTAGACATGTTACATGGCCATGTTCGGAGATACCATTGTGACGCTGTACATAGGTAGTGACCTATGTACAGTGCACGCGTGTAATGGTGTCCCCGCACTCACAAAGTCTGGGGAATTTGCCCTGAACGATGTGGGGGCCCTTTGGCTAGTGCCAGGGTGCCCACGCACTAAGTAACTTTGCACCCAACCTTCACCAGGTGAAGGTTAGACATATAGGTGACTTATAAGTTACTTAAGTGCAGTGGTAAATGGCTGTGAAATAACGTGGCCTGTGTAAGAATGGTCAGAGCTCCCTATGGGTGGCAAAAGAAATGCTGCAGCCCATAGGGATCTCCTGGGACCCCAATACCCTGGGTACCTCAGTGCCATATACTAGGGAATTATATGGGTGTACCAGTATGCCAATGTGAATTGGTACATTTAGTCACAAGCCTGTTAGTGACAAATTTGAAAAGCAGAGAGAGCATAACCACTGAGGTTCTGGTTAGCAGAGCCTCAGTGAGACAGTTAGGCATCACAGAGGGAACACATACATATAGGCCACAAACTTATGAGCACTGGGGTCCTGTCTAGCAGGGTCCCAGCGACACATAACAAACATACTGACAACATGGGGTTTTCACTATGAGCACTGGGCCCTGACTAGCAGGATCCCAGTGAGACAGTGAAAACACCCTGACATATACTCACAAACAGGCCAAAAGTGGGGGTAACAAGGCTAGAAAGAGGCTACTTTCTCACAACTACCTTTTTTTTTTAAACTTCTTTTGTGAGTGAGTCTCACTAACAGTAAAATTCATGGTAATTGGATTGAATGTGTTAACAGCCAGTGTTTGCCTTTTGAGATACGATCACTGCTATGCAGTTAAGGCAGGGGCTGTTTACATATGAACATGTTATTTACATATGTGCACACATGTGGGCTGCAAGCACAAGCTTATAATTTCGTGCAGCCAAGTATGTGCGCACAGGCAGCCTGTTGCAGAAGGGTTTCTGCAAGGATTAGTAGTGACCCGGGTTATACCTTATGAGTGAGAATTCATAGATGAATACAAGATGCGCATACCAGCAAGAAAGGAGCACCAGGATCCAGGTATAGCCCTGGTCCGCTACAGGGTGGACAAAAAATCCAGCTTCCCACAAAATGTGCCCACCAAGACAAAACTCGGCCAATAGGGAGAAAACTGTCCTAACAAGTCCAAAGATAGGCTGCTTTAAAGATTGGCCTGTTTAAATAAAAGAAACATGAAAACAGAATGCGTGGCGCTTCCAAGATTCTCCCTAGGATGGCCCTGGGCCCATGGGGTCGGCGCAACAACCTTTTTTATATTCTCCTTGGGGGAGGAGGCTGCATGAGGCCCCTCTCTGCAATCAATATGTCCCCATGGGCCCCCATCTCCTCAGGACCGGGTGCAATAAGGGCAAGTCCTAAAACCCCATCCTGGGACCCAGAACAAAAGAGAGGAGCTCTGCAGGCCGAGTATGTAGACTATTCCCGCATCCGTGTCTGGGAAACGGGGCATGCAATCCTTCGGCTTCCCTGCCTGCTATATCTGGCAGGGGAGAGGAGGAGGAACTATTGTGGCTCCAGCCCGTGTGGGACCAAAACCAAGCAACCACTGCTCCTACCCAAGGTGGAAGCCCAGTAAGAGGATTGCCGGACCCCACACAATGCCGAGGTGTCCTTGAAGCACCACCCTACAGCTCCAAATGATCCTGAGACTGTGGGTGCCTTGGGACGTAATGGTGCACCCAGAATTTCTTTAAAAAAAACAAGAACAAAAGGAAAAATTCAGCCGTGCAAGGCTGCAGGTTAAAAGCAGCTTAGATATGCCCTCCTCTGGGAAAGGAGTGTCCCTTAATGCCTCTCAACGCGGCTAAATGTGCATACTGTTCCTTCACGGTGCCCCAAGAAGGGTCAGAGGCACCACCAACACCTACCCCAAATGTTATGGAGGGCTGCAGAGTGCAGCAGCTCCCATTTCCCTCTATCCCACACCTTTTCCCCCCAGAAGGAGTTTTGGAAATGTCACCCTATCTTTCCCAGGGTGCTAAAACCCAGACACCGGGAGATAGTTACCTTATTTTTGTAGCTCTCCCAGAGCTGGAGATTTTGCTTTTGGGCTCTGGAGTACGGGAATCCCTTGTGGCTGGTTCGGCTGCTACATTTTGTAGCTTACAGCTTGTGGAGAAAGATTGTTTTGAATTAAATTGCTTTACTGACAACATGAATATTAAACAATGAACACCTTGGAATGCTCTGCTTCGCTACCTTTGAAGAATCAAGTGCTACAGTGGGGAACCTGGGTCCTAGTAATAAGACAATTCTGGTTCATTACTTGTGAAGGGCTCACATCATTTGCAACTAATAACTGAATGTCTCACAGGTCCCAGCAATGTTTATTTGGGGAGTGAAAGAACAGCATAAGTCAAAGATGACTTTCAAAATTGTCTGTTAGTGTGGTGAACAGGACAATCATAGGTCATCAGACCAATCATATGGGAGAGGTGTGTGTGATGTCCTCCTAGAAACAGAATTCCATTCTTTTCACCGTATAGACACAAAACACTTTCCCTTATGCAGTATCGGTGTTGTCTAGGAAGTTTGTAATTTTGGTCAAATACCCCAAAAGACCTCCAGGCGGATAAAAATTGGAGTGTCTTTTGCATACATCTGTAAATGGATCTTATACTTGTCCAGCAAATGTTATGAGGGAATGTTGTGGTTGATGGTGCTGAAAGAGCTGTTGAAGGGAGAAGGAGAATGAAGACAGCTTGATGGCCCTCAGTAGGATCGAAGTGTTCTTATCTGATGTCGACCTGTGCTGCCCCTTCCTCTAGCAGGCTAAGCTTTGGTAGAAGGTTGTGTAGCAGCTGGTGATGGCCAACGTATTCAGTTAATTAATCTGTTACAATTCTTCCCAGTAGTTTGCCAGGACATGGGAGTCTTTTGTGAGTTTCTTAGGAAGTGGACTAATAACTTTATGCTTAATTTGGAGGCCAGCAAGAACAAGCATTTTAGTGCTGTCTGCCATTTTCCCAAATAGTCTGGAGCCACTGAAGGGCATGTCCAGTAAAGACGCCTGGACGTCACAGGAAAACCCTTAATTTAAATCCAGACTTGACACCTGATCACAACACGGTGTCAACAGCATAGCCCACACAGTTTGTTATGTCAAGGCCAGCTCGTTAGATTTTTGGTAACTCCTTGTCCGTTTTGAATAGTTTAGGCAAAGGCTGCTCTCAATTCATTAAGGGCAGCCGGCAAAATCTGTTTAAAAAACCTCATGTATAATGGTCTTATAGGAAGACAGCATTCAAGGAAGTAAGTCAAGGAAGGGCTATTGAGCAAAACCACACTACCTTAACCCCCAGTCATAATTCTACTAGATCAGCTGCCTGATCAAGTGAAATTCATGTAGAAGATTAAGATTCAGTTAATACTATAAAGAAATTAACTTGAAAGTTGGCTGCCTCCTCATACTTTATTTGTAGTAAAAAATAGACTATAGTCTATCATAAGATGTAATTGAGTGTGTATGCATCCTCCATTTCACGGAGGGCATTTGGGGAATGTAGGGAAAATGCTAAATAGGTCGATATGCAACAACTCCCTATTTGGCAGTTAAGAAGCAAAGGCCATTGCTCATAACGCTAAGCTTTCTATGGTTGGATATGGGACAGGTTGAGTCACCAGGGACTGGCTTATATCACCTAGCCACTGGGCTACTGACTGGATGAGTTGGGAACTGAAAGGCCGCAATGGCTCTGATGTAGTAGGTTCATGCTGCAAGATGTCCGTCACCAGATTAGCCTTTGCTTCTGCTGTGGGCAATTGTAACTGAAGAACTTGCCCTGAGGACAAGCACTTCTTACAAGCACTTCTTATGTAGGTGGACCTGATGGAAATTCTAACTGGGTCTCAGGAAATGTGTTCAATGTACTAGTATTTATTACACCCAGGTACAATCCAGCATCAGTGTAGTAAGGAGGGAGCAGGTTGTCTGCCTCCTCCTCATTGTCATGTGGGATTTTTTGAAGTCCTTGAGCTATTTCTGAAGCAGAACCAAGCAGAGTCTCAGCCTCCTGTAGTACTGGTGTGAAGGGAAGGCTGTGGATTGCTTTCAAACGTTAGGAGCTGTGGGTTTGTGATCTCACAGTGAATTGACATTTGCTTCGGACTGGAGATCAGCATTAGGACTGGACTGGACCTGGCATGGATGCTGCCAGAGTCAGGACATGTAGATGCACTCGAGACCACATGTCCTCAGGAGTCCAAATGAAGATGAAGGCCGGCACTAGCAAGAAACGAGAAGGCTGCACTGGGTCAGTTGGCCTCAGTGAAGGATTCACTACTGGAAATGCAACTGGTGGTTCCTGCAGCTCTGTGGGACCAAAAGGCACTCAAGAGAGAACTCCTACCACCCTGAAGATTTGCAACATTGTATCTTGATAGGCCTCTATCTGCAACAGGGTCAACCACAGCTCGGGAAGTGTGGGGGGTCCAGCGGCACAGTGAGCACAGGACTCACATCTGGGCACACCTGCCCCAACTATGGTGCAGCACTAAAATATACAAAAAAGTGATTGATGGACTGTTTAAATTAATCCCAACCACTGGTAATTACTCTGAGCTGCATTCTGGTCCATAGCAAGTTTGTTCACTATGCCACTGAAACCAAGGTTCATTTGACTGACAAACCCCAATCAGGGTAAAATCGGTTTTGCATTGATTGGGTTCCGGCTCAGGGAGGACTTGGCATGGAAATCCGGGCTGGCCTATTGCTACTGGACCTGGTTCTAGACAGATTTGCATATGGCTGGGTCCAAATGCAGGTGGCATGGTGTGCTACCCTTGCCTATGGCTAGGTCATTATTGAAGTGGCATGGTTGGAATGCTACCCAAGGGATTGCTAGTGGTTAGACTTATTGCAAGCATTCCTCCTATTACCTTTTGTGTATTTGATGTAATGCACTAAGTGACCAAGGGTATGATCTGACGTGGGTTTCGTGTTCACTGTGCCAGTGGAACCAAGCTATATCCAACTGACGAGTCCCAATCAGGGTGAAAACAATTTTGGGTTGCTATTGCTCTAGTTCAGGGAGGACTTTACCTGGCAGTTCCAGCTGGACTATTCCTTTTGGAACAGGTTAAAGACTGATTTGCATATGGCTGGGTCCAAACTCAGGCGCAGAGGCGAGCAAAACAACCATGGGTTAAAATGCTACCCTGAACGATTGACAATGGTTAGACTTATTGCAAGCATTTCTCCCTTCATCTTTTGTGTTTTTGATGTAACGACCTATGTGGCCAATGGTATGTCCAGACATGAGTCCTGTGCTCACTGTGCCACAGGAACCAAGCTCACCTGACTGACAAGTCCCAATCAGGCTGAAACCGTTCTTGTGTTGCTTGTGCTTCCTATCAGAACAGAGTCAAGACTGATTTGAATATGGATGGGTCCAAACTGAGATGGCATGATGGGCAAAAGCATGATGGGTTGGAATACTACTCCCAGCAACTGCCACAGGTTAGACTTATTGCAAGCATTTCTCCATCATCTTTTGTGTGTTAACATTCTTGGAAGCAAAGCACATTTTCTACATGTCTGTGCCCTGGATACCCATGCTTAATATATTAAATATCTGTGCTTGTTGTGTCTCACGTCTGCATTGTTCTTACGGGAGCTATAGTGTCAATAATAACATGGGACCAGAGTGCCTGGTAACCAGGCTCATGATAGCCATGCAACCTTTGTAATATAGGGCCTGATTTACAGTTTGACAGACTGGTTACTCCTTTACAAACATGACGGATATCTCGTCTGCCTAATTACAAGTGCATTAACCCCTATTGCACGTGCAGTAAGGCAGACGGGAGATCCATCACATTTCTGATGGAGTAACTGTCTGCCAAACTTTAAATCATGTCCATATTCTTTTATTTCTCAGTTGCCTGCCTCTTGGGAAGGTCCTAATTATGGAAGTTCACATATTTATAACTCTTACCCAGGTGACCTACTCAGAAATTTGGTTCAAGTTAATTCCAAGCTACCCTCACATCTCCCCAAATGGGTGGATTTTTCTAAGGATACAGCAAATTCCACTCTGGCTCAGGTTTTGGCTCCTTCTGCTCTATGAAAGTTTCACTAACCTGCCCCAAAGCAGCCAGTGAAGCAGCTTTCGGTTGCCCAGGTCACCCCAAGATGGAAGACAGGCAAAGAATCTTTCCCATTTCAGTAGAGCTCAAGGCATGGCGACTGATCATTGATTAGATACCAGAATTTTAGACCTCCTCCACTTGGCTTTTCCTCGTATAAAATGTCGCGAAATATACCAAGTGACTGCAACTTTAACGCATTACTGCAGTTTAATGTAACGTTGCATATAGTGTATTGTGAGATGTGTTAATGTAATGGAATGGAATGAATAAAGATAATAAGTGCAATGTATCGAGCTTTTAAACCTAGCACTCCAGCAGTCCTAATACATACACAGGGCTCGAAATCCAAACAAAACGTGCCATACAGACCATCCTCCACCTTCAGAAACATAAAAGAGCAGCAAATCTATACAGCTGCCAAAACAATGCCAGAAGTACAACCAATTTCTATTGAAACCAACCAAAGGAACTTAAGCAACGCAGTACGATCTATCTTTCATCTGATACCGGTGAAAATATTGCATCGTGCCTCCTATATTGCACAAGACCTTTTAAGATGGGGACGAAAGAAACAGAAAGGTGCCAAAGAGGAAGTAATCAAAGAGGCATGCTGATACATACGTTGTGGGAATGACTATGGCTACAAAACGTCTGGTTAGGGGTACACCGGACCATCGCCAGAGCCATTGGTAGAGAATTGAAACTAAACCACAAGTTGTGTGTTTTGGTATTTGGGGAAACCAGACAGTGGCTTATCCTGCAATGCCGCACTCATCATGGCCAAAAGGGATGTGATTAGACTATGGTGGAGTGATGAAATATCCTGAGCGTCACAATGCATCAAAAATATGAACTGATGCATGCTGGCTGAGCCAAGAGGCTGCCAAAGGAAACGATCTGGGGGCCAGGGTGAAAAAGAAATGGGCTGTAAGGGGCTAGTCCTTTGTTGAGGCTAGCGGGGCTGGATCAGGTAACACATGAAATAATAAAGAATTCCCTACAGCTTAATTTCAGAATCATTACTATTGCAAGCCTATGATTCAATTGCAATATTCAAATGAATTAGCACACACCAATCTTTGCAATTGTGTTTCTACAATCAACTAGTATCATATATGTCAGGTTCAACAAAATCAAGAATAATACAAATAAGACATCTGTTTGACATAATTGATATGAGAGGCTGATAAGGGAGTGCTTTTTAGAAAGAGGTGTTTTTGTAGATGCCCCAGGACTTTTTTGGGGGGAAATCTTAGCCCTCTCTAGAAGATGTGTTTATGCTTTTCATCCTGTAATTATTTAGGGATCTCCTCAGGACACAGGACCTAGTGAGAAGTGGCTACGGTTAATAGGATCACTTTGTTCCTTATTCGAAGGTTTGTGTAATAGAACCTTCTTGTTCCATCTTTGTTTCAGTTTCTTTTAAAACTTTGTATGTGTACTGTAGTCACCAATACGTGGTTTGACAGCCCCGAGCTCCCTGCAGGTTACACTGTCAGTTACATTGTGTGAGACTTAAGTATGCAGTGCCACAGAGGACGTCAAGATACCAAGCTTCTTTCACGACAGATAAAACATCTGAATAACTAATGAACAAGGCATAGGTCTCTTTTAAGTGGTGTTCAGTGATTTTCCCGTTGATGTAGAGAGGGACCCATCATTTGGTTTGAATGCAAAGAAGCTTGGAGGTGTGTTGCGTCTGGGTGAACAAGACGTAGGACTTTACATCTGTCTCATCCCATTGTTATTTATACGTCTTAGGGGCTGTGAATTGTGAGAGTGAGGCTGCCAAAAAATCTAACTAAGCACTTCTTTGCTAACTAAATGGCTTTTGCATTATGCTCTGTGTGAGGACGGGTCTAATATGCGCTTTGTTTAGAATGGAGATTGCTACGTTTGAGGACTGTGTTATACTCAGTGCTTAATTTGAGTCAATGGTTGCAGGGGGCGCCCACCGGCCCTCATTTGCGGGATCCACATTTGTTTTTTCTTAAATGACTTTGATCCAGAGCAAGCGAGAGAAAAATGCAAAAGGGGGAACAAAGGAGTACTAGAAAGATAGAGGAACACAGTAAAAAGAGAAAGCAGGGATGAAAGATAATCTGCAAGAGAGAAGAAGAGGCAGGGCGTGTCTGCTAGTGAATTAGGGAGGCCTGATGAGAAATTAATGTTATGCAGCCTTGGTATTCGGAACCCTGACCTTTCCATAATCGGCCACTGGCTTCTACACAAAACTTAGGAAACTGGCACCTATTCTATTACAAAGTAAGCACTGGTTGTACTGTTGGGGCCCACCAGTTAATGACATCCTTATGGCTTTGCTGCTGTTTGTAGCACATTCGTTTGTAGGATGGCTAACACATTAGTTCCTTGAGGAATGGTTGTGTGAGTCACAGGAGGCATTACTTTGCTAAATTTAGGGTCTTGGTGCCATGTTCTGTTGGAATTGTACATTTTATTGTATGATTTTGGTGCTGTGCTTCGCATGTAAAATAGCACAACATTCTGACTATGGTGTTCCTTTGGTTGGTAACTTTTCAAACAGTCACCCACAGACAGAGATCTGGGTTTAACCCATTGTTATTTTGCTTGCCACGTCACCCCAGTTCGGAGCCAGTCATATGCAAATCATTCTTGACCCTGCTCCTGATGGGAGCAGTAGCCACTTAAAGCACACAAGGCAACATCACAAAATAAAATGATGGACAGTGTTGTAACTTTTCAAACACTCACCCTTAGTCACAGATCTGGGTTTAATCCATTGCTCAGCACTCCGTCAATTATCCTTTTGTTTTGCTTTAGTTGCCCTAAGTGGGAAGGGTATACCCAGACGTGGGTCCCGTGCACACTGTGCTACTAGATTCAAGCTAGCCTGGCTGATGAAAGGTGATACCCTGAAACTGGTCCCAGGATGCTTGTTTCCGGTCCAGGGAGGACCTGGCCTGGCAGTTCGGGCTGGACTGTTCCCATGAGGAACAGGGTCAAGACTGATTTGCATATGGCTGGGTCCAAATTGGGGTGGAATAGTGAGCAAAAGAATGATGGATTAAACCCAGATCTGTGACTTGGGGTGAGTGTTTGCATTGTTCAGCACTCTGTCCATCATCCTTTTGTGTTGCTAAAGTTCCTTTGGTTGGGGGAGACAAAGAAGAATGCTTGTTTAGTGAAGGATTGCCCAGCGTAGAAGGGAATCATGACTTTTGGTAAGAAGGGCATCCGAGTCCTAAGCAGCACTAGTCTGCGTAGGAAAAAGGTGGTGTAGGGTGCCGAGGAACTCTGATCTTCACCTCCCTTATATGACCTCCCCAGCCCAGCAGTGATGCATTTATCAGCACCATCAGCTTTGGAGGGGTTAGGGAGATGAGCCTGCTGGACCAATTGAGTTTGAGCAGCCATTACTGTAGATCTCAAGCTGTGTCCTCTGAGACCTGGATGGTCTTTGAAAGGCTGCCTCGATCTTGGGCCCGCTGGACTCTCACGTTTCATTGTAAAACAGGCATGTGCCGCCTAGCATAGATGATAAGGGGGATGAAGGAGGCTAAGAATTCTCAGAGCCCCTCTCACATGATCTAGGACAGAGGCTGAAACATCAGGATCATAGCCCTAATGTCCTGGACTCGCTGTCCAGGATTGCCCCAGTGAATGGGAACTACGTAGGACTTTGGTTCATTTATAGTGAACCCCATCAATGTCAAGAGTTCCACAGTTGTCCAGAGATGGTCCTGGAGTGGCTGTGGAGAGCCTGCCTTCAGCAACTAGTCTTCAAGATATGGGAATACAAGTTCTCCCAAATGCGGAGGACAGGCAGCAACCACCGTCATCACCTTTGTGATGGGCTGAAGGAGGACAGAGATTGTTGGGGAGGAACCCGCAGGCAGTAACCCAACTGGAGGCCCTTGTGGTTCTGTGGGGCCCAAAGATATTCCTGAGGGAGTCGGAAGAACATTGAAAATTTGCAGCATGGCCTCTTTAAAGGCCTTGATTTGTTGTGGGGTAGAAGGTCTGGGAAATTCAGGGCAAATCAGGAACAACCAAGGAATTCTTCCGTGAAGAAGTGTGACTTTCACTGTGACATCCTTGTGCCTTCTATTTGGAGTTACAGTGGTAAGGTGCTGAAGAGTGCTGCTCCACTTTCTTATCCTTACATTTGGACTCAGACTTCGACATAGTGGAGGACATGAAGCGCAAAGTTGAACAGCTGCAGGAGCAGCCTTGGGACATGGACCGAGTCTGGGCCCGTGACTTGGAATGGGACCTAAGTGAAGACAGCAACTTCTTGTTCTGTTTGGAAACATACAAATTTGCTTCCTGGTCCCGAATTGCCTTAGGTGCATGAGGGTGCACTTACCACACAACTTAAGAGTCGTGTCCCGAACCCAGACACACGTTGTGCAGGTTTCTGATCTGCTTTCTGCATTCACGGCATGGCTTTAATCCTGTCATTCTAGTAGGGACAGTGTTCCCTAACACACTGTTAATAGGAGAGGTTAGAAAACTGACAAAATTGTGAGTGTTGAAAAGTGCAGAAAAAAAGCAACTAATGCCAGTGGTGACTGGTGGTACTTTTATGCAGCTCTGCTTGGTCACTTCTGGGGTGGTGTAGTGCCAACGCAGAGTTGCCCAGTGCCACCTAGTGAAACGCAGGAGCACTGCTATGAAAAAATCTCCAGCTCAACCTTTGCTCCTAGTGGATAGTCTGAAGTGAGAAATCTGTGGTTAGAAGTATCTATCAGAAACCATACGCTTGCAGCTGTACTCAGTAGAAATTATTTCTAACCGGTCAAGTGGAAGTTTCACTAGGGGTACGATTGATGAGGCCAGAAAAGGTACAGATACCTGGCTGCTGGCACCTCACAATAAGTAAAGCTTTGGAGAATGCCATTGCCAACTGTGGTATTTGCTCCTGTTGAGTTTACAGCACATATTGCTAATCACTTTATCAGTCTGCCATCAACAGCATCCACAACATTCACTTCACTACTTTAGACCCCAGTGACCATGGCTTTGCTCACAGTAACTCATTAGTGATCTATGTGGCTCCTGCACCATGCCTGGGGCCCAACACTCACCTCTCTTCTGATTCAATTTTTCTCATGAGGCACAGACATGCAGTGCCCACTCCAATAGCAAGACCAGCCCAAAGTGATGCAAGCAACATTCACTATTCTGACTAGTTTTTCACCAAACGCTCCCTCTTACCTCCACATCTTGGTCAGCTCGGGCTCTGCTCTCCCTCACTCGCTCGAGCTGTTCCTGTGCCTCATCAAGAGCCCTGGACTTGCTGTTCATCTCCTTCTGGAGCACCTGCTTCTCCCAATTCGTCTGGGCAATGTACTCCTCCTGTTCCTTTTTGAGCCTCATCAGTTGCTTCAACTTCTCCTCCTCTTCCTCTAGCAGCCTGTGGAGAGATGTTGGAGATGATTACTAGGTCAGCAACACTATCTCGGGTCCACGCACTGTGGCATCATCCTGCCCAATAAAATGAAACACAATTGGGTAGGATTTTTGCACTGGTTCACCACCCACCAAGCAAGACCTACTCAAGCATCATCTCCTCAGTTACCATGCTTCCCAGTACAGAGCATGAGGTACCTTACTGTGTGATGCAATATGTTAAGTGTCCATTTTTCCACTCCAGCAGCATCTGTTCCACCAGTAAAAATGCATGACTTCATCATCTCAAACACAGGCTCAAGGCTTGCCCCAGGGTTCTTTTAATGAAGATCTGTACTTCAGGAGCATTTAACAGGGTCTCACTTTTCCATACCACTCTGGGGAGAGTGATATCAAACACTGGACTATGTAATACACAGGGCACCACACACCCTACCCTAGATGCCTATTTTGATTCATAACCACAGTTCAAAAGTCCCACATAGTCACTGTCTGGGAGAAATATGGTGTGTTTCCACTATCTACGAGCCACCCACACAATTGTCAAGGAACAGCTATCTATGTGTCATAATCATAATTCACTGTTTGGATTTTGCCATTGGCATTTACTTGCAATTACATATACAACCAATCACTTCCTAAAAAAAGAAACTAACATCTTACTTACATGTTGGGTACATAAAGTGTAATCTGCCACAGTTAACTTACTACTTCTGCCTAAAGGGCATGATTGAAGCACAGAGAGCTGATGCTCACTCAGTAGCCTCCAGGAAATCTGAGAATGCCGCTGATGAGATTCCAGCAGAGACTGGGCAATGGTGCGGTTGGATGATGCATGTTCTATACCCTAAATATACTCAAAAGCTTCCTGCAGAGATGGTAGAGTCTGTCTGTAACATGGAGAAGTTAGGATGCGTCTCCCGAAATCAGTCTGAAATCAAGACAACAGGACAAAACTGATATATGCCCAGCATCCCCCATGCCATATTCTATTGCCAAGTACCAACCACAAATAACAAGCCCATGCGGTTTATGGTAATCACAACCCTGTGCCTGGAACAAGTGAAATTATTAAAGTAAGAATCATCCCTGTAGAAGTCTTTACGCTGTTAGCACACACCTAACGTAGAGTATTCATTATTAAATCACACCCTATCTTTCACAGGGATAATCCTTTCTCTCGTATTATTATAATCTTTATCAAATTTACGAAACTGTCCAAAAAGTCATCATTTGGAAATCTCTATTTGCATCAGTTAGGCGTTTGTTTGTCTGAGGGGGCCTTTACAAAACCATAGCAATGGGCCAGAGTCATTTATCAGAGAGGGCTTCAAGCTCTAATATTGTATCCGCAGCTGGTGCTCATGACAAGTGACTTAGGATGGTTTTCAAAAAGCATATTTTGGCAGCTTGAATTATTGACGCCACGTTTGTACTGATACCTTACTATGTTTGAGCAAATTTTTGTGTGAAACACTTTCACACGTAGGCTCACAGTCAATAACATTTTGAAGGGCACTCATGTGATGCAACACAATGCAAAACAAAGCATCAATTTGCTTAACATTCTGAAAGACCCACATTCTCAGAGCTAAATTGCAAGCACTGCACGAGCTCACACGCAAACCTTAGTAAATGTGTGTCATAGTTCGTTAGCCCGAGGACCTAGGGCCAGATGTATGATAGTACCGTTTTGCATTTCCTAAATAGCAAATTTTAAGAAATCGCTGTTTGAGAAATGCAAAATGTTATGTACGAAAATAGCGAATTCCTAATAGTGATTTCTTAAAAGTCGCAATCGTTTTTAGGGAATCACTATTAGGGAATGGGACTATAGGTGCAAATGGTCTTGCATTTCTTAAATTGCGAATTCCAACTAGGAATTTACAATTTAGGTAATGTAAATCCAAGGGTGCTGGGGTCCTAAGGCCTCCTTTGATGCACTACCCAAAAAAAATGTGCACAAGTAAAGTGCACACATGGCCTGGGGGTATGTGTGCGCTACATGGCACTTTTAAAAATGCATTTTTAAAAATTGCACATGGTTACCACCAACTTGGAGTTGGTGGTAATTGCATTTCCTAAATGCCAAGTTTGCATTTAGGAAACGCATGATCCATGTGCATAGGTAATTGCAAATAGGTATTCCCTTTTTTTTTATTTCCTATTTAGGGAATTGCAATTTGCGATTTGCAAAATTGAGTCATAATTTATGGAATCACTATTTTAGCGATTCCTTAAACTTGCACTGTGAATGCCTTTCTCAAATCGTGAAAGGCTATTCTGCATTCGCAAACGGTGGAATTTTGCGATTCGCACCGTTTGTGAATGTAAAATAATTTGATACATCTGGCCCCTAGTTTGTAAAAGAATCTCTTTATGCCCCACATTTTCGATCTCGCTGTCTATTAACTTGCTAGTACATGTCATTCATTTCCTATTTTTAACAAACAGCTGATCCAAATGTGGACATTCCCTTTCTATTGCACTATCACTCAATTTTCGTTTGCATTGAAATTGCAAACTCCTATGCAATGCAACCTTTATCATAAAAAGATTTAGCTCTAGTTTTTAACCCTTTAAATTTATCACTGAGTGCCACTAAACAATCCTGCAAGCCTTTTAGGCTACAACCCTTCAAAGCATTATGGTTTACATACAGATCTGAATAGCCATCAATGGAACATATTGCGCTGTCTTAAAATTCAGTGGCAACTCCTGCCTCGCCCTTAACCACTGATGCTATCCACGATCAAGCTCTTTACCATGCTTGTGATCTCATGTTGACTAGGACCAGAGATCCACCCGATAACTAAACAGCTCATCCTGAATTGCTCAATGTCCCAGTATGACCCAGTTATCTCTGTGCAACCCAAACATTACCATATTATTCCGGTAGGTTGGCTGCAAGATAAATAATGTGCAGTTCAAGATGCACTAAAAAGAGCCCCTCAAATGCAGTCAAACTTGCTTTTACTGTCACGGCACTAAAGGTTCTGTTTTTTTTCATATCTTAAATATTTGCATTAACATGACATGAATACATAAACTCGCAAATTTGTTTGTATAAGAAACATGTTCATTTACATTTCGATTGACCATAGCTAATGTAGGCCTACATTTTAAAATGGCTACCGGTAGTTGCCATCTTCCTTTTTGACACATGAACATTTTGAGCCAAATGTATGAAACTTTTTTGCACTCGCAAATGGTGCGAATTGCAAAATTCGGCCGTTTGCGAGTGAAAAAAAGTGGTCTGCGTTGCATGAAAGGCATTCGCAGACCAAACTTAAGAAATAGCAAAAACTGCGATTTTTTGCGTTGCGACCTGGTTTTGCAATTCGCAAAATCCACATCGCAAGGAGATGCAGCAAAAAATCGCAAATTGCGATTTTTCGCAGAATGGCATTTTGCATATGCAAAATACCATGAAAAGAAACCATGTGGTAACCTGGTGCAAAATTAAAAAATGCTTTTAAAATGCATTTTTAAATTGTACATGTAAAGCACACATGCCCTTTTGGCATGTGTGCACCTTACATGTCCCCCAAAACATTTTTGGGGTGCAGCAGAGGGGGCCTTAAGCCCCCAGCACCCTGGGGTTTTGCATTTCCAAAATTGCGATTTCTGGTCCAGAAATCGCAATTTTGGAAACGCAAATAATTTGCAGATATGAGCCAACAGGCCCATAGCTGCGAATGGGGCCGGTATCGCAATTTGCGATTCGGTAATAGCATTTGCAATTTTTAAGATATCGCTATTACCGAATCGCAAATGTGATACATGGCACTTTGCTAGTCAGAAATAGCGATTTCTTAAAAATCGCTATTTCCGAATCGCAAAGAGCCATGACGATACATCTGGCCCTTTATTTCTAGAAGAAGATGACGTCCTGATGAATGAACTCAATGTTCTTTTGCATGAAAATAAAAGTGTTCTTTTTTTTATGGTCACAGTATGTTTTAATGAATAACACATTCACAAAGGCACCCGTAGAGCAGTGGTTCCCAACCTTTTGACTTCTGTGGACCCCCACTTCATCATTACTGGAACCCTCACTGAATAATTAATGGAATCTGGGGACCCCGCACTGAGTCATTACTGAAAGCTGGGGACCTAATCTGTTAATTTTATTGAATTCTCTAAACAGTCGCGGACCCCCTGAGGAGGCTTTGCGGAGTATAAGTTTGAAGGATGCAGAGAGAAGCAGTGTTGTGGAAGGTTCTCAGACCCTAACTAGCACATCATTGTATCATCTCGCTTTAAACTGATTGGACTGTTTCATGAGAACTGTGTGTAGGTGAATCAAATGTCAGAATTGTGTGATGTAAACAGTGTAGATTAGATTACAGTTCAGAATGCTTTTCTGATTCAGACTTAGAGTAGCACAGAGCAGAGTAGGTGATTTAGAGTACTCAATGTCCTCATACTGTCTCGTCCTTTTACATATATGACTTTGGTTTGAACTTCATAATGATTGATGCGTTCATATTTTAATTATTAATCAATATTAACTGGATGATTTTAACCTTCAGTGAACTATTAACTTTTAATAAACCTCCATGGTTTGAAACACACTCACTGTCTTTCTTGTGGAGCCTAATGTGCTTAACCTTTGTTGAAATTGATGCTCTGTTGACCAGCGTTAGCTGTGAACTTAGATTCACAAGACAACATTTTAAGGGCCTTGAAGTTGCAAAAAGAAAAAAGCGCTAACGCTAACAAAAAACTTTTCTGCACCCACAAGTCTCCCCATCACCCATTTAAGGTGTATGGTGCAAGACTCCAGTCTATTAAGAAATTGTAGCGAATGGTGTGAGAGTGTTGATCATAGGTAAACTGTCAGGGACGGCATAGGAGTGTTAGCTATGGGGGCCTAAATTTTATATAGCAAGTGACACCGTCAAAAATAAAGGTCAGAGATGTGTTTTACATAACTTTCTATTCAGTAGAAAGAGATGGGCTAAAGAGGGGACAGGCTCTGAGGTAGAAAGGGGTTTGACAAAGAATATTAGTATTTGGTGTTAAATGATTTTGCATGGTTAAATGATTTACTAAACATACAGAAATATATCTTCTGAAGGAAAGGGCACTATGTCAGTTAGAATACAATTGTAAAGAATTCGTACTCTGACTAGTAAAGCCAACTAAACCTATCAGGAGAGTGCAAGCAATCTTCTCGGAAATGCTGGGGCTCCAAATGGAATAGTTACAAACTAGGATACCCAAGCTGTGGATTTAAAAGGACATAGGACTACGTCCAAACCTTCAGCCTGTAAAAAAATTGTATACTTCAGTGTGACGCAATAAGTGCATCAGGTATGCCCAGATGTGGGTCCCGTGCTCACTGTGTCCCTGGAGCCAAGATATACCCGACGGAAGAGCTCCAACCAGGGCAAACACGGTTTTGGGTTGCTTGTGCTTAAGTTTATGGAGGATCTCGCCTGGCAGTTCAGGCAAGACTATCCCTATTAACGCAGGGTCAAGAATGGTTTGCATATGGTTGGGTCCAGACTGAGGTGGCTTGGTGTACAAAATAACGATGGACTTGAATGCGGCAAGAGCAAATTACCCTTCACTTTGGTGTATACTTCTGTAAAACCCTGTGGCATCAAAGAAGTAATTGCTACTATCGATAATGCTGAGGGCTTGAATTCAGTTAACCATCATCAGAAGTGTGATGTTGATCCTGTATGGCAGGATGTGTGTTTCATAAGAAATAGCCACTGCCACAGTTGAAATCCCAGCTACACAGCCGTAGAGAGCCACTTTCCTTTCTGACATAAGGGCAGGCCTGGTGTTGTTGGTGTGCATCATCACCATCTGACCACTGGAGAAAAGCCCTTTAAATCACAGTAGTCACCTTCAATGACAAAACATTTATGTGGTGGGATGTATAGGATGTGTCCCATAAAGCTCTAATGAAAAGGCACCATAGTCTGACTTGAAAGAGTGTGCAGTGCTCCAGACCTCCTGGCATAGTCTGTGAATATGGACTCACAATTAACAGATAGCATTATTATTATAATTATAGATTAGTGTAATGAGATAAACTAGTACTGGCCATCCAGTAAATGATATTACTGCTCTGCCTTCTGTTTCTGCAGGTGTCTGAAGTACAGCTTCACACTAGGGAGTGCTACCTATGATGGCTGAAGTCCCTGAAGTGTCTGGAACCACTGTGCCACTCTCTAGGAAGAGGTCTGTGGTCTCTTTGATGGGGCATCGCTCTGCCTGGGGGAATGAAGACTCTCGCTAAACCAATGACCAAAGGTATCTCTGTGAACCCAATAACTCTTTCTATTATCACAGGGAAGAGAATCTGGAGACCTAAGGCTGGGTTTGACATATCCAGTTTCTTGGAACATGCTTACCACAGTCAATCATCAAAGAAGAAAGAGCAATGGGTCACCGGATAGCACTCCTTTGGAAATACTCATGGTGCTACACTGGAGCTGAATATATGTATTCTGTATTAGTGACAATGGTATACAAGAGCACTTCTTGTGATTCTTATGGACAGGCACATGACAATATACAACCTACAGGTCTAAATCTTACATGCTGCTAGGATTGGGACCAGAAGTAGCATCCTGAATGGAAAGGGGAGGAAGTGGTTCACACCATATAAATCCCATGTGTTGAGAAGCTCACCTCCATTTGTCCTTTCCAGAGAATAGAGGGGCTGAATCCATCAGTGCGAACACTCACTGACACTAGTGACACCAGGACTAGGAACGGAAGAGGAGCTGTATGTCTCTGTGCTGAAAACAAGCTGAGGCTGAACTCCTGGCCCTCAGACTGGCACACACGGAGTACAAGAACATATGAAACAAGGGGGTAAACCCACTTTCTGGTTCAACCAGAATCTGGAGATCTGAATCCGTAATATTTAGCATGATCTGGATCTGTGAGCACAGAATAGTCCAAATCGTCCACCATGGATCTGACTTTTCCAGAACAAGGTGGCCAAAAGTGATTGCTGTTCCGAAGAAGTCTGGTGTTGTTGGACTACAAGGGCAGATGGAGTCTCGAAGAGCTCCTGCATGGGGTACAGAGGAAGATTCAAGAGAACTGTTGTCACTCGCTAGGAAAGAGATAGTTTGGGTCATATCCTCCTCCCGCTTGGTTTGGAAGGGAAGCAGTTTTTAAAAGAAACGTTAGCACATCTTCCTTTGGTGTCTTTGTGCCAGAGCTTCGTAAGTGCTGCTTAATTTGAGCTGTGGAAATTGGGCCCAGCAGTGTTCTTTTGTGCAAACCGGCACCTATCTTTCCTCAACAGAATTTGGTCCAAAGTAGAGAGAGAAGAATATAAGAGTGGGGAAAAGGGAGTCAGAGAAGGGAAAACTGTGACAAATGGAGAGTCTGGATGAAATAAAGCCTGAAAGAGAGAGAGGTAGAGACAGGGAGAGTCTGGTGGAGGAGTAAAGAGACATTAGGTGGAAGCAAGACTACACAGGCTTGGTATTTAGCACCCCAGCTATTGATGGTGCTGGCTAAACGCTTCAGAGCACAACTTCGGGCCCTGGTACTTATTCTTTTTCAAAATAACACTTGTTGTGAGGTGGTACTGGAACACAGGAAGAAGTTCGCCTGTTGCTTTTTCCAATGTGGAGGCCTCTAACATATCGACATGGCAACCACCTCACTCTAAACTACGTCGTGGACTAAGCAGGAGGAGGGCTTATTTACTGGCTTGGAGGACTCTGGAGCAGGATGGATCTTGCAAGCTCTGACTGACCTCAACAGAGCCCACAAGACGGTGTTATCTCAACTCTTGAGTAGAAACTCCCAACAGCTATTGCAGCCTGGTGAGATTTGTTCTTTAAATATATGCAAAGAGAAGGAATAGTATTTGACCACTCTTTCCTGTGTCCAGTCCTACTGCAAGTTTCACAGTGCTGGAAATTTTACACTATTTTCTATCCAGAGAGAGACCGTCAGCTTCTGGGCAGTGAACACTTCTTTCGTTGGACCTTTCAAAGTGGATATAACTGGAACAGGTTGTTGGGTGACCTGGCCCTATCACACATCCCAAAGTTACTAGCTGTTTTTGGTGGGTAAGGATGACCTCTACGATGGTGGGTCTTGAGTAAATTAGCTTTCTTTCATACCAACTATGCAACATGTGCATGTAATAAGCAAGATGGCAAGAGCTTATGCGCCTCCACTCTTGCTGCTTGAGTCCTCTTCTTCAAAATTAAATCAAATGACGCTCATTGTATTTCACCTCTAATGCTCTGGCTGATTTACTGGAAGTCTGAGGCTACACGTGGGTTTGGGTCTGACTAAGGTTTAGGTTACCAGGACTTAAATTGTGTGTGCTTGAAAATACACTTGGCTAAGTAGTTAGTTTGTTGATAGCTTTGAAGCAAGGGAACATTAGTCATGTGGAAAGCGTTCTGTTTTGAGTGATATCCACCCAAATTGATGATAGTAACATCAGGTAGAATTCTGCCTGCGAAGGCCGGATGGAGTGGTTGTGAAAAAGTTTGATAGTTTGTCCAATGGTGAGATTAAGTGCAGTGGACGTTTTACTAATAGATTGTTACTGTATACTATTACAGTAGTTTAATTTATTTGAGAACATTTGCGGTCTATGGCAAGGGATTTTGATTCAGGGTTTGTGAATGTTTAGTATTTGATATCTGACAACTTTACCAGTTCAGAAGCTCAGTGCATAACTGGTTTTGAAGTGTTTGCCAAGGTTTCGAACTGAAGCTATAAAACCGAGCGTATCAGGGTGGCAAAATATGTAGATGTTTAAAAGACCCGAGTTCCTGTCCAAAAAACTATTCAAAGCCCCTTACGCCTTATTTATCCACCTGTGCAAAAAAGGTGTATGGATGGGAGGCGGACCTAAATAATGGCGCTAGTCCTGCTTAGTGCCATTATTTAACGCCTGGGTCAGGGCAGGCTTTAGGGGACCTGTGGACCCATTTCTATGGTCAAACACCATGGAATGGACCCACAGGTGCCCACCCCAAGCCCCAGGAACACCCACCCCCACACCAACCAGAGGGACACCAGAGGATGGGGGACCCCATCCTTGGTAAGTAGCATAAGTATAGGTAAGTACATTTTTTTTTAAAAACAAATGTTTTAAGTGCCATTGGGTCCCATGTGCTGGACAATGGGGTGGTTGGCATGACTCCTGTCTTTTATAATACAGGCGTCATGCAGTATGGATCGTTTTGCACCAGGAAATGACGCTTGGCTGTTTAACGGCATTTTCTTTGCCTCTAACCAGCCTGAGGCGAAACCCTCTTCCCCCGTACCGCCACCCCCACCAGGCTAACAGAATTTTTCTAGACGCTAACCTACCCTTAGCGCTGGCTTGCGGTATTCCATAAATTTGGTGCCCAGCTGGAGCTTTGGAATGACACATGTTGGTGCTATACTTTTTGCCGCAAAACTGTGTTTGCGCAGTTTTGCGGCAAAAAGTATAAATATGGGCCTTAGATTGGTAACTGGTGGAGCAGCTGCCCAGAGACGTTCTAGTCACTGTTTGGAAGCATCACTTATTCTCAGAGCCACTGGATTTCTTTTATTAAGTGGCCCCAGTGTTTTGTACTTTCTAAGTAACTCTTGAAGTGCAACGAAATACTACATGATAAATGAATGTTAGAAAAGTACAGTTATTAATTAACTTCAAATATTACAAATCTGGAAAGTCTGTGTTTATACAATATTACTTTTCTTCTCATATTATTATACCCATTATTATATTCCTTGCACATATATTCCCTTACTATGTATTTACATATCTATTTATTACTCTAGTCCTACTGTACTAGACAAAAATAACATAAATAATATTAAATCTATAAATAAAATTCAAATGATAAATAATTTAACTAAATAAAAAAATATATATATGTATGCGTGTGTTTGTATATATATATATATATATATATATATATTAATGAATCCAAAATTATATACATTTTACTCTCTCGTAAGCTTTACTCTCCCCATCACCCAAGGTCTCTATCAATCTATCCTCCATTCCCACTCTGACTCTTCCCTCCTCTACCGCATCTATCTCACCCCAAACCTCAGTTTACTACCATGGTCTCCCAAGCAAACCTACTAAATTCTCCCTCATTTATCTCATCTTTGACTCATCCAAAACCCTTCCTGTTACTATGATCTCCCTTTCCACAGACTCTTCCCTCCTCCATCTCTCCTTTACACATTCCAAGCCTCATCCTATTACTATAAACTCCCAATTAACACTTCTGGATTCTTCCCTCTGCTATCCCTCCATTACTATAGTCAATCCAACTAACAAACTCACATATCCTCTGCTCATATTAACTCATATTAATACTAATAATCTACTCATATTTCCCTATACTAATCCACCACTAATTCCTCTTGGGTTCCGGAGTAGTGTGCTACTCGCCGAAAAGCGTTTTGACGCCTTATCAGGAGTAGTAAGCGCTATATAAATACAATTACAATTACATTCAAAGACTACATGTGGAGTGAAGGCAGACGTTAAACTGGTGCAGAAGGAACGCAGGTCAGCTGCAATAAATTACTTGTACTTCAAACATTATTTGATCACTGAGCATTGCAGAAAAGGCGGTCTGATCCAAAGAAGGACTAGTTGTATTTTATGCATTTAAGGAGTTTTTTATAGGACTAAATATGTCAGTTTGCACCTACTTCAGCGATAGGTGGTAGGTTTGGACTATGATTCCGTTAATTCCAAGAGTTTCTAAGAGTTTCAGGCAAATTAGGTAGATAAGGAAGCAATATCAGATATACCATGTATTACAGGAGATTTGCTGGAGAGGGAGTCTGGACCTTGGCAAGGGAGGATTGTCTCCGAGAAAGCCACTTGCCTGCCGAAGGCATGTTAAAAGAGACTGGTCGTAGGTCCTTTCGGAAGTGCCCAGGACTTTAAAGGATCGTCCACCGTCTTAGATTCTTCCAGATTGACAATGTCAGGGTTGTGCCACATTCTTCTAACTCAGATTCATCACAGATGGCTAGTGTAAGCATAGATTTTGCAGGCAGAGGAGACCTTTTCAGTGGAAGCCTTTGTGCATGTCGCTTAGTACTTTCGCCTGGATTCTTTTCAATAATGGATGCCAGAGGAGGAACATGACATACTTGTGTCTTTTTTTAATTTGAGCACATTCTTGTTGCTTAATCTTACTTCTCAGCATTTTTGGTATTTTATGATTTGATTTTATTCAACATTTTGCAGTTAATTAAAACCTTTACATTATGAAACAAACATGTTACACGTATAAAAAGAAACACGTAAAAGATTAAAAAACACACAAGAATACGGAGATCTCTTCGATAGTTGTCCTTATTGGTACCAAACATGCAAGAATGAAAAGTGCGTGGAAAGTGCAATCATAAAAAGATTACGTTACAAGTGTAAAAACAATTAAAAGGTACAACAGCATACGAAAGTCAGCATATTTCTTAAGTAAGTGTCTTTCATGGGGCCAAACATGCCAGACTAAAAGTACCTGTGCGTGAAAAGTGCAAATGGAGGAGGGGAAGCATTTAGAAAAAGTTCCATAGGTGGGATGTGCACCAACTTTAAGCAACTTCTCGGCAATGATGATAAATGTTACCAGGCAAGCTATAACTCTGTCGCTCTGACCTTGCTTGCAGAAAAGTAGGGCTTGACAACATGTTCTTACTCCGTTAGTGTTAAAAAGATTGTGTAGAAGCTTTCATTGTGCAGCATGCAAAATGGGGCATATGCACATTATGTGCAAAAAAGATTCTTCCGGCTCCTGACAGAGACTGCATGGCAGCAAGCTCGGTTCTGAAGCCACTGGCACCAGAGCATCCTTTGTTGGGGGAGTCTGAAACTTTGCACTAAGAATCTGGATTTATAAAAGCCTTTAGTAGTTGCAAAAAGATAGATCTTGTGAGTTGGCGATCTATTCGTGTTGATGCACAGCCACACATGTTTAGGATTTTGGAAGCGTTCATTGTCTTGCGCCCACGATAACGTTGTCTGTTTGTTCATTGTGAGTTGAAAAGCATTATGAGGTACGTGTGCTTCTCAAAGATGTTGCACATCCAGCGCTTCTAAGGCCTGACTTCTTGCATGTGCCCAGCCGTTTGTTTGATTGTTATTCCGAATTTCTTTCCAAGTTAGTGCTTTTACTGTCTTCAGGAGGCCCATTCTTAAAGTCGACAGGTACTTGAGAAGGGCACTTTGTTGTACCAGCCCTTGCTCCTGTAGCCTGAATTCGATGCGAATTTGTGCAGGTGACGTATTCTGTGGTGGGTGGAACATGAGGCGGAAGATTTTGCACTGGTCCGGCCAATAGGCATTGTTCAAAAACAGGCTTAGCTTTCCTGGGAAGGCTGCTGATCCATAGGATAGCATTGGGATAAATTTCAATTTAATTGCTACAAGGATTAGTTTCCAGGTTGGCGTAGGGAATTTGCTGAGCAGTTTTTGAAATGCGGCAATGAGTGAAGTGTATTTGGATGGAGCCTGGGAGAGTGGCGCTCATGAAGCCAGACCCCAAGGTGTTTATAGCTGGAAGGCTTTTCTACTGCATTGCCTCCCAGGTGCCATTTACCCTTCTTTCTATGGCCATTCCCGAAGAGGACTATACCATCTGCGTACTGGAGAGACATACAGCAGTTGTTGTTCCAATTTTGGGGGCTGCGAATGCGCCTCATCCACTGCTTTACTCAGATCTGAAATGAAGAGGTTGAACAATTTTGGGGCAGGTACACAACCTTGTTGTAGGCCGCGTCCTATTGAGACTGGATGTGTTAGGCCCTTATTCGTTCCCAGGCTAATCTTTGCCCAAAAAGCTGTAATGCTCACAGAAGAGTAGCCGGGACATTCCATGACACCACTTTATGCTACAGCAAATTCCTGTTGACATGGTCAAAAACCTTTGAGAAGTCACTAGAGCATGTGTAAAGAAGTTGCCTTTTCTGAATTTGGGTTTCTCTATTACCATGCATAGGACAACAAGATTGTCTGTCATACTTGACTTGGGGTGAAAGCGTGTTCAGTTGCATGAGAGCCGGCTTGTTTTTTCCACCCAATTTTCAGTTTCTGCAGTGAGGTGTCAGCAAAGATCTTTGCATCGGTATCTAGTAGAGCAATCATGCGATAAGGGTCTGTGGCTGAGTAAGGACCTTTTATGTAAATTGGGTGGAGAATTAACCCTTGCCAATAATCTGGTATGGAATTTTCTTGGAGGGAATAATTAACTAATTAGCAGAGTAATTTGCTCCACAAGTCTGGGTTTGCTTGTAGATTGAGGCTGGCACCCCATTTAGGCTTAGCGCCCCATTTCCCCTAATTTTCTTTATTTGCGATTCAATAATAGCCTGGGGAAAGGAAAGAAATGGAGTGTCACTCTTGTTGGTTGCAAGCCGCCGTGAGCAAGCAATGTTTGTTGTGGAATGCTACTGCCAGCAACGTAGGTGGGACCCTGCTCTAACTGGTTAATCAAGGCCCACAGGGCTTTGTTGTTCTTTGCTTTGCATGCATTTTATGAAGAGCCACATGATTTTGCAATAATAATAATCCAACCTTAATAAGACTAAGGGGTTTATTTAGAGTTTGGTAGAGTGGGACAGCTGCCAAAGACTGCCTCTCGTCTGTCCACCTAATTTGGAATACCACTGACTTGCATGCACCCTAAACTTTAAATAATGAATACGTTTGAAAAAAAAGTTGACATGTGTATCACCTAGCAAATATTCCTTAAAAGGTTAATTGGAGGTTTGGCTTTACCCAATCAGTTTATCTGAGGGGAAAAAGACATTTTGCGACCACATCAGATTCCTACATTTTAGATTTTAAAGAAAGAGTTGAGACTTGATGCATTGAATGCCATGGGAAGGGCAGTAATAAGTTGGTGGAATGGTTACTATCAAGTATAAGGCATTCTGCTTTATACCCTCCATATTCTGTGAAAATATCTGTTGGATGCACTTAGTTAATTTTCATTGGTTGCCTGAGTTCCTTTCTGGGTAGAGAGGCATCTGGTTGTCAGTGGCATATATCTGGAAATCTATATGGTAGACATCAATGACCTGGGTTAGAGGGCACCAGTACATATTAAACAGAAGAGGAGATAGTGCTGAAGTCAATGGTACCCCACGCATAATTTGTCTCCAGCTGGATTAATAACTCCCCACTCCTAATCTGTTGACTCCTGTTCAATGGGAAGAGCAAAGCATTTCCCATTAGATGTATCAGACAAGCCTGTCCATTCCTTAAGCAGGTTTAGTATAATCTGGTTGATCCACTGTGTCATTAGCAGCAAAGAAGTTGAAAAGAAACAAGGCTGCATGTTGATTTGTGTCTAAAGCAGACAGAATATCCTCTGAGATGTTAGCTAGTACCGATTCTGTGCCTAAATCAGGTCTGAAGCATAACTGCCAGTCATCAAAAAGGTGGGTACTTTCCAAGTACTCTTAAGGTTGGCTTGTCACTGCCCTTTTCAACATTTTGCTTAGGGAAGGACAATTCAATATATGTATTTAATTCATTAGGATGACAGTGGAGAAGGCGTCTTAAAAAAGTAGTTATTACTGTAGGAGGCTGGCCTGGCTTGTAGTGGGTACCAGAGGTACTTACACCTTGTGCCAGGTCCAGTTATCCCTTATTAGTGTAGAAGAGGTGTTTCTAGCAGCTTAGGCTGATAGAAGGTAGCTATGGCAAAGCAACTTAGGCTGAACTAGGAGACATGTAAAGCTCCTACTATACCACTGGTGTCATATGCACAATATCATAAGAAAACACAATACACAGAATTACTAAAAATAAAGGTACTTTATTTTTATGACAACATGCCAAAAGTATCTCAGTGAGTAACCTCAGTATGAGGATAAGTTATATACACAAGATATATATACACAAACCAAAATTAGGTAAGTAATAGCAAGAAAAGTAATGCAAACAGTGTAGAATTACAATAGATTGCAATAGGAGCACATAGGTATAGGGGCAACACAAACCATATACTCCAAAAGTGGAATGCGAACCACGAATGGACCCCAGACCTATGTGAGCTTGTAGAGGGTTGCTGGGACTATAAGAAAACAGTGAGGGTTAGAAAAATAGCCCACCCCAAGACCCTGAAAAGTAGGTGTAAAGTGCACCTACTACCCCCAGAGAGCACAGAAGTCGTGATAGGGGGATTCTGCAGGAAGAACAAACACCAGCAATGCAACAACAGTGGATTTCCGGACCTGAGTACCTGTAAGACAAGGGGAAAAAGTCCAATAGTCGCGACAGTGTCGAGAGTGGGCAGGAGCCCAGGAAATGCCAGCTGAGGGTGCAAGGAAGCTGCCACCTGTTGGAAGAAGCTTGGAGTTCTGCAAGAAAGAAGAGGACTAATGATCTCTTCTCCTTTGGAAGACTGATGTCCCACGTCGCGATGAAGCTTGCAGAGGTGTTCCCATGCAGAAAGACCGCAAACAAGCCTTGCTAGCTGCAAGGGTCGCGGTAGAGGTTTTTGGGTGCTGCTGTGGCCCAGGAGGTACCAGGATGTCGCCACTTGGAGGAGGAGACAGAGGGGGCGCCCAGCAACTCAGGGAGCCCTCACAGAAGCACGCAGCACCCACAAAAGTACCCTAACAGGCACTTGGAAGAAAAGTCAACCAGAGTCCACGTGAAGTCACAAAAGGGAGTCCCATGACGCCGGAGGACAACTCAGAAGGTTGTGCACTGTAGGAAGGAGTGCCCGGGACCCAGGTTTGGCTGTGCACGAAGGAAATCGTGGAAGAGTGCACAGGAGCCGGAGCAACTGCAAACAACGCGGTACCCAGCAATGCAGTCTAGCGTGGGGAGGCAAGGACTTACCTCTACAAAACTTGGACTGAAGAGTCACTGGACTGTGGAAGTCACTTGGACAGAGTTGCTGAGTTCCAGGGACCACGCTCGTCAGGATGAGAGGGGACCCAGAGGACCAGTGTTGCAGTCTTTTGGTGCCTGCATTAGCAGGGGGAAGATTCCGTCGACCCACGGGAGATTTCTTCAGAGCTTCTGGTGCAGGGTGAAGGCAGGCTACCCCCAGAACATGCACCACCTGGAAACAGTCGAGAACCCGGCAGGATGAGGCGCTACAATGTTGCTAGTAGTCGTCTTGCTACTTTGTTGCAGTTTTGCAGGTATCCTGAGCAGTCAGCGGTTGATCCTTTGGTAGAAGGTGAAGAGGGAGATGCAGAGGAACTCTGGTGAGCTCTTGCATTCGTTATCTAAAGAATTCCCCAAAGCAGAGACCCAAAATAGCCAGAAAAGGAGGTTTGGCTACCAAGTTAGGAGGATTGGCTACCAAGAGAGGTAAGAGCCTATCAGAAGGAGCCTCTGACGTCACCTGCTGGCACTGGCCACTCAGAGCAGTCCAGTGTGCCCCCACCACCTCTGTTTCCAAGATGGCAGAGGTCTGGGACACACTGGAGGAGCTCTAGGCACCTCCCCTGGGAGGTACTGGTCAGGGGAGTGGTCACTCCCCTTTCCTTTGTCCAGTTTCGTGCCAGAGCAGGGCTGGGGGATCCCTGAACCAGTGTAGACTGGCTTATGCAGAGATGGGCACCATCTGTGCCCATCAAAGCATTTCCAGAGGCTGGGGGGAGGCTACTCCTCCCCAGCCCTTCACACCTATTTCCAAAGGGAGAGGGTGTAACACCCTCTCTCAGAGGAAATCCTTTCTTCTGTCTTCCAGGGCCAGGGCTGCCTGGAACCCAGGAGGGAAGAATCATGTCTGAGGGGTGGGCAGCAGCAGCAGCTGCAGTGGAGACCCCAGAAAGGCAGTGTGGCAATACACGGCTACTGTGCTAGAGACCCGGGGAATCATGGAATTGTCCCCCCATTACCAGAACGGTATTGGGGTGACAACTCCATGATCTTAGACATGTTACATGGCCATGTTCGGAGTTACCATTGTGACGCTATACATAGGTAGTGACCTATGTATAGTGCACGCGTGTAATGGTGTCCCCGCACTCACGCAGTCCGGGGAATTTGCCCTGAACGATGTGGGGGCACCTTGGCTATTGCCAGGGTGCCCACACACTAAGTAACTTTGCACCCAACCTTCACCAGGTGAAGGTTAGACATATAGGTGACTTATAAGTTACTTAAGTGCAGTGGTAAATGGCTGTGAAATAACGTGGACGTTATTTCACGCAGGCTGCACTGGCAGGCCTGTGTAAGAATTGTCAGAGCTCCCTATGGGTGGCAAAAGAAATGCTGCAGCCCATAGGGATCTCCTGGAACCCCAATACCCTGGGTACCTCAGTACCATATACTAGGGAATTATATGGGTGTACCAGTATGCCAATGTGAATTGGTAAATTTAGTCACTAGCCTGTTAGTGAAAAATCTGGAAAGCAGAGAGAGCATAACCACTGAGGTTCTGGTTAGCAGAGCCTCAGTGAGACAGTTAGGCATCACACAGGGAACACATACAGGGCACATACTTATGAGCACTGGGGCCCTGCCTGGCAGGGTCCCAGTGACACATAGACTAAAACAACATATATACAGTGAAATATGGGGGTAACATGCCAGGCGAGATGGTACTTTCCTACAATTACTGACTCCTTCAACCGGGTAAGTACCCATCCCCGTAGTAAGTGGGCATTGATCAGGTAAGCTGCATCAGAGGCTATTGAGGGAAAGAATTCCTTGATCCAGCATGGTGAACAGGGGTAGGTTAAACTATTTGTGGCATTATAGATGAGAAAGCAAAAGGAAATCAAATTCAAGGAAAAAGCAGTATAGCAGCTGCAACTCAATGGCACAGAATCACGTCCTTGGGTTTAAGTACTATTATGCAATCATGAATCGTGCCATCCGGCCTTCATTTTATGAATCTGATATTTATCCTGCTAAACAGCTCAAAAATGAAGTAAACTGTGAGGAGCTTTGCATGATTCTAGAACTGCTCTCTCTGGCAGAGTTACAAACTCAGACTTGACTGGGAGTACTTCCACAATACACTGCTGAGGTTGGCAACTTCCCCCTCGCAGGCTGTGGTGAAAGTGATGGTTGGTGGCTGATGGTAATTGATCACAGGTGGTTGAGTGGTGCATGTTACTGTAACAGTCTGACAGGTGTCCTCTTACATTTTGCTGGCTCTGACCTACAATGGACTGAGTAAAGTCCATTTCAGTTTCTCTCCCCACAAAGTCTGTCACCACACTGAAGCCTTCCCTCCTTGCACTCCCAGAGAAAACATTTTGCCCCACTAGTTTGATTTTCCACATCAGACCTTAAAATCCTAAATCCTAAAGCCTGACAAGCAACAAGGTACTTTGATCCCTGAGACTAAGTGCCCTTCCACTCTTCCTTTGGACATAAGCACAGCCAAGAAGACCTATTCTACAACAGAAGACTTCAAACCATACTGTCTGGGGATGGGGGTCTAATGCAGTGTTCAGTCAATCCGTATTCTTTTTAATTTTGACTGTCACCTGGAAACCCAGAACTAAATCTAGAACTGTGTAGATGGTCTACTTGCTTTGTTTTGTGAAGCAGAAAACACCATCTTCTTAGTGGGGAGAACATGTCCCCACCTTTGTGTACCAGACCAGAGGTCCACGCTGACAGACACATGTGAACCTGACTGAGCAGAAAGGACTCAGACTAGATGACAGCTGCCTACCCATTGTGACCCAGAAGCAATAACACAAATGTCTGCTTGGTGAGCAAGTCACCCTGCCCTGCCAAAGTATATATTTGATTCCTAATGTCTGCCATTTACCAAACTTCAATTTGTGACTTGACGTGTACATGTGTTGATTGGATAATGAAGCATTTCTCCCTGACCTTCCACTCCATCTCCAATAGTGAGGGCTAATCCCTCAGAATCGCAGGGCCATTGTGCCCCTTGTACATGAGCTCCAGATAAACAACAGTGTATCTCCCTTGCACCCAAGCCTCTTGGGTTGCTGAGCATTGTGTGGGTCAGACTGTGCTGATTTCAGTACTTTTTACGTCACATCTTCAGTCCCAGTGGTGGCATGGTATTGTGGTTACTTATCCTCATCCCACCCTTCCCTAAATTCCAGTCCAATCTGGTCACTCCCACCAACCCATTACTAGGAAGAAGATGAAGGACCACTGGTTGGACTGGTCGAGGGATTACCAGGCACCCCCAGACCATATAGTAAACATCAGTGTTAGGTGTATGGCATCTACCTCAATTAGTATTGGCACCTTCATATATTTTGCCTATCAGTGCAAGAGAAAGGTAAGTCTGGTGTAAATAACTGAAGTGTACATACTTAAAAGGGGGCTCCTGGATGCAGTTTTAGAGTACTTTACGCATCTCACCCAAATGTTGTCACATCTATCTACTTCCATCTTTGTTTCCCATTTCAACTTTAGTGTTGAGTTCCCACTTAAGTATAATGGTAGGATAGATTTGTAAAGTAACATAAAGGCTTTTTTACTATGTTGATTTGTAAGACGGTGATGCAGCAAGTCCAATCTCAGTGGATCAGTCATGTCTAGTACCCATGTCTGTGATGAAGCCCTGGAGAGTCATTTGTATGGTACAAATTACTTATGTAAGTCTTCCACTGCATCCGCGGTCTCTTGTCATATAACTTTTAATCTTTCAAAACTTGAGGCCTGATTTAAATGTGACGGACATTCCATATGCCTTATAACAAGTGCATTATATCCTATTTCACTTGTAATAAGACTGAAGGGATATCAGCTACATTTGTGATGGAGTACGTGCCTGCCAAACTCTATATCAGGCTACTAGAGACGTACAACTGTGGAGTGTCTGAGGAGTATAATAGTACTCCTTTTAACAAACTGTTGACAATCATAGTTATCTACTGTCAGTAACTTCAAAACCCTAGTAGGGCATCTGTTGCAACTTAGTATCCAGTCAATAATTTCCTTAGTAGTCAGTGTGGCCGCACATCCTCCCTCTTAGGCTACCTGCGCAGATCCAGCCATCTATTTCACCACCTACTGTAATTGATTTGTGAATCAGCAGGCTTCATAATTGGTGCAAGTGATTCTAAAGTAGTGCACCTTTTAACCACAAGAAAATTTGTTCAGTATGACAGCCCACCATACTTGGAGTGAACATATAGGACCAGGACCTCCAAATAATGCAATCCCAATTCCCTCGTATCAAAGATTGCTAGGATTATCTTGTCACCTACTTGCTTTATCTGTTTCTTCAAGACAGGAAGACATGCTATTGAGGGGATGGGCCAAAAAAGACAGAATAATGCATGCGCAGTGTGGGCAGCCCCAGAGCTAAGGGAGAAAGCATGTGCTATCCCCTGGCCAGCACCCCCTGTATTTTCTATACCAAGCAAAGACATCAAATCTTACATGGGTAGACTGGTGGAATCACAAACCATGGAGTGTCATCACTCTCACATAGTCTGTGTAAGACAGTGTACATTTTCCGTAATTTTTAATCCGCATTGGCAAACTTAACAGTTCCCTTTATAGGCTTTAGATTTTTCAAGGTTTGGTACCTAATCTACCTCTGTTCCATACGGTTATTCCTATTTACTGAACTATATATTCCTTTCTTCCCTAATTCCCTTCATTCTTCCCTATCTCTGCCATACTTATTACACATATTTTCAAGTTAGGTTTTTAGTTAGCTTATCATCTTTTTTGAGGTTTTTATCTGCTCTTCCTCCAGTATATTCCAATGCATGAAATTCCTAATCCAAGTCTGTCTTTATGCCTTAACCGTTGTCTCAAAATTACTTTATGCCAAATTTGCATGGTATTACATAAAGGAGGTGGGCCCACAAACGTTTGTGGGTGGTGAAGCTGTTGTTTTCCAAAATCAGACTCCGCAGAAGTGATCCTCGTTGCAGAGATTTAGGTCTGGTTTGCTTTTGTAGCAACTCTTCTTTGGTGTCACTGTTTCTATAAAAGGTGATCTCTGCTTCAGGTGACCTGCACAGACCATAGAGACTTCCTCTGGCCTGCGAATAAACTGCTATGACTTAGAGACTAATTCAGTAAACCGTGGGTCAGAGGCTTTGCCGTTTGAGCATTACTTGTGATGAGCATTTCCCTATAGTTAACTTGAATCGATGGTTTGATATTAAAGCACTGGTAGCACCCAGAGGAAATAGTGCTTGAAAATATTTGTTGCCACATTTTGATGACAGAACTATTTTGTTTGCTATGTTGTTGTGATCCTCATTATTACTGCTTTATTGCACTAGGTTTAAATGTAAATATGAAAGTATTTTAAACTAAATAGCCAAGCACTGACCTTTGCCATACTGTACCTTATTTCCTAACCCATGAGCCACTTCATAGATTAAACTCTGACTGCTTGGCCTCTCTACTCTAAAACAGACAAGACACAAATAGAGGCTTGTGGCACATCTAAAGAGTGCATTAGTACCCTAGGACATAGGAGACCTTTAGACAACCACAATACATCACTTTGAAACTGCCTAGAAAATACTGGCCACTCACAATTTAAAGAACAATTACAGACATAGAGAAAGTGTGTACCTATGTGGTAAAGGCTGCCGGGCTGCACATGACATACAGCCTCTTGGGTGGTAACACCTGCACAAAGCTTTGAACACCATATTCTGGTCCAGCCATTAGATAGCAGGATTACCAACAAATTGGAAATGGGTAACAGCCAATACACAGAAATGGCACGTTATGGAGGAGATGAAAGCAAAAGTCTGTAAAAAAGATGTGAGGAATAACTCTGGGGAGCCAACTGAGGCAGGGATGCAGGAAAAGACTAAAAATACAAAGGACTGATGGTAATGGTATTTGGTAACATCCTCAGATGGAACAGATGTGACAAGGAGTTATGCTGGGGTGTAGGATGGTGAAAATGGTGCTGGAGAGCCTCCTATGGGAAGATGATGAGGACTCTCCTTATTGGGTGAGGTAGGGAATAGTCCAGGAGTGATAATCATGGTGGGGGCATTGAAATAATATAGATAGTGATGGAGGTGCACTGTGACGATCAAGGAGTGGGGTACTGGAAAGTTACAGAGAATGATGAAGAAGAACTGTGAAGAACAAGGAGGGGGCACTGGAAAGTCATCCAGAGTGATGGAAGAGCCCTCTGATCATCAAGGAGGGGGCACTGGAAAGTCAGACACTGTGATGGAAGAGCCCTCTGATCATCAAGGTGGGGGCACTGGAAAGTCATCCAGAGTGATGGAAGAGCCCTCTGATCATCAAGGAGGGGGCACTGGAAAGTCAGACACTGTGATGGAGAAGCCCTGTGATGATCTAAGGGGCATTGGATACTTATAGAGGCTAATGGAGAAGCACTGTGATGATCAAGCCGGGGACCATGGGAAAGTTAGAGAGTGGTGCAGACGCACTGTGGAATGGTATTTTGGCTTTTCCATACCAAACTGTGGCCTCAAGAATCATTTACTTGGAAGTTTCTGCAGAACCTGGATGTACCTTGTGTGTTCATATCTCATGGCTTGCTCATCCTGGCGTGCTTTTATTTCCTGGCGCAGTGCATCTTGTAGCTTCTCTTGCATTTCTTCTAGCTCCTTTATCCTTTTACGCTGCCGGTTTGCCTCCTCCTCCTTTAGTGCCATCTCAGCTTTCATGGAGGCTCGCATCTGCAACCAGGAGCAAGAACATGTCAGTGAAGCCAAAACATGACTCTCGCTTATATTCTATTTGTTGTAAGGCAAGGCACATCTAGTGAGATAATACTGCATCCTTCCCCATCCCAGCCTTGGATGATGCAGTGAATTTCTACAGACTCACTGCAAATACTGAGTATGGGTCCCGCATGTGGTCTTGTATAATACACTGTGTACTTATATTATCATGGTGTCCAGTAAAAAAGCTACCATCCCCATCAAATAAAGATGTGTCCCTCCTCTGCAATGACAACGTTGCTCTTCTCTTCACTGAAGGTTTTGCACGTCTCTGCAGAGAGGATATCTGTAGACACTGACATCCTCTTGTGCTATTGTTAGCTCCAATAGCTCCATTGCAGGTTGCACTACCACGCCTATCCTGTGCCTCCAGTGCAGGAGTTGCCATTGTTATCCAGTGCAGAGTAATGTGACTATTCAGTGCACGTGCTGCCTTCATCTTTAGTGTACAGTTAACCTGGCCAATCTTATTTATGTGTTTCCACCTTCTCACCTATTGCAGGTAGCCAGTATACATCCATCTACTTTCCTTCCTGGTGCAGATCACTTCCTTCCCACCAGTGAAGATGATGATCACACCCAGAGGGCAGTTACTTCCTTTTCCTTCAAGTTAGAGGTTGTTTCTCTCCCTTCCTACTCTCCAGTCCACCAGCTGTTCCATTCTTCGGTTCAGGTCTTATGACTACATCCACCTAGTATAGGTGTTGCCAATCCCTTCAGGTCATATGCTTCCATTCCTGTGCAGGTGACCCCCACAACTCACCAGGAGGGGTGTGCTCCCCTTCTAGTGCAAGATCACTCTCCTCGAGTGAAGGGTCTACCCTTTTTCAATGCAAATATTGTGAGCCTCCGGTGCCTATGCTGACTCCCCTCACCATCACATTACAGGTGATGCTCTTTTACAGTGCAGGTGGTGCTACTCCGTCCAGGGTTCTGCCTCTGCCCTTCACTGCAGGTGCTAATCAATGCAATGAGGCACTGCTGCCCCCTGCAGGTAATGCCACTCTGTACAGTGCTTGTTGCGGGCCTCCTCTCTAGTGCAGGTACTGCGTTCCCTTTTAGTGCAGATACTAAGAGGTATTCCTATGCTCTGTATTGTAGGTTTTGGACTGCAGGTATGATTACTCTCTCCAGTGCTAGTGCTCCTCCCGCCTTTGTGCCCTTGGTCTCAGGACACAAATGAAGACTTGCCTGCTCTGCTTCCTGCAGCTGAACTTCTAGGGCTCGCTGCATCTCCTCATGCTGCAGCTGCCGCCTTTTCTCCTCCTCCTGCATGAGCATCTCATTTTGCTGCTGCGCTTCCTTCAGACGCTCAATCTCCTGTTGTTGATACTCCCTCTCTTCCTGCAGCTGCTTCAGCCGCAACCGCTCCTCCTCCTTTACTGCTCGCTGCTGCTCCTTCAGCTCCCTCTGCTCCCGCCGCTTCTGCTTCAAGTCCTTATGGTAGGATCTCTTCCCCTCTTCCTGCAGCCGAATGGCTGTTTGTATGGCTGAAAAGCAAAGCCCAGAACGCAGTTAAGCACCATCAAAGCACCTATGTTGCCACTGTCTCATCAAAGTATTTCTCAGTCACAGTTACCCTTACAGTGTCTATTCTGGCAGGGTCTCTCCCATGACATAGCTTCATGTTACAAGTTTGGTTAACAAATCTCTCACATCTCCTCAAAATATGTTGATGTACCTCTTTATGTATGAAGTGCCCATGATACATGTAATAATGTGTTTCAAATCTCATTTTAAGGTGAGGCAGGATCACAGTAAAAACTTTGTTCATGACTGGTAATTTGAACAAAAGGCACACTCTCTTCGAAAGGTAATATTTTAACCATAACTTCCTGTTTATTCACGCAGTCAACATTCCACTGAACTATTAGTCCATATTTTCCACAACATGCACCATATTTACCATATCAAGCACACTTTCAACTTCAAAAATCCTATCCACATGAACTGTTTCTTCAAAATCACATTCTTCCAAGTCTGCTGCCAACCCCTGCACCACTAACATTCTTCCATATTTCTTAGCCTCCTCAATATGTGCTGTGCACCATTCCTCCACTCACCTTCACTTAACGGTTTCCCCAAAGCATCTTCCAATTGCACTGGTCTCAGAAAAGCATTCAATCCATGTGCATCACCAGGTTTAATGCTGCTGGTTCTCAAGGCCTTGCACTTGTCAAAATGAACTTTCATCTGGGCCTGTTGTGTATCTAGAAATTCCTGCATGTCTTTCTTGCTTGCCTTTAAAGTCCACTGCTTCAATTTATTCCAAAACCACATTAATCCTGGATACAACTGATATCACAACCCTGTTTTTCAAAAGATCAAATGGAATCCTCCCTACATTCATGTCATTTGATGACTGTGGATGAACAGAGCCCAATGTTCACCTTTACAAAGCTTTCTTGACTTTTTTGTTCACCTGTTTCACTTGACCTTAGCCTTGTGTGTGGTACAAAGCTGATTGGAGATGCTGCATGCCACTGCCTCGAAACCTCTTGCATGGTTTCAGACACAAATAAGACCCCATCACCGATCATATTTTGTAGAGAGGAAACAACAGTGACTGAAAAGTTGTCTCCTGAAACCTAACATGCCACCTTTGAGAGTGGGCAGCATAAATTAAAAAGGATTCTGTGTGCAAAATAAACTACTTATATTAGTGTATAATATATATTTAATGACAATACCTGTGTGGGTCCTATAAATTCCAGTTCCAACTTCTGACAAGGGCCATCTGGAACTAGTCTGAACAGTAGGTAACTTGTCACCTAACATGCACTTATACTTCAACCTATCTTCACCTGGCCACCAAGGCATCACCTCAGTTTGTTCCAGGTGCCTGTAATAATCACACGTTCCCTTGTGGTCCAAGGCAATTAGACTGATTTGTGTAGCCAGTGGTGGCTACTATTTGTTCCCTTGTAGAACCCAATCATTTTCCTGAATTTACTCTCCAGTGGAGACTCACCTTTGGTATCTGTTCCCAATCCATCCAGCAGGTTCTAACATACTTAATCTACCAATATGATACTTCAAACTCACTTGCAACTCTTCACTTGATAATAATTTATAGAACCTCTAGATGTCTCCCAAATCCACCAACGCAATTGACACATCACAGCTTCTACCACCAACATGAAGAGATGCATCCTCAAAAATTGGTGAAACTTAATATGCACAAATTTTCCTTCTAGCTGGAATGTGTCCAGGTTTGAAAACACATTACATTGTCAGCTTAGGCAGCCTAGGGACACGTCATTAACCTACCCCATCAATTTATTAATGAAAGACTTATTGCTAATCCTCATTATAAACTCTCATTATAAACTCTCTAACCCAAAGAAATGTCTTACATTTTTTAACAGCCCTAACACACCTATGCAACGTGCGTTCGGGGATTATCTGCTCCCTCAGAAACGCTTAGATACAAAGAGAGACAAACTCTGCATTTTACATTACTTCACTATTTATCAAACATACTGGCCATACACCAATGAATTTTAGATGTAGTGGTGAAGGCTTAAAAACATAAATATCCCAGTAACCCAGTATGTAAAGTATCAGTATCTAGTTCCTATGGGTTTTCCTTTTTAGTGATTCTCTTTATTGTACTTCATTTTTCCACCTGAACTGTCAAGGAAACTCAAAGACACTAAAAGATGACAATCCCCTCCTTACACTAGAGGGTTCTTGGGGATTCTCTCCAGCACTGCAAAAATTGTATTTCTCCTTTTAAACAAAGTCATATTAGATGCAAATTGCTAAGCTCTGTCAACTATGTTAAAAAGATACGATCAAGGTTGCTAGTATAGTCTTGCAATGTATTTGCAGCCGATTAACTGCTCTACAGCTCTGATCTTCTTCTTCTGAGTATGAAAACAAATGGCTACAGATTCTACTACTGAGATCTTGAGAAAAATGTATATGCTCATATGTACAATGTATAAAGGGTCGTATATTGTATTTGATCTTCACATATCCAGATCATGAAATCAGGTGGAATCATGCAAGGCATATCTAGCTCTAAACTGTGTCAATAGGAATTCTGTATTGCAAAATTAAGTTTGGGCAAAAATGTTTTGATGCACACCCATCCTATGTGTCATTGATATGCAGTGGTATCTATTATCACCTTTTGAAGTATCATGGACAATACAGTTCTGTTGGATTTTCGTAAATCAGAAATTCCACGTGGCACCCTCTTCCAAATTCCTTATTAAACAAGGTAACACTTCATAATCTTGTAGCTGGGACAGTTACCGCGTTTTACTTAAACATCTGTGAAGTCATCCAGGTAACTGATACCCCTGCCTCAGGTTGACCCATCTGCTATCCTGCCACCTTCTCTTTATGTGTGCTTTAGAGAGAAAAGAAGATTACCTATGGGAAGCTGTGCAGTGCCAAAGGGTTCTGAAACTATTTTACTTCTTTGCATCATTGTTTTGCTAACCTCGACAGCTAGGAAGGATGTTCTAATAATCAAGAGGAAGGGGGACTGTATGGTTAAGAGTACAAAAATCATGAGGTAAATAATTCATATTACTGCCACATCATCTTGATACCAGTTTGCTGTGCCTATAACTTGCCATCAATTCAATACCGCACCAGTCATGCCAGAACTTCAGTTGCTTTGCCAATACTTTCTGGTCATTCACTGTACCATCTTATTCTGTTTACTACCTGTCATCCACTCTTGCCGCTGCCGCGTGTCCATAGCACTCATCTCATAGGTCCTGGATGGGGTCTTCACACAGAACATGCACCTCTTACCATCACGATCTGGAAGCACCTGGGGTGGTGAGTAATAGGATAAAGAATAAAAATAGGTCATTGATATTGTAAAATGTTGCAAACATCTCATTCTGTGAATGGGGAGAAAGGCTCCAGGAATGTAAGTAGAGTCTATTTATTGCCATACAAGACACATTTTCATGTTTTGCTATAATAATTATTCATTTATTCGAATGTATGATGGAACAACGAATGCTGGAACCACACATGCCTGAACAACGCGGTCGGAACAACGACCGCGTTGTTACCAAAAATGCCTTTACCACGCATGCCTTTACAATGATTTTTCGTTGTAAAAGCATACCTAGTAAAGGCATGTGTGGGAACGGCATGCGTGGTTCTAGCATGCGACCCCCCCCCACCTGTCCTAAGGGCCTGAAGTATCCCACCCCTAATACTAAAACTACCCCAGCCCCCCACCCCTAAAACAAAACTACCCTGGATACCTCCCACCCACCCTGAGCCCTAAGCCCTTCCCCGACCTCACCCACCCGCCCTAAAAACAAAAGACCCCCTAAAAAAAAAACTACCCCGATCCCCCCACCCCCAAAAACCCAAACAACCCGACCCCCACACCCAAAAAACAATCTACTCGACTCCCTTACCCCACCCCCAAAAATACTCACTACCCTGATCCCCTCACCCCCAAAAACGAAACTACTCCGATCCCCCCCAAAAACCTAACTACCCCGACCCCAAAAAACAAACTACCCTCACCCCCAAAAAACACACTACCCCGATCCCCCACCCTCACCCCCAAAAATCAATCTACCCCAACCCCCACCCCCTAAAACACTAACTACCCCAAACCCCATCTCAATAACCAAACTACCCCGACCTCCTCACCCCCAAAAAAACAAACTAACCTGACCCCCACCCCCAAAATCCAAACTACCCCGACCCCACCCTTAAAAACCAAACTGTAGCGATTCCCCACCGCCCACCCCTAAAAACAAAAGTACCCCAACCCCCACCCCAAAACAAAACTCCCCCACCCCTAAAAACAGAACTGACCCATCCCCCCCCGAAAAAAACAAACACCCCGACCTCCCCACCCCAAGCCCTTAATCCAACCCCACAACTAAAAACTAAACCCCAAGTCTGCCCAACAACACTTACCTGACCGCGTCCTCTCCCAATGCACCCTCCCTTTTTCTCTGCCTTAACCACGCATGTACGTTTCAGCACGTGTGTGGTTAAGGCAGAGAAAAAGAGAGTTGCTGTTAACGCAAGTGTGGTTCCGCTTGCATTAACAACATAGGTCGTTGTTCCGGAGTCATCATTCCGGTTGTTCCCCATTGGGAATGTATGAAGGAACAACGAATGCTGGAATCACGCATGCCTGAACAACGCAGTCGGAACAACGACCGCGTTGTTACCACAAATGCCTTTACCAAGCATGCCTTTATAATGCTTTTTCGTTGTAAAAGCATGCCTCGTAAAGGCATGTGTGGGAACGGCATGCATGGTTCTAGCATGCGACCCTGCCACCTGTCCTAAGGCCCAGAAGTACCCCACCCCTAATACTAAAACTACCCGACCCCACACCCCAAAAACAGAACCACCCCAGATACCTCCCACCCACCCTGAGCCCTAAACCCTTCCCCGACCTCACCCACCTGCCCTAAAAACAACCGACCCCCACCCGCCCCTAAAACCAAACTACCCAATACCCCCACCCCCAAAAATAAACTACCCCAACCCCCCACCCCCAAAAACCAAAATACCCTGATCCCCCACCCCCAAAAAACAAACTAGCCCGATCTCCCACCCCCAAAAAACAAACTACCTGATCCCCCACCCCTAAAAACAAAAGTACCTCTTCCCCACCCCAAAACAAAACTACCCCAACCCCCCACCCGCCCCTACAGACTGCCTTGATCCCCCACCCCTAAAAACCAGAACTAACCCGCTCCCCTCACCTCTAAATAAACAAACTACCCCAACCTCCCCCAACCCCAAGCCCTTAATCCACTCCCTCACCCCTAAAAACTTCCCCCAACACTCCTCCAGCCCCACTTACCTGACAGTGTCCCCTCCCGATGCACTCTCCCTTTTTCTCTGCCTTAACCACGCATGTGCATTGTTCAGCACTTGTGTGGTTAAGGCAGAGAAAAAGGGAGTTGTTAACACAAGCGTGGTTCCGCTTGCGTTAACAACGTAGGTCATTGTTCCGGAGTCGTTGTTCCGGATGTTCCCCATTGGATGAGGGTCTGTGGTATCTATTTGTGCTGTGTATACCATGAATTTACTGTTCTATAGTTGATTATATACAGAGGAGACCTACCTGCTTGAGAGAGGAAGCTTGAATAAGAGGGAGGAGATGGGCTAAGCATGTTAGACCAATAGTTCATGGCAGCTGCCATAACCAAATCCATAGCCATTTATAGAGTACCTAATACCAGGGACTATCAATATTCTAGTAAGAAACTACTGGAACCTGTACATGGTTATCATAAAACTGTCCCTTTACCTGGCAACACGTGGATGTTTATTTTGATAAGATATGTTGTGATATGGAATGCTACAGGTTCTACGTGGTCCCAGTAAGAGGTTCGATCCAGAGTGCTACAGTCTTTAGAGGGAGCCAATACAACACGTTGTAATCCATAGCACTTTGATAACCCATCAATGGTTTTTGTACTAGAGAACACAATAGTATTGTCTGACTGCTGCCTTTACGGAGGTATTAACACATTTTGGTCTATCTCAAAATATCTTTCTTGCTTGGGGGGAGAACTTTCTGGTGGATGAAACTAGTACTTTAGGGGGCTGCAACATTCCCTATCCCAGAATTTCACCTTCAGAAATAAAACACAAACAGACTGCCCATGATATTATTCTGACTGTGATTGTCAGACAGCTTAGAAGCTCACTGGATGTAGAACAGATCTGGATTACTGTAGTCTGCGGGTGACCTGAACTTTATCCAGAAGCTGCTATTCCACCAGCAGACAGAACTGCCATGGATTTCCTGCAACAAATTGCCTGACCTAATGCTATCAGTCTGCCTCCTCCTCTTCCTTTACCTTGATAAAGGGTTTACTTCTTTCCCACCTGAATGCGGGTCTCTTGTAGGTTTTGTGGGCACAGATATGGTTGGAATCTAAAAAATGTAAAGTCGCTATAGACTTAGCAGTCAAGCTGGCCAAATGTCTAAAAATGGTTTTGACATCAAATGTTTTCATTCATTTTTTTGTCTAATGGCACAAATCTGAATTCCTGGGCCACGAGCACCACCAGATGGTAATTTTTTATGAACCAGTTTTAGGTGTTGATTGATCAGATCAATTGAGTTTTTTACTGAGTAATGGGAGATTTTCAAGCTTTGTCCACAAATATAAAAGGAATGGCAACACAGTAAACTGCTCAAAGAGAAAGTGTAGAGTAACCTGCCAATCACTTAATCCAACCTCTTCCCTTATCTATCAAAAGATATGCACATCGTTCAGCGAGAACTATGACCGAAGGAAAAATGTATTAGAAGTTGTATTTTTAGCTAAGGGTGAATGAAGACTACAGACTATGGGGCAGATTGATAGTTTGGCGGATGGAGTTTACTGCAATAGGATGGCTGAAGACAATACCTCTGCCATTGCGTGGGACCTCTGCCCACTAAAACTAGAGTTGTCAACCGCCATTCCGATAACTCTTTATATCGACAGGCACCACCAACATGGTGGTTCCAGTCAATGTAGGGAAAGTTTGACAATGGTGCCATCATTCATGACAACAGGCCATCAAACTTTACAAAAGTTTTTTGTTTTTTCAACAAAAAAACTCCGAAAGCTCGAGTTTGTTTATGAAAAACAAAGAAAATGATAGCTCTCACAACTTGGGAGTTTTCTTCCACGGTACGGTGGTCATTATTGTTTTTTCCTAACCCTTACTATAAGGGTTTTCCTGGCAGTGGGGAACAGGATAAAAAAAACTTTACACCATGCATCCTAAATATGGCAGAGGGTGTAAATTCTTTCCTCCGACAGCCCATATTCCATTGGGTCGTTGGGGGAAGTATTCAATCAACTGAGCAAAACGGGCTTTGCCAATGGAATATTTACAGTCTAAATTAGATAAGCAGACAGGGTTTGGCAGAAAGGATAGTCCATCATGTTTGCAAAAGAGTACCGTGTCTGCCAAACTTTAAATGAGGCCCTAAGCATCAGCTGTATGGCATCTGAGATCAGACTATCGAAGGACCAATCTAATGAAGAAGAGCACTAACTAGAGGTTCCTCTGAGAATTTTGTTACAGACATTTTATCATGATATGACAAGTTACTGTACTTCAAGCAGTGGCAATCTCCGTCTGGAGTACCTCTTTTTCTCTTCAGCAGAACAATTAGAAGTGCATGCATGATTGCTGTAACTACAGGTTCAGGACATCTCATTTTGTGCCTGTGCATGTTAGTGCACAACACATTGTTATAACACAGCATTAATAGGCCAAAAACGGTCACACTTAGTGTTTCAATTAAACGCTTTCCGCAAGCATTAAAATCTAAAACTGAGGCAAAATCTAAAAAAATCTACAAAAATGAAAGCCAGTAATTCAGCCTCCTAGTCTCTAAACTGCATGTAATGTGTAGCTTCAGGAGTACTCCAGGGAGCAAAACCTCTGAGAAGTGTTACTGGCCCGGAGGCTTTCTGTTCACAATATCTCACACATTGACAGTCTTTGCTTTCGACCCTGGATAGCACCCTGCTGCCTTTTGGTTAGGTTTGTACTATATAAATACATACATACATACATACATACATACATACATACATACCTCCAAAGTACGTTCTTCCACTATTAAGTCCTAGCTTCTGACTTCCTAAATAATTTGATTGCATCATCCAATATCCTGTATCTTTCATCCTCTGTTTCTCATAATCACTGTGTCAGGTAGTGAAGATAAATGACTCCTTCTTGCACCTTGTAATAGTAATCTTTAGATCAATACCACTTCATATCTTATTTAACTTAGGTCTTGAATGTCTTCAGGACTTCTTTGAAACACTAGGCCTTTTTACCATCAAACTGCAGTTGATATATAAGGATTAATAATATCTTAATTAATCGAAGCCTCCCATTTTAAAATACAAAACTGGATTACCGGATCGAAACTTCAAGTGAATCAGAACAAAACAAAATTCCTTATACCCAGCACTGACCCCAAATACAGCACAGCAAAAGTGGTTTACACACCTTACAGAAGCAGATCTTTGTTGTGAGCTGACACAAAATGCCAAATCTCTGGACAACAAATTAAACTTAAGTGCCCATATACAGCCATTGGTAAGTGTTGCTCAGCACCAACCAAGTCCCATTAAACTGAACAAAATGCATAAACTACAATTTTCTAGACAGTGAGGCGACAGCTTCAGGCACAATGGCTGAATGGGACACTTTTAAAGTAGTCTTCAGGGAGGCCTGTCTGAAAACAGTGTATGGAGTACGCAAGGGCCCGAGTGAGGAAGTATTGATGACAGAGGACTGCACTGGACAGCTAGAAAGGGCCTGTCTCACTTGCCCCAATAAGCATGCGCTCCTCCTCACCATGCGAAAAGACAATAGAGCAGTATTGGACAGGCTGTCTAATTTTGATTACAAGGCTTCTTTGCAGTGCCAGGACGAACACGATAATACTGGCCACCTACTGGCATGGTTGTTGCGCTCAGAGACCCTCCCACCTCGCCACCCGATTGCAGCACTCCCCCGTCGAACAGGTCGGATGGTCAACACCCAAACAGAGATCAACTTTCCGTTTAGGCTGTATTACAGGGGCCTGTATGCAGAATCAGCAGAGGGGGAACCTGAGAGGATTTCCACTTACCTGCAATGGATCCGTACTTTCATGGTTAAACCCCTACAGCACCAAGAGCTAGATAGCCCACTTACTTTGGAGGAAGCTCAAGAAGCAATAAAACAGATAGCCTGTGGGAAGGTGCCAGGTACTGATGGGTTCCCCATCATATTTTATTCTATGCCCCATCATATTCTACGCCCTTTACCGCACCCAGTTGGCTCCTTGTTTACTAAAAGTATACAAGATTGTGGTAGCCAGCGGGACTTTGCCAACCTCCATGAGGGAAACAGTCATTATTGTTCTCCCTAAACTGGGGCATGATCCTCTAAACATGAAGTGCTACTGCTCACTGTCCCTATTGAATCTTAGCTAAAAGATCCTTAGTAAAGTCCTGGCCAACTGCCTGACAGCAGTGGTTTCCTCCTTGGTGCATCTAGAAAATGGTTTTATACCTACACACAACACGTTTGTTAATTTACGACGGTTGTTCCACACCATGGGCTGGGCAGAGCGCACAAGGACGTCGGGTGGAGCTGCATCCCTTTACGTAGACAAGGTGTTTGACACCCTGGGGCTGCTGTATCTCATGATGGTCCTGATGCGTATGGGATTCGGACAGCCCTTCATGAGATGGGTGGTACTGCTGTATTCGGGACCGGTCCCCCGACTGCGCATAGGAGATGTGGTGTCCAATCAGTTCCCCGTGGCTAGAGGCACTAGGCAGGGATGCCCCCATCCCCATTACTGTTTGCCCTAACGGTGGAACCCTTGGCATGCCTAATGCAAGACTGTACGCCACAGTGGGGCCTTGTGCTGTTGGGATGCCTCCAGATTAAATCATTACACACGGACGACGCACTGATTTATCTTAAGGCAGACCCTTTTGTGTTACTAGAAACAATGACAGCGTTGGACAACTTTGGGAGACTGTCGGGACTCCATATTAACTGGGATAACTCCTGCCTGTTCCCTTTGACCCTAAACTCTGAGGACCAAAGGTAGGTACTACCGCACATGGGGCTGGCCTGGCAGTTTGACACCTTTAAATACCTAGGAGTTCAGGTCTAGCACGATACACATGACCTTATGGAGGGGAACCTGGGCAAGGCAGTAGCTTTGATCCGTCGTTCGCTTCTTTTCTGGACTGGGCTGCCACTGTCACCATTGTGCAGAATTAAAAATGCTGGTCCTGCCTCGGTTGCTTTATTTCTCCGCAGCCCTTCCATTCATTATAAGAAAGGCCTTCTTTACCATCTATGGAGTGTTCTTACGAGCCCGGTATGGGGTACCAGCCGGTGGCAGGTAGCACTTACAAAACTATTTGCCCTAGATGAGGGAGGCCTTGGTGCCCCCGATTACGAACTCTGTTACGCTGCGGCCCAGCTGCACTGGTCAATGAGATGGTAAGCGAGCGCACCGTCCTTCGAACACACGGCAATTACAGATGAGCTATTGCGTCGATCCCTTTTAAATAGGCTTTTGGATGCTCCTCCTCCTAGACACTCGAATGGTGTGCTCTTACGTACTGCCTTGCATGTTTGGAAGCGTATCGTCTTCGAGTCTGATGACTCACGCTCCACGCCATATGCTCTTAGTCTATTGATATGGGCGATGCATGAACGTGCGGGAATACGGAGGGTGTTCCGCACATGGGTGTGGGTTGAAACGAGGATCAAGCTTTGGGTGGACGTGGTCACGAAGGAGGGACATTTGGCACCCTAATGGGGCAGGATCAGTTCCTCCGGTACTCGGCAATCAAGGATGTGATGCAGAGAATTTGGTCTGACTGGGTGCGGCCCAGTATACGGGTGCCCTGGAGGCATTTTTGATGGGAAGGAACTGCACAAAGGCCATCACACGCCTGTTATGTGACATTACTGCGTCGGCCCACTGGAGAGATCGTAGAGCTACGGGACTGGTGGAACATAGTGCTCGAAGTAGTTATCCCAGGTAAACAATGGAATCAGTGTCTCCAATCGGTCAGGTAAATGACACGCAGTGCATGGTTCCACCACATTCAATTTCACTATCTACACTATGCATACCTCACCTCACAGAAGATAGGCAGAATGTTCCTGGGTGCCTGTGGTGCATGTCCCCGGTGTTGTGCAGCGGGTATGATTTCCGACCCAAGGTGTGGATGTGTGTGGTGTTGCGCCCCTTTGAGTACAGGTCACATAAGTTATCTCGGGAATGATGAGCTGCTTGTTTCTGCTAGATCCTGACCGGTGCCTGTATGATGTGGGGTATATCACCAAACGATCGAAGGGGCTGATACAGTTCCAGAATCTTGCACTGATACTGGCTACACTCTGCATCACCATGGCCTGGAAATTGGTCACAGCACCTTCACTGCGTTGTTGGCAGACAAACATGCATAAATGGATGCCGGACGAGTTAGCGGTCCATAGCTGGCTATGTATGAGAGGTGATGGGGAGGACCCTCTGGCGGACTGGGATACTTATATAAAGAAATTTGAGGCACACTCAGATGACCATCCACCATGAGAACCCCCACGTTGGCCCTATCCGGATGATGCCGACGGGGCACCTAGTTTGATCTACAACACAAGTAACTACCAGGGGTGCACACGGAGTGAGGTAGGCGCACACATGAAACCTCTCCGGAGAAGTAATATTAGTGTTGTGGGAAAGGGGACACCATGGCCAATATCTATACACCACATGGGGACACAAGGGAGGCATGGACTGTAGGATACATTGAGATGACATCCAAGGACCTATACACATGGGTTGGGGGGTGGGGTGTTACAGTAAAGGTTGTTGTGGTATCATGATCTATGTACTGTTTAAGGGGACCTATTGATGGAGAGGCACTGTTATGAACAACTGCTGTTGACAAGTATTTTAAAATTAATGGAGGTGGTGTGGTGGCGCCCTCCCATGTTGATGGACTTACACACATAGACACACAATCCCCTGACGCTGCACATAAGGGAGTTATAGACACTAGGGAATGAACTGTACTCGACTCTCTTCTTCTGATACAGAGTGCTCCAATTGGGTACTGGATTTGTTTCTGTTACTTGTATGTATTGTAAATGCAATAAAGACCTTTACAAAAAAACTGAACAAAAAACATCTCTGCTGAAGACCTCAAACAGGTCCTACAGGCACTGGTAATCTCGGAGTTGGTACACGGAATTGTCATCCTCAGTGGCTTCATTGTCATTGTCATATGGACAGAGTCATTGTAAGCTATTATTTTTTTCATGATCAACACTTTATAGCACATTTAATTAAAACCATTGCAAACAGTAAAACCATATAACTAAATAAACGTTGACACATCAACTCAGTCTGCTGACCTTCAACAGAACATACAAGTGATTCGTTAGTCATGCAAACTGGAGTTTATTGCACAGTGTATTATAACTAATAGTTTCGGGCATAATCCAAGTATTTTCCAGAATGTCCAAACACTTCAGGATCATCACCATTTAAACATTTTACTACAGTCTCTCTAACTTTACATCTTCTGAACTCATATCAGTTTAAAAAATTGGGTAAGAAAACGCTTCCTTTCTTCCAGTAATGCACGTCAAATACAAAGCACGTGTTCCTAAGATATTTATTTATACTTATATCCACAAAGCCCAAAGGCAGAGCATTTACTTGCATATTTCTAGCTAGAACCAAATTCGAACTAAGGAAAAAGATGAAACTGTATTTGTATGAGCGTACTCTTTGATGCCCGTGTTAATGGATATGTGCACACTGTTGAACATGACCTTGATGAAAAGTTGACAGTGTTACTCATAAATGCTTGTCCCCTTCCAGTGCCATGAGGTCATCTTTGAGTGCAATTTGCTTACACACAGCGTTAGTCACCTTTAACTGTTGCAAGTTCCATCAAAAGCCCAAAGAGAAGCTAAGTTAAGTTTGCTGCCAGGCTGCTCAAATACTTTAACTATGGGTCAGAAAAACTTGTATTTAATTCCTTTCACAGAAAACTTTTCAAAGAGCCCATTGGGGATGTTTTAATTTATATATCTTGTTCAAGTGCATGTTCCTGCTTCAAAAGAGAAAAATCATTTAAAGCATGAGCCTATATAGTGGAGCCAAATAGCTCACATAGCAGATGGAACCTGCAGCACTGTTCTATATCCGCTCACCATGCAAAGATACCAGGAAAAGCAACTATGCCATGGCTGAAACTTGGTATTAAATTGGCAGATATCATCTGTTGGTTTGGCACTAAAGAAAGAATAGTAAGATCCCTTGCTAAACGGGGAAAAGCAGAATTCAGGGCTGTGGATTTTGTTTTAAGTGAGGACAAATTATACTGAAACCTCTCCCTTCAGCCACTCATATCCCTAAATACTTGTAGGCAGTTACCTTTTGCAACATTAGGGAACCACATGCCACTCTTTATCATCTTCTGATCAACCTTTCTAGAAAAGCCATGTCACCAGCACATATTGTAGGATTGGCACTAATACTCCAGTGTTTAAAGGAAAAGAGCTCTATATTTTTCAAATGAGCTCCACGGTTCGCAATAGATAGATTAAAAAGCAGGAGGGCAGTAGACATCATTGCTTAAGGCATTTGTTGGTGTAAATCGTACTTTTCAAAACAGTGGAGACACACAATTTAATTTTATCCCAAGTTTCTGAAATAGAGGGATGAAAAGATCTACCGATGCCCCAAACAGCCAGATTAGCCCACATCAAAATTCATGTCAACATAGTTGTGTGCAGTCTTAAAGTCTATAAAAGATGTATACAGCTGACTTCCCCTGTCATTACCAGAGCAACTGATTAAATTAATATTGAAAGTGCAATTAAGTTGTCTTCAATAGTACAGGATTGCCAAAACTTTGTTTGGTAAAATGAATAACATTATTGTCATCGACCCAGGTTTACTGCCTGCAGCCACGCCTTTTTCAAATCATTTCTCATCCACACCGAGGAGGACAATTAAACACTAGTTTAAAATATATATTACAATAGACTGCAAAAGGCACTCAGAGCCAACTTACCTCCAGGCAGCAGTTCTTATCCAGGGGGATGAACCCCTTCTTGTCTTTCCGTTCCTCGCTGAGGTAGTAACATAGAGACGTGGACTTCAGTGTGAACCAGCGCTCAGTCCAGTTTCTGCGCAGAGTCCCTCTCTTCCACAAGTATCCCTGAGACCAACCAGATGATGTGCAAGAGAAAACACAGACTTAATGTAGCACCGGGAGAAGCCAAACAAATAACTGAGAGAAGCAAGGTGCTCAAGAGAGAGCTGTAAGTGAATGTAGGGCAAGCAGGTGGGAAGCAGTGAGAAAGAAAGAGTGACTGACACAAGACAGGAGATAATGGGATGAATATAACATGGAAACTGTAAATATGTGGAGAGCAAGACAAGAAAAGAAGGGGAAGAGGAGAAGGAAGTTTAATCATAAGAATAGAGAATAAGGAGGGAGACAGGGTGGAAGCAGGGAGCAATGCCATGGACCGAAGAAGCTTCTGAGACTCAAGCAATGCATCTCCAGTCTGTATTCCTAGATGTTTTTATTTAATCTACAAGTTGTACCTGGTACGCCAATTTCCCTCTTTCTATTCCCCTAAATGCATTTACCTGTAGATGCTTAATAGTTCTCAGCTACATCTGCCAACAGATGTCATAAAGCTGCCTCCCCCCAGCTGGAAGACCACTGAACCAAGTCACACCTGCTTGCTCAACATGGGGACCATGCAACTAAGCAACATTTGCCTGTTTAGCTCCCAGATCATCTCAAGCGTGCCTCTTCGGTTCTGGGATGTATACAATATCTCCACCCTACATCAAAGCTACAAGATAAGGTAACCACCTCCACATCTGCCTTTTCAGATCCAGGGTAACATTATCATACCACAACTCCTACTTCTTCTGTAACAACATAACCATCCCAAACCTTTCAATTCAGCTACCTAAGCTTACCCATTTGGCTCTACATAAATATGCCTACGTGGTTCCAGAATACTGGTGCTGTTTTGCTTTTCTAGGACCATAATGCGAGCAAAGACCCTCCACATAAAAGTAACTTACTCAAACTAACGTTAGGATCCTTCATATACAGAAAGAGCTTTTCAAAGTTTGCAGGACTTCCTGAACTACTGGCTTCCGCCTTGCCATTCTGTGCCCCTTCAAACTAGATGTAGGTCCACAAAACATCAAAGGGGCTTGCAACGTCTGTAGTTACATTCTGTGTTTCCTACTGAGGATTGTATTAACAGAGTATAAGCCGTGGGGAAAACCCTTCCTGCCCTAATAAAGCGTAGCATCCCTGAAGAGAAGGGCCGCAACTATCTGGTTCTGCACCGAAGCCCTGCGTAGAAGGACCCATATTGTCCCAAAAAAGAGAGCACTGCCAATTACCTTTCATTCGTATCCTAGAGCACCTTTCGGAAATAGCAACGGAGTCACAGTTCTGTCCCATTGAAATTGCAGCATCCGTGCCTAGAAGAGCTCCCTCACTCCTGTTAAACGTCTAGCGGTCCAAGGTGTAAAATGATTATACAATGCAATTAAAAATATAGTCTCGTTGCTTCAAAAAACATCCTTGCTGTCCCAAAGTGTAAAGCACATCAGAAGCGCTAGTACAGCAAATGTATCCAGCAATGCTGTGGAGTCTCAGCAGTGTCTCAAGGCATAAGGAATTCATTAGATGCAATGTGTCTGTACTCAGTCCCTGCCCACTTAAAGCAGCGGCCTCTTTCATTTGCCTTTCATTTGTCTTGTCTGAATGCTTTACCAAGTTTCAGGAGTGTCCCTCCATTTAAAAATAGTCTTAACACGTGACTCAGATTGCACATGTCCACCGGTCTGATTCATAAATCCTGATATTCAAGGCTGCTCTCGGTTTTGTAAATTCTCCTACCCACAGCGGCCTAGTATTACACAAATACTCCAGACACACTCTACTGCAGACTCAAATGCTCCCGTAACAGCTAGGAACACTCCCCTCTCACTCTGTATCCCAGGCCTGCCTCCCCAGGGCTCATGGCTTCCCCCCATGTCCAAAAAACTTCACCGCTTCCCTACAGGAGTGGCATCACCGGTCTCCCCATCCATCTTAAAGGAACTTCCACAGTGTCAACTGCCTCTCATTTACTGCCACACCCACACTGCTAACGACCTGCCCTTCTGGTTCACACAGCCTTCCACAATACAAGACACCATTTCAGACTGCTTTACTCCTCTCCTAGGGATCATCCCACAGAAGCACAACCCTGCCCTTCTCTCACTCAGATCACCACAGAAACAGAGACCTTGCCTGCCACTGTACAGGAATCCCACATGTCCACGGCTGCACCCTCCGACCTCCCTACATCTCCTACAGTACCGCGATTTACAGCAATCCCAACCGCTCAGCAGTCCAACCCACAGTACCGGAGCCCTGCCCTCTCCAAGAATGGTTCCAGTACAGCAAATCTTCAGCACAGTTTTGTTCACACTACAGGTTGCCATTCTTAATTACCTATAGCAATACCCGCTATTTCCCATACTGCCTTGCTAGTAATTAAAGAGATCCCTCACATCTACTCGCCCAACCCCACCTCTAGGCCCATGTAAATCCACCCACCACCACAGTTCGATTCTCTTCCAACTTCTGGTACACCCTATTAGCTACCACCAGCTAACTCTTCTGTGTCAGGGAAATAATCATTTTAAATATTTTACAAAATGTTCGTAAAGAGTGGGAAGAATGTGAAAAAGGGTTAGAATCAAGTAGGAACCTGTTTGAGAACATCCTGGATTATCTCCTGATACACCTCTTCGATGGCCATGCTGATGATTTCTTGTTCGATTCCCTTCAAGAAACCGCCCGAATTAACCAGCTCCAGAAACTTCCAGACTGTGAGCCCGCTCTGCTGCAGGGAGTCCTGTGAGAGGCATTCATCCAGGTCACTGCAGTTCAGCTCTAAATTCATTGCCATGTAGACTTTCTTCATTAGGTACGCTACCTACGGACGGGTTACATAAAATACCAAACTTATTAACATTTCGGTAATGTTCATGACAGTAAAGGTCAAAACTCTCTGCATTACAACCAGCACCTACTTCACCACAAACAAACAACCTTGTTACTATAAGGTCTGTGCGCGTCTTACGCCTTTCCCTCCAGCACGGTAGGCTCCTATCCCTCCACTCACCCACCAAGGCCACGTGCATTAATGCCCTAAAGGTCCGGATATGCGAAATGTGTGCACTTGGCTCTCCTCGTGGCCTAGCTGAAAGGATATCAATGTGTGTTCGCAGCTGCCCTCTTCTCTCTCGAAGTGGGCATGCAGAAACATATGCGCCGTACCTATTCCGAATTCTGTCTGTGAGGGAATAACAGAATTCAGTTTAGATCTCTGCGTAGTCTTCCACACCTACATGGAACAGGCATCCATATTACTGTAACCATTGATGTCACTCTTCTCCAGTTGGATTCCTCAGATGATTTTCATTCAGTCACCTCTCAATGCCAACTTTCAGAAGAGTCACAATGGGAATAGAACATTCTCGGCCGAGACAAGAGAACTCTGGGACTCGTAGTCTCTTGCAAATCAAACACTTCGACAATTTACAATGAATGAAAGACTTATGCCCAGTATAAGTATGCAATGAATTACCTAATGAAGACGGTAATTAATGCATGATTAACACTCACCAATTAAACTGACCTATATTTGTACAAAATTAGAAGTCATCACACAAAGTCAATGCCTACATGACTCAGCCAAGAGATAAACTACCACTAACAAACAATGGCCGCCGGTGAGAGCAAGGAGAGAATCCACAAAAAGCAGCCAGTGACCCGAGGACCAAGCAAGAGACGATGGTCCTTTAACAGTCAATGACAACATATAGCATGGAGGAGAGAGAACAAATTATCAGTAGCCAATGGCCACAGAATGTAAGGAGCTAAAGATAAAGTTCTTAGTTTATGAGGCAGACAGAAGAGAACCCACCATTATAATTTAATACCACCAGATAAAGGGACAATCCACTATCAGAAACCAATGTCAGGCAAAGCAAAGTAATGAGACAATCCACCATCACTAACCAGTAGGCACAATATACAGAGAGGAGTAAACTCACTGTTAGCATCCAGTGACAAGGGCACAGCGAAGTGATAATTCACATCAGCAGCATTTACCAGACGGCAGGAGAAGGTGAGAATCCATAACCTGAAAGCCACTGCCTTAGAGCACACCACACAGCACATAAACTGGCTACAGGGAATGGCACCCATAAACTGCTTACAAACATTGGACGCAGTGCACAGAAAGAATGCACCGCCAGTGGCCAACGACTACAATGCACAGCGAGGAGAGGATCTACCAAGAGAAACCAGTGACCGCACAGAACGTCAGAGGAGAATCCACCATCGACAGCCACTGCCAGAGGTCACAGAGAGTGACGTTGTCCTTTACTGCACATAATTGAATTATGACTATTACAATAATTATTGCCTTCCCCAGATGCATTTTACCATGTGAAATACCATCACATGTGGATTTTAGCGCAGAACTGTGCCTGTTATTTCCCATTTGTTGGAAAAACCCGTAATCGGGTGGTGTCACACCAAATAAATCCCGAACCACTGGAGTCAGATTTTGTTGGGTGTGCTTTATATCTCCCTAATCACCAATCAACTCATAATGAGGGTCTTACTCGGCGCAACCTCACTTGAAGAAACCATATTTAGTTGTGTTTATTTAGGACCTGATGGCCGAAAGACAGAATTCCTCTGACTCTCTTTGAAAGTAATGTAATGAATAGGGGCATTCAGTGTTCACGGTGAAAAGTCTCTTCCTGGTCAGAAAAACACTGAATTGAATAAGCAAGGCACTGTTTAGCAGACGAGCTGTTTATTTAGGGTCTGCGTTGCAGGTTTCTCTTGGAAGACTCCTTCGCCGTCTACCATATATGGCAAGGGACCGGGACAAAATTAATACAGTTGGTCAGCGTGAATCTCTCAACAACAATTTTGTTTAAAACTAGGTTAACCTATCACCCTCTCTGGCGCTGATCCCTCAACACATCTTCATCAAGTGGCCACTGTTTAAGAGTGCTGGGCCCTACCCAGGGTTCCTGAGCCAGAACTGGGCAGAAAATATTGATTTAGAAAACTCCTCATAATTAATCTCTTAAAGAAAGGGTTAACCTGCAGTATTTTCTCCAAGGCACAGGACTGAAGAATGTCTGAGTGGCCACCTCAGTCTCAAAGGCGTAGCCTGGTCAGTAAAACTGGGGAGGCAGTGTGAGACTCAGATTTACCAACAATCATGCTGCATGTAATGTTAAACTAAATTACACATAAAGCAGGGCGCGTAGGAGGGCTTAAGAGCTACTGGAAGGGGAGTGGAATGCGGATTGGCAGGAGTGCTAAGTAAGAGGACACAATATTTCGTAAAATAATCAACATTTTTAGGGCTTTCAAAGAGAAATGAGCGTGTGTGTGTGTTTGTCAGTGTGCACATGCAAAAATCTCCAGTGAAATACGACAGACACCTCACCAGACCCGACTGAAAGCACCTGTACCCAACTATTCATCAGAAAATACATTAGGGGGGGAGGTAACAGCCCAAACACACTCCTCTCCGACGCTACGCCTTGCTTATTCTGCTACACTCTAACAGCCATGATCCCTGCTTTCTATATTTGTAACCTGTTTCCTGTCTTGCTTTTCACACTTTTTCTTTCTCTATATGTCAGCGCTCGAGTTATCAGGAGATCACAAAAGACATAGGGCCAGATGTATCAAGCTCCCGGTTTGCATTTCTTAAATAGCTAATTTTAAGAAATGAAAAATGGAATTTATGAAATTTGCGAGTCGGTAATAGCGATTTCTTAAAATTCGCAATCGCTATTACCGAATCGCAATTAGGGAATGGAGCTCCATCATAGGTGTGAATGGTTTTGCATTTCCCGCTTTGCGAATTCCAGTTAGGAATTCGCAATTTAGGTAATGCAAACCCCAGGGTGCTGGGGGGGGCTAAGGCCCCCTCTGATGCACCCCCAAAAATATTTGCGGACATATGAAGCACACACATGCCCTAGGGGCATGTGTGCGCTACATGTCATTGTTAAAAATGCATTTATAATGCATTTTTTAAAATTGCACATGCTTACCACCAAATTGGATTTGGTGCTAATTGCATTTCCTAAATGCCCAATTTGCGTTTTGGAAATGCTTGATACATGTGCTTTGAAATCACAAATAGGAATTACCTATTTGCGATTTCCTATTTAGAGAATCGCAAAATGAGACCGCAATTTTAAGGACTCGTTATTTTTGTGATTCCTTAAAATTGCACAGTGAATGCCTTTCATACACCTTGAAATGCATTTTTGCATTCGCAAACAGACGAACTTTGCAATTCTCACCATTTGCGAATGCAAAATTGCTTGCTACATCTGGCCCATGAACTCTGCTCAGATTGCTGGACTGGCTTTGGTCTCCAGGGCACACATCACTTTTGTTCAAATTTTCAGGGGAGGATTTTTCATGGCAAAAAATGTCATTCTGCCTTTTCTGGAAGTCTAAATCCTTAGGTGCTTACAATTTTAGGAGCATGGGTGCCATTTAAGCCCTGGTTCGTTATTAGACATCTGCCAAAAAACTGGGGAGATTTCTTGTCTGTCCACCTCCCTGTACTGCTACCGCGTGTACGGCCGAGTTCCATCCTATTACACTGCTGAAGGGCCAGTGGTAGGTGCAGTGGCGTAGCTACAATTGGCGCAGCAGGTGCAGTGGAACTTGGTCAGTGCTGTATTTTACTGTCCCAACAGCAGCCGTCAAAGGGACCATTTCACTTGCTTGCATCAGGGCCCGTGGCATCCTTCCTACCCCTCCAGCTGAATGATATATTCTGCACGAACTCTAAGCATCTGGTGTTTTTCGTCTTTTATTTGGGTGTTTTACATGTTAACCCTGGGTGAAATTCGGGGTTAAGAGGCGAAAGAGAAATAACCAGAGAATCGGGATCGGGGTCCCACGCGTTATACACAATACGTCGGATAAGGCAAGGGTAGGGGTCAGTTGAAGGGGGGCGGTTGATTTACCGGTCGGTCGTGGAACACCTTTCAAAGCACCTGATACCAACTGCAATGACGTCAGAGGGGAAGTCCAATTAAAGTGGAACACCTTTCAAAGCACCTGATACCAACTGCAATGACGTCAGAGGGGAAGTCCAATTAAACGGGGCGCTCTCTTCATTAATGGTAAAAGTATCTCATGCATTCCCAGAGGGCATACCCCGCTGCCGTCATCAAGACTTCACAGCCAAGAACCAGCCTTGCCCTTGGCCTGCAGAGGAGGGCACTCAGGAGGCCTGTGAAGGCAGGTGCAGGCGCCTCTTCCAAGACCGGAACACGGTGGGGTGCTGCTGAGGGGGTTTGTGAAGACGGAGAGCTAGGCCTTTTTATCTCATCTATGGAAATGCTGAAGAGGAGTCCAGGTCGGACTGGGATTACAATAAGGCCCTCCTAAAAAAAAAAAAGTGTCCCACATTCCCGGATATCGTGCACCTTTCACGAAGCACCAAGAGATTAGTCTCATTGGACTCATTGTTTATAGAAATGTTTGGAAGCTTTAGCATTTTATAGCTCATAGAGCCAGTAACGTGTAAAGACTAGAAGTACTGCATTTTGGCCAGGGGGAGCAAGGTGAAATATAATGGTGTAAGGGCCACAAAACCTGATTTGGATTGGTATTAAGGTTTTTATATAAAAAAGATCCTCTTTAATTATCATGCTCTGGCCTTTGCAGAATTTTAAAAACATGAACAATGGCCGGTTATTGTTTAAATATTTTTTGTAATTTCGTATAGGGATGTCACAAAAATATTATATTTTTACTGTTTGATAAAAAATAATTTAGCGATGCCATGAATGTAATAAGCAGTGACTTTACAAATGAACGACATTAGTTACTATTAGAGATAAAGTGATGGAGAGACTGCACACCCTGTGCATAGTTGGGCGTGGATTACTGAACTCGGGCTTTCTTGAAAATGATGTTCTGCTACCGGCACCAGAAGGAATTTACAGTGGCACTAAGGCTGCCCTGACAGTCAGGCCCATTACATTGATAAATCATGCAGTCTGTGAACGGGGTCATATGATCACTACCCTGAGAGCCGTCTGTTACCACTCTTAGTTTGTCCTGCTTTGAACAATGACTCTCCCAAGGCTATTCTTTTCTATAATGTGTCTGCTGCCTCCTTTTACTAATGGGCTAATGGAACTAACCACACCTGCTTTCCTCGCAACAGAAATGTAACATAAGGACTTTCTTATATCACCTGCTGTGATCTGCTGGTATTCATGGCCAGGCTTAATCCACAACTGAGGTTAGCCTTGTATACTCATGGCGCAGACAATGTCTAGCAGAGATTACTTTAGCATCTATACCTGTGCTGTCTGCCTAGGCATCTTTGGCCGAAAGAGTGCTGCCTGATGCCCTCAAGCATTACAAAGCCAGACCATGCAACCAGGCATCCACTGGCCATGTGAAAATGCTTGCGAGCTCCAACGAGCTCCAAGGTTGGGCCTACAGCAACCACTTCCTTTTTAGCAGTAGGAAAACAGTTTCTAGGCAGTACACACTTGCTCAGAAATGCCTTCTCATACAGACAGTGAGGGCTAGGCAGACAGGGAAGGCAGACTTAAACACACCCATCTCTAGTAACCACAAAGGGTAATCTGCCAACCCTTTAAACACTTTACATTTATTCATTAAGCGTGGTTTATTCCTTGCCAGGGAGTACCCGAATACTTCAAGGATAACTGGCACACGTTGTCTCTGAAGGCTATTAGGCTGGGATGCAGTAAAGGTGGTGGTCCGTGGAAGGGTCTGAACAAAGTGCATAGAACCTCTGCAGAATTTATGACAGATATCAAATAACTGGAGGCTGAAATTGCTTGGGGAGGAAAGAGTCCACGGGGTTCTCCAGGTACGTGCTGACTGTTGTCGAGTGCACACTGAGGAGCATATACAACAGATTCAACATGTACTTGTACAATCATTTAGGGAGCACTTACAAGGTGAGGGTGATAAAATGTGGTAAAGGCTGGGTTGGCTTCTGTGTAGACAAAACCTCACTGACCCAGTAATGAGACAGGCGGGTGCACACCCCACCACTCAAAAAGATACAAATTGTATAGTTTACCCGTATCTTTGTGAATGTTACATTCCGTGGCCATATTCAGGATTATGTTGAATGGGCCAGTTTTCCAAGGTTTACACCCACAGAGAATGTTGAGCTGGATATGCCACTGATCGGGGTTGAGTTAATGTCTGTGCACAAAGAAATGCAGGGAGTTAAGAAGCCCGGGCCAGGTACCCCGAATTATTTCAATGTGCTCCGAAAGTCCAACTGGAGAGATTGTCAAACTTGCAGCAGGAGGCACTGGAGTGTGGGCTACTTCCAGATGACTCTCTAGGCAACCACAATGATGGTGCTAAAGCTTTAGCAGATGATTCACACTGATGTTAAACCCATTAATACAGTCTTAAAGGATAAATTTCCGAGAATGATCACAAATTGGTCCACCCCGACCAATAAAGGTTTTTATTCCCAGGGAGAAGGATGATTGCAAACCTCTGGAGACTAGCCCACGTGGGACACTATTAAAAAATAATAGTGCTGATGACCATGTCGTGGTTTCTCTTGCGACTGAGAAGAGTTTTGACTTGGTGGCTGGGCATTTTCATTCGCGACGCTGAAGGGGTTTGGGTTTGTTCCCAATCTACTGAGTGTCCAAACTGGAGTCACAACTAATGGTGTATAGAATGACAGCTGGGAAGTGCAACTAGGCAAGGCTGTCGGCCCTCGCTGCTTCTCTTCCCCGTGGCGGCAGAACTGCTGACTTGAGTTCTCTGCTCAGGAAAGGGGGGTCTGGGGCAACCAGGTTGCTGACAACACGTGGGTTCATATATGGAAATGATGCACTTGAGGGAAGTCTCTTAACTCCTCTGGCTTTCAGGGGAATCCCACAAAATAGAGGGACTGAGAACAAACTAGGTCAAGTACCATCTTTCTCTTTTGGTGCGCTGGCAAGGCGCAGGAGCAACGCCTTATTTGACCTGGGTATGACAAGGCAATCTGAATACATGAGGTACTCGGCGATGCAGGAGGCACAAAGAGCAGTATGGTATACAAGTCAATATTGCCAAAGTGATGAAAGGTATATGAGGATGTATTGGGATTAGATTACCACTGACATTTATGGCCCTAGAGGGATTATATGTGTTCCAGGTTACAATGTGCCTGAGTCAGCAGTCAGTGTCACGGAGCGGCATTACATGGTGGCCTCCTTGATCTGGACTAAGACTAGACTGAGAATAAAGCTTGCAAAGCTAAAGCTGCCTTATGAACAGGTAGAGGGGGGTTGGCACTCCCCGACTTGGAAAATTATAATTTCTCTGCTAAGCTGCATCTACCCAAACGTTTGGATGCCAAACCCAACAGGGAGCACTCTTTATTGGCAGGTAGTCATGGGTAGATGCCCTTGCTGCTTATATCGTCACAGATGGAATTCTAGGTGGTAACCCCACTTAGTGGCCCTAATGTACCAAGTTTGTGACAGAGGATGCTCTGCCATACTCCATTTGCGAAGGAAGCTCTCTCCAAGGGTTTCCTCCCATTTCACGCCTTAAGTGTACACTCTAGGGTAACAGAGTGAAGGACAGGTGCAGCAATAAGATGGAAGACCTGTATGAGGACACTTTTAAGATATCTGATCCGACCTGGCCAAGTCATTCTGTGTGCTCAGCAGGTGGGCACGGCGAAGAGCTCTTGGGAAAGCTTCACAGGCAGACACCCACAGACCTACACATGGTTAGAACTGTACGGACTAGTGTAGGGTAGCAAACATGTCTCATTAATCAACAGTGCCCCGTGCAAAGACCATCCAGTGGATACTCTGAAAATCAAGGACGAGTTATAAACAGATCTTGGGAAGCCACTATAAGAGATAGACTAGCACAGTGAGCTGTTCTCCAACAAGCAACCAGTAACACCAGATTTCAGTATACCCAATACACAGAGCCTATCGTATCTCTAAGACCCTTGCTGGGATATATCTGAACTGCACTACAAATGTTCCTAGGTGGTGGACTTCAGATGTAGATTTTATACATACAGTGTATCGGAGCTGAATGGCGCCTGGTTTCTGGAAAATGAGTTGTCACACCTGCCGTATGTGGCAGGAGGGATGGTCAATCTGTCACCCCAACAATGTGTACTGGGACTGCACACCTATCGAAATCTGGAAATGGCAAATATAAGATGGTTGCTTTCGATCCAAAAGACTTATCACCATAACCTGGGGGTGGGGCTCAGGGTTATCACTTGAGGGCTTGCACAAAGCTCTAATGGAAAAGCTGCTGACTGAAGAACTCCGAAACCAAATGGTACATACAAATGATAAGGTAGTGAAGATGTGCTTGGATGGGGAGGAATGATTGAGACACTTCCTGTTGCAACTGAAGGTGACCCAAAGCTTGAAAGAGATGAGTGTGGGTATCAGTCAGGACTGACAATAAAGTTAAGACACTGACAACAATCTGATCAAATAGATATCATTATGTTTACAGGCTTTGGGTTACAAAAGAGGGCACCGCAGTCTGGTGATGACCAAAAACTATGCACTAGCACACCGCCTGTTGTTTGTGCTGTAGTCAATATTTATGTGCATGGGGTACTTGAGGGAGAAAGCTTTATCTGCTGCACCATTTGCACGATTATTGTGGTATTGTCTGCAATAGACCTGGACTGATGCCCAATTTTGTTTGTTGTGTTATTATTTTCTGTTTCCTTTACCTGTATATTATCCTTCATAGCGTACATCGTTATCTGCGATGCCAGTTGGAAAAAATAATAACATTTAAAAAAAAAACTTTAAATCCTGGAACTGCAGCTTCAATTATTACAACCAAATCAGACAACTGCCTTACATGTGGTGTGAGATAATACACTAAAGAGGTGCTGTCCATTCAACCACAATGAAGTAAGGTCTGTTTTTTAAGAGAAGCTGACAACAATGGAATAGCTAGATTCACATCAAGAGAGGATGAATCAAAGAAAAATACAAAAACTTTCCTAACATGGATGAATGAGTAACGAATTTACAGAAAAACACTCATTATTAAAACAAAAGTTTAATGTGATCAGATATCCTGTGATCACACAGTGAAATAAAAAAAGTGAGGTGCAGACGTGTCTATAGGCAAACGGAGTAAAGAACTGGCCTTGGAAATGTTCCATTCTACCCAATAATTTAATTTAAACTGTTCGCCGGTGACATCTAAATATTTTCTGCCAGTAACACGTGCTGTTGGGGATGTTTCAATCCCATATGAATATTGGGATCATCATCAGGACATAACACAGTAACAGAGTCGGAAAGCACCAATTAATCTACAAAGAAAACCAATGATTCGTCAATATATCAAAGAAGAAGAAACAATTAGTAATGGGGTAATTGTGGGCAAAGGAAATGACTTACAATGGGAGGTAGCGAAACTATTCACACCTAAGAATGATTATTGTTGGGAAAAGAGATGTTTCCACTATTCCTGAAGGATGTGGAAAATAACCAGCCGAAATTCCTGCTGAGATGGTCATACAAAAGAACCATCACGCGCGTGAAAGCAAGCCACACGTGGGAAAAATTGTGCCACATGCAGTGTGATACTTACCAATTTAATAAGTCCGAGTGGGACTGTGCGTAATCAAAAAGAACATTAATTAAAAGTCCCCAGAATGAGGGCACATACAAAAATAGAAAAAACTGGCAACTGACTGGGCTTGCCAGGCGTGTAGAATCTCTGGATAACAATGCTGATGTGTTTTCCTCATCCTTCACAGGTCATTCTCCCTAGGTCGTTGGAATAGCACTGCAGACTGCAAGGGGTATAATATGCCCGTGTATGAGTTTTGGTTGCATTAGCTTAAATTTGCCATTAGGGGAGATCTCTCTAATCTGGCTGCGACAAAACACCCACTGAGAAGTGGGAATAGTTTGACCCAAGTCCCTTTCCAATTGGATCTTCATGGTTAGGTCGCCGTGGTTCAAACAGGTGGGCTTTATCTAGGTTGATAACGACGAGTGAGAGCCACGCCCACTCAGGGGGCTCCGCCGGCAATGTGGGGGAAGAACTCCTTCATTGAACCTCTTAGGTGGCGGAAGACCAGGGAGCCCATCAAGGTGCTGGGGTTACCACCAAGAAATTCTACACGTTAAGAAATTCTACACTTTAAGAAACGGCACTCAGGAAACAGATCTCCCAAAGATTTACGATTACTCATCGTCAGGTATATGTGCACCCCAGAGTCCAATGTAACTGATAGGTTTGGATGATAAGTCAATGGAGGATGTGGCGAATAGAACCACAGACTTTTTGTCAGCATTGTCAGTCAGTATCAAACACTGTATTTATCTCAGTGGAGGAACGTTGTGCTTGAGGAAACAGAGCGGTGCACATGGGGCTGGGGCAACAAGGCCTGCTTCTAGATTGAGATAGGGAGGAAAGCGTGCTACTTTGAACCCACAGTGCTCATATGGAGCCTGTGTTGCTGCCAGGTTGTTATTTTTTCAGTTGGGGGGTTGCAAATCCACCCATTTCATATGGCATCTATAATGTGTGCCAAGCAACCCGAGATTGCATACGGCCCAGACCAGTCTTCCTACCAGTCATTGGCTGAGGAAGGCCTTCTTAAGTACCAGTGGGTGATTTGCAAAAGTTTAGGAAGAACGACCATCTTTATAAGTGCTGCTATTCTCGACACCCACAGAGGCAACTTGATCCAGTTCTCCAAAGACTTGGTTAGAATGACCTTACATCTGCCATAGTTTTCTTTCATGAGAGTGGCCAAGTCATGTTGTATTGTATACCTAAGTATCAGATGGGATCTGTCTGCCATTTTAAGGGATATTGGGTGATTAGAGCTTTGGTAGACTTAGTTAGCGGGACGAGAACTGATTTTGACAAGTTTATAGTTAAGTCGGACTATGAATCAGAAGTGGTGATTTCTTCAATAACTGGATCAAAGTTGATGGGAGGGATTTTAACCAGCATGCATTTAGAGGATAAGCCAGCTTGTAATAAAATGTATTCCCCTATGATGGTGATATTCACATAGTATGCAGACTCCACCGCCAATGCGAAAAGGATAGGAGACAGTGGGCATCCCTGTCTTGTGCCCCTCTGAATCAGCATCGGAGGGGAGATCATGTTACTGACCTGCATTCTAGCAGTGGAGAAACGCAGCCTTTACCTCCAGAGAGGGATCTATTTGATTATTAGAACATTCGAACGTTGGCAGCTCCATTGAAAACAATGGAGTGCTGCGGGCTTTTACTGGCCGGTAAAAGCCCGCAGCGGCAATATTCCAATGTTCGCTTTGTTCACAGCAACAGCTGTCAACAAAGCCTCACGGAGCCCGAGGGGATTTAAATCCCCTCGGGCTCCGTGAGAAATTTGTTTTTTTTAATAGAACATTCTGCCCTGAGTGGCAGAATGTTCTAATAGCCTTAGAACCCGCTGTCGCGGGCTCTACCGGCTATTAAAGGCCCTTTCCCTTGTTAAATGCCCTCGCCTTCGGCTTGGGCATTTAACGCGGGAGCGGGCCTTTAATAGCCGGTAGAGCCCGCTTCGGCGGGTTCTAAGGCTATAGTAAGAGTAAAGAGAGTGCTGAGATTATCAGATGTTTATCTACCAGGTATAAATCCTGATTGGTCCGGACGGACCAAAGAGGGAGAAGCAGCAATATTCTGTTAGCTACGATTTAAGCCAGAACCTTGTTGTCTACAGTGACTAATGAAAGAGGATGACAAGATTCATATGTAGTAAGTGGTTTCAACAGGGTAATCGCTACTGCCTCACGTAGTGACCAAGGGAGGATACCGGTCACGAATGCCTCATTGCACACTTCCAGTAGGCAGGTGGCCAGTTCCCCAGAGTGTTCTTTGTAGAACTCCACGGGAAAACCATTGCTTCCCATCACTTTCTTCACAGCTTCAATCACTTCCCTAATTTCCTATAATATACTGGGACCACAGAGAGGCTCACGCATCTCCAACCAGGCAAGAGTCGCTTAGTTAAGGCAAACATGTATTCTGCCCTTGGGGCATTCATTTTAGAGAGAGTACAGAACTCTACAATTGCTGTAAGGATGTCCTCCTGTTTATTGGCTACTCCATTTGAGGGGGTTCCAATCTGAATCACAGCAGCCGAGGCCCAGGGTGGCTAATTAAGCTAGAAAGGGTGTGGTCCAGGAGTTTGCCTGCTCCATGTCATATGGCTGCAGCATGTTTTCCAAGATATTTCACCTCTCGGAACCCCAGCCGTTTTAAACAGGGGTATTGAACAGGCTCTGGTTGTGTCTGGTCCCAGATTCTCATTCCTATGTCTTAATGTTCGACTCTAGCCCACTCAGGTCACCCTACGGGCCCTAAGAACCCAATGGCACTTGGAGATACACTCTCCCCGATCACAGCTTTAGAAGTCTCCCACCGAGTGGCGAATGTTGCCAATGAATTTTTATTTATAGTGAATTACGAGACAATGGCCTGACGGAGTTCAGAACAAAATATTTGCTCTAGCAACGCCTTGGGTTCAGCCTCCACAGTCTCTGTACTTGTGCACTAGCCAGTATGCAGAGTGCAGGCAAAAAGACTAGTGAGTAGGCCGATAATGTTCATGGAAGGTATTTAATCTGCTCCAGCCATCTCCATTGTATCCAGTGTCCCTGGCCAGCAGTCTAACCTTGCATAATTCTAACGAGTTCACTAAGAACATGAGGATGTTGATGGACTCTTACAGTGGTACTGCTCAGTGCAGGCCGGGGGATGGTATTGCAGTCATCTGCCTATAGTATAATACGTGGGTTAGATGCAGCCAAAGCCACTGAACCATCAGTAAAGAGGCCCATGTGCATTTAATATAGTGGCGTGCTCAGAGCCACAATTTCCCTGGACCAGGAGAAAGCCCCCATTTGTGTCATGATCCATGTACAGAGGTCTAAACCTATCTCTCTTCAGATGACAATTGCTACCCCTCTAGAATAGGTTGAAAATGAAGAAAAGAAAAGCATCATTGGTTGGACTAAACTAGCCACCTGCAAAATTACTATCACTTGAGGCTGTGGAATGTGTCACCTGTGTCAGCACAATGTCTATGGGGTGTCACTTAGAGCAGGCTAGAATTTGATGGGCCTTACCTTGATGATTCATACCCTGTATGTTAAAGGTGAGGAGAATGAATGTATGCATAAGTTTAACATTTTGGTGAGAGGTGGATTGGCACGGTCTCTCTTTGTGGATTATCACTTCTGTCCTGGTGGGCCACGTGTTTTGTGTGTGGTGCAGTCAGCATGCAAAGATCTCTATTGCAATTTAATCTCATTAATAACCCGTTTCCCTTCCTCCTCCTACTGTCCCAACCCCTTGATCAAGAAACCCATCAACATTTGCGAACTGAACAAACATGAGCAAAAAATCTCTCTATAACAGACCATTTTCCATGTAACTGGTCTTGTCTAGTGCTGCAAGGAGGACGCCCAGTGGCTTTAGGTAGCAAGTCTCATGCCGGATCAGCAATCAGGCCTATCTAATAGGGGTGTCGGCTAATCGTATGTCAAGAGTGGGCCCTGGGTTCTGTGGCTCCCATTGTTCAGCACCTACATTATCCTACAAAGAGGTGCGTTCATGTCTGAGACACTTACGGACACATTTCACTATTCAACTTCGCTAAGCTGAGATGATGGGGCACTGTAGGACTGTTCTTGTTCAAAGTTTGTTGTTTCAGCTATTTCTTTCTGTATGTATTGGCATCGTCGGGAGAAGTAAAGATGTGACGTTTACTACCATGGACAATCCTAAGTCTGGGTGGGTTCATCAAGGCATACTGAACACCGGGATCTTACAGGTGCGTTCTTTTCCAGTTGAGAGGTATTTCCTCACAGCTTCATAAATGGCCTGAGTAAAACTGGGTAAGAAAGAGATCATAGCGAGTTGGTGATTTATCTCTGGCAAGCAAGAGGATGGTGTCTCTAACCCTGTAGTAGAGCAGTTTAGCTATTATTGTCCTTGGTGGGATGCCAGGGACAGGTCTCGGAGCTAGAGATCTTTGACCTTGTTCAATCACAAAGACCGGGGAGAGGTTGTCTCATGTTCACAGTCATGGATTCTATATAGTCCACAGTCTGTCTCGTACCCGGTGACTCCGGTCCTCCAACTGTTCTCAAACTGCATGTGTGGGAGCAGGCCCCAAAGTCCCCATTCTTAGCTCTGATTTTTTCCATTTCAGATATCAACTCTTTCTGGATCTCAGAATGCCGGCTGGTATCTTCTTCAATATCAGAAATACATCTTTCCGCCATATCAATCCTCGTATGTCGTTTGTCCACCTCTCCTTCGCTGAGTCTAGCCTGCTGGATAGGGTGTCTATTTTGTGTTAATAGTATCAGGACTGTCCCTTCTCTCCAATAGCTGTAATCATGTCAGAGTTGTTCAGAGTCAAAGGTGAAGCAGCAGCAGCCCCCACAGGGATCGCAGCTGCAGCCTGGTCACGGTCATCGGATGAGCACCTTTCCTGGCACTGTCGAAGGTGAGCTTTAGCTGTTTTCCGTCGGATTTATATATGGTGGTCAAGGGGCAGCACCTATGAGATGCAAAGTCAGAGGGGCGCTTTGTGGGTCTGGAAGGTGGTTCAGCTCAGGGACGACAGCACACCCCTACAAGACAGGGACAGTGCTCGCTCCCACACCACTCTGAGCCTGGCAGCGCAACGCCCCGCCACACAAGCTACTATGCAAGCAATGTGTCTTGTCACCCTCAAACTCCCTCACACTACTCAGTCTCTGGAGGGACAGCTTAGGGTCATTTCACCCTCCTGTACTGCTGGATCTGTGATGAGCCTGTCACACGCAGGATAACCCATGGCAGTGCCCATGTGAGATACCGCACCATGTGGTTTCAGTGTAAAGGGCCATCAGCTCGAAAAAAGCGTGAGAGGAAGGTACAGCACCATGGAGTTTGTTGCAGCTGATCAGCGGTTCAGACCCCAATCCACGGGCAGCTCACCATTGTGTTGAGCAATCTTGAAGCATGTAGGTCATTGCCGCAGCATTTCCAGGTCTTGGCCAGGCCGCCTCCTCTCAATGTCTGTGACTTTACACTCAGAGCTGCCAGCCCGAGGTGACGCTGGAGCACCATGGCTGGCAGTCGCATGGCTATTCTGGAAGTGGCAGTCATGCAGTTACAGGTTCTGCAGTCTGGCCCAGGGCGAGCAACCACTGTTAGGCCGTGTGCCCGTTAGTTCGCTCTCCACCACCGCAGGGCCTGCCCAGCCTCTTTTACTTCTGTCCTGTTCTCAGCCAGCACTCAACACCAGCAGACTCCAGGGCAGATATTTTGTGCACCCAGGCTTCTTGCATCAGTTTCAGCTCTGCAAATCACGATTTAAATGACAATTTTGACTGATTATTGCGTTCAGTCACAGGGCCCTCTTGATTAGCGCACTCTAATGCCCCTACCAGAGTGTCTCCTTAATGATTTTGAATTCAGTCCCCTCTGCCAGCTCCCCCAAAGTTTTCTTATATGAGAAATATTTGTAATACATCACCTGCATCTTTAAGGGGCGCAGGCTGCTTTAAAGCAAAGTTTCCTGATTGGGAACCAAGTGCAAGGATGGAGGTCAACAGTCACCTAGAAGCCACCAGCCTTGAACTGACAGCCAATCACAGGGGTTTCAAACAACATCTTACATAACTAAAAAACATTAAAAGGTCATTCTTCAACCCCATGCAAATGGATCTTTTACAATATGACCGATTAGTACACCGATCGCATCGCAAAATTACAAGACAGAAAGTTGGTTTGGAACTTGCTCCTTCTGTTTGTGATCTGTCTGTAGGTAAATCTGGCCCTCAGAACTTAAATAAGTGATGTCTTGAGGAATAAAATGAAAAGGCCCTGTGAATGATCCATTTAGCGGAATGATCTCCTGAATTTAGTTTTTTACAATTTCCTGTGTTAGTATGTGCAGTAAAAGCAATAAAAGTAATAATAACAAACGCCTGAAAAACTCAAATATGAGTCTGCATTTCACTGCGAGAATCTCTGATGCGATGGCGGCAGAGAGCTGCACAGCTGCTCAGAAGAGTGGGTGACAGCATGCTCAAAGGGGCACACGCCTGACACAGATGTTTGGATCAGGATGCCCATCTTTGCCACAATTTCTGTGCACTGTATGTGCATATTTTCTATTTAAGATCACATTATTCACCGTTTCCCCTTCAAATATCAGCGTGCTTTTCCATCTCTTCTGCACGAGTAAATGAATCTTCTTGACACAAATATCATGGAATACATTCCAAAATATCACAACCTGCACCCCGAATATCTGCCAGACAACCTCACGATCTCTGTTGTAACTTGGCACAGCTACAGGCACCATCAGAATGGAGTCAAAGAAGTGCAAACAAGGTGACAGGCCTTCTCCGTCTATGCACGCAGGACCTGGAACAACATCCCTGGAACCATCAGGTCCGCCCCAACCCTGCTCCGATGTAGGAAAGATCTGAAGCCTCACCTCTTCAGGGAGCACAGCATCACAATGATGGAACAGCCCACCTCTGCTTCTGACCCAGAGACTTTTCCAGTCACTCGTTGGCCGTACCTTTGCCTTTGACACTGTACTGCGCTCTGCTGCCTTTTGGCGAGGTTCATCTTAAAGAAGCACCACATACATACAGACATACATACAATATAATGTAAAGGCTCCCCTTGCTGAGCAGTCTATCGAAGACACTTCTCCAAAAAGGTTTCATGCAGTTATCATCCAGTTTTTACGTGCCAGACTCCATTTGTGGAGTCAATCAATGAATGGAAAATTATTTTCGGTACATTCTGTTTCACTATAGAAATAATTGTATTATTCTTAGTACTGGGCCCGTTTTCTATTATCCGAGCCGCTGACCAGTCCAGCTGCATTTTAATGTGGAAGATAGAAAATGTTGCGTTTAAAAGCTAACCTATGAAACTTTGGACGAGACCTTTAAGCCTGAAATACACCTGGCAAGCTTCTCCCGAAGACTATATGCAAAAAGCCTGGCAAGATCTTAAGTAAGCTATTAGTCGCCAAACTATTAAGTAATGCTGGTCATTGGTGGCTTGTGAAATAAAAGCATTTGCTCTCAGCTCCACTGCACTTTTTGGGGAGAATATTGTCAGCCCTACGTTTCCACACTCTAAGTGACTACCCAGGGATTGTTCCTCCAGGGGTACCCATCTATTACCCCTAGTTTTGAGGAGATCGGGAGGATTGCTCTTGAATAATTGTTTAAGCGCCTCAATATGCACACATGAAAAAAGGGAGGCTTACGCCATCCTAGAAAGAGGCTTTTAATACCCCATAGCTGAAGTCGGCGTTTGCTCCTCTTTATTTGTAGCTGATTCAGGTTGTTAACAAGATGGACTTATATAAGGAAAACAGAGCATCATTGTGATTTTTGAAATGTTACATAGTTAAATGTGAGAGAATACAAGGTTAACAACGGACATTAATTGTTATAAAAAGCCATGAATGATCTATGCCCTCCTTAGACTGTACCCCAAAATCCATTAGAAGTTTTGTCTCCTTCACTTTCATCACAGTTTTAATTTCATGTACTGCATTTATTCTGCAAACATAAGATACAAAGGATGCATATTTGGTATTTGTTTCAAGATGAAAATCCTCACTTGCAATCTCACATGGGCACATCAATGCTTTTATTGTATATATTTATTGTGATATATTGCTTGTTCGCATTATTTAAGATTTTATCTGATTTTATCTGAGAAAAGGTTATATCATTTTGGGTTCCTAAACAAATTATTTAAAGAGGGGCAGGTGGGGATTTTGTCCTGGAATATAATATAAGGCCCAATTCCAGGGGGATATTTGAGTACAATTTATGTAATGTGCTTTGCCCCATTATAAGAAAGCTCTCGCCCTGTTTATGGCTAGGGACCGTGCTGTTGGCAGTAAATACATCTAAATGTCTGGTTACCACCCAGTGGCGGCCGCCACTGAAAGGGGGGTGGCAGGGTGGGGATGGAAAAAAAAAGTACATTTAAAAAAAAAAAAAAAACAACACTTACCTATTGAGGTTGGAGACGCGTTCGTCTCCTCCGCCCTTGTCCAGAAGCACACAGGATTCTAGACTTCCCTCAGCCAATCACAACGCTGCTATCACCAGGATGACGGCAGCGTTGTGATTGGTGTGAGCACCCTGCTTCAGAGCTCACAGAGGGAGTGGCACCCTGTGCACTTTCTCCTCCCGGCTTGGAGAAATGCAAAGTGTGCATGTCTGTTTGGCCAGCCCAACACGGCCGGCCAAACAGACATGCGCACTTAAGGTGCACTAACTCCTCCTCCCTTGAGCCCCTCCCATCCCAACCCTGCCCCCATCCTGCTGCGTCAGCTAAAAATAAAATGATAATAACAAGCTGTTATTATCATTTAATTTTTCTGCTCAAAGCAGCGGGGCAACACTCCTCCGTCTTAGCGGAGGACCCACCTCTGCTGTCTCCCCTCTGTCATGAAGGAGAGGTAGCTTGTACCAGGAGACAGACATCCATTTCTTCTTCTTCTTTTGCTCCATCGCTGTGGCCTTATGAAAGCAATGACTGCTTCCAGTTATTTGCAATGAGGGGATCAGCATAACAGGGAATGTGACACATTAATCATAAAGCCAATAGTTTGCCACTATACATACGTATGAAGAGTCTAGGACCCGCAGGAGAAGTATCTCTTTTTCTTTTGCTCTTTATTTATGCTTTATTTAAATACTCACTGACGAGTTTTTTACTATAACCTTTCTTAACACATTTAAAATACATTTATCCTTTGTAATGAAATGCTTCAAATTAGGCTTAGTACTATATTATGCCAAGGAACTGTGCAGTGCTGTTTTAAATATATGAGCATCTTGATACCCTAACTCCAAAACATAGAGCCTGGCCCTTGGTGATATCAAGAGCCACTACAAAAAAAACACAGAGAGGCCTACCTCATCCGGCACCATCACCAAAGGGTACTTGTCTTCTGACAGGAAGTTAAAGATACACCAAAGGCGGAAGGCATCTTGTTGAGACAGCACCTTGTGGCCATTTTGATCCGTCTTGTAGTTCTTCTTGGCAGATAAGGTCCAGCAGAGTTCGTCAAAGTTTTCCTTCACAAATGTGCCCTCAATCACCTGTAGTAGGAATCACTAGGACAGTCGGTAGGCTGCTCGCATACAGGTGTGAGTAACCAGCCACAAACAGAAGCATTGGAGAAGTAAGCAAAATATGGCCTATTATATATATATATATATATATATATATATATATATATATATATATATATATATATATATATATATATAGAAAATGTGACTTACCCAGTGTACATCTATTCGTGGCATGAGACGCTGCAGATTCACATGCTTTGCACATCCCGCCATCTAGTGTTGGGCTCGGAGTGTTACAAGTTGTTTTTCTTCGAAGAAGTCTTTTCGAGTCACAAGATCGAGGGACTCCTCCCCTTTCGGCTCCATTGCGCATGGGCGTCGACTCCATCTTAGATTGTTTTCCCCGCAGAGGGTGAGGTAGGAGTTGTGTATTATAGTAATAGTGCCCATGCAATGGAGTAAATATGTATGTACATAATGTAGTTTAAAGTGATATATTTACAAATTTACAAATGTTCAAGATCAACTTAGAAACGGCTACAGGCTCCCGGGGAGGCGGGTGGGCGCATGTGAATCTGCAGCGTCTCATGCCACGAACAGATGTACACTGGGTAAGTGACATTTTCCATTCGATGGCATGTGTAGCTGCAGATACACATGCTTTGCATAGACTAGTAAGCAGTTATCTCCCCAAAAGCGGTGGCTCAGCCTGTAGGAGTTGAAGTTGTTTGAAATGAAGTTCGTAGTACTGCTTGTCCTACTGTGGCTTGTTGTGTTGTTAACACATCCACGCAGTAATGTTTGGTGAATGTATGAGGCGTAGACCATGTGGCTGCCTTACATATTTCAGTCATTGGAATGTTTCCTAGAAAGGCCATAGTAGCACCTTTCTTCCTAGTTGAATGTGCCTTTGGTGTTATAGGCAGTTCTCTTTTTGCTTTGAGATAACAGGTTTGAATACATTTAACTATCCATCTGGCAATGCCTTGTTTGGATATTGGATTCCCTGTATGAGGTTTTTGAAAAGCAACGAACAGTTGTTTTGTTTTCCGTATTTGTTTTGTTCTATCAATGTAGCACATTAAAGCTCTTTTGATGTCTAATGTATGTAGTGCTCTTTCCGCTACAGAATCTGGTTCTGGAAAGAACACTGGTAGTTCTACTGTTTGATTTAAGTGAAACGGTGATATGACTTTTGGTAAGAACTTTGGGTTAGTTGGTAAAACTACTTTATGCTTGTGTATCTGAATAAAGGGTTCTTGTATGGTAAATGCCTGTATTTCACTTACTCTTCTTAGAGATGTGATGGTAATGAGAAACACTACTTTCCATGTTAAATATTGTATCTCACATGAGTGCATGGGTTCAAAAGGTGGACCCATGAGTCGTGTTAAGACAATGTTAAGGTTCCACGAAGGAACTGGTGGTGTTCTTGGTGGAATAATTCTCTTTAGGCCCTCCATAAATGCTTTTATGACTGGGATCCTAAATAATGAAGTTGAGTGCGTAATTTGCTGATAAGCTGAAATTGCGGTAAGATGTATTTTAATGGATGAAAAAGCTAGCTGTGACTTTTGTAAATGCAGTAAGTAGCTTACGATGTGTTTAGCAGATGCGTGTAATGGTTGAATTTGATTATTATGGCAATAATAAACGAATCTTTTCCACTTATTTGCATAGCAATGTCTTGTGGTTGGTTTCTTTGCTTGTTTTATGACCTCCATACATTCCTGTGTAAGGTCTAGATGTCCGAATTCTAAGACTTCAGGAGCCAAATTGCTAGATTCAGTGATTCTGGATTTGAATGCCTGATCTGTTGTTTGCATTGAGTTAACAGATCTGGTCTGTTTGGAAGCTTGATATGAGGCACTACTGAGAGGTCTAGTAGTGTTGTGTACCAAGGTTGTCTTGCCCAGGTTGGTGCTATTAGTATGAGTTTGAGTTTTTGTTTTGACTCAATTTGTTTACTAGATACGGAAGAAGTGGGAGAGGGGGAAAAGCGTATGCAAATATCCCTGACCAGCTCATCCATAACGCATTGCCCGGAGATTGATCTTGTGGGTACCTGGATGCGAAGTTTTGGCATTTTGCGTTTTCTTTTGTTGCAAATAGGTCTATTTGTGGTTTTCCCCACCTTTGGAAGTAAGTTTTTATTATTTGGGGGTGAATCTCCCATTCGTGGATCTGTTGGTGATCCCGAGAGAGATTGTCTGCTAACTGATTCTGAATCCCTGGAATAAACTGTGCTATTAGGCGAATGTGGTTGTGAATCGCCAAATGCCATATTCTCTGTGCCAGGAGACACAACTGTGTCAAGTGTGTTCCTCCCTGTTTGTTCAGATAATACATTGTTGTCATGTTGTCTGTTTTGACAAGAATGTGTTTGTGGCTTATTATGGGTTGAAATGCCTTCAATGCTAGAAATACTGCCAGTAGTTCTAAATGATTTATGTGAAACTGTTTTTGCTGAGTGTCCCATTGCCCTTGGATGCTGTGTTGATTGAGGTGTGCTCCCCACCCTATCATGGAGGCATCTGTCGTTATTACGTATTGAGGCACTGGGTCTTGGAAAGGCCGCCCTTGGTTTAAATTTATATTGTTCCACCATTGAAGCGAGGTGTATGTTTGGCGGTCTATCAACACTAGATCTAGAAGTTGACCCTGTGACCATTGAGATGCTAGGCACTGTTGTAAGGGCCGCATGTGCAACCTTGCGTTTGGGACAATGGCTATGCATGAGGACATCATGCCTAGCAGTTTCATCACCATCTTGACTTGTATCTTCTGTTTTGGATACATGGCCTGTATTACATTGTAAAATGCCTGTACCCTTTGTGGACTTGGAGTGGCAATCCCTTTTGTTGTGTTGATTGTCGCCCCAAGTATTGCTGTGTTTGACACGGCTGAAGGTGTTACTTTGTGTAGTTGAGTGAGAAACCTAGTTTGTGGAGGGTTTCTATGACATGCTTTGTGTGTTGTGAACACCGTTCTTGCGTGTTGGTTTTGATTAGCCAATCGTCTAGGTACGGGAACACATGTATTTGCTGCCTCCTGATATGTGCAGCTACTACTGCCAGGCATTTTGTAAAAACTCTTGGCGCAGTTGTTATCCCGAATGGCAATACTTGGAATTGGTAATGTACCCCTTGGAATACAAACCTTAAGTACTTTCTGTGTGAAGGATGTATCGGTATATGGAAGTATGCATCCTTTAGGTCTAGTGTTGTCATGTAGTCTTGTTGTTTGAGCAATGGGATTACGTCCTGTATGTGAAAGTGATCTGATTTGATGTAGGTATTTAATGTTCTGAGATCTAATATAGGTCTTAGAGTTTTGTCCTTTTTGGGTATGAGAAAGTACAGCAAGTAAACTCCTGTTCCTCTCTGATGAATTGGTACCAGTTCTATTGCATCTTTTCGTAACAACGCTTGGACCTCTAGTTCTAGAAGGTCCATGTGTTGTTTTGACATATTGTGTGTTTTCGGTGGGACATTTGGAGGGAATTTGAGAAATTCTATGCAATACCCATGCTGGATAATTGCTAGGACCCAAGTGTCTGTTGTTATTTCCTCCCAATGTTTGTAGAACTTGGTTAGTCTCCCCCCCACAGGTGTTATGTGTTGGGGATTTGTGACGTCAAAGTCACTGCTTGTTTTGAGGAGTTTTGGGACTTTGGAACTTCCCTCTACTCTTTTGGAATTGGCCCCCTCTATACTGTCCCCGAAAACTTCCCCGCTGATATTGGCTCTGATGAGTGGGCCTTGTTTGTGAGATTGTGGGTTCTGTGCTTTGTCCTCGAAACCCCCCTCAAAACTGTGTTTTACGAAATGTGCCTCTGCTCTGTGGGGAGTAGAGCGCGCCCATGGCTTTGGCCGTATCAGTGTCCCTTTTAAGTTTTTCGATAGCAGTGTCCACCTCCGGCCCAAACAACTGCTGTCCGTTAAATGGCATATTCAGCACGGCTTGTTGTATTTCCGGCTTGAATCCTGATGTACGCAGCCATGCGTTTCTCCTTATGGTCACTGCTGTATTTACTGTCCTAGCAGCTGTATGTGCTGCATCCACTGCCGAGCGTATCTGATTGTTCGAGATACTCTGTCCTTCCTCCACCACCTGTTGTGCCCTTTTTTGGAACTCTTTGGGTAAGTGTTCAATGAAATGTTGCATTTCGTCCCAATGAGCCCTATCATATCTCGCCAGCAGACCTCGCCAGCAACCTGTGAGTTGGCACTGCGCCATTGGTTGGCCGCTTGTGCTGCAACCCTTTTCCCCGCAGCGTCGAACTTGCGACTCTCCTTGTCTGGAGGTGGTGCGTCTCCCGAGGTGTGTGAGTTCGCTCTCTTGCGAGCTGCCCCTACTACAACAGAGTCTGGTGTTAATTGTTGCGTGATGTATACAGGGTCTGTTGGCGGTGGCTTGTATTTCTTCTCCACCCTTGGAGTTATGGCCTTGCCCTTTACAGGCTCCTGAAACACCTGTTTGGAGTGTTTTAGCATTCCAGGTAGCATAGGGAGACTTTGGTATTGGCTATGTGTGGAGGATAGTGTGTTAAATAAAAAGTCATCCTCAATATGCTCTGCATGCAGGGTGACATTATGAAACGCCGCTGCTCTTGACACCACCTGTGTGTAGGCTGTACTGTCCTCAGGTGGCGATGGTCTCGCTGGATAACAGTCTGGGCTGTTATCTGATACTGGCGCATCATAAAGATCCCATGCGTCGGGATCATCCTGACTCATTCCAGTATGAGTTGGGGACTGCATCAGTGATGGAGTGGCTACCGGTGATGTGTGCGTTGAGCGTGGTGGAGATGGTGGCGGGGTTACTTGTCTTGCCACCTTTGCCTGTGGCTGCTTGTCTTTTTCTTGAAAGGCAATTATTCTTTTCATCCTAATTGGGGGAAGAGTACTTATCTTCCCTGTGTCCTTTTGGATGTGGAGCCTTCTCTGAGTGTAGTCTGGCTCCATTGACTCTAGTTCTTGTCCGAACCTATGTCCTTGCATTTGTGAGGACAGTCCCTGTTCCTCTGTGTAGGAACTTGTTTTCGGTTCCAAGGCCGGATGTTTCGGAATGGAAACATTTTCGGCAGTCTTTTTCGGCTCCGACGACACTTTTTTAAATTTTCGGCGTTACGGTCTCTCGGTGCCGAATCGTTTCGGTGCCGCCCTCTCGGTGCCGAACTTGCTCTGACCCGCTATCTCGGGGTCGCGTCTGCTCTGTGCCGGTATCTCGACCGGAGTCAGATGTCTTCGACACATGCGTGCCCTTTTTCGGTGCCGATGATCGGTCCCCTATTTTTCAGGTTAAGCCATGGCCTGCTGGCGGTGGCGTCCCCTGGGCTTTAGTGGTTTTTCCGTGAGTTTTGTGTGTTGACGTCTTACTCACGGTTTTCGGCGTCTGTTCGGGATCAACCTCGTCCGAGTCCGAATCCTCGATGGAGAAGGTTTCTTCTTCCTCCTCCAAGTGTTTTTGTCCTGTCGGCGCCAACGCCATCTGTAGTCTTCTCGCTCTTCGGTCTCTTAATGTCTTCCTCGACCGAAACGCTCGACAGGCTTCACAAGTATCTTCTTTGTGTTCTGGAGACAAACACAAGTTATAGACCAGATGCTGATCTGTATAGGATACTTGTTGTGACATTTGGGACAGAAGCGGAATGGGGTCCGTTCCATTAGCCTTGAAGAGACACGTGGTCGGGCTGACCAGGCCCCGACGGGGGATCGAAAACCCCGAAGGGCCACCGGAGCTCTTCAAAATTCAGTGTCGATGTGTTGTAACTAACCCGATACCGAACGCAAACAATACCGTTGAATTTTCCGAGATTCTAACTATCTTTCCGAACCAAAACGTGGAGCAAAAAGGAACACGTCCGAACCCGATGGCGGAAAGAAAACAATCTAAGATGGAGTCGACGCCCATGCGCAATGGAGCCGAAAGGGGAGGAGTCCCTCGATCTCGTGACTCGAAAAGACTTCTTCGAAGAAAAACAACTTGTAACACTCCGAGCCCAACACTAGATGGCGGGATGTGCAAAGCATGTGTATCTGCAGCTACACATGCCATCGAACATATATATATGTAATCTAACACACCGGCCTCTGGTAACACTACAACAGCCAACAAGCCGACAGTTTGTGAAAGAGAGCCATAGAAAGGAAAGCTGAAAGCAAGTCTTAGCGAGAAAGTTCTCGTTTATTACTACTGCAAGTTATTGGAACATAAGAAAAGCTCACACACAGCTTACAAGAGATACCTAGAATCACTCTGTTACTATTTGGTCATTTGTAAAAAAAAAAAAACAATAAGCTCTTACACAGACAGACAGATCAAAAGAGAATTGAAGCTCAGATACTAAGAACAACATTATCTGAGCTAAGGACCACAGCCAGTTCTGTGGTAAAATATCCAATAAAATTGCAACCATAAAACAACAAAAATTGTGAAAATAACATAAAGCTTTGGAAACATGGTTAAGGTATAGAGAATAATGTTTCAAGAATATAATTGCAAGTTATTTAAAACACTGATTGGGTACCCCACAGTTTCTGCCCAGGCCTCTTTACATCTACAATTCTAACTTGCTAGAAGCAGGAGAACCAGGAAACCACCCCAAGTGCTCTCTCATGTACAAAATTGTAAAGAAAAATAAAGAAACAAAAACAGTGAAAGGTAGAAGAGGGGCTCCTTTAACTCTATTTAGCCTTTTACACACAATCTTTGACCATGATATCTAAATTTTGTGAAACCTTAAGGACAGGTTCACTACGTATAATTTTTGTGATAGTACTGATTTTTTCCTAATATTTGTTAAATAAGAGAAGTACACTTTTACCTTCCATGTTGTTACTCTACACCTGTGAGGTTCTGAACTATGCCCGCAAGGGCCTTCCTATTGGCCACTTTTGGGGGTCTGCAAAGGAGCTTACCTTATCAAGGATGTACTTGTTCAGATACGGCATGTAACCTTGGCTGGACACTGGCCCATCGTCATCGTCCCGGAAGTGCTCCTCCAATGCCACAGGGTCATGGGGTATACAAAGCACTGTGTACAGGTTGTGGGACAAAACCTGTCAGAGAGAGGATGGTCAAGTTACTATAGCATCAGAAAAGTGTTAACAAATGCCACAGGACGACAGAGTGTGTTCAAGTACTATCACCACCAGGCAGAAGTTCACTGCAACACAATACAAAGAGCATTCGGGATGAAAGTGGCCAAACAACCCAAAACCCAGAGTACAAAGACAGAAAAACACAAAAAGCACAAATCAGATGATGAGCTCTGATAAAAGCATGTACCTCAAAGCAAAGAGAGCATTACGGAATTTAATCAAACAATACCATAAATCTGGGATAGCAGCAATCGGTACGATCAAACAACATACAGTTAAAGCACCTTAAAAGAATTCACAAAAACACCTTCTAAGTGAAATCCTTGTGACTATCAGGATCACCCCAATGCTGCTCCAATTTAGGACAGGGCTAAAGACTCACCTCTTCAAAGAACACTGCAACAAATGCATTAACTGTCCACAACCCAGCTTCCTCTCCTATTGTTCGTTGACTTTATGCCTGTCCTTGACCATGTACAGAGCTCTGCTGCCTTTTGGCTACGTTCACACTACAGAAAAACAATATACGTACATACATGCCTACAAATAAAATACCAACACACCTGCAAGAACACCAAAGGAAATAATGTGATCAAGCAACACAACATCACCAGCACATCCTGACACAGCAGTGGAGTACATGGGACGTAAGCAAACAACATAAAGAACTGAGACATCTGAAACTGAATGCAGCACTCAAAGCCAATAAAGTACTGCATTCAAAGCGTGTAACACAACATTCAAGACAACAGCGTGGACAAGACAGCACAACAACAATGCACTTGAAAGTTTGGAATGCCACACTGACACACAATCTTTGCCCTGAAATCTAGCTACTGATCTTCTCTAAGATATAGGCTCTGATAAGAAAGGTTAGGATAAAAGACACTGCTCACAGGATCAGGTACGGTGAGAGGCACTGTGGTTACTCTGCTCACTGCTCAGCACCTCAGTTTAGGAGTGGCGAACCTGTTACCAGCGTGAAGCTGATCTGTTCCACTGCATGTGGCATTCTGAATCCACCCTTTTCATCCAGCCACCAGGCGGAATGCAATTTAACAATCCACAAAAAGCAGCAAGAAGCACTGAATGGCACATCCAGTGGTTACTTTGGACAACCTGATTGGCTGTATTTCCAGCCAGGAGAACATTAGAAGCAGCCAGCGCACTGTCCTGTTCCCACCGGGATAGGTGAAGTGTAACTAAACTCTTTGCTTAGCTCTAGTACCAATTGCCACAAGCACTTTAATCAGATGATATTATAGTCGATTTTAATAAACTGTATTAGAAATTACAGCCCAAAATTTTAACGATTTTGGGTCAAGGTTGCATCACTTTTGTGACGTAGCCTGATGCAGAATCCTTTTTGGTATTTACAAAGCCATACATATGCTGATGTGCGTGGCTTGTAAAAAAGACAAAAGTAATGTTACTTTGCATCAGGTAGACGTTTCAAGGGTGGTGCATGGGCATTCCTGGGCATCTACCCATGGATTCTGGCATAACCGCATTTTTCGAAAATGGATGTCCACATGGGTTTACACCAAAACAGTGCTCCTGCCGTACGCTGCGTAACGTGGAGCAATATCTCTATTTTTCCTTGGTATTTCCTCTTTGTATGTGCGTTGCATTTTGCAGCATTCATACAAACGGAAAATAGCCTCAAAGAATAGTTTACGTGCAGAAAGATACCTCTTCCTGCACAAAATCTATCTTGACCACAATGCGGACACCCCTTCACTATGCCGCAAGGGTGCCTGCATTGGCACTAGGCAGTGCACAGTGCGCAAGCGCATGGAGAGAGCAGAACTACATAATTTCTTTGAAGATTCGATGCAGTTTTGCTTGCTGCCCTGCATTGTGCCACTTCTTTGTGAATATGGCCCTAGTTCTCGTTCTACATATGGGGAGTGTAGGGGAAGTGAAGCATTAATTTATATATATCATTTGTAACCTAGCACGTTGTTCAGGAGTCTATATACCACTCTCGCCAGCAAGCTATGTTAAAATAAATTTGTCATGACCTAAATTTTGTTTGAAACTCAAATATATATTTGCTATGAATGATAAAAAAAGGTCATCAGTATATAGCAAAATATTTGCAAAGGTTGACTCCAAAGAGTGTTCACTTGTGCCCTCATGATAAAAAAGTCTTTAGAGATGGAAAGCTTTGCTATTATTTTGAACCCAATAAAAGACTTACAGCACATAAATATATTGTCAGCCAAACGATGTGATACAAACAGTAGGAAGTGTAAAATTCTATCTACATAATTCACCTAATGACACAATTCAAGTAAGCTGTATTCGATTTCAAATCTACCAAAAGTGCATCACAATAAATAAATGAATAAAAAGAATGCTCACCAAAAAAAAAAAGAGGAAAACAATTAGTCATACCACTGAACGTTACATACAGGACAAATTACTTACCTTTGGTAACACCTTATCTGGTAGAGACAATGTCTAGCTGCAGATTCCTTACCTTAGAAATCCAGGTATCAGTCTTGAACTGGAGATTTTTTCTTGAGCAGTACTCCTGCTCACCAATAGGTGGCGTTGATCTGCTCCGCATCCATCATCAGTGTCATCAGTGCCAGGTATGACATCGCGAGTTCTACATAGGCCCCATCCTGAAGCACAGAGCCATGAAAAACACTGACCACTGGTGCATCAAAACTAAGGCCTTGAAAGGGAGTACCTTTCACTACAGCACAGTTAATAGAACAGGGAGGATGGGTTGGTCGGTAAGGAATCTGAAACTAGATATTGGTGGTCATTATGCTTTTGGTGCGGTGGCGGTCGGTCTGCCGCCAGGCCGGCGGTAAAGACCGCCATATTATGACTGCAGTGGTGAACTGACCCAAACACACCCACATCACTGCCAGTACTGCTAGCGAGGTCAGACCGCCGAGCCAGAGATGAGCACCTCTAGCCTGGCGACAGCTGTGAGACCGCTGGCGGTATAATGACCTGGCAGACCGCCAGGCTTTCCGTGGCAGTCACACTGCCACAAAAACCCTGACTGTTACGCTCCAAGGTACAGGAATCTTCATTTCTGTTGCCGATACCCTCTCCCCCACTTCCACGCACATGCACGCGCCCTACCCACCCAACCGCACACAACCATATGCACCCCCCTTCGCAATCATGCATACATTAACGCATCCATTCACGCACTCCCCCTCTCCGCATTCATGCACACACCCAGACACTGCATCCTTTCAAGCACTACCCCTCTGCATTCATGCACATGCACTCCCCCTCCACATTCATGCACGCACCCAGACACCGCATCCATTCACGCACACAGACACACCCATTTCCTCACATACACGCACCCAGAGACCCCCATTCGCACATATACATGTACCCAGACACCCCCATTCGCACACATACATGCACCCAGACACCCCCATTCGCACACATCCACGCACACCCCCCCTGCACCCAAACCGCCTCCCCTTTCGGACGATCAACTTACCTTTTCCGACAAGGTGGTCGTCCGGGAGGGGATGGGTCCTGGCATTTTCCATCACCAGAACCGCACCGCCGACAGGACTCTGCCACACCGTATTACATATTGTAATAAGGTGGGCAGGATCTTGTTGCCGTGGCAGTGCTGGTGGTGGAACCACCTCTCTTTCTCTGTCGGCCAGGCCGACGGGGTTGGAATTCCACCTGCAGATGGGTGGAAATCCTTCCTAAGTCAAAATATAGCAGTTTTTGGACCCCAGCACTGGCGGTCTGTTGGCGGTAGCTGCTTCAGCAGTCTTGGAAAAAGACGGCCGAAGTCGTAATTACCATAATTGTCTCTACAAAACAAGGGGTTACTGCAGGTTCTGCGGGACGGAACAGGCAAAGTGCCCGTGCCTACAGACCTGACTGGCCAGGCAGTAGTGTTCTGGTAAACGTGTGCATAGATGCCCACATTGCCACCTTACAGGTATTAAGGAATGGAACTCTGTGTGCTAACGCAGTGGTCACAGCTGTAGCGCTGGTAGAATGACCACACAAACCTTCAGGAGGTTGCTTTTTGGCCGGCGCGTAGGAGATTTTAATGGAGAGTACAACCCATCTAGAGATGGTGTGCTTCTGCACTGCCCGGCCTTTCTTCGCAACCACATAAGCAATAAAGGGTTGAACATCCACTGGAACTCTTTTGTATGATCAAGGTAGAATGACAACATTCTTTCTTGGTCCAGGTGGTGAAGTCTCACCTCTTCCTTAGAAGGATGTAGGTGTGTGTAAAAAGTCAGTATTGGAAGCCGGGTTCTGGTTGCAGTACACACTTTTTGCCTGTCTTTTTGATGCAACTTTGACTGAAGTGCACTGGGCTCCTGCTATCCAGGTCCACATTGCCGGTGTTCCTTCCCCAAAACAAGACCCCTGGTCACTTGATCCCCAAGTGGCCAGGCCTTTTAGCACCTAAGTCCATAGTAAAGGGTACCCCTGGTACCTAGGGCATAGGTACTGAAGAGGGACCCTAAGGGCTGCAGCAAAACTTGTGCCCTTCTAAGGAACCCAGCACCAAACTCATGCAGACTGTCATTGTGTGACAAGATGCTCCCTACAAGTGAATCACGACATGGCACACAGGCTGTGTACTGGAACTCCGCATGCTAACCCAGTGGTTGCTGCTTTAGCTCTGGTAGAATGAGCACGTAAACACTCAGGGGGTTGCTTCTGAGCCAATGCGGTAGAGTCTCTATTCTTCCTTAATAGGATGTGGGGGGATGTACAAAGTAGGCAAGGTAATGGATTGGTCTACATGAAAGTGCGTAACTACTTTTGGCAAAAAGGAAGCCCTTTGCGAAGCACGACTTTGTGGGGATAGGTGGAAAGGCTTGGATGACTATGCCTGCAGCTCACTCTGGCCACAAGGAAAGCTGTTTTTAATGTTAGAAGCCTGAGAGGACAATTGTGAAGAGGCTCAAAAGCAGAGCACATTAGGAAAATCCGAACCAAATTCAAATTTCATTGGGGCTCAATGAATGCGGATGGAGGAAACATATGGGTAAGACCCATAAGGACCCTTTTAACAATAGGAGGATTAAACAAAGAAAGTTGATCAGGCAACCTCAAAAAACACAGAGATAGCAGGTAAGTATCCTTCTAGAGTGCCCATTGCAAAGCTCTGCTGGACCAGGCAAATGATAAACCACAGAACCTCAGAAACAGGGGCTGGGAGGGGGTCAACAGACTTGTCTGTGCACCATGCCACAAATTTCTTCCAACGACAGGCATATACCATTTTGGTGGTGGGACGCCTGGATGCCAAGCTAACGTTATCGACTTTAGGCAGAAGGTCAAAAGCCGTCAACTGCTGTTGCTCAATCTCCACCTAAGAAGGCGGAGACTGGACAGGTTCGGGTGGAGAACCCTCCCTGGATGCTGCGACAGAAGATCCTCCTGGAGGGGCAGTATGATCAGAGGATCGATGGCCATTCTCAATAGCTTGGGATACCAGACTCTTCGTGGCCAGTGCAAAGTCACAAGGATTACTTGGGCCCAGTCGTTCTTGATCTTCTTGTGAACTCTGGGCAGAAGTGGTATGGGTGGAAAAGCGTACAGGCTGCTTGAGTTCCACTCAAGACGAAAAGCATTGCAGAGCGAGTGCCGCCTTGGAAACCTCAACGGGCAATAACGCTGACATTGCGTGTTCTTTGCAGAGGCAAACCAATCAAACCAAGGCCCTCCCCACTGCTGAAAGAGACCTCGTGCCACCCCCTGATGGAGACCCCATTGTGATCAACTAAGCACTGTCGGCTGAGTTTGTCCACTCTAGTGTTCAGACAGCCCACCAGATGTTGAACCATCAGAGAAATGCCCTGATGTTCCAGACACATCCAGATTAGCCGAGCCTCTTGACAAAGGGTCCATGATCCCACTTCGCCCTGCTTGTTGCAGTACCACATGGCAATGGTGGTGTCCGTGAACACCTGCACTACCTTCCTATTGAGAGAGGGAAGAAATGCTTTCAATGCTAGTCTGATCGCCCAGAGCTCCAACAGGTTGATTTGGAGTCCGGACTCCGCCAGACACCAGACGTCTCTAATGTTCACCTCTCCCAGGAGGGCCGCCCCATCCCAGGAGTGACACATCTGCGCCTACTGTCAGATCTGGTTAGGGAGGGGAGAGGGATCTGCCTCAGACCCAATTGTGGTGCGCTAACCATCATTGCAGATCTTGCTCAGTTCTCAAGTATCTGAACCTTGTCGGAGAGATTCCCCTGATGTTGCACCCACAGGAACTTCAGGTCCCACTGCAGAGCCCGCATATGCCATCCGGTATGCGTCACCAGCAGAATGCAGGAGGCCATGAGGTCTAGCAGCCTCAGAGTCATTCTCATTGACATCCAGGATAGAGGCTGAAACATAGGTATCATGGTATAAGAGCCTAAATATCCTGGGCTCACCACTTGGGAGGATAAGCACGAAACTGCTCTGTGTCCAGAACAGCTCTGATGAAAGGGAGCATCTGAGAGGGAGTCAGGGGTGACTTCAGCATGATTATAGAGAACCCTAGCAAATGCAGTAGGTCTGCCGTAGTCTGGAGGTGGGAGACAACAGATTGGGATAAGCCAGCCTTCAACAGCCAGTCTTTTGAGGTAGGATTAGACTGAAACCTCTGACCTGCACAGAATAGCTGCGACCACCGCCATCTCCTTGGTGAACACACGAGGGGCGCTAGTACGGCCAAAGCGGAGCACGGTGACCTGAAAGTGCGTGTGCCACCCGTGCACTGCAAGTAGCATGTGTGGGCAGGCAGAACGGTGATATAGAAATAAGCGTCCTGCAATTCCAAATCTACCATCCAGTCACTTGGGTCCAGGCCAGATAGAACCTGAGCCAGAGCGAGCATTTTGAACTTCTCCTTCTCGAGAAAAAGATTGAAGGATCGAAAGTCTAGGATAGGTATGAGGCCCTTGTCCTTTTTAGGCACCAGAAAGTAGTGGGAATAACAACCACGATCCACTTCTGGCACAGGGATCCTCTTTATGGCTCCCTTGGCCAAGAGAACCATAACTTCCTCTCGGAGAAGAGCCAAATGATCCTCCGTCATTTGATCATAGGATGGTGGCATGGGTGGAGGGGTAGTCTTGAAGGGGAGGGAGTAGCCCCTTCGGACTATCTGCGAAACCCACCTGTCTAATGTGATGAACTGCCAGCGGGGCAGGTGATGGTAGATCCTTCCTCCAGCTGGTCCCTGGTGGGGAAGTGTCAGACTAGGAAGGTTTGGAGGCGGCTGCTGGGGGCAGGGGAATGGCCAGACCGCTGGCTCCCTGATCCACGAGGATGGTAAATCCCACATACATGATCATTTAGAGGCTGGGCAGCATGTGTGCCCTCTGTTTTGTCTCCAAAGAGACAGGTACCATCAAAGGACATGTCCACAAGGTTAGCTTGGACATCCCCCAAAAAGCCAGATGTCCTCACTAGATGTGGCGCCTAAGGGCCACAGTCGATGCATCTGCTCTGCCCAGTCTGTTGGTTGTGTTCAGTCCACATCAGATTGTGAACTTTGCAGTGTCTCGCCCATTAGCAACTGCTTGGGAAAGTACATCCTAGGCGTTCCCTGGGTCCTGTGCCATCACTTGCACAACCCAATTCCCACAGTGTGTGGGAATTACGACCCAAAAGGCATGCGGTGTTCACAGATCACAATGCCAAAAGAAAACATCTTCCTACCAAGAGTGTCCAGCCTTTTGGATTCCCTACCCGGAAGTGTTGAAGGGAACACACCCTTAGGAAGTAGAGGCTTGAATAACCAAGCTCTCAGGGGTAGGGTGTTGCATTAGGAAACCTGGGTCACCTGGTGAAGGGAAATGGCAGAGGGAAATTGTCTTGTTCACAGGAGCCCCTGAGCACGGTTTGGACCAGCTATCCAGAAGGATGTCCATATGAGCTTCATTAAACAGGAGCAGGGGTTCAAAGGATGAAGGCCCAGGCTGAAGCACCTCTGTCAGGAGGTTAGTCTTGACTGCCACCAAAAGCAGTTTGTGGTACAGGACCACGGCTGCTCTCCGCACAACCATTGAATTTGAAGCACCCTTCTCCATAGTCACGGTAAGGGGAGAGAACATGCCAGTATCTGGGGAAGTATCCAGTCCACTGGCTTCGCCAGGTCCGTACCCCAGTCCATGGGGTCTTGGAGCTGGCATTACAAAAGGGTCCAAGGACCCCTTCCTTGCCTCACTGTAGCCTAGCCCAAAATCATAAGGCTGATGATCCAACATAGGGGGCAAGGCCCCTGCTGGCACCAGAGTCAGCATCGTACAAGGTCCATCTGGCTCTGTGTTGGGAGTTGACAATGAGGATGGGGGTGGCGCTGCCCGGGGGCATGGGCGGGACCGGGAGCGTCAACATCAGAACCGGTGCCAGGGTAGGTCAAAGTGGTACGACTTGCACCAATTCGGATCTGTGAATGGATTCCTGGGTGCCCCTTGGAGTCGAAGCTGAAGCCACCAGCGCGGAACCCTAAGAACTCCCTGCAGGCTCTGCAGGGCCTGAAGGCACACAGTGGAGTTGGACTGCCCAGAGATGAGGCTCATGACCTCACAAAACTCTTGAAGTTGGGCAGGGGTCTCTCTGGCTCCCGGAAACTCGGGGAAGTGCGAAGTCAGCCCAAACGCAGGTTCCGTAGATGGAAGCCTCGAACGTCGACTCTCCCGCTCCCTCGTCTTGTTAGCTGATGGACAAAGTAAAGTCGAAGAAAATTTTGTCTTCTTTGACTTCTTCTTATGCCTGTTTTTCTTCCTGTTCCACATCATGGGATCTCTGTTCACTTTCATCCTTATTTCCATTGTTTTAGATACTTCCAGATGTGGAATTCTAGAGGTCATTGTCTTTCCAAGCAGCTGTTTGGGTGGAATGCTCTTAAATGTGGTTTCATGGCTTAATGTTGTAGTTCCCAGTACTGCATGAAATATTTAGGGCCTGATTTAGAGTTTTGCGGATAGGGTTACTCCATCACAAATGTGACGGATATGCCATCTGCCGTATTACAATTCAGTTATGTTCTATGGAAATTGTAATACAGCGGACGGGTCATCCATCACGTTTGTGACGGAGTAGCCTGACTGCCAAACTCTAAATCAGGCCCTTAGTCTTTTTGAAAGTGTGCATAAAGCTCCCCACTTCCCAATTTGCTTGAGGAAGTAAGAGGTTGCCCTCTGGTGTTCAAAGTCAATATATTGTGCATACCCTTTCTTTTTGCTGTAAAACGTGGTCCATTGTCTGTTTTGACTAACAGTATTAGATCTAATCTTGTGAAAATTGTGTCTAGTTTGACTGGTTGTGTTAGCTAGAAGTTCTTTAAATGGAGATCTCCAATAATCATCCATGAGGAGTAAGATGTGCTTGCCAGTAGGCAAGTTACAAATATCTTGCTTGCTTTTGTGGCACTTTACACAGTGATTACTGGTGCTTGTTACGGAGCCAGTGAGGTGGCTTGGCATCAAATGTATATATTTATGTTATCCTCAACCACTGCGCCCAGACAGGGAAACTACAAATAACTACAAGTTTCTACAAGGAGACAGTTTGTTCTTAAATGACGTTTGTGTGCCAGTTTGGCCAGATCCTCCAGATTGTTCTTGGTACCACAATTTTCTACCTTTCACAACAATGGCAAAGTGGGTGGTTGTTAGCTCTTTCCTTGAATTAGAGCCTGTAACATTGTTTTGACCTATGAGTGCTTGTTTTAAGTGACTTCCTGAAAGCATACTATTTATTTTGGTTGTGTGCATTGTATGCCTCAATGGCTAATTGTAGATATTGGTCCATGCTTGTTTCTTACGACATATCTTAAGGGTTATTGTTTTCACCAATGCATTTATGACAAGTTTGATGTGTTGAGCTGATTCTGCTGACAAAGTTTCAGAGTGAAATGACAAGAAAATAGCTGGGTGTTTTGATCACTCTCTGCTTACAACTGTATTTTGTTCTACTGCTGAGATTGTAGAATTCACTGGCCTGTTGTTGCTAGTGGTTGTGAACACTTCTGGTTGAACAGAAACATTCGAGGTTTATGGTCAGCTATTGGCCTGAAGCCTCTGTCTGGAAGATAGAGGCAATAGTGCTTCAAACTCTTTCGATGTTTAGTGCTTCTCTTACCATTTGGGAGTAACATTGCACTGTTAATGTTAAAAATCGGCTTGCATATGCAGCATTGAAAGGAATTACTTTGTTGTTGAACTGCGAGAGAATTTCACCTATTCCTACAGGGCTCGCATCAACAATGAGCTCTGAGGTTCTGGTTTTCACAAAGTAGATTAGAACTGTGTTAATTCTAATGTGTTCTTTACTTTCTCCAAAGAACTTTGTTGCTTTTCAGATCATGCCCAGTTGCTTTTGTCTGTGAGCTCGAAGCAGCTGTCATGGCGGCTAAGTCTCTTGCAAAGTGCCCACAGTGTTGACTAGAGCAAGAGAACGTCTTATTTTGGTGGTACTTTTACTTACAGCTACATTTTAATGGCTTGAATCTTTTGGGGATCTGATGTGATACCATCTTTAGAGAACACATACCCGAAGAGCTCAATATCCTCTTTCTCAAATTCACATTTGTCCTTGTTTACAAGGAGGCCTGCTTTCTGCAACATTCTGAGGATGACCACAAGTTGTTTGTTGTGCTCACACTTGCTTGGAGGAAATATCAGTATGTCATCTCTTATGTTTAGCACCCGGGCAGGCCTACAGGAATCTCTTGGATGGTGTTTTTCGAAGCTTTCACTTGCTGAAGAAAGGTTAATTTCAATTTAGCTCGGGTAAATAAGACCCTCAAATTAGACGCAACTTTGTTGGGCACTTGCATATCTACACCAATCTGATACTGACTAGTTTTTTGGGTTTTACTGTCACTACTACTGGTGACAAGCACAGTGTGGGCTAGTCACTTTTCAGTTGCAGCAATGTTCCAATCGCTTCCATTCTTGTTCCACTTTTTCTGAGAGCAGGAAAGGATTTTGCTAGTGTGTAATAGCCATGGAGTCCATATTTTTCTCTTTCAGCTATCCAATTCCATGGAATAACTCGGGGTATTTTTGCAGAATCCCTTCTGATGTACTCTCTCCAATACCGGATGCAATGGTTACAGGGTTCAAATCCTTCTCAGGTTTAAAACTTAAAAGTAGCCCTGCGCCACCGTCCACCATATAGTACTCGGTCTGTGTCGCTGTTTGTATCATTTCTGTAGTAGCCCTGACGCTGTCACAAAGCAGCAACGGTGTTTGCTTATTGTAGGTGTAAATGTTTAAACTGGTTTGCTGTAAGCATGCTGACCTATATGCATTCACTCTGACCTTAGGATGCACAACAAATGCCTGAAATATGGCAGACACGGTCAAAGTTGATATGGGCATGCATGTGCAAGAATGCACTCTACCACACTCCAGTCCAAACAAGTTACGTCAGTTCTAGCTGGGATGAAAGCCACAAATCACCTCAACGTGCTTCTCCTCCTCCCCATCAAGGGTTCAGCAAGCTCAAGATATGACCTGTGTAACATGGAGCCTGTGCTTCCTAGAGTATGAGCTGCATGCTGTGATTTGTCTGAAGACTGAGATCAAGCCTGACGAGGTATGGCTGCCTGCCAATGGTTGCCTGTTTGAAGAAACTGGCACCTCCAACAGTGAAACAAGCCCACCACAGCAGCCCCACCACAATCCATCTGCACACACTTTGAACGCCTGTGAAAGACGTGCAGGATGAAAGTGAAGTATATTTACTTGGACAACAGTAAGCTTAACAATAGTGCAAGAATTCCAAGGTCAATGTTAAAACCCAAACGACAGACTTCAGGCATTGATATACACTGAAACATCAGTAAAAATGATGCCAAGGGTGTTGCATGCATCAACTGCTAAGGAATGTCATCTACAGCAAGCCATAATGAACACTTTTAGAACACAGAGAACTGACGAACAATGTACTTGAGTAAGCAGAGTGTGCTGTCCCTTCCTGGCAGGCATCAATGTGGACTTCCTTTCTGGAGGTCCTGTAGCCCCCCAGTGTCTTAGAGACTCCATCTGCTTGCACCCTGTATACTGGAACAGTATGAGGTACACTCAGATCCCTCCACAAACTCTGCCCTGCTGAGCAGAGGTCTGGCAACTACCACATCAGACCCAGAGTTCACCTATGGGCCAATAAAGTACGATCCTGACTATGGCGCCACGGACCCTGTTAGATGTTTGAGGCTGTTGCCTAAGGTTCTTAGCGAACCACCTCTCCACGGTGTAGGGACTTCCATGCAGATAAAACTTGAACTGCATTAGACCAAACAATTTAATATGCGAGGCCTTCCAAATATTGCCCACCCTGGCTCTCCCAACAGTATCCCAACCAGAGAATCTGTCTAACTGGGAGAACTACAGCAGCCATTACCCATGCCAATTTTGCAATTTCATATTCCTTGGAGTCCGGTGCCTGCATTCCAAAGTAATCCTGGTGACCATAGGTGTATTCCCCGTTACTCCGTAACTATATAATTGTGAGAGGACTAGCGCACTCCTGTCACCCCGACTTCTGGCCACATAGCAGGTTCTGTTCTGTCTGCAAACCAGTCATTTATTGGCAATAATTGAGCTGCGTGATAATATTTCTTGATGTCTGCAAAATCAAATCCCCATCATATGGTGAATGAATACATTTGTTGAAGGCTACCCTCTGTGTCTTTCTTGCTCATATATAGTTTCATGAAATCAGATTGCAAGGAGGTAAAGCAGTCCTCCGAAAGGACATATGAGTAGTTTTGGAGAACAATACGGTAGCACAATCATTTTAAATAGGGCCACACGTCCCAGCAACGAAAGTGGCAATCTGCCCTAAACCCCAAATTGTGCTTTCAGTTGGTACGGGAACAATATGAAGATCCCAGCACCTTGTCTGGTCCACGGAGACATGTAGACCCAAATATTTAAAGCTGGGGTGCTCTTCAGAGAGCCATTCATGTCAATGTCCCTAGCACCTGGTGAGCCAGTTATGAGAAAGACCACTGATTTGTCCCAGTTAACCCTACAACTGGAGTCTTCTGCATATGTTTTAAAGATGCTCTTAAGGCAGGGAGACAATTGGTTGTTTACAACATTAGTAACTATTTTTGTAAACCTTACACAGAAACTTGCTCAATGGTAATGGGAAATGCATAGTGCACAAATGCGACCATAAAAAAGCCCCATTCTCCAAGTCAAAACGTTTTGTACACATAAAACAATAATCACAGCATGGATGCCTTCTGGCGACACATAATGCATGGTTTCTAATACGAAATGAGCATTGGAAGAAACAATGCAGACAGGGATAGGCATGTCACGTCTGGGTGACTATATTTCCCCGATGTTGGTGCAAACCGCTTTGCAAATATTCTCATTACAAACTTACAGTCACAATTTACTAAGGTGTTAGGTCTATCTGACCCTCTAACTTTGCTGTCTAAAAATGTTTAATGGATTTGTTACTACCTCCTTCTGAATTGACGCAGTAGACTTTCTGGTGTTATTAATATGTTTAAATAATTCCAACTGTTTATCAAAATGAGAATTTCTATTATGGCTCACTATAACCTTGAACACACTCAATGGAACAGAGACAATCAAAAATCACACTTCTAGACTGTGGGTTCTCCTGTTGGCAATCTGTGCAAGTATTTATTTTGCCAGCTCAGCTCTGTGGTCTGTCACCTCTGTACAGCTTGTGGTGGGAATCTCTGACCACCTAGTACGATTATGACTTAATTAAGCCACAAATTTCGATTTGTTGTTGCCATGCCAGCATTGTTCCTACTTTACTATTCCCTTTATAAATAGATTGCCTCTAGGCATTCCACACCAGCAAATCTTATTTTAAATAAGATGACCTCATCTTGGCTCTGCATCTCCCATATTGCCTCTTGCTTGTTTTCTTCCTACAGCACTCAAGCTCCCCCACTGCCCCTTCCACCTGAGTCAGTCCCTGTGTTCTCTTGCTTATAAGCTTGATAAAAAAGTACGTCTAACTCAGGCTCACAGAGGCCTCGGTGATGCATGTTACAACAATCCCAAACCACAGTTCAGATTGCAGGTCCCACAATGACCTAAAATGATTCCAGAACTGGGTAGGGAAAGAAAACACAAAGATTATGTGGTCTTCTGTCACTGGAGGCCCTTAATAGCACTTGTATATTTACTTCATATAATGACAGTGCCTAGCTTATAGAGGAGTCTTGTATGTTACTTAATGTGAAGAGGTGCAAGCCACAATTATAAGGATTCAATCCCACTGAAAAACCCTAATGCCAGACAGCAGGACGGGATGTGGCTGACTAGTACATCTAGAAATAAAGCTCTGCAAAATGTGGCCATGGTCAACATAGAGGGATTGAGGGGAAAAATGAAAAATTGACATGGAAAGGGAATTAGATGCGGGTGAATGGAGGAAAGCTCTGAAGAACCCACATAGAGTTTTGTGGCACTCCAGTTTCGATACTCACAAGTTATTCTCTTATGCCACACATATCTAACTCCACAGAAACTTGATTAAATGTTTATGACTGTCTTCTTGAATTGTCCTTGGTGCTTAAAATCAGAAGCATATTTTTCCCCTTCGTCTGGAGCTGCCCGATGATAATGGGGTACTGAGAAGAAGCCACGACTTGCATCACAGCCATTACAGGGAAGGACAGACTGTGTAGTCCAGGTGGATGTCTACTGGGACTATTCCATTGCCATAAAGAATAGGAAGCTGACCTGGCCTTGTGGAAGAACACAGCAATTGACTGGGTGGGCTATGAAAGTGTGGCACTGCACAGAAAGGAGAAAAGGAGGATATGCAACGTGAAGCCTACTGCTGAAGCACAGGATAAAATTTTACAATAGCTAGTGGCAGAGAACAGGAATGATGACAATCCCCCTTAGGATGAAATGACTCAAAAATCTACATGGCGAGTGAACCTACGAGAATCGAGTAAGACAAGATAGCTGATGGAGTATTTAGTTGCAGCAGAGAGTGGAAAAAAGGCATACACTCCAACACCATACATAAATATGAGATATGTCAAACTCTAAGCCCATCCCACATAAGTGCACAATGTCATAATCAGACTTAGCAGCGACGACGATCTCAGTGAAAAAATAAGATTTATAAGGACGATAGTTTATATACCTATGCATCACCCTCCCAGGTTGTTAGGCATTCATTTGTTCCAATTGTTCTTTTGTCCATATCGAAAAAAACACTATACTAAGAATAGTTCATAAAAAGTTAATTATGTATGTCTGGAAACCTTGAAACAAAAACCAAGATGCAGTTCTTAAATAGTGCTGACAACATTTAACACAAGTGATAAAACAAAGTATGTTTAAAATAAAAAATACTAGTTCCTTCAGGAAGTCAGCAATGCTTTGTCCAAGGGAGCACATGGAAAGGTCCCAGGACCTCAAAGGAAGGCGTTCTGCAGACACTGTCAGACCACAACAGCATTCATACCCTTTGTAGGTAAAAAAGGTAAAGTAATCTCAGAAGTTGCTAAAGAGATGAGGATATTAAGAAATACATGGAAGTGACGAAGACAGCCCAAAATAATAAACTTGGAGAACATCAAGCAAGTGCTAAAGTGAACAGGAGCCGTACAACACACTAAAGTTGCTAGGCGACATCTCGCTAGTTCTGATTCTACCTTTATGGACCGAGGAACGGTGCATGTGCTTCCTTGCTTCTGCTGCCCCTGACACAGAAGTGAACTGCACTGTGGTTTTCCTATATGTGTGCCCCAGTTGCCAAGAGGTGATCTTCTATATTATCCAACCTGCTATGGAAACCAAAGAATTCCTGAGGCCCAACTTCTTCTCTTCAGAGTTTCCCGAAGTCCAATTTTGACAGTAACATTCTTTAACTAGATCAGTGTTGTTGCACGTATTTCTGTAGCCCTTTACATATCTAAAATACACATGTGCAAATTTTGAAAATTACAAAATTCTCTTTTCCTACCAAATCACCTCTTCTGCCTTTGCCATTGTAACCACTCCTACACACGAAAATCAGGGAACGTTTTGATTGATGGCTCTCTATGAAATAATAAAAAAACAGAACCCCTATTCTCTGCAATGACTCGCCCTATTTGGGCATCTAAAGGTATCCGCTTGATTAGTGATCTCTACACTGATAACTCTCTACCATTTGCATCTCTTCAACCTAAGTTCTACCTTTCAGACATGGACTTTTACAAGTTCCTGAAAATTGAAGCAAAACTTTCAACCACTGACTCTCACCATGCCCTTTTGCCAATGTCTGCATTTGGGTTATTCTGCTTTGAAGATTTATAAATGAATAGGCTCATCCGAGCTACGGCACCGCCCCCTCCAACTCACAGTCATGGAATAACGTATGCACTCATCTCCAATGAAGTAAACCAATGCCCTCTTTAATGCAAAGAAAACTTTTTGCATCACACTTCCTTTATTGGAAATCGGCCAAACTCTTTAAGTATATCCTTCAGATAGAGATGTTTGCTGGTCCTGCAAACTGGATCAAGGCAATCCTAAACATATGTTCTTCAAGTGTAAGTGGCTAACTCCTTACTAGGATGCAATTAGGTTCCAACTTTGTAAAAACTTTAATGTGAATATTGCAGTGAATTTCCCTACGACAATCCCTCGCTCCTATGCAGACATGAACCCACTATGTTTGCCAGAAAAGGACATGGCTCTTCTAGATCTTTTACTGACTATTGCAATTAAGGTTATTCTCATTGATTGGCAAGTACTAAACCATGTTTCTTACCATACTTGGTAAGTTTGGGTTACCTACCTTAGGAGCACCCACCACGCTCAAATGTTGATGGTGGGCAACTCCAAAATATTTCGAACACTGTGGAAATCACTTGATTCTTTTATTCATAACTTGTCTCTCATACCTGATATCAATACATGAACCGCTGAGTCCTGTCAATCTCATATCCCACATGGCTTTCTGTCCTTCTCTCAGTTTTCTCCATTCTGTTCTAATACCTGACTCCGCTCTCTATGGAGTGGTATTTATCAATATCTGTATTTTCTGACATGTCTATGATGTTATTTCCCTCTCTTGCATTTGGACACAGTGCATTATGATACATTAAGATCCATCTGTTGCCATTAACCTTTTGCAGACATGCCATTATGTATGTTTGCAATGTAAGTTTATTATCATGCATTACTTTATCTAGCCCTAGCCATGTATTGCCTTAGTGAGTATGATTTTTTGTATGCTTTGTATCCATACCGATCCTCGACACATTTTGTATGCCACTCTTTTATTGCTTTCACTTTGTTGTCTGTATCCCCCCCAGTTTAAAATTTTCAATAAACTATTCTGATTTTTTTAAAAAAAGTTTTGACTGATTGCTGTGCTTCATTCCAGTTTTCACTTAGGTTATGCCAAGCCCCTTTAGTTGCACGTTAGTTATTCCAGAACTGTTTTAAATGCACAGAAAAGCTTCTGTGAATGCCCCTAAGCCTCATTACTACTTTGAGAGCCTAGAGCAACACCTCCATTATATGTCTTCGACCAATCTTCTGGGACATCACTTTGTTAATGTTTACATTTCTTGGAAATCCCATCCCTTCACTCGCTTACATCCAATGCATCCTTGAGATAAGCATTGCTCGCTCAAAGTAAGCATGTGTTGGTTAGATATTTTTTTTTATATATTTCTGAATAGTTAATGTAGACACTTCTAGATTGTGGTGCCAATCTAAGACATGGGCTGTGAAGTGTGCAAGGACATGAGGTGGATGTCAGGGTTTAAAAGAAACCCGGAACAGGCTAGGTGACAAATTAGACACAAGATTCGGTATTGCAATAAATGAATATATTTTGTATATAATAACTGTGCAAAAAGAACAGCAGTGTAGAGAAATCCTGTTACTGTGCTCCATAATAGTACGTCACTGAAATGTGGAGCTCTTCACTTGACTTTAGGCCCCGGAATTTTGCAACAGGAGAGGCCCAAAATATGAGGCAGGGTTGAGTAAATTATGCAGCAAGAAAAAGGCAAATTATATGGCACAATGCCGCACATTTTGCAATAGTATTACTTCATTATTTCAGCATTATTAAACCTGGTTCGCATTCTCTGGGCTTTGGTTGCACCTCATTAGTCTCAATTGAACAGTAAATATAGCAATAAGCAACAGAAAGGTGACCAGTCCAGCTTTGCAAAGTGCCTTACACTGCACAGCAGCACGTCATTGCATTTTTAGTAACTTTTGAACCGTTTGAGATCAAAAACAATTTTTTGTTAAAATCTGAAGATTGTCCGGCAGATGATGGATTCAGTGGCAAATGCAACAAATTTATAATTATGCAGAAACTGCTGTGGCCATACAATTGCATAATTCCAGTGGCCCTGACGTTAGCTCATCAGATGATTTAAACGTGTACTGCACTAAAAGCAGAGGTACAGGGTGTGCATGTCACTGTTGTCCACACTCAAGTGTCTAGTAAAAGACCAGATAGCTGATCCAGCAAAAGAACAGATCGCTCTCTTACTGGTTTCCTTTGGAGATCATAATGCAACATTCCCTTTTGGCCCGATTTCCTCACCCAACTATATTGTTATATTTGGCTTAAGTTGGTCGATCAGACCTAACCCGTATATCAGTTGAATAACAGGAACCATGCCTAAGTCTTCCTAATTTTGTCATGAACATTGTTCGGCTTGGGCACCCATTGAGATTTATGACAAGAGTCTTTACCTCCTACTATAGTAAATCTGACTTTAAAGCATCTACATTAGCATCAATCCTTTGTTTCGGAAAAACCTACTACTTTTACTTTGCTTCCTGCTACAGGATTTGATTGTGCTGAACCTACTGAACCCGCGGTACTTAAACCTTTTAAAATAGTCCAGTCATTATCATAAATGGAGAAATAAATACTAAAGTAATAGCTACAAAAGAACCTGCAAAATTGACAGAGAATTTGATCCTGTTCTCCTGTGGGGGCTCCTATATTTTTTATCCTAAAGAAACCTCTGGACTTTTGTTCCTTGTACAGAATACTGGGTGATTAAAGAAGGTTATGTGTAAAGATAAGTATTCTTTACAACTGACTAAGAATATAACGGAATTTGTATGAAGAACCTTTACCAAACTAGGTCTACGTGGAACCGAATACCTGCTGAGGATGAAACAACGTGACCAATGACATTTCAGTACTGTCCAGCATACAACAGCATTAATTCTTCTATAAGCCAGAAAAATGTCACTTTGATAAGGAACAAAATGAATGCCTGGGATATAATCTCACGCATTCCGCAATTTAAACAATCCCAAGAAAACGCTGGATATTCACCTCTTGCTCTAGCCTCATAACCAGGGTAATTAAAAAAGAAAACCTAATAAATAGACTAGACGCTGCTGAGCAAACATTCTATGGCCATAAACTCCTTTTTCTCAATCAGAACTCAATAATGTTTTTAGATAAGGACTGATAGCAGGAATTAACAATCCCTCCACAATATGCAACAGCAGACAGGGTAGCAGGGCCTACTTCTTTTCCCAATAAGATTTTGTCATCATGTATGTTTCAGTTCAAGGAGTCTTTGAGGAGATGCCTTATTTCAGCGCCACCCAGAACGCTCTGATTCAGGGGACAACACCTCATTGGATCATTGGAGTAATACAGATTTCTTAGATAAGGTGAAGGAAGTATAGGATAATCGAGAGTCTGTCATTCTGAAAGAAATTTCAACAAAGATTTCTTTATTTCAACAGGACCTATGGTTTTACCAATGAGCCTCATATATTCCCACATAAGAACCTTCTAGAGATGTTTTGAGGATGTGTCATGATTAATCTATATAAGGACATTCAAGAATCAAATCCACCGCAAATTTAGTATTTTGTACTTTTTGGCAGGCATTGTTCAATACGGATGTCAAGTATTATGTTAATGTATGTCCAATGTGTGCTCATTGCAAGACACTACACACACTCAGCCTTTTTGTCTCTTGCATCCTCTTCCTGTTCCACTTGAACCATGGCACACCATTTCCACTGATTTCATAAGTGATATGTCACAATCTAACAGATACCAATCAATCATATTCCCACTGTGGAAATCATGGCACAACATTTAATTACTGATAAATTGTGATTGCAAGATTTTACCATTATACCATAATTTCTGATAAAGGACCTCAGTATATTTCTCGTTATTGGAAAGTAGTTTGCTCATTGTATCAAACAACAGTTGCAGTGCTATAGTAACTCTACCCAAAACAACTGGTCAAAGTATGTAGCACTCACTGAATTCTCCTATAATAATGCATTACATAGTGCAACTAAGACATCACCTTTTTCTGTCTCCAAAGATAATATACCTGTCCTGTTCCTGAAAGTCTTTATGTCAATTAGAAATTTCCTGCAGCAGTGAAATAAATTGACCAACTAAAAGAACAAAGACGCATAACCTCAGAAAGCCTTCATAAGGCTAAATAAGCAAAAGCCAAAACAGCCAATCGACTCTGGAGACCCTCTTCTAATTTTGCTCCTGGAGATCAGGTGTGGTTATTTTTCCCAATTTCTCCCAGCTTGATCTTTACTTTTCAAACACAGACTATACTTTTTCTCTGTTTCACATACCCAAACAGATTAACAAGGCCACTAACTGAGTTCAAATAACTGCCAACTGAAAAAACAGCCAGTATTTTAGGTTTCTTAATCCAAACTGTATGGTACTGATTCATTTCAAAGGGAGATTCCAGCTCCACCCGCTGCTATAGTACAAGGTCACCCTAAATATGAGTTCCAAGAGACCTGTGAGTCTTGATTATTTAGAGGCAACTTTAAATTTCTGATTGATTGGAAAGGACAGCCTTCTAGTGAACAGTCTTTGATGGTGGCTGCTTTTGTTCATTCTTCTACCTTGGTTCAGAAGTTCTATCACATCTTCCCTGAAAAATCCAGATCTTCAGAATGGAGTATAGTGTTATGCCACTCAGTCAATGCAGGTCTCAGGGGCCTGCAAACTCTGGTTAAGGTCCATAGACTGCAGCAGCCTCCTTGCCACTTGCAGTTGCAGGAGGCAGATTCCAGTATTTCTTACAGCATATAAACGCCCCTGTCTTTGGAAGCCACTATTGACATTCTCTGCACATTCTTCCACCTTTACAGGTCAAAAAACCTACATTAGCTGTTCCCTTACCTTCAATCCAGTCTTTAAAGCTTTCTTTGAATTTCCGTTTCCTTTTCAGCCCACGTCGCTGTTGCGTCGGGAATGCCCCCTGCATGGTAAATGGGCATACCACTGCCATGAGTGACTTGAATGCATGTGAAACTGAAATCCTGACTTTGTGCTGGCCAAGCTGACACGCTAATCTAGCATGTGCACTAAGGACTAGGTCTATCCAAAGTGAATCCAAAGTCCAGAACCTGTTCTGTGTTCTGAAGGGCGAACCAATAATGTCCTTCTCATGACATGGGAGTAAAGTCCTTGTCCGGGGTTGTTGACATGAAGCGACTGATAGCAGCATACAATAGCCTTATGAAGAGCGTTTTCCTGTACTGCGGGTGGGTGGGATGTTGGAGGTTTGGAGAAGCGAAGAGTGAGGCCTATTCGCCTTACTCATGTAAGGTTCCCCTTAGATGTGGGGGTGTGTGTGTGTGTGTGTGTGTATGTGTGTGTGTAGTGTGTATGTTAAGTATTGTGTAAATGGTAGAAAAACTCAGTTTGACACTGAGAGTCTGATTGCTGGGACCAGTGGTATTGATTTTGGATTAACCCTGATTTAGCGTGACACAAGATCGAAAACGGGGCCCAGAGAGTGAAGTGAGGGAGGATGGAGATAGGGCTATCCTTAGAAATTCTATGACAGATTTCACAGAGGTGTGGCCCAAGCTAAGGATACCCCTGGAACAGAGCCAGTCAAGCAGGAGCATGCTTTGCAACAGCACCAATTCATTCAACAGGGGCTCCCCAAGCCCTATGTGCAAGATTGCCATGTTTTTCTCTACTCTGTGAAACACAAACATCTGGTTAATATGAAAACCAATGGCAACAGAAGTCTGGGTAGAACTGCCTTACTGGGACTCCCATCTCCATGCTAACTGGGAAATTAACATAGGGCACAAGGTGTCTCTGCAAAGATAGATCTCAGCAGCAAAGACAAAAAGCATGAAATGCTAGAATGCAAGAGGCTGAGTAGCAGATAAACTCAACTGCATAAGTGATCCTGAATCTGCATGTACTGGAGGGTTGTGACGGTTATTCCTCTGGTCCTATGCATAAATCATGTTACCCCTTCCTATGCATGAGGTACCATAGGAGCCCAATAATACCAGGCTATCCTCATCTCTGTGATCACATATGCAGATGTGAATTTCATCACCCCTACAGCAAAAAGGTTAACTATGGTGGGCAGACCAGATCTATAATGGTGCAGTGGGTGGTGGTAAAAACAAGCCTGTTCCTGGTCCATGAGTGCTTACGTAGACATAAGCTGTCCCCCACCCCACCACACCTTTGAATCACCCACCTTGTCCGCCCTGAACTGAGGGATCATTCACGCCCCTCCAGATCCTGTGAATGAAACTATATGGAAGACGGCATGAAGCAGATGGGGACGAAGCTTGAAATGGTGGCAGCCATATTCAAATGCAGCAGTGTAGGATCATGACTGCAGGTCGTGCTGTTTGTTGGGGTTCATCAGCCCAGTATAAGCCCCTGACACACAGGTCCCCAGCTCCAAAGAGTCAGAGAGAGTCCCCTCACATCAAAGTCCTGATATGCAGGGCTCAGAGGGGATCCTGTTTTGACATTGGAAATTGTGATTGTTGAAGCTATTTTTGCTCCAGGGTAAAAGAACAAGGGGAGATCTGGAAGGATGTACTGTTAACTTCATTTCTGACGTTTATCGCGCCCTCCCACACACAGTTTCCTTATTGGTGATTTCTAACTTTTCTTTCTAACTTGCAAGTTCTATCAACTCATCTAAAAAAAAAAAAAAAAAGTCAGAAAGTGAAGGACTCACCCTCCACTGACACCACCACCAATAGCAGAGATCGATACATTTCATAAATGTGCATTTTTGTGTTCATGAGGACTATCAAAGACTGACATAAACAGGAGAATACCTCCCCCTCCACCATGTTCCTCGCAGCTATGCCAGTATACCTGATTCCCAGCAGCCTCTACGGCACCCACACAGAGACCCCCACACAGCCCTGGCAGAGTACTCCAAACCTTCCTCGCCGTACTCGCTGCTGTTCCAGCAGCTGCCCAGGGCTGCCATCTTCCCAGGAAAAAATAACGGACATTAGTTCACATTTAAAGATTCAGCCAAGGCACAGACATGATACTTAAATAGAACTTTATATAAAAACGTCTGCATTCATTTCGGCGTGACCTTTCTGTATTTGTTTACTTTATCAGCCAGGGATCATTAAGTAGCAGTTTCAGAAAACATTCTGAGGAGCTTTTATCTTATATTTACTGTTTATAGCATGTAAGGATGTGGGGAATAAGTGATTTTCCTAATTTTAGAACCACCCAGGACATTAAAATGGCAGTTATAACGGTAAAAACGGCCAGGTGGCTGCAGGCGCCACACGCGTAGCTTCCTCACCACATTAGGCCTGTCCTTTTGTGTAGAGGTGGCCCTGAAGGCTTGGGCCAAACTCTGTCCTCTTGGACCCTAGAGCTGTGCTAGCAAGTGGCTAAAGCCTGTTATCCACACTCTAACATCATGCACGAAGAATTAAAGAAAAAGCAATAACCTATGATGTAAAATGGTAGAGGGAATGAGATATCCAGCTGGGGCTGAATTCAAAAATGTAAAACCAGAGAACCTGCAATTAATCATGGCTTCCTCACTTGACTAAATTTTGTGATCATAAGCAAATATTTTATTTCACCCTGCTTTCCTTTCTTCATTTTTGCATATGAGAGCACTATGAAATGCATTTGCAAAGGATGTGTGCTATAGAAAAACCTCTGTTGTGTTCAATTAAATAAACTATAATGTTCCATGTACGAATCTGGAGCACGTGTAGGGTGCAAACAACTGACTTGCCTCTTTCACTTATGATACTGTTGTCATGGCAGGGGAGGGGAACTTCTCTAATAATTGAAGGTAGAATGGGCTGTCTGGTTTCAGAGAAATGCAGCGCTTTATTTGTCTCTTTGAAACCAGTCAAAGTATGTATCGGATGAGAAGATGCAAATAATTCACTCCCCACCTGTTAAAGTGAAAATTGGCTGCTTTAATAGAGCAAGCCTGGACATTAAACAAACAAAACCATCGGCAAACGCCATAAAGACTAAAAACTTGCCTTACTAATAAATGAAAATTGTCTCACATAACCCCACCCATAATAACCTAAACTACCCTGGCTGGCTCTAGAATCACTATAGATCACTCACTTCTTGAGTAGACGATAATGGTTTAGATGATTGGGTTATTATGTGTATTAAATCAGCCTTGACTACCCTCCACCATAGCATGTATCTTCCCCAATTCAGATCTGAAGCAAGAGGCATCAACTGCGGTGTCGTTCAGGGTTTAGTATTCTCCTCACTCTTGTTTAACATCTACATAATACCTTTGGTTTATATGCCCAATTCTACAAGCATACTGATGAAGTTGATATTAAAATTATCCCTCAATCGATTTCCACCTGCTGTGTCTGCTAGGGTTTGTAACTCTCCCACCACAGTACTTACTGTTGTACATCATCGGATGCCTGCAAATTTCTTAAAACGTTCTCCAGCCAAATCAGAGCTTGTCATCACAAGTAATTCCTTCAACAGCTGGAATCTCAACTGCTAGCCCTTGCTCATGGATCTGTCCCCATTGCCCCCTAAAACAGTTTCCAGTCTAGGTGTCTACATAGATGCTGACCTCTACATAGTGCCACAGGTTTCCAAAGTGGTTAGGACCTCCTTTTGGCAGATAATCTGCTCAAAAAAAAAATTGCGCCTCGGGATCGTGACCTGATACTGCGACACGCTCCCCAAAACGACAACTTGGTGATTGAAAACCACAAAGTGTTAATATTCCCTGACTTTTCTAAAGAAGTACATCAACAACGGGCAGCCTTCAGCACAGTGAAAAAGAAGTTATATGTCTTAGGAGTGAACTATTCGATGCAGTTTCCAGCCCGGCTCCGAGTGATCACCTCAGCAGGAGTACAGTTCTTCCTCACTCCCCAGGAGACTTGGTCCTGGGCGGAATGCCAACCTGGGCTGGGCTCTAGTGGGGAACAGCAGGCTGGGAAAAGGAAATGCCGTGCACGATCCCGGAGGAGAGGAGGGCCGGTGATGCGTGGCTCCCCCACAGCAGAAGAGGTACAGCAAGGAAAACTGAAGGCGGTGTAAGAAGTGGCCTCTATAAGCAGGAAGGCACCTGGAGGACGTACACCACCACTGCCAAGTGCTAGCACAAGCTCAGACTCGGACAGTGACTTGAACATGTCGCTCCCCTCTAGCGAGGGCCTACCGGTGGTGACCCCCTGCTCAGCCGATGATCTGATCTAACATGAAATATATTGACTATGACAGTGGACTTGCAATACCTGCTTGGGAAACATACAATCGTTGGGCACTCCCCTGCAGGACCGAGCACGTTTTTTTCTACTGTCTTACATAAGTCCCTGTGATGGAGAGCTACAAGATGTTTTACACAAGAAATGTTTGAAGCCGGGTGGGGGCTGGATTTCCTGGAGGCTGACCAGTGCCTGGATACCCCCTGTAAAGTTTCATACTGAGATAAAACTGTTGTTTCATCTGCTGTTTGGATGGGGGGGCTGTTTCTTCCTTCCTGGGGAGAGGGAGTTGGATTTTTAACTATTTAGATTTAGTTGGAGATTGTTTGGAATTCCCGCTGGTGTGGAATAGGTCTTCCAAGCATGCTGGGCTGAGGGTGGGCCTGTGTGTAAGCTCCTGCGATCTGCGAAGGAAAATGTCCACTTCCCAATTCCAATAAGTTATCTCCCATGGAGTATAAAAAAAAAAAAAAACTATACGATAATCTCCTGGAATGTTAGGGGCATACATACATTAGCTAAGCGATATAAGGTCTTCACATACTTACAGAGACGGGGAGTAGACATTGCATTCCTGAAAGAAACCCACATGACTGCCAAAGAGGGCGAGGCCTTGCAGAGACGATGGCGAGGACAGCTATATTACACTACGTTCTCAACTTATGCGCGGGGTGTTCTGATATGGATCAGGGCGAACCTACCTTTTTCTCTAGTGGTGGCAGAGGTGGACCCTGAGGGGAGATATGTCAGTGATGGGTAGGCTAGATAAGCAGGATATTTCACTGATTAACATTTATAGCCCCAATATACACCAATCATTCTTCTTCAATCAATTGACAGCGCGACTGCCTCATGTGTTAATGAGCAGGGTAGTTTTTAATTGCGTACTTGACCCCGAGATGGATCGATCTCACCCTTCCTTGCTGGACTCACCTGTGCGCAAGGTAGCAAGGGTGCTGCTAGAGTGTCAGGAACACTGGGGACTTTGGGACAGCTGGCGCATACTTCACCCTCTAGAAGGGGACTACTCCTTTTTCTCAAGCATCCATGAGCTACATGTCTGCCTAGATTTTTTCTTTGTTCCCCAGACATTCACATCAAGGTGAAGGGTCTCGAATACCTCGTTCGCACACTATCAGACCATAATCCAGCGCTGCTTAGATTATCCTGGGGGAAACCGCTTGCGCCGATCCCGAGCTGGTGGCTGAACCAGCTGGCTCTTCAGAATCGGATAGACCAGGCCGCCCAGACCTAGAGCCACGACTGCAGGAGGTCAGGGAGCAAGTAGCAGGAAACACAGAATGGCTCTGCTCATTTGACTATAAGGCTTATACTGCACAACAACATAACGAAGGGGATCGGGTGGGAAGACTTTTGGCTTGGCTTGCAAACCCAGTAAGGAAGGGCTCTCCAATAGTGCAAATAGACTCGAGCACCGGGACCCCGCTGGAAACGCAAGAAATAAATGCCTATTTTGCTGCCTTTTACTGCACCTTGATTAGTAGTAGACCCTTAGCTGACCCCATTCAACAAATCAGTTTTCTGCAATATAGCACAGTTCCTCACCTGAGGCGGGACCATGCAGAAATCTTGGAGGAGGGACTAACTGTGCCTGAAGTACTGGGGGCCATTAAAAGAATGGCCCGAGGTAAAGTTCCAAGATCGGATGGCCTACCGATCAAAGTTTATAGTACTTACTCAACAGAGTTGGCCCTGAGACTTGTAAAGATGTTTAACAAGGCATATGCACTAGGTCAACTGCCACCGACTAGTAGAGAAGCAGTAATCATCCCGTTACTTAAACCAGGGAAAGAGGTTTCAGAAATGGGAGCGTATAGGCCACTCCCCATGTTGAATGTAGATTAAAAAATCCTGAGTAGTATTTTAGCCTCCTGACTTCTTTCCTTTATGCCCAAGCTAATTCACCCTGATTAATCAGGGTTTATACACAAACGCAATACAGCAGTTAACATCAGCCGTCTTATGGCTATATTAGCAGCTACCTCATATGACCGAACCAAGGCTGCTATATTTTCTGTAGATATTGAAAAGGCATTCGATAGCCTCGAGTGGGAAGACCTCTACAAAGTCATGACCAGAATGGGACTTGGACAGCGATTTGTGGCTTGGATGAAGCTCCTATATACTAGCCCCACAGCCAGAGTGAGGTCGGGCAGACTTTTTCAGAGGGATTCAGGTAGAGCACGGTACGAGGCAGGGATGCCCATTATCCCCCTGCTTTTCTCCATCTCCATGGAGCCCCTGGTGGCGTCAGCCCAGATGGGAGCCCACTTTGTGGGACTCCTAGCAGGGGAAAACGTACAGCGTATTACATTGTATGCTCACGATCTGCTATTATTTTTACAAGATACGGGAAGCAATCTGCGGAGGGCGCAATCCCTGTTGAACCGCTTTGCAGAGGTTTCAGGACTTAAAGTGAACTGTCTCAAAACAGAATTATTCCTTATTGAGAACAATGAGACCCCGGTTAACTTGCCGAGGGATTTGGCGGTGGAGCCCCGTTGCTTGCCATACCTGGGGGTCATAATATACCGATCTGTCCAGGACACGTTTGAAGGTAACTACGGGTTAGGCCTTCGCAACCTGAAGACATCTATTGCCTTCTGGCAGACACTGCCCATGTCAGTGACTGGCATAATTGTCCTCCTGAAAATGGTAGCACTACCACAGTTATTGTACCTCTTCGGAACGCTCCCTCTGTGGGTGCCCCAGTCCTATTTCAAAGAACTAATCTCACTTGGTACAGCACTTATATGGGGCAGAGGCGATGGCGAGTGGCATGGGCTACACGTTGACGTCCCGTAAGGCAGAGAGGACTCGCAGCCCCGGACTTTGATTGTACTATTTAGCAGCGCAGCTGCAGTGGCTCGCCAGATGGATGGCAAACGGGCGGCAGCAGGATGGGCCCATAGATGAGTGTACACTTGCATAACGGGCACTGCTTGGAATGGTCCTGAGAGCCGAGAACCCTGCTGGAACGAGACTGCAGGCCTTTACAACCATGCAGAAATGTTGGAAAGCAACCATGAAAAAAACGGATATTCAATCGCCATATTACCCAGAACTCCCCCTTTCGCTCTATCGGTTATTGAAGGGGAGGGCGGAACTGGAATGGCCTGGGGACAGGGACTGCAGCAGGTGTGGGATCCTAACCCCCTTTGAGACGTTTAGCGCAAAGGTTAATATACCGGGAGGACAATTCCTGAACCACGGGCAGCACTGACAAACATACGTAGGCATTGGGAAATGGGAGATGCAGAATTGCAAACTCATGCATGCTGTTCTTACATCCTGCAGGCAGCCGGGACAGTGAAGGCGGTTACTTGTCTATATCGACATTTACAATCAAAGACCTGCAGGCCCATCAATGGAATACGGAACAAGTGGGAGGTAGACTTGGGTACCACTATAACAGAGGCAGATTGGGAGGGCATACTGGATAGAATGCCCAGACCCTCCCGAAATGCCATATTTGCCTCATTAACTTTTATATCCTACACCGAGCATATTTACACACAGCAAGGATTAGCAGATACTTCAACACAAAAGAAGCAGCTTGTTACCGCTGTAAAGATGTGGGGGCATCCTTCATGCACATTCTGTGGACATGCCCTGTTCTTAACCAATACTGGACAAAGGTTGTAAAACGACTTGCCAATATTATCGAAAAACCAATCGCGCTCACACCCGCTCATTGCTTACTGCACTGGTATACACACCTTGCTAAGAATAAAACAACTAGTCGATTTCAAGATCTGGGTCTGTTATTAGCTAAGAGGGAAATCACGAGAAAATGGAAAAACCCTACAGGCCCCTCCTTGCTGTCCTGGATAAAAGAGTTGGAGAAATGGACAGAATGTGAAGGGACCCTACTGCGAAGAGAGGCACAAAAGGGGATAGGCACATTGGATAATGCTTGGGCTTAGGAATCACTAGTCATGGCTCTGAAAATCCCCCAGGAGGGATAAGAATGAGATGAAAGGTCTTACGGGACATGGCTAGGATACCACAGGGAAAACAGAAAACAAATATAAAAATAAAAAAAAGAAAGAAAAACATAAGCACACAACAGCTACACTGGTCACCCACACGGCCTCAAAAGACACACTAGGCCTACTGTCGCACCTCACCAGCGGGGGAGGGAATGGAGGGAGAAAGGGGTAGTTGTTTTGCCCCAAGCAATATGCATGCAAAGCACTGACGTTGTTCTTCACTGCAGATACTGCAAAGTTGTGGGAAAACTGCTGAACTAATGTGCTACGCTAGGCGGGTACTGATATCAAATTATGTTATCGGGGATAAGGAGGAATTTGTTGTCAACTTGAATAATGTTATGCAAAATCCAATAATATATGTTTTAAAACAAAAAATTGCACCAACATTGGTGGCCTTTTTAAAAAGAAAACGTTATTCACATCTCTGGTAAATGTCCATTGTATCGCTCCTGATTCCACCCCCGACCTCCAGGTTCTGACTGAACAGACCTCAGCACTTGGCTGGACAATATTTGTTAGACATCACTAAGTTCAGGAATGTTTCTTTCAGTGTCAGAGCCAAAGTAGCAAAATTGGCCAAATGCAACATCCTGCTAACTTTCTGGCTTAACAGTCACCAGCTGAGCACTTCTTATTCGAATCGTTTTTGCAAAAAATGAAAAGCAATAGAATTAAAAAAATGGCTGAGAGTTTATACCCGTTCCAAAGCTGATTTGATAAGGAGATGTGTTTGAATGATTGATGCAGAGACCTGTAGACCCCTGAGCCACTCAATCTTGTCCTGGCAAAACTCTAATTAATTTACTTTTAAACATGGACATGGGGGCAGTACGAGGATGATTGAAGAAAAGCAATCTCCCCAATGATTCCAGGCCAGATTGGCTGCTTCACCACTTCTCTGAATTAGATGCCTTTTGTACTCTCTATGTTATTAATGGTTCCGTAGCAGACAGCACGGCGGCAACGATATACAGGCAAGCAGTGATAAGGCCCATGCAAAAAGAAATGTACATGCTGGGGGGCTCTAGATAAACTATCTACTGGACATCTCCAATGCTTGCAAGACAGTATGGCGCTCTGGATACTAATCATTCTGGGTACTGAGCTTAACAAAGGTGGACACTGCACTGATTAGCGTTGCATTGAAAGTACTGATCAGTTAAGTATCAGACGGTTAGTGTTCCAATGCACCAAGAAAATAAGATCAAACAAACAATGCCAGTGGACAAGCATGCTGCATAATGGTTTGCTTTCTTCCTGGCTGCTAGAGGCCAACTGATATTAATATGAACATTGTGCTTACCCACATCACCCCTATGCCCCTGTGCCCCTGTCATCGTAACATGTCTTAAACCACAGATCATCACAAACATGATCTCAAATATCAGTCATTTGCAGATGACTCCCAAATTCTAATTTGGGAAAATGCCAATAACTTTACATCACATATTCTTTGTTCATGTATAAAGGACATATATTCATGGATGTTGATAGCTTCCTTTTGCTGAATATGAGCCAAACCAAGATACCTTTGAAAGGTACTAATAACAGGCAAAACAGAGTGCATCGTGGATATTCAATCAGCTCTTTCAACCAAAAGACAATGTTAGGACTCTTGGAGCCTGGTTATTATATTACATCTATGAAATGCTTAGTGCAACAGAGAGTAAAAATTATGTTCAATTAAAAATTACCATAAAAACATAATTATGTCGACACACAATACAGAAATTGTCATATTGGATCTAAAGTAAACTCTAGATTGAAATATTTGAATGGCCTCTATATGGTGAAGACTAAGAACAAACTAGTCATTTTCCAAAACATCCAGAATATGGTTGTATACATGTCTGATGGCTTCAGGAAAAAATAACTATCTAACTCAAGCTAGAAACCCATGCACTGGCTTCCAGTTGAGGCCTGGATTGAGCACAAATGCCCATGCATTCTTTTTACAGCACCCTTCTCTATCTTGGCATAAATCCAGGTCCTATAACACGGTCAGCCCCTTAAATTCTAGTGTGTGAAATCTATTAACCCATCTTACTGAAAAGCTTTCTACTGCAGGAGGCAGAAGGTAAGAAGACTTAGAAAAGAAGTGCTGGAACAGTCTCCTTGACCTGAGAACGTATGGTGGACAAAAACAATGGTTTGGGATGCGGCCAGTGTGCCTGCCAGTGACTGAGATTAATTGAGGCATTCCATCCATCACCTTTTTTTTTTTAAATCTGTTTATTAAGCATAGCATTCACACAACAGTACATTGGCTGATAATGAATTATCTAATTATTTGCCTACATATATAAACTTGCACAGCCTTATTGCATAGTGACTTATACAAAAAGGAAGGTGAAGGAAAACAAGATATAGACAAACATAAGGTGTTGCTAACAGAGCAAAAAAGAAAGAAACATTCAACTTAAATCCTGTGCGATAACTGATTGCTAAATAACGATGCAGCTAAACGCAATTAATGTCATTGCTGATGTTGACCACCTCTGACAGAGGTTAGGGAAGGTGAGAGGAAGGAGTACAGCTAATGTGTGTGATTATGTGTAGAGCGGAGGTCATAATTGGGGCGAGGATTATGGTTTGCGGAATGCGGCGGGGTGCTGAGCAGGATTAGTATTGAATGATCTGGGTATGACTTGCATAGCGCTTGAACGCAGTTAAAGCAGCCTGGTGTATTACATTGATACTTTGAAGATAAGGATCAGAGTGCCAATAATGATAATAAATGAGATTGGGGCAGTTCAAGTGTCATGCTGACAGTATCAACCTGGGCTGTAGGGGATATGTATGGTGCCCTATTCACGGGGGTACAGGTCATCCCTCGCTTCCATTGCCACCACAAAAGTGTTCCAGATATCGGGGCCCTCCTTAATAAGACCTTTGTGTTCCAGTAGGTGGAGTGTCTGCGCTTCAGCTTGTGAGCGACTGTGTAAGTCACGGAGCCAAACCTGGTGGGGTGGGACATGTGGAGCCTTCCAGTGTATTGCTATCAGACGTTTGAAGACAACAAACGCTAAATCTATAAATCTGTGTATCTGTTTATCTCCTCTAGTACGGTGGCGTATATGCCCAATAAGCAGGAATCTGGTGTGGGGGATAGGACGTGGGACGAGATGTCTGCTGTGACGTCTGTAACGCGGTGCCAGGCCGAGTTTATTGAGTGGCAGCTCCAAACCATATGGTAAAAGTCGGCTGCTGGGGTAGCGCATCTTGGGCATGTCGGAGCTGTGTTCGGGTATATTCTTTGGATGCGGGCTGGGGATAAGTAAGAATGGTGGATATAATTGAATTGGGTGTAACGTAAACGAGGATTTTGGGATATTGATTTGATCGTAGCGAGAGCTGCGATCCAAGTTTTTTTGTGGTATTGGTGAAGGAAGGACCGTGTCCCAACGTGCCTTAGCGTGCGGCAGGGTGGTACAAACTGCTGCTAGTAATATGTTGTATAGTTTAGTTATGGTACCTTTTGTGCTACCTATTGTAAAGATAGTGGTGAGTAATGGGGACTCAAGAGGTTCGGCGTTGCCGACACCCCAAAGATTATTAAGAAGCCGCTTAATGGCGCTGTATGTCAGGAAGGCCCCATTGTGCACCACCCCGGCAGACACCAGTTCCGCGAAGGAATACAGCGCGGAATTGGAGTATAGATCGCCCACCTTCAGTGTATTTATGTCCCGTGTGTCATGATGTGTTGAGATAGTTTGGGTGCCCGGCAATTGGAACAGCGGTAGCAAGGGTGAGTAAGGGGGGGGGAAGGGAGTCTTGCCTTGGACATATCTACGCCAACAGAAGCGAGCTGCTTCCAGCAGTATGAGTTTCGGGGATAGGGAGTGAGGGCTAGATATCAATGTAGGCAGCAGTCTTTGTGGGGCCATACATGACTGCAGCATTACGCCCTCGGTGGAAGGGGCATCCTGAAGCCATGCAGACAGCCACGACAATTGAGCGGCTGCGTAGTATCTTTCGAGGTTGGGCATGCCCAGCCCACCCATTTCCTGCGGGTGTTGTGTTATGGTCAGCGCTACTCTGCGTCTATCTTTGCCCCAGAGTAGGTCGGTTAGTATTGAATGCAGTTTGTTAAAGAAGGAGCGTGGCAGGCACAACGGGAGGGCAGTGAAATAATATAGGAACCTCGGGAGGAGAAGCATCTTGGCTATTGCTACCCGGCCCAGCTGCGTAGTTTAATTGCTAATGGCTCCATGGCAATGGCAAATAACAAAGGAGACAATGGGCAGCCCTGTCTGGTGCCTCTGCTTATGGGGAATGCTTCGGAGATCATGCAACCATTTTTGACACGTGCTGTGGGCTTAGAGTAAAGCGTTTTGATCCAGCTGATGAAGCCGGGCATTCCATCCATCACCTTATTGTTGTTATAGATGATCCATCAGAGTTGTCTTAGTGGTGGTGAGTTTTTTTTTGCTTTTCTGCTCTTGGTTACAATTTTCTATTTGAACCGTTGGTAAGATCCTATTTGTTTGGACTAATGCACATGACTGACAATATAATAAATGCTAGTGAAGTGTTTAAAAACGGATTCTGCAAGAAAGTGACTGTATACCCTACATATTGCATTCAATCAGATCTTGATTAGGTCTGCTCATAAAAATGCTATCCAAGTTTTGGTGGGTTAATAGCCTATTCTCCCTTCCTCAAGACAAAACAGGATACAGAGACACTTTTGTGTTATGAACCGATGAACAACTTTTTCCAAATTCTTTTGCTACATAAACAATAAAAAAAGAATAGAAAATAAATCAAAATAAAGGTCTAGATCACATTCTGAATGATGCAATAGTGCAGCAATTACAATTATATTTCACACCCACACAGAAGTGAGACAGAGAGAGGTAGGTGATACAAGACGGGTTAATGGGTAAATATGTTTCTAAGGGTCCGATATGGCCTGTGTAGCATTCTTGTGACGTGATGCACCAGGAGGCCGAAGGCCAGAGGGATACTTTAAAATAGGACAGTATAATAGTACTGAAACCTTAGGGAAGTGACAAAATAGACTCAATATAAAGATATGGCGATGTTAGGGAAGCAATATAGTGAAATAAAATCCCCACTCGAGGATATTCTACATTAAGCCGATTGGTGACACTGATGTTATTCTTAAAATTCGGTGTCACAAGTTCAATTTGGTATAATGTTGCTATATATATAATAATCCATATCGGTTTACAATTGTTTAGAATGATGTAGACTGTCTCAAACCGGTGATAAACCGGGATGCTTTTAGTAGTGTCTTAATAGCTTAAAAGATTAAATAGTTTTGTTATTTCAATAATATGAGTGTTGTAGTGTTTATTTTACTGTAGGTGCTTGATGTATTGTCTGTGTTATGTGGTCTGTGGATCCCAGAGGCTCTCTATTAACCACCCAACTGACTTCAATTGTAAAGTTTAGGGCAGGATCCCCAGTGTCAATACATATCGTTGTTCAAAACACCCACTGGTACATGCTGTTCTTACATTCAAGAAGATTTTCATTCACCCCCATATCACCCGTATGGAACATTCAGCCATCACTTTTCTCAGTCCCTCAACATCAAACTGTAGCACGTGTGCACAGAGTGTCTTCTCCTCCAGGGGGCATCGCTTGACATCACTTCTCATATCAACAGCTTGTTGGTTGTGCAGCGAGTGCCTTTGTGTGGTTTCCTGTGAGCTATCTTGTAGCATCATGTGGTCACAAGAGCCCCGTTTAAGTTTGCAGTTCTGACTGTTCTATATCTAGATGCAAACACACTAAATACATTCATCTTATTCTCAAGCTATCAGCTACCTCACTAGTTTCAGGAAGAATTTTTAGCTGGTGTGAACCCGTTAAGGCTCAGATGAATACTACTGCATGCCATAAGAACCTGCTATACCGCTTTGTATATGTCTATATTGTTTTGTTTCCCACAGTATCCAGTTGACATCCACAATGCAACCACCACTTGAGGAAGCACTAACGTTTTCAAATGGACTACTACGACCCCTGCAATCAGCTCCTAGTTTTTCAGACTCAACCTAGCGATACACAAATGCAATGCCTTCTGCTGTACCTTCTGAGGAATCTACACTGCCCGCAGTAAATGCGCCCCAGCCCTGTGATATAGCGCACTCTTTTACTCACAAAGCGGCCCTTTCTACATTGCACTTCCAGCACCCAGCATCACTGAACCTAAAACGTTCTAAAATATTTTCACACTTGAGGAGCACTCAAGCCCTGACAGGGATGGTCTGCCTACTAGCAAAGAAAGAAATAATGAGACACTGATGCACAGCTAGACTCCCCCAACAAATGGTTGGCAGAGAGAGATGAATCTCTGCTCCTACACGGAAGAAAGAACAAATCAGGGCAGGGGCTGCCTTGACCAACATGAGAAAATATGAGGACCATGATGAAATCATTTCAACAATGTTTGACTCTGAACAACAGTAGACCGCAAGTCACTCTGAGCTCAAAATAAGAAATCAAAATCTCCATACTCCATGATCACTGCTGAACAACACACTCGACTGCTGTATGTCACAATTTGTTTTGCACAGTTTGCAGATTGAACATTCCATAAAAAAATTATAAATTCAAATTGAAGCCCCCGTAGAAATGTTCACCTACACTTCAAAATAAGTTCAAATATTAATGGTAAACCAGTTTGTATAGCATCGGATCATCCAGCTCCATGCTCATGAGGCTCTGGGGTATATCCCACCTAAACACGGACAGAGCTCCCAAATAAATGAATGTAACAATCCAACTAATATTCAGCCAAAAACTTAGGAGACCTGCAGCTAAAGAACAGTTGTTGACTACTGGCGTAGTCTAAAAAAATACAAAAAACTTTTTTTAACAGTCAGCATATACATCTGCTGGGGTGCTCCACCTTCCCATGTCAAAGTCAATGCCAGAGCTAATTCGAAGGAAGTCACTAGGTAAATGCCCCTGGGCATTTCTGTCAATTTTCCAGTCTTACATCAAAGCTCTACAGAAGGGTCAATCCATCTTTCCCCTATGCATTCAAACAGTGGTCTCGAGTGTAAAGGACTACTATATCTGTTAATTCGCATATTAGTTTATGGCTTAATCCCAAGACATCCATTACCAGTAATCATCCACAGTTTTTCAAGAGTTTTTCCTGTCATTTAGGTAAATGAGTTGTTCTTGTCTAAATTAATGAAAATCCCAAACATCTGAATTCTAATATCTAAAGTGGCACAGCCAAATGTTATTTTTACTTCTTTTATCATCTTTACACTCCATCCTTTGCTCACCTTTTCTTCAGTATAGTTTCCACTTGGGCATCCAACTCCTTTTCTCCTGTTTCTTGTCACAGTCCTCACCCGTGATAGCACTCCTGCCACCTTATATGTTTTTGTGCGAAAAACACAGTTTTCTTAGGGTCCTCTTGTTGATCCTCATATATATATTTTTTATAAATTAAAAAGATAATCAACAATATGTGCCTCAATATAAGCTAAGGGAAACTCTCCCATATCTCCAAGACAATCCACTGTAATATAAAAAAAACTCCTTCTTGTCTCAGGGTGGCTCTCAATAATGTAAGGATGGCTTGAAAATATTCTAAGGATAACTGATTGCAAATTATAGAGATTTCTTCTTTTCTACTATATATCCAACTCAAGGGTAATTGCCACAATCTTTGAGTATGTCCACTATAAATTAAGCAAACCATTGCAATATTTCAGGGATAACCACTGGTAAACAAAGGAGCCTTCTACATTAACACAAGGATTTCCGATAACAAGGAAATGCCCTATGCCTCCCCCGCAATATTTTAAGAGCACAACCACCATGTCTCAAGGACACCCCTAATATATAAGGAAAATGTAAGAAATTGGGTTTTTACTTGAGGGGGCAAGGACTCACCACAAATAATAATCAAGTAAGGATGAGTACTTAAATTCACTACATTACCTTGAGCTCAACCCCTGTTAGATACGGCACACAGCAGACACTCTTAACTTAGAGGCAGTGTGTAAAGAATTTCTGCAGTACTAAAACAGCAATAAAGTTAAAACACAAAACAATAATAATCCTAAAACAAATTAAAAAAATAGAGTAACATTTAGTCAGCAAAAATATGGTTCAGCAAAAAGGCAAAAAAAATCAGGATGACCCTGCAGAAAGGGCACATTTCCAACACATCCCACTTATCCCTCAGCCAAAAGCTACGATAAACTAATAAATACCTTGATGGAATTCCCTGCTCAGGCAACAGAACAGTAACCATTTGCTTCTTCTGCAGTGGCACTTGTCTTTTCTATGCACCTCTGAACCTATCTGTATCCCTCTGTCACCATCCTCGATGGCCCATGGGGAACACTTCTCATCTGCAGACCCCATCTGTGAGGCTCCTAACCTTATCTTGCTCACAGATGCATCCCAGTATGCAAATAGTACCATCAACGTCAACAAATTGATGTGGTCCACTCTGCCCCCTAAGTCAGAGTTTTGTCCCTAGTCTAGGAAAACCTCTGACCAGAAGGACAGTAACTAACAGTCACCACTCACAGCTATCAGTGTAAAGAACCAGGCTCCTGGCTATCCATGCCACGTGGAAGTTCCAGTCTTTGGCCTGGGCAGGTCTCACTTCCAGAGATGGTTCCGTATAATGTGGGGGGCTACACTCTCACTCTTACTTCTGACACCTCAGGGATGGTCTCCTAAAACTGGCCACTCAGTTCAGGGTCAGTACCCTGAGAATGAACAGGTGCCTGGCAGTCCAGGGCATTAAAGGGGGTACCACAGCCCCCTCAAGGTTACCACACTATCTTTTGTTATTTAGGGGTCTGTCTGGGGAAAATCACCAGTCCTCTATCTCTGTCACAGTGCAGGTAGTCCCTGCTGGTCTGAAGTGGATTCGCCAGGGTGAGTCTTGGGGTAATCCTTTCTCTCAGCAGGTAACCCCTGACCTACTGGTCCTCCCACAGTGGATGGCCTTCACCTCCTTCCTACCCTTTACTTTCCATCTGGGCTGCCATACTATATATTTGGTAGCAGTACCCCCAGAAATATATGCTTTTAGGGCGTCCTGGGCAACTGCCCCACCCAGCTCTTTTCACACTGGTGGAAGTCAACGATGCAGTCAACGGGGATCTAGGGACTGAAAATGACCCTCTCCTGGGATCCTCTCTCCCCTTTCCAGGGATATCAGGGCTATAGGTAGAAAAAACTATTGACATGGGCCTTGGTTACCCTACATACCTGTCCTGGCAGATACTGCTCTGGGAATAAATAGTTTTTCGAGCATCATTGTCGCGCCAGCACAGATATCCCTCACAGAAGTGACAAGGACGAGGTCTAAGCACTTCTGCCTAGGTTACATTATGCCTGCTTTTACAACAGAAAGACACTGCACACTTGTATGTTTATTACTCCATGTGTGACCATGGAGTGCACCATTAAAGTTATAACCTGCTATATAAATGAGCAGAATATTCCCACAGAGAAGTGGCTGGTCTAGGCATATTTCGAGCAACAAGATGTTGAGGTCACCATCTTACAGGAGATCTATACAGAACTTACAAGAGCGCAAAATTTGGCAGACCGATAGGGCCACTCAAATTACTTTGATTCTTAATGTTCCTGTGTTGGGGGAGTAGAGATCTTGATATCTTGATATTCAAAATCTTGATATCTTGATACCGTGATTCAAAACTAAGTATGCACACACTTACCCATCAGCGAAATATGTCTATGTCTCTGGGATTTTGCATGATTGCTGTATCATACTCATAAATACGTGTGGCCCTAATATGCTGACACTTCAGAATTATTTTAAAGTATTTTGCATCATTACATGTTAACCCATGATATTAACATCTTCTGGGTCAGGGACTGCAATCTTAGGAGGGAATTTGACGTTGACAGTACAAACTCTCACAAAGCCAATAACCCAAATGCAGTTGAGAAAGTGTGGCTGATTATGCAGTCGGATGGACTGACTGATGTGTGCAAAAGTTAAAACGATAACACTCAGGCCTACTGCTTCTATTCCTCAATCCATGGCACATACTCCTGTATTGATTTCTGGTTATCAACCAGAGAGGTCCTGGCATCGATAGTCGTTGAGTATCTGAGCCATACCTGACTGATCACTTCTGTGTGCCGCTGACTATTAAACTTCGGGACCCTTTACTGCACCAGTGCATATGGTACTTCCCTGTCAGGGGTCTTAAAATGACGCAAAGTTCCTGATTGAGACTGCCATAGCAGTAGAATATTTTTTTGACATATCGGTCTGTATCCTCCTTGTTGATGGTTTGGAAAACCTTTTGTTTATATTAGAGTCATCTCGATGGCTAAGGACACAGGAGTCCTCAAATCTATCCGCACCCATTTAAGCAAACTTGAGAAAGCCCTCGCTGATCAAAAATACACTGCAACACATGATACCTCTCATCTTAATGGGCTCAAGGATCTGCACTTTTAATTCGAGAAAGAAGCTGAATGGGAGATAGCCTATCTAGGCACAACCACATATCTACAGGATAAGAGAGAGGACTAGACGAACAAAAGCCTGATTATTGAAAAAAGCCCAAGTCTGGACTATTGTGCATCACTAAAGCTTCGGTATGGTGAAATCTTAACAGGGAATGGGGAAACATAACATTCAGTAGGATGCTACAGAGTTATACACCTCTAAACAGCATTATACTGGGGTAAAAGTGGAGGAATACTTGCAGGACATTGCACTGTTTTTTGCTGAAAGAGGTGTGCAAGGGTACATACTTGAACCAAAATTACTAGCAGAAATTAACTCCACAATAGATAGCTTCACTAATCACAAGGCCTCCGGGTCTGATTAACTAGTACACTCTTTGAGAAATACGGAAGAAATTCTGGCCCCACATATTATGGACCTTTCTCAAGAGTCCTTGGATATGGGCTCCCTCCCGCCTAACACCAGGGAAGCTTTTGATAACCACAGTTTTAAAGCCAGGCAAACATGCCAAAGACTGTCGCATTTGCCGATTTCCCTGCTCAATATGGTGGGTAGTTTCCAACAGCCTACCGGACCAAGAAGGGATTTTACTCGGTAGAGCCACTTTCAACAATTACTCACACAACATGCACTGATGCAGCAGACCCATCCAGAGGTGTGGTCTGCCTGTCTATTTTGAGATGCAGCGAAAGCATTCAATTCGCTTGAGTGGCCATTTCTGCTGAGAGTAATCTATAGGATGGGCTTAGGCTGCTAAGTTTTGCAGCTTGTCAGCTGCTGCATACGGACCCCTTTCTAAGGGATCTAATGGGTATAAATACTTCTGCACCTTTTAGGTTGGCATGGGCAGAAGAAAAGGATGTCCTTTGTCGCTTTTACACTTTTCCATAGCCATAGAACTCTTGGCTTCTCAGCTCTGTAAAACAGATAACAAAGGGAATTGCATTCCCCACGCAGAAAAAACTATATGAAGTTCACATCCTACAGTTTGTTAAGAACCTCAGAAGAATCTGGGACACATAGGTTGTGACATACTTAGGTCTGAAGGCTAATCAGATACCCAAATTAACTAGAGTATGACATTTGCACTGACTGAAAGTACCATCAAAACAGTATTAAAATAAATCCTCTGTCCAGGCAAAGGGCTCTATCATATAGGTAGGAGCACTTCTGAATTGAGACAGAGAACTGGTTCTTAGAGAAAATTATGGGCAAACGATTAAAAAGCTAGCTCCTCAAGTAGAGAGATGGATTTCATTGCGTCTAATTACGACTGGCAGAATTGCAATCGTCAAAATGATAGCATGCTACCCAGATTCCTACATATATTTCACACATATCAATACCAGCTGGGAGACATATTTGCTAGGCTTTGCAGAGACACATTTGCTAGGTTCTGCACCTTATTAACTAGGTTAGTGTGGGGGCAACAACTTGAGGTTGGATGATAAAGGCTGACTCAAGCATTTGAGGCTGGTGGCTTTGCAGTGCCTGATTTTAAAACATATTTCTAGCTGCACAATTACTCTTTGTTATTAATTTGATTGACCCATAAAACACAGCCCCACATTTGGCTATTGATAGGCATCAAATATAGACAGGAACTCTAAGAACTGTACTTGCCACTAAAATGCCAAGGCCTGGAAATTCATAATTTCTGGGCAGAAGTGACATGCACAACTGAGGACATGGCATTCTCACACCTAAGTTGTGTGCCGCTGACTGCGCTTTTGGGCTAAGTTGTGGATGTACTGTGTTACTTTTGCTACTGCTAGACGTAGAGTGACATGGGCATGGATAAAAGGCTCCACCCCTAAGTATAGCTATTGCTTAATACAGTGATAAGGCTAAGACTTTTGCTGAGCAGCAGCTTATACTCGCAAGACCGAAAGACATATGGAAACCAATTAAAGAGTATATGAGGAGCATAGGTACGGCTACTGCAGGAGCCATAGTGGCTTCAAAGACTTGCCATGGTTGCCATGTTCAGGTATAGGTAAATCGCTGTGAATCATTTGTGACCAAAGTAAATGAGAGGGGGATTGTGTTGGGGTTCTGTAAATGTTCTGCATTAGATTTATTGATCTGACTTGTAAGCAAATTAGCAGGGAGGTTGAGAAATAGAACCTGCCTATTTGAATACTGCCTGTTGTAGAGACAAATGTTTGTAAACTACAACCTTGGGAACGTCCTTGCTGTGTTGTATTAATTGCTAAAAAAATAAATAACGGATGTTTAAATAAAACATATCAAGGCCCTCCTAGTTGGATGTAGCAACATGTAACAGCAAATGCAACAATGTGCCTCCTTTCCTTACCTCACTGGGAGGGGGCTCTGCGTGCAGTTAATAGCAGAACCAGATGTCCTGTCTGCTTCTAGGAACATAGCAAACACAGACACACAATCTGAAGTATTCCACCTCAAACTGCTAAAAAGAACACCACCATCACTCAGCCTTTACCACATGGCTCGTACTATCTATGGACAGCAAAAATATACTGTAACGTTTTAAGCACAACCTTAACTGGTAAAGCTTCACAACCATCTCCATCATTTAGGCTTTAACACCTCCAGGAGAAGGGAACCTTGTAATAATGTGGTTAAAGGCACTTGTCCTCAAAGGCAAGAAGTAATTCAACTTTATCATCCTCTTTATGAGTGCTTCTGTACAGCAACAGCATTTTGCAAACACACTGTGTTTTTAAAATGAGAAACAGAGCCTTGCTGCAAAGATTAAAATATAAAAATGTAAATGTGAGAAAAAGTTATTGGACAGTAAATATTTCCTGCTAGCGCAGATTTTCCCCAAAGTCCCTTAGACATTCCTGCTGCCTTGCCTACAGCATATTTGTATTCCATGTACTTGTTTATTTGTTGTCAGGCCCTGCTGGGGGACCATGAGGCGGTCAGGGGCTACTGGGCCTGTCTGTCTCTGACACAGCAAATTAGGCAACCCCTTCAGCACTTGGCTCTCAGTGGTGCCCACAGCACCCCTTCACAGGTGTTCCAGGGAACAAGTGTGACGGTGCTTGAGCTCGCTCAACAATGTCACAACTCAGCCCGATGCTTATATCTATTGAAACAAACTCCTCAAGCTGGATCAAGTGTGTAGTGTCTATGGGCACTATTCAGATAGCAAAAACAATGAATGCACAGTTCCACAAAAAAGAAAGATCAAGTCCCAGTCTGGGAAGGATCAATAGGTTCCTGTGGGTATCCTAAATCGGGAACAAGAGGCCTCACTCACTGTTTGGTGACGTGCTTTATCAACGGGCTTTTCTCCTCGTCAGGCAGGCGCTGCAATGCCTGACGGGCCCCTCGAAGGGCCTCTTTAAGGGAGCTCTCTTATTAAAGGAATTTGCGGGTGCGTGAGTGCAGTTATGTGGGATTGGTGAATAATACTGTTAAAATTGACTAGAGGAAACAATAACAATAGGAGAATTTATTGAGAAAATGTGCCTCTGTCAAGATTAAAAAACAATAGATAAGGGGAAAATTAGAATGTCTACTTTACCCTATTTAATATGAGTATCTGGTGGCTTCACACCCTATAAACTCGGGATTTGATAAGGGCAGGATTGGAAATCCCTATACTGCCAAAATGAAAATGGTCAACATGTTTCTCGTTCAAACAATCAACAAAAATAGAAGGGCGATTCGTCAGGACCAAAAAAAAAACATACCTAAGCCTTACTTATGTAGTAAACTAAATTGAACATATATGGCAGGGACCTGAAAAAGAGAACAAAAATTGAAGCACAGTATTATAATAACACTGGGTGCACTGAAGGTGCAAATCAAAAAACACTGGTGAAAGCCTCTCATAGTGTTCTCAACAAATTGTGAATGTAGGTGAATGTTCTCATCTAATAATTAGAAAATTAACAAATTGCCATCCTTACCCTCCTCGTAAAAGGATGGGCCCCATAGGGATGGCGTCAGGCATAAGTGGTCCAATCAGTATGAAAATCTACATACATAGGGATGTAAAGGAATATAATTAATGGATCTTATAATAGATGACTCCTTCATGTTATCAGAGTTTCTGTGCTGCAGAGCCTGGACCAACAAAAATCGGGCCGAAAAGCACAACGTAAACCATATCTAAAGTCATAAAAATAGTTAGGTAAAGGAAGATAGGAGAACATGCGCAGAAACAATAGTGCGTTCACCCAGTTCACTGCACGTTAGATCATGAAAGTCTCATAGTATGTAGATTCACTAGTAATATTTCACAAAATAAAGGCAGATAAATATTGGACAGCTCCCACAAGATCGTGCAATCTTTTGTAATGGCGCAGAGTGAAATTAGGTGCACCCACCTTTAAAAACAGTTTTCACAAAAAGATGATCAATTGCAAACAGTTTAAAAAAAAAAAAAATTTAATCATTATGATAGGGTACAGTACATAATTGTGTCTATTAATAATATTGCGGGCGCCCATCCTGAGATAATTCGACAGCTCCTGCCAGAGGACATGTGCATGATGATAGCAAAACGGACCCTGAATAGGTAATTACATTAGCGCAAACGTCGAACTGCTGTATACACTGTTTAATTTCTGTATAAAGTATTCGAGCTGTCTTAGAGGGAGGCCCAGGCTCGACATATGTGCCGCCCGAGCAGTCAACACGGAATAAAATCGTAAACCAAAGCCACTTACTTTTCAAAAAGTCCGACCGGTCCAGAACACCTACCCCAGCTCTGAGCTCCCTGGAGTGAATAATGGGAAAGCGGGCCAGGCTTAAAAAGGGACCAATAGTAAAGAGTAGAAATTGAAAGAGGACTGAAAGTGAAGTTAAAAAAAGTCAGTTGCCATCTTGGAAAGTAGGAGAAGTATTCAAATTCAAAAACAATGGTGGCCATCTTGTACTAGCCAAAGGTCAAGAAAAAGGTCGAAAAGTCTCATTACTGGTAAAAATTAATGCAGTTCTTACATAAACAAATGGAATTGTGTAATAGACAGAGGGGCATAGGATCACAAAAGAGTTCCAATCCCACTGATATGGAGGAAGTAATCATAGTCGGGTATACAAAAGTATAAAGAGAAAGTGGAAAGGATCGAACTACCAAGAGAGTTAGTGTTGTATAAGTTCGGACCACGGGACATCATCATTAAGTCCCACGGTGTTTGTACTCAATTTATATACCCAACGTTGTTCTTTCTCGAAGAGTCTTCTGGTACAATCTATTTTGTCCATTACGCATTCCAGGATGACGATTTCATATCGTTAGGTGTATGATTCTGTTCGACATAATGGACAGTCAATTTTGATCGTCGACATCGTATAGTGCTATGATGTTCATTGATTCGTAGCTTGACCATCCTAGTAGTCATACCAATATAGCAAAAGTTACAGGGGCAAACAATCATATAGATACAATTTTTGGTGCGGCAATTAGTATTTTTAATTATTTGCCTGTTTTTTTGCCCCACCCAAGTCTAATTCAGAGGTGTTCACAGACAAGGGACAAACATTGCAACATCCACAGGGGTGGTGTGCCCTTACTCCAAGCCAGGACTTAGATGCAGTAGTATTGTGGTCTCTGGTATATATTGGTCTGGTGTCTATAACAAGGTCCCTGATGTTCTGTGTCCTTCTGAATGCAAATAACGGACGTTCCAGGGTCTCCCCAGAGCTGGTCAGTATCGGTCAGCATTTGTTGATGATCTTTTCTAACACGGTTACTCAAAGGACTAAAGGTATTGACACAGGTTAATTTCGTTTGAGGAAAGCGTGTGGAATCAGTCAATAAGACAGCCTCTTTTTAGCCTGTAAAATGATACGCTTAGGATAGTGACAATCCCTCAACTTTTGACTCAAGATATCAGCTTGTGTATGGAAGTCAGAAATATCAGTGCAGTTGCACCTCAACCTCAAGAACTGGCCAACAAGTAGGTTGTTTCTCAAGGACTTGGGATGGTGGCTATCAAACAGTAGCAAGCTATTTCTATTGATCTTCTTGTGAAAGATGGATGAATGTAAAATCCCATTTTTTAATATGATTCGTAAGTCCTGGAAAGAAACTTCCTTGTTGGAAATAATGGCTGTAAAACGTAAGTGTTGATCTAAGGTGTTGACCCAACAAATAAATCTATTAGCCAGGTCTCTATCACTCTTCTAGACTATCTATTTGTCATCTTTATAACGTCTCCACAATCGGATGTTAGAAAAAAAAAGGTTGTGAAGGTGATAAAATATGGTGTTTTTCAAAGGTATACATGTAAAGACAGGCTAGACTCAGGGAAAAAGTACTCCCGATAGATGGCCCTTGTGTCTGACGGTAGAGACAATCTTCAAACTGAAAGAAATTCTCTTTCAGAGCCAAGCTGCTGCACTGTAAAATAGAAATGGGAGTACTATGCACAGGACCAGTCCTTTTTCTCTTCTTTTTCATAACCTCCCACTTTATAGGCCCTCTTAGTTTTTTGTTTTTCACTATTCAGATAGTCCTGCATCTTTCCCCTCTTTCTCCCTACTCCTCTCATCCAGGTTTTCCACCCAGGGCTTATGGGCACCTACTCTCGTTAAGATAGTAGCGTGATTAAATGTTCTGCTACAGTCTCTACCACTCTCAAACAGGTGTTTTTATTTTCACAGCCAGCGTTCACAGTCTTACCACTCAGTAATGGAATAGTCCTAATTGACTTGCTCCACTGCTCAACGCTGAGGCATCCTCACACTCTCTTGTGGGAGAGGTTGTACGGCAGCAGGCAGCTTTCCTGGGTTTCCCCCTTTGTCTGCTGGTCCACACTCAAAAGTGTGCCTGACAGAAATGGAGGCAAAGTAATGGTGAGTGTCTCTGAAGACACTCTGGGTTGGCAGAATCCTTGCCTCTCAGCAGCCAGGCTTCTGCAATGACACTGTTCAGATAGCTTCAATATTTTCATATTAGACTCTAAATTGCTTAATGAATTCCGGATTAGTGACATCCACCAAGTTGATCCTTCTTTGACTCCCTTAATGGTGATATGAACATTGACTCCCTACCAAATCTGTCAAAAAATGCAGTTAAGGTTCCTATGAAGAAAAATATGAGGACAATCTTATAACTAGAGCTCCGTGGTTATTTCACAAATTAAAAACACAAAAACTAAAAAGATGTACACCTACATACAAAATGGAGGATGCAATCTACTGAGAAAAACAAGCCTTAAAAAAATATTTGTGTGTTGATGACTTAGTCCTGCTCCAACAGAAACAATCCAACCCGATCTGCCAGGCCAAGACCCTTATGAATGGGAAATAAAGCTACCCCAAACTAGTTTTGGCCTATTGGGCGTCTGTCAACATCAGGACAGTGCGCGCTCTACGGGCGACATAATGCAAAAAGCCAATCCTTATGTAATGTAATAATTCATGCATTGTGTGTTGATGCAATATGTTAACCTTTTACATTACAGAGATTTATCCTGAAATGTCTTTAATACTGTTTGTAATGTATTGCTCATTTTCAAGGCTGTGCTGCAGGACTGCAGGGTGTGGTTCTTATTCTTTGCCCTTCTAGAATCCCTTCCTGCAGTCAGACTGGGTGTGGCACGTGGGCGGGGCTTGGGTCTATTTAAGGGACCTAGCCCAGCTCCACGTGCTGACTATTCAGAGGTCCTGGTGCAGAGCAGCAGCATTTTCCTGAGCTCCTATTCCGGAGGCCTACCTAGGATTTCCAGGCCCTGTCCTAATTTCCTTGGTGATCTTCAAGCAGGGTGGTAAGGCGGAGGTCGGGTTAGGCCCCCAACTCCGTTTTCAGAAACACTCGAGTTTTGGGCCTTTTGGGCAAATCGCGTGTGCGATTGTTTTCTTGCCATTTAACTCTCGCAGTTCAGATCAGCAGAGTGCGCGATCGTATCTTGGCATTTAAACCTTGATGGTTGAATCGGCAGCAGTGTGTGCGATTCATTCTTGGCAATTAACTCTTGCAGCTCAGATCGACAGAGTGCGCGATCGTATCTTGGCATTTAAACCTTGATGGTGGAATCGGCAGCAGTGTGCGCGATTCATTCTTGGCAATTAAACCTTGCAGCTCAGATCGGCAGAGAGCGCGATCGTATCTTGACATTTAAATTCTGATGGTTGAATCAGTAGCAGAGTGTGTGATTCATTCTTGGCATTTAACCCTTGTGTTTCAGATTGGCAGAGTGGGCGATCATTTCATGACATTTGAATCTTGGTGTACGAATCGGCAACAGTGTGCGCAATTCATTCTTGACATTTAACTCTTGCAGTACAGATCGCTAGAGTGCGCAATCATTTCATGACATTAAAATCTTGATGTACGAATCGGCAACAGTGTGCGCGATTCATTCATGGCATTTAACTCTTGCAGTACAGATCGGCAGAGTGCGCGATCCTTTCATGGCATTTAACTCTTGCAGTACAGATCGGCAGGAGTGCGTGATCATTTCATGGCAGTTAACCCTTGCAATACTGATCGGCAGAGTCCGTGATCATTTCAGGCTTTTTCGTCTCACTGCACAACCTGGCAATAAGTTGTGCAAAAGTTTCTAGGCAATTGATTCTTGAAACCCAAACCCAAAAAGAGTGATATTCAATGTTCAGAGTATTCTTGAAACTCAGATTGAACAGAGTGTTATTCCATGTTCAGAGTATTCTTGAAACTCAGATCAAACAGTGTTAGTCAATGTTCAGAGTATTATTGAAACTCAGACTCAACAGAGTGTTATTCAATGTTCAGAATATTCTTGAAATCTAGATTAAACAGAGTCTTAGTCAATGTTCAGATTATTATTGAAACCCAGATTCAACAGAGTAATATTCAATGTTCATAGTATTCTTGAAAACCAGATTTAACGGAGTGTTATTCAGTGTTCATAGTATTCTTGAAACCCAGATTCAACAGAGAGTTATTCAATGTTCAGAGCGTAAAATTTTATTCTAAAAACGATCATATGAAAGTTTGCATAATCCATCTTTATTTTCCAGGTACCCAGAGCTAAAAAGGTCATGTTATAGAAAAGTACTTTATCATTCATGTTATCAGTATATAAATATTTGGAACAAAGTTTATGAAAGTCAAAGTGAATATTCTTGCTATTGTGTTCTTAACTCTTGCTTCCACAGGTCTCCTTCCCCGCTGTTCCCAACCTAAAACCCCATCCCCGCTTGGCCATTCCTTAACTCTGTGCTATAATAGCTAGTAGAGTTTGGAGCTGCCAAGAGGTGGACATATTGGGAACAGGCGCAAACCCAGAGGATCCGGTCTCCCTGACAGCATCTTCAGTTGGGTGCAGCTTGAGTCGTACGACACAGTGACTAAAGGGACGCATTTCTGGATATACAGGTCACACTCTGGGCGTCACACTGAAGAAAACAAAAAGTGGTGGGTGGATTACATCAATTAATTTTAGCCACTCGTAATTACTCTGGGCCTCAAACCAGTCCATGATTTTGTTGCCCACCATGCCATCTTAGACAGTAGCCAGTCCTATGCAATCAGGCTTGGTTCTACTTCAACAGGAACAGTCCAACCTAAACTGCCTGGCCATGTCCCTCTGAAAAGGAACACATGCAACCCCAGAACTGTTTGGCCTACCTGGGCCTAGTCAGGAAAGTGTGGCTGGAGTCCTATGATACAGGGAGTATGATGTCCATGTCTATGCACACCTGTCCACTTCAGGTGCTGCAGTGAGGAAAACATGCCTGCAAAACACTTATGTACTGATGACAAGTCGATATGGATAACTAAAATCAATTTCTGGTACGAGACTATTAATGTGGAAATCATTATTTTCAAGCAGTCCATTAACTACTCTTATCTCCCTCCTTCGCAATGGGAGTGGGTGTGTCACAGGCTCTGTGCATAATATTGTCAATTACTTTGTAGATAAGGTGTCCACTATCAGGCGAAGCATGCCAGTGAATGATATACTGCATACTGTGCCAATGTGTTGGCTTCAGGACTTTCATTATCCCTTTCTGTATTCCATTTCTTCACTATCAGTTTGCATACAAAACATGACATGTTAAACAAAATAAAAACCTCCGACCATCCCAACCTTTCTGTTCATATTTACCGTCTGATCGATTTGAGCTGGGAACGCACTCAATGTCTCAAAGCAATGAGATCTTTGCATAGCTAGGTTTGAACATTCTACCACATATCCATTATTCGAAAATCTACTCACCTACAGATGGCTGCAGATAAATCAACTGCATGAATGGTGGCGTCCCAGGAACAAGATCATTTAGATTATGATGGCTTGTTGGATATCTGTCTTCATCCAGCTCATGGGATGGAGGCTATCCTACTAGACATTGCTGATGGTAACACAGAGATAGTTGACGGACATCTCATTCTGCTAGATAAGCTGCAACTAGTAGCTGAGATTTGTGAATCTGAAATAAACTTGTTCCAGTCAATTTAGGCTAACTGCCTCATTTACATAAGTGTCCCATATAATGTTGTCTGTGATAGATACTTCATGATTCAGAATTATGCTAATGATACCCTAATTGCGGCTGACCTGAAAATCTCCCCAGTTTGTCGAAAGCATGTATAGATTCACTTAGGCTCCGAGATATGCAGCTGGCTCAAAATAAACCTACTACAGAGCAAAAGCCAAAAGACAGAAATTCTGGTTCTGTGCATCTCAAATTTTCTGAGGATTATTACAGTGTTTCCAACTATTCCAACACATAAGGATGATGGACGAAGGGCTGAAACTTTTCAAACACTCACCCCCAGTCACAGATCTGAGTTAGTCCATCCTTCATTTGCTCACCATGCGACCCCAATTTGGACCCAGCCATATGATTATTCATCATTATAACTAGAGGACTTTAATTCAATTTGAGACTTGGGTCAATTGCCTACTGCATGCAAATACTGGCTCTATTGCAAAGTTTTTATCTTAGGTGAAAAATGTGAATTCCCTTTTAACAGCTCATGACTTTGTATGAATAGTCATTTTCCAGGTGATTCTCCAGTGGCCAATTATTTTTGTTTTGGCCTTCTACCTGGTCCTATTAATTATATTTATGTATCTGCTTGGAAAGTTTCATTTTTTGCTATTAAAGAAAAAATGTCAGTATGATGCGAGAGATCATTATCCTTTTACTATGAAGGCATACTACATCAACGCTGGGTGATGGATCACTTCCCTTAGCAGCTGAATTATCTCATCTTTAACCACAAGACTAGACAGTTCCTATCCATATGCCTTGGATTCTAAATCAAAAGGAGCTATTGTTTTACAGTGTAATATTCTAACTCAATCAGTTGTAGACTGAAGGTGTTTACTCATGAGGATCCTTTCTTTCATAAGGTTAATTCTGCAAAAGGTTGCCACAAGATCGATTGGTTTGATAGAGCTTGTTAAATTGAAAAGGATAAAAAAAATTAAGAAAAGAAACCTAATGAAACAAGCATTGGCAACCCGAAGAGATCTGGTGTTGGGTACCAGCTTTTTGGATTTGTCAATGCTTGTTTTGTTATGTCATGGTTTTAAAAATACTTTATTGCTGCGGGAGCTGCTAAGCCGTCATCAATCTAAAACATTAGCTAAAAGCAAAAACATTTTTTGGTCAGAAGAAAATACACATTTCCATTGTAGTCCCAAGCACTTAAGGGAACTAATCTGTGTATGAAGGTGCACCATATGAAAGAATGCTCACAGTGAAGGTAGCCAATGGCTGAAAACTGGGCTAAATCACTGACCAATGCTGTATGATCTAGTGGTTTGAAGAAAATGTGCATGACACAGTAACAGACCAATGCATGAAGCTGGGTGGTTGCAAGCCCTATCAGTATATGATGTGTATCATTTCAATACAATTAAAAAGTCTTGACTAACACCAGACCTAAAAGGGGGGGGAGGGGCAGAAAAAAAGGATATATGAAACAAATTAATTTCAATAAATAGCTCCCAATGGCTGAAGCCCAATCTTCACAGGAACCAAAAATATTTTTGAGCCTGTTTTGCAAAGGTTCCTCTAACAACGAACCTCATCCAATAAATATAATTTCGGCGGAAGACTGGGTAATTTATTTGGGTGACCTTTGTGGATGTAACGCTATGCAGTCTACACAACACAAATGATTTACCAGTTGTTCTCTTTTCCATAAACATAGTTGAAAATGCTATGAAACTATTAAGTCTCACAAGAGCAGTTGGCCCAGATATTCTCCAAATCTTAACTCATGACACCTAATTTGAAATGGTGGCTTACCCAATTTCTTCCTCATTTAAATGTGGTAATTTGCCTGGTTCTTGGAGAAAGCTGTGATCAAACTAACTAATTTAGCCCCCTTGGTTTGGTAACTAATATGATACTATTAAAAAATCGCCTATGGCAAGGCTATGTTCTTGCTCTCTTTTACAGAGCACTACTTCTTTTTCACCAAAGATAGGTGGGGCTTATAATCCTTGCCTTCTTTTTGCAGATAATCTGCCTCTTTTAGATAGACCTCCTACAGGCCTATAAAAAAATATATCAGCCCTGCCCGACTACTGTGGCAAATTATTTCTAATTTTAAGGACAAAACTAAGATACGCGTGTTTAGCAAGAAACTCAAGCTTTTCAATGTGGTATTTAGATCCAATATAGATCCAGGAGGTAGGTATGTATAAATTATCTTGGTTTACATTTTTCATTCATCTCTTCGAAGGGATTCACATTGTGATCAACTTAAAAGAAGAGCCAGCATAACAATAAGCAGTCTTTAAAAATACTCAACTCGCTTTAGAAGGCTTTTGAAAGCAAGATTCCACCTCAGGCTTTATATGGGTCTAAGCTTTTGATTTTGAATGGCAGTGTTTCTTGGGAGCATGTAGGAATACATCTCTTGGAGAAAAAATGTTTATGTTTGTCTTTGTGTGCCATGATTCATGCTATAAGACTGGAGCTCACATCCAGGCCTGGTGGTTTGTAGCAGCAAAAAAAAAACTTTATTGACATCTACATTTCTTATCACAGAGTAATCACCATAAAATATGAGCTGGAATGAACTGAAGAACAGTGATATCACACAGGTAAGTGAAACCAGAAAACACATTGCTCTAATCAAGGTGCATTTTAATGATGATAACATAATACCTCTATCACAGTGGAGTTTATTTAAGATGAAAGTGACAAAGACAGCCGTAAATCGTTTAACAAAGATTCATAAATTTGATCTTGAAAACATGCTCAGTGAGTTTAATAACCAACACCCTGAGAAAAGATACTTTGTTTAATTATACACATCAGACCCAGCACTCATATGGGTTCCATATCATGATGAAAAATTCAACAAAGTCTAATTCCAAAGTTATGGATGGCACAGATTCTCAACACTTTCTTCTCAGTGGAGCAAATTCTTTATTCATAAATGTTCATAAAAAACATCTTCCTCTATAGTTCATGATAGCCATAATAACTGCAATTTGTGGTAGCCATAGTAGCCTTGGGTTGGTCTTCAAGACTGGTGCACAATTTGTATGGGGGTAATTCAAAAGATATTTATTCATCAGTTTGGTTAGGTGCTGCATTGATCGCCTTGGTCCTTCTTTTGATGTGATTGAGTTTGTTTAATTATATTTAATTCCTCCCAGACCAGAGGATGTGTTATCAAATATTCAAGTTTAGAAATGGACGAAATACCCTTTATCTGATTCCCTGGGCTGTACCTAATTTGACTTTTTCAGGTGGTTTATGGTGGTGCGCATTTCAGTCGAAATGTACTTGTACTCATATTTTACTACATTGTTTTCTTTTTATTGCATGTCATCGTCGCTTCTTAAAACCTATTTTTATCAAATACAGTGCTTTAACTCACCTTCGAGGCAAAATATTATTAGCCAAGATGAGCTTTATGGATGTCGCAATAGCCTTCTTGCTATGCAAAAGGAACGTGCATTATGAAATTATTGTTTTCTGGTATTGTGTATAATTGTAATACTTTTGTATAATAAATATATGTATTTTATACTATGATGTCTAGATAACTAAAGAATATTAAACAAATAAACTACTAACATAATTATGCCAATTGCGCACCACATTAGTGTCAAATAACAACAGTGAAGAGAAAACACCATCTCTCAGCACACCACCTCACAGCATGGCAGTCAGGTGAGTGGAGGGTGGGATTTAGTACAGAGATGTCAACACTTAACTTCCCAAAGGGGAGTCTGGTTGCAGGAGTAATTCTGGTTCTTGTGATACAGAAAATGTGCAAAATGTCCTAACAATGGTTGGTTCACTTTAGAGTAGGTCTTCCCCATTTCCGCAGACTCAAAGCAGAGTTCCAAGCAAAGATCATGCTTAGAAAACTGTATGCTACCCCTCAACAAGATCAAGTGGCTTTTGATCTGTAAAACAGTCTCTTTATAGAATGTGTCAGAAGAATAACGGTGGGCCTTGATATCAAACCCTTAAAAAAATAAAAATGAAGGGGGTAGCAGTGTTCCTAAATATGCAAAGGTATTAATCAGAAATTGCCTTTGTATTTAAATTAAGAGATTTTGTGGGAAAGAAATGGAGGAAAAACAGAGGGGTGGGCTTACACATCTCAAGCCAAGCCCTTTGGCTTCACATTGGATGCTTATCTCTCATCAAAATAACGATGACAAATACTAGCAAAACTGAACTCTACTACTTTATAGAGTTAAAATAGCTTTATCACATGGGAACATTTCAGGTCAGTGGTTTAAACAGAGGTGCAACCTGGCGGAGATCAAGGAAATGTCTTCCTTAACGCTTTTCCAAAACTCCCGTTAACTCAGGTCAAAGCCTTTTACTCCTAACCACTCGCTGATGATGTTTCTAAACAACACCCCTGTTCCTATTTGTCCTCATGGTCAAACTTTGTTGTCTTTCCTGGAAATCATAAATAATCTGAGGATGGATGAAAAATGCCCCAAGTGATTCTTTTAGGACAACCACCTTATCTAAAGAACAAAGTTGTTGTTGCTGGCAGCTGTAGAGCAACTACTCTTGACATTCCCACGGCGCTAAGAAAATGACAGCACTGAAGCAAGCTTTTTCCTGAAACCCCGAAGAATCATTCACACTCCCCATGATAAAATGATCATCAGAAACCTGTTGTAAATCCACCTGACCTAATCGCCTTCCATATGGATTCAACACAAATACAAGGTCTTCTGGGACATAATCACGGTGCATAGAGAAAGGAAATTGTATTTCCAGTTTCGCATAGGTACTTTGCCACCAAGATCACTTATCAGTCGCTGGTCACCTGAGGGGACATTCACTTGCCCAACTTGTAAAGCAGCTATTCAAAATATCCCTCATGTTTTATTTGTTTGCCCTGCCTACGCTGCCTCTCATAGGAAATGGTTGGCCCCTGCCTGTAGATTGTTGGGAGTCAGTAGGTCCGATACAGCCCCTTGAATTCTTAGATCAAACTCTTGTTCGACTCTGGTAATCCCTGTTGCCAAGTTCCTTGGGGCAAGTTGGATTCTTAGAGAACATTTTTTATCTGTATGATGGTTTTAGTAACAATGTGTCAAAATTGCTCTAGAAGAGCACTTAGGTGTTAGCCCTTTATATGTACTGTATATATTTTATTTATTTACTGTGTATTTATTTGTCATTGCTATGTGCTTTTATGGCCCTTGTGGTTGAAATAAATTTATTTGATGATGATGATTCAACACCATGTACAAATACCCCATCACCATCCTTTGCTATGATTTCACTGTGTCATACAATGCACTTTGTTGCTCAGGTGGCTATATCCACACTATTCAATTTTGTAAATAAGAATGGACACGCACAAGACACTTGTGGGACTAAGCTTAAGAGTACAGGTTTATTCTTGCTTCCTAACAAAAGCCCGCTGGGCCCTGCACAGGGGATTTAAGCATATGGATTATCAGAGGGCTTTGCATGCTCCACCCAACATACTGTCCCAAGGAGGACCAGCATTCATAAGGTAGCCCTGTCCTTTTTTTACCTAATTTAAATCACATATCTAATAGTGTAGTGCCCTTCTATGAAAGACCAGGGTTAGATTAAAATCCAGTGGCAGGACTGCTGCCTTCTATTCTGTGAGATAGCTCAGAAGGGTGAAGTACAAACTGGCAAATTCCCAGTTTAACTTTTATCCATCCATGGCCAAAAGAATAAGAGCCGTCAACACTGTAAAATAGTATTACTCACTGTTCCAAACTTCATTTACAGAGCCCTATTGGGTTTCAGCTACCAGATGCAAAATAGTGGTGTGGACCCAAAACAGCAACAACCACTAAACCAGTATATGTTAGGAAATAACTCATCTCTACTAGTGTCCTGGTTGTTTATCAAATTACCCTGGCTATGTTTCACTTTTGTTGACTCTCTCTTACTGTCTCTCACACACAGAGACACATGGGACCTGATTTAGGCTTTGGCGGATGGGTTAATCCGTCGCAACGTGATGGATCTCCCATCGGTCAAATTACAATCTCCATAGGATATAATAGGATCGTAATATGGCGGGCGGGATATCCGTCATGTTTGTGACAGAGTAACCCCCTCCAGCAAACTCTAAATCAGATCCATAGTCTCTCTATTTCTAAAGGGTAATCTAATGTTAATGCTATTCAGTACAGACATATATTAGGCATGCGTGCACCCTTTAATATTTTGATCCATCTCTACAGCTTTTTGCCTATAAATTTGAAGGAAATCCCCTGTTGTTGGGGATCTGAAGTTGGACAGAGTTTCCAGGATGCAGATTTACATGGATAAAGTAGCCCTCTAACCTACTGAATATTTGGGAAGGGTGATCAGTATTACAGAACACTCAAGGACACTGGACTAACGGATCAATACATCAAAACAGATGTGATACTACTGAACTTTAATGGAGCTATGCTGTCAGAATAACTTCAAGACAAGAATATTCTAAACCAATGAGATATCTAGGTGTTATGGTCAATACACAATCACAGTACCTGTAAAAATTAAATTATAAAACCTACTTTGGAAAACTATAGAAGGAATTAGCAACCTAGTATTCAGCTCCTCCTTCTATCTCCGGTAGGTCAGATCAAACTAATACAAATCGTTATGCCCCTTTCTGCCTTTTTCTTTTTCAAGCATTTCCCATATACTCAAATTGATTTTTACTTTTGTAAACTAAATCAAGTAATAGGGACCTTCATTTGGGCTGGAAAGGATAGACGTGTAAGCAGACAAAAACTTACTAGAGCTTTCAGCAAAGGTGGCAGCATTCTTCTGAAGAAGAAAGGCTATTTCTGGGCTACAACTGCACAGATTTTAAAAAGATTACTATTTTCAATGTCTCTGGAACTGTTCAATTGTGTGATAACAAATCAGATGGCTCAGGAGAACAATCCCTTTTGGGTTTTCGTCTCTTTTCCAAAGTCCCAGGGTTTACATAAAGGTTACATTTTAAGTGTTATCAGACAGCTACAAGATTTATGCCTGATTAGACAGAAAACTTAAATTGAAAAACAGATATAACAGATTCTGGCTTTGAGGCCAGGGCTAAGAGTGGTGTTTCAAGCTTAGGCAAACACAGGAAAGTGGCAGCCCAAATTCATTTTGACTGTTCAAGAGCATTATGGGGCCCCAACACGTCTGTTTTTAAAAATATTTACAATTAGGAAGTTATTTTGACGTGAATAATGAGATTGGGGCGAATGTTAACATTTGTATCTGCTTTTTGAAACAAATTTAGGAAAGACAGTTTTTCTGAGACCTGTGAGTGCTTAAACTCATATTTTAAAGACATTTGTATGGACATAATACATAAGTGGGAGGCGAAGGCTGGAATCAGCACTTCTGAGGAAGAATGGCTCTGTCACTCCAGGACATCCATCTGATCATTATGGGGCCTAGTCACAAACTGCATTCTGTAGTATGTATAATAAATAATAATAAAAATAATAAAAGGATTTATAAAGCACGTAGTTACCTCGTAGCAGGTGTCCCAGTGCTATAAGAGACAGTTCAGCTAAGCCTTGCCAATCCACCTTTGCTAAGTTACTACTTTCACCTGAATAACCATGTTTTCAAATTCTTTCCAAAGATTGATTTGGAGGGCTTTTTCCTGAGAAATAGAGGGAGGGAATTCTACCCTCTTGCCGCCAAAACACCAAAGTAAGTACCACCAGTACGCACCTTTTCAGGCAGGTTTGTGAGACCGCTAGATATATTGTGTTGCAATAATTCAGTTTCGAGATTACTAATGACTGGATTGCTGTCTTCCAAGCTGCCTCTGGGAGCAGGTCTAGGATTTTTTTAAGGATCTCAGTATCCCAAGGCATTGACCATCTAGGCTTGAAATTTGGTGCTCAAATGAAAGCTGTGAGTCAAACCAAATACCAAGGTTCCTTGCTTTAGACTTAGGAGTAGGCACTGGACCCAATGAGTCAGACCACCAGACAGAGGACCAGATTGAAGGTTGTTTGCCAAAGGTGATGACCTCAGTTTTCCCAGCATTCAATGTAAGACAACTAAGGCTCCTCCATTCAGCGACCATCGTCAGGCAAGCTCTCAAGCAAGTAGCCATGTTCTCGGCATCCTGGAAGAGTGTGATAATCAATTGTGTATCATTGGCATATGATACAATGTTAAAACCACATTGCTTGATGATAACAGCCAGGGGGCGCAAATAGAGGTTAAACAATGTGGGGCTCAGAGATGAGCTCTGAGGTACTCCCTGATGGAGTGGGAAGACCCTTGAATGGCAACATTTTGAGCCACCTGAAACATGCGATTTTGGAGAAAAGAGGCAATCCACCACAGGGCTTTGCCTCCTATCCCATTCTTCCATTGCAGCTCCAACAGCAGGCCATGACAGACCGTGTCAGAGGCTGCGCTGAGGTCCAACAGCAATAAAGCAGCCGTGTCTCCTCTATCCACTACCTGACGGATGGTCCCGGTGGCCAGAAGTAAGGCTGACTCAGTTCTGTACTGTGGTCGAAAACCAGTTTGGATCTTATGTCGAAGATCTCTTTCTTCCATGAAAAAAATAGAGTAACGATACTGGCCTAAGGTTTTCAGGTTTTGCTGGATCCAAAATATGTTTTTTCAGGAGAGGCACTACCGTAGCATGTTCCCATGCTTGAGAAAGGATCAGCCCTGCATTGAATGTTTTATTAAGTAGCTCCCTTAAAGAGGGAATCCATACCTCCACCCTCGCTCTAAGATAGCTGGGGAGGCAGGGTCAGTTGGGGCTCCTTTTTCACAGACCATACATGCTGGTCAGATCTTCCCTGGGAATAGGATAAAAATAAGAGAGGATAGGCTTATCATCAGCTGAAACATACCACACCTCAAGGCAGGGATCCCTCTTACCTCTGCAGGAAAGGAAGCATAAATCGCAGCCATCTTATCATGAAAATATTAGGCCAAGATATTACACTGCTTTACTGATGGCAGAGTCCCTGCTGATACGCACTCCGAGGTTAGCGACTTCACAATCGCGAAGAATTTGAAACAGGAGTTTTGCGTGGTTTCAATCTTGGTAGCATAGTATTCCTGACGCATGAGTTTAATCTGCCTAGGATACTGTTGCAGAGCATTCAGATATGTGGCTTTCTTGAAAGGCTCATGGTTACTGCACCAGATTCGTTTACACTACGTTTTCTGTGCCGCTAGATCCTCATTAAACCATGCCACTGATGACCTTAATCTTTCCATTGTCCGCTTTAACTGTGGTGCAACATCATCCTGAGCTTCCTTTAACCATTTTGTCAGTTGTGAGTCAGCTCTGTCCACACAGTCATCTAATATGGTGCATTTCGCTTCAAGGGCTTGAGAGGAGGCACTTTGGGTCACCTTAGCCCATTTCTTTGTCATCTGATTGTCCGTAGACCAGTGACATGAACGATGATAGTGAGTGAATGTGGAAAGGGATTGCAAAGTGGTCTGTCCACAGCAGGGGGAGAGGAGGGTCCACCTTTAGCTCAGCTAAATTGCAAAAAATGGGGTCTAAAATATGACCCAGATAGTGTATAGGAGCATGAACCAAATGAGTCAGTTGCAAAGCCTCTAAATCAGCCATCAAAGCGGTTCCTTATTGGCAGCCCCCGTCATTCAAATGAAGGTTGAGATCTCCAATGACTGTGAAATTTGCGTACCTCAAAACATAGGCCAGTAAAATATCAGCAAGAGGGATCTCAAAGTCTGAAACTGGATCTGGGGGTTGGAATATCAGAAAGCCTGCTACTGAAAAAGAACCAGATAAAGCCAGCCAAAGAAGGGCAGTTTCACAGCCTACAATCCCTACCTGTGTGAAAGTGCACCCTAATGTTTGCTTAAATATAATAGCAATCACACCCCCCTCTTTATATTGCTCTGTCCCGCCTAACCATTGCATATCCCAGCGGTAAGACTGTAAGCATGTCAGGAGATGACGAGTCTGTCAGCCACGTCTCAGTTTAAAAAATGGCAACCGAAGCCCGATAAATGAGAAAATCGTAAACCCCTAGTTTGTGTTTGGCCAAAGAACTGTAATTTATGGAATAAAATAGTGCTGTGTGTGAGGGGTTAAGTGCCTTGGGCCCCATCTCTGTAGAATTACGTAATTCTCCGGGGCCAATACTTTTAAATTCAACATGGAAAAGTGCAATGGATCCTACCCTGGACTGGAGAGGTGTCCTTGTCCCTGGCGCAGTTCGGGTGTGGACGGGCTTGCCTTTGGCGCATCTTCAGCCAATGCACATTCCAACCAGTGTTACCTTTTGACAGTATTGATGTGTTTGGCAGTACAGTATGCAAAGTGAAAAAGAGGGTTCAAGAAAATAGGAGAGGTATTCACAAGATGTGACAAGCAATACCCTGTAGCGGGGCACTTTAGGCAATTTCACAAAAATGCATCTGACCCATTGGAGTTCTTTGCTTTTGACTGTGTTCCGGTCAATATTCGGGGTGGCGATAGAGTTGACATTAAGAAGATTGGAATCCAGATATTTAATTGATTTTGGTACTCTCCATCCTGCAGGGCTTAATATGGACGAAGATTTAACCATGTATTGAGTTCAGTCATTGATATTGACATGTAATTTTGATTAGAACTGGATGTAATTTATAGTATGATTTTATCTGTCCTCTACCTCCCTGCTGGTGTTTTTAACAATACAATTTTTTCTTTGTGTTTCTGCATAGATATCACTGGGGTAACTGCGGAGTGGAAGCATGTGTCATTGACCTAAGACTGACTCTTTTGTTTAATATTTTATCTACACCTGTTAATGTAGCCCGGGATGATGTGTTGTTAGTGGGACGGTCACGAATGTTTAGTTTTGTGTGTGAGGGGATTAGTATGTCAATATGTGTCGGGATTTAGAACTCATGATAGCAGCCTACTTAGGCACAATTTATGTGTTTTTTCTGGGGGGGTTTCGCGCAGCCAATTCAATTTTCCTTTGGTACCATATTGGATGCACTAATTGGAACACAAGATGAGCAAGGTGAAGCCCCATTGATACACTTGTCAGATTTAGTATTGTCACTATGTTTGTTGACCTTCACGCTGATATACCTCCATGGCACTTCCTAGTTTCCCTGTTTATTTTCCCGTGGGGAAAGAATGGTGTAGCTTATACCCATTTATCATAGGCAGTTACTCAGCGGAATTTTGATGTCTTCAATGCTTTTCATTTTTTTTCAGGCGATATTTATTTAATTCATTTTTTTATATTATTTCCATTGTCACCAGGCAATATTGCTTTGTGTATTACTGAGAAACCCTATTATATAGTCTTCTAAGGGAGCCAGTCCTGTCTGGTTACCTGGTGCATATTGGGGCTGTTTGCCATTGGGCAGCCCTAACAAGTGCTTCTACACTTGGTTTGTCTCCTACACCGATTCAACATGGAGCTAATTGGGACTCCACAGATTTCAGTTATGCTTGATGAAGTGAGGCTCATGCACTGTCATGCCTATTTATCCTGGCATGGTTTATAGGGATGAAGAGCTTATGTTACTACACTATTGCATTATCATTTGCGGTCTGGGTGTGAAGTATGATTATGCTTTTAGAACATGAACTGTGGTAACTGTATCTTCACAAAGTGTGGGTACACTTTCTCAGGCTGTTGGCAGTGCCTCCGCAATGCTTCTTTTATGTTTTGTAATTGCACACCATGATTTAAACACATTTGTTTGTCATAGTATTTCACCAGTGATCAAGACAAGGGATCTTGTAGAAAAGAAAATCTCCGTATTCTTTGGTTAGTCATAATAAAATAAGTTTAATTACTGCAACCCGGAGTGTGTGTTGTTCAAGTCAGAAGGACGCCAGTGTGGATATATATATATATATATATATATATATATAAAATTATTATTTTTTTTTTTTTTAAGTTGTCCACATGACTCCTTGTATGGCCTCCATTCACACAGAGGTGTGATAACAGCCAAGAGAGCCACACTCTGCAACAATACAATACTTTACAAAAATAAGGTTGTCCCATGAACACATGAAGGTGCAGCACACGTTTATTGCCAATATTCACAGTTCATGCACATGCCGCTCGGGTGTTGCGTGGTGCTGGGTCTGGCACCCGGCCTGGAATACAAAGAACTCTGTATACACCGTATAACACACGTCTGCTCTAAGCAGCGTCAGGATTGGCCGAAGGGAAGGCTGGGAGCCTGTGTCTGCCTGAGGAGAGGAGCGGGGCGTGTCGCCGGGATGGTAAGTGTTCATTTTTTTTTTAATTACATTTTAGACTCCCCCTCGCCCCCCGTCCCGCGCGCCGCACCTGTCCTGCTCCTTACGAGCGAAGTGAGCCGTGACTGAGTCCTGGTATATCCCTCTAGCAGGTCAAAGTAGAATGAATTGTGAAATGAGGCGATAAGGCTGTCCTACAGGTAGATGAGGATGAACCTATATAGTTGCACTTCCGATAATACACAGAAAATTGCATATCGATTTTATCAAACTGCTCTGTCTAATTCGTGAAAGCAGGAATATCTCTGTCAGTTAAATATTACTGTTAAGCTGGCAGAGTAGAGGCACTATGTCTGGAACAAACAAAGCTAGTAAAATGCAAGTGGTATATTTTCTGAACATCAGAAATGTATGTGTTTGTGTGTGTGTCCTGGTATGCAGTTCTCCTGTCACACAGTTATTCTTTCCGAAAGAGCTCTGAGTACTGATCCTTGCTTAAACAAGATAAACTTCCTCTCCTGAGTGCAATGCAAAGCATCTTTCAACTTCACACACAGCGCACAGAAAGGGGGATAAAGTACTATGAATCCAACGCCACTAGCCAGAATTAGGAAAGGCATGCCATTCATTATGTACGCAATGATGTTACTAAGGTGTTTTACTCAACAGACCTCCGTGAAAGAAGGAGGATGGTTAGGGTTTGGCGTCACAAGGAAAACAGCAATATCAATCACAAAATACACACAAAAAAACAAGCACTGGCAATGCCAATGTGTCTTACCTTTGAAAAGCACTAGCCCATCTTTTGGCTTTGACAATGCTAAAACAAATAATAATGGTTGTGTAAAAAAAAGAAAACAGTCCCAGCATAATAATGTGTATTCATACACATATCACCATGCGTGCATGCACATGTATGCGTTATGATGCTCATGGAGGCCATTTATCGTGTCTGCTTTTAATTTACCATTGTAGGATGGTGGACTGTCATCCTGGAGTGGTAAATTTGCTTTTAAACGTGTGAGAAAGGGCATAACAGAGAAGAGCAGACTGATAACAAATTGCAGCTGCCGGGACTTCCAAAAAATTTACAATAAATAAAATTAAACAGGGGAGGAGCAACAGAGGAGCTGGGGGTCAGTCAAAGTAGTCCAGAGGTAAGAGCAACGGAGGAGCTGGCGAGGGTGAATCAGAGATGGATGGGGCTGGAAAACAATGGACAAACTGAAGTGGGGGCAACACTGACAGCACAGGAGGCAGTATGTGAGGTGGAAAAAGTGCATGGAAACAGAGAAAGAAAACACATGCACAGAAATCAAGTGCTAAAACAAACGGAAAAATGTAGTTCTCTGTTGTCAGCAGTGGAAGTATACAAGTCATCCAATCAAAAGGAGGGTAAAGCACCTAAGTTCCAGGGGAGGGATGGAAGCCACTGAATAACAAGCAACCATATGAGATTGACAAGAATGTCAGTCAACAATGAGGACTGGGCTGATGCAAAGCCCATCATAAGTATTTGTAATGTACACAACAGGTTTTGCAACACTGTAGTCAAGACTTAAAAACTGAAGAGAGAGACAGAGAAACAACACTTGCAATGCTCCAACTAGCTTAGCATAGAGCCTGAGATCCAGGGGCATCATCAATGATCGATTGAAACTTGTTGCTTACTAAAAAGTTCATCATAAGAATCTGGAAGTCAACCACAACACCAAGGACAGAAGATTTTTAGAGGATGCTACCAGGACCGCACAATTAATGTCGAAGACTAATGTGGAGCTTCTAGAGTACCTAGCTCTGAATCGGTGTATAAACGTTAAACCCTGCAATACTAAGGTATGCTAGGTAACACACTTGGGTAAACTGCTCCAGTTTGATTCTACAAAGGGTCATCTAGAAGTAACATTAATGTTGCTATAGTTAATATAATGATAGTAAGTTTAGTTTGAATGTGTGACAGCACAACGACAGATTACTGAACTTCATTTAATATGTATGGAGACAACTACTGCACTTTTTAAAGCTATACAGATTTGTTTCTTCATTGAAGCAATTCTGAATTGAACAGACCTACAGGGAGGCTCAGAGCCACATAAGGATGGATCTAACCCTGATTGTATTGGCTTGAGTTCTGAAAGATGCGCTTGCTACCGCAGACCATAACACAATAAGCAGGGCTTTAAGTGGGCCAAGTCCATCTGGGTCTCAGACCTAGTAGTAATTAAAAATGGACACTGAAAGGGGTCCCTATGGGGCCCTTAATTCAGGCCCTTAACCTGGTAACAATACTCATACATGTTTTAACAATGAATGTAAAACACTTTAAGGTAATCCATGTCACTGATTTAGTTCCTGTTTATATGTCATGGTCAATGTAATCTTGCATTCTTGTAGTGTTCGCTAATTCAAGGATGCTGTGTTTCTGTATTTTTTTATGTGTAGCACACTACTCTTATATAGCGCATTCCTTGAACTGAGTCACCTTCAGGTGTTCAGAACACATGATCATCCAATCCTTGGCCTCTCTGCAGAGCGCACAGGGCAATGGTCAGCTATGCCAGTTGCAATTGTGATCCTGTGTGAACAAGGTACACAGTTGCCAAAATACTGACAAGGTAAAAGTAAAAAAAATGCAGTGCTTACAGGCGAGCGAGTATGTTGAGTTTTTGGAGTCGGTGAAGGCGATACAAGGAAGTGCATTCAAGAGACAGTAAAAAGAGGATACGGAAGAGGAAGAAATAAAGTGTGAGATCTACAGATGGAGGAGATGTACATAGCAGAAGGGTGTCCATGTCTAGCAGAGTGAACATAATAGGAGTGACTGAGCCTCTCCGAAGACCACTACCGCTTCCTGCCACCGGCCTTCGTAATGTTTGATTCACAGTTTCACAATTTCAAAATTGAAACATTTTTAATATAATTTATTCACAACAAAATCACAGCTATTCATTTAATCTAAAGAGCTAACAACCTTCAGCAGTCAATAGACCTGGCTGGTTCTAATTGTATGTCAGTGGTTGTCATGTGTATATATATATATATATATATATATATATATATATATATATATATATATATAGGCGCAATCACAGAATGCTCAGAGAAGGACTAAAATACCCGTCAGGTGGCACTCTATGGAAATCATTGACATTTATTTTAGGTCTTTAAGCCACGGCCTAATTACATAGGTAACCTTCCTTTTAGAGACCCGCTACTTTTTCATCCCACTTAAATCCCTGCAGATAAGCAAGGATGACACCACAATAATGAGCAAATAAGATTCTTAACTAAACAGAAGAAACCTACGTATGACCATAGAGAGGGTCTGCCTAAGTCACTATGACACTTACTGAAAAGGGGCACCATATTTGTTTCAAAAGCAGCGAACGCGTCCTAGTTACTAGAGTTGAGTGCCAAAACACACCATGCCCCGAGTCCAGGACTCAGTTTCGTAATCTGCCCAAACTATCTGCAAAGCTTAGAAAATGGCCGAACGCCAGTGTAGAAACTCAACATTAGCATTTTCATCCACCAAGGACCTGGTCGGATAAGCTTTGCAGATATATTAAACTTGTTAAGAGGTTGTGTACTCGCTTGTGTTTGACGTTTCGGTTACATCACCGAGGGTGGTCGGGGTGGGGGTGCTTTAAATGTATGATCTTGTGCGCGGCAGTGGCGTGACGAAACTGGACCCCCCCCCAAAAAAAACGCCAGGTGCTGTGTTTGGGGCGGGGGGGGGGGGGGCTGAAGACCGCGGGGGCCTTTGTTACGCCACTGATGCGCAGTGAGCAAAGAAGAGAAAAACCGCTGATGACCCTCCTGTGAGATCTGCATTGCAGAAATCACAAAACACGCGCACGTCTTCTGCGAATGGGCCTTTCAGACTATTTGCTGAGCATACCACAAAGATGATCCAAGCTTCCTACGCCCTTAACTTCTGGGAGCTCCGGGCTAAAAATAACCATTTTCATTCCTGTTAAAACAACACGTCCTCTGAAATCAGCTCTAAACCTTAACAAAGGAGGAACCCGGAGCATCTCCCAAATTGCTATAAAAGTACCTAGATTAGCAGAGGTCGGCCACACGCAGCCCCGCCTGCTCTCTCATCCACATGTGGAACATTAAACGTGCGTGTGTGCCCTGCACCTGGGCTCAACGGGCGTGTGCCAAGGGAAAGGGATGGGTCCTGCCCAAAGCGGAACACGTAGCGTGGAGGTAAAACTGGAGTTGAAAAAGCGCAACACGGCACCCTGAGGAATCCGCATGGATAAGGCTGCCTTGCCCTGAAGCAAATATCACCAGCAGAGGTGTTTCGGATTAACAATGTTATCCAAAAAGAATGACTTCTAATCTTGTGGAACAAACCCTACATTTAGCTTTATTTTATGTTGCCATTTGTAAAGAGCACAGAATGCCATCAGTGTGGGCTTGCAATGGAGTCCGCTGCCTGGGGGTGCCTCAGTACACAAATCCTGGGTTTCCAGCCACGAGTGCGAGTCATCCTGCGCCGAGACCTTCTGGGGTTCACTGGTTGGTTAAAAAAAGGATATTAAAGAAGGCAGCATTTAATTACTAAAAGAAATGTCTGCAGTACTGTACACATTCACCTCAGTTGCGCAGACTTCTTCATCAGGACCAGACGGTCCTTCAGCAGTCGTGAGTTCATGGGATTAGCAGGAGGCGTTTGAAAATCTGAGGAGTTGTAAGTGTTGGGGTGACCGCCTTGCCAATGCTTGATCATGGACCCCTTAATGTCAGTAATCCCGCAAGGCTGCGTGTCATACATAACCAGTGTCATGGTTGAGGGTACTTTAGGATTTGACAAGCACTAGGCTTCCTTTGCTTAGATGCGCTGGGCGAGCTCTGCGCAGTTTGCTCGTGTATCGTCACATTTTCTATTTCTGAGCGACATCTCAGGTTTGCACTTCCAGTGTTACTTGGTGATCAGGGTTCTGCAAGAAGGTGTGGAATGTGTGTCCCGATTTTCTTTCCAAAGATGAGTTTTGTTCGGAAAACACCCGTCATACTGCGAAGTGAACCCATATGATCACACAGGGTTTGACATTGGGTTTCTGCGACGGAACTGCATGATGGAGTTTTTTCTTCTTTGCGTCTTGAGAAGATCAGCCAGGGTAGGGTCCTTTTAAAATGGTTGGATTAAATAAGTGTAATTACGTTAATGACGATCCGGAATCAGAAGTAGCAGGAGAAAATCCAGAGGCAAAGTTGGAAGAATTGGTCTCTTTACCAGAGCGATGGAGTATTTTGAGGTTGTAGTCGGACTCCCCACCTATCTTGCCCTCAGCTTATTGTATAAGAGTAAGGACAATGGGCGGGACCCTGGAAGCCAGCCTGTCCACGGGCTGAATGATGTCTTCCTTTAGAAGGTTTCGAATATGTTCCTCAATTTGTTTCTTAATGCTGAATGGTATGCAAAACAAGTGTTGGGGCAAAGAATTTGACTGTTTCATGTAAGTGTAATCTGATCTGTCAACTGGGTTTGCCCATGGCCTGAAATAAATTGAGAAAAGTTTCTCCACATCATCATCTTCTTCAGAGAACACCATGCCTATGATCCAGGTTAATACAGGTAGGGGTCCTATTTTGATTGCTGACTTGAAGCTCAGGAGACGCCCGATGCCAATTGCAATCATAATAAAGTTATTTGTAGAGCGCATGGTTACTCCAAACGTAGTATCCCCACTGTAATGGAGCAGCAGCCACACCCAAACCCTGATAACAGAAATACGACCTCTACGGTTGCCTAATAAGCCACGTCTTGAGTTTGTTATGGAAAGCTGCTTCAGAGCCTTCCGGTCTTCAGTCAATAGGCAAGGTGTTCCAAAATTTAGAGGCCAAGAAGCCGAAGGAGCTTCCCCCCCAGATGCACTTTGTTATACTGGGAATTGTAGGAAAGTGCCATCTTTCTAGCATAGTTACCCCCACGTTTTGCCTGATGTCAGTGTGTGTAGACTCTAGTTCACTGGATCCTGCTACTCAGGATCCCAATGTCTGTGCTCTCTCCTCTAAACTTGGTAGTCAGTAAGCCTTTTACACCCACAATTGGCATTCTGGTGCACCCATGTAAGTAAGTCCCTAGTATATGGTATGCTTAGGTACCCAGAGCATTGGTACACTAGGGTCTCTCATGGGCTGCAGCATATATTATGCCACCCAGAAGAGCCCATGCAAACTGTGTCCGCAGGCCTGCCATTGCAGCCTGCGTGAAATGGTGCATGCACCCCTTTCACTACCGAACCTGGTCAATGCACTTAGACATTATAAGTCACCCATCTGGTAGGCCCTTCAGCCAAGGGCAGGGTGCATGTCTCTAAGTGTGAAGGTACCCCTGCATGAGCAGAGTGCTCCTACAGACCCCAGGCCCATTCCTGAACTCTGTAAGTGCGGGAAAGCCATCTGAAGGTATGTAGTGGACACTGGTCAACACAAATGGTTCAAATACATTATGGCTTCTCCGAACCTATGCATGTTTGGTATCAAACATGTTGGAATCATGCAACTACACAGATTCCAGTGTTAGTTGCATGATACCATGTACTTTGGGGGTTCCTTAGAGGATCCCCCAATTCTGCCTGTGCAGCCATACAGGGTCTAGCTGCCAGCCCACCCTGCTGCTGACCCCAGACACTGTTCTGCCCTCCTGCTAGTGAGCCAGACTCAGGCCAGAGAGGCAGAACAAAGGATTTCCTGCAAAGGAGAGGTGTGACCACTTCCCCCTGTGTATTAGGTGTGTAAGGGCTGGGAGGAGTGGCGCCACCAGACTGCTTTGAATGGCACGTTTGGTGCCCTCCTTGCATATTCAGATTCACACCAGTTCAGGAACCCCCAGTTCCCTCTCTGGTGCGAAACTGCACAAAAGACACGGGAGTGAAGACCCCCTTTTCCAGCACCTCCCCTAGGGAGGTGCACAGAGCTCTGCCAGGTGGCCACTTGATTTTGCCATCTTGGAAATAAGATGTGCAGAGGCCCCTGGGAGCATCTGACTGGTTAAGCCAGGTAGATGACATCCCTGACCCCCCTCTGATAGGTGGGTCACTTCAGAGAGTGACCAACCCCCTTTTAGGGTTACTTAAGGGCTTCCTTGCGGGTAGGTCCTCGGATTCATCAAGCAGGACTCTCCAAGGAACTCTTTGCAAGACATCTGCTCCTGGCCTCTGGAGCCACTGCTGGTCTGCTTTGAAACCAAACAAGTCTGCCTCTGGTGAGAAGGCTTGCATTGCAACATTGTTTCTCCGGATCCTGCAGGAATTCTGCAACATCCAAGGCTGTGCATCCTCCAGGGTCACAAGGACTCTGTTTGCACCTGGAAGCACAAAGGAATCTCCCTTGGAGTAAAGGAATCACTCCCCTGTATCTGCAGGCACCTCAAGACAGCGTCGACCGGCTGGTGGGTTCTGCTGTCCCACGGACATCTGAAGACCCTGCTTCACAGGTGGTGAGCCTGTGGCCCTCTCTGGGTCCTGCTTGTCTTCTAGCCAACTTGGGAGACTGTGGGCCCCTGCTCCTGCCACTGGACTGGAACCCCTGTGCACAGCAACTGCTGCACTTGCCAAGGATTGTTGACTGTTCCTACAAGAGAGTTTCAGGTGCCAAGAAGCTCAGACCTCCAGCACTCTACAACGCGAAGATCAGCCCCTGTCCTGCAACTCCTGCGACGTGGGACTTCTGTTTTGTTGTGCTGGTAAGGCCCCCTTGTGATTCCATGAGTCCTCGTGGGGGCTCCATCGACTTCCGCTGGCCTTCTTGCGTGATGAAGGCCAGCCCTGACTCTCCCTCAAGGGTAGAGTCTCCTGGACTTTGCTGGTCTCCAAAACTTTGCAGCTCCTGCTTGCATTTGCCAGTGCTTGTTGGTGACCTGGCTGGTCACTGACCCTCCGGTGACCGTTGAGGGACAGTTCGTAGATGACTCCTGGGATCATCTGCTGCTCCTAGACCCCTGGAAGCTGGAAGAAGCTGGACTTCTTCTTCCACCGACTTGCAGGAACTTCACCTTCAGGAGGGTGGACATTGCCACTTGCACTACCGGGCACTTCCAAGGTGCTGGACTCTGGCCCCTTCTTTTGCAGGTCCTCCAAGTCCGGGTCGTGACAGCAGCTGGACAATCCGAGGCATCCACTGACTTCAGAGAGAGTCCCTTCTCCCCTTTGCACCCAAGTACCCTTGTGTAGGTACTCCGTCTCCTGGGCACCCTAGGGTGGGGGTCCTCTCCAGCCTTCCTCTTGTCTGCTGGTTTCTTAGGGGTCCACTGGGAACACTTGTGTGGTTCTTGCTTGTGAGTGAGTTACTGTATGACTACTGTGGTATTGCAAGTGCTTTACATTCCTCCTGGATAATCTTCAGCTGCTCACCTCAGCTACTCCTAAAGAGCTTTTGCTATCTGGACACCTATTCACTATCACTAAGGGTTGCCTGGACTCAGTATGGGGTGCCATACCATAGGCGTACACCATAAACTGAGTCAGTTCCAGCAGATCTATTAGGAGCATACCCTTTTATCAAGGAGTGGAGATAGCGAGGGCCTTTCCAATTTACGATTTTGTGACACAAGCACAAAGCCTTAAAGGGAACTCACTTACTTATAGGAAGGCAGTGTAGCCTGACAAGAGCAGTCCCAATAGGCACCCATCTGGGGATGTTACGCAAGAGGTGTGCCGCCCATTCTGCACTCTCTGGAGTTTAGCCAGTCTGCGTTGTGATACACCACATTACAGCAGTCCAGCCTCGAGAGGACTATGGCCTGAACAACAGATTTCGTGGATTCGACAGGGAGAAAACCTATGATTTTGCTCAGAATTTTCAGAATTCTGAAGCACTTTCCTGCCAAACAGGGAATCTGGCTTTCAAAGGATAGATTGGCATCTAACCAAACACTGAGATTTTTCACTTTGGACTGGAGCACCGGTACAGGCCATAGCACATCAGACCAAATTGAGGGCTGTCAGCCAACAAGCAATACCTTGGTTTTACCACAGCTGAGCATGAGGTAGCTCTGATACATCCACTCTGCAAGGTCAATCAGGCAAGATTTGAGCCAGGAGGCAGATAAGCCTCCATACTGGGAGAGAGGGATAATGAACTGCATGTCATCCGCGTATGATACAATTAAAACCATGACGCTCAATGACATCAGCAAGGAGGCGCATATACAGATTAAACAAAGTAGGGCTCAATGCCGAGTACCCCCTGCTGCAGCGGCACCACCTCCGAAGGAAACGGTTGTTGAATCACCTGAAAATACGATTCTGGAGGAAGGAAGCTGACCACCACAGAGCAAACTCCACAACTCCATTCTTCCACAACTGTTCCAGCAGCGTACTATAGGAGATGGTGTCAAAAGCAGCGCTTAGATCATCGTAATAGGTGCAGCAGTTTCCCCCCCCATCCGCTATCTGTCTCAACGATTCAGATGCTAACAACAGGGCTGATTCCGTGCTGAACTGTGGTCGGAAGCCTGAATGAATCTCATGTAAGAGCTCCTTTGATTCAATTAATTCCATCAGCACGTCATTCACCTGTGTTCAGCCACTTTGGCAAAGAAGGGAAAGAATTACATTGGCCTCAGTTTTACAAGTCTTGCTGGATCAAGGGAAGGTTTTATTAGCAATGGTAGCACAAGCACAATAGCCTGTTTCCAGCTCAAAGGAACTTGTCCTGATGTAAAAGACATATTAAGGAGGTCACATAACCCTGGAAGAATTGCCTCCTTGCCTCTCTCCAGGATTATGGGAGAGGCTGGGTCGTTAGGGGAGCCCGATTTCACCCTCCCCCATGAAGCATGTAATTGATCAGGATCAAGAGAATTAAACTCAGATAGTCCTGGGTTTAATCCATACATCAAGGCAGAGAGCTTTGGTCACCTTCTTAGGAAAGGAGTCATAGATACTAAGTACCATGTTACGGAAGAAGTGGGCGATCACATTACACCCATCCTCAGTAGGAGTAGTAGTTGCAGCAACCCACTCAAGGGACTATAATGTGTTAAGAATGGAGAATACTTCTGCAATTGTCCGATTTTATTGGCATAAAAGAGACATTGTGTTTTCCTGATCTGCTTGCGGTAGTCTCTTAAAGTTTTGCAACAGATAGCTTCCTCCTGCATGTTATGGTTGTGGCTCTAACGTCGCTCAAGGCGTTTTCAGGACTTTTTTAGCATCCAGAGTTATTTCTTAAACTATTCAGCTGAGGGTTTAAGATGCTTAACTGTATGGAACATCACTGGAGCAGTACGATCTAATACACCTGTTATCCAATTGTCTAACTGTGAGTTTGCCTCGTCCACATTTCCACATAGACTAGGGCGATTTACTGCAAGGCCTTCCAGAAAAGCTACAGGTGTGACCATCCTCCAGTTTTGTAATTTATTTTGCCTACATGTTTTCACACGTTGAAGGACTAAGGGCCAAAATCTGGAAAGGTATGGCACAATGATCTAACCAAATGAGGGGGGTGGGAGTATCTAACACCAGCCCAGAAAAGTTAGCGAAAATGGGATCTAACGTATGACCCATTTTATGTGTGGGTAGGTGAAGCAGTTGGACACATTGAAGAGCTTCCAAATCTTCTACCAGTGTGATAGCTGCTTTACACCTTGAATATTCTAAATGAAGATTACGGTCCCCTAAAACTAGAAAATGAGAATGACATAATAAAAAAGGAGGCAGGTTGTCTACCAAGGCAAAGACAAAATTTGAGGCTGGGCCTGGAGGGAGACAGACCAGGAAGTTGGCTAAGAAAAAGCTATCCGATAGAGTCAGGGAGAAGCTTCTTCATTGCCTGTAATATTATTTGCTGAAAATGTGCACTAGAAATTTTGCTTAAACATAATAGTGATCCCTTCCCCTGTGGAACTGCTGCTAAAATATCTGGTGCTGACAGTTCAGTGAGCCGTGTCTCAGATAGAAAGCGAGCGTCTGACCCTTAGTCTGTTAGAAGGTCAAAGACCTCAGTTGCATGCTTAACAAGGGTTCGAACAATTGAGCACATAACATCATGCCCTAACTGAATTGCACTGGCTTTCAGGCCCCCCCCACAGGCTTAGCGTCTGGCTCAGAACATAGGAAATGACACCTACTGCATCCCCTGGCACCCCCAGTGATATCTAGCATGTATCAGCAGTCCCCCGCGACGGTTGGGGCAAGATGCCTGATTTCGCTTGTTGTGTAGCATATGGGAGCTGCCACTGACTGACCACGGGTCCTGGCTCCTGGCGCCATCCAGGCGCAGAAGGGGCTTGCCTTAGGCATGCCTTTGGCATACCGGCGGAGCGATCGCTCCAGAGCTCCACTCAAATACTCTTGCTAACAACTAGACTGGCAACCACAAGCCAATGACTGTCGTCCCAGCACTCCAAGCTCCCTCTAACTAGCAAGTCCTGAAAGTAAAGTCAGAATGCTGCGCAAAACGAAAGTAAGATACAGGTCCCACAAAGATTAAAAAGCTAATGTACCCCACAAGTCCCCACTTGTCTAAGAAATTGACTTATTGTACGCTGTGCCGTCACGCCATAGCCCCACAAATACTCTTGCCAACATCTAGACCAGCAACCACCAACCAACAGCAGTCGGCCCATCACTCCATGCTCGCTCTAGCAGGTGAGTCATGATAGTAAAGTCAAAATGCGGCACAAAATAAAGGTAAGATACAGGTCCCACAAAGATTAAGCAGCTTTAATGAAATTTAAATCATTTTTTTTAAACAATTTTATTTTAAAAATATTTATCTAATGTGATACTATTCTATTTTAGCAATGATCATCTTTTTACTGGTTGTTGTTTTATTGTTTCAGGTGATATGGATTGTATTATGGTTTCTAACCAATGTAGGCCTTGATTGTTTCCAAAACGTTGTGCTTTTACAGGCAGCATTTTGTGCATTTACATAGTTTGGATAGTCTTTAGAGTGTTTTAGATTAGGGGTCGTTTTGGCTTAAATCATCATGAGTTATTTCACCCTTTTGCTACATTGTTAGTTTTTGATTCCTGGTTTAAAGTGCTGTCATAGATATTCCACCTGAGTACAGGGAACCTGGGTTGGTGCATGTGTCTGTATGTTCGAAATGATCTAAAAAGGAAATCAGTTTAAATTAAATGGGTTTGTGGAACTGCGAGTCAAAGAGTAGGTCATACTGCTTAGCTACCTCAACAGGAGGTACAAATGCTAAGGGAATTCAGTTTTTTATTCCAAAAGAAAATTGAGTACTGGTTGCTGTAAGAAACTGGATTGTTATTTGGGATAGGTGACTGCCCATTTCAGGGAATAATTATAACCCTGATAAGGGTGAAATCCTCCAAGTCACTAATTTAGCCTCTGCTCAAACTCTGGCAGCCTTGCCACAAAGCAGACAGACTTGACTTAGGGCAATGTGTAAAGAAGTCATGTAGTAACGAAACAATAATAAAGTCCAAATGCCAAACAATAAAAGTCCCAAACTGAATTTAAAAAAAAGAGCAAAATTTCATAAACGAAATGACACAAAAACAACAGAAATCCACTAAGGGGCCCACCAGTGTCTTCTTATAAGGGGCTCAGAGGTGTAGCTCTGCCTCTAGTGAGGCACCACTTTGTGGCCATTGCATCTGCCGCTAAAGATTTAACGGAGAAGCATTCATGAAAACACGGTCAGTGCACAGGCCAGCACTTTCTGCCTCCTTGCCACGCCCCTGATGACAGGGGAAAGAGGAGCGTGGCTGAGGCACGTCCCAGCTGCAACGCGCTGTTTCAAAATACAGCATAATGAAGCTGAATGTCAGGATTGCACAAGTGAGGAGTGTAATTCAAGTACAATGAGCAGTGTAATTCAAATACAATCTCCTCACACATGTAAAAAGCATTTTATTTAGCATACAAACTGAGCATGCACAATATACCTGGTACAATGTAGCTGTCTGTGGACACATCACTGCAGCCCTGAGTCCAATGAGAAGCCTCACATGCAGGAGTGACAGGATCCCAGGCACGACCCCAGCTCATGCAAGGGCTGTGCTTCCAGTCCCATCAAGCAGTTGGGAGAGGGTTTGAGGTGGGTCTCCCCTGTTTTTAAACCTGGCCTTGCTGCTATGTCCTGCTCCCTGTTAGGAATTATGGCTCGCTGGTTCTTATGACAATCACCTGATTCCTGCTCTGCTGCTGCCAAGGAGCTTCTATGTTGCCATCTAAGGATGCAAGTTACATAAAAACATGTTGTTTCTCTGTGCATGTGTGTGTATGTCAGAGTGTGTTTATAAGTGATTGACAGTAACTGAGATTGAATTAGAGTGTGTTTGTGGGAACTGAGTTGAAGAAAGTATATCAATAAGTTTTAGTTAGATCGAGGCAGTGATTGGAAGAGTCTGAGTGAGTTATAGGGAGTACGTGATTGGAGGTTGTGAGAGGGCGTGGAAGGTCATTAGGAGTACAGCTATCAATGGTGCAGCAGGTGCAATTGCACCAGGTTCCAGAGTGTGAAAGCGTGAGTGTGGGGGTTTGTGAGAGTGAGAACCAGGGAGTATGAGTATGTTTATGTGTGAGTAACTGTGAGTGAGGATGTATATGAGTGAGAGAGTTTGAGTTACAGCGAGAGAGGGGGAAGAGAGTGATTACGAGAGGGAGTATGGGCCACAGACTATGAGTGTGAGTAAGTAAAAGTGTATTTGTTTACATATGTATGACTGTGAGTCTGCCAATGGCCATGACATACTCAATATCATTCTGGGCTTATGGTGGCACCCAAGTTAGCATGCTGTGGTTAGCATACTGGAGATAATTCTTGCCATACAAAGGGTATCCATGTGAAAATGCAAGTCCTGACACACTAGAAGTAATTCTTGGCATGGACGCTGTGGAAAAATGCTAGCGCTTGCATTCTTGAGGAAATTCTTGGCATGGGGTACCTGTGCAAAATGCTTTTGCTGGAACTGTGGGGTTATTCTTGGCATAAGGGTGGGCACCTAAGGCACAATGCAAGGCCTGAAATATCTGACATAAAGGGGCACCTATAGCAAAATGCCGGTGCTGGTATACTGGAGATAATGTTTGGTCTTAAAGAAAGCTGTCCTGGCATATTGGGGCTGTGGGGTTGGGTGAGGGAAAATAAATGATGAGATAAAGCTGGAGGCAATTCTTGACATAGTGGCCATCCATGGAATATGAGCAATATCAGTGTCAAAACTCTGGTACTAAAATACTGTAGGTAATTATTGGCATCGGAGTACCTATAACAAAATGCTGGCATTGGCACAATTAACATAATTCTTAACATATGGGCAGCTCTCAAAGCAAATTTAGAAACATTTCGGTGAACTCCTGGCAAGTATTACAACCCACCACGTTTAAGTAGAAATAGCTGACAGTGCCAAAGATAGTCAATAGTCATTGTAGATCAAGACCTAGGCGCAATTTGAGGCTGACAGCAACAGTGCGTGGGTCAGATACACGACCAGGTTTGTCCCGATCAAAGATTTTACCTTCTGACTTAGTCTTTAAAGTCATAATCAACCAAAAGAGTACATTTCTAAAGCCCTCCAGGACCTTAGAGAAGGCACTTAAGAGACTTACAGGGCATGAGGCAGAGGCCAACAACAAGGATCAGTCCACGCCCTGTTGCCACTTTTCAGCTGGGCCCTTCCAGGAAAAGGCTTCTTGCAGTTTGTTGTCTCCCTGTAGCAACATAGGAGGCCACCTGACTGACCCCTGGAGTACACTTCTTTGTGGGTACAAAAAGGAGCTGGTCCAAATCTAAAGGGTTCTTCTCAGGTCATAGACAACAGGTTTATTCCTCTTCCGATCTTCTGTATGCCCAGAAGGTGTTTTGAAGAGAGTGTTTGCAGGAGCCATATTTATGCCTGGCACCTACTAGTGAAGGGGTGGCTTCTGGCTCCTTCCTAACCAATGGGGTAAACGTTTCCATAGATATCCCTACACACATTGTCAGTAGATCCTGTTTCCCTTCTCCAAACAGGCCCAAAATGCTATATATGTCTGAGCATTTTCAAGATTGTGAAAAATCTTCATCCAAACTAAACCATAGTTTAAAGGCTGGAGGTGTGTGCAGGGAGTGTAGTACAGTAGCCCTAGTGTCCTCCCACATCTAACACTAAAATCCAATTTGAAGCAGACACTGCACCTACAACAAACAAGAGACAGAACTCTGGAAACACAAAAGCAGGGTCCTCCAGCAATCAGACAGGAGATACACAAGGACTGTCCTGGCAGCCTGTTCTCTCCCTTTCAAGGATGCCACAACTGTTACATATGGCTCAAAAGCCCTGTCACGCAGGACTTGACAGTGTGGTGTCAGGGGATGTTTACAGCCCCACTCTGAATATTCTATTGAGCTTAGAGGAGTCATCTGCCCCCATTCAGGTCAGCCTATATTTTTTGCTCCTCAGAGGCATTTCACACCTTATTCACTACTATTCTATGTTAAACACAGGCTGAGAGCTAAGAGAGGCTTATGCTAGTTGCCCTTTTGACAGTTCAGGCAGATAAGAAGTAACTTTCAAAAAGTTACTTTTCTTAATATTTATTAAACCTTAGACTTCACTATTAAATTGGATATTTAATAACTATAAATAATAATGGTTTAATGATTTTGTGAACTAGTCATGTTCCTGAAATATACTACTACTATTTTAATCTATACCCTGGTTTCTAACGTAGGATAGCTAAGACTGCCACATTGCAAATAGCTGTAAAACCCTTTCCACTGTTTCTCCTATGTTTAAATGCCATGCACCATACTGTGTGGGCTACAAGGCTTACCCATGGGTGACTTATTAATATTTATAAGGGAGGTTTTTACCTGTCAAATAGGGTTATTTAACAGGTTAAACTTTACGTTTTACACTGAAGCAGTCGGGTGACAATAGTAGGTCTGAAGCTGTGTGTTCTTTTGTTACGCTAGTAGATGGCGCAATAAGTGCTGTGATCCACAGAATACAGCTAATTTTTCATGCCATAGGTGTATTTCTGCATCATATATTACAGCTTTATATAAAAGTTAAATATGTCAATAAGGGATTAGCCAGTTTCTCTGTTTTTTAGGGGTCATAGCACACACTGGGAACTGGACAGCAATTTCCCAGTGTGCAGAGTCTAAAAACCACCTCAGTGTGCAGAGTCAGAAAACCAGCAATAAAATAGGGTCCAGCAAAAAATCAGGGGTGACCACGCAGAAAAGGCTGACTTCCTACATTCGCGTAATCGATGCTTAGGGTGGACTTTTGTAAATGTCTGCATATGGTTCAATTGGAATAAAAATTAAAAAAAACTTGAGTTGTTGTTTCTAGGTATGCATTGAATACAATCCATATTCTTTATTCAAACGCCCTTACACTTTTCTATGGAAATAATTGTTAGTTTGTTTTTCCTTTAGTCATTGTTAGTAGTTCGTGATAGTTACTATTTTGTTTATTGGATATATTAGATTTGTTGACTGGCCATATTAGAAGGATTCTGCTGACGGTCCGCCATTGGCTGAGATGGGGGCACAGGGCGGGGCATGGCTACCTAAAGGAAGGCTCGAGTGGCTCAGCTCTTTACCGCAAAGTGTGGCGAGAGCCCGGAGGAAGGAAGAGGCAGTGCAGGTACTAGCTACGGTACAGTCCCCTTAACGAAGTAAGTCTGTGGGCAGGGGGTGACACTGGATGGCTCAACACAGCCTCTGTCTTGCCCGAGGAGGTGGCTCTGGTGGCTGATCACATATAATACGCTATGTTACTCTACATTATGACTACATGGGCGTGCCCTCTCCCCCTCCATGAGTAGCAGGTAGTTCCCTAAATAAGGGTGAGCTTACATCTAAGAATTATTACCTACAAAGTCTGATAGTTATCCTAATCTTTGCATGGCATTCCAATTTGGGGCACTGTACTACGCACTTATGCAATTGTTGATGGCAGATTACCGGCACAGGAGCTATCTATCCACATTTCAACATGAAGCGGTATTCCGATGTGGGGCACAGTACTATGCAACGATCAGTGTCATACTACCAGCACGCCGAGGAGCATTGCTTACTGTGAACTAGATGTGTTGCACTAGCACAGCGACTGTGTATGATGATTTAACTCACACTGGATGGATTGTCCTTTTCTATGTAATAGTAGGTGGTGAGTGTATAACTTGTGTTCTGGTGGAAGCAAACACACGCATACTGGACAAACGAAGAAGGCTGTTGGCCATTCTTGTAATTATGTGCACTTCTGTATATGAGCAAGTCTTTGCTGTGTCTGTGTTAAATGTTTTGTTTTTATTTTTCTATGCTTCGTTTGAGGTGGTGTACATGCTGTTATTGTTTCCTTCCCAGGACCACATTTGAGCTCCACAGACTCGTGAATAGGAGAGTTAGGTTTAAAAAAAAAATGTAGGTTAGCATGTGAATCCACGAGTATATGTGCATGTAGCCTATTGCACACACCTCCCAGGTACACTGCATTATATCTCTGGCCTGATGAAAGCCCAGGACCTTATAGGCCTTTGAAGGGGCCGAAACATGTCGACACTGATTAATATTTCAATTTGAACTGGGGTTCTAGGACCATAATATACCTAGAGATCCCCCAGTTGTGCTATATGTTAATCATACCTTCTGGCACCACGACACCTGCTGGTGACCAGTAAGGTTATTTTTATTTAGACCCCAGTAGGATCTATCCTAAGTGCTCCCACCAGCCGGTTAAGCCCACCCTGCGCTCTAGGAGCTAGGGTGGACCCGATGATGAAGCATGCCACTAGTAGAGTGGGTAAGGGTCACTAAAAAAAAGAAATAACTTCTTACTTCAAGGGGAAGAGAACCTAATTGTGATGAGCAGTCATAATTGTGACTGGTGACTAGGTCCAGGGTTACTTAGTTATTGTGATTGGTTACTGAATTGCAAGGGTGTATCCCTGGGTGGGGAGTGGACACCCCCTCCCAAAAAGATCCTTTCAGCCCTTTTGGGCTTGAGAACCAACTGAGTTGATTGTTTGTGATTTCTTAATGCTCTACGTATAATAACTGAGAAACTGCACAGACCTGGTTTTCGGGCAATAGTAAAGAGGCAATAGTAAGTGGTCAAGGTAGACCCTCGTGGGGGATTATCTACATGAGTAGGCTCACATCTTGGGTGCACTGTGAAAATGGTAAATGCAGCATCAGATGATATCCCTTGTATAGTACTTGCCTTTTCTTCTAATTTAGATGCATTTGTCTACAATGTATATTCGAGACCCACTGGCAGGAATCACCAACCGTCGACAAACTTGTCACCAATATGCAGCTTTACCGGCGGTGGTTTATAAAATTATTGGTGGTAATTTCAACTGCCAATATGAGCCTTTAGATGTGAGTTCAAACGATCTGTCCCAGGTGGAGGATAAGGTCTGGAACATCCCAGAGTTGACTTCATGCACCCATCAGGAGGTGGTCCCCCTTGGCAGCACAAATTACTGTCTTCAAGTTAAATCAATCAGTCCGTGCTTGCAATGGGAGAACCCCGTCAGATAAAAAGGGGAGTCCACCTTTAAGCGTAACCTGAGTACTAGCCTAACTGACTATATACTAGTAGATGTTTGACTCTCAAGTAGAGGGATCCATTACGAATTTTGGTTCCTTTACATTATTTTTAATGTGTGATATTTTGACTTTTATTATTTTTGTCATCGATATTGGTGCTTGTACAATATTTTTGTTAATTATATTTTTGTAGTTGATATTTTTTGTTAGTTGCACAGGGAGGTAAGAAAGCTGACATTGTGGTGATCAGAGATTTTGCAATAATACTTTTGAAGCATGATATTTTTTGTTTTTGATATTGTGACTTACAACCCATCGGATCTATAGTCCAGTTTTCAGACTGTCTCACTGATCTAAACAATGTGCACTAAAAAGAAGGCAAACCTCCTTAACACGACCCTCAGATAACTAAGTGTGTCAGCAACCATTCACATAATCTGCAGCCTTGATTAGATTAAGGGCTATTTAAAAACATAAAAGACTCGTCATTATAGTGAAAGGTGAAGATCTGAGGGCATGTGGTATAACCCGAGCTCCCCCTTGCAATATGGTGAAATTATGCCACTGACAGGAACACTGCAAGAGACCTAGTTCATGCTTTTCAGGAGGAATTGTTAATCGAAGGTGCACATTTGTGGGCTTTGCAGACTGTCGACCTATTTCTACATTAAACGTGTGCACTTTGTTGTCAGCACTACTTCAGCTCTGCACCAACCACACCCCAGGACGGACTCACCGGTAAAACTAACAGAGGATCATGGTGGATAATGCTCAACAAACTACCTGTGTGGTACCCCGTGGTGGATAATGCTCCACAAACTGCCTCTGTGGTACCCCATGGTGGATAATGCTCCACAAACTGCCTCTGTGGTACCCCATGGTAGATAATGCTCCACAAACTACCTCTGTGGTACCCCATGGTGGATAATGCTCCACAAACTACCTCTGTGGTACCCCATGGTGGATATGTTTCACCTTGAAAATCTCCCAAATAAGTAAAAATAAGAATAGTACATACTGTGTACTCGATCTGCCTTTATTGATGTGTGGTGATTTATGCGGCATTTATTGAAAACCCCATGTCGTTTAGTGACAGCAGTTTTGTGTATCCATGACCTGCTGAGGCCTAGACTGTACTTGCACTTCTGGCATATTCAGCCTCTGTTTTGTATGGACATTTGTAAGTGAGGATTCATAAGTGACAGCGTCTGGCAAATGCAAATCATCTGTATCCTTTTAATGTCCTCTCAATCGTTGCTGTCTATGGGGCGAGAATGTACAAAAGGGTTAAACTCTGGAGGAGTTGGCCTTCGACGCTCAGTGGCTCAGTGAGCTGAAGCGTTGGCTCAGTGAGTGCTTATTTTTTATGTATTTTCTCATTACTAAATATATTTTTGGGCGTGAAGACATTGGTTTTCTTTCACAATATGAAAGAGCAAAAGGAATACTCTATGCTTATTTGGAATGTAGGATTTTAACTGTAAGGATGACTAACAGTGAAGGCCCAGTGATCCTGTGGACACCCATGTCCCAAAAGTAAAACTGAATAGTCAAACAATTTCAACTACTTCATTTATGAGCAGTCTATAGCATTTTCTTCAAATGCTTGCTCACTTTTCAAATAAACCGTGTCCAATTCGAAATATAGAAACAAGCTAAAACTGATCCATGAGCATTTTTCAGTCATCAAATTATATTGCAAACAATGCAGGGCGGATGTGAATTGCGTCTAGAAGATGCACAGAACGCAGTACATAATCAGAATATTGTAATTTACACTTGAGTTTCAAGACCAGACCATTGGCTGAGTGACTTTCTAGTGCCCCTGTCCCTAAAGGCACCTTGGTATCAATCAATTATTTCCAGAGCGCACTACTCACCGGTAGGGTCTCAAGGCGCTAGGGAGGGTCCTCAGAGATCAGTTGAAGCGCCAGGTATATTATAGTCAAGTTAACAATTGGTGGACTTTATTCCTTATCATGACGGGAGCCTCACCAGATACTAGCTATTCTGGACTTTCCCACTACTCAGAGCATTACCGATTACCATGGTCGCCAATGTAGGAAAAAACGTAGACTGAAAGAAGTTGTATTTGGCTAAAGTTTTATTTATATTTCCAAGCTTTAATAAGTTAAAGCCGAAACATGATGGAATGCTTGTGACTTAGGCCACATCTCACATAGGAAGCCCAAGGAGGGTAAGTCCCATCTAGGATTGCTTATTGCGATGCGACTAGAAATACAGCAGATTTGCTACTTTCGGAGTAGGATACTGGTTTTCATATGGTGTTCCTCTCTTGTTAACATCATATCACTCCAGGCTGCAAACAAGTGAGCAATACGACCAAGTGGGTTCACTCCATGTGGTTTTCAATGCAAAGATACATGTAGTCCTCTCACAACTTTTAGATTTTGTCGAAAGCCTAGTCGGTAATAAAAACGTCTGCAGGTTTTGCAGCTTTCATTGCACAATATTTCAGCAATTTCTTCACAGACAAAATTTGCCTATCGGGCAGCTGCAAACTAAACAGATTACACAGTATTAGACTGTCCTTCATTCTACTTTTGTAACTTCCTCTGGAAGCCAATCTGTTCCTCTTTGGACTTCTTTGAAAATTCACCGTTTATGGCATTTATAGAGTGGTATGATTCCATTCGTATGGCTTTACTGTCTCTTTACAGGAACAACTGGTGACAATAGGGTTTGCAGTCATTCTACTGAAAAAGCATAGCATAATTTATTTCCTAAATCTAAAACAGGGCTTGACTTCCCAAATGGAAAAAGGCGAGGGGCGGTATAGACTGAAGAAAAGCACAGAATATGCAAGACATCCATTAGAGCTCTATGTAAGGAAGGAGCAATAAAACATGATTTTGGAACTAACTGAAAAAGCTACAGCAGATGTTTCTGCTGGCAAAATAGGACTCACAATAGACAGGATGCTATCAGGTTACTCTTTCTTCTGGGCACCTCATCCAAACCATGACCGCGTGGCCATCCAAGCCACCAGGACGCTCACAGGTCTACCGAGTAGCACAGTGAGGTCAGCAAAGACACTGGAAAGAGAAGGTGCTACTAGGGCGTCTTACATAGTGGGCAAACTGGAGACAATGTGATTAATATTACTGTAGAAGCCAACTCTTAGTGCATCATGAAGCCACAGGAAGAATTTTGGTGCCTTGCTAATACAGCAGATTGTTTGGTGGTGGATAGCAACCAGCCAGGGGGAGGAGCCTACAGTGAAACCGTTGAAGGATGCGATCTGTCAGAATAAAACATGGAGGAGGTCTAAGTACTTCTCATCAGACTCAGGGTTAGAGAATAGGCACACGTCAGTGGTGGAACTGTGGGGGTTCACTGCTATGATCAGGTCATCCTGACGGATAAAAAAACAACAGATCCTACCCACAATGGAGGCTTCATTCAAAGATTATTCTGAAATGTATTTCAACTGTATGATAACAGTTTACTTCTCTTATGTGCTAGAAAACCATGAGGGGAGCTCATGGCGGCAGGTAGCTAATGTCTGTTGTCTCCCTCTTTTGGAAATGTGTGGTTCATAGGGGCAAGAATGCACTTGGGGAAGGTGAGTATGTGTACGACTAATTTGTGAGTTGCTGCAGTGCTTGGGTTTGAAACGGAATTCCAAGGGAATATGTCAGGTTCGTTTTGTGAGAGCTTTTGCCTTTTACCAGCAGGATAATATCACCTTCGCACTCTTCCTTACACTAATAGCAAGTGTTTCGCCATGTGGTTTTCCATGCACCAAGGTGAGATTATTTTCCAGTAAAATACACACAGTTTGCTTGATTCATGGGGGATGAAAGTTCCAGTGAGGAATTTCGTGCAACGCATTCCCTCTCTCAATGTGTGGATATAATTTGTTTATAAGACGCAAAGTGCACAGGCCAGAGAGAGAGACATTTTTCAAGAAGCTCTTTGACAATCATCCTCCCAAGTGTGTGACGCTACATGTCCTGCCAGCTTTACAGAGCATATTCTGAAGAATAAAGGCCTAATTTAGAGTTTCCTGGACGGGTTAGTTCATCATAAATTTGACAAACGTGATGCGTATCCTGTCTGCCTTACTACTTGTGCATTATATCCTAAGGTACTTGTAATAAAGTGGACAGGATATCCACCATGTTTATGGTGGCATAACCCGTCCGCCAAACTCTAAATCAGGTCCTAGGTCAGCAGTCAATTGAAAGTCTATATTCAAACGGTCTGGTAAAAGGAGACTTCTGCCAAGGGTAGTAGCTTTAGGAAAGAAACTGCAAACAGGTATTAGGGCATAGAGTCCTCTAGCAAAAAAAGAAAGAGCCCTGAAATGGATTTGGGCTAATGACAGAATTCTTAATAAGTTGAGAAGGTAGCCTGAAGTTGAATAGTTGGGATGCTGAACTTGTGTGTTGACAGCACCATCACCGTTTTCATAGGTGAAGAGGCTACCAGGACGGGTGGCACTGAGATCAGGAGAGCTACAGGGGGTTGGGCTGATGGGGGCTGCTGGGTAATGGGGGATGTAGGCAAGTTTGTGGTCCTGGTTTGCTGCTCTCTAGTACTTGCCGTTCTGTGGATGGACTGGGTGCTTAGAAGGTGTGAATCTAACTGTTTTCTGTTTTCAACAACTTATTGGTTTGGAATGAGTGTGGTGGTTCGGATGGACTGATTGTGGTGTCGCTCTTGTCTGTTCACGGTAGTGCTCTGTTGGGAAGCTGTTGGCAGAGATGGGGCTGAGGGTAGGGAGTTCTTTGGGGTGGCATGACCTCATGGACGCAGTTTTAGGTAGTGGTATTTGTATTGTTTTTAATGAAGCACTGGTTGTATGTTGTATGCACCGTGTTTAGTCTTCGCCTTTCTAAGTGCACTTACACATTCTAGAGGTCTAACACAGTCATTATCTTTGAAGCGATCTTAGGTGGACCTCAGGTGGTTTGTGTTATACGTAAGGTGTATGTAAACAATGTCATTTTGAATTGGCAATTGATCACATATAAAAACCCTGAAAAACAGTTTGTGAGACATCATGGGTGACAGCACATCCAAGGATTAAACTACATATTTACTTCTTTGCAAGTGGCATACTTCCTGATGAGATGCAGAGACAAGGGGAAGAGAGAGAGTAAGTCATGAGGGAAAGCAATAGCTAGTTTTAGGTCTGCAATACTCCGCAGAGGGATACCGATGTTCTAAGGGCCAGACACGAAGACCTCATAATTGTGCAAGGTTAGTCCCACAAACCCCGCATAAATAACAGAAAATTTGCACTGGAGAAGAGGTCAATCAATAAGTCAATGAATCCTGTTGGGGTTCTGCATGATAACTGCTTACTCCTGACTGCATCCCATACCAAAGAGAGGCATCGCTGTGGTATGAGATGCGGTCGGAAATTACCTATTATCATGCTGTGGTGCTACAATAATCAACCATTTTTATCTTGAATTTAGCAACAATTCTTGAATCATTCGGAACATGCTTGTTATATTATATGAAAGGCCCTGATGAAGCGACTACGTCACGAAACACGTGTCAGCCCTTTTTAGTGTTTGATTAAAAGTATTTTAAAAAGTCTTTGGTATACAAAACAGCAACAGAATTAATTGACTTATTGACTGAGCTCATCTCCAGTGCAAAATTTAGGTGTGCAATAGTTTAGGTCTTTGATCCACAGATGGACAGCTAGCAGAGCTGCTGGGAAATACAGCGCAAACGTCCTACTAAGCTGACAGACTGAAATTTAAATGGGATGCCAGGAATTTGGAAGATGAAAGTATATTAAGATGAAGCAATGCAGCTTGCAGGAAGAGTGTTCTTTCCTGCCATTAGAGAGCAGTGATTGTATCTCAATGTTAAACTGTGTCACCGTATCCTATTCTACTACTAACAGCCACATACAGGTCTTCTAACACTTCAATCCACAGCGCCATCACCCCCTGTCTACCTCTACCATAATCTACTGAGCTCTGCCAATGAACCCCAGTACTGGCATACAGCACGCCGGAATACGAGTCACAGCACTGACAACACACTTCAAGTCCTGACCTACACCTCCCTATATTTTTCCACTAAGTCCCCCACACATCTCTGCCACAAGCCTCATTTATGACCTACAACACCCATGTTATCACTATAATGAGCTCCACTTTCTGACTTCATTTGAAGGGCCAGTGGACAGGCAGACAGGGGCTACTTGGCCACAACCGGGGGTCAGATGCAGATTGACACTTCAGCTTCCAGCCCATGTATTCTTCATTGTATGTGGGGGCAGTTGCAGCCTCTGGATTGGTTTGAAGTTTACCACTTCAGCCACTATTCAAAGACACAGAATGACACACACGGATATAATGCTACTGTCCTCAATTCTCTAATGCAATGTTGTGTTTTATTCCTTTTTATGCGTACATGTCATGGTTGTTTTGTGGTTTTGTTCAATTAATTTTTTACTTACCGTTTTCTTTGGGTCAGCTACCATGCAATATGAAGTTATTGTATTGAGGATGTTCTTGCATTTTCATTATAGCAGGGACCAAGATGTTGACGTTGATTTCACTTCACTTGGGATGATTTATGTGAAATTTTTCATGGTAAAGAGGGCTGATATGGACACTCCAGATTTGTTTGTGTGTGTGTAGGTATATGTGTGTGTGTGTGTGTGTGTGTGTGTGTGTGTATGTATGTATGTGTGTCTGTGTGTATATATATATATATATATATATATTTGCATGTGTGTGTGATAGATTGTTACTGCCTCTATTTATGTTCATCTAAATATGTGTTTGTACTTGCTTTCTACGATCCCTTACAGGACTATTATAAGATATTCAAATATTTAATAAATCTAGGGCTACATTTACAAGGCCTTGTAAATCTGGGAATGCGTCAAAATCCATGGCTGTTGCGTGGGAACATCCACGCAACACCCATGGAGACGCCTCCCTGACGCAAAGTAGGCAACACAGTGACTTGCGCTGCGTTGCCTTGTTACATATCTACAAGGCCATGCAAAGTGACTTTGCGTGACCATGTAGATTTGGGTGTGCAGCCTGCATTGGCGTTGCGTCACAAAAAGTGGTGCACCCGTGGCGCAGGCCGCTTGTAAATATGGACCTCAATTTCTTGAATGCACAGAGTATGGCTTGTTTGATGTTAAATTACATTTAATGTATATAGCATTTGGTTGATTGAGAGAGTACTAATATAGAACTTTTCTCTGCCATTTGATGCATGCATTAATTTGACTACAAATGGTTCTTTTAGGGGACTCTAGTTACTGCTATACTCTCGTACAGTCTTAGTTACACCTCCTCAAGACTTATTCAGAGAGAACGGGTGAGCCCTTCATAGCACAGTTCACTCTAGGATCAAAAGCTTCCTAAAGGTGCTCCTCGTGCTGGGAAGATGCTGGGCTGCCTCACCCACACAGGCTCCTCTCCTGCAGGGCTAGGCGCACTTCTTCCCTTTTTCGGGAGGCAGGCAGATCCTCATCTGCAGCTGTTTCAGCAGAAATGTCCTGACCTCAGGTGATGACCTCTCTCCTCTGGGTGGTTGGTTATCAGACAGAGGCCAGCCGTGACTAAAGAGCTGCTCTGAGTACTCTGCAGAGTACTCTTTACCTTGGTCAAGAAGTCCTTGGCACTAGAACATAACGGGGTGGTTTGGATTTCAGTTTTATACACATTTTCCAGACAGCCGATACGGATCCACTGTCTTATGCTTCGCGATCAGTTTGGGTTGGTTCCCTTTCAAATGTAATTTCCAGTCAGCTCTCCAGACACAACCTTCATTCAAAGTGAAGGCGCGAACACCAGGTACAAATGAAGCTGGCTTCAAGCAGGAGTACCTGCATTAGGGACATAATAAAAGTGTGAGATCTCTGCACCTGGATAAGGATGAAATAGTAACTAGAGCCACAATGTCAGGGCCTGCCTAACTCCTTCCCCACCTTGAACAATAGAGAAAGCAGCCAAACCCTTCATCTGTGCTATCTAACACACAGCAGTTCTCAGGAGAAAATAATCAGCATTCCCTTGCTAAGAAAGTCTTCATGGATTCTTTAAAGGAAGCCCTGTCTCCGTATACTTTGCTTTAATGTATAGTACTGCACCCTATAGCTAAAAATGCATGCAATACATTTCCACTGTATAGAGCAGCTACCTACACCCTCTGTCTTGTGCTCTGCTACAATCAGGGGCATCCAAATAGATTCAGCTTGCCTCAGTACTCAGGCTCATGTAATGAGTCTTACTACCACAGGTGACACATGTTCACTGTACATGCAGGCATACTCCTCAACATGCACATGGGATGTACGTACAACGGTCTGTGTTTCACATTACAGCAGAACTTTACACAAGTTGGGTAGACCACACTCTGACACAGAGAAAACGGTCTTGTCGCACTACAACTCACAAAACACAATACACCGCCACAACCACTTTACGTCATCACTGAGGACAGGGACCACTATCTGTTTTGAGGTCATGCTTGGTTCACTTTTTAGGTCACAGGACAGTCCTGGACCTTGCATTTTCAGGGACAACACTTGCCCTCTTTGCTCAGGCTAGAATAGTGTTTTGCCAGGGCCTAATTAAAATATATCAACTATACATGCAGTAGTACATGTCTGTATACTATACATGGCACACTTTTGTCCAAACAAAAATACATATAGCACCCCTATCCAGGCCCTGAGAACCTGATGACTGAGGGGAAAAATATGTCACTAATAAATATATTTAGTATTGCCTGTCATGCTGCCTACAGAGCAGTGTACACATAATTCTAAGGCCTGCCAGTGCTAAATTCCAGAGGTCACATAGTGGACATTGTGTTTGCACAATATCTGTGATTGGATTGGCCAATTTCTTCTGTGTTTCGTGTATCAAATAGCTTACAGCAAAGAGTCTATTTGTAAGGATTCACAGAAATCCTGCATTTATTGCCACCAATTGCAAGGGTTAACAATTTTCTGGGTCTGCGTTTTCATATTGCCATAACTGCTACCATGGTCCCTTGAAAGGGTATAGACAGGGATTGGAGTAGCAAAAGAGTAACTGCAAAGCCAATAGGTCTAGCCTTGGCAAGTCTGAAATTCCTTTTTTGTCTTTCTTCTTTTGCAAACATAAGCAAGACATTAAAAATGTAAAGTAATAAAAAGCACAACTGTTGCAGTCTACAGATGGAGTGCTTGTTTGCCAAAAAAAGTAGGCTACTTTACAGTCAAAAGTGCACAAGTGCAAGAACAAAATGCCATTTCTCACACTGAAGATAGCCAATGACTAAAGTGGGCTGACCCACTGCCTCATATTGTAGGCTTGTGTGCGTGGAAGCAACTTGTGACTGATACTTGAACAGACCAATAGATGAAGAAGGCTGACCAAAAACATGAGGCTATTATCACAGCAAAATTGCCTCCACGGTCTCTAGGCCAGACTTATAAAGGTGGCATCTTGAGGCTGCTATCTGCTTAATGAGCTGTGACTCGAATGCTTGAAATTGTACCTTCTGGATAGCTTCCGCTATGCTAATAGTTGTGGCCACTTCATTCCATGTTATTATGGTTGCGCTTTCGAGTGCTGGTCTCTTGTATGACAACCTAACGCCTGCTACATATAGTAATTCTTGTTTGCTCCCGTTGAACCATTGAGACTAACATTCCTGATAACAATAACTTGTAGGTGAAAAGCTCAGGACTGGAACCTGTTTGTGATGACACGTAGTGAGGTGGTTACATCATTATGGACTGACAAAAACCAGTCAGAAAGCTTTCAGTGCTTTGTGACTGCATGGCCAACTCCCTGAAAATTGAAAGAAAGGGAAAATGCCTTTTTTATGCACTTTTTCTTTTGGTACTGGCAAAGATTTGCAATTGAAATTGTGAATCATAAAGAGAACCTAAAAGATTCTGATTTGGTTTTTCAAACTCGCAGCTGCCATTTTGTAAGGGTGGAAAGTCTTTAAAGCCTGTACTCTGTCTCACTGTTCAGCAGTCTATAAGACATGTAAAATATGCAAACATAATATAATATATTATATGTAATTCGTTTTCCCCTCGCAATTACTACACAATTGATTTACTAGAAGTTCTTTGTGTGTGTCATTTGTTTTGTTGTTGCAATTATTCTTCTGTAAACGTAAATAAACAGTTTTTAATTTAAAAAAAAAACTCAAATGACCCTTCTTGTACACCCGCTCAGAAAGAGTACCACTGAATTAGGGAATGGTATGGTGGATGGGTGTGGAAGCGCATTCTTTCTTTAGGCTCACGGGGCATATTTGCTAACATTTCACGGAGCGCAGCAAGTTTTGCCAGAAAAAGAGAGAGAAGAACAGGAGAATACTTTCAAGGACATGGGACAGTTCACTGGTGCACTTTTTGCCAGTCAAGGCTTGCAGCACTAAAAAGGGATGGGGCGGTGCAAGGGGGGGGGGGGGAGATAAATTTCAATATTTTTTTTTTTTTACCTGAACCACAGACCCACGCCACTCTCCTTTCTATTGTCACTGCATACACAGGCTCCCAGCCTGCCCTGTGGCCAATCCTGACGCTGCTCAGATCAGCATCAGGACTGGCTGGGAGCGCCCACCCAGGCCGCTCACAGGCAGACTAGAAGCCTGTGCAGGCTCTCTCCAGCCCGGAAACTGTGTTGCTGGGCTGGAGAGAGCCTACTGCGCATGTGTGTTTGGCCGACCCAAGACGACCAGCCAAACACACATGTGCAGTGAGGGGGAGAGCTATGCACTCCCCCTCACTACTAGTCACCCCCATAGCCCCACCCCTTTCATAATGAAAGGATAGTAAACATTGTTTATTATCTTTTCGTTCTGAACGCTTTGCAGCTTCTGCTGCTGGCGGTAGGGCGACGCTCCTCCACCTTAATGGAGGAGCCCCCCCTGATTTTGGCTGCCTAGAGCCAACGCAGGCGTCATGGTACAAGGGTACCTACATTGTGATCAGGACAGTTTTTGTGCATGAAGGTAGACCTTGCTATGCGCTGCATTACTTTTTTTTTTTTTTAACAAAGCCACACGAATCAGTGTTTGCGTGGCTTTGTAAATCCTAAAATGGACTTTGGGTCGGCGCTGCGGAAATTAAGGAATGCTACTTGTACGCAAAAGTTTAGTAAATCTGGGTCATAATGTTTATTATAACAGCTCTAGTTATCTTAACTGTACAGCGATTAACACCTGCATTCAGAATGTTTATAGGTGCTATCAATTTTATGACATAAGGAAAAAGAAGCACATGTAGATGTAGATTCTGAACAGGTCAGCCAGCCTGGTTCCAGGGTGGACAACTTAGCCATTCACTGAACATCCTGGACGCAATGTACTATTCCTATTTACAAACCAGTGATGTGCAATTTACACACCAAATGGTTTACAAATGAGAATGCAATTTGCTATGTCAGCTCTGTACTAAGATTTTGCATTGTAAAGTGTCCATGTGGAAGGAATAAGAAAAACAGCCCTCCTTACGGACATTATTTAGGCAGCCTTGTGACTGACAGCAATTCCAGGGATGCAAACCTTCAAAGGACTGTAGAAGACTACCCCCGGCATTTGCTTGCCAAATTTCCCATTTTTAAAGCAGCCTGTGGTCATTAAAACGACAGGTCCTGCTTTTTTTTTTTTTTTTTTCTTCTTTTTAAAGACGTTGTCCATTGGGTAAGGCATTGGGGCGGAAACAGTATCCTCTATAGCACTGGACATTCATTCACAGGCTTGAGACAGAATTCCCTTATGAGATAGCTTTCCCGTTGTGAATCAGTTACCAACCCAGCTTGTGAGTCACTAACTGATCAATGGCTTGAGACAGCAACTGTGGTTACAAACCACTGATATGTCCTATTTTGAATCACGTACAGGACAGAAACGCCTCTTCCATGCCTCTCTACTCTTTGTGATCAGAAAACCTCTTGTACAAGAGAGAATTACATTTTGACTCATGAACGAATTTTACAAAGTATTTTTTGCGGTCACAAACTGTGTGTTTGAGAATCACGGGGTCTGTTTCTGCAAACTTGGCCCATCATCTCTTCAATGCTGCTTTTCTAGCTACTGTGCACCGTAAGCATGTAAGAATCGTTGGGCAGAAACTCTGTACAGCATCTTTGTGTCGGACAGCAACTATGACTACTATAGACAATTACTGCTTCTCCTTGAACATGGCAACGTTTACAGCTGCTCTTTAACTCTGGCAACAACTGCTACTATAACACAATAAGGAAACCACTGAAATGTTCTGATGGACGATGAATCCAGAGCATACATCACTACACTGCCACCAAATACAACAAAGACTACCTAACAACAACCTCAACTAAAGCAAACACCAACAACTACTGCTGTAACGGAACCCTCCTGCCACCGTAATATCAGCACGGCTGCATGCATGTTGGCTCCTTCACAGTACTCACAAATACAACGAACAGCAACTGCCACCGACTAATGCAAGTGAACATGGAAAAGTAGCAAAATCAAAGATGAACAAGAATACTACAATACCATCAACACCCAGCTGCCCACAACACTTTCAGCAAATGCAAATAGGAAAACTGTTAAATACCCACTGCCTGACAACAAGAAAAAACAATATCGATTACTGTATACAAAGAGGCTCCCGGTAATAACATTGCTGTTGAGTGCCATACATCATGAGCAGCACCTTTAGTCACATACATTTTTAAGTCAAGAGCACATAGCAATAAGCGACCTGTAATTTCACTTCTAATACTGTAAGTATAACCTTAAAGATACCATTATGGGAGCAGTAGTTTCATGTTTAACGCTGGACGTATAGACGTAGAAATGTCAGTGTGAAAAGTGTTGGTTCAAGAGCCATTGCTCACTTGGTACCCATGAAATAAGAGTCTCCAGTTTGGCATCGAGCACTGCATCGAAACCATGCTACTGTCACTTTGTGAAGTGAAAACTCAGAGTCTAAATAACCACACACTTGATACACTAAACAGCAACAGTAGCAAGTACAATCAAAGAAACAAAACTCCCCTGGAACAAAACAAACAAAAGTTGGTGATTCACCATTACAGCTGCTGGACAGCATCAACAGCCAATAATGCAGAACAATAAAGCAACACCACCCGCTGTCTGTCAGTACTTGAAACAAGCAATGCAATATGTTACAAAAGTGCAATAAACACGTGTAAAAACAGCCCCTACAGCCAGTAACGGACCATACAAGAGCAATAATACTTTGATGGCTAGGCTCTAATACCATTAGAAGGGCCTGCTGAGATAAAGAGCGTCCACTTTCAGATGAACGCATGAGGCACCCTGAGACTATCCAAGCCACAGTCCAATTGCAGATGTGCGCTACACAAATACCAATAGAATAATATAACATTATAACATATACTGCAAAAGTCAGAATAAACAAACTATTCATTACTAGCACAATGTGAGCACCTTGGGTGGGGAACAAATGAATGAGCCCAGGATGATTGTACATATGTATGTGGCATTTGTATAGCACAATTCTACACGAAAACAATGTGGACTGCTGTACAGTTCAAAAGCAAGCATACGGCCAATGAGAGATAGAAAAAGGTAGCTGATTACTGGATTGTAACTGCATTGTGATGTACTGCTCTTTAAAGAGGTGAGTCTTCAACTCTTCCCTAAAGTGGGGCAGAGTGTACACATATATTGGACAATGTAACGTGTATAGAACACAATATGTAACCGTACAATTGATGCAACCTTCAATATGGGTGGAAAATTGTTATACACTGTACAGCACTCTAATGCACTTAGGCCATGGACGTGTTATATAAAACTCTCAAAATAAATAAAATACATTTAAAAAATGAGGGTTGACAGCATCACCAGCAACTGAAGCGAACCTGCTTTAAGGGAATGCCGGTAATGTTCTCCACAAAGTGATTGAACTGGAGTTGCGACTTGTTTTATTATGCGACATGCACTGGCTAGGACATTGTGAAGTACTGCACACATCTGACCAAATTCACAAACTAAGGGGCAGATTTATGAAAAGTGGTGCTGCACCTACTGCAGTGCCAATTTTCTTGCACCCCTTAGCGCCCCCCTAACGCCACCATATGTGCGCTGAATTTAATATACAGCACACCATGGCGGTAGCTAGGGAACTAGCGTAATAATTTTTGATACTAGTTAGGCATTTTGCAAGCGGAGTGTCAAAAATGTTGATACTAATTCTGCAAAGCACCCAGAGGCCCACTGAAAATGATTGGAGCCTTCTTTTGACACCTGCTCTGAGAAGGCATTAAAAATACCAATAAAAATGATGCAAAGAAATCTTTTAGATTTCTTTGCACCATTTTTTTCAGCCACCGTAACGGGGGAACGCCCCCCTTGCATACATTATTGCTGGCGCAGGCATAATGTGGATCAAGGGGCTACAAGGTGGCGCAATGCAATCATTGCACCACTTTGTAAATATAGGGCAGCGTTTCTGGCCATCTAACGCCATATTAGCATAAAAAAATGATGCTAATGTGTCATTAGAATGGTGCTAGGCCCTCTTAAATCTGACCTAGATCTTGTGGTAAGTAAAGTAGTACAACACTAGTAGTACTTATTTATTACAAAATTCAATTTACAATCCTTAATTATTCACATAACCTTTAATCTTTTTTAATACATAACAAAAAATATATTTACCATCTTTAGGTTGGATTTGTCTAATTTAATTTTCAGAAAAATGGCTCATGTAATGTATTCACAATTATATTTTACATTTAGATTTAGTTAATAGTGCTGTAACATTTTAATTTGCTCTACATTTTAAATAAATATATGAAATGTACAGTAATATTTAACATAAAACGTTTTACTATTTTTTCAAGTTTAATAAACGTTTGTATTTTCCTTATACTTTATCATAGGAAGATATATATATTATTACTACAAAATGTGAGCGCATATATATATATATATATATACATATTTAAACATCAATAATATTTCCTAGGGGGTTCCATTTTAAGTCCCTGTCTCGAATATTTTCTATGGAGAGGTGTTGCAGTATCAGTGCTTGGCCAGGTGTGGTGTTAGATTTACTCCTGCTTCTTTTAGGCAGCAGTAACTTTTACTCCTAAATTTGACTCTACTCTAGGCCTGGGCGGTGTTTGTGGAGTTCCGCTATGCAGAAGTGCACAAACTGCACTACGCGGAGTTCTGCAAGCAGATGAGTGCATTGGGTTGCACTGTTTGCACTGATTTTTTGCGCTGGGTGTTTGTTCCACGCTGAAAAATCAGCGCGAACGCACCACGAGTAGCGCAAGAGGGTGCTGCATCTTTTCTGCCAGAGTAGATTTTCTACTCAAGCGTCAGCTTCCTCAACGCAAACGGCATGTTTCTCAATACGAACGGTAGCAACCATCTGTGACTGCCCGCATTATGAAATCTCGCCAGGAGGTGGTGTCGAAGTTTGGACTCTTGTTCTGGGCAAGACTGCTGGTTTAAGGATGACAGTACTTTTGTTTGTAGGTAACTATGCCTATCCTACAAGTCGCAACTGTCGTCCCAACCTTACCGGCTCACTAGCAGCACCTCATCAATAACACAATAGTAAAAGGTGATTTGTGGCAGCCTTTACGCATGGATTCAAGAGTAAGGCATTTCAGGGAGTGTCATGGTTAAACGGAGATTACCCCTTTCTCACAGATACACTATGTCTCATTCAAACACGGGCAATGACAAAGATGCTGTAAAGTTTCAATAGTTTTTATTTAACACAACTGCAATTTGCGATATGTCATTATTACAAAGACCCCCACCATCTTGCAATAGCATGTAAAAGACATAAGAGGTGTAATATGCCCTAATACCCTAATACGATAGGCCTAACCTCCTACCTAAAGGAGAGCTGGGTTTGTTAGACCTAATCTGCCAATGCTGTGTCCATGAGAGGAGCCCCCAACCCTCGTTACCTTGGATTGAGGTCTCTATCTCAGACTCCGCAGGGACACGAAGACTGGGTCAGCGTCAAGACGACTGCAGCATCGGTATCAGCGATGGTGGCGATGCCCTCTGGTCGGAATCCCTCTGATTATCCGCCTAAAGTGCAATGTATTTATACAGATCTACCAGGACCCCTGAGGTAGGTGTGTTCACAAACAATAGATATCAGACATGCTTGGGACGGCAATTAGTATAAACAAATCCCTCGAAAGTATAGAGGAGGAAAATCCCTAAGTGTGAACACCTACTGTTTGTTTGTCTTTATTGCTTGATCTTGACTCCTTAGCGCGGTGGCACTGATAATGCAAAGCATAACAAGTGGCCTAACTATAAACAAGGCAGCCATCTTAAATGAATAAAATAATTAAATGGGCTAAGAAAGAGCAAGCTAAGTAGGTTAAAAGTCACAAGGTGACGGGGCACGAGTCTGCAAGCCAGAGGCTAAGCTAACTCCTGTTATCCCATTAAAACCAACTAGGATTCACTACAGTGGTCTGGAGTAATATTTTCCTCGTTCACGCTCGCCAACTTGACGTTGCCAAGCACAAACAAGTAAAAACTCCACTCGGCTAAGCGGAATTTTTTCAGAACTCCGCGCTCCAAGCGGACCGCGGAGTGGGAAAAACACTACAAACTCAGCAAGCGAAGCAGAGTTCACCACCCACCACTATACTCCCTTTTTCAGGGGGTGGAGACATGTAAGTCTACACTTTTGATAACATTTACATTTGTAAATGGTGAATAGCCACAAGAATTAAAGTTACTCAAAAGTGTAAGACTAAACTTACACATGTAACTTACTCACAAGTGTAAGTTGCATTCAGGAATAGTCCTAATCATGTTTCAAGGACAATCGCTATATATTAATTTGCTCTTTCTGCAAACATCCCAAATTTAACTAGATCGTGAACATTTTTAAAGTAATTTTTTGCTCAAAAGAAACACAGTTTCACCATTTTTTAAAATGTGTATCACATCTATGGTGAAATTCTATGTAAAGTTTTCAGAAATGTGTGCCTTAAGATGTTCTGTGAAAAATGCCATGTTAAAAGTTTCTAAAACTGACTTAAAAAGATATTTTAAACAGACAGAGCAAAACATCTCAGAACCCTTTGAGATACGCAAGGGCATGAGACAGGCATCCCTCCTGTCCTGCCTGCTGTTCACCTTGCATGTTGAGCCTTTTGCTGGTGTTTTTTTCGTCAGCAGGCACAGGGTAGGGGTATACTGCTGGATGATGAGGAACACAATAGCTCCCTGTATGCAGACAACATGTCAGGGAGAGGCAACAGGCCTATATACTAACTGGGAGAAGTTTTGTGCCAACCCAGTGTGTGAAGTTTGAGAAGGCCTACCGCAGGCGATACGGGACTGAGCTGTCCCTTGGGAACCGAAGACGTTCCATTACCTTGGAGTTAAAATTAATTAACAGTGTTTATTATCGGTCCCTTGTAAAGGGGCGTGGCACAGGGGTGACAAGAGTGCAGAGTGCATGCATGTTTGGCTGGCCGTCTCGGGCCAGCCAAACACACATGCACAGCAGGCTCTCTCCAGCCCAGCAACTCAGTTACTGGGCTAGAGAGAGTCGGCACAGGCTCCCGGTGTGCTCCCAGCCAATCCTGACGCTGCTCTGAGCAACGTCAGGATTGGCTGCAGGGCAGGTTGGGAGCCTGTGCCTGCAGCGTGCTGAGGAGACGGAGGAGCAGCTGCAGAGCAGTGTTCAGGTAAGTTTATTTTTATTTTTTTATTTTATTTTATTAATATTTCCCCCAGCCCTGCCAACCACCATGGTCCCCCCACGTGCCACCCTGCCCCCTTTAACACCCACGAGCCCCGACTGTTATCAGGTGGCACACTGCCACACTCCCTGATGTTGCCACTGGTGTGTCTCCCTACGCCCAAATGCAGGTCCCTCACAGATCGCAGACTAGGGGATTGCCGTGGACAAACTTATGGTAGGAGACTGCTATAACGAGGACTGACTGACAACACTTGACTAACTCACGACAAACGTTGGCCTACCATCTTCGCAGTTTCTTATGTACGCATCAGTCACCCAAGCAGTTCATGCTGTGTAGAGACGGGGACAGTCGGAGCCGCCAGGTCACGAGGTTTTGCAAAGTGTCCTTACTTTTGGAGAGGGCAATTGACTCGTCTTGTGGATCCACAAATCGGCACTGCTCTAGACAAGGTTAGACTTAGCATGGCTCCACCATCTATGGGAGGCAGCCTTGAGATGTGAGACGGAGAAGGGCAGTGTAAATGGAAATCAAGTGATGCCTGCATCCAACAATAAAGTTAACAAAAGATATTTTAAACTATGAAATTCTCAATCAATATTCACCGGAAAGATGTCCACAGCAGGAGGCTATGTGCAATTTGGTGAACTTTAGTCAATGATTTTAAATGGCATACTGAAATAATAATTTTAGATATGCAATGTAAGGCGTATAGGTAACTTAATGGTGCTTAGTGGTGCTATTACACCATTTTACATCGAGTCTGTGTACAGAGAGGGAAAGAGAGAAATCATTATTTAGGGGTGTCGGTGACTAGATAAACCATGGGCTGACCGGTCTGTAAATATCACCATTAACACGTGGCTTGTCATTTATTTAATATGTATTGTTAATGTTATCTAGCTTTTCAAACAGGAAACGTAGTATTAAAAGCAGCACTACAAGATGCTGTACTAATGGTAATACAAGATATGAATGTGCAGGCCTGCCACTGGCTGACATCCCTAAAACACATACAGTGTCATTTCTGACAGTTTGTGAAAATAGATCTTAGACGTGATATCATTCACCATAGATACGGGTTTGAAACCATTGCTGTCTGCAGCAACATCAGCTAAACATCACATATTTTATTATTGCACTCACAAACACACACACTATATTTATATACATTTGCTTAAAAACTAGAATTAAAAGAACGATAAAGCTGACTCTTAACACCACAGCGGCTTCAGATTGAGAACTAAAAGTCACAAAATCCAAATGTTAAAGGCTACCACCACCTCGTGGTGCCTCCCCCCACCCCCAACTATACTAAGTCAATCTTAATATCCACTCCTAATATGCATTCATAGCACAAACATAGATGCTTTAAAACACCTTTATAAGTGCACTTTAATACATGCATCCACGCACCATCAAAGCACTACACACCATCACCCAGCCACCTACTCAACATCATAAATTACCATACACCAACCATCATACGCCTGGAAAACAACTAGTGAACACTCACACCCCCATCAGACAACCATATAGCCATGTTCATAGAACCACATCTGTAGGACCTTGAGCCTTAGGCCCTCATGCTATATAAATTACCATATGGACACACAGCTATACTGTCTAGAACTACCCCAGGGCATGTGCCCCCGGCCCCTTTTATTGGCAGGGCCCCTTGACCGGTGATGTCTGTGAAGGATGGGTGTAAGGTGAATATTACTGGCCAAATACTAGAACGTGTCAACATCTATCAACATATATCCCATAACAGCTGCGGCTCGCGGGCGCAGAAGGGGCGGGGTGGCGCGCTGAGGTAGGAGGGGGAGGGGTTTAATAAACATTAACTTCATTTTTATTTTTTTTTTTTTTTTTTTTTTAAAGACGAGCCGGCTGGCCGGCCAAACACAAATGCACTCTGAGGGGAGTCCTTACACTGCTCGTCACCCACGGGGCCCTGCCCCTTTGCAAGAAAACAATAATAGACCCAGTTTATTATTGTTTTCTTGTAAAGCTTTTGCAGTTGCTGCTGCTGGCAGGGTTGGGGGGGGGCAACGCTCCACCGCCCTAACGGAAGAGCCGCCCCTGGTCCATAAACCATCATGAAAAGCTTACAGAGCCACCACCGCACATCCACAAATCCACCACCCGATGTGTGCCCCTGCCTATCTTGCAGCCCCATTTGTACCATCCAGCACTTCGCCCCTGCCTCCCCTTAGTGCTCTTTGCCTCCGGTTGTCATTCGGGGTGTGACCCTGTAACCTCTGCATTTCCTTTATGTGCCATCCATACAGCTTCTGTACCCCTGCTCTCCCCAGCTGCTATATGTGTGGTCCACAGCCCTGTATGCAACCAGTGTGCTGCCAAGCTGACCCACTCCTCCAAGGCCCACACAATGTTGCAACTAACATCTCCTGCTCATGTTCCCTCTTCCTAAATAAAACAGGAGCAGCTACCGCTGTTGCCTGCACATATTGTGAGTAACAGAGGAGCATAGCAGCTGCCACTGGTTTCTGTGCCATGTTACCAATTCGGAAGAGGTTACAGGAGTCAGTTCCAGGCTGGAACTCATTCCCATGCATGTTTTTTTTTTTTTTGCAAAACCCCCTCACCTGCAGACAAAATGTGAGGATGAGGGTGCATCCCCCCTCACCCTTGAGCAAGGTGAGAAGGAGATGTACTGGTAACTCAACCACCACACTTGGTCAATGTAGGGACCTGTAGTATATTCCACCCCAGTCCTTAAGCAAGGTGGGGAGAGGGGGCTATTTCCCCCATCTGCCCTTAGCAAGACATGGGTGTTATACAAACCTCCTGTCACTGTTGGGTAAGGTGAGAGAGTGGAGTTAATTAATTTTCCACCCCTTGCCCATAGGGAAGGCAAGAGGGGGGAAAGGTTACCTTCCACACTCTCACCTGTAGGTAAGGCATGGGGGGGTGAATGTAGAGCCCACTCCACTTGGACATTTCTGAGGGAGAAGGACACTATTAGCTCCTCACTGCCCCTTAAGGAAGACCAGGGCGTCACTGAATTAACTTCCCTGACCTTAGGCAAAGCAAGAGGGATAGATTGTTGAGGTCTCTGCACCTAGGCAGTGCAGGGGAAGGGTGATTTTCTTTCTTTACTCTCCCTTCGCTTACACAAAGCTGGGTGACTGACTAAATTAGCTCCTCCAAACTTGGGCAAAGCAGGGGTCCTGATTTTAACCACCTGGTCTTGACCAGGCAATGGGTTGGCGGTTCAGGGAAAAATGCTTTTTTATTTTTTACTTTTTTCTCTCTCTCTCTGGCCTGCCAAGCAGGACGGACAGAAATGTTCATAAATGAGCAGGCTCACCTGCCTGAATAATGCTAATATCTTCTTTAGGTGCTTCAAAGTAAACTTGCAAATCTGTCAAGGAGAGCCCTAGAAATAGGGGATCCCATTTTAACTCAGGTAGGATTGTTTGCTCCTTGACACAAAAAATGGCGGGACAGAATTAAACCAAACTTGGCAACTTAATCAAACTTCCTCAAGGAAGTGTGTTCACTTAGTTTGGTGTAAATCTATTAAGTAGTTTTAAAAAAATTTGCATTTAAAATATGACATGACAGGACATGAAGGGAATAAATTATCCAGCTATCTGGATATTTATTTGCAGGTCCTTGAGAGATTTGTGAATCCACAGAGAAATGTCCAAACCCAGTTAAACAAAACGTACACCATTGATGAGGGAGCGTTTCCTCGCATTGTCTATTGCACATCGTAGAATGTGACTGAGGATTCAGGAATCAGACGCCTTCTGATTGACAGACCCTCACAGAAGAATTTATTTTGTGATTGCTATTTCCCAGCAAGGTGCATCAAGAACAGTGCTAGGAAAAATACACAGGAAAAGGCATGAAGGGGCAGGATGACCCTAACTTTACCCCCAGGTCCATGTGGGATAGGCCAAAGGGGATCCTGCCCTGTGAATAAAATAATAATTAAAAAGATTTTGCAGATCCTATACTGGATTAGATAATCCTCAGTCCAGGCAAGTAAGGAACTGTGAAATCAATATAGTATCTGCAAATCCTGTAAAAAACTTTTAAAAAGTATTCAGTGCACTACTGCTACCATTGGCCAATGGCCACATGTGGGGGTGTGCCACATGCAGTAGGGTGAAAGCAGGGACTTACTACAGTCACTGCGGCGATGACTTTAGGATGTGCACAGCGGTATGAGTGAAGGGCCAAGAGGTCCTTCAGTCAACCCTGCTACATACAGCCAAAGGTCATGGGCTGTATATGTTGGCGGCCTGCACAGTGTTGAGCACAGGGCCTGTCCTGTCCCTGCAGCCAACAACCCTGCTGTGCATGGCTTACGGCTGTATGCAGCCATGGTTGTTGCCACAGAGGGTTGGATGGCCAAAACTCTTGATGTGGTATATGAACAAAGAAAACATGAAAATTCACTGGAAAAATCTCCAAATGTAGCAGAGCATTTAGTGTGCAAATTGTGGTTTTCATAACTGTTGTGTCAGATGTGGATTTTGGTCCTAACCATAACTTGTGAATTTCACTGATGTTTCAGTTTTAATTTTATATATATACACATATATATATATATATATACATACATACATACACACACACACATACAGGGCTGGTTTTAGAGCTGGTTGTGCCCTATGCAACAGTCTTTTTTGGCACCCTCCCACCCCATGACTACCTCCTCAGACTTACTCAATACAATTGGGCAAATGTGCCCCTCATCTCTTCATAGCCCCCCTTTCACATGCATTCATTTGTTTTAAAGCGCTTGTAAAGGCTGGCTTTACTAATCCACTCAGCTATCCACATAAAATGTAGTTCTGCTCTTTGCAACATGCATATTAACCCTCTACGCTACTTTATGGAACGTCAAAGCTGCTGCTACACAAAACTCCCATTAGGACCAACTTTTCCCATAGACAAAGCATTTTTTGTTTTGCTAATAACAAGCTGCCTGGAAATTTTCAGTGTGATTTGTCAAGCAGGAGCCGAGAAAAGGGGAGGGTACCAAAACATTTTTCCCCATGCAATGCCTATGGGGTTTTGCAATTTTTTAACACAACTACAGTCGAAACACTGAACAGATTTACACCAAATTTGTCAGAAAGCTAGATTTTGGTCCAGAAAGTTCTCTTTGTTATTTAGTGAAAATCTGTTCAGTAGTTTTGGAGTTATTAAAGGAAAAAAGTATAGATATCTAGGGATGCAGACGCTTCGTGGATCTGCGGATCCAAACATCAATGGGAGAAAAAAAAAAAAAACACACACACACACACACCATACCTCTGCCACGCACGTCCTAAGGCCGTACACAGTGTGGGGTTGGGTGCATGCGGGGCTGTGTTGGCAGCAGCCCTGTGGCCAACCCCCACCACGCACGGCCTTGGTTGTATTTACGTACTGTATTTATATACTACTTTACATTAAAAAAACAAAAAGAGAAATTTACTGAAAAAAACTAAGGTTATAGGGTCGTTATAGTTAGGTTCCGGTTTTACCCACTCAGAACCATAGAAATTTAGCAGTTATTGTTATACTTATAGTTATACTCATCTGAAGAAACTATAACTCGTGCTGGAAAGTAACTATAAGCTATGAGCCATAGTTTCTTATCATAAGTATAACTATAATTGCTGAATTTCTACAATTTTGTGTGGGTAAAATGTGAACCTAACTATAACATCCCTGTAAACTTTGTTTTTTCAGAAAAAAAAAATTATATATATATTATATATACACACACACAGACACTGCAAGGCTATGCATGAATTATGACCCAAAACTAGTGAATTTCATGGTTTTCAGTTTTAATGTGTATCCATAACTGTATTATGACTTCGCACTTTTTTGAGCGAAAGGAGTACATTTTTTAAAACTTATGTTAGTGTTATGCCAAAAACTAACCATAAATTTGCTTCGACTACATTTTATTCCATTGAACTTGGTTTTGAAATCATAACTGTACTTTTATATGTTTTTCAGTTGAAGGATTACGAATCAAACCAAAGATATGCAGAATGTCATCCCTTATGGCCAGCTAAGCAACCATAGCACACGTCCAGTTCACTTCAGATATGCCCTTTACTCAGTGCCCTCTCAAATATGCCCAGAAAAACACTGAGCACGGTCTGCAGTCATAGCCCTCACCCAGTACACCTGTCCATGGCATGGGCTTTGTACCGCCTACAGCCCGGTACGGTGCGATGTTCTCTACCATGGGCATGATTGTACCTTGTAAATAGGGCATGGCTTAGGCAAATGTGTGTCCGAGGACCCCCTCCGTCCCTCACTCCTCGCTTGGGCTGCTGTAGACTAGAAACATGTTCTGAGGTGCTAACTTGGCGGCAGGGCCATTTCAAAGATAAAGCAACCGCTGAAGAAACGCAGTGGGCATCAGAAAGATGTCACCAAAGGGGCATAACTTTCTCTTCTTAGATGTACTCAAAAATGGACACTCTGGTCTCCTAAGCAGTAAACCTCTTGAAATCCCACATAGATGTTAGCATCTTTTTGGCTTCACCCACTTCTTCATGACCCCTTTCTACCCTTTATCCTACACACAGTCATGCTGCACCAAGAGTTTGATATTCCACCACTATTTCATCACACAAGAGCATCAATGTATCTGCCTGGTGACCACCCTAATCCATGGGTCAGCTGATGACCCACCTAACAGACACTATCCTTCCAATACCAACTACCGCGGGGATCCTGCTGTGCGGTTTAATGTAACCTCTACCCGACATGCTGTTTCTTGTGCTCAGCAAATAAATACAATGTAGGCAGAAAGTGAGTAGTCTGACTTTAAAGTAAAAAAAAAAAAAAAAAAAAAAAAAAAAAAAAAGTGGGCTTTGGGGTGAAGTAAGATGATATTGGAGGAGTCTAACTGAGGGTAAGAGGGATGAGGTGCGGTGGGGACTAAGGTAACGTGTTTTAACCATGGACTATTGTACTAAAAGGGCTTAGAAGCTGTAAGGTCTCCTATTCCCTCATTTCAGAAGAAAAAAATTGTACTTTTTGAAGGGATCACTTTTTCAAGGGTTCAAACGTGTTCTTCGTGTTTTTATTTGGTATGGGACATTATTAATTATACATTCAAGACAGACGGGGGTTCTATTCTATATTAAAAGACTGTTTCTTTACCTTGTAGAGTTGCTTGTGTTCCTCTTCCAAAATGTGGCAGTAAACGTAGATGTATTTTGAAAAAGGAATTAGAGTGGCTCTACAAGGAAATAACCATATTTTCTTTACGGTCAAGAGCCCGTCAGTCTGAATTGGTCATACAGGTTTATGAACAGGTTCGTTGTACTGACATTGGCGCTTTAAATTCCTTTCGCTCCCATTTGTATCTAGATAACATTTTTTATTGAAACACTTAAGTTTTTTAGCTGTAGGTATTCTCTGTCAATTAACCTTTGGGTATTTTTATTTTCCTCATAGATTATTTCAGATTAGCAGTTTTTCGTCTAGGGGTGTTTTAACATTCTACACTTTGAAGAGTATTTTCACATAGTAGCATCAGGAGAAGGGCATGATTTTCTGCTAATCCTTCTTTCTTCACTTGCCTACCGAGGTAGTATACATCACCTTCAGCACTTGGCCTCCGCCTTCTTTAACTGACACAAGCCACAGTGCTTAATCAGAGGCTAAGTTATGTAGATCACATTTTCCCATAAAGCTTTGCATTGTCATTTGCACCAACTGGCTGGTGAATAACAAGATGTAGTTTTGCAGGCCCAAAATTTCCAAACATCAGCGCAATGTGTGCACCAGTTGTATCTATGAGCTTTGCTCTTGTTATAACTGTTAGGTGCGTATAGTTATATACCACAAGTGCTGGAAATGATTGGGATCACGTCGGATCCAGGTTCCAGCAGCTATTCCTGAGCTTGATCTGGGATCCGGACGACCCAGTGAAAGATGCTGAAATTGCCCTGTGGCCCTATTACACATCGGTGCACTTTCTTGGTTTGTGCCATGACCTCCCTTAAAACAGGTGCGCCGGGCACAAACAGACAAAGGACTCTGTATTACTTTAAATGTGCTGCTCCTAATGCAGACGTGAACTGCATTCAAGTGAAAAATGGAGCCGCTTTGAAGCAGCCACTCTGTGTTTCACTGCGCAGGCGACAACCCAGCTACATTTTTAAGGAAGTGGGATTAGGATCCCCTCGCAGATACGTGCAGTGAGTGACCGCCACTTCCCGCAAGGCGATGTCTGAGGGAGCCATAGGACACTCTCCTCCCCCAGAGGGCTGCCACCAGGGGGTGCACTGACAGTGCCACCTAATAGCACGTTGTAGGAAGTTGGCTCTGTATGTGCTATTTCAAAGTAAGGAATAGCATGCACAGAGTCCAAGGGTTCCCCTTAGAGGTAAAATAGTGGTAAAAAGAGATAATACTAATGCTCTATTTTGTGGTAGTGTGGTCGAGCAGTAGGCTTATCCAAGGAGTAGTGTTAAGCATTTGTTGTACATACACATAGACAATAAATGAGGTACACACACTCAGAGACAAATCCAGCCAATAGGTTTTGTTATAGAAAAATATCTTTTCTTAGTTTATTTTAAGAACCACAGGTTCAAATTTAACATGTAATATCTTGTTTGAAAGGTATTGCAGGTAAGTACATTAGGAACTTTGAAGCATTTCAATTGCATGTATACTTTTCAAGTTATTCACAAATAGCTACTTTAAAAGTGGACACAGTGCAATTTTCACAGTTCCTGGGGGAGGTAAATTTTTGTTAGTTTTACCAGGTAAGTAAGACACTTACAGGGTTCAGTTCTTGGTCCAAGGTAGCCCACCGTTGGGGGTTCAGAGCAACCCCAAAGTTACCACACCAGCAGCTCAGGGCCGGTCAGGTGCAGAGTTCAAAGTGGTGCCCAAAACGCATAGGCTTCAATGGAGAGAAGGGGGTGCCCCGGTTCCAGTCTGCCAGCAGGTAAGTACCCGCGTCTTCGGAGGGCAGACCAGGGGGGTTTTGTAGGGCACCGGGGGGGACACAAGCCCACACAGAAATTTCACCCTCAGCGGCGCGGGGGCGGTCGGGTGCAGTGTTAGAACAAGCGTCGGGTTCGCAATGTAAGTCAATGAGAGATCGAGGGATCTCTTCAGCGCTGCAGGCAGGCAAGGGGGGGCTTCCTCGGGGAAACCTCCACTTGGGCAAGGGAGAGGGACTCCTGGGGGTCACTTCTGCAGTGAAAGTCCGGTCCTTCAGGTCCTGGGGGCTGCGGGTGCAGGGTCTTTTCCAGGCGTCGGGACTTAGGTTTCAGAGAGTCGCGGTCAGGGGAAGCCTCGGGATTCCCTCTGCAGGCGGCGCTGTGGGGGCTCAGGGGGGACAGGTTTTGGTACTCACAGTCGTAGAGTAGTCCGGGGGTCCTCCCTGAGGTGTTGGTTCTCCACCAGCCGAGTCGGGGTCGCCGGGTGCAGTGTTGCAAGTCTCACGCTTCTTGCGGAGAGTTGCAGGGTTCTTTAAAGCTGCTTCTTGAAACAAAGTTGCAGTCTTTTTGGAGCAGGTCCGCTGTCCTCTGGAGTTTCTGGTCGTCGTCGAAGCAGGGCAGTCCTCAGAGGATTCAGAGGTCGCTGGTCCCTTTGGAAGGCGTCGCTGGAGCAGAGTTCTTTAGAAGGCAGGAGACAGGCCGGTGAGTTTCTGGAGCCAAGGCAGTTGTTGTCTTCTGGTCTTCCTCTGCAGGGGTTTTCAGCTAGGCAGTCCTTCTTCTTGTAGTTGCAGGAATCTCATTTTCTAGGGTTCAGGGTAGCCCTTAAATACTAAATTTAAGGGCGTGTTTAGGTCTGGGGGGTTAGTAGCCAATGGCTACTAGCCCTGAGGGTGGGTACACCCTCTTTGTGCCTCCTCCCAAGGGGAGGGGGTCACAATCCTAACCCTATTGGGGGAATCCTCCATCTGCAAGATGGAGGATTTCTAAAAGTTAGAGTCACCTCAGCTCAGGAAACCTTAGGGGCTGTCCTGACTGGCCAGTGACTCCTCCTTGTTATTCTCATTATTTTCTCCGGCCTTGCCGCCAAAAGTGGGGGCCGGGGCCGGAGGGGGCGGGCAACTCCACTAGCTGGAGTGTCCTGCGGTGCTGTGACAAAGGGGTGAGCCTTTGAGGCTCACCGCCAGGTGTTACAGCTCCTGCCTGGGGAGGTGTTAGCATCTCCACCCAGTGCAGGCTTTGTTACTGGCCTCAGAGTGACAAAGGCACTCTCCCCATGGGGCCAGCAACATGTCTCTAGTGTGGCAGGCTGCTGGAACTAGTCAGCCTACACAGACAGTCGGTTAAGTTTCAGGGGGCACCTCTAAGGTGCCCTCTGGGGTGTATTTTGTAATAAAATGTACACTGGCATCAGTGTGCATTTATTGTGCTGAGAAGTTTGATACCAAACTTCCCAGTTTTCAGTGTAGCCATTATGGTGCTGTGGAGTTCGTGTTTGACAAACTCCCAGACCATATACTCTTATGGCTACCCTGCACTTACAATGTCTAAGGTTTTGTTTAGACACTGTAGGGGTACCATGCTCATGCATTGGTACCCTCACCTATGGTATAGTGCACCCTGCCTTAGGGCTGTAAGGCCTGCTAGAGGGGTGACTGACCTATACTTGCATAGGCAGTGAGAGGCTGGCATGGCACCCTGAGGGGAGTGCCATGTCGACTTACTCGTTTTGTTCTCACTAGCACACACAAGCTGGCAAGCAGTGTGTCTGTGCTGAGTGAGAGGTCTCCAGGGTGGCATAAGACATGCTGCAGCCCTTAGAGACCTTCCTTGGCATCAGGGCCCTTGGTACGAGGAGTACCAGTTACAAGGGACTTATCTGGATGCCAGGGTCTGCCAATTGTGGATACAAAAGTACAGGTTAGGGAAAGAACACTGGTGCTGGGGCCTGGTTAGCAGGCCTCAGCACACTTTCAATTGTAAACATAGCATCAGCAAAGGCAAAAAGTCAGGGGGCAACCATGCCAAGGAGGCATTTCCTTACACACGTTGACAGTGCTCACCTAATAGCACGTTGACAGTGCGCCACCTAATAGCACGCTGACAGTGTGCCACCTAATAGCACGCTGACAGTGTGCCACCTAATAGCACGCTGACAGTGTGCCACCTTACAGCTTCTTTGCCTTTGCGCCCAAGTTTATAATGCGGTGCGGGCGCAGAGGCAAAGGATTCCCTCTTCTGGGGCCATGCCCTGATGCAAATATTTGAACAACCGCTAGGGACAGCGTAATACTTGTGACAGCACTATTTTGTATTCGAGAAGAATCCGCACAAGCATCTCCAGCCCTTTCTGTAATACGAAAGTGCCCCAGGGTTGGCAAAGCAGATGCACTTGCCCATGGCGTCCCCGGGGGCAATTTGTACAATATGGTACTTGGTGTCATTTTCCAACACCAAGACACAGCAGTGCCCAAGTGTTGGCTGTTTTCTGCTTGGAGCACCAAACTACAGGCGGTGAGGGGGCTCTCCTATTCTCTCTTCCTGAATGCCCCAAAATAAAGGCCTGCATTAAAGGGTCATCAGCTCTACTTTTGTTGGAGTATCATCCTGGCTGAGAGCTATCTAAAGCCTACCACCTAGACGCCAATACAGTGGAAAAAAATAAAGGCACACAGACTGTTATCACTTCAAAAGTATGATTTGGAAGCAGGCTGTGACCCAGAACGTTTTTTTTTTTTTTTTTTTTTTTAGTGATGGGTGCGTGTGTATGAATGTTTGTGCGCGCGTGCACCTGCGCCTCCGGAATGAAAGAAGGACACGTCAAACAGCATCAATTCAAATGTTATTGGCTTTGTCACAGGTTGATACAACCATGGGAAAACATGACTCCTGATAATGCCGATGACTTGTTGACAAAATGGTGCGTCTAAAAGGCCAGCAAGGCCGGAGGAGAGTCAGTCTGACATAAGGAGCAGGCGCCTGCCTGTCAAGAAGCCGTTAATGGCACAGACAGAAAGAACCAACACTGCCAATCAACGCCCCCAGCACAAAAATCTACAAGTCTTGCCCAGGAGCCGCCACTGTGTTCGAACTACACGACCCTCATACACTTGTAGACACTTCTCACATACGACCTGTTGGACTGGGACTCCGGAGAACTCTGTCATGGAAGACCTCGGGTTTCCATACTCGAGCTATATCTGGCGCTGTATCGCAAACAATAACTCCGCAAGAACCCTCACTGTACGTCAGTTACAAGGATGTAGACCTCTGTAGCCCGGGTGCAGGGGCCTCCATCCTTTATGAAGGCCTCAGCACCTAAGGCCTGCAGACGCCTTTGGGCTAGGTAGTTTCAGGGGATCCTCGCCAAACCGTGCAGGGGATTATTCCGTCACGGGTACACGAGGCATTATTACACGAAGTGGGAACTCTGGACTGGAAACTGCACACGTCGCAGCGACCATTTGGATGCAATCCTCGAGTGCGCACCCAAGCACCAGATACTCTCGCTGGGCACCGTCCAGGCAGGACCAGTGGGAGCGCCAATGACCGCTCCGGTAACTCACCTTGAGCTGAGACTTGGAAACTTTGCCACTTTTCTCGACATCCAGTGCGGTGAAGGCGTACCAGATGGACTTCAGCAGCTCGCTCCGCAGGTCCATGGCTGCTGCATCGCTCACGGCTTCAAGTGTCGACCGACAGGACAGATCCGGTGGCAGGAAACGAGCAGCGGTGCTGCTGCAAGCCGGGGTGGAAACCACGCGAGGGAAGCAGCACATACACGCGCGCCCTCTGCTGGACGCGCGATGAAAAACACCCGCACCCCGCGAATAGGCTTCTCGGGCATAATGCGTTCAGCATTTGTTCACCTTGGGATACACATTGTGCCCGAATTACACAGTATTGGACTCCTTTCAGTCCTAGAGAATGGACCGCCCTGTACTATCACCGCATCAATTACGTGGCTCTTCACTGAAAATGTGAGGCACAATATCCAAAATCAAGAACTTGGACGATGCTGCCCATGTTAGATGTAGGGGTGTTGTAATTGTCTACAGTTGCTGCAGCCTTACAGCCAGTGCCCGATCCCAGCCCCTTCAAGAACGGCATAAGGGGGCTCACATACTTCCATAAAGCACAGATATTCACGGTTCTCCTGGGACTGCATAGCCACCCGCGCCCATCACACACACTCTCTGAAGGGTAGACGCCCAGACCCACTGGTGCAGGGCCTGCAGGTGCTTGCGTATACACTGTGTGATTTATGCATTTTTGCGTCAGCCACTGAGTGTCGGAGCGCGAAGGAGAGCAATTTAACTAAATCGGGTATCTTCACGTCCGGGAAAGAAACTTTCCACTTTTACTGACGTGCTCATCTCATCACGTGGCGAAGGGGATGCGGATGGGCTCGTTCTGCTGTTGCTCAGTGAAAGAAACTCTCAGCCGGGGAGATTGTTCTGGGTAAGAGCAGACTTCGCTGTGCCATCAGGTTGTGGTACTGAGATGATTTGCTACAGCGGCAAGTTTTGTTGTGTTCTTCGCTATGAGCGTGCACAGTGCTGTGTAGTAAAATACTGCACATTGTACGGAATCGTTGGGTGTGTGGTTGCTTTTGCTCCTGGCTGGCCTGTGTTGCAGTGAAGCTGCATGTGCACAGACGTGAAGGTAGATGCGCCCATGGCCTTTTCCATACCGGGTTTCACGTGTTCCGCGAAATTGTCAAAAGTTGTTCCATTAGGTGATTGATTGGCCAGCAGAGGTGCCGGGGGCAACCAGAACGTGAATGGAGGACACGCGACGTATATGCATGCTACTGCCTCAACGTGTGTCTCCACTGCGGCCTGGTAACCTGGGTGGGACCGCCCCTGTGCAGTCAAAGTTGTGCTACGTTTCTGCTTGTACCGGGGGACGCACAGTAACAGATGCTTGCAGGGTTCATGAAAAGTACCACGTTGGGCTCAACCGGCTGCAGACTGTGTCTTGATAAAGAAGCGAGGTGGTTCAGTGGTGGAAGGAGCGCAGCAGTGAAATAAGAGCATCTCATAGGACAGAAAGTACAGAACAAAAGTAGGGTGCTTTGTTAGTAGCCATGCTGACGAGACCCCAAACATGCCGGGAGTTTTCACACACTACGTTTTATGTAGAGGGTTCCAAACAGCCCTCAAACCAGGCCCGTGAAAACTTAAACAAAACATCAGTAGTAGCCTTGTGGAAGACTTTGCGTCACAACGATCGTGTCTGTTTATTTGTTGACTTGGGTTTAAGCCGATGTTGTGAAGCCGACTGTTCTTAAAATATTATATTCTAGCCAAACAAGCGGATATTGACTTACAATATTAAAATTTGCGGTGCGGTTATAAGAATTTTATGGTAAAGTTAAATATGCAGAAATAACATGGAAAACGTTGAACCATCGCCATGTCAATAAAAAAAAACTTTATTTCAATTACTAATAAATCATAAAAAGCACAGCTAGCTAAAACTGTTTAAAAAACATATCATTGCAACAGCATAACATGGATGTCAATTCACTAAAATACTAGGGGTAGCAGAAATGGCATCACATGCCCTTTAACCGTAATGACATCACAAGTAGTGACATCATATAAACTTTGATTTGCAATTTTTGCAGAAGGTGATGTCACACGACATTAATCCTGATGACATCATACCAAGTGACACCATGGAAGATCCATAATAAATGGATGACTAATATAACACAACACGTACACATCTATTTTACATACCACCTATATTAGGGTGCTGACCTGATCTTTGAAATTTCTGGAGCGAGACACTAGCTCTAAATTGTAGCAAGTAGGTGAAGTAAGTGAGCCAGAGCTCTTAACATGGTTCAGGCTCTGCCCCCAGTAAAAAGAAAATAAAAAAATCTAAGAAATGAGTCTATATGCATTGCATTTTGAAGTACACATAAATTTGATAAAAACCATAGGCTTTGAGGGGACACTCCTCAAATATTCAGATCATTTCATAGTGTTCCAAGCGAAGCGCCTGTATGTCAAAAATGACCTCGTCGTCCCAGGCCTAGTATTTTGTCATAGGTGCTCCTGAAGCCCAAATGTACTTACAATATGCTGAAGTAGAGTTTTGCCATTAATGCTATCCATATATTATGGGTGATCCTTATGTCATGGGCCTCAATATGTTAGGACCAGCATTTTGTGATGATTGCCAGCTCCCCTATGACACGGTAGACCTCCTTAATGACAATAATTACCTCTAATGTGCTAGTGCCAGCATGTTGCCATGGGTGCCACCATGCCAAGTGGTATGTCAGCTCCAGCATTTTTCCACAGATGCACTGTATGCCAAGAATTACCCCTAGTATGCCCATACCAGTATTTTACCATTATGCCAAGAACTACCTCCGGTACTAATTTTAAATTTATTTTATTTGATTGATTTAGACCTCAACAGAGGCCAACAGACGCCAATACCCTCGACCCCCCCTCTAGATACTCCACTACAAAGGCACAGCCAAGAAAGGAAACTGGTTCACCCCGCACTCAAAGAATCTAAGGAGGTCTGCAGACATCTAGAGAGGAAATGGTGCACAGAGAAGACCCCCGCAAATCACAAAACCTTCAAAAACACAGTCAAACTGCCCCCACAAGCTCATTAGGACCACCAAAAAACTCACCCTGCAACAACACATCAATAAAAATGCCCACAACAGCAAGGAACTTTTTGCCATCATCAAAGAGTTCACCAACCTCAACTCCAACTCCACCGACATCCCCCCATCGCAAGAACTCTGCAAAAACCTTGCAAACGACTTTAACCGCAAGACCGCAGACATTTATGACAGCTTCACCACCCAGGGCCCTTCCACGACTCTCACCACCTGCCCGTCGACCGAAGCATCACCACGCCCCCGCCCTCCTTCGCTGGAGCAACATCATCGACAACGAGACTCGCAACACCATGGCAACCATCCACTCAGGAGCACCCATCGACCCCTGCCCTGACCACATCTTCAACAAAGCCAGTAACATCGCACCCAAACTCCAGCATACCATCAACCGCTCCTTCAAAACTGCCACCTTCCCAGAGAGTTGGAAACATGCAGAGATCAAACCTCCTCTGAAAACACCTACCGTCGACCTGACAGACCTCAAGAACTACCGGCCCATCTCCCTGCTCCCCTTTCTGGCCAAAGTCATTGAGAAAGCAGTCAAACATCTCACCACCTTCCTGGAAGCCAACAACATCCTGGACCCCTCTCAGCCAGGATTCAGAAGCAACCATAGTACCAAGACTGCCCTCCTCCCCACCACAGACGACATCCGCACCCTTCTCGACCGAGGGTAGACAGTCGCCCTCATCCTCCTGGACCATTCTGCCTCCTTCAACTCAGTCTCACACGGCACGATATGCACCCGTCCCCACGAAGTCAGCATCCGAAACTCAGCTCTGCAATGGCTCTCCTCGTTCCTCACCAGCAGAGCACAGAAGGTCCGACTCCCCCTCTTTCTCTCAGATGCCACCAAGATCAGCTGCGGCGTCCCCCAAGGATCCCGCCGAGTGTCTCTCTCTTCAGCCTCTACATGACCCCACTGGCCGCCATCGTCAGAAGCCACGCACTCAACATAATCTCCTATGCCAGCTACACCCAACTGATAGTCTCCCTCACCAACAACCCGACCACCACCAAGAACAATCTCCACAAAGGAATGAAAGCAGTCACCACCTGGATGAAGGCTAGTTGCCTCAAACTGAACTCGGACAAAACAGAAGTCCTCATCCTCTGCTCCACACCCTCCGCCTGGAACGATTCCTGGTGGCCCATGGAAACTGACCACACCTGCAACCTCAGCGTCATCTTAGACTCATCGCTCTCAATGGACCGACAGGTGAGCACTGTCTCATCGGGTTACTTCTACACCCTGCGCGTGCTTCGTAAAATCTACAAGTGGATCCCTCACGAAGCCAGAAGAACAGTCACCCAGGCCTTCATCAGCAGCCGCCTCAACTACGGCTATGCACTCTACGCCAGAACCACCGCGAGACACGAAAAAGGCTAGAACGCCTCCACCCGTCTCATCAAGAATGCCCCTCAACACAGCCACACCTCTGCCCTTCTGAGAGACCTACACTGGCTGCTTATCGACAAGAGAATCACCTTCACGCTCCTGACCCACTCCTACAAGGCCCTACACGACGTCAGACCAGCCTACATCAACCATAGACTCTCCTTCTACACTCCTGCCAGACAACTCTGCTCTGCCAACCAGGCCCTTGCTAATGTCCTCCCCATCCAGAAAGCCGGAGGAAGATCCTTCTCCTACATCGCTGCGAAGACCTGGAACACCCACCCTATCTACCTCATGCAATCCCCCACTCTGTCACAGTTCAGGAAGGACCTCAAGACCTGTCTCCAACTGATTCTCAGCACTCCACTCCCCTTCTCCCCCCCCTCTCCCAGCGCCTTGAGACCCTCACTGGTGAGTAGCCGCAATTTACAAATCTCTGATTAATTGATTGAACAATACAACAAAAAAACATAAAATATCACGTAAAGAAAAAGGTTAAAAGACATAGCCAGCACTGCAAATGCCTATAGTCGATACAAAGATGAAAATGTTTAAAAAAATGTATGTAATAAATTTCACACAAATTCACCCGGAGGGGACTTTGCTAAAGCAATCAGGTCATTGATTTTAAACACAACATATTTAAACCACAAAAACGGAACCTAGCCTCTACCACTTTCCTACCAGGACAGGAATATAACACATGTTGGACATCTTGAATCCCTCCCCGGCAGAGGTCCCATATTCCTGCCTTTTCACTGCAGTTCTTCTAGTGTGTAGTATCACTATTTAGTGGTAGAAGATCTAAGCGTAACATGATTATACACTCCCTAGTGCAAAGTCCCATTGAACCTTTACCATAAGCAGGATCACAAGACCGCCCTCGGCATGGCCTCTCCTAACCTTAGAAGCATGGGCATCTTAAACATAATAGTTGTTCCAATCTACTTTAGCTGTAGACAGAGTTTCTTGTAGACAGATAATTGCCATGGAAAATCTTTGCAGACCACTCAACTTTAAGCTCTTCAGCTGATTCTCAGCACTCCACTCCCCTCCCCTGCCCTCCCTCCCTCGCTCCCAGCACCTTGAGACCCTCACCGGTGAGTAGCTGTGCTTTACAAATCTCTGATTAATTGATTGAACAATACAACAAAAAAACATAAAATATCACATAAAGAAAAAGGCTAAAAGACATAGCCAGCACTGCAAATGCCTATAGTTGATACAAAGATGAAAATGTTTTTAAAAATGTATATAATAAATGTCACACAAATTCACCAGGAGGGGACTTTGATAGAGCAATCAGGTCATTGGTTTTAAACACACCATATTTAAACCACAAAGGTTTTATAAAAACGGATCCCAGCATCTACCGCTTTCCTACCAGGACAGGTATATAACACATGTTGGACATCTTGAATCCCTCCCCGGCAGAGGTCACATATTCCTGCCTTATCACTGCAGTTCTTCTAGTGTGTAGTATCACTATTTAGTGGTAGAAGATCTAAGCGTAACGTGATTATACACTCCCTAGTGCAAAGTCCCATTGAACCTTTACCATAAGCAGGATCACAAGACCGCCCTCGGCATGGCCTCTCCTAACCTTAGAAGCATGGGCATCTTTAACATAATAGTTATTCCAGTCTACTTTAGCTGTAGACCAAGTTTTGTACACAGATCATTGCCATGGAAAATCTTTGCAGACCACTCAACACTGAGTTTCCAGACCAGTGATATTCCAAGATATAATAGAGATTTTATTGTTAAAAGGGAAGTTTGAAGCCACCATTTGATTTATTTTTGTTTAAATTCCCTGGAAGCCAAGACCAAGCAGCTATCTCATGTGTTTCCTCCTCCTCACTGGGCAGGCTGTGGTTCCAAATCTGCCTGTCTCCATCCCTTGTATAGACTGTCAAAGTATCTGCAAGTCTTGTATTAAACCTGTCACCGTCACTACTGAGCAGCGGTAACAGATGCTTAACTCCCCGGTTGGCAGCATACTATCTGAAAGAGGCTGCTGAAGATTTATGTTGGATGCCCACTACATCAAAACCATTTATATGGAGCCTTTCACTTTCTAGAAGAACTAGTGATAGGATTACGCTGGACCAGAATTCCACCCAAGCTCTAGATATATCTTGTTTATTTGGAAAATACACTATTTTTATTTCAGAGGAGGTTAAGGAATCAAGGCGCAGGAAATTTTGCAGGAGTTTTAAAATTCTTAGGCGATTTAGGGGGGTCATATCAATTCCCAAAGAGATCTGTTATCTCAAGGATAAGAAAATGGTCTGTTACTGCATATGCCAACGTTGATCCTCTTCTAGGACTGTTTTCCAGTGTTGTTCATGTAGGTAAGCAGATCTCCTAAGGAGGCCTTGAGCTCACAAAATTAGGAGCCTGGGGATTTAATTGCACCTTCTTCTCCCTGCTGGGAGAATAAAAAAGCAAACTAGATGCTTGCAGACTCTCTAAATTTGCCAAAGACACAACTTCTTTCTTTGCCTCGTGACTAGAGGTGCTATGGACAGGTCACATTTTACTGTGCGGGGCTTACGTTCGGAGATTCTATGATTAGTTTTGCTCTTTTTCCCCTGCCGGTTTCTTCATTTTCCCCTTATTTCTGGTGACAGATTTTTTGTTGGTGACATGTAGAGGTGGAGAAGACGAGGGATATTTTAGAGAACTAGCTCCCGTTTAGAGTTGAATATTGGATAGCAGCGAGCTGCTCTGAACGGATGTATGAAGGAACAACACAGCCACATGTCACACATGCCTTTGCACCGTGTTGTGTACAACAACTGCGTCTTTACCACACATGCCTTTAACACGCATACATTTACAACGAAGTTCGTTGTTAAAGCATGTTTGGTAAAGGAACATGTGTGGTAAATTCTCCCCCGCCCGCACCCTACACCATACTCCACCTACCCAAGCCCTTAAAACTGCCCCTTCTACCCCCCCTGCCCGGAGCCCTACCTCCCTGCCCTACGCTGCCCTGTTCTAAAACATACCCCACCCTGTACTAAAAACTACCCAACCCCCAACACTCCGCCCAAACCCCTAAAAACTACCCTCCCCTGTCCTAAAACTTACCCTGCCCTATCCTAAAAACTACCCTGACCCCCTCGCCCTAAACCATAAAACCTACCTGTCCTAAAAACTACCCCAACCCCTGCCCGGAAGCCCAAAACCTACCGACTTGTCTTAAAAGTTACCCCGACCCGCCCTAAAAGCCAGCCTGCCTTGTCATAAAAACTACCCCCCCCTGTCCTAAACATAACCCCCAGGCCCCACCCTAAACCCTACCCTGTCCTAAAATCTATCCTGTCCTGTGCTAAAAACTACCCCGATACTCCACCCTAAACCCTAAAACCTACCTTGTCCTAAAAACGACCCCGACCCCCTCCCCTGAACCATAAAACCTACCCACCCTGTCCTAAAAACTACCCGACACCCCACCTTCGCCCTAAAAACTTCCCTGCTCTGTCCGAAAACTTACCCCGCCCTGTCCTAATCTACCCCGACCCTCCACCCTCAACTCTTAAATCTACCCTGTCCTAAAAACTACCCCACACTGTCATAAAAACTGCCCCTAACCCTCTCCCTAAAATCTACTCTGTCCTAAAACCTACCCCGCCCTGTCCTAAAAACTACCCAAGCCCCGCCCTAAAACACACCCTGCCCTAAAACTACCCATACCCACCTTAAATGCTACCCTGCACTAAAACCTATCCCCCCTGTCCTGAAAACTACCCCACACCATGCCCCGCCCTAAACCCTAAAACCTACTCTGTCGTAAAAACAACCCCACCTCCCGCTCCAAAACCCTAAAAGCTACTTTGCCCTAAAACCTACCCTGCCTTGTCCTAAAATCTACCGCAACCCCCCACCCTAAATCCTAAAACTTATCCTGTCTTAAAAACTAGCCCACCCTGTCCTAAAAACTACCCCGACCTCTGCCCCCACCCTGAACCCTAAAATCTACCCCACCCTGTCCGAAAGACTACCCCAACCCCCCTGCCTTCGCCCTAAACCCTAAAAGCTACCCTGCCCTGTCCTAAAACCTAACCCACCCTGTCTTAAAAACTACAACACCCCACCCTAAACCCTACCCTGTCCTAAAAACTACCCCACCCTAAACCCTAATAGATACCCTGCCCTGTCCACAAACCTGCCCCACTCTGTCCTAAAACCTACCCAGTTTTGTCTTAAAAACTATCCTGACCCCCATCCTCCTGTGAACCCTAAACCATAAAAACTACCCTGTCCTAAAACCTACCCGACCCCGAATCCTAACACCTTCCCCAGCCTGTCCTAAATACTACCCAGACCCTCTGACCCTGCCCTAAAAACTACTCACCCTACCCCCAAACCTAGCCCCACTTACCTCTCTCTCCACTGGTCGCTACTGCTTCCAGTTTAGCCCGGAATGCTTTCTCTATCGTTACCACGCATGGTAAAGTGCTAAAGGCATGCGTGCTAAAGGCATGCATAGTAAACTCATATGCGTGGTAATGGCAGTGGGATCAATGCATAGCGCTGCATTGACCGCGGTGTTAGTGATGTTTCCCATCTATTTTAGTCCCATCCCGTTTCTTTTTTCCCGTTCTAGGGTCTCGTGGTAGTCTGAGTTGCACTAGTTTTTGTGAGCATATTCTGTGAGAATTGAGTTTTTAGACAAGCTGCGGTCACACTTATGACCCCACTGTCTATAGGGGCCCTTGCGACTGCATGCAGGTCATTGTGCTTCGCTAAGACCTCTAAAATTGAAGTCTGAAGTTCCAGCAAGTGGTCTGAGTTGTTTGTTGTTTTTTCTAGTAGTGAAAGAATGGATTCAAGTACCCTTTGAAGGGTTTGTAGAGACTCAGAAATGATAAAATGCTCGTCTGCAGGGTGACATGATGATAATATAGGTAGGGCCGGGGAATGAGATAAACTAGTATCCAATTCTGATACTTTGCTTAGTTTACTATTAAATAGTTGAAGAGTCCTTTTTGGGGGTTTGCTCCCGTTTGGGCGAGGAAGCTGACTCACGTACTGGGGAGCATAAAATCCATTGGAGGTGAACACATTGAAAGAGCCAGTAGGGATATCCTCTGGTTGCTCGTACCGAGGAGCTGTCATTCAATGCTTTCAGTATTGTCTGAGACTTCTGGCGCAGCTTTGTTACAATCTGGTTTTAGAATATCACTGGACTCGAGACCTGGCGCTGCTAAACAACCTTTTACAGCTTGCTCATTTCCAGTTTGTATCAAAGAGATAGTCGGGAAAAAATAGGGATTGCTGTTAACCGTTCAAGGGCAACAATGTGAGCACATTTCTACTTGCTGCACATAACTGATGGAGCTGTACCCCGCGCCTCTTGAACGCTACAGTGCGATTTCTTAGCTTTTTGATCGTCATTGTGATGAAACTATTATCGCCTTTATCACGGTTGGAAACACGCCACCACCTTAGCTTACTGCAGGACACCCGAGCAGCGTAAATGGCAAGTGGGTACTGACTGAAACTGACAGCCTTGGAATATGCTTCTTGAGGAGACGACACTCTACTCGCGACAATAGGTGGAAACAAAAAGGGAATGAGTAGATGAAAGTCTGAAGATGAAAGGAGCACCAAGGGGTAACACCCAGTTTAATAGTAAGCTCCCCACACTTCCCTCACCCTCGCCCCTTTCACCAGCACAGATCTCGTTCTAACAAGCCACAGCGGGGAAGAGCAGACACGTCACTGAAGTTAGGGCGATTCTGTGGTACAAACAGTGGCTTCCACAGCCGCTGCGGAGGGCATGCCTCACTCCACACAGGGACCCTCCAGCTGAAGGACCGACTGACGGCCAATAGAACACCACTGCTCAGATGCAAAGCAGCAGCACCTTTTGATGAGGGGCACGAGCACACTACTATAGCGGGAGTAGTATAGTGCTTTAGGTGGTCTTCAGAGTGGAAATACTACAGAGCAGATTAGACTGGAAATCAGTACGAAATAAAGCAAGGAAACTACCCAAAATCTAACCGGCCCCAAGCGCCACCACACCCCTCTCTCGGAATATATATCTTGTTTAATAGAGAGGAGGGCACGAGCACCCTGGCACTATGACAGTCATTAGCACAATAGTTTCAAATGTTTCGACGCTATTGTGGCGTTTGGTGACACTACCGCGAATATGTTGATGCTAGTGCAACAGTGTGCAAGGAAACTAATAGATTACTATGGGGGCGTCATTTTAATGTCTGCTCTGAGCAGGCGTTTAATATCATGCCCAAAATGGCGAACTGAAATCTTTTAAATTTCACGAGCCATTTTTGCAGGCCTCCAACTGCCACCCCCCTTGCATACAGTATGCCTGGCGCAGTAGTTATAACGTGGCATTGCGCCACTTTGTAAATATGGAACGGCAGACAAGCCACTGTAGCGCCACGGTAGTGTAAAAAATAACGCTAAGGGCTCTTAAAATATGCCTCTCAGTGCCTACGACGGGTTCGTGGGGTGGCTTACTGCACCAATGCTGCTAATAGCCGAAGAGACAAACATTTGTCGGGGGAGGGCTGATGGCAGAGTTGTAGAACTAAGCCAGTGGGCACAAGATGCACTGGCCTGCCGCACCCACCGGGTATACACCGTGGCTTTGCGCTTCACCTCTTCGCGCTGCCCCTTTACCTTGCTCCCTGCAGTCCGTGTAGTCCGGTGGCATGCGGCCAGATTACACCCGCTTCCTTCCCGGTTTTACTAGTTTTTGTCCAGCTCCCCCGGCCCCTAGTGCGACTGGAGAGCAGAGAGCCGACTCGTGCTCCCTAAAGTTCCTGGCCACGCCCACACGTGCGCCCGGCAGTGTGCGCTCACGACCTGCGCCTCGTTAGTCTCACAGCCCCTCCAGTACCAATTACCTCCACTCTGCCAGTACCCATATTTTAACACTATGCTAAAAATTCCCTCTGGGCTTCCAGTATCTCGTCACCGGTACTCGTCTTCCAAAGATTCGCCAGTGCCAGTATTTTGCCATGGCTGAATACATAAAACAATAATTACCTTAACTATGTTAAAGCAACCAGCAGACTCACAAGTATACCACATTCGTTCTCATGGTCACTTACAGTCACTCACACTCATTCTTACTCACTCTCAGTATTCATGTTCAATTTTGTAAAGAGTTAATGGAGAACCATGCGGGCTCTCCATGTGCACCTGACGTGCTCTGCGTGTCCGGGAGGGGCACGGAGCACGAAGGTATAAATAAAGAGCGAACTGCGGGTGACGCAGTTCCATGCGTGTGTTATCAGCAAGCACTGTCTGCGAGTGTTTCTTTAAGACGCAGGGGAAGGCCCTGTACATTGGCGACGAGCGGGATAGAAATGCTGTACAGTAGAAGAAAGTGCAGTCAAATATCGAGGCCAGGCTGAAAAAAAAACGTACCGGGAGGAGAGCGGAGCAGTGTCGGCTGCCGCGATCGTGGTGCCGGGCCGGTCGCCGGAAAAAAAAAGCAGGGTTCACGAAGGGAACCTCAGGAGCGCGACTGACGGAGCGGACGACGAAGAAAATAACCGGTCTCCCGACCGGGGAAACCCAAAGACGGTGAGCCGCGCCCCGCGCCCTGCCCCGCACGGAACACACCACGTGGGGCTCCGACACCCCGCCCAGGGCGTCCCTCGCTGCCCGAGAGCAGCGCCACGCGAGGCTCCAAAGCCCCGCCCCGGGCGTCCCTCGCCGCCCGGGAGCAGCCGAAGCAGACGTGTGCTTCCCTGGCCAGCCGCGCGTCTCCTGCGAGGCCGGGGGGAAGCCCGAAACAAAAGAAGAGACGCGCGGTGCACGCGCGTGTGTGCTTGCACACAAGAACAGTGGACCAGAGGCAAAGCAAGTTAGATGTGTGCCGCCCCCGGGAGGGGCTAAATAAATAAAAAAAAAAAAAAGGAGAAAAGAGAAAAAAAAACAGCGGTAAGCAAAAGGAGATGGTTTTCAATAACAGAATAAGAAAGATAAAGAGGAACATGAATACTGTCACAGAAAAATAAAGGGCAAGAAAAGGGGGGCAGAAGAAGAAAATAAAAGGAGAAAAGGAAGAAGTAAGGAAGGCGGAGTAAAAAAAAAACAAAAAAAAACGAAAGGACAGCTTCACCTTGTGTACAGCACAAGGGTGAGAAGGGGCAAAGATGAGTGCCCCACCACAGGATGATGCCAATCCTCCACCGCCACCAGGGAACCCCCAGCTCCCAGCACAGTTGACCAACAGGGTTCACTCCTCGATCGTTTCGTTACCACCGTTTAGCCAACTAATTGACCCGGCTACCGCTGCACCCAGGTGGCGCTTGTGGATAAACAGGTTAGAAAATTACTTTCGTGCTACCAGGGAAACGGACGGGGAAGTGCGGAGGTCGGTAATGCTGTTGATGGGTGGAGATGAACTACAAGAGCTTTTTGACTCGCTTCCTGACACAGGGGACAAGGCTGATTTTGATACAGCAGTAACTGCTCTGAACAGGCACTTCGACCCTCAACTCAACTCGGATTACAAACGTTTTAAACTACGACAGGCCCAGCAGACTGAAATCGAGTCGATGGATATGTTTTATGCCAGGTTGAGAAAGCTAGCGAGCTCGTGCACAGGTCTCAACCAGCAAGAGGAGATCCGAGCGCAAATCATTCAAGGGTGCCGGTCGAATGCTTTGAGGAAGTTGATTTTGAGACAGCAGGGCATGTCCCTCGATGACATTCTAATTCTTGCAAGATCACATGAACTGTCGGCAGTACGAGCGGATGCGATGGCGGCTGTAAGAGGTCAGTCACTAGCGGCTGCGTCATCGTCTCGTGTAGTCCAGGTGAAGGAGGAACAAGTGGATGCGATTCAAGCACGCCCAGCAGCGCAGCGTAAAACAAGCGCTGCCAGACCCGGCGACAGGGCCTGTGGAAGCTGTGGGTATGACCACCGGCCAAACATGGGATGCCCGGCTAAAGGACAGTCCTGCAACCGTTGTGGCAAGCCAAATCATTTTGCCAAAGTGTGTAGGTCCAGGAGGAATAAGCCAGGAGAGCAGAAGGGAAGAGATACAAGTGTTAGAGCTGTATCCAAGGACACAGAGGAGGTGAGAGACCAGGCGATGGCGAGTGGCCCGGTCTTCGAGGAAGATGAAGAAGAGGACATATTCGTAATATCGTTCACGGGGGGCAAGGCACGGAAAAGGAGACCGCCGCCCATGAGTGACGTTCATGTCAACGGCATGCTTGTCTCCGTACTCATTGACACAGGAGCGTCGGTCAATGTCATGGATGAAACGCTTTTCCACCAACTAATACCTGCCCCGCCACTGACCCAGACAACTACTAAGATATACAATTATGGAGGGCGAGACCCTCTTCCCCTCAAGGGAACAGTGGAGGTGGCTGTAAGCAGTGGAGATAATTCAACAAAAACCAAGTTCTATGTGGTGGCTGGGGATCGTGGCACTCTGCTAGGATGTCGCACGGCAGAAGAGTTGGGACTAGTGTTTTTTGCACGACAGGTGTATGATACTCAAGTGGAACGCCTTCTCAACGACTTTCCGCAGCTATTTGAGGGGTTGGGTCGGTTAAGAGGAAAACGCATCAAATTGCACATAGATCCCAACGTGGCTCCGGTGGCACTAAGGCATCGTCGTGTACCCTTTCATCTGAGACCTGTCGTTGAGAAAGAGCTGCAGTTGTTGGAGGACCAAGGGGTCATAGAGAAGGTGGATGGGCCTACGCCGTGGGTGTCGCCGCTGGTGATTGCGCCAAAACCCAAGCAGCCAGGAGCGATTCGCCTCTGTGTTGATATGCGACTGCCAAATAAGGCTATTCGAAGGGAAAGACACATAACGCCCACCATGGACGACATCATTGCAGATCTGAATGGGGCACAGTGGTTCTCCAAGTTGGATCTCAATGCGGGGTATCATCAGCTAGAGCTAGACCCGGAAAGCAGGAATATTACCACATTCTCGACGCATGTGGGGTTGAGAAGATACAAGAGACTGAGCTTTGGAGTGTCCTCCGCGGCAGAGGTGTTTCAAAATGCGATTAGGGAAACCCTGTCGGGGTTACCAGGAGTAATCAACCTGAGTGATGACATTCTAATACACTCCAAGACGAGAGAGGATCATCATTGTCATCTACGTGCGACGTTAAAACGGCTATCTGAAGCGGGACTAACGCTTCATAAAAAAAAGTGTGCCTTTTACCAAAATTCGGTAGAGTTCTTTGGATATGTATTTTCGAAAGAAGGCCTGCAAGTGGACCCACGGAAGGCTGAGGCTATCCGCCAGGCCGCGGTTCCGCAAAGTGCCACGGAAGTTCGTAGCTTCCTAGGGATGGCCACGTACTGCGGGAGGTTTATACCACATCTAGCCACCATGTCTGAACCTCTCCGGCAGCTAACAAAAGGGCAACACCGATGGGACTGGACTCCAGAGGCACAACAGGCCTTCATGGATATTAAGGAGGCGTTGCTAGATAAGGCAACTATGGCCTATTTCAACCCCAGCAGAAAGACCGAAGTAGTGGTAGATGCGAGCCCCGTCGGGCTCGGAGCCGTCCTCTTGCAAGAACAGAGGTATCAGGAATGGGTCCCGGTCGCATATGCCAGCCGGGCGCTGTCGGCCGTTGAAACCAGGTATGCGCAGATTGAGCGTGAGGCTCTAGCCATCCGGTGGGCGTGCCGCCATTTTCACTTGTATTTGTATGGGCACGAATTTCAAGTAGTGACTGACCACAAACCTTTAGTTCCGTTGTTCGCTGGTTGCCCGCGTCTTGCACCTCCGAGGATTGAGCGATGGACCGTTCTCCTTCAACCTTATAGGTTCAGTGTCGTTTACCGGCCAGGGGCAAACAATCCGGCAGATTATCTGTCTCGTCACCCTTGTTCGCAGGTGTCGGATGCGCAACAAGAACAAGATGAGGAGAGTACGGAAGTCTTTGTAAGCATGGTTGTGCAGTCGGCGTGTCCTAACGCCCTTCTCGTACCGGAGATTGTAAGTGCCACGCAGGAAGATATCATATTGAGCCACGTCAAAGATGCGTTGAGCCATAAAAGGTGGAAATATTTTGTAGAAAAAACACATGCGTCTCGCCCTGAACAGAGAGTGGCCATGCAAAGCATCTGGAAAGTGCGAGATGAACTGTCTACTGATAATGAAGGATTGGTTCTACGGGGAAGAAGGATTGTACTTCCACAAAGTCTCTGGTCTAGAGTGATTGAGCTGGCACATCAAGGACATCAAGGGGCTGCTAAAACCAAAGCGAGATTACGTGCCAAGGTATGGTTCCCAGGTATGGACAGTCAAGTTGACGAGATGGTAGGACAGTGTCACTCCTGTATCATCACGTCAGTGGAACCTCCGAATTGTCCGGTGATAACGGAGCCGGCTACTCTGAAACCATGGGCTAAAATAAGCATGGACTTCGGAAGTTTTCCAGATGGGAGGTTAACGGCTGTTCTGATTGACTCTTATACTAAATTCCCGGTGGTTGAGGTCGTGCCGTCGACGGCGTTTGAGAATGTGCGGCCAGTTCTACAAAAGACATTTGCTTTGTTTGGTTTGCCTGATGAAATTCGAACGGATAATGGTCCCCCATTCCAAGGACAAGAGTTCCGGTTATACCTTGAGGGTCTGGCAATTCGTCATCGGAAGATAACGCCTTACTGGCCTCAGGCAAATGGAGACGTGGAAAGGTTCATGCGAACTTTGAACAGGGCTCTTCGAATTGGTGTAGAGAAAAGGGAAGACAGCGAACAGTGTCTACACCAATTCCTGAGTGCTTATCGTCAAACGCCCCATAGTACCACTGGTTGTGCTCCCTCCTCTTTGATGTTCAAAGTATCTCCACGTGACTGTATTCCATCAGGTCCTAAATGGAGACCTCCTGTGTTGGATGTTAAAGCCACTCAAAAACGACGTCGAGCTGCTAATCAGAGGGCGAGTGCCCAACGACGAGCAAGGTACCGAGGGTTCCAAGAAGGAGACCAAGTGGTGGTGAAATGTCGGAGAGGGGGAGGAAAGTTTATAACTCCGTTTGAACCTGAGATATGGGAGGTTATTGGTGTGAAGGGGTCCATGATCACTGCGGCCAGAGGAAGACAGAGTGACACGGAATGTGTCACATTTTAAGAAAGCTGGACGGAGGGAACCAATTGATGATGAAGGAGAGTTTGAGGACATTACAGGCGGGTCACCCGTGGTGACCAATGAGGTGGAGAGTGTCAGGAGGCCGGTGCTGACTGAACAAACCCTACCTGTTTATGCCCCTGGGAATGAAAGCTTGCGCACAAGAAGCCGAAGATATGATCTACGTCCTAATCCTGCACCGAGTAGTCAGTTGAAGGACTTTGTCTGTCATGTAGGCTGCTCATAGTTGGAGTTCCGTTGCCAGGTGATTATAACAGGATGAAGAGGGAAGGTCTGCTGGTTCGTAAGGACAGTGTTTTCGTTGAGGTGGACTGTTTACGTGTGTTTTTAGTACGAACTATTCCTAAGTGACTTTATACCGTTATGTGTTGATTTTGGTGTCAGTTTTGTTAGTTCCAGTCCCCATGTGGAGTAAAACATGGGGGGGATGTAAAGAGTTAATGGAGAACCATGCGGGCTCTCCATGTGCACCTGACGTGCTCTGCGTGTCCGGGAGGGGCACGGAGCACGAAGGTATAAATAAAGAGCGAACTGCGGGTGACGCAGTTCCATGCGTGTGTTATCAGCAAGCACTGTCTGCGAGTGTTTCTTTAAGACGCAGGGGAAGGCCCTGTACAAATTTCACTCTCTCATTTATTGTCACTGACTCTCTTAACGTCACACCCTATTTCTCCCTCACTATCACTTAGCACTCACGTAGGCTCACATTCACACTCGATCACTCAAATTCACTTACTCTGACTCATTCATACTTTCTTACTCGCATTGATTCTTACGATCTCTAACACTCCTTCACACTTAATAATTCTCATTGACTCACTTGGAGTCACTCCTACTCTTACTCGCTCATACTCAGTGACACTCAGTACCACACATTTTCACACACTTCCACACACATGCACTTTCAAATGCTTCCTGTCAGATAAACACACTCTCGCCCACAAACATGCACACAACATACATTTAAATACAGTTTTTCAAATACATCAGTGCCAGAGAAGGACTCATTTCAGCTAATCGCACTCCATGTTCTACTACAATAATAGGGATCAATCTAATATCATTCACTATTATTGTAACAAAAAATGGATAAAAGTGACTTATATAATATTATTCACTATTATTGTAATATAAACATTTTCAGAACAAAAGGAGAGTAAAGCCCTAACCGACGCCCAGAAAGACAAGCTGCCACTGTGTCCTGGCACTCATGTTGCCACCTATGAGACCAGGGGTTGCAAAGGCAACGCCAGGTGTTGCAAGGGCCAAGCCAGGGTTCCAAGTAGTCTGAGTTGAATTATGTCTGTGCAGCATACAATGGATTTTAAAAAGGATCCAACCATAAAATAAGCCATATCATACTTAAGCATTTGCAGATAAACGTAATACAGGTATACACTGGGTAAAATTGTATATTTTTAACAGGAGGCTTAAAATTGTCTTACTGTAGACTTCATAAAATTTACAAAAGAAGGTGAAGTGCAAAAGTGACTGATCGGAGACTCCATCGCAAGGACAAACGCAAACATTAGAGCTGCTATATTGCTCAGAGGAAAACACCAACTTGTGCCAAATCTAAATCTACATAACGGGGAGCTTTCACAATGGAGAAGTACAATCAGCTGCTAGGGCTCAATCCCAACCATGGTTTGCAAGACTACTTATTTTCTCACAGATGGTTTGGTTAATTCATGACATTCTCGGACAGACATCTGCTTATGTATGTTTAATCCAAAGTCTGTCTTACTTTCAGGCAGAGGAAGGATTTTGATAAGGAGACGATCTACCCATAGACTCTAACATCTCTCTGACGTAGGGTAGCCAGAGAATTTAAAAACCACTGTTACAGATTATACAATCTGCTACAATCTACTGTTTGAGGGTGGCATGAGGATTTGTCCAAATAGACAGCCATAGCAACACATGACCAAGCGCAACATAATCTTATAAATATGGAAGCCCCTGCTTCTCATTACAGATTTACTACAAAGTACACTGTGGAAAGGAAAAGAGTCAGCAGAAGTAGCAATTCACTTCCACTTGTAGATGGAATCAATTAGCATAACCACAATCCCCCAGCTCCATATGTAGCGACTGAGAGCACATTGGGTGTTATAAGTTTCGAACAAAGGGGTATTGGTTTGCTACCAGGAAAGGAAGATAGATTAAACAAGGCATCCAGTGTTTGACATCTAGTAATACGATTAGCAGACCAGGTGTGGTTGGAGTAAAAAAATAAACCCATATAAGGGAAAGTGAGTGCCTTCTCAAGTTTAATATTATTAATGGAAAATGTTTACATCCTTGAGCTCTTGGGGGGTCGCAAGGCATTATATACGACTTAATGAAGTTGATTTCAAGTTTCAATCGGACATACACTGAGTAAAGTCTGGCACCAAATGTCTGAGACCTTTAGGGGTTCGGGCTAGCAGGACAGCTCATCTGCTTATAGCAAAGTGGGTATAGGTTCAGCATTGCTCAAAGGCATATCTTGTCTGCTGTTTACCAAATGTGAGTTCAATTTGTTTATATATAGAATAAGTAAGAGGGAGGGAGCATGTAGTTGGAAGACACAACGCTATAAACTAAATGATTCAAATTTCTCTCCATCAGGACCAAATCTGACCTTAGCAGTGAGATTACATTGCACGTCAGAAAGGAAACTCAGCAAAGCAACATCAAGACGACTCCAGCAATAGTTTCCATAGTTTTGAGCGATTGACCTGCTCAAGTGCACATGAAAAATCCATGAAGTCTATGTACACAGGGCAACGCCTAGGTATGGTGTATTTACTAAGCATTGGTCCAATGTATATTGATTAAGTCACATGCCAGGAAATAATTGCCAAGATCAGAAACCCTATGATCAGAACAATCAAAAATAAGGGTGTCAGCTTGATGAAGTTTATGGGAGACCCAAATCAAATGTGCTGACACTAAGTTTGGCATTAAAGTCACCGCAAAGGATCAGCTTGAACTCCTGCTGTGGAAATTTTATATAGTTCAACAAATCACCAATGATGTTAAATAGTTTGTGAAAATTACAATTGTTCGAATTTGAAAAAATATTATTGTGAAAATTCACTGAATAAAAATAAAAAACCGTTAGTACGTTTTACTACTAATATCTAAATCTCCCTACGATTTACCTCAACAGGTGTAATGTTCACATTTAAGTAAGCTTGCACCACGTTTACAAACCTGCTCTAGCACAACCAGAGATGGGCTGTGGCAGCAGGGATCGTATAGCAACTATCACCATCGTCTCTTGAAAAATAATGACATCAAAAAGGTTAGTAAAAGAAAGCCATTCAGTTTGCTTCAATTTGGAATTAATTCCTGCAGTGTTCCAATTGATAAAATTAAGAGTGCACAGAGGGTGTATCAATTTATTAACAGGATTGCGACCAGGATTTACTAGGGCGACTTTGATATTATTTCCCTGATGTTCGCCTGATGATATAGACTTATGTCAATCTAATTCACCTAGGTTTCTAGGAAAAAGGAAATATACATATTTCTCGTCGTTGTGCCTGCCCTGGGGAGGCCTACAGTTCTGACTCATTCCCAGGTGTACAGAGTCTTGTAAATCTGAGAATGCGTCATAACCCATGACTGTTGCGTGGAAAAACCCATCACAACGCCCCTGGAAAGCCTCTCTGACGTACTGTAAGGCAAAGCAGCGACTTGTGCTGCGTTGTGTTGCACCATATCTGCAACGCCATGAAAAACCACACAAAGCGGCTTTGCGTGGCCTTGTAGATATGGGCCTGCACTATGCGCCTCTGGTGTGATGCACCAGCGGCGCACAGTTCAGATAAATATGCCCTCAAGTTTTTAGGTACTCCACGAGAAACGTTCTTTAATTGAACACCACCTTCGATAAAAGCAACACTTAACTTCGAGATGTTAGCCGGAATCAGTACCTAAGGACGGGCAGTGGGTGCAAGTTATGAACACCTTGCACTACAGATGGGGATAGTTTGAAGACAGCATCACTGAAGTCCGAATCTGAGTAAGAACAGTCACATCTGATGGCTTGCTGATGCTACAAGATGTAGATTTAAAAGTGCGGATACCCGGAGTCAAGGGAAACGATAATGGAACAAGCACCATTAGTCACTCTGAGTTTGGGGGCACTGCAGATATAATAATTGTACTCAGAGGGGTCAAGTCAACACTGATGGCTGTGCACAGTGATGAGGCAGCTCCCAAAGTGCATGCACCTCTGTTTTTTAGGCTTAGCCACCCATTTAATTAAGGGTGGAATAGCTTCGTTCACTGAGACTAGGGTTAAGCTTAGTTCATCAGCAACAACCGAGTTTTCCATATGGCAGAGACTCTGTGGCATGCAGCCCGGCTTGCATGGACACTCCCTTCAGGTGAACATCTCCTTTCAGTGAATTCTATTTCCTTAAATAGAACACCAAGGGGCAGATTTAAGAAAAGTGGTGCTGCACCCACTGCAGGGCCACTCTCCTTGTGCCCCTTAGCGTCCCCTACCGCCACCATACGTGCACCGTATTTAAAGTTTTGCGCACCATGGCCCCCCCTGTCGCAGGCATAATGTGGCACAAGGGGTTACAAAAAGGTGCAATGCATGCATTGCAGCACTTTGTAAATATGGCGCTGCATTTTTGCCATAATATCACCACTGCTAATGAGGAGATATCTGCCGTAAAGGGCTCCTAAATCTGCCCCCAACAGTGCTATCAATAGTTGTCCCTTTAGCAGCTGCGCTAAGATTGCCAGCGATCGTCTGCTTGCCCATCATTCGGAAGATTGGAAGTAAAATGAAGATGAAAGAGGTGTAGCCCAGCCCAGCCTCTGTCACCTGCTGAAGGGTTCAGATGGGCCCGATCTTCTCCCCAGTGCATCCAGCGCAGTGGAAAACTGAAGCGCGAGCCCCACCTCCTCATTCTCAGTAAAGGAAAGAAACAATGGGCCTAATTTAGAGTTTGGCGAAGAGAGTACCCTTTCCATGAAACACTAAAAGTCCACCTGTCTCATTTATAAATGGACAGACCTTGTTGGTGGAATATTTACTCTGACACCCCAACAGAGTATACACAGTCGGACCAAGGACATCACACCATCTGCCCCGTATAGGCCAGACAGTGTAATGTTTTTTGCTTTTCCTGTTCGTCACCCAGCGGTGAAGGACAGAACAGAAAAATAATGACCCCCCTACCCTGGAAGAGAACTCACTTGGGGAGTTTGTTCCTGAAAAACAAACAAATTGAAAAAAAGAAATGTTTGCTGAATGGCTTTCAAAAATGACAGTGGCCAAGCAGCAGTTCCTTCCAAAATACAGAGATGGCCACTGTACTGGTGATCATCTCTAAATTTGGCAAACAGTAGTCTGTCAGGGTGGTGGAAGTAATGTCCTCTGCCACCCTGACTGCTTGTACTTCGTCCAGGCCTAATGTAATAGATAGAGGGAATTGCTGGAGACAGTTGCATGTTGTGGAGGTAGGCAATACAGCCTCTTAAGTAACTTTGTAAGTTTGTGGACTGAAGTTTAATTTTTTGCTAAAAAACTGACATTTTCTTTTACAAGGCCTCATAACTCTATGGTCAATAATAAAGTGGGCCTCAGAACATGTCATTTCAACAAGAAACATTATGATTACAACTGGGTTTCATCTGTTAAGAAACCAGTTCAGAAGAATATTACAGGGCAAAAGTGTCAATCAAAATGATAAACACTCCGTAATGTGCTTGAAAGCTCGTGGTGTAGAAATGTCTACTAAAAGAATGACATTTGTCAACAAAAGGAGTAAACAAATCGCAGGCGTCGTGTACACTCTGTAGGTGGAGTTGTCAGATTGGTGGTAATTCAGGATAAATCATGAACCATGATAAGCAAAGGGAGGGACTGGCAACTAAATGGTGGCAAACGGTGCTTAATTTGAGCTGGGTGGGAGACGGGGTGCTGGTGGGTGCCTCAGACGCTTATTTTTTTAGAGACCCCCACACATTTTTCCCATCAAATATTTACCAGCAGCAATAGAGGGGAAAACATACAAATCGGAAACACAAAGGAAGAGGGCGATGGAAAAACATCACAGCGGGAGAAATCAGGAACCTGCAGGAGTCAGATAAAGGAGCAGGGTGTATCTGTTAGGTGATTAAGGAGGTATGAGGTGGATTTAAGACTACCAGTCTTGGTATTCGGGGCGCCACAGGCTTTTGAGCAGAGCTTCAAGCACCAGTACTCTTCCCTTTACAAACTAAGCACTGGTGGCAACATGCTGTTGGTGTGGCAATGCAAGCTGAATGGTGAACACTAAGGAGTGTGCAAATTATAGTAAAACATTATCAGTGTATTATAAAAGGACGTAGGTAGAGTGAGTGTTTTTTAACCATTACTAGGTGATTCTGATGAGGCTGCCACAGTGGGGTGCTGCTGCAAGTAAAATCAGTGGGAGCCGCATGGAATCTGTAATCTCGTATAATCCAAGTGAATGTGAATAATAACTAGCATCAACAAAAGGCAAAAAGGTTAGGGGGTAACCATGCCAAGGAAGGCATTTCCCTACACCCCTCCCCCCCAAACAAAAGAGGAAGAGACTAACCTTTCCCAAGAGAGTCTTCATTTTCTAAGTGGAAGAACCTGGAAAGGCCATCAGCATTGGCATGGGCAGTCCCAGGTCTGTGTTCCACTACAAAGTCCATTCCCTTGTAGGGATATGGACCACCTCAACAGTTTAGGTTCCTCTCCTTTCATTTGCATAAGCCAACTGAGAGGTCTGTTGTCAGTTTGAACTGTGAAGTGAGTACCAAACAGGTATGGTCTCAACTTCTTCAGGGACCAAACCACAGCAAAGGCCTCCCTCTCAATGGCACGCCAACACTGCTCCCTGGGGAGTAACATCCAGCTAATAAAAGCAACAAGTTGGTCAAGGCCATCATCACTGGTTTGGGATAGAACTGCTCCTATCCCATGCTCAGAGGCATCAGTCTTCACAATTAACTGCTTTGAATAATCTGGAACATTCAAAACTGGTGCTGAACAAATAGCTTCTTTCAGGGTGTCAAAGGCCTTTTGACAGTCCAAGGTCCAGTTAACGTTTCTGGGCATCTTCTTGGAGGTAAGTTCTGTGAGGGGTGTCGCTATGGATCCATAACCCTTCATAAACTTTGTAGAGTACCCAGTCAAGCCAAGGAATGCCCTGACTTGAGTCTGGATTTTTGGAGCTTCCTAGTCCAGAATAGTCTGGATCTTGGGTTGCAGTGGCTGAACTTGGCCTCCACCTACAAGGTGTCCCAAGTAAACCACAGTACCATGCCCCATCTGACTTTTAGATGCCTTGACAGGGCCTGCAAAACCTTCTTCAGGTGGACCAGGTGATCCTGCCAGTTGGAGCTAAAGACAGAAATACCATCTAGATATGCTGCACTAAAGAACTCTAAGCCAGCAAGGACTTGATTCATCAACCTTTGGAAGCTGGCAGGGGCATTCATTAAGCCAAATGGCATAACAGTGAACTGGTAATGCCCATCAGGTGTAGAGAATGCTGTCTTTTCTTTTGTTCCAGGTGCCATTTTGATTTGCCAGTACCCTGCTGTCAAGTCAAAGGTACTTAAGAATTTGGCTGCACCTAATTTGTCAATTAATTCATCTGCCCTTGGTATGGGGTGAACATCTGTCTTGGTGAGAGAGTTAAGTCCTCCGTATTCCACACAAAACCTCATCTCTCTCTTTTCATCCTTGGTGTGAGGTTTGGGGGCCAAGAACACTGGGCTAGCCCAGAGACTGTCAGAGTGCTCTATCACTCCCAACTCCAGCATCTTGTGGACTTCCACTTTGATGCTTTCCTTGACTTAGTTTATCTGTCAAAAACAAAATATTCAGACAGTCTGACCATCTCCTGTGAGGGGCTTGGCCAAGGCGTTGAGATGGCGGTCGCACTTTCATAGTGCTCTGGACCCCTCCGTCACCTGCCTCCCATAAGAAACACAATCCGTCCTCATCGACAACACTGTCTGACCTCCGGGGCCCTGCTGCCTCCCCGGGGACAAGAAAGAGCTTCCCGACCCTCTGGCCCGAGCACAGGCGAGTTGACCTCCGCAGCTGCCCACGACCAAGATGGCAGACGACAGGTGAACGCCGCGGTGCGGACCACTGAGAGACGCCGTAGCGGCTTGGGTGCGCTCGCGCGCCCTGCTGCAGCACTTTGGTGTGGCGAGAAGCGGCACGCCTCACTGCCGAAAACGGGCCACGGCTGGGACCGGCTGAGGATGAGCCGGGACCTGCGGCTCCTTTCCCCCCCTCCCCCTGGGAGCAAAGGGGAGCGGAGGGGGAGAGGATCTCCCCAGTCTCTAGCCTGAATGCGGGCGGACTAACTGCCCGCGGCTGCCCGAGCCCTGAACTCCGGGCTGTGAGTGGGCGCCGCGGTGCACAACTTAAGGAGGCCTGGGGCGCTGCGGGAACCAGTCCGCGCCCGTATGCCTGCCGCGATGAGGGAGGATTCAGGGCGCCGTTGGAGGTTGAAATGCGGCAGGGACTGAGCAGAGGTGAGCCGTAAGCTGGGTCGGCCACCGGGGTGTTGGAGTGGAGGACCCGTGCTGCTGACTGGGAGAGGGGCTCCCTTGTGTTCTTTCCCTCTCTTCTTCACCGGAGTGAGGCGCCCGGCTTTGGGTGGTGGCACGTTGCTAGGCGGGGGGCTGGCCTTCCACCCCTCCACCCCCCATCTGAGTGTGTGTTTGAGACTTGGAATCACCCTGGGGTTGGTCTGGAGCACCGGCGGGAGCGGAGGCGATTTCTGAGGAAGACCGACCACCGGGAAAGAAAACGGGCTGGCTGTCAAAGGACTGTAATTTCCTGAGCCCTCAAGATTGCTTGGCTGACCCGCGGAATGTGGGACTGCGTGGCAGGCCTGGGCCCCAGAAAGGAACACCCTTGGCCCTGAACTAGTGTGCAGCGGCCCTGCTGGACGGCGCTGTTGGCCCAGCCGCTGAAGCTCCTGTGGGCTGGGACGGAGACTAACGCCATGGGCAAGGATAAGTCAGCGCGGCAGCCGGCGGTGCAAACACGCATGGATCAATTCACCACATGTGCTCCTGGGACCTGGACGGAAGATCGTGCCCAAGCGGAGGTGGTGAACCACAAACGACATCCGGTGACTTAGCGGCGATCCTTCAAGTGATCCAGGCATCCCAGGTGGCCGTTGAATCCAAGATAGAAGTTAGGGTGGACATGGCCCTGGTCCGGCAAGATCTCTGCAACGCCACAGCTTGAATTACGGAAGCTGAATCCAGGATTTCCACAGTGGAAGATGACATGACCGCTCTTGAGGCTCAAGTATCTGCGCTGACTACTTGCACATCGGAGCTGCACCGAAGAGCCGAAGACACAGAGAATAGGTCTAGGCATAACAACCTTCGTATGGTGGGCCTTCCTGAAACCACTGCAGCATCATCCCTGGCCACGTACTTGGAGGACTGGTTCCGCTCTTGGATGCCGGTGGATCGTCTCACACCATGGTTCACAATCGAGCGAGCCCACAGGGCCTTGCAGACGAGACCCCCGCCGGGCTCCCCACCCAGACCAGTGATACTTTGTCTCTAACTTTAAGGACAGAGACGCGGTGCTGCAAGAAGCACGCTCTAAAGGAGACCTTTTCTGCAACGGGGCAAAGGTCCTCCTTTTCCCTGACTATACGTGAGAAGTACAACAGCAGCGTCGCTCATTCACCGAGGTGAAATAGAAGCTGAGAACAATGGACATTCAGTAACGCCTCCTGTTTCCGGCAAGACTCCGTGTGGTCTACAGTAATAAGACCTGCTTTTTTGAACAGCCGGCCGCGGCGTGGACCTGGTTGACGGAAGAGGTTCCTCTGGGCCTGTACAGAGACGGGGCAGGACCTCTGCGAGAAGCGCCACCAAACCACCAGAGGGGGCAGCAGCCCGACCGACGCCGTCGCACAAGCTCGCAGCGGTGCAAGGTGCGGCGCGGATCCCTTTCGGACTCCCCTTTGGAGACACACCGGGTGGAGACACACCGGGTGGAGACGTGGAGCCCACAACCACTGGAGGACTCTGGAGGTGCCCGGGGGGGCCCTGATCCGCAGAGTGCGACACAGGCCCATTCGGGGCCCCTGGACGACACGGACTTGTCCCGCAGTCCGGTGCTGTGATCTCACAAATTAGATATAACTCTGAAAATGAAACAGACTGCCGGGATGATGGAAAAATATGGCAATTTCAACAAATTACCATTTACTGTGTTTCTGTACTTGATCCGACATTATGGAAGGGTCCACCACCACCACCACTGCCCTATCAGTTGACGGTTCACCCCAGTAGTTCCGGAAGTGAGGTGCTATATATGGGGGACAGATGCGTCTGGGGGGGAAGTATGGGGTGGGATGGGAGTTGGGGGGCAAGGGAGTTCAGGCCTGGTTTCAAAGGCCAATGTTACTGTTTTTATGCTATTGCAATGTTTGTGTTTATTAGCTAATGCGCAGAGCGGGAAACGCAGAGACTTGATCGACACAGTAGGGATGCATGTTTCGCGGCAACGGGGGCAAGAAAAAGGTTTTTCGAGGTCCCCGGGCCCAGTAATGGAGAGTTTTGGTATTCACGATGGGAATTTTCAAAGACACCCGCCCCCGTGAATCAGACACAGGTTATCTTGTGGAATGTTAATGGTCTTCTAGACAAGATTAAGCGTACCGCAGTGTTTGCCTTTATACACCGATATCGACCGGAGGTACTCCTGCTGCAGGAGGCATCTCCTGGGTGATAACTGCCCCTTCTTGACCCGCAGGGGTTTTGATAGGGTGTACCAGGCTGGGTTCACGTGTGGATCACGGGGGTGGCCATACTACTACACCGTACATTTCCCATGACAAACATCCAGGTATGGAGAGACCGACAGGGACACTATGTGGCCATCACCGGAAAAGTTGAAGGGGCCACAATCAACATGGTCAGTGTTTATGCTCCTCCCTCATTGGTTCGTAGAACCCTCGAGGACCTCACCAAGCTACTTTTGGACCTGCCCCCCAGGCTTACTATGTTGGGGAGCGATTTTAACGCAAGCCCGGACCCGGCCTTGGATGTAGCCGGTCCGCTCTCCGTATATAGACACGCAACAGCGGCGGGGATCACTGGATGGTTCTCTGCGACGGGGCTTTGTGATGCTTGGCAGGTATGGCACCCAAGACAGTGACAGAATTGATCTGGTGCTACTCCAGGGTACGGACTGCACCTACGTCTCTCACATTGAAATACTAGCTAGGGGAGTCTCTGACCATGCCCCGCTTCGATTCGTCGTGGGCCCCGCTCGGTCTCAGTCCTGTCCCATGTGGTGGCTAAATGCGTGGTACCTCCAAGACAGGAGCTACACTGAGGAGCTGCAACAGGCACAACGAAAATACTTTAAACTGAATGAAGGGTCAGTAATCTCCGCGGGCATTCTATGGGTGGTGGGTAAGGTGGTGCTGCGGGGTGTGGCTAAAAGCCTGATACGGGACCAGGAACTCACACAAACCCAGCGTATTGAACAGCTGGAGTTCCGGGCGTTATGTCTGGAGAATGAGAGTGCAACAAACCCAAGTGAAGGGGTGATGCGACAACTCCTCCTAATCCGTGAGGAAATCCGAGATCAATCCCTAGAAGCTGCAAAGCACCTGCGGAGGGCTACCACGGCAAAGATCTACAGGTGGGGGGGGGGAAGATGCTGTATTGGCTGGTGTCCTGCTACCATGCCTCCAGGATTGTCCCTGAAATTCATGACGGGGAGGGGGGCCTCGATGTGAGACACCCAGAAATAGCGAATGCCTTTGCCAGGTACTACTGAACACTATACCGAGCGTCTGCACTGATCGATCTGGGTCAGGCCCGCCGATTATTGGATGAGGTCCCCCTCCAGCGACTGCCCGCAGTGGAGGTGCAGACCTTGGACGAACCTATTAACGCAGAGGAAATTGGGGCAGCCATCTCTGCACTATGTACGAGGAAAACGCCAGGTCCCGACGGGTTCCCCGCAGAATATTACAGTTCAGGGAAGACTTAACACCACACTTGTTAAAACTCTTTGCGGAAGTGGATAGTGGTGGATCCTTCCCCCGAGAGTTGGACGCTGCCACTATTGTAGTGTGTCCCAAAACCCAACCCCCCTCGCTGCACTGTGCGGATTATAGGCCGATATCGCTGATTAACACCAAGGTAAAAATCTTCGCCGCTATCCTCGCCGCTCTCCTCAAGAGGGATCTGCTGCAGCTAATCCACCCAGACCAATGTGGGTTCATGGCAACCTGCAGTATTCTACACTGTATCCGTCGATTACACGTGGCTCTGGCTGAACGTCACCGACTGCACCGAGACCTTGCCCTTTTACTCATCGACTTTGAAAAGGCCTTTGACTCGGTCGACAGGGGGTTTCTCTTTTTGGTGCTGTGGCGCACGGGCCTGGGACCGAGGTTTCGTCGTCTGGTCCAAGCGCTACACTCCAACCCTACAACCCGCACACAGGTTAACAGGGGACTTGTCCTTAATCTTCGAGGTACACAGGGGCACGCGGCAAGGATGCCCTTTATCTCCCCTTCTGTTTACCCTGGCCATTGAACCTCTGTCCCAGATGATCAGGATAGACCCAATATATCGCGGCTGGAAATTGGGTCACTCCCAAGAGGATAGGATAACGCTATACACCGATGATGTCCTGTTGTACATGGAAGAGCGCAGTATAACGGGCCCACAAAGTCTCTGCCTTCTACGGTGCTATGAACAGGCATCGGGACTCAAAATGAACCCTGCCAAATCGATATTGATCCCCCTGGCCAGTTCGCGTGACTGTTTTGACTGGCAGGACACAATACCTCTGCGCAGGCTCAGTTTTAAATATCTGGGCATCTGGGTGTCCCTCTTGCCCGAATTGACATGGGCCAGAAACCTGTTGCCGTTGTTGGCACGCGTCAGGATGGACCTACAGACATGGCAGACTCTACCGCTAAATGTGATGGGCCATTTCAGAACTTTCCCCTCCCAATCCCTCGCTCCTGGTTTAGAGCTCTTGAAAGCGCTACAGGGCTGTTCTTCTGGAGGGGTGCCAGACAGAGTAGTGACACAGCACTGCCGAAGAGGGGTATATGACGGGGGCCTGGGTGCCTCGGATCCCTATCTGTATTATCTAGCCACCCAGTTAATAGTGATCCACGATTGGTTCACAGGGGGATGGGGTGACCTGGCCTATCTGGTAGAGTTGGAGATCCTGGGCTTCCCACATAGCCTCGATATGCTATACAGAGCACCCCTCCCCCGAGACATGGAGGAGATAACTAGGGTGGTTTTCTTGGCGTGGCGCGCTGCATTAAGACATACCCGCTGGAACACCGTCATCACCCGTCAGACCCCGCTGTGGAGGGGGAGGTGGTTAAGAGCGACTGCAGCGCTGGAAGGGTTTGCAGAATGGGACCTGGTGGGCATCTCCTTGGTGGGAGATGTATGGAGAGGAGAGGCTATGAAATCATTTCAGGACCTACAGGTGGACTTTCAACTAACTCGGACACAGTTCTTCAGATACCTCCAGCTTAGACATGTCCTGAGGGTCCACCTGCCAGCTACAGGCCCCTTGCCAGAATTTAATCCACTTGAGGTCAAACTACTTTTGGGGAACCTGGGAGGGAAAGGTATCTCCCAAATCTATAAAAATGTTAATTAACAACTCTCCCGGTGACCTGGGCTCAGTTAGAACCAGATGGGAGTCATGGGTTGGGGCCCTCGAGGAAGCGGAATGGAGGGAGGCTATGATGGCACTCAAGGTACTGGCGGTGTCGGTTAGACTTCGCACAGTGCAATTCTACTACTTACACAGAGCATATCTGACACTGTCCAGATTGCACCAGGCGGGTCTCTGCTCCTCTGCCCAGGGCCAACGATGTTTGAGTGAGCCTGCGGATTTCTTCCATATGGTTTGGACTTGTCAAGTGATACAGGCATATTGGGGCAAAGTGATCTAAGAATTGGGAATGGCCCTGGGACAGGAGGTACAGAGGTCTGCGAAGCTAGTCCTGTTAGGGGTGATGGAGGAAATGGGAGGATCATGGGCGAAGCGAGCCCTGGCTGCCACAGCCATGCTGGTCCCCAAAAGAGACATCGCCGCTGCATGGAACTCCTCCGAAGGTCCGTCACTCCGAAAGTGGGGAAGGGGTGTTGACTGGTGCGCAAACCAAGAAAAACTGGTATACGAATCCAGGGGTTGCCCATGGAAATTTGAGAAAATATGGGGACGATGGGTGGATTTGCTGCAATAGAACAGGGTGAGAACATGACTGAATGTTGTAACGAAATCTGAATTGATGTTTGCCTTCTGGTCCGCTTTACTGTTAAATATTATTGTCGATGGTGGGTTGAAGCTGGAATTCCCTGTACTGTCTGTGCCTTCTGCTCTGAATTTTTCTTTTTCTTTCTCTTTAAAAAAAAATAAAAACTTGTTTTATAAAAAAAACTGTCTCCTGTGTCCACATCATGAGTATACATGTGTGTCTGACCAGGGATCAAAGAAAAGAGTGCAGCAAACTGCTGGAGGACCTTCCTGCAGTCAGCTTGCTGTTGGCCAGAGATGGTGTCTGAGTAGACAACTACATCTACTGAGCCATCTTTAGGGTCAGTTGAGAGGAGGTCAGGGAGAGTTTTACTCTCTGCTTCCTGATCCTCATCAGTAACCATCAGCATGTTTACATCTGCCCTGTCATGGTAGAGCTTAAGGCGGTTAACATGGATCACCCTCTTGGGTGTCCTGCTAGTGCCCAGGTCCACTAAGTAAGTGACCTGACTCTTTTTCTCTAGAACTGGGTAAGGGCCACTCCATCTGTCTTGAAGTGCCCTGGGAGCCACAGGCTCCAGAGCCCAGTGACTTTCTGTGCTGGATGAAACTCAACCACAGCAGCCTTTTGGTCATACCACAACTTCTGGAGTTTTGGCTGGCCTCAAGGTTTTTGCTTGCCTTTTCCATTTACTCTGCCATACTTGAGCAGCGGAGGTCTAGTACATAGTCCACTACATCTTGCTTAGGCTCATGGAGAGGTCTCTCCCAGCCTTCTTCCACAAGTGCCAGTGGTCCACTTACAGGATGGCCAAACAAAAGCTCAACGGGGGAAACCCCTACTCCCTTCTGTGGCACCTCTCTGTAGGCGAAAAGCAGGCATGGCAAGAGGACATCCCATCTCCTTTTGAGTTTTTCAGGGAGCCCCATGATCATGCCCTTCAATGTCTTGTTAAACCTTTCTACAAGACCATTGGTTTGTGGATGGTATAGTGTGGTGAATTTGTAATTCACCCCACACTCATTCCACACGTGTTTTAGGTAAGCTGACATTAAGTTGGTACCTCTGTCAGAAACCACCTCCTTAGGAAATCCCACTATGGTAAAAATATGAGTGCTTTAGCTACTGCAGGAACAGTAGTGGACCTAAGGGGAATTGCCCTAGGGTACCTGGTAGCATGATCCACTACTACCAGAATATATTGGTTCCCTGATGCTGTGGGAGGTTCAAGTGGACCCACTATGTCCACTCCTACTCTCTCAAAGGGGGCCCCCACCACTGTAAGTGAAATGAGGGGGGCCTTTGGATGGCCACTTGTCTTGCCACTGGCTTGACAAGTGGCACAGGAATTGCAAAACTCCTTAACCTTCTGGGACATACTGGGCCAGTAGAAATGGTTAACTAATCTCTCCTAAGTCTTGGTTTGTCCCAAATGCCCAGCCAGGGGAATGTCATAGGCTAAGGTCAGAATAAACTCCCTAAACTCCTGAGGCACTACCACTCTCCTAGTGGCACCAGGTTTGGGATCTCTTACCTCAGTGTAAAGGAGTCCATCTTCCCAATAGACCCTGTGGGCTCCACTGACATTACCTTTTTCATGCTCAGCTGCTTGCTGCCTTAGGCCTTCAAGAGTGGGACAACTCTTTTGTCCCTTACACAGCTGTTCCCTTGAGGGACCCCCTGGGCCCAAGAGATCAAACTGATAAGGCTCCAGCTCCATGGACTCAGTTCCCTCAGGGGATAGAACATCTTCCTGAGAAGAGAAGTTCTCCTTTTGCTGTGCAGAAGCTGGTTCCCCAGTCTTCTTTCATTTCCTCTTGGAAGGTTGGGCCATTATTCCAGACTCAAACACTTCTTTTTCACCCTGTGCTCTGCATTGTGCCCTTGTCTTGACACACACCAGTTCAGGGATGCCCAGCATGGCTGCATGGGTTTTGAGCTCTACCTCAGCCCATGCTGAGGACTCCAGATCATTCTCTAGCACACATTCTACTGGAATTGCAGAGGAGGCTACCACCTATTTCAGGCCAGTGACCCCTCCCCATTCTAAAGTTATCATTGCCATGGGATGGACTTTAGTTTGATTGTCAGCATTGTGACTAGATATGTCTGTCTAGCCAGGTACTGTCTTGGGGACAGCAGTTTGTCTGTCACCATAGTGACACTGGCACCTGTATTCCTCAGGGCTTCTACTATATTCCCATTTATCAAGAGCTGCTGCCTGTATTTTTGCATGTTAGGCGGCCAGGCAGCCAGTGTGGCTAAATCCACCCCACCCCACCCTCTGAAGCTAGTGTAGCTTCAGTCTGGACCCTGATTTGCTCTGGGCACACTGTTGATCCAACCTTGTTGTTGTGGGACTTTTGCAGTCTACAGTTGTGACACCAGGCCTTCTTGGGATCAAAGTTTTTACCCTTATACCCATTTGTGGACTGTGAAGAGGCTCAGGGCCCACCCTCCTGAGCAGGTTTTTGGGACCCTGTAGAAGACTTTGTTTTTGTCCTTGGATGTCTCACTACCCTTCCCCTGGGGAGGCTTTGTGACCCTTTTCTTTTGGTCACCCCCTGTGGAAGTCTTGGTCACCCTAGTCTTGACGCAGTGGTCTGCCTTCTTTCCCAATTCTTTCCCAATTCTTGGGGAGAAATTGGACTTAGGTCTACCAGATGTTGATGCAGTTTGTCATTGAAGCAATTACTTAACAGATGTTCTTTCATAAATAAATTATAAAGCCCATCATAATCACTTACACCACTGCCAGTTATCCAACCATCTAGTGTTTTGACTGAGAAGTAAACAAAATCAATCCAGGTCTGGCTCGAGGATTTATGAGACACCCTGAATCTAATCTTGTACTCCTCAGTTGAGAATCCAAAACCCTCAATCAGGGTAGCCTTCATGAGGTCATAAGATTCTGCATCTTTACCAGAGTGTGAGGAGTCTTTCCAGTGAACATTTCCCAAAGGAGAGCTCCCCAGTGAGATCTGCTTACTTTTCTGGTTGCACAAGCCCTCTCAAAAGCTGTGAACCATTTGGTGATGTCATCACCATCTTCATATTTAGTTACAGTCCCTTTGGGGATTTTTAGGATGTCATTATTCTCTCTGACCTTATTTAAGTTGCTGCCACCATTTATGGGACTTAAACCCATTTCTTTTCTTTCCCTTTCTATGGCTCGGAGCTGCTTCTCCAGGGCTAGTCTCTTGGCCATCCTGGCTAACAGGATGTCCTCTTCATTGAGGCTGTCCTCAATGCTTACACAGGTACTTGACTCCCCTCCCGAAGAACCAGGCCCTCTGACTATGATTTTTGGGGACAAGGTTCTGGGAACCCTGTCCTCCGTATTTAGGACAGGAAGGGTGAGTTCTTCCTCCTGTTCACTAATTTCCCCACCTGAAGGAGTGTCCTCAGAGGGGTGCTCCCTTTCAACTCTGCCAAGAACCCCTTGAGCCCTGCCTTGGTAGGGTTGGACCCAGTTTTTTTCTTTTCTTGTTTTACAGAGAGACCTTAACTCTGACATCCCTAGATGCGCAGGTAAAGTGTGAGGTTTAGTTCCATTACTGTCTCTTCTGTTTGACTCATTATCACTCTAAAAGTTGGGATTACTTTTTAATAATCTCAAAACTACTTCTAGAACTTAAATCCTAACTTTTACAAACTTTTAAACTTCAAAAGAAATGCTATCAGGGGCTTACACAAGGCCCTAGCAGGACTTTTAAAAATTTAGAAATAGTCAAATTGCTAAAATCAATTTCTAATGAAAATTTTTGGAATTGTCTCATGTGATAAGGGATTGGCTGAGTAGTCCAGCAAATGCAAAGTCTTATATTCCACAGCTGCCACCAAAGTAGGAAGTTGGCTCTGTATATACTATCTCAAAGTGAGAGAGAGTGTGCACAGAGTCCAAGGGTTCCCCTTGGAGGTTGATTGTGGCAAAATTAGATAATACTAATGCTATATTTTGTGGTAGTGTGGTCAAGCAGTAGGGTAGTGAAGAATTTGTTGTACACACACAGGCAATACATGATAACACATACTCAATACTTAACTCCAGGCCAATAGGTTTTTATATAGAAAAATATTATTTTCTTAATTTATTTTAGAACCACAAGATTTAAGTTTCTGTTAAGTACATAAATCGTAAAGTACTTCACACAGGTAAGTATAGAACTTTCATTTAAAACAGTACTACACACAGTTTTGGTTAAAACGGCAATAAGCAATTTTAAAAGTGGACAAAGTGCAAAAATCAACAGTTCCTGGGAAGGTAAGTATTGGTTAGTTTCTCAGATAAGTAAAGCACTTACAAGTTCAGTCTCCTGGGCATAGGCAGCCCACCGTTGGGGGTACAAGGCAACCCCAAAGCCACAGCACGGCAACACAGGTCCTGTCAGGTGCAGAGGTCAAAGGAGGGCCCAAATATCATAGGCGCCTATGGAGAACAGGGGTGCTCCGGTTCCAGTCTGCTAGCATGTATGTGCCTGCGTCCTCGGGAGCAGAGCAGGGGGGTTTTGTACAGCACTGGGGGGAGGGAAGGGGACACAGGCACACAAAACACACCCTCAGCGGCACAGGGGCTGCAGAGTGCAGTGTGCAAAATAGATGATGGGTTTTCCGTAGAAAACAATGGAGGGACCCTGGGGGTCACTCTGGCGATGCAGGCAGGGCACAGGGGGGGTTCTCGGGCCAGCCACCGACTGGGCTAGGATGAGGGCCGCCTGCTGGTCACTCCTGCACTGGTAGGTGGTTCCTCTCAGTCCTGGGGGCTGCGGGTGCCGTGCTTGGTCCAGGCATTGGGTTCCTTTGTTACCAGGCAGTCGCGGTCAGGGGAGCCTCTGGATCCTCTCTGCAGGCATCGCTGTGGGGATGCAGGGAGGTCGACTCAGGGCGTCCACGTCGTTGGAGTCCTCTCTCTACTGTTTATGAACTTGAGCCGGAGGCATTAGGTGCAGAGTGTGAAGATTCACGCTTCTGGCAGGAAGTTGGAGTCTCTTTAAAGTTGCTTGCTTTGTTGTTGTTTCGGGACAGAGCCGTTGTCCTCGGAAGGTTCTTGGTCCTTTAGGTGCAGGTCAGTCCTTTGAGTCCTCAGAGGTCGCTGGTATCGCTGGATGCATTGCTATGCAGGTTCTTGGAGTCTGTAGACAGGCCGGTAGTGCTGGGGCCAAGTCAGTTGCTGTCTCCGTCATCTCTCCGGGGCTTTCAGGTCAGCAGTCCTTCTCTCTTCAGGTTGCAGGAATCTGATTTCCTGGGTTCAGGGTCGCCCATAAATACTCAATTTAGGGGTGTGTTTAGGTCTGGGGGGAGGGGAGGCAGTAGCCAATGGCTACTGTCCTGGAGGGTGGCTACACCCTCTTTCTGCCTCCTCCCTGAGGGGAGGGGGGCACATCCCTATTCCTATTGGGGGAATCCTACAAAACCAAGAGGAAGGATTTCTTAAGGCAGGGGTCACCTCAGCTCAGGTCACCTTAGGGCTGTCCTGACTGGTGGGTGGCTTCTACTTGTTTTTCTCATTATCTCCTCTGGACTTGCCGCCAAAAGTGGGGGCTGTGTCCGGAAGGGCGGGCATCTCCAATAACAGGCATGAGCCTTTGAGGCTCACCGCCAGGTGTTACAGTTCCTGCAGGGGAAGGCGAGAAGCACCTCCACCCAGTGCAGTCTTTGTTCCTGGCCACAGAGTGACAAATGCACGCATCCCATGTGGCCAGAAACTCGTCTGGTTGTGGCAGGCTGGCAGGAACTGGTCAGCCTAACACTGGTGTTTGGACTGGTATACGGGGAGCATCTCTAAGATGCCCTCTGTGTGCATTTTTCAATAAATCCCACACTGGCATTAGTGTAGATTTATTGTGCTGAGAAGTTTGATACCAAACTTCCCAGAATTCAGTGTAGCCATTATGGAACTATGAGGTTCGTGTTTGACAAACTCCCAGACCATATACTCTTTATGGCTACCCTGCACTTACAATGTCTAAGATTTGGCTTAGACACTGTAGGGGCATAGTGCTCATACAACTATGCCCTCACCTGTGGTATAGTGCACCCTGCCCTAGGGATGTAAGGCCTGCTAGAGGGTGACTTACCTATGCCACAGATAGTGGGATGAGGGCATGGCACTCTGAGGGGAGTGCCATGTCGACTTAGTCATGTTATCCCCACCAGCACACACAAGCTGTGAGACAGTGTGCATGTGCTGAGTGAGGGGTCCCCAGGGTGGAATCATGCTGCAGCCCTTAGAGACACTCCCTGGCCACAGGGCCCTTGGTACCAGGGGTGCCAGTTACAAGGGACTTATCTGTGTGCCAGGGCTGGGCCAATTGTGGGAACAAAGGTACAGTTTAGGGAAAGAACACTGGTGCTGGGGCCTGGTTAGCAGGGTCCCAGCACACTTTCAAATCATAACTTAGCATCAGCAAAGGCAAAAAGTCAGGGGATAACCGTGCCAAGGAGGCATTTCCTTACATAGCCTATGGCCTTTTTAGATGGAAAAAGATACCATCCCAAAGAACAGGGTGGGAGGGTTTCCCCCAGATTCGGGTGTTAGATGGATTATCTACCAGAAAGAGCATCAGTGACTGTTAGTAACGTGTTCTCCTGAAGGATATTTCTAACCATAGATTCTTCACCTTGTGAATAAATACCACAGCAGTACCTCCTCAGTTGGTAGGTCTGTGTATTGGCTCTAATCAAAAAGTCAGGCAATACCGAGCATGCAAAATGACTGTTGAAGCAGCAGTGCTTTATGAACGCAAGTACAGATGCCCATGTGGCCACTTGACAAATGTCCAGGACATGTACTTAATGTGCTAACGCAGTGTTACCAGCCTAAGCTCAGGTGGAATGAGCTCATAAACATTTTGAGACTGCTTCTTTGCCAGTGCAAAGCATATCTTTATGCAGAGAACAATTCATTGAGAGATGGTCTTTTACATAGCCTTGTTCTTCTTTGCCCCGGAGAACCCCACAAGGATCTCATTGTCCACCTGATGCTGTTTGGTGTTATCTATATAAAACCTTTGTACCTTTTTAGGGTCCTAAATATGGGGGTGTCTGTTCCCCCTTAGAGGGATGAGGTGGGGCAACATTTGGCAGAAGGGTGATAGCCTGCCTGATATGAAATGCCATGACCACTTCTGATAGAAAATACACTAGATTTCTCCAAATTAATTTATCTGAGAAGAATGTTGGATAAGGTGGGTTGACAGAGGGGGCATGGCCTGGCCGACCAGCAAGATGGCCGACATGCCATGAGGCTCTGTGGGCGGGGGACGCGATCCGCTCATTTCTCCTGGGGAGCGGCCGTCTGACTTCTGTAACAGGTTGGGAGCAGCGCCGGAGGTTGGGGTAAAGCTGCGGTGCCCTTTGGTGTGACACCCGGACGGCGGGAGGCGTTTCGGCCTGACCGGCGTCCTGCGGCGGGCCTGACTGCGCACTCAGTGTGCGCGGGCCTGGGCGGAGGTGGCAGGCCCAGGTGCTGCTGGGCCAGATTGGTGAGTGCTGCCAGGGCGGCCCGCTACTATTATATTTCTTTTGGTCCTGATATTAGGAGCTGGGGCCTGGTGGCGGCCTCGATGGTCTACCTGCGCGGCACCCTGTTCTTTTTCCCCCTGCGGGGCCCATTCAGCAGTTGCGTCGGACCACGGGCACCCGAGGGGGGTTGGGCCTCACATTAGCTGGGAGCTGGCCCCTCTTGTCCACCTCCCCTGTGCCTGGGTATATTTCCAACAGATTGCTGCTGCTCTGTGGCTGTTAGGGTGCCGTGACCCAGTGCCCTGGTTCTCATTGGGGCCCGGTTGCAGATCCTTGGTGGGACCCAGCCGGCGGCTGGTCTGGGGCTGCTTGGACCTGGGGCGGAGGCGGGTCACTACTTTGGACTGCTGAGGGTGGCCGCAGACAACTGTGTTTGATTGTGTGGTGACGGGCGCAGAGCCGACCTTGGGGCCTGTTGCCCTGACTCTTCTACATACTGGGATGGATGTCACTGAAGTGCGGGAGTGAGTGCTGGCGTGGTATTTTACACTTGTCCGGCCTCTCCCCCGGTGACTGCTGCTGGTGCGGACGATGCATTTTGCTAGACGCTGGTTTTGCTGATGGAGCCGAGGATGGGGAAGGCCGACCATAAGCAGCCAAAGCTCAATTTTGATGGAGGTAAACGGAAGGGTGGCGTGGCTGGCCATCCAGTGGAGGAATTGCCGTCTGAGGAGGGGTCTTCGGCCTCTTCTGTGAAGGCTATGTTCTTGGACCTCAAGCATAGCCTAGCTGGCATTGACGCTAAGCTTGACCATCCGACCGAGCAAATGGATTGTATAAAGGAGCGGGTGGATGGCCATGATTCCCATTTTGAGCAGCTGGTAGCACACATGTCGGATTTGGAGGATGGTTGCTGCGGAGATGGAGAACAATTGCTGCGCATGGAACGTGTGCTGTAGGTGATTCGTAGCAAGAACGCGGACTTGGAGGCTCGGTCACGCCGCAATAACATCGGCATACTCGGTCTTCCTAAGTCAACAGATATGGGGCGAATGGAGGACTATGTTGAAACCATGCTGGCTGAACTCTTCTCTGGTGAGCTCTCCCAGATGCTTGTGGTGGAGAGGTCCCACAGATCTCTGGGACCTCATCCGCCACCGGGCACACCCTATTATAGTAAACCTCCTGAATTATCGAGATAGGGACACTATACTTAGACTGGCCAGAGAGCAGAGGCCTGTGATCTACAATAACACTGAATTGAGCATTTTTCCTGACTACATTCCTGGGGTGCAAGCTGCCCGCAGGGATTTCCTGCCAGTTAAGCGCACCGTGAGTCAGACCGAGGCTAAATACTCCCTCATTTACCCAGCTAAACTACGAGTGCAACATAAGGGCAAGCTGCATTTCTTTACTGATCCGAACTTGGCTGCTAAGTTTACTAAATCTGTCCATAAAAAGGTACCGTCGGAGAGTCCGAGAGATCCTGGTGGAGAAGGAGATGCCCTGAGTGCTAATGACTAATGTTTTTTACTGTTTGGGGTTTGTTGTTTCTAGATGTTACTAAGGCCTTCGACTCTCTGGTGTGGTCGTACATCTTTGCTTTGCTGGCTCGGGTGAGACTGAGTGCCAGATTTATCCAGCTGATCCGCCTGCTGAACTCGCGACCTTCTGCTTGGTTGCGTGTAAATGTGACTATCTCTGCCCCCTTTTCGATTGCTAGGGGCACACGTCAAGGCTGCCCACTTTCTCTGCTGCTTTTTGAAATAACAATGGAGCCGCTGGCTGCGCGCTTTAGACAACACCATAACCATAGAGGACTGTTGTTTCAACGGCATCCAATATTAGTTTCCATGTATGTGGATGATATCGCTTTATATGTCTGCGATCCATAGCGCCACCTCAATGCCCTGCTAGATGAAATAGTGTGCTTTGGATGGATTTCCGAGATTACCATCAACTGGTCCAAGTCGGTGGTGTTGCCTGTATCTGAGGCTACGGTGCAATTCCCCTCTGAATACCCTATTGGCTGGGCTGATGGCCCGTGCGTTATTTAGGTGTCTGGCTGAGCAGGGATGCAGCAACACTTTGGTCCGCAAACTATGGCAAGGCGATTATATGGCTGGAGGACAAGGTGGAGATGTGGCGCTCGCTACTGCTCTCTCTGACGGGTCGCATTGCGATAGCTAAGATGGTCATTCTGCCTACATTTTTATATCTGTTTGTCAACCTATCTCTTGTTTTAACAGTGAGTTTTCTGTAAAGACTTAGTTCCGCACTGATAAAACTGGCTTGGGTGGGTGGACAGGCCAGAATATCGTGGGAAAAATTAACACTTCCGTTTGAGATGGGAGGTTTGGACACTTTTGGCTGCACCCCACTAGATACCTGCCGCACTTGGCACCTGAAAGTGATGCCGTGTGGCCTGACAGATTACCGCAGGTGCTCGGGAGCCCCGACTGCGTGGGGTTGATACTGTGAATTGTATGGCGAGAGCTTGGACTGCGTTGTTGCGACGTACCAATTTACGTGAGCCTTTTGCACCTGCGATGCCGGTGTTGGATGTTGCCGATACGCAGCTGTCGGGAGATGCCCGTGTGTGTGCGAGTTCCTTCGTGTGTCTAACTTGGCCGCCTTGGGTGCGTGGTTTCCTGATGGGGTGTTTCTTTCCTTGGAGGCGGTGCTTAGGGATGGGCGCGAGAGTGTGTTGCACCGATTGTATGTACTTCGGATCGGCGCAATGCTTCGTGCACGTTTCCCCTGTTTCCCTGAGATGCCGCTGGTGTGCCGGGCGCTGGAACTCATGTATCAAATGCGGTCCCCGGGCAGGCTTATTACCAAGCTTTATGCTTGTATGCAGAGTGAGGCACCTGAGACTGCGATTAAAGCTAAAGTGCGCAGGGAGATGGACATTGGCAAGACCATTCCTGATGAAGTGTGGCGAAAATGTTGCACGCATATGAGGGAGCTGTCCCCTAACTACAGACTGCGCCTTATTCATTTTAAGTTCCACCATCGTTTGCACTACACACCCTGTAACTTATGAAGTATGGGTCTGCGTGCTGATGCGTGTTGTGCTAGATGCAGGTCCCCTGATGCCGACTTTCTGCATCTAGCGTGGAGCTGTGTTGCTCTGCGCGAATACTGGACAGAGGTGATGGGGGGCATCGAGGCGATGACTGATTTCAAACTGTTATATACCCCTAAACTTGCCCTTTTGGGTTCTGTGGAGGAGATCCCCCTTACTCACAGAAGATTGCTGCTGCTGCTGGCTAAGCTCTTTGTCGCAATGTGCTGGGGTCGTAGTCGTGCTCCCAGTTGTCATGAGTGGCTGCGAGATGCTTCGTTCTGTTAAGAACAAACCTTGCATCTCTTGTAGCAGAAACAATAATAAAGGGACTTACCAGGCATTCCGATTAAATGGTTGAAATCTGAAAGGTCCCTGCTAACAGCGGGGGCTCATAAACCACCAACACCCTCCCTCCTCCGCTGGTAGGATGAGACAGTCTGCTATCTGGAAATTAAATTCAAGACACATGCAAAAACTAGGGATGGAAAACTAAGGCTCAGTGCTAGCTAAACTGATAGAGAAAATCGAAAGGTGAATCACACTTCCATTATCAACTGCAGGGTGAATTGCACTGATTAAGGTGCTGGTACTCCTCAAGTCCTTATACTTCTTTCAAAATATTCCAATACCACTGCGGCAAACCTTTTCACCCAACTCAAAACAGCACTGACCAGACTGGTCTGGGCTGGACGCCAAACAAGCCTGCATTAGGAGACACTTACAGTTCCATGTGAACGGCGCGGTGGGAGGAGGGGCCTTTGCGTTGGCAGATATGGAGAGATACTACCATGCTGTACAATCACAATATGTGATATTTTGGTACTGCCAGTCTGGCGTTTTCCCCTGTGTCACCACTGAGAAATATCAGACACAATAAGCTGACCTTCGTACCAGAGTCACCATCAAAGGCCAGGCAAGGCTGACCCAGACCGTACAGATGTTCTGATGCACTAAATGGGCAATCTGGAACATGGCGGCTAAGGCTGGCCATGACTCTTTATACTCACCACATTTGCCACTCATCAATAACACATCCCTTTCCCAAAGTTAGATGGCGGGTGACACGCTAAATAACGGGGGGGTGGGGGGGAACAGGATCACAGTTGGAAATCTATTTAGAGCAGACGCATTCCTTACCCTGGATCAGTTCTGAGTAGATAGACGCACTACACAACTTGATGTCTTTGATAACATGCACTTACGATGTGCATCTGCGGTTGTCTGGTCCACCTACCCCATTAAACATCCTGACTACGCCCTGCTTACATAGCTAATTCAGAACCCACATTGAAAGGGCACGATCTCCTCCTTATATACATTATACACACCTACACACACATATATACATTTGTTCGTGGCATGTTCCGCTGCAGATTCACATGCTGTGCATTATCCTGCCATCTAGTGTTGGGCTCGGAGTGTTACAAGTTGTTTTTCTTCAAAGAAGTGTTTCCGAGTCACAGGATCGAGTGACTCCTCTTCTTCGGTTCCTTTGCACATGGGCATCGACTCCATTGTTAGATTGTTTTCCCGCAGAGGGTAAAGGAAGGAGTGATAGAGTATATAGGTACAAAGTAAGAGATGTCCATGCTAATGTAAATGTATATACTTATGTACAAATGTTTGTAACAAACGACTTCAGGCTTCCGGGGAGGTGGGAGGGTGCATGTGAATCTGTAGCGGAACATGCCACAAACAGTTGTACACTGGGTAAGTGACATTTTCCGTTCGATGGCATGTGTAGCTGCAGATACACATGCTGTGCACAGACTACAAAGTACACAGACTAAAAGAGCGGTGGTTAGCCTATAGGAGTTGAGTTGTTTGAAATAATGTTCTTAGTACAGCTTGGCCTACTGTGGCTTGTTGTTTTGAGAATACGCCTACACAGTAGTGTTTAGTGAAAGTATGTGGTGTTGACCAAGTGGCAGCTTTACATATTTCAGCGATTGGTATATTCCCTAAAAAAAAGCCATTGTTGCACCTCTTTTCCTTGTAGAATGTGCTTTAGGAGTAACTAGAAGCTGTCTTCTCGCTTTAATATAGCATGTTTGGATGCATCTTACAATCAATCGTGCTAAACTTGTTTTGATATGGGATTTCCTGTATGAGGTTTTTGGAAAGTGACAAATAGTTGTTTAGTCTTTCTAAACGGTTTAGTTCTATCTATATAGTACATTAAAGCTTTTTTGATGTCTAATGTATGTAGAGCTCTTTCTGCCACAGAATCTGTCTGTGGGAAAAATACTGGCAGTTCCACTGTTTGATTTATATGAAATGGTGCTACCACTTTTGGTAAAAAATTTGGGTTTGTTCTTAGTACAGCTTTATGCTTGTATACTTGGAAGAACGGTTCTTCAAGAGTAAAGACTTGGATTTCACTTACTTTTCTTAAAGAAGTAATTGCCACTAGGAAGGCAACCTTCCAGGTTAGAAACTGAATTTGGCACAAGTGCATAGTCTCAAATGGTGGTCCCATAAGTCGTGTAAGAACTATTTTTAAATTCCAAGAAGGAACTGGTGGTGTTCTGGGTGGAATGATGCATTTTAAACCTTCCATGAAAGCTTTAATGACAGGAAGAGCTATGTTGTCTATTTTGTAAATATACTGAAATTGCAGTAAGATGGATTTTCATTGAAGAGAATGCTAAATTTTCTTTCTGTAAATGAAGTAAATAACATACAATCTCTTGTGTTGATGCTGTAAGAGTGTCATTATTTTTGGATTGACAGTAATATACAAATCTTTTACATTTGTTTGCATAGCACTGTCTAGTAGTGGGTTTTCTTGCTTGCTTAATAACATTCATACATTCTGATGGGAGTTGTAAATATCCAAACTCTATGACCTTAGGAGCCAAATTGCTAGATTGAGTGTTTTGGGATTTGGATGTCTGATTTGACCTTTGTTTTGTGTCAACATATCCGGTCTGGTTGGGAGTTTGGAGTGTGGTACTATTGACAGATCTAATAATGTTGTGTACCACGGTTGACGTGTCCATGTTGGCGCTATGAGTATCATGTTGAGTGAAGTTTGACACAACTTGTTGACTAGAAATGGAAGGAGTGGGAGAGGGAGGAAAAGCGGATGCAAAAATCCCTGACCAATTGATCCATAGAGCATTGCCCTTGGATAGGGGATGTGGATGTCTGGATGCAAAGTTTTGGCATTTTGTGTTTTCGCTTGTTGCGAACACGTCTATGTTTGGTGTTCCCCACTTTTGAAAGTATTTTTGAGGTACTTGAGGATGAATCTCCCATTTGTGTATTTGTTGGTGATTTCTGCTGAGGATATCATCCAATTGATAGTCTATCCCTGGAATGTATTGTGCTACCAGATGAATTTGGTTGTGGATTGCCCATTTCCAAGTTTTCTGGGCTAGAAGGGAGAGTTGGGATAAATGTGTCCCTCCCCGTTTGTTCAGATAATACATGGTTGTCATGTTGTCTGTTTTGATAAGAACATTCTTCTGTGTGAGAAGAGGTTGAAAAGCTTTGAGTGCTAGAAAGATAGCTAATAACTCCAAGTGGTTTATGTGCAGCGGTTTGTGTTTGACATCCCATTGCCCTTGAATGTTGTGATTGTTTAGGTGAGCCCCCCCAACCAATCATTGATGCATCTGTTGTAATTATGGTCTGAGGCACAGGGTCTTGAAATAGCCGCCCTTTGCTTAGATTTGTGGAATTCCACCACTGAAGGGACATGTATGTTTGGCGGTCTATAAACACTAGATCTTGAAGTTGACCGTGTGCCTGTGACCATTGTTGTGCAAGGCACTGTTGTAAGGGCTGCATGTTTAGTCTTGCATGTGGAACAATTGAATACATGATGCCGTCATTCCTAAAATTTTCATGACAAATCTGACAGTGTATCGTTGATTTGTGTGATTATATTTTGGCAAGCGTGTATCCTTTGTCTTTTTGGACACGCTAGAGCTTGCTGAGTATTTAGTATTGCACCCAAATACTGCTGTATTTGTGCTGGTTGAAGGTGTGATTTTTGGTAGTTTATTGAGAACCCTAGTGTGTGCAAGGTCTGTATTACATAATGAGTATGATTTTGGCATTACTTATGACTGTTTGATTTTATTAGCCAATCATCTAAATATGGAAAGACATGTATATGTTGTTTTCTTAGATAGGCTGCGACTACTGCTAAGCACTTTGTGAATACCCTTGGAGATGTTGTTATTCCAAAGGGCAACACTTTAAACTGGTAGTGTTTTCCCTGAATGACAAACCTGAGATATTTTCTGTGTGCATGATGGATGCGTATATGAAAATACGCATCTTTGAGGTCTAATGCGGTCATGAAATCTTGTTTTTGTAGTAGTGGGATGACATCCTGTAAAGTTACCATGTGAAAATGTTCTGACAGGATGTAAAGATTGAGGGCCCTGAGGTCTAATATTGGCCTGAGGGTGCCACCTTTTTGGGGAATTAGAAAATATAGTGAGTAAACTCCTGTCCCTATTTGAGATTGTGGCACCAATTCTATTGCTTGTTTGAGTAGTAGAGATTGGACCTCTTCTTGCAATAGAATGGTGTGTTCTGTGGATAGTTTGTATGACCTTGTTGGGATATTTGGAGGAGTTTGTATCAATTCTAGGCAATAGCAATTGCGGATAATTGATAACACCCAATTGTCTGTGGTAATATTTTGCCAATTTGTGTGGAACTGTTGTAGTCTTCCCCCCACAGGAGCGGTGTGGAGTGGAAGGGAATGAGAGGAGTCACTGTTTTGGGTGCTGTGGAGGTTGCTTAGAGGCCTGAAATTTTCCTCTATTTCTGGGGTACTGTCCTCTATATGTGCCCCTAAAACCACCCCGTTCGTATTGCAGTTGGTAGGTTGGCTTTTGCCTGTGGGGTGGATGCCTCAGCGGTCTGTGGTCTGAACCCACCTTGAAACTGAGGTTTTTGAAAGGACCCCCTGTATGGTGCAGAGTAGAGTGCACCCATTGCTTTTACTGTGTCAGAGTCCTTTCTCAATTTTTCTATTGCTGTGTCTACTTCTGCCCCGAAGAGACGTTTTTTTGACCGAACAGCATATTTAATACAGCCTGCTGGATTTCTGGCTTGAATCCAGAAGATCTGAGCCATGCATGCCTGCGTATAGTGACTGCAGTATTGACACTTCTAGCAGCGGTGTCTGCTGCATCTAGGGCAGATCGTATTTGAATGTTAGTAATGGCTTGCCCTTCCTCCACTACTTGTTGTGCCCTTTTCTGGTGTTCTTTGGGGAGATGCTGGATTATGTCTTGCATCTCATCCCAATGGACTCTGTCATAGCAAGCTAATAATGCTTGGGAGTTGGCTATTCTCCACTGATTTGCTGCCTGGGACGCAACTCTTTTCCCCGCAGCATCAAATTTCCTGCTCTCTTTATCAGTAGGTGGTGCATCTCCTGATGACTGACTATTTGCCCTCTTCATGGCAGCGCTAACTATTACAGAATCAGAAGGTACCTGAAGGGTGATATAATCAGGGTCAGAGGGTACAGGTTTATATTTTTTCTCTATTCTAGGTGTTATGATAGTGCTTTAACAGGTTCACTAAATATCTGATCTGCATGTTTTATCGAGCATGGGAAGGCATTGATATCTGGAATGTGTTGAAGATAAAGTGTTAAATAAGAAATCCTCTTCTGGGGGCTCTGTATGCATGGTGACACCATCATTTGCTGCAGCCTTAGCTATAACTTGGTTATAGACAGTACTATCCTCAGGTGGTGATGGTTTAGAGGGATAGCTGTCTGGATCGTTACTAGGAATGGGATCTGGGTCATAAAGGTCCCATGGATCCACATTGTCTTGTTGTGAATCATAAGAGTGAGTGGATGACTGCACTTGTGTAAGACTGGTAGGAAGAGAGGTAGGTAGGTGTGGAGAATGAGGAGGAGAAGATTGAGGAGGTGGTGGTTTCTTCTTCTGCTTTGGCACTTTCGCTGGAGGCTGCATAGTGTCCAGTTCCTCCTGAAAAGCTAGCTTCCTTTTTGTTTCTCAAGGAGGTGCTGTCAGAATTCTCCCTCTTTCCTTTTGGATGTGGATACTGGATTGCCTTTCATCTATAACTTCTAGTACTGGTTGTACCTCTAACTCCTCTTCAGAGGTTTTGTGGCTTTCTTAAAGTCTTTTTGAAAGTCCATGTTCCTCTGTATAAGTTGGCCTTTTCAGCTCCAAAGCTTGCTTTTTCAGGATGGAAAAAAGATGATGAGGAGGAAGGTTTCGGCTCCGAAACTGGTTTTCTAATTTTCGACTTCGAAAAATGGTGTCTAGTGGAATCGGAAACTGAGGTTTTTGTTGTCTCAGAAGTTTTCGGAAGAGTGCCTTTTTTCGGTGCCGAACTGGTAAGATGGTCACTGCCAGTCTTTTTTTGGGCCAAGCCTTGGCCTTCCGGCAGTGGCATACCCAAGGCCTTGTGCTTTTTCTTTGGTGAGGGTACAGGGGCAGATGTACTCACATGTTGACCTGCTGTGACCAGTCTGTCTTCATCTGATTCCTGCTCGGACTCGGAATCTCGAACTGAGACTGCGGTTTGCATCAGTTCTTCTTCTTCTACGTCGAGATGTTCACCGCTTCTCGACGCCATTTCGAGTCTTCTTGCCCTTCTGTCTCGAAGAGTCTTTTTTGATCGGAAGGATCAACAGGCCTCACAATTTTCTTTCCGATGATCTGGGGAAAGGCAGAGGTTGCAAACCAGATGCTGGTCTGTGTACGGGTAATTCGTGTGGCACCGAGGACAGAATTGGAATGGAGTCCGATCCAGCTGACGAAGGCGGTAACGCCGAAACGCGCCCTTGTGCAAATAAATCTTGGTAAATCAATATGCCCATGGAGTGCCGTCTTTCCTTATGGTAGGAAAAAAGTGTGGAGAATTAGGCGAGGTGGCGTGCGCTATTCGACGAGCACCGCTGACGGTCAGGAGCAGGACTGGCACGCCGACACGAAGTGTTTGTTTGAGAGATATATATATATATATATATACATTTTCACTGAAATAAAACAAAGGTTAGAGGGAAGTTATAGTTAGGTTGATGTTTTACCCAAACAATACCATAGAAATTCAGCAGTATTAGTCATACTTATAGTTATGCTTATGTTAAGAAACTATAACTCGTGAACTAAAGTTACTTTCCGGTAGTTGTAGTTTCGTTAGTAAGTATAACTATGAGTATAACTAGAATTGCTGAATTTCTGTGGTTTTGTATGGGTAAAACATCAACAAATATAACGTCCCTATAACCTTTGTTTTTTTTCAGTGAACTTCTGTTTTTTTTAATAACACATGGTAATATTTGTATCAGTTTGCCACAAGTCAGTCAAGGCCTTGCTTTTCCTTAGGATCCTCGAATCCATGGATCGGCCCCCAAAAAAGTTTGCCCACGGGAGGTCCCTAAAGGACCCCTCCATGTGTCCTTTCAGGTCAGGATACCTGTATCCTGACTCCTTATATGTTTTTACACTGTTTCCATCCCCACCAGGCAATGCGAGAAACAAAATGGTGGCCACAACTTTTCTGTCAGGTTGCAGCTAGCCAATCAGGGCCTTGCTTTTCCTCCGAATCCGTTAAGGATCCAAGGGGAATCTGCGTCCCTATATATACAAATTTGGAATTCATTTATTAACTAGAAAACTACTGAACGGATTTACACAAAATAACAAAAAGGCAAAGAGGCGAGAAGAATAAAGAACTCATGCAAGAAACGAAGTCGCTGTTCACCACCGAAGAAGACATTGCTTCACAGCCAGAGAATGGGTGCGACAACCTGGGTAGTAGCACATGGGTGGTGCGTGAGGGAGCCAATACAAACAGACAGTAGACTGTGCTGGAGAGTAACGTCAATGTCAGTAAGTTCTACAAATGGTTATAATGCTGCTTCCTTCTTAAAACCATAACTTCCATTTGATGCAGTTAAAAAGCAAAGTACTGGTGATAGATGGACTGCTTCAGTAGAAACTTTTGATGATTTCATAGATGCACTGGAAGAAACAGATACAAAAAAGATTGTGAAATACCTCAAGAATCTTGTCGGGGATGGGGATGCGTGGCTTGGCGGTCGCCAAGATGGCTGCAAAGTAAGTGAGCTCCTGTAAGCTTGAAAAATTCATCCCAGCATCCGTCATTCATCCAAAGACATCCAGCTGCAGAGGGCCCCCTCAGGTGCTGGGGGGGAACGCAGAGCGATGCCAAGAGAAACAGGCAGCCTCCCTGTAGTGGACACGGAGGACGGAGAGGCCCGGAATCGAGGCGCCATAGGCCTGAGTGGCCGGCTGATGAGAAAAGTGTCCTGGGCCCCAGTGGACGAGGACATGGACTGCACCGGCATGAGGGGCCCGACCACAGGTAGTGACTGGGCCCGTGGGGCTGCTTGGTGGGAGTGCTTGAGGCAGCCGGACGGGCACTGAGGGATGAGCTGTAGCCTGTGGAGTGGTGACTGCTGTGGGGCCTGCCCGATCGTCAAGTTGGAGAGGGAGCATCTCAGCCCTGTCCAGAAAAGAGATCACCAACTGTGGGAGAGATGAAGTCCCAGGGTGAGGTGGAGGTGGCCGTGACCTGCCCCTGGGATAGTACCATTGGAGGGCCTGGAAGTGCAGTGTCCTTGGGGAGGGGAGGAGCGTGAAGCAGGGGCTGGGATTGGGCCCCTTTCCCCCACCCTCCCAGTATATGAAAAGCAGTGATGAACCTTCCTCCCCATCTGGGAAAATTCTGCAGGTGTCGTCCCCGAGAGGATCGGCGGGGTGCAGGAGGGGTGTACTGTGGGAAAACGGAGTTGGAGGGCGCTGGACTAGAGCACTCAGCCGGACTGCAGGGGGTAGTTGGGGGGGAAGGGTGAACAGGAGACATCAACAGCCTCTCCCCCCCATACAGAAGCTAGGAACATACACATACTGAAGATTGAGCCTATGGGGGAGGCTGACTGGAGCTAGCACCGCCCCGTCTGAGACAGAGTTGGAACCGAGGAGACCAGCGAATCCTACCTGCTGGTCCATAGGGAAGCGCAGTGACTGGGTCACACGGAGGGGCCCATGGCAGTTTGTCACCACAGGAACAGTGAGAAATAAGAGCGGCGATGAAACCAAATGGAACAAGCACAGTCCAGTCGAACAAAATGGACAAATATGCCACAGCTAAGATGCCCAGGGGCGTGGCAGGGATCGGGTGGGCACAGAGGACCCAGGTGTACCTGAGCCAATACTAGGAGCCATCATGGTAGCTATTCGGGACCTGAAAAACTCCTTGGAGTGAATCTTGATGCCGTCACGGTGGATGTAACCCTGCTACGGGCCAATTTCCAGTAGATGTCTGAGAAGGTCACATCGGTAGAATCGCAACATCAAAGAAGTTGGAGGAACAGGTCCAATGTCTCACCCGTCAGCAGGAGATAATGGGCGCACAACTTGAGAATCAGGAGGAATGGGTGAAGAGGAGCAATCTCTGAGTGGTAGGGGTCCTGGAGGGGGAGAGGGGCCCAATGCAGACCTTTTTCTGGAGGACCTTATAATGAACACCCTCCACCCAAAGCGTTTGTCGAAGTTCTTCTCAATAGAGTGGGTGCACAGAGCACCGTTGCTACTGCCGAAGCAAAGGGCCCCACTGAGAACAATCATCGCAAGTTGGTTGGAGGGGGGGGGGGGCTATCTTATGCCTGCCGTGCAAGGTAGAAGGGAGGGGGTGGTAGGGAAGGGACTGTTTGCTTACAGGTGTTCAGATGTTGGTTAAACGTTTACAGTGCAAATGCTTAGTGATGCTAGAAGCCTTGGATCAGGGACTTGGGTGGAGCAGAGGAGGGGGAAGCCGGGTGGCTGGTCCGGGCTGCGGCCTAATGATACTCTGGGGGTAAGCGAATTAATATGTCCAGGCACAGTTCTGAGGTAAATATCATGACGTAGAATGTAAACGGCCTAGGGAACAAGATTAAACATACCATAGCCCTTCAGTACATCTGCAGGCAGCTAGATGTTGTCCTTCTGCAGGAAACTCACTTAAGGGGGAACAGGTACAAAGCACTTGACCAACTGGGTTACTCCCCCCTTTGGGCACAGTCCGGTATCAACTCTAGCTCCATGGGAGTGGGAATCCTAGTTAGGGTAGCGGCCCCTTACACTCTGGGAATGACCTGGACAGACTCTGAGAGATTTGTGGCACAGACGGGCACTATCGTGGGCAGACAATTAAGCCCTCATTACAACTCTGGCGGTCGGTGTTAAAGCGGCGGTAACAAAAATTGAATCATGACCACGGCGGAAACCGCCAACACAGACAGCCACTTTAACACTCCGACCGCCACGGCTGTAGCAACAAACGCTGCGGCGGAAACCGCCAACAGCCAGGCGGAAGACAATGTACCGCCCACTCTATTACAACCCACCCATCCGCCAGCTTTTCCGGGGCGGTACCAACACCATCAAAAGCACGGTGGAAACAGTACACAGAAGGGAAACCACTCACCTCTCGACACTCAAGGAAGAACCAAGATTCCATGGAGCCCGAGCTGCAGGTCCTCTCCATGCTGGTCTATCTGCTCATAAACCAGGAGCACCAACGCCGGTGACGACAACCACGGTCAGTACTGCACCCAGCACACAAGGGGGGGGGGGGGAAGAGAGTGACACACACACATGGCAACATCCCCACCCACACCTCCAACACCATACACACAAACACTTTCAACAACATTACATATACACCCCGTAACCCTCTGCAATAACCTAAGGACAAAAGGAATGGAGTCAAATGAGTGTAATCTTAGAAATACGTACATAAATAAATGAACAGTATGTACAATATATACAAAATGAGGGACAATGTCCACACAAATATAGGCCATGGCCCACTGGGCCATAACACATAGGCCAAGCTCTGACTTGATTCCTGCCTCAAAACGGAGAGAACACTGCAGGGGCATCAGGTCAAAAACACACAGGCACCTCAGGGGGACGGGGAAGGGGGGTGGTACCTCAGACGGAAGATGGGACAACGCCACTGCTCCTGGAGGGGGGCTCCATGCCCACTGCTTGATCCTGGGGAGTGCAAAGCCACAGTCTCTCAAGTGGGTGGCTCCTATACTAGTTCTGGGGGGGGGCCTTGTGCCCAGTGTGCTTCATCCTGCCAAGGATAGGGTGAGTGGATACCTTCTTCCAATGGTTCTGGAGGGGGCCTTGTGCCCAGTGTGCTTCATCCTGCCAAGGATAGGGTGAGTGGATGCCTTCTTCCACTGGTTCTGGAGGGGGCCTTGTGCCCAGTGTGCTTCATCCTGCCAAGCATAGGGTGAGTGGATGCCTTCTTCCACTGGTTCTGGAGGGGGCCTTGTGCCCAGTGTGCTTCATCCTGGCAAGGAGGGGCTGAGTGGATGCCTTCTTCCACTGGTTCTGGAAGGGGCCTTGTGCCCAGTGTGCTTCATCCTGGCAAGAAGGGGCTGAGTGGATGACTTCTTCCACTGGTTCTTGAGGGGGCCTTGTGCCCAGTGTGCTTCATCCTGCCAAGGATAGGGTGAGTGGATGCCTTCTTCCATTGGTTCTGGAGGGGGCCTTGTGCCCAGTGATGCAGCACTTGGGGGGTGCCAGGTCAGTCCCTCGCGTGGGTGTCAGAGCCACGAGATTTGCAGTGGCCAGTATGCATGATACTCCATGGAGGCAGGACTACAGTCCATCCGCCGGCAGCTACAGCTGCACAGTGGTGGTAGTGCCGGTGCTGGTGGGGGTGCTGCCAGTGGTGGGGGGAGGCTCCAGCCCTTCCCCTGGAGCCTCCAACAGCTGCCCACTGGGGCTGCTGCTGCTGGCAGTGGTGCTACTTTCAGTGGTGCAGGTGTCGGTGCTGGCCGTGGTGCAGGTGGCGGTGCTGGCCGCGGTGCAGGTGCTGGTGCTGCCAGTGGTGGGGGGAGGCTCCAGCCCTTCCCCTGCAACCTCGGAGGCTGCCCACTGGGGCTGCTGCTGCAGACAGTAGTGGTGCTTGTGGTGGTGCATGTAGCAGTGTAGGTGGTGTTGCTTGCAGCGGTGCTGGTGGTTGTGCTGGTAGCCACCAGGCCTTCACCTGCAGGCTCGGACGGCTGAAGTGCCTGGCTGGTGTTCTGTGCCTGTTCATGCCCTTGGCAGATAGTGGTGTCACCTTGGGTCTGCCAGCTGGAGTCTTTGACATGGCCTTGCTGGGTGGTTGTGGCTCCTTCTCCATGCTGGATGCTGTCCCCTTCTTGACCTTAGCAACACAAAAGGATGATGGACGGAGTGCTGAACAATGCAAACACTCACCCCCAGTCATAGATCTGGGTTTAATCCATCGTTCTTTTGCTCACCATGCCACCCCAGTTTGGACCCAGCGATATGCAAATCAGTCTTGACCTTGTTCCCTCATGGGAACAGTCCAGCCCGAACTGCCAAGCCAGGTCCTCCCTGGACCGGAAACAAGCATCCTGGGACCGGTTTCAGGGTTTCACCCTTCATCAGCCAGGCTATCTTGAATCCAGTGGCACAGTGAGCAAGGGACCCACGTCTGGGCATACCCTTCCCACAGGTGTCGGAATCTTCTTGGCCTTGGCAGCGGTTGGTGGCACGCTGGCTGGCCTGATGGGTGCCCCCTTAGAGCCTCTGACAGCTGCAGAAACCACAGCGGATGTGGACTTGGTGGCTGAGGTGCTGGGCTGGGTTCTGGCCACCCTGGCCCAAGGTGAAGGACGGGGAGGGAGGGAAGGGGAGTGGGTAGGGAAGAGGTCAATGTTGGCTAGGAAAAGCTTCATAGGGGCATTGGGGCAGGAAGAGGATGAAGGTTTGGGAGTAGAGGAAGAGGGAGTGGTTGTAGGAGGTGTCAGTCTGCTGTGTTTGGGTGCAGGTGCATGAGCTGGATGCGGTTGTGAGGTGGATGGCTGTTGGGTGGGTTTGTGCTTGCATTTGTGTACTTTGGGAGGAGGGGGTCACAGGCACAGTGGGAGAGGACACAGGGGGGACCATGTGCATGGATGTGGGGGTGGTGAATGCCAGTGAGGGGTGTGTAGTGATAGGCGTGCTGGTGATGGAGGTAGTGGATGATGATGTAGTGCATTCAGGTGTGAATGGAGACGCTACTGGGAGGGAGGTGGACGAGGAGGAGGAGGGGGACACAGTGGAGGTAGTGGATCTTGGTGTGTCTAAATGGGAATGGTGCTTGTGTGAGTGCCTGTGAGATGAAGTGTGGTGCTTGTGTTTGCCTGAGCCACTTCTGTGTGTTGATTTGGGTGAATGCTGGTATGCAGGTGTGCTTGGGATAGGCTGGGGTTGAGGGGATTGGGACTGGGTAGAGAAAGTTGGAGGGGGGAGGCTGGAGACTGGGACAATGGCTGCCATCAGTGCGGAGGCCAGAGCCTGAAATGCTCTCTGTTGGGCCGCCACGCCAGAGTGAATGCCCTCCAGGTATGCATTTGTTTGTTGCAAATGCCTCTCGACACCCTGGATGGCATTCAGTATGGTTTTCTGCCCAACAGTGAGGGATCTCAGGAGGTCAATAGCCTCCTCACCAAGGGCAGCAGGGCTGACTGGGGCAGGGCCTGAGGTTCCTGGGGAGAAGGAGATGCCCACCCTCCTGGGTAAGCGGGCATGGGAAACCCACTAAGGGGCTGCTGGGAGGGCGGTGCTGGTAGGGGGGGGGTGGCGGCTATACCTGTTGTTGGGGTGGGCACAGAGGTGTCCGCCACCGCCAGGGAGCTTCCATCAGAGGAGGAGTCACTGTCTGTAGTGTCCCTTCCTGTCTCCGTCATGGTGCTCCCCTCGCCCTCCATCCCTCTGGTGCCCTCACCGTTGGTGGATTCGGCCTCCAGGCCCATGTGGGATGCAGCTCCCTCCGTCGCCCGTGCCTCTGCTCCTCCGCCAGATGATGCTAATGCACACAAGGGCAGGGTGACAAAACAAACAAAGGGGGGGAGACACAGAGGATATACTTGGTCAATGCCAGCAACACCACTACCGTTGGCGTACACAACACACAGGGAGCAGCCCTATGCACTAGGCCATGCACTACCAGTTACACAGCTAGTCACCAGCCCATGGGGTAACAATGCCTAACGCCATTAGCTGCACACCTGAAAAACCACAGGAGCCTGCCCAGCAATAGATGCCCACTACTGGGGTTGGAGTGCTTCAGAGCCTGCCCAACAAGGGACCTACCCTGCCATGTTCGCACCTGGCTTAGGGGCACCCACAGCCCACATCCCCCACCCAAGTAAAACCTTAACGCATGCAAAGTCATGAATCTGAATCTGTACTCACCCCCTTGTGGCTGCTGTGATGCCTTTAAGTGCCCATCCAACTCTGGATATGCCACCGCCAGGATGCGAAACATCAGGGGGGCCAGGGTACGATGGGCACCCCTTGCTCATTCGGAGGCCAGCCCAAGCTGGGCCTCCGCCGTCTTCCTAGCCCAGCGGTGCAGGTCCTCCCACCGTTTGCGGCAGTGTGTGCTCCGCCTGTCAAAGACCCCTAGGGTCCGTACCTCCTAGGTGATGGCACACCAAATACCCTTTTTCTGATGGGTGCTGACCTGCAGGGAAAAGGATTATCCATACCGTACGGACTGTCATACTCATGTTCCACCATATCCCTCCCATACCCTTACGCACATACATTGACCACCATACATGCAGCACTCTGCCCAGGACCCCTCAGTCCCCCCCCACATGAGGCTGACACACGCAGCACTCCATAAATTCATGGCCCACGCATCATGCTCACAGTGTACTCACCTGTTTGTCTGGAGGACCATAGAGTAAAGTGTACTGGGGTAGGACCCAATTCACCAGTCTCTCCAACTCCTCCGAAGTGAAGGCAGGGGCCATTTCCCAAGACATTTGAGCCATTGTCTCTTCCAGACACAGGTCACAGCAGCACTTGCAGTGTAGGTCCTCTCCTGTTGAAGGTCAGGGAGCAAGTGAGTGAACAGATAGAAAATGTCGGTCACGTCCGCGGCGGTGTGTACTGTCACCGCTGGCGTACATCGCCATTGGCTCCTGGAACCCATAGGGCCCAATGGTAACCAATGCAAAGTTGCGCGGCAGTCATCGACCGCCAACTGCTACGGCACACAACGCCTTGTGGAATTACCTCATTTCCACTTCTCTCTACTCAGAGGTCAGGCAGCCGCCATTTCAGGGGAGCACACGGCATGGCACCTAACTGCGTCACAGCAGACATTGGCACATCAACTGACTCTCGAATTCACATACTGTTTCTGTAAAGGAAGAGATGCATCATTATTTCAATAGATGTGTGAATATGACCCTCTGCTCACCGTTTTTCTCCGTAGACTTCAACCGCTGAGGATGAATATGAGATGGAGACATCCTCCCGTGTACAGACCCCTGGTGGACCTGCCGACAATGGAGAACAGACACACTATCCTAACCTACAGACTTGATAGGGCCACAATCCAAGAACTGTGTGCCCAATTGGAGCTAGACCTGATTTCAGCTATCCGCCAGCCCACAGGTATCCACCCTCTTGTGCAGGTCCTGTCAGTGCTCCATTTCCTGGCAAGTAGTTTATTCCAAGCGAGAGTGGCCATGGCATCAGGGATGTCACAGCCTATGTTCTCAAACGTATTGACCAGAGTGTTACCTGCCTTGCTGAAACACATGCGCAGCTACATCGTATTCCCCCAGGTGGAGGATTTGACCACAGTGAAAACTGACTTCTATGCCCTGGGACATATCCCCAACATCATTGGTGCCATTGATGGCACACATGTAGCAACCCTCCACCCCCCCCCCCCAGAGGAATGAACAAGTGTTCAGGAATAGAAAAAGCTATCACTCTCTGAATGTGCAGATGGTGTGTTTGGCGGACCGGTGCACCTCACATGTGAATGCCAAGTATCCTGGCTCTGTGCATGATGCCTTCATCATGAGGAATAGCAGCATTCCATATGTGATGTCTCAACTCCGGAGGCACCGGGTGTGGCTAATAGGTGAGCCGATGATCCCCACCCAGTTGATATAGGTATATGGGTGTGGGGTTGTCCCCAAGGGTGAGAGTGTATGTCTAACAGTTATCCCTTGAATATTTGCAGGTGACTCTGGTTACCCCAACCTCTCATGGCTACTGACCCCAGTGAGGAATGCCAGGACAAGGGCAGAGGAACGTTACAATGAGGCACATGGGCAAACAAGGAGGATCATTGAAAGAACCTTTGGCCTCCTGAAGGCCAGGTACCGGTGCCTCCATCTGACAGGTGGATCCCTGTACTACTCACCCAAGAAGGTGTGCTAGATCATCGTTGCATGTTGCACAACCTGGCCTTGAGACGCCAGGTGCCTTTTCTGCAGGAAGATGAGCCTGGAGATGGTCTTGTGGCAGTGGTGGAACCTGTAGACAGTGAGGAAGAGGAGGCAGAGGAAGAAGATGTGGACAACAGAAGCTCACTCATACAACAGTACTTCCAGTGACACACAGGTAAGACACTGTAACTTCACTTTTCATTGCAGTTTTGTGTTAGACATTGTACATGGCAGCCTGATTTCCCTATGTCTATGGCCACTCACTGTACCCTTTGGCATCTCTATTTTCAGATCTCTGTGGCCCACTCTGGATCCTGGTGTGTTTAGTGCTGCCCACTACAGGTCATACCAATTTATATATAACTGTACATATGATTTGAAATGTTTACAACTTGTTAAACTAATACATATTTCAATCAATTGACAGACTCCATAGTTGTATTTGTTCCAAGGATGTTTATTTAAGTGCTAAGAGGTGGAGGGGGATGTGCAATGGGCTGGGGTGATGGTGGAGGAATGTCCAGATAGAGTCAAGTCTCTTTGTATCACAGGTTCATTGCTCCCCTTCCTATGCCCCCTTGGACAATGGCAGTTCAGGGTGGACAGGTTGACATAGTGGGACACAAGGGTGACATTCAGGAGAGTCTTATTTCCTGGCAGGGGTCTTGGCAATGTTCTCTGGCTTATGCCTGGATCGCAGGGACCGTTTGCCAGATGGTTCTACTTCTGCAGGGGGTGGGGTTCTGGTGGGCTGTTGGTCCTGTGGCGGGCCTCCTGTCTGCTAGCGCCGGCAGAGGTGGAGGGCTGATCTTCAGTGTGGCTAGTGTCAGGGGCCCGTTGGTGTGCCACTGCCTCCCTCATGGTGTTGGCCATGTCAGCCAGCACCCCTGCAATGGTGACCAGGATGGTGTGGATGTGTTTGAGGTCCTCTCGGATCCCCAGGTACTGTCCCTTCCTGCAGCTGCTGGGTCCCCTGCAACTTGGCCAGTATCTGGCCCAAGGTCTCCTGGGAATGGTGGTATGCTCCCAGGATCCCTGCAAGTGCCTCGTGGAGAGTGGGTTCCCTGAGCCTGTCCTCCCCCTGTCACACAGCAGTCCTCCCAGCTTCCCTGTTGTCCTGTGCCTCTGTCCCCTGAACTGTGTGCCCACTGCCACTGACCCCAGGTCCCTGATTGTCCTGTGTTTGTGGGGTTGCCTGGGGTCCCTGTAGTGGTGATTGACATGTCCTGGGGACAGTGGTATGGGCCCGCTGGGTGTGTGCTATGCTAGTGTTTGCTGAGGAAGGAGGCTCTGTGGTGGTTTGGGACTGTGGCTGGGTCACCGACTGTCCAGAGGTCCCTGATGGGCCAGGTTGGTCATCGTGATCCAGGCGTGCAGAGCTGCTGTCATCACTGTAAATGTAAATGTAAATGTAAATTAGCACTTGTATAGCGCACTACTCACCCGTTAGGGTCTCAAGGCGCTGTACTCATACCGCTATGGAACCCCTCCTGGCTTTTCCCTGTGAGGCGCCCACTCCTGAGCACCCCCAGGGTGAAGCCAGGCATCCAAGCGCTGTTGGGGCCGTTGTGGAGATTAAGCAAGCTATTGCCCAGAGTTGCAGAGTGGGACCCATGAATTAGATTAGGCACCGAGGTGAGAATTATCTGGTCAAGGGGAATTGAGCCCAAGACCTGCCGAAGCGGGACTTGAACCCTGGTCTTGAGCCAGATCTCTGCTTCAGGGTCTGCCGCTCTAACCATTGAGCCACACTTCTCCACTGTGGGCCTCTTAGGGGGGACTGGATGTTGGTGGCACCTCCTGTCCGGTGACGTTGAGTGGGGGTCCTGTGGGGATGTAAATACAGTGTTATTGTATCTGCATGTGCCATCTTGTGCTTTGTTTCCATGTATGGTTGTGATTGCCCTGTCAGCTTTGCCTTGTGTGAGTGGTGATTTTGTGTGCTAGGGGATTCTCTCTAATGTGCATGCTTTACTGATGGGTGTCCATGCAGGTCTGTGATGAGTGTCCATGCACTGGTGTGGCATACAGGGCTTGGTTTTGGGATGGGTGGGTTGTGATAGTGGGGTATATGTGAGGAGGTGGAGTGATGGGGGTGAGGGTAGGGGTAGGAGTTTTGTGATGGCATGCAGGTAGGGTGGGGGATATAATAGTAAAGATTTGACTTACCAGAGTCCAGTCCTCCTGCTACTCCTGCGAGGCCCTCAGGATGCATTATTGCCAAGACTTGCCCCTCCCATGCTGTTTGTTGTGGGTGAGGAGGTGGGGGTCCACCTCCAGTCCTCTGTACTGTTATCTGGTGTCTAGCAACCACGGAACGCACCTTCCCCCATGGGTCATTTCACCTCTTCCTGATGTCATCCCTTGTTCTGGGGTGCTGTCCCAAGGCGTTGACCCTGTCCATGACTCTCTGCCATAGCTCCCATCTTCCTTGCAATGGACGTCTGCTGCACCTGTGATCCAAATAGCTGTGGCTCTACCCGGATGATTTCCTCCACCATGACCCTTAGCTCCTCCTCTGAAAACCTGGGGTGTCTTTGGGGTGCCATGGATGTGGTGTGAGTGGTATATGTGAGGGTGTGTGGGGTGCTGTGTTGGGGTGAGTGCTGTGAAGTGTTCTGTGGCTCAGATTAAGTAGGTGCTCCTGGCTTGTCTCTCAGTTAGCAATCTTTTTTTCATTGAAAGGGTTGCGGGTAATGTGTGTGTGTGTGTTTTATAGTTGTGTGGGTGTGGTGTTTGTGTCAGGTGTGTGTAGTGTGTGTGTGTAGTGTGTGTGTGTAGTGTGTGTGTGTAGTGTGTGTGTGTAGTGTGTGTAGTGTGTGTAGTGTGTGTGTAGTGTGTGTGTAGTGTGTGTGTAGTGTGTGTGTGTGTGTGTGTGTGTGTGTGTGTGTATGTGTGTATGTGTGTATGTGTGTGTGTTCCGCCAATGGTTTACCGCGGGTGAAAGACCGCTGCAGTGATTTGTGGGTCCTGATACTGTGGGCGTATTTCTGTTGGCATAACGGTGTGGGTTTTGGTACTGCCAATTTATCACCGACCTTTGGTCTGGCGGACTTGTGTGTGTGTCTACATTGTGGCAGATTTCTCTGTGTGGGTCATAATACCAGTAACGGTATACTGCCGCGGTCACGGTATCTTGGCACCAAGGTTGTAATGAGGGCCTTAATCTCTGTTCTACATATGTGCCCCCAAAACTGCATGTGGAAACCTTTCAGGGGATAACAGAGGTGTTACTGGCATTTCCTACGGGAATGCTGGTGAGGAGAGGGGACATGAATATTGCAATGAACCCAGAGTGGGACAAGCTTTTCGGAATCAGAGGGGGGACCCCATACGGGCCCGCTCAATCGTTTGTGGACACAATGGGTTTAGTTCATTTGTGGCGGGAACATCATCCTATGGACAAACTGTACACATTCCTCTCACACGCACACAACAGCTACTCTCGTCTTGATTAAATTTTCACTCAATCCACACAGGCAGGACAGTTTCAAGGGGTAGATCACCTATCACAGGGTATTTTGGACCACTCCCCAGTGATGGTCGGATTGATGGGTCCAGGAGTGGTGCCAACTCTACCACACATGATAGATTCCTGGTACTTTAAGGACAGGTCCTTCCAAGACAAGATGCGGGAACCAATACTTCAGAGAAAACATAGGGACGGTTGACTCACAAAGCATCCTATGGGAAGACTTCAAGGCGGTCCTGCGGGGATGGGCACAGACCTTGATAGGCAGCATGATAAAGGAGCGCAATCTGCAATGAGAGATGCTAGAAAAAGAAATTGGCACTCTAGAGGCTGAAGTGTTTGTGGGGGGGGAGGGACGGCGAGAGGCCTTGTCCAGATCAAAGCCATAGGTTTTAGTTGCGGGAGCAAGAACTCGGAGACCTGGCTGAAAATAAGGCCATAAGGCCAGGGTGCACGCACTGGCGACACAACTCCATCTCTACAAAGACGGAGACAAAGCGAATAAACAAATAGCCTGGCTGGAACGTTGAGATAGGGGGAGGAACTGGGTGGTGACACAGAGACAAGGGAGGGGAAGGGGAGGGGAAGGGGATGTACATACTCCCGGGGAAGCCATTGCTGAGGCTTTTGGCATATATTATAAATGACTATATAAGTCCCCATCCACGTGTACCGAGAAGGAATATGTAGACCTTTTAAAAGATATCTCCCTCCAGGACCTCTCTAGGGAGGACTGGGAGGAACTGGAGCAGGACTTGACTGAGGAGGAGGTCAGGGACGCAATCAGGGAACTTCAGAGTGGAAAGGCAGCAGGCCCGAACAGCCTACCCATGGAATTATACAAATGTAAGGTCAAAGAAGTGGTGGAGCATATGACGGAAATGTTCCGGGAAGGTAGGAGGAAAGGGTCTCTCCCAGTGGACCAATGCACTGCCATGATAGTGGTGATACTGAAACCAGGAAAGAACCCCGAGGCTTATAGTTCATACAGACCCATTTCTCCTATAAATGTGGAGGCCAAAGTACTGGTGAAGGTCCTGGCGAATAGACTTAAAAAGGTCATCACGACCATGATCCACCTGGATCAAGCAGGATTCATGCCGCACAGAAGCATGAGGCTTAATTAGAGGTGGCTGTATGGTGTTCTACATATGACAGGAGCGTCTGACTATGAGGGTGCGGTCCTTATGTCTCTGGATGTTCAAATGGCATTTGACAGTATCGAATGGACATATCTCTGTGCCGTCCTGGCCACGATGGGGTTTAGCACCTCCTTTTATGCCTGGCTTAGGCTCCTGTACCAGGCCCCGAGAGTGAAGGTGCCCCACATCTTCCAGATCTTTGGTACATACTCAGGGTACAAAATCAACTGGGAGAAGTCTCTTGTTTTTCTCTCTCGTGCAGCAATTCTCCCTCCCCTTCTCCGCTCCCAGTGCACTGCAAGGCTCTGGTAGTGTACGGGGGTTTCAAATATTTAGGTATCCACATAAGATCGGTTGATGTTTTCTGGAGGAGAATTTGCACCGTCAGCTGGAGCACCTCTGGAGAGATGTGGTGCATTGGATGGGACTCCCAATACCTCTAATGGGGAGGGCAGTCATATTCAAGATGATGGCCCTCCCATGCATACTATATCTCTTGCAGAATACTGCCTATCAGGTGCCCCCTGAACTGTTCAGAGAATCAACGGACAAATTTGCAGACTCCTGTGGAATTGGGGTAGCTCCCCATCCCTTTGCCCAAGCTCCAATGTGGTGTATTAGAAGGGGGACTGGCAGTACCAGGCATGCACCTTTATTACTTGGCAGCTCAATTAAGTATAATAAATGAATGGGTCTTTGCGGCCGGGGACGACCCAGTGTATCGGGTAGACAGGGAGGCTATAGGAGACAAGGGATATCAGTCACTCCTTTATGGGACTAGGTGGGAGGGCCTGATGCCGCAACACATCCAGGTGGTGACTCGAGCCTGGAAGGAGGTGAGCAAATTTCGCAGCTGGGCGGACAGACTGACAAACCAGACACCTCTCTGGAACAGCACATTGCTGCGCGAGGTAGGGAAAGTATAGGGATGTAGACAATGAGGCTGATTGGAATTGAGTATTTGGAAGATATCTGGAGAGGGGAGTCGTTTGTGCCTTTCGCAGACCTGGTGGAGAAGTAGGATTTTACCAACTCGGAACAGTTTAGATATGTGCAGCTGAGACATGCATTGAGATGTCATGTCCCTGAGGGATAGCAACCCCCGGAGTTGGCGCAGTCAGAGGATAGGCTCCTGCTGGAACTAATGCCGGCTAAAGCTATATCACTAATATATAGGAAGTTACTCAATAACTCTCCTGACCTCCTGCAGAATCTCCGGATAGCAGGGGAGTGCAACATAGGGCTGACTAAAGCGGACGACTGAACGGAGGAGATTCAGAGACATAGGGAGATCGCCATTAGGGTCCGCTTCTGGTTAATACAACTTAGAATCCTACACAGGGCATATTATTCCAGGTCATTACTACACCGGTTGGGGAGGTGTGCAACTGACCACTGCGTCAGGGTCTGTGGCATGATGGGATCCTTTCTTCACATCATATGGGAGTGTCCGAAGGGGCAGGAATACTGGAGGGTGTTAACACAAATTATGTCCAAGGTGACGCGTCTCCAAATACTGTTGGTCCACAGATGGCTCCAACTACACATCACAGGGGAGGAAGTATGGACCAAATGTCTGAAAACGTGGCTGAACGCGGCCGCTGTGTGGCTAAGTGCAACACTGTCGGGGGGCCGAATGGGACACCAGGGATACCTGACTGGAAGAGAGATCTGGACTGGTGCCAGCGATCAGAGAAAGTGGTCTATCAGAGCCGTGGCTGCCCAAGGAAATATGAGAAAATTTGGTCATGATGGTTGACATTCACAGACACGGAAGATTAACTGTGGAAGAGAGGTGGGGAGGGCCCAGGAGGTGGGTAAGAGGGGGGGGGGGGGGAGATGGATATAATGTCTAGGATGCTTGTTGGAAAGTTTCATGTATCTCTGAAATCTCACATTGCTATATGTGTGTAGGAAGTTGGCTCTGTATACACTATCTCAAAATAAGAGACAGTGTGCACAGAGTCCAAGGGCTCCCCTTAGAGGTAAGATAGTGGCAATATTAGTTAATTCTAATGCTCTATTTTGTGGTAGTGTGGTCGAGCAGTAGGCTTATCAGAGGGTAGTGTTAAGCATTTGTTGTACACACAGGCAATAAATGAGGAACACACACTCAAAGACTTACTCCAGGCCAATAGTTTTTATATAGAAAAATATATTTTCTTAATTTATTTTTAGAACCACAAGTTCAAGATTTGAAGTAAATAAATAAAATGCAAGGTACTCCACACAGTTAGGAACTTTGAATTAGAGCAATAATATATACAGTTTTTGTTAAAATGTCAATAAGCTATTTTAAAAGTAGACAGTGCAAAAATCAACAGTTCCTGGGGGAGGTAATTATTGGTTAGATTGTTAGGTAAGTAAGACACTTACAAGTCTCAGCTCCTGGGCATAGGCAGCCCACCGTTGGGGGTTCAAGGCAACCCCAAAGTTACCACACCAGCAGCTCAGGGCCGGTCAGGTGCACAGGTCAAAAGGTGCCCAAAACACATAGGTGCCTATGGAGAACAGGGGTGCTCCGGTTCCAGTCTGCCAGCAGGTAAGTACCCGCGTCCTCAGGGGGGCAGACCAGGGGGGTTTTGTAGAGCACTAGGTGGGGGCACAAGTAGGCACACAAAACACACCCTCAGCGGCACAGGGGCGGCCGGGTGCAGTGTGCAAAGCAGGCTTCCGGTTTTGTATAGGAAACAATGGAGGGACCTGGGGGTCACTCTAGCGGTGCAGGCAGGGCAGAGGGGGGGGGGGGGGGGGGGGGGCTTCTCGGGCCAGCCACCACCTGGGCTAGGTAGAGGGTCACCTGGGGGTCATTCCTGCATTGATGTTTGGTTCCTTCTGGTCGTGGGGGCTGCGGTTGCAGTGCTTGGTCCAGGCATCAGGTCCCTTTTTACAGGCAGTCGCGGTCAGGGGGAGCCTCTGGATTCTCTCTGCAGGCGTCGCTGTGGGGGTCCGGGGGGGGTCGCAGTCCCCGGGGAGTCCTCATAACTTGGCATCAGCAAAAGACAAAGGTTCTCTGGCTGTAATGAACATATTCTGCATTATCTGATTAACTTTACTGCATCGTATGCTGAGCATTGCTCCCATAAAAAGAGTTATTAAAAAAAAAAGGAATCTGGTCAGTGAAGGATAAAAGAAGTAACAAAAAAAATTCCACATGCTGATGAAGTATCATACCGTCAAATCAAAGAAGAGCTATATCTCAAGTTCAATCCAATGCCGAATGTTGATTACAAAATATATATTTTCAGTCGCAAAAGACAGAGCTGGTGAAACGAACAATGAATTTGACAGACTTGATATGCTCATCAAACATTATAAGTGCTATGAATTAAATAAATAAGAAGCCATACGTCTTAAAGTTATAAATGGTTGTTAGTCAGATTCATTCAGATGAAAAATGCTGAGAGAGACACTTAAGCCCTCACTACGACCCTGGCGGTCGATGATAAAGTGGCAGTAATACCGCCAACAGGCTGGCGGTAACTACCGCCAAATTATGACCATGGCAGAAAGATCTCCGAAAGACAGCCAGTGTACCACACCGACCGCCAGGGCGGAAACAACAGCCACCTCGCCGGTAGCCACCTACAGCCAGGCGGAAGTCAATCTTCCGCCCACCATATTACAAGAACATAATCCGCCACCTTTTCTGGGGTGGTACCAACTACATAAAAAGCCTGGCAGAAACTGAGCTCAGAAGGGAAAATACTCACCATTGGAGACAAAGGGAAGAACCGCTCCGCCATAGAACCAGAACTGCATGTTTTCCCAATGATATTCTACGTTTTGCTGCACCACGAACACCAACGCCGGCGAAGGCGACGGCGGTGAGTACAGCCGGCTAACACACAAGGGTCGGGTGGGGGGGGGGGAAGAGTGGTGGGAGAAAGAGTGACACACACACACAACACACACCCCACATACACACAACCAGATGCATTACAAAAACAAGTTGACCCCGTAACTCGGATGAATAATGCAATGACAAAACGATTTCGCAAAAGTGTGTAATAAGATCAACACAGTAGAAATAATAAGTTAGGCAAGATAATAAATATATACATATTTACAGAAAAGGGGACACAGCCCAGTCCTCAATTTTCGTGGGCCACATGGCTACAGGCCAAAGTCCAAGGCCACACGTCACCTGCTTCAACACGGAGAGAAAATTGTAGGGGGCATCAGTTGGTAAATAGGCAGGCACCTCAGGAGGAGGGAGGAAGGGGGGAGGCACCTCAGCCGGGAGATATAACAAGACCACTGGTTCTGGAGGGGGCAACGTGCCCTGTGCTTGATCCTGGGGAGTGATGGGCCACAGTCTCTCAGGTGGGTGTCATACCCACTGGTTCTGGAGGGGGCAACGTGCCCTGTGCTTGATCCTGGGGAGTGATGGGCCACAGTCTCTCAGGTGGGTGTCATAACCACTGGTTCTGGAGTGGACAGGCCACACAGCAGCCCACGGAGGCAGGATTACATACCGTCCGCAGGTGGTGATTGCTGCACAATGGTAGTGCTACTGGGGGATGGGGGGGGAAGGCTTCTACCCATCCCCTGCAACATCAGACGGCCGCACAGTGATGACGGCTGGGCAGGGGGGTTTGGGGGGAGGCTTCTGCCCATCCCCTGCAACCACCAACGGGTGCACAACCATGGTTGGTGGTGTGGGCTCCGTCAGAGTTCCTGGTGCAGGCTCCTTGCCCTTCCTGCCCGCTGGTGCATGCTCCTTACACTCCTTGCCTGCTGGTGCAGGCTCCTTGGCCTTCTTGCCGGTAGGGGCGGTCTCCTTGCTCTTTAGGCTGGCTGGTGCAGGCTCCTTCCCCTTCAGTCAATGTGGCCTGGATCCCTTTCCAACATGGGGGGTGCGGTTAGGAATGGGCCCGCCGACTGTGTGGCTGAGGGGCTTGGCTGGGTTCATGATACCCTGCCCATACATGCAGGATAGGGGGTAGGGAAGAGGTCAATGGTGGATAGGAACAGTTTTTTTTAGGGACACTGGAGTGGGAAGAGGGAGAAGGAATGGGAGTGGAGGAGGAGGGAGTGGTTGTTGGAGGCGTCTGCTGCTTTTAGGTGCAGGTGCAAGGTCTGTATGCTGTTGTGAGGTGGATGGCTGTTGGGTATCTGAGTGCTTGCGTTTGTGTATTTCAGGAGGGAGGGACAGACAGAGTGGGAGAGGACACTGGACATGTGCATGGTGTCTGCCAGGGAGGTGTGTGTTCTGCTTGTTGTGGCAATGAGGCTGGTAGTGGATGATGATGTAGTGCATGCAGGTGTGAGTGTAGACTTGGCTGGGAGGGAGATGGAGGAGGGGGAGACAGTGGAAATAGTGGATGTTGGTGTGTCTGCAACTGGATGGTGTTTGTGTGAGTGCCTGTGGGGTGAATTGTGGTGCTTTTGTTTGCCTGTGACACTCTTGGGTGTTGTCTTGTTTATGTGTGCTTGGGATAGGTTGGGGTTGAGGGGAATGGGACTGGGCAGTGAAAGTTGGAGGGGGGACGGTAGAAACAGGGACAATGGCTGCCACCAGAGAGGAGGCCAGAGCCTAAATTGATCTCTGTTGGGTCACCAATCCAGTGTGAATGCCCCCCAGGAATGCACTAGATTGTTGCATCTGGGCTGCCAGCCCCCGGATGGCATTCACAATGGTTGACTGCCCTACAGAGAGGTCAATAGCCTCCTCACTAAGGGCAGCAGGACTAACTGGGTCAGGGCCTGAGGTGTCTGGGGCGAAGGAGATACCCACCCTCCTGGGTGAGCGGGCACGGGCAACTCGCTGAGGGGCTGCTGGGAGGACATTGCTGGTACAGGGGTGGCGGCTGTACCTGTAGCTGGGGTGGTCACAGAAGTGTCCGCCACCACCAGGGAGCTTCCAACGGAGGAGGTATCTGTGTCTGAACTGTCCCCTCCAGTCTCCGCCGTAGTGCTCCCCTTGCCCTCCGTCCCACTGGTGCCCTCAGCGTCGGGGTCCTGTGGGATGCAGCTCCCTCCGTCGCCGGTGCCTCTGCTCCTCCGCCAGATGATGCTAATGCACATAAGGAAGGGATGACAAAACAAGAAAGGGGGGGGAAGAGACAAAGGATACACAGGGTCAATGGGTGCACCAACACCACCGTTGGCGTATACAGCACACTCAGACAAGGAACAGGCCTAAGCAATATGCATTGCACTACCAGAGAAATAGTTAGCCACCAAGGCATGGGGAGGGGCATACACCGCCAAATGCAGCACACCTGGGACCCACGCAGCCCTGACCAGTAGTGGATGCCTACGAGCTAGGTAGCAAAGTTTTCCTTTCTGAACCCTAGCCACCAGGAGACCTACACTGCAATGTCAGGCCTGGCCAAAGGGCACCCAATGACACACATCCCCCACCGGATACCACCCTACCATGCATAAGTTGTAATGATGGGCACTGTACTCACCCCCTTGTGGCTGCTCTGATGCCCTCAAGCGCCCATCCAGCTCTGGATAGGCCACCGCTAGTATGCAGGCCATCAGGGGGTTCAGGGTTCGATAGGCACCCCTTCCTCATTGGGAGGCCATCCCCAGCTGAGCCTCCACCGTCTTCCATGCCCAGCATCTCAGGTCCTCCCACCGTTTCTGACAGAGGGTGCTACGCCTGCCATAGACCCCAGGGTCCGCACCTCCTTGGTGATGACACGCCATATACCCTTCTTTTGATGGGCACTGACCTTCAGAGGCAATACACACAGGAAAATACCATTAGACAAATGGACCTGCCTGTGACACATATGGCCCACCATACCCGTTCCCATCACTATTTACACACACATGGCCCAGCACACAACCTGTACACCGCCAAGAGGACATCCACCCACCCCCCTTACATGAGGCCTTCACACACACAAACACACAACTCCATGCATTCATGCCACATGCATTGTGCTCACAGTGTACTCACCTGTTGGTCTGTAGGCCCATACAGCAGTCCGTACTGAGGTAGGACCCCATCCACCAGTCTCTCCAATTCCTCTGAAGTGAAGGCTGGGGCCCTTTCCTCGCTCACACGGGCCATGGTAGGTTCCAGACACAAGTCACAGCAGCACATGCAGTGTAGGTCCTCTCCTATGGAAGGTCAGGTAACAAGTTAGGAATATGACAGAAAATGGTGGTCATGCTTATCGGATGCAAAGTTCTGTTCTAGTTCCATTACTCAGTTTGTTGACCGGCTCCTCCTCTTTTGTCCCTTAGATTCCTACCGCTGCGTATGAATAGGATATGGAGATATACCCCCTGTGTACAAACCCCTGGTGGACTTGGCTACACTGGAGGACAGCACATTATCCTCACCTATAGACTTGACAGGGCCACAATTACAGAGCTGTGTGCCCAATTTGAGCCTGACCTGATATCTGCTATCAGTCACCCCACTGGGATCCCCCTCTTGTGCAAGTGCTATCTGTACTCCATTTCCTGGCAGTGGGCTTGGCAGCAGGTCACAGCCAATGTTCTCAATAGTGCTGACAAGAGTGTTGTCTGCCCTGATTAGACACATGTGCAGCTACATTGTTTTACCCCAGGTTGAGGATTTGGCCACAGTGAAGGACGACTTTTATGCAATGGGACATATCCCCAACATAATTGGGGCGATTGATGGGACACATGTTGCATTTGCCCCCCTCCCCGCCAGAATGAACAGGTGATCATGAATCATAAGAGTTTCCACTCTAATAATGTTCAGATGGTGTACTTGGTGGACCAGTACATCTCCCATGTCAATGCTAAGTATCCTGGGTCAGTGCATGATGCCTTTGTCCTAAGGAATAGCAGCATCCCAAATGTGATGGCAAAACTACAGAGGCGCAGGGTGTGGCTAATAGGTGAGCCCTGGTTCCCACCCAGTATATGTTGGTGTATGGGTATGGTGTGGGCCATATAGGATGGTGTGTGGCTAAATCTTGTCCCTCAATATTTGCTTACCCAAACCTATCATGGCTGCTGACCCCTGTGAGGAATGCCAAGACAAGGGCAGAAGAACATTATGAGACACATGGGCGAACCAGAAGGACCATGGAAAAGGACCTTTGCCTGCTGAAGGTGGATCCCTGTGCTACTCACCAAAGCAGGTCTGCCAGATAGTAGTGGCCAGATAGTAGTGGCATGCTGCATGTTGCATAACCTGGTCCTCAGACGCCATGTCCCATTCCTGCAGGAGGAGGCTGGAGATGCCCGTGTGGCAGCAGTAGACCCTGTGGACAGTGAGGATGATGACAACAAAACAAATGCGATACAACAATACTGCCAATGACACATGTAGGACACTGTTACTTCCACATTTCAATTACATTTGTTTCACATTGTGTGGCAGTGGCATGCTGATATTTTCAACTTCTAGGCCCACTTACTGTTCCCTCTGGCAATTCATTCTGAAGATGTTGGTGACCTGACATATACTCCTGGTGTGATCACTACAGCCAGCTGCAGGTCATTAATCTATGCTCATTATCTGTACAGTTTATTTGCATTGTTTGTACCTGTTACAATGAATACATATTTGATATACATGACATACTCCAAAATGGTTCTTTTCCAAAGGGTGTTTATTGAAGTGCTAGGGCAAGTGCAAAGGGATGGAGTAATGATGGAGGAAAGTCCAGGGCAATGTTCCAGTCTGTTTGTAGCACAGGTGTTGTCCAAGGGGACATAGGAAGGGGAGCAAGGGCAGTTCGAGGTGGACAGGGTGACAGAGTGGGACACAAGGGTGACAATGAGGAGAGTAATTTCCTGGCGGGGGTCTTGGCACGTGTCTCTGGCTAAATCGCAGGGAATGTTTGCTGGGTGGTTCACCTTCTACAGCGGGAGGGGTGCTGGTGGCCTGTGAGTCCTGTGGTGGGGCCTCCTGGCCACTAGCGGCAACAGAAGAGGAAGTGTGTTTAGATGTCTGGCTAGTGGCAGGGGCCCGCTGGTGTGAGACTGCCTCCCTCATGATGTTGTTCATGTCAGCCAGCACCCCTGCAATGGAGATCAGGGTGTTGTTAATGGCCTGCAAGTCCTCCCTGATCCCCTGGTGCTGTCCCTCCTGCAGCTGCCTGTTCTCCTGCACATTGTCCAGGATCTGGCCCATTCTGTCCTGGGAATGTTGATATGCTCCCAGGATCTCTGCCAGAGCCTCCTGGAGAGTCGGTTCCCTGGGCCTGTCCTTCCCCTGGCGCACAGCAGTCCTCCCAGTGTACCTGGTGGCCTGTGCCTCTGTCCCCTGAACCGTGGGCCCACTGCCACTGACCCCAGGTCCCTGATTGTCTTGGGGGTGAGGTGTGGCCTGGGGTCCTTGTAGAGGTGGACACACTGCTGATTGATGTGTCCACCAGAGGTGTGGGTATGCTGGGTGGATGCTGCGGTGTTGTTTCCTGATGGAGGAGACTCTGTGGTGGTGTGTGACTGGGCCTGGGCAACCAGCTGTCCAGTGGTCCCTGATGGGCCAGGTAGGTCATCCAGATCCTGAAGACCAGAGTTGGTGTCATCACTGTGGGCCTCTTCATTTGGGGGACTGGATATTGCTGACACCTCCTCTCCGCTGACATTGGCTGGGGTACTTGTGGGTATGTAAATGATGTGTTATGGTTTGTGTGTCTGACATTGTACATCTGTGGCTTCCCCTCTTTGGTTGGATTTGCCCTGCCAGCTTTTACTTGTGTATGTTAGTGCATGGTGGGATTGTTAGTTCTCCATGATGTGCATGCTTTAGTGATGAGTGTCCATGCAGGGTTGTGAGGAGTGTCCATGCAGGTTTGTGAGGGGTGTCCATGCAGGGTTGTGAGGGGTGTCCATGCAGGGTTGTGAGGGGTGTCCATGCAGGGTTGTGAGGGGTGTCCATGCAGGGTTGTGAGGGGTGTCCATGCAGGGTTGTGAGGGGTGTCCATGCAGGGTTGTGAGGGGTGTCCATGCAGGGTTGTGAGGGGTGTCCATGCAGGGTTGTGAGGGGTGTCCATGCATTAGTACAGCATGCAGGGCTTGGCATTGGGATGACTGAGATGTGATGGTGGGGTGTGTGGGAAGTAGTGGAGTGATGGGAGTGAGGGTATGTGATGGCATGCAGGTAGGGGAGTGATAGTAGTTGAGAGTTGACTTACCAGAGTCCAGTCCTCCTCCGACTCCGGCCAGGCCCTCAGGATACAGGATTGCCAAGACTTGTTCCTCCCATGCTGTGAATTGTGGGGGAGGAGGCGGGGGTACACCGCCAGTCCTCTGGATCGCGAACTGGTGTCTTGCTGCAATGGAACGTACCTTCCCCCATAGGTCATTCCACTGCTTCCTGATGTCATCGCTAGTTCTTGGGTGCTGTCCCACAGCGTTAAACCTGCCCACGATTCTCCGCCATAGCTCCATCTTCCTAGCTATATATATCTGCTGCACCTGTGCTCCAAAGAGCTGTGGCTCTACCCTGATAATTTCCTCCACCAGGACACTTAGCTCTGTGAAACAGGGGTGTCTTAGTGGTGCCATGGGTGTTCTGTGAGGTGTGTTTGTGAGGGGGTGTTGGGGTGTGTGATGTGTAGTGTGTGTGTAGGTGTGAATAGTGTGTGGCTCGCGTTGTGTCAGTGGTCTTGGTGTCAATCTCCGAGCAGTTGTTGTTGGCAAAGGGTTGTGGGTACTGTGGGTGTGTGTTTTATAGTGGTGTGGGTATGGTGTGTGTATGGGTGTCAGGTGTGTGCTGTTTGAATTGTCCAATGTGGTGGTGTTTTGTCTGTGGGTGTCCATTGTGACCGCAACGGTGTGTACCGCCAATGGTTTACCGCCGTTGAATGTCTGCCTTGGTGATTCGTGGGTCATAATGTGTCAGGCGTAGTTCTGTTGGCGTAACGGTGTGGGGTTTGATACTGCCAGTTTATCACTGACCTTTGGTGTGGAGGATTTGTGTATGTGGCTGAATACTGACGGATTGGTGTGTGTGTGTGTCATAATATGGTGAATGGATATCCGCCACGGCAGCGGTAAGTTGCCGGCCGTCAGCGTGGCGGTAAGTAGGATTTACCGCCAATGTCATAATGAGGGCCTTAGTCTGGTGTGCGTATTCATGGATGCCAGAGCTGAGGAACATGCAGATCGACAAGCTGCTGACATGAAGGCCGGAGGCGCCCACAGTAACTAAGTCATGAACAGTAAGCACAACGACAAGGCTGAAGGACACAATGTGATGTATCCTAAGAAAAAGAAACTGTGCTTCAGATGCAGATTTTCATTTCCTCATGAAGGTAAGTGTCCCGCCATTGGCCAAATATGCAAGGGCTTCGGGAAAGAGAACCATTTTGTAATGGTTTGCAAGGTAAAGGAAAAACTAAGTGTGTCATGCCGAGAACACAAAATGGAAACAGGAAAGTTCCAGAAGTGACATTCTACGTGCGCCCCCAGGGCCAAGCAGCAACATCAGCTGGGGCAAATCACACTAAACGAAGTCGATCGTCATCTAAATCTTCATCCTAGAGTTCTTCAGTTTGTGTCAAGTGACAGTGAGGAAGATAGATTTGCGATGTCTATATTTACCTCAGAAAAACATGCGCATGTCGAACTGGCTGCATGAAAAACAAAATTAGTAAAATTGATGAAAAAAAAAAATATATCACAAAAGTCATTCAAACATTTTTTTTAAATTACACTAAAGATAAACAGCTGTTTCATATCTTTTGTTATTGACAGTGGTGTGTTGATAAACATTATTCCTGAGGAGAAATACAAATGAGCTAACTCCATTGGCCAGTCTAACACAGTCAAAGGTAACAGTGTATAATACATGGGCTGCACTGCCACCATTAGAGAGTGAAGGTTCATTTGTAGCTACCATGAAACACAGAAAGACAAAGGTACAAGCACCCATTCACATACTTGAAAGTACTGCGTCAACTGCCGGTTTATTCAGTTTCAATACTTCTGCTGAAATGGGACTGATATCTGTGAACTACAACATGAATGCTCATCACAAAATATGAAGTAAATTCCTTTCATTGTTTCATGGATTAGGAAAGCTTAAAACCAAGAAAGTGAAACTGCATATCAGTGACAGGGTTCGTCCTGCTGCTCAGACATAGACAAACTTAATTTCACTTACAAGAAGCTGTTCAGAAAGAGCTTGAAACATTACTAAAGCATGATATAATTGAGCGTTATATAGGTCCAACTCCATGGGTATCACCCATAGTGTTTGTACTTAAAAAGGACAGTGAAGGAGTTGTATGCATCTGTGTTAATATGCGTCAAGCTAACAAGGCAATTTAAACAACATCATCCCGGTCCATACATCGCTGACATGATCACACAGTTAAATGGTGGCAAAGTCTTCTCTTGCCTTGATCTGAACAAAGGATATTATCAATTGGAACTTGAAGAAAATTGCAGGTACATTACTACCTTTTCTGCTTACATTGGTTTATTCAGATATAAGTGATTACGTTTCGGTGTGTCATCAGCTGCAGAACTTTTTCAAGATGTCATTCGACATATAATATAGCCTGTCATGAATGCTTTCAACTATAGTGATGACATAATAGTCTTTAGGGCCACACAAAAAGAACATTATAAACCCTCACACAATGCAGAGAAGTGCAAGTTTCACAAAAGAAAACTCAGATTCTTTGGCCATATCTTTCCTGATGGGGGTATGACGCCAAAATCCAGTTAAAGTACAAACCTTGTCAGCCACCAACCCCCCACAAGAAATTACCATGTTACATTCATTCCTTGGCATGGCCAGTTACTGTTCTAGATACATACGTGACTTTGCCATAGTAAATGCTCCTTTACGAGACTTTAAAAAAAAATGTTTCATTTTACTAGTCACCTGAATGTGATCAAAGCTTTAAGAAAATCAAACATGCAATTGAGAAGGCCACTGAAATGACCTACTTTGAAGCTACATACAGAGGGTACTGATGAAGCAATCCCGGTCAGGATGGGTGCAATCCTCGCCCAACACAATGGACATCCACATGCTTGAAGGCATATTGTGGCATATACAAGCAGAGGTTGTCCATAAACTGAAAGTGCCTATTCACAACCTGAAGAACAGTTTAGTATTTGTGTGGGCTTGTAAACATTTCCATGTATTCGGATATGAAAAAGCTTTCAATTTTGTAATTGATCATTAAGCATTGCTTACCATCTTTGGTAATCCAAAACCTAAGATGCCTCCCAGAACTGAATGTTGGGGTTTGCGACTACAGGAATATGACTATTGTGCACAGACCAGGGAAAGATCAAATCCCTGCTGATTACTTTTCACAAGTGCCAGCACAGTGTCATGGTACCCCTTCCAAAGCAGCTGAAGCCTACATTAACTTCATTTAAACACGCCCACTTCTATTTCTTTAGAACAAATTATTACTGCAACGAGCAAAAACAGTGACATGTTGATATTGAAGTACATAATTGCACATCAGTCCAGTGAATATCAGAAGTTCAAGAACATAAAAGATGAATTGTTTGTTACTCAAGAAGGTCTAACAAGGTTAAAGAATTGTCATACCAGAGTGTGCGACATAATTGAAGTAGCCCATGAAGCACATTGTGGAATTGTTGCCACTAAACAAGCTCTCCGAGATAGAGTTTGGCTTCCTCATCTTGATGAGAGTTGAAAAGAAACTGAAGGCCTGTCATTTGTGCAATTGCTTATCTGCCAAAATCACTCAACATACCTTGGACATGTGAGATTTACCACATGTACGAGAGAGAATTGCTGTTGATGTCTTTGGTCCTCTTGACAATGGACATCACCTGATGGTAATTATGAATGAATACTCCTTTTTTTCCACTAGTAGAAGATCTCTTGTCTATTAATAAAAATAAAAAAAGTCATTGAGGGATTAGATGGCATTTTTGCAATATGGGGTGTTCCTTCAATTCTAAAGTCTGACAATGGTCCAACTTTGAACAATCAAGAATTCTGAGACTTCCTTACTCATTTCAATGGAAAGCATCCGAATATCACACCTCTATTACCACAAGCAAATGGTGTTGTTGAATGCTTTATGAGCACACTTAAGAAGGTCCAGCATGCTCAATTGGAGAAGCCTAATCTGAAGTCAGCTCTTCATGCTACTCTTCGAGCTGATCAGTTGACTCCTCATTCAACGACAGGTTAAAGTCCTGCCGCACTGATGTTTGGGAGAGCCATGACGATCAGGTTAACATAGTGGGCCAACAGGAGATCTACAACTGATGGTAAACTATCAAAAAGATGGGTCGTAAACAAAAGATGAAAATATATGTTGACAATCGTCGATGTGCCAAGAACATTACTTTCAATAAAGGAGATAGAGTATTGGTGCGACAAAAGAGAAAAGGTAAGTCTGATGCTGAACCCTTTGAAGTTGTGACTAGCAAAGGACACATGGTGAGTGCTCACCGTCCTGGAAAGTCCATCCATTACACAAGATTCTTTACCTTTCATCATTCACCCATTCCTACTGTCCGAGATGAGACTGGTTCGATTGAGTGTGTAGAGTACCCTCTGACTGTGTGTGTGTGTATATATATATATATGGCCCATGACCCTATAGGGTGGCATCAACTCCAAGGGCGTAGCATCCCATTGTCACATAACCAAAAACAAAAATGTTGAGGCACCAGTTCACAAAACTATTGTAGCAATTTAAGCGCTACAGCAAAGGCTAATAAGACTGCATAGTGCATTATGGGACTTGTAGTCTGGGATTATTAGGTCACTTGAGCAATGATAAAAAAAATCACAGATTTTGTGAACAGCTGCATTCATTTACATGTGATCAACGCAGTTCTTCGCTGAAACGAGACAGGATTTTGCATGTGCTGCTACCCAGAATAAACACCTGGATGTTCCTTGACCTAGTACCTCAACATTTCCATTTTTGAGAGATATATATATATATATACATATATATATATATATATATGCTTAAAAAAAAAAAACAAAGGTTACAGTAATATTATAGGTAGGCTCACATTTTAAACGTACCAAGCCATAGAAATTCACCTGTTATAGTTATCTCGTGCCTTAAGGTAATTATAACTTGAGCCCCGCCACACAAAGTTTTTTCTTCAAATTTTACTGCAAATATTACGTTGATATTATCAATGATGTTATTAAAGATGCTATGAGTGCCATAATTTGTGGGGCAATTAGCAGTGCATGGCGAGGGCGAGTTATATTTGTCTTGGGCACGAGTTATAGTTACTTGAGATAAACTATAACAGGTGAATTTCTATGGTTTTGTATGTTTAAAATGTGAGCCTAACTGTAAAATCCCTGTAACCTTTGGTTTTTTCAGTGACTTTCTACTAAGGTGTTTAACGTATAGTAATTTTCATTACTATAAATTAATCCAACCACCACCGTGCATGGCCAAAGGCTAGGTCCTGAGGCCAACCCCTATAGTCACCCAACCCCGTGCTATGCACGTTGGCGACTCCTATAACCAACCAGATGTGCGCAGCGAAGATTAGACGCAGATTCTGGCCTGGGGCCAGATCGTGCACCCAACCCTAATAACCCCCTAACCCCACACTGCGCACAGCATTTGGCCGAGCACAGCAGGGGTTGGTCACAGGGCCTTGCCTGCATCCAGCCCCTGTGGCCAACATCCCTAACCACCCAACCCCACCCTGCACACATCCTTTGGCCTTGCACAGCGATAGTTGGCCACAGGTCGGCGGGTACCCCCTGAACTTGGTCCTGAAGACACCATCTTCCGGGGCCCAGCCTAGTAATATACCTTTTGTTTGGTGGGGGGGGGGAACGCAAGGCCACTCTCCCACAGGGCCCAGCCATGTGACCTGGGTGCTCCCCTGGGTACCCGGTAACAATGTTGGGGACTGCAGGGGGAGCCTGAAGGCCCCTAAGTTCCCAGCCGACTCCCCACCTCTAGTGGAAGCTGGCACTGCTGTCACTAAGAGGGAGCTGCTATAACAGCTCCCTCTCTGTAACAGCAATGTTTCATCTGTTTCCCTGCCTTCCTCTCTACTGGCAGGGAAACAGAGGAAACCTCCACTCTGAGCAAGCTAGAGCTGTTTGACAGCTCTGTCAAAGCTCCCACCAAGTCACAGTAAACAGCTATGTCCCGGGGGGTGGGCATCAGGGGACATAGCAGGAGCCGGCCCTGGGGGGTGGCAGTCCAGAGGGCCGCTAATGGCTCCTTAAGGGGGCCACGCTGCACCCTTCCAACAAGGAAATAGCCCCAGGGAGTTGGTGATGGAGCCAAAGTTATTAGCAAAACAAACATTTTTCTTGTTATGGAAACTAGGTCCTAATTATAACTTACCTACTGGCTACCGCCAGCAGGAGATGGAAAATGTCACTTACCCAGTGTACATCTGTTCGTGGCATGTGTCGCTGCAGATTCACATGCTGTGCACATCCCGCCATCTAGTGTTGGGCTCGGAGTGTTACAAGTTGTTTTTCTTCGAAGAAGTCATTTCGAGTCACGAGATCGAGGGACTCCTCCCCTTTCGGCTCCATTGCGCATGGGCGTCGACTCCATCTTAGATTGTTTTCCCCGCAGAGGGTGAGGTAGGAGTTGTGTATTATAGTAATAGTGCCCATGCAATGGAGTGAATATGTATGTACATAATGTAGTTTAAAGTGTTATATTTACAAATTTGCAAATGTTCAAGATCAACTTCGAAACGGCTACAGGCTCCCGGGGAGGCGCATGTGAATCTGCAGCGACTCATGCCACGAACAGATGTACACTGGGTAAGTGACATTTTCCGTTCAATGGCATGTGTAGCTGCAGATACACATGCTGTGCATAGACTAGTAAGCAGTTATCTCCCCAAAAGCGGTGGTTCAGCCTGTAGGAGTTGAAGTTGTTTGAAACAAAGTTCGTAATACTGCTTGGCCTACATCCACGCAGTAGTGTTTGGTAAACGTATGAGGCGTAGACCATGTGGCTGCATTACATATTTCAGTCATAGGAATATTTCCTAGAAAGGCCATGGTAGCACCTTTCTTTCTAGTCGAGTGTGCCTTTGGTGTAATAGGCAGTTCTCTTTTTGCTTTGAGATAGCAAGTTTGAATGCATTTAACTATCCATCTAGCAATGCCTTGTTTGGAAATCGGATTTCCTACATGAGGTTTTTGGAAAGCAACAAATAATTGTTTTGTTTTCCGAATTTGTTTTGTTCTGTCAATGTAGTACATTAACGCTCTTTTGATGTCTAATGTATGTAGTGCTCTTTCAGCTACAGAATCTGGCTGTGGGAAGAACACTGGTAATTCTACTGTTTGATTCAAGTGGAACGGTGATATGACTTTTGGTAAAAATTTAGGATTTGTCCGTAGAACTACTTTATGCTTGTGTATTTGAATAAATGGTTCTTGTATGGTAAATGCTTGAATCTCACTTACTCTTCTTAAAGATGTGATGGCAATTAGAAATGCAACTTTCCATGTTAAGTATTGCATTTCACAAGAGTGCATGGGCTCAAAAGGTGGACCCATGAGTCGTGTTAAGACAATGTTGAGGTTCCATGAAGGAACTGGTGGTGTTCTTGGTGGTATAATTCTCTTTAGGCCTTCCATAAACGCTTTTATGACTGGTATCCTAAATAATGAAGTTGAGTGCGTAATTTGCAGGTAAGCTGAAATTGCGGTAAGATGTATCTTAATGGAAGAAAAAGCTAGCTTTGACTTTTGCAAATGTAGTAAGTATCTTACGATGTCTTTGGCAGATGCGTGTAAGGGTTGAATTTGATTATTATGGCAGTAATAAACAAATCTTTTCCACTTATTTGCATAGCAATGTCTAGTGGTAGGGTTCCTAGCTTGTTTTATGACTTCCATACATTCCTGTGTAAGTTCTAAGTGTACGAACTCTAGGACTTCAGGAGCCAAATTGCTAGATTCAGCGATGCTGGATTTGGGTGTCTGATTTGTTGTTTGTGTTGAGTTAACAGATCTGGTCTGTTTGGTAATTTGACATGAGGCACTACTGAGAGGTCTAGTAGTGTTGTGTACCAAGGTTGTCTTGCCCAAGTTGGCGCTATTAGTATGAGTTTGAATTTGTTTTGACTCAACTTGTTTATCAGATATGGAAGGAGTGGGAGAGGGGGAAAAGCGTATGTATATATCCCAGACCAACTCATCCAAAACGCATTGCCCTGAGACTGATCTTGTGGGTACCTGGATGCGAAGTTTCTGCATTTTGCGTTTTCTTTTGTTGCACATAGATCTATTTGTGGTGTTCCCCAACTTTGGAAGTAAGTGTTCAGTATTTGGGGGTGAATCTCCCATTCGTGGATCTGTTGGTGATCCCGCGAGAGATTGTCTGCTAACTGGTTCTGAATCCCTGGAATAAATTGTGCTATTAGGCGAATGTGGTTGTGAATCGCCCAATGCCATATTCTCTGTGCCAGGAGACACAACTGTGTTGAGTGTGTCTCTCCCTGTTTGTATAGGTAATACATCGTTGTCATGTTGTCTTTTTTGACAAGAATGTGTTTGTGGCTTATTATGGGTTGAAATGCCTTTAGCGCTAGAAATACTGCCAGTAGTTCTAAGTGATTTATGTGAAACTGTTTTTGCTGAGTGTCCCATTGTCCCTGTATGCTGTGTTGATGGAGGTGTGCTCCCCACCCTATCATGGAGGCATCTGTGGTTATTACATATTGTGGCACTGGGTCATGGAAAGGCCGCCCTTGGTTTAAATTGATATTGTTCCACCATTGAAGCGAGGTGTATGTTTGACAGTCTATCAACACTAGATCTAGAAGTTGACCCTGTGCCTGTGACCATTGTGATGCTAGGCATTGTTGTAAGGGCCGCATGTGTAACCTTGCGTTTGGGACAATGGCTATGCATGAGGACATCATGCCTAGGAGTTATCACCACCATTTTGACTTGTATTCTTTGTTTTGGATACATGGCCTTTATTACATTGTGAAATGCTTGTACCCTTTGTGGGCTTGGAGTGGCAATCCCTTTTGCTGTGTTGATTGTCGCCCCTAAGTATTGCTGTGTTTGACACGGCTGAAGGTGTAACTTTGTGTAGTTGATTGAGAAACCTAGTTTGTGGAGGGTTTCTATGACATACTTTGTGTGTTGTGAACACCGTTCTAGCGTGTTGGTTTTGATTAACCAATCGTCTAGGTACAGGAACACATGTATTTGCTGCCTTCTGATATGTGCAGCTACGACTGCTAGGCATTTTGTAAAAACTCTTGGCGCAGTTGTTAATTCCGAATGGCAACACCTTGAATTGGTAATGTACCCCTTGGAATACAAACCTTAAGTACTTCCTGTGTGAAGGATGTATCGGTATATGGAAATATGCATCCTTTAGGTCTAGTGTTGTCATGTAGTCTTGTTGTTTGAGCAGTGGGATTACGCCCTGTAATGTCACCATGTGATCTGATTTGATGTAGGTATTTAATGTTCTGAGATCTCATATAGGTCTTCTAGTCTTGTCCTTTTTGGGTATGAGAAAGTACAGAGAGTAAACTCCTGTTCCTTTCTGTTGAATTGGTACTAATTCTATTGCTCCTTTTTGTAGCAACGCTTGGACCTCTAGTCCTAGAAGATCCATGTGTTCTTTTGACATATTGTGTGTTTTCGGTGGGACGTTTGGAGGGAATTTGAGAAATTCTATGCAATAACCATGCTGGATAATTGCTAGGACCCAAGTGTCTGTTGTTATTTCCTCCCAATGTTTGTAAAACTTGGTTAGTCTCCCCCCAACAGGTGTTATGTGTTGGGGATTTGTGACGTGGAAGTCACTGCTTGTTTTGAGGAGTTTTGGGACTTTGGAACTTCCCTCTATTTTTTGGGAATTGTCCCCCTCTATATTGCCCCCGAAAACGTCCCCGCTGATATTGGCTTTCCCCCGCATCCGCAGAGCCACCGCCGGAGGAAGATCCTTCTCCTACCTGGCAGCCAAGACATGGAACTCCCTCCCCATCCACCTCCGGACAACGCAAGACCATCTCGCCTTCAGGAAGCAACTCAAGACCTGGCTGTTCGAGCAGTAGCTTTCCCCCCCCCCCCCAGCGCCTTGAGACCCTCCGGGTGAGCAGTGCGCTATACAAATGCCTTTGATTGATTGATTGGCTTTGATAAGTGGGTCTTGCTTGTGAGGTTGTGGCTTCTGTGGTTTGACCTCGAAACCCCCCTCTAAATGGTGTCTTGCGAAATGTGCCTCTGCTCTGTGGGGAGTAGAGTGCGCCCATGGCTTTTGCCGTATCAGTGTCTTTTATAAGTTTCTCAATAGCAGTGTCCACCTCCGGCCCAAACAACTGCTGTTCAATAAAAGGCATATTCAACACGGCTTATTGTATTTCCGGCTTGAATCCTGACGTACGCAACCATGCGTGTCCTCTTATTGTTACTGCAGTATTTACAGTCCTAGCAGCTGTATCTGCTGCATCCATTGCTGACCGTATCTGATTATTTGAGATACTTTGTCCCTCCTCCACCACTTGTTGTGCCCTTTTCTGGAACTCTTTGGGTAAGTGTTCTATGAAATGCTGCATTTCGTCCCAAAGGAGATCTATCATATCTTGCCAGAAGTGCTTGTGAATTGGCAATGCGCCATTGGTTTGCTGCTTGTGCTGCAACCCTTTTCCCCGCAGCATCGAATTTGCGACTCTCCTTGTCTGGAGGTGGAGCGTCTCCCGAGGTGTGAGAGTTTGCTCTCTTGCGAGCTGCCCCTACAACCACAGAGTCTGGTGTTAACTGCTGCGTAATATAAACAGGGTCTGTTGGCGGTGGTTTGTACTTTTTCTCCACCCTTGGAGTTATTGCCCTGCCTTTCACAGAATCCTGAAATACTTGTTTGGAGTGTTTTAGCATTCCAGGGAGCATAGGTAAACTTTGGTATTGGCTATGAGTGGAGGATAGTGTATTAAACAAAAAGTAATCTTCAATCGGTTCTGCATGCAAGGTGACGTTATGAAAAGCAGCTGCCCTTGAGACCACCTGCGTGTAGGATGTACTGTCCTCAGGTGGCGACGGTCTCGCAGGGTAACAGTCTGGGCTGTTATCTGATACCGGGGCATCATAAAGGTCCCATGCGTCGGGATCATCTTGACTCACTGCAGTATGAGTCGGGGTTGCATCAATGGTGGAGTGGCTACCGGTGATGTGTGTATTGATGGTGGTGGAGATGGTGGCAGAGTTGTTTGTCTTGCCACCTTTGCCTGTGGCTGCTTGTCCTTTTCTTGAAAGGCAAGTCTTCTTTTCATTTTAATTGGGGGAAGAGTGCTTATCTTCCGTGTGTCCTTTTGAATGTGGAGCCTCCTTTGAGTGTAGTCTGGCTCCATTGATTCAATTTCTTGTCTGAACTTATGTCCTTGCATTTGGGAGCACAACCCCTGTTCCTCTGTGTAGGAACCTGTTTTCGGTTCCGAGGCTGGGTGTTTCGGAATCGAAACCTTTTCGATCGCCTTTTTGGGCTCTGACGAAACCTTCTTTATTTTCGGCGTCGTGGTGTCTCGGTGCCGACCCATTTCGGTGCCACTGTGTCGGTGCCGAACTTGCTCGGAGCCACTGTCTCGGGCCAGAGATTGCTGTGTGCCAGTATCTCGACCGGAGTCGGATGACTTTGACACAAGCGTGCCCTTTTTCGGTGCCGATGATCGGTCACCTATTTTTCGGGTTAAGCCATGGCCTGTTGGCGGTGGCATCCCCTGGGCTTTTGTGGTCTTCTCGTGAGTTTTATATGTTTCGACGTCTTACTCACGGTTTTCGGCAATTCTTTGGGCTCAAGCTCGTCTGAGTCCGACTCTAGAATAGAGGTTTCTTCTTCCTCCTCGAAACGCCCTCGTCCTGTCGGCGCCGACGCCATCTGCAGTCTTCTCGCTCTTCGGTCTCTTAATGTCTTCCTCGACCGAAATGCTCGACATGCTTCACAAGTATCTTCCTAGTGCTCTGGAGACAAACACAAGTTACAGACCAGATGCTGATCTGTATACAGATACTTGTTGTGACATTTTGGGCAGAATCGGAATGGGGTCCGTTCCATCAGCCTTGAAGAGACACGTGGCCGGGCCGACCAGGCCCCGACGGGGGATGGAAAAAACCCCGAAGGGCCACCGGAGCACTTCCAAAGTGGGTGTCGATCTGTTGTAACTAACCCGATACCGAACGCAAACAATACCGACGATTTTTCCGAGATTCTAACTAACTTTCCGACCCGAAACATGGAGCGAAAAGGAACACGTCCGAACCCGATGGCGAAAAAAAAAAATCTAAGATGGAGTCGACGCCCATGGGCAATGGAGCCGAAAGGGGAGGAGTCCCTCAATCTTGTGACTCGAAATGACTTCTTCGAAGAAAAACAACTTGTAACACTCCGAGCCCAACACTAGATGGCGGGATGTGCACAGCATGTGTATCTGCAGCTACACATGCCATCGAATATATATATATATATATATATATATATATATATATATATATATATATATATATATATATATATACATACACACACACACACACACACAAAGAAACCTTTTTTTTTTTAATTTAACAAGGGGAAGATATGGGGGGGAGGGGGTCATTACAACCCTGGCGGTCCAAGACCGCCAGGGCTGTTGTGACGGAAGCACTGCCAACAGGCTGGCGGTGCATTCCGGGTCATTACAACCGCGGCAGAAGCACCGCGGTCGCACCGCCGGGGCCGGCGGTTTTCCGGCACAATGGCCCCGGCGGTTCTAATCCGCCAGGGCAGCGCTGCTAGCAGCGCTGCCCAGGGGATTACGAATCCCCCTACCGCCAGCCTTTTCCTGGCGGTTCGGCTGGCGGTACGGGGAGTCGCGGGGCCCCTGGGGGCCCCTGCACTGCCCATGCCACTGTCATGGGCAGTGCAGGGGCCCCCTGACAGGACTCCGTGCAGCTTTTCACTGTCTCATATGCAGACAGTGAAAAGCGCGACAGGTGCAACTGCACCCGTCGCACGGCCGCAACACCGCCGGCCCCATTTGGAGCCGGCTCCTGTGTTGCGGCCGAGATCCACAGTTTTCTGACCGCCGGCCCAGCGGGGATCTCAAAATGATCGCGGCGGAAGTGTGGCTGCATTGGCGGCCGCCCGGCGGTCGGATATTGAGGGCCATAGTGTCTTGTGAGTAAGCAATGATAGGACCTGATGGACACTGAATCGGTCACTATCATCACTGGACTCCAGTGCATTTCAGGATTCTAAATCCATCTTGTGCTGTCTCCTCTCATGGGCTAGAAGGGTTACAGTTCTTTTCTAAGGTCTTCTAAGGACAAGGTCAACTTTTTATCCCCAGTGTAAGGGTTGTTACTGACTTTCTCTCCTCAAGGGCAAGGCCAGCCAGCTGCAATTTTGAGGCCCTCACCGCCAGCCAGTCCTACAGCTCTATTGAGAGGTGATGCTGCTACTTTGGTGGTCATTCCCAATGTATTGCTGGCTCCTCAATTTCATCCTCCTTATTCTTCACAAGTTCAACCTCATTTTCCTCTATAGTTAACAGACTTCCTCCCAGGCTTTTAAGGCAATGTGGTAAACCCCCTTTTTGGACTGCTCATCAGCTTCTGTACTTATTACTTGCACATGTCCCTCAGCTCTAGCATGCTAAGGCTTTCCATGCTAGCCAGATGCACATCCATGTTCTCAAACATTTTAAGTGCAAGAATTGAGTGCAAGAATGAATGAAAGAAAATCAAAAATGACCCAAATAAAAACCAAAAGCCAATTACAAATCCATCCAAAAGGGGGAGTGGCCAGCCATCATGGCCAAGTGGACATGACCCACAATGGCTCTGGCAAGCACCCTGCACCTGGGCGCACAGGGATGTATTTATTGAGCTACCGTCCACGCACCGGGACTAAGACTATGGTCTAATTGCAGCGATGCTCCCTCTGGACAACCGAGGGGCCCAGAGATGGTTTAGCGCCGCAGATCAGGCGTGGAAACAAGATGACGGGAGCACAGCAGGGACGCAGAGATGTCTGTCGGTGCTGGGCCTGACAAAACCCTGGCAGCCCAGAGCTGAATGAGGGGTGCATTGGAGACCATGTCGACACATAGGGTGAGAGGTAAGGGCACCCCCCCAACCCCTGTGAGGCTTAGACTTTTCTGTGCCAGGGGTTGCTCTGCACGTTGTGGCCCACGGGGTACTGGTGCTTTCTCAGGGAGACGAACAGCCCCCTTTGACCATGCATGACCCTGGGTGGGGTGAAGCAGCGTCTGTGCATGGGCGGCTGGTGTGCTGTCCCAGAAATCATTTATAGAACGTGCACCACGCCTTGCCTGACCCTAATATGGTGCCTGCCTGATCCTTGGAAAAGCGGGCTGGGGAGCCGTCCCAGTGCTGCTTGCTTTATGCATGGCATTTGTCCGTTTTTTAATTTGGCAAGTCAAGGAATGGTGCTACATCCTTCAGGAAATGGCAGGCTATCAGCTGAACAAGCCCAGACCTGAAAAGAGAAATACCTTTTGAAGCTGGCCCAGTTGGGAACTTACTAATTATATAAGCCTTGGCCTGCTGTGCAGCCAAACAATCTGTATGCCACCCAAGAAGATCCAACAAAATCAGATGTTTAATTACCTTGCTCCACCTCTGGTCCAATCGATCCCTACTGAAACGGTCTCGGTCGATACTATGGCCCATACAAAAGATGACCTGTGAGCCTCCCTCTGCAACTTCAAGACTGAGCTCTGGGAGGAACTCAGGGCTGACATAGCTGCGTCCTTTGATTCAGAAGGAAGTTAACTCCCGAATGACAGCAATTCAGGCAGACGTTGACTCTGTGGGGATGCACACTCTCGATTTGGAAAAGAAATTACAAGACTTAGAGCGACAAACGCAACCACTGGGTTGCGACGTGGTGCACCTCCACTCTTAGCTTCACACAGCGCTCCTCAAGTGTGAGGACTTACATTTGTGTGAAGGGCCTGGAAGAGGGACTTGAGGGTCCGGACCTGGAGGCCTTCATTGTGAGCCTCTTCTCTGAACTTCTGCGGAGGACCGCCCAGAGGTGAAAGTGGAGCAAGTTCATAGAGTGGGGCCGTTGGTGGAGTTGGGAGGGAGACGACAGAGAGACGTTTTGGCAAAGCTAAGCTCTTTGGGGACTGAAGGAACCGATTTTCTGTGCAGCGCACCTGAGGGATAATGTTGCTTTCCAGGTGGGCGGGGGGGGGGGAGGGGAAGGGGCATGCTTCTTGTGTCAAGAAATCGCTCCAGCGACCCTGGTGAGGGGCTTACAGTTTCGACCTGTCACAGACGCAATTTACCAAGAAAAGGTGAAATACCGCTGGACTTACCCCTTTGGATTTCCTTTGAGTACCACAATAATCACTTTACAGAACTGGCTGAGGCGGCTACTCTGTTGGGTCTCAATGCAACGACATCTACTGATTCGGAAAACCGAGAAGGAGGGAGGCAGCGGAGTAGGCCTGATTGGGCTTCCTGTGAGACTTGGAAAACACAAATGAAAGCGAAACAGAATGGCAAAAGTAAATCTTAACTCTACTTCAATTCACCACATGCAGACATCTCTGAAGGTGTAGAGTGCGGATCTATGACATGAAAAGTCCCAGTGACTGGGGCCCATACAGTGACCACAGAAGCATTATACAGGCTGGAAATAATGCAGGCCCTAAACTGAACCTGGAAGCAGAATGCAGGAGCTGATTATGCTGAACCAGGATGATACATCTCACAAGGCAACTCTATGCATATGCGGGTCGCTTGGTGGGTTAAGGTCCACTATATCCCTAGACTAACACCAACAGCATTGGCAATATGGAAGGAGTGCTTGCTCCCAGGTTCTACATTCATATTGTTTGTTTGTTGATTGTTTTTGCATGATGGGACTGTACTTGTGGAATGTGGTAGCTCTGGAGGTGATTGAGGGGTGGAATGGGAGGGGAGATTGGAGGGTCGTGGAGAGGTATCCCTTGAGGAACTCTGGCTGACAAATGTTTCTCTAAACACTTTAACATGGAATGTTAAGGGGCTCAACTACCCCAATACGTGCTCCCAGACGTGGAAATACCTGCGTGGTAAGCAATTTAATATTGTAACGCTCCAGGAAACCCACCTGAAACGGGCAGAAGTGCACAGACTGCACCATAGAGTATATACCTCTTCAGCTAATACAAAACACAATGGGGTCACGATCCTACTCAACTCCAATGTTAATTTTAACTTCCTAGGTAGTAAATCAGATAAAGAGGGGAGACTCCTGACGGTTAAGGGTCTTACAAATGGTCGCTTATGTACCTTTGCTCCAGTCTATGCTCCCAACACAGGCCAGGTGGACTTCTTTCCAGAGGCGGCTGGCAGCTTTAGGAGGGAGGGGGCGGGCTGGAAGCACACACACTCATTCTTTCAAACACAGACACGCACGCACATTCATTAACAACACTCATAACATTCAAACATGCATGCACCAAACATTCATTTTAAAAGTTCACACACACAAATTCTTTCACACACACACGCACATCCATTAACAACACTCATAACATTCAAACATTCATGCACGCACCAAACAAATTTTAAAACACACACACACACTTACCTTCAGCCTCGAGGTCCCAGGAGGGTTGGGACTGCTGCCTTCCCTCATTGGCTGACCTTAGGTCAGCCAATGAGGGAAGGCAGCAGTCCCAGCCTCGTCACAGAGTGGGATGGGGTCAGTGAGACTTCTGACCCCTCCCCACTCTGTGACGAGGTGTCACTGTGACACTTGCCCTTGGCGCTTTAGGGCTTAAACCTGAAGCGCCCAGGTCGAAGTCAATGGGCAACGCTTTCCTCATCACCCAGGGGAGGGCCTCGAGGCACCTTTGCTGAGCCGAGGAGGTCACGCCCATAGGAGCTGTGACTTCCTCAGCCCAGCAAAGTTTAGCTCAGGCAGCCAGGAGTCTGCGCAAATCGCGCATGTCTCACTCCTGGCTGTCTGAGCTGAAAATTAAGAGTATATGTCAGGCTGACCTTTGTTCAGCGTGAGACACACTCTTCATGAGGGGCAAAGGGGGGGGGGGTGGCCCCTCTGCCCTAAAGGACGGGCCGCGTCTGCTTCTTTCACTCTTCCTTCTCTATGCTCCGTGGTTTTGCCGAGTGAGACATCATCTTGATAGGGGATTGTAACTTAATATATGACTCCAGTTTAGACACCACACATCCACATAGAACCCATATGGGACTCTTCCGTAAAACTATTAAAGCAACAATACGCCAGTTGGGCTTGATAGATGCATGGAGATTACTGAACCCCACTAAGCAGGATTATACATTCTTTTCTCATTCCCATAGGACCTACTCCAGGATCGACCATACATTAGGGAGCCAACAGCTAGAACATTCCATTTTAACCACTACCATACACCCCATCACCATATCTAATCATGCCCCCTGAAGACAGTTCTCAATTGGCATCCCCAGAATTCCTCCTTTCAGAGATGGTACTTCCCTAATGTGTTATCAAGAGATCCTATACTCCGCACTGAACTTAGGAAAGCTATTAGGGAATATTTTCAGTTCAATCGAACCGGACAAGTAGATCCCTCTCTACTATGGGATGCCTTTAAGGCTATCCTTCGTGGGAAGTGTTTGTCCTTGATAACCATATTAACTAGACAGAAGATGGAGGAGAGAGAAATGGTTGAGGCAGAGTTGGTCAAAGCCAAAAACGCTAACAAGGTGATCTCCACACTTCACCTTCAAAGGAAAGTTGCAGACCTTCGAGGGAAAGTTAAAGACATATACGCTAACAGGGCAGAGCTCTTCCTCTTACGGCTTAAACATAAAACATATGAGAAAGGTATTAAGATAGGCTCTCACCTAGCCAAGCAGCTATAAGCCAAATGCGAACGTACCTATACTAAGCAGCTTCAAGACTAAGCAGGACGGCTTCAACATACGGAACCGGGGAAGGCACGAACGATCTGAGATTTTTATGAGCGCCTCTATGCTACAGATCCTTGGGATGATAAGGTGCAACTAACTTATCTTGCAGGTGTTGACCTACCCCAGGTCTCCCCAACTCCCAATGAAATATTAGGTGCCTCTATTTCACATGAGGAAGTACAATTCGCCATTGATTCTCTTAAACTTCATAAGGCTCCTGGTCTGCATGGCTTTAATGCATCCTTTTATAAGACCTTCAGCTCTGAATTGGTCCCATACTTCAGATCTCTTTAACCATATAGCCGATACCCACACAGTCACCCCCTCCATGGGAGAAGCTTTGATTTTGACTACCCCAAAGCCAGGGAAGCCCTTAAGCTTTGATGCATCCTACCGCCCAATAGACCTCCTTAATTTAGATGCTAAACTGTACACTAAGATATTGGCTCATAGGTTAGAGGTGGTGATGCCGGGGCTGATACATCTGGATCAATCGTGTTTTATCGCGGGACACCAAACTCATGACAACCTACAGCGAGTTGTCCACTTAATTGAAAAGGCTATAAAGAAATCCTTCCCTGCAATCATGCTAAAGCCGGACATCGAGAAGGCCTTTGGTAGGATGGATTGGGCTTTGCTGTCCCATACCCCATCGCGGTTTGGGTTCCATGAGTGCTTCATAGCCATGATAATAGCTAACTATAGCCATCATTGTTCTAGAATCTTAGTGAATGGGGCGGCCTCCGATTTATTTTTTACCCTTACAAGGTTGCCCCTTTTCCCCTCTACTCTCTGCCCTTAGCATGGAACCCCTGTCTGCATAGTTAAGGGTCACCCCTTACATCCAAGTGATCCCTTTTGGCTCGGAGGAACACAAACTTTCATTATTTATTTTCATTATCATATTTACAGATGACATCCTGGTTTCCCTCACTTTCCTGTTAACTTGCCTTCTAGTCCTCTGTGTTAATCTCATTCCTGTTTAATCTCACACTCCCTTCTGCCGAACTTGTACAACTGACATTAATCTCCCCATTCCAATTAGCAAAGAAGGAAATCACGTACCTGGAATTAAACTTACTCCAACAATAACTGATCTTTATAAGGCAAACTACCCTCCTCTATTGCAGCAACTCAAGCTTGACTTGAAGCACTGGGGGGGGCGATATACTTAACATGGTTAGATTGAATAAATGTTGTAAAATAACAGTCGTCCGCAGGGTACTGTATCTGTTTCAGGAGCTCCCAATTGTGGTTGATCAGGAATTTCTTACAAGAATTTGTTCACCGATTACACAATTCATATGGCAAGCCCATAGAGGTTGCCTAGCTTAATGCCTTCTGACGCTTCTTGGAGAGAAGGGGGTAGGGGCCTGGGGCTCTCTGATTTCTTGACCTATTATAGAGCGGCTCAGCTTCGAGTTATTTCAGAATGGTCCATGAAGGTGTCTGAAATACACCGGTTGCATATAGATTGAGCAATAGTGGGTAAAACCATTGGGGACATTCTTTGGAAAGCCAAGGCAGACAACCCGTGCAATGCCTATTTAAACACTCCAACAGCGACCATGTTAAAAACATGATACGGTCACCAAGATCCATAGGCTAATGACTTTCCCCACACCTCATACACCGATACACTTCAACCCGGCATTGCCCCCTCTCCCCGCCCTGACAGCTGGCCCCTTTGATAAGTGTCGAGAAGGAGGCTGCCTCACTGTAGCAGATTCACAATTGGGACACATTCAACATATTAACATTTGATAACTGTTGCTGAGATTTTAATCCCCCCCCCCCTCAAAAGAAATCTGAGGCCTACCAATACACCCAGCTGAAACACTGGGTCCTCACAGCAGAAATACAACAGGCTGCCACTAGGGATCTTCTCCCCATTGAGCAATATGTTCAGAAGGCTGGAACTTCCAAAGGTTGCATTTCATTTCTATATGATCTCCTGAGATCTACCACAATTATCCCCCATCTGCGGCATGTGACATTATGGGAACAAATATTGGGCTCACCAATAGAAGATCATCAATGGCGCAGTTTATGGCATGATATTTCTAGATTTAATCACTCCTTAGGCCTCCGCAAAGCCCATTATATACTTATCTATGACTGGTACCTGTACCCGGCAAAATTGCGAAAGCTTTCCCAGTACCTCAGACAGATGCTGGAGGGGCTGTGGCATACTGGGGGATTTTTATCATATCTGGTGGGGCTGTCCAACCATACGCCCTTACTGGGAAGAAATCTTAACTCTGATTAAAAGAGATATTGGGCTACCCCATACCTTCAACACCATGATATGTCTTACTGGGCCTTCGAGATCCATCCTTTAAACACCAGAGGTATGAGAACAAGTCTATTCTTTGGCTCTGCTTCAGGGCTGCCAAGATGACTTTGGCGTCAGCCTGGAAGAAACCCGAAGACCCATCAATGTCAAACTGGCATGCACACATGTGGCATGCTCTCACCATAGAATGGCTAATTGATAATTATGACTGACTCTAGGAAAATTTTTGATTATGTTTGGGGATCTCTGGTGCAGTATCTGTGCCTTCCTCTGTTTTCATGCCCCACCCGTACGAGGACCCTTTACCTTTTCCATATATGATCCCATCCTTAAATCCCCAGGGGACATACAATGAGACACCCAGCTGGGGTGTACCCCCTGTAACTCGTCTGGGTACACCCTTCATTGTACCCTGATCATGCAAGCTGTTATTGTTAACTTCTTTGGGTTGTAATGTATTGTACAAGTGTGTTTATGGCTTCTACAGGAATATATGGCGATGTACAGTCAAGGTTGTGGCTCTCAACTGGAGTGTTAATTACAAGGGCAACTATGTGGCTTATGAATATTACACTGTTCATGTAATTAGCTTAACTTATGCTGTAGGCCACGTGATGAGCATTGCCGGACTGTCATTGTGGTGATTCGAAAACCACTTTAATAAAATAAAAAACATTACAAAAAAAAATCCATCCAAAAAGTAAAATTTTGCTTTCAATTTAGAGAGTGATTTTTCATTTCAACTTAAATCACTGCTTTGTACTACAGAACACAAGTCCTGGATCCCACCACTGACCACCAATGTAAGTAAATGGCTTTTTAAATTGGGGGTGGGTGACTGCACACTTCAAAGAACAACCACAGCTCTTGTCGGGGTGAACTTGCAAGTAGTTATGTCACAGTGCAGACAACTTTAACTTGGGGTAATATGTAAAGTATTTATGCAGCACTACAACAGTAAGAGTCAACATGCAAAACAATAAAAATCCCATACAAAATTAGAAACGTAGAGTACAACGCAATTAACAAAATGGTACCTACAGCACAAAAATCCAATCAGGGGAACCAGAGATATGAATTTGTAAATGTTTAAGTAAAAATAGCACCAAAAACCACAAGGCACCAATGATAATCAATGGTTGTGATGAACCTGGACCTAGGCACAGTATGAGGCTGACCACGATGGAATATGGGTCAGATACACCAACTGTATTTGCCCTAGTCAAAGATTTTACCCTCTGACTTAGTCTTAAGTGCCACTAGTCTGGAGAAAGTTTTCAAAATGTAATTCTGGTGCCCAAACAACCACAGGAGTACACTTTAAATACTCAGGGGAGGCACTTCGAGACTCACAAGGTATTTTGGGCAGAGGCCAAGAGCAGTCTCAAGGCTAGGTTCAGATGCCACTGGTCAGCTGGGTACATCCAGCTTGTTTCCCTGTAGAGACATAGTAGGTAAGCCAGCTGATCTTTGAAATCCACTTCTTTGAAATTGGTATGAAAGGGAGCTGGACCAGTCCTTCGGGGGTCCTCTTGGGTCACAGACAACAGGTCCAGTCCTCTTGGTACACATACAACAGGTCCAGTACTCTTTTAAAGAGGTCCAGAGAGTATTCTAAAGAGAGAGCTTAGGGGTGCACCATTTATGTCTGGCACCAGCTAGTGGGAGGGGATGGCTTAAAGTTTCTCACTAACTAGGGGGTTAAAAGTTCCCAAGATTAAGTCACTCTGCCCACTTTTGCAGCTGTTTCTGTTTGCCTTACTGCATCTCCATGTTGTGAGCCTCAGCATCTTCCCTGTGTCCTAATACAGCCCAGTGTTCAAGGATTGCAAAAAGACCTAGGTAAGGAGCCCTGAGATTTTTCGGGGTAAATAGTATTATTTGTTTGAAAGTGCTTATTTCAGCTACCTGTGTCTGTTTCACTGTGGACTCTATGTTTCAGGCAGCCTGGCCTCTTTTAAAGTGGTGTTTTTTTTTTTATTCGTTTTTGCCATGACTGTGTGAATTGCCTTGCTAGTTTGTAGCACATGAACCCCCCCCTTTTTTCTTCTAAGTAAAAAGGCTACATACATCTTGCAGAGTGTGTTTTTAGGAGACTGTTTTAATCTGTTTCTGTGGTTTAAATTGTGTTTAAAAACTGTCTGCCCCCCTGTTTTTTGCCTTTAACAAAGCCTGATTTCAGAGTGCGCGCCCAGCAGTATTCCAGTGTTTGTTTTTTAAACAATCTCTCCCTTACCTGGAAAGTAGACTCTGCTAGCTTGGAAGTGTGGATTCAGCCTGTCTGTATCCAAGGAGATTCTGAATAGAGCAGAAGCTGCCACCCCCTTGCCCACAGGGACTGGACTTCAGTTAACTTGCTCCTTATATAAGTTCCTATTGGTTGTTGCATATGTTGTTGTGATCGGTTGTTGGGAGATGGTGTTTCCATTGGTTGCTGGCTCCAGGGCTGGGGTTATGATTGGTGGATAGGGCTGGGTCTCCCATTCGTTGTTTGAATCAGGGCTTGAAATTGGATTGGCTAGGGTTAGGACCAGGTTCTTATTGGCCAGTAGGGCTACATAAGCCTAGGACTTAGGGGGTCTCAGCCCGGGCATCGAGGACAAGGGCAGTTGCCTGTTTGAGTCTGTTCAGGACAGGTAGGGACTAGGGCCAGAAATGCTGCCCAATTCTCAATTGACCAGGAATGGTTTCAGCCCCTACACATCCCTCAACATGCAAACACATTATCTACAAAGACATCCAACTCCTGCATCACAAACTGACCAAAGACAGATTGCATTGTCCCATCACCCAACACAATACCCTGTATACAACACATATACACATATCCTCCACAACTACAACAGTCAAACACCTTCATTCTCACAGCAAACACTACTCTGTCCACTCCCACTAACACAACCTGCCATCACCCACACAACACAAAACTACAGTATACATTTCTCTCAGTCTCAGCCTTCCAGATACACACTCTCTGCTCATACTAACCAACAACACTATCCGCTGTTTGCTCCACACAGACCACCTGTCATCATAATGATGCCCAAACCCTGCCTTCAAACACACCATCTACAAACACTCTTCCCCTCTCTTCACCAATTACAGACCACCATACAATCCCCACATTTCACTCCACCACACATATTACCTCTTCCAGTCATCACAACTAACACTAACTCCCCCGACACACATCCATCACCTCTTACACACCTCATACATTAATCTCCAAAACACATCAACATCCCATCTAACACTCAAATTCCACTCACCAGCACTAACATACAAATCCCTCACCAAAAACAACTACACCAATATACCCTCTCACTATTCCACAAAAACAATACAGACCACAAACATCAGCACATCAAATCAACACAAACTTACATTACACTTCTCGTCATAACCACTCCCACCCGTGGGACTACACAAAGAATACAAATTCCGTCCTATCTCGACCCCTACTTTCTCACTCTTCCCAAATACCCCAACCCATCAACTTTCATTCACTCGCCTCTCCTCCAATGCACAATTTAGAGCCTTACATCATGATCCACATGCTCCTCCACCACCCCTAACCCATACTCCATCCACACTAAAACGCAAACAAAATAAAAAACATGCCACTCATAGCAACTTCGCATCCCCTTGTCTATTACATAATAAGACTACCCTACAAAAAACAGTAAACTCTTCATGGCTCTCTCAGCCACCAAGTCTACCACCCACACACACAGACCCAACAAAATGCCTCCTTAACCTGCTGGAAGAGGAACACTATATTGAAAAGCAAGACTATTGTGAGCCTCAAACAGTTATCACAACTAGCAACAGCCCTGCTTCAAGCTCATATTATACCACTTACCCTTCTCCTAAACAAAACACTACCACTAATACACCTTTTCTAAACTGCCAGCTCATAAATGCTCAATCACTCTAAGCACCGCATCTACGACCTGCTCACAGACACAACTTGACTTACTATTCATAACTGAATCCTGGTTGGGAGATGACATGGCCCCAGTGTTGCCCAAAGCCCTTCCTCCAGGCTATCAAACCATCACACAAAACCATATAGGCAAGAGAGGAGGTGGACTAGCTATTATATTCAAACAGGCATTGAACCTAGTAAAACAGACAACATCTCCATACAAGGATGTGAAGCCCTCCTTACCAGATGCCACCCTACTCCAACTTCCTCCTGTAACTTTCTCCTCCTTTACAGACCTCCACCTAACAACTCCACATTCCCAGATGCTTTTTTAGACACAGTCTCAAACCTTATTACACTATACTCCAACCTATACATTCTTGGGGATCTAAACATTTGGTTTGACAAACCAAATATGCCCCATCCAAAAGCTATCACCACTGGCCTAGTCGCATTGAACCTACATCAGATTGTACACAATCCCACACACATCGCTGGACACATCCTAGATGTCATTTTTGCTAAGCCTGAACTAGTTACTATTCATAGCATCACACCAATCACTTGGTCAGACCACCATTTGATAACTTTCTGACCTACAACTCCACAAATCAACACACCCCACAACTACTTACATACATGCACCTATCGGCCATGGAGCAAACTCAATTTGGATGACTTAGAAACACAACTAACAGCCAACACAGATCTAGATACAATTAATTCTGTGCCAAAACTTTATGAGTGGCTACAGGAAGCTTTTGATATCCTAATACCACTCAGAAAAACTAAACACGACAAAAGAAAACCAACACCTTGGAGAAACACAGAACTTAAAAAGATAAAGTAACAAATCAGAAAGTTGCAGCGGACCTGGCTCAAAACAAACAACGGTCAAGACAAACTGCGGCTACACAAACTTAACAGGATATACAAATCATCTTTAAAAAAATCTAAAAAAAGGTACTACTCAGACAGAATTCAAAATGCTCAATCAACAACCAAGGAATTTTATAAAATTCTCAATGAATTTCAAAAACCTACATGCTTGGAAGGAAGTCATCCCACGACTCACGATTTCACAAACAAATTGGAAATTCACTACAGAACCAAGGCAGACACATTGGACTCCTATTTAAAACAGAAGAAAATCATCAGCACCAACCCCTTCACTAAAATACCCTTTAAGAATAAACCAATCCAACCTCTACAGTCCTTCAAACAAATATCCCAAGGTGAATTTATGGATTTGGTCAAAGCAAGCAGACCTTCCGGTTGCCCTTCTGACCCTTGCCCACCACAAATCTTCAAGAACATTCTTCTATCTACTTCTGCTGCCATACCTATAATAAGAATCATCAACAACTCTTTAACTTCAGGAACTTTTCCTGTAGACCTGAAAAAGGCATACATACGACCGTTATTAAAGAAAACAAACCTAGACCAACAACAACAGACCAATCACAAATGGACCTTTCCTGGGCAAATTGATAGAAAGAGCAGCATTCGTGCAGATGTCACAATTCATTGAAGACAATTCTATACTTTCAGACTTCCAAACTGGATTCCGGCCAGGAAGAAGCACTGAATCGGCACTCATAGCAATCTGGGATAATCTTAAAAACACAGTGGACCGCAATGGAGTTGCTGCACTACCTCTCTTGGACCTCTCAGCTGCCTTTGATACGGTTGACCATGACACCGTAATTCAAAGACTCCATGAAGCTGGCATACAAGGGACTGCTCTCGACTGGATTACTTCCCATCTTCCAAAAAGATCTACTATCATCCACTCGCCCCCCTTCTCGTCCGAACCCTACCTCTCAAAAGCAAGGGTCCCCCAAGGATCAATCATCTCACCTTTGCTTTTCAACATCTACATGATATCTTTACCAGAACTGATCAATGATTTCCATCTCACATACTACAACTATGCAGATGAGACACAAATACTACTTAAATTAGAATGCCCCAAAAACATTGAAAACTCACAAATCTTCAGTTGCCTCAGAGGCGTTGATCAGTGGATGACCAGGAGCTATCTCAAACTAAATACCTCCAAATCTGAAATACTCATATGTGGTGACTGGACAAATTATGACCCTCTGTGCGTCTGGCCTGACGATCTCGCACCACCTCCTCAATTATCCAAGGAAGTTAAAAACCTAGGAATCACCATGGATTTCAAGTTAACTATGAATGCACAAGTGGACAAATTAGCACAAACAAGCTTGATCACCTTGAAGACTTTACGAAGCATCTTCCCCCACCTCGGATTTCCACACAAGGTGCAAGCTACTATCTCGCTTGTACTATCCAAATTGGATTATGCCAGTGGCCTCTACCATAGATCATCTCTAACTATTATGAAAAAACTACAACGTATCCAAAATTCTGCAGCCAGGCTACTATTACATATAAAGCCGCAAGCCCACATCTCCCCTGCCTTGAGAGCACTACACTGGTTACCTGTTGTCAGAAGATGCACTTTCAAGCTGCTTTGTATCACCCACAAAGCTATACATGGAACAGGACCGCTTTTTATCAGAAACAAAATAACCAAATACATCCAACAAAGAAACCTCCGCTCAAGATTGGCACCCCGCCTTAGAACACCACCATACAAGAAAAAGACTATAGGTGGTACATCCTTCTCCGTTCAAGCAGCCAAACTATGGAATTCATTACCCTCAACTATAAGAGCCACAGATAACTTTGTCTTCAGAAAACTACTCAAGAGTTGGCTCTTTCCTTCATAACCACCATTTACGAACAACTATGGAATGCATATGCCTATGTTGATAAATATCTTTTTCTGATTATGTGTATATTTCTAGTTATGTATATTTCTTTAGAAAATATGTATTACTACTATGTCATAACAATAAAATACACATGCACTCTTTAAACCTGTTTGACTAAGTATATTTACCCATGGTTCTAATTATGTATTGTATGTGCATATGTGTGTGTATGTATGTGTGTGTGTACGTATGTATGTATGTATATGGAAAATGTCACTTACCCAGTGTACATCTGTTCGTGGCATTAGTCACTGCAGATTCACATGCTGTGCACATCCCGCCATCTGGTGTTGGGCTCGGAGTGTTACAAGTTGTTTTTCTTCGAAGAAGTCTTTTCGAGTCACGAGACCGAGGGACTCCTCCCATTTCGACTCCATTGCGCATGGGCGTCGACTCCATCTTAGATTGTTTTCCTCGCAGAGGGTGAGGTAGGAGTTGTGTATGCTAGTAATAGTGCCCATGCAATGGAGTGAATGCGTCTGTACATAATGAAGTTTAAAGTAATATATTTACAAATGTACAAATGTTTAAGATCTACTTCTGAACGGCTACAGGCTCCCGGGGAGGCGGGTGGGCGCATGTGAATCTGCAGCGACTAATGCCACAAACAGATGTACACAGGGTAAGTGACATTTTCCGTTCGATGGCATGTGTAGCTGCAGATACACATGCTGTGCATAGACTAATAAGCAGTTATCTCCCCAAAAGCGGTGGTTCAGCCTGTAGGAGTTGAAGTAGTTTGAAATAATGTTCTTAGTACAGCTTGACCTACTGTTGCTTGTTGTGCAGTTAACACATCTACACAGTAGTGCTTGGTAAATCTATGAGGCGTAGACCATGTTGCTGCCTTACATATTTCGTTCATTGGAATATTTCCTAGAAAGGCCATGGTAGCACCTTTCTTTCTGGTTGAGTGTGCCTTTGGTGTAATAGGCAGTTCTCTTTTAGCTTTAAGATAGCATGTTTGAATGCACTTAACTATCCATCTAGCAATGCCTTGTTTTGAAATTGGATTTCCTGTATGAGGTTTTTGAAAGGCGATAAATAGTTGTTTTGTCTTTCGAATTAGTTTTGTTCTGTCAATGTAGTACATTAGTGCTCTTTTGATGTCTAATGTATGTAGTGCTCTTTCAGCTACAGAATCTGGCTGTGGGAAGAACACTGGTAATTCTACCGTTTGATTCAAGTGGAACGGTGAGATTACTTTTGGTAAAAATTTAGGATTGGTCCGTAGAACAACTTTATTTTTGTGTATTTGAATAAATGGTTCTTGAATGGTAAATGCTTGAATTTCACTCACTCTTCTTAGAGATGTGATGGCAATTAAAAATGCAACTTTCCACGTTAAGTATTGCATTTCACAAGAGTGCATGGGCTCAAAAGGTGGACCCATGAGTCGTGTTAAGACAATGTTGAGGTTCCATGAAGGAACCGGTGGTGTTCTTGGTGGTATAATTCTCTTTAGACCTTCCATAAACGCTTTTATAACTGGTATCCTAAATAATGAAGTTGAGTGCGTAATTTGCAGGTAAGCTGAAATTGCCGTAAGATGTATTTTAATGGAAGAGAAAGCTAGTTTAGATTTTTGCAAATGTAGTAAGTATCCTACTATTTCTTTTGCAGATGCGTGTAAAGGTTGAATTTGATTATTATGGCAGTAATAAACAAATCTTTTCCACTTATTTGCATAACAGTGTCTAGTGGTAGGTTTTCTAGCTTGTTTTATGACCTCCATACATTGTGTGAGGTCTAAGTGCCCAAATTCTAGGATTTCAGGAGCCAAATTGCTAGATTCAGCGATGCTGGATTTGGATGTCTGATCTGTTGTTTGTGTTGTGTTAACAGATCTGGTCTGTTTGGCAGTTTGATATGAGGAACTACTGAAAGGTCTAGTAGTGTTGTGTACCAAGGTTGCCTTGCCCATGTTGGTGCTATTAGTATGAGTTTGAGTTTGTTTTGACTCAATTTGTTTACTAGATATGGAAGAAGTGGGAGAGGGGGAAAAGCGTACGCAAATATCCCTGACCAGTTCATCCACAGTGCATTGCCCTGAGACTGATGTTGTAGGTACCTGGATGCGAAGTTTTGGCATTTTGAGTTTTCTTTTGTTGCAAATAGATCTATTTGTGGCGTTCCCCACATTCTGAAGTAAGTGTTCAGTATTTGGGGATGAATTTCCCATTCGTGGATCTGTTGGTGATCCCGAGAGAGATTGTCTGCTAACTGATTCTGAATCCCTGGAATAAATTGTGCTATTAGGCGAATGTGGTTGTGAATCGCCCAATGCCATATTTTTTGTGTTAGGAGACACAACTGTGTCGAGTGTGTTCCTCCCTGTTTGTTTAGGTAATACATTGTTGTCATGTTGTCTGTTTTGACAAGAGTGTATTTGTGGGTTATTATGGGTTGAAATGCTTTCAGAGCTAGAAAAACCGCTAACAGTTCTAAGTGGTTTATATGAAACTATTTTTGCTGAATGTCCCATTGTCCTTGGATGCTGTGCTGATTGAGGTGTGCTCCTCACCCTGTCATGGATGCATCTGTCGTTATTACGTATTGTGGCACTGGGTCTTGAAAAGTCCGCCCTTGGTTTAAATTTATACTGTTCCACCATTGAAGCGAGATGTATGTTTGGCAGTCTATCAACACCAGATCTAGAAGTTGACCCTGTGCCTGTGACCACTGTGATGCTAGGCACTGTTGTAAGGGCCGCATGTGCAACCTTGCGTTTGGGACAATGGCTATGCATGAGGACATCATGCCTAGGAGTTTCATTACTAATTTGACCTGTATCTTTTGGTTTGGATACATGGCTTGTATGACATTTTGGAATGTTTGGACTCTTTGTGGACTTGGAGTGGCAATTCCTTTTACTGTGTTGATTGTTGCTCCTAGGTATTGCTGTGTTTGACACGGCAGAAGGTGTGACTTTGAGTAATTGATTGAGAAACCTAGTTTGTGTAGGGTTTCTATGACGTAATTTGTGTGTTGTGAACACTGTTTTTGCGTGTTGGTTTTGATTAACCAATCGTCTAGGTACGGGAACACATGTATTTGCTGCCTTCTGATATGTGCAGCTACTACTGCTAGACATTTTGTAAAAACTCTTGGCGCAGTTGTTATTCCGAATGGCAACACTTTGAATTGGTAATGTATCCCTTGGAATACAAAACTTAGGTACTTCCTGTGTGAAGGATGTATTGGTATATGAAATATGCATCCTTTAGATCCAGTGTTGTCATGTAGTCTTGTTGTTTGAGCAGTGGGATTACTTCTTGTAATGTTACCATGTGAAAATGGTCTGATTTGATGTATATATTTAATATTCTGAGATCTAGTATAGGTCTTAGAGTTTTGTCTTTTTTGGGTATCAGAAAGTACAGTGAGTAAACTCCTTCGTTTAGTTCTTGTTTTGGTACTAATTCTATTGCTTCTTTTTGGAGCAATGCTTGAACTTCTAATCCTAGAAGATTTATATGTTGTTTCGACATACTGTGTGTTTTCGGTGGGACTGTTGGAGGGAATTCGCGAAATTCTATGCAATAACCATGCTGGATAATTGCTAGTACCCAAGTATCTGTTGTTATCTCCTCCCAATGTTTGTAAAATTGGCTTAATCTTCCCCCCACAGGTGTTATGTGATGGGGATGTGTGACTTGTGAGTCACTGCTTATTTTGAGGACTTTTGGGGCTTTGGAATTTTCCTCTACTTCTTTGGAATTGTCCCCCTCTATATTGCCCCCGAAAACTTCCCCGCTGATATTGGCTTTGGTAAGTGGGCCTTGTTTGTGATGTTGTGGTTTCTGTAGGTTGTCCTCGAAACCCTCCCTTAAAAGGTGTTTTGCGAAAGGTGCCTCTGCTCTGCGGGGAGTAGAGTGCGCCCATGGCTTTTGCCGTATCAGTGTCTTTCTTGAGTTTCTCAATAGCAGTGTCGACTTCCGGCCCAAACAACTGCTGTTCATTAAATGGCATATTTAGCACAGCTTGTTGAATTTCCGTCTTGAAACCCGACGTGCGGAGCCATGCGTGCCTTCTTATTGTTATTGCAGTATTTACTGTCCTTGCAGCCGTATCTGCTGCATCCATTGAAGACCGTATCTAATTATTAGAGATACTTTTTCCTTCTTCCACCACTTGTTGTGCTCTTTTTTTGGAACTCCTTGGGTAAGTGTTCTATCAAATGTTGCATCTCATCCCAGTGAGCTCTGTCGTATCTTGCCAAAAGCGCTTGTGAATTGGCAATGCGCCATTGGTTTGCTGCTTGTGCTGCAACCCTTTTGCCCGCAGCATCAAATTTGTCTGGAGGTGGTGCGTCTCCCGAGGTATGAGAGTTTGCTCTCTTACGAGCTGCCCCGACAACTACTGAGTCTGGAGTTAACTGCGTTGTAATATAAACAGGATCTGTTGGCGGTGGCTTGTACTTTTTCTCCACCCTTGGAGTTATGGCTCGGCCTTTAACAGGATCCTGAAAGATTTGTTTTGAATGTTTTAGCATTCCTGGGAGCATAGGTAGTCTTTGGTACTGGCTATGAGTGGAGGTTAGCGTGTTAAACAAGAAGTCATCCTCAATTGGTTCTGAATGCAAGGTGACGTTATGGAAAGCAGCTGCCCTTTCGATCACCTGTGTGTAAGATGTACTGTCCTCAGGAGGGGACGGCCTGGTAGGGTACGAGTCTGGGCTGTTGTCCGATACTGGAGCATCGTAAAGGTCCCATGCATCGGGATCATCTTGACTCATGGCAGTATGAGTCGGGGAGGGCATCAGTGGAGGAGTTGCTACTGGTGATGTGTGCACTGATGGTGGTGGAGTTGTTTTCTTTGCCACCTTTGCCTGTGGCTCCTTGTCCTTTTCGTGAAAGGCAAGTTTTCTTTTTGTTTTAATTGGAGGAAGAGTGGTTATCTTCCCTGTGTCTTGATGAATGTGGAGCCTCCTTTGAGTATAGTCTGGCTCTACAGCTTGAAGTTCCTCTCCAAATCTATGTTTTTTCATTTGTGAGGCTAATCCTTGTTCCTCTGTATAGGAACCTGTTCTCGGCTCCGAGGCTGGATGTTTCGGAACCGAAACTTTTTAGGAGGTCTTTTTAGGCTCCGAAGAAACCTTTGTAATTTTCGGCGTGGTGGTGTCTCGGTGCCGAATTTTTTCGGTGCTGCTGTCACGGTGCCGAAATTTCTCAGAGCCGATGTCTCGGGTCCGAGATTGCTGTGTGGCGGTATCTCGACCGGAGTCGGATGACTTCGACACCAGCGTGCCCTTTTTCGGTGCCTTGGCTCGGTCACTGCTTTTTTGGGTTAAGCCATGGCCTGTTGGCGGTGGCGTCCCCTGGGCTCTTGTTGACTTCTTGTGAGTCTTATGTTTCGACGTCTTACGGTTTTCAGCGTTTCTTCGGCCTCGAGCTCTTCCGAGTCCGGTTCGCGGATAGAGAAAGCTTCCTCTTCTTCCTCGAAACGCTCTTGTTCTGTCGGCGTCGACGCCATCTGCAGTCTTCTGGCTCTTCGGTCTCTTAACGTCTTTCTGGACCGAAACGCTCGACAGGCCTCACAAGTATCTTCCTTGTCCTCTGGGGACAAGCACAAGTTACAGACCAGATGCTGATCGGTATACGGATACTTGTTATGGCATTTTGGACAGAAGCGGAATGGGGTCCGTTCCATCAGCCTTGAATTCACACGTGGCCGGGCCGACCAGGCCCCGACGGGGGATCGAAAAAACCCCGAAGGGCCACCGGAACTCTTCTAAATTCGGTGTCGATCTGTTGTAACTAACCCGATACCGAACGCAAACAATACCGATGTTTTTTCAGAGATTCTAACTAACTTTCCGACCCGAAACACAGAGCGAAAAGGAACACGTCCGAACCCGATGGCGGAAAAAAAACAATCTAAGATGGAGTTGACGCCCATGCGCAATGGAGTCGAAATGGGAGGAGTCCCTCGGTCTCGTGACTCGAAAAGACTTCTTCGAAGAAAAACAACTTGTAACACTCCGAGCCCAACACCAGATGGCGGGATGTGCACAGCATGTGTATCTGCAGCTACACATGCCATCGAACATATATATATATATATATATATATATATATATATATATATATATATATATATATATATATATGTGTGTGTATGTATGTATGTGTATATGTTGTTTCTGTGCTTGGCATAGGTTCATGGGTCATTGCATGGCTCCTGGATGGGTTGTTATACTAGATATCTATGAACTCCTGCTCTTATCTTATCACACTTATCTACCCATCATCATGTCATGTCTCTAGCAAACTATTCTCCATTCCCACTCTGACTCATCCCAAATCCTTTCTACTACTTTCACCTCCTAAATAACTCTGCCTAAGCTCTTCCCTCCGCTTCCACATCTAACTCACCAAACCTCACTCTACTGCCATGACCTTCCACACAACCCTACTAAATTTTCCCTCATTTATCTCACCCTGCTACTATGCTCTCCCTAACCCTTCCACAGACTCTTCCCTCCTCCATCCCCCTTTACTCATCCCAAGCCTTTGGGTTGAGTAAATGAAGGATATACTCCCAATTAACACTTCTGGATTTCTTTCCTCCTCCACCCCTCCATTACTCCAGTCAATCTAACTAACAAACTCTCATATCCGCATCTCAAATTAACTCATAATAATACTAAAACTGTACTCCTTATTTCCCGATACTAATCCATCACTAATTCTTGTTGGGTTCCAGAGTAGCGTGCTACTCACCGAAAAGCACTTCAACACCTCGTCAGGGGTAGTAAGCGCTATATAAATACTATTACAATACAATACAAATAGGCCCAAAAAGGCATGTGTAAGGTTATTTTCAAGATGGTGATTGTTTTAGGCCATACTAAACATGCGCCCAGAGAGCTGAGTATATGTGGGGAGTGTACTATGGTAATTCTAGTGTCTTCCCACTTCTAACACAAAAATCCAGTTTGAAAGCAGGAACTGTACTCAAAATGTACTCAGAGACTAAAGTCGGTAGGACAAAAGCAGGGTCCTCCCGCAGCCAGACAGATGACACACAAGAATTATTGTGGCATCCTGTTCTCTTTGTTTCGAGTGTGCCCGAAGTATTGCATGTGGGTCACAACAGACCTATCAAGCAGGATTTGACTGTGAAGTGTCACAGAATGCCCACAGCCTTCTGTCTGAATATTATGTGTAGTTCAGGTGTCGTCTCTGACCATTCAGGTTAGCCTATTGTTCATTCCAGGGAGGCATTTCACACCTCATTCACACCTATTTAAGGCTGAGCGTAGGCTGGGGGGGAAGGGGGAAAAGGTGAACAGTTAATGCAAATTAGCCTCCATGAACTTTAGATAGAAATAAGTATAAAAGTTACTTTTCAATAATATTTATTAATACCCATCTTCACCATTGAATTGGATTTTTAATAACTATTAAAACTATTAAGAATATTAGTTTGGTTATTTTTCTAGCTCATCCCTTTTCTGAGTTAGCAGTATTAGTATTTTAAACTGCACTCTGGTTTTCTATGTAGGAGAGCTTAAGCATGTCACAGTGAAAATAGCTTTTTGGACCTCATCACTGTAGGGAAATGGTAATGTTAATTTTCTACATGTCCCACTTTTAAATACCATGCACAGGGCTTGTAGAGGGTTGACTTACTAATATTCAAAAGGAATGATTTTACCCATCTAAAAGGGTTAATTTAACACGTGGCTAGACAAACTTTCTACTGCAGCAGGCAGGCTACGTAGGTTAGGTTTGAAGCCATATTTGTACTGCCACTATTGTGGCAAGCAGATAGGTGCAGTCCACAAGCGGCACTGAACTTCAAGGACCTGGGTGACATTCTACACCATATACTGGTGAATTACAGGCAATTTAAATGTGGGAATGAGCCAATTCAACAATGTTTAAAGGGGCAGCACAGGGACTCTACTCCCAGTCAGCAGGGGTGAAGTACACAATGTTCTAAATTCAGCAAAGCAGAAGAGACAAAAGTCTGGGGGAACATGAGACAAAAAAATAGTTATTTTCTACACAAAGTATGAGGACATCCTTGGTTGGTTGAAGGCACAAATGTATGGCACCTTTTTGGTGACATGACGTAAGTGTTTCTCGAGTACGATTTCAAACATTGCCTTAATTTTTCAATGCGTCTTATCCTAATTAGCAAATTACCAGGATGGAACAGACAAGTACAGTAGGTTTTTGACACCAATTGCACAGCTACCATTGCTTGTTCAAAGTATGGTGAGCCACTGGGGGGGGACACAGTGAACAATCATCTTCAAGTGAACATTAAAGCCATCATAAAGGCATGAGAAAAGCAGGGACTGCTCAACCTCTCCCATTGAGAGTTCTCCAAAACACACAGTCAACATATACCTCACAGCAACCAGATACACTTTGTGGTAAAGCAAAGAAAATATTAAAAGAAAATATGAAAGAAAAGTAGAAATTTTATTAAATAAACAAAATATTGGCCCTCATACTCCTCCCTTATGAATACTAAATAACAAAGCTAGAAGTACATTGATACATTGGAGGAAGGAACCTTGTTTATTTACATCCAGGTTTAATGTTCAGTCACATGGGAGGCAGACCCATTAATTCACCCGAGTCCACGGCGATTGCTATTATCAGCAATGCATCCAAACCAACGTGTCAAAGAAGTCAGTAGTGCGGCTTCCGAGACCTCACTTAACTATGTTAAGGGACAGCCAAAACCATGAAGACATTCACTGTCATCACTAATGTGTGAGTATCCAAAACCCTCTGTCGCAGATGTTAATGAGGTCAGAAAAGCTTACAGAATATTCAGCCACAACTCCCCGAAGGGCAGGAGACCCTATGATCAACACTGGGTCCAATGTGGTAGAAGAATTTCAAATCCACTGTCGTAAGAGTCACAACAGAGGTCTCAGAGAATGCTGGTTACTTAGGCATGTAAACCTTGCCTGGTAACATGAGAAGAATCCTAGTGACCTTCTTTTCAAAGAGGCGCACCTCTCAGCAACAAGCTTTCCAAAAAGGACCACCACAAAGCTTTTTGAGTCACTAAACATAGCAGCCCCTGGAGCAGGTAGCCAGAGAGCAACGTCACAGAGTTAGTTTTACAGCTAGAAGATTGGCACAGTGGACTAATCAAGACTTTCCAAAGAGCACATTCAGTAGAGAGAAGGCTAGAGTGGTTAGCCAAAGTGAAGTTTACTCATAAACCTGGCACATGAAAGAGAACCAGTTACTGGTCAGCAGCATGTAGAGGTAAGAGAGCAGACTTAACAGAGAAGCACCAGGAGTGAGTGACTAGGAATGGGAGGCTGCTTTTCGATCATTAGGCCCAGTACTGGGACCACAGAGGCTTCCAACAAAGCAAATTTAACAACAGTTTCCAGTGTGGCTGACTTTAATGAAAATCGTTCTGGGAGGCTTTGCATTATTAGGAGGCTCAGCGGGGACAAACAAGAACAGCCGTAGGCTGGGATTTACAATAAGCTTCATTGCAGCAGGACTCGAAACTGCAGGTCTGTAGTGGAGGACACGATTCTCTGATGGATGAGATGCTTCAGGCTGATGGTCTGTGTGGAATGTTTTGAACATTTCTCTGCTTAAAGATCTCTCCATCATGACCCACAAGATCTGGAGCTCCCTGAGGATGGGTCATGTTATGAAGAGCACCTACACATTTGTGTAAGTTGAGAAGCCTCTTTCATATGGGTTAAATGTTGACTAACTTTCTTTAAATTGGTCAAGTGGTGAGGTCTCTGAAAACAGCCCTGGACAGGTAATGCTCACTGCACAAGGGTCTGAGGGAAGCTTGATTAGGCTGGGACGTGAAGGGGGGAAAAAAGAGCTGTACCATATGCATAGATAGCTACTCCTAAAAGAGGCCATTGAATTAAGGCACAGAGGGAGGGGGGATAGACTAAAAACACCTCCACTTGTAGATTTCCCTCAACCTTTCATCAGATGCCAAGCTTGAAGCCTACACTATAGAACATACTAGTGAGGATGCCAGGTTAATATTCATTCAGCTGGACAATGTGTTTCTTGTATAAAGTCAGGTCAAGTCAAACCTGTCTGATCCCTGCAAAGGTACACTCAAAGTTGACTCTTCCCTCTTTGCTACCATAAGTGATAACTCGTCAAGACTTAATGACTGTTGACAGCCCATCCAGTGTCTGCACTCACTGGTGTTGACTTCTATAATTGCTAGAGCTACCAGTTTTATCATCCACTGGTGACTGGTCTTTCAGCCTCAACGTAACAGATGAGGGCTTCCCTGCCCTCAGCTCCTCAACTCGTGGCATCGGTTGGTGATGGCTGCTTTGACAGCAAGACTGAAAATAGCGGAGTCTCATCATTCGCAGGTAGCGGCTCTTCCAGTCTCGGCACCTACTGATGAAGGCTAGTCTAGTCTTGGTTATTGAAATCTTAGCACCATTGATGAGGGCTCTTCCAATTTCAGTACACACTGAATGTTTACAACCATCTACTGGTGAGAACTCCTTCACACTATAACAGCTGGCAACAGTGCCTTCAGTTTCAGCACCCATTGGTAACAGCGACTGAAGTCTCGCAATCTTCCTCCACTTCTTCAATGGCTGTGCTCACCAAGACCTCTGTTCCCTCCATGACATGCTGTCCCTTGTGCTGAAAAATTAGATAAGGCAAAAGGTTATTTACAGACATAGTCCGAGAACCTACACATTGTACAGTAGCAGGAGGAGACGTGGGTACTTCGGCAGTGTGGGAGTTCGGGCGTGTGAGATAATTATAAGTATTAAGGCTGAACTTGAGGTGCCAACATCAAACAAGCATATTCTATTCTGTTGCTTTTGTACAGTGCTCACATAGCCATAGGCTACCTCACAGCACGTAAAAGAAGTGGAATACAGATGGGGGGGGGGGGGGAAGAGGATGTCAGCGGGGATGGGGTGGCAAAACACCACCACCGGACAATTATATTATAGAGGCAGACAGCCAAGGCAATTGAACAGTTAACGAGGGTACAGTCCAAGTCCCTGTTAGAAGAGGTGAGATTTCAGGCCTTTTCAACATTTCATGAGGTCTGCTTAGACTTCTTTATACATGAACTGATTTTCTTATAAACATGCATGAAGTTTTCCTTTAACTGACACTCAGCCCACACCTTCAAAAAAATACTTTTATAGCTGCCTTATACCATCTACTTTTATTTATGAAAAGTTGACTATTCGTTTTGACATATGACTTCAGAAAAATTGTGAATGCACTTTGACATTTTGTAATTGGCATCGTACCACATGCAGCTGTGATATCCAAATCCACGCGTTAAGCTGAAAGCCTTTTGTGAGCTGCTGCATTTACTAGCCGCACTAGATGCTTTGACTACATGACCCAATCCAGATTAAACTATCCTGGATCCATCACAGTTGACTAAGTCATGCTCAAACTCAAATACCTCTTTCAGAACATAATAAATTGTCAACAAGTACATATCTGACAAATATATAGGAAAACATTTCACTTTAAAGCAGTCACCATCCACAAGATCAAGCTCTTGTCTTCCCAGGAATGTGTTCTCTATTTCAAACGTCTAAAGAGGAGAACAACACAACAGCCTACAGTTATGCATGTTACAAAACATGTTCCATTACAATATCTTCCAAAGATGTTTTGTTCTCCCTGAGAGCACTTTAAGTGGAGAGCAGTGACAAAGACAAAGTGTGTTGTGCTTTGGAAAAGGACAGAAAGAATGAAAAACATCTGTGACTTTCACTGGGTTCCAGCAAGGAAAATGGGCACACATGAATCTAACTCATTATACCCTACGAGCAGATGATTACAATATAACATTATCTGTTCATGGCATGTGTGTCTGTAGATACACTTCATATATTCTTTAGGGAATTAAAGCACACAGGAGGGAGCTGGAAGCATGCCAAAGATGTGCAGCATGGCATCTGGGAAGGCTTAAATCTGCTGCAACATTGTCAATGGACCTTGGAAATCTTCAAAGTGTATCCATTTGCGAGTACTCCTTCTCTAAGAGATGTAGGTGGTCTGAGCTCTGATCATGGTGGTGGGGTGGAATCTGGATGGCATGTTGTAGGATTCAAGGCAGCACTTTCATACACAATCAAGAGCACCCACTGATCTGAGGTGATGTCTTTCCAGTGAGAGAAGAAGCATCTCAGCCTTTCCCCAACAAATTACGTATGATCAGGGTGGGGGTTGCTTCATGCTGGCTGAGATGCCTCCAATGGAGCCAACTCTGCCATGACCAATACTCCTCTAGGCAACCCGCTGAAACATCTTGGTTTGTTCAGAGCGGCTGTCTCTCTGCTGGACGATAGGAGCTGCGCATTTGAGCTGAAGGTGCAGCTGTATGACGAGTGTGTTTTTACATGTCCTAACAGTGAAATACTGCCACATTCTGTTTTCACTGTTGCAAGGCCTATCTCTCTCATAGGCGAACATGGGGGCTGCCTTTAACTAACTTTTAAGTGCAGCTTCCCTTTGGGAGCGGAAAGAGATTTTGAGTTTGAGGCCTCTGAACTCACAATTTAAAAACACATCTTTTTGTAAAGTTGGATTTTAAATTGTCAGTTTGAAAATGCCACTTTTAGAAAGTGGGCAGTTTCTTGCTTAAACCATTCTGTGACTGCCTGCTTGTGTATTCCCTGTCTGGGTCAGACTGACAGTTGGGCTGTTTTTGAATCTCCACTAGACAGTGACACAAAGGAAGCTGGGGTGTAGCCTGCATATCCTGAAGGGCCATCTAGGCTAGAGTGGAGGGAGGAGCTCACACTTACACCTGAACAGCCTGTGCAGCCCCTCACACAATGCAGTCTCCAACCCCCTGGCGTGAGCCTGGAGCCAGGCCTGAGCAAGGCAGGATCTTGTGTACAAAAGAGACTTTCCATTGAAGTTTGCCAACTTCAAAGGCAGAACGAGGTATAGTAGTGGACCCCAGACTTTTACATTACTTCTGGACTCAAGAGGAACCTCTGCCAAGGAGAAGAGCTGAAGAGCTAGAGGAATACTGCCCTTTTGCCTGTAACTGTGGTGTGCTGGGTTGGCCTGCAGTTGATGCTTCTGCCTGAAAGAGGACACAGACTGGACTTTGTGGTATATTCCTACTTGTGAAGTGTCTCCAAGGGCTGAGCTTGCCTCCTGTTTTGAAGCCTCAGGGCCATCAAAGACTTCCTCTGCCAGCACCTGGACTCTCTGCTGAAACTCCTACCCTGCCAAATGGTGCCCACTCCAGTCCCTGGGCCCTTGAAAGATGAAGCTGGTGGAACCAATAATAAAATCCATGCAGAGGAGCAGAGCAGGGAAATTTTCTGCGCACCACCTGCAATGCGGCTGAAAAAACGACGCACCACCTGCATCACAACTGAGAAAACGACATCACCTGCATCACAGCTAGAGAAATGATGCAACACAGAGGGGGAGGATGAGGGGGAGGAGGTGCAGAGTGTTCATAATGTGGTATTGGGAAGCCCTTTTCTTCCTGCGGGAGGGTCTCCAGGGCAGGCAGTAGTGTTTCATCCACAAACCTGACCCATGAGGAGTGGCAGAAGCCATTATAGCCGAGATGGTGGCAGCAGTACTTCAGTGCAGCCTGAGAGGTGGGTATACATTCCAAAAGACTTAGTGAGGGATTACAAGAGGGAGGATGACATTTATCTGTGGTTCAAGGAGTATTAGCCTGCTCTCCACATGAACATGGTCCTTAAAGCACATTGGGGTGAGTCTGTGGAATCACTTTGAGATAGAGGAGAGGGACACTCTGACATCCTTAGGGGATCCTCAAGGACTAACCTACTCTATCATAAAGGGCGTCCTACTCACTAGATATGGTCTTACTCCTGAGCAGTATAAGGAAAAGTTTAGGTCCTGTATGAAGAAAGATTCCCAAACTTGGTTGGAGTGTGTAGACTCTTTTTGCAAGTCACTGGATGATTGGGTGAAGGGCAATAAGGTGACAACTTCTGAGGGGCTGTACAATTTGATTGCGTGGGAGCATTTGTATAGTCTTCGTTTTCAGAGCTGTGCCAGCACCTAATTGACAGAAAGCTGACTGACCCCAGAAAGTTTGCTCAGGAAGCGGACCGGTTAGAGAGCACTAGGGTCCAAAGGAGGTATGAAGGAGACTCGGCCAAGGATGGGCAGGGTCCCCATCAAAAGAAGCGGGTGGTAAGGGTAAATGGGGGAGGGGGGTGAATGGGTTCTCTGAAGTTCCCCAACCTAGTTCCTAGCGTAAGGATTCCCACCCCCCCACCAAAAAGAAACCATGGGTCTCTACTGGGAAACCTGTAGAGAAGGGTCCTGCAAGTGCTATGCATGTGATCAGGTGGGTCAGATAAGGGGGAATCCCAAATGGCCCAATGGGACACAGGCACCCACTGGTGTTCAGTCACAAGGTTTGGCCAGTGTAGCTCTTGGGGAGGAGTTGGTTCCAGGAGAAGGGTGGGAACCAGCTGAGGTGACATTTGTGTCACTAGGGAACAGTGAGATGCTCCAGAGGACCCTCGTGCCTGAGAACACTAGGACGTACAGGCAGTTAATGACCATCAATGGATATAGGGTGGAGGCTCAGAGAAACACAGGAGCCAGTGTGACTACTCTGAGAAGTCACCTGGTGTCTAAAGAGCAGGTAGTTCCCCATGCACTTCACCACGTAGTTGCAGTAGACAGCTCTGATCTCCATGTGTAAAGTGGCACAGGTTTCTTTTGAATGGGGGAAGGGAGGGCTAGTTTCTTTTGAATGGGGGAAGGGAGGGCTGTCTCAGGTTCCTTGAGGGGAGTCCAACCATGCCTGTGGATTGTCTGCTAGGTGATGACCTGGAGGATTCCCCTTGGACTGAGGTGGAACGCAGGTCTAACTTGGAGATGTTGTGTCTGCCTGGGTAGGTGTGTGTTTTCACCTAGTCAAAGGCAACCCGTCAAGGTGATCAGGAGGCCCTGGAGCCTGAAAGAGTGACCCAGGTGCTAGGCATAAGGAGGAAGGGCAAGAGGCGCAGCAAAACCCGCCCCTGATGTTCCTACGGCCTGGAAAGAGGCTGAACCCGAGTGGGATGCCCCGGAGCCTACAGGGGAACAAGTGGCTGAACTGGGGGAGGTGCCTGATCTGACCCATTGGCAGAAGGAAGGGGGTCCCACCAGGGAGGAATTCTGTGAGGCATAGAAATCATGCCCTACTCTGGAAGGTCTGTGGCAGCAGGCTGAAGACCAGGTCTCTGGCAAGGAGTCTGGATCACACTGGATTTATTGAGAGGATAGCCTCTTGTAAAGGGAGCTTAAGGTCGCTGAGCCTGGGGCAGCATGTGTGCTGGTGGTACTCCAGTTCTTCAGAGCCTTCCTACTGGATTTGGCTCATGATGTGGCTTTAGCTGGATATTTGGGGCAGGACAAGACCTTTGAAAGGATTGTCACCCTCTTCTACTGGCCCCAAATGCACAGGCACTCTGTTGCATACTGTGGGTCTTGCCAAACTTGTCAGGCAAGTGGCGAGAGTGGGGGGAAATGTAAGGCTCCCCTCCAACCTTTTCCTGTGGTCAACACCCCCTTTGAAAGGGTGGGTATTGACATTGTGGGGCCTCTGGATCCCAAGACAGCCATGGGCAACAGGTTTATCCTGGTCTTGGTGGACCATGCCACCCTATTCCCAGAAGCCATCCCTCTCAGATCAATCACAGCCCCTGTGGTGGGCCAGGCAATGCTGGAGTTTTTTCCCGCATGAGGATCCCCAAGGAGGTGGTATCTGACAGGGGTACCAGCTTCAAATCTACTTATATGAAGTCTCTGTTGAAGGAGTGTAGGCAACCTACAAGTTCACCACTCCTTACCACCCCCAAAGAAATGGTTTAGTTGAGAGATTCAACTGAACCCTGAAAGGCATGATTATGGGCCTGTCGGAGCCAATGATGCTCAAGTGGGACGTCCTCTTGCCATGCCTTCTGTTTGCTTACAGGGAGGTGCCACAGAAGGGACTTGGTTTTAGCCCCTTTTAGTTTCTGTATGGCCGCCCTATCAGGGGACCTATGAGTTAGGTGAAGTAGGGCTTGGAAAAGGCCTCCAGTAAGCTTCCCCAGGATGTGTTTAGTTACATGCTGGCTTTTAGAAACCAGACAGCACACTTCAGGAAGCTCGCTTAAGAGAACCTGGTAGCAAGCCACGACGAAATGAAACTCTGGTATGACCAGAATGCCATTCTGGTTGAGTTTTACCCTGGCCAGAAAGTGTGGGTCATTGCTCCAATGGAGCATTCTGCTCCTCAAAACAAGTGTACTAGGCATTTTGAGGTGGTGGAGCGCAAGAGTGAGGTCATCTATCTGGTGAACTTGCGGACTCCAAGGAGGGTCCTGCATGTGAACTGCCTCAAACCTCACTTTGAGAGATCTGAGTTGACAATACTCCTAGCAACAGGTGATGATGTGGAGGAAGAGAGTGAGCCTCTTCGTGACCTCCTGTCTGTCCAGGAGAAGGATTGGTCTGTGGAGGGTGTGAACCTCTCCTCTTCACTGACCCCTGAGCAACTGAGAGACTATCGTCATGTGTTGGACAGTTTGCCTCCTTGTTCACCTTGATCCCAGGGTTCACTCATCTGTGTACACATGATGTGGATACTGGGGACAGTCCACCTGTAAAGCACAAGATTTACAGAGTGACTGACAGAGTCAGGGCAAGGATGAGGTGCCCAAGTTGTTAGCATTAGGGGCTGTTGAGTTTTCCAGTAGTCCTTGGGCCAGCCCAGTGGTCTTGGTTCCAAAGGCTGCTGCCCCTGGTGCCACCCCAGAACTCAGGTTCTGTGTGGACTACTGTGGACTCGACACAGTCACAAAGACTGATCAGCACCCCATCCCTAGAGTTGATGAGCTCATTGATCGGTTGGGAGCTGCCAAGTTTCTCAGCACATCTGATCTAATGTCTGGGTACTGGCAGATTGCTCTCACTGAGGGGGCAAAGGAGAGGTCAGCATTTTCTACCCCAGATGGGCACTACCAGTTCAAGGTTATGCCCATTGGGATACAAAAAATGCCCCTGCCACCTTTTAAAGGTTGGTTAACCAGGTATTGACTGGGTTGGAGGATTTTAGTGCAGCCTGTCTGGACGACATTGCAGTGTTCAGCTCCAGTTGCAAGGAACACCTGCAGCACCTGTGCAAAGTGTTGAAGGCTCTGCAGAAGGTAGGCCTCACTATTAAGGCTAGTAAGTGCCAAATAGGGCAGGGTTCTGTGGTGTACTTTGGACACCAGGTGGGGAGTGGTGGGATGGCACCCCTGCAACCAAAGATTGAAACCATTCTGGCTTGAGAGCCTCCCAAAAACCAGACAGAGGTGAGAGCCTTTCTAGGTCTCAAAGGATACTACAGGAGGTTTGCCAAGGGGTATGGCAAAATTGTTGCTCCCTTGACTGAGTTAACCTCTAGGAAACAACCCAAAAATGTGATCTGGATTGAGGCTTGCCAGACAGCTTTTGATGCCCTGAAGGCAGCCATGTGACCGGCACCCGTGCTGAAGGCGCCTGACTTCTCCAAGGTGTCTATCATGCATACTGATGGTTCAGTGCATGGTGTGGGAGCAGTACTTGCACAGCTAAATGAAGAGGGCCTAGACCAGCCTGAAGCCTTCATTAGTTGGAGGTTACTTCCCCGGCAAGAAGGTGAAGTGCAACTGAGCGAGAAGCTTTTGCTGTGGTCTAGGCACTGAAGAAGCTAAGCCCCTACTTGCTGGAGACTCACTTCTGGCTTCAGACAGACCACAGGCCCCTCGGATGGTTGATGTAGATGATAGGTGATAACCCAAAACTGTTGAGGGGATCCATCTCTCCTCATGGAATGGACTTTACGGTGGAACACAGCCCTGGAACAGAACACACCAATGCTGATGGTCTGTCCAAAATTCTTCTGCCTTAGTGACAAGAACTCCCATGAGGATGGTTAGTTCTCCCCTCTTTCAGCAGGTGGGGGAGGGGGGCGCACATGTTAAACCTGGCATCCTTGGCATGGTCTCCCCTGTGTTTTTTGCCTCTGCTTCCTAGGTTTTGACTGTGTGCTGAACTTTGTTTTTGGTACTGTGGGGACTCTACCACTGCTGCCCAGTGCTAAAGTACAAGTTTAATTTGTATGTGTAATGGGCCTTTCCATGATTGGAATGTTTGTTTTACTAGTGAGTCCCTAATAAAGTGACCAAGAGGTGCCCAGGGCCTGTAAATCAAATGCTACTAGTGGGCCCTGTAAACATGGCTCAGACCTCCCACTGCAGTTTCTGTGGGTATACCCACTTGCCATGCCCAACCCCCCCCTTTTATACATGTAAGGCACCTCTAAGGTAGGCCCTAAGTAGCCCAATTGGCAGGGTGCAGTGTATGTTAAAGGTAGGACATGTACTGTTGTAGTAATAGTAAATATCAACACATATGAATAAATTGAAAAACACAAAACAATCGATTTTGGTATCATTTCAAATTGTCCAATCCAGTCCAAATATTTATTGTAGCCCATCCATGGTAATACAATTCAAGCCAACACGTGTTTCGTCAAGGGAAAATATTTTCTTACATCCCAAACGACCTCTTCAGGGCTAAAGATTTCTCCCCCTCATATGCAAATCTTTTCATGGGGTGATTTGAGCACAAATGGATTTGGGGTCCTTTGTCTACCCAACGGCAAACATATATATTGTTCTGGGGACGGTATATCGATGATTGTTTTTTTATTTGGACCGGTGGAGAACAAAAATTGATTGAATTTTGCAGCTTTTTAAACTCGAATGTCATGAATGTGCAATTCATATACCAATTTAGCTCAGTAAGCATTGAGTTCCTGGAGGTAGAGGTGTTTATTGCAAATGGTAAAATCCAAAGTAGACTCTTTCGCAAAGCTACAGCTTGTAATTCTATTCTTTATGCGGAGAGTGCACACCCTAGACACCAAATAGTGTCGATTCCTTTTGCAGAATTGGTGAGGGCTCGACGTAATTGCAGTCTGGATGAGGAGTTCTTAAACCAGGTAGAAGACATGAGCATGAGATTTTTAGCACAAGGTTATTCTAGTAAGGTGGTGAGGAAAGCACAGATCAGAGCCAAACTATTAGATAGAAAGAATACCTTGAAAAATAGGGATCGTAATAAGATGGTGGATCAGTTTAATAAAGTTTGATTTATCACAGACTATAATGATGCCTCTCTGATTCTAAAAAGATTCATGACTAAACATTGGAGTATATTGTCACAAGATGTTTCATTAAAGGACCTGATACCGGAAAGAGTCTTATCATCATATCGGAAAGGTAGGAATAAAAAAAATATTCTGAGTCCTAGTTTCACCACCAGTTTTTCTGACAAGACATGGTTATCTACTAAAACAGTAGGTTTTTTCAAATGTGGTGGCTGTGGAGTATGCCGTTGGGCATGCCACAATAGCAAGGAGTTCTCAAATGGGGGGAGACAATATACAATTAGCTCAATAATGAACTGTAATACTACTTTTGTTGTATACATAATACGTTGTAAATGTACTAAAATGTATGTTGGTAGCACAATACGTGCACTCAAAATTAGAATTGGAGAACATGTTCGGGCACTTAAAAATGTAGATGTTAGATATCCAATAGTAGCACACATTATGGACTGTGACTCACAAACAGCCCATAAGAGTTTTGAATTTTTTGGACTCGAACATGTCTCTAGAGACCCAAGGGGTGGTAATAGAGAATTAGCTCTACGTAAAAAAAGAAGCATTATGGATCATGAGATTAAGGGCCGTAGAATGTGGTCTTAACTCTGATAGGGAATTGGAGTTTTTCTTGGGAGATTGAAAATTGACTGTAATTATTGTTTTATCTCTATGTCATGGATGCTACAATGTATATGCTTATGACATAAATATAATACATGTTAATACATTAGATGCTATATGGTACATGCCATAGGGCTAAACATTCAAAATTCTCCAACATTTGCGAATCTGGTATTAATGTAGGGGCATATTAGCAGTAGTTGTTATGTGGGTGGTGAACTATTTAAATTAATTCTGTCACTAATTCCTGTTTACTATCTCAGTTACAGTTTAGGTTTCTTTTTCTTCAATTAATAGGGACATAAGGTTTACCTCATTTGGTGTTATAAGCACAATCTCTATTGGTATTAATTACTGGAGACGATTCAGCTATTAGGAGTGGTGTAATGTGTGTCCTTGTTCATTAAAACGTCTTAACTGGTTGGAGTGAAGTTAGAGTTTTAGGAAGAGGTATACTACATGTGGCTATTATTCATTTGGGATCTGCAACGTTAGCCTATTTGCTATACTTGGATGCTGGCTAATAATTTCCGTCTGTCTTCTGCAGGCTTTTTTATACAATATAGCTTCGCTCGGTGCCGTCTCAATGGCAGTGGACGCTAGTCCATTTTCTGTTTCCATGACAATAGTTTAGAGTTGAACTCGGAAGCTTATTTAGCTTCCGTGTAAAGCAACGCGTCGTGCGTACTCGCAACCTGGCGTTTCTGACTACCAACGCCGTTTCTGAAACTGTTCGTCAGAATCGGGTGAGCATTTAGGAATGGGTGACCCCGTTATCACGACATATCTGCTTAAATATATTATTCGTTATGAGAGTTAATTAACTGCATAATATCTATACATAGATCTGCATCGTGTTTAGCGTCAAAACACACGGATGAAGCCTACATGAACTTTAAACCCTCAATAATATTGCCGGACTCTATATTTAAGGTATTCTATGTGAGATTACATGCTTATAATAGCGGTATGATTTTTCTTTTAATGCGAGGCTATTTCAAACAGATTTGGTTTCTGTCTTTTTGCATTAGAGTTGGATGATTTAGATCAAAGTGGTGAGTATCAAGTGACCCATGTAAGCATGGATAACTATTATTGGATTTTTAGGATTAAACCATAAAACACCACGATGGATTATGGGAGTTACTTGGACACTGGTTGATATTTCACGATATTTTACTTCAAGCTATTCAACTTTATACTGCATGTGCAACACGTTGGTTTTTAGTGTGATGGCACCGAGGGTGTGTTTTCACAATTTTGAAGTTGTGAACTTTTGTTATTTACTACTTTGATATACTAATTTATGGTGACAGTTGGGCAGGACATAAGTCCCTCTTGATGTGTGGTAGATATCTGAAGTTGATCCCCCAATGGAGTTTAATTCCCCTTTTTTCTCCTTTTGTTATATAAACTAAATATCTATTTACCTATTAGTGCTTTCCTCTCGGGTGCTTAGTGCCTCTATAATTTTTTTTTTTTTTTGTCTGGGATCTTTGAAAACTTTTTGATTATGAAGTTTGAGCATTTTGGTTTCTTTAACCCAATTAATTTGTTTACAATAATTTTTAGCCCTGAAGAAGTCGTTTGGGATGTAAGAAAATATTTTCCCTTGACGAAACACGTGTTGGCTTGAATTGTATTACCATGGATGGGCTACAATAAATATTTGGACTGGATTGGACAATTTGAAATTATACCAAAATCGATTGTTTTGTGTTTTTAAATTTATTCATATGTGTTGATATTTACTATTACTGTTGTTTATGGGATACCGCATATTGGTACAGTTAATGTTGAGGTTTATTTGAACCTTTGAGGGTTGGGTGATTTCTATCGTGCAGGCACCCCATCATTGTTGTGAGATTCTTTTGCCAATTTGAATCCTGAGCGCCTGCTGAAACTTAACATTTCACCCCATTAGTAAGTCATTTACTGTTGTAGTTTTACATGTCCTAACAGTGTAATACTGCCAAATTCGGTTTTCACTGTTGCAAGGCCTATCTATCTCATAGATTAACATGGGGAGGGGGGTGCCTTTAAATATCTTTTAATTGCAGTTTCCCTTTGGGAGCAGATATAGATTTTGAGTTTGGGGTTTTTAAACTCACAATTTAAAAATACATATTTTGGTAAAGTTTTCCTTTTTTTAAAAAAATGGTCTAAAAGTGACATATATTTACAAATTTACAAGTTTTATCGACATATAATATAAATAATTCTTATCAACTTATAACGGCTACAGGCTCCCGGGGAGGCAGGAGGGCGCATGTGAATCTGCAGCGTCTCATGCCACGAACAGATGTACACTGGGTAAGTGACATTTTCCGTTCGATGGCATGTGTAGCTGCAGATACACATGCTGTGCATGGATTAGTAAGCAGTTATCTCCCCAAAAGCGGTGGTTTAGCCTGTAGGAGTTGAAGTTGTTTGAAATAATGTCCGTAATACTGCCTGTCCTACTGTGGCTTGTTGTGTTGTTAACACATCTACACAGTAATGTTTCATGAATGTATGAGGCGTAGACCATGTGGCTGCCTTACAGATTTCTGTCATAGGTATATTTCCTAGAAAGGCCATTGTAGCGCCTTTCTTTCTAGTGGAGTGTGCCTTCGGTGTAATAGGCAGGTCTCTTTTAGCTTTAACATAGCAGGTTTGAATACACTTTACTATCCATCTGGCAATGCCTTGTTTGGATATTGGATTTCCTGCATGAGGTTTTTGAAAAGCTACAAACAATTGTTTTGTTTTGCGAAATTGTTCGGTTCTATCAATGAAATACATTAGTGCCCTTTTGATGTCTAATGTATGTAATGCCCTTTCAGCTACAGAGTCTGGTTGTGGAAAAAATACTGGAAGTTCCACAGTTTGATTTAGGTGGAACGGTGATATAACGTTTGGTAAAAATTTGGGATTTGTGCGTAGAACCACTTTATGTTTGTGTATTTGTATAAAGGGTTCTTGTATGGTAAATGCTTGTATTTCACCTACTCTTCTAAGAGATGTGATAGCTATTAGGAAGGCTCTTTCCATGTTAAGTATTGCATCTCACAAGAGTGCATGGGTTCAAATGGTGGACCCATGAGTCGTGTTAATACAATATTGAGGTTCCATGAAGGAACTGGTGGTGTTCTTGGGGGAATGATTCTTTTTAGACCCTCCATAGATGCTTTTATGACTGGGATTCTAAAGACTGATGTTGAATGTGTAATTTGCAGATAGGCAGAAATTGCTGTGAGATGTATCTTAATGGATGAAAAAGCTAGCTTAGATTTTTGTAAGTGTAATAATTAGCTTACAATGTTTTTTGTGGACGCATGTAGTGGTTGAATTTGATGAATATGACAGTAATAAACTAATCTTTTCCATTTATTTGCGTAGCAATGTCTTGTAGTGGGTTTTCTAGCTTGTTTAATGACCTCCATACATTCTAGTGTAAGGTCTAGATGTCCAAATTCTAAGACGTCAGGAGCCAGATTGCTAGATTGAGCGATGCTGTATTCGGGTGTCTGATCGGTTGTTTGTGTTGAGTTAACAGATCTGGTCTGTTTGGTAGTTTGATATGAGGTACTACTGACAGATCTAGTAGTGTTGTGTACCATGGTTGGCGAGCCCAAGTTGGTGCTACTAGTATTAGTCTGAGTTTGTTTTGACTCAATTTGTTTACTAGATACGGAAGGAGTGGGAGAGGGGGAAAAGCGTAAGCAAATATCCCTGACCAACTCATCCATAACGCATTGCCCTTGGAGTGAGGGTGTGGGTACCTGGACGCGAAGTTTTGGCATTTTGCGTTTGCTTTTGTTGCGAATAGGTCTATTTACGGTGTTCCCCAGTTTTGAAAGTAAGTTTGCAGTATCTGGGGATGAATTTCCCATTCGTGGATCTGTTGGTGATCTCGACTGAGATTGTCGGCCAACTGGTTTTGAATTCCTGGGATGTACTGTGCTATTAGGCGAATGTGATTGTGAATCGCCCAATGCCAAATTGTTTGTGCTAAGAGACACAGCTGTGATGAGTGTGTCCCTCCCTGTTTGTTTAGCTAATACATTGTTGTCATGTTGTCTGTTTTGACAAGAATGTGTTTGTGGGCTATTAACGGTTGAAATGCTTTCAATGATAGAAACACTGCTAGTAGTTCTAGTTGATTTATATGAAGCTGTGTTTGTTGAGTGTCCCATTGTCCCTGGATGCTGTGCTGGTTGAGGTGTGCTCCCCACCCTACCATGGAAGCATCTGTTGTGATCACATATTGAGGCACTGGGTCTTGGAAAGGCGGCCCTTGGTTTAAATTTATAGGATTCCACCATTGAAGCGAGGAGTGTGTTTGGTAGTCTATCAACACTAGATCTTGAAGTTGACCCTGTGCTTGTGTCCATTGTGTTGCTAGGCACTGTTGTAAGGGCTGCATGTGGAATCTTGAATTTGGGACAATGGCTATGCATGAAGACATCATGCCTAGAAGTTTCATCACAAACCTTACTTGATACTGTTGGTTTGGGTGCATGTTTAGTATTACGTTTTGGAATGCTTGTACCCTTTGTGGACTTGGAGTGGCAATCCCTTTTTCTGTGTTGATTGTTGCTCCCAAGTATTGTTGTATTTGACACGGTTGTAAGTGTGATTTTAGGTAGTTTATTGAGAACCCTAGCTTGTGAAGGGTTTCTATGACGTATTTTGTGTGTTGAAGACACTGTTTCTGAGTACTGTTTTTTTATTAACCAATCGTCTATGTACGGGAATACATGTATGTGCTGTCTTCTGATATGTGCAGCTACTACCACAAGGCATTGTGTAAATACTCTTGGTGCTGTTGTTATCCCGAATGGTAACACTTTGAATTGGTAATGTACTCCTTGGATTACAAACCTTAAGTATTTCCTGTGGGAAGGATGTATGGGTATATGGAAGTAAGCATCCTTGAGGTCTAATGTTGACATGTAGTCTCCTTCAGCCACGCTTCCGCTCTACACTGGACCGACCACAGCTGTGTCCATTTCACATTCCGACGCGAGACCCGCCACCTTCGCACTCAACCCATCCCTCGTCGACAGTGGAACAAAATCCCCGAAGAACAGCTCCTCTCCGCGCTCACCATCAACCAACCCACCCTCACCACCGACGACCCCAACGACGCAGCCCTCAGCCTCATGAACTGGATCACCAACTGCGCAGACAACCTTGCACCCCTCAGACGCACGCATCGACAGGCCAACACCAAAAAACCTCTCTGGTTCTCTGACACCCTTAAGGAATCGAAGAAAACCTGTCGCGCCCTCGAGAGAACCTGGCGCAAGGACCACACCACTGACAACATGACCGCCTTCAAGAACGCGACCCGCGAACACCACCACCTGATCCGCGCAGCCAAAAGGAATTTCTTCACCGACAGACTGGACAAAAACAGCCACAACAGCAGAGAACTTTTCAGCATCGTTAAAGAGTTCTCCACCCCCAACGCCAATGCCGTCACGCCCTCACAAGACCTGTGCAACTCCCTCGCCACCTTCTTCCATCGCAAGATCACCGACCTCCACGACAGCTTCGGACACCAGATCCAACCAAGCATCACCAAACCCACACCCCCAGCCATCACCCTCAACGCCTGGACCCACATCAACACTGAAGAAACCAAAACCACCATGAACTCTATCCACTCCGGCGCCCCATGGGACCCCTGCCCTCACTTCATCTTCAATAAAGCCGACGACATCATCGTCCCGCACCTCCAGGCCATCATCAACTCTTCATTTTCTTCTGCTACCTTCCCCGAAAGCTGGAAACACGCTGAAGTCAACGCCCTACTAAAGAAACCTACGGCTGACCCAAGCGACCTGAAAAACTTCCACCCCATCTCGCTCCTCCCCTTCCCAGCCAAGGTAATAGAGAAGACCGTCAACAAACAGCTTACCAACTTCCTGGAAGACAACAACCTTCTCGACCCTTCACAAACCGGATTCCGAACCAACCACAGCACTGAAACCGCCCTCATCTCAGTCACAGACGACATCAGAACCCTGATGGACAACGGTGAAACAGTCGCCCTCATCCTCTTCGACCTCTCGGCTGCCTTCGACACCGTCTGTCACCGCACCCTAATAACCCACCTCCGCTCCACCGGGATCCAAGGCCAGGCCCTGGACTGGATCGCCTCCTTCCTCTCAAACCGCTCTCAAAGAGTTTACCTCCCACCTTTTCGCTCAGACCCCACAGAGATCATCTGCGGCGTACCTCAAGGCTCCTCGCTCAGCCCGACACTCTTCAATGTCTACATGAGCCCCCTCGCCGACATCGTACGCAAGCACAACATCATCATCACCTCCTACGCCGACGACACCCAACTTATACTCTCCCTCACCAAGGACCCTGCCAGCGCTAAGACCAACCTACAAGACGGCATGAAGGACGTCGCAGATTGGATGAGGCTCAGTCGCCTAAAGCTGAACTCGGACAAAACGGAAGTCCTCATCCTCGGCAACACCCCGACCGCATGGGACGATTCCTGGTGGCCTATGCCCCTTGGCACCGCACCGACCGCCTCAGACCACGCCCGCAACCTCGGCTTCATCTTGGACCCTCTTCTCACCATGACCAAACAAGTCAACGCCGTGTCCTCCGCCTGCTTCCTCACCCTCCGCAAGATCTTCCGCTGGATCCCCGCCGACACCAGAAAAACCGTGACCCACGCCCTCGTCACGAGCTGCCTGGACTACGCCAACACCCTCTATGCTGGGACCACCGCTAAACTCCAAAAACGCCTGCAACGTATTCAAAACGCCTCGGCCCGCCTCATCCTCGACGTACCCCGCAACAGCCACATCTCCGCACACCTGAGAGACACCTGCATTGGCTCCCAGTCAGCAAAAGGATCATCTTCCAACTTCTCACCCACGCACACAAAGCCCTCCACAACAAGGGACCGGAATACCTCAACCGTCGCCTCAGCTTCTACGCCCCCACCCATCTCCTCCGTTCCTCTAGCCTCGCGCTCGCTGCCGTCCCTCGCATCCACCGCTCCACGGCGGGTGGGAGGTCCTTTTCCTACCTGGCAGCCAAGGCCTGGAACACCCTCCCCGCCAGCCTCAGGACCACCCAGGACCACTCCGCATTCCGGAGACTCCTCAAGACCTGGCTTTTCGAGCAGCAGTGACCCCCCTCTCCCCTAGCACCTTGAGACCCGCACGGGTGAGTAGCGCGCTTTATAAATGTTAATGATTTGATTTGATTTGAGCAAGGGAATCACGTCTTGAAGTGTCACCATGTAAAAGTGATCTGATTTGATGTAAAGATTTAGTGTTCTGAGATCTAAGATGGGTCTCAGTGTTTTGGTATTAGAAAATACAGGGAGTAAACACCTGTTCCTTTCTGATGGTTGGGTACTAGTTCTATTGCTTCATTTTGTAACAACGCTTGGACTTCTAGTTGTAATAGATCTAAGTGCTGTTTGGACATGTTGTGTGCTTTTGGAAGCACATTTGGTGGTAATTGTAGGAATTCTATGCAATAACCATGTTGGATAATGGCTAGGACCCACGAATCCGTAGTTATGTCTTCCCAATTTTTGTAATAATCTGTGAGCCCCCCCCCCGCACTCCCACTGGTGTTATGTGTTGGGGATTTGTGACATTGGAGTCACTGTTTAGTTTGTGGGTTTTTTGGGCTTTGGAATTTCCCTCTTGTTTTAGGGAACTGTCCACCCCTATATTGTCCCCGAAAGCCTCCTCTTTGGTATTGGTCCTGGTATGTGGGTCTGGCCTGTGAGGTGGAAGGTTCTGTGGTTTGGGCCCGAAACCCCCCTCTAAAGTGTGGCTTCCTAAAGGTGCCTCTGCTCTGTTGGGAGTAGAGCGCGCCCATGGCCTTGGCCGTGTCTTTCTTCAGCTTTTCTATAGCTGTATCTACCTCCGGCCCAAACAACTGTTGTCCATTAAAAGGCATATTCAGCACAGCCTGCTGGATCTCTGGCTTAAATCCGGAGGTGCGTAGCCATGCGTGTCTCCGAATGGTGACCGCCGTGTTTACTGTTCTGGCGGCTGTGTCCGCTGCGTCCATAGCCGATCTTTTTTGGCTGTTGGAGATACTTTAGCCCTCCTCAACCACTTGTTGTGCACACTTCTGAAACTCTTTGGGTAGATGTTCAATGAAATGTTGCATTTCGTCCCAATGAGCTCTGTCATATCTTGCCAATAAAGCCTGTGAATTTGCAATGTGCCATTGATTTGCTGCTTGTGCTGCAACTCTTTTCCCTGCTGCATCGAACTTTTGACTTTCTTTGTCGGGTGGTGGTGCATCCCCAGAAGTCTGTGAGTTTGCCCTTTTGCGGGCTGCCCCTACTACCACCGAGTCAGGTGTTAGTTGTTGCGTGATGTACACAGGGTCCGTAGGGGGAGGTTTGTATTTCTTCTCCACCCTAGGTGTGATGGCTCTGCCTTTGACTGGGTCTTGAAACACCTGTTTTGCGTGTTTTAACATGCCTGGTAACATAGGCAGACTCTGGTATTGGCTATGTGTTGATGACAGGGTATTGAATGAGAAGTCATCCTCTATAGGTTCAGAATGCAGTGCTACGTTGTGAAAAGTAGCTGCTCTGGAAACCACCTGCATGTAAGCAGTACTGTCTTCTGGTGGTGATGGTCTTGCCGGGTAGCAATCCGGACTATTGTCAGATACTGGTGCATCATATAGATCCCATGCATCTGGGTCATCCTGGCTCATCCCTGTGTGAGTTGTTGATTGCATCATTGGGGGTGTTGCCATTGGGGACAGTTGCGGTGAGTGCTGTGGCGATGGCTGTGGAGAAAAACGTGGTGGAGTTTTTTCTTTAGCCACTTTTGCTTTTGGCTGTTTTTCAGCTTCCTGGAAAGCGAGTTTCCGTTTCATTTTAATTGGGGGAAGAGTTCTTATTTTCCCTGTGTCCTTTTGTATATGGAGCCTTCTTTGTGTATAGTCTGGCTCTCCCGCTTCTAGTTCTTGTCCAAACTTATGGCCTTGTAGTTGTGATGAAAGGCCTTGTTCTTCGGTATAAGAGCTTTGTTTCAGCTCCGAGGCTGGATGTTTCGGCACCAAAACCTTTTCAGCAGTCTTTTTAGGCTCCAAAGCCACCTTTTTTGGTTTCGGGGTGCCGATATCTCGGTGCAGAGTTTGGTTGGAGCCGGTATCTTGGTGCCGAGTATACTCTGTGCCGGTATCTTGACCGGAGTCGGATGTCTTCGGCATGTGTGTGCCCTTTTTCGGTGCCGATGCTTGGTCACCGTGCTTACGGGTTAAGCCATGGCCTGTTGGCGGTGGCGTCCCCTGGGCTTTCATTATTTTTGTGTGAGTTTTGGCCGGGGCTGTTTTACTCACGGTTTGTTGCCTAGCCAGCTGCTCACTCTCGGGCGCGTCTGAGTCCAAATCTGGAATGGAGATTGTCTCCTCTTCTTCGACGTCGGGGTGTCCAGCCGGCGGCGATGCCATTTGAAGCCTTCGAACTCTCCTGTCCCGTAGCGTTTTCTTCGACCGAAATGCCCGACAGGCCTCGCAGGTATCCTCTTTGTGTTCGTGGAACAAACACAAATTACAGACCAAATGCTGGTCTGTATAAGGATACTTAGCGTGGTATTCGGGGCAGAAGCGGAATGGGGTCCGTTCCATGAGCCTTGAAGACGCACGCGGTTGGGCCGACCAGGCCCCGCCGGGGAATGGAAGCCCCGAAGGGCTACCGGAGCTCTTCTTTTCTTCGGTGTCGATGTGCTCTTACTAAACCGATACCGAGCGCAAACAATACCGTTGAATTTTCCGATAGTTAACTTTTTTTTTTCCGAACCGAAACACGGAGCGAAGAGGAACACGTCCGAACCCGATGGCGGAAAGAAAACAATCTAAGATGGAGTCGACACCCATGCGCAATGGAGCCGAAATGGGAGGAGTCCCTCGATCTCGTGACTCGAAAAGACTTCTTCGAAGAAAAACAACTTGTAACACTCCGAGCCCAACACTAGATGGCAGGATAATGCACAGCATGTGTATCTGCAGCTACACATGCCATTGAACATATATATATTTACATATGTACAATAAGTACTGCAACGACTAAAGGCTTCTGGGAAGGAGGGAGGGCACATGTGAATCTGCAGCACTACATGCCACGAACTGATGTACATTGGGTAAGTGACATTTTCCGTTCGATGGCATGTGTAGCTGCAGATACACATGCTGTGCACAGGCTAAAAAGCAGTCCTTCACCCAATAAAACGGCGGCTAGCCTGTAGGGAATGATGTGTTTTGAAATAGGGTTTAAAGTTCCGCTTGACCAACAATGGCCTGTTGCTTTGATAATACATCTACACAGTAATGTTTTGTGAATGTATGTGGTGTGGACCATGTGGCAGCTTTGCATGTCTGCCATTGGTATGTTTCCAAAAAATGCCATAGAAGCACCTTTTTTTCCTTGTGGAATGTGCTTTAGGAGTTATCGAAAGTTGTCTTTTTGCGTTAATGTAACATGTAAATACATCTTACAATCCATCTAGCTAATCCTTGTTTAGAGATAAGATTTCCTTTATGTGGCTGTTGGAAAGCAAAAAAAAAGCGGTTTAATTTTTCTAAACTCTTTTGTTCTATCAACATAGTACTTTAGAGCTCTTTTAAGGTTAAGAATGTGAAGAGATCTTTCAGCAGTTGAGTCTGGCTGTGGGAAGACCGGCAATTCCACTGATTGGTTAATGTGAAAAAGAGAAACAACTTTTGGCAAAAATTTCGGATTTGTCCTAAGTACAACTTTATGTTTGTGTACCTGGAAAAATGGTTCCTCTACAGTGAATGCTTGTATTTCACTCACTCTTCTTAATGAAGTAATTGCTACTAAGAAAGCAACTTTCCATGTGAGAAACTGAATATCACATGAATGCATGGGCTTGAATGGTGGTCCCATTATTCTTGTGAGCACAATATTGAGATTCCATGCAGGAACTGGTGGGGTTCTTGTTGGAATAATACGCTTAAGTCCTTCCATAAAGGCTTTTATGTCAGGGACTATGAAGAGAGAAGTATGTTGTATGGTTTGTAAGTACGCTGATATAGCGGTTAGATGAATTTTAATAGAGGAAAAAGCTAAATTTGCTTTTTGTAAATGAAGCAGGTAACATACAATATCTTGTATGGATGCTTTAAGTGGATCTACATTTTTGGGTTGACAGTAGTAAACAAACCGTTTCCACTTGTAAGCATAGCATTGTCTAGTTGTTGGTTTGCGTGCTTGGTTTAGAAGTTCCATACATTCTAACGGAAGGTGTAAATATCCAAACTCTATGACCTCAGGAGCCAAATCGCTAAGTTGAGTACACTGGGATTGGGATGCCTGATTTGACCCTTTTTCTGTGTTAACAGATCTGGTCTGTTTGGAAGTTTGTGATGGGGTACTACTGACAGAACCAGAAGTGTTGTGTACCAGTGTTGTCGTGCCCACGTGGGAGCTATGAGTATCATGGTGAGAGAGGTGTGACACAGTTTGTTGACCAGAAATGGAATTAATGGAAGAGGGGGAAAAGCATAAGCAAATATCCCTGACCAGTTGATCCACAAAGCATTGCCCTTGGACAGAGGGTGTGGGTGTCTGGATGCGAAGTTTTGGCATTTTGCATTTTCACTTGTTGCGAAAAGGTCTATGTCTGGTGTGCCCCACATTTGAAAGTACTGTTGAAGTACCTATGAGTGAATTTCTAATTTGTGTATTTGTTGCTGCGTCCTACTTGGCAGGTCTGCTAGCTGGTTGTATATCCCTGGGATGTATTCCGCTAGCAATTAAATCTGATTGTGAATTGCCCATTTCCATATTGTTTGGGCTAGAAGGGACAATTGAGATGAATGTGTTCCCCCCTGTTTCTTCAATACATTGTCATATTGTCTGTTTTTATTAAGACTGTTTTGTGCCTGATCAGAGATTGAAAAGCTTTTAGGTTCAGAAACACAGCTAACAATTCTAAATGGTTTGTGTGATAAGTTAATTGCTTTGAGTTCCATTTCTCCTGTATGGTTAGGTTGTTGAGATGAGCTCCCCAGCCAGTCGTTGACGCATCTGTTATTATGGTCGGAGGCACAGGGTCCTGAAAGGACCGCTCTTTTATTAAGTTGTTGTGAGTCCACCAGTGCAGAGATTTGTGAGTTTGGCGGTCTAACAACACTAGATCCTGTAACTGACCCTGTGCTTGAGACCATTGTTGTGAGAGTCACTGTTGCAGTGGTCTAATGCTTGGTCTTGCATGCAGTAGTATTGCTATGCATGATGCCATCATTCCCAAATGTTTCATGATAAATATTACTGTGTAATTTTGAGTGGGCTGTATCTGTGATATGAGGTTTTGAAAAGCCTATACCCTTTATGGATTTGGGTAGGCTAATTCTTTTTGAGTATTGAGAATCACAACTAGGTAAGGATGAACCTGTGCTGGTTGAAGATGAGATTTCTGATAATTGACTGTGAAGCCTAATGTGTGTAGGGTATCTATTGTGCATTGAGTGTGTTGTTGGCACTGTATAATATTACTTGATTTTATTAGCAAATCGTCTAGATAAGGAAAGACATGTATGTATAGTGTTCTGAGCTGAGCTGCTCCTACTACAGCTAGACAATTTGTGAAAACCCTTGCGGCTGTTATGCCGAAGGGAAGTACCTCGAATTGATAGTGTTTGCCTGCTATTACAAATCTTAGGTATTTGCGATGAGCTGGATGTATGGGAATATGGAAGTAAGCATCTTTGAGATCTAAGGCAGTCATGAAATCTTGTTTTTGTAGTAGGGAAATTACGTCCTGTAAAGTGACCATGTGAAAATGTTCTGACAGAATGCATAGATTTAGAGGTCTGAGATCTAGAATGGGTCCAAGAGTACCATCCTTTTTTGGTATCAGGAAATATAGTGAATATACTCCTGTTCCCTGTTGTGATATTGGAACCGTTTCTATTGCCCCTTTTAGTAATAGAGATTGTACCTCTTGTTTTAGCAGAACATTGTGTTCTTGAGAGAGTCTGTGAGAACGAGGGGGAATGTTTTGTGGAGTAGAAATGAGTTCTAGGCAGTAACCACTGCGGATAATTGAACGTACCCACTGATCTGTGGTGATGTTTTGCCAGTGAGAGTTGAATTGTGGCAGTCTTCCTCCCACAGGAGACGTGTGGGGTTGTCCGATGTTGAGGAAGTCATTGTTTTGGGGGAGTGGTGACACTCTGAGGTATTACATTTTCCTATGGCTCTAAAGTGTTGGCCTCAGTAAGAGCCTCTAAATGATCCTCTTGGATAATACTGCTGCATTTGTTTAGGATGTCAGGTGGACGCGCCTCTGTATTTTGGGGTTTGAAACCTCCCCTAAACTGCTGTTTGCGAAAGGAACCCTGATAAGGTGTGGTATCTAGGGCTCCCATGGCTTTTGCAGTGTCAGAATCCTTTCTGAGTTTTTCGATAGCTGTATCATCTTCAGGTCCGATTAGTTGTTCCTTATCCAAAGGCATGTTAAGCACTGCCTGCTGTATTTCTGGTTTAAACTCAGAGGAGCTTAGCCATGCATGTGTACGATTGTTAGCTACTTCTAACTGCTGCGTCGAGGGCAGATCTAATTTGATTATTAGTGATCACTTGTCCCTCTTCAACAATTTGTTGTGCTCTTTTCTGATGCTCCTTGGGTAAATATTGCAAGAACTCTTGCATTTCATCCAAGTGTGGAATTAGCAATACACCATTGGTTAACTGCTTGTGTAGCTACCCTTTTACCTGCAGCATCAAACTTTCTACTTTCTTTGTCAGGGGGAGGAGTATCCCCTGAAGACTGGCTATTGGCCCTTTTCCTTGCAGCCCTAACTACAATAGAGTCTGGTGGTACCTGTTGGGTGATGTAAACTGGGTCAGTTGGCGCAGGCTTATATATTCTTTTTAATCTATTCTTGGGGTTAAAACCCTAGCCTTGACTGGCTCCTTAAATATGTCTTCAGCATGTCTAAGCATACCAGGCAGCTTTGGTAAACACTGGTAGCGTGAGTGGGTGGAGGATAATGTATTAAAAAGAAAATCCTCCTCCAATGGTTCAGCATGCATCTGAACCACATGGTATGCAGCTGCCCAAGAAATGACCCAAGTGTAAACCATACTATCCTCTGGTGGTGAAGGTTTGGAAGGATAGAGATTGGGGTCATTTAACAGTATAGGATCTGGGTCATGCAAGTCCCAGGGGTCCACTATATCTCCCTGTGAGTAGGTGTGGGAGTGTGTTGGTGAGGGCAGTGGTGGTGGGGTAGTAGGTGGTGGAGAGAAAGCAAGCTGTGGCGAATGTGGTGGAAAGAGTTGTTTTTAAATATTTTTGCTGCTGGTGGAGCAGTGTCAAGAGTCTCTTGAAACACCAGTTTCCTTTTGGTCTGTGGAGGAGGTGAAGCAATAATTTTGCTGTCTCCTTATGGATATATAGCCTTCTTTGTCTACTGTCCGTAACCTCCAAAATTGGCTGGATATCAGAGTCCTCAGAATGATATGCAGATGGTTTTATGCTTTAGAGGATTGTTCAGTAGTTGTCTTTGACAAGTGCTTTAGACGGCTCGAAAGTCCGGTCTCTTCTGTGTAGGATTTTTTCAGCTCCGAAATGGTACCTAATTTTTGTAGTCCCGAAGATGCCATCTGTGATTTCGGCTCCGAAGCTGGATGTTGAATTTTCGACTCCGAAGAGTGTGGACATCACCTCAGCTTGGAGGTGAAGCTTTTAATGTGTTTGCTCGACTCCGGCACCGAAACAGGCGTGGCTATTGATGGGGTGACTTGGCCTTTTTCGGCATCGAACACGATGGTTGGTCGCCGCCAGATTTCTTTTGGGTGGAACCATGGCTTCCTGGCAGTGGTGCACCCAAAGACTTAATAGGTCTCCTGGTAGTGGGCGCAGGGGTAGGTGTACTCACATGCTGAGCCGCAGTGATTGGTTGGCTGTCTTCATCTGAGTTGCTTTGGAGTCAGTGTTCTGAATCCAAACAGCCGTCTGTGCCTGCTCTTCCTCTAAGGTGTTGGTGGACTCTGTATACTTCGACTCCATCTTGAGTCTTCTTGCTCTCCGGTCACGCAGTGTCTTTTTTGACTGAAATGACCGACAAGCTTCACAATCTTCCTCTCGATGTTGTGGAGAAAGGCAAAGGTTACATACGACATGCCTATCAGTGTAAGGGAATTTTGCATGGCATGGAGGACAGAATCGGAATGGAGTCCGATCAATTAGGCTATGGCGTGGTAGGCCTGAACAGGCTCAAGAAGGGCCCAAGTGCCCAAAAGGGTGTTTTTTTGTGCCCGGCGGTACTATCGGATCAATTGCAGATGGAAACGCGATAGAAAAAATACCAGCGGTGCAACAAAAGTTCATATAAAGTTTCTGAATCGAAAGTCTCTGAGTGAGAGGAAACACGTCCAAACCCGACAGCGGAAAGAAAACAATCTAACAAAGGAGTTAATGCCTATGTACACTAACACCGAGAGGAGGAGTCACTCGATCCAGTGACTCGAGAAAATACTTCTTCGAAGAAAAACAACTTTTAACACTCTGAGCACAACACTAGATGGCAGAATATATGCACAGCATGTGTATCTGCAGCTACACATGCCATCGAATATATATACCTCTCTGCATGGTCATCCCCAAACTTTTTGCCTTCCTCCTCATCTTTTTCTGACCTAATGTTTGCTGGCTTTAGAACTTTAGGACTCTGGACACTTTACCACAGCTAACCAGTGCTAAAGTGCATGTCCTCCAGCCTTAAAAACATGGTAATATTGGATAAAGTGCACTACATTTACCTAAGGCCTGTAAATTAAATGCTACTAGTGGGCCTACAGCACCGATTGTGCCACCCATATAAGTAGCCCCTTAACCATGTCTCAGGCCTGCCACTGCATGGCCTGTGTGTGCAGTTTCACTGTCACTTCGACTTGGCATTTAAAAGGACTTGCCAAGCCTTAAACTCACCTTCTTCTACATATAAGTCACCGCTAAGGTAGGCCCTAGGTAACCCCTGGGGCAGGGTGCTCTTTAGGTGAAAGATAGGACATGTACTTATGTGGTTTACATGTCCTGGTAATGAAAACTCCTAAATTTGTTTTCCATTACTGCGAGGCCTGCTCCTTTCATAGGCTAGTATTAGGACTGCCCTCATATACTGTTCGAGTTGTAGATTCTGATCAGAAAGGGCTAACCAGGCCATATTTAGTATGGCCAGAATGGTAATAGAAAATGCTGCCTATGGGTGAGGTTGGATTTTATATGACTATTTTAGAAATGCCACTTTTAGAAATGGGCTTAGATTGAGCTTGCCTCCTGTTTTCTGAAGTCTCGGGGCCAAAAAGACATTGGAGGTCATTATGACCCTGGCGATCGGAGTTAATGTGGCAGTAGAACCGCCAACAGGCTGGCGGTACTTACCGCCACATTATGAGATTGGTGGGTTGGCTGAAGCCAACCCGCCAATGTACCACTCCGACCGCCATGGCGGTAGCAGCTGCCGGACTGGAGATAAGAATCTCCACTACGGCGGCCGCCATTGTGCTGCCAGTGGTATCATGACCCTGCCTACCGCCATGGTTTTGTGGCGTTCGTAACGCCATGAAAACCATGGTGGTAGGCCCTATCAATGACAGGAGAATTCCTTCTCTGTCACTGATATGAGGCCCCCTTAAACCTCTCCAAACACCTCACCCTCCCTATATCCATGTCCTCCCCATTCACACACACACACACACACACACACTCATCCACACATGCAATCATCCATTCATGCACACACCCACACACACATCAAAACACACACATTCACATGTCCATACATACACGCACTCACACATTCATACACGCACGCAAACACTAAACACACTTGCATTCACGCACACACTCACACATATATGCACAACCTCCCCCCCCCCACACACACACACACACACCCCCCCTCCCCTGTCGGAGACCCGACTTACCTTGACCCAGGGATCTTCCGGCAGGGGACGGGACAGGGCCAGCAGAACGCCGCCAGGCCATATTATTTTTTATAATACAGCTGGCGGCGGTCTACTGACGTGGCGCTGCTGATGATAGCAGTGTCACCTTACCGCCATCTGCCAGTATGGCCACAGCTGGATTTCCGCCCTTCTTATGGCGGAAATCCAGCTGTGGTCATATTACGGCAGACGGATGGTAGCTGTGGCGACAGTCTTTTGGCGGCCGTCGCCGTGGTGGTAGGTGTTTTTTTACCACCATTGTCATAATGGGGGCCTTAATCTCTTCAGGAAACTTCTTGTGCACCGAAAATCAATGCACAACCTGCTGGAAACTATGTACCCCCATTGCAGTGAGGAATCTAGACTGCGTGCCGAAAAAGGACACAAAGCCCCTTGCAGTGTGGAAAGAGACAACACATTGTCTGTCCCGCGTCGGAAAATCCGACGCACACCCTATTTTTCCACACATTTCCTCCTATGCGGTTTACATGAGTGTTATTTTTGACGGAAACAAGGTACTTTGTGCACTTTGTGTAAACAAGAAACAAGTGTTGATTTTCAAGATTTAAGACTTTTTAAACCTGCAAAACTGATATCTCAACTTGTGCTTATTGGATCTTTATCGTTTTGATCTAAATTCAACTAGATAAATATCATATTTTTCTAAGCTTATGTGGTGTATTTTTGTGGTGTTTTCACTGTATTACTGTAAGGAAATGCCTTCCTTGGCATGGTTACCCCCCTAACTCTTTGCCTTTGCTGATGCTAAGTTATGATTTAAAAGTGTGCTGGGACTCTGCTAACCAGGCCCCAGCACCAGTGTTCTTTCCCTAAACTGTACCTTTGTCTCCACAATTGGCACAACCCTGGCACTCAGGTAAGTCCCTTGTAACTGGTACCCCTGGTACCAAGGGCCCTGATGCCAGGGAAGGTCTCTAAGGGCTGCAGCATGTCTTATGCCACCCTGGGGACCACTCACTCAGCACATGCACACTGCCTCACAGCTTGTGTGTGCTGGTGGGGAGAAAATGACTAAGTCGACACTGCACTCCCCTCAGAGTGCCATGCCAACCTCACACTGCCTGTGGCATAGGTAAGTCACCCCTCTAGCAGGCCTTACAGCCCTAAGGCAGGGTACACTATACCACAGGTGAGGGCATATGTGCATGAGCACTATGCCCCTACAGTGTCTAAGCAAAACCTTAGACATTGTAAGTGCAGGGTAGCCATAAGAGTATGTGGTCTGGGAGTTTGTCAAACACGAACTCCACAGTTCCATAATAGCTACACTGAAAACTGGGAAGTTTGGTATCAAACTTCTCAGCACAATAAATGCACACTGATGCCAGTGTGGGATTTATTGTAACATACACCCAGAGGGAATCTTAGAGATGCCCCCTGAATACCAATTCGACTTCTAGTATAGGCTGACCAGTTTCTGCCAGCCTGCCACACACCAGACATGTTGCTGGCCAAATGGGGAGAGTGCCTTTGTCACTCTGTGGCCAAGAACAAAGCCTGTACTGGGTGGAGGTGCTTCACACCTCCCCCTGCAGGAACTGTAACACCTGGCGGTGAGCCTCAAAGGCTCACCCCTTTTGTTACAGCACCCCACGGCATCTCAGCTAGTAGAGATGCCCGCCCCTCCGACTACTGCCCCCAATTTTGGCGGCAAGGCTGGAGGAGATAAGAAAAACAAGGAGGAGTCACCCACCAGTCAGGACAGCCCCTAAGCTTTCTTGAGTCGAGGTGACCCCCTGCCTTTAGAAATCCTCCATCTGGAGTTTGGAGGATTCCCCCAATAGGATTAGGGATGTGCTCACCTCCCCACAGGGAGGAGGCACAAAGAGGGTGTAGCCAACTCAAGGACAGTAGCCATTGGCTACTGCCCTCCCAGACCTAAACACACCCCTAAATTCAGTATTTAGGGGCTTACCGGATCCCAGGAAATCAGATTCCTGCAACCTGAAGAAACAAGAGGGACTGCTGACATACAAGCCTGCAGAGAAGGAGGAAGAGGACAACTGCTTTGGCCCCAGCCCTATTGGCCTGTCTCCAACTTCGAAAAACTGCAACCAGCAACGCATCCAACAGGGAACAGCAACCTCTGAAGCTTCAGAGAACTGCCCTGGACTAAAGGACCAAGAAACTCCTGTGAACAGCCGCCCTGCTCAAAACCAGCTACTTCTTTGCAACAAAGAAGCAACTTTCAAAGACTGCACGTTTCCCGCCAGAAGCGTGAGACTTCACACTCTGCACCCGACGCCCCCGGCTCGAGATCCAGAGAACAAACACCTCAGGGAGGACTCCCTGGCGACTGCGAGCCCGTGAGTAACCAGAGACAACCCTCCTGAACCACCCGAGTGACGCCTGCAGAGACAATCCAGAGGCTCCCCCTGACCGCGACTGCCTGTAACAAGGGACCCAACGCCTGGAACCAACACGGCACCCACAGCCCCCAGGACCTGAAAGAACCAAACCTAAGCACAGGAGTGACCCCCCAGGCGACCCTCTACCTTGCCCAGGTGGTGGCTGTCCCGAGAAGCCCCCCGGGTCCCTCCATTGTTTCCTACCTGAAACCAGACGCCTGCTTTTCACACTGAACCCGGCTGCCCCTGTGCAGCTGAGGGTGTGTTTTGTGTGCCTACTTGTGTCACCCCCCAGTGCTCTACAAACCCCCCGTGGTCTGCCCCCAGAGGACGCAGGTACTTACCTGCTGGCAGACTGGAACCGGAGCACCCCTGTTCTCCATAGGCGTCTATGTGTTTTGGGCATCTCTTTGACCTCTGCACCTGACCGGCCCTGAGCTGCTGGTGTGGTAACTTTGGGGTTGCCTTGAACCCCCAACGGTGGGCTGCCAATGCCCCAGAACTGAGACTTGTAAGTGTTTTACTTACCTCTTAATTTAACCTTTACTTACCTCCCCCAGGAACTGTTGATTTTTGCAGTGTCCACTTTGAAAATAGCTTATTGACATTTTTACAAAGACTGTATATGATATTGCTTTTATTCAAAGTTCCTAAAGTATCTAAGTGAAGTACCTTACATTTAAAGTGTTTACTGTAAATCTTGAACCTGTGGAAGGATATTTTTCAAAAACCTATTGGTCTGGAGTAAGTCTTTGAGTGTGTGTTCCTCATTTATTGCCTGTGTGTGTACAACAAATGCTTAACACTACCCTCTGATAAGCCTACTGCTCGACCACACTAGCACAAAATAGAGCATTAGAATTATCTAATTTTGCCATTATCGTACCTCTAAGGGGAACCATTGGACTCTGTGCACACTATTTCTTACTTTGAAATAGTAAACACAGAGCCAACTTCCTACACTATCCACACTATATCCAGCTGTTACAGGTATACAAGGTCTCAGTGGTCAGCAGAAAGCAAGAAAGAGCATCGTGGTGGTAGCAACAGGATAAATAAGCACGCAATTCAGTTATAAATGTGTTAAAGCTCTGAGATGTTTAAAGTTCGGACAAAAGGTGGCTTTGGTTTCTACATAGAGAGGAGTATAGAACTAACTGGTGTGCATGAAATGCAGGAAGCACAGACAAGGCGCAAAGAAACTAGAAGCAGGATAGTTAATATACAGGAAGAGCAGGCATTGCGTGATTTACAAGGACTGCATACAGACAGGCTCAAGCAGCACATCAATATTGATGAGGGGAGCAAGCAAGTAGGAAAAATGCAGAAATCTAGTTATACCGTCTGAGACCCCTCTCCGTCTGAGCTGACCATTGTGATTGTGTGTGTAGTAGGTCCAACCAGGCTGTCTTGCTGTCCTAGGAGAGTGATGCCACCACTGCCGCCTTGTGTCACCATGGTGATGGCATTGCCCAATGCCTGCAGGTCCTCGTGTGACAGGCTGACCTGTGACAGAAAATAGTTGTTACTTCAGCTGTACCAGGTGCTCTGCACAGCACTCAGCTGTTCAGAACAGACATATGTAGCAGAAATGATGCCATCAAAAAAACACTTGCTTTGTACACATCAGCCAGTGACATAACCAAAAGTGAAGGGACCCGATGAAGGAGAGAGAGTTCCTTATTTATTTTTAGAGAGTAGGAGGGGCTGGATGTGAGGGGAGGATGGACCATCCATGTTCATAGTGTTCCACTTCACTTGTCCTGAACACATTGCACAGATCACCCTTTACAAGCCTCCGTCCTACTGGGGTACAAACATGTAACCTAAAAGCTATTATAAACTTATAACGCGGTATTGCGGTCTATACCGGCCATTAGGGGCCCACTCCAGAGTTAAAGGCCAGAGGGCAGAATTTTCTAATAAATAAAACAAAGGTCCCTCAGGTTTCGTGAGGCCTTTGTTCACAGCAACACCTGTAAACAAAACATTGGAATGTTGGAGCTCTGGGCTTCTACCGGCCATTAGTAGCCTGGAGCACTCGATTGTTTTAAATAGAGCTTCCAACATTCCAGTGTTCTAATATCCATTCCTTGCTTCAGGAACATTAACTGTTAGAGCTATTTTAGAAGCATTCCCATGCCGACAAGACAAATTACTCACATATTTCTACACCAAACACATAAACTCCCTGGTGTACCTTATTAGCAAACTCATCTGCAGAGTACTGAATTGATCTTCCCCAAGCATATATCAGCTCTCAAGGCAGCATAATCTGCTCTCGCAACATCAACATCCTCTCCTACACAGACGACAACCAGCTTATTCTCTCCTTCATGGACAAAATGCGCAGTACCTATACTATGTTCAATGCCTGCATGAGTGAAATCGTCCACTTGATGAAGACCAACTGTCTGAAGCTGAACACTGATCAGACTGAAATCATCATCTTGAAGAACATAACTTCACCCTGGACTCCACTTGTGGCCCACAGACCTAGGACCGACACCCAGCCCCCACCATCCACCCTCCACCACAAGAACCTCGGGATTGTCATCAACAGCAAACTCGACATGACCGCTTAAGTCAACACCATCACCGCCTCATGCTTCCATACTCTGAAGATGCTGAGGAACATTTTCACATGGCTGCCAATCAGCACTCAGAAAACCATTATGCACGCCCTTTTCACAGGCCAGGTGGACTACAAAAAAAAACTTGCACAAAGGCTGTAAACCATTCAGACCTTAACAGACAGAATCACTGTTAACCTTCCATGCCTCACTCCCATCACAACCATAGCTGGAGGAGCTTCACAGGTTCCCCATATACAAACAAGCACAACTGAAATTCCCCACCCACAACTTTTAAGGCACCACATACCACAGGCCCAGCATACCTCAATCTCATCTGCTTTCACAAGCCTTCCAGACACCTCCGCTCATTGGGACTTTTATTTGCGAACATCCACACAAAATGGAAAACCAGATCCACCAGTCAAGCCTTCTCCTACATCACTCCTAAAGTGTGGAACGACCTGCTGCTACACATAACAGCCTCCTCCTCACTTCTTGAATTCTGCAATAAGCTGTAGACCTGGATTTTCAAGAAGGTCATAGGGCTTGCTAAACTCACACCAGCTCAGCTCCAGGATACCCTCATTGGCATCCTAGCATACTTGTTGATAGTGTGCTCTACAAATCTGCATAACATAACATCCTTCAAATGTCTGTATAATGAGTACTACTAAGTTATGTGCATTCACAGTTACACATATTGTGCATATAAAAAGATGCAGACATGGTGGCAGCTTTTGTCCCTTGATCTTCTTGTATCAGACTTTCAGAAAGAAGATCACATGCTTTTTCATTTGGGGCTTGGAGATAAAGCTAAAAAAAAAAAAAAAAGAGGAAGAAAGATATGGAGAGGTGGATATAATGAGCTATAGAGGGTATAAAAAAAACAGGAAGCGAGATAGGGACCTTAACATTTTCCTGACTCAATGTTGTAGAAAGTAAATAGAAAACAAGAACATGTGTAACAAGAATAAAAAAAAAACTGCATATCAGTATTGAGAGCACTGAATACAGACCACTGAAACCCTAATCCAGGAATCTCCATCCTTTTTGCTAGCAAGAGCCACTAATGTTCCATAAAACACATTCCAAGCTACTAATATTATTGTGTTGTAAACATCAGACAATTAGTGGCGACTGTATGCAAGATTATTAGCTGTGATCAACATCAGTGCAGCATTGCCAACAGTAATGTAAAGCATGCTTTAATAATTTGTAATGCCTCTATAAGGGTGATACTTAACACCCACAGCTACAATGCCCCCAGCACCAACGTAATATTAGTAAGAAGTGTCCCAATACTGCACGATATATGACTCCAATATCAGCTTTCAATATATTTTGAATATTATGGGTTCTGATAATGCACACATTTTCATCTTGCATACACATTTTCATTTTTTTGTCTAAATATACCAATTCAACAAAGCAAATGCTTCTAATTTAGTAGGCTGGGATGCACACAGGAGACCTACTTTCAGGTAGCAGGAGAGCTACCAGTAGCTCACGAGCTACATGCTGGAAAATCCTGCGCTATACTGTGTAGAGCAAGAACATGACTGCACCCAAGGGGAATAACTGCTCATCTGACATTGTGGGATCAAAGGAATAGTGTCTACAATAAATTGTACTTTAAAGTCCAACAACAATTGACAAGTCAAATTAATATGCTAAAGACGGTACTTTCAAGGAAAAAAAATATTCTACTGGAAAGTAATATTAACCGGCTAATATTGCATGAATGCACCATTGTACCTTAACTCTGAGGGACACTTACTTTTTGTCACAATTATTTCAAAGTGCCACAGATTGTGCCTTCCAGATTCATTATCCTACACATCAACTATCCAACTGATAGCTCCAGAAAACAACAAACAGTCTTTAAAATTACTGCGCCAGAGAGTTGGTTTCTCCTCCTTTGCCAAAAGATGTTGTGTTCACTCTACGACACCCCCCCCATCATTCACTTGAAAACTTTGGATGACACTGGTGTTATCACTTCTCTCTTTCCTTCAGTTTCCTCATTTGCCAATACTGAGAAACCATACATAATAAAGGTTTAACATTGGTGATAAAGTGAGATACAAAAAAAGAGGGACAGTTTCAAATATATGTGAATACTCGTGTGCAGTATACCACAAACTGAAATTATTTTAATGATTCCAAATCTGTGCTATTAACCAAATACCATTTTATAAATTCTAAAAGTTTACATACAGACCAAAATATGGAGAGCACATTTATTGATATCCTAGGTTACTTATTTAAAATCATTAGTTCCAAAGGTCAGTGGGCAAGAATTATCAGCATACAGTTTCCTCTGTGATGTTCTGAAATGCAGTATATCACTGCTGTGATGATGGTAAGAGCAATATATGTAAGCATGTGTGTACGGTAAGGTGGTGTAAAGCATTCCAATACTGAAAAGGCCTTGGACCAGGGCCTTGGCAGAGCTAAGCAAGGATCTCATCTCAGTAGACAATTTTAAGGCAGGGCAAAGTGGGTAACTGCCAAGGTTCCCCAACGTTTCAAGGGCCCCCCTTAGAAGGTGAATATTCTTTCTATTTGACCTTGGTGTCTTCTGTTTCTATATCATAACATCCATCTGCCTACCTTTACCTCTTGCGCTACCCAGTGTTATCTTAGGGATTTTTCAGGCACTGGCAAAGGCAAAGTTCAACTGTTTTATGTGATCCTGTTTCTAAAATCATATTATTGTTTGACATCATGCGGATTTCAAATAGTGGGAAATGGGTGATAAAGTTCAAAGCTGCTCAGAACATAGCCCCCAAAAAATGTCCTGCCAAATCCCCCAAAATCCTTAAGCTGAAGTGCACCCTCAACGCCCAGTGTGGCCTCAGATAGCTGTTCCTAGGCAAAGGCCCGGCAAGATGGAGAGCCAAGATGTAAACAGGGCCTTCTTCTGTTCTTAGTAGTGTCTGAAATATCAGCGGGAGCTGCATTTCCAAGTAAACCAATGTAATGGTAGAACTGCCTTCGGATCTAAGCAGTTCTCAACTTAGGAGTGCTACTGGGTGGGACGGACGTGTACGGATTCCTGCACTCGATCACAGGGAATGCCTCCCCTCTGGCATGAGGCAATGGGGTACAGCTTTACTTGGGTCTGAAAAGTTACAGATGTGCAGTATCTGCTTGAATAGACTGAGGTTAATTAGCACAGCCATTTGAGGTTATCAACATTAGAATATTAGAGGATACTGCTTATCTAGAATGAGGTGGTTTTATAGATCAGTTTGCAAATCTCGGAATTGTAGAACAAGAAGTATGCCTTGTAATCAGAATCAGTGTGGATTCATTTGGTTCTCAGCAGGAGTGGAATATGTAAGAGTGTTATCAGGAGTGAGGCACATGGATATAGGTTTATAATTAACACAACTGTGTATCTATGTAGTATTTGTAAAGTGTGAGCCCAGCCAAACGGCAGCAGAGCACTTTACGGCGCAAAAGCAAAGACACAGTCAATACGTGACAGGAAGCCAGTTGGTTTCAGAGAGTGGAGGTAGACTATTCTTTGTCGTAGTGTTCTTTAAAGAAATATCCAGCTCTTACTGTGTATGCATGTGGTAAATACCATAGGTTATTCCACAGAAGAGTGCTAATGGAAAGGGTTTTCTGTGCTGGTCACGATTAATAACAATAGTCAATTAGGCCATGTGTGGATTTTTGGTGCATCACGCCTTCAAACATCGAAGAATGTCTTTATAGCAATCTCTGACCAGTAGGTTGATGAAAAGTGTAGTTGTGCTGATTTGATACAGTCAAGGGAACAGTGTTATGTTTTAAACCCTTTCCAACTTCGATGGGTTGCTGTAAACCGGAGGTAGCCACACACGTGGTAATGATACGGGATGTACTGGGAGCACACAAGGTAAGTACTGGGCTATGGACAATTGGAAGAGCAAAATAAGGGGACATGGGGCTTTTGTTTGAGGCAAGGATGTCAAAATGGGGATTTAAACACTGGCCATACCAGGTGTTGGGAGTAAAGTAAAAAAAAATATAAGAGGGTGGGTGTGGCCAAAAGGGAGGTTGGGGGTGCTGTGTGAGGAGTAGGGTAGAGTTAGTGGATGGAACAAAGTAAATATAGTAAAATGCTCCAAAACTGGCCTTCAATCCAAGTTAAGCTGGCCTTCTGACAATATAGAGAATGGTACACCTTCGGAGACAGTGCAGTGAAATATAAAGTAGAAGGCAGTTATGATGCTAAGAATATACATTCTTTTACAAGAATGCTGTTTACTTGCCTAATATTGCAGAGAGGACATGCTGCAATGTCTGAGGAATGACTGTGAGACAGTATACTTATGTGTCAAGATCATGTCTTGTTGTTCTTGTCTCGACAAGTTTCTTTACATGGTTTACTACATCACTAGCGCATGTGTCAGTTCAAATGTCTGCATTACTGGAAAACAGAATGTGTTGCATTTTGTTTTACAGTTGTGCTTAAACCACATGTACCGTCTGCTTAGTCAGTCTTCACTGTTTGAAAACAATAAACTGGCAAACTTCTGTGCACAGTGAAATCACAAACCCATTTCAGGGAAGAAAGGATGATGTTTTTGCAACACCATCATTGTTCTTATAGTAGCCATTAAACAGCTAGTTGGCAGAAATATACACTCTTACCAAGTCTTCACGTGAAAGGAAATTTCATAAGGATGGTCCTCTTACAGAAAAGCTCTTAGGAGAGCGCTCTTAGGTACTACCATTATTTGAGCATGAGAATCAAAGAGTATGAAGAGTACCACAGTTAAATCTCCAGGTGGAAGAGATGTATGAACTTGTGAAAACATCTTACTTAGGGCTTCCCTCTCCACTCCAGCCCCCTTCCCAGACTTCGGATGTAACACATGGAGGCTGCGTCATTCTTTTGCATGGGAATCTATTTCCTCTTAAAAACAGTAAGTAAATACTGAACATCGTAAAAAGTAGGTGGATTCTAAGGGGGAATTCTTAAGTGAGGGTAGGGGGACAATGCCTTTTGTCCCAACAAGAAATGATTCTTGTAGCAAACTTGGGGTTTAGAACAGAATAAGGCCTATGTGAAACAGTCCTGAAAGGATGTCATTAACATTTTGGTAGGATATTGCTACTTCTTGGTAGGATGCTACCTTTTTCATGAAATCCAAGTTAAAATGTATTGAATTTCTAAACTGGAATTTCCGAACTGTGCCTAGAAACAGGGGCACTTGAAATATGGTGGACAATCAATAATAAAAATAAATTTTCCTAATAAATGCACATTATTAGTGAATCAATCTTTTTGGCTAGAAAGGGGGTGAATACTCGATCTGTGTCATGTTTCATAGGTCACAAAAATGTGCTGAACATTGTGCCCAAAATATATAAATAAATAAAATGTATAATGTCTGTCTGCTACCAACGCTCCCTGTATTAAGTCTATTCTCAGTGGGGCTTCTTGTAAGAAATGTAGTAATGCACTCAACCTAATTACAGAAATTTAACAAGGAGCCTTGTTGATTCTTAAATCCCTTTTATTCCCAGTTTGACCTACTTCAGGTTGAGGAGGCTGACCAAGACCACACAAGAATTGTGCCACCGTTTAGATGAGCTGGTCATGATCTGAAACAAGGATCTTAATATATATTGGTCCCACAAAAGATTTCTTGGTCAGCAGGCAATACTGAGGAGGTGTAGGGGGTCACCTAAAGAATGGCAACTTCTCCCACACCATAAGTACCTGCTGGGATCCATCCTGGGTGACAAAGGCAACCTGGGGCTCCATTCCATCCTGCGTCACCATGGTAACATGCCCAGGAAAGCCATTTTCTGACCCAGCTTCAGACAGGAAAGCAATTCTCTGGCCTTTGAATGGTGAGGAGAGGTTCCCTTCAGCTGAAAACATGCAAGAAACACAAAAGTAGATTAATTATCACATACTTAACCATAAAGTTCTGCAACGCCACATCTTTCATTCCGTCGTTTCAGAACACTTCTAGCACACCACTCTACATTTTCATGTATGCACGGTTTAAGGGTTGGGCTGTCGCATGCCATAAAGAGACTCTCCAAGGAGCTTCACTCTTGTAAGAGAGGGAGAGTCACACTCTTGCAAGAGAGGGACAAAGACAAAGTGATGTGATTCAGCCAACCCCTATTTGTAATTTTCAACAGTTTCATGCTGGTGTATCTACCAGGTAAGCTTAGAAACTCTGTAGGGAGAGTAAGATTTGAAGTTACCAAATTTCAGTAAAATACATAAAATAAGCCTTTTTTCTTCCAGCTATTTAATGACCTCCGTGCAACATACAAGGATCCTCGCTGAGTACCATCCTCTTCAATCTCTACATGACCCCACTAGCCGCCATTGTAAGAAGCCACGCATCTAACATCGTCTCCTATGCCGACGACACCCAACTGATAGTCTCCCTCACCAACAACCCAATCACCACCAAACACAATTTCCACAAAGGAATGAAGGCAGTCGCCGCCTTGATGAAAGATAGTTGCCTCAAAATGAACTCGGACAAAACAGAAGTCCTCATCCTCGGCTCCACACCCTTCGCCTGGAACGACTCCTGGTGGCCCTCTGCACTCTGAAACAGCCCCACACCCACCGACCATGCCCGCAACCTCGGCGTCATCTCAGACTCATCGCTCTCAATGGACCGACAGGTGAGCACGGTCATCGGGCTGCTTCCACACCCTGCGCATGCTACAAAAGATCTACAAATGGATCCCCACCGAAACCAGGACAGTCACCCAGGCCCTTGTCAGCAGTTGACTCGACTACGGCAATGCTCTCTACGCCGGAACCACCGCCAAGAAAGGGAGAAGACTACAACGCATCCAAAACACGTCCGCCCAGCTCAACAAGAACACCCCACCATACAGCCACACCTCCACCCTCCTAAGAGACCTACACTGGTTGCCTATCTACAAGAGAATCACCTTCACGCTCCTGACCCACGCCTACAAAGCCCTAAATGACACCGGACCAGCCCACCTCAACCACAGACTCCCCTTCTACACTCCCACCAGACAACTCCGCTCCGCCCACCAGGCCCTCGCCAAGGTCCCAGCATCCGGAAAACCACAGCCAGAGGAAGATCCTTCTCTCACATCGCCTCCAAGACGTGGAACACCCTCCCCATCCACCTCAGGCATTCTCCCACCCTGTCTCAGTTCAGGAAGGACCTCAATACCTGGCTTTTCGACTGATCCTCTCCCCCCTTCCCCTTCTTCCTTCCCCCAGCGCTTTGAGACCCTCACGGGTGATTAACAGCGCTATACAAATTCCCTGAATGATTGATTGACTGAATTGATGCTCAGTCAGTTTCTCCTATTCTGTAGCTAAAACCATGAGTAACCTGCGCAAGAAATCTGCTCATCATTCGCAGCCCCCTGCCTAGGCCGACTAACAGTATCATGTAACGCAGCTACCCAATCTGTTACAACTTTTAGCCTCAGTTTTCAGGCCAGGGAAAACCCTGGCTTATTATCACCACTGTAAAAAAGCAGTTTTAGCATATCATTCTGCATTATCAGTATCCAGCACTCTCACCTGTACTCTAAGCACTGTTCATTTATGCTAGATCTTAATGGAGCTTGTCCTTTTGCGGATATCCTCTAGTTTCCTTAGTTGAGATTCTTTTTGTATTTGTCTTGTTCATTCCAAAAGAAAGCCTATCTCTTCCTACCAGCTTTTCAGTGCATCCCAAAGAGTATTCAAGTACACCATAGAAATATTGTTTTTGGCAAAGAACTAACCTATGCAATTGTGCATTTCTTTCTTGACTGCTTCGCCCATTAGAATGCTATCCTCCAATCGACATGGTTTCTTGGAAAAGGAAAATATCAATGAGATTGGGGCATTATCAGGCAGAGGTAATGGGCACATGTCAGTGTCAAGTGCCCTAGGCAGCACAGCGCAGGATACTAAAAGATTAACTAGTTTGGCACAGATCTGGTAAGCTCCGAGGAAAGTGAAAGCAATAAGATCAGTGTGCTAAGATCATAATATGTACATGAGTCCAGTCCGTTCTACCTAGCTTAAATTGTCCTCTGTTAGTGACCCAGACTGATCTGCCCATCAGAAGGATTTGAACAAAAGCCCATCCATGACCACGTTGAAATCTCCCCCATAACTATGCCCTCCTTTGCTACCAGAATAACATCCGTGACGGATACTTTTAGACATTTCTTTGTGTTCATTTTGGCTGCATCCATGTTAGCTATCATGAATACCATTGAGCCCTGCATGAGAATAAAGGTCAGGGATCTCTACCCGCTTTGTCAGCTATCGTTCAGTGTAACCAGTTCGATATGAGAACTGCGCCACCACCCCTTGACTTGAAAGGTCTCATGGAGAATACCTGCTGTGGAAACCTCTCGACCGGAGGCAGAATTTGTAATTTTTCAAAAGATGTGTTTCCTGGATCGACATTGGATTTCCTGTGTTTATTTGTAGCAGGTGTCATGCTGTCCATGACACTTACTGCCCTTCTCCAATAAAAGGTTTCAAATTGGGAGTGTTCTTAATACCTCAGAAAAAGGCCTGGATAAGTTACACCTGTAGCAGACCCTTTACATTCAAACTCACAATTATAATCATTAACAGGCGAATGGCAGTGCAAAAGACTGCGTGTCATTATGTACTGCAGTGGACTGAAGTCCTTTCTTTCAATGCCCGTTAGCCAGGTGGCGCATTCACTATTTCAGAAAACAACCCCAGCATTACAAACATAACATTCTCCAAATTGAGTAAAAGAACGCAGAGTAACCAAGTGGGTTCCAGCCCCTGCAGGTGAACCCAAGACTAACCACTCTGTAATAATGGACATCTGCCACCCGCTAACTACCTTAGAACATCAAATGGTAGCGGTACAGTATCTTATATGACTACAGTGGTACTCCTGCTGTTCAAGAATTGGTGCATATTCATCAGTCTGATTTCTTGAAGGTGCTGTAACATGTCTGCCTTAGCCGTTACTGCCTCCGAAGAAAGCTTCATCCTCATTCGTGATCTTAATCACTGCCACAGAGGTTTTCTTTTCACTGCCACATCTATACCTACAGTATCTCCACTTGATTGTGTCCTCAGCAGGCACTAGAAACATTCTTTTTCCAATGAAAGATTATTGAGAAAAAGCACTCACACTGATGTGATCTTCGGTGAGTGAATATAGTAACCTGCCTGAATTCTGTTCTTCCTTGCAAGGTAGTGGCTGTCAAGGACCAAAACAACTACATCTTATGACCTCAAAAAAAAAAAAAAAAAAAAAGAGAAGAAAAAGAAAAATCAACGTCCCTTTTTGCTATGGTGATAGTCATCTGTTCTGCTTTGGGGATGGCGGTGGGGTGGGATCCAGGACCTGTTTTGCCAGGGAGGGCAGGTCTTCTTTGAGTTCTTGAATGCAGGATTTGAAGATTGACCTTATTATACTAATTTCTGCTTTATTATCTGCAAGTAATTGTGGGTAATATCTAAATGATCATCAGCTTCTGCCGCTTGTCTGGGTATGCTGCAGTAAATTCTAGAACTCCTTTTCATTCTTGGAAAACTTAACTGACAATTAGGTATTTGACTAACTCCTAATGGCTGCCATTTTCACCCATCATTACCCTATTATTGGCTCCGGATTCTCGCCTAGGCACAAATGAAGCAAACGCATCTCCTGTCCATAGCCGGTGTTGCAGCCACTGAAGCCAGTTGCTAAATTTCACAGTGGCTTTAACAAGCTGAGGTCAGCATCACTAGAGCCTGTTCACATGGGGTCAGCAGCAGAGTACTCCTCCCCTTCGAATTAGCGCTGCTCCTATAGTAAAGACTGCGTTCTCACCTCCACGCACAATCAGTACACACTGGAACACATGCAAGCAACCAGCTTGTGCGCCTCACTATATATGCCACAGCTTGTGGTTGCAGGATGGGAGTTCACTCCTCACTTGGCTGTGAAGGCACTAGTCTTTAACGTACCCTTGTTTTGTTTCACTGCATTGCAGAGGATGACTTGCCATCCTCTGCAATGCAGTGGAGAGGGAACTTATCTGTGAACCTCCTCTCAGTGCTCCAGGGAGTCTCTAAGACAAGTGCTCTTTTCCTCCTTCAAGATGCATCTGGTCATATGTTGTAGGATGGCAGGTGGGGTAGCTTAGGGCATCCAGATCAGTCCAGCACAAATTTGGTTTGTGGAACCAAAAGGACAGCCACAATGTGTCTCCATGTGCTTAAAATATCCAAGTCTCACTCTCTTTATTGAATAAGAAGCTCAAAAATAATTGAAGGGGGAGGAGCCACAATGGCGACATGAGTGGACACATGTCTCATTCGCTCTTCAGCTGCAACCACTGAACTGAGAATAGTGAGGCACCTTACAGTGGGGATCACAAGCTTAGTAAGCTGTTTGGCGATCCAGGAAGAGAGACCAATCTCTGCAGAAGAAAAAGCCGTGGCCTGAAATCCGACATGGTGGCTGTGGGCAACTGATCAACCTGCTATAAGACCAACCAGGATTGTAGGACTTATGCTACCCATGGTGTAAGGAATAACGCCAGGGTGGTGAGACTGCCAAACATTGGGGTGGGGAGGTGAGGACACCTTTCCTCCACTCTCCTTATTTGAACAGCAGCTGGCTCAGACAAAAGGAGGTAGTCCTCCAGGAGGCCTCATCCTGCCCTCTACAGCGATGTGAGAGATGAGGACCTTGCAACCACGCAGTGTAGCCACAAAATAGCACCATTGGTGTGCTAGGACCAGCCAATCTTAGTTGAAGTCATTAATGATCTGTCTGAGCCCAGGACCACAGAACATATTGAGATAAGGCCGCAGTGGAGGGGCGGATTGTAGCACAGGCCATATTCCTGACTGTCACTCTGTGGGGTGTGAACAATCTTGCCTGGTTAAAACTCAGATTGTGGGAAGAAAGGGAAACAATGTTTAAAATTACATTAAGGAAAACTAAAAGCCAGAGTCCCTTGTGAGGTCACCAAACAGGGCACTCTACACTACATGTGCTCATAGTAAAGGTAGAAGGCAGAAGCAGACTTCTCAGAAAAGCCTGCTGAGCTTTCTAGCTACTCAATCCACTCACATCTCACTGGAATACCAGCACCTTCAAAGGACAACCTTATAAAACATGGCTCTGTGAAAGCAGACCTGTTGGATAGCCTAGCCATGATAAGATGATAACTTAAAGAGAACCAAAAAATAAGTCCAAGAGAGATATGCAGGCCTTGAAAGACAACTAAAGTGCTAAACTTTAAGCCTTGAGTACAGTTGTTCGTTTGTGGAAACCAGAGCGATGGACTTAAAAGCTAAGATGGAGAACCATAAATCAGTACGTTGAGGTATGGAACATGAACTTGAAAGAATGGCAACAACCTCAAAAAATGCATTAGCAAGGTGATATGAACTCAAAAATTGCTCTCCCATGGGGAAACTTTGTATTTGAGGCCTACAGGAATGGGCAGAGGCAACCAAGTTGGAAACTTTTGTAGCACGAAAGCTCACCTCTTTCCTACAAGAAGCAAGCAACCAAACCAAAGAGCATAGAGTTCATACAGATGGACCACAGAGAGCACCGCGCACAAGCTAGCTAAACTCCATCACTGCACTGTAAGGAAGAGATAATGAAAGCAACATGTAGACGAAGAGATGCCCCCTTCCAAGTGTTTTCCTGACAAGTGCTCCATGTTTCCTCAGATATGTTACAGAAACAAATCTATTGCAGTTTATCATGGATACACTTAAAACTGATGACATCAAGTATAAGTGGGTGCTTATTTTTTTAAACTGTATTTGAGAAAGATAATAAAATGCACCACTTCACAAACTGAGGATGCTGCAACATACTTGGGACTGAACCTACTGGATACATCAGCTCGAGCCACACCCCCTGTTGAGTCCATGCCAAATTACTTCATCCACCCTGAAGCAATAGCGGAGCAAAATCTGAACACAATGATGCATAGAAACACAAAAAAGTGAGAAAACAGTGAAATAACTGGTCCTCTAGCTAACGTTTCCTGAATAAAAAGCCTTTTGGCACATTCTATAGGAAACATTGGGGTGAATATTAAAAAGAAGGGACTAGAAATTGGAGCCCAATTATTTTGAGGTTTGGTCTCGATACACCCAGATATGGAACGCCAATGTAACTAGAGGGACTGTGCGGTCTGTGCCCATTTGTTGGTCTGATACAGAGCCCTCTTTACAGTAGAACCTTTAAGGCAAGATGGAACTGTTAAGACTAGGTGGCATTGGGGCACTTGGGTGATAGTCACAACCTTCTATCAAGGTGTCTATACGAACGAAGTGGGATTTGATACAACACTTCACCTTGTGGGGGACCGGAAACTCGTTTCCATCTCTATCCCAGAAAGACACCATTTGTCAGTAATAGTTGACATAATGGACCTAACCACATTGAGATCGCAGTCTGGTTTTAATAATGCACAATAAGTTACAGGATCCCGCTACACACGTCAGCATAACATGATGATTTGCAATGCTTAACCTTTAGCAGACGCCATACAATATTCCTCTACATTTATTAGCAGTAACCCTATTTACACCCATTACAATACAGACCCACCCAGGCTTTATAATGGCAGTGATTAAGGGCCTGATTTAGATGTCGTCAGTAATGATCCCGCCATCAGTTTTCCAACAGAAAAACCCGCTTGCCGCCATGACAGTACGTCTGCCATATTTAGATATTGGCAGTCCCATGGACTTTACCCCGCCCAAGTCACGCTGACTCTACCAAGGAATCACATCTGCCACCACGGGGCCATAGGAAAGAGTGTCTGACAGCAAGACTTCCACCACACTTACCTCTGGGCAGATTTGGACGTGCCATACTGCTTAGCAAAAAGTGGCGGTCTGACCTCCACTTCTGACTTGGCAGAGTGGAGGGGAGAGAGTTGGGGAAGTGAAAACTCACCTTTTCTTCTAATTCGACTTCTGTTTCTGGATAGACATGACTGGACAGGACCCTCTGCCACTGCTGCCATGGGACCCTAGAGAAAACACAATCCCTCCACCCCCACTTCACCCCTCCTCCACCCACTGCCCCTCCACCCCTGTTTGCAGGACACGAAAGTCGGCAACCCACACTGGCTGTGTAAGTTGGGGAGTCACTGCACATAGGCACAGGACTACTGCAGATATGTGCATGTCACAGTAATAAAAAAAAAAAATATTGTGACAAGCATATGTCGGGCACATGAGTGGGCCACAGGGTGAGGACACGCTGGTACACAAAACATATCAAACACATACACAACTGTCATTATTATTGTCCGTGTTCTTTGCCAAATGAATGCTGACACCACAATGACGGTACATTCACACTTGTCAACTGTGCTGATGTCTGCACATTGCAAGGGGACATACACCTGTTATGTTGTGCTTGGGTTGTGTGTGCGAGTCAGTACGTGTTTATGTGTGTGCAATGTGACTTGTTGGGTAAGGTGGAGGGAGGTGAAGTGGGTGATGTGGTTGTGTCACTAGGTGTGCCACCTGCACATGGCGTGGATATTATTGTATATTTTGTGTTGCTGCATGCAGAACTCTGGTGTATGTTGTGTGGCAGCCGCTGTTGTGCCATGTGTAGTTGTGTAGATAATTGGTTTGCTGGTTGTGTGTGGGTGCAGTGTTACTAGTGTAAGTATGCTGTGTGATGGATGTATGTGTGTTTGCGGCATGTAGGTCGTGTGTGATGCAGTGGAGACACATGTAAAGGAGAGAGAAAGAGAGAGAGAAAGAGAGAGAAAGAGAGTGTGTGTGTGTGTGTGTGTGTGTGTGTGTGTCTTTTACAGTACACCACCTGTCCAACTGTAACATCTAAATATGGCTGGCGGGAACCCGCCTGCCTGACGGGCAAGGGGGAGCACTCAGTCATGTCGGTCTTCGGCTCAGGAGCAATACATCTAAATATAGGGGGGGCAGAAGACCGTTGACTTGGTCGTCTTCTCAGGTCCGCCGCTCATGCGGCTTGGCGGTGCGACCGCCAAAATCTAAATAAGGACTTAAGTCTTTTAATGTAAAAGTCCTCAATGTCCAAATTAACACATTTTAACATGGAAATCGCTCATTAGAAACCCAAAGCCAATAATTTGCCTCCAAGAGACACACTTATCGAAACAAGAGCAACCCAACAATGGCACTTTATTCTTCAACACTCTCTAAACACAAAGGCTATCTTCACCCCCAGAGAGACCCATTATCATATAGAAGATATTATAATAGATAAGGAGGACAGATATATAATTATATGAGCAGATATGAGGGGACCCGAACCCGCCACCCCCCCAACCACCCCTCCCTTGGTTCCCCCCCTCCCCACCGCCACCCATGCACTCCCCCTCCCCCTCCAATGATCTCATCCCAAATGAAGGTCAGGGTACATTCTTGACAAATTTCCTCTCAACTGCCAGAGTTTGCTAGAGGAAAGATTAGATTGTACACCTAGGAAATCTGAACATGGCTAAGAGCAGAATTCTAAACCTATCTATCTAACTCACCTTGTGCAACTCTGGGGTCCTTTTCTAAAAAGCTTAAAACCACATTGCACGCCTTGGGACTATGATATACATGGCATGAACAATATATGATAGATCAATAATATACTTGTTTCTCTCATGTCCATAGAACATAATCAAGAATAGCATACCTCCTGGTCAGCACTATACTTGTACCACTGATAATTAAATCAGATGTCAGCCAAATCTCCATTTAAGATCATGTCCCAATATCTATTCCTTTGGATATTGGCCATAGAAAGAGGTCCACAAGAGATGGAGACTTTACCCTTCTATATTAGGTGAACGGTAATTAGACATGGAATTACTGAATGAATAGAAGAGTATTTTAACATTAGCGAGAATCAGGAGGTGTCGGCACCTATGATATGCTGATTTATTGCTTGGTGATATGCTGCAAAATAAATTCCCCCTTAGATGGTCTACAGTGCATGTAGAAGTATTGGGGTTATAAAAAAAAAATATATATATATATATATATATAGATCACACCACACATATAGGATCTGTACCGACTGAATTATCCCTCCAGCATAAATAAACTAAGCAGAAACCTGAACATGATGGATCCCTCAATTTCTATCTTGGGTGTGACGAATCAATATAATTAAAAATGTCCTTCATGGGGTTCTCTACTGCTATCGGGTGTCCCCACTCCAAGTGGAGAAGGTTTTTTGCAGTCCAACAAAGTGCAATTAACAGATTTCTGTAGAGGGTCACCCAACCTAGAGTACCCATTATATTGCTACACAGGAGTAAACACCAGGAAGGTTGGCAAAATCCCAGGCTTCAGAATATAATACATAGCAGCACAACTGAGAGTAACAACAGAATGGTCAAATGAGGAAATTATCATTCAACAGACATGCAAGAAGAGGGTGAGGATGACAAGGTCATATGGTATGTAAATCGGCTATGAAGAACACACATACTGCAAAGAAAATACTTGAACACTCCTACTAGAACAAAATTAAATATCTGGGACACCCTAACTAGAAGAAGACAGTTTACCTCCTTCCAGCCATCACACACCTCGGCCCAGCTCCACAAGACCCCTTTGATAAATGGAGTGTGTGTTGGGTGTAGGGGGTCTAATCATAAAAGACAAGTACCATAACTGGTCAATCAAATAATGTATACAATGTAAACAGGATTCAAGGCTGGAAGAAAGTGAACGGCTACACTATGCCCAGCTCAGACATTAGCTACTGCATGCGTAATTCAGACTGCGTGCTAGAAGAGAGAAAAACACTCTTTGAGAGTCTTCTCACCAGATCACCCTAGAACCGCCTTAACTCAGAGATATACACAATATTATTAGAGTCTAAAACTAATTCTAAATGGGCTTTCCAAAATAAGCAGGACAACAAATTAGACAGAGAAACTCCACAAAGAACAGGAAACAATATTGGGCAATATCAATAAAAGCACACTCTCCATGAAAACAAAATAAATCCACAAAAAGCTGCTCTATGAATGATACCAGCATCCTACTAAAGTGGATAGAATGTTCTTAACTGCTAGTTCTATGTGTTGGAAGCAATATGGGCAGAGAGGCTAAATGATTCATATTTGGTAGGAGTGCCCATGTATACAGCAATTCTGAAAAAATATTGTTGCAGTTTTGGGATTACGGCTATTGCACACACCTGATATGTTCCTGCTGGGTTTAAGTCAGCCAGACCTTAGATATATGGCCACATTTGACAGCTTTTGCAATGAAGTCTAAACCAGAATAATAAATATTAGCTTGATTTGGGGTGGGGGGAGGGGCCAGCGGGGACAATTTGGGAATGTTGCACTTGTTACCTTGTAATTTGTTTCTGAATATGTTTGAATTGGCATGGTGTTATACAAGAATACCACTGTCACACTTTGTAACTTGACGTGCCAATGTGAACATTTATAAACACTGGCTTTAAAATTAAAATTAAAAATGAGGGAAGTGCTGGCTGAGGCCCAGTAGGACCATAGATCATTTTAAAACAAAACAAAATAAAAAGAATCATTAGAGGAAAGTTAGAGCAGCAGCATTAAGCTTCTTCAAATAAAATAAATGGTTCCCACCGTTCACAGCAAAAATGTTTGTGTTGGTATAATTCTTAAGTAGTAACAGGTTAGAAATTCACACCGGCACATCAATGCATGCAGTCACGTAAAGGATTTACCCAGTTAACAAAGTTACCGTCCAACTTGGATGGATAAATGGTGCTTACACTTCAAAAGTTGAGGGGGTCTGTAGGCTATCTCCAACCAGGAATTACTGAGCTACAATGGGCAATCAGTTTGTGGTGGTAAAAAGGTTAGAAAAAAACTAAAATGCTCCGGGTGGCAAAAGTTGCTTCTCAAAGCCAATCTGGACACAAAGACACTGGATATTTTTCTCTTTTTTTACAGAATTGGCTAGCCTAGTGGGCAGTGCAACATCCCAAGGTGAAAAAACATTTAATGGCTTGGACCTGGGTTGTGGTAACTCACAATGGCTAAGCACAGAAGAGATGGAAAAGTACTTTGAGAGATGATAATCTAGAGCTTCTGCCTTTTATTGACTACTGTTTAAATGTTGCCTTTCTTTTCCAATAGATCTTCAAAAGCATTTGGATTCTTGTGCAGTACGATATCTGAATGCTGAGGAAGTGTTTTCAACTTTGGATTTTACTACACTTGCATGACTTTTCAGGAATGCCATTATATGGCCCAGTGTAAGGATATTAATGGCCCAGTGGGTGCCAGCCTCACTCTTGGGTACAACAAAGTATAGGGATTTGAGCAAGCACAATCTTAATTTTAAAGAGCTTCTTGTGCAGATATTTCTATGCTTCTGGTATTTTCACCCACACTTCCCTAGTGCCTAGACCTCAGCTTCTTGCAGGGCACTTAAACGTAGGCAGGCAGGGCATCCTGGGCAGATAGATTAAACCACTATCCATAAGGCAGACAAGGTGGTATGCAGGTTCAGTCCACATTAGATTGACATAAAAGGACTACATTTCTTCTGATGCTTGATAATCCTGAATTAGGTTTTCCAGAATCTGCTGCTACACCGATGGCACACATAGTCTGGCATTTTAGAAAGGAAGCTTTCCCAGCACCAATTCCAGCCTTTCACTATCCTAGACTGCAAAGCCTTTTGCTAACATATTAAGTCAAACTTCTGTGAGATTTGGTTTGTGGTTACTATAATGCCTCCCACTTCAAAGATGACTCAAACGTTTTTTTTCTGCAGAGGTTCTATTTTTCCCTCTTCTTTAACCTCAAAGGAAAAAATAAAATCACCTGTCCGAGCAGGATCAGTGATGAAAAAATTACCCACTGTCTTTGGGAACACCACCTTTGCCAGCCCTACTCCTCAGCACTTTGATGGGGTTTCCTTGGTTTAATATGGCATAGTATGATGGTATCAGGCACATTATCGTACAGATAGCCCTAGTCAATATGACCACATCCAAAGGACCATGGATTACCTGGGACAGTTGAACTTTACTCACTTAATAAAGTGTAGGTTAGGGACAAGATTAAAGTATGTAGGTTCTGCCACCAGAGAAAGCTTCAAATACGCTTTTGTTTTGTTTTGCTTTAGAGCGGACTGGCATGCTTGGTCGTTATCTCCAAGTGCTAGTAAACCAAATACAAAGACAACTAAGGCTCATGAACAGAAATTGGGAGGTCAACCTTAGAATTAACAATGCTTTTCAGGGGCATCTTGCCTCATGGATAGGGAGTCCTTTCTGGGGTATAATGTTTAAAAAATTGTATTGTTATGTACTAACCACAATGAAGGGCATTTATTAGGCTGCATTCAAGTACCAGTGTGGTCTGTACTGAAGTAAAGTGTTTGTCTATTTAAACAGATGCACAAGAGCTGGAGAAGAAAAGAGAGGCTTCAGAGAAGGTCAGAAACAAGATGGAGGAAAAGTAAAAGGGGAGTGTCTCGCATTAAGCACAAAAGACAATGTATTTCCATCCGTAATAAAGACCATGACACTTTTCAAAGCTAAGAAGACCACTCATACATTCCCACTCGTTTGCTCCTCAGATTTCACTGCCTTTGCACCATAGTACCTTCCATTTGCTGCTCGAATAATGCCTGCTCGCTCTCCTCCGTCGCCTCCAGTTCCCCATGCGTGCTGCGCTTGTGCGTGGCCAGTGTAGACGTCTGTCGGTAGGTCTTGCCGCAGTAGCTACAGGTGTAGGGCTTGCAGTGGGTGTGAACAACATGATGCTTGTACAGACTAGAATATTCTGTGAATCGCTTACCACAGCCAGGGATGGTGCACAGGTATGGCTTTTCTCCTGTAAATGGCACAAAAAGACTATCATGAGCTACCTCACACATTCCAACGATTTACATGTGCTGCTTAAAGTAATTTAAAATGTTTTGCATGAATGGGGATGCACCTATTGTAGTCGGGAGCCCCATTTCTATTTTTGTATAAAATACTCAGTTCCAACTATCTATTTCTGACACAGGTTAGGCATTACTCTTGTAGTCACCTATAGTTCAATGCCCTCCCGCAACACTTGAACCAAGCTGAGGTCAGGGGGTGTTTATTCTCAGTCTGCACATTCAGAACCAGTCTGGATCAGTTCCACTTTCATGTGACCTTCGCAATCGCCCTTCCAGAATCAGCCTCAGTCTACAGTGGAGCTCCTCACACCCTGCCATCTACAGGTTGGAGCATCCACAACACAGGCATAAAGAGATGTGAGCAGTCCAGCAGTCTATTAATTGACACACCAACAGAGATCAGAAAGAGACAAAAGAGTACCCTTTATATAGGACCCTTGATATCTGAACAAAAGGGAGTGCAGTCCCATCCTTCACCCCCGTGTTTCATGGAGTTGGATTTTGCGCTTCCTCAGAGCGTAAAATTGGGTATGAAACAGAATGTCCCTCAATTAGGTCTTGTCTTTTCCATAAAGAAGCTCTGGGGTGGGAAATATTTTATCATGCTGCTGGTTGTGGTGTTCAGTCTTGAGCCTAGGTAGCCCCACATTAACCTACCTGAGAAGCCTGTGACTGCTCACCATCACTACTGCTGACTAAAAGGGTTGTACGTGGCCCAGTTTGCACAGCCATAGCAGGACAGACGCTCGGACAGTAGAGGTAAATTTCTCCAGCACCCCTGGCTGTGGTCCAGTAGCTCCCCAAATGGCATCTGACAGAGTTTCATACACATTTGCAAGACAGCTAGTGGTTGGCTAAAAAGCCTGGCTTTTGTGCAGTACAGAGGATCATTATTAGGCCACCATGTCAAAAGTATAGACTCTGCTTGCAGTGGAGAACTCCATCATCAAGCTTCACAATGTTGAGAGATGAGAGATCTACAAAAATAGGTGTCCTTCATTGCTGGGCGCTACTCTACCATGGATCCTTCTATATTTTTATGAGTACATAAAATGTTTCTCAAGAGTCTGAAACCAGTGAAATACCATCCAATAGTTCAGTGGCTCTGAAACATGACTGGCATTCTAGAATAATCTATGTCCACCAACGTTTGGCATGTAATCATACACCGCCCAAGCACCCTCCACCTACACACTTTTTTTTTTTTTTTTTAAACAAGTCATTGGTCAGTTCAACCTCCTCATTGCAGCATCTCTAGCGAACAGCTAATAGATAACTGGTTTGCTGGCCTCCCCGATCAACAAAACAGCCCATCTCTAAACCCCGTCACTCCAGCTCGTCTCTGATGATGTTCCATTGCTAAAGCCCACAATCCGCGCTCCTCAGCCCTACCTCTTCCAATGGTCTTTTCTGTTCTAATACTCAACCACTCCCCCACGCCTCAAGCCTATCCAATTGTTTTGATCTTACACATTCAGCCTCAGTAACATCTGATTAATTAACTCCCCCAAAAAACAGCCTCCTATAGCCAACGATGATACATTTAAAGTGGATCAGCCCCTTTTCTTCTTTTGCCTTCCTATTCACCAACTGACAACTTGTTGGTTAGTTAACCCTCTCCTCCTTACTCCAGCCCCCAAAACCTACAATCCACACAGCTGACCTCCATTGACTAACTCTTCCCCTTTGGCTATCAGCTTCGAACAGTCTCCGATCACACTCTTGACCTCCCCCCGCCTCTACTCCACTGACAGCAGGACAACTACTTCATGCCCCAAACCTCTCACAGTATGTTCTCATAGCAAACAGGGCTTACCTGTGTGAATTCGCATGTGATTCTTGTAGTTGGTGGCACTGGAAAAGCCTCGTCCACAGCCAGGCTCCGGGCACATGTATGGTCGTTCCCCCGTGTGGGTTCGGATGTGCACTTTCCTTATATTGGAGGTAGTGAAAGAGCGTGAGCAGCCTTCAAATGGACACATGAAAGGGCGTTCACCTTCCCGGGCCCGAAACAGAAAGAGAAGCAGCATTTAAAGTTTGCACAAGGACATCGAAAGACTCTTCACACTTTACAAGAAGTGGTTATTGATTTCCCTGACCCAATGAGCCCCTAAAGCCTTCTCTCAGGATAATCAACTTCCAGGAGAACAGTCAATGCTCTTAAAAAGTGTGGTATGACTGATAACATGTAATCAGTGTCTGAGGCCACTGGTAGACTTCAGATCTGTGGGAGGCATACTTTAGTCACCTTCAGATGTATTCTGCTTTCCCTCCCCTTTCCTGTAAGCAGGCTGCAGGACATCGGGGATGAGAACGTGCATTCCATTTGTTGTGCCAAGCGGTACCACTGAGAACCTTTCTGACAACATATGTGCAGTTCAGAAAGACTCAGGCAGCACTCCCACTTTACCCAGAATGGTACAGCAAGTCCGGCGGGAGCATCTGCTTCTCTCACACAATGCTGTTCACAGAGTCGAAGGTGAGCATGCCTTTATCATCCACACCAAGAGTTCAGCAAGGAATCCTGCTGGAACCAGGCTTTTCTCCATCAGGAGGCATGGTATAAGTCAGCTCAACCTCCTCTTCTTATACCCTCCCCGACACCTGCTGAGTGTGGTGCATTGCCCTGGTGGTAAGGGTGAAGAACCCTATAACCTTTATCAGTACCCCATTGACACCAAAGTGTTTGTGTGTTCTCTAAAACTCCAAGTCACCTGTGTGGGTTCGCACATGTTTCTGTAGGTCACCTGAAGTCTTGAATGCCTTGCTGCACATATCTTCCGGGCACTTGTAAGGCTTCTCTCCTGTATGGGTTCGAACATGGCTCTTCAGTCCATATCCTGCAAGGAAAAGTATGTGTAAAGGTCATCTGATGCTTGCAGGCACCCTGATTGGGTACATAATCTGCAACATGGAGGGCATGCTTGAAGAGAACAAGATTTTTGAAGAATACAGTGAAAAGGCTGCTAAATGCTACGTCGAAATAGGTCATGCAGGATGCGTGGACAATATTTGAGCTGCTCTGAGACTGCCTCAAAGCAGTGTACGTAACCAAAAGAGGACAAGAGAAAGAAGGAAAAGGCAGAGGAGGACACAAACGATTATTTACTTTTCCAAAATCCTAGATTTATACCAGGGGTATTGTCCCTAAATTCATAAACTGTGACTACCCCCATCTAAAAGTGAGATCCCTGAAAATACTTACTTGAAAGAGACAGTCAAAACTAAAAGTGGTCTCTTTCAATTACAGTTATCACAAAAACAAATCTGGTGCCTTTTTTCTACATATAATTAATTTTGGAAATTTGTGAGTAAACATATGAAGGAAACCCTCAACGGACACCTAAAAAAAAACAACAAAAAAAACATTTCTTAAAAAAACAAAAAGAGAAGAAAACTAGTACATCAACCACTAAGGTCTATTTTGACAATCAAGAAGACATCATCAGCATACCCACAGATGATTCATGGGGTTGGACTGTGATGCCATCAATGAGATGGTTCCTTCTGTCTGCAGGAGCGCGTAAACAGTACTACCAGGAGAAGAAAAAATGGTCATCCCAGTCAAGATCCCTTTGTAGTCAATTCTCAGAAAACCTACTCATTCACATAGATACTGATGCTAGAGATACACGTAGAGCAATCTGGTATAATTTATTAATGTTGTGAGTAGTACATTACATTCTAGCACTCTAAAGAGGTCGGTCAATTCCACTCTGCACTCTGTTAAAGGCTTTTGCTGCATTCAAGGCAATCCCACACCAATGCTTTTGCTTATTTCCTTCCGCTAGTGATATAATTATGGCTAATAGGTGGCACTGGATGTCAAGTGTCAGCCCAAGATGATGCCAAACTTGCCCAGGTAGATTAGATGAGGGAACACAGAGTCGAGATGTGTCAAGAATGCAATGGGTTGATAGCTCTTGATTATCCAGTTAGTGGGTGACATTGATGATTGCCTACATGAACGTTCCATTTGGTTTTACGTGTGTTTTTAAAGTGCTTGACTAAAGAGAGAAGCTTAGGTTCTAGTTCACCTTTTAGTGAGTGATAATATTACACAGGAATACTATAGTTACTTGTTTTTTTGTTTTTATTCAAAGCTAATATACTGTGGGTTATTTCCAGCTCAATTATATCAGCTCCCTCGTGGGGCAGATTGTGATGAGGGAAGCTCATGGGGGACGAAGGCAAGGTAGGAGTGAAGTTGTGACTTTTTAAGCATCTTCTCCCTCAGACATAGTCCCTGAATACCTAAGATATTCAAATTGTTGATTATAACATCTTATTTTTAGCCCTTGATTGAAGGGCTTTTGGATTTCTCCTTCCTTGCTTTGAGGTAATTATCTAGAAACGTAATTCTTTTTTCTATGGTATTTTACCTTGATTTAAAAAAAATTTAAACAAGCATTTGCAATGCAATTGGTCTCACGTTTGCTTGAGTTAAAGCTATTAGCGTTGTAAACTCCTAACCGGACGTTTCTTGCCACATAAACTGAAAAGTAAAACAGTTTCACATAAGAGAGCCGACGGCCGCCATGAGTGCAAAGCAAACACACAAAAGGAAACAGAAGTTCTCTTGCAGTGAAGGCAAAAGTTAAATTATCCATATGACCGGCAAAAGTGCAAATATCCATGTAACAGGGTCAATGCCATGCAAAGTGCTCTACTACTGCCCAGCGAGATCGCGCTGCCTACAAAATAAAGAGAAAAAGTAGTGCAGAAACCATATGGAAAACACAGAGCCTCTTGATTTCAGTTGTTTTCTGGTGCGCTCGAGGCGGGCTAAACACCGGAAAAGGGAAGACATATGCATGCTTTCCACTAATTAAATCAAGCTAATTTTAAAAGGCAAGTCTACGAACCAACCAAACTGATGGACTTGACATGAGCGTGGTTAAAAGCCCACAAGGAAAGGAGATCACACCAGGGACAGAGTGCTTTGCACTCAACCCTAACAAAAGAAAATATTATATATATAATTATATATATATATATATATTTTTTTTTGTGGCATAGTGCTGTAGATTCACATGCTTGCCATAAGACCACCATCTAGTGTTGGGTTCGGAGTGTTACAAGTTGTTTTTGTTTGAAGAACCTTTTTGAGTCAAGGGATCGAGTGACTCCTCCTCTTGATGATACTGCACATTGGCATTGAGTCCTTTGTTAGACTGTTTTCCTGCAGGTGTGTGATGAAGGAGTCTATAGAGAGTAAAGAGATGTCCATGCAATATATTTACATATGTACAGTAGTTATATGTTAAGGTAACTACAACCGCCACAGGTGTCTGGGGAGGAGAGAGGGGGCATGGTAATCTACAGCACTACATGCCACGAACAGATGTCTACTTGGTAAGTAATATTTTCTGTTTGATGGCATGTGCGACTGTAGATACACATGCTTTGCATAAACTGTAAAGCAGGCCCGCCATATAAGCGATGGCTAGCCTGTAGGAGTTCCAGTTGACTGAAAAAGTGTTCTGCGCACTGCCTGGCCAACATGGCTTTTTGGAGTGCTAATACATCTACACAAAAGTGTTTGGTAAATTTATGTGGTGTAGACCACTCAGCAGCTTTACATATATCTGCTATCGGGATATTACCTAAAAAAGCCATAGAAGCACCTTTCTTTCTAGTGAAGTGTGCCTTGGGAGTAATAGGTAACTGCCTTTTGGCTTTGGCATAACAAGTTTGAATACATTTGACTATCCATCTGGGTGTCAGGAATCCCCAAGGTGCCTCCTGTGTTATCTGTCAGCATCCCCCGGGATTAGGGTTAAATCATACCTCTGTTCATGTTTCTAAGTAAACATAACGTGCTGTGTTACACAATTCGTTTTATCAATGCTTGTTTGCTAATGTGAGCAGGTGTAGACATGTGCTTCTAATTGGGTGTGGTGTAGACATGTGCTTCTAATTGGATGTGGTGACTCATCCACATGTGGAAACTCAACTGCTTTCCTGATTGTCTATAAATAGCAGAGTGAAGCATGCCTCCCTGCTTGGTTTTGTTTTGCTTCCTGATCTCAGCATCTGATTTGGCAGTCCAGCTCCTGCTGTCATCCTCATATTCAGGACTTTTGAGGCAATTCTCTTCTTTGTTCCTGTACCAGTTGACACCAGGCATTCCTCCAGCACTCCGGAAAAGACTGCAGCTAAGTGAATAGTATTCTCCAGGGAGTTTGTTCTTTGAGCGCCGCGCTTTCCTAGAACAGCTGGTGTATTTCAGACCTCGTATTTTGGCAGAGTGCTTATTTTGAAGAGACAAATGCATTTCTGAACAATCTACATTATTATTGTAGTTCTTGCCTAAATGTGCTTCAGGAAATCTGCTTGAGCTCAAGCACTACAAAAAGTGACAGTGCAATTTTAAAAGAGCATTTACGTGACTTTTCTTTCTCTGATAGCATAACTCTTGGATCTAAATTATGTCATTCGTGCCTGTGTTTAAGGTTTGAGGAATTTGCTTTTGAAGGGTTTTTCACGCACACAGTGAAACCAAACCAAACTGTGGCACCCTAACTGTTTAAACCCAGAGTGGACATTTGTATTTCTTAGATTGTTTTTGTTCCTTTTAGTTTAACCCTATGCATGCAGGAATGTTATACGTGATATAATTAATGCCCTTGTTTGTCCTTCTTGTACATGATAAGTGCAACCACAGTTCTAACTGTAGTGTGCAACAATGAATCGTTGGAAGCCAGCCCTAGTGTCGCAGGGCAGTATTTACTGTTAGGGTATTCAGTTTGGACTTTTGGTAATGCAGCTTTAGTAATTGTGCCAACAGTTATTATTATCCAAGAAAAGTGCTGGAGCATCCCGGTGTTCTTCTACCGCTCCCATGCCCATATCAGAAAGAGAGATTCAGTTTCAAGGAAGTTGAGTGCACTAACTCTACTATCACTCTGTCAACAACAACCTGCCCCCCCCCGAAGATGCAGGGTGCATGGCTGGACTAGCAAGATGTGGCAGTGTTTTGTCTCTTTCTCTTGGGACACCTGCTGGGGTTTCTGTGTCCACCAGGAAGTGCCAAGAGGTGTTCCAGGAGGTCGAGGGGCATACCATCGTCCCTGGAGACATCCTGCTTTTCGGGTGAGTGGCCCGTCTCGACACTGGCAATACCTTTTTTTGATATTGGGTTACCTTTATTAGGCGTTGAAAATGCTACAAAAAGTTGTTTGGATTTCCTCAACTTCTTGGTCCTGTCAATATAATACATAGGAGCCCTTTTAACATCTAGTGTGTGAAGAGCTCTCTCAGCAACCAAGTCAGTCTCTTTCTGCAACCAAGTCTGCTTGTGGGAAAAAGACTGGTAACAAGAACTACTCTGTCTGTGTTACCTGAAGAATGGTCTTCTAAGGTTAGAGCCTGGAGTTCACCTACATGTTTTAGGAAAATTATAGCTACTAAAAAGGCTACATTCCATGAAAGGAATTGTAAAGGGCATGCATGCATAGGCTCAAAAGGTGGACCCATGAGCCTCATAAGTACAACACTAAGGTTCCAGGATGCTGCTGGGGGAACCCTGGGTGGAATGACTCTTAATACCTTCCAGGAAGGATTTGATACCTGGAATTCTAAATAAAGAGACGTATTGTCTGTTTTGGAGGTAAGCTGCTATAGCTGCTAAATGAAGATGAATAAATTAGTATAAGTTTGCGTTTTGCAAATGCAGCAGATAGTAAACAATGTCTTGTATTGAGGCTTTGAGTGGGTAAATGTGTTTAGGGCGACAGTAGCATACAAAACATTTCCATTTTGCAGAATAACACTGTCTAGTTGTAGGTTTAAGTGCCTCTTTAAGAATGTCCATGCATTCTCGTGGACAATTTAAATAATGGAACACTATGACTTCAGGAGCCATATCACAAGGTTGAGCATCTTGGGATCTAGATGTCTGATCTGACCTTGACTTTGAGAAAGACGGTCCAGCCTGTTGGGGAGTTTCTCGTGAGGAACTATGGACAGATCCAAAAGTGTTGTGAACCAAGGTTGACGTGCCCATGTGGGAGCTACAAGGATCACTGTGATGTTTAACTCAGTTTGCGAGCTAGAGATGGAATGAGTGGGAGAGGCGGAAAAGCATAAGCAAATATCCCTGATCAACTCATCCATAGAGCATTGCCCTTGGACTGAGGGTGTGGTATCTGGACGCAAAGTTTTGGTATTCTGTATTTTCTGCGGTGGTGAAGAGGTCTATTTGGGGTGTTCCCCATTCTAGGGAGTACTGTTGAAGAACTTGTGGGTGGAGTTTCCATTTGTGGACTTGTTGCTGCATCCTGTTGAACTGGTCTGCAAATTGGTTGTCAGTGACTGGGAGATACTCTGCCACTAAGTGAATGTGGTGATGAATTGACCATTTCTACATTGTTTGACCAAGATGTTGCAGCTGAGATGCACATGTACCCTTACCCCCTGTTTTTGCTGATAATACAGGACTGTCATGTTGCCTGCACAGACTAGAACCACTTTGTGCTAGAGGCATGGAAGAAAAGCCTTCAGGGCTAGAAAGACTGCTTGAATTTCCAGGTAATTGATATATATAGACTGATGACTGGGATCCCATAGACCTTGTATTGTGAGGTAGTGGAGGTGAGCTTCCCAACCTGTCTGTAATGCATTTATAGAATGATTTGAGGAGAAGGGTCTAAAAAGGACTGTCCCTTGGAGAGGTTGGTGGAATTCCACCATTGTAGAGAGCAATGAGTCTGGCGGTCCAACAACACTAGATTTTCCAGATGACACTGACACCACTGAAGAGATGTACACTGCTATAGGGGTTGTATGTGCAGTCTGGCATAAGGTAAGATGGCAATACAAGACGCCATCATTCCTAATTGTAGCTTCATAGTTTTCACTGTTTAAGTATGGTCTTCCTGTAACTGGGAAATCAAGGTTTGAAAAGTTTGAATCCAAACTGGACTTGGATATGCTAACCTTAACTGCGCACTTAGCACTGCTCCTAGATAAGGCCGTATATGCAAAGGTTGGAGATTGGATTTTTGAAAGTTTGTGAATCCCAGAGTGTGAAGGAGATCCACTGTTAGCTGAAGGTGTAGATGACAGTGTTGTAACGTACAGGCTTTGATGAGCCAATTGTTCAAGTAAGGGAAGACATGAATGTGTTGACATCTGAGATATGCAGCAACTACTGCTAGGCACTTTGTGAAGGCCCAGGGAGCAGTTGTGACCTCAAAAAGATAAAACCTTGAACTGGTAATGCTTTCCTTCAATTACAGATCTTAGATATTTGTAGTGTGCTGGGTGAATGGGAATATGAAAGTAAGCATCCTTTAGATCTAACGCGGTCATAAAGTCGCCTTGCTGTAGCAGTGGAATGACATCTTGGAGGGAGACCATATGGAAATGCTCTGAAAGAATGTAGAGATTTAACTGTCTGAGATCAAGGATTGAGTGATCCGTCTTACTTTGGTATAAGGAATTATAGGGAGTATACTCCTGATCTTTGATATGACAAGGGGACTGGTTCTATGACTCCTTTGAGAAGGAGGGATTGAACTTCTTCTTTGAGATGTGTAAGGTGTTCTTGTGAGAATTTGTGAGTTCAAGGGGGAATGTTTGGTGGACTTGAAGTGAGCTCCAGACAATAACGATGTTGGATAATTGAAAGGACCCACTGGTCTGTGGTGATATCAGACCCCTGTGGATAAAGTATTTTAGTCTTCCCCCTACCGGAGAGGGGTGAGGTGGTGGAAGGTATAGCTAAGGCACTGCCAGGTACAGGAGGCAGATCCTCGGGAGGTGGATACCTTACCTCTGCCTTTGTTATTTGTGCCTCTGTATGATCCCCTAAAGGAACAGCTGTTATAAAAGTGCGAGGCTTGTTTGGTTTGGGAGATGGAAGGCTCTGTAGACAATGGTTTGAAGCCTCTCCTGAATGGTGGCAGATGCAAATTACACGTTGTGTAGTGTTCATTAGTGCCCCATTGCGGTAGCTGTCTAAGAGTCTTTTTTTAAGTTTTTCAAGTGTGGTACCTACTTGTTGTCCAAATAGGTGTTCCCTATCAAATGGCATGTTGTGTACTGCCTGCTTTACTTCTGGCTGAACACCTAAGCCAAGCATGCAAGCGTATGATGATGCTTGGGTTAATACCACATGCTGCTGTATCTGCAGCATCCATTGCACAACAAATGGAGTTGTTGGCAAGAGCCTGACCTTCTGACACTATTTCTTGTGCCCTTTTGTGATGTTCCTCTGGGAGGTACTGAAGGAGATCCTCCATTTTGTCCCAGTGGGCCCTAATGCACTGTGCTAACGGTGCTTGTGAATTGGCGATACGCCAGTGATTAGCAAACTGTGCTGCTACTGTTTTCCTGCTGCCTCTAGTTTCCTTACTTTCTTTGTCGGGGGGTCAATCTCCTGGAGTGACTATTAGCACGTTTTTGTGCAGTGCTGACCACAATAGAATCAGGAGAGATTTGAGCCCATATAAACAGAGGGTCTGTAGGTGCTGCTTTGTATTTTTTAAATCAACCCTATGGGTAATAACTCTGGACCTTATGGGTTCTTTAAAAATGTCATCAGCATGACGAAGCATGCCGGGTAGCATGGGGAGGATTGACTTTCTTTGCTTGAAGCTGTTAGGGTGTCAGAGGAAATCCTGTTTAATAGGGTCAGCGTGTAACTGGACATTGTAGAATGCCGCTGCCCTTTCTATCACCTACTGATATGATGTAGAATCTTCAAGTGGTGATGGTTGTTCAAGGTATAGATCGTGATTATTTGGTAATATGGGATCTGGTCAAAGGAGTCCAATAGATCCAGCTCATGAGGTGTGTCACCTAATTCATCGTCTTGAGGTGAAGATGAACCTGGTGGTAAAAACTCTGGCCGAATTGGAGCCTTGTCCTTGTATGCCTTTTCTTGGGAGTGGAGGAATGTCCAGGGTCTCTTCAAAGGTTAACTTCCTCTTTAATGGAACAGAGGGGGGAAGCAATGATTCTTCCTGTTATTTTTTTGAAGGTGGAGCTGGAGCTGACAAGCACCCATGACCTCTAAAATTGGCTACACTGGTGAAGGAGTGCCGGATAAATGACTAGAGCCCTCATGAGGCACAGCCTTGTGTTTTGAAATTTTCAGTACAGAAGACTTCCTCTGATGCAAAGGGGTCAGCTCCAAAGCAGATGTGGAGGCTTTCTTGGTCGGTGCCAAAGCACTCGGGTCAGCTCAATCCCGATGATGAGTTAGTCTTGGCTACCTTCAGTGCCAGGCTGGGAGGCAGGGCATCCGAAGGAGATTTTCAGATCTGACCAATGCCAGAAGGCAGTGGTGGTCCAGTGACCTCTTGGTGGGGCTTTTTCAAAGTCTTTGGGGAGTAGAGGTTATTTTACTTACAGGTTGCGTCGAAGTCAGAGGTTGACTTTCAATGTCGTACTGTCCATCTGACTCAGAGTCCTCAATGGAGAAGGCCTCCCTTTGGTATGGCTCCTCCTGCACGTGTTCTTTCCCGAAGATATCAGGTGTGTCGTCTGGAGTTTTGGATGCCATTTTCAACCAACGAGTTCTTCGGTCCCGGAGTGTTTTCTTCGAGCAAACGGAACGCCAGGCGTCACAACTCTGCTCAACTCTGTTCGACCGTGAGGGGAAATTTAGAGTGGCACTGAGTGCAAAACTGAAATGGAGTATGTTTCATTAGCCCTGCATAGTCCGACTCCATGTGGCGGAGTAGGCCAGAGATGGGCAAGGACGCCCCAAAGGGCGGTGACTGAGCTCCCAAAGCTGAAAGTTGGACCGACAAAGCACCACGAGAAAACGCAATCGAGGTACAATACCATTGCTGATAGAAAGATGGAAGAGAAGAGTTCAGAATGGACTGAGCCGAGAGAAATCAGAGCCAGAGGAACACACGTCTGAACCAGACGGTGGAGAGAAAACAATCTAATAAAGGGCTTGATGCCCATGCGCATTATCACCGAGAGGAGTCACTCGATCCCATGACTAAAAAAAGATTCTTCAAACAAAAAACAACTTGTAACACTCCGGACCCAACACTAGATGGCAGACGTACACAAAGCATATTTATCTACAGCCATACATGCAATTGAGAAAACACACACACATTATATATATATATATTGTGAGATTATATTGAATTAACTTTTTCTTTTTTTCTCTGCCTTTGAGTGCACTATTTCTCCTACTCATTTATTCTAGTGGTTTGAACTTTTTTATTTACACGTGTTTCTTGGACAAATACGAAATTTCTGTTTAGTTTTTGCAGATGTGATACATTTTTGTCTAGTGTTCTGATTGTCATTTATTCCTCTGATTTTAAATGAAACAGTTTTGATATTATTATTTAAGTTATGGAGTCTCGGACAAGACTCATGGCAAGGGATAGTGTCCTCTGCCAATGAATGACACTTATGTAATTACTGTAAACCATATTTGTATGCCAAATCTAAGTGAGAGGCATTGCTCAATGTTTTCTATTTCTCCAATTTTGTGAATCATTTTCAGTGAATAACGGCCAGAAAGAACAGTTCTCTATAACTCTGGTCACTACACCTGAATATCGGAGATCCCAAAGCAATGATTGGCACAAGTTAATTCAGAGAAAGAGGATTACATTTTATTGCACTGCCATAGATTATGCTGGAAACTGTAATAATAGTTTTAACCACCCGCCTTGCCTCACTGTATTTGCTCATATTAACTCCTTTCTTCCGAGATCTCACTCTCACCAAATCACCAGCACTCACATTCATTTCTGTGACTGCATTTCTAGCATTATAGTTGCTACGCATGCGTTTTTGACGTTGGTCAACTAGCTTCCTCATCTCAATCTCCTTTTCCTTTAAGCTCTTTGTCTCCCATTTCTCCCATGCCACTGACCAGTACGGCTGCAATTGTGTGATGGCCACTCTACCCCTGAGCAACTCAAAGGGTGTTCTGCCTGTGGTGTTGTGTGGAGTGGTGCGATATGACCATAGTCTAGTTCTAAGAGCTGCTTCAATAGGAATGTGAGACCTTAATGCCGTTTGAATAGTTTCTTTGACTAAACGATTGGCCCCGCTCAACCTGCCCATTATTTTGGGGGTGGTATAAGGATGACCGCATATGTTTTATATTATTTACTTTCAGGAACTTGGTCATTTCTTGTGACAGGAATTGCACTCTGTTGTCTGAAACCAGCTGACGTGGAAAGCCCTCCTTACAAAACACCTCCTTCAGGAATGTCGTCACCTCAGACGTGGTGGGTTGTGACACAAACTTTACTTCAATCCATTTACTAAAGTAGTCAATAATAACAATGGCATAACGCATGTTTAGGGGAAGAACATTAATTGGCCCGATAAAATCGATTCCGATTTTTATCCACGGGCCTTCGGGTAACTCAACAGATAACATTGGACAATGGTGAGCAGACATGGTTTTGTCTGCTTTAGCACATACGGAACATTGGCTGACAAATATGTCAACGTCACGATCCATGGCTGGCCACCAATATCTTTCCCTAAGTTTTTGTTTAGTTCCTGCCATTCCTACATGACCTTCATGTGCTAGGGCCACCAACCTCCCTCTCAATGACATTGGTGCAATAAGGGTTTCACCTCTGAGGAAGACCTCATCAACAATGGTAATGTCATCTTTAATTTTCCAATATGGTTGCAATGTTTCATTCAATCGCTTTTCAAGCGGCCAGCCTTCCATTATGTACTTTTTCATTTCTGTAAATACATTGTCATTTCTAGTGGCCTCCTCCCATTCTTGTTTTGTAATAGCACTATGGGGCTCTTCACTATTAAACAAACATGCAACCAGAACATCATCATCATACTCGTTTTCTTCACAATCAGTTTCACTAATACATGGTGCACGTGACAAGTAGTCAGCAGTAACATTCGCTTTGTCACCAATATGCTCTGTTCTGAATTGGTACTCTTGTAATTTACACACAAGCTTTGCTATTCTTGGAATAGGTTACTCGAACCTTTTCCATCTAGGATGCTAACTAATGGTTTGTGATCAGTACGCAAAATGAACTCTTTTCCCCAAAGAAAACTTTTAAACTTTGTAACAGCCCAGACACAGGCTAAAAGCTCACGTTCAATTACTGAATATTTTGACTCAGCTCCTCTCAGTTTTCGTGAAGCAAAACAATACTTTTTTCCTCTTTAGCCACTCTCTGGCTTAGCACCGCCCCAGTCCAACCTGACTAGCATCAGTGGTTACTATGCTCTGTAGTTTTACACTGAAAGACTGCAAGGAAGGTGCTAGCTGAAGTTCCTTTTTTATGTTTTTCATGCTTTCTTCACATGTCTCATCCCATATGAACTCTACATCCTTCTTTGTTAGCTTTCCGAAGAGGTTCCACTTTTGTAGCATAATTCTGTATGAATTTAGAGTGAAATTCACACATTCCTAAAAATGATGCAAGTTCTTCCTTGTTACTTGGGGTTGGTGAGTTTGAAATTGCAGATATTAGGGATGGCTTTGGTCGAACACCTTGTTCATCAATTAGGTGCCCAAGGTACTCTACTGTTCCTTTGAAAAATTTACATCTGTCTTTTTGTAGCGTTAGACCACTGTCTTGAATTCTCTGTAAAACTTATTTTTAAATAGACAGGTGTTCTTCCTCTGTTTTACTGTAGACTAGTATGTCATCCTGAAATGACCTTACACCTTCCATATCTGAAAAAAGTTGATTCATTACTCGTTGGAAGACCGCAGATGCCGAACACAGCCCGAAAGGTAATCTACAGAATTGGTAAGCTCCTTCAGGAGTGATGAACGCTGTGTAACTCTTTGAACCTTCCTCCAACTGAACTTGATGATAAGCTGCACTGAAATCGACTAGTGAAGAACTTTGCTTGATCCAAAGTCATCACCATCTCATTTATCAGAGGCAATGGTTGACAATCAGCTACCACGTGATTGTTGAGTTGGCGAAGGTCAATGCATAAACGGATTGAGCCATTCCTTTTCTTAGCCAGGACCACGGGCGACAACCACTCGGACGCATTGATGGGTTCTATTATTCCCTCATCACACCAATTCTTTAGAATAGCCTTGATCTCAGAGCGGGCAGACAAAGGTATGTTTCTTACACGTTGTTTCACGGGTTGCACGTCTTCCTTCAAAATTATTTTATTTTGAAATTCTTTAGGCATCCCAGTTTTCCACTGAATACTTCCTTGTATTCCTCAAGAATGTTTCCCAAACTGTCTTTTTGAATACTGAACACGTAGGATGGTTGACATGGTTTGATCAACATCCTCAGGCTCTGTTGCTCCAACCAACCAAGAATGTTGACATTGTAGTCAACCACGAACACCTTTGAGGATGTACTTTTGTCCTTGAACTTCAGATCAGCATTAAATACTCCTAGTTTTATTTTGTGACCTCCATAGGCTCCTGGAATAACCTTGCTAACCTGTAGCGGTGCTTTACATCCTAAGGTCTCATAAGTGTTCTTTGACAAGATAATAATTCTGGATCCAGTATCAACTAGCATTTCCACACTCCCCATTTACATGGATGTACATTTGGGTTCATTATGTAAGTCTTCCTTACTGATGATGGGCACAAGCAACACTAAATTCTCCATCATTTCATTGTCGTCTGAGTCTTCGTCTGTTTTATAATCTTCCACCTTGAAGACTTTCTTCACATGAGAAGACTTGCAAACTTTAAGGAAGTGTCCAACCTTTCTACATCCTTTGCAATTTTTGCTGATGGCAGGACATCCATTGCTGGATGCTAAATGGGTACTGGATCCGCAGCGATAACATGTCATCTTGTTGCTGCTTGAATTTGAACTGCTTTTCTTATTGCTTTTCCTTACTTGACTTGTAGATGATTCACTTTCCTTGCGGATCAGATTGACATCTGCTGAATGGTTATCAGGTTTGCGCAACAATTTTATTCCCTTTGCAGATCTTTCCATACTTTTAATGGTTGATACCACCTTCTCCAGGCTGGGGTTTCGATGGCACAACAGTTTTTCTTGCGCTTTAATACAAGTGGTGCGCATAGCTACCTGATCGCAGATCATCTCATCCAGGTCTCTGAATGAGCATGTTGTAGCTAACATCCTCAAGGTTGCGACATATGACTCAATTGACTCGCCTGGAGCTTGGTAACGGTAATAGAAATGATATCTTTCCATAATAACGCTCATAGTCGTATCAAAGTAGTTTTTCATTCTTGCCTTGGCTTCAGTGAACACATCCCATTCTTGATCTTCCTCCTCCTCCTCTTTCTCAACAGGAGCTATGCAATCAAACAACCTTTTTCCTTCTACCCCCAGACAGTTACATCATGGCTTGTTTTCTGGCTGGATCATACTTGGTTCCATCGATAGCCTCCAAATGTTTTTCAAAACATTTGATCCATTGTGTCCAGCTTTCTGCCAGGGGTCCTGGAACATCTAAAAAGCTACTTGGCATTGCCACTGCATTCATTATGCCAGCCATTATAATGTTAATTTTCTGGGGTTTTATTTATAATTTATAGGTAATGATCTATCAAATTGTTTAACTCCTCAAGTTTAGATTGTAAAATGCCTGTTTTAACTATAAATATCACTTTTTAGGATCTGGCTCCCTCCTGTGGCAGTTTCAGGTATAGCACATTAGTTAATTCAGGGCATGTAAAGGGTTAATCACTCACAGTTCAGCTCACAAAGTCCTCTCAGAAGCCAGAATATCAGGGTCAAGAGGTAATAACTTGCTGGCAAGAATTCAGATGCCTGAGTGGATAAGAGCTGACACACCTCGGGCTCTTCACATGACTTAAACTCGAAGAATGTACTGGATAAGCCTGTCCAGAACGGTGAACACAGCCTGCACCTCGATTTTGCTGCTTGATCCCATCCTCGTCGCCAAAATTTTCTTGTGTAATGATGAGGAGACGGAAAGTGAGGTAAACATCTTCTTTATTGATTTCCTCACATGAATGCCCCCAACCGTCCTTCTTCCCCCTTCCTCCCCCCCAACATTCCAAAACCCCCGCGCGCAGCGTCAGCCGTGCGCACAGACACATGAGGGAAGGCCGAGGGAAGAAATAAAAGACACGACACACAGGGGAAAATAACAACACCACTGTACTTCTATGGAACATCACAAAACCCTCACTCAAAATGGCGGCACCACACTGCTGAGCAGTGATCGCAGCTAACCGTTACTTTGACAGGAAACGGATTGGTCACTCTCAAACAAGATTCCCATTCTACTACTATCCGTTCCCTTTTGAGACTATGAGTTATGTGTGCAACCTGTATGATGCCAGCCGACATATCTTCTTCTGTTGAGTGCTAGACTGGTGCATTATGATCTTCTGATCTTTGAAGCCTTGCTGTACCTCACTGTCAGATAGGAACGTCCCACGGTTTCCTCTTCCCACTTATGCAACCTAATAAACAGTTAAAGATCTACGCACATTGGCCTTTTTTTCTATCCCACGTTATCAGCAATCTTTTCAGATTACATGCATGTGGTCAGAAAATGGCAGATTCCCACTCGCTGTTTGGCAGTATTACCCATTTCTTGATTGTGACTGTGAGTAGGGAAGGTGCATCTAAAGCAACCCTCTGAGCTTGCGTTCTTTAATTAAGGAGTGCTATTTAAATCAAAGTAAGCTACAGAAACATAGATTGAATTGCCTGTTGTTGATATAAAAGTATCGGAGCATTTCAGAACAATACATCCTAATCCATAGAGGCCTAACGATTCTAGGAAACTTTTCACTTCACTGGTGATTACTATAATCTAATAATGAACTGTAACAACCAATTTTGCCTGGAACTGTTACATATACTGTAAACCATAAATATATTATCATTAAGGGTCCACCTTACAGCTCTCGTCAGTTATCATATCAGATAAACTTTATCAAGTCTATCAAGTGTCTTACTGCACGTGGTAGAACACAAGTCTTACAATACTCTGAGCTCCTACAGACCACAGTTTTTCCATACACATACCACAATAGAATGGCTGAAAAGGAAAGCAAGTCAAACCTCAAATGTTCTAAAGCTGAGCCACCTCTAACCCTGATTCCCTAGTGAAAAGCAAATATGACATCAATAACACCACGGACATCATATTAAAGAGCTTAGCGGTAGTACATAAATTAGCCAAGTAGCCCACAGCTAGTACAAATTTGATGTAGAAAGAAATCTCCGCCTTTAGATTGGAAATGAAATGGATTAACAAAATTGCAGAGGCATAAGACAGGATAAGTACCCCTGAGGAGTCAAACGAAATCTGAAAAAATATCTCTTCTTTTAAAACTAAAACTGTGTTTCTTTAGAAGTAAGTATCAGAGATGTAAGATTGGAACAGAAGGGGGAATCTACATATCTTTGGAATCCCTAGAGGAGATCTGCACCATAAACAACCTAGACATATAGTACTTAGGTCCTTGAAGTACCAGCATGTAGAAAATACTCTTGAATTTATAAGGAAAAAGAACCACATTAACTGAAATGGTGACAAAGCCTACATATCCCAAGACTATTCTAAAGCTACAGTGGATATGAGGAAGGGTTTTCTAGCACTTCGCCAAACTGAAAAATAAACGTCCAATTGTCCCTTGCAGGTCATATCACTGCAGAGGTTACCACACACATCTTCACAGATTATAAGAAGTTAATAACATTTCTGGATGATAAAGTTGAATCTGAAGTGGCCATTTCACACAGAAGACCTTTAGCAAGAGTTCAAAGCATTAATTTAATTATTGTGAAACATAATTACAGTGAATATGTAGCATCTGTTTACTAACCTTGCACTTCTCTGGGTCTACGTACATTTAGGACTTCACATTTCGGCATGTCTTTCTAACTATGGAGCTGCCTTTGCACTTAGAGTCTCAAATAGATTATTCAGACTATTGCCTCTTATGCCTGATAATTATTATGTGGCCCTACTATCTAAACTAATGGTTGCAGCTAGCTTGTCATATTCTTAACTATTAACAGATCCTTCCTAAGACTTCAACAGCATAAGTAATAAATCTGTCTGTCAATTTGATCCCAAGTAGAAGAGCAGGCGTTTGGATTAATAAACAGAAGAGTAATAAGCTATGTGAAGCAAATGAAGTGGACAAAATGCTCGGGTCCTACCTGAAATTCAAACACCAAAGACATGCCATCACTTCAACTAAACACAGCAACAACTGTATACAGACAAATTCTCATAAAATTGCAAATATCTTCAAGGAAATTTATGAGAAATTGTATTCCCCTAGCAAATCGGTAAGTGACTAAGAATGTGATAAACTTCTAGATAAAATTGACTTTCATTTCCTTAATGACGAAGACAGAAATTCCACCAATAACCCTATTAAAAATGTTGAGATTCTTGACGCTATTAAGTCACTCAAGAAAGGTAAAGCACCTGAAGCCAATGGCTTCTCATCTCAATTTTATAAATCCTTTGGGAGTTTCTTAAACAATTCTTTATTATAACTTTACACTCTGTTTGCAAACTCCAGTATAGTGTGTGGTACACCAGCAGAGGTGATAAAAACAGTAATTCCTAAAGAGGGCAAGGACCCCTTTTACCTAAAAACTATATGCCAATCTCCCTAATAAACAAACTTTAAAATATCTATACTATGATATTGGCTAACAGACTGCAATGACATATCTCCAAACTAATTCATCCATCCCAATTGAGTTTCTTAACAAACATGGCCTTTCAAGCAACAACACTAGACTCTTAAGTCATATCATCTATGAAGCACAAGAGACTACAACCCTCACAACTGCTATTACATTAGATGTAAAAAATACATTGGCTAAAGTTGACTGGGCTTAGTCGTGGGCAATAGCTTTTATTTGGCTGGGAGCCATGAAAAGATAAAAACATTAGCATAAACGCAGGAAAAGGTATAATCAATCAAGCAATCAATGCGACAGTCTAACAAAAAACAAAATCATAAAGGGCACAAAATCATACATGTATCGCTTTATATCAAAACAGCCTAAAATTCAATTAAGGATCCTAAAAATATGTAGAATAAAAACAGCAGACTTTGCTCAGAGATATAAGACTAAAAGGTTGTGTGTTCTAAAAAGTCCAGCAATGTTTTTCTCTTCTTATCCTAAGTGCTTGTTGAACATAACTATTAATAGCTTGGCAAATAAACTGAAGCTGTAAAGACTGCAAACTTGAAACATGAGATCTAAGACCATTTGAACGCAGTATGGTGCATATAAATTGGTGCCTGCGTCTAAAATAAAAAGTGAGCAAGAGATTATTTTGAGCTATTGTTGAAGGGACATCAGGGTAAAGTAGAAACCAAAGTACTCTGCTGCAGAAAGGCTACCAGAAAGGGCAAAGTGCAGTCTGAAACGGGTCGGATAAAATCTGTGTTCAGGATTTTCTACCCATAGTAGATATGATTCCATCCCTTCACTGGGTCCCTATCGCTAGGAATCAACAGACCGAGTTCATGGATTGACTATTACAAAGCCTATCATGATTTCTATATTTATAATAGAGAGATTTCACCAAGCTCCTGGATTTATTATCAATTTAATTTGGTGAATAAAACAAGTTTGGAATACCTCTTAACATAAGATAACTAGGGGATAGAGTCAATATGATCTTGCCTAATGCAATATTCAAGGTCTAATCAGGAAAATCTGGTATGGGCAGAATGCCAGATATTGAGCAAAAGGAGGTGGGTGCAACCCTCACTATAGCTTCCAAGAAAAGTAACCCAAGTTCAAGGTGGACAATGAAACTGAATGCTGTAAGAGAATGCTAGCAGACTGTACAATAATTAATTATCTATAATATGTAAGTTCCCCGGTATAACCCCACACACCACCCCGGTAATTACCCAGGGAAAAACATTTACTTTTATACAGTAAAATTAAATCATTTATAGGCACTGGCCAAGTTTCCATGTGAAGATACAGGCTCTCCTAGTCAGGAGTTTATCTCATCTCAAATTTCCCTCCAAGATAATGCCAAGGTAATTAAAATACTGCACCTTGGAAATTGGGATTCCACCTAGATTAGATTTACATGAATATGCTTTAGATTTTGGACCACAGATCATAACATATGATTTTTGGTGGTTAACCCTTCATTTGAACTCCCTCATAAATCCATTAAATGAGTCAAGTATTGTCTGCATTTCATCAGAGGTGCATGCAATTAAATACGCATCATCTGCATAAAGTAAAACAGGAACTGGGCAACACTCTACCATTTGGAAGGTCCTTTCCACTTGTCGCCAGCACTGAATCAAGGGAGTTGAGATATATAAAACACAAATGTACCTAAAATACAGACCTGTCTGACTCCTCTACTGGACCTAAAAGGGCGGGGTACATTCTCCATTTAGACTATCAGACCTGTGCAGTCGTTCCCCAGTACAGACGCTTCAAGAGATTAATAAACAAATTACCAATGCCTGACTTGCCCATCTTACCTCATAGCCTGCCTCTTGCCTCTATCAACCAGGTCAATTGCGCTGGACTTATATTAATATAGTTCTGCTGAAGTTTAACCTAGGAGTAGCATGTATTAATTTCGTAATGACACAGTACTTCAAACTCAGTGCTAAGGTAAGAGTAGGAGGAATTATTTCCAACTCTTTTCCTCTGGGTACCAGACAAGGATGCACCCTCCTTCCTCATTTCTACTAGCCCTGGAACATCTTTTGAACAACATTAGATCAAATGATAATATCTAAGTCATTAGATTCAAGAACCTGATAGTTAACAGGGGCGTATGCTGACGATATATTAGTCAAGACTGAAGATGCTGCCGAGTCGATTCAAGATTCAATGAATACAATCGATGAACGCTGAAAGGTCTCTGGATATACTCTCAATGAAGACAAGTCAGAAGTGAAATTATTAAATAACCAAGGTGATATTGGGTAATTCAGGTCTCTCATGGCAACAACAGTACATAAAATGTAGGCATTGAATCCAGGAACTAAAAAAAACGAAGAAAAAAAAAAAAAAAAAAAAAAAAAAAAAAAAACCTTTGGTCAATAATTTCTTAATTATGGTTCCCCTAGTAAATAAACTGCATCAGATCCTTTACACATTTCCCTGGCAGGACAAAAATCATAGAATCTCCCTAAAGAAATGAAGATTATCATAAGAACTGCTCAGTATTAGTATGGTTAATTTAACAACCTATCAAACAACCTTTCTTTTTAAACAGGGAATTAAGGGCCTCGCAGTGATGGTCGGACCCCCGCAACTGTCATGATCCGACCGCCACATTACAAATTTGGTGGATGGACCTGCCAGGGGACAGCCGTCTCCTCCAGGATTGTGGTTCAGCGCTGCCTGGCTGATTACAAGTCAGCTTTCCACCAGCCTTCTCATGGCTGGCAGAAAGCCAGTGCCAGGGGCCACAGGGGGTACTCCACTGCAGTGTTTATTTTATATACGACAGTTGTCCTTTGTGACTTAAAAAAAAAAAAAAATGTTTTTTTAATTTTTAATCAATAAAGTATATTCTAAAAATAGGAATATTTTCCTCATCACTGCTGTAGCTTTTGTCATATCTAACTCTTGAGAAATGTAGAGTTTATGTCCACCCCATATTATTTTTTTTTTATTTGGACCTTACAGTGATAGCTGCTTGAGCGAATTTCAGAAATTAGATAACCATACCCTTTAGCTTGGAGTTCTTGCAGTACTAGTTTTTGAAGGAAGGCAGATGTTTAGATGCTCGTCTGTTGAGAGTTCTAGCATCTTTGACAGGAAAACGTGTTAAGAATAGCACTATGATGTTTCTATCTTTGCCCTCAGGGACCAAACAGTGTAACACTGCTGCTGCTTCTACTTTCGAAGTGTTTCGCAGCCTCCTGAAGGTAGTCCACTTGAAATTCTATATCGTGTACCTTCCTTGAGGGATGTTCAAGTCAATCAAGTGTTCTCATCGCAGTTCTTCGTCTTCATTTTATCCAGGTTCCTTTTGATTATGTATAGTTTGAATGAGGTGGAGGACATTATGGGATTGAATGACTTTGCTTCTGCCATGATATGTGCTAAGGATAAAAGAGGGCGAGGGCCACACTTCAGTCATTTACTACTAGACTTAAGAGTGCTAGTAAAGTATTTCAAAATTGAAGGTTTATCACTCGATATGATCAAAGACTGTAAAGCAACGGTTCATACACGTTTATGTTCTATACCCAGGGCCACTGGAATTATGAGATTTTGCGGCTGATGTGATTTTCGCATAAATATAGATTTGCAGCATTTGCATATAATCCATCATTCGTCGTATAATTGCCAGATTTTAATAAAGAAAATTGTTTCTAGATCAAACCGTTCAAAAGTTACTAAAAATGCAGTGCATGTGTTGCCTCACATTGGAAAGCTGGACTGGTCAACCTTTCTGTTGGTTAACCCTATACTTAGGTACTAATGAGGTGCAACCAATACCCAGACCGTGTTACAACGTTTAAAAATGATGAACATAATGAAGTAATACTATTACATAATGTGCAACATAATTTGGCTTTTCTTGCTGCATAATTTGGCCCTTTCCAGCTGCATAATTGCAGTGGCCCTTTCTATGCCTTCCCCCCCACAGTGAATCACTGCTGGAAATCGGGACCAAACATGAGCACTTTTTACAACTTGACTCTAAAAACATTACACAGAAATACAAAAACAAGTATTTATGAAATAAATATGCAAACTATAAAATATTTTAGTATGGAACTAGCTCACCCTCCTGGACACCACCACCATGAGCACTGTCCACTCATGAGCTCCCAAGGACCCCTGCCCACACCACATCTACAATCTTGGAAGTCACAGGATCAACCACAAACTCACCACTTTGTTCAACACCTCTCTTATCACAGCCACTTTCCCCGAAGACTGGAAACACTCCGAGGTGAAACCTCTACTCAAGAAGCCATAAGCTGACCCCAGCAAACTCAAAAACTACTGTCCCATTTCCCTGCTCCCCATCCCGACCAAAGTCCTGGAGAAAGCCATCAACAGAAAGCTCACAAGACATCTGGAACAGAACCACCTCCTTGACGGATTCCGCAACAAACATAGCACCAATACCGCCCTCATAGCTGCAACCAATGACATCCACACCCTCCTCGGCCAAAGAAAGATGGACGCACTCATCCTCCTCATCAATGGCCTTCGACACAGTATCTCTGCTCATACTGATCACAAGTCTACACCACATTGGATTCCAAGGAGATGCACTCAAATGGAGAACTCCAAAGGTCCATCTGCACCCTTTAATTTCCAAACCCAAAGACATCATCTGCACCCTCCCCCAAGGATCATCGCTCAGCCTCACCCTCTTCAACATGTGCATGACACCAATGGCCGACTTTGTCTGATCCCAGAGACTCAACATCATATCCTATGCAGACAACACCAAACTCATCCTCTCTCCAAAGACCCCACCACATCCAGACCCAAGAGAACTGTCTGAAGCTTAAATCTGACAAAACAGAATCACTCATCTTTGGCATCAACACCTCAGCTTGGAACGACTCCTGGTGGCCCACAGATCTAGGACCATCACCCACCCCTGCGGAACACACCAGAAACCTCGCCATAATCCTGTACAGTCCGTTGACCATAAGATCCCAGATCAACGCAGTTTCCTCTGCCTGCTTCTTCACCCTACGCATGCTACGAAAAATCTTCAAGTGGCTCCCCCAGGTCACAAAACGGCCATCACACAGACCCTCATCCCCAGCCGATTTGACTAGGCCAACTCTCTCCACCAACCTCCTACAAAGATTTCAGACCATCCAGAACACCGCCACCAGACTCATCCTCGACCTCTGCTGGCAAACACCCATCACCACTACCTCAGAAAACTCCACTGGCTCCCGTACAGAGATGATGTTAATTCAAGCTGTTGATTCACGCATGCAAGGCTCTACACAACAAGGGACCTGCCTCAGCTTCCACCACTCCTCAAGACTTCTACGCTCTGCATCACTCTTCCTCAGATACACACCCTGTATCCACTGCAGCAGAAGTGGTGGATACTTCTCATACCTGGTGGCCAAGACTTGGAACAATCTGCCCCTGCAACTACAGACCTCCTCCTGTCTACTCGAATTCTGAAGGGCACTGAAGACATGGCTGTTCAACTGACTGGTGCCCTAGGGCTTGGAGCACAGATTGTGCCACCCTAGAGGTCTCCCAAATGAAACGAGTCCCCCAGCCCGCCAGTGCAGACTGGGAGAGAAGTCCCACACTGCTAGCCAGACTTTGCAATTAAAGCAATGGCAAAGTCACCACTTCCCCTGTACAAGTGTTTAAGTCACCACTCCAGCAGGTCTACAGAGTACTAAAGGCAGGGTGCAACATATGACACAGGCAGGACATGTACTGTGCATGTCCTGGCAGTAAAACACCACAAACCACTGTTTTACTGTGGAAAGACAAGGTCTCCCAATTGGTGAGTAGAGGGTTACACGCTGACCTCAGCCCTGCTAACTCCTGAACGGTGCAATCAAAGTGGGCACTCCAAGGTATTAAACAACTTGTTACATTAAGCCCGACCTGTTTCTTAAGTCAAAATAAATATAACTTTTTGCCACGTGCATCTTTAGCAAAGCTGTTACTTTGCTGCCTCTAAAATGCAGGTGCCTTACCAGGCACACGTGGAACCTGCTCCACAAGACAGCCTTCTATCCTCCTGGCGAGACTTGCTAACAACTCTCAGGAAGAACAATGAGTGATTGCAGGCCGGGGAGGTACCACCTCCCTCCTGCACGAAGCCACTTGGGTGTTAGTCCCAAAAGGTAGGCTTCAAATGTGAAGTCTCCTATGAATGGCAGATGTGTAATGCAAGGAGGGAGGGTTGCTTTATGCAGAGGTATACAGGCTGGCATGGGAAGCAGAGAGCGGAAACATGTTTCCAAACAGGTTTCCTCAGAACCATGATGCCCTGAGGTAGCCACACCCCAGGGGAGGGCTAGGGAGGTCAGAAACCGAAAGAGGGGTCTCATCCTCATGGGAGTGGGCAGAAGGGTGCATCCTGGGATAGCCAGGTAGTGTTAAGCATTTGTTGTACACACACAAGCAATAAATGAGGAACACACACTCAAAGACTTACTCCAGGCCAGTAGGTTTTTATTTAGAAATTTATCTTTTCTTACTTTATTTTTAGAACCACAAGTTCAAGATTTGAAGTAAATACATAAAATGCAAGGTACTCCACACAGGTAAGTTAGGAACTTTGAATTAGAGTAATAACATATACAGTTTTTGTTAAAATGGCAATAAGCTATTTAAAAAGTTCCTGGGGGAGGTAAGTATTGGTTAGATTGTGAGGTAAGTAAAACACTTACAAGTCTCAGTTCCTGGGCATAACCAGCCCACCGTTGGGGGTTGAAGGCCACCCCAAAGTTACCACACCAGCAGCTCAGGGCCAGTCAGGAGCAGAGGTCAAAGAGGTGCCCAAAACACATAGATGCCTGTGGAGAACAGGGGTGCTCCGGTTCCAGTCTGCCAGCAGGTAAGTACCTGTGTCCTCGGGGGGGCAGATCGGGGGGTTTTGTGGAGCACTGGAGGGGGGACACAAGTAGGCACACAAAACACACCCTCAGCGGCACAGGGGAGGCCGAATGCAGTGTATAAAGCAGGCGTCGGGTTTTGTATTGGTTTCAATGGAGGGACCCCGGGGGTCACTCTAGCGGTGCAGGCAGGGCTTCTCGGGCCAGCCACCACCTGGGCTAGGCTGAGGGTTGCCTGGGGTCACTCCTGCACTGAAGTTGGGTTCCTTCTGGTCCTGGGGGCTGCGGGTGCAGTGCTGGTCCAGGCACCGGGTCCCTTGTTACAAGCAGTCGCAGTCAGGGGGAGCCTCTGGATTCTCTCTTCAGGTGTCGCTGTGGAGGCCCAGTGGGGTCGCCTTGGGCTACTTATGGGGTCACAGTCGCCGGGGAGTCCTCCCTGTGGTGTTGGTTCTCTGAATCTCAAGTCGGGGGCGTCTGGTGCAGAGTGTGAAGTCTCACGCTTCCGGGAAAGAGTGAGGTCTTTGAAGTTTGTAGAAAAGTTGCAAGTTTGTTGCTGGTTGTTGAGCAGAGCCGCTGCTCACAGGAGTTTCTTGGTCCTGGGGGTCAGGGCAGTCCTCTGAGGCTTCAGGGGTCACTGGTCCCTGTTGGATGCGTCGCTGGTTGCAGGTTTTCGAGTCAGGAGACAGGCCAGTAGGGCTGGAGCCAAAGCAGTTGTCGTCTTCCGTCGTCTCTGCAGGCTTGTAGGTCAGCAGTCCTTCTTAGTTCAGGTTGCAGGAATCTGATTTCCTGAGTTCTGGGGTGCCCCCTAAATATTAAATTTAGGGGTGTGTTTAGGTCTGGGAGGGCAGTAGCCAATAGCTACTGTCCTGGAGGGTGGCCTCTTTGTGCCTCCTCCCTGAGGGTAGGGGGGCACATCTCTAATCCTATTGGGGGAATCCTCCAAAACTAAGATGGAGGATTTCTAGAGGAAGGGGTCACCTCAGCTCAGGGCACCTTGGGGGCTGCCCTGACTGGTGGACGGCGACTCCTTGTTTTTCTAATTATCTCCTCCATCCCAACAGAGGGGGCAGTGGCCAGAGGGGCGGGCATCTCCACTAGGTGGGATGCCCTGTGGCGCTGTAACAAAAGGGGTGATCCTTTGAGGCTCACGGCCAGGTGTTACAGTTCCTGCAGGGGGAGGTGTGAAGCACCTCCACCCAGTACAGGTTTTGTTCCTGGCCACAGAGGGAGAAAGGCACTCTCCCTATTTGGCCAGCAACTCGTCTGGTTGTGGCAGGCTGGCAGAAACTGGTCAGCCCCACACTAGAAGTCGGATTGGTATTCAGGGGGCATCTCCAAGATACCCTCTGGGTGCATGTTACAATAAATTTTACACTGGCATCAGTGTGCATTTATTGTGCTGAGAAGTTTGATACCAAACTTCCCAGATTTCAGTGTAGCCATTATGGAACTGTGGAGTTTGTGTTTGACAAACTCTCAGACCATATACTCTTATGGTTACCCTGCACTTACAATGTCTAAGGTTTTGCTTAGACACTGTAGGGGCATAGTGCTCATGCACATATGCCCTCACCTGTGGTATAGTGCACCCTGCCTTAGGGCGGTAAGGCCTTCCTATGAGCGGGGAGAATTGGAAGATGGAAGTAGGTGCCCTAAATGTCTAGGAATCACAACCCATCTCCCAAGTTCAGGGCCAGCAGAACCTGACCCAGAGACAGCACCTTGAATGTAACCTGCTGAATGAACAAATTTAGAAGGTGGTGATGCAAAAGGGGTCTCAAACCGCACTCCATCTTGGAGACCAAGCAGTATTGAGAAGACATTTCTGTTTGTCTTTTTACCAGATGGCACCACCTCTTAGAGCCATTTGTTCAGCTGGGCAAGAATCTCCTTCTCCTGAATCACGTGGTCCAGGGAGTCCTCGTGGAGCCTGAATGCTGTGTTAGGAAGGGTAGGGTGTCCCTTATGGATCAACAGGACAGAATAGCAGTTCATTGTGACTGAGTCCCAATTGGTGGAAAAGTGGAAGACCATCCTCAAATCCCTCCATAGAAAGATTATGGTGTAGGGAGGAGGGGGTGAATTTGAAGCAAGAGATCCAGCAGAGGTCTGAGGGGCACTAGATAGGTTGTTGTTGCTAGCCATGATGGCCTTTTAATCCATCCCTGCCTCAAATAAAATCTGGCCAGCAACATCTGTGAAAACAACATCATCTGCTCCTACACTGATGACATGCAACTCATACTCCCTCTCAAACAAGACCCACAACACATAAAACATGTTCACTGCATCCATGACCGAAGATGTTAAATCGATGAAAGCAAACTGCCTCAAGCTCAACACCAACAAGACAGAAGTAGTGATCTTTGACAAGAACATCTTACCATGGGACACCAACAGATGGCAGGCAGAACTCTGACCCACACCCAGCACTCAGTGGGTCGGAATAATTATCAACAGCAAACTCGACAACATCACTCCCATCAACACCATCACTGCATCCCTTCCACACCCTAATGATGCTGAGGAAGAGCTTTGAATGGCTCACAAGCAACACTAGCAAACTGTCACTAACACCCTAGTCACCAACAAGTTGGACTACGGGAACACCCTCTATGCCAGGCTTACCAAGCAACTCACTAAAAGACTACAGACCATCCAGAAATCGGCAGCTAGACTCACCCTCAACCTCCCACACAGAATACGTATCACAGCACACCTCAGGGAGCACCACTGGCACCCGATATACAAGCGCACTCATCTCAAACTCCTCACACACACACATCCAAGGTGCTACACAACTTAGGCCTCACCTACCTGAATAGAACACTTTTTTTCACCAACCATCCAGGCACTTCTACAGCCCTCCAATTCGCACACATTCCACACATACACAGAACCAGATCAGAATGATTTCTTACATAATTCCTAAAGCATAGAATGGCCTCCCACTCCACATCAAAGTCTCCTCCTCTCTTCTTCAATTCCACAAGAAACGGAAGACCTGGCTTTTCTATTAACCAAACTACCATATGTAGGGCTAGGCATGCACTTCTTCTCAGGGCCAAGATATCCTTGTGGATAATAGTGCTTTTCACGAGTGCACATAAAATAACATTTGCTGAGGTGTCTGCCCTGGCAGAGAGGGTTGACTTCACTAGAACTGCTGAGCTCTGGAATGGACCATAAACTCTGTATATTGATGATAAAACTGCCTCACACACAAAGCCAGTTCCAGTGAAAAGGATGTAAATCTGCTATTCAAGAAGCTCTTCAGAAGGGATTTGACTTTTTACTGAACGAGTGGTCTTAACATCTCTAGAAAAGCCAGCAGCATGCATCTAGACATGTTGGAGTACCATGACAGCTCTTACCATAGACAACGAACTGGTACCTACAGAATCCAATTCACACTCAGAATCGGTTTTGAGTCAACCAAGCCACCACAGACCAATCTGGAAAAAGGCATGTATTTCAGTATGCTTATGACTGCCAGTTTGGCCAAATTCCTCAAAAATGAACATAGTGACCAAGTAAGCATGAGACATTCGCAGTACAGAGAGTGAGGGTACTTGAAAGTAAAATTCTTCTTGCCCATGGTGTTCAGTTGTTTTGGCTCCCTGTTTGGAGAGACTGTGGTAAAGGAGCCAAGGTTCAGCTTGAAAGATGAACCGTGAACAACCAGGTTTTCTGACAATGGGTGGGAGGACAAGAATTTTGTGTCTACCAAACAAGTTTTATGTTGTCTGTCAACTCGTGGAAGTGAGAAGGGCTTCTCTTAAACAGCTAAGGCCGGTTTCAGGAGAGCCTCCTAAAGTGGGAGCAATGGCTCTGCAATTGAAAATTGGATTACAAGGTTTTCATGACAGTGTGCACGGTATCCACATCTCGACATACCTGTCCCCCTTAGGGCAAAGGCCTGAAGTGTATAAAAAGTGATGGATGGAGTTCTTGAATAATCTCAGCCACTTGGGTCCGCATCCCAATCCATCATTATTTTACATACATTGTTACCTCGCTTTGGACCCAGTTATATGCAAATCAGTCTTGACCCTGCTCCAGTGGTAACAGTCCAGCACGAACTGCCAAGCCAGGTCCTGCCTGAACAGGCAACCCAGGAATGCTTTCATCCTTGTTATTGGCTCGTCAGCCCGGTATAGCTTAGATTCGGTGACACATTGTGCATGGGACCCACATCTGGGTACACCCATCCCACTTAGGACGATACACTCAAATATACAAATAGTGATGGGTGGAATGCTTGAATTAATCTCAGCCATTTACCAATTACTCATGGGCTGCATTCCAATCAACTTATTTTGCACACAGTGCCAGCTCAGTTTGAACCCAGCCATATGCAAATCAGTCTTTTTTTTTTTTTTTAAACAGTTTTATTTTGCATTTTGACATAAATCACATAACAGTACATTTCCGGATAAAGCAGTATGAGAGATAACCCGCACACTCACACCAAAGACCATAGTTACATGCGTAATACAACCTGTTCAATGAATAAGTAGATATATAGGAGGCTTGCCTGGTGGACACCTATGGGGTTGGCACCTTATACAAAGTTCAGGAAACCCTTATTAGTTAGTGTCTAGGAAGCCAGGGCTCTCTAGTGCCAGCTATGGTGAGCAGCCAAGACTTAACTGGGAGGAGTGTAAAGCACTTGCATTACCACAATAGTCATACAGTAACTTTTCACACATGAAAAGAACCACACAGTGTTGCAAAAACAAAGGTACTTTATTACAGGCACACTGAACTAGATACCTATAGGCAATCCACCCTTTCTGTAGGTTGCTACACACAAAATATGCATATGTAAGTACTAGGAATTAGCATAAAACATTATAAATAGCGATAAATAGCAAGGGCCCTATAGTGGGGCCACACCATATACTAAAATAGTGGAATGCAAAATGGGTCTCCCACCAGAGGATACGGAGTAGTTGGCCAAGGGATAGGAGAGTTTGGAATCCCAAGAGGTGAGTATTTAGAAGACCCCCAGCAACAGGGAGAGCAGAAGTAAGCTACCTGCTCATCCGATAGGCTAAAATGAGGACTTTGAATTGGCATAATGCAAGAACAGGACCAGGTCGGTGGAACCCAACGATGGATTCTGGATGAAGATGACCTGTAAAAGAAGGGGGACAGAGTCCAGTCCACGCAGGAGTGTCAATGTGGGGCAAGAGGCAATGCCCACTCTTCTGTGGGTAAAGATCCGGGTTGACGGTGGTGGATGAAGTCCAGATGTGGAGTGCAGGAGCTGCAGAGGAGTCCCTGAAGTCACCTGGGAGCTGTCCCTCGACAGCTGCCAGATTGCAGAAGGATCAGTGGTCAGGAGGACCACCAACAAGCACAAGCAAATGGAGCTGTTGGAGATTTGCAAAGCTGAAGAGGACCAGCATGGCCCTAGGGACTCAACCCTTAGAGGGGAGTCCGTGCTGACCCTAAGAAGACAGGACAGCCAGCAGAGCAGTCAGAGCCCCCCACAAGCAACCCACTGGCAGCAGGCACAGTAAGTCACAGGGAGTCACAGGCAGCACACCTGAATAGGAATCGTGCATCGTTGGAGCAGCATAGAGGAGACTGTCCTTGCAGGGGTAGAGTGCTGGGGGCCGGGGCTACATAGAGCCTGAAGATCCCTTGGAGCAGGAGTCAACAAGCCTTAGTTGCTGCAACAGTCACAGTACACATATATCCATCTTGGAGGAAAAGGCAAGGGCTCACTGTCTCTCAAGTTGGACAGAAGGCAGAGAGGACTCCTCAGAACCACCATCTTTATTGGAGAATCTCTGCAGGTCCAGAGGATAGCTTATCGCAGCAGCCGGACATTGTTGCCTTAGGTGCCTGCAGATCCAGGGGAGTGACTCCTTCACTCCAAAGGAGATTCCTTTTTCCTTCTTTGGTGCAGCTGAAGTCTTGCTAACCCCAGAGGATACACAGCAATGGAAATATTGCAAGTTCCTGACAGGACCTGCTGAAACAATGTTGCAAGGAGAAGTCGTCTCTGGGTTGCAGTCTTGTTTGGTTCCTGTGGAGTCCAACAGCAGTTCCCGTGCTCAGGACCAGAAGAGGTTGGGGCAGAGGAGTCCTGCACACCAAACCTGGTGAGCTATCTGCAAGGGAGTCCCTAAATAGGCTATAAAGGGGCTTGGTCACTTTGCAAGGTGACCACCTATCAGAGGGGGGTCACTGATGTCATCTGCCTAACCTAACCAGCCAGATACTTTCACGGGCCTTTGCCCATCTTGATTTCAAAATCAAGTGGCCACCTGGAGGAGCTCTGGGCACCACCCCTAGGGTGGAGGTGGGCAGGGGAGTGGTCATTCACCTTTCCTTTGTGCAGTTTCACACCACAGCAGTGACTGGGGGTCCCTGGACTGGTACAACCCGGATTCTGCAAGGAGGTCACCAAATGTGCCCTTCAAAGCAATCCAGTTGTGTGAGGAGACTCCCCAGCCTTGTAACACCTATTTCCAAGGTAGAGGAGGTTGCACCCCTCTCCAACAGAAAATCCTTTGTTCTGCCTTCCCCTGCTTGAGCTGGTCAAGCAGCAGGAGGGCAGAAACCTGTCCGAGAGGCTGCAGAAGAATGGGCTGCTTACAGACCCTGGAAGACTGGTCGGAGCAATACTGGTGGGCCTCTATGAAGCCCCCCGGAGTGCACAGAATCATGCCACCCATACTAGCATCAGTACTGGGCTAGGATTTCAACATGTTTGACATCAAACATGCCGAGGTTTGGAGTTGCCATTGTGTAGCTGGACCATAAGTAGCAACCTATGGCCAGTACATAGCTAAAATGGCTTCCCTGCACTTATGAAGTCCAGGGAACTGGAGTTTGCAGGGGCACCTCTGCTCATGAAGGGGTGCCCACTCACAAAGAGACCTGCACCCTACCATTAGGGCTGGACAGGCCTGCCATAAGGGTGACTTACAGTGACCTGGTGTGAAAGGGTGCATGCAGCTTTTCACGCAGGCTGCAAATGGCAGGCCTGCATACACATTTTGCATGGGCTCCCATGGGTGGCATAATACATGCTGCAGCCCATGGGGGACCCCTGGCATACCAATACCCTGGGTACCAAAGTATTGTAGGAGGCTGGACTGGCTTGTAGTGAGTACCAAGGGGTACTTACACCTTGCACCAGGCCCATGTATCCCTTATTAGTGTAGAGGGGTGTCTAGCAGCTTAGGCTGATAGAAAAGGTAGCTTAGCAGAGCAGCTTAGGCTGAACTAGGAGACGAGTGAAGCTCCTACAGTACCACTAGTGTCATATGCACAATATCATAAGAAAACACAATACACAGATATACTAAAAATAAAGGTACTTTATTTTTATGACAATATGCCAAAGTATCTCAGTGAGTACCCTCAGTATGAGGATAGCAAATATACACAAGATATATGTACACAATACCAAAATATGCAGTAATAGCAATAGAAAACAGTGCAAACAATGTATAGTCACAATAGAATGCAATTGGGGCACATAGGGATAGGGGCAACACAAACCATATACTCTAGAAGTGGAATGCGAACCACGAATGGACCCCAAACCTATGTGACCTTTAGAGGGACGCTGGGACTGTAAAAAAACAGTGAGGGTTAGAAAAATAGCCCACCCCAAGACCCTGAAAAGTGGGTGCAAAGTGCACCTAAGTTCCCCAAAGAGCACAGAAGTCGTGATAGGGGAATTCTGCAAGGAAGACCAACACCAGCAATGCAACAACGATGGATTCCCTGACAAGAGTACCTGTGGAACAAGGGGACCAAGTCCAAGAGTCACGATCAAGTCGGGAGTGGGCAGATGCCCAGGAAATGCCAGCTGTGGGTGCAAAGAAGCTGCCACCGGATGGTAGAAGCTGTGGATTCTGCAAGAACGACAAGGGCTAGAAACTTCCCCTTTGGAGGATGGATGTCCCACGTCGTGAAGAGTCGTGCAGAGGTGTTTCCGTGCAGAAAGACCGCAAACAAGCCTTGCTAGCTGCAAGGATCGCGGTTATGGTTTTTGGATGCTGCTGTGGCCCAGGAGGGACCAGGATGTAGCCAATTGCGTGAGGGGCCAGAGGGGGCGCCCAGCAAGACAAGGAGCCCTCTCAGAAGCAAGCAGCACCCGCAGAAGTGCCAGAACAGGCACTACGAAGTGGAGTGAACTGGAGATCACCCGAAGTCACAAAGGAGGGTCCCACGACGCCGGAGGACAACTCAGGAGGTCGTGCACTGCAGGTTAGAGTGCCGGGGACTCAGGCTTGGCTGTGCACAAAGGAAATCCTGGAAGAGTGCACAGGAGCCAGAGTAGCTGCAAAACACACGGTTCCCAGCAATGCAGTCTAGCGTGGGGAGGCAAGGACTTACCTCCACCAAACTTGGACTGAAGAGTCAATGGACTGTGGGAGTCACTTGGACAGAGTTGCTGAGTTCAAAGGACCTCGCTCGTCGTGCTGAGAGGAGACCCAGAGGACCGGTGATGCAGTTCTTTGGTGCCTGCGGTTGCAGGGGGGAGATTCCGTCGACCCACGGGAGATTTCTTCAGAGCGTCTAGTGCAGAGAGGAGGCAGACTACCCCCACAGCATGCACCACCAGGAAAACAGTCGAGAAGGCGGCAGGATCAGCGTTACAAGGTCGCAGTAGTCGTCTTTGCTACTTTGTTGCAGTTTTGCAGGCTTCCAGCGCGGTCAGCAGTCGATTCCTTGGCAGAAGGTGAAGAGAGAGATGCAGAGGAACTCGGATGAGCTCTTGCATTCGTTGTCTAAGGAATTCCCCAAAGCAGAGACCCTAAATAGCCAGAAAAGGAGGTTTGGCTACTTAGGAGATAGGCTCCTTCAGGTGTTGCTAGCCTATCCTATCAGAAGGAGTCTCCGACGTCACCTGCTGGCACTGGCCACTCAGAGCAGTCCAGTGTGCCAGCAGCACCTCTGTTTCCAAGATGGCAGAGGTCTGGAGCACACTGGAGGAGCTCTGGGCACCTCCCAGGGGAGGTACAGGTCAGGGGAGTGGTCACTCCCCTTTCCTTTGTCCAGTTTCGCGCCAGAGCAGGGCTGAGGGATCCCTGAACCGGTGCAGACTGGCTTATGCAGAGATGGGCACCATCTGTGCCCATCAAAGCATTTCCAGAGGCTGGGGGAGGCTACTCCTCCCAAGCCCTGACACCTTTTTCCAAAGGGAGAGGGTGTAACACCCTCTCTCTGAGGAAGTCCTTTGTTCTGCCTTCCTGGGCCAAGCCTGGCTGGACCCCAGGAGGGCAGAAACCTGTCTGAGGGGTTGGCAGCAGCAACAGCTGCAGTGAAACCCCAGGAAAAGTAGTTTGGCAGTACCCGGGTCTGAGCTAGAGACTCAGGGGATCATGGAATGGTCTCCCCAATGCCAGAATGGCATTGGGGTGACAATTCCATGATCTTAGACATGTTACATGGCCATGTTCGGAGTTACCATTGTGACGCTATACATATGTCGTGACATATGTATAGTGCACGTGTGTAATGGTGTCCCCGCACTCACAAAGTCTGGGGAATTAGCCCTGAACAATGTGGGAGCACCTTGGCTAGTGCCAGGCTGCCCACACACTAAGTAACTTAGCACCCAACCTTTACCAGGTAAAGGTTAGACATATAGGTGACTTATAAGTTACTTAAGTGCAGTGGTAAATGGCTGTGAAATAACGTGGACGTTATTTCACTCAGGCTGCAAGGGCAGGCCTGTGTAAGAATTGTCAGATCTCCCTATGGGTGGCACAAGAAATGCTGCAGCCCATATGGATCTCCTGGAACCCCAATACCCTGGGTACCTCGGTACCATATACTAGGGAATTCTAAGGGTGTTCCAGTATGCCAATGTAAATTGGTCACTAGTATGTTAGTGACAATTTGGAAAGAAATGAGAGAGCATAACCACTGAGGTTCTGAATAGCAGAGCCTCAGTGAGACTGTTAGTCATAACACAGGTAACACATACAGGGCACACTTATGAGCACTGGGGCCCTGGCTGGTAGGGTCCCAGTGACACATACAACTAAAACAACATATATACAGTGAAATATGGGGGTAACATGGCAGGCAAGATGGTACTTTCCTACACAACCCCTCCCCCCCCAAACGAAGGACAATAAGACTAGCCATGCCCTGATGAGTCTTCATTGTCTAAGTGGAAATATCTGGAGAGTCCATCTGCATTGGAGTGGGTACTCCCAGGTCTATGTTCCACTGTATAGTCCATTCCCTGTAGGGATATGGACCACCTCAACAATTTAGGAATTTCACCTTTCATTTGTTTTAGCCAAAGTAGAGGTTTGTGGTCTGTCTGAACAATGAAGTGAGTGCCAAACAGGTATGGCCTCAACTTCTTCAGTGCCCAGACCACAGCAAAGGCCTCCCTCTCTATGGCAGACCAACGCTTTTCTCTAGGGGTCAACCTCCTGCTGATAAAAGCAACAGGTTGATCCTGGCCCTCAGAATTAAGTTGTGATAAGACTGCCCCTACCCCTAATTCAGATGCATCAGTTTGGACAATGAATTTTTTGGAGTAACAGAGGCTTTTCAGGACAGGTGCAGAGCACATGGCCTGCTTCAGCTCGTCAAAAGCTTTCTGCAGTTTGCTGTCCATAATACCTTTTTAGGCATTTTCTTAGATGTGAGGTCATTAAGCGGGGCTGCAATGAAGCCATAGTTCTTTATGAACCTCCTGTAGTACCCAGTGAGGCCTAAAAAGGCTCTCACTTGAGTCTGAGTTGTAGGGGGGACCCAATCTATAATAGTTTGGATTTTCCCCTGAAGTGGTGCAATCTGTTCTCCACCTACCAGGTGTCCCAGATAAACCACTTTCCCCTGCCCTATCTGGCACTTTCCATAGGTGGACCAGGTGATCATCCCAGCTGGAGCTAAAGACAGCTATATCATCTAGATATGCTGCACTAAAAGCTTCCAGCCCTTGCAGGACTGTATTCACCAACCTTTGAAAAGTGGCAGGTGCATTTTTCAATCCAAAAGGCATTACTGTGAATTGGTAGTGCCCTCCAATGGTTGAAAATGCAGTTTTTGCTTTTGCATCCTCTGATAACTTGATCTGCCAATACCCTGCAGTCAAATCAAAGGTGCTTAGATACTTGGCAGATGCCAGTGTATCTATTAGCTCATCTGCCCTGGGTATAGGGTGAGCATCAGTTTTAGTTACCTGGTTGAGACCTCTGTAGTCAACACAAAATCTAATTTCCCTTTTACCATCTTTGGAATGAGGTTTTGGTACAAGTACCACAGGAGAGGCCCATGGACTTTCAGAGTGCTCAACCACTCCCAGTTAAAGCATTTTCTGGACCTCTTGTTTTATGCAGTCTCTGACATGGTCAGGCTGCCTATAGATCTTACTTTTGACAGGCAAGCTGTCTCCTACTGGAGATACTTCTATAGTGTGCTCACACCAAGAAGTGGTGCCTGGCACAGTAGAAAAGAGTTCACAAAACTGACCCATGAGATTTATGCAGTGTTCTTTCTGCTCAGCAGTAAGACAATCTGCCAAAACTACACCTTCCACTAGAGCATCTTGTTCTGTGGAAGAGAAGAGATCAGGGAGAGGGTCACTCTCTTCTTCCTGTCCCTCATCTGTTGCCATGAGCAGGGTGAGATCAGCCCTGTCATAGTAGGGTTTCAGGCGATTGACATGGAGCACCCTAAAGGGACTCCTGGTAGTGCCTAAGTCAACTAAGTAGGTGACTTCACCCTTTTTTTCAACAATAATGTGGGGTCCACTCCATTTGTCTTGGAGTGCTCTTGGGGCCACAGGCTCCAAGACCCACACTTTCTGCCCTGGTTGGTACTGAACCAAAACAGCCTTCTGGTCATGCCATTGCTTTTGGAGCTCTTGGCTGGCCTGAAGGTTTTTACTGGCCTTTTTCATGTACTCAGCCATTCTAGATCTTAGGCCAAGTTCATAGTCCACTATGTCTTGCTTAGGAGCTTTTAAAGGTTGTTCCCAACCCTCCTTCACAAGTGTTAGAGGACCTCTTACAGGGTGTCCAAATAGGAGTTCAAAGGGGCTGAAGCCCACTCCTTTTTGGGGTACCTCCCTGTAAGCAAAAAGGAGGCAAGGTAACAGGATATCCCATCTCCTGCGGAGTTTTTCAGAAAGTCCCATTATCATTCCTTTGAGAGTTTTAGTAAACCTCTCAACCAGTCCATTTGTTTGTGGATGATAGGGTGTGGTGAACTTGTATGTAACACCACATGGCCTTTAAGTAAGCAGACATGAAATTGCTTCCCCTGTCTGATACCACTTCTTTTGGGAAGCCCACCCTGGAAAAGATTCCCAGGAGGGCCTTTGCCACTGCAGGAGCTGTAGTGGTCCTTAGAGGAATTGCTTCAGGATATCTGGTGGCATGGTCCACTACCACCAACATAAACCTATTGCCTGAAGCAGTAGGAGGGTCAAGGGGGCCAACTATGTCAACCCCTACCCTTTCAAAGGGAACCCCAATCACAGGCAGTGGAATAAGGGGTGCCTTTGGAGTGCCACCTGTCTTGCAACTGGCTTGACAGGTTTCACAGGACTTACAAAATTCCTTTGTGTCCTCTGACATTCTTGGCCAATGAAACAAGGGGACAAGCCTGTCCCAAGTTTTCATTTGCCCCAAATGTCCAGCTAAGGGAATGTCGTGGGCTAGAGTTAGGAGGAACTTTCTGTATTCCTGAGGAATCACCAATCTCCTGGCAGCTCCAGGTTTTGGATCCCTTGCTTCAGTATACAAAAGGTTGTCCTCCCAGTAAACTCTGTGAGAGTCACTTACATCCCCATTTGCTTGTTTGACAGCTTGCTGCCTTAGACCCTCTAGTGTGGGACAGGTATGCTGTGCCACACTCAGCTCCTCCCTGGCAGGCCCCCCTTCACCCAAAAGCTCAGCAGTGTCTGCTTCCAGCTCCTCTAGTGTAGGTTCTGCACAGGGTGGAAATACTTCTTCCTCAGAAGTAGAATCCACTGTAGAAGGAGGGATAGTAGGTAGTGTTTTACCTTTACTAACCCTAGCTTTAGGGAGCACTTGGTCCATTCTTCCAGGATCCAAGTCACCCTGTCCTTTTTGCTTTTTGGCCTGAGCCCTTGTCAAAGCAAAAATATGCCCTGGAATGCCCAGCATTGCTGCATGAGCCTCCAACTCCACTTCTGCCCAAGCTGATGTCTCTAAACCGTTCCCTAGTAGACAGTCTACAGGTAAATCTGAGGCAACCACAACTTTCTTTGTACCAGTAACCCCCCCAGTTGAGATTTACAACAGCCATGGGGTGGCTAAGAGTGTTGTTATGAGCATCAGTCACTTGGTACTGGTGACCAAGTAGGTGTTTTTCAGGGTGGACCAGTTTCTCTATTACCATTGTAACACTGGCACCTGTGTCCCTGTAGGCCTGAACCTCAACACCATTTATTAGGGGAAGTTGCTTGCACTTATCCATATTAAGGGGACAAGCAACCAAGGTGGCCAAATCAATGGCTCCCTCAGAGACTAACACAGCCTCTGTAGACTCCCTAACAAGACCAACCCCAACTAAATTACCAAAAGTGAGTCCAGCTACTCCCTTGGATTGGCTATTAGTAGGTTTGCTCCCACCACCACTGCTATTACTAGGGGCACTAGGTGTAGCAGCAGGGGTTGTAGTGGTAGGAGGCTTGGTGCTTTTCTTTGGGCAACTGGGATCAGTTGTCCAATGGCCTTTTATTTTACATAAATAGCACCATGGTTTCTTTTCTTTGTTTTGATTTGAAGAGGATTTGGGCCCACCACCCCCACCAGGGTGTTTTTGTGGGCCTGATGAAGACTAATTTTTAGATTTGTCCCCACCCTTGTCAGAAGACTTACCATCCTTCTTCTTGCCATCCTTGTCAACACCCAATATGAACTTTTCTGTTCACCCTTGTTCTGACCCATTTGTCTGCCTTCTTTCCCAATTCTTGGGGAGAGGTCAGATCAGAGTCTACCAGGTACTGGTGTAACAAACCAGACAAACTATTATTAAGAATATGCTCTCTCAGGATTAAGTTATACAGGCTTTCATAGTCAGAAACTTTACTGCCATGTAACCACCCCTCCAAGGCCTTCACTGAATGGTCAACAAAGTCTACCCAGTCTTGTGAAGACTCCTTTTTGGTTTCTTTGAACTTCATCCTGTACTGTTCAGTGGTTAAGCCATAACCATCTAGGAGTGCATTCTTAAGAACTGTAAAATTATTGGCATCACTTTCCTTAACAGTAAGGAGCCTATCCCTACCCTTTCCACTGAAAGATAGCCATAGGATAGCAGCCCACTGCCTTTGAGGGACCTCCTGTACAACACAGGCCCTCTCAAGTGCAGCAAACTACTTGTTAATGTCATCCCCCTCCTTGTAAGGGGGAACTATCTTGTGCAGATTCCTAGAATCATGCTCTTTTGCAGGATAACTATTTGGAATACTGCTGCTGCCACCATGGGGTCCTAACCCCAACCTCTGTCTTTCTTTTTCTAAATCAAAGGCTTGCCTATCTAAATCCAGCTGTTGCTTCTTGAGCTTCAGCCTGGATTCTTCCACTCTCAATCTATTGAGCTCCCTTTCTAACACTCTGTCATCAGAGTGGGTGGGTTGGGCATGCCTTGACACAGAAGAATGGTGAGAATGAACAGAGGGAGACCTTTCCCTAACCGATGGCACTCTAACATTCTGGCCTACAGAAGTAACACTCCTACTATGATGAGAAGTAACACTCTTACTGTGATGTGAATTCACATCAGTACCAGCTATGCTAGGTGGCCTGCTAAGGGTCAGGTTGGGAAGGTTCCCTTCCAAATCTTTCACTGGGGGTTCCCCAGAATCAGAGTGGGAACCATCAGCTAATTTCTCACCAGAAGTGCCAACTAAGGTCTTATCTTGTTCAATGAGCATATTAACTAACAGTTGTCTTGAGGGATTCTTCCCTACCCCTAAACCTATATCTATGCAGAGACTCCTTGCTTCCTTCCAGCTAAGGTTGTCATAAGCTATGCTGGCCAGATCAAGAGTTTGGCCTGTACCAGACATGATAGACAAGAGTTTAAGGGACAGAAAAAGAAAGAAAAAGTTTCAGAACTTTTTAAAGAACAGAAAAAAACTTTTTAAACTTTAAGAACTTTTTGAAAGTTTTAGAGGTACTTTTCAGCACTTAGTAAAGAAGTGATAGGAGAAAAGCAAAACGTTTTGGTTAGGTGAACATACACTGAACTTGTTTTGTATATTTTTCTCTTATGAAAAGTACAAAATGACAAAGTGGTAAGCAGTTGCAAGTACTTATCCCACCGCTGCACAACCAATGTAGGAGGCTGGACTGGCTTGTAGTGAGTACCAAGGGGTACTTACACCTTGCACCAGGCCCAGGTATCCCTTATTAGTGTAGAGGGGTGTCTAACAGCTTAGGCTGATAGAAAAGGTAGCTTAGCAGAGCAGCTTAGGCTGAACTAGGAGACGAGTGAAGCTCCTACAGTACCACTAGTGACATATGCACAATATCATAAGAAAACACAATACACAGAGATACTAAAAATAAAGGTACTTTATGACAATATGCCAAAGTATCTCAGTGAGTACCCTCAGTATGAGGATAGCAAATATACACAAGATATATGTACACAATACCAAAATATGCAGTAATAGCAATAGAAAACAGTGCAAACAATGTATAGTCACAATAGAATGCAATGGGGGCACATAGGGATAGGGGCAACACAAACCATATACTCTAGAAGTGGAATGCGAACCACGAATGGACCCCAAACCTATGTGACCTTGTAGAGGGTCGCTGGGACTGTAAGAAAACAGTGAGGGTTAGAAAAATAGCCCACCCCAAGACCCTGAAAAGTGGGTGCAAAGTGCACCTAAGTTCCCCAAAGAGCACAGAAGTTGTGATAGGGGAATTCTGCAAGGAAGACCAACACCAGCAATGCAACAACGATGGATTCCCTGACGAGAGTACCTGTGGAACAAGGGGACCAAGTCCAAGAGTCACGATCAAGTCGGGAGTGGGCAGATGCCCAGGAAATGCCAGCTGTGGGTGCAAAGAAGCTGCCAACGGATGGTAGAAGCTGTGGATTCTGCAAGAACGACAAGGGCTAGAAACTTCCCCTTTGGAGGATGGATGTCCCACGTCGTGAAGAGTCGTGCAGAGGTGTTTCCGTGCAAAAAGACCGCAAACAAGCCTTGCTAGCTGCAAGGGTCGCGGTTAGGGTTTTTGGATGCTGCTGTGGCCCAGGATGGACCAGGATGTTGCCAATTGCATGAGGGGACAGAGGGGGCGGCCAGCAAGACAAGGAGCCCTCTCAGAAGCAAGCAGCACCCGCAGAAGTGCCGGAACAGGCACTACGAAGTGGAGTGAACCGGAACTCACCCGAAGTCACAAAGGAGGGTCCCACGACGCAGGAGGACAACTCAGGAGGTCGTGCACTGCAGGTTAGAGTGCCGGGGACCCAGGCTTGGCTGTGCACAAAGGAAATCCTGGAAGAGTGCACAGGAGCCGGAGCAGCTGCAAAACAAACGGTTCCCAGCAATGCAGTCTAGCGTGGGGAGGCAAGGACTTACCTCCACCAAACTTGGACTGAAGAGTCACTGGACTGTGGGAGTCACTTGGACAGAGTTGCTGAGTTCAAGGGACCTCGCTCGTCGTGCTGAGAGGAGACCCAGAGGACCGGTGATGCAGTTCTTTGGTGCCAGCGGTTGCAGGGGGAAGATTCCATCGACCCACGGGAGATTTCTTCGGAGCTTCTAGTGCAGAGAGGAGGCAGACTACCCCCACAGCATGCACCACCAGGAAAACAGTCGAGAAGGCGGCAGGATCAGCGTTACAAGGTCGCAGTAGTGGTCTTTGCTACTTTGTTGCAGTTTTGCAGGCTTCCAGCGCGGTCAGCAGTCGATTCCTTGGCAGAAGGTGAAGAGAGAGATGCAGAGGAACTCTGAGGAGCTCTTGCATTCGTTATCTAAGGAATTCCCCCAAAGCAAAGACCCTAAATAGCCAGAAAAGGAGGTTTGGCTACTTAGGAGAGAGGATAGGCTAGCAACACCTGAAGGAGCCTATCAGAAGGAGTCTCTGATGTCACCTGCTGGCACTGGCCACTCAGAGCAGTCCAGTGTGCCAGCAGCACCTCTGTTTCCAAGATGGCAGAGGTCTGGAGCACACTGGAGGAGCTCTGGGCACCTCCCAGGGGAGGTGCAGGTCAGGGGAGTGGTCACTCCCCTTTCCTTTGTCCAGTTTCGAGCCAGAGCAGGGCTGAGGGATCCCTGAACCGGTGCAGACTGGCTTATGCAGAGATGGGCACCATCTGTGCCCATCAAAGCATTTCCAGAGGCTGGGGGAGGCTACTCCTCCCAAGCCCTGACACCTTTTTCCAAAGGGAGAGGGTGTAACACCCTCTCTCTGAGGAAGTCCTTTGTTCTGCCTTCCTGGGCCAAGCCTGGCTGGACCCCAGGAGGGCAGAAACCTGTCTAAGGGGTTGGCAGCAGCAGCAGCTGCAGTGAAACCCCGGGAAAAGTAGTTTGGCAGTACCCGGGTCTGAGCTAGAGACTCAGGGGATCATGGAATGGTCTCCCCAATGCCAGAATGGCATTGGGGTGACAATTCCATGATCTTAGACATGTTACATGGCCATGTTCGGAGTTACCATTGTGACGCTATACATATGTTGTGACATATGTATAGTGCACGCGTGTAATGGTGTCCCCGCACTCACAAAGTCTGGGGAATTTGCCCTGAAAAATGTGGGAGCACCTTGGCTAGTGCCAGGGTGCCCACACACTAAGGGCCAGATGTCGCAAACACGTGTTTGCTATGCAGAAATGCATTTTGCGAGTTGGAACCGACTCGCAAAATGCATTTCCGAGTCGCAAATAGGAAGGGGTGTTCCCTTCCTATTTGCGAGTCGCAGTGGTATGCAATTCCATAATGGAGTCGCAGTTACCATCCACTTGAAGTGGATGGTAACCCACTCGCAAATGGGAAGGGGTCCCCATGGGACCCCTTCCCCTTTGTGACTGGACCCAAGATTATTTTTTCAGGGCAGGCAGTGGTCCAAGGGACCACTACCTGCCCTGAAAAAATCCGAAACTAAAGGTTTCGTTTTTTTTTCCTAAGTGCAGCTCGTTTTCCTTTAAGGAAAACGGGCTACACTTGGAGAAAAAAAAACTGCTTTATTTAAAAGCAGTCACGGACATGGAGGTCTGCTGTTCCCAGCAGGCCTCCATCCCCGTGAGTGCCCAGAGTTGCTATGGGGGCGCAAATTGCAACCCACCTCATTAATATTAATGAGGTGGGTCTTTGCGACCCCATAGCGACTCGCAGAAGGTGTCTGAGACACGTTTCTGCATATGGATTTGCGACTCGGAAATTGCGAGTCGCTCGGAGTCGCAATTTCTGAGTCGCAAAACCTACTTTTGCTACATCTGGCCCTAAGTAACTTAGCACCCAACCTTTACCAGGTAAAGGTTAGACATATAGGTGACTTATAAGTTACTTAAGTGCAGTGGTAAATGGCTGTGAAATAACGTGGACGTTATTTCACTCAGGCTGCAAGGGCAGGCCTGTGTAAGAATTGTCAGATCTCTCTATGGGTGGCACAAGAAATGCTGCAGCCCATAGGGATCTCCTGGAACCCCAATACCCTGGGTACCTCAGTACCATATACTAGGGAATTATAAGGGTGTTCCAGTATGCCAATGTAAATTGGTGAAATTGGTCACTAGCCTGTTAGTGACAATTTGGGAAGAAAATGAGAGAGCATAACCACTGAGGTTCTGGATAGCAGAGCCTCAGTGAGACAGTTAGTCATAACACAGGTAACACATACAGGGCACACTTATGAGCACTGGGGCCCTGGCTGGCAAGGTCCCAGTGACACATACAACTAAAACAACATATATACAGTGAAATATGGGGGTAACATGCCAGGCAAGATGTTACTTTCCTACCAGTATCCTATACCAGTACTTACGGGGGTACACCAGTATGCCAAATGTGGGGTAAAGGGTACCAAGAAAACTAAATTTAGAGGAGAGAGCACAATCACTGGAGTCCTGGTTAGCAGGATCCCAGTGAAACCAGGCTAAGCACATTGCCAACAGATAAAAAGTGGGGGTAAACATACAAAAAAAAGAGGGACTTTCCTACAGTACATTAACAACAACAAAAAACAAGACCCCGTTTGTGACTTTCCCCACATGAGCCATATCCATCGAGGCGGGTGTTCAGTTTCTGATGAGCCACCCTGAGCATCAGAGGAGGACATATGTAGTTCGGATGCCCTCAGAGTCTTGGACATCGTCATGTGGAGCCCCCTCACGCAGTGTGTAAGTAGTGAAAGGACGCCATGTGACTATATTTAGCTACTCGATCACAAACAATTTCAGTTAGTTTTTCCATGGCATACAGGAACCAGATCTTCCCTCATCACATGGTCAGGGAGGGAGGTTGTGGCTGTTTCCACATTTGGGCCACACACAATTGTGCTGTTAATAGTAGGTGGGGAAAACAAGCATCCCGTGTATCTGCCCCTGTGTCTCACAGGAGGAATATAAGGGGATCAAATGGTAGTGAGAACTTCATAATGGCTTGTGTCGTGTGAAGAACTTCAACTCAGAATGTGTGGATCGCCGAACAGGACCATCAAGTGTGTAGAACACCACTTTCAACATAAATGGGAACCCCATAACATCTTTCCAAGTCTCACTGGTGTGAGGTACGAAGGTATTAACACTTATATTTTATAGGTGTTCTCTTTATAGCAAATACAGATGGAGCTTGGTAGCTCTCTGCTAAATGGCACCACGTGTTGTCGGGAATCTCTATCTCCGATTCCCTTTCCCATTGCTGTACAACGGCATGTCTTTTGGTAGGAGCTAGGTGCAGGATATATATGTAGATATAGCCACGATATGCCTATGCGACGGGTGTTATTGAGGTAAGGGGACTCAATGGGAGCATCGTCTCACTGAAGGGCTAGGCATGCTGTGGGTGGTCTACCTGTCCAGTGGGGTGCCCGACTCAACCTGTAGGTTTCCCGCCTCAGTGCAAATTTAACAATCAGATCCTCTGGTGACCGTAAGTCCCAGTCTTCCTAAAAGTCTTGCAAACCAGGTGTGTCGTAGTTGGACTCTTGCCCTGGGCAAGACAGCTGGTTTAAGGATGACAATATTTATGTTTGTATGTGACTATACCTATCCTACAACAAGTCGCAACTGTAGTCCCAACTCTTCCGGCTCACTAGCAGTACCTCACAAAAAACCCCAACAGTTAAAGGCGATTTATGGCAGCCTTTTTCACATGGACTCAAGAACATGACATCTCAGGGAGTGTTGTGGTTAAACAGAGTTTACCCCTTTCTCACAGATGCATCATGTCTCAACCAAACACCGACAATAACGAAGATGTAGTAAGGTTTCAATAGTTTTTATTCAACACAATCTGCGGTAAATTGCATGGGCTGCAATGATTAGGATAATGAACAGTGCAAGAGACAGAATTGTAAAGACAAGAGTCATGATTATAAAGACCCCCACCATCTTACAGTTACATAGAAAGGCATAGAGTATATAATATGTCCTATTTCCCTATTCTGAAAGGCCTAGCCTTCTACCTAAAGAACAGTTGGGCATGTTAAACCTAATCTGCCAATGCCATGTCCCTGAGAAGAGCCCACAACCCTTGTTACGATGTCTCTAGCTCAGACTCCGTAGGAACACGAAGTCCGGGTCAGCGTTAAGGCGACGTGCAGCATCAATAGCAGCGATGGTATCTGGTCAGAATCCCTCTGATTATCCGTTTAAATTGAGGTGTATTTATACAGATCTACTTGGGCCCCTGAAGTAGGTGGTTCCCAAACAATAGATAACACAGCATGCTTGGGACGGCAATTAATATAAACAATTCCCTCAAAGGCATGAAGAGGGAAAGTACCTAATGTGAACACGTATAGTTTGTCTTTGTCACTTGATTTGACACCTTGGCGTGGTAGCAGCGATAACATAAACTTAAACAAATGGCCTAACTATAAACAAGGCAGCCATCTTAAAAGAATGAATTAAATAAATGGGCTAAGACAGAGCAAGCTAAGTAGGTTAAAAGTCACTAGGTGACGGGAGCACGAGTCTGCAAGCCAAAGGCTAAGCTAACTCCTCCTATCCCATTAAAACAAACTCGGATTCACTACAGGTGGGCCACCCTTGTACCCTACTAAAAGAGCCAGGATTGGCCCTGCCTTAGGGAAAGTCAGGGTTGTGTGTCAAAAAGGTAAGCGGGAAGGATTAAGCTGGGAATTTCTGGTGCTGCCACACCTCCCTCCAGTATGCCAAAAGTGTAGATGTCAATGGTAGAGACTGAGGAGCCCCGGACCAAGCTGACACAGGGAGCTATAGAAGCTCCGACAAAAGGGATGAGGGAAAAGCCTGTTCTACCTAAACCCACGGTTTTCCGTTGTGGTTATAGTTCCAATCAAGGGAGGGGCATAGTTGAGCAGCTAAGATATATGTGAGGACGTCTGGGAAACCAATTCCTCCCTCCGCAATGGACCTACATAGTGATGCTTTTGCTACTCTTGGGGACTTACCTCCCCAAACAAAGTCAAGCATTTTGGTGTGAATTTGTACGCAAGTCGCTTGGGGGATGACTAGAGGGAGGGTCTGGAGAACATACAAGAAGCAGGGCATGAAGTTCATTTTCAGGCTATTAAGCCTGCCCAGCCAGGAGATCTCTAACTTACTCCAGCAGTAAAGGTACTTGAAAAGGAAAGTAAGAAGAGGAGGGATATTGCTAATACATGTGTCACTTGTGTGTGGTGAGAGTAAAATCCTCAGGTAGGTAACAGCTGATGTTTCCCACTGGAAGCCGCCTCTCTGGATGGGGTCCATAAGGCTATTCAAGGGGTCCACCACCCCCATGCCCTGCGATTTCAAAAATGTATTTTTAAACCTGACGCTTGAGAGAAGGAATCTAATTCCACCATTAGTGTCAGGATGTTGGTATCCGAGTTAGTGGTGAAACAGAGTATGTCATCAGCAAAATGAGCCAACTTATGCGCTCTATGATCATGTTGTGTAGTTCAGGGTTGGATTGAATCCTGGCCACTAAGGGTTCCATTCTGAGGGCGAGTAACTGGGGAGGGAGGTGAAACAGAGGACATTCCTTCTGTGTGCCCAGCGGTAAGCATAATGGGTGGGGAGAAGGAGGCACTGATTTTGAGTTTGGCAACAGGCTTCCAAAAATTGACATGAATAAAATCTTTTATATTGGGCCACAAGTGAATCTTATCAAGAACCCTGTAAAGGGATACCCAGTCGACCCTGTCAAACACCTTCCCTGTATCAAGAGAAAGGAAGACCATTGGTTGTTTCTGCTGTTTAGACACTACCATAAGTGCCATGGCTAGTCGTGTGTTGCTCTTTGCCTGTCGATTGCGGATGAAGCCAGACTGAGTTGGTGCGATAATAGAAGGCCAGATGTGAATTAGGCAAGCCACGAGGATTGAAGTGAACAACTTCATGTCAGTTTAACAGTGTTATGGGCCGATAAAAGGAGTATTGTGTAGCGGGTTTACCCAGCTTTAGGAGGAGAGCAATATGGGATTCCATCATGGTATCAGTAATCACTCCGGAAACCAAAAATAAATTGAACAAGTTTATCAGTGGTTCTATCAAGAGGAAGGTGGCACATTTGATAAAGCTTACAGAGTAACCATCACAGCTGGGTGCCTTTCACAAGGCAAGGTTACGAATCTCCATGCAAACCTCTTCTGGGGTGATGTCTTCTTCAAGGAGGCGCAATTCCTCAGCTCTATACGGGGGGATGTGAGGGTGTATGTAAGAAGGTGGTCATCCTGATGATTCTTGAGATGTTGGTCCTGGTAAAGAGCGGAATAGCAATGATGAAAAGCACTAATTATATAAATTGTCTCCTGTTGAAGATGGCCCTCATTGTTTGCAAATTCCATAATGTGATAATGTGTAGCGCGGATGCGCAACTTGTGGGCTAAGAGCTTATCTGTCTTACCCCTTCCTCTTTCATTAAAACATGTTCAAGTTCACCCCTAAGTAAGCGCATATCTCTCAGTGTTCTATGGGAGCCTCCCTTTCTGTGTCTAGCCTCCACCTGTTGCATCTGTGTTTCCAATTGCTGTACCTCAATGTCGTTTTCAGGAAAGTAGCATTCGATAACATCTATGACATGGTCACGATTACTGGGTAGTGAAGCAAGACTTCATTGATGACCCATGGCCTAGGGAATGGTTGCTGTGGAACAACTGGGCTTAATGTCAACCAGACTGGGGAACGGCCAGAGAGGACCCGGACATCTATTTTAGTGTCTATAAGTCTCGGGAGTGGGGACTGAGAGACTAAAATAATAATCAAGTCAGAAATATGTCTTATGGACTTTAGAGTAACACATATAGTCACCTCCTGGGGGTGATTATGTTGCCAGGCATCTATAAGGGCCAAGTAAAGAACCCCCTGGGTTAAAACTGTGGGAGTGCAAGGTTCATCCTGTCAGGGTGAGAGCGGGCAAGTCGGGAGTCTAATGTGACATTAAAATCACCCCGCTTGGACACCTCAACCTGTGCGAAGTGAGAGAGCTTCGAAAAAAAAATAAGCATCAAACTCTTCCCGGTCTCTGTTGGGCCCATATATCAAATTTGTTAATGGACTGCGTTTAAGCGGGGCATTTAAACCTTGTAGATTGAGGGAGATGACGTGTAGAGTAGTCATGGAAATATAGGTTGGAGATCCCCTCTCACGTGACAAGCGGAGTGGTCAGTGTGTGGCCCCTGTTCGTCGTACCGGATCATGATGCATGTGTGTGTCAATAACAAACAAAAACAAAATAACAACAATAATAAAGGGAGGGAGCAGGGATCTAACAGTCAACCTGGCCGCCAAGGCCTAAAAAGTCAATAGAACGGACCAATAAAGAAAGTGGGAAAAAAAAAAAAAAAACTCAGAAAAAAATAATAATAGCACATGTCTGCAGGAAGGCTCCAGCTCCTGGAAAAACTAATTCGGCCCACACTCTGTACTCACAGTCAGATTCATTAGTAGAAATCAATATTCAGCAGCAGAGAAAAAGCATACAAGCTTAGCACTGAGGGAGCAATGCATCCATGGACCCACTATCTTTGAGAAGGAGGTCACGGTCGAGTATTTTCATCCGGTGAAGGGGAACGATGGTCTCAGTCAGCTGGTCACCCCTATTTGCATGCCTTTTTCTTCGGCTTTCATGAAGGTTAGAAATGCCAGTTCCTCCCCTCCCGCCCCCAAAATCCACTGAGGCAAGGTCTCTCGACTCATGGGGAAGGTCTGCATGGGGTGGGGCAGTCTAAGAACCTTGTGAGCCTCCTGAGGTTTGTGGGCAGCAAGTCTCTTGTCCTGGAACGTGAAGCGGGAAGCCCCCGCGATATGGGACCTTGTGTTGCTGCAAGTAGTGGGTGATGACCTGAAAGTCTTTTTGGCGAGCCAGAGTGTGGGCAGAAATGTCCTCATAAAAGGAGATGTTATCCCCACAGAATACAATCGGTTCTTGCTGTTGGGTGGCTCATAGGATCTATTCCTTCTGATGAAAATAACACTTCCTGGTCGGTGCGTCGAGTGTCAGGTTCTTCTGCTGCCAGAAGTTGGTGAACACCCTGTGGGTGGAGTCAAGAAGCAGTGATGAGTCATCGGGCAGCTGGAGGAGATAAGCAAAAAGCGCTTGGACATGGGCCACAAGGGCAGTCTGTTTAATGGTGAATGCGAGGCCTCTGATGTGAGTGTTGTTGCGCCTCAAACAATTTTCAAGATCATCAATCTTGTCATGAAGTGCAACCTGCCCTCGTTCCAGCTTCTCTATGCAGACAATCCAGTCAACATTGTCAAGAGATGGTCTGCCACTGTTGCTTCCATGGCCACAAGGCGTGTGACGGTTTGCCATAAGGACAGGTCGAGTTCCATTACGGCCTGGGCAAAATCTTGCCTGAGAGATATAAGATCCCTGTGGAATTTAGAGAGGAGAAGCTCAATGTCTTCTTTAGTCGCATGAGGGTGGGTGTCCAAGCCTCCCCTTGGGCCAGAAGGTTGTGGTTGGGGACTCCCTTCCACTGAAAGGAGGGGGGGGGGGGGGGGGGGAGTCAGGTTTCTAAAGCATGTTCTGTAACGAGGAGGAGCGGGGGAGGTTTGCCTTGTTCGTCACCTTCGATACAGGTGGAGCAAAGAGGAATCAGTCCTCACAGGCCACACAATAGGGGGGGGGGGGGGGAAGGGAAGGTAAACAGGGCCACAACGTTCTCAGTCCGCTCTCTGGCCAGCGCCCCAATGCAGGCTCTCAATGCACAGAGATGTCAACTTGGGTTAGAAGTAGGCCAGAGGGGGGAAAGAGGTTCAGGGGGAAAAAAAAAAAAAATAGAAGAAGAGACTGCCTCGCCCAAAACTTCCAGGTCTTCTTCTTCCAGTCTGCTCTTGAAGCTCTGTTGGTTTGTTGAAAAACTGTAGGTACATGCAACTTTCATAAATACATTTATTTATCAATTATCTTTTTTCTACTTCTATCTACTACTTTTTAGAATAAACAATCCTACTTACTCTTTAATGTACTTGCCTTTAGCTTCTCTTCTGTACTGTTCGATATGTGAGAACTTCAGCTGATCTCTAGCTTTTTAATGAAGAACTAGTATTCATTTATCCATGTATCATTTAGATAACTAATGTCTTGTCTTGTCTACAGGTATTTGGATGACCCAACGACTGGCTGGGGAGTTGACGTCTGCTTCTGGATGAGGTGAGTTAGAAAAAAACTATTATTTTCACTATTTGAAATAAAACGGTAATAAACTCCTTCAATCGTCTTAACTAAGCGCAAGTTAACTTGACTAAAATTCAGTCAACTGGACCACGAAAGACTTGACTCAAACCCACAAATGCAATTAAGAAAACCGCTCAGTACTGGCTTTAGAAAAATAAAAAAATAAACCAGTAGAGCAACAATCGTGAATCTAAGACGCATGAGCAAGGGGAAGAAATAACTACTCCGACACTACTTCCAGAAGTCTTCATGAAAACTAATTGCACAAGTGCGAGCCCGATTAACGAACGGTGCCACTGCTCGCAGAAATGCCACTAAACACATGCATAGATGCGCAAAAGCATGTGCAATATTTAAAACTAGAAACACTACTCATATGATGTTGAGATACTGAGTCTGCGTGGAACTAAAATACTGACAGACTACTGCAGACACCACTTTCTACCACTCAAAATTGTCAAAAATCTTAACTCTGGAGTAACGCAACAAACGCCAAATAGGTCTATTCAGGGTGAGAGCTTCAGTGAAGTGCACATTTTAGAATGCGGCGCTCTCAGACATTCTATCACTAACTCCCAGAAGCTTCCAAGGAAGGTTCGACTAGAAACTAGGCCGCTAACCTTGAATTCTTTAAGAGATGCCCAACTGGGAACACTGACACTAGCTAATCAGGAGGGGCATTTCCTGACACCATATACAGCCGTGCATTCAGCGCTCTCTAAAGGGCTGGCAGACGTCGACTGTAACAGCGTTATACTATATAATGTAAAAAAGCTTCTTTCAAGTGCCCAGAGTCAGTAATGCTACTGATTTGTGACTGTAGAGAAAGGGGGTCAAATGTAGCTTGCAGTGAGTGATATGTCTTGCATATTCAGCTGTTTACATCCGCTCCCTGATCATGAGGCGTAATGGAGAGGCACCCTGTGGGAGCGGGGCCACCGGAACCATGCTTGTGCCCTTGGGCCATCCGTGCCTCCTGGGAATAAACGCTGGGCCAGAGTCCTTCTACCATTTGGGGGCGTGGGGTGGAGGGGAAACCCTAGTCAGACCCAACAAATATATGGCCCAGATGAGCAGCGCCTTTCTAGCGGGTCTGCTCTTCTGCAGGACCTGCGGATGTTGATTCAGCTGCAGGCCCACTGACTGCCAACCGCGCCTCATTTACCACTGCACCTCAGGCGCGTCGGAATGGCAGAAATCTCAGCAGCTAACTGGGGCATGGAATGAGCGTAAACAGAGAGCTGCCACACCTCTGATACTGCCCCAATGACCTGGGGCTAGGCTCCGACCCACATAGTGCCCACAGCGCAGCCCCACTATGGCTGCTGCGGCTCCACTGCCCACCCAGAGCAGGCAATTCTTGTTGAAGACCCGCAGCAGTTGGGCTACAAATGGCCCCCAGTGCTCCCAGTCTCTTTCAAAGCGGAGGGGTCCATGGGTGGGTGTCTCTTCTGCAGTGAAACGTCATTTGCGAGGGGGTTGTGGGGCCTCATGTGAAGAGCTCATGAGAGAGACGTCTTGCTTGGTCATCTCCATGGCCATGCACCCCCTGCAAATCAGTCTTGATCCTGCGCCAATGGGAACAGTACAGCCCCAACTGCCAAACCAGGTCTTCCCTGAACCGGAACACAGACCGATGTTCAGAAAGTATTGGGACCAGTTTTTACCACTCTCTGTGAGGCTTCATTAGTGGCAGCAGACACTGGCGGAATGGTAAGTGGAGTTAGGTACTGAGTAGGGAGATCTTACTAAGGCTCCCTGATGCAGTGCTAAACATGTGTTTGAAAAAAAAGGAGAGGACCAAAGGTTTTTCTTAGGAGTCGGGAGCCCTGGTGTCAAATGCAGAGGTTGCTGAATACCAGGGCAGCCTAGCCTCAATTCCACCTCATACGTTTTGCTTTCAGCATGCCACACATTCTTTCCTTTTACCACAATCTTTCAGGTTCTCTTCCTTTTATCTTCTGCCTTTTCTGCATTTCTCTGGCTAGCACTTGGTCAAAATATGATGGAAAAAAAAGAAATGCATGTCCCCAAAAATGAGTGTTAGGCCCCCCCCCCCCCCTCCCACTAATCAGGCATTGCATTGAAGCTTATGTGAAAGAAAGCCACAAACGCTGTACCAATATCCAAAGCAGGAAGGTTCGGTGTAAGAGCCTTCACACATGGTATACTGAAGATGTCTTGCTTATATTTCCACCACTGGGACATCAGACACGTTAGATGATTGAGCTTCATAAAGTAACAATGCTTCACATTTGGTAGTTCTGCTGCAGAATGAAGGCCATCTGGTTGACAGTTGTTGGCACAATCCGAAGTATCACTGACACTATCCTGAGAACAGAGCCATTAGTTAACTTACCTCTGGGGGCAGGAGACGGTGTATGGAATGGGGGTGGGGTAGATTAATTGGGGCAGAACTAGTGCACTCTTGAAGACATCCTAATCATTAATTTGGAGTAACAAAATGCTCTAACACCACTGGATGGCGGATAAACTGCTGAAAGCGGTAGTCTGGAAGACAGGTGTTATCTCATCCTCATGTTGGGATGAATCAAATGTGGCATTCTTCAATGATCCTTCAAGACATTCCTGAGGATCTGGGGGCTAATATCAATTTATCTACTCAAAATATGGACATCATGGCCTTTATATCTCAGAGCATTAAATATTTTGGATTCTTAAGAGCTTTCATCTTATGCCTTTTGCACATTCACTGATACACATTTTATTTACAACATTCAAACAATAACTGGCTTACAACACAGTACATGTGAGATGTACTTTCACAGAATAGGTGAAAGGAAACACGTTTCCCAAGAGCTGTGAGTATGTATTATCCAAAGATGCATTTTTATTCATCACCACAATAGTGTCATTATTCTAACGAAAACATGCAACTAAGAAAAATTTGTGTTCCAATATGAAGTATTATCGGGATGTCCGGATACGAAAGAAATGAGTCTTAAACATGACCGTGATGGAATTGCAGATATGTAGGCTGATTTTAGACATCTTTAAATGCATGCTGGAAAAAACTGAAAGATTACTCTCCTTAAAACAGTAATTTCCCTAGCTGTGCCCTCTCCAGACACTAAGGACCATATTGTTCAGGGGCAGGGACAACAGGTTTTCGTCTTTAATGTGTCCACTGGACAGGCAAACACAACCCACTCTGACATAAGCCCTTTGGATGCCAGTACAGTACCACATCACAGATCGATGAAATTGGATTGTCTGCAAAGAACATATAATATGAATTCATACATAATCTGTTCAGACGTGTATGTATGGTTCATTAATTCAAAGCCCTTATTATTTTGGGTGAGTGCCCTTCAGAAATGTAGTGAGGTGTGACCTCAGTTCGTATTACTGACAGTTGTTTCAGTACAATACCAATACAAATCTTTACAAAATGTAATAATTAAAGGTTACTAATAATGCTCTCAGAAGGTTCCCTGATTAAAAACAGATATATGCAGCAGAGTGAAAGAAAAACTGGTGATTGTTTGTGTCCCAAAAATGTACATAGAACAATGTGCATCTTGAAAATATGTTTTGCTAAACTTTTATGCAGTTTTAGGTACTATTTCTTTGAGGGACCATTTAGTACAACATGTTTGATGAACACCACTATAAGGAGATTGTTCCTTACCCCATAAGCTTCAGTTTGTAGAATGTAGTGCTTTGCTTACTCCCGCCATCTAGTGCTGAGCCTGGACATTAGAAGTTTTTTTGAAGAAAAAGAAGCTTTGAGTCATGGGATGCTTTGCGACTCTTTCCATAGTCTACAATGCTCATGGGCACAGACTCCACCCTACATTGTTTTTCGAGCAAGTGAAAATGGAGTGAAGAGAATAGTAGGTTGAGATCTGTGTATAGTTAAGACAATAATAAGTGTATAGTTAGATGAAAACAAAGTGATATCACTGCCTGTGTCCGGGGAGGAGGGTGGGTGTATGTGAATCTACAATACTACATGCTATAAACAAACGCTTACAGGTTTATGTTTTCCATTTGTAGCGTGTGTGGCACACACTTTGCACAACTGTAAAGCAGTTTGCTGTTATCAGTGGCTAATGGGCAGATGATGAAGATGTTTGAAACAAAGTTCCTAACCAAGACTGTCCAATCTTGCTGATGAGCTAATATATCAACACTAATTTGCGAAAGTGTAAAAGCAAAATAAAATTAAACATAAAAACTTGAACCATTGTCCAAGTAATTAGCAATTGCATTCAGAATCTTGCTGTAAGGATGCTTTCTGCAACACGCTTACATTTCTCTAAAATGGTCACTTGAGATAAAATGTGAGATTTTTCATCTTCTGTTTCCTAATTATAAAGGCAGGTGCGGTGCAGGGAAGCCTTATCTCAGCTTTGTGTAATCGAAAATCATGAAAACTTTGAAGCTGAGAGAAATAATTGGTTATTTCGCAAATTGAATTTCTCACAGAACATTTGACTGTAAAATAGTACTTTTAGCGAAGATAAAAGTGGCATGTGTTTGAAAATTATAGCTTTTTACACTATGTAACCAGGATGTGACCTTCAGGGAGGATACGTTGATACATATGAAATACAATTTGCCCCAAAAAGGGGCCTTTGAAATTGAGTTAAAGGGCAAGCACAGGCCCCCTAGTGATGTCACTGTCATAAATTATTCTACGGATAAGCTTGTTTTCCTTTAAAATGTTCTTATTTTTCTGTCAGATATAGGTCTTGCAGCTGCTCGTAGATGCTGAAATAGGGCTTGTAATGCAAACCAATGAATGCTGAAACCTATAAAAGGTACATATCAACTTGATAAGCTCGAAGTACGTGTGCGTGTGTGCGTGTGTGCGTGTGTGCGTGTGTGCGTGTGTGCGTGTGCGTGTCTCTGTCCCCTCCACCTTGGGCTAAAACAAATAAACCTTTGCTTTGTTTTATCCATGACTCCATGACATTGTCTTGAGTGTTATTTCTCTTCCAGGCAAATTTGGCTTGGACAAAAGTGAGTGGCGCTGACCAAGTAGCGGCTTTACAAATATCTCTTAAAAGAACTTTACCCAAAAAAGCTAAGGTGGCTCACTTTAAGTAAATGCCTACTTCTGAAATGGATTGACTTCTGCTTTGTTAAGCAAAGGCCACAAACATTTGACTGGTCGTTCGAAAATGTTTAATCCTGTCAATATAATACAGGAGCATTCAATAGCTTTGATGCCACAGGAATTTTCTTAAAAAACAACTATCCAAAAGGCTTTTTAAGATTGGTATTTTATGTTTAAAAACTGTGGATTATGACATAACTGATACAGAAACATATACTTTTCTTTTTGACTTACATTTCACAAATCCAGCACCCATTTGTACATAATGATGGGTTAACTGATGTTCATCCAACACACATTAAACCCCTTTAAATGGCATGCACGCCTGGAGCTTTCTCAAGGCAGCAAATAAATAAAAGAAAATGTTTCAGGGTTGTAAAAACATTGGTAGGTTTCAACCTAAATACCCAATAGTGCCATATCAATTGTGTCATTGCAAATGTGAGCAAAGAAGGATAATAGGCATTGTGCGTCCCATGTTACTACGATGCAAGTCTACATCAAAATAAATTCTGAGCGATTGTACATTTTATCGGTAGCAGTGGAAAAGCATAATTCATCAGTTTAAGTTACTGAGGTGTGCCATATAAGCTACTAGAACAGGCAGTCTATTTTTATTTCAAATTTTGTAATGTTATTTTAATTTTATTATATAGTATTTGGTTATGCATAACCAGGTTGAGGGGGGTGGGGGGGCGGATGGTGTTCAGGGTAGTATTGAGAGGAAAGGGCACAGTGCATGTTGAATTACAAAACCGGCCCTTTTAATAATTAGGTTTTAGAAAAATAAATCTGTAAAAGCTAAATTTGTATGGGAAAGCTGCAGATAGGAATATTCTTTGCAAGACCTAGGCAAAGTTTACATATAGCAAACTACCTGTCTGTTGAAAGAATTCAGATTCAGGTAAACAAGTCAGCTCAGTGGCGGACTCTTATATTGCGTCATTTGGATATTCGAGTTACTATGGTGATCCAAGGCCTCCAGTATAATGTAGAAAGGTGGGAGGGCATAAATGTTAAGAGCGTTGTCTCTGTAGAGTCTCTTGCACGCGAAAGGAATGGTTTAGACTCAATAGCAGAAGGCCATCTTGGAGTGGTTTGAGTCAAGGTTCTTGGAGCAAGATTTATCATGGAGTGATGAAAAATAAATAATAAAAGAGCTATGGCTAGGGAAAGAAGGTGATGGGGAAGTAGTTATGAAATCCAGGCAAATCATAATGAAAATATTTGTCAGAGTAGTTTAACCCTAGATTGAGAAAGGAAGCGTAATTGTATCTTGCAACCGTAAAGCCATGCTTAGAAGTTGTTGAAAACTGACTGCACTGTTCAGACACAAAGTCAGGAAAACAACAAATGCCACTGAGCAGATAAGTCCAACACAGAACAGAAGATGAACCTATAAGACAGTCTGTCATGTGAATTTGTACATTGGTATAAGGGATTTTGTCATAAAACATGTGTAGACTCAGAGTTCATAAAGCATGGTAGTTAGATATTAGTATAACCAGTAATGTAGTTCACTGTCCTTGTTTAACCCATAAAGTACAGTGTCCAATTTCAGTATCCATTTGCTTTCATATTTTCCCAGTTGAAGTTCACAGTTACAAACCGCTGAGTTTTTGCTGATTTGTTCCAATTCAATGAAACTGAAGTAATGTGGTGTTCGTGGTTTTCCGAAGGTGTTGCCCTATTATAAGAGTTTGCAGCTCACTAATGTGCCTGAGGAATGTTATTTTTACACGAACAGCCACTTCCAAAGAAAGGGACTGCTAAGGACACAACTGAAAAGGTTCAGTGGGGGTCCCCATGAGTGATACCCGTTTTGCATGTTTGCTGCTACAGCAGCAAAATGAAGGCATAAGATGTGTATTCTAGACCTGCCTTGCAAAGGTGAAATAGGTATACAACTATGCCCTGAACAGAAATCTTAAACGGGTCTAATTGTTTAAAGATGCAGAAATAGACAGATACTTACACTTGGCTGCATTAACTCGCCTGAGTAGTAGGCCTATGTGGCGCCTGTAAGATGACCGTAGACTAGCCTGGACGGTGTAAACATCCCAATTCTAAGACTTCAAACACCATATGGCAAGGTTGAGCTGTCAGGCTGCCTCATTTGGCCCTGATGTTAAGGGAGAAATTCCAGCCTGATTGAGAGTTTGTATTGGCTGACTTACAACTCTAGCAGCACGGAGTACCATGGTTGTCTGGCTCAAGTTGGGACCACCAGGCTGAGCGTGGTGGTGTGGACCTGCCTCACATTCCTGACCACAAATGGAATGAGTTGGAGAGAGAGAAACGCACAGGCCCTACCCCTGACCAATTCACCCATAGCACAATGCCCACTGACTGTGGGTGCGAGTATATGGACGTAAAGCATTGGCATTTTGTGTTTCCAGTGGTGGCAAATAGGTTGATGAGTCATATCTGCCACTAGTAAAAGTACATGTGAAGGACTAGAGGATTATGTTCTCACTCAAGGACTTGCTGACGTGTCCTACTCAACAGGTACACAAAATCGTTGTCCACCCTGAGAGGAGCTCCACTAGAACATGGCTACTCACAAACAGTTGCTCAGGGATAAACAGTACAGTCTGAGGTATGATCAAGGTCTGCATTATTACCTGGCCTGGGAAGGGGGGAGGGATGGGAATAATTCTCTAAAACATAAGAATAAAGAAATACACAAAGACAGGTTTCAGAGACTACAAAGTTAGACTTTAGGGATACATATCTCCTTAAAGAACTTTTGGAAGCAGAAACATACGAATACAGTAGCAATACAAGTACAGGTGGAGAAGCTTGGAGCTGTCTTAAATAAAAATCCACTAAATAATTCATGGAAAATAGTGCATTTTGAAGTACAAGTCATCCACCCATTAATAGTGATCCAAGGAGGATAGGCTTTGTTAATGATTAAAAATTTAACGTGCAGTTGCAGTATAACCAGGCATGTACAACAAATAATTAAGGTGGTGAACTAAATTTCTGCATTAGTGCCAGACTTAATGATACCATGTGACTGGTATGTATTTGAGGTACCTGTGTCCAGAATTCGTGGCTCAGTTTTCCAGTTAATGTTTACCCCTGAGCCTGTAGTTATATTCTTCTCCATTCCTTATACAAAACTATTAATATCAGGAAGCAAAATAAATCCCAAAACTAGATAATTTGCTTGACAAGGACACCTTGAAAGAGTATTGTTGTTCTCCCTTCCCACCAACATTTTTCTTGCTACATCTTACTTCTCAGCAGTGAATTAAGCTACGGTACAAGCCTACTTGAAAGAGCATTCTCTTTCCCAAGCTGCTTCCATTCGGTTAGTAAGGTAGTTTCATTATCTGTTGCTATCCTCAGTGCAGAAAACGGGGGTTTGGGTTCTTTTTTAATAAAATGTTTGCGCTACAAAGAAGGAAAGTCAGAGGTGGGGAGAAAAGAGTGCAAGTTGGCTAGTGTTGCCAAACGGCCAGGACTTTACTGTCACAACTGGAATGAAATTGGAGAAATCCCAGTGACAAACAGATTTGTGTCCGTTCAAAATGTAAATATAAAACTGCAAGTACAAATAGAAACCACTTTGAAGTAATTTTTAAAGTTTTCTAAGTTACTCCAAAATAATAATTAAAGCAAACACAATCAGAATTGGCAAGCGCACACAGGATTTTAAATAAGCAGATATTGAAGTACCAGCTGCAAGCCCTCCCACTATCTCAAAATATAAACAAATCACTAGCATTTTCTAAGAAAAACAGCAAATGCATGTTGCAATGCACTACTTTGTGACATTCCCAACTATCGTGTGTGACACTTTGATTGGCATTTTATCACAAGCATATTCATCAAACCAAGCCTAGAAATCAAATTTACCAATAGCAGACAGTTTTATTAGGTGGTATAATCAGTGAAAGTTAGCACAGTAATTGTCCTCACAGCAGCGGAAATCCCCAGCAACACAAATTGCCCACACTGCAGCCTCTGAGCAGATCAGGGCTCATCTGCAAACTATAATTCCGTCAAGGTCACCTAGGACATTCATCTGCTCAATTCAAATTTCTGTTTCCATCGCTCCTCTAACACAATAGGCATCACTAGGCTGATGAGGTCACTGACCAAAACCAAAAACACTCCAAAAAACAATATTGCTGCATATTCATGATCTGGGGAAGCTATCAATATAAAAACACAAATATGATATTCTGGATGAATTAAAGGAGGAGGATCGTGTGTCGCCGGTGTGTCCAAAAAAAAAAAACCATTCATTACACCTTTAGTAAGACCTTACATTGTTCTGTGTTCGTCTAGATACCCTTTGACTATTGCATTATAGTACTTGTAGTCCGGCCTGTACAACTGGAACAGCAAAGCTACATGAACCAGAACAGAAAGTAAGCAAGGCAGGACTCGCACCAATCACGAGACAACTAGAGATTGTTGCTTCACAAAACAAAGATTGTAATTTAGAGGCAAAAATATTCAGTTCACTGAAACTTTGTATGCGCAGCTGAAAAGATTTGCTTTATTCCCTTAACTTTAGTTTTGGAAAAAGTGGAAAGCTTCCAAATAATTAAGCTAAACTACTTACAGGGCCAACAATATGTAATTAAAAAAAAAGGACCTAACAAACTAGGACCAATCGTGTGCCAGCACCCTCTAGAACACTTCCAAGACGGGCTGAATCCCTCAGGTTTTTTTTTTTTAGTACAAGTGGGAATAACTTACCCAATCATAAAGGAGAGCCTATCTGGGGAGGAACGAAGGTAGCATCTGAATCTATGAAAGATACCAATACTGGATAACTGCAGTTACAGGTAGGTAACTAATTTTCTCATCCAGTATTGAATCTTTCATAGATTCACATGCTTGAATCAGAACAGCAAGCAGTATCGTATGCAACTCAACTGCTCTTGGAGGATGGTGGGTAGAATAAAACGTATTCAAAATAGCCAACACAAAATACCCATCTATATGTATCTAGACATACATTACAAATTTTAAGTAGTCATATGCAAATCTTAGATAATAAAAAGTTAAGAGAACAACAAAACGGCAATATATAAGTGAGGGAAAGGTATTAGAAGTAATATAAATAAATACCTCTATTTAAAGAGGCTCACGTTATTGGAATAGATGGCGTAATACAGCCTGTCCTACAGCAGAGTCACTGCGCTGTGTTGACTCTAGGCAATAGTGCTGCATGAACAAGTGGCTGCTCTTCCACATGGCAGCTTTGCATATCTTCGATGGGATACCTGTGAAAAGAGCAGCTGAAGTGGACCTGCTCGTGTGGGATATTCCTTGGGTATGTTTGTCTGAGGTTTGCAAGCCTTAGAGTGGCAAAACTGAATTGTTGCTGAGCTATAGCGTGCTATTGTGGCTTTTGCTAATTGCAGTCCCTAGATGCCCTTGACTATAGGCGACTAGCAGTTGATCCATTTTTCAAATCTGTTTAGTACGGTGCTTAAGACACCATTTGACGTCTAAAGAATGGAGAGTCCTTTTAGCCGGTGCAGTAGGATTGGGAAAGAAAGTTTGCAGCATGAAAGGTTCATAGAGGTGAAACTGGGAAGGAACCCTTGAAATGAACCTCAGATTTGTTCTAAGGACAAACTGTTGTCTGTACGGACCATAACGGAGGAGCATGTTATTCATGGTAGAAAAGCTTGTAGCATGAGGAACATTGCTTTCAATTTTAGGAGACTGATGTGCATCAGTTTCTGACATTTGGACCATTTTTTGGGGATCTGCAAATGAATGCCCCAGTCCTCCAGGGAAGCATCGGCTGTGATAAAGTCTGGAGCTGGGGTCACGAACGTCAGACCCTGAGAGAGATGAGCTATGCAAGACCATCATGCTAGTGTTTCCATCATCCTTGGGGGTAACACTGATTACGCACTCAAAGGAGCTGTGAGATTGGATCCACTGCTTCTATAGCTCCTCTTGTGATGGTCTCATCTTGAGCCATGCTAGCGGCACCATGTTTATCGCAGAAGAGATCATCAACAGGAGCAGCTTGAAGAGTCTTACAGAAACACTTTCTTTGGACACTTTTAGAGCCAGATTGGATAGCCTTTGATGTCTGTCTTGTGACAGGTAAGCTTTGTTCTCAAATGTTTCCAGGTTGGCACCCAGCAAGGTTATCCTTTTAACTGGCATGGAGGAGGATTTCTGGTAGCTTACAGTGAGGGATAGTTTTGAAAATAGTGAAAGGCAGACTGTGGTGGTTTGGGATGCTTGCTGTGGTGATGAGGCTTTCAGCAACCAATCGTCTAGGTCATGGGTACTCACAAACTTTTTCTCGGGGGCCAAAATTGCAGTATGGTTTGCGGCCGAGGGCCGCACTGAAGTGACAGCGGGGGGCGGGGCTTAGAGGGGGCGGGGCTTAGAGGGGGAACAACCACCCCACCCCCTTTTTCAAAACAATGCCCCTACCCCAGTAACACACACAGCGCGCACACATACAGCGCCATCTGCTCTCACCCCTACCCCAGTAACACACACAGCGCCATCTGCTCTCACCCCAACCCAGTAACACACACACACAGCGCCATCTGCTCTCACCCCTACCCCAGTAACACACACAGCGCGCACACACACAGCGCCATCTGCTCTCACCCCTACCCCAGTAACACACACAGCGCGCACACATACAGCGCCATCTGCTCTCACCCCTACCCCAGTAACACACACAGTGCGCGCGCACACACACAGCGCCATCTGCTCTCACCCCTACCCCAGTAACACACACACACAGCGCAATCTGCTCTCACGCCTACCCCAGTAACACACACTACATTAAAAACAAATAAATAAATAACCAAAGAGCCTTACCTGACTCAAAGCACTGTAAAGATGCCACAAATGTGGAACAGCAGGCAGGCAGGCGGGCAGCAGATGTGGTGCCGGTGACAGGAAGCAGACGACCAAAGCCCCATAAAAGTTAGCTGCAAGCGCTGACTTTTATGGGGCTTTGGCTTCCAGGATCGTCAGGGCAACGCCATAAACAATGGCCGCCGTATGTAAACATAGAGGAGGGCTGCGGGAGCATGCTTCCGCGGCCCTCTTCTATGTTTACATACTGCTGCCATTATGATATGGCGTTTGGTGTGCGTCTCGCGGGCCGCCAAGCTAGGTCCGTGGGGCCGTACTTTGAGTACCGTTGGTCTAGGTGATGACCTTGTTTGCAAAGCATAGATGCCATTGGGACGAGACTTCTGTGAAAATTGGAGGGGCTGACTTTAGCCCAAAAGGCAGAACCCTGAAATGATAATGGGTGCTGGCTACCGTGTAGCAGAGGTATTTGCAATGCTTGGGATGAACAGGGATGTGGAAGAAGGCTTACTGTAAGTCCAATTATGTCATGTAATCTTCGCTGTTCGGAAGATGAGGGATGTCTGACAACACATTAATAAGGAAAGTTTATTTGCGCAGAGATTTGCTCAATTTTCTGATGTCCAGTAAAGGTCTCCATTGACCTGTTTTTTTCACCAGGAAAAAAAAAAAAAAAAAAAAAAAACAGGAGAAAAAAACCTAATCCTTCTCTGGTGCGTCCTTGGAAAGCATTAATAATACTTCTTTTCTCAGTAAGTGAAGGGGTGGGTGCACTCCTTTTGGGGGATGGTTTGGGGGTCTCTGCACAAACTCCAAGGTATGATCGTAGTTCACTAAATCCAACACCCATTTGTCTAATGTTATCTCCTTCCATTGTTGGAGGTAGTTTAAGATGTTCGCACCCACCTGGGTGGAAGGATTGGATGTAGCTGGTACCTGGTCTAGGTTATTGTTTGCAGCCTGTATCACAGGCTTGGGTGGGATTCTTCCGACGTGCGCCTTGCTTGATTTAGGCTGCTGTAGGCGGCTGGGGATAGGCCTGATGGCAGGAGGGTCTGTATTGAGATTGAGTTGGAAATTGCTGATGTTCCTGGTAGCCACCTCTATTAGAAGAGAAATCTTTCCCCCGGCTCCTCGAAAGGGCGACCTTTTAAACTGCAAAGTGCCTAGAGACCCGACGGTGTCCGTGTCTATTTTTATTGCTAATAAGGCGTTGTCAATGTGCTTCCAAAATATGGTTTTGCCATCGTAGGCTAAGTCCAAGATTCTTCATTGGATTTCCGGTCGAAAAGATGTGGCTTTCAACCATCCTTGGCACTTTGAAACTGCTGCTCCCGCTAATTGGCTGAAACCTCTGGAAGTGAGGTCTAGGGCGCAATCGGTTATCTCTGAAGAAGAACGCTCGCCCTCCTGCAGTATTCTTTGCCTCAGATTTTCTGATGACAGAATCAGGCTTGGGATGGCCAATTAAACAAGCAGGGGAATCCTTCATGGCCTTATCCAAGCGAGGTGGGACTGGAGGGACCGTAGATGGGTTTTTTATAATTTTAAGCCCCCCCACTTCAGATGTAATCTATGACAGGGATAGTTCTCACAGACGTTCTGGCCTGCTCCTTAAAGTCATGAAGAAAACAATCCAACTGTGTAATTGAGGTTGGTAGATGGAAACGTACTGCAGCTCGGTCCATTAGCTTGTGGAAACCCCTGATATCGGGGGGGGCGGGGGTTGGGGAGAGTTTGAGGGGTAAGGAGACAAAGGAGATGGAATAAGGACCAGTAATTATCCCATTCGTCCTGTGGCTGTTGTGTAGTAATGAAGAGGTATTATCCTCCCTAGGAGGTGTGGCAATATTTGAGGTTGGTGTAAGCCTAGGTATCAATGGAGGATGGATGTGTTCTGGTTTGGCAGGAGAAACAACCAGAGGTTGTACGGACTGCTGTTCTTACCTGGGAACCTCTTTTTGTAAACCTGAAGCATAGATTGTAAGTCCTGTTTCAATGAGGTGGGCATCTGAACCACATCTCATCGAGGTTAGGGGGGATACTCGTAATGCTCATAGTGTCTGCTATGTGGGGTGAAATAAGAGTCAAAGCCCTGGTGGTCTTCTTTGTCTTCCTCATCATCTTGATTTTTAACATGGAATTCAGAAGGACTAAGAGTTCCCCCAAACGGACCCTCATCCTTAGACTCCTACCAGTCTAACAGATGGCTTGAAAGCAAGGCTGAAACCTTGGTTAGAGAAGTTACCTCCAGATGGAAAGTAGTCTTAACGTCTTGGTGACTTTAATAGTGGAAGTTGCAGGCAAAGTTCCTCCCGCCGACGGTGTGGTCTTCGACTAGGTCATCGGAGACCGTGCTGCCAGCAACGTCTACGGTGGGAACTGCCAACGGTAATGCAGAGATTGTGGATGGTACTTTCGATGACACTGGCTGCGTCGACGCAGGTGATGTCAAATCCACACTCAACGGTGAGGTATAGTATTAGACCTGGCAGCTCTCAGCATGGTTTCCCTGTACCTTTTTGCTTCAGAAGCCCTGTTTTTTAATCCTGTGCTGTAATTTGTTTTTGCTGGTTTGGATACTATGGGCCCTTTACCACTGCTAACCAGTGCTAAAGTGAAAGCGCTCTCTATCTAAAAAATATTGGTAATTGGTTTTCCATCACTGGCACATATAATTTACTGGTAAGTCCCTAGTAAAGTGCACTATGGGTGCCCAAGTCCTGTAAATCAAATGCTACCAGTGGGCCTGCAGCACTGACTGTGCCACACACGAGTATCTCTGTAAACATGTTTCAGACCTGCCACTGCAGTGTCTCTGCGTGCAGTTTTGCACTGCCAATTCGACCTGGCAAGTGCACCCCCCTTGGCAGGCCCAAACCGTCCCTTTTATTAAATGTAAGTCACCCTAAGGTAGGCCCAAGGTAGCCCCATGGGCAGGGTGCAGTTTATTTAAAAGGACAGACATGTACAGCTGTGTCTTACATGTCCTGATACTGAAATACTGCCAAATTCAGTGTTCACTATTGCAGGGCTTATCTCTCCCATAGGTTAACATAGGGATTGCCTTTAAATATCTTTTAAGTGCAGTTTCCTATTGGGAACAGATAGTTTGGAGTTTGGGGTTTCTAAACTCACAACTTAAAAATGTTTGTGAATTCACTCTAGACAGAGACACAAAGGGAGCTGACGTGTGTCCTGCATATCCTGATGAGTCTTCCTGAGCTAGAGTGGGAGGGAGGAGCAGACACCTGTGCTTGAATGTGCTGTGCCTGCCCTCGCACAATACGGTCTCCAACTCCCTAGTGTGTGTCTGGAGCAGGGCAAGGAAGAGGCAGGGTCTTGTGCACTACAAAAATACTTTTTTTTTTTTTTTTACATTTGCCTACTTCAAGGGCAGAAATTAGTATAAGTAGTGGACCCAAAAACCCAGACTTTCAGATTACTTCTGGATGAAGGGGAACCTCTGCCAAGGAGAAGAGCTTGATGATTGAGGAGGGCCTGCCACTCCGCCTGTTGCTTTGCTGTGCTGGCCTACTGCTTCTGCCCTAAGAGGGAAAGGACTGGACTTTGCTTTCTGAAAACCTGCTTGTGAAGTTTTTCCAAGGGCTTGGACTGAGCTTGCCCCCCTGTTCTGAAGTCTCAGGGACATCATGCACTTTATCTGCCAGTGCCTGGGCTCTTCTACTGAGAGTCTTGACTTGCTAAATGGTGACAAATCCAGTCCCTGTGCCCTTAGAAGTGGAAGCTGGTAACCTGCGAGGGAAAATCCATATAGTGCTGCTTGCGCGTCGGACAAATCGACGCAGTGCCTGTCTTGCGGCTGAAAATTCGATGAAGTGCCTGCTTCAAGACTAGAGAATTGATGCAGCGCCTGTTCTCAATGAAGCCCATTCGCACAGCGCATCAGAATTTTCCAAACATTCACCCTGGCTGTCAAAATCTTCATAATCCCCGCACAGACCGGAGGCTGCTTGTCCAGAAATTGACGCATCCCTTCCCTGTGTGGAAAGATTCCACGCATCGCTTACCTGGCAGGGAAAGCCAAAGGATGGGGAGTTCAAGGAGTGCTTTACCTTCAAAGTCTGAATAGCTAAATCATATCAAATTAAAAGCATTCACAAACTCCTCTCCAACTCTGGAAATAGCAGTGGCGGGGCACGGGGAGGAGGGGGTTGGGGAAGGTGGGAGGATTCTGCACTGCACACAGGCTCCCAGCCAATCACAATGCTGATGTCACCAGCATGACAGCAGTGTCGTGATTGGTCTGAGCAGCATGCTTTCCCGCTCAGACTGGGAGTGGGTGCCTGTGCATGTTCTCCACTCGGCTGTGTAATACTGCCGGGTAGAGAACATGCAAAGTGTGCATGTCTGTTTGGCCGTTCGTGTTGGGCCGGCCAAACAGACATGCACACTTTGTGTTGCACACACTTCTCCTCAGGCCCCCTCCCTCCATCCCAGCCCAGTCCTTCACTTAAGCGGTGGAGCCACCCCTGGGAAATAGTCAGAGATTTCAATCAATGGCTGAAGTAATTCAGTTTTCATCATGGGAATGGGAATAATACACCCCCAAACTTCATGAGGCTGAGGCAGATGAAGGTTTTCCAAAGGGAATATTTTTCACTGTGGAGAAAAAAAAATACCGATCTTCATACACAAGTTCACTGAAATAAGTGGTTCAGGAAGCCCTCAATGCATGGTGTTGGTCAATGTTTATATAATAACCCATTAGAGAATATGTGGTATAGTCTTTACAATTGCTTGGAAAGGTTTCCAATTAAGTGATGAACAGCAGAGATGAAGAGGAGGGAGGGTGAGTGAAAATCAGAAAGACAGAAAAAGCACTTAAGTGCACAAGAATGTCAGAGTAGGGGGCTGACAATGGCAGCAGAAAGTTGGAAATATCTGGAGAAAAAAAAAATGTACGCTTTCAAGTCATTTTAAAACCCTCCCTTAGTTCCTCCAATAATTATTTCATTTAAATATGTTATATAGCTTTGACCAATGTTACAGTTAGTTGCAGTAACAAGATATAGCAATTAAAAATACACTAGGTGGGGGGGGGGGGATCGTGGCCAGCCACAGAGTACGATGGCCACTTGCTGAAGCAGCTCTGCTCCATGACCATCATAATCCTATACCGTCAGTACCCAAATCCACTGATCACTCTCTCCCGCTGAAGAACAACAAGCAGGTAGGTGATATACTGATGAGCCAAAGCAACCTTTGAGAGGCAGCTGTTGGACTTAGACACAAGAGTGCGATCTTCACCAACGAGTCAGACCCCGAGCTCAAGTGATGTGCATGCTGACAGGTAAGGAGCCAGGTGAAGAAAGGGACCGGTAGCACAGAAACATGGAAAGCACAATCTTTTCTGGGGAAAACTGAGAGCCATGGGAGCAAGCAGAGTGAGAAATTGTAACCCCTGGCAGGCAGTGGGGAGTACAAATCTTGTGCATGTTTACCAGACAATCCCCTCCAGCGACCCAGAGGAAACACTAGATGAATGAAGGCGATCATACTGGGCAAGACCCTCTTGAGAACCGTTTAGACAAGAATAGAGCCCAACACCCAGTGCTTACTTTGAGCCGGTGGTTTTTGGTGCTCGGCACCTGTACTTAAATGTCAACACTGGCAGATGGTCTGACACTTGGTGGAGCTGTTTATCTCACTTAGAGTAAGCACAGCAACAGCTGCTTATTAATTCAATATACATTAAAAATGACGAATACCTGCTGCCCAAGGTATTTTTTTTTATAGCTTTGGGGTCGTCAAACAGTCTGAATTGTCACACTTGTAGGAGTCTGATGGTTAGTAGTTGTGTTGGTACAGTCATTGCCACCACTCTCCGAGGCAATGGATGGTGAAAGCTGCAGTGGCGTCGTGAAAAAGACCCTGGCATTTAAAACACAAATTAAGCACTACTGACACCACAGCAAAAGAAGTGAGGCCTTTCATGAAGAACTGTAAGGGCCTTCAGTATACGAACAGAAAGGCCCAAGCGGGTGGTGGCATGTACCACCCACTTGCTTAGAGTACCTACCAGGCAAGATGCACAGGAGCACAAGCCAATATTGAGATGACAGGTGGTAGAGGCACACAACAACCAGGACTGAACAAATACACCAGAACAAAGAAACCACTGAATGTCGGGAACTATCCGGAGGTTCAGGACATGAACTGGGATAGCATGCATGAGGAAGTAGAGCCCTTGCTAAAGGATATAATAAAGGCGATTCAGGGAGAGCGAGACTCTACTAGCGCTGAATATCAACTCAGTGACAACTAAAGTCACGCACCTACAGGCGGATGTCCAAAAAATGGGTGACAGTGTCAAAGAGAACGAGGCCTACTGGATCCATTCTGCATGGAGATGAAGACCCTTAGGGAGCATGTAAACCCTTGCTTGTGGATACGGAAACACTAGGGGCCGAGCTAGAAGATTCTGAAGGACACTCCAGGACAAATACTATCAGGGTTGTCGGGATCCCAGGAAAGAGCAGAGACACCTAGTGTTGATCTCTTCCTGGAGAACCCTAACATAAACACTTTGAAACCCACACAAGACCCCAGACCCCCCACCTTGACTTGAAGCTTAGCCACAGACCATTTTAGCCCACATTTTCAAGCACAATTGTGATGTAATCCTACAAGCCACTCAATCCAGTCTATTCCTTAAGTATGAAAACGCTACTTTACTTTGCACTCTGGTTGCCGAGGCTTAGGCACAGCTTCGACAAGGTGAAAAAGGCAATGAGAGACATAAAGATATCAAGTACATGATGTTGTTTCCAGCAAAACAGTGTAGTGGCAGAGGGAAAAATGTAGCACTTTGCATCACAAGAGAAGACTGTGACTGGATCGAGGGATGGAGGCCAGGCAACAACAGGTCATAGCATCAACGACCCATAAGGGGCCACAAAAAAAACAGGGCACGTCTCACTGGGGATCCAAGGAGAGCAGAAATATACCAACAATGATTGTGGACTCTGAAAGGTTGCTGTCTGCAGAGACCTCAATAGCTCAAACTGAGGAATCTCCATGACACACTAGATGGTGGCCTCCACACGGAACCTAAGTGGACAAGCATCTATCTAGATGGAATAGAGGCCTAAGCCTCACAACCTGGACTGGCTGAATCACTTGTTCAGATTACATTTACCATGGGTTGACTGGTGCTCTCAAAGTCGGGGGAGGGGGCGAGTTCGAGCTCACGGTAAAGAGAGGAGTGGGAATTAGTTAAGAGAACTGTTTATTCTTATGTTCAATTTTTTTTGCTTTCTTTCGCTGTCGAGGTATACAAATGGGAGATGAGATGAGGGCCAACATAGACTGGCCTATTGGCAGCCATGGGAGGAGGCACTAAATGAGGTGACCCCCAAGGGGGGTGATATAGAAGTAACATGGCCAACGCAAAAATCTATGAAAATACTATGATGGAATGTCAATGGACTGAGGAATAATATTAAACAAGAAGTAGGACTCCAATGCCTCAGCCACTATGCCCCTGATATATTGCTGTTTCAGGAGACATATATGATGGGCAACACCTGCAGGGCCCTATATAGATGGGGCTAAAAAATACTGGCCTGTGTGGGATGCACAACAGGATCCAGAGGGGCGGGCATTAAACACAATTCCATTTATCCCCCCAACAAACATGGACAGATCTATAGGGCAGATATGGGTCTCTCTCTGGCACTGGAAGGGCTGAAGCTCAACAGTGTTCAGTTTAAATCCTGCCCAAACTTCATGTAGTTGCCCTGTCAGGTGTGATCTTACTGCTATTGCAACTCCTGGAGCACATCTTGATTTTTAGGGACAACTTCAACCTGGTGCTGAGGTAGGATAGGCAGAGGTCAATAAACAGAACTTTTTAACTGCTGGGGAGTTGGCAGATCGCTATAGAGCCCATTACCCTCAACAACAGCAATACACATACTACTCAGTAGCACATAAGTCTCTTCCAAATTGATGATCTCCTTACCTGCCATAAGCAGGTTCAAAGCTACTCAGAGGTACAATACCGCACCAGGGATGTTTTGCACCATTCGCCAGTATGAGCGGTGGTGCACAAAAGAATGCAAGACCGAGAGAGTGTGTGGCCAATTAACTCCTAGTGTCTCCGGAACTAAGGGTTCATGGAGGGGCTCCAAAAAATGCACCGATCACTACTTCACAGAAAACAAAGGCTCAGTTGACTCAGCCTTCATGCTGGGGGAGGCATATAAAACTAATCGGGGCAGGCACTATCCCTGATAGTGGGAGTGAAACAGGCAAAAACAGAAAATAAGGGATGATTTAGAGAGGAAGATTCAGGAAATGGAGACCTTGTTATTGTACAAATTAACCCTGAAACAGCAGGAATATATGGACCTCGCAACTAATGCGGCAGACACAGCACAGAGCCTCCATGCATCAGCTATACGATGAGGGAAACAAAGCTAGGAAGCTTCTGGTATGGCTGGATAAACAGGACCAGTCCGAAGCTGGGTCTCAGAGGAGAGGAACATAGCAGGGCAGCCCATTATACGGAGAAAGAACACTGCAGAAGCAATTTGCCTCTTACAATAACCATCTCTACTAGCTTGCAGTGACTATGATGGCTGCAGAAGCACCAAACTTACTCCAAGATCTCTGGCCATTCTAGGGGGGGTATGGGGGGGCAGATTTGTATTACCTGGAGGCTGATATGGAGCTGGCCGGGATTGAGGCAGCAATTCAGGAACTGCAGACAGGAAAAGCTATGGGGCCCAATGGGCTCCCTTAGGAGTTGTATAGAACCGTGGCCTCAAGCTCACCCCACAGTTATTAGCTATGAATAAATAGAGCAAAGCTAATGGTCCCCTCCCACAAGATCAGAGACTGGCCACCATTGTAGAAATGCCCAGGGAGGAGAAGACCCCAGATGAATGGACTTCTACAGACCTATTTCATTATTGAAAATGGAAGTCAACATTTTAGCGAAAGTACTAGTGACAGGACTATAGAAAGTGATTCGATCTCTGATTCACCCCGATCAACTCTGCTTTAAGCCCAATCGCAGTACATGGCTCAACCTTAAGCTATTATATGGGGCGCTGGGGCAAATAGAAAACTTGCGTGAGAACACCGTGGTGATGTCCCTGGATGCAAAAATGGGGTTGATACCCTGGAATGGGGTTAGATGTTTGCAGTACTCGACAGGTTCAGATTCAGCCCAAAACAAACAATGGGTCCAACTACTCTACAGTGGCCCACTGGCCAGGGACAGGGTCAACAGGACCTACTCAATCTTCAAATTCTATTGGGGAACCAGACAAGGATGCCCACTGTACCCACTGAATTTTTTCCTGGGTACTGGAGCCGCCTGGCTGCCTGGGTTCAGCAGGATTCGCTAATCATGGGACTAGACTGGGGAGGCACGTGGGAAGACAGCATTTCATTGTACACTGATGACATCCTACTTTATGTTACTGACTCCGAGATTATGGTATCCAGACTCATGCAAATGCTGAAGAACTTTGGCAAATACTCAGGCTATGCCATTAACTGACACAAGTCCCTAATAGCCCCACTTATGGGCCAAATGCTGATATTGCCACCAGACTGTGGAGTGCAGGTCATGGGGTGGGGAGGAATTCAATACCTTGCTATTTATATAATCAGGGATGCCGATCTGAGCTCTCTGAGCAGAACCTAACCCCACTTCTGGAGAGATTGAGGGGTGGCGTTAGACACTGGTGAGTCCTGCACTCTCCCTGCTAGGTAGAGCCACACTTTTTAAAATGTTGACCTTGTCTTGCTTCCTTTATGTGTTGCAAAATATTCCCTTTGTGGTACCTAAAAGATTTCAGAGAAATAGAGGTGGAAATTCGAGCACAGATATGGAATGGCGACTCAGCTGACTAGGAGTTTGTGAGATGCAGAAATAGCTGTGCTAGACATTCAAAAATGCTATTGGGCAGCCCAGTCGGTGAAGGGCAATGATTGGGCCTTTATGGCTAGGGCTCCCGGTTCTATGGTATTTATTTTTTAACATTTCCGTCTGTATTTAATCCTATTTATATTCTGGCCATTTCATTGGTCATTATCAACACTTATTTTAGGATTTGGGAATTAATGGAGTTGTAAAATGTTTATGTCCACATTTATTTAACTGGTAAACATGTACTCATACTTTGATTCCTGTTGCGTTTTAGCAAATTAAGCAGCCAAATATAACAAAGCACTACACCGACGGGTAAATATTAGAATTATATACAAATATAGGTTAACATATGCCTATATTTTAGGGTATCTCATCCCATTTTTAAATCCCCCTGGTATCGATATGCTGAGCAGTTGGTCTGGAATTTATGAAGGTCAACAAGGAGAGTCACTCACAAGCAGCACAATTTTCTGTACTTTTTCACTTTTAAAAATAAATACAGATATGAAAAATTGTTTATGTCTGTATGTATCTCTAAAAATGGAAAACAAAGCTTTATTTATGACCCAGACTGAACCAGCATTGAGAATGGAAAGGCATGATGGGCAACAGACGATTCCCAGTGGCACTATATGGGAGAGAACCCCAGAAGAGATCCTCCCACATACCAATACAGTGAAAAAACTCTGGAAAGAGGGAATGAATTATCTAGGATGGGGGAACAAACTCACATGGGTAACCGCGCTGTGCAAGGTAGCAACACTGATGGCCCTGAGATGGCTGCAAGGATTCACTGAATGGGATCTTCTAGCCATCTCTACTGTTGGGGACTTGTGGGAAAAGGGTGATGTAGTTCCCCTATCAACACAAGCACAAGCAATTATAACAGAAGACACAGAAATGGAGGAGTCCTCCCCCTTAGAGGACAGACTTCTACGTGACCCTATGCCTAAAAAGCCACGTCCTTGATGTATAACAATATCCAAAATCACTCACTCAACACCTTCCACAAAATGAGAGCACAATGGGAGGAGAAAATGGAGGAACTCAACAGTGGCAAATGGGAGAAGAAACACAGGGCCCCGAAAGAGGTAGCAATAAAATAAGGGTTTTAATTGGTTCAACTCTAGATACTGTGCCGTTCCTACCACTCAAAAACGACTCTATTAAAAATGTGAAAACCCGCATCAAGTCTGTGCCTGCAGGGGTGTGGGCTGGAAGGAACATTTCTTCCTGTCCAATGGGCCTGCACAGAAGTGCAGACATTCTAGGCAAAACTCGAAGAGTGTGTTGCACAGGCTTGAGCATAACAGCAAAGTGATGTGTGCTAAATATATGGGGAGATGTGGACGTGCAGAAGTACTAGAAAATCTGGACAATCTTAGGTCGGAGTGTGGTAAAGAGAAATAATCACTGAAGTGTGGGGGGTTGGGACTACGATTGGTGTATACTGGCCAAAACAAAATAAAAAGTTCTATGAAAGTAGGGAATGCCCTAAGAAATGGGGCGAAATCTGACATGTATGAAGCACATTCTGTGATATTGCCGTAAAAAGCAATGGATCCATGACTTTACTGATGTTCAGACTCACTCCCTGGAAACAGATTAACATAGAGGGAGGGCAGAAATGGGAGGAAGAGAATCAATGGGATAGATAATTCCGTACACTAATATTGTATTTGATGTATGGGACAGTAAACAGCTGCATTCATTGTTGTTTGTTTCGATAAATAACATTAAAAAAAAAAAAAAGAATACAATATGTAGGTAGACAGAGAGAGCAACATATTACAGGATGAATGGCAAAACAAATATGCATGGGAAATTAATTAAAAAAAGGCACAAACTGAGGAAAAAGAATCACCAATTCTTTCTTGCTACAACCTGAACCTGGGGATCACAGGTATTATTCAAGTGTTTTGATTCAGTGAATACCTTGAGTGAAAAGTAATAGGATATTCAAGGTATAAAAATATTTACATTTGAAGTGTAGAATCTTAACTGTGTCTTCTTCTTAGACCGGCAACAAATTAATCTAATAACAAGGGAAAACAATCTTTGTAGGGGTGAACATTACTCATCAAGCTGTATTTTGTACACTTCAAACAAAGACACATCTCCTTAAGAGGCAAAACAGCTAAGAGTTCACACACATAAAATTAAGTGAAGCAGTACCACTCATTCAACTTTCTGCAAGCTGTACCTGTAGCAAAAGCTTTGCCGCAGCCAGGACACTCACACCGGTATGGTCGATCACCTGTGTGAGCACGCTCGTGTACCTGAAATAAAAAGAGACAGGGATATGTATCAGATTGTGAAAATGCCTAGATCGCCTGGGTACATCAAAAGACATTCTACAAGAGCTGGAGGGAAAGCCAATAACAGACAGCCTAGGCTGCACGTAAAATGCAGAAGCAACAGATCTATATTCTGAAAAAGCTACACAGACACACCTGTAGACTTATGAACAGTACTCAAGCAAAGGCATCTGGTGACCAGACAAACTGATTATATAGAGGATACCTGAAAGCAGAAATGTGAACGCATGGCCTAAGTAGTTATGCATTACACCACTATGCCTTAGCCACACAAAATCTGGGGCAAAAAGCAAAATATTTATAAAGAAACCAGAATTTAATTTACCAACTGGATGGTGAAAAACAGAACAGATTGTGTGTGAAATCACAGTGAAGAGATCAGTATCTGGGATATAAAACATAGCAATGATCAGAGCTACAGTGTAAGCAAGGGTAAAAGTTGCCTTGGCACATCTTACTTCTTGACTAAGCACACAGTGAAGGCTATGGATAAGTAAAAATGAGATCCAGGTTTCAAGTGATAGCCCTTTGTAAGAAGTGAGAGTTCCTTAGAGACAGACCTCAAACCTAGAAATAAACAGTAAAGGTATGAAATGTTGTGAAAGAGCAGAGTGTAAACATTGCAGGCAGGCAGATGGAGAATAAAAATTAAATAACAGCAGGAGTCTTCCCATACCACATGAGGCCTCAGCAAGGGAGGGGATTTTGACTGACCTTCAAGTGGTGCGCTGTGGTATACAGACGCCCACAGTCCTTGTAGCCGCAGCGGAATGCTTTGTCACCAACCTGCTGCCCATTTCCAAATGCACACTCTTCGTCCTCATTTTGCATTGTCTGCAGAATGAAGGCACACCATCAGTTTATCAACAGATTCCCCAAACCCTTTTCTATCTTCCCATCTTTGGAAGTTACTGTTCCCAACACATTGCATGTACTTGTAGTCCTCTATGTTTGAGCAGGTACACTTACAATCCCACTCCATCGAAAACCATAGGATCACTACTGGAAATTGCACCAGAGGAAATGAACTATCCGGTCTACCTCCCTCCAACCCAGACTGACCCCAAATCCCCTGCAGTCTTCATAAGGTCCCCACCCAACAGCTGATATAGAAATGTGGTTGAACTTCATTGGTACCATCATCTGCCTTCACATGCATGAGGAAAAGGGCCCTTCAAAAAAACAAAATAGCACCAGAGAGCAGATCTCTCCTCAGATAAGACATAGGAATGTATGCTAGGAGTCCGACAGTTTATAGACCAGTAAAGGACAAAAGAATGCCTGTCACACAACACAAAAGCAGAGAACATGTTCCACTAGAAAAACAATTTCAAATCCCAAAAAAAGTAACTTGTGCGAACATATAAAACTGCAAGCAAGAACTGTCCTGAATGAGCCAAACAGTCACAAGCCTGAGTACAGGTCAATGCTGGAGCACAAAAAATGGCCAAATGGTACTTGAGCCGATAAAAACAATCCCACAAATATTATGGAGACTGGGCATCACAAAATATTCTATCCAGCAGAGAATAAACATACTTCGAGAACCTCCCACTTCAATCAATACAAATAGAAGGTTCCACAATAGCCTGTACATAAGAAAAAAAGTCAAGGCTGTAAGAGTTCCCGGATGGAAGGCTACTAAATAAGACTACAACACATTATGCATTTCACATAACCAAACATTGTACCAAACCACCCAATACTAGACAATGCGGTGGGTAGTGGAATGAATGTTAGACACAAAGACATCACAAGAGATTTTGCACAGAACACTGATCTCCACTGACAACAGGAACTTCAGTTTGCAAGCTTCAGTTAAACAGACTAAATACCAGAATCAAAAGCAAGTGTTTATACACCACAAACCATCGTAGAGAATAGATCATAACACATTCTATATTATTAAACAGACACCGATACAAAACATCATATTTCCACATAAGCAGGTTACAAGTTACAGTACAAGTTTGACATTCAAAGGCGATAAAAAATAATCCGTCAGACAGATACTAAAAGGTAAGAACACTATTTTCAATATATTTCCCATTTTTTAAAATATCATCTTGGTAAAATCAGTCTGATGTTCCAACATCAATCTGAACAAGCTGACGATCATCTACAATCCTACATAGATTACATCAAGACTTCTTTACAGGGAAACAAATGGAGAGGTGCAGAGCACTAATTAGATCCTAGTTATGCTCAATTTGGACCTGGAAACCAATCCTACTGTGATTACTAAGAGCAGTGATCTGTGGTCAAAGTTTATTTGTTCAAAGAGGACCTGTTGGAAGCAAAGTCGCTCTAGCAAAAAAAAAAAAAAAAATAGGAGAAAAATGTAAGTTATGTTTATTTAAGGGTGCTGAAACCACCAGAGCATTCAAGACCTCCTAAGTGATCGTCTATGTTTCCTAAAATGACCGGTGAGATTTTCTGTCAGTGTCACAGAGGCTATGAATCATCCTTGTCATCTGTGACACCACCACACATGCAACAGGGACTTGCAAGATTTTGGCATACCACAGTGACATAAAAGGCTGTTTATATTTTCTCCAGTGGCCTTAAGACCACTTATTTGTTCTACAATCAACTTCTAGATCACCAGTCTATTCTGTCATTGATCCTAAAGTGAAATACCCTGAATTTCATCACAAACCTGGGCAGGGGCATTTTCTGATGGCTCCATGAAACGAGAAGTGTTGATCACATTCTGCATCTCTTCCACGGATACCTAGGAAAACAATACACACAATTCTTACATCACTTTAGGCAATTTATCTACAGCAAGAGCAAAGTTCCTTTTTCCTAAGGAGCCACCACTGCATGACCTGTCACAGCTTAGCCATCCAAAGAGAGAAATCTGTCCAGTAACAACAAAGCAACAAATCTCCCCAATACCCAAATGCCACTGCTATCCCAAACTCCAAGATGACCTTTCTCTCATATATAAATCTAAGGACCCCAAGAGGTTCCTTTACTCTATCACTGACAATTTTCCTTTATTCGTCCCCAACATTTGACAAGCCCCTCTAAAAATTCTTCCACTTACTTTATTATAATGCTCTAGGGCACTTATAGTTTCTTCATCAAGCTCACACTCTTCCTTCACCATCTCCTCCTCTAAGGTGGCATTGTCAGTCTGCAAGGCAGCAGGATGGTGTATGTAGGCAGTGGAGCCATCCTCCAACTGAACTTCTTCCACGGCATTGGGATCATATCCCTCTGCAGAAAACGAACAACAAATTCACAGTTAAAACTTAAACACTTTCTAAACAATCTCACAAACCACCTTAACCTTAAGCCTGCGGAATGCAATTCTCGTCACCCCTTCAGTGTGTGAGAGAGACGGTTTCCTCCTTCATGTTTTATCCTTTCAGAGTTTCCCCTTCTCACCTGTCATTGTCATACATACTGTTGTATCCTTAAACTGGAGTAATATGCAGGCCATGTTTTTCCGATCTCTCTACCTCTGAATCGGTGTTTACTGTTCAGCTTTTAGCAGACAGTGACTTCCATTACCATTCAGCATGGAACAGACACCATTTACCCCCCCCCCATCACGGCTGAGCCTATGTAAGTCTCTCTCTTCGCTTCCAGCGTGTGATACTGTCTTCCCTTTTCAGAATATAACAGATATTGCTTTGTTTGTCCCTATCACATTTCAAAATGTGATAGCTTGATCCTGCACCTTTCAGCCTGTGGCAATCAGTTTTCACTGTTTCTCCCTCACTTGTTTGCCTGTGAGAGCTTTCCCCTCAACATTTAGCCTGTGGGAGAGAGATTCCTTACATTCATTTCAGCCCATCAAAGATAACAATTCTTCACGCATCTTCCATTCCACAACAGAGACATTATCCTCTTCCCAGCAATGCCTCCGATTACCCAGATCACTTCTGAGCCTGTGGCAGTGCAGCTTGTTTCCACCTTTAAGCACATCTTACATTGTTAAAGTCATGCTTCTCCTCACATTTCAGAACATAATTAAAGTGAACTCACATCAAAATCCCCTATTCTCTCCCTAAACTAACTTTCAATTTGTATGGCGGACACTGTTTTGCTCACCTTTTGGTAGAAGATGTATAAAAGCCATTGTGCCATCTTCCAACTGCACCTCCTGCCCTTCTTCAAAGGAAATGGGTTCTTGAACAGAAATGTCATAATATTTTTGTTAGCCACTATGCCACATCATTTATGTTCATAACTTATAACACTGTAAAGTGAAGTTACATGTACTAAAGCCCTGACTATATTTGGGTAGTGTGGTAGGTGAATTCCATGTTACACATTACGCAGCATAATCTATCAGGCCACAATGTGATTTGACTCCAGGTAACACATTATGCAGTACCTTCCACACTCAAAACTTCACAGACAGGTTGCACAGTATTCACACTGTCAATAAGCAGGCCATTCCGTGCTAAACTTATATTGAATTGAATTTGTCATTTACAGAGTGTACTGTCTCTCCCATGGGAGTATCCTGGCACGATAGTGGAAGAATAGGTGAGAGATGGGAAACATATAAGCTGCAGCATTTCCAATTATCACAAAACCACAGCCCTTATGGTGCTTTACAGTCAGGTTACACATTTTAACAGTAATGGCAACTCTCAGAGCTCTTGATGCTTTGCCTAGAGGGTATATAACATCTAGCATTTGCCATCTTTAGACCTCACAATGCTTTATGTAAGCATTATAGTATTTACCACTATCTAATGTCTGACCCTCTCAGTGCGTCTCACAACAGACTATAACATTACAGAACACTTTCTATTTTTGGACATCTCAGTGCTATAGAGACATGAAAATGTTATCCTACATAGTCTATGCTCAGCTTTTGAGATGTCTTATCAACAAATTACTTACTTGACAGCACCATCTGCCCTCTGACCTTTCTGTGCTTCACTTACAGGTTACATATTATACAGCATTATCTACCTACTGACATTGCTGCTTCACTTACATGTAACATATTGTACAGCACAATTTATCCTCAAACAAGCAGGTAACACTTTACACACAACAGTCTGTTCTCAGACCTCAAACAGACTACACAGCTAATTATACACGGTGTCCTTTTTACTTGAAAGTTAGACATTACACTGCAGCATCTATCCTCAGAATTCTCTGATCCATTACTTACAGATAACACTTAAAAATACCTTCAATCCATATGACTTCGTAAAGACTTATGGACAATTTACATATAATGCAGCCAGCACGGTCTATACATGGAACTCTAAATCCTTTACCTACAGGTTAGATATTATACAACACTATCTACTCTTGCTGTACAATGCGTAATGGTTACCTAAAGCACACCGAGGTCTGAGAGCTAATGTGACCTGTAAGTAAAGCACAAATCTATCCAACTACTTAGTGCTTTACTTTCAAAGCACTTTCTAACCCTAAACCTCTAAGACAGGTCACACGATAAACAGCAATAAATCGTCAGACACCACAGTGCTTTACTTGTGAGATACACAATACTTAGCACCAGCTATTTTCTCTTGGTGCTATACAACTATACATTACTGAGCCCAATCTCTTGCTCTACGACTTTGTGTTGTACTACAATGCAACACAGCAATCAACATGGTTATGATTGGAAGGTTGGTGTAGGTGAGGGTGCACACACAGTTACTACTATTGAATTTTGGTTCTTGTTTATTGCTGCCTATTCTGGTTAGGACTGTAATAACTCAATGAACCTCAAGGCTGTGGATACCAATGACAGTTAAAGACATCAGTCAGCCTTGAGAAAGCCAGTGGCGCAATTTGTCATAGTGGTGAAACATGCCTTGACTAGAAGCATCGGTTCTGAAGTTACATTTTTCTTGAATAATTTAAAAAGCGTGTAGTACCAGACCAATGCGATTCCTTATTATCAACCATGTAATACAAATATTCGTTTTTAGGAATTAGACGGATGCAGTATACTAATGAATTAAATTACGCAACAACTTCTATTTACAGATCTTTACCAACTACTTATTCGCTACACAGCATTATCTATTATCCATCCTCTCTATGTTTTACTTGTAGGCTGTACAATATGGCCTATTCTCCCGGTGCTATTCTTACAAGGTACAAATTAAAAAAACACTTTTATCCTGACAACTCTCAGCATTTTGTCAGCAGTTTATACAATGTATAGCATGTCATATCCACCAGCCTCATAGTGTTTTTGTAAAACGTTCACAACCTATATTAGAGTGTTTATCCTCAGGACTAGCCATCCTTTCCACAGTGTTAGATATTATACATCACCATTTAACCTAGACTTCTCTGGCTCGAATTACAGTTAGCACGTAACAAAACACATGCAATCCCTAGACTTCTTAAACAAATTACACATTATACAACAAGGCCTGTAAACAGACTTCTAAATACTTTACCTACAGGTTACTCACTATATAGGATCAGCTGGCATCATCTGCCCAGCGCTTAAATTACATATCACGATTAACACAACAGTTTTTATTTTCAGTAATGTGTCAACAGATTACATAATACAGAGCACAAGTTATCCTCATTGCACTGCATACAGGTTAGCCTAAAAAGAGAGAAGGAACATTTCTGTGTACAACATTCAATCGCAGCAAAAATAGTAGTGTGTGAAATCTTCAAAAAATTTAGACATTTTCAGCCCAGAAAGCTTGAAAGAGAGCCTATTTCTTTGAATTAACACTGCAATGATTTCCTGCCCTTCAAATGAAAATCACAAGCACCCATGAGAATATTATTTCGTTAATTGATAAGCGGATCCTAAAAATATCGTAAAGATTTGGACGAGGTGGGCTCACTCACATAATGTGACATGCTTCATCATCAGCCACCTCATCCCACCCTGGTAAGATGGTACTATCAGGGTGGACTCAACCTCAGGGGGGAGGGGCTACCTTGAGGGAGTTCTTAGATATTATCAAATGGACATCAAAGTCTGGTCCAGGTTCAATTAAAAATAACTAAGAATAAACCAAAAAGAAATACGTTTATTTGGTGGTAGCCTTGATAAGATTAAAAACACCTACATAATAGAGGTGTTATATTAAGGTAGTCAAGTGGGTATTATGACCCATACTACCCCTCCTCATTGCCTGCTGACATGTTTCTGTCCATTCCTTTCTAGCCTAAAGCGGTCTTGAGCATTCATCAGGGCTAAATCCCATACCCTTTAACAAAACACATTTATGGAAGGCGAAAACCTACATTGGGTGTAATTAGTGGACCTACCTTACCAACTGTTTCTTCTATCCTATTTGAACTGTAAGCCTCCCCTATTCTTTTTTAGCTATTCTCCTCATGGTCTGTTCCAGGGGTGCCTCCTTTAATCAAACATTCGTCAAGTAGAAGCGCCCTCCAAATACCTGCCCCAATCTCCTGGAACAGCCAACCTGGAGTGCTCCTAGGATAAGGGAGGTTAAGTGATTAAAGGTGGGCACCACACAATTTTGTGTTTCTTGAGATTAAGTGAGTTGAGTATAGTGTCAGCCCCTAGGAATCCTCTGTGTACTCTCCCAGTGTTTAAGATTATCGTCCATGACACAAATCATTCAGCTTCTCCTCCCCCAACTTCACCCACTTTGAAAACAAAGTTCAACACTTTCAAGTCCATAAGGATGAACCAACAGCTAGATACAGCACAGAAAACTAAAGTTGTAAAACTTTCACTTATCCCATGCTCAGCTCAATTAATCAAGGGGTTTGTCCTATGACTGGCTCTTGAAACCGTATGCCTGATCAACACCTCCTTACTAAAAGGATTTGTACCAGGCTAGCAGAAGCAGGCTGTAATCACCCCAACTTCAGCTGCAACTCCTTGCAAATTACAGATCTATCTTGTAACTATGACGCAAAAATTAGGTAAAGGAAAGTTATGAAATAACTCCAAAAAGTAAATGCAAGCCAAGTACCTACATGGCAAGTTGGCAGTGGAACACTAGTTTGGCCCACGCCATGGCGAAAGACGCAGTGCTGGGCCAGATGGAAGGCTGAATGAACTCTGCTCAGTCCCACCACTAGCCCTATTAAACCCACTTTCGATGACTGGCTCCAATCTTGTGGTCGCTATGAGAAAGCAAAGTGAGAAGAGGCAGCAGTGGATTTGGGCACTGTAGAGCTGTGGTAATATTTATTTCCTTTGGAAGCAGATGGTATTCCACGTTCAGAGGATGATCTTGGGTTCACGCAGTTCCACATACTCTTGTGGTGGGATTTAACCTACACTGGTGTATTTCCCTACTTGCTGTAGTATTGCCAAACCCATCATGATACTGGGTCTGTGAAGCCAGCGACAATAAGAACCAAAGAACCTAAGTGATTCCAGGCATTTGCTTCGGCCATGCCCCCTACTTACAGCAGCAGTCATTTTCAGGTCAAAGAAGACAGAGTCAACATGTTTCTCAGAGCACAGACATTATGGTCATGGTGTTGGTGCAAATGAGGCAAACAAGGTAAGATTCATCCAGACCAGGTCCTTTCTGAACCGGAAAACAAGCAACCCAGGTCTGGTTTTCCCCAGTAGGGCTCATCAGCCACTTACAGCTTCATTCCAGTGAAACTGTGAGCATGGGACCCACGTCTGGGCATACCCGGATTCCACTGGAGCAGGTCCAGACGGATTTTCCTATGGCTGGGTCCAAACGGAGGTGGCATGGTGTGCGAAACAACAATGGATTGGGACGCAGGCAGAGTGATTACCAGTGGCTGAGATGAATTCAAGTATTATATCCATCGCTTTTTGTATACTTTGGTTAAAAATGCATGGCAACTGTATAGATTTACAAGTAATTCCTCTGGTCGTACAGATCTTTAGAGATTCCATATTTATAACCATTATGGGCAACTCTGCAACGATCCAGCAATTATTGTACAAATTACTCAGGTGGCTGAAATAAAGAGATATTAATCTCTCCATTGACCCTACAGCAGACTCAACTAAATCCAATACTGGCCATTGTATGTGGCATTCTATGGCCATTATGCTACATATGATTTTCTCTCTCTGAATCGTGGATGTCTGGAGATTCCACAGATCTGCACAACCGGGATATACTTTTTCCCATTCTTAAAACATTTTCTAAAACAGATGTGTTTTTGATAACCAAAAGTCTAACCCTCCTACACAAACTGTGAGATGTATTCATACATAGTTTCCAATCCTAATCCACTTACGCTTAACATCTTAAAGAAATGGACAAATAAACCCCCTAGTGTCTCACAGTGGACTTTAATAGGAATCTTCTCAGTGATTTGACTTGTCAGGCCTATATATCTGAAGTTTTGGAAGAATATATAACTGATAACATGAATACTGCTCTCCTCCATTTACTACATGATTGCATGATGGCTATCAGTGCACATGTACCATTTCTAGCAACAGTGATATTAGACATAAAGTTTGAGAACTTCCTTGCAAAGACTAGAAACTAAATATACACTTTATCTCGCAAAGCTAAGTGCAATGGTCATCCCTGAAATATATATAACAATCTAGTCACTACTAAGATGCTTAAAAAGAAACAACTATGGGACAAGGCTGTTCATAGAACCCAATATAACAGATTAAAGCATTTTGAGAGTAATGAAAACATGGGAAGAATGTTCGCCCTGAGAATAAGGAAGCAAACTATTAACACTTGCAGATTAGCTGTGAGGGACATACATGGCAAAATAGTTCAAGAGAAAGGCAACATAAACTCTACCATCCTGAATTATTATATGCATTTATACCAGGTTGAAATCCCATATTTAAAATTATTTCCAAGAATCTGACGCTATCTAGTCACACCTACGCAATGTCTTAGCTTGGAGACATCCATAACAAAATAGGAGTTAGAATGAGCAGTTAACGATTTCCCATTGGGGTAAAGCCTCAGGTCCAGATTCCATATCAGTAAACTTTTACAAGAATTTTATTGATAGGCCATCACCATTTTTATTATATCTTTTGAATTCCTTTGAAAGGAACTGCAAAATTCCTTCTTCATGTGGAGAAACCTACAGTGCTCTTTTTCAAAATGCAATTATCGAGGTAATTGTGGCCTATTTCCTATATATTTAATCCACTTAGATTCAAGGACTTACACTAAAAACCTTGTTAACAGGATATATTCTTAAAAAGCATCGGGCTCTCCACTAGGCCATTTACCTACTTGAATTTGGCAAAAGGCAGCCTCCTCACAAGTGGAGGCACAAAAATCTATTTGTAATTCATCACTTGCCACAGGTATTGGTCCATGACGAGTGGAAGAAAGCTATGGTAGTGCCTCTGATGTGGAAGCCTGTAGCTGACTGTACAGAACCGCCCAATCTCACTACTGCCATACCCCATTAAAATTATGGAAAAACATGTCAACCCCATCCTGTGGGATCACTTAGAAACTCACCAGCTGCTGAATCCAGTACAGTCAGGTTTTCAGCTGTCCCATGGTATTACATTTTCCTGGTATTAGTGTGGATTACTTTTGGATGGAGGGAGAAAGGAGCAACTTTGTGATTCTATGTCAGGACCAGAGGCTTCGGATTATGGTATCTCACTCTTTACTGTCAAAACACAGCAGCCAATAGAAAAACAGAACTACAATATTAAAATAGCTTTGCTATGACCCCCAATCAGGGCCCACGATCTGATACAAATGTCTTTCACACAATAGTCCTTCCTCTTTCTTTGCTGCTCAACACGCAGAGCTAAGTCCTTTCATGTTTCTTGATGGTGTTTCATGATGCATTATTTGGGATTTCTGTGGCATGGCTTATTTGCCTCCAGGCGCCCTATTGCCGGTCTCGGACGTGCGTGCTCGCGGCGTTCCGGAGTTATTTTATTTGATTTATTTTATTTCACTTTTTTGCTTATTGGCGTTTTCTTTCGCCGCTCGTCATTATGCTGGTGAGGAGTGCTGGGGTGGCCGCGCTGTCTGCAGCGCAGTCCTCTTTCTGTTTTCAATTTCGCGCATACGCATGAACTTGCTTTCAAGTTTAGTGCGAGCGCATCTTTCATAACAGAGCTCAGAGGATTCGAGCTTGCATGCCACCCAAAGGGGCTGAAATAAACGTTAGAGCGCTGCTCTAGGGGGGTTTTCGGTGCCACCTCCTCAATAATATTCTCACATTTAAAAATATACCAGCTGCGAGAACTTATCCCTCTTTTTTCAGCACCTGGGTGTTTTCCCCCCTTCCTGCTTACTACAGTGCCTTGGGACCTCAACAAATTCTGCAAACAGAAACAAATATGGCACATTATCAGGATGATGATCAGTATGGGGTTTATGAGGCTGGTCAGTATGATCAGCACATAAAAGAACACCTGGTGGAAGCTCTTGACTTCCACGTGCAAGATTCTGTAAATAAGGCCTTGGTGAAAGCTTTGCACAACCCATTTCCAACTTTAGGATCAAGCGTTTTGGCGCAGGCTAGGGGAATCCCGCCCCCACAGAGGTCAATGTAAATGGGCCTGGCCAGTCATCTTTGTACGACCCTCTAGATCAATCAATGAGATCTTGAATGATCATAAATATGAAACTTTAAGAACCCACAAAGATACCCAGTCCTCTCGGACTAATCAGAACACCTCTGATGATTCCAATTCTTCTGATTCTGATGATAAATCGTCCCCTGACAAAACGCAAGGCAAACGCAAAACGCGTCATACTGAGGATCCGTTGAGCTCTCAGTCTAGTAAGAATTTACTTTTTGATCCTGAGGCTTTGATACACCCCAGATCGATGGAACGGACCCCTTGTCAAGAAGTGGCTTTGTATTTGTAATCTAGGCTTAGGAAGAGCTTTAAAAAAGACATTTGCAGTACTTTGCGTTCTGAATGCCCTGGCCCTGCCGTAGCTGGTAAGGTAGCGGAAACCCCTGAGCTAGATCCCCATATGGTTACTTTTCTTTAAAAGTACACCAAGGACCCTAAAAAAGGTATTTATACGGCCTGGAGGGGATGTCAGGACAAATTGCTTGACATTCCTGGTCCCCTCACGAAGTGCCAAGAATGTAGCTACCTTTTCAGCTTTGGATAAGGCCCAAACCTCTATGAAGAAGGTTTTCAATAGTGGCCTTTTTCACAGGGCCGGACGCTTTGGGGGGGTCGAGCGTGAGGCCGCATCTATTCACAGACCTCACGTCCCTATCACAGAGGCAGGGGTAACTCCAACTTCCGAAACAACTCCAACTCCACTATCCCTCAAGAGGCAGAGGTTTTAGAGGCCGCAACCAGAGAGGACCTCACAGAGGATAGTACAGCCACGTTTCCTCTCAATCAGGTAATGCTTCTTTCTTTCAAGGAAGTTTTGTTGGGGGGCAGAGTGAGTTTATTTGTGCACAATTGGGCATTAATCACACAAGATGCATGGGTTTTGGAGACGGTGACAGGTTATCACCTGGAGTTTTACTCAACTCCTAAGCAAGCTTTCACCCCTCATCCTCTCAGTTTTTCCCAACTAGACAGCAGTTTCATAGATCAGGAAATAGAAGCTCTTCTTTTAAAAGGAGCCATTGTTCCTTCTTCCCCTCATCCCAGAAGGTTCATCAGTACAATTTTTCTCAGGGAGAAGGGAGTGTGCCTCATAGTGTATCTTGACGACATTCTCATCATGGCGCAGGAGAAACGTCTTGTTCTTCTCCATCTCTCCTGGACGATTCAGTTGCTTCAGGATTTGGGCTTCATTATAAATGCGGAAAAGTCCCAGTTAGATCCTTCTCAGAAGATAGAGTTTCTAGGTTTCAAGATAGATTCCATCTCGTCTCAATTGAAACTCCCTTTGACCAGGAGACTGGCGATCAAGAAGGAGTTGAAGAGAGCATTGTCTGCTCCTTCAATTTCCTTGAGGGTTCTTGCCCGTTTGGTGGGCCTCCTAGCATCGTCCATTCAAGCCATTTTTCCAGGCCCTCTTCATTATCGGGCCCTTCAGAGGCTGAAGATTATGCATCTTCGAAAGGGGCTTGCTTATTTGGAACTGATCATTTTACCTCAGGAAGCCAGGACAGAGCTCCAATGGTGGTTAGCTCACATGGATGCTTGGAACGGCGGAGCAATTTTTGCCGCTGTTCCGGAGGTGGTCATAGAGTCGGATGCCAGCAGATGGGGCTGGGGAGCCAGGTGTGGTCAGAGGGAGACGGGGGATGGGGTAGACCATTCTGGGCAATTGTTAATTTCTATGCAGAAACCATTTGGACCTGTGTCTTCAGCAACATTAGCTAGATGGGTCAGATGGCTATTGCATGAGGCAGGAATTGATATCTCTGTTTTTGGAGCTCATTCTGTTAGAGAAGCTATGGCTTCTAAAGCCTTTAATTCAGGTTCTAGACTGGAAGACATAATGACTGCAGCTGATTGGCCTTCAGATTCTACTTTTAAGTTATTCTTATCACAAACCTATTGTGGATGTAGCTTCTGGGGTTATGGCGCAGCTTTAAACTAGCATAATCCGGCCTTGGTGAAAGCTGTGCACCCTTTTGCACAACCCATTTTCAACTTTGGGATCAGGCGTTTTGGCGCAGGCTCTGGGAACCCCGCCCCCACAGAGGTCTTTTCTACCCCCAGTATCCAGCAGGATTGTCACATAAATCCTCTCACTTTGAAGTCGGAGAAATAAAAGTAAACAAGTGCACTCAGAATACAGTGCCCGACGTTTGACCTCAGTCTTTGAATGCACAGCAAATGTGACGAGATAAGAGCAGGATTTACAGGGCTGTTTGTAAAAAGGGAGCACTCAGAAGGATACTGTAAATAAGGTTTGGGCAAGGGAAGGTACAAACTCAAGCTTGACAGCCTAAAACAAATAAAACCAGCAAATGGAAAGCAAATAATTGTGAGTTAAAAACCACAAAGCCACTGGTAAGCAACAGGCAGAATGCATCCTATGTTGGCTTTCTGAATGTCCTCAGGATGTCTTTAGCAAACTAGACAGCTGCACTATGTGGTAGGATGTGACCTAAAAGGGGGTACACGGTGCGCTGCATTCCAGCACCCAAGATCTAACTGGAAGGTGATGCTACAGAAGACCCAGTTGCTGCACCCATTGATAAACCGTGTGCCTCAAAAGCCCCATATTCAGAAGGAGGACATGTTGCCTTCCTCTTACCACTTGGCATGGCGACATGCTGGATGTACGCAGTGCTTCCATCCTCCAGCTCGATGGCCTGTCCTTCAAATAACTTCTCTCCTGCAAAATAAATCAAAATTTACATATGAGTCTTAAAGTTGATGGAGCAGAATGGGCAGTAAAATGAAAACATCAAGAGACAGACATTTTCCCACCCTGTCACTTAAAATGAAATCTGACACACTGGAAAACTCCTTAGAAAACCACACAGCAAATCATCAATAAGAGGTCAAGTTAAAATTGACAGAAAGGGGAATAACTATTTTTCACTCCATTTTTCTAAAATGTTGAAGCGTACAGTGACAAAAATGACAGATTTCAATAGCTTAGATACACTTCTGGTTATGACCTAACTCCCCATTACCAACTTTTTGCATACAGAAGAATGCAAATTAATAAACACCACTCAGGATCTGACGGCTTTTTCATAGTCCAACCACTGAGCCGCTCTATTTCACCATGACACTCCACAATTTTCCAGGCAAACAGCACACAAAACAACCACAAGCTAATCTAGAAATCTTTATGAAACCATTTTCTAAATCATTCGCTCTTAAGTATCAGCACTACACACCGTACTTTTGCAGAAGAAATCATCTGATCGCTTAACAGAGCAATTCTATGAACAGATGCTCTGACAAAAAATTATCCACCAGCAATAAAAAAAAAAAAAACACAATACGCAGTTTAGGATCTCTCCTTGTTCCAGTGCTCTCAAACAAAACACAAAATGGTTAACTTGATTCACCTGGTGAATGGAAGAAACCCAACATCTCAATACTACAACAGCTTCACAGAATACAAAATCATATTTATCGCAAGAAAGATAATTTTGACTCTGCCTTAACAACACTATAAATTACCCTTGCGTGTTACTCAAAAAGGAACATCCCACCTTCATACCCCAACTCGCTACACAGCAAATGAATCACTTTAGTTCTTTACCAAATCTTACTGTAAAGCTACATCTCAAAGAACTAAAATCTGCAACATCACCCAGCACATCCCACCACCAACTTCAATTGTACTATCATTTCATTAAATCCTCACCCCCTAAAAACGTAGTTGAAAGGGGACCTACTATGAATTACTATCAAAACCACACCAAATCCATTACCTTGGCTGAAAAAAAAAAAAAAAAAAAAAGAAGATCATGCCTTCAAGTAGCAGAGAATGTGGACAGCCTGACTAAGCGTTATAGAGACAAAGAAAGGGCATACATGAAGTTTCCCATGATCATTTTCAACATGGAAAATTGCATGCTGGTTCACCAATATATATTGTTTAATAGATGCAGGCATGCAAGTATATTTAAAATAAAACCATTCACATAATAAACAATACAAACTGATTGACACTTAATATAACTGCACTACCCAATGTATTTTTTTTCTTTTAGCAAGGTCTGAAGATTGAATACATATTTAGACTTGCAAGAAGTCAAGCCTCTGCCAAATAGTATTACATGCATATGCTAGTAGCAGAAGCATAACAATTAATTATTCCCCAGGATCAGAAATTATCATCTGCAGCTTTCACAAGATCTTTGTAATGACTACAAAGAGACACCTTATCAGCTAACTTAATAATATCTGAAGAAGTAACCAACGGGTTAGTTGAAGTTCCATGTATGTGGTACATAAACATTGCCACTAAACTGTAAGACTATGAAATCTGGTAGAATAAAAAAAACACACAAGTAAAAATATTTTATTAATGTATTATATGATAAAAGTTTGCACCTCAGGGGTATTTTTACTTTTTTGCAAACATGGAAATAATGGCCATTTGCCCTGAAGCAAAGATGGTACTCTAAGAGCTTCAAATTAGTGAAGTAAATGGCTGCAAGTGGAATACGTGTGGTAGGGAATCAGTGCCTAAAGGGCACTACAAACCACAGCAGAAGGACAGTGGTCTCACTGGGAACAAAGTGCAGGTTTGAAGACTAGAAAGTGCTCGGAGCATAAACACTGTCAACAGAAAGAGCCTCTGAGGGTTAGCGGAGGCACTCTTGAGTTCTGGATAATGAGGTTAAGAACAAGAAGAAGAGATTTTCCAGGTTCTCTGGGGGGGGGGGGGGGGAATTGGGGCTATAAGGGCCCAATCAGAAATAGTGAGAATCAGCTAAAGGCCTGCGTAGATCAGTGCAGGAATTCTGAGAGGTAGATAGGTCTCTCTGGAGCAGCTTTGGGTGTCTTTGGTCCTCAAGGTGCCAGCTGTGGGCGATTGGAGGACAGGTTAAAAGGTGTCTGTGAGAAAGTAGAGGCCCACTAAAGGAAGTAAGAGCACTGACCGAGTGAGGGATAACTAAGGCCAGCGAATGATCAAAGCTACCAGTCAAGAGTTTTTAATGCTCCTGGTGGCAAACAAGGCTGGCTGAAGGGGTCCAAGCACTGGGGGCTGAAGAGCATCGTAGTAGGTCTCTGTACCCTTCCTTTGCCTGTATATACTGCTAAGCTTGAGGTTACCACAGTGGTCTGCCCCCTGTTTCGCTTGCCTGTGCTACCAGTGATCTGGGCGGAATACATTTACATTGCTGCTAACAGTACCATGCCTGCTGTGTGTGGGAGGGAAGCCTGGATTTCAGTTACGTTTTGGAGGGAAGGCTTATGCTGGTGCTGTCCGGCTGCATCTGCTTTTTATTAAAAACAAAAGGTTGGAAAGCTGCTTCTGTGCTGTACAGGTTGTGTGCGAGGGATGCTTGCACTGTTGCTACTGTTTGTTCTGTATACACTGGTGAGCACTTTATATTTAATGCTCAAAGTGGGGCCAGGACAGGCATCGCTGAATTTCATGTCTGTTCCATTTATGAGTTTAGCCCCAAATTACCCTGAAAATTTAACTCGTTAAGTCAGCAGTAGTCAAAGTTCAATAACATACACTTAAGCAAATCGTGTGTTACGGTAGGGTGTGGTAAGTCTGGTCATATTATCTTTATCCAAGGGAGGAGTCTAGACATGAACATGTTGAAGAGGGCTACCTTAAATGCACCACATAGGCAAAGCAGGCGATGGGGCCAATTCAAGCTATTGATGACAAGATGCACCCTCAAAAAGAGACCAGGGGAGTAATATCTATTGGACAAGGAGGGCTTTATCCTTAATGCTCAGTCCCTTCCCTCCACACGCATCAGCTGCTGTGGGAAGGGCTGGGGCTGTGGGTCTGAAGACCAGCCTCATTTTAACGTTCTGCTGTCCCTCCGAAAGCCACTTACAGCATTTAATTGGTCATTGCTTTCTGTGCACCTTCCAGCCCTCCTCGCTCGGTCTGATCCACCTCCTTGCAAAGAAACAATCATTAAGAGATAGGACAGCATGGATGAGATATAAATATACAAAAATATAAGTGCGATAAAAGCTTGTCCGTCTGTCATCAAGAGTGTAAGATGATAAACAACTGGAGAACGATTTTGCCTTTCAAGGTTGAATAAAAATCTATGAAAGTAAAAACAGATGTTAGGAGGGGTATGGCTATGCTTACTTTCATAGTGCCTTGTGGTTGTTCTTAGCACGGCATGAAATGTTGCATTTTAGCATCAAGTTCTACTAGTCATTTTAAAGCGTGCAGACTGCATACATCTATGTAGTAATACGTAGATGTATATAACCGCAAGACAGTCTGAAAAAAACAACATGGGCACCATAGCCCAATATCCCTCTGAGATTGATAAACAGGCTATCAATAGGTTCCTTACTGAACGCCTGCTGTTTAGAGCCAGAAAATGACATTTGCTGCATCAGGTACTGAATAAAATACTTATTTACACAAAAACAATTAAACTGATAGTATAATACACAGAGCCAACAACAGTTGGTTCTGGTGCTTAGTGGACCAATGCATCCACCGCAGAGATCTGTGTCTGACTCCACTGTCACAGGTTCAAATAAGGGCAGGTCCACAAAGCCGTTCCATCTTCTGAGGTCAAACAAAATCTGAACTATTCCGTTTTGTAATAATATTTGCTACATGTCAAAGGCACCAAGAGGCATTCTCGGAGTAAAAGTGCATTCAACAGATAATCTTCGTGTCTATTTTAACACACAAAAAAGATAAAGTGTCAGAAGCACTAAGACGCAAGATATCCCCCACAAAGTGCTAAGCCTGAACAGAGACAACACATGACAATGCCAGAGAAGAAACAAAGCACGTAAAAATAGGTTGTGGATTTGATCCACATTAGAAAATATAATGATAAAAAGTGTTGAATCTATCACAAGAAAATGTAGCCCCCTGGCCACTTCAATACATTCTAGTTTGTATGCATTTGGCACCACTTGCTCCAAGTGCCAAGCCTGAGAGCACTCAGCTCTGAACTGACTGCTGTGGTGGGTACCCCCAACCCAGAGAGCACATTCAGACAGTTATGCAGCAGTCTGCTGAGTGCTAGCAGACAACACCTAGGCCCTGCGCATCCAGCAAGGTAGTTATGCAGCTCTAAACTGACTCTTGCCAGAGGGCACCATGGGCTCAGAGGGCAAGTAAAAGAGCTATGCAGCTCTAAGCCGCCTGCTAGCAGGGTGCACCATGGACCCTGAGCCTCCAGCGGGAACGGTACAGCTCTGAACTGGCAACTAGACCATCTGGCAATCAGCACCTCCTTCAGTTAGGTTGGTCAACTTCTGACTGTGAGGCGTGTTGCAAGGACAATCCACTCGAAAGAGCTGTGTTTCCAGGGAAGGAAAACGTGAAGACTTAAACAGCAAAAGACAAAGAACAGCAGGGATCCAGGGTACTTGTATTTTGTGAAGAAGAAAGGTAATGTGTTATGGCAGTAATTCTGGGAGGCCAGGTTGTAGATTGCAGGAAAGCTCAATGGGGTAAGAGGTAGGATGAGGACATGAAGGTAAGGGTGACAGAAGAAGGGTGAAGGAAGAAGGGAGTGAAAGGGTTGATGTGAGAAGGCAGTGTAAGGACACAGGGATAGGCAGCCTCTGTAGTGTCAGTTTATTGCGAAGGCCTGAAATGAGAAGAATGTGGAGGGGAATATCAAATGAGGATGGACGGGGGCAAGAAATTCCCATGAGGAAATAAAAACTTAGAAAAGCATGACGGGCGGAGAAGAAGCCACCGAGCGATGTAAGGCATGGGGTTGATGTACTGTGGGAAAGGAGGATACGTCATAAAAGGAAATGGAGGACTACTTAGTGGAGATCACATATTCCTTCTCTATTTCTTTTACAAATGAAACCACTGCTGTATATCTTGTCACTGTGCGGAGGCCACTATAGCATTTATGAAAGGCTAAAAAAAAAAGGTCCGGAGGGAAAGACAGATCTAGAGAAATGCTGTAAGACAGAGAGGGAGGCCAAGAAACAGAGTAAGAGAAAACCAGCATCGCAATAGAGTAAATAATGTATCTTAGAATTTCAGTGCTAAGTGATTTTGGTTGTTAAGCTAGGGCTGTTTAAGATATGTTATTTTGTGGTTATTTGTACAGTTCTTTAGTGGAAAGGCGCACACAAAACGAATGCTAAAAGGAGTTGGAGATCCGTCCAACAACTCCCTTCATTCTACCACTACCAAGTATGCTAAAATGTACCTACAAGTAGATGTGATATCTAGGAAACAAGATTTCTCAATTACTATATGCCGGCAATGTGATTTTATTGGACCTGACACCAGATGATCTGTAACTGAAATTAAACATTTAACCAATGTACGATAGGGATGAGCTAAAAGTGAGTGTAAAGAAGATAATATATTTGATTACATGCTCCATAACTAAACACAGAAAGGAAGTTAGAGACTATGTTGAGTGTGCTAAACCAGACAATGCTGATTAGTGAGTCTCAGTTGGCAGAATTCAGACCTGGATTGACTGAAGCAATCCCACAAGATTACTTACCTTTTTTTTTAAACAAAAATAAGACTGAGACAAAAAAAAGGGGCAGTGTAGCTGCTATTGTACATAATTGTTTAAAGATTTCTCGGCTGCAATGTAATTTAACTGATAATGTGGATCTTCCATTGCTTAAAACTGAATTGAGAAACAGCACAATAGGTTGTCTAGTAGTGTATTGGCCACCCTAACATATGGTACACTTCAGTCGGGAAGTCTCTCGATCCAGTTCTCAAAATAAATAGTTCCTGGCGATTTGAAGTTCTAGGTAGATAACCCCACACTCTAAATGCAATGACTTTTTAAGACTATGACTTCCTTGGTATTTCACCAACATATTAATAAGCCTACCCATCTTGACCCCTTCGCTGCCAGGCCTTTTCCCCTCCTGTGCCGAGACTTTTTTTGTCTATTTGGGGCAGTTCGCGCTTAGGCCCTCATAACTTTTTGTTCACATAAGCTACCCACGCCAAATTTGCATCCTTTTTTTCCAACATCCTAGGAATTCTAGCGGTACCCAGACTTTGTGGGTTCCCCTGAAGGGGGCCAAGAAATTAGTCAAAATACAGTGAACATTTTTTATTTATTTTTTTTAATGGGGAAAAAGGGCTGCAGAAGCTGGCTCGTGGTTTTCCCCCTGAAAATGGCATCAACAAAGGGTTTGCGGTGGCAAGATCACCATCTTCCCAGCTTTCAGGAACAGGCAGACTTGAATTAGAAAACCCCATTGTTCAATACAATTTTGACATTTTACTGGGACATACTCCATTTTTACTATTTTTTGTGCTTTCAGCCTCCTTCCAGTTAGTGACCAAAATGGGTGAGAAACCAATGCTGGATCCCAGAAAGCTAAACATTTCTGAAAGTAGACAAAATTCTGAATTCAGCAAGGGGTCATTTTTGTAGATCCTACAAGTGTTTTCTCCACGTTTTGCTCTGTAACTTTTTCCTGCGATGTCAGATTTTTGAAAGCAATATATTGTTATGTCAGCTGGACTCTTCTGGTTGCGGGGATATATAGGGCTTGTAGGTTCATCAAGAAGCCTAGGTACCCAGAGCCAATAAATGAGCTGCACCTTGCAATGGGTTTTTATTCTATACCGGGTATACAGCAATTCATTTGCTGAAATATAAAAAGTGAAAATAGGTATCAAGAAAACCTTTGTATTTCCAAAATGGCCACAAGATAAGGTGTTGAGAAGCAGAGGTTATTTGCACATCTCTGAATTCCGGGGTGCCCATACTAGCATGTGAATTACAGGGCGTTTCTCAAATAGACGTCTTTTTTACACACGGTCTTACATTTGGAAGGAAAAAATGTAGAGAAAGATAAGGGGCAATAGCACTTGTTTCACTATTCTGTGTTCCCCCATGTCTCCCAATAAAAATGGTACCTCACTTGCGTGGGATAGGCCTAGCACTCGCGACAGGAAATGCCCCAAAACACAACGTGGACACATCACATTTTCACAAAGAAAACAGAGCTGTTTTTAGCAAAGCACCTAGCTGTGGATTTTGGCCTCTAGCTCAGCCGGCACCTAGGAAAACCTAGCAAACCTGCGCAGCTTTGAAAACTAGACACCTAGGGGAATCCAGGATGGGGTGACTTGTGGGGCTCTGACCAGGTTCTGTTACCCAGAATCCTTTGCAAACCTCAAAATTTGGCCGAAATAACATCTTTTTCTATCATTTTGGTGACAGGAAGTTCTGGAATCAGAGAGCAGCCACAAATTTCCTTCCACCCAGCATTCCCCCAAGTCTCCCGATAACAATGGTACCTCACTTTTGTGGGTGAGTCTACTGCCCGCGAAAGGAAATGCCCCAAAACACTATCTGGACAAATCAAAATTATCAAATGCAAAACTACCTGTTTTTGCGGGGGCACCTGCGTTTTTGGTCCTGGGCTCAGAAGCCTTCTAGGGAAACCTACCAAACCCAGGCATTTCTGAAAACAAGACACCCGAGGGAGTCCAGTGAGGTGTGACGTGCGTGGGTCCCTCAATGTTTTCTTACCCAGAATCCTCAGGAAACCTAAAATTTAGCAACAAAAAAATATATATATAGATCATATTTTTCCCACATTTCTGTGTGGGATCACCGCACTGGGACACATTTCATACCACCCAATGTTCCCCTCAGTCTCCCGGTAAAAATTATACCTCATTTGTGTAGGTGGGCCAAGTGCTTGTGAAAGGGAAGAGCCAAAAACATGTCGATATTGAGGGGGAACCAAAGGGGATCCAAAAGGGCAGTTTGCAAAAAAACATTTTTAGGCTGACAAGTGCAGCAGAATTTTTATCAGTATAGATGAGACAATGCTGGGTGGTAGGAATTTTGTGGATTCCTGCAGATTCCGGGAGGTTCCGTCACAAAAACATGGAAAAATGTGTGATTTCCAGCAAAGTTGGAGGTTTGCAGGGGATTGTGGGTACAAAAATGGTGCGGGTGCATGTGAAACACACCACCCAGATGTTTAGTTTTCAGATGTGTTTAGGTCTTGTGGATTTTTCTATATGGCAAGTCCATGAAGTGCAGCCCTCATCATTCCAAGTGGGACGATTTTGAGAGTAAGCAAAGCTCTCATGGCCCAAATGTAAAACTAAAACCCAAAATAATCAAATGTCTTCTTGCTTGCTGTGGGATAAGATGTTTTAGAGTGCGGGAGAGCTGAAAGACTGTTACCCCCTTCAGTTGAGGTGGGGGCGTAACCAGGCCCATACTGGTTAGTAGCCATCACCCCAATATTATTATTATTATTTTTTTATTTTTTTTAATTCCCTGGCATCTAGTAGACTTTCTGCCCCACCGGTGTGTGGATCAGTGGTAATTTGACCATCTGCCCACTGGTGGGCAGAACAACTTTGGCCCCATTTATTTGGGGTCGGGTATGGCCATACCCCCACCCTCTTATTTTTTAAAGAAAAAAAAAAAACTTCCCTGGCCTCAGGTGGGCTTTCTGCCCCTTCCAAAAATAGCCAATGGGGGGCAGATATGGCCAACAGTAATGTGCCCCCATGGGGAGCGACCCTTACCCAAGGGGCTGCCACCCTAAAGAAAACACACGCATACACACACACACACACCAATCCCTGGTGCCTAAGTGGTTTCTGCCCCCATGGGGGCAGATTGGCCTAACAAAAATCGGCCGATCTGCCCCCAAGGCCTCATAAAAATAAGCCAATCTGCCGAAATGGCCTAAATATAATTTGCCCCCTAGGGGCAAATTTGCCTAAGGGGTCGCTCCCCCACTAAAAACAAAAACACACACAAAAAAAAAAAAAAAAAGGAACTGCAGAAATATAAACTTAAAGTTGGCATGTATTATCAGGGAATACAGATTCAGCATTCTTTCTGTTACAGAGTCTGGTCACACGGCCATCCCTCCATATACTAATATCCTATCATGAAAGGTAAATGCACTGTATGCTAGAAAACAAGATATGAACAGGCTACTGAAACGTGGGGTGGGGGTAGTGAACATGGATTTCTTGTAAAACAAGTTTTAATCTCTGGTGTGTTTAAAAAGATACAATCCCAGTTTGTTCCAGAAACTGGAGCGCAAAGTAACACATCCTATACCAGGCTATTGTGTATCAAAATGCAGCTTTTAACAGTGAATGGAGCCCCCCCACCCCCCTAATCCAAGTGATCAAGTAATTGTGACTCTGGTTTTGAAGATGGCTGTGATCCCCCATACAAAATCTTAAACATCCACACCCTAAAATCCAGGTCTAGGGTGACCACCAGTCCGTAAATTACACAGTCAATCAGTAATTTCAGACTCCTGTCTGTTGTCCGTGACAAATTCCCGTACAGTCGCAGTTTGTCCTAATTTTGGCAACACAGGTTGCCAGGCAATTATGTGGCTTGATTCCCCCTCTCCCAGTGACTGCCCAGTAAGGTGACGAGAGCGTGTAAAGTTACCTAGGACTGGCGTGTATGTCCCCGGTCAATACTAGGTCTCATCATACCCCCACCCCCACCAGAATAATTTAATTTGTCTAAATTGCCAATTTTTCCTTACTCCATAAATGTTTGAAAAGTGTTCACACACATTGCTATCTGGGATGTCTTGGTGAGCATATTCCTCTACACCAGAGAGAGAGACTCCAATTATGCTGAATTATCTAGCCTCCTGTATGTTTTTTTTTCTCAGCAGAGTTTGGATTGAATATCTGTCTCATCAAGTTTTGGTCTGGTGTTAGCCAAGATCTTTTAATTTTAACAAAATTAGACATGTACAATATACTAAATATATCTTAACCAGTATTTCAGCCATTGGCCTGTTGTCATTCACATAATACTTCCACTGCTGCAAGCTGTTCACTGTAGTGGGTGAATCAGTCCACTCCAAACATTGTCAAACTTCACTTTGAGTGACTCCATTTTCCATTTCATAATGAGCACATCTATGCACAAAGCAGCCTCTGCCATGCTAAGGACTACTCGGGCCACATGCTTTTTGGGACCCAAAATATTTTTGTTACTATCCATTTTTAGGTCAAGCCTAGACAGCGCGCATGCGCTCTCTCATGACATGTTAATCTATTTTTGTGGACTTTGCCCACGCCGTTCTCACACTCATCACTTTCATTTGTTGCTTGGCCTCTCTTTCAAATTGATTTCGTAGGTAAACGCTTTACATTTGTCCCGCCTTGGAGACTGACCCTGTTAAATGGGTTATTGTACAATCGGCCACACACCTTAGTGTGGCTCACTACTTTTCTCTTTTGCCTCTCTGCTCCGCGCTCCATGACTGTATGTTTTTTCTTCCTTGTTTTTTAGGCATACTGCGGTTTCTTTGTGATGCCTGTGTGAGCGCTAAATGTACTCTAAATAATTATTTTGTGTATCTACACATTTGATTTATGTAGAAAATGAATTAACATAGAAAATAATGTGTAACTCAAAAATGTGCCTACTTGATTGGCCACTATTATGTACGAAGTTGATTAATAATGTTATTAACATGTTTAAGAGTTTTTTTTATATATATATATATATATATATATATATATATATATATATATATACACACATACACACACGTCAAAATGCAGTAATCTGTCATACTTATAACTAAATATTTTTTACTTACTTATGCTAACTAAAAGCCTCAAGTTAGCGGGCCTATGCTGAAATGAATGTCTGCCGATATTTCTGAAAATGCAACGTTAGAAAAATTATCTCATGCTTGCTCAATAAACATTGCTTTGTTTAATGTGAAACTTGTCCAGAGCTGTATTAACAAAATCTTATTTCTCTTGAGGAAATATGTGTGAACTTTACACGTTAAGTGGCTACAGAGGATACTTTACAAGCGTATGGGAAAGCAATGTTTCCAGGAACTAACAATGGTTCTAATGACAGAGGCCTGAAGGATCTATAAATAGATTTTTATTGTATCGACTGATTTACACAAATGGAGAACATCCAATCATCGACATGTGAAAGACTGATTAGTTAAATCTTAGATTTGTAAATTTCATATTACTGGACAAATGTTATCGTAAGATGCCACTGACCAATGACAACATGGGACAACCTTAACATTACCGCTCTGTTCTTGGAGTTTGCGCGCAGATTCCGATTCATTACTTTGACACTCTTCACGAGACTCGTCTGTCACTTTGACACTTGCCAGCCTGTCTACCAACACACTGGTATTATTTTGCTATTCAAGTCTATTTCTTATGCTCCATGCAATGATGCTGGTGCTTATTTTAGCACTTGATGCTTAAAGCTTGTAGCGCTTTCCTGATTTTCCCTAGACATTAACTTGATGGTTCAGAGAACTTAGAACCCCGATTCTGAACTGGCCCCTTCCTTTTCCTTTCTGTCCTGATGCTGATGTCCCCCTGATAAAGACTAATACTGATTGCTGATCCTTAAGGACAGGTATATGCTGAAATGTTTGCGGTTTGACTTTGTTTTTGTTTCTAGGTACCAACTGCTGTTTTTTGATAGAGCCCTAGCTAGATGTTTTCCAAATTCATGTTACTAAAACTTTTGCACGCAGCAAAACATGCTAATGCTAATCTGGAGTTAGCTAGGTGTTTCCTCCACTCACCTGTTTGATGACCAAACTGGCTTCATTCAAATTGTTGTTTCAAAGTATGTTATTTCCATTGCGCAATTACTATTGCTATTGATCTATACGGTTGCTAATGAAAGTCTAGTTATTAATGCTCTAAAAAAAGCAACTGGCTTTAGTCAGCCAGTATTGTTTCTATATCTTTATCATGTGGTTTTGAGATTGATTTATGTGATCTTAGCATTGTTAATATAGTGAAATAAATATTCAAATCTGATACTCAAAGGTGTGGTTATTTGTGGCTAAATGGATCCCAGTGCGTGGTTTTACTGACTCCATTTGAACTTATACCACTGATTACTGATGTTTATATTTGGATCAAGGGTGCGATCATCGTCAACAGAGTCAACCGGTCCATCGGCCCACACAACACGTCTCCTAGGTCACCCTTAGCCTACAGGAAACACCTGCGCCCAAAGGTTACAAGGGGGCGGGGGAATCTTTTTTTAAAATTTATTTTGATGTTTCATATAGCGCAAACTCGATCTGAGGAGTGCTTTACATGAGTAGTACTTAGTTACAAGTTTAGCAGTTGAAAAATATACAAACTGGAGCATTTTAAACAGAAAAACACACAGAAATCCTCAACACTGCTCTCCCGGCACAGCGGGAGAGCCAATACTACAGTATTCAATGCACTCAGAAACACGCCCGATAATCCTTTGCGGGCATTTCTTTTACATAACATTTTGGCCCATAACTCAGCCTGTGGTGATCTGACGACAATGGGACCATCACCAAACCGTTCCGCATGACGTGTTCTTTCTGTCTAGACCATCTCTCGGTCCCCACTCACGGTTGGGGGAGGGCCCCCAAAATAGTAACTTCTCCCAAGTCAGTGTCTTTTTGAACGCTCATGGTTGTAACTTTTGTTATCCGGCTGGGAGTAGTTTGTGTTTTTATGGGCCTTGTTTGTAATATTAATGCAGTAGCCCTGCTAGGCATGAAAATGTGTAAGGCACTACGCCCTCAGGGGTATAAATATATGCTTACACTGCATTACTTTCTACCATTTTCTTTTCATGCGTTATGTCCTCTAGGGGCTGACTATACGGTTGCATGACCATGTTTCTTCCAAGTGCTATTTTTATTGTGGCAACCTCTAGGGGCTATTCCGAGCATTACAGTTAAATTACTACAACATTTGTTGCACTCGGAAACTTGCCTCATAATGCTTTGGGGGGCATTCCATTTACTAAACATTTTTGGCCGTAGCTCACCGTTTGGTGATCTGAGGACAGTGGGATCATCATCAAAACGTTCAGCACGACAAGCTGTGTCTAGGTCATCTCTGGGTCCCTACACCAGGTTGGTGAGGGGGACCCTAAAATAATAACCCCTCCCACCATTCAGTATCGTTTTAAGCTCTCTCATGGCTGGAACTTTTGTTTTACAGCTGGGAGAAGTTTGAGTTTTAAGGCCCTTGTTTGTAATATTATTCTAGTAGAGCTGGTAGGCTTGAAAATGTGTAATGCACTGCCCCCTCTAGGGGCTAAATACATGTTTACATTGCATTACGTTCTGCCATTCTGTTTTCATGTGGTACTGTCCGGTACGGAGTACCGGCACTTTTTTGTTTTAAGAGGTAGAGTACCTGCACTTTTCAAGAAAAATGTATACTTTTAATTGGAGAGTACCAGCACTTCTCAGAAATAAGCAGGTACTCTGGTACAGAGTACCTGCACTTCTATTTTTCCATTTCAAGCACTGACTGTTGGGTAGGGTGACCACCCGTCCGTAAATTTCACGGACTGTCCGTAATTTCGCCCTGCCGTCCGTTGTCCGTGATGAAAGGCTTAACGGACGGCATTTGTCCGTAATTTTGGCTTTTCACCTAAGGGGCAACGGAGGCAGGGCGAAATTACAGGCAGGTCAGTTTCCGCAGCTGGACTGAAAGGCAGGGGGTCTCCTGTGCTCTGAGGGAAGGGCCAACAGATAAGAAAAGGCCTTCTTGCCAGGGGGTCTCCTTCCCTAAAGGAATACAAATGTGGGCAATCTGCAAATGCAAAGGGGCTTGAAAACCTGCATTGACTTTCACCAAAGGAGTCACTGGAAGCTTTCTGATGGCAAAGACATTTTCTTTTAGAGAGGTACCTTAAGGGTATTCCAAGGTGAGCTGTGGAGTGTGTGGTTTTAATGGAGTGTTATAAAAAATGTTAGTACTACGTAAAAACTGCATATTATTCAAATCTGTATTTGAGAAGCACTTTTTTTAATTTAACCGAAATGTATTTGCGCATTTTGTAGCAGCCTATATTATGATGTAACTGTATTTATATAGTGCTTACTACCCCTGACAAGGCGTTGAATGCATGTTTAAAATAAGGACTTACACATTCACAGTTCTTTCAGGGACATCTGCACTTTATAGTACTAACAAACATTGAAAAGCCAATAGGTCTTGTCTACGAAATAATTATTGGCTTTGCTAATGTGTTTTAGCCATGTTATACACCAGAGTGGCTGCTGTTCAGCATGGCTAAAAGTTAGTGGCATAGTAGTGTGGAGTAGAGTGGTATAGGAGCAGTGGCGTAGTGGTGCAGAGTACAGTGCAGTGGGGTACAGTGCAGTTGTGTAGAGTGCAGTGAGTGGCGTGGACAGAGTAGAGTGACAGAGTGCAGTGGAGTAGAGTGGCATACAATAGAGTGGCAGAGAGTGCAGTAGTGTAGAGTGGTGCAGTGGCATAGAGTGCAGAGTAGACTTGCGTGGCAGAGAGTGCAGTGGCGTAGTGCAGGGTGGTACAGTGCAGAGTAGAGTATAGTGCTGTAGAGTGCAGTCGAGTGGAGTGAAGCAGAGTGCAGTGGCACAGAGTGAAGTAGCGTAGAATGCAGTAGTACAGTGTAGATTGGTGTACAGTACAGTGGCAGAGAGTGCAATGTTGCAGAGTAGACTGTCAGTGCAGTGATGTAGAGTAGCACAGAGAGCAGTGGTGCAGAGTAGAGGGCAGTGGCGTACAGTTGTTTACAGTGCATTGGTGCAGAGTGCAGTGGCATGGGGTAGAGTAGCACAGAGTGCAGTGGAGTAGAGTGGCATACAATAGAGTGGCAGAGAGTGCAGTAATGCAGAGTGGTGCAGTGTGTCAGAGTGCAGAGTAGACTCATGTGGCATAGAGTGCAGTGGCATAGAGTGGTGCAAAGTGGAGTATTGTAGAGTGGTGCAGTGCAGAGTATAGTGCCTAGAGTGCAGTGGCGTAAAGTGCAGTGATGCACAGTGCAGTGGCATAGCGTGCAGTGGCACAGAATGCAGTAGTACAGAGTAGAGTGGTGTAGAGTGGTACAGAGAACAGTGCCATATAGTACCGTGGTGAAGAGTAAAGGGCAGTGACATACAGTGCTGTTTAGAGTGAACTGGTGTAGAGTGCAGTGGCATAGAGTGGCATGGGGCAGAGTAGAGCGGCATAGAGTGTATTGGTGGAGAATGTAGTAGTACAGAGTAGAGTGGTGTAGAATATAGTGGTGGCCAGTGCAGTGTTGCATAGTAGAGTATCAGCGTGAAGTGGTGTAGAGTGCATTGAACTAGAGCGCAGTGGTCAGAGTGGCATAGATTGCAGTGGCGTAGAATTGATTGTTTCAGAGTAGAGTGCAGTTGCATAGAGTGGGGAGGTGGAGTGCAGTGACATAGAATGCAGTGGCACAGAGTGTAGCGGCATAAAGTAGATTGTTTCACAGTAGAGCGAAGTGGCTTAGGGTGGAGAGGTGCAGGGTAGAGTGGAGTGGCATAGAGTGTGATGGCATAGAGTAAAGTGGTGTAGAGTGCCGTGGCATAGAGTGCAGAGTAGATTAGAGTGATTTACAGTGTATTGATGTAGAGTGCAGGGGCATAGAGTTGAGTGTTATAGAGTAAACTGCACTAGCATAGAGTGTATTAACATAGAGTGCAATGGTGTACAGTGCAATGTTGCACAGTGGCATAGAGTGGAGTTGTGCAGACCTAGAATGGTGTTGCCAGACTGGAGTGGTATAGCATGCAGAGGAGTAGAGCGCAGTGGTGTAGAGAGGCGTAAAGTGCATTGGCATAGAGTAGAGTGGTACAGAGTAGAGAGGCATAGTGTGAAGTAGCTTAGAGTGCAGTGGCATAATGTAAAGTGGTTCAGAATGGAGAAGAGTGCAGTGGCGTAAAGTGGAGTGATAAAGAGTAGGGTGCAGTGGTGTGGAGTGGTGCAGAGCAGAGTGGAGTATGCATGGTGTGGTAACACACTGCCATTACAGACAACACATTTTTTATTATTGAAATTACCATTACATTGCACAGATATACAGTTTTTCAAATCAAACTACACTGTGCACAGACGATGATGTGTGAAAATTGCATCACCTAATGCAATGATTTGTTTTAATCGTATAAAGGTATTTGTTTCCAGCACAGTTCAGAATTAATAAAAATGTGCTTCATTTGAACTCCTAATTCTGATATATTCTGAAGTTTATTTAAATCTTGTCATGTGATAGAAAAAACTCTTTCCGAACCCTAGTATCCAGCAAGATTGTCGCATAAATCCTCCCACTTTGAAGTCAGAGAAAGAAAAGTAAACACTAAGTTCCCACCGAAGACAGAGCCTGACATTTTACTTTGTTCTTTGAATGCAGAGCAAATCCAGCCCCTGCTCACCCTTCACAAGCACGAACAGCGGACCATTGCACCAGAAGAGTTTGCCAAGGTGGATGGGTGTTGCTTGTTCAACCACTTGACAGTGCCTCTTCTATTTCTCTTCCGTGTGCAGAGACAAGTCCCCAGGTACCCAATACCTTCCGATAGTCTTGGTGGACCCATCTTGTCTGATTTTGCTAAGCAACAACCCTTTGAATCACTTGCCGTGGATCTCCCATTTGATCTCGATTTCATCCTCCTCTTTTATTATCTTTGATTGGTAGTCCAGGCTCCCATTTCTGAGATAAATGTAGAGTCACAGACATACACTCTAGTGTTGTGAGACTACTAACAAGTTGTGGGTACCTCACATCCTGACATTCGATGTGAGACTGTCGCCCACACCATCTGCCCTGCCTCTTTAATTTTTTTTAGGTTTAAAGTCCACGGGCGGTTGGAGTGAGCCAGATGTTTTTTTAAAACTAGCGTAAGGTTAATTACCTTAATGTTTCCTAAACTGTTTGCTAGGGGTTTTAAAATGTTCAGAAACATAATCAAAATGTTGCTGTTACTTTCTCTTCAAGAAAGATTGGGTAGATTTGGGTAGAGGTGATGGCCTCGCCGCAGTACTGAAGGGCATTTATTTACTACTGAACAAGGACGTAACGTGACACCTGAATGTAGCATGCCAGGAGGCAATCACAAAAAGACCACAGTGAATAAATAGTGCTAGGTTAAATAAAGAGTAAATAAATGCACTGACAACATAGTGAGGCATGACCTCTCTTGCGTGTGCCTGTAAAACTGATGTTTGTCCTGAATTTATGTGCTGAATTTTGTCCCTTTGTCTTGAATTTTTTTACAGTCCTGTCCAGAATTTGCCTCAATGCCAGGTGGTCACCCTACTATTGGGGGGAAATCCCTGTCCAACAGTTCTTTTGAACCTGCAGCACGGGCTACCGTCTCCTCATGGTCCATACCCAGGAGCTAAGCTCCTGGACTACACCAACAAACACAATTTTATAACGTGTGAGCAGGACCGCGCAATGTGGGGAAGGCAGATTCAGATTTAAACCCTTACTTAGAAGTAAGCGAATGGTGGGTCACTGTTCCAGTTTAAGGTATTTGAACATAAGTAACAATAAGAAGCTTAAACTCGCACAATAGCTTGTAACTTACCGTTCACGGCAGACTCATGGATGTAGGCAGTGGACCCGTCTGTGAGAGTTACGGCATGAAGCCCCACGGTCTCCATGGGCAAACACTCCTTTTAACATTAGACCGAAGCACACAGTCAGCACACCAGGTAGTACAAGCCAGCGAACAAACTGCAGAATGCCACTGTTTGACAGTGAGTTTCGGCATAAAAACTAACGCTCTGCTGTCTGGACTTGAAGAGGGAGTTTGATGAGACTGAATCTAGTGCCCGTATCCCTGAACTTTTTAAGCCCCTGGGTTTCTATGACGTCATTTTATTATATCAAGCTAGCACATACCTTCTCAAGACTATGTATGTGCCACCGGGACTCGGGAAGTTTTTTTTTTTTTAAAGGAGGAATTGTGTCACCTATGTCCCTTTCCAGTATCGCTTGGGGAGGTGCGGGGAATCTGTGTACCAGAGGCAGTGGCGCTGATGACGGAGAAGGGTGGTCACTGAGTCCGAACTTCGGCCCTTGATCTTTTGGGGAAGTGCTCTTTTCCTATGCACCCCCAGGGGAAGAGAGATTTGTCAATGGATCCACGGAGAGGCCGTGCACTTGTTATCGAACGGCCCTTTAATCCTACAGGGTCAGTGTCCTCGGACGCCTGAATGTTATCTGTGGACTCCTAGGGGTCAAGACACCATGATCACGTGCTGCCATACAAAGAGCTGCATGGATCCTTCAATGTCCCTAGTACTAGTTTGCCAGGGGTATGTGATGTGTGTCCCTGCAGTCTGAGTCCCTCTGAGGTGGTCTGTACTCATTGAATGCCTTCCGTAGGTATCTGATCCTCAACTGCAGTGTCTGGATTTCCTCTGGGTGTAACTGTCACCTACGGTAAAAGTCTCGCGGAATCGGTAGAACCTACTCCCCAAGATGAACTTTCCCTTTTCCCATCCGTTCACTGGAGCTGCAACTAATACCGGGTGTGCTGAATCCCAGCTTCCGGGGCACTGAGAGTAACGGAGTCTCTAACGAATGAGAAGAGCGGACATATTTGTAGCTCATCTTAGCAGAAAGTAAGCGGGCTTTTGATTTAACATAATAAATCATGTGACAGTATATTTCCTTCTCTCATTGGTTTATTTTCAGGTGGGCGGGATCTGTATGAGGAACACAGCGTTAACTACAGGTATAGTTGAGGGACAAATATTTCTGATGTTCAATGAAGATCGACAATTGACTCGCACATCTCTAACCTGAAGAAAGCTTTTTGTATAAAGATGGGCATAAAACAGGAGCAGTAAGGTGTTCTTGTAGATTCTCCGAGCTCTTACTCTTAAAGTTTCAGTCCATCATGGGCGGAGAGAAAAGCGTGTGATTCAGCCAGGAAAGAGGTCAAAAGCGGAGCTGGGCATTCTCTGAAAAAATGAAAGGTTACATGAACGTAATAGTTAAGTTGACGTTTTACTCGGACAAAACCATAGAAATTCAGCAGTTAAAGTTATGCTTATAGTTATACTTACCTGAAGAAACTATAGATTGTGCTGGAAAGTAACTTTAGGCAACGTGTAATGATTTCTTAACATAAGTATAACTATAACTGCTGAATGTTTATGGTCTTGTACTGGTAAAACGTCAACTTAACTATAATGTCCCTCTAACCTTTGTTTTTTTTGGTGAAAAAAATATATCTATTATATAATATATCAAATAGTTATCATGCTGTGGCAGATGTTGCAGGACTCTGGGACATGGACCTCATTGAAATGCATTGTGTGAACGGCAGGTTTTGAGGGTCACAAAAAGAAAGTATAAAGGGTAATAGATTTTAGTTACAGTATTTTTTTATACATATATCCCTATGTATATAAATATATATATATATATATATATATATATATATATATATAAAACCCAATCCTTTCATACAAGGAAAAGCCGGGACACCATTGCGCTGCTCTGTTATTTTTTTCAATCTTGTTTACAGAAAAAGTTTTCCTTCCAACGCGTTTCGGCCTTTGCCCAAGGCTACCGGACTACACACTTACTGTCCAACAGCAAAGACATACTTTCCTAGCGATCAAGTGTAGGCTACACAGCTCTATCCTCAAGTACTCACTCCTGGTCTCGGTCTGCCTCCAGGTCCAAGCAGAAGGCCTGTCGCATTTCTACACTGACCCTAAAGAGGCCTGAGAGTGGGTCTGGGAGTGGGTGGAATGCTGCAATGGTGGGGTCCCCTTTCATCCCAGACCCTGCCTACCATCACACAACCCTCTGTGGGAAGCCAGTGTAGACACAGGGAGCAGCCGGCACAGGGCATCTTACAACCGCCCGATCCCGTGACCTGGAACAGCTAATACAGGAGAGGAGGAGTGCATTGCAGGCGGAGGCATTCCAAGACCCTGTTCTACCTACGGATGCAGAAGAAGATGATACTAAATCCACCAGAGATGAAGGCTTTGCATCATTCATCATATTCCCACTGGGATTCGGCACACCTCCTATCGTAACGCCGCAAAACACATACAATATCCATTAACGGACTTCATGATTGCAGCCCACACACAAGCTTTGTAGCTGCTCCTAGCTATGCAACTTTTTCTTCTCAGGATCCGTGGGACTGACCAACTAATGTTGAGAGCTGCTGCCATGTCATGTTACAGGCCTCCCTCATGCTTTGCAACTTATGCCTGTTTTCCACTATGGGGGACCCCCCAAAACTGGTGGATAGTGAGCCAACCAATGGCTCTGCCGGTTACATAGGTAACTTGGCGGGAATGTCCTGCCCAGCAGTCTCCCATCAAGAGGCGACCAGGGACATGGAAACTCATAGAGCTGTAATACATCAGGGATTGTTGCAACCCATACACTGCACACCATCTTTACAACCCTGGTCAAGTATTACATGCTGGCACACAAAGTTCACAAGTTTGGGCAGGATGCCATTGCATCTCTGCCCCCTATGGTATTTCACAATTTGTGTTGTTGTATTGTGTTTGATCAAAGTTATATCTTGCACCGTTCTGAAACACCCCTCCCTGCGATACCGGGCCTTGTTTGCTGGGTGGACACCGGAGGTCACTTCACCCACAACTACCATGTTGTCCGGCACTAACGTCTTAACATGGAATGTCCAAGGGATGCACACTCTTTCCTGCAGATATGCAGTTTACTCGTACACGCTTGCAGTAAAATATGTGTTTTGACCACTGACTTTGTGTTGCACCACTTTGCACCTGGATTAGCCATCCAGTGTTCACTAGTTGCAGACTACATTTTGTATTCAGTTTAGCTGCCTATTGACTTTATTGTAGTATTAGACACTGCCATGTTAAATCTGTTCGTACTTTTCCACATTGTAAACTGTGCTTGTTTTCATGCTTTTTCTCACCAAGGGCTTTGGTTGATAAGGATGTACTCAGACGGCAGGGAACGGCTTTGTTTTGATTTGACACCTTGGGATTCTGGCCAAACCCCAACTTGTTATTTTCAAAGCAGACCTAAACTAGCTAGCATATTTGAAGTGCTAAATGAGGTTTTTTTTTTCCAGAAAGCTCCTTCTGTTTTGTTTAATATATAAAAAGACCCAGTGTGACGGTGAGAGTGAGAGTGGCCTCAATCAGGATTCTTGACCTCGGATACCTGATATCTCTCCCGTGAGGGTGGAGATCTCTTTCTCTTTCGCATTGAACAGGGTCATCGTCTTGCTGGCATGAGAAAGATGAAGAGCTTGGCAGACCCTACGGTGATGAATTTTGACTTCATTATTTGCTTTGCATTATAATGTAATGTAAATACATATATTTGCTGTGTACATTGCAGTGGAGAATCATTTTGGTGTGTTTTCGTGTCATTGCTGTGACTATTTTTAAACATGTGTTTTCAACATGTTAATCTCCTTTTAGGAACCTTGTAGTGAAATAATAATAAATGTCTTCTTTGAACTGAGAAGTGCATTCCAGAGATTTTTGTCAGCTCGGTCATTAGTGAAAGCAAAACAATGCTTCACAGGAAGACACAAATAGCCTTTCTTCAAGAGTCTCACCTCACTCAAGTGGAGGCTATACACCTGCAGAAGAGGTGGCGAGGCCAAGTATACTCCATTAATTACCCCACTTATGCTTGGAGTGTCTTAGTATGGATTCAAGCTGGGGTTCCATTTATTGCAGACAACACTGTGGTAGACCCTGATGGCCTCTGTATTTAGAGGGCTGCCGGCTACTGCCCAGTGCAGTCTATGCACACAACTCCGAACAAGTGGGATTCTTGCACATGCTGTCCAGGGTGCTTTTGCGCTAGAGCAGGCTACACATGGGTGAAAGAGTGACTAGTGTACTTAATGTAGAACTGGACAGGTCTTCCCCACCCGTCCCCTGCACTGCAGCCACCTCTGATGCTCACGCACTAGTAAACTGGCTACAAAAATGGCATTTGACTGATTTCTGACACACAAAAGTCTACTCATTTTACTCTTGTGACTTACATGTATGACTAGACCGCCTCCTCACCTCAGTGGATAAAGTACCCCACATCACGCACATTGACTAGCTGATCAGAACGCACTTGGACCACAACCCACAACACTTGAGCTTATGTTGGGACCATGGCCCTTCCCCTGTGCCCATATGATGCCGTCAGGCAGTCGCAGTAGAAGATCCACCATTCAGGTTTTCCCTTGTCAGTTGCATCTCCAGATACTTCAGTATTAACACTTCTACAGCCTCTTTCCACCTTATTGAGTGGTAGCCCTTTAAGGTAGCAATTAGGGGACACTCCCTGAGGAATGCCTTGAACATATGCTGTCAGATAGACAAATGGATCTCGAGGGTAGAACAGACGTTGCTCCAACTGAAAGATGACCTTAGCTGGAAGGGAACAGCTAGGACAGGCACGGAGTGAACATGCTGAACTATTGGAGAGACAGCACTTCCTTAACTATGCAGCCCACACTGCTAAGACACACTCAGACTCTGACACGAAAGAAGAGATGCTCACCTGGCTTATACGTCAAGAGCAGCCACAGCACCCCATACTCTCTATACTCTCGGGGCCTGATACAGCATATACTTGCAGAGTAACATACACAAGGCGTTAACATATTATTATAGCCATCCGTGCCCTTGCCTCTGGCAAGACCTCTGGCCCAGCCAAGTTACCGCTTGAATTCTACAAAACATACACTACACAACTGGCCCCTAGATTGAACATGCTGTACGTTGAAGCTGTGGCTAATACTCATCTCCTGCTCATGCTACGTGAGGCACCTCTAATATCATTAGTCAAGCTAGGCAGGGACCTGGAGGAGCTGGCCTCCTACAGGCCGCTGGCACTCCTTAATACTGGCTACAAGATACTAGCAAAAGTACTGGCTGAGTGGCTGGCTCCTCTGGTCCCACAGCTGATGCTCCCTGACCAGAATGGGTTTGTACTAGCGAGGAATACGTCCATAAATGTACACCATTTTCTCCAAATCCTTAAATATGCCACAACTGCATGGAAGTGTTCAGGTTGCCTTGTACTTGACCAGGAAAAGACCTTTAACTCCCTGGAATGGAACTACTTATTCAAAGTGCTTCCTCACTATGGTTTGGGTACACGTTTTATTTGATTGGTCAATCTGGTATATACCAGCCCAGCAGTCATGATCAAGACTGAACAGTTTATATCTGACCTGATATCGATTCGGAGTGGCACTCGGCAGAGTTGTCCATTGTCCCCGCTGCTGTTCTCATTAGCGATAGAGTCACTTGCCCACATCCTTAGTGGGCAAGGCCAAGGGTGGGGGATACCCCTGAGTGGTGGCCAACACACTGTGTCACTGAATGCAGATGACATGCTCCTATATATCCGGGACCTTGGGGATGTTCCAGACATTATAGCACATATGTTGGACAGGTTTGCGGTGGTCTCTGGTCTTAGGGTCAATTGGGCTAAATTATGCCTCTTTCCTTTTGTGGCTACTACACCAGACCCTGCCCTTCAAATCAACACAATTTGTTACCATGGTAACCTGCTACGTTCTGCTACCTGGGCATCCGCATATATATCACACACCTACTGATCTCCTGGACTGTAATCTGGTCTGAGCAGTAACGTCTGTACTGGCACAGATGGTGTTTTGGCAGACCCTGCCACTTTCAGTAGCTGCCTGCACAACCCTCACTGAAATGGTTGTACTGCGGCGTCTCCTATAGAACTTTGCTAACTTGCCCCTATATAATACCAAGCCCTTTCGCAATCCCTTGAGCAAGTAACCGGAGATTTTATTTGGCATGCCTTGCATCACTGGGTGGCTCTTATTAAACTCTACCTCCCACCAGATCAGGGGGACCTGGGCGTATCAAACTTCAAATACTACTACCTGGCCTTCCAACTACAATGGGTGGCCAGGTGGCCAGTAGGCCATCAACTGGAGACAGAGTGACAGCCTCTCCCACATGGGATTTACCTTGCATTTTGCATTTGTTCCAACCACATACTTTGGTTCGGCTACCCCAGTCACTCATGCTAGATGTGGCTCAATGCTGCTTTAAGAATAGTCATTTCCTCACCAGATCGGTACCACCATTTGCCCCAGCGCTTTGCCGCTTCTTGGCATGCCATTAGTTACCATGATGACTTCATTGCAGGAACTGTGTTGCTGCATGAAATGAAGATACACACACTAGGGGACATTTATCATGATGGTGTACTTATCTCCATGGAGAAACACATCACTGATGAAGGCTATCCCTCCAGGGCGGTTCTTACTGTACACTTCCATCATTCGATCATTGAGGGCATAATTGGGGTTAAACAAAATGGAGGGACAGGGAGGTTAAAGGTCCAGTGTATGTTCTCCCAAAATTAATGACACAAAACTAGAATACACTGTTCCTAATAGAGAAAGATAAAAAGGAAAACACAGGGAAACCCTTAGGTTAGAAGCTAATGCCCTCACACATCCAATAGGATGTCATGCTTCATCATCGGGCAAGCTCTTCGTCAGACCGGCGCTGCAATGTCTGACGGGCACCCCTGAGTGGGGGCTCTTTGCCAGGGATCTTTTCTCAGTAGCACTGTGCCGACAAAGAAAGTGGAGTGGTTGTTGCCTAATTCCGGGCACCACATAAGCGAGGAGAGAGAAGAAATGGCAAACAGAAAGGGTTAAAATTAGCTCACAACCCTAATAGGACAACAAATTTTAATGAACAACAAAGGGTGGTGGCCAAATTAAAAAGAACTAGGGGGAGAGTGACGGATGAGATAATGCTCAAACCACTCTCACGCTATGCCTAAGAGTAGGGGTTAAGGTATTGGCCTAAACCCTAAGGCTAAGGGTCAACATGTTTCGTGTCTAACCGGTCCAGAAGGATCCACCGACACTTCATCAGGACCATAACTTCTATGTCAATATTACTCCTAAAAACAAATACGGGGTACAGTTTGTCCAAACTAACAGTCATATTAAACTCCAGTCACTTACAAAAAGGCTGCACATCAAGCTAGTCTCATGTAAGGGTCAGCCTGTTGGTAAACACAAAAACAAGTAGATCATGTCACATGTGTAACGATACAAACAATGCAGACACGATCAGTAAGTGGCACACTGTGTACACGCAGTGGAGTCATGCTTAGTGATGGTGCATGGAACCAAAATATATATGCTTACCGTCCCAATGAAAGGATCAGGTATCATAGTAAAACACATGCCCCAAGGAGAGCAATCACACTAGAGAGATATGGCACAAAAACAGGTAAAATGTAAAACAGTACTTAATATCCAGAAATAGTTTCCACAGAATGTAGCCCCGATACCAGGGTTAGTAGGACTACAGTATCATTTAGCTGTTCATATGTCTAGTAGTAATACGTAACATATATACGACCTAGCCGATTACTAGGTCTTCAGGTAGACAAAACATTGTGAGAATAAAATGTCAAAATACGTCAAAACAAAATATGGCAAACAGAAACAAGCGTTATTAGAAGCGCGTGCAGAATATCTGACTGAGCAGAGTAACAGGAATACTGTATATAGCAATACTGCCAAGAGACTCGGCGTGCTATTCAAAGCGTCTCGAGATCCTCAGGCAACTTACTTTGTTGTCCGCGCTCCTCCGTCCGGGACCTACCTGCGGCCGTGTTCCTGCATGGATAGTCAGGAAACACGGTCGCCCGAGTTTTAAAGATGGCATAACGCGGAAGCCCGCGGATACTGGATCACGTGTGTCTACAAAAGTAGACAGAGCAAACAGACTCCCGGAACTCGAGTCCCATCATCAACACTAAAAAGGGACTCAAAGGGGGTTGAAAGGCATTCACCTCATACAATCCAATCAAAGAACAACAAAAGTACTCAGACTAACGGTACCTCTACTAAGGGGAAAATTAATGAAAGGAGGTAAAATACATACTAGATTTTCTGTAGAGAAACAGACCTAATTTGTTTCTCAAGTAGCCAGAGTGCCTGTTTTTTTTAAAAACAATGTAATCAAAAACAAAGTTCGAAAACGGGATTTATTTACTATTCACACTCAATGGTAACAATCAATTAAAGAAGAAATACATCTGATCGTCAGGCAAAGGAAGGTATGTAGGTACATGTTGAGTAACCCCACTACAAGGATAACAGTGGGTCAGAAGGAGATAGTCCACTCAGAGTTATATGTTCAAGGTCAAGGTAGTGACTCACTTGAATATCCCACATACGGCAAAGATCAGTGGGTAAACTGGAGCCAAGGAATATCATAGTTGAGCCCATGGATGTGGGTCCCCAATTTAAATATCCAGCGTTGTTCAGATTCAAAAAGCGAGTTGGGGTTACTCCTCATATGCCCTTGGGAGTAGATGACTACCGACCACATGTCGTCGGGGCTATGTTGGAGATCCAAAAAATGAGCACTAAGTTTAGTGGTGATGCGACCACACCTGATGTTGCTCCGGTGTTCATTAATCCTTAATTTGACCATTCTAGTTGTCATGCCAATATAACGCAAGCCGCAGGGACACATTGGCCCTCATTCTGACCCTGGCGGTCTTTGACCGCCAGGGCGGAGGACCGCGGGAGCACCGCCGACAAGCCGGCGGTGCTCCAATGGGGATTCCGACCGCGGCGGTAAAGCCGCGGTCGGACCGGCACCACTGGCGGGGTCCCGCCAGTGTACCGCGGCCCCATTGAATCCTCCGCGGCGGCGCAGCTTGCTGCACCGCCGCGGGGATTCCGACCCCCTCTACCGCCATCCAGATCCCGGCGGTCGGACCGCCGAGATCCGGATGGCGGTAGGGGGGGTCGCGGGGCCCCTGGGGGCCCCTGCAGTGCCCATGCCACTGGCATGGGCATTGCAGGGGCCCCCGTAAGAGGGCCCCTACATGTATTTCACTGTCTGCTGCGCAGACAGTGAAATACGCGACGGGTGCAACTGCACCCGTCGCACAGCTTCCACTCCGCCGGCTCGATTCCGAGCCGGCTTCATCGTGGAAGCCTCTTTCCCGCTGGGCTGGCTGGCGGTCTGAAGGAGACCGCCCGCCAGCCCAGCGGGAAAGTCAGAATTACCGCCGCGGTCTTTCGACCGCGGAACGGTAACCTGACGGCGGGACTTTGGCGGGCGGCCTCCGCCGCCCGCCAAGGTCAGAATGAGGGCCATAATCATATAAACACAATTATGTGTATTGCAGTTGGTATGCTTGGTAAGGCGCCTGGTTCTAAATCCAGAATATCTAGCCGACGGGTAAGGAGACAGACATTACATTGTCCACAGGGATAATGGCCTGTCACGGATGGTAAGCCCCACAGGGTAGTCTGTCTCACCTGTCCTGTATATGTGCGGGGGCGTGTATGGACCACTATGTCTCTGATGTTACTTGTCCTTTTAAAGGCGAACAAAGGTTGAGGGATGGGTGTGCCCCCACTCTCTAAGATCAACCATCTCTTATTGATCACTCTTTTGATGTTGTCAGACAGAGGAGTGAAGGTGGATACACAGGTCAATCTATTATCAGGTGTCCTAAAGGAGGGTGCCAAAAGTGCATCACTATTATTATTCCTGGCTCTCTTCCGTGCAGTGTTGACAACCTGAAGGGGATAGTGTCTCTCTCACAATTTTTGAGCAAGCCCATCTGCTTGTTGCTCAAAAAGTCGGATGTTACTACAGTTGCGGCGGTCTGACGAGGAGCTTGCCCGATGATGAAGCATGACATCCTATTGGATGTGTGAGGGCATTAGCTTCTAACCTAAGGGTTTCCCTGTGTTTTCCTTTTTATCTTTCTCTATTAGGAACAGTGTATTCTAGTTTTGTGTCATTAATTTTGGGAGAACATACACTGGACCTTTAACCTCCCTGTCCCTCCATTTTGTTTATCTACTACTACAGCAGCCTAGCTGTGGGACTTTACTGTCTTCAGATCTTATCCCTGAGATGGAAAATTTCCAGGGGTTAAGTTTCGATGATGATGTGGTTTCGGCTATTTTGCAGACGCACTCCATCTTAGGTGGTGATGGATCGGGCCCTTCTGGGAGCTTGAAGGAGGACTGGGATAAATTGTCCTCCTCGAAAAGAGAACTCATCAAAACTGTCATGCATGGCACCATAATGACAGAATATCTTAGAGCAAACATCGCTCCAAACGGCCACTTGTTTCTAATGTCCCCAGAATTTTTCTCCAAGACCTGGCATTTAGGAAAGACTGGGCCTAGATCGCATGGAAGTGTACAAGAGACTGGCTAGTCTTGATTATTAACACGTCCAAGCGTTTAGCGGATTCGCTCACTGTACAAATCAATATGGTTGAAAATACCTTGAAGACAACAGTATTGATAACAGCATTTAAGAGTCGCTTAGCGGAAATAAATGCTGAACTTAACGAGACAAAGGAATTTTTCACCCAACAAAAAATCACCAAGTTACAGAAAGACATAAGCAAATTCAGTAAGGAGAAGGTTTACACGTATATTAGGGAGGATTTTGAAGGCGACACCCAATCCCATTCATCAGATGAATCAACATCTTCTTACAGAAAGCCGCGCAAATACAGCAGCGGGTCGTCATCTGATAGATGGAGTTCTGATGATCACCTGCCTCCATCCTACTATAATCTTCCTCAAATGGTTGGGAATCAACCTATGGGTTGGAAACCCCTGTATCCCTTTTTCCAACCCGCACCATGTTACCTTACATGCCCCCTTTTTTAGGCAGAGGCCGGGGCAGAGGAAGAGGCAGGAGAAGAGGAAGAGGCAGAGGCAGACACGTACGGTGGGCTCAGGAGGAACCTCAAATGGTAACTCGCTGTCAGGGCAAGAACCAACCACAGAAAATTTAGTAGTGAACTTATCCACCAGACCCCTATCTCCCGATGAATCATCAGCCCTTAACAAGGGCTTGGGGTTTGTACCTACACCTAATGAGGAGTTCTTTAGACTACATTGTGAACTGGCCAGATTCTTTAGGAAAATACGATTCTTTTTTAATTTCAAAGACAACCAGAGTATCCATCAGGAAGAGGACTCAGGCTTGAGAAAACCCTCGACCTTTGTTCCTCCCTCCTCTTCTCTACCTTGTGAAGTCTTGGCCTTTGAAAAAGCTGTCTTGTCTGACCTCAAACTTTTACAAGCCAAACGCCCTTTCGTGAACATTGCTTCTAAAGAAAGGGCTGCGTTACACTCTCTGGCCAATGATGACTTCATCGTGATAAAACCCGCCGACAAAGTTGGCGCGATTGTTATCATGGACCCTCTGACTATAGACAGGAGTGTATGTGCCTCCTTGGTGATGCTACTTACTATGCACCGATTACCACAGATCCTTCGGAGCGGCTACAGACCCAGATACGAGGTCTGACAGAGGAGGCACGTACCAACATGTGGATCTCTCAGAAAAAAGCTGAATTCCTTGAGACCACTCACCCACGGATCCCATAATTTCATTGCCTCCCCAAGATACACAAGGGCCGGCTGCCTCCACCAGGGTGTCCCATTGTTTCAGGTATAGGCTCCATTTTGGAACCTCTGTCTACTTTCTGTGACCATTTCTTTCCCCCCTTGGTCAAAAATTCGACGACGTACCTAAAAGATACTAAGGACATTCTGAATCTGATTGAGGCTATCAACTCAACTTTTGAGGTCCATGCTTTGATTACGTTGGATGTCGAAGCTCTATACACTAATATACCCCAAGTGGCGACACTTCAAGTGGCTGAGGACGCCTTGTTCGAGCACTCAAGGGACTTGTCGACTCCAGTTAATTTTATTATGCAACTGGCGACCATTGCCCTGACTGAGAATTTCTTCCAATTTGAGGATTGTCTATTTCATCAGATAAGGGGGACGTCAATGGGGAGTACATTTGCTCCTAGCCTGGCGTGCCTTTATATGTATCATTTTGAAAAGCAGTATATCCTTCCTTCTACTAACCCTTTTTACACTAATATCAAACTATGGCGACGCTATATTGATGATATTTTGATAGTCTGGCACTATGACAGAAGCTGAAGCTTTGACTAATTGGATCAGTCATCTAGATCCATTTCTGAAATTTACCGGCACAGTCTCTTCAACACAGGTACATTTTTTGGACCTGATGATCACTATTGATAAAGGTAAACTTACCACTTGTACCTATCACAAATCTACAGACAGAAATAGTCAGCTACAGTTTGATAGTCTCACCCAAGAGCACTTCGAGAAAACTTACCCTTTGGACAATTTTTGAGACTACGCTGCAACTGTAGTAACATCAGACTTTTTGAGCAACAAGCTGATGGGCTTGCTCAAAAATTGCGAGAGAGACACTATCCCCTTCAGGTTGTCAACACTGCACGGAAGAGAGCAAGAATAATAATAGGGATGCACTTTTGGCACCCTCCTTTAGGACACCTGATAATAGATTGACCTGTGTATCCACCTTCACTCCTCTGTCTGACAACATCAAAAGAGTGATCAATATGAGATGGTTGATCTTAGAGAGTGGGGGCACACCCATCCCACAACCTTTGTCCGCCTTTATAAGGACAAGTAACATCAGAGACATAGTGGTCCATACACGCCCCGCACATATACAGGACAGGTGAGACAGACTACCCTGTGGGGCTTACCGTCTGTGACAGGCCATTATCCCTGTGGACAATATAATGTCTGTCCCCTTACCCGTCGGCTAGATATTTTGGATTTAGAACCATGGGGGAGCTGGCGCCTTACCAAGCATACCAACTGCAATACACGTAATTGTGTTTATATGATTACGTGTCCCTGCAGCTTGCGTTATATTGGCATGACAACTAGAATGGTCAAATTAAGGATTAATGAACACCGGAGCAACATCAGGTGTGGTCGCATCACCACTAAACTTAGTGCTCATTTTTTGGATCTCCAACATAGCCCCGACGACATGTGGTGGGTAGTCATCTACTCCCAAGGGCATATGAGGAGTAACCCCAGCTCTCTTTTTGAATCCGAACAACGCTGGATATTTAAATTGGGGACCCACATCCACGGGCTCAACGATGATATTCCTTGGCTCCAGTTTACCCACTGATCTTTGCCGTATGTGGGATATTCGAGTGAGTCACTACCTTGACCTTGAACATATAACTCTGAGTGGACTATCTCTTTCTGCACCACTCTTATCCTTGTAGTGGGGTTACCCAACATGTACCTACATACCTTCCTTTGCCTGATGATCAGATGTATTTCTTCTTTAATTGATTGTTACCATTGAGTGTGCGTAGTAAATAAATCCAGTTTTTGAACTTTGTTTTTGATTACATTGGTTTAAAAAAAAAACAGGCACTCTGGCTACTTGAGAAACAAATTAGGTCTGTTTCTCTACAGAAAATCTAGTATGTATTTTACCTCCTTTAATAAATTTTCCCCTTAGCAGAGGTACTGTCAGTATGAGTACTTTTGTTGTTCTTTGATTGGACTGTCTGAGGTGAATGCCTTTCAACCCCCTTTGAGTCCCTTTTTAGTGATGATGATAGGACTCGAGTTCCAGGAGTCCGTTTGCTCTGTCTACTTTTGTAGACACACGTGATCCAGTATCCGCGGGCTTCCGGGTTATGCCGTCTTTAAAACTCGGGGGAACGTGTTTCCTGACTATCCATGCAGGAACATGGCCGCGAGTAGGTCCCGGACAGAGGAACGCAGAGAAAAAAAGTAAGTAGCCTGATGGTTCTCAAGCCGCTTTGAATAGCACGCCGAGTCTCTTGGCAGTATTGCTATATACAGTATTCCTGTTACTCTGCCCAGTCAGATATTCTGCACGCACTTCTAATAACGCTTGTTTCCGTTTGCTATATTTTGTTTTGACGTATTTTGACATTTTATTCTCACAATGTTTTGCCTACCTGAAGACCTAGTAATCGGCTAGGTCATATATATGTTACGTATTACTACTAGACATATAAACAACTAAATGATACTGTAGTCCTGCTAACCCTGGTATCGGGGCTACATTCTGTGGAAACTATTTCTAGATATTAAGTACTGTTTTACATTTTACCTGTTTTTGTGCCATATCTCTCTAGTGTGATTGCTCTCCTTGGGGCACGTGTTTTACGATGATACCTGATCCTTTCATTGGGACGGTAAGCATATATATTTTGGTTCCATGTACCATCACTAAGCATGACTCCACTGCGTGTACACAGTGTGCCACTTACTGATCGTGTCTGCATTGTTTGTATCGTTACACATGTGACATGATTTACTTGTTTTTGTGTTTACCTACAGGGTGACCCTTACATGAGACTAGCTTGATGTGCAGCCTTTTTGTAAGTGACTGGAGATTAATATGACTGTTAGTTTGGACAAACTGTACCCCGTATTTGTTTTTTAGGAGTAATATTGAGATAGATGTTATGGTCCTGATGAAGTATCGGTGGATCCTTCTGGACCGCTTAACACGAAACATGTTGACCCTTAGGGTTTAGGCCAATCCATTAACCCCTACTCTGAGGCATAGCGTGAGAGTGGTTTGAGCATTATCTCGTCTGTCACTCTCCCCCTAGTTCTTTTTAATTTAGCCACCACCCTTTGTTGTTCATTAAAATTTGGTGTCCTATTAGGGTTGTGAGCTAATTTTAACCCTTTCTGTTTGCCATTTCTTCTCTCTCCTCGCTTATGTGGTGCCCGGAATTAGGCGACAACCACTCCACTTTCTTTGTCGGCACAGTGCTACTGTGAAAAGATCTCTGGCAAAGAGCCCCCGCTCAGGGGTGCCCATCAGACATTGTAGCGCCGGTCTGACAAGGAGCTTGCCCGATGATGAAGCATGACATCCTATTGGATGTGTGAGGGCATTAGCTTCTAACCTAAGAGTTTCCCTGTGTTTTCCTTTTTATCTTTCTCTATTAGGAACAGTGTATTCTAGTTTTGTGGCATAATTGGGGTGACATACAGCAGAAACCAGACATGTACCTCACAACTCAATATATGTATGTTATGGAGGAGGGATGACAGCTGACGCAGTAGATAGCTGGCTCCCTGCGCTCCCACGCTCTAACATAAGTTAAAAATGTTGCAGAAAGCAACTGGTCCCTCCTTTTCTTAGCCACTCTGGCCACCTTTGAGTCATTCAGGTGTGTTGCCTGTAAGCATGCAATGTCAATATTATATCACCTCAGGAAGGCGAGCACTCTGTGGCGCTTCCCCCAGGACCCCTAATGTTCTAGCTAATCATAACTATTGCACTGTTGGTCGGCCATAATCTGCTCCCTAGTATGCACTGTCCACCAACCGCATAGGTGTGCCAGATGTGGTTAGGTTGGGAGCCAAGTCAGAGAAGTTATGATGGAGAGGTGACAGCTCAACATAGCGCTTATGCAGAGCAACATCCTGTCAAAACCAAGGGCACGGTAAGACCACCTCACCCACTTCAGACAACCACAGCATAACCTCAAACAACAACCATGCTTACACTCATATTCTGTCTGGCAAAACGTTCAGTGCGGCACCCCAATGTTAGAACCAGCAACAAACAAGGGAACAGAAAAAACTATCAAGGCACTCCCAACTTGTCATATGTAACGTAATACAGCTCATCAAAGTTATATGCAGGAGTCCTGTTTCCCCCTCCCCCCAAAGCCACTCCAACCGGTCAAGGAGAAGTGGTGAGAGCCATTCCCCAGGAAAATACACGGACTTCAGTACCACTTCACAGCCAAGCTCAGCCCCCCTCTGTCTCTGCAGTGAGTGTGGAAGATACTCCCCCTCACACTTCTCTGTCATGGATGTGTCTATGACCTCAGCTCCCAGTCATCTTGAATCATGATTTGGGGTGGAAACTCTCCAGTCCCTCCTCTCCGGGCTCTGCCTGTGACAGATGCTCTGCCAACCCTTGGCAGTCCCATAATGTCCGTTGCAGCAGTTTAAACTGCCTGCTGTCCTAGGTGAAACTTTTCCTCACATCTCTAGCCAAACCTAGACCTCTTCTGGTCACACAAAAAAGTGTGATTTACCACTCCCAGAGATGCTGGATAATGCAAGTTCCTATCTCTAAATTTTAGTTTGACTTCCAAGAATGATTTATCTTGCGTTTGCACTTTTTGAGACTTATCCGGGTATATAGCTATTTCATGGTTTTTTTAGTGCGCTGTTGAAGACTCCTTGGCTGCTGTCTGAGTACAATCTCTGTCTCTGTAGTTGAGAAGTTTTGTGATGAGCACTGCCTAGAAGCCCCCGGGGGTGGTGCTGCAGTCAGCGGCCTGTGTGTCGGTTCCACCACAAACATATCGGGGAGTACCTGACGCTTCAATGTGTGTCAGATACAGCCTCACAAAACTCTGACATGGAGGACCCCTCCGGTCTCTCAGGGAACCTCACCAGGTGCATATTATTCCAGCAGGAAGGTCACTTGGCATCTTTTGCCCTGTGTTCCAGAGAGCTTGTTTCGTGACATCATCTTCGTCTTCTGAGCATGCAGACCTCTCCAATAAGCCACATGAACCTTTTCTGGTACCACCCAAGGTCGGCCAGCAACAGGTTCACTTTGATTGACACAGTCCATTTTGCCCTCGAAGGCCATTCTAGAGCCTTGAATCGTCATCAGTAGTTTTGCCCTCGTAGGCTCCTCAGCTGTGCCTGGGAGGACCTTCAACTGCCAATCTGTCTGGTGGCCCTCTGTGCTCAGTTCTGAGTGGTAGTGCATTGCATAATGGTGTTGTCAGATGGGCCTTTGGTGCCTTGTCCTTTCCTATCTATGTTGCTCTGTGAGGTTCCGTACCTCAAGTTGAGCACCCCACTTGAGGCAAGTAAGGCATCCTCAGCTGTGAACAACAGAAAAGCTGTCAGCGTTTATTGAGCAGGAAAAGTTATGCACCCCTGTGAGAGCGTGGACCCCTCGAGTCAGAGTTGACTATGTCCTTTAGTCACTGAGGAAGGCAGGCTAATTCCTCCAGCCACCCCAACCATGAGAGCAAGCACACAATAGCAGCCACGCTTCTAGTAGTTTGCGCAGTCACCAGTACGTTTCACCTCTTCTCACCTGACCACCGGGGCCGCACCACCAATGCCCCTCATCTCACTGCCAAGCCCACATGGGCCATCACTGATAGTGAACACACAACTGCAGAGCAGTCCGGGTCCCTCTGATGCAAGATTGTGCCCAAGGGCCAGAGCCCGCACCATGTGTAAGAGGACATCACCCTCCCATACCAGAGGTACCAGACCCCCAACCATGGGCGTAGCTACCAGTGGTACAGCCAGTGCAACGCACCAGGGGCCAGAGATGTGAGGCGGCCCAAACACAGCAGCCCCTCGAGCCCAGAGAGGGCACCTAAATATCCATGTTGGAGTTCCAAAGGTAAACAAGGAATAAAGAAAACTTAACATTTTGTTTTATACTGACACATTTGCTGTGAGTTCAAAGACAGAGGTCAAATATCAGTCTAGTCTTATGACACACTGCTACCTATTCTTTTAACATGAAGACTGGTGTTTACTTTTCTTTTTGCTTATGGCAAAATACAAGTTTTGTTTTTAAATGAGTTCTGTGACAATCTTGCTGGTGTGAAAGGCTATATGATTTAGTTTTTCTGCTAACACAACAACATTAAAATACCTATAAATGATCAGTACAAATATTTCAAAATAAATAAACCTTTAAGACAGCACAAATGAAGCACTTTTGTTTCTAACTCTGAAGTGTAATAGAAACCAAGATAATAGGAACAAAACAGATTTAAGACACTTCACGTGGTGATGCACAAATGGCAAATATTTGCTGAAACCAAATTTCCACACATTATCGTTTGTGCCATGTATAGTTTTATCAGTAAAACTGTATGTGCAAATGTAGAGGTTATTTTAATGGGAAATATGCTGACAGTCAATTAAGTGGCTACCATGCCATGCTTTAGTAATATATTTGTGACATTGTGCTTCCAAATGCAACTTCAGCTACATACTATACCGTTGCCACTCTCCTGCTGAATGGGTATGGCTCATTTGTGACACTTGTTCCTTGTGTGATGCTTGGATTTTTCAGAATCCATTGGAGTTCAGCGATGTAACACTGATGGCACTAGTCTGAAAATGTTTTCCATTGCCGCTACCTGATTGGGCCACAGGAGCCCTTACAGCACTGGGAGCTTGGTGTTAGCTGTGATAGATTTTCTCAGTTGCAAGAGTCGGACTCTGAACAGCAGAATCTACTGAAGCACATACAGGGGCACTGCAAAAGCCTCATTGCATGTTCACCGAATGGCTATGCTGTGCACATGTTCACTTTTGTAAATGCAAAGTGCCCCATTTGGACCTGCCTGCCTGACACTAGCAGAGGTCAAAGAAGAAGTTATGCCCATGATGCTGGGTGGCTTGTAAAGACAAGACAATCACAGTAATCACTGTGTTTAGTCCAAAGGCTGGAGGGCAAAGAATAGCAGTTAGTACAAGAACACAGTCTTACTAAGGACAGAGTGCTGGAAGTGGGAAAATGAATGATTTGATTTAAGTTTTGTTTCTTTCCTTTCATGCTAAACAAAAATTCACAGGTAACTTTTAAACAACTTCGTTGTGTCGCAAAAGCACAATTCTTTGTTATGAAAACTGAACGTAGGAATAGTTATCCTTATTAGACCTGTGGAAATTGCCAAAATCTCAGGAAACAAGATTGTGCTCCCCAGAGTGAGCTATTGAGAAAAGGAGAACTTGAGCAACTGTAATACACAGACTGTAGTGGAGATGGGCGAGCCAACAAATTAACAGGGAGAGCCAAGCCAAAGATCTGTCTTGACTCTAAGATCCGATCTTGGCAGTAGGAGCCCAGGTACAAGCTGAACAATGGGAACATTTGGCATGGAAATCAGGCAACGGATATTATGTAAAGAAATTATAAAGTCCCTTCAAAATTCAAAAAAGTATATTTATTTTTCAAGTGTTTCACCTTAGTACATCAGATTAGATCACTGCATTGAGGGTGTTCTCTAAAAGTGATAGGTGGTCATTATGACACTGGCGGTGAGTGAGAAAGTGGCAGAAATACCGCTAACAGGCTTGCGGTAATTACCTCCAAATTATGACTTTGGCGGTGAGAACTCCCATAGACAGCCAATGTACCACACCATTTGCCAAGGCGTTAACACCACTCACCACGGTGGTAGCCATCAACAGGCAGGCGGAAGACAAGGTACCGCCCACCATATCATGACACTGCAATCCACCACGATTTCCGAGCCGGGACCATCGCCATCAAAAGCCTGGCGGAAACACTGCACAGAAGACCAAAGACTCACCATCAGAGACACAGAGAAGAACAACGCCGCCATGGGACCAGAACTGCAAGTCTTCCTGATGCTCTACTACGCCATGCTCCACCTGGAACACCAACGCTGACGAAGAGGACGATGGTGAACACAGCTGCCTAGCACACAAAGGAGGGAGGGAGGAAAAGCAGAGTGACACACACACCAGACACACACACACCATACACACAACCAGCTGCAGAAGTAAACCAATGGCACACGACACACGGCATGATAATACAAGGACTAGAGTTCAGAAGTACTAAAAATGTATTAGCAAGGCAAAAGCCACCACATGAACCAGATATGTACAATTGTCCACAAAGTGCCAATGTCCAGTCCAAAATACTAAGGGCTCACATGGCCACAGGGCACAGTCCAAGGCCCAACTCGATTCCTTATGACATCCTCACAGAACTGTGCAGGGGCATCATCCTTGAAGTGGGCAGGCACCTCAGGGGAAGGCGGGTGCGGGGCACCTCAGATGAAGTTGGGAACTTGCTCACTGTTTCTGCAGGGAGCTCCAAGTCCATTTCCCAATGCTGGGGAGTGCAAGGTCACCGTCTCTGAGGTGGGGGACTTGCCCACTGCTTCTGGAGGGGGCTCCATGTCCATTTCCCAATACTGGAGAGTGCAAGGTCATAGTCTCTGAGGTGGGAGACTTGCCCACTGCTTCTGGAGTGGGCTCCATGCCCATTACAATTAGCTGGGGAGTGCAAGATGACAGTCTCTGAGGTAAAAGAACCTGCCCACTGCTTCTGTAGGGGGCTCCATGTCCATTTCCCAATGCTGGGGAGTGCAAGGTCATAGTCTCTGAGGTGGTGCACATGCCCACTGCTTCTGGAGGGGGCTCCTTGTACAGCAGTCCCTGGAGGGTGGCCTACATGTCCGCTGCTGGAGGTGAGGGCTACACTGTCTCAGGTAGAGGTGAGGGCTCCGTGATCACTGGTGGTGGTGGTACCCTGCCAGCCTCTGCTGGAGGTGAGGGCTGCTGTCTCTCAGCTGTGGAAGGTGCCTCCTGGGCAGCCTCAATTGGAATCGAGGGCTGCTGTGTCTCAGCTGTGGAAGGTGTCTCCTGGGCAGCCTCCATTGGAGACCAGGGCTGCTGTGTCTCAGCTCTGGAAGGTGCCTCCTGGGCAGCCTCTGTTGGAGGCGAAGGCCGCTGTGTCGCAGCTGAAGGTGAGGGCTTCTTCACTTTCATGGCAGGAGGTGAGGGCTTCTTGCCTGTCCTGGCTGTTGGAGTGGGATCTTTCCCCTTCCTGGCTGTTGGAGTGGGATCCTTTCCCTTCCTGGCTGATGGAGTGCGATCCTTCTCCTTCCTGGATGGTGGAATGGGATCTTTTCCCTTCCTGGCTGGTGGAGTGGGATCCTTCACTATCTTGCCTCCACGACTAGGAGGTGCCTCCACTGTCCCTGTGGACTCTTTGGCTGAGGTGCTGGGCTGGGTCGTTGGGACCCTGCTCTTACAGGCAGGACGGGGAGGAGAAGGAGGGAAGAGGTCAAGTTGGGCAAGGAAAAGTTTTTTAGGGATGGTGGGGCAGGATGAGAGAGGAGGGATGGGAGTGGAGGTTGAGGGAGTGGTTGTTGGAGGAGTACGTTTACTGGACTTGGGTGCAGGTGCATGGGGAGTGTGCTGATGTGAGGTGGATGGCTGTTGGGTGTCTGAGTGCCTGCGTTTGTGTCCTTTGGGGGGGACAGACAGCGTGGGAGAGGACACAGGACGTGTGGACGGATGTTGTAGAGGTGTCTGCAAGTGAGGTGTGTATGCTGCTTGATGTGGTGATGCTGGTGGTGGATGTTGTAGCAGTGCAAGCAGGTGTGAGTGTGGACGTGACTGTGAGGGAGGCTGATGAGGAGAAGGAGGGGGAGACAGTGGAGGCAGTGGATGTGGTTGTGTGTGCAACTGTCAGCGAGAACCAATTCTCAGAGTACACGCGTTGTTGTCAATAGGCCCACCTCCTGGAAGCTCCAACTCTACAAGCCTTAATAGCGTAGAGTCTTGGAGTGGCCAAGTGGGGGGTAGGGAGTTAAGGAAGGGTACAGCGGGGAAGAAGTCCTGCGGAAACAAGAATCACAGATACTACAAAGAAATATCAATCACACAACTCTTTGGAATCTGTCAACTATAAATCCAGCAGTCGCTTGGAACAATAGTAAATCATAGCGGCTTTCATAAGTTTCAAAGAAATGAAAGGTAAACACGGTATTCACTCAAAGAAATGTTACTTCACATTTCAAAAACTTTCCAACATACACGATTTCAGTTTGTGTCCGTATTTTACATTAACCATAATCAAATATTCCCTTGAGTTCATATTATTGCCTTAGCATTTATTCATAACCATTTAAGCCTCTTCTGAATAACTGCGCTTATACAATGTATCTGTGTCGCTACTGCGCGACTCCACAAGTAAGCAGCTGAAGTTGAAAAGTGACCGCGAGAAAGAGGTAACGCTGTAACAGCAAAACATTCGCTTAGTTTGTTATCAATTTAAGTATTTACAGCTGATTGCCAAAGATTACTACTTTCTCCCAAAAAAAAAAAATATCAACCTTTAAACAGTTTTATCAAATAAGAAAATGGATGATGGAAGCTAGAAACCACCATCCGTCTTACCACCCTGAATGTCTGCAACTCGCTGCTTAAAATGCCTCAACACGGGTAAATCCCAGGTGAACAAGCAGGAACATGGAAACAACCGACTTCAAACAGAAAAGCTCCGATCCTCACGAGATCCTCAGAATAGTGAGCAATGAGAACTGGGCGGGGTCACTTAAATAGACTTGTGCCCCGCCCATGTGCCACGCCCAAAGTGCCCCACCCCAAGTGCCACACCCAAAGTGCCCGCCCAAGATGGCTGTTATAAAGATACTTGGGACCAATGCCATGAAATAAAGATAATGCGCGAATAGCGTGCTGCAGCAGCTACTAGATTCTGAAAATGGCAGTTTCTGGACTATGACCGTGTGGTGGAAACATTAATGCACGGATTCTGGCATCAGGCGGGCCCTAGAGCGCGAGCGCAGCCATAGTGTTGACAGCAACTGTCTTGTGTTTGCGTGAGTGCTTGTGGGCTGAAGTGTGGTGCCTGTGTTTGACTGTGCCACTCTTGTGTGTTGTCTTGTGTTCATTCTCTTCGGTATGTGTGCATGGGATGGGTTGGGGTTCTGGGACCGGGAAGTGGTAGTTGGAGGGGGGAACGGTAGGAACAGGGACAGTGGCTGCCATCAGAGAGGAGGCCAGAGCCTGAATCGATCTCTGTTGGGATGCCAATCCACCGTGGAAGCCCTCCAGGAATGCATTGGATTGCTGCATCTGGGAAGCCAGCCCCTGGATGGCATTCACAATGGTTGACTGCCCTACAGAGATGAATCTCAGGAGGTCAATAACCTCCTCGCTCAGGGCAGCAGGGCTCACTGGGGCAGGGCCTGAGGTGCCTGGGGCGAAGGAGATGCCCACCCTCCTGGGCACGTGCAACTCTGAGGGGCTACTGGGAGGGCAGTGCTGGTATGGGGTGGCGGCTGTACATGTAGCTAGGGTGGACACAGAGGTGTCCGCCACCATCAGGGAGCTTCCATCGGAGGAGGTATCTGAGTCAGTGTTGTCACCTCCTGTCTCCACCGTGGTGCTCCCCTCGCCCTCTGTCCCACTGGTTCCCTCGGCGAGGTTGGACTCTCCCTCCTGGGTCCTGTGGGATGCAGCTCCCTTTGTCGCTGGTGCCCCTGCTTCTCTGCCAGATGATGCTAATGCACACATGGACAGGATGGCAGAAGGAAAAAGGAGTGGGGAGAGAGAAATGGAACACTGGGTCAATTACTGCACCAACAGCACAGATGGCCTACACAGCACAGTCACACATAGGGATCAGGATTAAGCACTATGCATTGCACTGTCATTGATTTGGGTAGATTCCACAGCAAGATGAGGGCCAAACACCGCCAACTGCACCCCTCCTGGGACCCACAAAGCCCTGACTGACATGGCATGGAATGCAAACAAGCTAGGTTACCTGCATTTGCCATACACCCATTACCCTTGAGCTGGACCACGGTGCAATATCTGGCCTGGCATTAAGGGGCACCCACTAACTCACACGCAGCACCCGGATCTCATGCCACCTACCAATTATTGTTATAGTGCCCACTGTACTCACCCCCTTGTGGCTGCTGTGATGCCCTCAATTACCCATCCAGCTCTGGGTAGGCCACCACCAGTATGCAGGCCATCAAGGGGATCAGGATCCGACGGACACCCCTTCCTCGATGGGAGGCCATCCCCAGCTGGGCCTCCGTGGTCTTCTGTGCCCAACGTCTGATGTTCTCCCACCGATTCCTGCAGTGGGTGCTCCGCCTGCTGTAGACCCCCAGGGTCTGCACGTCCTTGGCGATGGCAAGCCACAATCCCTTCTTTTGATGGGCGCTGACCTGCAGAGGGAATGCAGGCAAGAGGACACCATTACACCTACAATCCAACCTGTCACACATATGGCCCACCAATCCCGTTTCCATCACCATTGGCACACACATCGTCCGGTGCCCACCATGTACACTACCACCAGACATCCCTGCCTCGATGACATGATGCTTGCACACACATCCCCATGCATCCTTCCCACATGCATCGTGCCCATGCTGTACTCACCTGTTGGTCTGGTGGCCCATACACAAGTCCATACTGGGGTAGGACCCCATCCATCAGTCGCCCCAACTCCTCCAAAGTGAAGGCAGGGGCCCTTTCCCCGGTCACACGTGCCATGATAGGTTCCAGACACAGGCCCTAGCAGCACACACATTGTAGGTGTCGTCCTGTGGAAAGTCATGAAACAAGTGGGGATTTGGATAGAAAATGGTGGTCACGTCCACGGCGGTGTACACCGTCACCGCTGGCGCTGATCCCCATTGATCACCAATCTCCGTAGAGCCCCATATTAGCCAATGAGGAATTGCACGTCAGTGCAAGCCCGCTTCCGCCACGACACCCAACGTTGGCTAAGCTACCTCACTTCCACCTGTCCCACGATACAGGACATGCAGTCACCATTTCATGGTGGTGGACAACGATCAGATAAACCATAACTGCGTCATTGCCTAAAATAGCACATACATTGCCATTCCCACTGTCCCATCACATTGATGCTGTATTTACACTAAGGGTGGTGGTTCCATTGTTCAAATTGTGACAGCCTGCTCACTCTTATGTCTCTTAGATACCTACCACTGTGGATGAATAGGAGGAGGCAACAAACCCCTGTGTACAGACCCCTTGTGGACTTGGCTACACTGGAGGACAGGCACATTATACTCACCTACAGACTGGACAGGGCCACAATCACAGAGCAATGTGCCCAATTGGAACCTGACCTAATAGCCATCCGTCATCCCACTGTGATCCCCCCTCTTGTGCAATTGCTATCAGTGCTCTATTTCCTCACAACTGGTTCTTTCCAAATGACAGTGGGCTTGGCAGCAGGAATGTCACAGCCAATGTTCTCAATCGTGCTGGCAAGGGTTCGGTCTGCCCTGGTGAAGCACATGTGCAGCTACATTGTTTTCCCCCAGGTGGAAGATTTGGCCCCTGTTAAGGCAGGATTCTATGCAATGGGGCATATCCCCAATATTATTGGAGCGACTGACTGTACACATATTGCATTCGTCCCCCAGCCAGAATGAAAAGGTGTTCAGGAATCGGAAGAGTTTCCACTCAATGAATGTGCAAATGGTGTGCCTGGTGGATAAGTACATATCCCACGTCACTTCCAAGTATCCTGGGTCAGTGCATGGCGCCTTTGTCCTGAGGAATAGCAGCATCCCAAATGTGATGGCCCAATTACAGAGGCACAGGGTGTGGCTAATAGGAGAGCCTGAGTCCCCACCCACTGTATGTCAGTGTATGCCTTCAGGTGTTATCCCCGTAGGATTGTGTACGGCTAAAGGTTGTCCCTCACTATTTGCAGGTGACTCTGGCTACCCAAACCTATCATGGCTCCTGACCCCTGTGAGGAATTCCAGGACAGGGCGTGAGAACCGTTATAATGAGGCACATGGGCGAACCAGAAGAATAATTGAAAGGACCTTCGGCCTCCTGAAGGCCAGGTTCTGGTGCCTCCATCTGACAGGTGGATCCCTATGCTGCTCACCCGGGAAGGTCTGCCAGATAGCAGTGGCATGCTGCATGTTGCACAACCTGGCCTTCAGACGGCATGTGCCTTTTTTGCAGGAGGAAAAGACTGGAGATGCCCCTGTGGCAGCAGTGGACCCTGAGGACAGTGAGGATGCGGAGGCAGAGGAGAAGGATGCGGACAACAGAACACCAGTTATACGTCAATACTTCCAATGACACACAGGTGAGACAGTGGAACTGATCATTGCTCTGAATATTGATTTCATCTGTGTGACTATGGCCCTCATTCCAACCCTGGCGGTCATGGACCGCCAGGGTGGAGGGACACGGAAGCACCGCCAACAGGCTGGCGGTGCTTCCAGGGCAATTCTGCCCGCGGCGGTAAAGCCGCGGTCAGAAAAGGGGATCCGGCGGTTTCCCGCCGGATTTCCCCTGGCCCGGAGAATCCTCCATGGCGGCGCTGCTTGCAGCGCCGCCATGGGGATTCCGACCCCCTTCCCGCCAGCCTGTTTCTGACGGTTTACACCGCCAGAACCAGGATGGCGGGAACGGGTGTCGTGGGGCCCCCTAACAGGGCCCCATTAAGATTTTCACTGTTTGCTTTGCAGACAGTGAAAATCGCGACAGGTGCAACTGCACCCGTCGCACCCCTGCAACTCCGCCGGCTCCATTTGGAGCCGGCTTCATTGTTGCAGGGTCTTTCCCGCTGGGCCGGCGGGCGCCCTTTCGGCAATCGCCCGCCGGCCCAGCGGGAAAGTCGAAATGACCCCCGCGGTCTTTTGACCGCGTTGCGGTCTTTCGACAGGGTTACTTTGGCGGGCGAAGTCAGAATGACCCCCATAGTGTCCATATCATTTGCACCAGATGTGACTCTTCCCCTAAATGCACATTCTCAACACATAAAATACTATCAGTCAAGTTGTGTTCAATGGTGTTTATTGTAGTGCTGTAAAATTGAGGATAAAGTGCAATGGAATGGGGTGATGGTAGCGGAAAGTCCAGGGTATTGTTCCAGTCTGTTTGTAGCACATGTGCAGTATCCAAGGGGCCATAGGAAGGGGAGGAAAGACAGTTCAAGGTGGACAAGGTGGGACACAAGTGGGACAATCAGGAAAGTCTCATTTCCTGGCGGTAGTCTTGGTCTTGGCAAGTGTCTATGGCTTCTGTCTGGGTCGCAGGGAACGTTTGCGGGGTGGTTCACCTTCTGCAGGGATAGGGGTGCTGGTGGCCTGTGGGTCCTGTGGCGGGGCCTCCTGCCCACTAGCTGCAGCAGAGGTGGTGGGCTGGTCAATAGACTGGCTAGTGGTAGGTGCCCACTGATGTGCTGTCAATTCCCGCATTATGTTGTCCATGTCTGCCAGCACCCCTGCTACGGAGATCATGGTGGTGTTGAGAGCCTGCAAGTCCTCCCTGATCTCCTGATGGTGTTCCTCGTGCAGCTGCTTGTTCTCCTGCATGTTGTCAAGGATCTGGCCCATCGTGTCCTGGGATTGTTGGTAGGCCCCCAGGATCTTGGTGAGTGCCTCCTGGAGAGTCGGTTCCCTGGGCCTGTCCTCCCCCTCATGCACAGCGGTCCTCCCAGTGTCCCTGTTCCCCTGTGCCTCTGTCCCCTGAATGGTGTGCCCGCTGCCACTAACGATGGGTCTCTGATTGTCTTGGATGTGAGGTGTGGACTGGGGTCCCTGTACAGGTGGGCACACTGCTGATTGACGTGTTCTGGGGACAGAGGTGTGGGGGTGGTGGGTGGATGCTGTGGGGTTGGATACTGATGGGGGAGGCTCTGTGGTGGACTGTGAGTGGGCTGGGGCGACCGAAGGTCCAGTGATCCCTGATGGGCCAGGTTGTTGATCCAGATCCTGAAGTCCAGTGTTACTGTCATTACTGGTGGCATCTTCTGTTGGGGGACTGGTTTGTCACGGCACCTCCTCTCCGCTGACAATAGCTGGGGTACTTGTGGGGAAGTGATGTGTTATGCTTCATGCCTGTGACATATTGTACATCCCTAGCTTCCCCTCCATCGTTGCTGTTGCCCTGCCACCTTGGTTTGGGTATATTGCTGTATTGTGGGATTGTTAGTTCCCCTATGCTGTGCATGCTTTAGTGATGGGTGTCCATGAAGGGCTGGGAGGGCTGTCCACGCATTGATATTGCATGCAGGGCTGGGCATTGGGGTTAGTCATATGTGTAGGTGCAGTGTGTGAGATAGAGTGGAATGATGGGACTGAGGGTGAGTGGGTGTGTTGGCACGCAGGTATGGGGGTTAATAAGTAATAAATATTGACTCACCGGTGTCCAGTCCTCCAACAACTCCAGTGAGTCTGTCAGGTTGCTCCTCCCATGCTGTAAGCTGTGGGGGGAAGAGGTGGGGACACACCACTAGTCCTCTGTATGGCGAGCTGGTGCCTTGCTGCTATGGAATGTATCTTCCCCTGTATTTCATTTCACTTCTTCCTGATGTCGTCCCTTGTTCTTGGATGCTGTCCCACAGCGTTCACCCTGAATACGATTCTCTGCCATAGCTCCATCTTCCTTGCAATGGATATTTGCTGTACCTATGCTCCAAACAGCTCTGGCTCTACCCTGACTATTTCCTCCACCATGACCCTCAAATCCTCATCTGTGAAATGGGGTGCCTTTGAGGGGACATGGGTGTTGTGTGGTGTGTGTAGGTGTGTGGGTGTTGGGTACTGTGGTTAGGTGTGCGTAGTGGGGTGTGTGAGGGATGTATGGGTGTATGTGGTGTGTGTGTCTAGTAGTCGCAGTGGTCTTGGTGTCAGTCTGTTGGCAATAATTTGTATTCGTAAAAGGTTGTGTGTGATGTAGGTGTGTGTTTTATAGTGCTGTGGGTGGGTCTGGTGTGTGTATGAGTGTCACGTGGGTGTTTCTGGTATTAGCCAGTATTGTGCAGTTTAGTATTTGGGTGTCCATTCTGAGTGCACCGGTGTGTACGCCAATGGTTTACCGCCGTTGAATGTCAGCTGTGGTGATTTGTGGGTCATGATGTAGTGGGCGTTGTTTTGTTGGCGTAGCAGTATGGGTGTTGATACCGCCACTTTAGCACTGACCTTTGGACTGGCGGATTTGTGTATGTGGCAGTATTCTGTCAGATTGGTGTTTGTGTGTCTCATAATATGGCGATTGGATATTCGCCACCGCAGCGGTATGTTGGCGGCCGTCACCGTGGTGGTAAGCAGGATTTACCGCCAATGTCATAATGAGGGCCATAGTTTTTAAACATGAACTTAAAAACATTAAGGGCCCACCCCCACCCAGGCAACAATACCATTAGTGAATTAATAGGCAAGTCATGTGTCATGTGCACTTTTTAAATGGGCTATATTCTTATTTTATATGGCGCAACATTATAGTCTATTAAATCAAACACAAAATAATTTTTTGTACAGCACTTATCCTCATGTATTTCAAGATGTTCTCATATGCAGTAATAAAAAAATAGTAGGCACAATAAAATAAAGGTTTTCTGGTTTCACATTGTGTAATTCAGCCACTAGATGATTATGCCTTTCTCCCTTCTGTTTGACATCAAAGTTTCATGGCTTGTCTTTCATTCTTGGTGCATGAGGTTAGAGCATTGGACAGCAGGCAGAAGTTACAAGAAAGCTCAGCTTATTTTGGGATTGAGGGCTTAAGAGGACCTCAGGCGGAACCAACGTTTAGCATCTGGCTTGAGCTTTCAGTGGTTCGCCCACCTCAATACTTTGGGTAATCTGTGCCAGAAATAAGCTTAGATGCTGCTGCCAGTGTGACACCTCTTTTGTGTTTGAGGATATCTTAGCTTGCGCTGCTGATGACCATCTTGTACCTGTGCTGCACATGAGGGAAACTTATACTGCTGCCAAATGCAGCACATTATGGGCCTGAATCACTAATGAAACTTATACTTTTGCGTACATTTATGATTATTTGCTATTAACAAAGGGATTTTTGACTAGTATCTTTACAAGAGTAGACCTATCTTTTTATGTGTGGAGGCTCCGCACTAGTAAAGATATTTCTTGTAAATCCCTTTGTTCATAGCAAACAATCGTAAACTTACACAAAAGTGTAAATTGACCTTTGTGAATCATGCTCGCAGTGTGTGTGTTTACTCACAGGCTTGGACAGCCACTGCAAATGCTGTTCTTGTTCTGTGCATGCAAGGGAAGCTTGCATTGTTTTAGGCCATATCAATATGTGTTCTATTGGTGTGAGGGAAGTGTGTACTCCTGCCCAGGGCTATATCCATTTTGTGTGAAAATCTTGCTATGCGTATGAGTCAAGCTCACACTCATACACTTCAGTGTTATTTCCTACATTGTACCAAATCTGAAATGCTGCTTGTTTGTTGTATCTAAAGGAGGCCTAAAATGGTGGTGCCCAGTGCCACACTTGTTCCATGCATTTGAAGGAAGCGTGCAGCGGCCCTTCAATACCACATGTTCCATCTCTTTGCAGAAAACATGCTCTGGCAGGCCCTACAGTACCACACGTTTCATGTCTTTGAAGCAAGCTTGCACTGGCCCTAACTACCATACTTGTGTGATGTCTTTGAAGCAAGCTTGCACTGGCCCTGTGTACCACATCTGTTCCAAGTCTTTGGATGAAGCTTACTCTGGCCCTGAAGTGCCACACATGCTTTCAAAGGAAGCATACAGTACCTGGCACTGCAGTACCACTCTTGTTCTGTCTTTGAATGAAACTTGAACTGGTCCTGCAGTACCATTTTTGTTCTCTGTATTTCAGGGAAGATTTTGATGCTCTTGACCAGTGCTTAACCAGTGCTGTATGTCTTATGCATGTGAGCCTAAGACCCTTAAGCTCTCCAGCTTTCTGTGCTCTTTAGTGTGGTTTTAGTCTGACCAAAGGACTGTTTTAGCTGTCTCATCAGCCTCATATTTTCTCCAGAATGATCTATAATCTTACTTACGGAAAATGGGCTTTGGGAAAACCCACTTCGGGTATTCATAAGACAGAGTACTAGTCACATATTAGTTTGTCCCTTCAGAACAGCATACATACAATTGGGCAGTGATGCAGCCTTGTTCACTGTTGTTGGCACTGTTTGGCTGTGCCTAGTAGAAAACTGTTGGACTTTAGGATGTCAGGCAGTCTGAGTAACAATATTTTGCCTACTTACTACTTACTATGTGTTACTCAACATCCGTAGGGGTCCGGCCTCAGGAGACATTCTTTTAGTTCATCCCCCGGCAGCTCACATACAAATTAAAGACTAGTGCGAATTGAGTAATTAGAGTACCAGCAGTTGAGCTGCAATTAAACTGAACCACAACTTTCTTATGTAGAGCATCAGGCATCACTGCTACAATATTCAAAACCGTGCTACCTTCTTGAAACAGTTTTCTTCATACATATTTTACTGTTCCAAGATGGCAGACCAGTGAGAAGCTTTACTGTTAAATCTTTTATTGAAGCACATTCCCTCCACATTTTGTTGGCATATTTTTTCTTTTTATATTTTAGCATAGTCTTGTATTATAAAAAACACCTTGCTTTTGAGAAGGCAAATGGGACTTTTTTATGCCAAGATTCTTCCCCACAACGATCAGACTCAAATAGTCTGGCATGCTGGTCCAAGTGTGGCTAATGGGAAATTTGATAACCTCAGTGGATATTTAGGCTTCAGTGTAGCTTATTTCAACAGCTTTGAATTGCACTAGTGGCCCAATGAACAAGATACTCAACTTGTCCCTCCCTTGCCATCATCTGTCCAAACCCTGCTCAGTACTAGTGAATGTAGTACCAGTGTACCTGTGTTAGTGCAGAACACCCACCATGTTTAGTGAGTGCATTGTGATGGGTGTGCCTAAGTGAATGCAGAATTAACTTGTCTTTGATGAACGCAGGGTAAGTAGCCTACAGTTTAAAAGTTATGCCTGTGTGAGTGCAGAGTAAGGCATATGACTGTGTGAGTGCAGTGTGAGGGATGTGCTTTTGTAAATGTAGCAGTGTGAATGTGAGGTCCCTGCATGTTCTGCCTTTGAGTGCAGGCACTTTGCAAGGGCCAAACCTATTGGCTTTGATAATGCTTTTTAGGGTTATGGTTATGACTTGCAGAAATGCAGTGCAGGGAGTGAAAATACAATAGTGTGTGTATGAGAATGGCTGTGAGTTTTGATATGGCAGATGCAGACTCTGTCAAAGAAGGTTGAGAATTGTTCGGGCAGTTGACAGACTGAAGTGTCACCCTAATGAGAGAGCCTAATTACTTTGCTTGCACTAGGGTCCATGGCAACCTAGCTACGCCACTGATCCCTACTGGCCCGCATGCTGCTGCAGCTTTCCATGGCCTGGAGGCTGTGCAGCCTCCCAGTTCCTGTTGTGTGGCCCCAGAGTGCTGCCAACTCCACCGCTAACTGGGCCACTCCTCCCTGGGCCCCGGAGCCCCTGGGTCCTGTATGATACATCCCCCTGGCTCAGGGGAGGGGCGGAAGAGAAGCAACAGTATGTGCCATTCCTACGTAGCCACTCCTTGTGTAAGCAGCGTGCACACTCGGGCATAGCACCCATTAGTCTCCTTTACTCGCCTCCCTCCTTGAAGCAGTTCAGCTGTCCATTCACTTCTCCACTGCCACCCAGATGTCACCAGGGGGACAATCCGCCTTTTCTCTTCCTGATGTGCCGCACACATCACTACAGCTTGGCCAAATGTCAGCAGCACACCCCAGCCCATGCGGCAGCCTGCAAAGATGCAGAACTTGGTGGCCACTGGTCTTCCAATTGGGACTGAAATAGTCCCCAAGGGGTCCCCAGCTAATTCCACACTGTAAGTTCGATGTGTGGCCAATATTTAGCTAGGATTATGCAGGATGTCCACAAGGGGATAAAACAGCACCTCAAAGGCACGTTGTGGCGGCATCTTACTTGGTCATGCCCCCACTGATCCAATTTAACAACAAAATGAAGGCTCACCTCTTTCAATGCATTAGTCATCCACAACCCAGCTTTCCCTCCTATAACTCATTGACTTTATGCTTGTCTTTGACCATGTACAGCAGTCCACTGCCTTTTGGTTAGGTTCGCACTATAGAAATTTATACATATATACCTACATACATGCTTTCATAAGAAAAATAAATTAAGATTTGGGCCTACATGGTCCAGTCCAGCTCCCCAGCGGTCAGTCGCGTCCTCCTGACTGCTGCCAGCGAGCAGACTCCTGCCCTGACCTGATAGCCCCTCAGGACCAGTGGCAAGGTCTTCAGTGCCCCTAGTAGCCTTGCCATCTGTTTTTTTCCCACCATCCATGAACACTTTTTCCCACCCACCGCTTTCCGCTCTCCCGCCCCCATTGTGCTCCCCCAGAACCTACTTAATGGAGGCCGCAGAGCAGCTCCATTGAGCACGTCCAGTCCAGCTAACTAGACAGAGGTCAGTCGCCTCCTCCTGACTGCTGCCACTGACCGTATTCCTGCCCTGTTCTGACAGCCAGCCAGCAGCAGTATGTGGTGGTATTACAGCCACTGAGGACCAGCGCCTGGGTCTCCAGTGCCACTAGGAGGCTTGCCATCTGTCTTTTCCCTGCCGTCCCGTATGGCTGATTTTCCCACCCTTCTGCTCTCCCGCCTCCCCAGCGCCACCCTCCCCAGGACTGACTCAATGGAGGCCGCAGAGTGGTGCTTCAAAAGCAAGCCTGTCTGTGCCCGTCCGTGCCCAGACCACACCCAGCGCCAGGAACTCTGGCCCTTTTGACTCCCACAGGTACTCCGCCGCAGATCGCTGCACCCTAGAGCCCAGTCACAACAACAACTGTTGCCTCGCATCCCCTGCTCCACAGCAGGACTGTACACCTGTCTTCGCTGCAGCTTCACCTCCACTCCAGGACTGACCACCTCCGCAGGATCCTACACTACTCTGACCCTGCCAGCCGAGAACCCACCGGATCAACTCAGATGCCTCCTGATCAACTCCAGATCGCTGTGCAAACACGCCACTGAAGTCTGGGACACCATTTCCACCCTCACCCTGATGTAACCTTCATCACAGAGACATGGCTCACCCCGGCGTAAGCCCCAGACATCGCCACCGCCACACCCAGCGGCTACAAGATGAAACAACAGACACAAAGTGGCATCGTCATCGTACACAGGAAAGCAATCATCTTTATGACCACCAAAGATGAAACCATGCTGTTCATGGAGCACCAGAATTTCCGGTTCCTCACCAATGACAAAACCACCATCAGTGGCAAACAGACCACCCAAGGGCCAAGGACCGGACTCAGCTATGTCATCAAAGAATTCATCACCTCACTCGTCATCGAATCTGAACACTTCATCTTCCTGGGGGACCTCAGTTTTCACCTGAAAGACCTCACAGGCTCCAACTCCACTGACCTCCTGAAACATATGGCCAACATTGGCCCCATGCAGAGGGTCTCAGACCCCATGCACAAAGCTGGACACACGCTGGACCCTATCTTCACGTCCAGCAACAGAATCATATACAGCCACACCATGGAACTTACCTGGTCTGATCATTCCATCATACACTTTACCATCACTGGTTCCCCTCGCACCACATCCAACCTCTACAGCTCCCCCTTCTGCACCTGGACCAAGGTCGCCCAACATCAATGGATAGAGGCCCCCAGCCTCTCCCAGTCCAAGGTTTCCACCAATCTCAACCAAGCAATAGAGAACTTCAACGCCTGGATCACCTGCGCCACCGACCGAGTTGTCCCCCCCAAACAAGCCAGAACAAACTGACCCACCAAACAAGCCAGTTGGTACACCCCAGAACTCAGAAAAGCTAAACACAGATGCAAACAACTGGAAAGAAAATGGTGCTCTAGCAGAAATAACAGTGATCAAACCACCTTCAAGGCTGTAAAAAAGAAAACCCTGACACACTGCATTGAGGCCAGCACCAATCAGACCAAGGACCTCTTTGCCATCGTCAGAGCTCACCTGCCCAATAACCAAAGAAAATACAATCCCTTCCTCACAAGAACTCTGCGACACTCTTGCAGAGCACTTCCACAACAAGATAGCCACCATTTACAGAAATTGTGAGCCCCAAGTCACCAACCGCCTCAGCATTTCCACCTCTGCAAAAACAGCTGCTGACTACCCACTCACCACACAGGAACAACTCAGCACAGTGAACACCAGAGCCCTAATGAACTCTGTCCACTCAGGAGCACCACCAATATGTGCCCCATCAAATCTTCAATCTCAAAAGCGACAAGATCAGCCACCAGCTCGCCACCATCCTCAACACATCCATTGCCACAGGCACCTTTCACAATGCCTGGAATCACACAGAGGTCGACCCCTCCTTAAGAAAAGAGACCTTTCACAGACCCCAACAATCTCCAGAAATATCGCCCCATCTCACTGCCCTAATTTCCTGCCAAGGTATTGGAAAAGCACATGAAACTCTAACTCACCGAACACCTGGAGAGATACAACCTGCTAAACCCCTCCCAATCCTCATTCAGAGCCAACCACAGCACTGAAACAGCCCTGAACGCTGCGACAGACAACATTCGCACCCTACTCGACAGAGGAGAATCTGTCGCCCTGATCCTTCTTGACCTCTCCGCTGCCTTCAACACCATCCCCTACCACACACTCCTCAACTGATTGCATCAGTGCGGAATCAAAGTCAACGCTCTTTGATGGATGGCTTCCTTCCTCTTGGGGCACACACAGAAGATCTGTGTATCTCCCTTTACCTCTCAGCCAAAGTATACCATCTGCGGCACCCCGCAAGGCTCGTTCACCAGTCCCACCCTCTTCAATGTCTGCATGATGCCACTAGCAGACATCAGCAAAGCCCACAACATCAACATCATCTCCTACGCCCGACAACACTCAGCTCATTTTCTCACTCTCAGAGAACCCTACTACTATGAAAACCAACTTTCACAATTGCATGAAGAACGTTGCAGCCTAGATGATGGACAACTGCCTAAAGCTCAACAAGGACAAAACCAAAGTACTGATCTTCAAAGGCCACATCTGCACCTGTACTTGGATCACTCTCACTCCAAAAGATCACATCCGAAGCCTTGGCATCATCCTAGACAGCGAACTCTCCATGAAACAACAGGTCAAAACCATCTCCTCAGCCTGCTTCCACACGCCTGCATGCTCTGCAGAATTTACAAAAGGCTTCCCCTGGCACCAAAAAAAACAATGACGCAGGCACTCATCACCAGCCGTCTGGAATACGGTAACACACTCTATGCAGGCACCAACAGCGAACTCATAGGAAAACTCCAGATGATCCACACTGGAGGACGACCCTTCTCCCACCTTGCCACCAAATCCTGGAGCACTCTTCCCTTCCACCTACGTACATCACCCTCACTGGCAGACCTGAGGAATGGATTCAAGACCTGGCACCTGAGACCCTCAGCCCAGCGCCTTAATACCCTCATGGGTGATAATTTGCACTATATGAGCACAGTGTTAGACTTGTCAACTGTTGGTGTAGTTTCCCCTGTCTTTTTGGCTTCTGACCTCCTGTTTTTGCTGGTTTCAGGACTCTGGACACTTTACCACTGCTGACCAGTGCTAAAGTGCAAGTGCTCTCTGTCTAAATTACATTGATAATTGGTTTACCCATGGTTGGCATATTTAGTAAGTCGCTAGTAAAGTGCACTATGTGTGCCCAAGGCCTGAAAATCAAATGTTACCAGTGGGACTGCAACACTGATTGTGCCACCCAAATGAGTAGCCCTGTAAACATGTCTCAGGCCTGCTACTGCAGTGTTGTGTGTGCAGTTTTAACTGCCAGTTTAACCTGGCAAGTGCACCCACTTGCCAGGCCCAAACCTTCCTTTTTACTACATGTATGTCACCCCTAAGGTAGGCCCAAAGCAGCTCCATGGGCAGGGAGCAATGTATTTAAAAGTTAGGACATTCACTGGTGTGTTTTACATGTCCTTATAGTGAAATACTGCTAAATTCGGTGTTCAGTATTTCAAGGCCTATCTCTCCCATAGGTTAACATGGGGATTGCCTTGAAATATGTTTTAAGTGTAACTTTCCATTGGGAGCAGATAGAGATATGGAGTTTGCGGTCTCTGAATTCACAATTTAAAAATACATCTTTTGGTGAAGTTGTTTTTTAGATTGTAAATTTGAGAATGCCACTTTTAGATAGTGGGCCTTTTCTTGCTTAACAAATTCTATGCCTCTGCCTGTCTGCTGGAATGCACGTCTGGGTCAAGATGACAGTTAGGCTGTTTGTGACGTCACTGTAGACAGTCACACAGAGGTGTGCGCTGTATATCCTGATGGGTCTTCCTGGGCTAGAGTGGCGGGAGGAGCTGAGACTTACACTTGAATAGGATGGTGCCTGTCCTCACACAAAGCTCTCCAATCCCCAGGAGTGTGTCTGGGGGCCAGGGCAGGAAAAGCAGGGTTTTCTGCTCTACAAAGACTTTCCTTTGACGTTTGCCTACTTCAAAGGCAGAAATGAGTATAAGTATTGGACCTCTGAGACCACAACTTTAGAATCCTTCTGGACTGAGGACATTCTGCCAGGAAGAAGAGAGGGATGCTGTAGGAGAGACTGCCATTCTGCCTGTTGCTTTGCTGTGCTGTGCTGGACTGCTGCTTGCTGCTTCTGTCCTGGGAGTGAAAGGACTGGACTTTACTTTCTACATCCTACTTTCAAAGGATCTCCAAGGGCTTGGACTGAGCTTGTCTCCTGTTAGAAGTGTCAGGGACATCAAATGCTTCATTGGCCAGCACCTGGGCTCTCTTGGTGAGAGTCCTGACTCGCCAAATGGCACCAAATCCTGTTCCTGGCCCCTTGGGAGTGAGTTCTGGTGTACCCAAGAAGAAACAAGCACATTGACTCCAGAAAAACTTTGGAATCGGCGCCCTCGACCGACTCCGCACAGCTGCCTACACTGGACCCATGGTCCCCGATGAGTGCAACAACTGCGACTGAAGCTGCAGGACCGACGCTGCAGGACCGATGCTGCAGGCCCAATGCCGCTGCAGCGCCTTTGAAGTCCTGCCACATCACGAATCCTGAATGCCATGTCCCCAATGTCCGGGACACCCAACTTTGCCGCACACCTGTGACCCCGTGGTGTAATCGTGACACCACAAAGTTGACGTCTCACGCATTGCCCTGCTGGATTCATCGACCCCACTCGATCGAAAGAAACCAATGCCTCGTCACCAATGCCGCAACACCTCCCCTGCAACCGTAAGGAACTGACGCATCACGTCCCCTGCCTAGCAGTAAGGAACCGTGCCTCACCTCCCAGGTAACAGTAAGGAACTGACGACGCTCCGGCTCTAGCGACACCTTGCCTCCCAGTTTTTGTTTCATCATTTTCAAAGGTACTGTACCTGGGGTTCGGGTGATTCCGTGATCAGCCCATACTCGTTTTGGTCTTGTTTTACTCAGATAAATATTGGCTATTTTTCTACACTGGTGTGGAGTACTTTTGTGGTGTTTTCACTGTGTGACTGGTGCATGTACAAATACTTTACACATTGCCTCTGAGATAAGTCTGACTGCTTGAGCCAAGGTATCAAGGGGGTGAGCAGCAGTTATCTTAGCTCTGTGACTCCCTTACCTTGACCGTAGTGAGGGTCCCTACTTGGACAGGGTGCAAACTACTGTCAACTAAAGACCTAATTTCTAACATTGGTGATCAGCGGTGAGGATAGGACTTGTATTTGTACTTGACATACAGTGATTGGTGCACACTACTTCCATATCACAGACCATCACGTGACCACACACTTTTTTTTTTTGCCTTCTTTACTTTTTGCCTTTTTGGAGCTTTGCAACTTTTGAGTGATCCACTATCATGTCTCAGTCTGGGGAGCCACAGAGGTGAACAGTGTGGATCTTGAGGAGCAGAGTCTAAATGGTGATTTTTTTGGCACTACAGGATCTACCTGGGAGGAAAGCACCTCCAGAGCAGGCAGCAGTGTTTCTTTAAAGGGGAGGAGCTGGAGGACAAGCGGGAGATGAGGAAGCACACTTTGGAGCTTGAAAGGTTCCAGTTGGACATGGAGGCAAAGAAATTGGCCATAGAGGAAAGAAAACTGATCTTGGCTCATGAGCTGAGCTTTAAGTGCTGGACTTGAAAAGCAAGGCCAGCACAGATGCTGGCAGCAGTTCTACAGTGCAGTCTGAGGGAAAGGTACATATACCCAAAGATGTGGTGAAAGATTTTGTTGTGGTTGATGACATATGGCAGTAGTACAGGATGTATGAGGTAGGACTGAGGATAAACAGGGTCCCTGAGAGAGATTGGGGGGCAGGCCTGGGGTCTATTTCTCAGTAGAGGGGAGGGACGACCTGTTGGCCTTAGAAGTAGAGGATCACATGAGGTTCCCTGCCATGAAGTATCCTTAACCAGGAGGTATGGTCTCATCTTGGAGAGCACTTTTTTTTTAAAACCAGATTTTATTAGGATTTTAACATAGTTGATACTTCTCATACATGTATTCCCTCTGCAGTACAATTCTTATACATGTTTTATCTGTGTAGCAATGTCATCGAACAATCTGGCTTGGTAATATCTAAATGTTTAAGCAGAATTAATATTAACAACACTAATAACAAACCCCCCTCCCGGTCCCTCCCTAACCCCTTCGTCCGAGAACCATGTTCCAACGTTGATAGTGTTCCAGAAGGGACTCATGTAATGTTTTAAAAGTAATTAGATATATTTAGGTAGAGTTTGGTCTACTATTTTGTAAACATAGATTTGGGTGTGTATTCTGGCCTTTGATTAACGGCTGAGAGCCAATTCCCCTGTTATCGTTTGTTATCCTGCCCGTGATGTTACTAACTGAGGGAACCTTAGGGTGCTGTTTCTACTCTAAGTGTATCCATTATTACTTCCCATCCCTCAGACAATTCCGGGGGTCTGATCCCTCTTCTAGTTTCCCGTTGGAGAAGTATTCCCTCCGTGTTTGCCCATTTAAGTAATTTGCTTTTCCAAGCTGGTGTTTTTTCCAGTTGGTTGCAATCTCACTCTTAGCAAATGTTAAAGCTAAGTCCTGGAATCTATCTGTGGTTTTATGTTTAGTTGAGTGAGTAAAGGCGTGTAAGAGACAGTTATCCATGGAGCAGGTCCCTTTCCTACTCAGTAGGTGCGTCAGGGTCTGGCAAACCTCCGCCCAAAAGGGTACCAGGGTAGGACAATCCCAGAACATGTGGCTGAACTCAGAGCAGATCAACCCGCATCTCGGGCAACACTCTGTAATTTTACCAAAGTACTTATTTATGCGGGCTGGGGTCAGGTAGGCTTGGTGCAGTACGTAAAAATGTATAAGTTTAAATCTAGCGTTTCGGGTTGCTTTGGGAAGGTTCCTCAAGATTTGTCCCCATTCTTCTTCTGGGATATCTCGGCTGAGATCTTTTTCCCACTTTTGTTTGAGAGAAATCAAGGGTGCTATACTGTCTGCTCTCATCAGCCTGTAGAGCATTGAAACTACTTTAGATTTATCATTTGGGGATGTTAGATATGTACAGATCGCTTGTGAAGGGGGTTCTGCGCCCTTCTTTCGCCAGTGTTTAGCCTTTAAGGCTTTTAGGCCTTTAATGCCCCATACATTAAGAAGTGTCTCGCTGGAATGTCATATTCCGTCCTGAGGGTCTCGAACGACATCAGTTTGTTATCCCTAAAAAGCATGCCCACTGTGTTAATCCCGGCTTCCGACCAATCTCCTAACTGAAGCAGAGCGCCTCCCTGCGTCATTGCTTGCAAGGACATAAGGGGAAGCTCCGTGGAGTAGGAAGTCTCTACTCTGTTCCTGCGTAGAAAGTCTTCCAGCACAGGGCTAGGATTTTTAACTCTGGAGAATCTTGCTTCTTTACACCAGGGGTCCCCAGGAGTATCCCAAACAGCCTAGTCTCCTGTGGGGTGGATACCCTCGCATTTGTTTTGCAAGTAGTCTGTCTGAGATCCAGTGGGCCAACCGCTGTAGTTGTGCCGCCAGATAGTAGGTCTCAGGGGCTGCCATACCTCCATCCGTTGATTGCCTTTGGAGTTTTGTCAGGGCCACTCTCCTCCTACCTTTTCCACATGTAAATGAAATTACCATGGTATCCAGTTCCTTAAAAAAGGCCTTAGGACTCCAGATCGGAAGTACTGAGAAATGGTATAGCAATCTCGGCAACACAATCATTTTAAGAATCGCAATTCGCCCAGCCACTGATAGTGGCAGAGTTTGCCAGAATGCCATACAGGTTTTTATGGAACGGATTGTGCCACCGATATTGCCATCTAGAATATCCCGGGAGTCATGGTAAACTTTCACTCCTAAATAGGGGAGCCCGTTCGGTACCCATCTAACCAAACCTAAGTTCAGGGGTGGTGACTGCTGTTCTTTAAGTGGGCTAATCTTGGAGAGTTATGGGGTCACGTTTAGAGAGAGTGCTAAATTTAGGTGACAAACTTGGGTAGAGTATGTGGATTCTTTCCTGCAGAGAACTGGATGGTTAGGTAAAGGGCAACGAGGTAACAGACTATCAGAAGCTGTACAATTTAATTGCATGGGTACACTTGTCTAGTAGTTGTTTTCCAGAGCTGCGCCAGCACTTGACTGACAGCAAACTTACTGACCCCACGAAGCTTGCCAAGGAGGTGGACAACAGGCTCCGCACCAAGGACTAAAAGAGGTTGTATGTGGGAGACTCAGCCAAGGGTGGGCAGGGTCCCCAACAGAAGAAGGAGGAAGGGGACAAGGATAAAAGCAAGGAGCTCTCTAAAGGGCCCCAAACTAGTTCCCAAGGTAAGGATTCCCAACCCCCTGTTGAAAAGGAAAGTTGGTTCCCTTCAGATAAGCCTGCAGGGAAGCGACCCCTAAAGAGTTTTGCCTGTAATAATTTCAGAGGAAGTCACAAGTGTCCTACGCGACCCCCCCGCTGACCCTCCACCAGTAGGCAGTCACTATGGGTGGCCAGTGTAGTGCTTGGGGAGGAGTTGGCCCCAGTTAGTGTTGGGAGCCTGCTGTGTTAACCATAGTCTCCCTGGGAGAGGGTGAGGTGGTCCAGAGACCCCTCATGCCTGATAACACTAAGAAATACAGGCAGTGGGTGACCATCAATAGGAGGTGAGTGTAGGATCTGAGAGACACAAGAGCCATTATGACTAAAGTCTGCTGTCATCTGGTATCTGTGCAGCAGGTAATCCCTAATGTGGTCCACCAGGTTGTAGCAGTAGACAACAGTGAACGGCAATGTTTGGTAGTTCAGGTTACCTATAAATGTGGGGGGGGTCTCTGGTTCCTTGAGGGTAGCTGTGAGTCCATTCAGGCCTGTTGCTGTCTGCTAGGGAACAACCCGGAGCATACTGCATAGAAGGAGGTGGAGCTCAGGTCGCACTTGGAAATGTTAGGATTAACAGAGTGGGCGTGCATGACCACACTGTCCGTGGCCGCTAGAGAGGGTAATTAGAAGGACCTAGAGCCTGAAGCAGTGGCCAAGGTGCCTGCCAGGAGGAGGGGCAAGGGGTGCGAGAAACCCTCTCCTGAGATTCCCACGGTCCAGGAGGAGGCTGAACCTGAGGGGGATGCCCAGGAGCCTACAGGAGAAGAAGTGGCCAAAGTGGGGGACCTACCTGAGCTGATCCATTGGTAGCGGGCACCACCGGGGAGGAGTTCTGCCCAGCGCGGAAGGCATGCCCTGCTCTTGAGGGTCTTTGGAAGCAGGACGAGGCCCAGGTAGCTGGCAACACCTCTGGATCTCACCTGATATACTTGGAGAATGATCTCCTGTATAGCGAGCCTAAGGTTGCTGAGCCTGGGGCAGCCCGCATACTGGTTGTACCCCAGTGTTTCATAGCCTTCCTACTGGGTCTGGCTCATGATGTGCCACTGGCAGGTCATTTGGGGCAGGACAAGACCTCTGACAGGCTTGTCACCCCCTTCTATTGGCCCCAAATAGGGAAGGCCTCAGATGCGTTCTGCAGGACCTGTCAGACCTGCCAGACGAGTGGCAAATCTGGGAAGAGGTGCAAGGCTCCTGTTCAGCCGTTTCCTGTTGTGAACACTCCTTTTGAGCAGGTGGACATTGACAGTGTGGGGCCTCTGGATCTCAAGACAGTCATGGGCAACAGGTTTATCCTGGTCATGGTGGACCATGCCACTCAGTATCCAGAAGCTATCCCTCTGAGGACGGTGACTGCACCCACCGTGGCCAGAGTACTTATGGGGATCTTTGCCCATGTGGGTTACCCCAAGGAGGTGGTATCTGACCGGGGTACCAATTACATGTTGTTGTACATGAAGGCCATGTAGAAGGTGTGTGGTGTTACCTACAAGTTCACCATGCCTTACCACTCCAAGGCAATGGGTTGGTTGAAAGGTCCAACCGTACCCTGAAGGGAATGATTATGGGTCTTTCAGAACCCATGAGGCATAAGTGAGACGTCCAGTTACCATGCCTGTTGTTTGCTTGGAGGGAGGTACTGCAGAAGAGGGTTGGCTTCAGCCTTTTTGAACTTCTGTATGGGCACCCTGTGAGAGGGCCACCCGGTTTGGTGAAGGAGGGCTGGGAGCAAGCTCCCAAGAAGCCACCCCACGATGTATTCAGTTACATGCTGGCCTTCAGGAACCAGACTACCTGCTTCCAAAAACTTGCTCTGCAGAAGCTGGAGGCTAGTCAGGAGGACATGAAACATTGGTATGCCCAGAATACCACTGGCTGAGTTTCAGCCTGGCCAGAAAGTGTGGGTGACAGCCCCGGTAGAGCCCTGTGCTCTCCATGATCGTTGGTGTGGGCCATTTGAGGTGAAGGTGCACAAGAGTGATGTCACCTACTTGGTGGACATGCAGACTCCTAGGAACCCTTTGAGGGTCCTTCACATGAACCGCCTCAAACCTCATCTTGAGAGGTCCAAGTTGACCATGCTCTTGGTCACGGGTGATGGGGTAGAAGAGGAGAGTGATCCTCTCCCCGACCTCTTGTCTGCCAAAGAGCAAGATGGGTCAGTAAAGGGTGTGAACCTCTACCCTACTCTATCCCTTGAACAGTAGAGGGACTGGAGCCCATTGCTAGGACAGTTTGACTCTATGCTCTCATTTACCTCTGGGGTTACCCAGTGGTGTACCCATGACATTGATACTGGGGACAGCCTACCTGTCAAGCACAAGTCTTACAGGGTGACAGACAGAGTGAGAAACAGCATTAAAGAGGCTGTCTCTAAGGTGCTGGAGTTAGGGGTGATTGAGGACTCCAACAGTCCTTAGTTCAGACCAGTGGTTCTGGTCCCCAAAGCTGATCCGCCTGGTTATACTCCTGATCTGAGGTTCTGTGTTGACTACTGGGCGCTCAATGCTGTCATTAAAACTGGCGCGCATCCCATCCCCGAGCTGATGAGCTCATAGACCGGTTGGGAGCTTCCAAGTACCTCACCATGTTTGATCTAATGTCTGGGTGCTGGCAGATTGCCTTAATCGAGGGGAGCAAGGAGAGGTCAATGTTCTCAATTCCAGAGGGGCATTACCAGTTCCGTGTTATGCCTTTTGGGTTGAAGAATGCCCCTGCCACCTTCCAGAGGCTTGTCAACCAGGTCCTGGCTGGGTTGGAGAACTTCAGTGCTGCCTACCTGCACAACATTGCTGTCTTCAGCTGTAGCTAGGAGGACCACTGGTACCACCTCCAGGAAGTGTTGAGGGCTCTGCAGAGTGCAGGCCTCACTATCAAGGCCAGTAAGGGTCAGCTAGAGCAGGGGTCTGTGGTTTATTTGGGACACCAGGTAGGGAGTGGGCAGGTGGCACCCCTGGAGATTCACCAAGGGGCATGGTTTCCCCTGTCTTTTTGGCTTCTGAACTCCAATTTTGATCCTCTTCTGAATTTCTTTCTTTCTGGTTTTAGGACCCTGGGCACTTTACCACTGCTAAAGTGCAAGTACTTTCTGTCTAAATTGTATTGGTAATTGGTTTACCCATGATTGGCATATTTGATTTACTATTAAGTCCCTAGTAAAGTGCAATTAGGACCAGATGTAGCATTATCCGAATCGCAAATTCAGATGCAGAACGGTGTCTCAGACAACGTCTGTGAGTCGCTATGGGGTTGCAAAGACCCACCTCTTTAATATTAATGAGGTGGGTTGCATTTTGCGACCCCATAGCGAGTCCCTGCACTCACAGGGATGGTGGCGTGCTGAAGACAGCAGACCTCCATGTCTGTGACTGCTTTTTAAATAAAGCAGTTTTTATTTTATTTTGCAGCCCATTTTCCTTAAAGGAAATTGAGTTGCAAAATAAAAAAAAGAACAAAACCATTTGGTTTCGGTTTTTCAGAGCAGGCAGTGGTTCATTGGACCACTGCCAGCTCTGAAAAACCTTTTTTGGCAACATTCACAAAGGGGAAGGGGTCCCATGAGGACCCCTTCCCTTTTGAGAATGGGTCACCACCAGTGTGACACTGGTGGTAACTGCAAATTGCTTTACGACCGCATTCGCAGTCACAAAGCAATTTAGCATAGCGATGCGAGTCGCAAATAGGAAGGGAATACCCCTTCCTATTTGCGAGTCGCATTCACAATTTGCGAGTCGGTAGCGACTCGCAAATTGTGAATGAGCATCGCATTCTGTATTTTGCATGGCGCAAACTGCGATTTTCGCAGTTTACACCATGCAAAATGCATGCTACATCTGGCCCTATGTGTGCCCAGGACCTGTCTATCAAATGTTACTGGTGGGCCTGCAGCACTGATTGTGCCACCCACATGAGTAGCACCGTAAACATGTCTCAGACCTGCCACTGCAGTGTCTGTATGTGCAGTTGTATCTGTCAGTTTGACATGCACCCACTTGCCAGGCCCAAACCTTTCACTACATGTAAGTCACCCCTAAGGTAGGCCCAAGGCAGCCCCATGGATAGGGTGCAGTGTATTTAAAAGGTAGGACATCCACTGGTGTGTTTTACATGTCCTGATAGGGAAATACTGCTAAATTCACCTTGCACCTTGTTTTCACCATTGCAAGGCCTATCTCTCCCATAGGTAAACACGGGGATTGCCTTGAAATATATTTTAAGGGTAATTTTCCATTGGGAGCAGATAGAGGTATGGAGATTACAGTCTCTGAACTCAAAATTAAAAAATACATCTTTTGATGAAGTTGGTTTTTAGATTGTAAGTTTGAAAGTGCCACTTTTAGAGAGTGGGCCTTTTCTTGCTTGAATTCACTCTAGACAGTCACACAGAGGGAGGTGAGGCGTGCCCTGCATATCCTGATTGGTCTTTCTGGGCTAGAGTGGTGGGAGGAGCTGACACACCTGAATAGGGCTGTGCCTGTCCTCACACAAAGTAGTCTCCCACACCCTTGAGTGTGTTTTTGGCCAGGGCAGGAAAGGCAGGATCTTGTGCTCTACAAAGACTTTCATTTGAAGTTTGCATACTTCAAAGACAGAAATGAATATAAATATTGAACCTCTGAGACCACAACTTTATAATCTTTCTGGTCTGAGGACATTCTGCCAGGAAGAAGAGCTGGATACTGTAGGAGGGACTGACACTCTGCCTGTTACTTTGCTGTGCTGGCCTGCTGCTTGCTACTTCTGTCCTGAGAGTGAAAGGACTGGACTTTGATTTCTACATCCTGCTTCCAAAGGTTCTCCAAAAGGTTGGACTGAGCATGCCTCCTGTTAGACGTCTCAGGGACATCAAAGACTTCATCTGCCAGCACCTGGGCTCTCTTGATGAGAGTCCTGGCTCACCAAATTTTGCCAAATACAGTTCCTGGTCCCTTAGGAGTGAGTTCTGGTGAAGGCAAGAACAAGCACATCAACTCCAAAGCAACTTCGGAACTGGCACTGCTGTTTGACTCCACACTACTTCCTGCACCAAAGCTGTGGTCCCTGCTGGGTGCAACAATTGTGACCGATGGCACAGGCCCGACGCCGCTGCAGCGCCTCCAAAGTCCTGCAACAGCCTGAGTCCTGAGTGCCATGTCCCTGACGTCCGGGATACCCAACTCCGTCGCAACACCTGTGGCCCCGTGGTGTGATCTTGACACCCCAAAGTTGACGCCTTGCATCTTGCCCTGCTGGATTCATCGACCCCGCCGGATCATAAGGAACGCCTCATTACTGACTCCGCATCACCTCCCCTGCAACTGTAAAGAACGAACGCATCACCTCCCCTGCCTAGCAGTAAGTAATGGACAGCACACCTCCTTGGTAGCAGTAAGGAACTGACGACGCCCTGGCTACAGTGAAGCCTCACCTCCCCCCATCTCCATGCAACATCTTTGTTTCATTGTTTTCAAAGGTACTGCACCTGGGATCTGTGTGACTCTGTGACTGGCCCGGCCTCCCTCGCGAGTGTCATCAGAATGTTCAGAACGACTCCGTAAATACATCGTGATAGCTCTAGTTGGAGCAATTGTGTTTCTAAGTGCTTGTACTGAAGTTTCATCTTTAGAAAATTGTCTTTTGGCTTGTGTATATTGGATTTTTGTCATTTTGGTCTTGTTTCACTCAGATAAATATTGACCTTTTTTCTAAACTGCTGTGGAGTACTTTTGTGTTATTTTCACTGTGTTACTGTGTGTGATTAAAAATACTTTACACATTGCTTCTGAGATAAGCCTGACTACATGAGCCAAGCTACCAAGGGGGTGAGCATAGGATATCTTAGCTGTGTGACTCCCTTACCCTGACTAGAGTGAGAATCCCTACTTGAACAGGGTGCAAGCCTCCGCCAGCTAGAGACCCCGTTTCTATCACACTGTTTGATTGATTGATTGACTGACATACATGCTGTTTTAAGAAAAAAAATAAGTCCCTGAAATAAGTCATCATTTCCAGGTATCTGAGCCTGACCATGGGCTGCTGGGAAATCTTAGCCCATTGGGTAGCTACTCAATGACTGTTCAGGGAGGGGATAAAATGCAGGCATAGAACTACAAGCAAATATTTGTGTCTCCTTCCGAGCTCTCCCTTACCCTTTAATGCTCCGACTACTCTAGACTTTTGTCTCCCTTGGTTTCGATTGTGACACACTACTATCTTTGGTCTTCACAGCCTCTTCTAGATATTGTGGATGTAATACGCAGTTTTTAGACCTTCGGGTAAAGGAGACGTCCTCAAGTTCTGTTCCCACTCGTTTATTTATCCACATAAAGCAACATGGCCTTATGTGGAGATTTGGGGGTCTCGTTTCATTCATATGTACAACACTGTCCTATTGGCCAAGCCAAATCCATGACCTATAGCACCAGTATTTGTATTTCCAGTGCTGTATGTCGCAGGATGTCTGTTCTGTAGCCTGGTCATGTCTCCAGAAACCCCCTATCACCTACCAGCAATATCTCTCGCCCCACACCTAAGTCAAGATCTCTGAGTCCTGCTTCAAACCTACGACCCTACCTGTGGTTCAAGTCACCACTGGATTACCAAACTGATTGCGGTATCCCAGCATTTTGGTTCCTACTTCTCTCAATGTAAACCTATAAAATCAGAAGAAGGAAACGTTGGTTGCACCAACAATGCTTTAAACTTATTCTGATGTCCTGACTGTGCTGCACATAACAAGCAGGAACTCCTAGTTCAGTAGTTGTAAACAAGCATCCAAGCAGAAGGAAGACATTTGGGTGCTAGGTTTTGTTGCACTCATTCTGTGCATAGAAAAGTGAACGCAGCAAAGCAATTTCTTGGGACAAGTTGTGACTCAGTATTAACTGCTCAACTCCAAGGAGATACAAAGACTGAAACTTTACTCAAATCAAAAAGTGGTGAGCAAAGCCTACAAAATGCCCGTTTCGAGCGTGATGTTGAATTTTTCCCTGCTACTGAATGGAAAAGCGTTAATCTAAGTTTAAGATGGTGCTGTCTTCAGTGCCACTGAATGCAACTTGGAAACTTTAATCTTTGTTGATACTTCCTATTGTGGTAATGCTAAAATTACCATGATTCCGCTGTACCCTGCTCCACTCTCTTACTGTGCGTTTATTGGCCAAGACGGACACCTCCCAGCTAAAGACCATACCCACCTGAAAGCGGACAGCTGTCAAAAATCAACTTTGTGTAAATACAGTAATGCAGATTCTCTTCTCTTCTATCATTCCATTCCCCATTTTCTCCTCCTTTGCTGTCTGAGTTGGTTGTGTGTTGACCATGCCTGTCTCTGACAAATGGAGCTAGGGCCTTCCGGGCTTCACAGAATCCCTGCAGCAGCCGGTCTGGATACATCAGTGGTCTTGACACTGCTGTATATATTCCTCGAGATGCTGGTGCAATTGAGGTAGAGACGACTATGGGAGAACCATTAAAAGTGCTCATCTTTGGATCCTCTTGCTTGGACTCCATGATCTATCCCTCATAGAATCAAAAGACAAGATCATTAAATCGCCTAGGCACCTATGATTATGCTATGTTATGTGATATGTGTGTAGGGTGCCATTGCCATTAGTGTGGCTCTGTTGCCTTGTTCTATTTGACTGAAGCTGGAGCCTGCATTCTTCGGTGGGAAGATGCAGGTTTGGATGGTACACTGTGAAAAGAGTTGGTTGTGATGTGCGAAGGCTTGAGATATGCAGAAGCCGGCATGCAAATGTCACAGAAATATGTATTAGATACTGAAACATGCAGTTCATACCGATACTGGTAAGACATGCAAAAGGCGTAAAGAAAAATTAGGTCTTTGTGAGGGCTGGTGTTAAAACAGGCCAATGCTAAATGTTAACAGTATTTTTCTTATTGTCTTTGGTCTCAAAACTTAATACTATCTGTTGATCTGTGTGTATGCTTCATATTACAAAGCCCTCACAGGGATCCTAATAACACTGAGAATGTTCTTTCCTTCCAGGGCAATACTCTTCTGTGCTGGTAGTTCACAATCAATAGGAACAAAAAGAAAATAACCAGTGAGTGTGCGCCCACCGAAAGAGCAACAGAAAAAACGTTACTACTAGAAATTCTTCTCTTTTCTTCTCTTTCATTTAGACTGTTTTCTTTCTCTTTTACCATTCTTATTGGAGTCTTTTACGTCTCTCAAAGTAGTCCACCATGTTCCTCCTCTCCACTCGATCCGGGAGCCTGGTCACATACACATATGTTGTTGCGTCGGGATCTGCTCTCGCCGTTTTCGCTCTTCTTTCTAGTGTACAGACCTTTATTTCCATGATAGTGAGTCTATTAGTCATACCCTTCAGATGCCTTGTAGGTCTTTATCCGTTGTGGTGACTCAGTCCGCTAGGCGACAGTGGCCGTCCCACAGAATGCTCATGTATGTAGCCAGAGAATCTATTTTAACTTCGAGGGCCTCTCTGGAGGTTATGATAGCCTACAGCATGTCTCAGAGCCTGGGGCTCCTGGGAGGGGTGAGGGGGCTCAGAAAAAGCAGGAATAGTGTCACCATCCTGTCTATTCAGCCCTCTCTCCAGCTGCTCCTTTTTCCTAGATGTCCTGCCCATGTTTGTAGAAGGGGAAAGGGTGTCTACTGCCACCCTAGGTATTGTGGATCCAGAACACTGATGTCTATGAGGAAGAAGGGAGGGAGCTCCACTAAAGGCTTCCCCAACGATGAGATCCCACAATCGCGTTGTTCTCTGCCTGTCTGGGGTGCAATTACATTGAAGCAGGGGAGGGTGGGGTCCCTCACTATCTCCTTTCCAGGGGGGTCCCTCACACTATCTCCTTTCCAGGGGTCCCTCACTATCTCCTTTCCAAGCAGATCCCCGTCTCGGGGTGGTGATATGATGGTGTCACTCTGGAAATTCTTACCCGAAAGAGGGGGGCCCTCTCTCATTGCCCCTCCATCAACTATGTCTTTCAAGACCCCTCGGGCTCCCTGAGCCCCTCGTTGCTGCATACGGGGTGTCTCCAGGGGGGTTACGAGACTCCAATTCCCCCCCGTAACCCCTGCCTGCAGTCACACAGGTGGGCAAACTCAGTCCCCCTTCATCAAGTATGTCTCCCAATGGGGGGGAATCTCAAGACCCCCGTGCTCCCCCAAGCCCATTGCCACTGCAGATAAGAAAGGAGGCATGGTGAGCAGTTCAATAATTCTTCGGGGGTCCTCTGGGGACTTCAAGGCCTTAAATCACCCTTGCCCCTCCTCCCCCCAGATGCAGGCACAAGCGTGGGCAAACTCCGTGCTTTCAGAGCATACAGGCCCTGGTCGCAGGGAGGGCTTAATTACCGGGTCTTTAGATGCCGATCACGGTTTGTCACCGCTCAAGGGATGGCTGTTCGCAGTGGAGAGGGGGGAGGTAGGAGACCCTGGCCGGCGCCCCCGCTCACCTTGGGTGATTTTGTCTCCTTTAGGCAGCAAGGTAGCAGTGTGTGAGTCTGCAACGGCAGGCTCTCCGGTTGCTGCGTGCCCTTCGCAGTAATTCTTGGGCCGCTCTCTGCACTCGGATGGCAAATCCCGCTGTGCCCGATCAGTGGCCCTGCCAATTGTAAGTGCGAGGTAGTGCACCGTCCTCCGCCGCAGCCCAGCGACGTCGTCTGACCCAGGTACTCAATGTACGCTGCTCAGGAGTAACAGCCGTGAGGGTGGCTCAGGTCCGGTCCACGCCTCCCGCCCGCCACTTTGTGCGGTCGCTGCTCAGCTGCGTCGGCCGATGTTTTCCCTTCGGGTTAGCTCCAGTATTACCAGACTTGTGAGGGTCTCTGCTGTCAGTAGGCGTGTGGGATTCCCGGCTCTTTCAGTTGGGGTCCCTTTGGCCAGTCATGGGGGGCAGGATGGGGCCAGATGGGGATCGCCAGGAGGAGCGCTGTATAACACTGCCTACTCCGTCGGAATCAGACCATGCCCTCCTCACTCTTGAAGTCTCTTGCTTTTGCCTGGGCTAAGGAGTCAGGGTCCTAAGTTGAAGCAGGCACAGTCCAATTTTGGTGCAGCCTCTCTGCGCTGGGTTCTTAGTACAGCAGAGCAGTCCTTCTTCAGTCCTCTTCTCCAGACCAACGAAATCTGAGTTCTGGGTGCCAGTGATGCCCTTTGTATGCCCAGAAAACGTCCTCAGGTGAGATCACGGTCAGTAGCCAATGGGCTACCAGGTTCCTTCCCTCCTGATGAGTACTTCCTGTGAAGTGTGGCATATAGCTATGCCAGAAGGCTCCATTCTGCCCACTATCAACATGTCAGAACTCCTATTTTGGCGTGCAGAGGTCACTAAACAAACCCAAAGGTGTGGCTACATGCTCCCGAATAAACAGTTTAATAATGGTTGTTTCGCTTCTGTTCCACGTGCCAGCCTGTCTAAGTGAACAATAGAGCATCTCCTCTCTGAAGTGTTTGCTATTTGCCTTCTAAAGGCAGCTTCCGCTTTGAAGCTCATATTTGGGCCAACACTCATGTGGTTTCCTGCCAGGAAGAGGTAGCAACTCTCCCCCAAGCAGGCTTCTCTTGTGTCCTTTCCAGGGAGTCGTTTACATGTCTCATCCGAAGGGCAGAAAGTTGTCTTGGGACAGGCCCAGTGTGCCACCGTAACCGGGCACAGGAGACTTTGGGCAACAAAGTGCCAGCTTTTTTTAAGTTGCACATAGCAACAAGTTACAATAATTCTGACTTGGGTATAAAAGGAGGGCTTAATGTAACAAGTTTTTTGATACATTGAAGTACTAACTTGGGTGGCTCCATTCAAGAGTTAGCACAGCTAAGGAGTCACTGTGTAACTCTGTACTCGCTAGTGGGGCTGCTTGTTCCTTTCATAGTAAAAACAGCAATTTGGGGGTTTTACTGTCAGAACATGAATACACATGTTTTGCCTTTAAATATGCTGCACCTTGTCATTCGGGCTTGCTAGGTCTATTGTAGAGGTGACTTACACATATTAAAAGGGAAGTTTTGGGCTTTGACATGGTTGTAAAGGGCAAAGTCGAGTTAGCAGTGAACACTGTTCTTCCAGGCTGCAATGGCAGACTGTGACATACGTTTTTCCTTTGCCATACCTAGAGTGGTACAAATGGAGCTGCAGTCCATGAGGTGACCCTCTAATTTGCAGGCCTTGGATACCATATACTAGGGACTCAGAGGTGAGTTAGCTTACAGCAGTTGGGTATAAGCCAATTAAAACATGCACATTTTAAGGTTGTGGGACTGGTACTGAGGTCTGGTTAGCAGGCCTCAGTGTACTCTTGGGAGAAACTAGCAACATCAGTCCAAAACTTTGGGGGTAACTATACAAAAAGAGGCATTTCCTTACATGCCCCCGCTCCAGACGAAAGGTGATAAGCAACTAAACCTTATCCTGGTAGTTCTCATAATCTAAATGGAAGAACCTGGAATGGCGATTTGCATTGGCATGGTCAATTCTAGGTCTGTCCTGCACTGTAAAGGCCATATACCCTGTAGGGAAAAGGACCACCCCAACAGTTGGGGTTCTTTGCTCTCATCTGGTTAAGCCACCTGAGCGGTCTGTGGTCAGTTTGAACTCTGAAGGGAGTCCCAAGTAGGTAGAGTCTCATCTTCTTCAGGGACCAAAGCACAGCAAAGGTTTCCCTCTCAACGGCCCTCAAATGCTGCTTTCTGGAGAGAAATTGATAAAGTGATGAAGGCAGCCGTTGATCCTGGCCCAAATTATTCACTTCGGACAACACCGCCTCAATCCCATGTTCAGAAGCATCTGTCTAGAAAATGAATTCCTTACTTCTTCATGGAAGGTGCTGAGCACAGAGCTTCCATGAGGGTATCAAAAGCTTTTTAACACTGCTCAGCCTAGATAACCTTTTTGGGCTGTTTCTTGGAAGGTAGTTCAGATAGTGGTGCCACCATGGCACCATAATCCTTTACAAATCTCCTGCAGTACCCAGTCAGGCCAAGAAAGGCTTTGACTTAGGCCGAAGTATTAGGAGCCCCCCAGGCCAGAAATGTCTGGATTTTGGATTGGAGAGTTTGTACATGGCCTCTACCTACCTGGTGGCTCAAGTACACAACAAACATTTGCCCTATCTAGCACTTACTTGCCTTGATTGAGATTCTTGCTTGCTGCAAGGTGAACCAGATGATCCTCCCAGGTGGAAGTAAATACAGCTATATCATTACAACATGCTATACTGAATCTTTCCAAACCTGACAGCACTCGGTTCACCAACCTTTGGACGGGGAAGGTGTATTTTTCAACACAAAGGGTGTCACTTTGAATTGTAAGTGGCTTTGATGTGTAGAAAAAGCAGAGCTGCCCTTGGCTCCTGGTGTGGGGGTATCTGCCAATAACATGTTGTTATGTCAAAGGTACTCAGATATTTTGCAGCCCCAAGCTGGTCAATAACCTCATCAGCTCTTGGTTTGGGGTGGCCATCATTCCTTGTGACTGCATTTCGGTCTCTGTAGTCCACACAGAACCTCACCTTAGGCTCCCTCCCCTTTGGGGTTGGGCTTGGTCCTAGACCCAGAATTTAATTCTCTAGTTCCTCACTCCTAAGTTGACTGAGCCTGTTAATAGGAGTGTTGTATATAAAACCTGTACACTGCACAGACACATCAGTGTCAAGTCTCCTATACCACTTTGCACTGTAGTCTGTGAATACACATGCCATCCTCTGAAGGCTTTATTAAGACCAATAATTAAGTTCCACTGGGCTTGTTTAATCATTCGTAATCTCTTTCATTCTTCACTGTACTGAAAACTTTACTTTGGGACAAGCTAAGTGTAAGGAAATGCCTCCATGGCATGGTTACCCCCTGACTTTTTGCCTTTGCTGATACTAAGTTTTGATTGAAAGTGTGCTGGGACCCTGCTAACCAGGCCCCAGCACCAGTGTTCTTTCCCTAAACTGTACCTTTGCTTCCACAATTGGCACAGCCCTGGCACTCAGATAAGTCCCCTGTAACTGGTACCCCTGGTACCAAGTACCCTGATGCCAGGGAAGGTCTCTAAGGGCTGCAGCATGTCTTATGCCACCTTGGGGACCCCTCACTCAGCACACGCCCACTGCCTCACAGTTTGTGTGTGCTGGTGGGGAGTAAAAGACTAAGGCCCTCATTACAACCCTGGCAGACGGGGAGAAGTGGCGGTAATACCGCCAACAGGCCGGCGGAATATTTTTTTTAATTATGACCATGGCGGTTACCGCCATGGTCATCCGCCACTTCTCCACACTGACCGCCAGGGCGGTGACGACCGCTGGGCTGGAGACTTCGGTTTCCAGCCCGGTGGCCGTCACTAGACCGCCGGCAGTATCACGACCCTGCATACCGCCATGGATTTCGGGTGGTTTGGAACCGTCACGAAATCCATGGCGGTAGGCACTATCAGTGCCAGGGAATCCCTTGCCTGGAACTAATAGGGGTCTCCCCCACCCCCGCCCCCACCCGAGTCCTCCCCCCACATCCCCCCTGCCATCCCCCAAAGGTGGCAGGGCCCCCTCCCCACCCCTACCCCCAACATGCACAGACACACACCCCCTCCCCACCCCCACCACCAACATGCACAGACACACACCCCTACACGCACACATATACTGCAACAACACATACCCGCACACAGACCGACCCGCACACATTTCCCATACACACAACACCCCCGCATGCATACACGCACTCACACCCCCCCTCTACATACTCACACGCACACCCCCATGCACGCACACAACACCCCCCACCCCCCTCCCCTAACGGACGATCAACTTAGTTTGTCCGTTGATCCTCCGGGAGGGGACGGGATCCATGGGGGCTGCTCCGCCGCCAGCACCCCGTCACCAGAACACCGCCACACCGAATCATGGGACGTGATTCGGTGGGCGGTTTTCTGATGACGGGGTGGTGGAGGTGGAGCAACCTCCACTTCCCCGCTGACCGCCAGTATGGCTGCTGGTGGCTCTCTGTCCGAAAAAGGACAGAGGGCCGCCAGCAGTCATAATAATACGCCACGCGGAAAACCGCCTGCACTGGCGGTCTTCAGCACGCCGGTTCGAGGTCGAAATGAGGGCCTAAGTCGACATGGCACTTCCCTCAGACTGCCATGCCAACCTCACACTGCCTGTGGCATAGGTAAGTCACCCCTCTAGCAGGCCTTACAGCCCTAAGGCAGGGTGCACTATACCACAGGTGAGAGCATATGTGCATGAGCACTATGCCCCTACAGTGTCTAAGCAAAACCGTAGGCATTGTAAGTGCAGGGTAGCCATAAGAGTATATGGTCTGGGAGTTTGTCAAACACGAACTCCACAGTTCCATAATGGCTACACTGAAATCTGGAAAGTTTGGTATGAAACTTCTACGCTCAATAAATGCACACTGATGCCAGTGTGGAATCTATTGTAACATGCACCCAGAGGGCATCTTAGAGATGCCCCTTGAATACCAACCCAACTTCTAGTGTGGGGCTGACCAGTTTCTGCCAGCCTGCCACAACCAGACGAGTTGCTGGCCACATGGGGAGAGTGCCTTTGTCACTCTGTGGCCAGGAACAAAGCCTGCACTGGGTGTAGGTGCTTCACACCTCCCCCTGCAGGAACTTTAACACCTGGTGGTGAGCCTCAAAGGCTCACACCCTTTGTTACAGTGCCCCAGGGCATCCCAGCTAGTGGAGATGCCCACCTCTCTGCCCACTGCCCCCACTTTTGTCGGCAAGGCTGGAGGAGATAATTAAAACAACAAGGAGAAGTCACCCACCACTCAGGACAGCCCCTAAAGTGCCCTGAGCCGAGGTGACCGCTGCCTTTAGAAATCCTTCATCTTAGTTTTGGAGGATTCCCACAATAGGATTAGGGATGTGCCCCCTCCCCACAGGGAGGAGGCACAAAGAGGGTGTAGCCACCCTCCAGGATAGTAGCCATTGGCTACCGTCCTCCCAGACCTAAACACACCCCTAAATTCAGCATTTAGGGGCACCCCAGATCCCAGAAAATCAGATTCCTGCAACCTGAAGAAACAAGAAGGACTGCTGACCCACAAGCCTGCAGAGACGATGGAAGACAACAACTGCTTTGGCCCCAGCCCTACCGGCCTGTCTCCTGACTCGAAACCTGCAACCAGCGACGCATCCAATAGGGACCAGCGACCTCTGAAGCCTCAGAAGACTGCCCTGAACCCCAGGACCAAGAAACTCCTGTGAGCAGCGGCTCTGTTCAACAACCTGCAACAAACTTGCAACTTTTCTTCAACTTTAAAGACCTCACTCTTCCCGCCGGAAGCGTGAGACTTCACACTCTGCACCCGACACCCCCGGCTCGAGAACCAACTCCACAGGGAGGACTCCCCAGTGACTGTGATCCAGTGAGTAGCCCGAGACGACCCCCTTGGACCCCTACAGTGACGCCTGCAGAAAGAATCCAGAGGCTCCCCCTGACCGTGACTGCCTGTAACAAGGGACCCGACACCTGGACCAAGCACTGCACCTGCAGCCCCCAGGACCTTAAGGAACCGAACTTCAGTGCAGGAGTGACCCCCAGGTGACCCTCTGCCTAGCCCAGGTGGTGGCTGTCCGAGAAGCCCCCCTGTGCCTGCCTGCATCGCTAGAGTGACCCCTGGGTCCCTCCATTGAAACCAATACAAAATCCGACGCCTGCTTTGCACACTGTACCCGGCCGCCCCTGTGCCGCTAAGGGTGTGTTTGTGTGCCTACTTGTGTCCCCCCCAGTGCTCTACAAAACCCCCCTGGTCTGCCCCCCGAGGACGCAGGTACTTACCTGCTGGCAGATTGGAACCGGAGCACCCCTGTTCTCCATAGGCGCCAATGTGTTTTGGGCACCTCTTTGACCTCTGCACCTGACCGGCCCTTAGCTGCTGGTGTGGTAACTTTGGGGTTGCCTTGAACCCCCAACGGTGGGCTGCCTATGCCCAGGAACTGAGACTTATAAGTGTCTTACTTACCTCACAATCTAACCAATACTTACCTCCCCCAGGAACTGTTGATTTTTGCACTGTCTTCTTTTAAAATAGCTTATTGCCATTTTAACAAAAACTTTATGTTATTGCTTTAATTCAAAGTTCCTAACTTACCTGTGTGGAGTACCTTGCATTGTATGTATTTACTTCAAATCTTGAACTTGTGGTTCTAAAAATAAATTAAGAAAGGATATTTTTCTATATAAAAACTATTGGCCTAGAGTTAAGTCTTTAAGTGTGTGTTCCTCATTTATTGCCTGTGTGTGTATAACAAATGCTTAACACTACCCTCTGATAAGCCTACTGCTCGACCACACTACCACAAAATAGAGCATTAGAATTATCTAATTTTGCCACTATCTTACCTCTAAGGGAAACCCTTGGACTCTGGGCACACTATTTCTTACTTTGAAATAGTATATACAGAGCCAACTTCCTACACTAAGTAACCAAAAGTATAAGTCAATTACATTACGGACATTAATATGTCTCTAATGAAAGCTACATTTTTCTGCAGATCTGATGAAATGCAACATAGAACCCGACACAACCATGATGACAGATCAATACAACTCTGTCATGAATGAAGTGGCAGATTATCTCGCCCCACTTCATTTAAAAGGACATCAAAGCAACAAATATCCACAATGGTTCTGCAAAGAATTACACACAGAGAGGAAATGCCCAAGAGCGACTGGCAGAGTTTGCCATCAAAGCCACTGTAACTTGACCCAAGAAAGCTGTGATTCAAGTGCAAGCCATACAAAAAACACATCTGCAGAGCTAAAACCTCCACTGTAAAATTGTAGATCAGTCCAGCAAAAAGTAGTTTTAGACTATTTATAATCATACTAAGAAGATGTAGCCTAATGGCCAGAGCTGCCAACTTTGGAATTGGGGAACCATGTTCGAGTTCCAGCATTGGCTCAACATTCTGTGGTTCTGGGCAAATACGTTTAAAACAGATGTATGTACAACTGGTTGCAAAATACTGATTGCAATTTGCAGACAGTTTCGTAGTTTGGATAGTGGCCTGCGTAGTAATAGGTTTGCTCGCAAATACCAATTCATAGTGGGCCACAATCGACATACCTCATAAATATTAATGAGGTAGGCCGCAATTTGCAACCCACTATGAATCGCCGTCATCACAGGAATGGTGGCCTATTGGGGTCAGTTGACCACCATATCTGTGACTGTTTTTTAATTAAGCAATCTTTCTTTTTAAATGCAGTCTGTTTCCCTTAAAGGAAACATGGTTGCGTTCAAAAAGAAAAGTTTCTTTGTTTTTTCTTTGTTTGTTTAGCTGTGGTCTTGTGAGCCCCTGCCTTCTCCTTATGACCCCTTCTCAGATTAGAAGGGGTTATTTGGGGATGCCTCCCCGTTCGCAAATGAATTAACACTACTCTTCTATAGTGGGTAATATATTAACGTTTTTCAACCGGATTCTGTTCACAAGACATTAATACATGCAATTCAGAAAACTGATAATGCGCTATCAAGGACCATTTGAAAAGCAAACACATCTCACATGGGCATCTTCTGAGGAAAATGTCTTGAACAAAATAAGTGACATTCAGTGTTCTCTGCTGTGCAAAAATCTGATGTATCATTTTACGATTAATTTTCCATTCATGAAAGACTAAGGTACTTCTGCTCAACCAGTCTGCCTGTGTATTCTTATTCCTTGCTAGATGTACTGCTGACTGCCCAATTGCTTGTCTAAAGTCGAGTTCCAAATATGTTTGGCCTCTTCACAAAGCTTTCTTGACCCAACTCTGCCTTGTTTGTTGAAATACATCATTGTCATGTTATGGCTGTACAAATCTGGATCAGACGTTCCTAACCCTGCTTCAGGAAACCTTTTAATGCAAACCAGCCAGGCCTTGGTTCCAGTAGGATGATATGCTGAGATGTGCCCTTGACCACTTGGCCCATCAGAGAAGTATGGGTGTCCAGAACCCCCCACTTTAGCAGCTTGAGCACCGGTGGGTCCCACCGGGTAGTTCTAATTGACATAAAACATTACACTTCTGATAGAGACTTCTAACTGCAGATTCCTCACCTTTTGAATACAGCTAGGCATCAAACTGGATCCAGAAACCTTTGTATAGTAATGTCATCCAGCGTCTGCAGGTGCCATGGATCCACGGGCGACTCCATCTCGAGCAGATGTGACGTCAACTTACCTACATAAATACATCACCTGCTCATGCTGGAGTCAGTTTCTTTCTGCCTTCTCCCCGTAGCAACAGACATGGAGCCTTAAGAAAACAATTTTAAATGTATATGACAAGTATACATTTTTTGTGTGCAGATATCCAAAATTGTAAGTATGTATCAACATAAAGCTCTATTGTATTCCCTTCCACAGAACAGGGTGGGGGAGTTCAAGCGAGAAATCTGTGATTAGATAAGTGTCTGTACCAGAAAAGGCATTAATGAAGGCAAGCAATTTGTTCTTCTGATAGAGACTCCTAACTGCATATTCCTCACCTTATTCAGAAAAAAAGGAAATATGAAGGTACCGATGGTAAAGCCTGAAGTTCACTTGCTCACCTAGCAGACATAACGGCGCGAAGAAACACATTTTTCTGAGTCAACAGATCCCAAGAACAACTATGCATGGGCTCAAAACGTAAGCACATTAGGTAAGTTAACACTACATTCAAATCCCACTGTGACATTTTAAGGGGAGCAGGATGAAACATATGGACCAGCCCCTTTAAAAAACAAATTACAACACATGATTTAAAAAAAATTATGGTTAATCTAGCTAATGTAAGAAAGCCAAAAGGACTGTTAAATAACCTTTGCCTTTAGTTACAGCCAGACCGTGTTGAGCCAGTGATAAACAAATCAAGATAATATAACCGGTTAAGTGGATGGTTTGAGAGAAGGTAGAACTGATCAATAGATGGATGTACAGATAGATGTTGAAGGGAAGAAAGGAAAAAGACAGAAACAAGGGTAGAGAGATGGAAGAAGTTAAGGAAGGTGTGGTGAGAATGAAGGAATGATGGAAGGTGGAAAACAAGACAGAAAACAAGATGAGCGAAGGAAGGAAAGACATAAAGAAGAAAAGACATTCCCTCAAGGGAAGCATTCCCCTGAATGAATGCTATGTTTGCTCATTACACTTTCTCGCCTATTGCTAGTTGTAATAGGGTTCAAATTGAGGGATATGTAATTTTTCTAGCTACTCTCTTGCAGAGAACAGTCTGTCACCATTGAAATCTGGGACAACAGCACCTAAAATGCTTCCCCTTTCAACATATTCTGAGCAACAGTTCACTATTTTAAAGAAGTGATCAACTCCTGCAGGCAAACTACATCCTTCAGATTGCTGAAACATGGATGGCACTTGGCTTCACCTTTGACTGAAGAGGCTGCATATACAGTCATCAGTGAAGAACCTGATGAATACAAGATACCACCAGACCAATATACAAAGGACCACTCGAGGAGTCTGACGAGACTAGACTGATGAGCAGAAACCATTTTCCTTATACCTTGCAACGTATTAAGACATCTAAATGCCTGTTTCTTACTGCTATTTAAAACTGAAACAATAAATTAAATCATTTTAGCCCGCACTAGGTGCATATTTTTCTATTAATCAAAAAGCCCAACTGGAAAAAAATGGTTGCATGCATTAAATATTGCATCACAGCCTCTGTATTGGCTATTTTCAAAAGCTGATCATTCAAGGAAGATATTAATCTTCCTGCAATGTAAATATGCTACTATAACCTCCTTCATCTTAGTAGAGTGGCTTAGTATAAACCAGATATGTAATCACACCAAACAGAAGGGATTTGAAGTAGTAATGCTTATCCCCACTGTAAACCCTGGTTGCTTCCTGTCTTTCACTGCAATTGGAATGTGGAGGAATGCATCCTGTAGGTCCGCCAAGACCATCTAGTCCTGTTTTTGCTCATTTGTTACCATATCGTACCTATCATACTTAAGAAGCACATTTACAAATCTCAGATCCAAATTTTGGGAATTAGAAAGTGTCAGGTGTACAGGTCTTTCCCCCTCTTTTGAGCAACTGACCATGACATTGCAAACAAAGCTGTCAAGGTTGTAGTAATAAGTACTGACAGCACAGCTATATTCACGTTGGGGGCTTATTTAGGCACACCGGAGTGTGGAGAAGGGCAGGAAATTTCATCACAAATACTTGCTGAAAACCCACAGTTTGATAAGGCAAAGCCCTTTTTACTGGAAAACACACTGAACAAATGGCTGGAGAACAGGAAGGCAGGCCGAAGACGGTGATGATCTTTCTTTGGGGCTCACTTAGAGTGTGGTTGAGTAAATCTTTAAAGATGAAGGCGTTTTGTTATTGTTGTCTGGGATCAAAGACACCAAGGAGGCTTTGTATCCCCTGGAAACAAATGGTCAGGTGGACAGATATAGCATAGTAGTGAAGAAGTTGATTCAGTTAGCTCTCAAGTCAGGGCTGTGTTGGGAGAGAACTTGGTGCATGTCGTCATGGTGCAGCATGTAGCTTTAAAGGCTATGCACTCAACCTTAAATGGGCCGCCGCATTCTGCATGTAGCGCCTGACAGTACACCCGCCCCCCGGCGCCTCCCATAGGTTTGAGTTTATCAGGGTACCGTCGATGAAAGAGGCGCAGAAGATGGGGGCATATACATGACACGCAGGCTCCCAAGTGTAATCCTCGGGTCTATGGGCCAGATGTAGCAACCCTTTTGCGAGTCGCATATGGCGAAAATCGCCGTTTGCGACTCGGAAACGTGGGTTTGCAATGCACAAATGCATATTGCGAGTCGTTACCGACTCGCAATATGCATTTGCGACTCGCAAATAGGAAGGGGTGTTCCCTTCCTATTTGCGAGTCGGAGTGGTATGCAACTCCATTTGCGACCGCGTACGCGGTCGCAAATGGAGTCGCAGTTACCATCCACTTGAAGTGGATGGTAACCCACTCGCAAACGGGAAGGGGTCCCCATGGGACCGCTTCCCCTTTGTGAATGGACCCCAAATTATTTTTTCAGGGCAGGGAGTGGTCCAAGGGACCACTCCCTGCCCTGAAAAAACCGAAACAAAAGGTTTCGGATGTTTTTGAAATGCAGCTCGTTTTCCTGTGAGGAAAACGGGCTGCACTTCAAAAAAAAAAAAAACATTTATTTAAAAGGCAGGTCGCTAACATGGAGGCCTGCTGACGTCAGCAGGCCTCCATGTTAGCGAGTGCCTATACTCGCAATGGGGTCGCAAACTGCGACCCACCTCATAAATATTTATGAGGTGGGTCTTTGCGACCCCATTGCGAGTTGCAGAAGGTGTCTGAGACACCTTTCTGCATGTCAAATTGCGACTTGCAATTTGCGAGTCGTACAGACTCGCAAATTGCAAGTCGCAATTTGATTTTTTCCTACATCTTGCCCTATATCCCTTCCAATGAATCAACTAATATCTGTGCTGTACTCGTTTTTTAATCCAGAATTGCCTACACCTCAAATTCAAGTTTGTCATCTATCAGAACAACTGGGAGTTTATTAGGAAGAACAGTTCCAGGAGTAGCAAGTTTCAATAATGACACATAAAAAACGGGTTGGAATAACTATGGAGGTAAATCCAGTTTCATGGCAACATCATTAATTCGTTTGAGAATCGGATAAGGGCCTATATATCGTGGTTGAAATTTCTGTGGTCCCTTCAACTTGAGATGTCTTGTGGATAACCATACTTGATCTCCCACCTGATATTCGGGACCTGCTCTTAGGTGTTCATCCACATTATGTTTATATTTCAGCTTGGCTCGATCCAATATATCATGTGGTGTTCATAGTATATTTCGCATTTGATCCATATAATCTTTGACAGCCAGAACATTGGTACTAGATGTGGAAGGCAATAGTAGAAAACGAGGGTGCAGACCATAGTTATATTGAAACTGAGTTACTTTGGTAGAGCTGTGTTGTACATTGTTGTAGGCAAACTCCACAGCCCAGAGACATTTACCCCACTCTGTAGTGTCACTCAATACTTGGCACCTAATATATTGCTACATACACTGGTATACCCTTTCTGTTTGGCCAGCTGACAGTGGGTGGTAGCCAGCTGACAAATCGATACCTATTTGCAAAACTCCACACAAGGCCCTCGAAAATTTAGAAACAAATTGAGGGCCCTAATCAGACACAATAATGGAAGGTAAACCATGTAAACGTACTATTGACGGCAATAAGATATCTGCAAGTGCTTTAGATGTAGGTACACCTGACAGTGGTGTAAAATGAGCCACTCTAGTGACGATGTCCACTGCAGCCATTATTGTAGTATAACATTGGTCTGTTTTGGTTAATTCCACTATAAAATCTAGAGAGATTGTATGCCAAGGGTGTGGAGGAGTGGGTAAAGGATGTAATTACCCAGCAGGTGCCTGATGTGGATTATTGTTCTAAGCACAGATAGCACACCTTTTTACAAACTGTTTTGTGTCTGGCACCAATGCAGGCCATCAAAAATGGTGTCTAACCAACTCTAATGTCTTCTTTTCTCCTGGGTGCCCTGCCAGAATATGATTATGACACGAGTGTAATACCTGTTGCTGAAAAAGTGAACTGAGAACAAACAACCTATTCTGTACGTGATGCATATTATTTATAACCTTATTCTCTTGTCTTTGTAGGATCTCTTATGCTTCTTTACTATGCTGAGCAGCAGCTACATCTGCCAGAAAAGATTTCTCAGAAATCACAGCCCCTAAAATATGTCTCATGGATAAGGCTTTAGCTGATTTGAGGAATATGAGATTTATATGATCAGTGATGACAGTAAGGTGTGCAAGGTGCTCATCAATAATGACGCTACTCGTCAAAAGACTTCTTTATGGCTAGTGACTCTTTAGCACCAATGGAATAATTTACGTCAGCTGGACTGGGTTTGTAGGAGTAGTAAGCTACAGGTTGAAGTTCTCCTGTCTCCTTGTTTCCCTGGGATAAGACATCCCATCCCCACTTGCAACCCGAGAAGCATAGGCTTCCACAATAAATGGTTAAGAAGTGTCAGGATGTTGTACGATGGGGGCCTTTATGAACATTTCTTTTAAATGCTGAAAAGGCTGTTCTGCTGCCTCAGTGCAATGAAATACTACCAACTTTTTTAGAAATTGAGTTATGGGGGATACCAAGGTGGAATACGTATTTATGAATCATCTGTAAAAACTGACAAACCTAAGAAAGCTTTGTACTTCTTTTACAGATTTGGAGATTTCCATTGCACAACAGCATCTACTTTCTGCAGATTCATGCTAACCCCTTGTGAAGAGAGGACATACCTCAAAATGGTGACTTCAGAAGCATGAAACTCACATTTCTCTAATTTGACAAAGCGCCTATTATCTCGTAGCTGCTGCAATACTGCTCTGACATGCTTCTCATGTTCAGTCGTGGACGAGGAATATATCAGGATATCATTCAAATAGGCCACCACACGCTTATCCAAAAATTCTCTCAATGTCTCATTTATAAAAAACTGAAAGGAGGCAGGGGCGTTACATAACCCAAACGGCATCACAAGATATTCATACAATCTGAACTTAGTACGGAATGCCGTTTTCCACTTATCTCCTTTTCTCACCTTTACCAGATGATAAGCTCCTCTCAGATCTAATTTGGTAAACACCTGAGCGTCTTTTACTTGGTCTATGAGACTGGAAATGAGAGGCAGAGGATAGCATTTTTTTATAGTGACATCGTTAAGAGCTCTGTAGTCAATGCAGGTGCCCAACTCACCCCCCTTCTTTGGAGCCAAAAAAAAAGAGGAAGAAGCTGGGGGACAAGACGGTCTGATAAAGCCTATGTTTAACATCTCATCTAGATATTCCGTCAAATGGATGTTTTCTTTTCCCATGAGTGCATATATTCTAATACATGGTATGCGAGCCCCAGGGACCAGATCAATTTGGCAGTCACATGGACGATGTGGAGGAAGAACGGTGGCCTTTTTTTGTCAAGAACATCTGCTAGATCTTGGTAGCAGAAAGAAATCTGAGGATTATCTAGATAATGTATAATACTACAATCTCACCTGGATCTAACTGAGAAGAGTCTTGAAAACAATGTTCTCTACAATAGGAAGAACGAAAGGTCATGCCTTTTCCAATCTACGGTGGGATTATGGGTCCCCAACCATGGTATACCTAGAATAGGTTGGAATTGTGGGGCTTGTATAAAATCAAATTTTATATTCTCTGAATGAGTTCCCTGAATGCTGAGGCCCAAAGTAGTAGTAGCATGTGTTATAGGACCTGATTTAAGGGCACTACTATCAATAGTTTTCACTTCATCAGCTTGCTCTTTCGGTTCACAAGGAATGACATATAATGAAGCAAGAGTGCGATCCATAAAAGTCCTGGTAACTTCTGAATCCACTAAGAACTGAAAGGTAATCAAAACCCCATTCCACGACAAATGAACTGTTACATAGAAATGACAGTAGTAGTGGATACAGGATGTTTGTGCCCGGGTTTTAGAGGCTAAGTTAGTCTGCACACCCAAAACACTTGCCGCATCAGTTTCCTGGTGTTCTAGTTTCCCGCCTCACTTTTCCTTTTAGGTTTTATTGGGCCACACAAAAAATGACCCTTATCGCCACAATATAGACAGAGTTTTAATGTCCTTTATCTTTTCCTTTCCTCCTTACTTAAAGCATCCCTTAGACTGCCTATTTGCATGGATCTGGTTCATCAAATTTGTCTGGGTCAGGTCTTTTTTCCTTGAATACTGCTATACTAGTTTCAGTTCGACCTTTGTCTCGCCTACGCTCAGCCAAACAATGAACAAGTTTTATAACCAAGTCTATGAGTTCACTACAGTTAGCTGGAGGATCAACTACTTGAGCCAGTAAGTCTTTCAACTCATCACATAAACCTTTATAAAACAAGGAGCTTGTTTCACCCTCCGGCCACCCTGATTCTGCAACTAATTGGTTGAATGTAGAAACATAGGTTAATAGATCTTTACTAACTTGTCTTAAGTTCAATAATTCTGTATCTAGTAATTGGATGAATGTGTGTCAGTCAAACAAATTGTTCAGTTCAGTTTAAAATGCAGAATAAGTGTATAATAGAGGTCTTCTCTTTCTACAGTGGGAATTGACCAAGTAGCAGTTATACCCCCTTCCCACCCCCAAATAGGACATGATAAAGGACACATTGGATTAATCATTAGGGAAATAGGCCAGTTTGCAAATTAACTGTAGCTGACACTGTTTAATGAAGGTGGCAAATTTTGAGAGTTCCCCAGAAAAATGCTCAGGAGGAGCCAAATAGCAGGTGGTGTGGTGACTTAAATTACTGGTATACCTGTACTATGACTAGGTCCAGCCCCTCCTTACTGTGAAAAAAACCCTTTTGAGGAGCCATGCTCATGGTCCACACCTGAACAGGGGGTGTAGCAGTGGCTCCCCCTTGTAAGGCATCTACTCTTTGTGCTAGTGTCTAAGGGCCAGATGTACTAACCGTTTTGCATGGCGCAAACTGCGAAATTCGCAGTTTGCGCCATGCAAAACGTGCATCGCAATGCACATTCCCATTTTGCGAGTCAGTACCGACTCGCAAAATAGGAATGCGACTCGCAAATAGGAAGGGGTGTCCCCGCACCGCCATGCAGAAGTGCTTTGTGACCGCGAACGCGTCGCAAAGCAATTCGCAGTTAGCAACCATGTCAAATGGGTGCTAACTCATTCGCAAAAGGGAAGGGGTCCCCATGGGACCCCTTCCCCTTTGTGAATGGGGCAAAAAATATTTTTTCAGAGTAGGCAGTGGTCCAACGGACCACTGCCTGCTCTGAAAAAATGAAACCAAATGGTTTAATTTTTTCTTTTGTATTGCAACTCGTTTTCCTTTAAGGAAAACGGCCTGCAATACAAAAAAAACTGGTTTATTAAAAAAGCAGTCACAGACATGGAGGTCTGCTGTCTCCAGCAGGCCTCATCCCTGTGAGTGCAGGGAATCGCATGGGGGTCGCAAATTGCGACCCACCTCATTAATATTAATGAGGTGGGTCTTTGCGACCCCCTTGCGATTTGCAGATGGCGTCATGGACACCATTCTGCATATGACTTTGCGACTCGGAAATCGCAAGTCGCTCCGACTCGCTATTTCCGAGTCGCAAAATCAAAACTACCTAGATCTGGCCCTAAGTCTCTTGTTTGGAAATTGCCAATCATATGAGCTAAATCATCCAGAGTAACCACTTGTGTCTCCATTTCACTTAGGGGAAAATTTAACGTGGGCTCATCGTACTGTCAGGCGTGTAACTTTCTGCGGAGTGAAATGGGCACAGTGTAGTTCCCAACTTCCCTATGAAGCCAACAGAATCCAAAAAAGTCACACTTGATTCACCGAGATGAAGAGATGAACCTTGACCAGGACCAGAGCAGACTTCCACAGTGAAATGTCAGGTGTCTTTTGAGTTTTCTGAAAACATAGGCACAACCTTTAGTTTCTTAAAATACTCAGTTTAACTTCTTCCCAATTTTAAGTAACCCACATTTGATTTACCTAATGTCCCTTCTCCCTTTCTTTCAGGGGTTGGTTCCTGTAGGCTGAATATACAAGTTACTTACCTTCAGTAACAATATATTTGGTAGAGACATATTCTAGTTGTAGATTCCCTACCTTTGAATTTCCACAGGCGTCAGACTGGATCCAGAGACTTTTTCTTCGAGCACTACACCTGCGAGCCATTAGGTGGTGTTGTCAACTCTGCGGGTGTCATTGGCGTCGTGGTCGCTGTGATGACGTTGCGGTAGTATATAGGCGCCACCCCAGTGTGCTGACGTCAGTTTCTTTTCACGACTTTCCACGCCAGTAGCCATGAAGAACACTGAGAATGGTGCACCAAAACTAGGGCCCTTCGAGGGAAGTACCTGTCCCTAGAAATCAGTTCGCAGTGCGAGGAGGATGGGCGGGTTGGTAAGGAATCTGCAAATAGAATATGTCTCTACCAGATATATCGTTACCGAAGGTAGGTAATTTGTACAGCTGATAGAGACTTCTAGTTGCAGATTCATTACCTTTGAATGGATACCCAAGCAATTCAATCCCCAGTGTTGGGCTGGGTACGAAGCACCACTTTGTCAGGATGTACTGCTGGGAATGGTGGCTTCGAAGAGCCTGAAGCTCACTTACTCTGCAAGCAGAGGTGATGGCAATCAAGAAAATTGTTTTAACGGTTAAGAGCCGTAAAGGACAGTTGTGGAGCGGCTCGAAAGGGGCACACATGAGGTATGTGAGGACCAAGTTCAAATCCCACTGGGCATGATGAATGGGACAAGAGAAAACATATGAGGGAGGCCTTTAAGAAACCTCTTAACAATGGGAGATTTGAAGAGAGACGGTTGGTCTGGTAGCCTTAACAAAGGCAGAGATGGCAGACAAATAACCCTTGAGGGTGCCCAGAGCAGAGCCCTGCTGGGTAAGAGAGAGAATAAAGAGGAGAACCTCTGAGAGGGGTGCAGAGAGGGGATCAGCAGATTTGTTGATAAACAATGCCACAAATTTCTTTTAACGACAGGCATATACCATTTTGGTGGAGGGACGCCTGGCTGCCAAGATGACATTAGAGACTTCGGGTGGAAGGTCAAAAGCCATCAACTGTCGCCGCTCAATCTCCATGCAAGGAGGCGGAGACTGGACAGGTTTAGGTGGATAACCGTCCCCTGCTGTTGCGATAGAAGATCCTCCCGAAGGGGCAGTCTGATCGGAGGATCAATGGCCATGCTCAGGAGCTTGGGATACCAGATTCTTTGTGCCCAGTCCGGAGCCACCAAGATTATTTGGGCCTAGTCTTGCCTGATCTTCTTCAGAGCTCTGGGCAGAAGTGGTAGTGGCGGGAAGGTGTACAGGAGGCCTGAGTTCCACTCCTGACGAAAAGCATCGCTGAGCGAGTGCCACCATGGAAACTCCAATGCGCAAAACAGCTGACATTGCGCGTTCTCTGCAGAGGCGAACAGATATAACCAAGGCTGTCCTCACTGCTGAAAGAGACCTTGCGCCACCTCTGGATAGAGACACCGCTCATGATCGACTACGCATTGATGGCTGAGTTCGTCTGCTCGGATGTTCAGAGAGCCCGCCAGATGTTGAACCACCAGGAAAATGCCATGGCGTTCCAGCCATGTCCAGAAGCGAAGAGCCTCTTGACAAAGTGTGCAATACCACATGGCAGTGGTGTTGTCGGTGAACACCTGCACTACTTTCCCTTTGAGAGAGGGAAGAAATGCTTTCAATGCAAGTCGGATCACCCAGAGCTCCAAAAGGTTGATGTGGAGTCCGGATTCCGCCAGAGACCAGAGGCCTCTGATCTCCGACTCGCCCATGTGGCCCCCACCACCCCAGGAGTGATGCATCTGTCACTACTGTGAGATCTGGTTGGGGAAGGGAAAGGGATCTGCCATTGACCCAATTGTGATTTGACAACCACCACTGCAGGTCTTTCACAGTTCCCTCCAAGATCTGAACCATGTCAGAGAGATTCCCCTGATGCTGCGCCCACTGGAACTTCAGGTCCCACTGCAGAGCCCGCATGTGCCATCAGAGGCTCAGAGGCATTTTCACCAAAATCCAGGATAGAGCCTGAAACATGAGTATCATAGCCCGAACATCCTGGACTCGCTTTTCGGTAGGATAAGCCCGACCACACTGTCCAGAACAGCTCTGATGAAAAGGAGCATCTGAGAGGGAGTTAGGCGTGACTTCGGCTCGGTGATAGTGAACCCCATCAAATGCAGGAGGTTCCCTGTAGTCTGGAGACAACTTTCTGAGGCATGTCCACCTTCAACAGCCAGTCATCGAGGTAGGGAAAACTGGGACCCCTAACCTGCGCAGATGAGCTGGAACCACTACCATCACTTTCGTGATTACCCGATGGGCACCAGTAAGGCCAAAGGGGAGCACGGTGCACTGAAAGTGCTTGCGACCTACCACGAATCGTAGGTAACATCTGTGGGCCGGCAGGACGAGAATATGGAAATAGGCGTCCTGCAATTCCAACGCAACCATCCAGTCTCCAGGTTCCAGGGCAGAAAGGACCTGAGCCAGGGTTAACAACCTGAACTTCTCCTTCTTGAGGAGGAGATTGAGGGACCATAAGTCTAGGACAGGGCGAAGACCTTTGTCATTTTTGGGCACCAGAAAGTAGCGGGAATAGCAACCATGCCCTACTTCTGGGGCAGTGACCCTCTCTATGACTCACTTGGCCTCAAGAGACTCAAGGACTCAAGAGAGCATTGACTTCCTCGCGGAGAAGTGCTAAATGATCCTCCGACAGGTGATCGAATGATGGTGGCATGGCTGGAGGAGAAGTCTGGTAGGGAAGGGAGTAGCCCATTCGAACGATCTGCAAAACCCACCTGTCCATGGTAATGGATTCCCAGTGGGGCAGATGATGGCGAATTCTATCGCCAACAGGACCCGGATGTCCCAACAGACTGGGAAGGTTTTGAGGTAGAGGAGGAGGTGGGGGTGTACTGGGCGCCCGCTGACTCCCTGATCCGCTAGCTCGGTGGATCCCGTATCCGCGCAGGGTGTGTACAGCATGCGTGGGGCAGTGTCCCGGGTGAAATGGACACGGTTGGGTGCCCCTTCTGTAGCCACAAAAGCAGTGAGAGGCGGACTGAGTGGGACGAGAAATGCGAGGCCAAGGGACCAAGCCGTAGCCCGGGAATCCTTAAACCGCTCGATTGCTGAGTCCGCCTTGTTTCCAAAGAGACGAGTGCCATCAAAGGGCATGTCCATCAAAGATTGCTGGACATCCCCCAAAAAGCCAGACGTCCTCAAGTCATCAGTGCCACCGTCGATGCAACTGATCTGCCTTGTGAGTCGTCGTATCCAGTCCACAACGGATCATGAACTTGGCTGTGTCTCTCCCATCTGTCATGGCTTCGGAGAGAATGTTCCAGGTCTCTTCCGGAACTTAAGGCAGCAGTTGCGTGACCGTATCCCAGATAGTATGGAAATAGCATCCCAAAAGGCATGTGGTGTTCACGGACCCCAGCGCTAGACTGCTGGAAGAAGACATCTTCTTCCCTAAGTTGTCCAGTCTTTTTGATTTCCTATCAGAGGGAGCTGTAGGGAATGCGCCAGAGGATGAAGAAGCCTGGATGACAAAGCTCTCAGGTGTGGGGTGTTGGGTAAGGAAATGTGGGTCATTTGGCGGAGGCCAATGGTGGCAGGCAATCGTCCTATTCACAGGAGCCTCTGTGCTGGGTTTGGACCAGGTCCCCAGTAGGACGTCCATAAGTGCTTTGTTGAAGGGAAGAAGGGGTTCCGAGTTGGAGGCCCAAGGCTGAAGCACTTCGGTCAGGAGGTTAGGCCTAACCTCCACAGAAGGAAGATCGAGGTTCAAAACCTCAGCCACCTTTCTCACCACCATAGAATAAGACGCTCCCTCCTCCATAGCCACGGTACGGGAAGAGAACATGCCAGTGTCATGGCATCACCCAGATCCTGTACCCAGTCCAGTTCAGGTTCAAGCTGGTCTTCTAAAAGGTCCGGCGACCCCTCTACACTCTCGCTGCATCCATACCCATAGTAATAGGGTTCAGGATCAACCCTGGGCACAGCATGGCCCATTGAAAACAGAATTGTCGTCGAGCTACGTCATTCCGGCTCCGGGTCGTCGGGAATGAGTATGGAGTCTATATCAATTGTGGGCCCAATCGGTGCTGGGAGCGCCGCCGTCTGACCCGATGCCAGGGAAGGCACGACCAGCGTCGGGACGGATCAGGAAGCTGGGCCTGAGGTGCTCTCTGGAGTCGGGACCAAAGTTGCTGACTTTGAACCCGAGGAAGCCTTCACCGACTCCCCTGGGCCCGAAGGCGCCAAGGATGGGTCGGCTCCCCAAATATGAGGCGCATGGCCTCATAGAACTCCTTAAGTTGGGCAGGGGTAGCCCTGGCTCCTGGAAATTCGGGGAGGTGCGGAGCAGACCCAGGCTGATGCTCCGAGCACAGAGGCCTACAGCGTCAACGGTCTTCCCGCATCGCGTCATGCGAACAACGGGCAAAGTCAAAGAACGTTTAGCCTTCTTGACTTCTTCATACCTGAATGTCCAGATGACTTGGACAAGAAGAATGGTGGTGACTCCGCGGCTGGTCTCCTGACCTTTCTTTTGAACGGGACCGGGAACGACGCGGAGTTGAGTGTTGGGCTGCCATGAGTTTCAGGGACCCCTCCCTCAAAGCTTTCGGGTTCATGGCCCGACACTCGTAGCACGACTTTGGGTTGTTTTCGCGCACCAAACACCAGAGACACACGAGGTGCGGATCCCCCACCAACATTATGCGGTGACAGGAGTCGCAGGGCTTAAATCCGGTCTTATGAGACATCTGTTGAAGCACCAAAACCCGTCCAAAATGAATTGGACATAATGTTGCAGTTAATAAAAAAAATGAATCTGAGCGTAGGCACGGAAAGTAGGGCTACTGCTTGAAGGAAAATACTCCAGATCCAGTCTGACGCCTGGGGACATTTAAAGGTAAAGAATCTGCAACTAGAAGTCTCTATCAGATTGCCTATGCAATACTTCTGAAAGCAAATTCAAGATAATTAATTTCACAGGTAATTGTCAAAGGTTTTGGTACACATACAACAGTTCACACTAGCGGCTACCTAGGTATATATGCTTTACACACCTAGATAGTCAAACATATGTCCTTTACAATGAATCAGAGTTCAAATATTGATTCCTACGTGTAATAGTCTTTCAGCTCCTTAAATAATAAATACACAGCGTGTTATTAGTCTAACTAAAAGAATCACTGTGCATTAGTAATGTCTTAGACAGGTACTCATTAATGATAGTCCTATATATATACTCATTAATGAGAGTCCTATATATATACATATACATACATACATATATATATAAAACACTGCTGAAATACAATAATAAATGTATTTTCTTCCTCAGGTAGAAACAACAACACAAAAAAAAAAATAATGGTTGACTTTAGCAGTCTTTTTTCAACAGGATTCCTTCAGATAAGTATTCCTTCATGGTTTTAGTATAAATCGTAAAACTTTCCAATATGTAAAGGTTGCCAATTGAATAATGTCTTTGTCTTTTTTTTTTTATTATTGTATATACATAATAAGTTATTATGAATAGGATGTACTATTTTATTCCATTTTAAGTCTTTTAACCGTGTTATTCACTGTATTTTTTATGCTTTGATGGCCTTTATTGACCGAATAAAGCTAATATTATTATTAAGATTAACAAATGTCTTTGTCCTTTTCAGGTTTAGCAGTGGAGAGTGGCACGGAAGAAGGAAACCCAGCGACTTGATGGACAGCAAAGAAACACCGAGCACTCGAGAAGGACAAGATGGAGTGAGGACGACACAGGTGAGTATAGGGGGAGGGACGCTAATGAGGACCAGTTGACATGATGTAGCACGTAGCCTTAAAGGCAATGCGCTCTATCTTAAAGGGACCACCACGTTATGCATATGACACCAAACAACGGCTACACCGTCTACACCGTCAACAAAAATGCCTGTTACTGCAGAACCTCAGCACTGTCATCAATGGTCTGTCAACAGTAGGCAAAGTCAAATTGCCTGTTCCTACACCTTCATCTCTTCCTCAGGATTTTTCTGACATTTCCCCATTGCCTCCAGCTCGCCTCCTTGAGTATCAGGAGTCAGAGGATGAGGGTATGTCTGGCCCTGCTGACAGCCCTTCACAGTTGAGGGTAAAATGTATAGAGTCAGAGGAAGAAGAAGCAGAAGGTGATTCCTCAACCTATATGGAAAACGACTATTCTTTTTCTGATAGGGGACCTTCTTCTCAGCAATTGGATAAGTTCCAGGAACATTATCTTTATGAAGAGCAAGAAGAGGAGCAACTTCATATTCAGGAACCTTCTGTCAATATTCCTATAATGCTGGTCACAGACTTACGCATGATGATAATTGATTATTATAAAAGATTTCCAGACGCCAACCCATCTCAGCTGCCTCCACCGAGACAGGAAGCACTTACTGCAACTCCTGTTCCACAAAGCATGCCTAGGTCTCAGAAAGACAACCCTATACGGCCACCAATAACAATCTCTGCCACTTTCCATGTCAGCGATGATCTGGAAATGGAAAAGGGACAAATACTATTGAATCCTACTGATAATTATGAGTGGGACAATTATGTTGCACCAGTGCCAGACTCTCCTAACTCACCAGCTGCCAATTCCCCACCTGTGGATATTGGCAGTATCCTCGATTTATTAGACAGGGTGTCTAAACGCTTTGATCTTCATATGCCAGCTAAGCAAACAGAAGGCCTCATTATGACATTGGCGGTAAAAGCCACCTACCGCCACGGCGACAGCCGCCAACATACCGTTGCTGTGGCTACCAGCCGCCAACCGCATTATGACTGCAGGCTGGCGGTATTCCATCGACGGTCATGGCGGCGGATGGCAAAACACCACCTACCGTATCATGAGCCATGATACGGCCTGGCGGTGTTTTGCTGGCTGATGCTGCTGCTGGCAGCAGCACTGAGTCCCGTCTCCTGCCGGAGGATCCCCTGCAAGTAGGTAAGTTGGGTTCTCCGACAGGAGAGGGGGATGGGGGTGTTGTGTGCATGTGTGGGGGTGTTGTGTGTGTGTGGGGTTGTCTGTTTTTGTATGCGTGCATGCGGGTGTGAGTCGCGTGGAATGCGTGCATGAATGAATGAATGTGAGTGTATGTGTATGTTGTGTGTTGTGAATCTGTGTGTGCTACAATGTATGTTAGTGTGTGTTGCGGGGTGTGGGTATGTATGTGTGTGTGTGGGTGGATGTGGGCATGCGTGTGTATATGAGTGTGTATATGTGCGCGTGTGGATGTCGGGGGGGTCTGGAGTGGGAGGGGGAGGACCCTGGAGAGAGGGAGGGTTCAGGGGAGGCCCTATTCCTTCCCTGGCACTGATAGTGTCTACTGCCATGGTTTTCGGGCGGTAGATTTGCCACGAAAACCATGGCAGTAGGCAGGATCATAATCCCGAGGGTGGGATTGTGACGGCCGCCTAGCTGGAGACCGAAGTCTCCAGCCCCGAGGCTGTTACTGCCCTGGTGGATGGAGTGGTACCTTGGCGGTTTGGCTTGAGCCAAACCGTCAATGTCATAATTTGGGAAAAGGTACTGCCAGCCTGTTGGCAGTACCTTTCCCCAAATTACCCCCGTCCGCCAGGGTTGTAATGAGGGCCAGAGTGTTTCCTCTACAATCCAGGAAGGCTTAATATTAATGAAGACACCAGTGTCTTTGGCATCTATCATTCCAAAACTAGACAAGAAATACAAGGCTCTTGAGAGTTCCTCTACTTGTCTTATTAGCCATCCCGACCATATTCGGTCATCATGCAAGTGGCTGAGAGAAGAGCAAAAAATCCTGTGTCACCATGCACAACTCTCCTCCTGGTAAGGAAAGCCACCGGCTGGACAATGTAGGCAAGTGGTTTGCCGTGATGGCTGCTACTTCCATCAGAGCCTCCAATGCCATGGCTATCCTGGGGAGATACAACCAGCAGATGCGGTCTGACATCTACTCTCCCTGAACTATCTTCCTGAGGTCAAGAAAACAGAAGCGAAAGAGATCCTGCTGGAAGGTGAAAAGGCTTCAGAAATAATAGCTGTGGCCATGGACATTTCTTCCACAGCCTTTATGCAAATGATTGGAGCGGTGGTGTTAAGGCGCCAAGGTTGCCTTAAAGCCATATTTTCCATCCAGAGGTCCAGGCCAAAATCCTGGACTTGCCGTTTGACGGAGAGTACCTGTTTGGGAAAGAAACTGACATTGCATTGCATTCAGTCAAATCGGACATGGATACAGCTAAGTTGCTGGCAAACTTGGAACAGAGAAGGTTCCAACCCTTTTAGGGCAGAGGTAGAGGGCAGTATACCTCCCGACTGCAATTCCAACAGCGGTTTCAGCCCTACTCACAAAAAGGTTTTTGTTCCCAGTATTCAGTGCAGTCCTACAGGCTGACAACAGCAGCATATTCTAGGCAGTCAGGGTGTCAACACCCTTCAGCAGGAGGAAAACCACAAGATACCAACAGGAGACAATGAATTAATGCAGGCCCCTGTCATCACAGTCCCACGTCAATTCGGCCACAAATGATCCAAATTCTTCAATCAATGGAGGCTCATATCTTCCAGTACGGTCACAACCTAGAATTTGTTCAAAATTGTCCTCCTTGGAAGACAATCCATCATCATCTTCCAGTTCTCGAGAAAGAAATCTGTTTACTTCTCTTAAAACAAGCAATATAGGAGGTGCTGCACAACCAGCACAATCTACGTTTTTATTCTCACTTCTTTCTGATCAAAAAGAAATCAGGAAAGGGGCGGCAGGTAATGGATCTCAGGTTCTTAAACAGGTTCATCAAAAAGCAACTTTTCATAATGCTATCTCTTCAAGAGATTTTGCAGCTGACGGATCCAGGGGACTATCTCACTTCTCTGGATCTAGTGGACGCATATTCCCACATACCAATACATCCGAAGCACAGGTTTGAGGTGGGAGGGTGCCATTATGAGTTAAAGGTGCTTCCCTTTCGGCTTAAGATCAGCCCCCAGAGTATTCACCAAGTATATGGCATCAGTGGCATCTTTCCTCTGACGTTCCGGTCACCAGGTATTTCTCTACCTGGATGATTGGTTAATCAAGGGTCCCTCTTTTCAGTCAGCAAAGAAGTCTACAGAGGTCTGCCTACATCTGTTCCAATCCCTTGGCATCAAGCTCAGCAACAAAAATCGTCCATCGTACCCTCCAGATCGCTTGTGTTTCTAGGAGAAGTCCTGGATACCAAGCTTTCAAAGGCCTTTCTCACAAAAGAAAGAATTACCAAATTGCAGATACTAACACAATCACTCTGTGCAAAAAGGTCACTTTCTGTAAGGACATTCCAATCCATCCTGGGGATGATGTCATCCTGCACCCTGTTAATTCCCAATTGCCACCTGCACATGAGACCTCTTCAAGAACAGCTCGATGCGCACCAGACACAATCTCGGGGTTCTTTTGAGGACATAATTTCAATAACCCCAGAAATGTGGTCAGTGATGTTCTGGTGGCTGGTAAAAGAGAACATCTCTCAGGGTCTATCCTTCCTGCCTGGGCTGCCCCAAATAGTGATGACAACGGATGCATCAATTGAGGGGTGGGGGGCACACCTGCAGGATCTGGAGGTCCATGGAAAATGGTTCAGTCAGGAACAATTATGTCACATAAATCGAATGGAATTGAAGGCGGTATTTCGAGGTCTTCAGGCATTTCTTCTGAGATTAAGAGGTTTGTCATTTCTAGTCAGGACAGACAACACTACCATAATGTTTTATCTGCAAAAACAAGGGGAAATGAGATCTTAAGTTCGCTCCATCCAAGCACAGCAAATATGGGACTGCCTGCAAGCCAATAACATATTGCTGAAAGTGGAACATGTCCCAGGTGTGCAAAACGAGTGGCCCAATTCCCTCAGCAGATAGAACAAGCAATGCCACGATTTGGAAATCAGCCAGAGGCAATTGGAAAAGGTTTTCCACTCTTGGAGGTATCCTACCCTAGATCTATTTGCTACAAACCTCAACAAAAAATGCAAGTTCTTTGCCGGCAGATTTCCTCAGCCAGGATCTTGGGGGAATGCCTTCCACTTCTCAGGGACATTTGCCTACATGTTTCCCCCATTTCTACTCATTCTAATAGTCCTACAGAAAATTAAAAGGGAGCCCTGTCGAATAATTCTAATAGCCCCAGCATGAGCGAGACAGTTCTGGTACACCGAGCTTCATTGCCTAGCAGAGTGGTCACACATACTCACACATATAATTCATGCTAATAAAGGATTTTCTCTCTGTGAACCAGGGCCAAGTGGTTCACCCAGAAATTCACACTCTCAATTTGTTGGCTTGGCTCCCCACCACGCTGAATTTGGAGCTTTAATAATTGCTGACGAATTCAAGTCAATTCTTCAACAAGCTCAAGCTCCTGTTACACTTAAATGTTATTCAGCAAAATGGAAATGATTCCGCTCAAGGTGTGCTTCCCAGTCTTACCATCCTTTCTTGTTGACACTTGAACAGATCCTGCGTTATCTATTACATCTCGCCAAATCAGGTCTTGCACATTCCTCAATTAAGATAGACCTAGCGGCAATTTCTAGATAAAGACGACATTTGGGGCAAGTGTCATTGTGATCCAATAGACTTGTGAAGGAGTTTATGAAACGTGTATTCAGAGCCTATCCTCCTATCAAACCTCTTACAGTGCTCTGGCAGCTAAACACTGTCTTGTCACAAATCATGAAGTCTCCATTCAAGCCTATTCATAAGTGCAAGATGAAATTTCTTTAATAGAAAGTGGCATTTCTGTTGGCTATTACATCTGCCAAACGTATTAGTGAAATGCAGGCTTTCACCATAAAAGAACCGTACATACAGTTTTTAGATGACAGAGTAATTCTACATATTAATCCTTCATTCATCCCTAAGGTGCTTACAACATTTCATGTGACTGAACCAGTTGTTTTGCCTTTGTTTTTCTGTAATCCATGATCGGCCTACAGAGACAGCCTAGTATTTGCTAGACATTAAAGCCCTCATTATGACACTGGTGGTAAAAACTGCCTACCGCTGCGGCGATGGCAGCCAAAAGACCGTTGCCGCGGCTACCAGCTGTCTGCCGTATTATGACCACAGCCGGAATTCCGCCAGCAGGATGGGGGGAATTCGGCTGTTGCCATGCCGGCGGATGGCGGTAAGGTGGCGCTGCTACCAGCAGCAGCGCCACGCCAGTAAACTGCCGGCAGCCTTATTATGACCAATAATACGGCCTGGTGGTGTTCTGCTGGCGGATTCTGCTGCTAGCAGCAATGCCCCGTCCCGCCACCTGCCGGAGGACTCCCTGAACACAGGTAAGTGGGTGCTCCGACAGGGGAGGTGGGTGGGGGATGTTGTGTGTGTGTGGGGGTGTGTGTGTGTGAATGTTTGTGTGTGCGTGTATGGAGGTGTGTGTTACCTGTTGAATGTGTGTGCATGTATGGAGGTGTGAGTGCATGTATGTTGTGTTCTGTGAATGCGTGTCTGTATGAAAGTGTGTGCGGATGTGTGTGTGAATGGATGTATGCATGCGTGGATGAATGTGGGAATGGGTGTGTATGCGTGTGTGAAGGGAGGGGTGTGAATGAAGGGGAGTTTGGAGAGGAAAGGAGTCAGGGGGGAATCTGGGGAGGGGTGGGGAAGACCTCTATCAGTGTCAGGGAAAGGATTCCCTGCCACTGATAGTGCCTACCACCATGGTTTTTGTGGCGGTAAGGGAGCCACGGAAACCATGGCAGTAGGTGGGGTCATAATCCACCAGGCGGTACAGTGACGGGCGCCAGGCTGGAGATTGATATCTCCAGCCCGGCGGCAGTTACCGCCATGGCGGTCAGTGTGGTACATTGGCGGTTTGGCTTCAGCCAAACTGCCTATATCATAATATGATGGAAAGTACCGCCAGCCTGTTGGCAGTACTTTCCACCATATTACCGCCGACCGCCAGGGTCATAATGGGGGCCTAAGTGTCCTTTGAAGCTCTGCTTACAAAGGGAATAACTTTTAGAAAATCAAATCAATTTTGTTTCTTTCTCTGCTCCAAAAAAGGGTCAAGCCTTGACGGGGGCTAGCATTGCTCGCTGGTTCTCTTCAACTATAGTCCACTGTCATGAGAAGGCTGGACATTTGCTGGTTACGAAAGTGAAGGCTCACTCAGCTCAGAAGGTTGCAACTTCATCAGCCCTGTTCGCAGGGCTCTCTTCCCAACATCTGTAGAGTGGCGACATGGGCGAACGTCCATACATTCACAAAGCACTACTGTTTGGATGCCTGGAATAAGGCAGATGTAGCGGTCAGCCAGGGTACCCTCAGAAAACTGTTCTCACAAGTTATGCAGCTTTTAAGCTCAAATCTTCTGTATTTTTCTGTTTCTAATTGTTTACCAGTTTACAAGTTACTATTATGGTTCCTACATGCTATGCTGTATTTTTTCTTGAGTTTGTACAATTTCAATGTCTTAGTTGACTGTGGGTATTTAAGTTTATATCTTATTGTGGGATGGTTCGCTTAGCCCACCACCATTATTCATTGGATACAGCTGACTAGTCTGATTCAAGCATGCAAATCTATGAAAGATACAATACTGTAGTTACCTGTACACTGTGGTTTGCCAGTATTGATATCTTTCATAGATTCACATGTGACCCTCCCTCCTCCCCGTTCAGACTCACCAATTGTATACTTCCATTACTTTATTTACACTAGTGCTTGAAATCTGAGGTATGGTGACTCTGCAGGGGATGAGTGCTTCAGGGTCTCTGCTTTGATTGGCTAACATTTGGGTGTATTACATCAATGTGAATTGGCTACTAACTACTATTGTTTTTTCAATGGAGTCTAATTCTAATGCTTTGGCACTGTTTTTATTACTGTTACCGTGGGACTTCCAACATGACGACAGGGAAGATTCAAGCATGTGAACCTATAAAAGATATCAATACTGGAGAACCACAGTATACAGTAAGTAAGTTGTTTCTTCCTTTCTTAGGTCGACCTGATGAAAAGATAGCATAGGACCAGGAAATCTGCCCTTTCTGTGTGATGACCTCAGATTTTTGCTGGACACCCTATATTTTATGTTTTAGAATTATATACTGGATGCTTAACCCTTGCTAACAAGTAGTAAAGTGTCCGTGCCCCCCTTTTTAAAAAGTTTGACTTGGCATGCTCCTAATAAACAAGTTACTTACCTTCGGTAATGCATTATCTGGTAGAGACTATATCTAGCTGCAGATTCCTTACCTTTGTATTCCCTGGTGTCACCTTCGAATCCAGAATCTTTTTGCTGAGCAATACCCGTCGTGCGTGGCGTCGTTCGGATCTGTGTGCATCGTCCGGCTCCGCATGGCTTGTCAGCGTCATTATAAGGTATAAAGGCACCACCCCGGCGCACATACGTCAGTTCTTTTATCCACAAAACCTCCATGCCAGAAGCACAGAGTCATGGATTGAACTAACATTTGATGTGCAAAACTAGTGCCCTGAAAAGGGTTAAACCCTAACCCTACTAGACATATCCGCAGAGAGGGGAGGCATGGATAGAATCTCTACCAGATAATGCGTTACCAAAGGTAAGTAACTTGTTCATCTGATAGACTTCTAGCTGCAGATTCCTTACCTTTGAATAGATACCCAAGCCCTAACCTCCTGGCGGTTGGCTGTGGATACTGCTCCTTACACTAAGAAGTCCTGTAGGACTGAACGGGCAAAGTATCCATCTCTTCGTACCTGACTGTCCAGACAGTAATGTTTTTTAAACGTGTGCAAAGATGCCCACATTGTCGCCTGACAGATCTCCAGGACTGGTACGCCTCGAGTTAGCACAGTGGTAGTAGCTTTGCAACTGGCAGAATGAGCTCGCAAGCCCCCAGGAGGCTGCTTCCTGGCCAATGCGTAGCATATCTTGATGCAGAGAATGACCCAGCGCAAAATGGTTCGCTTCTGCACTGTCCAACTCATCTTTGTTCCAACATACACTAGAAAGAGTTGGTCATCCATCCGGAACTCTTTTGTGCCGTCAAGGTAGAATGACAATGCTCTTTTTGGGTCCAGTTGATGGAGTCTCTCCTCTTCTTTAGAGGGATGTGGTGGAGCAAACAAGGTGGGCAGGGTGATGTTCTGACCCAGATGAAATGGGGTCACCACCTTGGGGAGGAAGAAGGCATGAGTTCTGAGAACCACCTTGCCTAGACAGATAGTGAGATACGGTGGCTTTGATGACAGGGTTTGCATCTCACACACCCTCCTGGCAGTTGTTAATGCCACTAAGAAGGCTGTCTTGATAGTGAGCAGCTGGAGGGGACAGTTGTGCAAAGGCTCGAAGGGCGCACACATCAGAAATGTGAGGACCAGATTTAAGTCCCATTGGGGCATAACAAAGGGCGTAGGAGGAAACATGTACAAGCTCTTTGAGGAATCTATGTACAATGGGGGATTCAAACAGAGAAGGCTGATCAGGCAGCCAAAGAAAGGGCGGTAAGTCAGGACGATAGCCCTGGGGAGACCCCAAGGCAGAACCCTGCTGGCCTAGGGAAAGAATGAAGAGAAGAATATCAGAAAGAGAAGCAGATAGAGGGTCAATAGACCTTTCTGTACAATAATATACAAAGTGTTTCCAACAGCTGGTGTATACCATTTTAGTGGAGGGACGGCTGGTTGCCAAAATAACTTTACAGACTTTGGAAGGAAGTTCTAAAGCCATCAACTGCCACCACTCAATCTCCACGCATGTAGACGCAGAGTTGACAGGTTTGGGTGAAGAACCCTCCCCCTGCTGATCCTCCTGAAGGGGTAGCCTGATTGGAGGATTGATGCTTATTTCAAGAAGCTCAGGATACCGGACTCTCCTTGCCCAATCTGGAGCCACTAGCATGACTTGGGCTTGGTCGTTCTTGATCTTCTTGAGAACTCTGGGCAGGAGTGGTATGGGCGGAAAAGCCTACAGGAGACCTGAACTCCACTCGCAACGAAAAGCGTTGCTAAGCGATTGCTGCTTTGGAAACTCCAACACGCAATACTGCTGACACTGCACTTTCTCTGCGGAGGCGAACAGATCTAACCAAGGCTCTCCCCACTGCTGAAAGAGTACTTTCATCACCTCCGGATGGAGATACCACCCATGATCCACTAGGCGTTCAGAGAACCTGCCAGGTGTTGAACCACCAGGGTTATGCCCTGCTGTTCCAGCCATGTCCAGAGACGGAGAGCCTCTTGACAAAGGGTACACATCCCCACACCGCCCTGCTTGTTGCAGTACCACATTGCAGTGGTGTTGTCCGTGGACACCTGCATTATCTTCACTTTCACAACAGGAAGAAATGCTTTCAATGTTAGTTGGATCGCCTGGAGCTCCAATAAGTTGATATGGAGTCTGGATTCCGCTGGAGACCAGAGGTCCCTGATCCACACCTCTCTCAGATGGCCGCCCCATCCCAGAAGTGACGCATCTGTCATTACTGTGAGATCTGGCTGGGGAAGGGAGAGGAGTCTGCCTTTGACCCATTTGCAGTTCACTAACCACCATTGCAGGTCTTTTACAGTTCCCTCCGAGATCTGAACCATGTTGGTAACATTTCCCTGATGCCGCGCCCACTGGAACTTGAGGTCCCACTGCAGAGCCCTCATATGCCACCTGGCATTTTTGACTAGCAGGATACAAGATGCCATGAGTCCCCAACAACCTCAGAGTCTGTCTCACTGAAATCCAGGATAGAGGCTGAAACATTGGTATCATAACCTGAATATCCTGGACTCCCTGCTTGGGAGGATAATCCTGAAACTGCACTGTAACCAGAACAGCTCCGATGAAAGGGAGCTTCTGAGAGGGAGTCAGGTGTGACTTTGCCACGTTTATATGTAACTCCAGCAAATGCAGGAGGTCTGCCATAGTCTGAAAGTGGGTGATGAGAGCCTGAGGAATAGGAGTCTTCAACAGTCAGTCGTCGAGGTAGAGGAAGAGCGAAATCCCTAACCTGCAAAGATGAGCTTCTACCACCGCCATCGACTTGTTGAACACCCGAGGGGCACTGGTGAGACCAAAAGTGCTAGTGGCCCACCGCAAATAACGCTTGTGGGCTGGTAGGATGGAGATGTGAAAATATGCATCCTGCAAGTCCAACGCTACCATCCAGTCTCCTTGGACTATGGCAGACAAGACCTAAGCTAGAGTGAGCATCTTGAATTTCTCCTTTTTTGAGGAAGAGATTGACTTCCCTTAAATCCAAGATAGGGCGAAGACCCTTGTTCTTCTTTGGAATTAAAAAGTAGCGGGAATGACATCCCTTGCCTAATTCTGACATCGGTACCCTTTCTATGGCTCCCTTGGCCAAGAGAGCCATAATGTCCTCGCGGAGCAAGTTTAAATGATTCTCCATCAGCCATTCTTTCAGTGGAGGGATAAAGGGGGGAAAGACTGGAAGGGGAGGGAATAGCCCTTCTGTATGATCTGCAAGACCCATTTGTCCGATGTTATGGACCGCCAGTGAGGGAGATGAAATTGAATCCTCCCTCCAACTGGACGAACATGGTCTTGCAGAATCATACTGTGAGTGCTTGTGCACTGTGTAAGAGAGGGGCTGGGTGGTGGCCGACTTCTGGCTAGACTCTTCATCGCACAGATGAAAAAATTCTCAGAAAAAAGGTCAAAAAAAGGCTTGCCAAAAAAGGCAAAGAGTAGCTTGATCCCGGACCTGCACTTAACCGGCATGGAAGGAAAAAAACTGCCAGGGTGGTGCCTTTATAGGTGACCATGATGTCACAAATGGCTTCAATGACGCTGACGAAGCCACGCAGGAGCCGGATGACGCACGTGGATCAGAACGACACCACCCGACGGCGCAGGCAGGGTATTGCTCAGCAAATAGATTCCGGATTTAAAGCTGACGCCAGGGAATTCAAAGGTAAGGAATCTGCAGCTAGAAGTCCCTATCAGATTTGTATATTTAACTTGCCTATACATCCCTATTATATTGTACAAAATGTACCAAGGGTCTCAAAGTTAAATGTGACTAGTGGACTGCAGCACTTGTTGTGCTGTCAATTATAGTGGCAGTGCACACATGGTTTCTCGGTTAACATTGAAGCCTGACTGCACCATTGTAAAACCTGCAATTTGACCAGTCAAAATAAAGCCTTTTGACAGGTCAAAACCTCCCTTTCAAATATTAATAACTCGCCCCTATGTAGCCCTCGAAAGGTGCGTGGTATTTAAAGGTTGGACATGCAGAAATGTAATGTTAGCATGCCCTGACAGTGACCAGCACCCAAAATATATTTCCAACGTAGGAAGACTGTCTGACACATAGAGTAGCACTGGGAAGTTATATTAAAATAGTAATACTGTCTCTGTGGAATGAGGCCAGCTAGGAAAATAATTAAACAACTCATTAAATAGTTATTAAAAACTCAATTCAATGGGGAAGTCAGATTTTTTAATCAATATTAAGAAAAGTTATATTTTTCCTGCCTGAAGTTCCTGTGGCTAGCTTGCATTGTCTTTCAGGCTTCTTCCATCCAGTTTTTAGCCTTGAATAGATGTGAATAGTTGTGAAATACTTCTCAGAAGCAAACAAAAGCTGACCTGAATGGACAGAGATCACGTCTCTGAATATGCAGGGAGGGGTTGTGGGCATCCTTTGTGACACCACAATGTCATACAGGTCTGCTGGGTTCACATATAACATTTGGGGCACACTTGAAAGAGATGAGAGAACGGTGCCTAGACAATTCTTTTGGATCCACTGTCTGATTGCTGAGGACTTTGCTTTTGTCCTACCATACTCTGTCTCTGGGATTACATAGAACCCTTGTGGCACACTGGAAAGGAGAGAAGAGGAAGCCAAGACATTTCTTGTACATCTACTGTCTGGTTGCTGAAAGGCTCAGCTTTTGTCCTACCATACCTCTGTTTCAGGGTCCACTGTGGCTACAGTCACTGCCTCAAAAACGAATTTTAGTGTTAGATGTGTAAGGACACCAAGATTACCATACTAAACCCCTCCCCCAAACATTCAGAGCCCTGGTCTAATGCAGGGGAAGACTTTCATCATCTTGAAAATACTCAATGTGGGTAGAGTTGGCCCCAGAAACTTTTATACCATTGATTAGGGCATGCCCGTGAGTCATTTCTACCCATTACTTGGTTCCAGGCATAAATGTTTCCCCCCAGACACCCACAAAAAACACTTTCTAGATCTACGGAAGATCAGAAGAGGACTGGACTTCCTGCGTGTGACCCAAGAGGATCTGCTCCCTCTTGTATCCAGGGCAGAGAAGTGAACTCTAAGGATCTCCTTTATGGCTACAGGGAGACAACAAGCCACAAGATGCCTTTTCCTAGAAGTAGCCAACTGCCGAGTGGCAACTGGGCCTGACTGGACCCTGCTGTTGGCCTTTGCCTGACACTCTGTCTCTAAATGCCTCCCTTGCAGTTCTGGGGGCTTTAGAAGTGTACTACTGTGGTGGATTAAGATTTGAATAACTAGGTCAGAAGGGACAATCATTGACATGGACAAACCTAGTTGGTGTATCTGACCTGCGCTCCATTTAAATCAGTCTCGAGTTGCACCTAGGTCCTGGTGTACCATACCATTGGCTATCATTGGCGCTTTGTGCTTTTTGGTGCTATTTCTATGTAAAACCTTAAAAAATCATATCTATGGCTCCCCTTATTGGGTTTTTGTCACTTTGGTGTCATTTTGTTGACATTTTACTCTATTTCTGTAATTCGGTTTGGGATTATTGTGTTGCATTTTTACTTTATTACTGTTTTGGTACTGCATAAATACTTTACACATAGACCTAAGTTCAGTCTGTCTGGTCTATGCCATAGCTACCAGGTTTTTGAGCGCAGGTTAATTTAGTGGCTTTGAGGGTTCACCCTGACATGGGTTGTAAATACTCCTTGAGGTGGGTATTCACCCACTCCAAATAATAATCCATCTTCTACAGTAGGTAATTGCAAATGCATAAAGTGAGCAAGCAACATGCATGAGAAACCCTAGAACATTGTACAATAATCATATCAACAAAATAAGTTGTCTTTAATCTTACCTTGGTATAGTTGTATCAATCAGGGGTGGCTCCCTTGCAATGGCGAAGGAGGGTCGCCCTTCTGGCTAAGAATCAACAGCTGAAAAATAAAACTATATAATACTATAATTTTATTTTTCAGCTGCTGGCTCAGCCAGCATGTGCTGGGAGGGGTGGGGCTGGGCCATGGGATGGGGGAGAGGGGAGGAGTGGAGTCACTGAGTGCACTAAGTGAGCATGTCAGTTTGGGCGGCCATCTCAGGCAACACAGCCGGGTTGGAGGAACAGCACAGACTCCCATGCAGTGTCTGAGCAGCAAGACAGGCCGCTCAGACCAATCCTGGCGCTGCTGTCATGCCAGGGATAGCAGGAGAGCAGTGCCAGGATTGCATGGGGAGCCTGTGCTTGTGTTCCAGGGACTCCTGCAACACCAACACCATCAAGGGAAGAGGTACAAGTCGGCTGACGGCGGCGGGAACAGGTACGTCTTTTAAAAATTATTTTGTGTATTTCCCCCGTCCCCACCTGCCACTCCTGACCCTCCCCTTGAGATTTGCGGTAGCCGCTGCTGGTATCAATGCCTCCTCACCGAGGGGCAGGTGCTCCTGTTGAAAAATAGTAACTTCATACATGTAAGGAATACCAGTATACAAATGCAGCATCAGTAAGTGACTGGAATTAGAGTAACAAGCAGAGTAGAGTCTTACAATTTACAAGGAAGTTTTGCTAGAATGGGAGGTCAGAAAAATATCAAAGAGAGTGAAAACACACTATTCTTGAGATCAAAGGATTTCCTAAGAGTTATGTTGTGATACTCAATTGCTAGTTTCTATCAGTAATGTTTAATTTTCCACTGATGTACTTGTAACCATAACATCATCATCAAGACTTACCTACACCAGGAGGAAACGTCTCTGTTATTTAGAGACATGGTGGGATCTGTGAAAAAACGTGTGCAGTGAAGTAAAATGACTTCCCATGCAAACTAGTTTTTAATTTATTCTAACAGGATTAGGGGTAAGAAAGTGTGATCTGTTAGGGATAGGTTATGTATCCTTCACATTTAAACAGGTGGTGCACATCTTTCAGCTCGCTTGCACCTAAAAAAAAGGTTGTTGGCTTACTTAAGGACCTCAATCTTTCAGATCCTATTAATGCCAGTTAGGATATTTACCATTGATGCCTGGCATTAAGTGCATTGTTTTTCTCTGGTAGGGATCAGAAAAGGAAATTCCCTGCAAAAATAGAAAGATTTTTCCGTAAGCAACCTCCTCCAAAGCTGTAATCAGGCCTATAATGTCTTAGCGAACGAATGGTCTTATTTTCCAGACTTCTGAGTCCTGGGATGAATGCCTTGGAGACGCAGAGCCCCACAGTGTGCTTCTATGTTTGAAAAAAAAATACCTTTTTGAACATAGTGGTTGTTTATCTATTTTAGGGCGGCAACGGTGAATATTGTTGTCTGCCTATAGAAAAATGCATGAGAAATGCAGGCAGTTAGAACAGGGGAATCAACAATTAGAAAGGCAGTTAGTTGAAACTAAAAATACTGTAACCTTGCTATCTTCTCAGAATAAGCTGTTGCAAGACAAGGCCGATATGTAACAGTCTGTGGCAGAGAAAGCCACTGTTAAAATTGCCCAGATCAAATTTCGGAAACGCAGAGGTACAATAAATCAAAAGAAAGTTAATTTAGCAATTGCTGTTGCAGGATTAGACTGGAATCAAGATTTATGCGACACTAATGTATGGGTGGCACTGATTTTTCAAATACCAGTGATAAAGAGGTTAAGAAAGGTGGAGGCCAGTGTGAGCCAAATGAGCAGAAACGTGGTTCGTGCACAGCCAATATTTAGATGAAAAATACAGGGTACTCCACAGAATCCGGGAGGAATTGAAATGCATTCTTTAGAATATTATATTTAGCAATTAGTTAATGATATTATTGACTGATTTAAACAGAAAAGTGGGGAAGCACTGCTTACGTGGATGCTGAGGCTATTTGACACCCGTACATTAGGGGTAACATTAGATTCAGGAGATTCAAGGAAGTTTTGGACTCTTGGCACGGACCCCCTAGTACAAGAACAATTCAGGAGTTCTGGGAAGCAAGGAGCAACCAATTTATTACAATTGGCAGCCATGGGATGTGATCAAAAATACCATATTGAGTCAGACTGGCCGCCAAATGATAAGCGTTGGTACACATTAAGAGATGCCATGCAAAGCATTAGGGAAGAAAGAATGAAAACTGCTATTCTATTAGATGAAGCTCACAATTTGTTGGAGGCTCCACTGACCATTTCAGTACAAAATAACATTATTCATCTCACCCCTCCAGCTTACAAGCAGGTGATGATGACTCTCCTAATAAATCAGACAGGGCAGAGATTAAAAGAGGTGCTGGAGGTGGTTTGCAAGCTGGGAGAGCTTGGTGATTGACATAAACCAGAGAGAGCCGCAAGATCTGAGGGACGCACAGAACAACCGAGTGTCTAGGAGAGACATGTTTATTGCATTACTGAAGGATGGTGTCAGCAAGGAGAAGATTGATGGGATAGATACCAAAAGCCTATGGGAGATGCACAGTAAAAGGGGCCTGAATCGCAAAGAAGGTAGCAGGTGGGTTCACAAGCCAGATAATAAACTTGCAACTCAGAGTCAGTTACCGAAGCAGGAGGATGAAAAGCAAAGGGAAAGAAATGTCTCTTCACAAGTGAAAGAGAAGAAAGGTTGGGACAGCGAGGGGTTAACTGTTGAAAGCAGGGAAGGAGTAGAGCCTTCTTGCAGATATGAAAGCATATATCCCGATCTTACTTGGGCAAAAGTTGACAGGTTTAAATCCGACTAGGAAACTGGCCAAGCTCCGGTACAGGGATGGGCTTGTAAAGATAACAGACCACATGTTGATTTAGAAATACACTGGAAACATAGAAATGTCCAAAGAGTCCGAGCACTAGTTGACACTGAAGCGGAGGCCTCTCTAATTTATGGCAATCCTAGGAAATTTACCGGTCAGCACTACACCCACCATAACAGGGTTAGGTGGAAAACAAACTCCTGTCTTGCAGACTATGGTTCAAATAAAAATAGGAAGAACACCAAAAAGTGAATATACTGTTTTGATTGTGCTCTTTCTGGAGTACATACTGGGAATTGACATTTTAAAAGGAATAACTTTGTATTGGGATGGTGGTTGTTATCAATTTGGATCAAAGAGATACATTTCAGTGGTAGCTAGGAGGGTGGGTCATCTGAAGATACCCCCAGTGAAGCTGCCCCCAAAAGCCAAGGTAATATGTCTAAGGCAATACTGTATCCCAGGAGGGCATGATGAAATAAGTAAGACTATCCAAGACATGATTTAGGCTGGTGTAATAGCTCCAACCACCACTGAATAGAGCAATCCCTTTTGGCTTGTGCGTAAACCTGATGGGCTCTATAGAATGACTATTGATTACTGCAAGCTGGATAAATATACACCCCCATTGACAGCTGCGGTCCCTGACACCATCACTTTGATTGAAAGAATACAAAAACATAAAGGGACATGTTATGCAACTATTGATATTGCCAATGCTTTCTTTTCCATACCATTGGCCCATGAGTGTCAAGACTAATTTGCTTTCTCATATTCTGGCATACAATTCTGAATGTTATCTTTACCAATGGAGTATGTACATAGCCCCATCATCTGTCACCAGCTGGTGGCAGAGCACCTGGATGAAGTATCTGTCTTTCCAGGAAGACAATTGACCCATTACATTAATGACTTGATGATTCAAGGAGAGACACAAGAAAAGGGGCAGACTCAGTTGGAGAGGTTGTGGAACTCTTGCAGAGTAAACGGTGGATGATTAATCCAGATAAAACGGAGGGACCCTCTCAAAATGCAAAGTTTCTAGGGATTCAGTGGAATCAGAGACATAGAGAGGTGTTGCCACTGGCAAAACAAAAGATTTTAGAGTTTGCTACTACCCGAACTAAGCAAGAGACACAGCAATTCATTGGATTGTTTGGTTTTTGGAGCCAGCATATTCCTCATTTGAGTCTGATCCTAGCCACGTTGTACAAAGTGAGATGAAAGAAGCATAAGTTTGAATGTGGTAAACAGCAGCAGTGTGCATTTGATTTGGCAAAGGAGGTGATTCAACAGACTTTAGATTTATGGCCAGGACAAGAAGGAGACATTGAGTTGCATGTAACAGTTCAGGGCAATATGCAAATTGGAGCATGTGGCAAAAACAGGGAAGAACGAGGGTGCCCCTGGACTAAAAAGGTACCTGAGGCTGGGGAGTGATACACTCCCTTGAGAAACAGTTGCTTGCATGCTACTGGGCTCTAGTGGATACTGAGCAAATTACCCTAGGTCATAATTTGATTTTGAGACCTGAGATTCCAATAATGCAGTGGGTGATAAGTTCACCTAAAATGCACTGCATAGGACATGCACAAGAAGCTGGTATCATATGTTGGAAATGGTACATACAGGACAGGGCTCAAGCAGGACCAGCAGGCACAGCCGTTCTACATGAACAGGTGTCACAAGCCCACGTGCAGGATGAGGAGAGGGTGCAGGAGGTACCACAGATAGGAGTCACCAGTCAGATGGGGTGAGCCATTTGAATCCTTGTCCCCTGAGGATAGGAAGCATGTATTGTTTACCAATGGTTCAGCCAAATATGCGGGGGCTAAAAGACATTGGAAGTCAGTTTCGTATAACCCAGTCACTAAAAAGCCTGTGACCACTACAGAAGAAGGGAAGAGTAGTCAATATGCAGGATTGTATGCTGTGTATCAAGCGCTGAAGCAAGAATTGCCTGGAACGTGTCACATTTATACTAAGGGGGTCATTCTGACCCTGGCGGCCGGTGGCCGCCAGGGCCACCGACCACGGGAGCACCGCCAACAGGCTGGCGGTGCTCCCACGAGCATTCTGACCGCGGCGGTTCAGCCGCGGTCAGAAGCGGAAAGTCGGCGGTCTCCCGCCGACTTTCCGCTGCTCGGGGGAATCCTCCATGGCTGCGGAGCGCGCTCCGCAGCCATGGGGATTCTGACACCCCCTACCGCCATCCTGTTCCTGGCGGGTCTCCCGCCAGGAACAGGATGGCGGTAGGGGGTGCCACGGGGCCCCTGGGGGCCCCTGCAGTGCCCATGGCATGGGCACTGCAGGGGCCCCCGTAAGAGGGCCCCGCAAAGTATTTCAGTGTTTGCCATGCAGACACTGAAATACGCGACGGGTGCAAACTGCACCCGTCGCACCCCTGCAACTACGCCGGCTCAATTCTGAGCCGGCGTCCTCGTTGCAGGGGCATTTCCTCTGGGCCGGCGGGCGCTCTTTTGGAGAGCGCCCGCCGGCCCAGAGGAAATGTTAGAATGGCCGCCGCGGTCTTGTGACCGCGGTGCGGTCATTTGGCGGCGGAACCTTGGCGGACGGCCTCCGCCGTCCGCCAAGGTTAAAATCAGGCCCTAATTCTTGGTCTATCGCCAATGGGTTAGCCATCTGACTTCCCACATGGCATGCACATAACTGGCAAATACATTCAAAGGAGGTGTGGGGCAAAGTATCGTGGCAGGAAATTTGGGAAATGCTAGAGCAAAGTACAGTTACTGTGTATCATGTAGATGTCTACTGTCCACCGATTCACTAATACTCTGGTTCAATTCCCTTGCAGATGACAAAGCCAAAATATCAGAGGTAGAGGTGGCAACGCCGAATTCTGACTTGGTGGGTATGGCTAAATGGCCGTACCAAAAATGTGGACACCTGGGAGAGAAAACCACTTACAGGTGGGGAGAGATTAGAGGGATACACATTCCCCTAGACTTGATAAAAACTGTAATCATGCACTGTCCTATTTGTTAACATACACAAAATCTGTCCAGCAAATTGTCAGAGGTCAGTTGGAGAGAGGGAAATTACCTGAACAGATATGGCAAATTGACTACATTGCAGGGCTCGAAAAATCATAAGAATGTTGATAGTCCTGAAGGTCAAGTAACTTAAATAATCTACTCGACCTAACTGTATTGTAGTTGACCTGTAAACGGGTTGCAAATTGTGTGATCCTAGGCAATAGTTTACAGAGTCGTCTTTTTCTTCATTCTCACATATGATTGCACCTTCAAATATGTGAGCATTTCTGCAACGCAAAAAAAACTCTTTTGTTTAAGTAGACTAAAGTTTGCTGCATGCATCGCAAGAATCTAGACCACATACCCATGACGTCTAGCCCACATAACCTAGGACTTCTTTTAGTTTACTAACAACATTGCCATCAGGGCAGGAGTGTTACTCAGTTTGTTTAAAAACTCCTTTTTAAAAAATAGTACTAAACTATGATGTGGTAACATATTTTCATCTACACACAGTAACTTTCCAAGAAATGTCTAAAAACCTCTCCACTAACTTGCAGCTTTTCTGATAAAACTATATAGTGTATTAACAATCTTTGAAAATTGGGTTACAGAAAACACATCCTTTGCACATCAACATGTAAAGTATTCTGATTTGTTTTCATCCTATTAAAATATTTTTTTAATCACACAGAGATATAAAAAAGGGCTTTCACAACTACTGAAATATATCTTGAAATGTTTGCACAGTTGACTTAGTCATTTAAGTGTTGTGTGTTAGGAAAACCCTTCCACCCTATATCCTTTTATTTTACATTTGAAGCAGCAGGTCACACAGTTCACCTTACAAAGTCCTGAAACTCCTTCCAGAAGGAAAATCAATTGTAAGAAAAACGTACTTTTGACCTCTGTCTGTAAACACAGTGCAAATGTGACATAAGAACAAGATTTAAATGCATCTTTTATTTCCTCTCCACTTTTCAATTGAACAGAACACCTGTTCAGTGTCAACTCGCCAGAAGGGACGAGCAAGTATTAAAAATAGCTCGACCTGATCAAACAAGACTTGCCAATGCGAGTGGTCGAGTGGATTTTTAGAGCCCTGCATTGGGCCACTACTGACTACTCGTGGGTGTCAATACGCTTGCACAGTTGTAGACACCTATTCTGGTTACTTGATTGTTGTCCCTTGTAAACGTGCCACTCAGTGTAATACCATCAAAACTCTGGACTTGTTAATGCTATATCATGGAACTTTGACAAACTGGAGCGAGCATTTAAACAAAGCCCTCCAAATTCTGAATAACAGACACTAGCAAATGCTGAGTCTCCCCTGATGAGGATGTTAACCCCTGCATTGCATATACAACCCCATGTGGCCACCAACACCGTCATGTAGTAGGAAACAAAACCAGGAGCCTTAGCTCCTTACTCAGCCACACCAGAATCTGTAGGTCTTGACCTACATGCTTTAAAAACTTACACATTGAAACCAAGAGATATGGCACTTTGTGAAACAGGTGATGGAATACAGATTCCACCGGAACATTTCGGATTGATTGCTCCTAGATTTGGGTTGGCACTCAAAGGTATTCAGGTCTTAGGGGGTGTGATTGATGCAGACTACCAAGAAGAAATCAAGATTATTCTCTTGCATAGTGGAGACACTGATTTGATGCTACAAACAGGAGACAGAATTCCACATATTATAATTATCCCTGGGCACGGAGGAATAGTGAGAAAGGGGACGACCCCAGCCCTTCTTACAGTATGTGGGAAGGGAGTGTTGTGTAGCCATTTTAGTTATAGCTCCATGCATGTTATTTTCGCACACTAGGCCTGCCGCTGTGCACTTTAACCTAGATATATTTTATTCAGCTTTGTTTATTATTTTAACAATAGCCACTTTTGCGGTCTTGTTTTATTTCTCTCTATCTAGCTGTTCTTGCTTAGGCCAGCACTATGATCTCAAACAAGACATTCTTGTTCACTCTGTGCTTCTTTCAAGGCTGTAGTATGATATGTTGCCGGTGAACGTGGTAGAAGTTTTGTCTCTGGCATTCATAGAAGAACAAGCATCCTTACGTAGGGATATTTTCTCAGAACATCAGCTGTTTTATTATAAAGACACTTCCCTGTCCCTTACACGTTAGAGGGAGATTCCAGCCAGAGGACCACAACTGTATGCTGATTACTGAATGCTTCGCTGAGCTGCTAATGCAGACTTCAGGCCTTTGCTCAGGTATGGGGGATGATGTCTTCTCAGAGGAACCTGAAGGGCAGAACTAGAGCTTAACATGCTGTGCTCTAATATAGCCTAGGTAGGAATTAGTCTACTTGACTCTAGTGACAATATGGTAGCGTTATTTCTATTCTTTAATCTCCTTGTCACGATTTTAATTCCATCAAGTTTTATCATCCTGGTTATTGCAATACATGCTTTATTGTCTAAGATGCAGTCACTTCATTAAAACTTTATTGAAACATATACCTCCTCTCTTTGTCCTTTGTATATGTGAGACTAATGTAACTGAGAGAAACGCATGAGACCTGAGTAACCATGATTTCCCTGAAAAGTCAATTGTGTCATGTGCTTGGTTGCCCAATTGTCCCTGCTCTTGAGTAGAGATGAGGCACTGCTAATTAGCTGGAGCAAAACCTGGATTTGGGCGACAGGTGTCACCTATAGTGGGTTAGGCTCAGACTCCCACACTGCAGGCGATTCTGCCACTAAAATCCAGTAGTCTCATTAGAATAATGAGAGCCTACGCGACAGGAGGTTTTGGTTCAACTGACAAAAATCCTGGTGCTAAGGTGTGGGTGGAATCCCAAAATCACCCTCCAGAACCAGCAGATACCATAGCCAAGGGCCCAGATAACGTCCTCCTAATCATGAAACCAGGAAAGGAACGGTGGGAACACAACCCAGCTGACAAATGTTATTTGCGAGAATGAGCATCTCTTGTATAGATCATACTACAAGGTGTCTTTGCGCTGTGTGTGTGGTCTCCTTTTGGATGTGTGAGTGTGGGGTCAGGACTCCAACTCCAACCTGATTGATCTACCACGCCGAGCAACAGCTTTACTGCACTTGCCTGAAATTATTTGGACCCACCTGGCATGAGTTGTGCTCAACAGATCGGATTTCTGCATGTCCTCCATGCAGAGCACAGTGGACATCATTTCCACCTGCCTGGTGGCTATCCCTACACCTGCAAAAATTCTACTGGATATCTTCAATGTCACCAATAAGGATAGAAACGTGCAACACAGTGACATGTTATCTCAATTTGCACCCGCTGAGTATTGTAGATTTTGCCAAGAAACAACAGTTGAAATGTGGGACAAAATCATACAACTAATTACTTACAACATCACCCCTGGTGAGGTATATTTTAATTTCACATGGTGAAAGTCAAGTTGGAAAATGCGCTCAACTGCGCCTTGAGGCAGCAACGGGATCTCCTCAAGAGCTACTGTGGGAACAAAAGATACTCCACCATTACCGAACAGATACACATTGCAAATCGATGGATAATCCAATGTCTTGTCTTCACATGGTGAATGCTACTAGTCACGTCAAGCATGTTAAATTACTGGTGGGTTTGCTGTTCTCATGTGGAAATATCACTTTCACATACATTCCTGCTAATATAACTGGTGGACCGTGTACCTTTACATGATTAGGACTCGTGATGTTTCCATTTCATTGTGTACATATTTGTTATTCAAAAGAAGCTATTCAATTAAATGAAGACTGTGAATACGATATGCAATTATTATCTAAATCAAAAAAAAAAAGCTTGAGTCTCTCTCTATTGTAGGTGTGCCTGGATTAGCAGTTTATAATACTCGAATAATCAATAAGTTAGCATGGGTAATAATTATAAAAATTAATCACACTTCTATTGCCATATCCACATTTTTACTAGATATACGTGGTCCTAGAAAAGCTGCTTTGCAAAACAGATCTGCTATTGATTATTTATTGTTAAAGCATGACCACGGTTACTCTGAATGTGAAGGCATCTGTTGTATTAACCTGTCAGATCACTCTAAATCCATCCAGTCCCATATTGACACTTTACATGAGTTGAAGAAAGGAGTAAAACAAGATGTGGATAAAGGGTGGTGGGACTGGTTATTCCAGTGGTTGCCCGATTTTGGACAATTACATAATGTTTTGGGTAGGATACTCGTGGTCATTTCTATAGTTAGAACGTTGTGTTGCTGTGTACAATGCATACCTAATTTGCTTGCAATGTTTAAACCAAAACAAGTTAATTTCATACCTGTATGTTATGAGAGTCACTGGTCAAAGGGTGGAGTGAAATGCTGTTCGTATTTAACCACCAGCTCCACCAGCTCCATCTTGACAACTGACTCCATTTTGTGCTTAGCTTAGCTTAGCTTCATAAGCTGTCAGGTATTTTTCCGCGCACAACTTGTGCAACATGTTTTTGCTCTCTTTCTCACTAAGGCAGGGACATAACACAAAGGAGTGAGGGAAATTTAAGGATGTACCAGAGAATGTTTATGGTACGGCACGGAACAGTTCGGTCTTGGGAGCGCACCTTGGGATGTGGTCAATTTCTAACATGCTCTTTCAACACAGACTGGAACAGCCAGCTTTTGAACAACAACTTAAAGTATGGGGGGGGTTCTAGAATTCTCCTCTCTAGCTTGTTTTAGGTATTTAAGAGGGAGGCTTGATGACTGGTGCTAGATCGAATTCATTCCGAGAGGGGGACGCCTTTGCCCAGTTCATTTCCATTGAGGGTGGTTCTCTCTTTTGGCAGTCGTCTGGGTTCCCCACTTGAAGATGACGTCCATGTCAAGCCCCAGGGTGATGCATTTTTAATTCTAATTTTTAGCTTTGCATTGTGCATGAATATATAATCACTATATATAGATATATTATCTATGATTGAAGTACTGTATTTTCATTGTTTGCTTCTATGATCATTATTATTTTACTGCCGTGATAATTTTTAGAAGTGTATTCGTGTTGCTGCATTTGACCAGCAATCCTTCTCTATATGAACCTTGAAAAGTGCCTTAATAAATGTAATACTCAGACTATGAGTGTTAATTTGTTGGTATTCCTTTAATTTTGTCTTGTCTTAGTCTGAAATATAGCAAAACAAGCACTTAAAAGAGAGAGGCTAAAATGGTGCAGGAAGGGTTTTAAACTGACTTGCATGCCTCAAAAATCAAATGTGGGGTCCCAGGTTTATAGGATTCTCTATCACAAGATGTGCAGTAGATATCCTAACAGTGGCACATCTGAAGGGAACTGGACTCAGTGGCTCTATATGTCATTGGTTCAGGGCACATAATGAGGTGGACACACTATATATAGGGAGCCATTACAACCTCGCCGGTCTTGCAAGAAGCCCGCCGAGGCTGCGGGAGACAGAATACCGCCAGTGCCGGCGGTATTCCTGGCTCCCTATTATGACATTTCCGCTGGGCCAGCGGACGGTAACAGTGTTACCGTCCGCTGGCCCAGCGGAAATGTCACATCAACATTGCTGCTGGCTCGTAATAGAGCCGGCGGCAATTCTGATGTTCAGCGGGTGCAGTAGCACCCGTCGCGCATTTCATTGCCCGAAATTCGGGCAGTGAAATGCACGGCGGGGCTATGCCTGGGGGCCCCTGCACTGCCCATGCCAAATGCATGGGCAGTGCAGCGGCCCCCAGGGGCACCCCAAGTCCCCTTACCACCAGCCTTTCCATGGCGGTGTTTACCGCCACGGACAGGCTGGCGGTCGGGGACTCATAATCCCTAGGGCAGCTGTGCTTGCACCGCTGCCCTGGGGATTATGACCTCCAGGCAGAAACCTGGCGGTAAATTGGACGGGCCGGCGGTATGGCGTGGCTATTGCGCCACGGTCATAATTGCTGGCGGAACACCGCCAGCCTGTTGGCGGTGTTACCGCCACCTTACCGCCGGCCGCCAGGGTCATAATGACCCCCATAGTCTATAAAACACACAAAAGGTGATGGGAATGGTTATAAATAGTCTAATCCATTGACAACACCTCTGGGTAGCATTCCAACCCTTTATTTTCACTCACTGTACCACTCTATACAGAGGCTCACCTTAAACACATCAGTACAGACCCTTCTCCTCATTGAAACAGTTCATCCTGAACTGCTAGATGAGACCCCTTATGGAAGGGACCACAAACAACCCCATACCAGTTTTGGCCTTTTTAGGCCTCGTTAGTGAGGTATAGCTTGGAACCTGTGGTACAGTGAGCAAAGGACCTATATATGAGCATACAGTTAGCCACTTAGGGCATTACAGCAAAAATGTGAAAGGTTTTAGGAGGAATGTTTGCTAATAGTCTGTATTCATTTTCATAAAGCGGTTCTCTGTCTAGAGCAGCAAAGAGATGAATTGTAATGCTACTTATTGCCAGTGGTTTAGACGATTTGCAAGCAATCCTCAATCACCTTTTGTGTGTTTGTAGATAGACTATGACTTCTACTGATGTTATTTTGTCTATAAATGTATATATGTATCTACAGATACACTACCAAAGATTTGCAGCCTGACGATAGCAAATAATTCAAACACATGAAAATGTTGGAGAACTGGGGAGGATGCAGATGGGTGTAGGGTACAAGGCCATGCTGCATACAATACCATGCATGCATGAATGGTACTGGATCACAAAGCTTTGATTCAGCTACTTTTGAAACTGCTTCCAGCCTGACAACTAGCTGGGTGAGTACCATCATGTTATGAATGGTAAACAACTAGTATGAAGCATTACTATTATTTCGGGCAGTTAAGTAATTGTTTTCTTTTGTACTAGGAATCCTATGGTTTCACAAGCTATGCACTCATTTGAAAGTGATAATAATTCTTCATTTAAACGTTGCACAAGACGTGTGTGTGAAGTGCAAATGAAATTGAACCTTAAGTACCTATCGAGTCTTGTCTGGGTATGTACAGAATACTGTTTCATTGTTGTATGAACGTGTGAATGGTAGACCAGTAGAAGCATTACATATGCTTTGTATCCCAAGATTTAAATTTAAAATATATTTACTTTAGAATCTGGACAGAATGTGCATCTGCCACAACAGATAAAAAGACATTTTGAAGAAAACTGCAAACAAACTTTGACAGACACACAGGACAAAGAAATTCTGTTTAGTAATTTAAAATAAAAAAGACCATACATAATCCAAACTATTTTTAACAAGTTCAGATACAATTATCAAGTGCAAATAACTTTATAAACAACCTCTTTTCCGTATTTCTTCATTGCTCCGTGGGAGATGCTGAATTGTGAAATACTATAAAAGGAAGATATAAATATTACATACTTTTGTTACGTTTTTAACTCCTATGATTTTTTATTTTTTCAATTTGAAATGCTCATTTTACCGGGAGCAGTGTGATGTGTTTTTAGCTGTACAAACCTCTGAGATGAGCTGAAGCAGAGGTGGATTTAAGATTAAGTCAATCTGGTGATTGTTAAACAGGCTGGGTTGCCTTTAAGGCTTTTGGACAGTTTTCCCTGCTAGTTTGGGACTGCATCACTCTATGTGTTTGAATTCAGAACCTGGGCTGCTCAATGGGCATCAATTCCAGGCGCTCATACAGCAGAAGCTGCTCGAGGTTTCTCAGTCCAGCAAGAGATGAAGCTTAGAGCAGCGGATACATCAGGAATAGGTAAACGGACAGGGCACATAAGTCCAACACTTGTATAAGTCCTATAATAAACACAGAGTTAGTCTCATTATGTGGCAAAGTTAGGCAGAGGGAGAAGGAGGAGAGAGTCCCTCAAACTGTTTTAACCACAGAGAATGCACCCCTCTGTATGTGCTAATATGCAGGCAGAAAGATGGGTGATCATATCAGTCGGTGGGAGTGAGTGTCAGGAAGAATAACTTTCAGTCTGTAGTAGTGATAACAGCAGATGAAGCTACTTTTAGTCTATTGTCGGTTTGGTCGCAGCAAAATATTTACTTTGTGAGTGCTAGTGAAAATACAAAAAAAAATACCAAACGTCTTGGCAATATCAGAAGAGAAAGAGAGTCCTTGGAAAGAAAAGGGTTCCATCAGTCTGTGCTAATAATAAGCAGAACAATTAATTTTTTCGGTATGTACTAGTATCAGTCATGAAAAGTCCTAACTGACATGCTCTGATAATAGGGCCCAGATTTACTAAAAGTTTGCATCATGTTTTCAACTTTTTTGTGGTGCAGCACGAGTCAAAATCCATGTTGGGATTTACCAGGCCATGCAAGCTTTGCATTACATTGCATTGGGGAGAGTAGAGCATGTTCCTGTGCATCCACCCATGTATTTTGACACAAACCAATTTATTAAAGTTAGCAAACATGGGAATGCACTCAAATGGTGCACCTACTCAAGGATAGCATATCAAGGAGAAATACCTTTATATTTCCTTGTTAATTCCTCTTTGCATGTGTGTTACATTCAACATGACACATACAAAGAGGATTTCGCATCTAAGACTAGTTTTTGTGGAGGAAGGTCTCCCTCCACAAAACTATTCTGGCCACATCGCAGTCACCCTTGCGTTGTAGTGCAAGAGTGCCTGTGTTGACGCTAGCACCAGCACTACGATAGATCAGATACACTATATCTCAGTAAATAAGGTGCATTTCTGCTCTCTCCCGTTGACCCAACAGAACACAGCAACTTCCCTTGCTGCACTTCAAAGTTCAGTAATACTGACCTCAAGTTGTTTTCTAGCTCCAGGCAAAGAGACAGTCTAATTCCATATGTGCTAGCATATGTACTAGACATTGAGAATCCCTCAGCCAGTGATCAGTCTGTGAGAGCAAAGAACTTTCTATATTCATATCTAGCAGAAATATATTTCTTAAGATTGTGCTAAAGTAGGATGCAGAGAGGGAACATCTCTGTGTACACAAGAAAGTGGCCTACCTAGGGCTGTGCCACTGTCTCTTACGGAGGAGGAATTCTCAAGTTGCTGTTGCTGGTGTCAGAAGAAGGATTATGTTACTTACCCTGTAAGCAACTGTTCATGGCATGTAGTACTGCAGATTCACATGCTCTGCATGCGTCTGCCATCTAGTGTTGGATCTGGTTGTGTGCAAGTTGTTTTTCTTCAAAGAAGTTTCTCGAGTCACAAGGGAAAGTCACAAGGTAAAGGGAGTCCTCCTCTCGGTGATAATGCAAATCCATTGTTAAAGTATTTCCCGCAGTCGTGTGAGAGTGGAATGTGAATAAGTGTTAGTAAAGAGATGTTCATGCATATGAGTATATAAAAAGATACTGCAAGGCCACAGGTGTCCAGGGGAAAGGGCGCATATTAATCTACAGCACTACATGCCACAAACAGATGCTTCCAAGGTTAAGTAACATAATCTGTTCGATGGCATGTGTGGCTGGAGATACACAGGCTCAGCACAGACTATAAAGCAGTGCATCCAGAAAGCAGTGGCTAAGCTGTGGGTGTTGCAATTGTTTGAAAAAAGTGTATGTAGCACTGCCAATCCAACATTTGCTTGTTGGCATGCTAATACATGCAGACACTAATGTTTAGTGCAGGTGTGTGGAGTTGACCATGTAGCTGCTTTTTCAAATTTCAACTATTGATATATCACCCACGAAAGCCATAGATGCTCCTATTGTATGGGTAAAGTGTGCTCTAGGAGGTGTGGGCAAAGTTCTTTTTAGCTTTGGCATACCGTGTCTGAATGAATTTAAGTACCCATAACAAAATGTCTGATTTAGATATGTGCTTCCCAGAGTGAGGAGGTGAAAAAGTATCAGGTATCAAGTAGTTGCTTGGTTTTACGAAACTCTTTAATCCTGTCAATATAGTACATTAAAGCTCTTTTTACATCTCATGTATGAAGGGCTCTTACGGCATCTGAGTCAGGTTGTGGAAAGAAAACTGGTAATTCAACTGACTGGTGTAGGTGGAAAGGGGAGACTAACTTTGGAAGAAATTTTGGGTTAATTTAAAGGACTACTCTATCTCTGTGTACTTGGAAGAAAGGTTGTTCCAAGGTTAATGCCTGGAGCTCACTGGCACGTCTAAGTGAAGTGATGGCAACTACACAAAAAAACTTGCAAGATAGAACTTAGAGAGGGCAGTTATGCAACAGTACAAATGGTGGGCCCATATGTCTGTTTAGTACAATGTTGAGATTCCATGCAGGTGCAGGGGTAACCCTAGGTGGAATTACTCTTTTGAGTCCTTCCATGAATGACTTATCAACTGGTACTTTGAACAATGATAAATGCTGTCTGTTTTGCAAGTAGGTAGCAAATGCAGCCAAATGCAGGCATACTGAAGTATACACCAGAACAGAGGTCTGCAAATTAAAAATATGGCAGACTATGGCCCTCATTCTGACCTTGGCGGGCGGCGGAGGCCGACCGCCAAAGTCCCGCCGTCAGGTTACCGTTCCGCGGTCGAAAGACCGCAGCGGTAATTCTGACTTTCCCGCTGGGCTGGCGGGCGGTCGCCTTCAGACCGCCAGCCAGCCCAGCGGGAAAGAGGCTTCCACGATGAAGCCGGCTCGGAATCGAGCCGGCGGAGTGGAAGCTGTGCGACGGGTGCAGTTGCACCCGTCGCGTATTTCACTGTCTGCGCAGCAGACAGTGAAATACATTTAGGGGCCCTCTTACGGGGGCCCCTGCAATGCCCATGCCACTGGCATGGGCACTGCAGGGGCCCCCAGGGGCCCCGCGACCCCCCCTACCGCCATCCGGATCTCGGCGGTCCGACCGCCGGGATCTGGATGGCGGTAGGGGGGGTCGGAATCCCCGCGGCGGTGCAGCAAGCTGCGCCGCCGCGGAGGATTCAATGGGGCCGCGGTACACTGGCGGGACCCCGCCAGTGGTGCCGGTCCGACCGCGGCTTTACCGCCGCGGTCGGAATCCCCATTGGAGCACCGCCGGCCTGTCGGCGGTGCTCCCGCGGTCCTCCGCCCTGGCGGTCAAAGACCGCCAGGGTCAGAATGACCACCTATGTTTGGAGCAGGTGCATGAAACGTTTCAATGTGTTTACTATGGCAGTAGAAAACAAATCTGGTAGTGCGTTTACAGGCTTCTTTGAGAATTGTCATCCATTCTGGTGGGAGCTTGAGGTAACCAAACGTTGTGACCTCATGAGCCACATCGCATGGTTGAGTTCCTTTGGATTTGGGAGCCTGACTTCTCCATGGTTCTGAGTGAGACGATCCAGGTTGAGGGGAAGCTTCTCGTGAGGCACTACAGAAAGTTCAAGCAGTGTGGTGATCCATGGTTGTCAAGCCCATTTGGAGCTATTAGAATGAAGGGTGAGAGATGTTTGCCTGAGCTTTTTAACCACAAACTGAAGAAGAGGGAGAGGTGATAAGCATAGGCCCAGATCAGTTTATCCATAGATAGTGGGTTGGAGCCTGAATGCAAAGTTTGGGAATTTTGCATTGCCTGCAGTTGCGAACAGATCTATCTGAGGAATCCCCCACCTGGGTAAGTATGGAAGGAGGACTTGGGGGTGGATTTCCCACTCGTGGACTTGTTGCTGCATCCTGCTGAGGAGGTCTGCAAAGTCGTTGCCGGTCCTTGGGAGGTGTTCCACAAACAGGTGAATGTTGTGCGATATCCCAATGCCAAATCCTCTGAGATAGATGTGATAATTTTAGAGTGTGTGTAAAAAGAAAATGGCTGTTTTATTGTCTGTCTGGACCAAGACAACTTTGCCTTTCAGGTGGACTAGAAAAGCTTTCAGAGCAAGGTGAAATGACTGAAGCTCCAGGTAGTTGATGTGAAGGGTCTAATCATAGGTGTCCCCGAGACCCTGAATTGTGAGATTCTGTAAGTGTGCTCCACATATTGTGGGTGATGCATCCGCTGTGAGAATGATTTGAGGAACATGGTTGAGAAATTTCCGCTCTCTTGATAGGTTTTGTGTGTTCCATCACTTCAGAGAGTGATGTGTGCGGCTGTCTACCAACACTAGATCTTGTAAATGGCCCTTAGACTGTGACCATTGACTCGCCAGGCATTCTTGCAGCGATCACATATGTAGTCTTGTATTTGGTACTATTTCAATACAAGATGCCACAAGTCTTTGATTTGTTCTGACTGTTATGTGTTGATTGGGATGAAATTGTTGAAGCAGCATGATGATGTGAATCCTGGCTGCACAGGGGTATGCCGATCCCAGCTGTGTGTTGAGATTAGCCACTAAATAAGGCTGAATCTGTGAAGGTTGAAGGTGTGACTTTTGTATATTGATCGTGAACTCCAGTTGATGAAGAAGTTGTACAGTGGACTGAGTATGTTGCAGACACACCTGACTTGCATTGGCTTTGATGAGCCAGTCGTCCAGATACAGAAAGACATGAATACTCAGTCTGCGTAGATGTGCTGCAACTACCCATAGACATTTGATGAATACCCGGGGAGAGGGAGTGACTCCGAATGGAAGCACTTTGAACTGATAATGTGTTCCCACTATCACAAACCTGTGGTATTTGCAGTGTGCTGGATGTATTGGAATGTGAAAGTAAGCATCGTTTAGGTCTAGTGCAGACATAAAGTTGCCTTGTTGTATCAGGGGAATCACATGATGTAGAGTTACCATGTGGATGTGCTCTGAAAGGATGTAACGATTTAACAGCCTGAGGTCCATTATAGGCCGGAGTGAACTGTCGTTTTTGGGAATGAGGAAGCATAGGGAGTATACTCCCAAGCCTTGCTGATAAAGGTACATAGGTTCTATGGCACCTTTGAACAAGAGAACTTGTAGTTCTTGTTTGAGCAAGGTTAGATGTTCTGTGGTGAGTTTATGTCTGCAAGGTGGGATGTTTGAAGAGTATTTGATGACCTCCAGACAATAACCATGTTGGATAATGTCCAACACCTACTGATCTGTTGTAATGGTTTTCCAGGTGTGGAAGAAATGTTGTAGTTTCCCTGAAAGGTGTTACGTGATCGTGGGAAATTAGTAGAGTCACTGTTTTGAGGTGGGGGTGCGGTGTGAGGGGAAGCACCCTTTCCACGACCCTTGGAATTGTTTCCTCTGTATGTGCCTCTGTAATACCCTGTGGACGGGGAGGACTGATGCTGTTGCCTGTAAGAGGAGGTAGGAACCACGAGGTGTGAGGGTTTGTAACGCCCCCATGGATTTTACAACCTGTGTTCTTTCTCATTTTCTCTAATGTTTGGTTCATCTGAAAACCAAACAGATGTTGCTGATCAAAAGGGACATTCAGGAGTGTTTGTTGTACCTCTGACTTAAAGCCAGATATGTGTAGCCAAGTGTGTCTACACAGTAATATGCTGGTATTGATACCCCTGGCAGTGGTGTACACTGAGTCAACGGCACAACTGATAGAAATATTTGAAATAAGTTTGCCAACCTGAACAATTTGATGACCTCTTTTCTCCTCAGGGAGATGTTGGAGGAGTTCCTCCATTTCATCTCAATGGACCCTATTGTACCTTTGCAATAACCCTTTGGCGTTAGCAATTCGCCAATGGTTGGCTGCATGTGCTAAAACTCTTTCCTGATGCATTGATGAATTTAGACTCTTTATCTGGTGGAGGGGCATCTGGTGGAGTCTGTTACTTGTCTCTCTTGTGAGCATTAGACACTACCAGTGAGTCTGGGGGTAACTGACCTCTGATAAAGGGTGGATCTGAGGGTGCAGCTTTATACTTTTTATCTACCCTCAGTGTAATTACTTGTGCCCGCACTGGATCTTTAAAAATCTCATCTCACTGGCAGAGCATACCCTTCAACATGGGCAGATACTGACATGCCCTGGTGGTATTTGAAAGTTTCATCCTCAAGAACGTCATCCTCAATTGGGTCTTTGTGCAAAGGGACGTGATGATATGTAGCTGCCCTAGCAATGAGTTCCTGAAAAGATGTTGCGTCATCTGGGGGTGAAGGCTTAGCTGGGTAAAGGTCCGAGTCGGTATCCCCAGGAGGGTCAATATCGTAAGTGTCCCAAGGATCTGTGGGCTGCTGATCTTCATGATCTCCCTGTCCCTGATCCCCAGTGTAAGAATGCTGGGAGCCCTGTGGAGTAACGTCATCTATATCACTAAGTGAGTGATGTGGTGAATGAGGTGGTGGAGGTGAGGAAGGTAGAGGAGGTGGTGGAGGTGGAGGAGAAGCAGGCAAGGGTGGCTGTATAGGACAGGTGGCAATGTCCTTTTTCTTCTTTTTCGGAGGTGCAGGGAGATCAATGGCCTCTTCGAACGAAAGCTGGCGCTTGGATGGAGAAAGTGCTGACTGCATTGCCTTTGCCAAAATTCAACCTGTAGAAGGCTGAATTTGGATCCTTTTCTGTTTCGGATCGAGCCTTTCAGTCACAGTCTCTAGGATTGGTACTGGTGCTGAAATGGAGGGTTTTGGTGCTGAACTTGGCCTTTGTTTCAATGCCAATGTGGTCAGAGCAAAGGTGGCGGAAGCAGGGGTGCTCGGAGCTGATGAGGTTAGGTGCTCGGCTTGGCACTGATATCGGTTGTCTCGATGCAGCAGCGGGAGGTTTTAGCAGTGCCCGTCTGCAGTGGTGGCCCAGAAGCTGTAGTTTTGGTCGAAACCGAATGTCTCTTGGTGGCCCAGAAGCTGTAGTTTTGGTTGAAACCGAATGTCTCTTGGTGGCCTCGACAGGAGCCTGGGCACTCACTGCGTGCTCTCTTGATGGAAGATCTTGTATCTGCATACCGAACTCTAGTTCAGGATCGGATTCCAAGTCGGGAATGGACAAGGCCTCTTCCTCTGCTGCCGAGGCCTCGTGCAGTTCTTCCTCCTGTTCGACATTGTGGTGTCCGAAGACGTTGTCTTTTTTAGGTGTCTGTGCTGCATTTCTTTCCGATGAGCTTGACGATCCTGTAAAGTTTTCTTCGACCGGAAAGATTGACATGCCTCACAGTTTTCCTCCTCATGGTCAGGAGACAGACACAGATTGCAAACCTGATGAAGGTCAGTGTGGGGGTACCTGGTGTGGCAGCTAGGACAGAACTGAAATTGAGTCAGTTCCATTAGCAGCGCATGTTTGGTCGAATCTGATTAGGAGAGAAAATGGGCGAGCTCACAAGTGGAAAAAAATCAAAACAACGGCTGGCGGTTTTCTTGTTTCGAAGGGTTTCGAAGAGTGAAATGCGAACGAGAACAATACCAACGAGTATATAGATGAACCACAGACCGAAGGGAGCCCAAAATCGGTCTGGACCAAGAGCACCGAAGAACACGTCAAAACCCGATTGCTGAAAGAAAACTATCTAACAATGGAGTCGATGCCTAGGTGCATTATCACCAAAAGGAGGAGTCACTTTACCTAGTGACACAGGAAACTTCTAAGAATTAAAACAAATTACACACCACCAAACTCAATGTTAGATGTCAGGGGTATGCAAAACATGTGTATCTACAGCCACACATGGCATCGAATTCTCTTAGTATATGTTCTTTGATCAAATGTAAACAGGACTTCGAAAGATATTTTACCTTATGCTGGCACAGAGCCAAACAAAGTCTGTGTCATCATATTTCCATTTTAACGCCCCAGACAAGTGGTTGCTGTTGGAGGAAAGTCAAAAGAACATATCTTCACTTCATAATGTTGTAAAATAAAATGTTTATTGCAAAAATGTGCTACAAAAACATTTTATAAAACTTAATAGAATTTATGGAGATATTTTTCAAATATATAATCAGTTGAATCCTGTTTTACATGACCAATAGCCAACAAATGTTTCACTGAGTTTTGTCTTTTCTGCTTTCCCAGGGGCTAAAGTTCAATTTGAGACTGCAATATAAAACTTCAAATCTTTTATTAATAAACATTCGTTTTATTTAACAACAGTATTTTTCCAGTCATATTCTTATGATTTATGTAACGTTCTTCCGTGAAATAAGAGTAAACACATAACATGTCTCTATAAAAAAATTGAATGATTTTTGTAGTATGTCTGAGCTTTTTTAAAATTTTGTTCTGATAGTTTTTCTTTTCTTCTGTATCTTTCTACACTGCCATAGGAAGTGAAAAGGCAAAACACGTGTTGAATATTAAAAGGAAAACGTATTAAATTATAACAAAGTGACTGGAAAATACTGGTGTTAATGCAGATCAAGGAAACAATTAATAAAGAGTGTTTATGAATAAAAGATTTGCAGTCTAAATCTGAATCAAAGCTTAACTATAGCCCTGAGGAAGCGAAAAAGAAAAAACTACACAAAACACGTGTTGGTTCTGGTCATGTAATACAAGAGTTGACAAATTATATGTTTTTGACAAATCTCTGTAAATTCTATTACGTTTGATAAATTATTTTTTATCACATTTTGTAATAAACATTTTATTTTATAATATTATGAAGTAAAGATATGGTCTTTTGACTGCCCTCCAATGGTATCCCTTTGTCTTGGGTGTTACAGTGGATATATGGTGTCAAATAAGTTGTGCTTGGTTGTGGAGTCTGAGTCTTAGCAAGGCTACAGGTGTGCACCCTGTTTAACTCTCTGTAGTTTTCAAAAGAACCCACTATTGGAAAGCCTGTCTATGTCATATTTATTCTATTCTGTGCCTGTCTTGATTAAGCACAGGCTAGCCAGGATTTCTATCAGCGATACAGTAACTGTCTATGTAAACCAAATGTTAGTTACGCTTCTGTTCTCACGTCTATAACTGCCTGTATTGCACAAGATAGATAGATAAGTCAGCTGTCCTCTGCTATTTACTGATCTATGTAAAACAAGAGTTTACTATGTGTTTCTCCTCTCTCTCCTCTTCTTTACCTTCTTGCAGTACTAGCTAGTTAACTGACTTCCCTCTGTTGAACTGGGATGCACAACACACAGGATAGCCGAGCCTGTTACCTCTGATATGCACCATTGCTCCATATGAGACAGTGTGGTTATTTTAACCTCTTCACTGTGTCTGCATGTGTGCCATACAAGTACAACCTATGTTTTTTATATTCTCTTCTGTCTCACAGTGTAAGCCTTCTAGTCTTTCTAATGTGATTACCAGTCATGGGAAAAGCAGGTCCAGCTTTTATAATGTTATCTGTACCTATATGTAGACATCACATCTCGCATTCTCAAATATATTTTAAAGACAGTCAGAGAGGAAGTCTGAAATGTCTGACATTCTCATATCAAATTGTGGTTTTAAAACAGGTTTAACCTTTCTTAAACACATTAACTCTTCTTGAAGGTCTAAATAGTTTTGTCTCGAAAAGAACAAATTCCTCTAAGAATTATAAAGGGGACACAAATGATTGCACTTATAATGGGAGAGGAAAGGGCATGACAGAAATACAGAAGGGCATGGACACAAGTTAGCAACACAAAGAAATGAAGGAGATTGAAGTGAATTATCGTTACACATAGTTGGGATATGCAGAGTAATTATAGAGGCAAATAGAAAGAGAAGACATGAGGTGGTTTGGCTGTGAGTTTTGGAAAATGGACAAACAGAGATGTAAACAAAATCAGAGTGAGAAATTGAAAAAACGTAATTATGAATATATGGAAAGAAAAAAGGGTCTGCAGCACATATGTGTTTATGAAGAAATTAAATGGAGCATACCCCAGAGACAAGTTTGAATCTGCAGAGTAGAAAGGTGGAGGTAAAATAGACTAATGAAGTGAATCTTGAGCAACATGGATAGACATACTGTGACGGAAAACTGTGAAGTGGCTCTTGGGGCAGAGCTGTTAAGGGTGTGAACATTTACAGGAGAGGTTAAAACTTGAGTAAAAGGTGTCTTGAGATAAAGCAGGTCTACGGTGATAATGAAGGTGACAAAGGAAGCAATGGAAAAGATCAGGCAAGGGAGTGAGTTACAGGAGGTAGAGCTGATCTTGTACCAGGTGGGGAAAGAAGACGGAGGACAAATCTAGGACTATAAGAGGGATAAATGGTAAGTGGGATTAGGAACACCAGGCTGTATAGTGGACAGAGAGAAAAGGAGGGTGTTGGAACAGTAAAGACTGAGGTGGGAAGTGAGATGCAACAAGTGCAAAAATAAAGGGCTTGACTAAGAGTACACAGACTGGTACTCCGCCACAAATGTGACACAAATGTGACTGATATCTCGTCCACCTTATTACAAGTGCCATAGGATAGTAAGCACTTGTAATAAGGAAGCCGGGATATCCATCACATTCAGGATGAAGTAACCTGTCAGTACACCTCTAGCCCAGGACCTAAGTATCAAAAACACAAATGGAGATGGTAAAATGTAGACATAGATTCCAAAGTGACAGTTTGAGTGATGGGGAAAAAGGCAGATCATATGCAACAGCAGAGTGAAATAAAAAAAGGGGGAGGGAGACAGTAAGTGAAAGAGCGATAGGAAAAGAGGTAGAGAGAGGGCAGAAAAAAAGGATGAAAGAAAAGAGAAAGTAAAAGAGTATATGTAGAGATAGTTGTGTGTGGGAGAGCTAAATTGTAAAGTAAAAAGAGATATGAAGAAAGGCATTTAGATATTTCATACCTAGCTGGGAAGCAATGAAGAGCTGGGAGACAGATTCAGGTGGCAAATTAATGATCAATGGAAGTTATTCATGTGAAAAGATAGTAGCACTTAAATATGTGTTATGAGGACAAAGAGATAAATTGAATACAAATGTGGAGAAACAGGTGAAGGAAAGAGAGAGCAGTGGAATACGGAAAATAAAGAGTGAATTGAAATACATTCGAGAAACAAAAATAGAGTTGCACGATGAACCACGGCAAAAGGTGAAGTATACAATTTGGGGAAAGGTGAAATAGGTGAGATGAAAGAGGGGCATTTGTAAGCTTTGGAGCAGTATTTGGACCATATTATGTGGAGATAAGCAGAAGGGTGGCATTTGGCAGATCAAAAGAGAGTGCAGCTATGTCAGGGCAGGTGATAGGGACAAAGGTGTAGTATGGATGGACAGTCAAATACATACAATTAAAATTAAGAGGGATTGCCTACATTAGGAGAGGTGATATGCTACAGCAGAGTGATTCTGATAAAATGTAATATATATTGTGGTTTACATTTATAATATAGCTAAAGGTGAAACAACTTTGTGGGTTCATCAAAAAGGTGAACCTATGGCAATGGAGAAGATGGAAAGAGCACATCACATACAGAAAGTGACAGTACCATAGCGATGGAAAACACAAACAATGGAAATGGAAAGATTAAGAATGGACGCATGCTGAGGATAAAGAGATAATGATGATGAAGATGACTGGGAGCTGGACAAAGAGATGAGAATTGAGGGATTAAGGAATGAGTAGGGAGGAATGTATCCAAAAGCCTACATTTTGGACTACATAAACCATAGTAGTGCGAACTTGCACAGAGGTGCTAATGTGTAACACATTACTTATTTTAGGGGTCTATTATTTTGCTTACTTTCTTTTTAGGGTGGTCTGTGTTGTTTATTACCAGTAAACATATTGCATATGAAACAGGGACATTGATTTTTCCTACCATGAAAAAGGGACTTAACACTACAAAAAGAAAGGGTGCAAAAAAGCACACACACAATATATAATATGGTTAAATGGCAAGACAGTTTACATAATTCGGCCCACTGAGGTAAGGCGTTTGATTGAACATGTCAGGATGGAAGGAAGAGTGAAACTAGGACAGGAAGGAATTGCCTAAATAATGAATAGTGATTAGGTGAGGGTTAGCGACAAGACTCGGTAGAGAGAGGCTGAAGAGGTGGAGAAACTGGTAACAAAGCTTAAAGGAAGAGTTAGCTGGGGACTGCGAAAAAATGAAGAATGGAAAAATAGAGAGGATGGAGACAGACGTTGTTAACTAACGTGAATGGCAATGAGAATGGCTGACTGGAAAGTATCTAAATGCTTGAATGTACATCACATTCGAAGTTGGGCTTGCTGAATCAATTACCAGTACTTCAATATTCTTTCAAAAAACATCCCATTAGTGCTAAAATAGTATTCCACAACTGAATGCCCGCAGCAAGGATGACTTACCCACTATTACTAGAGTAGAGATCTAAAGATGAGGACTCCCACCATAATGCAAGCAACTACTCGGTGCACACACACACACACACACACACACACACAAAAAAATGTTTGAAGCTTGCAAAGCGCTTATCAAATACAAATGTTCAAAAGCAAAGCGTACATTAGCCACGCGCTGACCGTCAAAAGCTTTGTGTGGCTTCTAACATGGTAATTTAGCCCCAATCCGAATATGATGAGTCACTAATACTCATTTGATGATAGTATATCAAACCCCTGTTTTGAAGCTCCAAACGGACAATAAAAGTCAATGTTGCGGTAGTCCAGTAAAGGCAAAAGCAAGTGCATAGATGACTGGTCGTTTTTAAATGGGGGATGAAGAGCAGACCTACACGAGGGACCAGAGAGAGAAAGGAAAGTGATTTATGACATTTCGGACCCAGGGATACAGTGGATGATCACCAACGCCAGCCTTCAAAACACTGTAGGAAACATCACAAAATAATTCCCCCCCCCCACAAATGGATCCAGAGTTTATCCCACAATCTTTCACTGACTTTTTTCTGTCTATGCTGGCTGAGTTCTTATTCAGATACAGTGAAAAAGTTACACCCTAGATGGGATATTACATCAAAATCGGAACTGAAGAATCTGACATGTTGGGGGAAATGGCAAACTGATTAGAAACCAACAGAGAGACAAAAAATGAGGAGGAAAGAAAAAGACATATGAGTGACTCATAAACTGTACATGATGGAGAGAGAGAAAGCGCGTTGTAGGAACTGTAGCAGGTATGGTAGTATGCCTCGGAATTTAGAGAGACAGGGAGAAGACGGCAATGACAAAAGTTGAATGGAAAGTGCACAAACACGATTCCTATTATTAGATACTCTTTGGCAGAACTTGGTGATGTTGACAGCACAAATGCCATAAAAATGTCCTGAAACATCATGGTAAGTAATCTTTCGTTGTTTGTTTTTGTGATCTGGCTGTTGGTCCGCAGAACCAGTCTTTACCACCATGTCTTCTGACTTCAGAGCAGAGAGGAGCCACCCTCACCCCTATTGGAGAGGTGAGCACCCTTGTCCGCACCTCCACTCTGGATGAAACGGTGGAATTTTCATCCAGCAGATTTTTTTTTCAGTCATTTGCACAAGATGATATATTTTCTGGGTAGGTTTTCCAGATCTCTCTTTCTGTCTTTTGATTTTTTTCTGTATTGTTCCACACTGAAAAGATAGACAAGGCAATGTTTTCTGATCTGAGGTGCTTTGGGTGGGGCATCAGGGGACAGGGATAGTTCAGTTCTTTAACGGCTGTCATGCCGTTTGGCAGCTGATAAACCCACTGCAGGAATCGGGTACTGTCTCCTGCAACAAGGTGATCTGTAAGTATCTGCACACATAAAAAGAACCCATATATGGGCAGGCATGTACAAACGCAGTCAGCACAGAAACAACTGGTTCCACAAGAGCGGAAGATTAAAAGTCTGCATTGGGAGATATGATCTAAAAAGCTGTTATAGAATGCAAAAGGGCAAGAAAGGGGTTCCTTGGCAGTAGCTGTTGTCTGTGCCGCCGCTATATGCCACTTGGCTATTTGTATGGCCTCAGAAAGCTTGAAACCTTGGATCGCAGCAGTTTGATGAAAGATCTTGGAAGCATCTCTTTGTGTTTCTCGGTGTACTTGAAATAGTTTTGAGGATGAGCGAGAACATCAAAAAAGGCTTTGATCAGCTTCTTATCCTGCAACAAGTGAAAAAGAGAATATGTTAGGCCTCAGTAGTGTGCTTAATGGACAGAAAAAATTGTTTATAGCACAAACAGAGCAGAACCAGGGAAAACCTGAGGTTTAAAAAGGAGCCGAGTTTCTGGCAACATAGAGGAGTGAGGATTAAAACCAAAAAGAATGGCATGCCAACTAGAGAGTCCTAAAGTTACCCTCTCTCTGGTGCTTTCGACTAATTCTGTTTTTTAAATTAAGGTTTACAATTCCTTATTGTGGAACTTCCAAGATGACATTAACCCATATGGCCATAGTGGCTTACAGTACAAAAGTGCATTTTGTTTTGTTTTGCCTTACTATGCACACACATCTACGAAAACAAATGCTGGAACACCGCCATACCTTTAAACTCACCCCAAATAAACCTATTGCCAAACTTTCTTTACCTCCCTCCTCGAACATAAATAGCCAACAAAATGAATAGCTTCTGCAGCGAGCACTAATACCCTAATGTTCATTCCCTGTAAATTACTGTGTAGCATACTTTTCACCACACCCCGCCAGAAGATTACACCAACAACATCACAACGCAAAACGTGCTGGTCTGTGCTCCCTCCACTCTACTTCACAAAACACCCCATCTACTCTTGAAATCACAAGTTTGTCCTTTTATCCCGTCCATCTCTAGCTAAACTCATTACTATCTTAACAGCAACAAGCCCTTTTGCTTACCAACCATCTCTTTTACAGATAATTTATCAAATACTTGGCCTAGTCATCCTGGGTTCTGTCGTGGCTCACCATACTCTTCATTCATTCAATGCTTATGTGACCCAGTTTCGATCTCACGTAGTCGTCCTCTTACTCAAAGAAACTACAGTCATTACACTGTTCATTACACACTACCGCTCTTTGTCTCTACTACATACTTTTCTCGAAAACCCTTTAACGTCGTTTTCAACAGCCACAGCTTCAACCCCCTCTAATATGGATTATGTACACTCCACTCCACTGACAGTGTGCCAAATGGTGTTTCCAGCTACATTACTTGCATTACCTTCACCTACCAGAATCAGCTCCTCTATTGTCATTCAGTTAGATCTCTCTGCATCTCTCAACACTGTGGGTGCCACCACAATGGTCGCGTCCGCTTCCTGCTTCTTCTCTGTACAATAGTGCCCTTTCAGCCCCCATCATCCAACAAACACTTCACAGCATCCCACAAGGATGCCTTTAGCATGGTCACCTCATTTTCACACTTTGCATCAATTTCATCAGGACTTAACCTTCACTGTTTAGGTGCCTCATGTGCAACTCTTCTCATCTATTAAATGCCGACCACCTGGGTTTTGGCATTTATAGGGTGTGATAAATAGCACTTTTTATAGGTTCACCTAGCAGCAGTTGGGGAATACTGTAGCTTTTGGTGTTTTTTGCACCAAAATCCATGTGTCTAGGTATTTATGGTTCCTTTTCACCCAGTCTATATAGGCAGGTTTGAATTGTCGATACTTACGTGGGGAATTTTCTGACCCTCTCGTAACTGTGACACCTGTGCAGAAAGGGGTTTCAACGTGTGCCTCAAATTTTGCACGGCAGTCGTAATCAAGGCCTAAATGTTTTGTTTGCTTGACATTCCTTATCTCACTATTAATCAGCCATGCTAACAAATCCTCATGAATGTAATCCAATCAGGAGCAGACATGCTTATGTACTGTTTTAAGTGCAACGTAGATTCTTCTTATAGAAACCACAAACAAACTACCGAATCAAGTGAGGATTGTTTTTCTCTCAGTCTGGCCCGGTAAGCTTAACAGGCTTCTTTGTTAAAACAGCTATTCTTTAGAGACAACTCAGAGCCCTCTGTGCAAATACTCTTTTAGGCAAACCTGTGCTTTATATTGCCATGCTACATGCTTGACCTGCTCTTGGAGGCACCAGAAAAGCCGATACTCTACATAGAAAGACTGTAAATGATGCACTTGTGTTTTTCAATTAAGGCTACCTAATTGGAATGTGTTGTTTAGACCAATCTGCTGCTGTAGCTTTTTTTTCAAAAATAAGATCCCACACCCATGCATGCAAACGGAAATTACAGTATTCTTTCTGCAATTTCACTGCGTGCATCCCAGGTACAGGGAATGGTGCCGTGAATTAGACCTAAGACTGAAAAGCAAATAGAAATAAAGAGTGAAGTTCACAATCCACTGACCTTCAAAATTTCCTGGTGGTTTTCCGAAGCATAGAGTCTCCCATCCCGCACAATGTCCTCCACAAGCTGCTCATAATCCTCTGTAATAGCAATCAAGCATCTGGGTCAGTCAGATGGAAGTACAGGGCAACCACTGTGGGAAGGGACTAAAAAGGTGTAGTATTATACCTGACATGTTTGCATACTATCATGAACCACACAGCAATTTGGAGCTTCTCCATTCAAGAAAGGGGTATTTATGATCCACACTGACAATTAATTTATGTGCAGAATCTAGTGAATGTGAAATTCACATTTCACACGTGGCATGACAAAAATTACCATACAAATGGATGGATGGATGGATCGATATATCTGGTAAGGACACGTACCCCCATCTACTTGGCAGAGTACTGCCCTTTCATCCGTCTCCAACTCCCACTTGAAATTGTCCCTCACGGTAGGGACTGAGTAAGGACACATATGCAGGACTCTCCCTCTTCTTCTTTCGTCCTGCCTGTTTGGAGTGCGGCCTGCAGTCCTGGGGAGCGCTGTCAGGAAAGGGACAAATGAGCACCATCTGGGGGCACCTAACCGGGGCACAACCTAGGAGAATTTCCTGGAGATCACTTTCAACATGCCACGCACTAAGGCCCCCAGGGAGACCCCTGTTACCTCCCCGTGGACCAAACCTCCGTGTGCCACTATGGAATCGAAAAGCACATCTCAGTGGGTGATGGTGGCGGCACCCTCCTCCCACCCATAATGCAGGATTACATGAACCACTTCCCCAAAGAAATACAGACAGAAATTAAATCCCTCAAAGACCACCTCAAATCTTGCATCTGAGAAGTCCAGAAAGAGGTGATTGAGGTTGGAGAGAGAGTGGGCAACCTTGAGCACACTGTGGACACGCAAGCAGAAGATCAAGTAATGCTTTGGAGGCGCATGGTGACATTGAAAGAACAGCATATTGAGCTCCAACACAAGCAGGAAGATTTAATCAACAGAAGCTGTTGAAATGATGTCCCAAAACAGGGGGGGCTAGGGGTGAGGAAGGGGCAGACATTATAGCCTACACTGCGGTTCTCCTGCTTGCGGTCGGGGGTGGGGGGACACCTCGTAGCCACTGCTGTTACTTGACAGGGCCCATCGGGTGGTGATGGCGCCAGGGCACCCCAATACTGCACCAGACATCCTAGTTCAAGTACATTATTTCACAAAAAAGAGGCCATCACCCAGACCGTGTGCCAGAACTTCAGCCTACAATACCAGGGTCACAAAATTCAAATATATCAAGACCTTTCCATCAACACATTAAAGAGACGCAAGGACTTCAAGGCGGTAACTCACAATCTACGAACATTAAGGGGGTCATTCTGACCCCGGCGGGCGGCGGGAGCCGCCCGCCTGGAGGGAACCGCCAGAATACCGCTGCGCGGTCAAAAGACCGCCGCAGGTATTCTGGGTTTCCCACTGGGCTGGCGGGCGACCGCCAAAAGGCCGCCCGCCAGCCCAGTGGGAAACACCCCTCCATGAGGATGCCGGCTCCGAATGGAGCCGGCGGAGTGGAGGATGTGCGACGGGTGCAGTAGCACCCGTCGCGAATTTCAGTGTCTGCTGAGCAGACACTGAAATTCAAAGTGGGGCCCTCTTACGGGGGCCCCTGCAGTGCCCATGCCATTGGCATGGGCACTGCAGGGGCCCCCAGGGGCCCCACGACACCCCTCACGCCATCCTGTTCCTGGCGGGCGGAACCGCCAGGAACAGGATGGCGGTGAGGGGGTTGGAATCCCCATGGCGGCGCAGCAAGCTGCGCCGCCATGGCGGATACCCATGGGCAGCGGAAAGTCGGCGGTACACCGCCGACTTTCCGCTTCTGGCCGCGGCTGTACCGCCGCGGTCAGAATGCCCGGCGGAGCACCGCCAGCCTGTTGGCGGTGCTACCGCCGACCCCGGCGGTCAGAATGACCCCCTAAATGTCAAATATCAGTGGGGTCATCCTTTTGTCCTAATCTTTGAATGGGAGGGTAAGAGGCGTGCACTCCGCTTGCTTGTTGAGGCGAAACGGTTGCAGAGCCTCCCTACATTAGAGGAAACCGGAACCGGAACCTCCTCCAGTGATCTTCCGAAACCCACCTGGACCAAAATGGGGAAGAGTTGCCCTGACAGGAGCTGGGTGGCGACGTCATCACAGGAAATGAAGAGAGACATCATATAGCCTATGACGAACATGAACAATCTACCTTTGCCTTCACAATCCGCCTCGGGCTCCGCTGGCGAGGACCGCCACTCTGATGCCTAGTGGTGGGCCACTCATGGGCCGGGCTATTCGTTGGTTGGTGCTCACCTACCTGCTGGCGCCGGACACAGGGGGTCCCCGGAGCTTCTGCCATACTCCTGAATGAATGAGACAACTCTGTGTAGTACTGCTGACCTGTCCCAGGTATCTCGCTTTACTGGTGGGTGAAACCTCCATGGAGAAGCTTGTGGCTATACACGGTTCTCTAACAAGGACGGATACACCAGCTGGGCCCTCTTGGCCTAGGATTGTTTTTTAATTTTATTTCCATTTGTTACTTTTCGGTCTGCATTAGGTCCCTGGGATGCGAAGGGAGACACATGGCCTCACTAGACATACCGGGCAGGAGCAGATGGGGGGCAGGGGCCCTCAAAAGGACGAACCTGAACCTCTGAAGTAGGCACAGCCAACACCCACCCACTTCCAGATGAGTCATTTCGGGCCATGAACCTATTATCTCTAAATATACAGGGTCTCAACTCTCCGAACAAGCGTAAACAGCTTTGGCGATATATTCTCCAACATAACCGTGATGTTGTATTTCTCCAAGAGACGCATATATGCGGGATCAACAGGCATTGGATGACCCACCCAAAATACCCTGTGCGGCATTGGGCATATATGGATACCAAGATGCTAGGGGTGGCCATATATTGGAAAGCACACCTTAGTCCACACATCACAAAAGTTATCAGGGACACGGAAGGACGGTATCTGACCATACAACTACAGAAAGGTGGAGAACGCCTCACCCTGCTTAACATATATGTGCCTAACACAGCTCAGGATGCCTATCTACGTCACATACTGAAGTCTCAACTGGAGGGACTTGGGGGGACATTATAGTGGTGGGTAACTTGAATATGGTGTGGGACCCTGACCTAGACCAACTCACTAATAAACAGCAGTTGACAGGAGCCATGTCAGCGCAGCTCAAATGGGACATTCTAGATCTAGGTCTTACAAACGCCTGTCGCTATCACCACCCAGACACTCTGGACTACACCTTTTACTCCCACGTCCACGCTACATACTCCTGCATAGCCTACCTCTTCCTCTCACATAAGCTCTACACCATTGCCATCTCAGATATATCAATTTCTGATCATGCACATATAGAAGTGGCAAGGCCTCCACCCAGCAGAGCCCATGGAGAACCCCCTAGGTGGCAGCTTCCGGCGAGGTTGCTGAGGGACACGCTAGACGAAGCTGAGATCCGAAAGGGCATTACTGACTACTTCACTCACAACACAGACCAAATGGTCTCTCTGCACACTTTATGGGATGGCTTAAAGGCTGCTATTCAGGGAGTGATCACCACAATAGCCATTGCATGCGGCAGAGAGGTGCGTGTAGTAGAGCAAAATCTAACTTCTGATCTAAAAGTGCTGGAACAACAAGACAAAGTCCGCCCTATACGCCGGAACAAAAGGAAGCTGGCCATTCTGAGCGGCCAACTACGAGCGCATAGAATAAACGGGGCTGAGAGATCTCTTTTGGCGCTCAATGTTATTACAAAAGGGGTAATAAGGTGGGTACACTACTGGCGCACAGGTTACAACAACATATAGCTAAGCTCTAGGCAGAAGAGATTCGCCACGTGCTGCAAGCATGTCCTATAGGAAAGGCGCCGAATGGCCTGCCGGTGAACTTCTACCTGCTCTTTCTTCCTGACATAGAGGCCCATCTGCTTAAACCATACAATTCTTTTCAGAGGTCACGGGGCTCACCCCTACAATGGCAGGCGTGGAGATGACGCTCATCCCCAAGCCATACAAGGACCCTACTCAATGTGCCTCTTATCGCCCCATTGCACTGCTCAACACTGAAGTTAAAATCTACGTGAAGATACTAGCAACTAGACTTGAAAGATATATGCCTAGCCTCATAGACCCTGACCAGGTGGGCTTCATTCAATGTCAGCAGGGAGTGGACACATCCGCAGGGTAGCACATCTGATGGAGAAAGCCAATCGGCACGCAATTCCTGCATGCCTTCTCTTGCTGGATCGGAGAAGGCATTTGATAGGGTTGACTGGAGGTTTCTCCGCTCTGTTCTAGTGAGGGTGGGGTTGGTCCCAGGTATGATCTCCAGAATTATGGCATCATACGTGTCCCCAACGGCTACTATTTGGGTGAACGGAATACTCACAGATCCCATTAATATTGGGAGTGGCACCAGGCAGGGGTGTCCCGTTTCGTCACTCTTATTTGCCCTAGTGGTGGTGCCTATGGCCACTGCGGTACCTGGCAGCAAACGGATTGAGGGAATACCATTTGGAGGTCTGCAGCATAAAATCAACTTGTTCGCAGATGACCTTCTCTTAACATTAACCCAACCGGACGCATTGATACCGGTGGCGGTAGCCTGCCTAGCAGAATTCGCGGATATTTCCGGGTTCAAAGTGAATCTTTCCAAGTAGCAGATCCTGAACATCACCATCCCAAATTTAGACATCCGGGTGCTACAGGAGCTGGCACCTTTTCGCTGGGCCCCTGGTAAGATAAAATATCTGGGGATCTATCCTACACCCACGTTGGAAACGTGGACAAGTGCGAACTGGCCGTTACTCAGATCAGCGCTCCTTGAGGACCTCAGACTATGGAAGCCGCTCCACATATTGTGGTTGGGACGCATAAACGTAGTGAAAATGAATGTGCTCCCATGGGTGCTGTACCTGTTTCAATCTCTCCCTACGTCGATCCCCCGAGATTACATACTAAGGCTACAGAGCAACCTGGTGCCTTTATTTGGGGCAAGAGGGCTCCCTGCCTCTCCAACTCTCTCTTAATGCAGCCCTGGATAGGGCAGCCTGGGTTGCCCTAATCTTTTAGACTATTATGCAGCAGCCCACCTGCGATATGTGCAAGGGCGAACGAGAGCCATTGGTTGGATATGGATAGGACGGTAGCATGCCGCCCCTTGTGGGACTTGATGCGGCTCTTCAGACACGCTCGTCCCCGTAGTGTGTATTTAGCAACCTGACTCGGACGGCCCCGAGTGTGTGGGACCGGTTGGCGGAATCAAGGTGCCTGACCTCTTTCCCATTGCCAAACACACCCCTGGCACACAATCCTGCGTTCCTCCCACCTCTTGTTCTTCGTACCTTTGGGGCCTGGACGGACACGGAATGTAGAACTCTATCTGACCGTTTTTCTGGGTGATACCATAAAAACATTCGAGCAATGCCAAAGGACTATTGACTACCAAATTCAAAATGATACTCGCCGGCACACCTTTATACAGTTTGCTGAGGACCCTTGTGAGCTGGGAAGAAAAACTAAATACACCCACAATCATAAAAAGCTTTTCTCAGCTCGGTAGGTCAAAAGCTTTCTAGCAGACAAAAACACTACTACAGCTAGAATTTTCCTATGAATACAAATATCTAATGATTTAATTAAATACCGAAATTGATGCCTTGTGATAAAACCATTTTGATCTTTATAGCTCAATGAGACTGCTACTTTATTCATTCTGTATTGTTCAGTAATTTAGATATACTCTTATAACCAATGTTAAGTAAGGTAAGCATTTGGTATTATTTAAGATCCTTTGGATTCTTATCAATTTTAACAAACTCATAATGCTACCAGGATGTTTCATTATAAGCTTCCAATTTTTAAAATAACAGCCACAACCTTGACTATTCAACAAATAGGCAAAAGAGGAAACCCATTATACAATCTTATAGCTCTCTTCTGCACTTGGAAGTGAATGATGCCAATCTTTTGCTTCAGCCCTCACAGTTAAGGGTGAAGAGATGATATTACAGGATGCATCCAAAAAAATGCAAATTCATACTGTCATCAATTGGGTAAGGTACTATGTGTAAGCAAGGATTATCCACTGCACAGTTCCTTAATAAAGGAGATCAAACAAGCACACTCTCAAAATACATCATGTATTAGGACGAAGGTAGATGGACTGGCTCAGAAATTTGATTTGTTTCTAAGTAAGTGGAGGAACTAGAGCAGCGGGTCTCTGACTTCAACGATAGTCAAAATCAGCAGAAAAATTCTATTCAGTAGTATGAAAAAGAAGCATGAAAAAGACAAAAAATGTGTTACTTACCTGTAACTTTAGTTCTCCAGTATTGTAATCTTCCATAGATTCACATGCTTGAATCATTCCCCATCGTTGAGATGGGAGCCCCTGGTACATTTAACCTAGCAGTGTTACCATAGATTTAAACCTAAGGGCCATTAGGCCTCTTAATTTAACACTATATCAGAGTCATTTTAAGAAAAAGGACCAAACTTCAGAATCCACCAATCAGGAGACACCACCCGTTAGAACCCTCCTAAGAGAAGCTCCAGTACCTCAGATTTTCAAAACACAAGTGTGTATAACATGACAAAGAAAAAAGAGAGGTGAGGTGAGCTTCTCTGGGGAGGCGGGCGGGTCGCATGTGAATCTAGGAAAGATTCCAATACTGGAGAACTAAAGTTACAGGTAAGTAACTAAGGGGGTTATTCTAACTTTGGAGGAGTGTTAATCCGTCCCAAAAGTGACGGAAAAGTGACGAATATACCACCAGCCGTATTACGAGTTCCATAGGATATAATGGACTCGTAATACGGCTGGTGGTAAATCCGTCACTTTTCCGTCACTTTTGGGACGGATTAACACCTCCTCCAAAGTTAGAATAACCCCCTAATTTTCTTACTCCAGTATTGGAACTTTCATAGATTCACATGCTTGAATCAGAGTAGCAAGCAGTGCATATGCACATTGTAACACTCCTGCAGTCTGTTCAGTACATACATTGAAAGCAAGTTAACACACACCAATATATCGAAATTAAAATATATTTTTTTAAACATTAGAGGCACATCACAATAAATATATAGCATGAATCTGAGACGACTAGTCATAGACAATGTGCATACCTGACATTAGGATGGTGGGATGAAAGAAGTAGCTCACCTTCACTGGAAAAGGTTCCTGAGGATTGCTTGTCCCACCGCTATCTCTCCTTGAGATAATGCTTCTAAGCAGTAATGTCTGGTAAACGTATTGCAGCTCTTCCAAGTTGCTGCACTACAAATGTCTTGCATGTACACCAGCAAACAACGCTGCTGAAGAAGAAACTGCCTGCGTTGAATGCGCATGGACAGAAGATTGTAGTGGCTTGCCCCCTGCTCCATGGCAAAATTGAATTGCTGAGGAGATCCATCTAACTATGCTCTGTTTAGAGAGTGGTTGACCCTGTCTGGGTGCACTGTAAGCCACAAATAGTTGGTTGGACCTAAGAAATGGTTTAGTCCTGTCTAAATATAATTTAATACACCTTTTAATGTCTAAAGAGTGTAATGTTCTCTCCGCTGGAGTCTTCGGATTTGGAAAAAATGTTTTGAAAACTAAGGCTCATATAGATGAAAATCTGTAAAAACGGATCCTGTATGGAAAGTGCATGTACCTCACTGACTCGTCTGGATGATGTGAGGGCAACAAGTAAGGCGACTTTCCAGGAGAGAAATTTCATAGAAGCTCGATGAATTGGCTTAAAAGGCTGCTTCATAAATTGCGCAAGAACAATATTCAAATTCCAAGAGGGAGGAGGAGGTCTGATGGTGAAAACACTCTGAAAAGCCCTTTCAGAAATTGTTTAAACAACCTAGAGGCCCATAACGAAGGTGAAGAGTCTGAGCGTCTATAAGTCTATAAGTCGCATTCGCCGCCACGTGAACCTTTATAGAGGAATGCACAAAGCCTGAGTGCGCTAAATGTAACAAGGTAACACCTGCTCCGGAGATGAGGAAAGAGGATCAATTTGCTGTTGATGACACCACAAAATAGCCTTTTCCACTAACATGAGTAAGCCTTATTGGTTCTGACTGCTCTGGCTTTGGATAGAATGCCCCTGCACACTTGTGGAATGTTTAAATGTGCATATTCCCTGTGCTCAGGAGCCCTGCTGATAATCGCATTGCTTGAGGATCTGGATGCAAGATATGCCCGTTGCTCATTGTCAGCAGGTATGGAGATATTCTCAGTGGGATGTGAGTCTTCACTGACAGAAGAAGAAGCTCCCTGAACCAATGTTCGCGAGGCCAGTATGGGGCTATTAATATCAGCGTGCACGGTTCTCTCTTCATCTTTGTTAGTACTCTCAGGATCAAGGGGATTGGTGGAAAAGTGTATGCAAAGATTCCTGACCAAGTTATGGAAAATGCATTCCCCTATGATCCCTGTTGGTGATGCCAACTCGCTGGCGAATAGGTTGAGATTGGGTGTTCTCCACTGAGAAAAAATGTGGTTGACCGTGGATTGGTCCAGATCCCATTCGTGACACATTGATTTTTGCCTGCTGAGCGACTTTGCTACCGTGTTCTGAATGCCTATAAGGTGCACTGCTGGGAGCAGGTTGCCATGCTGCGACGCCCTGTTCCAGATCTTCTGAGCTTCCCTGGAGAGAGGAAGAGATCTTGTGCCTCCCTGTTTGTTGAGGTAATGCATTGTAGTGGTGTTGCCCATTCTTATTACAACTTCTGAACCTACAGTCTTTGGGAGGAAAGCCTGTAAAGCTAGATGAACTGCTTTGAGCTACGGCAGATTGATGTGCATTATCTGCAACTCTAGTGGCCACTTGCCACTTATCCGTAGGTCTTGTAAAACCGCTCCCCAACCTTCCAGGGAGGCATCTGTGGTGATTGTCCACGGTGCGGGGTGATGAAGAAATGACAGACCGATAGATGGTGTTTTTGAGACCACCACACCAGAACCTTGATGATTGCCGGAATAATGTTTATCTGATCTTCGAAGCTTCCTAAAACCTGGAGCCACTGTAGATTGTGCTGCTCTTGCAGGGGGCGCATTTTGAGTCTGCAGAGAGTAACTAGAGGTATGTAGGTGGACATCATGCCCAATAAGGACTTGAAGAGGCGTACTGAAATGTAGTCTTTTCTTTGTATCGATCTTGCTAGAGATATTAGTTTCTGCTGTCTTTCCGCAGTGGGACATGCAATGGTGGATTGAGTGTCCAGTTTTGCCTCTAGAAAAGTGATCCTGTGTGATGGTTGGGATTTGGATTTCTCCCAGTTGAGAGTCAGGCCTAAGCTGCTGAGCAGGGAAACGCACTTTCTTGTTGACCTGAGTGCTCCTATATAGGTGTTTGCCAATCGTCTAGGTATGGGTTTCTTCTCCTGAGAAAGGCTGCAATAGGAGGTAGGCACTTCGTGAATATTCTGGGAGCTGACTTTAGGCCAAATGGAAGGACTCGAAATTGAAAATGGCTCCTTGCTACCATGAATCTCAGGTGTTGTCTGTGGGCTGGGTGAATGGGGATGTGGAAATAGGCATCCTTTAGGTCTAGTGTAGACATAAAATCTCCCTGGTTCAACCGCAGAAGGACATCCTGTAGGCTTATCCTGCGGAAGGATTGTTTTCTCAAGTAGGTGTTTAATTCTCTGAGATCGAGGATCGGCCTCCAGTCCTTCCACTTTATGCAAATCAGAAAGAATCTGGAGTAAAAACCTTTTCCTCGCTGTGATGGAGGTACTCTTTCTATTGCGCCTTTGAGGAGCATTTTGTTAATCTCTCTCTTGAGTTGTTCTGGATACTTCGGTGAAGTTCTGCGAGGAGGATTGGGAGGAGCCATTTGGACAAACTCTAGTGTGTGTTCATGCTTTACCAGCTGTAAGACCCACTTGTCCGATGTTATGGCTTGCCATTGTTGGAAAAACAGAGATATTGTTCTGCCTAGAACTGGGGGAGGATGGTTGGCGGCAGCCAGAACCTTGGATACATCATGCTTTCTGAGCTGAGTCTTTAGCAGGACAAGCTGAGTGTCCCCTGGAGCCAGACATGTTGTAGGCTGCTTGTGGTGGCTGCCTTTGGGTGTAATATTGACGAAATTGCTGAGAATAGGAAGGATACGACGGGTATCTGTATTGCTGGTAGCCTCCCCTATATGAAAGCATCCCACGCCCATATCGTGGTTCAGTTCCCAAAGATTTTGCTGTATCTGTGTCGGACTTATTCAACTGCAGTGTCTCGTCAATATGTTTACTAAACAATGCCTGGCCATCAAAAGGAAGATCTAGGATCTTATTCTGGACTTCCGGACACAACGATGTGGCCTTTAACCAACCTTGCCTCTGAAGGACAGCTGAACCTGCGAGCTGACGAAACGCAGTAGTGGCTATATCCATCGTACAATATATTATTTCCGCTGATGTACGCTCTCCCTCATGCAATGTCTTTTTTGCTTCCGATTTAACATCCTCCGCAACTGCTCAATATGCGGGGCAATGTCTTCCCATAATTGCCTATCATATCTGGCTAACACTGCCAGGGAGTTAGCCGCTCTTATAATTTGGCTAGACATTGATGAAAACCTCTTCCCGATGTTATCCAACCATCTACCCTCTTTGTCTGGAGGTGCGGAAATTGGAGCACAGGGATTATTGGATCTTCTTTGTGGCGATTGAGCGACCATTGAATCTGGATGGGGGTGACCAGTCAAACATGCTGGGGCATCCTCTGGTGCCTTGTACTTCTTGTCCAAGTGAGGAAGCACTGCTGTGACTGTAGTAGGGTTGTGCATTATCTTCAAACCCTCTTCCCATATGAAACTGACTAGCAGTATGGAGCATACTGATTTCTGGAAAGGTTCTTTAAAATCATATAGAAAGCAATACGTTTGCTTGGATGGCATTGGAAGTGCAAAACGCTTAGCTGCTCTTTCCAAAAGATTATGCAATCCTCCGATGTCATCTGGAGGCAACTCTCCTTTTGGCTGAGAAGGAGAAGGAGGAGCTAGAATAACATATTCATCCCACTCTGAATGGGTGTTGAGGAGTTCTCCTTCTTCTTGATCTCCCTCCGAAATGTCAGTGCCATGTGGTATGGTCATATCCGGTGTGGCCACATTCGCTAGTGGTAAAGAGGTTGGCCTCTGACGTGGGGTGGTAACACTTGAAACTGGTGATGAAGGAGGCTGCAGTTGCCCCTGTTCCTGAGGAGCAAAACGCCTACTATAGTCTGCAAGCATCGCTCTCAGATCAGATAGTAAAGAGCTTGGCATGTATACATCCTCCTGATATGCCTGGTCCCCTGCATAGTACTGCCGGTTATAGGTTTCGCCATACTCCTCATCATCATCTTGATATTTAACATTCAACTGTGAGGGGCTGTGCGGTGTTCCAAACTGTCCCTCATCATCCGAGTCTTCATCACCCTCCAACAGATGTACTTGCATCAGAGGGATTGCGTTACTAGGTGAAGTAAGCTGTGGAGTAAGTTTTTCCTGACTTCTGCGTAGTTTTGCCCTCATTGACGGTGTCGTCAACGAGCACGTCGACGGAGTGATAACAAACAGCCTTCGTCGATGGTGGAGTTGTTGACGATGTCCGCATGGAGATTTTAATCGGCCACAGCTTCAAAGTGGAAGCTACCGTCAACGGGGTCGTCGACACTGGCGATTGCAATGAGGACATCATTGTTACTGCCATTGACGATGACGACGTGTAGGTCCTCATCGATGATGACGTCATCAAAGTTGTCCTCGTCGACGGTGGAAGGCTCGTCATCGGCGATGTCGTCATCAGCACGGCGTTGGTGATGTTAATGTGGAAACCGTCGTCGGCGGTGAAAAGGCACTCACTGATGTTATCGACGATGAGGCTGTCGTCGATGGTATAGTCTTTTGGCAGAGGTCTGTCCACCACAGGAGCAGAGGAGGGCCTTTTGAAAGGTTCAGCAGACTCAGATCGAGGCATAGAAGATGATTTTTTACGCCTTTTAGAGCTGCTGGTATGCCCTCTTTCCCCTTTTGTGGAGAGTTTATGATGTGAAGTGGAAGGGCTGCGGCCTTTATAAGACCCTGAGGCGGTCTTTTTGTGGGCCTTTCTTGGCTGCTCTGATGAAGATCTTGAATGAGATCTAGGTCTCTTAGATGACTTTCTGGATGATTTTGAGGAGTCATCGCTGTCTGAATCAGAGACTGAGTTATCTCTAGATTAAAGTTTATGCAGCTATATTCATAATCTGCCCTCTCTATCGTTAGTATCTTAGAAGAGAAGGTACAACATACCTTGCAGTGCTTAGCCGAGTGGTCTGGGTAAAGGCAGTATATGCAGTCCTGATGAGGGTCTTCACGTGTAATCTCTTTTTCCCACAGGTTTTGCAGGACCTGAGCAAACTTTTCTTTTCCTTGTCAGACATGCTGTAGGCCTTACCCACAATCAGTCAGAACAAGTTTGGAAGAATATCAGCTTAAAGCTATTCCGAAAGATATGATAAAGAGAGCAGAGCTCTGAGGAGACTCCCTAGCACGACGTGCAGTAGAAAATCTGAGGTACTTGAGCTTCTCTCAGGTGGGTTCTAAAGGGTAGTGTAACCTGATTGGTGGCTTCTGAAGTTTGGTCTGTTTTCTTAAAATTACTCTGATAGAGTGTTAAATTAAGAGGCTTAAGATTCCTTAGGTTTAAATCTATGGTAACACTGCTTGGTTAAATGTACCGGGGGCTCCCATCTCGATGACGGGGAAGAATTCAAGCATGTGAATCAATGAAAGTTCCAATACTGGAGTAAATAAAAATACTCAAAGCAAAGCATGAGGACTTTGAGTGTCGACGATGGAGGTCAAATCTGTGCATTTCCGGTCTACCGGAACATAAAGAAAATACCCCCAGTGTCATCACAGTGATTAATAATATACTGAGTATATTTTGACTGATTTTGATGGAGATTTAACAGAAATGCGTGCACATAGCATTCATGTGAATCAGAATATGCAATCCAGGTTTACTCGTTTCAAACAACATTTTTAAGACTACAGAGGAGTTTTATTTTAGAGTGTTTTCCGATATAATATATGATTCAGCCCAGAGGCGAAAAGGTTTCAAGCAGTTACTCAATGTCATGCTCTAGGCATTAGTCTCCTTGTTTCAGCAGTTAATGCGTAAGTTGTTTTTTATGACAAATTTCAGTTATTTATCAACCTTATGTATGCACATCCGATCTTGCAGGAATTAAGCCTGAAATATGATGTGTAAGTGTGTTTTCAGTGTTTCTGATTTTATTGGGTGTCAGGTAACCACCGGGACAATGGTCTCTGTATAGTTATGATGTAAGGGTACATAAAAGCCACACAACTTAAATGCTGCCCCTTGAACATCTACTCCTGTTGCAGAGAGGTCAATTATTAATGGTATAAGAGCTGTATCCTGTCAGATCCTCAAGGAGTTGTTTAATCCTTTTACATTGACCTGTGAAAGGTGAATGGCACTTTTTTTTTCATGAAATAGAGCGGATGACACTATGCTCATTATACGAGATAAGGCATGAAAAACTTCCATTATCTTGCATCTTGCCCTAAAGTCCACTAACTGCAGTCCAGAGATCCAGATACTGACTCTGACTTAATGATTCAAGATTAAGAATAATGTTTACTTGTTGTTGCAATGGTAGGAGAATTATTGCAAGGCCGACCATTGCGATTTTACTGCTGCATGGCAAAATGCCCAAGCACTCCGAGGCACATACTGTCAGGCACAAACTAAATAAGAGATTTATTTTTTAACATATACATTTCATCCTTAACTATGTCCATTACCAACATATGTACATGCAGGCTTCATAGGGCTCGACTAGTAAACATATTTCTGCTGTCATACCCATGTCAATGGGTATATATTTGAGGTACAAATGAAACACAAATGAATAAACAAAGAGTTTGCTTTAGGAATTAAAGCACCCTTGAAGTAAGGAAGGAAAGAAATAAAGAACAGAGACGAAGAAAGAATAAAGAGAAAAGTGAGAGAAAGAAGGAAGAAAAGAAGAATGTGAGGAAGGAAAAAGTGAAGAAAGGAAACAAGAACAAAAGGAACAATGTAGAGGAAGGAAGAGGGCTGGGATAAAAGAAAGGATAGAGGAGCGAAAGAGGGAAAGGAGGAAAGCAGGGAAAGAGAAGGAAGGGAAAGAAAAAGAAAAGGCAAGAATGAAAGAAAGAAAAGGAAACAGGCAAGAGCAAGGAAGAAAAGAGGTAGAAAGAAAAGAAGCAAGTGGAAAAAGGAAAGAAGGAAGAAAGGAGAGAAAGAACAAAGGTGAACAAAGAAAAGATGGAAAAGAAAGAACATGAGAGGAAATCGAGTATTGGAATCTTTCGTAGATTCACATGCGACCCACCCACCTCCCCAGAGAAGCTCACTTTCACCTTTGTCTCGCTCTCTCTCTCTTTATCCTATCTTTGACGCACTTGTGCTTGGAAAATCTGGAGCTTCTCTCAGGAGGATTCTAGAGGGTGGTGTCACCTGATTGGTGGATATTCAAGTTTGGTCCTTTTCCTAAAATGACTCTGATAGACTGTTAAAGTGAAGAGGCCTAGGGCCTTTTTTTGTTTATATATTTTAACACTACTTGTGTAATTTATACTGGGGCTCCCATCTCGACGACGGGGAATGATTCAAGCATGTGAATCTATGAAAGTTCCAATACTGGAGTAAGAAGGGAGAGTCAGTAAGAAAATGAAAGAAAAAAGAAAGATGAAGAGAAAGATGAAAAAGAGAAAGTTGAAAAGAACAAAAGGAAGATAAGGAGAAAGAAAAATTAAGAGAAAAATGAGGAGAAAGAAACAAGAAAGACAAAGGAGAGAAAGAAAAGGGAAAGAAAAGAAAGATGCTAAGAAAAAAGGACAGAAATAAAGACAGACGAAGAGAAAGAAAAAATAAGCGTAGTGCAACTCTGAAAAACATGTGTTTTGGATGTAGGGTAACAATCTCCAAATATTTCACACTGAGTTTAATGAAATAAAAGTTCATGATGGCAATATTTTTCAGAGTTAAAGTTTTCAAGCAGTGTGATCAGATGTGAGACATTTATTTATTTATGGTCGGGCTTCTTTCGGAGGTAGCAGAATTGTTTATTTAAGTAGATGGTGGGGTGCATGCTTGTCTTGTCACCTTTCCCTGAATCACATCATAAATGCATAAACGTTAAAAACCCATCATCTGCAGGGACACAGCTGCTTACTCCCAGACTCAAGGGAGAGGCAACAAGCTACTCCAAGACAGGCGACGAGTTGTTGGAGATTCCTAACCTAGATTTTAAAGTAAGATTAAAGGTGAATTTGTAGAAACAAATATCCCGAGGTATTCTCACATAATCCTGCCAAATGAAATTCCCCATGAGACCCTTGTGAGGGCTTCATTGCCATGTGTATATATGTTGGGATATGAGTCTGGATCACACACTGGATATTATATTGATACTCTTTGCAAATATTTCCTAAAACCAGCTGCACAACGTGTCGAGTTAATATCTCTCTGGTTCCTAAGCCTCTTGGCAATGAATATTACAAGAACACATATTCACCGCTCACTGCCGACAGCCTACTCAGCTCCAAGACTTCCCATGGTGAAGAAGAGGATGGTGTTGAGGATGGCACCGTATGACCCCAATGAGAACACTGGCACCAAGCCACACTGTCAGATATGGGAAAGGGATTGAGAAAAGAGCAACTCAACAAATGTGTAAGGTGTGTGGATAAAAATACTGCAATATAAAAATATTGTGGCAAAAATATTACAGGACAAAGTAACGACTTTCAGTACTTAAAAGTAAAAATATTGGCAACAAAAATATTGTGCCTAAAAAAACAGCAAGCACAAAATACCATACACCTTACATTGGCACGAACCCCTGTCATCTGGAGGTAGTCCACAGCAACCAGTCATCCATGAGAAGACTTGTGTCCCCAACTTCTCAAGGTATGCTGCGACCACTTCTGTCACCTTTGTGAACACTCAAGGGACACCAGTGAGGGCAAAAGGGAGCACAACAAACTGAAAATGCCCTTAGCCCTACTTGAACTGCAGGTGGCACCTGTGGGCCTGCAGGACTGGGATATGGAAATAGGCACCCTGTAGGTCCAATGCCACCATCCAGTCTCCCTGGTCCAGGGCAGATAGATTCTGGGCCAGCATGAGCATCTTGAATTTATCCTTCCGCAGGAAGAGGTTGAGAGGTGAAGATCAACACTAAGGTGAAGACATATGCCCTTTTTCAGCACTAGGAAATAACAATAATTACACTCAATTCTGTTCTCTGAGCCTGGGATACTCTTTATGGTTCCTTTCTATAAAAGAGACTTCATGCAGCAAAATGGATGAACTGTCTCTGTAAGCTGCTTTGACATAGGTGGAAGAGGCAGTGGATGGAAAGGAATGCCAGGGCGCACCCCACTACATTACATGCAGGATCTGTCTGTTGGATGTTATTGTACACTACCTGTGGAGAAAAACGTGGATCCAGTTTCCCATAGGGTGATCGTACGCTGCTAAGGGCATACCAAAGCAGCTTGGAGGCTGATGCCAGAGGAGCAGGAGACTGAGAGGTCTGTTGTCCCTGTAGCATTGGATGTTGTCTGCAGGATCACCTATCCCTAGCCCAAGCCCTAGCTGTTGGGGTGGTGGGCCTTGACACTGCCTGTAGGCAAAACCCTAGCAATGCCTTGAAAGCAGAAGTGTTGTGAATATTGCTTCATGGGCGCGGATAGACCAAGGGATTGAATAGTGGCTTTAAAATGCTCCGTGGCGGAGTTGGCCTTCTGGCCAAAACGTCTAGACTCACTGAATGGTATTTCCATGACTTAAACTTGAACATTGCCCTAGAAGCTTGTAGATCTCATCCATGCATGGAACTGGAGCACAATGCTAGTTTTAAATGTTCTTCCTGAGCAGTTGGTCATGTACATGCTTGACATATGACATGTTTGGCCACATCCTAGCCATCTTGAATGATATGCAATAAGATGGCGCAGAGGTCCTCTCAGACTGTTGGCAAGATTTCTGAGACCATGCCAGTGCTTAATTTATAAATAAAAATGTGCCAGTGCCCAAAGCTCTCCTTTGAAACTTGCAGCTGCTGCAATTAAATGTGCGAGCACAGAATACTGAGGCAGTGTAATCCTAAAGCCATCTCGGGCCTCTTTAATCCATTTACAGCCACTCCCTGCCAGTTTATCTCACTCTTGCAGCTTTCTAATTTCTCCCTTTGTGACACTTTTTTGTATTTCTCTTCCTCTGTCTTTCCAATGTGTGTCTTTTGCTCGCAATACATGCCTGATGCCAAAAAATAGGTGCCTGCCCTAAAAAAAAAGTGCAGGTGCCTTCCACTGGCTCCAAGTAAGCACTGGACCATGCCTAATAATGCATGAGAATATCTACCCAGCAGGCCGCTGGCATTGACTGATCTGAGGATGAAGATAGCAGAAAAAAAAATTCTCTTTCCAAATGCCTCCATTCTTTTTGACTCTCTGTCTGGTGTGTTGAGGGAAAAGAATTAGGACTTGTCCTGCTGTTGGAGGCCCGAGCTACAACGCTCTCAGGAGTTGGATGCTGTGTTACAAAGACAGAGTCACCTGGGGTCCAGTTTGTGACAACGTGCTGTCTATCTGTTTCTGGGTGGCCAGGAGAATGGCTTGGCCAAAGTGTCTATGAAAGTGTCAGTCGGGGCCTCACTGAATAGCAATAGTATTTCAGTAGACATTTGCCTGGATTGTAGCATGTCTCTGAATACATTTTCTTTATCTTCGCAAAAGGCAACTGTAGATCTAAGACTGCGGCTGCCCATCTAATTAACATGGCACATTGAGGGTGGGCAGGGGGGCTTGAAGGGGGTACAGTACTAGTCCCTTTTCAGTGGAAGTGTCCACCCCACTGACCTCTTGCAGGTCCAAATAAAATTTGTCATAATCATATGGTGAGGTAAATTTAGCTGGATCCGAAGTCTGATCCGAATACGTGTGAGAGCACTGGGAGGGGGTTCCTAGGCAAGGGCATTTTTCTACCAGAATCAGTGTGTATGGGGACCAATTGCAAAGGTACTGAGCCTGAGCACAGCTTTGGTGAAGGGTGACACGGATTTGACTGAGAATCGAATAGTACTATGGAAATTGACATCCTCCTGCATTGGCATGTTGTTGCAATCGTAGATGTGTCGAGGACTGGCATGAATTGTGGCTCAGTCAAGAAAGTAGCTCCACAGCTGGTCATAGGTTGTCATATTAACTAGACAATTTCACTTCCAGTATTTTTGAGTAATCCTTCTTCTCCAGTAGAAAAGATTATTCATTTCTTATATTTTAGAAGCAGTATTTCCAAACTAAGAATATCTGTAAAACAAACCACTTGTTCATTAATTCTGGACTCTTAGCCTGGCTTTTTCAAAACAAACTATAGCTAGGTGAATAGTTTCATGTATTGCTCCGTTTTTACAAACTGGCTAACAGGAAACGCCATGGAAACCTAAAATCCATTCTACACATAGCAAAGCAACATCAGTTGCCTGAATAAGAAGTGTTCTGATAGAAATTTTAAAGTCAGCAACATTGAAATCAGGTCATACATTTTCCAAGCATTACTGCTTGGATGAGAATTGAAGAACTGACATTTTATTAGGACTGGTAAATTAAAAAACTATTTTTGGCTACAAAGATTCTGTTTTACTATCTCTTTGTGAGTTACTGTGTTTTTATTAGACGTATAATTTTGTCTAGACATCCTCAGTTTAGGGATATGCTTGCTACGCTATTCTACGTTTATGACTCTCAATGAGGATCCTACGATGCAGAACAAAATATTATTATGCTTGTAATTTTAGTTCTGATGGAAATCCTCACTGAAGTCAGAAACAACAATCCTTCCTCCTGTGCTGTCAATACAAGTATTATTTTTATTTTCATATTTAACATGTTGCCATTCAAAAGCACTTAGGCTGTGCGGCAGACTGCCAGTACAGTGCATGCTAGGAAAGGGAAGCTGTTGACGTCTTAAAATAAGAGATTATGGCTGTAGGAGGCTGGCCTGGCTTATTGTGGGTACCTTGTGGTACTTACACCCTGTGCCAGGTCCAGTTATCCTTTATTAGTAGAATAGAGGTGTTTCTAGCAGCTTAGGCTGATAGAAGGTAGCTATGGCAAAGCAGCTTAGGCTGAACTAGGAGACATGCAAAGCTCCTACTATACCACATATCATATAGCACAATATCATAAGAAAACACAATACTCAGAGTTACTAAAAATAAAGGTACTTTATTTTTATGACAATATGCCACAAGTATCTCAGTGAGTACCCTCGGGTAGAAGGTAAGTAATATACACAAGATATATGTACACAAACCCAAAACAGGTAAGTAACAGTAGGAAAAGTAATGCAAAACAATGTAGAATCACAATAGGATGCAATAGGTAGGTCTAGGGGCAACACAAACCATATACTCCAAAAGTGGAATGCGAATCACGAATGGACCCCAGACCTATGGGAGGTTGTAGAGGGTCGCTGGGACTGTAAGAAAACAGTCAGGGTGTCCAAGATACCCCACCCCAAGACCCTGAAAAGTAGGAGTAAAGTACACCTACTACCCCAATAGGACACAATATTCGTGATAGGGGGATTCTGCAAGAACCACAAACACCAGCAAAGCACTGAAGACGGATTCCTGGACCTGAGGACCTGGAAGGCAAGGGGACCAAGTCCAACAGTCACGATAGTGTCCAGGGGGGGCAGGAGCCCAGGAAACCCCGGATGAAGGTGCAAGAAGGCTGCCTCCGGATGGAAGAAACCTAGGATTCTGCAACAATGAAGAGAGCTAGGAACTTCTCCTTTGGAAGGAAGATGTCCCACGGCGGGCTGAAGGTTGCAGGAGTGTTTCCATGCAGAAATACCGCAAACAAGCCTTGCTAGCTGCAAGGGTCACGGCAGAGGGTTTTGGGTGCTGCTGGGGACCCGGAAGGACCAGGATGTCACCCCTTGGAGGAGGAGACAGAGGGGGCACTCAGCAACTCAGAGAGCCCCCACAGAAGCAGTCAGCACCCGCAGAAGTACCGGAGCAGGCACTTAGAAGATTAGTGAACCGGAGCTGGCTCAGAGTCACAAAGGAGGGTCCCACGACGTTAGAGTCCAACTCAGAGGGTTGAGCACTGCAGGATGGAGTGCTGGGGACCCAGGCTAGGCTGTGCACAAAGGAATCCTTGGAGACGTGCACAGAAGCTGGAGCAGCTGCAAATCACACAGTTCACAGGTTTGCAGTCTAGCGTGGGGAGGCAAGGACCTACCTCCACCAAACTTGGACTGAAGGATCACTGGACTGTGGGAGTCACTTGGATAGAGTTCCTGTGTTCCTGGGACCACGCTCGCAGGATGAGAGGGGACCCAGAGGACCAGTGATGCAGTCTTTTGGTGCCTGCGTTAGCAGGGGGAAGATTCCATCGACCCACGGGAGATTTCTTCTTGGCTTCCAGTGCAGGGTGAAGGCAGACAGCCCCCAGAGCATGCACCACCAGGAAACAGTTGAGAAAGCTGGCAGGATGAGGTGCTACAATGTTGCCGGTAGTTGTCTTGCTACTTTGTTGCTGTTTTGCAGGCGTCCTGGAGCAGTCAGCAGTCGATCCTTGGCAGAAGTCGAAGAGGGAAGTGCAGAGGAACTCTTGTGAGCTATTGCATTCGTTATCTGAAGATTAACCCAGAGAAGAGAACCTAAATAGCCAGAAAAGGAGGTGTGGCTACCAAAAAAGGAGGATTGGCTACCAAGAAAGGTAAGAGTCTATCAGAGGGGGTCTCTGACGTCACCTGCTGGCACTGGCCACTCAGAGCAGTCCAGTGTGCCCCCAACACCTCTGTTTCCAAGATGGCAGAGGTCTAGGACACACTTTAGGAGCTCTGGGCACCTCCCCTGGGAGGTACTGGTCAGGGGAATGGTCACTTCCCTTTCCTTTGTCCAGTTTCGCGCCAGAGCAGGGCTGGGGGATTCCTGAACCAGTGTAGACTGGCTTATGCAGAGATGGGCACCATCTGTGCCCATCAAAGCATTTCCAGAGGCTGGGGGAGGCTACTCCTCCACAGCCATTCACACCTATTTCCAAGGGGAGAGGGTGTAACACCCTCTCTGAGAGGAAATCCTTTGTTCTGCCTTCCTGGGCCGGGGCTGCCCAGACCCCAGGAGGGCAGAATCCTGTCTGAGGGGTTGGCAGCAGCTGCAGTGGAAACCCCGGAAAGGCAGTTTGGCAGTACCCGGGTTCTGTGCTAGAGACCCGGGGGATCATGGAATTGTCACCCCCAATACCAGGATGGCATTGGGGGTGACAATTCCATGAACTTAGACATGTTACATGGCCATGTTCGGAGTTACCATTGTGACGCTATACATAGGTAGTGACCTATGTATAGTGCACAACTGTAATGGTGTCCCCGCACTCACAAAGTCCTGGGAAATTGCCCTGAACGATGTGGGGGCACCTTGGTTAGTGCCAGGGTGCCCACACACTAAGTAACGTGGCACCCAACCTTCACCAAGTGAGGGTAAGACATATAGGTGACTTATAAGTTACTTTTGTTCAGTGAAAAATGGCTGTGAAATAATGTGGACGTTATTTAACTCAGGCTGCAGTGGCAGGTCTGTGTAAGAATTGCTTGAGCTCCCTATGGGTGGCAAAAGAAATGCTGCAGCCCATAGGGATCTCCTGGAACCCCAATACCCTGGGTACCTAAGTACCATATACAAGGGAATTATATGGGTGTACTAGTGTGCCAATGCGAATTGTTAAATTTAGTCACTAGCCTGCAGTGACAAATTTAGAAAGCAGAGATAGCATAAACACTGAGGTTCTGGTTAGCAGAGCCTCAGTGATACAGTTAGGCACCACACAGGGAACACATACAGGACACATACTATGAGCACTTGGGTCCTGCCTAGCAGGATCCCAGTGACACCCGGGCTAAAACAAACATATATACAGTGAAATTGGAGGTAACATGCTAGACAAGATGGTACTTTCCTACACAACCCCCCCACTCCCCCAAACAAGGACAATAAGACTAGCCTTTTCCAGATGAGTCTTCATTGTCTAAGTGGAAATATCTGGAGAGTCCATCTGCATTGGAGTGGGTACTCCCAGGTCTATGTTCCACTGTATAGTCCATTCCCCGTAGAGATATGGACCACCTCAACAATTTAGGGTTTTCACCTTTCATTTGCTTTAGCCAAAGTAGAGGTTTGTGGTCTGTCTGAACAATAAAGTGAGTACCAAACAGGTATGGTCTCAACTTTTTCAGTGCCCAGACCACAGAAAAGGCCTCCTTCTCTATGGCAGACCAACGCTTTTCTCTAGGGGTCAGCCTTCTGCTGATAAAAGCAACTGGTTGATCCTGGCCCTCAAAATTCAGTTGTGATAGTACTGCCCCTACCCTTAATTCAGATGCATCAGTTTGAACAATGCATTTCTTGGAGTAACATGGGCTTTTTAGTGCAGGCGCAGAGCACATGGCCTGTTTGAGCTCCTCAAAAGCTTTTTGACAGCTAGCTGTCCATAACACCTTCTTAAGCATTTTCTTACTAGTGAGATCATTAAGAGGGGCTGCTATGGAGCAATAGTTCTTGATGAATCTCCTATAGTACCCTGGGAGGCCTAAAAGGCTCTCACCTGGGTCTGACTTGTAGGGGGGACCCAATCCATGGTAGTCTGGATTTTCCCCTGTAGTGGTGCAATCCGTTCTCCACCAACCAGGTGGCCCAGGTAAACCACTTTCCCCTGCCCTATCTGGCACTTTAAGGCCTTGATAGTGAGGCCTGCCTTTTGCAGGGCCTCCAAAACTTTCCACAGGTGGACCAGGTGATCATCCCAGGTTGAGCTAAAGACAACAATATCATCTAGATATGCTGCACTGAAAGCCTCCAACCTTACAGGACTGTATTCACCAACCTCTGAAAAGTGGCAGTGCATTTCTCAAACCAAAGGGCATTACTGTGAATTGGTAGTGCCCTCCTATGGTAGAAAATGCAGTCTTGGGTTTAGCATCTTCTGCCAATCTAATCTGCCAATACCCTGCAGTTAGATCAAAAGTGCTAAGATACTTGGCAGAAGCCAGTGTATCAATGAGCTCATCTGCCCTGTGTATAGGGTGAGAATCAGTTTTTGTTACCTGATTGAGCCCTCTGTAATCTACACAAAACCTCATCTCTCTCTTTCCATCTTTGGTGTCAGGTTTTGGTACAAGCACAACTGGGCTGGCCCAGGGGCTTTCAGAAGGTTCAATCACCCCTAAATCCAACATTTTCTGAACCTCTTGTTTGATGCAGTCCCTGACATGGTCAGGCTGCCTATAAATTGTACTTTTGACAGGCAGGCTGTCTCCAGTGTCAATTGTGTGTTCACACCAGGATGTTGTACCTGGTACAAGTGAAAAGAGGTCTGAAAATTGGCTTAGGAGATTGATGCAGTTGTCTTTCTGTTCTGCAGTCAGACAATCTGCTAAAACTACTCCCTCCAGTAAGGCATCTGCTTCAGTGGTGGAGAAGAGATCAGGGAGAGGGTCACTCTCTTCTTCCTGTCCCTCATCTGTTGCCATGAGCAGGGTGAGATCAGCCCTGTCATAGTAGAGTTTTAGGCGGTTGACATGAATCACCCTAAGGGGACTCCTGGCAGTGCCCAGGTCTACCAAATAGGTAACCTCGCCCTTCTTCTCAACCATTAGATGGGGTCCACTCCATTTGTCCTGGAGTGCTCTTGGGGCCACAGGCTCCAATACCCACACCTTCTGTCCTGGTTGGTACTGGATCAGGACAGCCTTCTGGTCATGCCATTGCTTTTGTAGTTCTTGGCTGGCCTAAAGGTTTTTACTGGCCTTTTTCATATACTTAGCCATTCTAGATCTTAGGCCAAGTACATAGTCTACTATGTCCTGTTTAGGAGCTTTTAAAGGTTGTTACCAACCCTCCTTCACAAGGGTAAGTAGACCTCTTACAGGGTGCCCACAGAGGAGTTCAAAGGGGCTGAAGCCCACTCCTTCCTGGGGTACCTCCCTGTAAGCAAAAAGGAGGCAAGGTAACAGGACATCCCATCTCCTCCTGAGTTTTTCATGGAGTCCCATTATCATACCTTTGAGAGTTTTATTAAACCTCTCAACCAGACCGTTTGTTTGTGGATGGTAAGGGGTGGTGAACTTGTAGGTAACACCACATTCCTTCCACATTGATTTTAGGTATGCAGACATGAAGTTGCTACCTCTGTCCGACACCACCTCTTTAGGGAAATCAACCCTGGAAAAGATTCCCAGGAGGGCCGTTGCCACTGCAGGAGCTGTAGTGGTCCTTAAAGGTATGGCTTCAGGATATATTGTGGCATGGTCCACTACCACCAAGATAAATCTATTGCGTGAAGCAGTAAGAGGGTCAAGGGGGCCAACTATGTCAACCCCTACCCTTTCAAAGGGCACCCCAACCACTGGGAGTGGAATTAGAGGGGCCTTTGGAGTGCCACCAGTCTTGCCACTGGCTTGGCAGGTCACACAAGACTTGCAATAATCTTTGGTGTCCTCTGACATATGAGGCCAGTGAAACAAGGGGACAAGTCTTTCCCAAGTCATGTGCTAGGGTGAGAAGAAACTCTCTGTACTGCAGGGGAATGACCAATCTCCTGGCAGCTCCAGGTTTTGGGTTCCTTGACTCTGTACAAGAGGTTGTCTTCCCAGTACACCCCATAACTGTCACTGACATCCCCATTTTGCTGCTTGACAGCTTGCTGTCTGAGACCCTCTAATGTGGGACAGGTTTGCTGTGCCACACTCAGCTCTTCCCTGGCAGACCCCCCTCCACTCAAAAGATCAGCAGTGTCTGCTGCCAGCTACTCTGGTGTAGGTTCTGCAGAGGGAGGAAATTCCTCTTCCTCAAAAGGCAAATAATCTGTAGAGGGAGGGATAGTGGGTAGGGATTTACCCCTCTTACCCCTAGCTTTAGGGAGCACTTGATCCATTGTTCCAGGATCCATGTCACCCTGTCCTTTTTGCTTTTTGGCCTGAGCCCTGGTTAAAGCAAAAATATGCCTAGGAATGCCCAGCATGGCTGCATGGCCCTCCAACTCCGCCTCTGCCCAAGCTGATGTCTCCAAATAATTTCCTAGTAGACAGTCTACAGGTAAATCTGTGGCTACCACAACTTTCTTTGGACCAGTAACTCCCCACCAGTTGAGATTCACAACAGCCATGGGGTGGCTAAGAGTGTTGTTATGAGCGTCTGTCACTTGGTACTGCTGACCAAGTAGGTGTTGATCAGGGTGGACCAGTTTTTCTATCACCATAGTTACACTGGCTCCTGTGTCCCTGTAGGCCTGAACCTCAACACCATTGATTAGGGGAAGTTGCTTGTACTTATCCATTTTAAGGGGACAAGCAACCAAGGTGGAAAAATCAATGCCACCATCAGAGACTAAAACAGCCTCTGTGGTCTCCCTAGCAAGACCAACCCCAATTACATTGCCAATAGTGAGCCCAGCTACACCCTTGGATTGGCTATTAGTAGTAGATTTCCCACCACCACTGCTATTACTAGGGGCACTAGAATTTGCAGAAGGGGTTGTGGTGGTGGGAAGTTTGGTGTTTTTCTTTGGACAAGTGGAATCACTTGCCCAATGGCCTTTGACTTTACACAAATAACACCAAGGCTTTTTAGGTTGATTATTAGAAGAGGATTTGGACCCACCTCCCCCAGAGGATTTTTGTGGGCCTGATGAAGACTCAGAATGCTTACTTTTGTCCCCACCCTTCTCAGAAGACTTACCATCCTTCTTCTTGCCATCCTTGTCACCCCTTGTATTAACTTTTCTGTTCACCCTTGTTCTGACCCATTTGTCTGCCTTCTTTCCAATTCTTGGGGAGAGGTCAGATCAGAGTCCACTAGGTATTGGTGCAACAAGTCAGACACGCAATTGTTAAGAATATGCTCTCTCAGAATAGGATTATACAGGCTTTCATAGTCAGAAACTTTACTGCCATGCAACCACCCTTCCAAGGCCTTCACTGAACAGTCCACAAAATCTGTCCAGGCTTGAGAAGACTCTTTTCTGGTGTCTCAGAACTTAATCCTGTATTGTTCAGTGGTTAAGCCAAATCCATCCAAGAGTGCATCTTTCAAAACTTTTTAGTTATTGGCTTCACTTTCTCTGACAGTAAGGAGCCTATCCCTACCCTTTCCAGTGAAGGATAGCCACAAAATAGCAGCCCATTGCCTTTGAGGGACCAACTGTACCATACAGTTTTAGGTTAGTTTAGTTTTAAGGATTTATAAAGCGCGTAGTGACCCGAAGGCATCCCAGCGCTAAACCTAACCTGAACAGTGCTAGCAATAGGAGAATTCAGAGAGCTACCTACAGAAAAGAATGGTCTTAAGTTTTTTTCTAAAAAGCAGTTCTGAGTGTTCATGACGGAGTTCAGAGGGAAGATCATTCCAGAGACGAGCGGCCTTGGTGGAGAAGGAGTTGGCCCCCCAGGCTCTCTTAGACCGCATGATGGTCACAAGTCGAGAGGAGGAGGACCTTAGACTTCGAGAGGGGACATAAAGATATAGCCGCTTTCTAAAGAACATTGGACCCTTATCTTGCAGGGCTCTGTGAACAATGCATAGGGTCTTGAAATAAATACGCTGCTTAATAGGGAGCCAGTGAAGTATGGAAAAAGCAGGCTTAGAGGATAAATGTCTGGGAAGATTGACAAGAAGCCTGGCAGCTGCGTTCTGGACTGTTTGCAGCCTTTTTATGACATAAGCCGGGGCGCTGAGAAAAAGTGAGTTCCCATAGTCCAGACGGGAAAGGATCACAGAGTTTGAACAAGGATTCTTCTGGCCATAGGGGGAAGAAGATTAAAGATTTTCCTAAGGACTCTTAAAATGCCAAAGCATGTAGAGGAAACTCTTTTTGCTTGATAATCCATGGTCAGGCGAGAATCCACCCAAAAACCAAGGCTTTTTACCTGGTCCTTGGGAGGAGGAAGATTGTTGAAGGCCTCAGAGTATAGTGAAAGGGGAGGGGCTGGGGGGGCATTGCCTAGTACAATGACTTCTGACTTTCCATCATTAAATTTAAGCTTAGACTGGATCATCCAAACTCCAATGTCTTTCATACAACACGAAAGGTTGGCCGCCGACGAATCCCCAGAACTAGATAGTGACACCACAAGTTGAGTATCGTCGGCATAGGTGACCAAAGACAGATTGTAGGGAGCGATCACTTTAGCCAGCGGGGATAGATAAACATTAAAAAGAGTTGGACTCAGGGAGGAGCCCTGAGGAACTCCACAAGTCAATGGAAAGATATCAGAGAAGTAGGCTCGGTCCAGGACTTGAAAAGATCTACCTTTGACGAAAGCGGACAGCCAGGACAATGCTAGGCCTCCTATCCCTAATTCAGAGAGCCTACAGCAGAGAAGGTTGTGATCCACCGTATCAAAAGCTGCGCTGAGATCAAGTAGAATCATGGCTACATGAGACCCTTGGTCCAGAAGTTGCCGGGCTTACTCCGTCACTGTAAGGAGGGCTGACTCCGTGCTATGATGGGCTCTGAAACCCATTTGAGTGGGGTGAAGGAGTTCATGGCTCTCTAAGTAGCTGGTTAATTGGTGGTTAACATGTTTCTCCAGAATCTTTGTTGAAATGGGAAGGAGAGCAATGGGTCTATAATTCTCTAACAGAGATGGGTTCAATTTCGTTTTTTTTAAAAGAGGCTTAATGATGGCATGCTTAAAAGAGGGGGGAGGAAACCTAAGGATAGGGAATGATTCAGTATTTTTGTAAGGGGAGGTACAATAATATCTGAAACTCGCAAGAGGATGGAAGGAGGGGCGGGGTCTAGGGGGGAGCCCGATTTAATTTGAAGAAGAAGGTTGGTAGTAGCGGTGTCAGTGAGAGGTACAAAAGCGGTTAATGTGCTTCCGGAGAGGGAGGGATCCATCGTTTGGTACTCTACTGTACCTGGGGGAGGAGAAGAAGGGAACCCAGAGTATATCTTGATGACTTTGTCATTGAAGTGAGATTACTGTATTCAGTGGAGGGCTCTGTGGGAGGAGAGGGCATAGGGGTTATGGTTAATTCCTTAAAAATCTGAAAAATGTCCTTTTGTGAACAGGAGGAGTTTTTTATTCTTATTCCGTAGTAAGAGGACTGGGCGGCTTTAATGTTTTGGTGGTAGAGTCTGACAGATTGCCTATATATTTCTCTTTCGGTGGGACTGTAATTCTTTCTCCAAGATCTTTCTAACCTTTTGCACTTTTTTCTTAATTCTAACAGACAAGGTGAGAACCAAGGTTTAGCCTTATGGGGGGGCTTGTTAGATCTTAATTTGATGGGCAGAATACTATCCAAGGAGGAGGAGATCCACTCATTAAATAAATCTGCGGAGGTGGAGGGGCTGCTGACCCCAAAGGAGGTCTGGAGAGCAGCGTGCCATTCCCCAAGAGCCAATTTTGACCAAATGCGACCAAAGGTTAAGGAGGTAGACGGCACATCTGGAGTAACCTTATAAGGGAAAGAGAAAGATAAAAGGCAATGATCCGTCCAGGTTAGGGGCTGGGATGGCAGGGTGGTAAGAACAGGAAGATTACTGAATAAGAGGTCCAGCGTATGGCCTTTGGTATGGGTAGGTCCTATTCCGTGTTGAGTTAAATCAAGCGCAGAGAGGGACGCAAGTAGAGACCTGGCGTGCGGACAGTTTTCATTATCAAGGTGGATGTTAAAATCCCCAAGAATAGTAAAGTTAGGGGATTTACAGATAAGACTAGCTGCGACTTCCGGCAAGGAATCTAAAAACGAGTGCAAGGTCCTGGGGGTCGGTAGAGAAGCATACCGGAAAAGGTAAAAGTGGGGGAGAGATAGAGAGAGAAAATTAAGCTTTCACACTCCGGGATATCAGAGGGGAAGGTGGTACACCGAAAGGTATTTTTGTAGATAATGGCTATACCACCACCTCTTCCATGGAGTCGATCTACATGCGCCATAGAGTAGGTGGAGGGTAGAGAATCGCAGATATCTACTGCTGAGTCATTGCCCAACCAGGTTTCGGTAAGAAACAAGGCGTCAGGGGAAAGATCTTCTATGAGGGTATATATGTGAAGGGAGTGCGCTGGTAAAGAACGACAGTTGAGGAGCAATATGTTGCTCGTTTGGGATGGGGGGGAGAAGGGGGGTGAAACAGCCTTAGAGGAACTAGGGCAGGCCGGGCAGAAAGAAGAGGCATAGGACCCAGGGGGTAATGAGAGAGGTGGGCCAGATCCTGCCCCTCTGAGTGCGTAAAGCTGCAAGGGAGAGTAGACTAACCTGTCTGTAGTAAAAAGAGCAGCATTTCTGGGCTCTGGGCGCTTCAGGGCGTGGATGGGTGCAGACGGGCTTGCCTTTGGCACGCCTTTGGCGTGCCAGCGGCGCGGCCGGCGTCCTTCCGGCATTAAATGAGCCGGGGGAGCCGAACGAGGCTCAGGAGCCTAAAAACAACTAGACCGCTAACAAAAATGGCGGTCTAGTCGGTCCCAACCAGGAAGTAGGGAGGAGAGAAAAAAACAAGCAACCGGGGACCACTGAACACGGGCCCCGAGGTTGCTATGAGGTAGAAAACCAAGTTATACCCCCAGAGACACACACAGAAACAAGGATGTGCCCCCAATACATGTGAATCCAGCAAAGAAGGAAATATTCGTTTTTTCCAGTCCCTTATATTTTAAAAAGAATTTCCCCCCAAAAAAAGAGTGAAAGCCAAAAAATGACCTTCAGAGGTTAAAAAGCCCAACAAACAAATTAAAAACATTTGTTTCTTAAAATTTTAAAAGATGCTTACACGATCAAATCAGGTGCCAGGCCGGCGTCCTTCCGGCATTAAATGAGCCGGGGGAGCCGAACGAGGCTCAGGCCCTCTCAAGTGCAGCAAACCACTTACTAATGTCATCCCCCTCCTTGTAAGGGGGGACTATCTTGTGCAGATTCCTGGAATATTGCTCTTTAACAGGATTGCTATCAGAAATACTGCTGCTGCCAGCATGGGGAACTAACCCCAACCTCTGTCTTTCCCTCTCTATGTCTAGGGATTCCCTACCTAAGGCCAGCTGCTGCTGTTTAAGCTTCGGTCTGGTCTCTTAAACCCTCAACTTTTTGAGTTCCCTTTCTAACAAGTTATCCTCAGGGTGGGTGGGTTAGGAATGCTTTGACACAGAGGAAATGTGGGAAGTTTCAGAGGGGGGCCTGTCCCTAACTGCCTGGACCCTAGTAACCTGGCCTCTAGGGATAAAGGATGCCCTACTGTTGTGGGAGCCTCTATCACTACCAGCATCACTAGATGCCCTGCTAGGGGGCAGGACCTGATAAGAACCCTCCCCAGCTTTCTCAAGGAACTCCCCTGAGTCAGACTGGGAAGCTTCCCCTTTTTCTAACCTCTCCTGAGATGGGCCAGTCTGGTTCTGGTCATCTACAATGAGCATGTTAAAGAGAAACTCTTTTGTAGGATTCTTTCCTATACTCAAACCTCTATCCAGGTAGAGACCCCTCAAACTTTTATAGTTTAAACTCTCATATGTTGCATTAACAGTTTTGGGAGTGGGCTCTACAACAGACATGATAGTATAGGTATAAGGATAGTGAGAAAGAAAAAGGTTTAGAACTTTAGAAAGTACAGAAAAAAAACCTTTTTCAAACTTTGTGAAAACTTTTAAAAGTTTTCAAAAACTTTTCAGAACTTTGTTAAAAGTTTTAGAATAGAAAAGTAAACTTTTGGTTAAGTGTACGTATACAGAACTATTTGGTATATATTCTCTTATGAAACATACAACATGACAAAGTGGTAAAGCAGTTGCAAGTACTTATCCCACTGCTGCACCACCAATGTAGGAGGCTGGCCTGGCTTATAGTGGGTACCTTGTGGTACTTACACCCTGTGCCAAGTCCAGTTATCCCTTATTAGTAGAATAGAGGTGTTTCTAGCAGCGTAGGCTGATAGAAGGTAGCTATGGCAAAGCAGCTTAAGCTGAACTAGGAGACATGCAAAGCTCCTACTATACCACTTATATCATATAGCACAATATCATAAGAAAACACAATACTCAGAGTTACTAAAAATAAAGGTACTTTATTTTTATGACAATATGCCACAAGTATCTCAGTGAGTACCCTCAGGTAGAAGGTAAGTAATATTCACAAGTTATATGTACACAAACCCAAAACAGGTAAGTAACAGTAGGAAAAGTAATGCAAAACAATGTAGAATCACAATAGGATGCAATAGGTGAACATAGGTCTAGGGGCAACACAAACCATATACTCCAAAAGTGGAATGCGAATCACGAATGGACCCCAGACCTATGGGAGCTTGTAGAGGGTAGCTGGGACTGTAAGAAAACAGTCAGGGTGTCCAAGATACCCCAACCCAAGACCCTGAAAAGTAGGAGTAAAGTACACCTACTACCCCAATAGGACACAATAGTCGTGATAGGAGGATTCTGCAAGAACCACAAACACCAGCAAAGCACTGAAGACGGATTCCTGGACCTGTGGACCTGTAAGGCAAGGGGACCAAGTCCTAGAGTTGCGATAGTGTCCGGGGGGGGCAGGAGCCCAGGAAACCCCGGATGAAGATGCAAGAAGGCTGCCTCTGGATGGAAGAAACCTAGAATTCTGCAACAACGAAGAGAGCTAGGAACTTCTTCTTTGGATGGAAGATATCCCTCGGCGGGCTGAAGGTTGCAGAAGTGTTTTCACGCAGAAATACCGCAAACAAGCCTTGCTAGCTGCAAGGGTCGCGGTAGAGGTTTTTGGGTGCTTCTCGGGACCCGGAAGGACCAGGATGTCGCCCCTTGGAGGAGGAGACAGAGCGGCGCTCAGCAACTCAGTAAGCCCCCACAGAAGCAGGCAGCACCTGCAGAAGTACCGAAGCAGGCACTTAGAAGATTTGTGAACCAGAGCTGGGTCAGAGTCACAAAGGAGGGTCCGACGATGTCAGAGTCCAACTCAGAGGGTTGAGCACTGCAGGATGGAGTGCTGGGGACCCAGGCTAGGCTGTGCACAAAGGAATCCTTGGAGACATGCACAGAAGCTGGAGCAGCTGCAAATCACGCAGTACACAGGTTTGCAGCCTAGCGTGGGGAGGCAAGGACCTACCTCCACCAAACTTGGACTGAAGGATCACTAGACTGTGGGAGTCACTTGGATAGAGTTCCTGTGTTCCAGGGACCACGCTCATCAGGATGAGAGGGGACCCAGAGGACCGGTGATGCAGTCTTTTGGTGCCTGCGTTAGCAGGGGGAAGATTCCGTTGACCCACGGGAGATTTCTTCTTGGCTTCCAGTGCAGGGTGAAGGCAGCCAGCCCCCAGAACATGCACCACCAGGAAACAGTTGAGAAAGCCGTCAGGATGAGGCACTACAATGTTGCTGGTAGTCGCCTTGCTACTTTGTTGCGGTTTTACAGGCGTCCTGGAGCAGTCAGCGGTCGATCCTTGGCAGAAGTCGAAGAGGGAAGTGCAGAGGAACTCTGGTGAGCTCTTGCATTCGTTATCTGAAGAATACCCCAGAGGAGAGACCCTAAATAGCCAGAAAAGGAGGTTTGGCTACCAAGAAAGGAGGATTGGCTACCAAGAAAGGTAAGAGCCTATCAGAGGGGGTCTCTGACGTCACCTGCTGGCACTGGCCACTCAGAGCAGTCCAGTGTGCCCCCAACACCTCTGTTTCCAAGATGTCAGAGGTCTGGGACACACTGGAGGAGCTCTGGGCACCTCCCCTGGGAGGTACTGGTCAGGGGAGTGGTCACTCCCCTTTCCTTTGTCCAGTTTCGCACCAGATCAGGGCTGGGGGATCCCTGAACCGGTGTGGACTGGCTTATGCAGAGATGGGCACCATCTGTGCCCATCAAGGCATTTCCAGAGGCTGGGGGAGGCTACTCCTCCACAGCCATTCACACCTATTTCCAAGGGAGAGGGTGTAACACCCACTCTCAGAGGAAATCCTTTGTTCTGCCTTCCTGGGCTGGGGCTTCCCAAATCCCAGGAGGGCAGAATCCGGTCTGAGGGGTTGGCAGCAGCAGCAGCTGCAGTGGAAACCCCGGAAAGGCAGTTTGGCAGTACCTGCGTTCTGTGCTAGGGACCCGGGGGATCATGGAATTGTCCCTCCAATACCAGAATGATATTGGGGTGACAATTCCATGATCTTAGACATGTTACATGGCCATGTTCGGAGTTACCATTGTGACGCTATACATAGGTAGTGACCTATGTATAGTGCATGCGTTTAATGGTGTCCCCGCACTCACAAAGTCTGGGGAAATTGCCCTGAACGATGTGGGGGCATCTTGGCTAGTGCTTGGCACCCAACCTTCACCGAGTGAGGGTTAGACATATAGGTGACTTATAAGTTACTTATGTGTAGTGAAAAATGGCTGTGAAATAACGTGAACGTTATTTCACTCAGGCTGCAGTGGCAGGCCTGTGTAAGAATTGCCTGAGCTCCCTATGGGTGGCAAAAGAAATGCTGCAGCCCATAGGGATGTCCTGGAGCCCCAATACCCTAAGTACCATATACAAGGGAATTATATGGGAGTACCAGTGTGCCAATGAGAATTGGTGAATTTAGTCACTAGCCTGCAGTGACAAATTTAGAAAGCAGAGGGAGCATAAACACTGAGGTTCTGGTTAGCAGAGCCTCAGTGATACAGTTAGGCACCACACAGGGAACACATACAGGGCACATACTATGAGCACTGGGGTCTTGCCTAGCAGGATCCCAGTGACAAGGGCCAAAACAAACATACATACAGTGAAACTGGGGGTAACATGCCAGGCAAGATGGTACTTTCCTACAATGGCTCTCTGAAGCCTTTGCACTTTTGAGCCGATAGCCACCTTTTCCTTCTTTCCTCTCTCCCTTATGTGGGTTGCAAGTTATTTTAAATAGTGTACAGCATTGCCTTCAGCTATGTGCTGCAATGTGGTCTTACTGTGTTAATATTATTTTTTCAAAATTGAATAAATGCAATAAAAGCTGGCCTTTATTGTTGATTATGGAAGTATTAGCAGACTATGGACATTGGAGTGTTTATCTTCAATTGCAAACTGACTTAATATATTTAAAATAAATTGTTCCTGGGTCCCCACAAAGTGAGAATACCTACAATGCAGATCTGGGATTACAAGTAAGTAACATTTACTTCTCTGACACTTAATTATTAGTTTTTTCCATTTTAATGACAAATATAAAGCTAAACATTAGTTGGAAACACAAAAGACTAGTCAGAAACAAATTAAGTTTAACAGAGAACAAACATCAAGCTTAATACCAAATAGAAACAATATGAATACAAAAGGGTCTGCTTTCTTCAGAAGCAGAAGAAAAACTCTAGGTAAGAGGCAGAGACATGTTGTATTACGTTTATAATTTCTTCGTCAATAAATGATCTTTTATACATGATAAAACTATGAAATATCTGTTTTATATTGCAGTGCTAGGAGGAAATATATGATTATTTCTTTGAATATTATTTCCGAGGTGATTGGGTGATATGTTTCCGAGAGCTCAGACTGAGTTAGTTTATTTCAGTTCCGTTTTCTGGCTTTGTAATCAAGGAATACGTTTTCAGTTGCCAAAGGGTCGATCGGGTCACTGACGGGTCCCCAAAGAACTGAGGAGCCTGTGAGCAGGATGGAGGACAGGCCTTTATGGCTGCTCGGACGGGCCTTGCATACTCGTAGCAACATGAGAGAGCTTACGGGGGGCAGTCAACTGCAGCGGGGCTGGTCCATAACCCTAGGAGGCCCAGAAATCCTCCATCCGCTTTCTTGCACAGCTTGCTTCTGAGGCACATCACGTTTGGGCTGCGCTTAGAGACGGGATGACGCAGTGTTTAGATCACATAGCCCAGGGTTCTGCAAAGTCAGTCCTGGAGAGCCGGGTCCAGGCCAGATTGTTAGCATATCCACATTTAGAAACAAGATGTTTCAGAAATCTAAATTTTTCTAAATTGCAGAACCCTGATATAGCCCAACTATGGCGGGGATCCAAAGAGCCCTGGCAGTAACAGAGGCCCACAAGCACAGCGCTGAACACACTCTTCTCCTGCCACAGAAGAGAGCCGTCTCTGACTGTTAAAAGGCCGACACCTGAGAGACGAAATGCTTGCAACCTGGCACTGAGTGCCCCTTCTGGACTTATGGTGATGAGGGCTGCAAGGAGACCTTCTAGATAAGATTGCCAAGGACAGGGGCCAAACAGAGAGGTCATGCCTTCCGGGACTGGGCGGGGGGGGGTGCCGTTCCATAACCATCTAAGTAAGAAGACTTGGGACAATGTCCCGACATATTTAGAACGCCCTGATCTGGAGGGGATACAGAGCAAGGTGACGCACCCACTGGGGCAGTGGCATTAACTAGGCTGACCTCTTGAAAGTATCTGCACCTTAAAAGTTGAGCTGCGCCACAAACTCTGTCAGTGCCATTAAGCAAGGCCTCATTGAACTCCGTTAGGAGTTGGGAGTGACAATAGCAAACCTTAGAAGAGTTGTGGACTCAGTGTGGGTGGCCGCATTACAGAGATGGAAAAACACCTAGAAGTGATCACCTCAACACACCTTAAATAACAGTGGACAGGATACACGAGTGGGCCCTAGGAACCCTTCGCAGTGACAACGCCCTAGAGACAAGCTTATTAAGTTCCACTACTACCTGGAGAAAGAGAAGGTCCTTGAACAAGCCAGTAAGGGGCGAGAGGTGAGATTCCAGGATTACTCCTACACAGTCTATAAAGATATATCCCAAATAACCTTGCAGAGGCTTGCTGCTTTCCCGCCCAACACTAGGAAGATCCGCAAGAATGGACTAGCTAAAGATGGACATACACTTTCAGTCCATCCTTTAAGCTGGAAAGCAAATGCCATACTGTCTCAGATGCTCAGAAAGCATCTGCCCTCTTCGACATCACGATCAATGGCTCTTCTGGGACCATCACTCAGAAAAGGCCAGACCAGGGACTACGAGGAGAACACAGGAGGAATGCCAAAGGGACCGACTGTAAACAGGATCTCCCTACTGGAGAGGCGACTGCAACAATGCCTGGGGGTTTGAACCGATGGACCCCTGGAAATCCTGAGCTTCCCTTAGAGAGTTTGCTGGACAGCCTCAGGAAGTGACTAAGGGGTATCAAGAAGGGCTCTGGGTCGATGACTATGGCTCACCTCTGTGACACAGTGAGAACTGCCCGTGGTGTGAGGGCACATTTGTGCATTTACAGACTCCCATGAAGACACTCTCAGTGACTATGACTCAGCAAGAAATTACATTGAGAGCAACAATATGGGAGACCCTCTTTCACTGACATTATGCACAGATGACTGTTAAGGGAGACCACAGAGGTACCATGGTGGCCCACGAGGGAGAAGGGGGTCTCTGTCACACTGAGATATGTACAACAAAGAAGAAGTGGGGGAGGTGGACCTCCAGGGATGCAGTAGACAAGGAGGTGGCACCTGTTGGATGGACACGTACACTTCCAAGTCATAGCTGGCACTGGCCATGAGGGAGGGAGACCCATAGTATTCTCTGACTGGCTGGAGCTAACAGAGCAAGCTTGTTCTTCTCCACTGGAGCTCGGCCAAGCATAGGAGACAGGTTTCCTACCCCCACACCTGGTAATGATGAGGGTTCAGGTGGCCCTCACCAACCATACTGTTGATCTGATATGGCTCTATATAGGGTCCATGGCACCCTGTTTTTTATGTTTGTTAGCTATTGTTTATTCATCAGTTTCAGAATGATTGTGGAAAATTGGAAACTAGGGAAGAGGGAAGCACCGGTAAGTCCGTCACACAGAGGAATTCCAAAGGTCCTTGACTTCCCTCTCATCTGCATACCACCTACTTAGACATATTCATGATCTAGCTCATCCCACTCAGTATGCAAGGACTCAACTTGACGAGTAAACGCGGGGCAGTCTGGTGAGCACTTTGTGAATCTGACCCAGACATTATCTGCTTATAAGAAACCCAACTACTATGTAAAGACCAGGCAAAAATTAAGCACACAACATACCCCATGAGCTACCAATCCTCGTCCAGCTACTTGGTGCTTAAACCATAATCTAATGCAGATGTTCAGGAACAAGTGGCATCTGTGTCTCCAGTCCCTTGAAGCTGCAAAACTCACAATAGCCCACAACTGGGAGAAACCAGATTGCCCACCCTGAATACAATGGCACCAGAGACTATGGAACATCCTAGCCATGGAACGATTAACTAGCAATATCCAAGGGTCCCATCTAGCCTTTGAAGACAAGTGGTGGCCACTTGTGCAATATGGATAAGTTACTTACCTGTAAATCCTAGTTCTCTTCCAGGGGTATCCTCACCAAAGTCTTAAACCTTGAATATTCCCGCCCTCGTGCAGGGATCCCGGAGCATATATAAAAACACACATGTATAAGTATGAAATATATATGAAAAAATTACATTTTTAGTAGATAATTTCCATACCAGAATCATGTATACATGTGTATAATAGCAATGCAGACTATGTTGATAAACAGGCTAAAATGCTTTATTTCTATGGATTTTTTTTTTTTTATACATTAACACTCTCCCTTATAATTACCAAAAACTTTCTGAAGCCCAATTGGAGGGCACAGAAAAAATACCAGCAACATGTGAAAAGAGAAAAAACTACATTGAAAACAACAGAGCATTATTAGCCAATAGGCTGCATACAAGTCAATACAGCAGAACCACAAAATTTGGCACCGTGCCTTTAAGACCCTGAGCACCTCTAGTATCCCACCATGCCTCAGGGGTAAAGGAGAGGTGACAGTTGGTTCACAGTTAGGTCAGTACTTTTTTACGGTGACAAAGAATCCTATAGATTAGATAGATGGTCAGTACTGCACTTCTAGGAGACTCGCGTCCAGGGAGGAGGGTGGGTTGTTTATGACTTTGATGAGGATACCCCTGGAAGAGAACTAGGATTTACAGGTAAGTAACTTATCCTTCTCTTCCAGGGGATCCTCATCAATAGTCATAAACCTTGAATAGATTAGCAAACCCATCCCTTATCTCTGCGGACTGTCTAATAGAAGTGCAGGAAAAGACATACACTATGTAAATAAATTTCTCAGAGACGCTTGACCAACTTGTGCGTCTGCTTTGGCATCTGAATCTAAACAGTAATGCCTAATAAACGTATGTACAGATCTCCATTTAGCGGCCTTAAAGATCTCCGAGATTGGAACATTGTTAAGGAGGGCAGCAGTAGCCGCTTTTCCTCTTGTCGAATGAGCCTTAGGCCTAGCCAATAACTGTTTGTTAGCCAATTGATTTGCAGTTACAATACATGAGACTATCCACCTAGAAATAGTTCATTTTGAGGCAGCATCGCCTGTTCTCATATGTCCATAGTTTACAAACAGGTGGTAAGATCGGCTAATCAATTTGGTCTTATCCAGGTAAAATTTTAGCACTCTTTTAAGATCCAGGGAGTGCAAGGCTTTCTCCGCCAGAGTATCCGGATTGGGGAAAAAAGTTGGGAGTGATATAGTCTGATTGATGTGAAAATCCGACACCACCTTCGGTAAGAATGATGGATGAGTTCTCAGAACAACTCTATTATCATGGAAAACCGTATACGGTTCCCTGGAGGACAAAGCCTGAATCTCACTGACCCTCCTAGCCGAAGTAATGGCTACGAGAAAAACTGTCTTCCACGTAAGGTGTTGCAAAGAAGCTCTGTGAATAGGCTCGAAAGGAGGGCCCATGAGTTTAGATAACACTATGTTCAGCTCCCATGGAGGCGAGGGTTTTCGAATGGGTGGGAAATCCTTCTTTAAACTTTCTAAGAAATCCTTGACTACTGGCATGGTAAAGAAAGATTTCTGAGAAGGTGACTTACGATAAGCTGTAATGGCAGATAAATGTACCTTAATAGATGACAACTGCAGACCTGATTTTGCCAGATGGAGCAGGTAAGACGATATGACCTCCTCCTGAGCCAGAATAGGATTCTGACCCTGTTGTTGACACCACATGTAGAATCTCTTCCACTTGAACGCATAGGAGCGTCGCGTGGACGGCCTTTTGGACTCCTTTAAAATGTTCATGCATTCCTGCGAGGGCCCTAGATGCCCATACTGCAGGAATTCAGGAGCCATGCCGTCAAGCTCAGAGAGGGAAGGTTGGGGTGAAGAATCTTGCCTCCCAGCCTGCAAAGGAGATCAGGTCTCCATGGCAGCCTCTTGTGCGGTTGCTCTGATAACTTGAGAAGATCCGTGTACCAGAATTATCGAGGCCATTGGGGGGCTATGAGTATCATTCTGGTGTTGGATCTGGAGAGTTTGTTTATCACCGCTGGTATCAGGTGGAAAAGCGTAAGAAATATCCCTGACCAGTCTATCAACAGGGCATTCCCTCGAGTCCCCGGATGGTAGAACCTGGACGCGAAGTCAGGGCATTTTTTGTTTACTTCGTCTGCAAACAGATCTAACTGAGGCTGACCCCATTGAAAGAAGATGTCTGCGACGACCTCATCGTGAAGAACCCAGTCGTGGGCGTTCGCCAGGGCTGTGCTTAGGAAATCTGCCTCCACGTTTTGCTGCCCTGGGAGGTGGATCGCTGTAAGAGACATTCCCCTCGCTATGAGCCAGTGCCAAATGGTTTGAGACTCCCGAGACAGGGGGCAGGATCTCGTACCCCCTTGTTAGTTCAGATAATACATTGTCGTTGTATTGTCCATCTGCACCAGCAGAGACTTTCCCTGAATCAATGGTGCAAATGATTTGAGAGTCAGATGAACCACTCTGAGCTCCAGCAGGTTGATACAGTAAGTCTTCTCTTTGCTGGACCATAGGCTCTGAGCTTGAAGGTAACCCAGATGAGCTCCCCAGCCCTGTAGCGATGCATCCGTTACCAGAGTGTCGGAAAGGAATTGGTTGGTGAAACGGAACCCCTACTGACAGGTTATGTCTGCGAGTCCACCATTGCAATGATTGCCGCGCACCAATAGGAAGAAGTATCCTGTCCTCCCATTGGCCTGTGTGTTGATTCCACTGTTCTTCTAGAGTCTCTTGAAGAGGTCTCATATGCAGTCAGGCGTTCGGGACAATGAAAATGCAAGAGGCCATGGAGCTCAACAGAGATGTCACCTGACGGGCCGTAGACGCGGGGAAACCAAGAAGATTGTGACACTTCTCCTCATTGATAATAGTCGTTCCTCCGAAGGATACACTTTTTCTAGCTTTGTATTCAGTATCGCCCCCAGGTAGTGGAGGGTTTGAGTTGGGATGAGAGTGGACTTTTGGAAGTTGACTTGCAGACCTAGAGAGCGGAAAACACTGATAACCATGTTTAGATGTTTTTTCGCCTGTTCCGGAGAGGAGGCTTTCAGTAGCCAATCGTCTAGGTATGGATAAATTAAGATTTTATGCTTCCTTAAATGTGCCGCTACCGTTGCTACACACTTGGAGAATGCGCGAGGGGCAGATTTGAGACCGAAAGGCAGCACCTTGAACTGATAGTGTTGAGAGGCTATCACAAACCGAAGGAATTTTCGATGTTTGGGTACAATCGGAATATGAAAACACGCATCCTGCAGATCTATGGAGCACATCCAGTCTCCTCGATGCAGCTGAGGGAAAATCTGATGAAGAGCCAGCATTCTAAATTTTTGTTTCCGTATGAACTTGTTGAGCAGCCTCAAGTCTAAAATAGGTCTGAAGACTCCTTCCTGGCCCTTTTTTGGTACAAGGAAATATCACAAGGAAACTCCTTTTCCCCTTTGGGCGGCTGGCACCTTTTCTATCGCTCTTTTCTCTAACAGGACACAAACTTCTTTGCGTAGTAAGTTCATGTGAGCAGGCCTCGACTTGGTTGGTGGCAAATGAGGTGGAGGTTGTCGGAAAAGAAGAGAGTATCCATTCTCTACAATGTTCAGCACCCATTTGTTTCTTGTTATGCCATGCCACTCGTGAGCGAACTCTGTGATACTTCCCCGAACCGGAGTGGTGGACGATATTAAGGGAAGTGAACCCTCATTGTTTTGCGGGGGCTTTGGGGGTAGACTGCTGAGGTCTGCTTGATCCTCTGTCTCTTGTGGCCTTGCGAGACTGGAAGAGGGGACGCCCTTGCTTCTGTTGGGATCTCTGGGACCAATGAGGGGTTTGAACCCTCTGTTGGAACGGGCACCTGTCGTAAGGTCTATCCCTCTTTCTGAAGTCTTTCCTTCTTTCCAGACCAACTGTCCTCATTGTGTCGACGTCCGCCTTCATACGTGCCATCTCATCATCCGTGTGGGCACCAAATAACGAGTTTCTGTTAAATGGAAGATTCATGATACGCTGTTGCGCTTCTTGCTTTAACCCTGTGAGCCTCAGCCAGGAAGATCTTCTTGCACAAACCCCATGCGCGTATCCATGTGCTGCCAAGTCTGCACCGTTTGCGGCTGCGCTGATGATTTGATTGGCCACCAAACTTCCCTCTTGAAGGATCTCCTGGAAGTCCTGCCTGTCCTCCCTAGCCAGCTTTTCCGCAAATCTGTTTAGCGAGTCCCAGAGGGATCAATCATATCTGCCTAGGAGTGCTGAGGCACTGGAGACCTTCATCATCAACGGCGCTGTGCCACACATCTTCCTACCCAGAGAGTCCAGATGTCTGCTCTCCTTGTCTGACGGTACCGCTGAGGATGACGCCACCGAATGCGACGCTGATGGTGAGTACATGCATGAGTACTGAGAGTCTGGAGAAGCCGGCGCCTTGTTAAGGCTCTCCAACCACCTAGGCGATAGGTTTATGGGCGAGATGTGCCCTGACGAGGAGGCCCTTGACCGTCTGGAGGATCCTCTCCTTATGGAGACCACTGGACTTGGTGGAGTGAGATTCTTGTCGGCCGGTGGTTGCTGACGCTCTTCTCCTTGAGAGACAGGTGGTAGCTGTCTCGACGTCAATCGGTGTACCAACGTCGAAGGAGGCCCAGAATGTGTCGTAGGCTGCTCAGGTCTCGACTTCGAGCGCCTCGACGGCGACTGGTGGTCCTTTCCATGTGTACGACTCGACGTCGTATGCTTCACCGGCGAGCGATTGGCCGCTGACGACAGAAGTCTCTGCTCTCCACGATGCGGCGACCTCGACGTCGTCTTCCGTGCCATCGAGGGTTGTAACACCTTTAACGGCGTATGAGCACTCCCGTGCTGGCTCGAAGTCGATCGGTGGGTTACCGTCGACGGAGATCTGTCCTGATGAGGGAGATGAGCTTTCGACGTCGTATCCTTCGATGCCGGTCGGGTCGACGGCGATAAGGTCCGATGATGCGACGGTGGCAGCGATGATGTCGACGGAGAACAAACAGGTATTTTCATACCAGCTGACGTCGATCTAGCCTGTCGCTCATAAGAATGGCCTGTTAACTGTCTAGGAAGAGAAGAGGATGATGTTTTCTGCCTCTCATGAAGCCCATGAAGTCGTATTTTCTCTCTGTCCTTCAGAGTCCTTTTAGACATGTTTTTACAGTGTCTGCATGTGTCAGGGCAGAGGCTCTGAGGCAAACACACAATGCAGAGAGAGTGTGGATCAGACTGGGCCTTCTTCTTCCCACAGGGAGGGCATTTCACAAAAACAGAAGGCATATTCCAGATAGGAAAAAATCCCCTCACTCAGAAAAAGGTGAAAAACGTCGAGTGAAGGTAGAAAAAGCAAGGTTTTTGAATATTTTTCTGTGAAAAACTCAGAAAAACTGAGAGCTCAATGCTCCAGGATCCTCTCAGAAGAAGCCGGAAAAAAGAACTGACCTAACTGTGAACCAACTGTCACCTCTCCTTCACCCCTGAGGCATGGTGGGATACTGGAGGTGCTCAGGGTCTTAAAGGCACGGTGCCAAATTTTGTGGTTCTGCTGTATTGACTTGCATGCACCCTATTGGCTATTATTATGCTCTGTTGTTTTCGATGTAGTTTTTTCTCTTTTCACATGTGTTGCTGGTATTTTTTCTGTGCCCTCCAATTGGGCTTCAGAAAGTTTTTTGTAATTATAAAAATGTATTAAAAAAGAAAAAAATAACTCCATAGAAATAAAGCATTTTAGCCTGTTTATCAACATAGTCTGCATTGCTATTATACACATGTATACATGATTCTGGTATGGAAATGTTCTACTAAAAATGTTATTTTTTCATATTTATTTCATACTTATACATGTGTGTTTTTATATATGCTCCGGGATCCCCGCACGAGGGTGGGAATATTCAAGGTTTATGACTATTGATGAGGATCCCCTGGAAGAGAAGTAAGTAGAGGAGCCTATAGCCTAGCTCTCCACCCATGCTGTAAGACACTGGATCTCTTTGGCAAAAAGAGAACACGTCCCTATAGTATTGTTCTATGGAGGAAAACGCTTGAAGTTCACTAGCTCTTCTTGCCGATGTAATCGCTACCAAAAATCTTCTTAGAGAGCTGCAGCTTTGAAGTCTTATGTATGGGCTCAAAGGGGAGTAGTCATTAGTTTGGACAACATGAGATTCAAATTCCATGGAGAAGGAGGATGTCTAATTGGAGGAACATTTTTAATCCTTTCTAAAAATCTGTTATGACTGGCATATTAAAAAGTGATATTTTGAGTTGGTCCTTTGCTGTACACCACAAAAGCAGCAAGATGGACATTAATGGACACAAATGAAAGTTTTGATGAGGCAAATGAAATAAATGCACATTTAATTATGTTCTTCCATCAGTTTATGGGATCATTATTAAGGTACTATATGACTAATGTGTTCCACTGAAAGTATAGGAAGCCCTTGTAGGGGTGTTTGTCTTCTTTGAGAATGTTCATACACTCCAGTGGATGGTTCAAGGGCCCTTACTGAATGACCTCAAGAGCCGTGCCCCCAAATTCAAGGATTCTACATTGAGGTGATGAATTTTGCCTTACATTCCCTACAGAATGTTCTGTTTGTATGAGTTGACGTAGCTCTTTGTCCGGGCCACTCTGGCGCTATCAAAATAATTTTTGTGTTCCACGTGGTCAGTTTGAGCAGGACTTTTAGAATCAATAGAAGTAGTGGAAAAGCATACAGAAAACATTTTTTTAAAAATTGGTCAAAAGAGCTTCCAACGTTCTTGACGACACGTCTGGGCATGTCAAGTTTGACCTGTGGCGAATAAGTCTATGTTGGGAAAACCCCACTGTTGAAAACTGGATAATAATAATAATGCATCATTTAGTTCCATTTTGTGGTTGTCTATGAAGCATCTGCTTAGAAGCTTTGCTTGACAATTTTATAGACCAGGCATATTAATTGTTTGAATTGTTAAATTGTTTGCCGTAACCAATGCCAAAGTGCTTGAGCCACTAATGACAGAGTCCTTGATCTGGTGACCCCTAGTTTGTTCAAATAGTACATTGGTGGTTTATTGACCATATGATCCTATTCGAAGTCAGAAATGGTGCAAATGCTTCCAAGGCCAGGTGAACTGCCTTCATCTCTTGGATGTTTAAATAGTACATTTGCTGAATTTCTGACCACAGTCCTTGTACTGTGAGATCCTGCAGATGAGCACCTGATCCTGTGAGAGAAGCATCTGTTAATCATTGTTTGCTTTGGAAGTTCCTGTTCAAAAGGTATTACTTTTAGTACATTGCTTCTCTTACATCACAATGTAGGAGATTGTTTGACGTGCGTCATGTGAGCTAGTTTGTCTTCCCAATTGTCTTCCCATTGGGAACACTAATCTTCAAAGGCCAGGCTTCTTTAACAAGTAGCTTGTGAGCTACTGGTAGCTCTTCAGCTACCTTTAAGTAGTGCTCCTGTGTGCGGCCCAGACCACTAAATTAGAAGCTTTTGTTTGGTCCAAATAATATATGTTAGCCACAATTTAAATATTTGTATGTGAGATGCAAATGTGTATATTTTCTGAACTCATTAGCTGATGTTTGGAGAAAAATAGTTACATTTCCAAAATACATTTAAAGATGATATTTCAGTGATAAATAAGGTGGCATTGGGGGAACATATTAATAATATTACTTCTGTACTACTAGAGGCATTTCAACTATTGTTCTGTATTACCCATGATGAACTAAGGTGATCACTGCTGGTAATCTTGTATATAGTGGTCACTAATATAATCGTGTTTCATGTGGTCAAGAGTGTAACACAAATATTACTGGTGGCTCAGGATGATTTACACCGCATATAAGTAGCTCTCATTACAGAAAAGGTCAGAGATCCCTTTCCAAGACAATGCTGTACTGGCCTTATATGAACATGTGCAGTGGGAAGCAGGAAGATGGATGATGCCATGGATCCAATTAGGGGTGGGATTTGTCGAACTGCTGGGTGTGGTGTCTGAAGTAGCTAGTGAAATGTTTGCAAAATGGTACAAACTCTTTCTTCCGTGAAGAACACTTTTCTCATTTGCGTACTTAGAGTGGCTAGTAGACAGATATAGGAGGAGCTATAATGGAGCTGATATTAACTTCTCTTGGTTGATACATAAGCCCAGACATGTTAGAGTATTGGTTATAGTGTTGAAGTCAAACTAAGTCTGATGAAAGGGTTTCATTCTGCTTTTGAATATGTTTAATCTCTTAGCAGTGCGAGGCTCAATTAAAATTGAACTAGTAAAAAGCATGTTCATTATTTATTAACTGAGCATCTGGCTTTAGAGATGTTAGCCTAAGTCAGCATGATCTGCAGAGCGCAATGCCATGGCAAAACTGTGCAAAAGCATCATCTTCAGAATTAATTGCTGCACTGATTGACTAGAAACAGTTTTTTCCTCTTGTACTATTTCCAAGATGTATTGTCTTGTGTCTTTTGGGAGGTCATCAGCAAATACAGATGGAGATTTCATCAGCAAATACAGATAGAACAATTACAGATAGAGATGATTCTCTATTGTTCCTCCCAAAAAGAGCTGATGCACTTGCAGTTTTAAAGGCCACAGCGTCAGAACCATAAATGTTTCTTCCCAGTGCATCAACTCTCCTGATTTGTTTCTATGATGAGACAGAAGTCTCTGGAGCCAAAGCATGTCTCCTCCTTGCCGCCAAAACTATGATATAGTTATGACCTTGGCGGGCGGCTTCAGCCGCTCGCCAAGATCGGACCGCCGGGCGGCTGCCAATGCAGCCGCACTCCCGCCGCGGCCATCAGGAGATCCCCGCTGGGCCGGCGGGCGGAAACCTGGTTCCTGCCCGCCGGCCCAGCGGGGATCTCAGCCGCAACACAGGAGCCGGCTCCAAATGGAGCCTGCGGTGTTGCGGCCGTGTGACGGGTGCAGTTGCACCCGTCGCGCTTTTCACTGTCTGCATACCAGACATTGAAAAGCCGCATGGGGCCGTGTCAGGGGGCCTGTGACTCCCCGTACCGCCATCCTTTTCCTGGCGGTTCAAACCTTCAAAGACGCCATCCGCAGACACCACCAACTCATCCGAGCCACCAAGAGAACCGCCTTCAAAGATCGAATCAACAACGCATACAGCCACAAGGAGCTCTTAAACGTCAGGAACTCTCCAACCCCAGCTCCAATGCCATCCCGCCATCCCAAGACCTCTGTGACTCCCTAGCCTCCTACTTCCACTGCGATATTGCAGACATCCACAACAGCTTCAGCACCCAGACCCCCCCCGGCAACCACCAACACCACAGATTCATCTCCGACCAACCTTCTGCTCTCCTGGACCCCCATCAACGACGACGACACCATCGAAATTTTGAACACTATCTACTCCGGCTCTCCATCTGTCCCCCGCCCTCACCACATCCTCAACAAAGCAAGCTCTGTCATCACACCCCAATTACGGAAGATCATTAACAGCTCCTTTGAGTTCACCACCTTCCTGGAGAGCTGGAAACACGCTGAGATCAACACCCTCCTCAAAAAACCCAAAGCATACCCAAAGGACCTCAAGAACTTCCTGCCTATCTTCCTGCTCCCCTTCCTGGCAAAAGTCATCGAGAAGGCTGTCAAGGAGAACAGCACCCTGGACCCTTCCCCATCTGGATTCCGCGGCAACCACAGCACTGAAACCTCCCTCTTCGTCGCCACTGATGACATCAGAACCATACTGGACAGCGGCAAAACCGCGGCCCTCATCCTCCTGGACCTCTTTGCCGCATTTGACGCCGTCTGCCGCCACACCCTATGCTCACGTCTCAGCAATGCTGGAATCCGCAACAGAGCCCTGGACTGGGTCACCTCTTTCCTCACCTGCAGAACACAGGGAGTCCACCTCCCCCCATTCCGCTCGGAGGCCACCGAAATCATCTGCGGCGTACCCCAGGGTTCGTCCCTCAGCCCATCCCTCTTTAACGTCTACATGGCTCTGCTCGCTAACATTGCCCGATCCCACAACCTCAACATCATCTCATATGCCGACGACACCCAGCTGATCCTCTCCCTCACCAAGGACTCCACCAAGACCTACCTCCACGAACAAATGTAGGCCATCGCTGAATGGATGAAGAGCAGCTGCCTCAAACTTAATTCCGACAAGACAGAAGTCCTCATCTTCGGCTCCACCCCCTCTGCATGGGATGACTATAGGTGGCCTGCCACTCTCGGAACCACTCCGACTCCCACTGACCACGCACGCAACCTTGGATTCAGCTTGGACCCTTCATTATCCATGATCCAGCAAGTCAACGCCATCTCCTCCTTCTGCTTCAACACCCTCCGCATGCTCCGAAAGATCAACAAATGGATACCCATCGAAACCAGAAGAACAGTCACCCAAGCCCTAGTAAGCAGCAGGTGGACTACGGCAATGCCCTCTAAGCAGGAACCACGGGCAAACTCCAAAAGAGGCTGCAACGTATCCAGAACGCCTCCGCAAACCTCATCCTGGACATCCCCCACCATGGCCACATCACAGACCACCTGAAAAACCTGCACTGGTTCCCAGTCAACAAGAGAATCACCTTCAAACTCCTCACCCACACTCACAAAGCACTGCACAACACCAGACCAGAATACCTCAACAGACGACTATCCTTCTACACCCGACCCGGCATCTCCGCTCCGCCGACCTCGCAACTGTCCCACGCGTCCCCAGAACTACAACCGTTGGTAGATCATTCTCGCACCTCACCGCCAAAACGTGGAAGACTCTTCCCACCCACCTGTGCCAGACCAAAGACCTTCTTACCTTCAGGAAACTTCTCAAGTCCTGCCTGTTTGAGCAGAAGCAGCCCTCCTTTTCCCCCCTCCCCTCCTCAGCGCCTTGAGACCCTCACCTAATTGATTGATTGATTGAAGGAGCAGAATCAATGAAAGGAATCGTAACCCATAAAAGGGTAAAAAAAAATCATTATAGGAAACAGCATCCCTACATGAAATAAAAAATGTATAGAGAGATATGACCACAGACGCATGTAGACCAGACCGCAAAAATGTGAATGTGAGGGTCTAAGACCTTAACCAGTAGGCCAAAGGTGATCCGAAGCAGAAAATAAGCATGTCTACTGCCTTCAGTATACCAAAAAATATACAACACTTCTGACGGGAGAGAGGTACACAGCAAAGGAAAACCCCGTCATGGTCTAAAGAACCTTAAAAGAAACACACAAGCGTTAGAACCACTCACAGAAGGGTAGAAGATCATGACACCGAAGAACAGAGTGAAAGGAATCGACCAGGGAGGCAGTGTCGAAAGGGAGAAACCAACCCTGTCACGAACAAAGTCCAGCACAAGATGGAACCAAAGGGTCAGACTGAACTATATGCGCGAATAACCAGGAATCCATCATAGATGGAAAATAGCTATCAACACAGATGAGAACTAAATAAAGATACATAAAAAGAAGGGCGAAGAATGCGGAGGCCTTGGATGAGTGTAGCATCTTACCGAAGAACCCAGGAGCAGCTAAGATATATAACTTCGCCCCCAAGAGAAAAGTAAGTAGTACACCTCTCCTTGTGAAGAAGAACCAATGCAAGGACAGCCAGACCAGCAGCACTAAAGAAAAATGCCACAATGCACAACCCACACAGACACAAGAAGGAAGTTACACCTATGTACTAACCATGCCAGAGGTACCAGCAGCAATCACCGATGCTGGTGCAGAATATTAAGAGTGTGCTGGCCAAAAAAGTGCAAGAGGCATGGAAGTGGATCACCAGAAGAGAAGAGAATAAATAGCACAGAGAAATGATCCAATCAAAAGGGCAGCTATATGCCACCATGTGCGAAGGTATGAGCAGTGTCAGGGCACGAACCCTCAACTTGGAGAGTCTGCCCCACCAGAGGCACAAGACTTTCCGCTATAAAGAGACAATCGTACAACTGAAGGGCCATGCACAAGTTCCTGGGAAGTGCAAAAGACAAGTTCCCTATAAGGGATACAAAGATTTCTACAAGACATTTAGCAACGCCTATAAGGCATATCGAAAATGCCCTACATAGGACAGGGTACATACCATTCCTTGAGCTTGGAGCCCATCTCCAAATAAAAAGGATAAATCCTGTGTCAACAGAACTAGCCACTGGGGTCACAAAAGGACACACCTCCCAAATAGCTTACAACAAAAAGCTGCCATAAACAGCCGTAAGAAAAAAGCAGGAGCACCTGCCGAGGTAGGACCAACATACCAAGTGCCATCAAAACGTGGAATGGCTCAGACCGAGCAAAAAGGAGCCAAAACATGGCTCAAGCTGAATTAGAGTACACCACATTGGAAGGGGTCCATCTGAAAGTCCTAAAAAAATAATCACAGATACTAATCTTTACCACCCCATTGGTACCAAAAGTGTTTCAATGCAGAATCGGCATGAGTGCCAAATAGATGGGCACATCACAGGACATGCCTTCCAGGGTAGATCGGATAGCCTCCGAAAAGCCAGAGTGGCGTAGCCAAGAATGACAGCACAGCGTTACAGAGTGAGCCATGACTCGACCAACTGAATCAGTGGTATCCATCCCACATCTTATGACAAACTTAGCAGTCTCTCGACCATCCATAATTGTCTGGACGAGATCGCTCCTAGTCTCTATCGGAAGTGAGGGTAGCAGGCATGTAACCAAATCGCACAATGCATGGGAAAGATAGCCCAGAACGTAAGAGATGTCTAGACACAGCAGGCCTTCACTGGTCGAAGAGAACATAGTTCATCCACAAGACTCCAGCCACCTGGACTCCCTGTCCTGAGGGACGTGTGGAAGGACATTGAGGTTAGAAGAGGCCGTAGCAGCCTGCACCATAAAACTCCATGGAGTCGGATGCCGTGAAAGACATGCTGGGTCCCTGAGGGTAGTTGGGTGCCTATGAGCTATGGATCGGTCCAAAGGGGCACCCATAGAGGGCTCAGCCCAGGACCCTAGTAAAACATCACACAGTGCCTCACTATATGAAAGTACAGGCTCCATACCTGTTAGGCCTTGATGGAGCACTGTAACCAAGGGGTGAGTGGCCACCAGTACAGAGGGGAGAAACAAATATAGGACCGTAGCTGCCCTCTTCAAAACCACGGCAAAGGAAGAGCTCACCTCCGTTGCAAGACTAGGAGGGGAAAGGAGATCTGAAGCTGATGAGGACTTAAGGCCACTAGTTTCACCCAATTCCAACAACCAACTACCCTCTAGTGGAGACTGGACAATATCATCCACTGTGTTGCTAAACCCCAGCCCCTCCCTTTCACCAACAAACTCCTGTTCTCCTGAAGGAAAAACAGTAGAGGACTGATGAGAAGGAAGAGGGAAGGCTTCCGAGCTGGACGGCATAACCGGTGCCACACCCAACGCCTTCTGTTGTCGTTTGTAGTGGGTCCTATTTATAATTAGGACGACTGTAGGAAAGCACCCTCTTTTTTGGCATAGTTACCCCCATTTTCTGCCTATTGTCAGTGTGTTTGACTGTGTTCACTGAGATCCTGCTAACCAGGACCCGAGTGATTATGCTCTCTCCCTTGTAACTTAGTAACTTGTGCCATACATTTTTACCCTACATTTGGCATACTGGTGCCCCAGGTAAGTCCCTAGTGTATGGTACACCGGTACCCAGGGCATTGGGGCACCAGGGGATCCCCATGGGCTGCAGCATGTATTATGCCACCCATGGGGAGCCCATACAAAGTGTTCTGCAGGTCTGCCATTGCAGCCTGTGTGAAAGGGTGCATGCACCCTTTTTCACCATATGTCACTGCACCAAGTCACTATAAGTCACCCCATGGCAGGCCCTGCTAGCCCAGAGGGCAGGGTGCAAGTACCCGTGAGTGAGGGCACCTCTGCAGTAGCAGAGGTGCCCCCACAAACTCCAGTGCCATTTTCATGGACTTCGAGAGTGCGGGGACACCATTTTATGCGTGTAATGGACATAGATCACTACCTATGTCCAGCTACATAATGGTAACTCCGGACCTAGGCATGCTTCGTATCAAACATGTTGGAATCATACGCCAATACCGTTGCCACTATTGGAAGTATGATTCCATGCACTCTGGGGGCTCCTTAGAGGACCTCCAGTATTATTTCTACCAGCCTTCTGGGGTTTTCTGGGCAGCCCAAGCTGCTGCTACCCCTCAGACAGGTTTCTGCCATCCTGCTGCTTGAACAGCTGAAGCCCAGGAAGGCAGGAAAAAGGATTGCCTTTGGGAGTGGGGGTAACACCCTCTCCCTTCGGAAATAGGTGTTATATGGCGTGGGAGGGGTAGCCTCCACAAGCCACTGGTATGCTTTGAAGGGCACATTTGGTGCCCTCCGTGCATAAACCAGTCTACACCGGTTCAGGGACCGCCAGTCCCTGCTCTGATGCAAAACTGGACAATGGAATGGGGAGTGACCACTCCCCAGTCCATCATGAACTCAGCGGTAGTGCCAAGCGCTCCTCCAGAGGGTCCCTGGGTTCTACCATCTTGAATCCAAGATTGGCAGGGACCTCTGGGAGCATCTGAGAGGCCAGGTCAGACAGGTGATGTCAGAGCCCTCTCCTGATAGGTGGTCACGTGGCAAGGTGACCAATTCCCCTTTCAGGGCTACTTAAGGTCTCTCTCTTGGATGGGTCCTCAGATTCGACTTGCAAGATTCCAGCAGGAGTCCTCTGCAACCTTACTTCAACTTCTAGCCACTGGAACCGCAACTAGACCCTCCAGGAACCGACAAGCTGCATCCACGAAGACTCTTCTTGTAACATTGTTTCCACAGCTCCTTTCAGCTTCTGCAACATTTCCCCAGCTGTTCATCCCCAGAGGGCAGCAAGTCTTCAGTCTGCATGAGAAGGAAGAAGGATTCTCCCTTGGAGTGAAGGAGTCACTCCCCTGCATACGCAGGCACCTACTGCAACAACGACCAGCTGCTTGGATCTCCTCTCATCCTGAGTGGTGTGGGTCATGCATCACGGCTACGTGTAGTTCCAGCCCCCAGCACTCCTTCCTGTGACGCACAGCCCTCTGCGTGGTTCTCCTGTGGCGTGGGACCTTTCTCTAGTTGTGCTGCATGGGCTCTTCTGTGACTTCTGTGTCCCCATCCGGTGGGACTCCTGTGGGTGTTTCCTCTTCTCCTGTGGGCTCTCTGTGTCACTGAGGGTCCCCTCTGCCTCCCCCTCCTAGGTTGAGTCCTTCTGGGCCTTGCTGGTCCCCGGCAGCTCCACTTTCCGTCAACCGCCACATTTGCCTTTGCAAAGGCTTGTTGGTCGAATTCCTGCACTAACACCCGACTGCAATTCTTCTTCCAGCGTGGGACGTCATCTGCATCCCTAAAACTCTTCACCGACTCCAGGGCTGCAATGCTGACCTTCTTCACATCCCCGTTGACCAAATCCTGCATCCACAGCTGGGTGGGTAGTAGCTCCTACTCCTCCTGGACTCTCCTGTGACTTATGGACTTGGTCGCCTTCTTCCACAGGTCTTCCTCTTCAGGAATCCACCAATGGTTTCTTGCAGTCTTGTCTGGGTTGTACTTACCTTTGGGGTTTTTTAGTACCCACGGCTCCTCTCTGCACATTCCACGTACCTAGGTGAGGGTCCTGTGGTCGCATTCCATGTTTTTTAGTATATAGTTTGGGCTCTCCCTAGGGTCACTATTGTCTAACTCATTTGCACTGTTTTCTATCACTTTATATGCCTATTTCTGGTAACTAGTGTATATGTTGAAGGGTTGCCTTGTTAGTACTTTTTGGCATTGTATCACTAAAATAAAGTAAAGTACCTTTATTGTGTTTTCTTTCATATGTGTAAGTTCTGTGTGACTATAGTGGTATTGCATGACCTTTACATGTCTCTTAGAAATGTCTTGGCTGGTCATCTACAGCTAACTCTAGAGAGCCTGGCTTCTAGACACTGCCTGCACTACACTAATAGGGGATACCTGGACCTGGTATAAGGTTTAAGTACTGTAGGTACCCACCACACACCAGGCCAGCTTCCTACAAAGATGTTTTAGTTTCACATTATCACTGCCAGTGCAAGTGACAGTCTGAAAAGGCTGATCACTATCAGCATCAAAGATAAAGGAGATAAGTAGGTATTCATAACAGGTACTTTCCCACTTTCATGTGACAGTGACATAATGTACCTTTTCAGGGAATTGTTTCCATAATTGCCACCCCAAGCATGCCATCTTATCTATTGTTTGGGAACATACCTGTGTAAGGAGTCCTACAAGATCTGTACAAATACATCTCACACAAACAAGATTATCAGAGGGATTCCTACCAGAGGCCATCAATGCTATCTACCCCACATGTCGCCTTGATGCAGATCCAGCCTTCGTGTCACCAATTAGTCTGATCTAGAGACCTCACTCAAAGGGTTGGGGGGATCTTCTCATGGACATGATACTGGCAGATTAGGTTTAACACACCTAGCTCTCTTTAGGTTAGAGATTAGGTTCATCATGCTAGGTGATTAGGGTTTATTTCACAACTGCTTTACATCTTACTTTATTGCAAGATAAGGTGGGAGTCTTTGTATTCATGACTCTCATTTTTCCATCCTGTTTCTTGCATTGTTCATTATCCTAATCATTGCACCCCATGCAATATACAGTAGATTGCAGTCTTGTTAATAAAACCTACTGAAAACTTTACTGTATCTCCTTCATTGCCTGTGTGTGACTGAGACACGTTTCTCATGTGAGAAAAGGGTATTCTCCATATAACCACGACTCCCCTGAGATGTCACACTCTTGAGTCCATGTGTGAAGGCTACCACAAATCACCTTTTACTGTTTGGGTTTTTGGTGAGGTACTGCTTGTGAGCCGGGAGGGTTGGGCGACAGTTGCGACTTGTTGTAGGATTGGCCTAGTCACCTACGAACAAAAGTGCTGTCATCCCTAAACCAGCAGTCTTGCCTAGAGCAAGAGTCCAACTATGACAGTCATCTCGCCGTCGTCTAGGCAAATCTGCCTGGTGTTGACCAGTGCCGCTAGCATAGACTGTGTGAACTCCTGTGTCACATGGGGGAACCCCAAAGGCTGGTTCATAATTTCTACACCATTTGCACTTCTATCGCCTCCAAGATTGCCTCAAAGACCTAAGTCTATCTGAAAACCACAGAACAGAGGGTCTATTCATATGACCCCCAGAGATCTTCATCGGTGCTAGACTACTCAAGGCATTACCAACCCATCCTACAAATTCTGACACCGCCTGGTCAATGTCCTGATGGTGCACAAGAGGTGTCCCAGACAGTACTTTTCTTAAAAGCAACCTCAAAATCCTTTTTCCAGTCCCTCTTCATAAATTTTCCAGACTCTTTCCTTTGCACATTATTAGGGCAGGTCAGTTCAAGACAAACCATGTAGCCTAGTGGTCAGATGGGAGAATTTCCACCACATTCAGATAGGGGTTTATAGTAAAGATTCCATCCAAAGTATGACCTGCTTGATGTGAAAGTGACGTAACAATCTGCACCAGCCCAGAACTATCTAGAGTTTCTATCAACATGCAGGAATCATGACAGGCTGTGGCTTCCAAATGAAGGCTGAAGTCACCCAACAACATAAAAGTAGATTGCTTTAAAAAAGGTTCAGCCAACTGACCTAATTCTACATTAGATCTCAGTCCTGGAGGGTGATAGACAAGCACTTCTGAGATGGACAGATTATGATGGATCTTTAGATTAAAAATAACAGCCTCACGTAAAGAGGTCGATGTAATGCGGTCAACAGCACATTGTAACTTTTTCCCAAAAACTATCGTAAGGCCCCACCCACTTTCTTCATTACACCCTGTCTAACATTAGAGAAGCCCGGGGGACTGGCCTCTGCCAAATCAGGAGCAGAATAATCGCAAGTCCATGTCTCTGTGATAAATATAACATTAGGATCATGAGAATGCACAAACTCCAAGTTCCAACTTATTTCTGATTAACAAGTGAGCATTCATCAGAAGCCCTCTCACCTTATGTCCAGCTTCTGAATTCCAAATACTGGGATCATTCAGCTTCTGCTGATAATAAGCCCCCAATAGTGGTATGTTGTTCTGATTGATTGGGATGACATTAAAGCAACACGTTCAACAAGTACCTGCCTTAGCCAGATAAATCCTGGCCGGATCCCTTAAGGGACATAACGGATTCTTGGCTTTTCCCCTATGTTCCAATAGTTGAGATTGGGTATAGATTATATGATTTTCTTGGTCTAAGGCAAAATAAGCAGTGGTTCTGGCATGTGTTGCAGTCTGGCTGTGGACGGGTGCAGATGGGTTTGCAGCAGTACACCTGCTGGGTGGATGCACTTCCATTTGGTTTATGTAGGCTGACATGTGGAGGGGGAGGTAGTGTGTGGCCAGGGGATGATGTAGCGGGTCCACCCAGTAAGAAAGAGGGGCAAATTAAAATTCCAAATTTGAGTCCATCTACTCCAATTCGCTGTCAGATGCTTCCCTTTGAAGTGAATTTACATGGGAAAATATTTAAACTAAAAGAACAGTGCAAAGGGTAAACCATAAATCAAGTAAAAAGCTTCTGCCCAAGATGGTGCCCAATAAAGGCTGGAGTCAGGCACCTCCAGAAGCACTCACTGTATCCCAAATACAAGGAGGTACAATTGTGCCATCTTGTGGGTAGAGAAGCAAATTGAAACAGCACTCAAAGGAACTCAGGGGGTCATTCTGACCCTGGCGGTAATTACCGCCATGGCGGAGGTTGGCGGTAGCACCGCCAACAGGCTGGCGGTGCTCTGCCGGGCATTCTGACCGCGGCGGTACAGCCGCGGCCAGAAGCGGAAAGCCGGCGGTGTACCGCCGGCTTTCCGCTGCCCATGGGAATCCGCCATGGCGGCGCAGCTTGCTGCGCCGCCATGGGGATTCTGACACCCCATACCGCCATCCTGTTCCTGGCGGTTCGCCCGCCAGGAACAGGATGGCAGTATGGGGTGTCGTGGGGCCCCTGGGGGCCCCTGCAGTGCCCTGCCAATGGCATGGGCACTGCAGGGGCCCCCGTAAGAGGGCCCCACAAAGAATTTCAGTGTCTGCTTTGCAGACACTGAAATTCGCGACGGGTGCAACTGCACCCGTCGCACCTTCCCACTCCGCCGGCTCCATTCTGAGCCGGCTTCCTCGTGGGAAGGGTGTTTCCCGCTGGGCTGGCGGGCGGACTTTCGGCGGTCGCCCGCCAGCCCAGTGGGAAAGCCAGAATGACCGCCGCGGTCTTTCGGCGGGAACCGCTTGGCGGGCGGCGACCGCCGACCGCCGCGGTCAGAATCACCCCCTCAGTCTCCAATCCCACTCAGGTTCCCAGGCTGCGCAGATGCACTTCTGTTTGCTTGATATAGCCTAACATGTAACGGGGGTGATAACAAAAGAAAGGAAAAACCTAGGAAAGGAGAAAAGAAAAGAAGCAACAAAAGAAAAGAAGGAAGGGGACCGGAAGGAAAGAAAGGAGAGAAGAAAGAAAGAGGTAAGGAAGAAAAGAGTAATAAAGTAAAGAAGGAAGTAGAAAAAGGAAAGAAGGAAGAAAGGAGAGACGGAACAAAGGTGAACAAAGAAGCGATGGAAGAGAAAGAAAGGAGGACTGAAGGTGAGAAGAAAAGAAAATAGGAATGAAAAAGGGAAATAAATTGAGGAATCAAGCAGAGGAATAGGAAAGTAAATAAGAACTGAAAATAAGAGACAAGCTTGAGATGGAGATAATGAAAGAGAAGGGGAGAAGGAGCAAAAGGAAGGAAAGACTGAAATCAGGAGAGAACAAAAAAATGAGAAAGCAAGAAAGGAACAAAGGAGAGAAGATATAAATGTGAGAAATAAAGAAACAGACTGAAAATATGACAGCAAGAAACAAAAGAGAAAGGAGGGACGGCATGAAACAAGAAGGAGTAAGAAGAAGTGGCCAGAATACGAGAAAAAGAGAAAAAAGAAAGTTTAAGAGAAACAGAAAGATGACAAAGAGAAAGATGAAGAGAACAAAAACATGACAAGAAAAACAGAGAAAGAAAGGAATAGAAAGAGGAAAAGGTGTGAAAATAAAGAGGAAAAATAGAGATGAGAAAGAAAGATGAAGAGAAGGAAAGCTGAGGAGAAAGAAACAAAGATGAGAAAGAAAAAAATGACAAAGAAAAAAATGGAAAGATGAAGGGAAAAAAATGAGACCAATAAAGATGAAGAAAAAGGAACAGTTTCTTATCTGTAACTCCAGTTCTCTAGTAGGGGAATCTTCATTGAAGTCATAAGTGTGTGCGGGGACCCCGAAGAATTTATTCACAATATCTCTTCTTAAGTGTAATGTCGTCTTTCTTCAGGAAGACCTGCAAAGTCACTTAAGAGAGAAACACAGTATGCAACCTATAGGAGTAGGCCACAATGGCCCAGCTCTTCATCTTAGAGTCAAAAAAGGGGCCAGGAAAATTATAAATAGATATAATGTCATAATGTTTTCGGAAAACAGCATAAATGTCTTTCACAACCCCTTTTTTGATGGCGTAGAAAGATGAATTAAAGCAGGCTAGTGTAGCCCCATAGGCTATCTGTATTTGAGTGAAAATTAGAGACTATGCCTTCAAGGACCAAGAGACCACCAGTATTCCATCATGCTCAGCAGGTGGCAGTTGCTTCAGTTCTTTTTGAGGCAATGGCAGAATGTATGTATTGGATATATGTACCTCTGTCCACTCCACCGGGGAGGAGGGAGGGTTACTTATGACTTCAGTGGAGATTCCCCTACGAGAGACCTGGAGTTACAGGTAAGAAACAGTTGCTTCCCTAATAGGGGATCTCTAATGATAGTCATAAGCACTGAGTAGAATAGCAAGCTCACCCCTATTAAGAGGAGTGGAGAAGACAGAGGATTGAGCAAGAGAGCCCAATTTAAGCAAACAAATTTCTCTGTCAGGCCTGTCCTACTTGAGGATCTGCTCTAGTATCCGAGTCTAGGTAGTAGTGCTTAGTGAAAGTGTGAACAAATCTCCACATGGCTGCTTTGCAAATATCCACTATAGCAATATTTCTCATTAAAGGTCAAGTTACTTACCTTCGGTAACAAAATATCTGGTAGAGACATATTCTAGTTGCTGAGTCCTTACAGTATTCCTTACCTTAGAATTTTCCCCTAGGCGTCAGACTAGATCCAGAGATTTTTCTTCCAGCAATACCCTTGCGCGTCGGTAGGTGGTGTCGGTCGACTCCGCAGATGTCGTAGGCATCGTGGTCACCGTGATGACATTGGGAGTAGTACATAGACACCGCCCTTGCACAGTGACATCAGTTTCTTTTAACGATTTTCCACACCAGAGCTCAGAGCTGCTAAGAACACTGAGATTGGTACGCCAGAGCTAAGGACCTGAAAGGGGGAATCCCTGTCCCTAGAAATCAGTTCGCAAGCGGGAGGATGGGTGGCGGTAAGGAATCTGCAACTAGAATATGTCTCTACCACATATTTCATTACCGAAGGTAAGTAACTTGTACATCTGCTAGAGACTTCTAGTTGCAGATTCCTTACCTCAGAATAGATACCCAAGCAATGCCATCCTCGGTGGTGGGCTGTGAACCAAGATCATACAAGAAAGTCCTGCAGGACTGAACAACCAAAATAGCCGTCTCGACGGACCTGACTATCCAGGCAGTAATGCTTAGCAAACGTATGCAGGGATGCCAACGTAGCTGCATGGCAGATATCCAGGACAGTAACTCAGCGTGCGAACACAGTGAAAGCAGTAGTTGCTCTGATGGAATGAGCACGCAAGCCTTCAGGAGGTTGCTTCTTGGCCAAAGCATAGCACATTTTGAAGCAAAGAAGCACCCATCGAGAGATGATACGCTTTTGCACCTCCTTCCCTTTTTTCGCACCCACATACCCAACGAAGAGTTGATCGTCCACCCGGAAATCTTTAGTACGATTGAGGTAGAACGCCAACCATCTTTTTGGGTCCAGGCGGTGGAGTCTCCTCCTCATGGGAAGGATGTGGGGGTGCGTAGAAGATAGGCAAAGTGATGGACTGGCCTAAATGAAAGGGTGTAACCACCTTAGGAAGGAAGGAAGCTCTAGTGTGCAACTCTACTTTGTCAGGGTGCACAGACAAGTATGGAGGTTTTGAGGAAAGGGCCTGAAGCTCACTCACCCTGTGAGCAGAGGTGATAGCGACCAGAAAGACAGTTTTGAAGGTGAGGAGCTGCAAGGGACAATTATGCATTGGCTCAAAGGGGGTACACATCAAATAAGTTTGTACAAAATTAAGGTCCCACTGAGGCATGATAAATGGAGTGGGAGGAAATAAATGGATGAGCCCTTTTAAGAACCTACTCACAATAGGAGATTTAAAGCGTGAGGGCTGATCAGGTAGCCTAAGAAAGGAGGAAATGGCAGATAAATACCCTTTAAGGGTGCCCAAAACAGAGCCCTGCTGGGCTAAGGAAAGAATGAACAAAAGAACCTCTGACAGAGGGGCAGAAAGGGGATCAACAGATTTGTTGGTACACCATGCCACAAACGTATTCCAACGGCAGTCGTATACAGTTTTAGTCGAGGGACGCCAGGCTGCCAAGATAACATTGCAGTCTTCGGGTGGAAGGGCAAAAGCCGTCAACTGTTGCCGCTCACTCTCCATGCATGAAGGCGGTGGTTGGACAGGTTCAGGTGAAGAACCCTCCCATGTTGCTGCGCCAGAAGATCCACCTGAAGAGGCAGTCTGAGTGGAGGATCGATGGACATGCTCAATAGCTCTGGATTTCACACCCTTCGAGCCCAGTCCGGAGCCACCAAGATGACTTGGGCCTGATCGTTCTTGATTTTCTTGAGAACTGTGGGCAGAAGAGGGATAGGCGGGAAGGCGTAAAGGAGGCCGGAGTTCCATTCGAGACGAAAAGCATCTCCGAGCGAGTGCTGCCTTGGGAACTCCAACATGCAAAACAGCTGACATTGCACGTTCTCTGCAGAGGCGAACAGATCTAACCAAGGCTCTCCCCACTGCTGAAAGAGTGCTTGCGCCACCACCGGATGGAGACGCCATTCGTGATCGGCTGTGCATCGATGGGTGAGTTTATCCGCTCTGGTGTTGAGGGAGCCCGCCAGAAGTTGAACCATCAGGGTAATGCCCTGATGTTCCAGCCATGTCCAGAGGCGTAGTGCCACCTGACAAAGGGTCCAGGACCCTACTCCGCCCTGTTTGTTGGAGTACCACATGGCGGTAGTATTGTCCGTGAACACCTGCACTACTTTCCCTTTGAGAGAGGGAAGAAATGCTTTCAACGCAAGCCTGATCCCCCGGAGCTCCAGCAGATTTATATGGAGCCCTGACTCTGCCGGAGACCAGAGGCCTCTGATCCCCGCCTCTCCCCATAAGTAACGCATCTGTCACTATAGAGAGATCTGGTTGGGCAAGGGAGAGTGATCTGCTGTGGGCCCAATTTGGATTCGAAAGCCACCACTGCAGGTCTTTCGCAGTTCCCTCCGAGATCTGGACAAGGTCGGATAGATTCCCCTGATGCTGCACCCACTGGATCTTCAGGTCCCACTGCAGAGCCCGCACATGCCATCTGGCATGTGTTACTAGCAGGATGCAGGAAGCCATGAGGCCCAGAAGCTTCAGAGTCAATCTCACCAAAACCCAAGACCAAGGCCGAAAGATCGGAATCATAGCCTGAATGTCTTGGACTCGTTTGTCGGGAGGATAAGCCCGAAACTGCACTGTGTCCAGAACTGCCCCGATAAAAGGGAGCGACTGAGAGGGAGTCAGGTGTTACTTCGGCACGTTGATAGTAAACCCCAGCGTGTGCAGGAGGTTCGCCGTAGTCATGAAGTTGGGAGACGACTTTCTGGGACGAGTCTGCCTTTAACAGCCAGTTGTCAAGGTAGGGTAAGACTGAAACCCCTAACCTGCGCAAATGAGCACCAACCACCGCCATCACTTCCGTGAACACCTGAGGGGCACTGGTAAGGCCGAAGGGGAGCATGGTAAACCGAAAGTGCTCGTGACCTACCACGAATCGTAGGTAATGTCTGTGGGCAGGCAGGATGGGGATGTGGAAATAAGCGTCCTGCACGTCCAACACTACCATCTAGTCTCCTGGGTCTAAGGAAGACAGAACCTGAGCCAGGGTGAGCATTTTGAATTTCTCCTTCTTGAGGCAGTAGTTTAGGTCCCGCAGGTCTAGGATAGAATGTAAGCCCTTGTCCTTCTTTGGTGTCAGAAAGTAGCGGGAATAACAACCACAACCTACTTCTGGCACAGGGACCTTTTCTAGAGCTCCCTTGGCTAAGAGAGCTGCGACTTCCTGGTGGAGAAGCGCCAAATGATCCTCCGGAAGGTGATTGAAGGATGATGACATGTGTGGTGGAGCAGATTCGAAAGGGTGGGAGTAGCCCTTTCGAACGATCTGCAAAACCCACCCATCCGTGGTGATATGTTCCCAGTGGGGCAGGTGATGGCGAATCCTGCCTCCAACTGGACGGGAGTGAGGGGACGGACTAGGAGGGTTTGGAGGCTGCAGCGGGGGCAGAGGTGGACTGAACAGACCTCTGGTTCCTTGTCTCACGGCCACGTGGGATTCTGCGTTCTCGGGCACGCATATGCTGACCAGCGTGCGTGGCACGTGGCTGTGTGGAGGACACAACAGGGCGCCTCTCCCGTGTCCACAAAAGGGGTGAAAAATGGACTGTGGTGGGCGAGGGGCTGAGGAAAGACTGAGGGACCGAGCTGTAGCCCAGGAATCTCTCCAAGGCTGAGTCCACTTTGTCTCCGAAGAGACGGGTGCCATCAAAGGTCATGTCCATGAGTGACTGTTGGACATCCCCCGAGAAACCAGAAGTTCGTAACCAGGCGTGGCGCCGAAAAGGCCACTGTCGGAGCAACCGATCTGCCCAGAGAGTCGGTCATATCCAGCCCACAATGGATCGTGAACTTTGCCGCGTGTGTCCAATCGTTCACTGCTTGGGAGACAATATCACGGGCCTCCTCCGGTATCTGCGGCAGGACTTGCGCAACCTTATCCCACAAGGAGTGGTATAGCGGCCCAAAAGACCGCACGCTAAATTGGAGGAACAAAACAACTTCTTACCAAACTGTTCCAGCCTTTTGGATTTCCTATCAGGGGGTGTGGAAGAGAACGTCCCTGAAGAAGAGGAAGCCTGGATAACAAGACTCTCAGGCGTGGGGTGTTGGGACAGGAATTTAGAGTCGTTCAGAGCGGGCTGATGGCGGCTTGCGACTGTCCTATTTACAGGAGCCCCTGTGTTGGGTTTTGACCATGTACCCAAAAGGACATCGGTAAGGGCTTCATTAAATGGCAAAATGGGTTCTGAAGCAGAAGCCCCAGGCTGAAGCACCTCCGTCAGGAGATTAGATCTGACCTCTACAGTAGGAAGCTCAAGGCCAAGGACCTCAGCTGCCCTACTGACCACCATACCATAAGTTGCTCCCTCCGCCGTAGCCACGGTAGGAGGAGACAGCATGCCAGTGTCACGAGAAGTATCCAGACCACTGGCTTCGTCCAATTCCTGTGCCCAGTCCATAGCAGGGTCATACTGGTATTCATAAGGGTCCAAGCACCCCTCCAATTCCTCCCCATATTCGTACCCATAGGAAATAGGGTCAGAATCCGACCTGGGGTGATTAGGCCCCACCAAAGCCAAAAGCAGCGTCAGCAGACGCCACTCTGACTCCGAGTCGTCGGGGATAAGAATTGGGTCGACGTCGATAGTGGGCACCACCGACGTCGGGAGCATTGTTAATTGACCCAGCGCCAGGGAAGGTCTCAAAGGTGCGACCGGCGCCGGTGTGGATCCGTGAACGGATCCAGAGGTGACCTCGGTGGCCGGGGCGAAAGTCGCCGGTGCGGGACCCAAAGCCCCTCAAGCCGAACCCCTTGGGCCCAAAGGCCCTGTATCGGGGTCGGCCCGCCCAAATATAAGGCGCATGGCCTCGTAAAACTCTTTTAGTTGGGCTGGGGTTGCTCCGGCTCTGGGAAACTCAGGGAAGCACGGAGCTGACCCAGACGCAGGCTCTGAGGACAGAGGCCTAGTGCGTGGAAGCTCTTCCCGCGTTGCGTCGGCCGAGCGACGGGGCAAAATCGGAGAGCAATGGGACTTCTTCGACTTCTTCTTATTCTTACCTTGACCCAAGGATTTAGACGAAGACGAGTGGTGATGACTCCTCAACCGATCTCGAGACCTTCCTCTCGAGCGAGACCGGGACCTATGCGGAGTCAAGTGCCAGGCCACCATTAGCTTTAGGGACCAGACTCAAAGCCTTCGGGTGCATGGCCTGGCACTCGGAGCACGACTTCGGGTCGTGGTCGCTCTCGAGGCACCACAGACAAACGCAATGAGGATCCATCACTGACATCGTCCGATGGCAGTCCTCACAAGGCTTGAACCCGGTCTTCGGGGACATCCTCGACACACCAAAGTCACACACAAAAAACTTGACAAAACGGTAAAATTCGGCCAAAATGTAGCCAGGGTAGCTCTTCTCCAGATCAGCACGTGACGTGGAAAGAAAAGAACTGACGTCACTGCGCGAGGGTGGCGTCTATGTACTACTCCAGACATCATCACGGTGACCACGACGCCTACGATGCCTACGGAATCGACCGACGCCACCTACCGACTCGCAAGGGTAATGCTCGAAGAAAAATCTCCGGATCCAGTTTGACGCCTGGGGGAAAATTCTAAGGTAAGGAATACGGTAAGGAATCTGCAACTAGAAGTCTTTATCAGATGCAGCAGTAGCCCGCTTTACCTCTAGCGGAGTGGGCTTTTCTTGTTATCTTTTTGATAGCACATCAGAATCCAAGAAACTATCCACTGAGGAGATGGACTGTTTACATGTGGCTAAACCTGTGCAAACTGGCCCATAGTTGATAAAAAGTTGGTTTGAATTACAGATGGCACGTGTCTTATCAAGGTAGAATCTCAAAACTCTCCTCACATCTACGGAAGGAAGAGACCTATTAGCTGGAGTAGAGGGATTCTGAAAGAAAGTTGGTAACAAAATTGTCAGGTTGACATGGAAATCTGAAACAACATTAGGAAAGAATTTTGAGTGAGTCCTCATAACCACTTTGTTAGAATGGAAGACTATGTACAGATCACAAGAGCATAGGTCTTGGATCTCGCTAACCCTGTGAGCTGATGCTATCGCTACTAGAAAGCCATTTTCCAAGAAAGATGCTGCAGGGAAGCCTTATGTATTGGTTCAAGAGGTTCCTGCACCAGTCACAGTGTCCACATCTCAAACTGCCTTGCTGACCGGATCTTTTAACGAAATTCAGAGCCAGATAGTTCATCCCAACCTCTCCTCCTTGAATTTGGCGGCATGGCTCCTGAGCTAGTACAATACTGACATTTGAACCTGCCACACAACTGTATGGCGATCCTTAAAGAGGCTAAGCGGCCTTCTACCCGTTCCTCATATGTCTTCAAGTGGAAGATATTTTGCATGTGGAGTTCCTCTAAGAACGTGGACCCTACATCTTGCCAAGAGGAGGTAATTCTTCCATACCTGCTACACTTGGCTAAATCTGGCTTGCAATTCTCTTCCATAAAGGTTCACCTAGCAGCTTACCGCTTACAGAAAATGTCCTCCACAAACCTCTTTTTTCAAAATCCCTGTAATAAACATTTTTCTAGAAGGGTTAAAGAAGGTTTTCCCTCCTATTAGGCAAGGAAGGTCCTGCAGTGGTGGCACGAGTCAGGAACATGACTTGACGGAAGGCAGATGATATAGACTTCAAGGGAGATCGTTTTGTCCTTCTTTTCTCCCACAGGCAGAGCATTTGTCACACAAAGATGGCATTTTGTTTGCCTAAATACTTCACTTTTCTGTCAGAAAAATGAAGAAAAGGCTATGGAGAGATGAACATTTTCAAATGAAACAGATGTCAACAAATTCTATGTGAATTTTGTGGAACAAAAGCCTAAAAAAGGCCGAGATCAATGCTCGAGGATCCTGTCAGCAGGAGCCGGGAAAAAGAACTAAAGCTAATGCCACCTGCCGAGCATGATGGAATAGTGGTGTTCCCTGGGTCCTTGAAAGTACAGTCTCTAATTTTCACTCATATAGACAGCTTATGGGGCTACACTGCCCTGCTTTACTTCATCATTCTACTCCATCAAAAAGGTTTTGTGAAAGCCATTTATGCTGTCTTCCAACAACATCAGGACATTATATCTATATATAATTTTCCTGGTCCCTTTTTTGACTTTAAGATGAGGAATTGGGTCAATATAGAAAAACCCCCATAGGCTGCATACAATGTTTCGCTATTAAGTGACTCTGCAGGTCTTCCCAAAGCAAGGCAAACATTACACTTAAGAAGGGATATTGTGGAGAAATGCTCTGGGGTCCCTGCATGTGTGCGGGACTATTCAGTGATTATGACTTCAATGTGGATTCCCCAGCGAGGAACTGGAGTTAAAGGTAAAAAGCTGTTCTTTTTTCTTTTGCTTTCTTTTCCATTTTTTCTCTACATCTTTCTCTTCCTCTCCATTTTTTCTTTCTCTCCTTAGTGACTATCAATGAAGACCCCCTATGAGAGAAATAAATGTAGTTCAACTCTGTTAAATGTGTGTTTTTGGATGTAGTGTAATAACCATGCAAATATTTCATACTGATTTTAATTAAATAAAAGTTTACGAAAGCAATATATTTCTGAGTTATAGTTTTCAAACAGTGTATTATGATCTGTCACATTTTTTTATGGTCAGGCATAATTCTAAGGTAGCATAATTGTTTATTTAAGGAGAGGGTGGTATGCGTGATGGTTTTGTCACCTTTCCCTGCATCACAGGACAAGTGCACAGAATTTAAAAATGCAGAAACGACAGGTATGCAGCTGCATACTCGAGACAGTGATCTACTCAAAGGTAGGCGACGAGCTCCTGGAAGCTTGCAATTGACTTGTTAGGGACTCCTTGTCTAGGTAATGAATGTGAATCTTTCTGCTAGGACTGATGCTGTGGCTATGAAGAAATGGAAAAAATGGAAGACACAGAGTGCCTTGATATTGATCTTGTCAATGTCAGGTATCTGTCTCAACAGCAATCTTGACATTGATAGTATAGACGCTTACCTCCTTGATGTAGACTGACGGTGCCTCTTTAGCATTGAGTATTCACCAAATAAGAGACTTGCTCTCAGCTTTTGCTTACCGTTTTTGGCATTGGTAAAGGATATGTCAGTCTTCACCTACCAGCAACAGTACGTGCGGTGCCAGAGTTGATGTCGGTGGCGCTGTCTTTGTACTTTTCGATGGTGAGCAGGCCGGTGCTGACATCTGAGTCAGTGTAGACCAGTGCTCTTGGGTATGACAGGCGTGATTGGATGGTGGTGGCAGTTTTTTCCACCTTCTCTCTCTTTAGATCTCCCTCTGTGGGAGTCTTTTTCCTGAGATGGTCTAGTGTCAGAAGAGGGAGTCCCCTCTCTGTTCTTTTTCTTCTGCTTTCTCTTTTCTTCTTCTGCTCACATGCTCTGAAGCTTCCCTCCGAGGCAAATGTCCTCCCTGTATTAAAGCGCAGTTTTTGAAAAAATATTCACTCTTTAACAGAATGTGAGGCAGGGCAGGAAAACACACCACAGTGTGAGGGTCTGAAGAAGCCTTTTTTTGCCCACACGCGGGACATTTCACGAAGAGAGACAGACAGCATTTGAGTGAAAAACTTTCCTTGTTGATGGAAAAAAATGAGTGAACCAGATAAATTGTCTCAAAATATATCAAATGACAAACAAAACGCCTACATTTTATAGACAAAACTGAGGAAAAAATGTGTAAAGTAATCCAGAGAGTGTTCTCAGATCCACCCAGCACGAGCTGGAAAAAAGAGCTGAGGCTGTGAGGCTGACTCCCAGTAGAGTGCTGGGAAGGGGAAGCTGCTGGCTTCCTAAAGTAATAGTGTATTGTACTCTGCAGCCTCTACAATTTTGACTAGACAGGCATCTTTTTCTTCATTTTTCGCTCTCCTTAATGTAGGTAATAGTGTTATTCACTTAGGTGCTGAAATGTGGGCATATTGTGTTATTGAGTAACCTTTTTTTCTAAATAAGGAAAAATGCAGTAAAAGCTGGCCTGTCTTGCAGATTACTGAGGTACTATCACACTATGGGCAGAGAGCTGTCTACCTCCAACTACAAATTGAAATTTAATAGAAAGTGTTCCAGGATCCCAGCACATGGTCGGAAATTTTCTAAGTTTAGGACTATCAGTGAGGATCATATGATGTAGAACTACAGGTTGCACAAGTAACTCAGCCACAATGGTTTAACTCAAGGAACAATTCGATGAGAAAATATCACTATTGCAGCATATCCACAACAGGAATATTTATTGTGGCAAACTATTCAAAATATAATTGTTTTTATTTTCCTCTTATAGTACTCTTCTACTACTATGCCTCAATCACCTCTTTAAACCTATTCTCCACTTACAGATTTTTGCCAGATATGTCCTGCAAAATGGATGGCCCGTACTGAGAAAACAAAAGTGAGAAATAAAATAATTTGGACATTAGGGCAACATAAGGAGAGAATGGGGAGACATGATGCTGACAGACAGGATCAACACAGATGTAAAGCATGCAGTGGACTTTAGGGAGGATAAAGGGAGAATTGTATGGCATTCACTCTTCTACAGAAAATACAAAATACAAACAAAGACTTTTTCAAGAAAAAGTGGAATCCTTACCATCATATGTCACATAAGGAACCTGGAAGCCACGGGCACTGTTTGCTTCGTTTGTTTTAAAGTTTATCCAAAGTTTGCGGGATCTGGCAGTGAAGGCAATAGGACGTTCATAGGTCTGGCATGTTTCATAGGTTGTAATTGAAGAAGGAGAAGCTGCAAAGAAAGTAAAGCATGCTTATATGCTCCCTTTATTCTCACTTAAACCTCCATCCCTTCTCTACCTGCTCTCCATCCATCCTCACTGTACTCAACCTTTTACTGTCCCAGATGTCCTTCAATCTGCTTGCTTTGACCATACCAATCCTCGTCCTGAGCTATCTACTGTTTTCTTCAGCTTCCCTCTATCTTTTCTTTATCTGCCTTGCCCCCATCTTTACTTAAACCTCCATCCATTTTCACTGTGCCCGTATTGAAAGGCCACTATTATCCCCACTCTCCATATATGCACTCCACCTTCCAGCCATCTCCCTCAAACTACCCGTCCATTCTAATTTTGCACTCAATCTTTATCCTCACTCAGATCTCGTCCAAACTTCTGACTTTTTTTTTATTGTGATCAACCTCGATCCATCACCACTTTTATAATTTGCTAGGAGAGTGTTCCTCATCCTAGGACCAGACGAGGACTCTTGGTAAGTTATGAAGAGTCAAAACACTTGAAGCTGGTGCATACATCATGCCTACTCTTCCACCAGCAGCACACACATTGCTTCAATTACACTTAAATATAACCTAAGCCGAACTTAAGTTGGCTATCTTTTAGACTCAGGGCCACCGCTTTAGCCTACCATGTTACAAAATAGGTGCACAAATAAGTCCTGCCGGACATTAGTTACAAACGTACAGTTTTTACGCATAACAAGAACATCTCCACATTCATCCTCCGAGGGCAAGAAAATTTCAGGCACCACGATGAGAATCTTTCGTTTCGGGGGTGGGTTGATATTCCAGGTGCACTCCACATGGGCTGGGTAGTTCCCTGGATAGTTAGGGGACTCAATGTATCCAGTGAATTCCCCTAACTCCCCTCCACACTGCCGATCTGTAATCAGAATGCACAACAGGAAATAATTAGATGAAAGGTCATTAAGCGTGTTAAAATCAGAATAAAAGCAAGTGCACCAGAGCTTGGGTGAAAAGCCATCAAGGTGTCTGATAAGTGCAGCAGCGAAAGAGTGACAGTCAAATGAGTGACAGGCTTTTATATCAGAATATCATTGTCAAAAATATTGCCTGACATAATTATCGTGCCCTAAATATAATATAAGAAATGATTGTCCCACTGTGTGTAGAATTTCTATTGTTAGAAGCAGTGGTCAATTATATCTAGGACACAATATTTATGTCAGAAGACATTCTTACAAAAATATCCTGGTGCCCTACCAGTGAGTGACATGAAGGGCTAATTAGGAGATTCACCAGGGTATGTGTGATAATCTAAGGCCCTGAAAAGGGTGTCCTTTGCACCGTTACATGTTTGCAGAACAGGAAGGATGCTAGGGTTGGTGAGGAATTTGCAGTGAGATATAGTCTCTACCAGATAAGGCGTTACCAAAAGGTAAGTAACTTGTTCTTCTGATCGAGACTTCTAGCTGCAGATTCCTTACCTTAGAGTAGTTACCCAAGCAGTACCTTCACGGAGGTGGGACTGTAAACCAATTAAATTAGAAAGTTCTGCAGGACTGAACAGGCAACGTGCCCACCATAACAGACCTGAACAAGTGCATTGAAGCCCACAATGCTGCCTGACAGATGTCATAATTGTTTCATGTACTTGCTCAATCCATTCAGGACAGTAGAGTGCTACCTGGGTCAAAGCAGAGGACCACATTTAGCTGCAAAAATAAACTGGAGAGATGAAAGATGTAAAGCCTCAATGATTACTCAGAGAACCCCTCTCATTTGTATTTCAAATCTAATGAGACACAAAAATGTTTTGGACTCTGTGAGGCAGAGTCCTGTACTTGCGGTATTTCGTTGCGAAGTGTGCTGCAACCTACCCCTCACCGCAAGCCGGAAGACAATGGAGGCCAGGGAGAGGGCCAGAGAGAGGGCGGTATTTAAAGCACGTCTGGTTGATGGTAAGCGAGTGCAGCCCTGCTGCGAAAGGAATGCGGCGAGGCTAGGCAATAACCCAGCCCACCCCTATAGCCGCACTGCCCCCGCCATCTTAGAAGAATATAAGTTTACAAAAATACAAAATAAATGTCAGAAAAAGGAAGACCTGCTCATACCCATAGTCTTTTTTTGGAATGCGGCTGAAAAACAAAGAATGGTTCATTGTCGAGACCAAAAAAAGTGGTCACCATGCTACCGAAAATAATTTTTTTAAGTCCCTGCATCTTTCACAAGGCAGATCATACAGACTTTCTGACTCTAGTTCCTGTAGGAGGCCAATACAAATCATACCGGCTGCCCCCTCTTCTTTCTTTCGAAATCAAGAGTACCCTCCATATCCCAATTTCAGGGATAATATTAAGGAGCAATTATAACCAGGTTTTAGTTATCAGCACCTTTCCAAGATGATGACCGTTTTGTGGCCTATGTTGTGGTCCTTTCTGTGCCCCGGTGGAGTCCTTGGGCAGGTTAGGACTCTGATTGAGTTGAATGAGACACCTCTCCATGACGGCGACCGTTGTGTATCCTATTAAACAGCCCCATCCACACGTCAGTTGCTGTTCATATCTAAAAGAAACCTTAGTAGTATGGTGATCAATTTTCGCTGTCTTTGTTTTTCAGCCCCATTCCAAAAAAAGACTGTGGCTGTGAACAAGTCTTCCTTTTTTAACATTTATTTTGTATTTTGTAAACTTGCATCATTTTAAGATGGCGACAGCAGTGCGGCTATGGGCGTGGGCTGGGTTACTGCCTAACCACGTCTTCTGCCTTTCGCAGCACAGCTGCACCCACTTATCATCTGCCAGACGTGCTTTAAATACCACCAAATCTCTGGCCTCCGCTGTCTTTGGGCTTGCAAATTGGCTATCAATAATTTTGAAATATATACGAGAGGGGTTCTCTGAATAATCGTTGAGGATTTTTTAAATCATAACAAGAGAGCCATTCAATTAAAGGACCCTTTTTGGTATCGCTTTGACACCAGTCTACACTAAGAGCACCCACATCTGTTAACTCCACTCTCAGCATTAAAAATATCACCAGAAAAGGGCTTCCTCTGAGTGGCCCGTTGAGCACTGCATTGCCGGCCCAACGAGGAGCAAGCCTGAGGATGAAGCATGACACCCAAATGGGTGTGTGAAGGCTCTTGCTCCTGGGCCACGGGATCCCCTGAGTCCCACTGGCTCAGTTAATCACCAACCTAGTTTCTTTCTAATCATTTTACTAATTCATCATGTGCGCTTTGAAATATTACCTTTTGGGCAATTGCATGTAAATAAGTTTAGTGCTTTAAGGAACCGAGCCACAACAGGTAACTTAAAGAGAGAAGGTTGGTCTGACAACCGCAAAAATACTGATATGGCAGAGAGATAACCCTTAGCTGTGCCCATGGCAGAGCCCTGCTGGGCTAAACATAAAGCCAACAAGGGCACCTGGGATAAAGGTGCAGAAAGGTAGTCAATGTTGTGGGGAGCACACCATGACACAAACCTATCCCAACGACAGGCGTATACTATACCGACTTGGTGGAGAGACCCCTGGCTGCCAGAATAGCATTACAGACTTTGGGAGGAAGGTCAAAAACTGTCAGCTGTCACTGCTGAATCTCCACAGATGAAGGCGGAGGGTGTGGAGGTTCGGGTGCAGGTCTCTCCCATGTTGCTGTCACTGAAGATCCTCTCAAAGAGGCAGCCTAACTGAATGGCAAATGGTCATGCTCAACAGCTCAGCATACCAGACGCTACGTGCCCAATCCGGAGCCACAAAGATTACTTGGGTCCGGTTGTTCCTGATCTTCTTAAGAACTCTGGGCAGGAGTGGTATTGGTGGAAGGATGCAGAGGAGGCTAAAGTTCCACTTGAGATGAAAAGTGTCTCTGAGCAAGAGTCACCTTGGAAATTTCAGCTTGCAAAACTGCTGACATTGCTCATTCTCTGCAGTAGTGATCAGATCTAACCAAAGCTCCTCATTGCTGAAAGAGACCTTTCAACAACTCTAGATGGAGATGTCATCTGTGAGCTGCAAAGCATCTTCGTTTGAGTTTGTCCACTTTCGTGTTCAGAGAGACCTCCAGGCGTTGAACAACCAGGGAAATGAGCTGAGGTTTCAGCTATGACCAGAGAGACAGGGCCACTGACAGAGGGTTCATGACCCCACTACGCCCTGCTTCTTGCAGTAGAATATGGTGGTGGTGTTGTCCATGAACACCGGCACCAGCCTTCCCCTGATCGATAAAGAAAGACTCTCAGTGCCAAACGAATCACCTGAAGCTCCAGCAGGTTGATGTGGAGTTTGGACTCTCCTCTGAGCCCCACCTCTCCCAGATGGTTGCACCACTGCAGGAGTGACGCATCTGTGACAACAGTCAGCTGTAGTTGGGAAGGAGTCTACCACTGACCTGGTCGGGGTTCGTTAGCCACCACTGCAGATCTTCTGCAGTTCTCTCTGAGATCTGGACCATGTTGAAGAGGTTCCCATGATGCAGTGCCCACTAGGCCTACGGGTCACACTGCAGAGCCCGCATATGTCAATGAATGAATGAGTCATGAAACCCAACAGCATCAGAGTGGGTTTCATTAAATCCAGGATAGAGGATTGGAATCATTGCTCGAATATCGTGGTCTCGCCATTTGGGAGGATATGCCCGAAACTTCACTGAGTCACGAACGGCTCTGATGAAAGGAAGCATATGGGAGGGAGTTAGATGTGACCTTGGCAAGTTGATAGTGATTCTAGCTAATGCAGGAGGTTTGCCACTCTCTGAAGGTGGAGGATGACTGCCTGGGACATCTTGGACTTCTCCTTTTTCAAGAAGAGGTCTAGGATATGATGAAGACCTCCATCCTTCTTCAGCACCAAAAAGAAGCAGGAATAAAACCATGACCTATGTCTGATGCAGACACTCTATCTATGGTTCCCTTGCTCTGGCACGAAAGACTGCACTTCTTAATGGAGCAAGAAGAGGTGGTCCTCTGTCAGCCGACCGTAAGTGGGAGGCATGGGTGGTGGGGTAGTAACAAAGCATAGGGAGCAGCCCCTTTGGACGATCTGTAGAACCTGATGTCACTGACCACCAGTGTGGCAGGATTTGGCATATCTTGCCTCCCACTGGGTGCCCATGATGGTCAGAGGGCAAACTAAAGGAGCTTGGAAGCAGTGACAGCCGGGGATTCAGGGGAGAGGGGTACCTAGAAGAGAGCTGCAAGCTTGATTTGGCCAGGTAAAGTAAATATGGAAGAATCACTTCTTCTTGGACCTTCACTGGATCAAAGTCCTTATAGGCTGCAAAAAATGAATGTCTTAACAGTTTCTCCAGGCCTTACTGAAGAAAGGTGAACATGTACACCCAAAAAGACATATTTTAAAGAAGTGCTCCAGGATCCCAGCACCTGGGTGGGACATTTTAGTGCTTATAACAATCAATGGCAATCTCCTTAGAGAGAACTATCGTTACAAGTAAGTAACTAGAAACCAGATAAACTAAGAATCGACTTATAAATTGTGGCTGCAAATTGTGCACCAATTTCTTGCAAATTATTCTGGATGTACTATTAGGTCTGTTCACAAAGTCACTATTCGGATTGGTTGCAGTCCTACCTACATCAATACGACTCATGAGTTAGACTACAAACTGTCTCCAATTCGTTGCCATCAGAGGAATGATGGCATGTAAGGTCTGCAGACCACCATGCCTGTGATCGCTTTTTAAATATATTTTTTCAAAGGCAGCCTGTTTTTCTTAAAAGAAATGAGGCTGTGTTTTAAAAAAATACTTCTTTTAAAAAATGTATTTGAGGAGTTGCCAGCAGTCCCCTAGACAATTGCCCACTGTAGCACAAACTTTTTTTTTACATTCACCCGAGAGAAAGGGTTTCCCCATTGCGAATTAATTACTACTTCCAGTGGGAGTTTGTGACCTATCAATGGTTTGCAACCGAAACCACAGTTGCAGACCACTGAAGCATAGCACTGCAAATCACAATTTGGAAGATACCCTATACACGCTGCTTCCAAATGAAAATTTATTATGCATTTCTAAACCCATTTTGCAATTTGGTAAGCACTTAAAAAAATCACAAAATAGGATAAATAAATTTTTCTAAAAAGCTATTTAGTGCTTTAGTGGTCGCAAACCCTGTGATTTAGTTAGTCACATGCTTTGCAACAGTGAAATGGTTTCGTACATCTGACCCTACATGCTGTTCATCAATTGTAAAGCAGTATCTCACCTACACAGTAAATATAACTGTTATATTGTCTATGAAAATGTGACCTATCTCCCTTTTCACCTGATTGAGAAAAGCATTTAACACATGGTCCATGGTCTATGGTTCTAAAGTTAAGAAAATGTATATGTTGTTGTGCTTCCTTGGAAGCCAAACAAACCCAGGTATGAGGTTTCGCCAATTATGTCATGTCTGAGAGGCATCTTTCATAATGGTCAGAGTTGGGACCTGTTTTGCAAATGTCTGCCTACAGCAATTCTGCCCTTTTTCTCACTACTTTGCAACTTAAAATCACTAACTTACCATGCTCAATGACTGGAAAATCATTGCTTTATTGGCATGAGCAGTGCATAAAGTATCAGGTGAATACAAGAGGATATAATGTAAAACTGTTTTTACAGTTTAAGATGTATCTTAAAGGAGAATGTGTTCCTTAAAGGCTAATATTTTCTACTCTATTAAGAGGTGCTACCATCCTCATAGTGTGTATCTCAGCACCCAGACATTTCTGTCAAACGTGTGGCTATGAAGATGATTTCCGTAGGTTTACTGTGAAGATCGACTTGTGTAAATGTTGAATGATCCCGTACGTACTATTCTGTGATTACTGACATTAATTCCTTTTTACTAGCCACTCTCATCTAAATATGGCTTAACTTTTATTGAGTGTCGCCTTACATATGCTGCTGCTACCAAAAACACAGTGTAAAAACTTTTAGAACTGATCTGTGTCCAAGTGATAGAACTTTGAATTCATTATGTTTGCAACCTACCACGATATTTGAGGTATTTCTGTTATCTATGGTGCAATGGAATATGAAAATAAGAAAACAAGTTACTTACCTGCAACTACAGTTACCCAGTATTGGTATCGTTCCTAAATTCACATGTTTGAATCATCCCCGTCGACGAAGTAGGAGTCTGACGGTACTTAAAATAGCAATTATTAACAAATATATATTTTTTTCTATAGGCTATAATGGAAACACCAGTCACTCAGATAGCCTATCCAAGTCCTTTTGTGAAAAGGACCAAAACTTGCCTGCTGGCCAATCACGCACCAGCACCCTCTAGAACACTCTCCAGAGAAGCTCCTTCCCTCAGATTTTCTAGCACGAGAGTGAAAAGATTATGACCTGAGAGGAAATGCGAGCATCTAACGGGAGGAGGGTGGGTCACATGTGAATTTATGAAAGATACCAATACTGGATAACTGTAGTTACAGGTAAGTAACTTGTTTTCTTATCCAGTACTGGATCTTTCATAAATTCACATGCTTGAATCTGAATAGCCAGCAGTACTGTCGATAAACGTTATACTCGCAGTGGATGGAGGGTGCGAGCATAGACATCCTCTAAAACATATTATCAAATAGCTAGCTCATAAATCTTGTATTATGAAATATACCTAAATATATATATACATATATACATCCATATATATATATATATATATATACAAACACATATACCTTAAATATCCACATATATATAGATATAAAAGCATGTCAAACTATATTGGATAGCAATTATAGACTATTGCATATAAAATAGTTTCTACACAATCAAGGAAAGGTCTCACCTTAATGAAAGAGATGACGTAAAACAGCTTTTCCATCTAGAGAGTCAGTTCTCTGCGAGGACTCCAAACAATAGTGCTGCGTAAAGGAGTGCGTAGTCTTCCATGTCGCAGCTTGACATATTTTGTCCAGGGCAATACCCTGAAACAAAGCAGCCAATGTGGAGACTGCTCTCCTGGAATGGTCTCTCGGGCGCCTAGTCAAAGGTTTTCCTGCTTTGGTATGACAAAACTGAATTGTAGAAGCAATCCACTGGGCTATAGTGGCCTTGGTGACCCCTGTTCCTTGTTGTCCAAGACAATAAGATATCAATAGCTGATCTGATTTCCTGATTTGTTTGGTACTTTGGAGGTAAAATTTGAGGCATCTCTTGATGTCCAAAGAGTGCAGAGTTTTTTCTGGTTGGATTTGGGAGAAAAAAATCGCAGTATCATGGGCTCATTGAGATGAAATGATGATGGCACTTTAGGAATGTACCTGGGGTTGGTCCTGAGCAGAACAAAGTAATCCGAAAAGACTAGAAAAGGTTCTTTAGTAGTAAAAACCTGTATATCACTGACTCTCCTGTTGGAAGTGAGAGCAAGCAGGGTTGCCACCTTCCATGTGATGTACTTGAGTTCAGCTCTGTGAATAGGTTCGAAAAGAGCTTTCATTAGCTGGGACAGGACTATATTCAAATGCTACTCTGGCGGAGGTGGACGCACCGGAGGGAAAATGCGGAAGAGGCCTTTCATGAACTGCTTAATAATAATGGATGAGCCGACTGAAGGCATATCAGCAGAGCGCCTATAAGAGGCTAAAGCTGCTAAATGAATCTTGACGGATGCATGGCATAGACTAGCCTTTGAGAGTGTGAGAAGGTACGAGAGAATTTGTTCTGGCTTAATCTGTAAAGGGTGGAAATTGTTCTGAGAACACCAACCACAAAATCTCTTCCATTTGAGCTTGTGGGGGTGATTCTTACTTTGGCGGGCGGCAAGGCATTTAGTGAAAATTCGTGGAGCTGACTTCAGACCAAATGGGAGAACTTTGAACTGATAATGGGCACCGGCTACAGTAAAGCAGAGATATTTGCAATGTTTTTGATGTATTGGTATGTGGAAATAAGCATCCTGGAGATCCATTGTTGTCATAAAATCTCCAGGATTGAGAAGGTGTAGGATATATGACAGCGTGATCATCCGAAAAGATTGTTTCCGAAGGAAGTTGTTGAGCTTCCTGAGATCTAATATCGGTCTCCTTTCCCCTGACTTCTTCTTTATCAGGAAGAAACGGGAATAGAACCCAAGACCTTTTTGCTGAACTGGAACCTTTTCTATAGCTCCCTTGGCAAGCATCAGGGATACTTCCTGTTGAAGCAGACAAAGATGGAACGGTCTGGATGTTCTTGGTGGATGATGCAGTGGTTTTTATATGAATTCCAGGGTATGACCTTTTGTCACTATATCCAACACCCATTTGTCTGATGTTATGTTTTTCCACTCCCGGATGTAATTGGAGATGTTTGCTCCTACTTGTTGATTGTGTAAATATTGGGGAAGAATAGCCGGTGCCTGTTGATGATCATTGCTTTCTGGGTTGATCTCGGCTTTGTGAACCCTGTCTCCTCTTTCCTCCCTGTCTGGCGTATGAGGCAGTGGATGGTTGCCTATACTGCTGCTGATAGGATGGCCTATATTGCAGTTGCTGATACTGCCTGTGAAAGGAACCTCGAAATGAGCTAAATCCTCTTCCTCTTGCACCCCGAAAGGGCTGTTTCCGGTACTGCAGGGTACCTAGGGACTTAGCAGTATCTGTGTCGGTCTTGATGGCCTGCAGCACGTCATCTACATGCTTGCCGAAGAGAGATTCTCCGTCATAAGGCATGTCGAGAATTCTGGACTGCACTTCCGGTCTGAAAGATGTGGCCTTGAGCCAACCCTGGCGGCGTAACACTGCAGCACCAGCAAGCTGACGAAAACCGGTGGGGGCTATATCTAGAACGCAGTCAATTATCTCCTCCGACATACGCTCACCTTCTTGGAGGATCTTCTGTGCCGCTGCTCCTTTGCTTTCAGGGATGAGGTCAATGAAAGGCTGCATATCCGACCACATCTGTCGATCGTAACGACCCAGGATTGCTAAGGAATTTGCTGCTCTAACAGTAATTGCAGACATGGAGGAGAGTCCGGTTTAGGATCAACCAGTGAGACATGGTGGAGAGTCCTGAGTTGCCTTGTATTTTTTGTCCAACTTTTGTGGCACTGGTCGGACTGTTGCCGGGTTGCACATGATTTTGGTACCCTGACTCCAAATAAAGTCAATAATAGGAATGGCCCTTGACTGTCCTTTAAAATCATGGAGGACTGAGAAACAGATGTTGGAAGGTGGAAGCGTGCGGCAGCCCTGTCCAGTATATTGTGAAAACCACCTATATCCTCCGGTGGAGAATCTGAAGAGCGAGGAGGTGGTGGAGAAGGCGTGGGGGCTAAGTAGTCATCCCATTCCTCAGTGGGATGCTGTGGCGTAGATATCTCCCCTTCTTCCTCTTCTTCCACTGATGTGGAATCTTCATCTCCAGGGGGGGGCAGCTAAAACGGAATGAGGAGTCATCCTGGGAGTAGCTGGAGGTGGAGGGACTTTCCTTGGTATAACAGGAGAAGCTGGTGGTGGTGGTTGATGTTCTGCTGTAACTGGGTACCTCCTCCTATGATCCTGCAGCATTGATTGTAAGTCCTGGATCAAGGAGGCAGGCATCTGTATAGAGTCTCTTGGCTGAGGTGGTTGGTAATAGCGCTCTTGATGTGAGTAAAAAGGTTGGTATTGGTCATACTCATCATCGTCGTCCTCTTCCTGGTATTTAACATGTAACTGGGATGGGCTGTAAGCATCTCCAAATGGACCATCATCCGATTCCTCCCAGTCCAGCAAATGACTGGGTAATAAGGTTGACACTTTGCTTGGTGACGTGTCTGTAGGATAAATCTCAGATCTGGGCAAAGGTGTGATCTTGACCATGGCCCGAAGATCAGGAGACCTGGAAGAGATAGGAATAGCCTCTAGCTGGCTCACAGGCACCGATGGCATCGCAGATGGTGTCAATGATGATGGTGCTGTGGACGGCACTGTTATCAGAGATGATCCTTCCATCGACGACAGTCTCGTCGACGATGGTGTCGACGACAGTGGTCTCGCCAACGATGGTTTAGTCGCCGGTGGTCTCATCAACGGTGGTCTCGTCACCGGTGTCCTCGTCAACGGTGATATAGCCGAAGAAGCTTTCGTCTGTGGTGTTGCAGTCGATGGGGCTTTCGTAGTCGATGTCATCATTGACGATGTTGTCGTCGACGAAGGCGTCAATGTTGTCAGCAACGTGCTCTTTTCTGGAATCCTCGTCGACGGAGGTTTAATAGAGGAAATAGGAGCCTTTACCGTCAACGTCGGTAGATGTAAACACCATCGTCGTCGTCATGGTCGTCGACGGTGATGTCGTGGTCCACTTAATTTTAATGGTTACCTTTCTAGATGTAGAAGGCTCAGAGGAAGGAGAACGGCAGGATGACTCCTTCTTTTGATGAGGAGAAGATGGCTCAGAAGAAATTGAACCTTGTAAGCCTTTTTTGTGTCCATGATGTAATTTCTGCCGCTTTCTAGAACTTTCTGCCTGGCCCAGGTCCTCAGATTTGGACCTTTTGTGTGGCCTTTCTGACCCACTCTCCTCACCTGAAGTACAGGATTTTGCCTGTAACCATGTAAGAAGTCTACCCTTACGGTCTGTGAGGGTTTTTGTGGAGAAAGTACAGCATATCGTGCAGTTCTTCACCTGGTGTTGTGGGTAGAGGCAATACAAGCATTCTTTATGTGGATCATCCACATGGAGCCTTTTCTTTCCACAGGTCTTGCAAGGGCGGAAAAGGCCTTTTCTAGAAGAATCAGACATTTAAGAGTTCTCTTGATAGAAGGAATGGTTTCTTACCTGTAACTCCAGTTCTCTCGTAGGGGTATTTCCATGATAGTCATAAGCACTGAATAGTTCCGCGTGCCTGCGGGGACCCCGGAGCACTGATGTGAAGCATATTCTTAAGTGCAAATACCAGCCCTTTGAAAAAGGTCTGTCAAAAAACACTTAAGAATAACAATGTGCAGCCTATGTGAACAGCTACACAGGCCAAATTGTTAAAAGAAAAACAGTTGTAGTGTAAATTCACATTTAAACATCTATTTATTCTAGAAATGTAATAACAAATACATTCTCATATTCTATTTACACCTCTCATGAGAATAAAACAATGCAGGGCAGTGTAGCCCATAGGCTGCCATTATACAGAATGAAAATAGAGCTGTGCCTTTAAGAAAGTAAAGTCTTCCTGTTTCCCATCATGCACAGCAAAAGGCAGTTGCCTCAGTTCTTTTTGAAGGCTTGTAACCTGACATGAAGGAACAACATTTGTTGGAGTACCCATATCGATAATATTTATGGCAACCTGTTCTATGTCAACTCCACCGGGGAGGAGGGAGGGTTGCTTATGACTATCATGGAAATACCCCTAAGAGAGAACTGGAGTTACAGGTAAGAAACCATTCCTTCTCACGTAGGGGATTTCCATGTATAGTCATAAGCACTGAATAGATTAGCAAGCCCATCCCCATAACCGCGGTGGAGTAGACAGAAGAATACTGACAAAAAACCAAGCGTTATGCAAATAAATTCTTTAGCAAGGCCTGTCCAACCTGAGCATCTGCCCTAGCGTCTGTATCAAGGCAGTAATGCTGAGTAAAGGTATGGACCGACTTCCAAGTGGCAGCCTTGCATATTTCCGCCAAAGGGACATTTTTCATCAAGGCTGCAGTAGCTGCTGTCCCTCTAGTAGAGTGGGCTCTTGGCCTACCACCAAGGAATTTGTTCGCTAACTGATAGCCTAACATTATACATGAAACAATCCACCTGGATAAAGATTGCTTAGACGTGCCCAACCCTGTTCTAACTGGGCCATAGTTAACAAAGAGCTGTTGTGTTTTACGTAAGCATTTTGTCCTGTCCAAATAAAATTTCAAAACCCTCTTTACATCTAGAGAGTGCAGAGTTCTCTCAGCAGGAGTAGTTGGATTTTGAAAGAAAGTTGGTAATGAAATGGTTTGGTTCACATGAAAGTCGGAGACGACTTTCTGTAAAAATCTTGGATGAGTCCTCATTACCACTTTCGCAGAATGAAAAACCGTGTAGGGCTCTTGAGCGCAAAGGGCCTGGATTTCGCTAACCCTACGCGCTGAAGTGATTGCCACCAGAAAAGCAGTTTTCCATGTGAGATGCTGAAGTGATGCCTTATGTATTGGCTCGAATGGAGGTAGCATCAGACGCGATAGGACAACATTCAGTTCCCATGGAGGAGATGGTTTTCTAATGGGAGGAAAAACCTTCTTTAAACCTTCCAGGAAGTCCTTAATAATTGGGATCCGAAAAAAGGAAGTTTGTGAAGGGCTCTTTCTGTATGCCGTTATAGCCGACAAGTGTATCTTTATTGATGATAGTTGTAAGCCCGATTTTGCCAAACTTAGCAAGTATGGCAGGATAGATTCCTCTCCACAGGATACTGGGTCAATGTTGTTGTCTAAACACCACACACAGAATCTCTTCCACTTGCTTGCATAAGCCGATCGTGTGGAAGGGCGCTTTGCTTCTTTCAGGATTTCCATACAGTCCTGAGGTAGGTTTAAGTGTCCATATTGCACTAGCTCAGGAGCCATGCTGCCAAACTCAACGATGAGAGGTTGGGATGAGATATCTGCCCTCTGAACTTCGTGAGCAGGTCCGGGCGATAAGGCAGCCTGATGTGCGGTTTGAGTGACCGGTGAAGAAGGTCTGGGAACCACCATTGGCGTTGCCATTCGGGAGCAATCAGGATCATTTTGGACTGAGCATTGGATAACTTCTGGAGGACCGCCGGAATCAGGGGAAGCGGTGGAAAGGCGTAAAGAAATGCTCCTGACCAGCTTATCCACAGGGCATTCCCCAGTGTCCCTGGATGGTAATATCTGGAGGCGAAGTTTTGGCATTTTTTGTTTTCTGGGGTTGTGAATAGGTCTATAGAGGGGGTACCCCACAGTGCGAAAATGGAACGAACGACGTCGTCGTGTAGCACCCATTCGTGGTTCTCGTCCATTACACGACTGAGGGCATCCGCTTGAACATTCTGGATGCCAGGCAGGTGAGTTGCCACTAGCGACAGGTTCCTGGCTAGAAGCCAATGCCAGATTGTCTGAGCCTCTCTGGATAAAATCCTGGACCTGTTGCCTCCTTGTTTGTTTACGTAGTACATAGTGGCCACGTTGTCCGTCTGGAGAAGGAGAGTTTCTGCTCTCAGAGAGGGAAGGAAGGCTTTGAGCGCAAGGTGGACTGCGCGAAGCTCCAGCAGGTTGATATGATAGAGACTCTCTCTCTGTGACCACTTGCCTTGGACTCGAAGATGTTCCATGTGCGCTCCCCATCCGAGCAGTGACGCATCTGTTACAATGGTTTGAGCTGGAGGCTGTTGTTGGAACGGGATCCCCACCAAGAGATTGTTGGGTAAACACCACCACTTGAGGGACTGTAGGGCATGGGGAGAAAGGAGGACTTTGCTCTCCCAATCGTCCATCAGTTGACACCATTGATCCTCCAGGTTTTCCTGTAATGGTCTCATATGGAGGCGAGCATTGGGAACGAGATGGATACAAGACGCCATCGAGCCCAGTAGAGAAGCTATTACTCTTGCAGTGGTCTGTGGAGTTTTCTGTAGTTGTTTGCACTTTCGGAGAATCGATAATCGTCGTTCCTCCGAAGGAAACACCTTTCCTAGATTTGTATCTATAATGGCTCCTAAGTAATGCAACCTCTGAACAGGCGTTGCTGTGGACTTCAGGAGATTGACTTGAAGACCAAGATTCTGTAACAGCTGTAGAGCCCATTTGAAATGTTGTTGCGCCTCTAGATAACTGGAGGCCTTTATGAGCCAATCATCTAGATAGGGGTAGACAAATATTCGATGTTTCCTCAAGTGGGCGGCTGCCACCGCCATGCATTTGGAGAAAGTTCTCGGCGCTGACTTGAGGCCGAATGGTAGAACCGCAAATTGGTAATGATGTTTTCCGACGGTGAACCTTAGGAATTTTCGATGTTTCTTGGTCACCGGAATATGAAAGTAAGCGTCGCAAAGGTCTATCGCACAGAGCCAGTCGCCCTGACGAAGATGTGGGTAAATTTGGTGCAAGGATAGCATCCTGAATTTCTCTTTGCGAATCCACTTGTTTGCTGTCCTTAGATCTAAAATGGGACGAAACTCTTGCTTGTCTTTTTTCGGCACAAGGAAATACCTCGAGTAAATCCCTTTCCCTTGCTGGTTGATCGGGACGGGTTCTTTGGCTCTTTTTTTGTAACAGAATAGCGACTTCTAACTGAAGAGCTTCGAGGTGGTGGCTGGCTGGTTTGGGTGGAACAGATGGTGGAGGACTGGTTAATCTGAGAGCGTAACCATGTCTCACAATATTTAATACCCAGGCGTCTGAAGTGATGTTTAGCCACTCGTCCAGATGATTTGAGATACTTCCCCCTACCGGAGTGGATAACGGGCTTAGAAGCGGGGGCCTGTCGAGTTGTCTGAGTTTGAGGTGTTGTACGACCCCTTGTCGACCTTCGTTGTGTGGAGAAGCCCCTTTGATGCTGCTGCTGCTGCTGCTGTTGGGGGCGTGAAGACATCCAGTGTGGTTGATACCTGTGGGTGAAAAGTCTTCGCTGATATGGACGGAATACCTTTCGTTGTTCTTTCGGGCGTTCCATGCCTACCGCTTTTAAGGTATCTAGCTCAGACTTCATCCTGGCCATCTCGTCATCGGCATGAGAGCCGAACAAAGTGGAGCCTGAGAAAGGTAAATTTAGTATTCTCTGCTGTGCTTCTGGTTTGAGAGATGTTAGTCGCAACCATGCATGTCTTCTTAGCGCTATTCCGTGAGCATAGTTATGTGCGGATAGTACCGAAGAATCAGCCGCAGCACTTATTATCTGGTTAGAAACCATGGTGCCCTCACCCACGACCTCCAGGAAATATTCCCTTTTGTCCTTAGGAAGATGCTCCGCAAACTGCAGTATAGAGTCCCAGAGGGCCCTATCGTATCTCCCTAATAAAGCAGTGGCGCTGGCTGCTTTCATTGTGATGGCTGCAGTAGAGCATACTTTTCGGCCTGCAGCATCGATCTTTCTGCTCTCTTTATCCAGAGGTGAGGAGGAAGACGGCGATGTAGAGTGCAATTTCTTTGCCGCTACTATAACCACCGAGTCCGGTACTGGGTCCGCCCTCAAGAATAGAGGGTCTTGTTCTGGTGGACGATACTTCTTAATAAGTCTGGAAGGAGCAGACTTAGTTGCGGCCGGTGTAAGAAAAATATCCATTGCCGGTTCAATCAGACCCGGAACCAGTGGAAGCAAAGGTCTCGAAGATGCTCTCTGATGCAAAGTCTCGAAGATTACTGATGTCGATGGGGCAGGTACCGCCAACGGGATATTCAGTTTGGTCGCCCCTCGCACTAAGACCTCCTGGAATGTATTCACATCATCTATGGGGGATACTCTCGGGGACGGTGAGTCCGATAAGGTTGGAGAGTAGTCCCGTGTAGACGAAGAAGAATGTCTATGATGTGAATGTTGCGATCTCTGCCGTGACTCATGACGATGGTGTCGAGAGGAAGATGAACGTCTGGAGGAATGTCTAGAATGCCTTACGGATCGCGTTGGAGTCCTCAGAACAGACTCTGAAGGAGGAGCCAGAGGAGGGGCCGTAGGCGTTACTGGTGTCTGCGGCAACGGTGACTGTTGAGGAGAGAGCTGTGGAGACGCTGGAAGCAGGATGAGTGAGGCCGAGGATTCTGACGTGGTATAAACCCTTCTAGGTCTCTTTGATTGTCGCCTCGACGTCGACACACTCCTCGACGTCGAAGTGCGGTGACGGCGAGTGCCTCTTGACGTCGATTCCTCTCGCCGTTGAGAACCTCTCGACGACGACCCTCGATGTCGCTGTGGTGACGACGAACGTCTCCGACGGCGAGCACTCTCCCTCGATGTCGATCGCCCTCGCCGTGTCGACGGCGAGCCGGACTCAGATCTCCTCGACGTGGATCGTCCTCGCCGTGTCGACGGCGACCCAGATCCTCTCGACGGCGAGCGTCCACACCGTCTCGACGGCGAAATGGCTGTCGCCGGCGAACAATGCTTCTTCCTCGCCGGTGAACCACTCCTCGACGGCGAGCATGTTGGCGCCGTTCCCTGTCTCGACGTCGACGCCCTCGACGTCGTCAGAGACCTATGTCGCTTTTGAGCAGGTCTGGTAGGAGTTATAGAGGAAACAGGGTGAGCCCTGGTAGAAGCCTGACCTTCTCCTCGCTCTGTGGTAGAATGACCACTTTTCCTCCTGTCCTCTCTCGCCTGAAGTCGGATTTTCTCCCTATCCCGAAGAGTCCTTCTGGAGAAAGTTTTACAGATGTCACACGACTCCGGTTTGTGGCTGGATGGAAGGCAAATTATACAGACCCGATGTGGATCTGTTTTAGCCTTTTTTCTGCCACAAGAAGGGCATTTATCAAAAAGTGAAGGCATTTCTAAACTAGAAAAACCTCAAAATTCTGTCAGAATTTAACAGAAAAGCGTAGGAAATGATCACTCAATATTAAAAACGTCGAGTGAAATTGAAATTCAAAAGATTTTGAATGAATTTCTGTCACAAAAAGGCTTTGTGAGATAGAGCTCAATGCTTCAGGGTCCTGTCAGAAAGGAGCCGGAAAAAAGAACTGAGGCAACTGCCTTTTGCTGTGCATGATGGGAAACAGGAAGACTTTACTTTCTTAAAGGCACAGCTCTATTTTCATTCTGTATAATGGCAGCCTATGGGCTACACTGCCCTGCATTGTTTTATTCTCATGAGAGGTGTAAATAGAATATGAGAATGTATTTGTTATTACATTTCTAGAATAAATAGATGTTTAAACGTGAATTTACACTACAACTGTTTTTCTTTTAACAATTTGGCCTGTGTAGCTGTTCACATAGGCTGCACATTGTTATTCTTAAGTGTTTTTTGACAGACCTTTTTCAAAGGGCTGGTATTTGCACTTAAGAATATGCTTCACATCAGTGCTCCGGGGTCCCCGCAGGCACGCGGAACTATTCAGTGCTTATGACTATACATGGAAATCCCCTACGAGAGAAAAATACTTCTGAAGAAGTAGAAAACTGAGCAGAGCTCAGGGAGACTCCCTTCACATGACGTGCAGTAGAAAATCTGAGGGAAGGAGCTTCTCTGGAGAGTGTTCTAGAGGGTGCTGGTGTCTGACTGGCCAGCAGGCAGGTTTTGGTCCTTTTCATAAAAGGACTTGGATAGGCTATATGAGTGGCTGGTGTTTCCATTATAGCCTATAGAAAAACAAAAATTATATGTTAATAATTGCTATTTTATGTACCGTGGGACTCCCACTTCGACGACGGGGATGATTCAAGCATGTGAATTTATGAAAGATCCAATACTGGATAAGAAGCTTTTACATATATTGTAAATGAAAAATAATTATCTCCCTTCATGGGAATTACATCCTGCAACGTTGGCATCCAGCATTTGATTGTCTTTATCTGTTCAGCTGCCTCAATTATAATATTGGTCTTAGGGCTCCCCTTCCTTTGGTATATACCCCTTTGATTTTGTTCTAATATAGGCAACTCCTTTATGGCACATTTTGAAGAAGAGATTAAATGTCCTGTGTATGTTTTTAAGATTTAGACTCTGATTCTCTCTCTGATGCTGGCTTTGCAGGTCCATAGTTTTCCCACAAATTAAAGATTTGTTTTGGTACACAAGATGTGAGTCAGTTACCGCTTACTAAAATAATCTATATCTAAATTCCTATAAGACAAGACCAGAGTTAACCTCTTCCTTTGGTCTTATGAGGAGTTGCACAGTTCTTGTTAGAACAAAAATTCCTAAAGTTCTCTCTTAGAGCCACTGAATCTTAGATTGCTTTGGCTGTTCCAGGTTTCATTTGTTTTTAGCTCATTGGTAACGTTTGTAAATTGGTTCTCTTCATTTGGACTTTCGGGTATATTTGTGAGTTGAATAAGGAGGTGTGAGATCTTAAGAGGTCTCAGAAGGTCTTACTTATATGGTGAAGAGTAGGGGTGGCAAAGGTCACTGACATGGAGTAGGTGAAATCTCACCAAGTCTGATTCCTTCTGACTGGTCTGTGAGAAGGTATTTTAACTATTTTAGAACTGGATGAGACCCGAATAGACTGACTGGTGATCAAGGCCACCAATTTCAGCCTGTGCAGAAGAATGGTATAGCCCACTATATCTAAGGCAGTATTCAAGCAAAAAAGGGACAGCATAAAAAGTCAGCCATCTTTAGCATGACATTTCAGACACTGATATAGGCAGCTCTGGTGCTATTTTAAGGTGCAATCCTTATTGGCTGATGTCTAATGTTATTTTATACCAGTGTTTGGAGCTGGAATGTTATAGTTTGTTATTTTAGTTAGCTTAGTTTTGAAATCTATCGGAAACCTGTGTTGGTGCAGTCAATAATTTGACCACAATACTGTATCACGTTTTCATTGTACTTCACAGCCATTAATGCTGTGCTGAAACTAAAGTCCTTTGAACCAACTCGGAAGCCTATACCCTGTGTAACCAGCCACCCTCCATCTGAAGTTAGACTTACATCTCATGGGCTTGCTCGCTTAACACTTTTCTTTGTGAGCTTTCAAGGTAATCGGTTTGAAAACAGAGCAGTTCCTACACCAAGTATTCTTTTGATCTTGAGTAAGACAAAAACTGAAACCTCCCTGCAAGACCATACACAGATAGCAACATGAAACTATAAAGTTCCTCAACAGCATACTATCCACTACCAAGAACAATCAAAACATCCAACAAAATCTCCTAGGAAAAACAAAAACGTCTTATTGAGTCATTATACATCCGCCAATACGAAAGCGGTCAAGTCTGCAGCAAGATTTGAAATTTTTTCTCCCTTGTCAACTTTTCGCTCTCTCCACAATCATGGCATGTGTAAAACTTCCTGCACTGACACTTTCTTTGAGTGACCATTTGAAACCAGTTTCAAGTTAATGCTGCTGATGAGTATTTAAACTCATACTCTAAAAGGATTCCTTCCCCATCCCTGACGCCAGTCCACACAGGTTGTCAAGTACCTCAATCTAAGAACATTTATATGCCTATCTTTTCATGGAGGAAAGAGGAGAGAATCCAAATGATGACATAGAGGGCAGCATTGCTGAAGAGGTAGGAGGCCACATCACAGTCCACCTGCAGGAGCTATGTTGTGGTATGTATTGAAAGCAAGGTGGTACTATTCTCTTGATGTTGTACCACCAAGAAAATGATTTCAACCTAAAAGATGGACAAATAATGACCCAGGAGAAGGACCCAGAACTGTATGATGAAGAGCAGAGGAGCCAAACACAAAATGGAGAAGAGCCAAACATCCAATGGTCATCAGAGGACGTTTGCACTTGGATCTGGGAGAAGTGGGTGACAATGAATTCTGTAGGCCTAATGAAGATTGTGGTGCAAACTGCCTCTGTGCTTCCTGTAACAACATACATCGACACAGCCACCAAGCAGAGCCTGGCTATGAGTGCCTCATACCAGAACCTTGGCCCAAGTCATTGCATAAGACAAATATTACAAACTTACAGGTTAACAGGAGGGCAAGCAGAAGGACAAAAAGGACAAAAAGATGGGAGGTACTGGATATGTACGGAAAAAGAGGTGTTAGAACCAGTCGAAAGTAGTGGAGTACTGTTAAAAAGGAAGGGCATTCAGTGAGGAGAGCACCCTGATGATAAATATACTTTCTTGTTGTGGTACACAACTTCCACAGCTGTTAGTTCTTGACACTACCAATTCCATGGTTAAATTCCACTCCACTAGAGATCTGTAAATTAGTTTATATTTGTTTCTAAGGAAAAAATCCTCATCCTAGGCTTTGCAAGTGCCCCTTCTCAACGCCATTCAACCTAAAGGGATATCGACGTTTCACAAAGTACCTGGAAATTTAAAGAACATAGTGGACTTGTTTCCCAACACCTTTTAATGTATCTTAGAAGATACAAGTACAATCCTAATAGCTTCAATTTCACTGTGTCAAGTAAGTTCCTGCCCACTAAACAGAACTTCTAAATGAGTCCAAACAGGATGGCACTAAATAGACTCTGATGATGTGAGTTATGCAGTGGGGTATTGTAGCCTTATGGTATATGTCATCATGAATCACAGGCTCTGTGTGTTTTTTTTCCAATATTTTGAAACTAGAATGTGTTCACACTCCAAACGTGGTTGAGGTCCACAAGTACTGTGATTCTATCTATTTTCTTTAAGTTTTATTTGTGACCTTTGGCTAAGCTCTTTCACCCTGCTGAGACTTAAAATGTTAAAGCAGAACTGCCAGTTTATATCACCTCAGTTCAATCAGCTTTTTCCTGGTCCATAAATAAAAATATCAATTATAAAGATGAATGTAATCAAACTATGACTCAGGTATATAACTTTGTAGTGGATACAGTATTAATTATAAGATGAAAAATAACTATTACAAAAGACAATAAAGGCAAGCTAAACTACAGTTCCCTGCTGTCGTTAGAAATCCCTTTAGCCTTCATACAATTGAAACTGAAGTCACAGGCAGGAGGCTGAGTAATTCAAAAAGTGTATCAGAGTCGAGGGAGTAGTGCATAGCCTAGTGTATGGTGGAAAAAGATATAAGGAGTGATGATAAAAGGGAAAGTAAAGGCAAAAGTGTGACCATTAAAAAAAAAAAAAACTGTGTCAGATAAGAGGGAGTAAGGGAAGTTGGATTTACATCCAACATCATAAGGAGTGATGATAAAAAGAAAAGTAAAGACAAAGGAGTAAATGCGAGAATGAGGGCAGGGAATGAATTGCGTTCAGAAGTAGGTGATCAGAGGTCAAAATGTGGTCTGTGTGCTGTGTATGTATGTATGTGTTATCCATTTGTAAGCATACTTTTACACTGTGAAACGGATGTGGAGCCGTCAAAGTCAGTGGTGGTGTTTCCAGGACAGGCAATGCAATAGTTCTGGCGGAAATCTGGCTGGTAAGTTCCAACTGCGCATCTGATACATCGATGAACGCTGGTGTTGTAGTAATGACCTGGGGAGCACTGAACTGTATGAAAAAGAAACAAAACATATATCTGTCACTGGAATATCAGCTAACCACAGCCTTACAAAAAGAAGAATGAAGAATCACAAAACACTATATCCCAGAATATTAGCTTACATTATACCGAAAATTATTGAAAAATAGGAAGCTGGCTCTTTATGTAGTGGACCAAAAAGAGGTACACTGTGTAAAGAGTCCAAGGAAACCCCATAGGAATTAGAGAGGCACATATGACACCCCAAATGCTCTTTTTTGGGGTAGTGTGGGCGAGCAGTTAGGCATATCAGAGGGTAGTGTTAAGCCAATATTGCACACTCAAAGGTAGTAAGCGAGACACACACTCAATAAAGATATCTGACACCAATTTTAAAAAGTAACACGTACTTTTATATGAATTTTGATACCAAGATCATCGGAATTGGGTGAGTACTTTTTGAGTTATGAATTTTGAAATTTTCAAAAGTTTACAGTGCAATTTTTGGAGCTGTAAAAACATATACTGCATATGGGAACTTAGGAGCTACTTATAGGACCATCTTCTGGAGTTAAGGTAAGTATGGGGCAAGGTCCAAGGCTGCACCAACAGGTGACTTTGAAGGCACTGTGGCGTCCGGTGCAGAGGTGCTTTTCAGCATCAGGTGCCCTAATGTTATCCTATGGGAAATGAAACTTATACTGCATTTGGGCACTCAACAACAGTCTCCAGGACTGTTCTTCTTGAGTTAAGGTAAATATGAGGCAAGGTCCAAAACAGCACCAGCAGGTCACTTCGGGGGGCACTGAGGCGTCCAACTGCAGAGGTGCTTTTCAGTCTTGGGTGCCCTAATGTTATCCTATGAGAAAGGAACAGACAATGCATACGACTTACAGGACAGTTATTCTGGACTTGAGGTGAGTATAGGGCAAGGTCCAAGGCCACACCAACAGTTCACCTTGGGGGGCTCTGGTGCATCCAGGTAAAGAGGTGTGTTATGGTGTTGGGTGTCCCATTCACTTCAAGGAGATCTGTCCAGTCAGAAAGAGACTGCAAGCAGGGACTGGGCAGCCACAGGGGGCCTTGACCCTTGAGATCCTCGGGTACGTAGGGACACCACTGGCCCACTTCTCCTCAAGCTGTGGGACTCGGGTGCAGTGGTGTTGTTTGGCATGAGGTTCCCATGCAGGGGATACTTGTGGTTGGAGGAGGCCACAGAAAGCAAACTCAAAGTAGGCTTCGTCTCTGGAGGACGTGGGAACCACATTGACACTGATGGCCTACTTCAGCTCGGGCTAGGTGGCTCAGGTGCAGTAGTGATGACGATGTCAGATTTTTGGCAATCCTGGTTCTTGCAGTTCTTTCTTGGGTTGACTGCAAATGCAGGGAAGCAGCTCCTCAGCTGCAAGGGAGTTCTTCTTGGTGATCTGCGAAGCACTGGCAGCTCTCCCAGTTTCTTGGATGCTGCAGGACAGGTAAGTTGCTCCTCAAGGCTCAGGTGCAGCAGGCAGGCTGGCAAGGTTGGTGCCAAGTCAGTTGTGCTCTTCGGTTCTTAGGTCCATAGGCTTCTGTGTCCACTCCTTCTTTTATGTCCAGCTAAGATCTAAAGTCCTGGTACCAGGGGGTCCCCTAAATATTCAATTTAGGGGGTAGTATGGGGAGTGCAGGGTAGTAGCCAACGGGCTACTTACCCTTGGGGTCACTACACCCCCTAGATGACCACTTTCTTTGGGGAGTGGGCATCACCCTGTCCCAGAATTCCTAACTCCTCCACACATGAGATGGTCTAATTCATGAAGCTGTGTTCATTTCTGGCTGGTCACCCTAGGGGTGTGTCAAGCATGGAAATGCAACATGCCTACTGCATAGCTTGTTTTTCCACCTGTCCAACTGCCAGATAGGCCCTGAGGCAGGGAGGTCTGTATCTTCCTGCATCTTTCTCTGAGGAAGGCCAGTTCTGCATACCAAAGGCGGTGGGTGGGCTTCTTTGAAGCTTCCTTCCCTGGAATGCAGATTTGCAGGTCAAACTGTTGGGAGGGGTGTGTAAATACCTCTCCATAGCAGGCTTTGTTCCTGACCTCTAAAGAGCAAAGGCTCTCACCCTTGGGGGTCAGATTTGTGTCTGTTGGTGGCAGACTGCCTAGAACTAGTCAGTGAGCTCACCAGCAGTTGGTAGGTTTTTAGGGGGCTCTTCTAAGGCACCCTCTGGGTGCATGTATTAATAATGCCATCACTGGAATCAGTGAGGGTTTATTCAAATGAAATGTTTGATACCAAACTTCTCTATTTTCAGTGGAGTCATCATGTAGCTGGGAAACTTGTATTGACCAGTTATGTTATGTTATGAAAATGTATAGAGCCCATAGCTACCTGAAGGCCTCTTAGAGCTATACAGAAAAACCTTTGAATATACGGCTTTGGGACACAAACTAAAATAACCACGTTTTTTATAGCTGCCGGAACAACAGTTCATGGCTGGTCTGACGTAGAATCAGTGGTAATGAATTCCACAGTCTAGCTCCAAGATACGATATTGATCTTCCTCCCCATTTGGCCTTTTTTATTGGGAGAATGACAGCTAGGGCCGTGGAGGATGATCTAAGATGTCTGGTAGGTTTGTAAAAAGAAGCCAGGGTTCGCAATATTGGTGGGCCTTTGTCATATAGCGCTCTATGAATGTAACATAAAGATTTAAATTTTATCCGTTGCTCCAAAGGAAGCCAGTGCAACGTTGATAAGTTGATCTGGCCGATTCATGCCTGGGTAGATTGAAGAGAAGGTGGGCAGCAGTGTTCTGCACCACCTGCAATTTCTTCATAACATATTTTGGTGCACCAAGAAACAGGGCGTTCCCATAATCCAGCCGAGAGATTATTAAGGCCTATATGATGAGTCTCTTTGCAATGAACAGAAGTATTTTGAAAATCTTTCTAAGAAGTCTGAGTATGACAAAACACGAGGAGGATATTTTTTCGCTTGATGATCCATGGTCAACCATGGATAAAACCATACTCCCAGACTCTTAATGCTTTCTTTGGGCAATGGAGGATCTTCTAATGGCTGTAATACTGGGGAGATTATGTTTGGTTTTGCCTGGTGACCCAGAAACATAACCTCTGTCTTGTTTCCGTTCAACTCAAGTCTACAGCTGGACATCCATTTGGAGATTGCCTGTAGACAAGGAATGAGCCGAGAATTGGTTGAGTTCTGATCAGTAAAAAAGGATACCACAAGCTGGGTGTCATCTGCATATGACACTACAGAGAAACCATACGGCTCCACTACTTTTGCCAGAGGGGCCACAAAGATATTAAATAACGTAGGTCTCAAAGAAGAGCCCTGCGACACCCCCACTTACTCTTAAAACAGCTCAAATAAAAGTAACGGTCCAAAACTTGAAATAATCTTGCTTCCAAGAATGAGGCAAACCAACTTAGGGCATTGCCTGAGACTCCACTTTCCCTCATTCTCTGGAGTAAAATATTGTGCTCCACCGTCTCAAAGACAGCACTAAGATCGAGAAGCAAGATTGCAGAGACCAAGCCCTGATCTATGTCAGTCAATATTTGTGTATGAAAAAGTCCTCCTCCTCCATGCTAACTAGTTACGCGACCCCCAGCGTTTCTTTCCTTATGAGAAGATTTATTCTTTTTATTCTGTATCTTTTTCAGACACAAATTTCTTACGTTGTACTGTAACGTATCTCTGACTTCATGTACTGATCCTTGCTAGTTCTGCTCAATTAATTATGCATGATCTGACATTGGTCGAGACTATTTGACGGCTTAAACTCTGTCTTTCTGTTTTTATTGTTGTATACCTCTAAAAGTAACCATGTGTTTGTTAAATGTATGCAAGATAGCTTTCTCTATGTTAGAGTGTCTTCTTTTTTGTTACTTTATTTATGTTGTTTCTTTACAAGTTGTTGTGGTTATATGTCACTCTGCAGCCCTGAAGAAGCCCTTTCGTATTGGGTGAAACGCGTTGGCTGTTTCTTTGCTGTATCAAGCTCCCTACACAAATAAAAAATCTTCAGGAAGAAATCTACAGAAGCCTCGCTCTGTTATTTACTGAATACTATTGGACTTTTCACTTCTACTTTTCTCTAATTGGATAATTTGGAGTGGTGCACCCCCATACGTTCTGTATGTCTAAGAATCAACAAAGACATAGTAGGGACATGTCTGGTCTTGCAGATAAGTCCACACATGTAACGTAATGCACCTCGCCTTCGGGCTGTGAGGCCTGTTGTAGCGGTGACTTACACATATTACATGCATTGTTTAGGGGACATGGAACAAGGGCTGTGTGCCATGGCGTGTTTTCCCTTTCAGGTAGCACCTTGTCACGCAGCCTGCAGTGGCAGTCTGTGTGAGGTTGGTGCTGGGTCCCTTAAAGTGGCCCAAGTTGTGCTGCCTCTGTTAGGGGCCATCTTCAGTACCCATGCCCTAGTTACCAGGGGCAGCATTTACTAGGGACTTACAGAGGTGCTAAGGGGCCTGGCCACTTGGAGATCAAGTGACCAGGGATCTTGGTTTGGGGAAGGTACAATGGCATTGGGGACTTGCTCAGCAGGAACCCAGTACACGTCAGTCAAAGTTGCATCAAAGCTGGGCACAAAGTGATTGGGGATACTCCAACCAGAGCTCAGCTTCCTACAAGGTGGCATTAAAGATGAGAATAAAAGGAAACATTCATAAGAGACAGTTGTGGGATTAGAATTTGAATATCAGCAGACTCAGTAATACAGTAATTTTACATGTTTGAGACTAGAATATTAGTTAATATTGGTTAAATCCCGCCGCACTGTAATGTAATGAAAGGAAATGTCATAGGCCAGGATGTAAACAGACACCAATCTTTTGGTCATTATGAATCTAGAGGTATCAAATACAATACTATCATTCAGTCACAAGTTAGAGCAGACATAAGAGAGAGACCTCACTACTGGCAGACCCTATTTACAGGCATATTAGGAGGCACCAGGTACCAAAATCCAGGGCACTAACAGATACTAGCCTCACAGTTAGAGACAATCTACTCCGAAGTACCTACAAAACTGTTATCTCTTTTAGACTTCAATTTGTGAAAACAGACAACTTCAGATGACAGAACTACAAACTCCATTGCAGAGTACCTCAAGGGTCAGTCCTTTTCCCCTTTCTCCTAATTATATGAATGGAATGCTTAGGTCCAGGGCTGAATAAGGAATAAGGAAAAAAGACAAAATAATTTATCAAAATCCCTGTGCTTCACCTTGGACCACCACATATATCTAAGCTGCTAAGACTGCCCAATTCCAGCTACATCCTCTATTAAAAGTAAAACCATCCATACCACCCAGATCATTCAGATCCACTGTCCAAGCATTGGTCTTAATGAAGTGGGTACTCCCTTACTCTTAGGTTTGAACAAACATAATCTTGCACCCCTACTGTCCTTCAGAAAATAAAACTGAAAACCAATCTATTTGAAACTCATCACTAGAGTTCTGTGATGGCTTTATATTCTGGCATCAGAAATATGGAACAAACCCTTGCTGTCTTTAACTGAACAAATCAATTTCCCCCTCAGAAGGAGTCACTACATGTATACAACCTAGCCATAGAACTCATTAACCACATGCTGATCTCATGTCTCTCAATATCCCTTCTTGTTAATGATCCTCTTTCTACACTATCACTTCCCCTTTTTATGACTATCTTCTAGTGAGGTTAGTTTATCTCCCACATACCTCCTTGTATTCCCTGTTAATTGTACGTGCTCCGCCACTCATGTGGCTAGTTCTGCACAATAAAATATGTTAAATAATAAGAAATAAATATGCATCCTCCAGATACACCAAGGATCCCAGAAAGGGATCATGTGCATTGATGGCCCCAGAAGCCAGCAGGCAGGATATGGTGAGACATTATGGGACTCTTCAGAAAACATACATATGTATAGATGAGGTATCCTACAGATCAATTTCAGGTAGATCCATTCAGGAAAGTCATGTCAGGAAAGTGAAAAGGTATACCAGAGACCCAGCAGACAATATTGGAGCTCTGCAAAGAAAATCGGCAGGTACTGCCAGGGATACTGAAAAGCAGGGTACATAGACATACAAGTTGAACACATAGGGAGAGTGTGCACTGACACTCCAACGAAGCCCTTGGAAAGACTATGCAAAGTCACAAAAAGACCCCTAGACAGCTGCACAGGCACACCCACGAACCAGGAAGACAGTGGGCAGACACAATCCAGGTGCATGCAGACAGAGCAAAGAGGAAAGTATGTGCAAATATACAATATGCAAAAGCAACACTTAAAAAGGAACTAATAAAAAGATGGGGTTAATATCACCTTAGACAAAGTGTGTCTAAGAAGAAAAAGCCACATCAAAGTACCCTCATGGCAAAGTGTCCATGCACACAACCTTCAAACCTGCAAGCTATGTGCAGAGATACCACCTTGACAACCTGTGTACACAGACACATTGAGGGCCCTGAGTTGTGCACTGCAGCACCCCGGAATGCCCCAGAAGCTGCAGATGAATACACACTACTCAAGTGAATTTATAGCACACCTTTTGTGTCACAGTCCTGGAAAGAGAAGGCTCCCTCATGTTTAGTGGTCAGTCCTCCTCCGCATGGAAAGCACAGTGCTCTTCCTGCTTCAGGCTGGTACGTGCCACGAGGGCAAGGCAGGCAGGGCTTGAATCCATCCATGGAGAATTGACCAGGCGGACAATGACCTACAAAGCAGAACAAAATACAATTATTGAAGACACTATAAATGCCTCGTAATCCTGTTGATAACTGGTGCACATCATAAGGACCATTTCAGTGCTATACTTTCTCCTGCTTAGTGTATGCTAGTGCTCACTGGATCTCCTGTCTATAAATTCTTGCTCTTTGCCGATCACGCTGCCCTAATAACCAATATACTTCTCACCATATACAGTCATGTCCACTAAAATAAAAGCCCCTCTTAACACAGTTTTTCTTCAAACACTACCTAATCCCACCAGCTGACACACAAAGCAGAACCCCAACATGGAGGCTAAGCCTACAAAACATCATCTGGCCTGCAAAAATCTCTGATGCCCATAGTTTTGCTTGTCCAACATAATGGTGCCCCTGATAACATGCACTTCATAATATCACTATAAAGCCAAATCCTTGTATATTTTTAGGCATGCACCAGCAAGCTTTTTTGCTCTCTTGTCTTTCTAACAACGTTGTCGACCTTTTGTTCTTTAGTAATCAGACTTGTATGGACCACTTATTTTGCCAGCCAATGTACGTTCTCTTTAATTTTTTTCATTTAACATATTTTTCACACCACATATTCCACCTGATAGTGACATTCCTATATTATGTTTTACAGTTAACTCAGATGCTGCAAATTATTGCAACCTGATGAGGACTTGTGGATTGTTCCATTCGACTAGAAACATCAACATTAAGGAAGTGTCTTGCTACTTCATAATATCACTACAAAGCCAATCCTTGTATATTTTTAGGCATGCACCAGAAAACTTTTTTGGCCCCTTGTCTTACTAACAACTTTTTCGACCTTTTGTTCTTTAGCATTCAGACGTGTATGGGCCACTTATTTTGCCAGCCAATGTACGTTCTCTTTAATTTTTTCATTTAACATATTTTTCACACCACATATTCCACCTGATAGTGACATTCCTATATTATGTTTTACAGTTAACTCAGATGCTGCAAATTATTGCAGCCTGATGAGGACTTGTGGATTGTTCCTTCGACTAGAAACATCAACATTAAGCAAGTGTCTCGCTACAGCCCTGTTGACTCATTTACAAAGACCTGTTAGGTTCTTTGTCCAGTGCATCTCTTTGCAACATATGTATACTTTTTGTGTGACAACGTATTATTTCTACGATGTACTATAGTCTATTGTTATTGTTCTCCTCCACTGAGGATTGCATCACCTACAATTTTTTTTATCACATTCTCTATGTATCACCAGCTATAACATATGGTCTGTTTATATCTTCAGCAAATGTGTTTTGGAGCCTTTTCTAATAATGCAAGTAACACATTTTAAGGAGCAACTGTCTTTTACCATTGTTACGTACTGCACATTTCAGAGAATTACTGACCGTATTTGATTTAGCTATTCCAGCACCATGAGCTCCCCCTGTGTTTCTCCACTTGTCCTGAAGCAACGATATGTCTTAGCCAGGGCTTGTGAGCCTACAGGTACCCATGCACTTTACAAATCAGTATAGTATAGTACGGTATAGTATAGTACAGTACAGTATAGTATAGTATAATAATATAGTATAGTATAGTACCTGAAGGTGACATTTGGCATTTTGGATTTTCAGGCGTAGCAAAAAGGTCTATCTGTGGGGACACCCCAACGTACTGTAGGACTTGCAGGTTCAGTTCCCACTCTGACTTGTTGATGCATCCTACTGAATAGGTCTGCAAAGATGTTGCCCACTCCCGGAACATGTTCCGCCATGAGGTGAGTGTTGTGGAGGAGTGCCCAAATCCAAATCCCCTGCACTAACCAAGACGTGGGGGTAGTGTGTGCTGCCCTATTCTGTAGGTAGTCCATGGCCATCTTGTTGTCTGTCTTGATGAGGACTACTTTGTCCCGAATGACTTGTAGAAAGGCTTTCAGAGCTAAGTGAATAGAAAGCAGCTCAAGGTAGCTGATGTGGTGACCCTGTTGTTGAGAGGGCCACATTCCCTGCAGAGAGCACAGTCATGTTCTCGAGATGTGCGCCACACCAGGTGAGAGAGAAATCTGCAGTAATGGTCACCTATGGTATGGGCTCTCCAAAAGCCAAGCCTTGCAACAAGTTATTGCTGTTTTACCACTGCAGTAAGCAGTTAGGCCCTATATCTTCCCAATGACCGTCCACCTGGAACCACTGAACTGTTAGTCACTCTTGCCGGGGACACATATGAAGCCCTGCATGGGGGGGCAAATGTGATGCAGAAGGACACTATCCCTAGAAAGCGCATTAGTCCTTATTGTAAGCTGACGATTAGACTGAAAAAGAGGTAAAAACTGCTAAAAGGCCGCCACTCTCTGCTGGTTGGGGGTAAGCTTTTCCAGAGACACCATCTAACACTGACCGTAGGGAGGGCTGGATCTACAGAAGCTATAGGTGGGACTTAGTGGTGCTCATATTGATCCATGGCAGTAGAGCACAACACTACTGGCTGTGTGTTGGCTAGGAGCTGCAGTCTGCTGATGCTCTTGATAAGCCAGTAGTCAAGGTAGGAAAAAACGTTTATGCCTTCCCTTCACTAATGTGCAGTCACCACTGAAAGGCACTCCCTGAACGATCTGTGAGATGAGGTGACCCCAAAATTAAGTACTTGAATTGGTAGAGTTACCAACAAAGGTAACGTTTATGAGCATGGTGGATAAGTATGTGGAGATCGAGCACTGTCATGCAATTGCCTTGTTGAAGGAAGGGGGGTGACATTTTGCAGAGTTGTCATGTGAAAATTACTGAAAGGATGTAACCGTTAGGAGACCTGAAGTCGAGGATTGGCCTGAGAGAGACATCATTTTTTGAGGATTAGAAATACAGCTCCATTGCTTTTGTAGTGACCCCTTCTTTATGGCGCCCTTTTATAGGAAGGCGTGCACTTTTTTCTGAAGAAGGGAGACATGTTCTTTGCCGAGAGCATTAGTAAGACGTGGGATGTTGAGAGGGGTCGAGACAATAATAGTGTCCACCACTCGAATCCACTGGTTGGATGTGATTTCCCCTCAGCAATAGAGAAAATTCTGTATTCTCCCCCAAACAGGTGATGTGTTATTAGGGGGGGAGGTGGGGCAAGTCACTGTTTACTGTAGCTTCTATGCCAGAGCCATCTTTGTCCCTACCACTGATGTTACCCCTGTAGGAGCTTCGGTTGTACCCCTATGAACTTGCCGGTGCCGCTGCCTTTGGTTTAAGAGTGTGGTTATTCTGGCGGGGTTGTGTTTGCTCCTCCTCTGGGTTGCTACTTACACAAGGAGCCCCTATCAAAAGTGATTTGTAACACCCCTCGTCCCTGTCCTTTGCTGTCTCTTTGTCTTTTTAAATTTTCTCTAGCATCTCATCAACTTGAAGCCTGGAAAGGTGCTCCCCGTCGAATAGGAGACTGAATAGATGTTTCTGGGCTTCAGTTTTAACCTGGAGATACACAGCCAGGCGTGGCACCTGAGGGTAACGCTAGCGTTAATGTCCCTAGTGGCTGTGCCGCTGGCATCTAATGCACAGTAAATGTTGACGTTAGCGATGACTATGCCCTGAGACACTATCTTCTCTTGTTTTCTGTGCTCTCTCGGAGATGCTTAAGGAGCTCTTTGTATCTCTTCCCCTGGGCTCTATCATATTTTGACAGGAGTGCCACAGAATTGGTTAGGCACTAACAGGATGCTGCTCAGACTGCTATTGTCTTGCCTGCCGCATCAATTCTTTTGCTCTCCTTGTCTGGCCTTGTCTCCAGTGGCCTAAGTAGAGGTGCACTTATGGGTGGTGTGGACCACCAGAGATTCAGGAGGAAACTAGCCCTTGATGTACACCATGTCAGTAGTAATCAACCCTAGGACTCACTATTCTGGCATTGACAGGCTTCTTAAAGTTGACAGGAGCAGATTTTAGCATACTCTTCAACATAGGTAAAATAAGGATGGTGCACTATGACTTACACAGCATCTTCACAAGGAAATCATCCTCCTCTTGGGTGGCAGGCATGTCCATCTCATGAAAGGCGGTTGCCCTTTGAATTACCTCATGGTAGACTGTTGTGTTGTCTTGGAGTAAGGTCCTTACTAGATCACTCTTTGGAGACAGCACTTGACCCTTGAGGGGCAAAAGGCCCTTTGACACCTGGGAATTGATGACGTTGTATGGTGTCTTCACATGTTCAAGAGACAAGAGAAACAGTGCTTACTTGAATCCAAAGCAACAGGTCCAAAAAGGAACAGAATGGCACCGACAGAGCGTGTTCACAACACAATAAGCTCGGAGCCGACTCGGTATACGTCTGAACCCGGTGGTGGGTTTAAAATGGAGTTGGTGCCCATATGCAGTGTGCACCAAGAGCTGGAGTCACACCACATCTTGTGACTCAAGAGACTTCTTTGAAGAAAAACAACTTGCAGTGTCCAAGCCCAACACTGGCAGATGGCAGGGTAATTCTAAGTATGTGTATCTACAGCCACACATGCTACAAACATAATATTATTGATATTCCTGTGTCCAAAATGGCCACTATGAACTAGATACTGATTGCAATGATATGAGCGAGTATTTCTCACCAATATTGTACATGACGTCTACCTTGTTAGGAGCTTTTTGTCCATGTGGCAATAGTGCCCATTAGCAAATGTTGCAGTACAGCCTGTTCAACTGTCTGAGCCCCCTGTCTGTTTATGCCTCCTGGAAATGTGGGGGAGGCATATAAATACTGCTGCATCCCATAACAGCCTATGATGGAGGGGTAGGAAACAGTTCCCTGAACAGTTGAACATCAAGCTCAACTGGCAGACCCCCGCCACCTGATCCAGCTGCCTCATTGCTGGGGGCTGTTTGTCCTCAGTGGGCAGGCATTGCTGACTCCAGTGGTTATCTGGAGATTTTTTATGTGTTTTGTTGGGCCTCCAACTGTGTCACGTTGAATGTGCCCAGTGTCCGCAGCTTTTGCATGGTCATGGGTCCTCCTTCTGCTTATGGTAGCCAGACTGCCCAAGGGAGGTGACACGGAGCTCAACTGAGCATGTACTCAAGCCCTGGCATGCCCTAGAGAGCAAGCAGAAGCAGGAAGGTTAGGTTAAGAGATGGTACAAGCAAGGGGCCATCTAAGAGGGACAAATAATAAAAGGTGGCTGGGTAGATCTTGGCAATCACTTTAATGTTTTTTACACATTCAAGAAAAGAATGTAAACCTATGAATAAAGTATACGGTGCTCAAGAAGGGAAGAAGGCCACCCCAACAACCCTAAAGAACAAGTCTAAATAATACATTTTGCCTTTGAGCGCTCAGGAAGCAGTTGAACAAACAGCACCATAAGTCTCTCCTAACAGACCCTCTTAGGTCCTCCACGCAACATGTGTCGCCATTGTGGCTTTATGCTAGTGACATCTTCAGGGCGGAATTCTAAATTATAGAATCTTTAGTATATGTTCCAATTATTAGTCTATTAAAACTCTAATCAACTGAATTCTAAATTGGATACCCATCACTATTGGGGTGTGCAATATAATGCTACAGAGGAGATAGAGTGCCCCAAAATCTACTCAGGAGAGTACTCCATTGGTATCAAGTGCTCGTAAAAAGGTTTCTATTAGAATGAGCTTTGCAAGCACCTATAGGAGACTTACAGTGCTGTTTGTTCTACTGCATCCTGAGTGCCCAAAGGCGAAATGTATTATTTGGCCAACCTAAGAGGATGGGGCAGCGGAAGTGATGAGCACACATCACAGGGGACCCCTTCCAGCATGGTCCACTGCAAGGATTTAGGTTTCTTGAAGGAAATGACAACCGGTCCAGCCTGTCCAAAGTTCCAGACTACCCCCTCCCTTCTCTTCTACAATGAAGGTTGGGTTACAGCAATGACCTCCTTCTTACTTTGCGGACATGTTGAGACTTTCCCTGTCCTGACATAAGCTGGACTATCACAGTCTGCTTTATCTTCCTCTCCTCTCTGGATCTTATCACACCGACCATGTTGACAATGAAAATGGTCCCTGTTTATTATTTTCTTTTAGTCAGTGCTTGCTTTATGTTTGTCAGTCAACACCTAACATTATGGCTGAAGTCTACCTTTCTGCCAGGATTGGTTTGTGTGGGTGATTATTGTCTTGAACTCATATAACTGTTTAAAATGTTCTTAAGTATCCTAATACACCCTATGGTGCTATAAGCTGGTTTTATGCAGTACTGTTCTATATGAAGATTTCAGATATTCTTTGTGGTTTTGTTTGCACTATATAAAATCACAAATAAATAAATAAGCAAGTAAATAAATAAATAGAGCCAATTTGGATACAGCCAGAACTTAGGAGGATACCGTCCACGTGCAGTTATCTAGGTTTAAGGATAGCAATGGATCTTTTACCATGGTAGAAAGGCTTCCAGTGGGGTCACCGTTTTATATACACTGATGGAACTGCACTCAGTGGTGGAACTGCAGATCCCCTACAATGAACTGGAGGAACTGCGGATGACCTTGCAGTCAGGTATGTGAAGATATGCATCCTGAAGTCCACAAAGAACAAGCCTGCCTAAAAGAAATGTCTTGTGAGTCACTAACTTGTAGAGGCTGTGAACTTGTGGCAGATGCACTTGTAAGAAGTTGCGCAGAACAGCTGTTATGGACCACCAAGAGAATCCAAGAGCCCAGTGATGGTAGTAGATAGCAAGCTGTACCCCCACTAGAACACCAAGAATCTCATAAGAAATACAATTTGAGAATGACTCAGTAATAAGGGAGTTATTAGGATTTTTCACTTCAGTTCAGGTCGGGTTGACAAGCTAAGTCTTCCCTCCTGTCCCTCCTCTTGAACAGAAAGGATGAGACAGCAGAACAGGAGGAGGTGCTGCTTAAATGTTTGCAGCAACAAACATTTTTATCCTGTAAGACTTAAAAGAGTGGAAAGCCTTGCTCAATTGGAAGAATGCAGGGGCTCTGGCTGTTCCGAAGTACTCAAGAGATTTTGGCAGGAAAATGCCTCTCATACTTCAAGAGATGCTCACCTATTGATGGGTCAAAGAAGTTCTTACAGTAGAATGTTGAGTTACCTTGTCCTAGGCCGCCTTCTTTAAGTGTGAACACTTCAGACGCTACTGGAACAACATAGGGAGAAAAGCAGTTAATGCACTGTGCACAAGTTTCAATAACAAACTTTTCTGATCAGCTGCCTCTTTGCCAAATTTTAGTTTGGTTGCCCAACAAGGAGGCAAAACAACTAAATTAACGCCATAAGAGCAACTATAACTGGTAGCCTGTTGCAGGCAAAAATACAGGACTGACAGATGTTTGCGTTGGGGGTCGCATGTTACCCTTGGGAGCTCTGCAATTGTCCAAAAACGTTGTTTTCATTTTTTCGGAGTAGCATCAGTAACTAAGATTTAGTGAGGGTGCCTCACCATTCACTAGAACACACAAGCTTAGTAATTGTTTTCTAGCGGGAACATGTATGTCTCAGTGGACAGCTTACGGAGCACATTGACCACAACAACAACAAGCAGTTTCAATGCAACGGGTCTCACATTTGCTCGAGTTAGAGCTATTAGCGCTGTAAAGAAGAAAAAAACGCAGCGCGATTGCACTATGTAAAATGCAACGCGATCGCGCTGCCGGGAAAATAAACAGATAAAGTAGTCCGGACCCCAGGCTCAAAACATCGAGCCTATGTTTTTAGTAGTTTACCGGTGCTGTGTAGGTGGGCAAAACACCGGAAAAGGAATGACGTATGCATGCCTTTCCCAAATGAAAGCAAGCGGATTTTAAAAGGCAAGCCCACGAACCAATGTAAGTGACTGACGTTACATGGGCGTGGTTTGAAGCCCAAAGAGAGATTACAGAATAGACAGAGCGCTTTACGCTCGCCCATAAAAAGGGCTCCTTGTGAAATATAGGACCTCAGATGTGTTAAGCAGACTGCAACTAGGCCAGGCATTGAGACCACAGACTACCATCTAGCTCTAACAACGACAATGAATGTGACTTTGGAATCAGGAGAAAGATTTTGAAAGTGTTTGATGTCACTTAGAAACCAACTCCTCCTTTTGTTTCATTCACAGGAAGGATCAATGCAAACTGCTTTACAAAGTGCTCTTTCACTGGCTCAAGGCCACTTTATCCAATGAGTGATCACCCACTGATGACTTGTTCTTCTGAATGAAAAGAGATTTTCATTGTTACCGAATGCCGTTGTGTTCGTTTGTAGGAAGCAGCATTAGACCATATGTCAGAAGGCAATAACACTACAGATAAACATCCTGGTGTTCAGAGATTTAAACGACAACCATCCTCTCAATGACAAATCTGTTGAAGAACAAATCAATGCCTCACACTCATCTTTTCTGATTGAGGCTTTGGTGGGCAGTCTGTCTATTAGAGAAGTGGAGATAATGACCTTCGCTGCCAAGCCATGCTACCACCTGCTGTATTTAGAGAACACCACCTTCCCTGTAGAGAAATATGTGCCTTCAGAGCAGTTGCCACAATAGCAGTTTCTCTGAAGGCATTCAAAGTTTGCTAAATGGTGCTATGTTTGATGCAGCTGCTCAGCAAACCTTTTTTTTTTGCAACAACAAACTCTCAAACAAGAGTTTGTTTTTTTCAAACAAAGAAATAACCCAGACACCCAGCATTTGGGGATAATTTCTCTTTTTTTCTCTTTGAGACCACCAAGTTTTCCCTGGGGCCCTTAAAGGGGATAAAAAAGCATCAGTCCGCTTACTCTAAATAGGATGGACTGTCTGGTGTACTTGCACCAGCTGCCCAAAATCCATGTGACTAATGGTTCTGCTTGTGGAGCCAGTGGGGGCAGTGCTCGTAGAATCACAATGTTCCACCTGGGGGTGGGATTGGGGGGAAGGTGGGAGTCAGTTCGCTGGACAGTATAATCCTTTTTATGTCATGTAAGGTTGATTTGTATAGCACAGTAATCACCCCAAAGGGTATCCAGGCACTTGGACAAGGTGTGTCGCTGTGCAGTCTCAAGGTGCTTATATGAAGAGCCAGGTCTTCAATTTCTTGCAGAACTCAAAAAAAGTGAGGAGACTCTGATGTGTTGTCCTTCACATTTGTGGTGGAGTACCTTGCCTGCTAAATCTAAATCAGGTCCATAGTTTAGTTTGACATATTTCCGGAATAACAAGAAAGCCACCACCCTTATGAAAACTAATAAAAGTATCAGCCACAGAATGAAAGGCATTTGAGACAGAATTGATCCAATGGAACCCTAGCACACAGAGACATCCGGCTGAGTTTGAGCCAGAAAAGACACAAGGCCTGATTTAGATGTTGATGGTAACGGTCCCGCGATCAAAACTTTTTATTTCCCGTCCGCCACCTTGGTGGTCTGCCAGCCCAATTTAAATGTTGGCAGGACCAGAGGTGAAAGACCGCCCAAAACCCGGCGACTCTGCCAAGATTTTTGACGGAGGCATCGGGAATAGGGGCTGACAGTGGGACTCAAGCCACTTTTACCACCAAGCAGATTTGAATGTGCCTTACTGCCAACTGTGGAGGTCCGACCTCCATGCCTGAGTTGGTGGATTCAGGGGGAGAGGTGCCTAAAACTCACCTTTTCCCACGTTTCTGCTTTTGTTTTCAACTGAACACGACTGGACAACACCATCCGTCATTGCTGCCACTGGACCATAGAGAAAACACCACCACTCCTGGTTCCTCCTAAGGAACTCAAGGAGGGGAACCTACATTGGCTTTATACACTGTGTGGGCACTGCATATGGGCACGGAACCACTGCAGTCATATACATGCATATGTCTGGGACACATTTGTGTGGGGCATGGTCGAGGACACACTTGTACATGACACATATTGCACACATACAGAACTGTTATTGTGGTGTCAGTATTCATTGCCAAATACATTCTGGCACAACAATGATGGTCCTTTCACACCCGTTGACTATGTCCATGTGTGTACACTGCGATGTTGTGCTATGATTTATGTATGTGAGTCAGTATGTGTTTGTGTGTGTGTGTAATGCCTTCGGCTGTTGAGGGGGAGGCAGCTGGAGTGGGTGATGTAGTTATCTGTGTATGTGGGTTCGATGCTGTGTATGTTTGGTTGTGTGTTGTGTTGCTGTGTGTCACATTCAGGTGAGTGTTGTTGTCATCTGGTTGTCGCTATGATGAGTGTAGTTGCACTTGTATGTGAGTGTATTTGTGTAGATGAGTGTGTAGTTGTGTTGATAGTTGTTGGTGTGTCAAGTGTGGGTACAGTGTTCATAATGGGTGTGTATTGTGTCATGGATGTATGGGAATGTGTGCTTCCAGCATGTCCGTATTGTGTTGTGGTGTACAGGCAATGGATTTTAGTGTCTATGTTTTGTGTTGTATGTAGTGCAGGGGGACATATATAGCTAAGGTGTGTGACTTACCTCTATTCCATGGCCAGAGCCATTTGCCGATGTCCACTGGGTCCAGCAAAGATCTCCATCCGTCAGCAATCCGTCGCTAGTACACTGCCTGCAGTACTATAGCATCTAAATATTGTCGGCACAAACCCGCCAGCCTGACGGCTAGGAAGAGCACTCTGTTGTGTCGGTTATCAGCTCAGTTGCAATACATCTAAATATGGCAGGCGGAGCACCATCGACTTGACAGTCTTTTCTGGTCCGCCGGCACTGCGGATTGGCAGTATCACCACCAAAATCTAAATCAGGCTCACAGTCTTTCAGAGTTATGGGACTAAATGATGTCCAGACTAAACTCCTAATAAATGTGCCTGATTTTGTACAGTGACAAGCTCAGAATTTACGACAAAAGCAACTGCTTGAAGGGGAAAATTAACGGGTCTTAAACATCAACAACATTGAACATTTTTGATAGCAAAATGCTTCCCTGTGTTCAGAAAGGTAACTGGCTCAGCCAATATGAAATCTCCACTGCCAAGTGAGTAGCTCTTGCAAATGGTTAGGGTTTGTGAATCTCTCCCAGCAAAAAAAGGCTACAAATGGTATTGAAAGGACCTGATCAGGTTCCCACAATAAGTGGACTGGAGAGCTTTTAGACATCAACATGGAGGAGCCGCAAGACTTAAGCTCAGGGGTCTTTCCTCTGTGTTACTGTGTCTTGTCTTCTCCATCAGTGTTTTTTTATTTAAATTAAAGGAGCAGTGAAACTTCAAGGAGTAGTGGAACAACCTGGCATGGCTCGTACCCAGGTGTTCTTTTCTATGCTGGTTATTTGACTCAGTGTCATGAACTATTTCCAGGTTTGTCACACACTAGAATGTCTACCTCTGTTTGGAAGCTTCTCTACGCAGATTTGTTTTGTCCTCCTTTGCTTTCATCTAATAATATAACAGCAATAAAAACAAAGCACATCCACATGAGAAAAAGTGGCTAAGAACATACCTAGCTTTCCTACAGAGGATCTAAATGTTCCTGACCCAACAAATCAAAGATGTGCCTAAAATGCTGAATTTGTCCTAGTTTTGCAGAGCAGCATAGTGGTAAAAAAACATTGGGAGGGCAGACAGATATAGATTGAATAAAATGGTCAACAAGGATTTTGTTTTTCCTGTGGCAGTTCATATAGTTTGGACTAATTGACTTGATAGAAATCATTAACTGGAGGAGATTTTTTTTATTATGCAGACTTCTCTGTCCAACATAGAAAATTGAATCATTTTATCCAAATACACAAACATGTTTTGCCATATAGTACTGATCTCCATGGATTTACTGCACACAGAATAAGTACAGTGTATTATATGAAAAAGTTACATACCTGTAAATACAGTTGTTCAGCATTGGTATTTTTTTATTGATTCACATGCTTGAATACTCCCCGACGTCAGGCTGGAAACCCTCAAGAGGCAGCCTTATAAAGCAATGTTCAATAGAGCACTTCAATATCATTGAAAATCGTCATGGATTACATGTAGTCTATTCACCTTATGTTATGCTCCAAACTCTGGCCAATTAGGTGGACAGAAAGTTAGCTCGATTCCCCTAGAGGATCTAACAGCCAAATTTTCAAACCCATTAACATAGAGCAAAAAGGGAAGTCTGATAAAAGGGGAGAAAGGCGTATCATGTCTTCGAAAGATTTAACGTTTTGTTCTCTACCACTGCATCTTTCATTGACCGACACGCTTAAATGTAGACTAACAAAGCAGTACCCGCAATATAACAGCTTAATGGTAGGCAAAAATGAGGCTACCCTTAATTAAACATGTCCTGATGCACCATCTGTCCTACCATTGATTCTGTTCTGGGATGCACCTCATGGCAGTAGTGAATGGTGAAGCAATGTGTTTCCCTCCATGGAATTGCTCTGCAATTGCTTCTTAAAGAAATCATTGGAAGAAGAGACGATGTAGCCATATGCCTCTGGTTGAATGACCTCTTACATTTTCAGTTGTGTCTTTCCTTTTAAACACAGGACTAAGTAATGTATGTGATCATTCAAAGAGATATGCTTTGCTGAGCGTCGCCTTTATTCTTGTGACTAAAGGATACAAAATGCTGGTATGACTGTATGAGTTTCTTTGTCTTGTACAAGTACATCTTTAAGCACATTTGTAACATCGAGGCAGTGTAATGAACTTTCTGCTGGCAAAACAGGAGGACAGTTTGGTAAACAAACTTGTTTCTCTTGACAAATGATGGTGGGACCTGTAGTATGAATGTCAGATTAGTTCTTAGTATAGGCCTGTAAGGAAGGCTCCTTTGTAAAAAAAAGGTTTGTAGGTAGCTGACTCTTATTGATGTGATAGCCAACAGAAAAGCTATCTTTAAAGTACAGGTGATGTTTTGCTGCTTTATGAATCTGTTCAAATAAAGTTTTCATTAAAGATGCTAGCACTGTGTTGAGTTCTCATGAAGGTAGAGATTCAGTCGCCCGAGGAATAGTACAATTATATTGGATAGGTGACATATTGTTGCTTTTTGAATCTGTTCCCATAGAGTTTTCATTAAAGTTGCTAGCGCTGTGTTGAGTTGTCACAAACATGGAGATTTAGTCACCTGAAGAATAGTACAGATGGGCTTGCTCATATGATCCTTGTTGAAAATAATGATGCCTAACCTTTCTTCAGAGATATGTAAAATGGAAAAGGCAGACTCCTTAAGAGGAGTACTTTACCTCCCATTTAGACAATTGAATAAACAATGAATAAACTGATGAGGAACCATCTTTAATGGACTTAGCTGTTTATATTATGAAATGGATTCCTTTCAGCTTGTAGATTTTAATAGTAGAATGTGCTCTGGCTGCCTGAAATATTTGTTTGCAGTCAGTCTGGATTCTTACACTACCAAACTCTGGCCCTCATTCTGATATTGGCGGGCGGCGGTCACCGCCCGCCAATATCTGGCCGCCGAATGACCGCCCCGCGGTCAAAAGACCGCGGCGGCCATTCCAACTTTCCCGCTGGGCCGGCGGGCGCCCTCCAAAAGAGCGCCCGCCGGCCCAGCGGGAAAGCCCCTGCAACAATGAAGCCGGCTCCGAATGGAGCCGGCGGAGTTGCAGGGGTGCGACGGGTGCAGTGGCACCCGTCGCGATTTTCACTGTCTGCTAAGCAGACAGTGAAAATCTTTGTGGGGCCCTGTTAAGGGGCCCCTGCACTGCCCATGCCAGTGGCATGGGCAGTGCAGGGGCCCCCAGGGGCCCCACAACACCCGTTCCCGCCATCCTGTTCCTGGCGGTAAAAACCGCCAGGAACAGGCTGGTGGGAAGGGGGTCGGAATCCCCATGGCGGCGCTGATAGAGGATTCCCTGGGCCAGGGGAAAACCGGCGGGAAACCGCTGGTTCCCCTTTTCTGACCGCGGCTTTACCTCCGCGGTCAGAATGGCCCTGGAAGCACCGCCAGCCTGTTGGCGGTGCTTCCGTGGTCCCTGGCCCTGGCGGTTTGAAACCGCCAGGGTCGGAATGACCACCTCTATGTCCTGAGCAAATGGCCGTCCTGTGACAGAAGATAAGGTTCCAGTTTGAATTCTAATGGTATTTTTGCCGACATCTCCCATAACTGGGAAAACCAATACTGCTTGGTCCACATGGGTGCTATCAGTATCTCCAGGCAGTGTTCCATCTTAACCTTGCAAAGGATTTGGTGGAAATTAATACACAAATGTACCTGTAAATTCTGTATAAAAGGTGTCCCCCAAGGATCCTGGCTATGGCCAACTACTGGTGAATAGAGGATGTCTGCTGTTATGGCTCATCAAAAACAGATGCCACTAGGGAGCACCGTACCTCTGAAATAGTGAACAAAGCTGTCTGTCGTCCAACTGCCATTTGTGATTCACTGCCACTTGCCTGATTAAAACATATGTGCTTGTGCTGTTTGCTTCTGGAACATGTTCTGCAGAAATTTCCACCATTCATAGCTAGCTGACTGGACTTTGTTCCATCTTGTTTTTGATTAAGAACATGTTAGGAGTATTGTGGTCCACCAGCAGTTAAGTACTCTCCACAGGACATAGGAACATTCTTACAGCTAACCTGATCACACTTACTTCCGAAAGATATATGTGCAATGTACACTGTTATGGACACCACAAGGCATGGACATGTAGGGTCTATAAGTGAGCTCTCTAATCTGTTAAGGAACCGTTTTTGCAAGGAACACATGTGTTTTGGGTGACAACATATTCTATTTTACAAATATGTTCTGAGTTATCTTCTACCACTGAAGAGCTGCCTGCACTTGAGCACTGACTTGAACACTGTCATCCCAATCACCACCATCAGATGTTTATATTTAATTCTTCCTGAACTGGTCTCACTTGTAATCAAGATCAAAGCAACAGACAGCTACAGGAAGACATGCAGCTTAATAACTCTTTCTTTTAGTAATGTCATTCTGGCACTGAGTACGCGAGGCTAGAACTGTTCGTTTTTGATCACTCTCTTGGGGAGGATAAACTTTTCCTTCGTTTGCAAGTATTCTGCCTTTAGAAAATACAAGTCTGTCAAAAGGTAATCACTGGACTGTTTCTAGTTGATGGCCTTACCTAGTTCTGTTGGAAGTTATACAGTCCTTTAAAACTATTGTCTTGCTTGTCTGAAAGATGGTGCTTTGATTAGCCATTCGTCCAAATATGGGTAAACTGACAATGTGTCCCTTAAAAGTTCTGCTGCAGTTGGAGCCATACAATTGGTGAATATAGTGGTGGGAAGGTGCCTAAAGGAAGAGGTTTGAATTAATAATTGGGCATGTTTGCCATGAAGTGAAGGTATTTGTAATGCTTTGGATGTATGGGCTTGGCTTGGTGAAATACGCATCTGCCTTATCCACAGAAGCTGAAGGTTTGCTGTTTTTTATGAAGGGAAGCATGCCCTGTAAGGTCACAATGTGGAATAATTGTATTTTTCAGATGCTTGTTGAGGCTGCACAAGTCTAGAACAACCTGCCAAAAGCATATGTTTGAAGTTCATTGAATAACTCATCTGCGAAGCCAAAGCCAACCCCCTTCTATTAAAATTATTAAAACCTTGTATTTGTTCTCTTTAGGCAATGTCTGTACGTATGAAGCAACATCATGCCACAGCTGTCATCTATAAGCATTATAGATGAAGTAGTAACACTCTTGATGTCATGAAGGCATTAATTCTCTTGCTCATTGTCTCCCAGCGTTTGCCTTCTGGGGGTGGGACAAAAATATATGAGTAGAATCCAGGGCCTTATATTTCTTCACAGAGTTAACAGATTTAGAGGTAGAATTTTTCATGTTGATGAGCTCTTCCCCCTAAATGTGAGCCCAACATCACCATCAGCAACATAATCAGAGTCACGAGAAACAACATGAATTCTAACTTGATGAGAATCGGTTGCTTTTAGGTCTACATGATTCTCATCAGGGCTGAAAATAGACACCACTTGGTCTTTGCCCTCATCTTGCTCATCTTGACTGCTGTATTCATCTTGATCACCGTAGCTAATCACTGGCTCATGGAGCAGATCAGTAGTGGTGTGATGATATTCAATGAACACACCATAAGAGATTGTTTAGGCAGGACTGGGGGGATACTGGGGATAATGTAGGCAATGTTAAAACAGTCTTAGCAGTTGTAAAAAACAATTGTGCACATTTCACAGCCAATGACCTGCAATCGATTGCGAAAGAACCATAGGCAATTCAATTGACTGTGTCACTTGCACAATCAATGGCTGATGTATAGCTAAAACCTTAGCTAAAAGCACCACAACCGTATGTGCACATGACAGGGTCCTATTAAGGGGTCAGGTTTTGACGGCTGCTGATCCTCTTTAGCAGCCAATGAGAAAGCAGTACTGCAAAAGCCATAAGTTCTCTCTCTGGCATAGGCAATGGTACACCCCGACTGTAAAGCATTTATGTGCACTGTAGCACACGCACTTGCTTCTGCTGATGCAGATGACGAAGGCACAGCACATGGTTAGTTGACATAGTGGCAAAATGTCCTAATCAACTGATGAAGTAGTGGAAGCCTTTTTGAGTTTCATGACCTAAAACTGAGTCTCATCAGAAGTCAGAAGAAAGATATCTCTTGTCTATTTCCTAGGGTGACTGGCTCAACCTTTGAGGCAGTTCACAATTTTTCCTTTGCTGCTGATAATCACAACAGACCTGGGGCCTGATTTAGAACTCTGGGGTCTAATTTAGAACTCAGTGGACAGGTTACTCCATCACAACAGTGACGGATATCCCGTCCGCCATCATCAAAATCCCATAGGATATAATGGGATTTAGATTTCGACTGATGGAATACCTGTGACCGTTGTGGCAGAGTAACAATCCGATTTCTAAATCAGCCCCTGGTGACTGTGCCCTATAAGGAAATTCAGAGGGTCATTTTGTCTCCCCAGAAATTGCTTGTAATTATTTCTTTTAAAAAGCCTCCAAGTCTGGCTTCACTTTCTTCCTCTTTAAAACAGAAGTACAGTATGAGAAGACTTTTCCTCTTCAAGTATGGCCAGTGCCATTTTTCTCCCTGTACTTCAGAGTTGTACTCTAGTAGATGACACAGAAGTCACAAATCATCAATTCATGGTTGGGGTGTAGACATAAAGTGCAAAAGGTGTACCCGTCTTCAATGTAAATCTTCCTTTTTACACAGGCAGTGAACTTTTCAAATAGTAACTCCTTCAAATACTTCGAAGGTTTTTCCAAAGCTACTGAGAAATATGAGAGGACGAAAAGAATGCAGTGGTGTAATGGAAAACATGAATGCCTAATTCTTGAGAGGTCCGAGGATTTCCTCACACGGACGTGCAGTGAAAAAATCTGGCAGTTGGAGCCTCTGGGACAGTAGAGCTCACTGTCTCTCCACCTGATTAGCTACAGTTTGGGTCATAAAATAATGGATATACTATTTGTATTCCATGACTGTTTTCAATGGCACTGAATGTTTTTATTGAACACAAGGACCCCATGCCTGACAACAAGTAATATTCAAGTATGTGATTATGAAATATCCAATGCTGGTGAATCTACAAACCTAGGACTGTGGTAGCCCTAGGATAATAAACCTCCACATTTTCTGACTGGATGCTCCTTTTAAGGAGAACAAGCACAAGAGCGCCACAATGAGCACCCAACAAGCTATACTCCAATTCCATCTTTGACCACCACTCAGAGTGGGTCTGCCTCATGAATTGTAGAGCCATATTATGCACCTACTTGTACTGATCTAAGCAAAGAGTCAGCAGGCATACCAGCACACGTTGTTATATTTGTGGCTCCCACTGGGCCATAAGCATCGCTTCCGGGGCAGAGGTCACAAGCCAGCTGTCCCTCCTTCTCCTGGTAGGTTCCTGGTGGGCAAGTAATGCATAGCTCCATCTGTCCATGGTAATACGTTCCTGCCAAACAGCTGGCTAAGAAAGAGAGAAAGAGATCAGTAGCTGAACACAACAGATACCAATTTCCTTACCCAAACCAATAAAGTGGATAGGACCATCAGCGATCATGTGCTTCACAAGCTATTTCACTGCAATCTGGATGAAACTACCACCTCTATCAACACAATTAATGCAGACAATGGTGACTCTCAAACAACAGGTGTGTTAGATTTTTAGCAGCCTCTTTAGTCAAGCTGAGTTGACTAGGCAGACCAAAAAAGGTCACAGACCGTCAAACAGCCTGTTGCATAAGTTGTGTTGCACGAATATTCACCACATGTTTACTACTACACTGACACACACACAAAATGCTGCTTTTCTCCAGAATGCCCTAAGATCTCTTTTGCCATTCCACACACCCTAGTGCCATTCCACATAAATACATGCTCACTGCTGTGGTGCTCTGCAGTGCAATTTCTGACTAATGCTATGCAATAAAAGTGCCATACACTAAATCCCCAAATGCAAAAACAGTATTGCCTGTAAGAACTTTGTTTGAACCCAAATATCTTCCACACGTTTAAATGCTTTGCAATGATATTTCTCAAAGGAGGTGGGATAGGGTAAAACAAATCTCTATACACACAATTATAAATGTTGATTGAGATACCTGAACATCATGGCAAAAACCAAAGTCGTACCTTTTCAAGGTTTGTACAGGGAATCATGATGCCCCCTTGTAATTTTAGCTAGTGGAAACGTTTCAAAAGACTGCAGCAGTTGCTGCCTTCCCTACTGTGGTATACGTTCGTGGGTTTGCAGGCAAGGGATCATTATGAAACTGCCAACAATAATTAATGTGTCTTTATACCACTTAGGCTGGATTAAAGGAACATAATGCGATACCATGAAAAACGGATCCAAAACAATTACACTTCCTTCGCTCAGTTGGGGATACTATTGTCATTCTAAGCTGAACATACCCGACTTTTCACTAAACTGGAAAGTACATCATACCTACGACCTAAACAAGTGCTCTCAGGACATCCTGTATTAGATGAAAGGAAGTTTTCTTTAAGTAGATGGCAGCAAAATGAGGTGTTGGAAGATGATGGACCCAACCCGCAACCAAAGGAATGAAGGTGTGGCTACCAAGTAATCCCTTAATTCCCCTAGAAAAACAGTGATATCGTATTAAATAAGATTTCACTTAACAGAAACAAATAGATCATGTAAGAAGGTTTTGCAACTTTGTGCCAAGGAATATAAAGAAAACCCTTCCATCAGATCCTGTTTGGGGGGAAACAGACCAGGCAGGGTGTACTGGTCTTCAACAGTGGTGGCTGATGTTGTTTGCCATTGGTGTCTTTGGGACCCTCCTACTATGGTTCTGCAAACTGGTCGCCCTTGCGCAATCCATTCTCCACTTGACTCTCAGGGTATCAAGGGCAAGCAGTCCAAGGCTTCCAGGGAGGTAATGAGGAGGAGGAGAGCTCTGAGCTTGACAATTAACCAGCAGACACAATAACTTACTTCAATGTCCATTCCAGGGCTTGTCTTTTAGTAAAAGCAAATCCATTAATTACACAACAGAACTAAAGTACTATGCAATCCATTTATGCTGAAAAACATAGTTGAATCCCTGGTTCCGTTCTTCAGGTGGTGCTAACCCCTCCCCTACCGGCCCTAATGTCCCCTCTCAATCCAGGTAAAATAAAGATGTTAAAGCTCCCATTGTTTAGAGGCAGAGGTAGGATTTAGGCACAGGTGCAGATTATCACTGATACAGCTCTGGGGCTTAGATGCACAACTCATCATGTGATCTTAGTTTATTTTTGGTACAAAGTCTCAAGTCCCATCACGCGTCTTACTTTGCACACGTCTAAAGCAGGAGCACCCATCACATGAGCACAATGATATGTGAGATCGCAGTATCTGGCCATCATCAGCTTTTCTAAAACAGTAATCAAGGACAGACATAAGAGCAGGCCTGGCTGAGAAATGTCCTCCCCTTGAACAACAGAAACTGAAATCCTACCCTTCATCCCTACCCTCCACCAAACGGCAGAGCTCAGAAGCAACTAATCTGCCTGTTCTCACTGGCAAAGTCTTCCTAGAATTTTCAAAGGTAACCCTGTCTCCATCATCCCTACTTCAGTGTTTGGATCGCCACAATCTAGCCACAGGAATACAGGGAGGCTGTCTGGGGAAGATGTCCTTATCAACCATTTTGTGACATAGTAAATCAGGGTCATTTCAAATGGATCCAAATGGTTTCCTGTTATTATTCTGTCTCTCTCTGTACATACATGTGATGTTAGAACAAGGTCCTAGGGCACACAAAATAGTAAGCCACATTGTCAGTGACAGATAAAAATGTCTGGCCACACTCTAAATCACAAAATAGGGTATGTTGCTACCACCACATTATGTGCTACGTCCAGAAGAGAGACAGCTGTACTCTGACCATTATGAGGTCATGCTTGGTGCACCCGTCCCCGTCACGACAGGTCCAAGACCTTGCCTTGATATGGACAGGCCAAGGATTCAGTGCATAAGCTAGAGACACAATAAAAGTGAGGATACCAGATTTGTAAGCTGTTGGACACTCAGGACAGAGGAACACACCCATATACTGTGCTAGGGGCATTCCTGTTCCAAATCAAGCCCGACCATATCTGACTACCTGCATCGTTACTCTCCCATAGGTGGAGTCTAGTCATAAAATCAACAAAACTGGTGAGACAGTCCATTTACAATCCCATAATTCATTCCAGCTTTGTGCTTCACTGTGAAATCTAGACATTGCAGTGAGAACAACCAGCAACTTGAGATTCTCATCCTTCACTGCTATCAACCATTAGATTGGTTTGTGATATGTCTGGACCAGAAGTGTGGTACCAAACAATTAAGACTGGAAGTTCCTCAAAGCTCACACCTTCACAAAGCATCATTTTCAATGGTTGACCAGTTATGTTCCCTAGGAAGCGGTCTGCAGCTGCTAAAGCCACTGGACACTCTCTGCCGTTATAATCAAGATGAGCCAGTACTGATCAAACTCTTATCTAAGGTGTGACTCTGTAAAATGAAGTGCGGGCCAGATCAGGTGCCTTCAACACATGTGCATTACATAGTGCTGTCTTCAGCTCCTCAAAAGCCTTCTCACACTGCAGTGCAAATCATTTTCTTAGGCTGCTTCTTCACTGCCAGGGCTGTCAAGAGTGCAACTATAGTATACAGCCACAAAGTTCCTGTAATACCCAGTGAGTCTTAAGAAGGCACTTATTTGAGTCTGGGTTGTGGAAACTACTGACTCCAACACAGACTGGATGTTGAAATCCAACGATTGATCTACCCGTTGCCCATGTGATGTCCAAAAGAAGCAGTAGAGTACTGCCCTACCTGGCACATGGTTACCCTAAGTATCAGCTTCACTCCCTGTATCCAAACCTTTTCTACGTGCCTCAGGCAGTCCTCCAACGATTTGCTAAAGATGGCAATGTGCTCAGAGGTAGGCCTCCCAGAACTCTTTCAATCCTAAAAGAGCATGGTACACCAGGCACTGAAAAGTGGTAGGATTATTCTGAAGCCTAAAAGACATCACTGAAAACTGTTAGAATCCTTCTTGGCTCGAGAACAAAGTCTTCCCCATGCACTATGCTACTGGCCATGTTGAAGGTATTCAAGTAACAGGCATCACCCAGCCAGAGCACAACTTACCAGCTGTGAGAATCAGGAATGCATCAGTCATGGTCACCTTAATGACGGCCAAGTAGTCCACACAAAAGCGCAAGTCTGTGGATCCTTGTATGCGCATTAGGAACACAGCGCTCGTCCAAGGACTACTGGAACTCTCAGTTACCTTCAATTCTAACCTCTATATAGATGCTCTCCTGGACTCAGTCAGACATTGTGCTCTTCACTGGCCTCCTACCCCCATTATCTATGTCATGAACACAAACATGTGTCAGCCCTGAAGCCAGTGCAAAATCCTCTCAGCACTTCACTGCACACTTTCTTTGCTCAAACCTTAGCTCAGGAGCAATTTGCACTCTATTGAGAGAACCATCCTTCACATTACATACAGCAGGTCAGAAAGTGGTTCACTGTCTTCCTCAATGTCTTTTGTTATTGCCATGATGCTCACTGAGAACTCTTTCCAGAAGTATGGTTGAAGAAGCTTAACATGGATCACCCTCTTTGGCTTCCTTGTGGCACCTGTGTCCACTAAATAGTTTACCTCAGACTTTTTGTTGTATTACTTTGTAAGGCCCACACCACTTATCCTCCAAAGCTCTTGGTAAAATGGGCTTTGGTATCAACACTTCCTGACTCTACTGATACCCAGCTATTTACTGGTCATAACACATCTTCATAAGCTCTTGGCTTGCCTGAAGGCTATTCTTTGCCTGACAGGTGTGTTATGCCATAAAGCTCCTGAGGCCAGTCACACAGTCCAACACATTCTTATGAGGAGATTATGAAGTTCTTTCCCATCTAACTATGATTAGGGTGAGTTGGCCATGCACTGGGTGCACAAACAAATGTTTGAAGGGACTGAACCCTACCCATTCACTGTAATTTATCTGTAGGTGAAGGAAAGACATGGCAGGAGAAGATCCCAATTTACCCTGAGTTCTCATCATGTTATAAAGGATCATGTTAAATCTTTCCGACAACCTTTGTTTTTTCGGTCTTATGTCATGGAGTAGTAGGTGGCCATACCAACTTGCTCCCACATCTTTCTCATGACTGGGAGATAAAGTTTGTTCCGTGATTGAAAAGATCCCTAGGAATTCCCTAGCTCCTAACTTATCAGTGGTGCTACTCAGGGGTACCGCCTCTGGATACCTGGTGTTACGGTCTGCCATAACCAAAATATATGTGTTGCCTGGGTGTGCAGGTTCAGGGATCAAACAGACCAACAATATCAAATCCCTGACACTAAAATGAAGCACTCAACTCACAGTGGCACTAGTGGTTCATTTATGCTGTTAGTTACCACTCAACTGGCAAGTGGGCCAGGTAATACAGAACCTTTCTGCCTATTGGCACACCTCTGATCAGCAGAACAAAAAGTCTAACCCGCCCTTCATCTTTTTTATGCCCAAGTGTCCTGCAAAGGGCACCTGGAAGGCCTGTGACCAAAGGAAAGTTCCTTGATAGCTCTTGGCTCAGGGTTCAGCGGCCCACTGTAAAGCAGTATATCATCCCAGCAAGTAAACGTTCTTCAAACCAATGTGTTCCTGGGCTTCCTTCTGAAGTCCCACAAGTATAGAGCACTCAACCTGTTCTGGGCAGAATTGCTCCAAGGCAGATCCTTCAGCAGGTAACAAATCCAGCAGCGTGGGCCCAGACTCCAACCCCTGGTTCACTTCTGGTGTCTCATTCGTCTTTACTGCTGGTGGCAGAGTGATGGACATTACGGTCTGTGTCCTCTCAGAGACTGCCCTGACCCACTTGCTACCACTCTCTGCAAATTGAGGATGGTCCTAATCTCTTCCTGAGATTTAGGTGCAGCCTGTGATATGGTCAACAAAGCTGACTTGGCCAAAGCAGAGTCAATCAGATTACTGCGAAAGATATATCCAGCACTTGGCTTCTTTCTCATCCCTACACTGATCATGATTGATATCTATCGCAACTCATGCCATCAGGTACTTCATATCATCCCGTCTGGCTACCAAGCCTTTGACACTGCCACCAAGGAGAAACTCACTGGGCTTCAGATAATTCCCCTAAACAACAGACCTGCAAGCCCTTGTATCTCTCAGGTCAGGAACTTTTTTTCCATTTATAGTACTCTGCTACCACTGCTTTATGTGGTACACCCAGATGTGGGACAAAAGTCCTTTGTCCATTATTAGAGCTTGCTTGGTGCACCTCTCCAGGTCACCCAACAGGCCCTTGACATCATATTATCAGGGACAGACCTAGGACTATGCATACACAGTATATTAATATGACAACAGGGCCAAAATGAAAGTCAGGGTACAGATTTGGGCATTTAAGGCAAGGGCACACACCCACAGTCAGTCCCACCACCTTCTAGTCATCTGGGGCATTTACAGAAACCTGGGGGTAGACTTCTTAGAAATTGTCAATTTGACTACTACAACTTCTCAAAAGTCATGTTGATGCTCAAGTCAATTAACAATTTATAAGAATTAAAAATTAAAAAAGATGTTGCCACATTTCATGTACTGGATCAGTCTGCATCAAACTCAAATACAATATATGTTCAACTACCTAAAGGATATTTCTCCAGCTTTTGAACCAAAGCCTCAAAAGTAAACTGAGTGCTTTTTAATATGGAGCTACTTTGTATCCCTCAAGTCTGTCTTCCCCTAGGCAGGTGTGACATAAGCAGGTCCACGAAGGCCAAATTAATGCCAGTGTTTGAGGATAACACCTGACCAAGTGAATGAGTTCCATTTAGAGGAACTGAAAATTATTTTGCCTCTCATCACAGCCAGGGCCGCCTTTAGGACTGGTGGCGCCCTGTGCGACAGTTTACTGTGGCACCCCGCCCCATGACTTCCTCCTCGGTTTCATTCACTACCACCCGGTAAATGTGCCCCTCATCTCTCCATCCCTTCCTTTTCACATACATTCATGTCCTTTAAAGCACTTGTAAAGGCTGGCTTTACTAATCCACTCAGGTAGCCACTTAAAATATAGGGGCATATTTAAGAGACCCTAGCCCCATTCTAACGACAGATTAGCGTCATTTTTTAATGCTAATGTGGCGTTAGAAGGCCAAAAACGCAGTGCCATATTTACGAAGTGGCACTGTAAGGAAATGCCTCCTTGGCATGGTTACCCCCTGACTTTTTGCCTTTGCTGATGCTAAGTTATGATTGAAAGTGTGCTGGGACCCAGCACCAGTGTTCTTTCCCTAAACTGCACCTTTGCTTCCACAATTGGCACAGCCCTGGCACTCAGATAAGTCCCTTGTAACTGCTACCCCTGGTACCAAGGGCCCTGATGCAAGGGAAGGTCTCTAAGGGCTGCAGTATGTCTTATGCCACCCTGGGGACCCTTCACTCAGCACATGCACACCGCCTCACAGCTTGTGTGTGCTGGTGGGGAGAAAATAACTAAGCCGACATGACACTCCCCTCAGAGTACACACGAAAGTACGGGGTTCTCTAAAAGAGGACGTCGCGGATATTAGCGTAGCCCTGGGTTGTATGTATTCCTATTTGGAAGGGTAAAGTCAGTGGAATGTCAGTTGGAAATTGCCGAGTACATATACGGAGAGGAACAACGGGGGGTGGGAAGAAAGGGATTTCCTTTTACGGACTAGGTGGTCTCACACACTATATAGTGTCATGCTTCATCATTTGACCACCTAGACCCACCCAGGTAGGACAGTGCCACCTGGGCGGACTCAACCTCACTGTTAAAGGAACAGGAGGGAGTGCGTAAATAAACTTGTTTCTGGAAAGATCGGGATCCAGCTAATCTACTGAAAAAACTAAAAACACCTAAGCAGACACCTGTGAAGAGCAACAAATTTAATGGTGGTGTCTGACTGGTGTAGTTAAAAAGGGGGGTTGGGACACCTCTGTGAGGACAAGGACTCACAGGGTCACCTAACTAATTAATAGCCAACATGTTTCTGCCCTCAGAAGTGAGCCAATGAAGGTCTCGGGGCATTCGTCAGGGCCTAGGATCCCTACGTCTCACGTTGGAGGAAAATACTCTATGGGGAAATCAAAGAGTGAAAAAATGAAAAATGAATGATCTACCTTACCCAAGGAATTACCTTGAGGCGGCCTATGGGGGAAAAACAAATAATTAGCACACTGGTGGCACACAGCACTGCAAAACCAACCAATTACACACGTGTCAAGGGGATGCATTCATGCACGAAACACATATGTTCAAAAAGGTAAAATACATGCGTGGAGTGACTGAGTGGGTATATCTACACAAGTGGACAGTCCTATCACTGCAGGGAATTAGAGTTCTTACCCTTTTCTTAGAGGCTGCTAGCCTCTGGTATCCAGGAGGGGGAGTGTCCCCTTATAGTCACACACTAAGGGAAAGAGATGAACATAAAGACGAAGTGAGGAGAGGAACAGAAGTAGGCAGAATAGATACAGAGGGAGCATTAGGGGGGGAGCAAGTTCCCATTAGGAACCCACTATTGCTGGTAGAAAAATACTGGTTAAGAGAAACCGAAGTGGCTATAGACAATAAACATAAAAAGTAAGATTAAAAGCAATAAGGGCTTATCTGTGCTGCCTGTGATCCGGTATGCCACTCACTACATCAAAGGGGACGCTCGCCGTGCGCCTATTTCGTCCTCTCCTTGGACCGCTTGAGACAAGTGGCTGAGGGAGAACGGTCTATTTATGGCTGTAAGATATTCCAGGTGCGCCCTGTTAGCGCGTTAATTGGAGTTCAATTGAGGTTAATCACCGCTGCGGGCCTCGTTGCGTTGCTAGCCTCGATATGATTGGCGTAATGGCGGGCGCACCGGCATAGCCGGGGCGCCGGCATGAATGTGATCGAGTGCAAGGGCGGGCCTCTTTACGTTGATGGCCTCGATGTGCTTTACCGCACCCGCGGGTGCCCCAGCAGAGCCGGGGCGCCGGCATGAATGCGGGCGAGTGCAAGGGTGGAGCCCGAGCCGGAAGATTTCGGCCCGAGCGCCACCAGCGGAAGCCTCGCGTTTCCAGTGGCCGCTGGGAAATGTAGTTCCCAGCGGTCCCGTGGCCCTAAGGGCCAAGAAAGAAAAAAGAAAAAAGAAGGAAAGGATGAAGAAAAGGAAGGAGGGGGGGGGAAAGGGGGGGGACGAAAGAAAGGGAGGAGGGAGAAGAGGGAACAAAACGGACAGGGGGGGGGGGATTGGGTGTGGTTGAAGAAATGCAACCGGGGGGGGGGGAGAGACAGAACGGGAAGAAAAGGAAAAGGGAGGGAGGGAGGGGGTGACAACCAGGGGGGGGGGGCAGTAGAAAAAAGGGGGGGGGGAAAAAGGGGAGAAAAATAAAAATAAAAATAAAAATAAAAAGGCGAGAAAAGAAAAAGAGAGTGGGGAGGGTTAAGGGGAAGAGAACAGGAGATGAAAGGGGCAAATCGGGAGGGGGAAATGAAGAAGAGGGAAAGAAATGGATATGTAGTACAAGGAAGGGGAGGCAGAAATGGCAAGCTGACGGGAGTGAGGGTGGATAGAAACAAAGTAGGGGGTAAAAGAACAGAGTGGTCCCAGGGCAAAGTCCCGTGAAGGATCAGGGTAGGGGGTGGGGAAAACACAAAGGGGAGGGGGGGGAAGAAAAAGATAGAGCAGAAGCGGACGGAAGGGAGGACTCATAAATTAGTAAGAGAAATCATTTATTGAGTGTGAACCAGGGGATCTCATCATTAAGACCATTGGTGTCCGTGTGTAATCTCCAGACCCAACGTTGTTCGGTCTGGAGCAATCTCTGTGTCATATTGGAGGACGATGGAGGTAGTTGCTCAATGACCGTCCAGTTTAAGTCATCTGACGAATGTTTTTCCAGAAGGAAGTGGTTAGTCAATTTAGTAGCCTCTCGTTTACAACGGATCGTACTCCTATGTTCACAGATTCTTGTGGCGACCTTTCTAGATGTCATTCCCACGTATTTAAGGTTACAGGGGCATCTAATCAAATATATCACGTTTTTGCTGTTACAGTTGGTTAGGGATCTTTGAGCCCATGGAGTCTTAAGGTCTAGGTCTATTGTGGTTGATTTTTTAGTGAAACAGCAGACACTGCAGTTGCCACATGGGTAGTGTCCTCTTGGTGGTGGGAGGCCCCATAGTGTGGTTTGTGTCGTTAGGGAATTGTTTTTTTCTTTGGGTCTTGTGTGGACAACCATGTCCCATATGTTTGTGGCTCTTTTAAACGCATGTAGTGGCTGCTGAAAAGGTAAACCCCCAGATATAAGGATTTTCCACTCATCTTTGATGATTTTCTGAATCTTATTGGATAGTGGGTTAAAGGTAGTCACACACACAATTTGTTCAGTGTCAGACGTCCTAGTGTGTGGTTGTAGTAGTTGATCCCTATTATTATTCCCCACTCTTTTGTATGCTCTCTTCACCAGATGTGTGGGATAATCCTTGGTTTGCAGCTTACTAACCAATTTCTCAGCGTGTTTGCGGTAGTCTGTGAGGGTGGAACAATTCCGTCGCAGACGTAAAAATTGACCAACAGGGAGATTCTCCCTCAGGGACCTTGGGTGGAAGCTTTGGAATTGGAGCAGGTTATTCCGATCTGTGGGTTTATAATAGACCTCTGTGGCTAGAGCCCCATTGCTTTCATAGATTGATAGGTCAAGAAATGCTAGTTGGTTGTCACCTATGGTCATGGTGAAGTTCAGGAAAGGGTTAGCTGTATTTAACCAATTTACAAAATTCATCGCCTCATCTCTAGTTCCTGTCCAGACCAATAGAATGTCATCTATATATCGTTTCCAGAGTTTAATCTGCTGGAAAAACGGGTTGTCATCGTGGTTGACTACCTGTCTCTCAAAGTGATCAACATAGAGACATGCCAAGCTAGGTGCGAAAGTGCTACCCATAGATGTACCCTGTATTTGCAAGAAAAAGTTATCCTCAAACTTGAAATAGTTCCTTGTGAGAGCCAAATGTGCCAAGTCAAGTATGAAGTCAGGGGGTGTACGTGACTCTCCTCTATTGGCTTCCAAAAGGTCGCTAATGACCTGCAGAGTGGCCTCCTGGGGAATGTTGGTGTACAGGGATTCTACATCCAGGGTGATCAACAGTTCTCTAGTTGTGTCAAAAGCCACAGAGTCTAATAAGACTAACACATCCGTCGTATCTTTTAGGTAAGTAGGAATTCTTCTGACCAATGGCTGAAGGAAGAAATCCACAAATTGAGACAGGGGTTCTAGAACCGATCCGATCCCGGATACAATAGGTCTCCCTGGTGGGGGAATTTTCCCTTTATGCATTTTTGGGAGAATATAAAAATAGGGAATCCTAGGGTTAGCCTGTATCAGGAAGTCTGCCTCATGTCGAGTAATCCAGTCGTTCTCCATGCCTTTCATCACGAAAAAGGAAATTTCGTCTTGAATATCAGGTGTGGGGTCTCGAGATAAGCGTTTATAACGGTGGGTATTACCCAACAGACGTTCGCACTCATCTCTATACATTTTAAGTGGAGAAATTACCGTTGCTCCCCCTTTGTCTGCTGGTTTAATGATTATCATGGGGTCAGATGTTAGGCCTTTCAGAGCTGAAAGCTCGGCCGTACTCATATTATGGTATGTTTTTTTGGTGGTCCCAGTAAGTGCGTTGACCTTTAGGGATACTGATTTCTCAAAAGCCAGGACCTCGGGGGGCATCTGTCCCGTGGTTGGGCAGAAAGTGGACTTGGGGCGTAGGCCAGTGTTTTTTTCTGAAGCCTCGTAATGTTTACCCAAAAAGAACGTTTTCAAGCGTATTTTTCGGAACAAACCCGCTAGTTCTGTTCGGGTTTTAAATAAGTCAATTTTGGGCGTGGGCACAAAGTTTAAGCCCTTGTTTAGTGCCTTAGTTTCAATTTCACTCAGAACCCGGTTACTCAGATTGATAATGTTATCTGTTTGATTATCCGTCAGGCTCGTTACAGTGTTTTGCTTGTCCCTGGGAGGGGTTCCCTTTGTGCAGTATTCTCTGGGGTGTCCTCTCTTGGCCTCCAATGTACCTCTTTCCTTTTTCCTTTTCCCCTCCCGTTGCCTCTGTCTAAAAAAGGCTGCGGTGGCTCAGGAAAAGACCATTGTGCAGGGTGTTGGAAAAAGGGCGCCTGGTATTGAGGTGGGAGTCCATATTGGGAAGGCCAACCCCATTGTTGATTATGGTATGGTGGGCAGGGGGGTAACATAGGTGGGTGATTCCACCTTCCCCGGCGTTGCCCACGTCGTCCACGACGTTGCCGCATATTATCTGATGATGATCTATCATTATCTGAACTGGTGTTACCACCAGATGAAGTGTTGGATATGTTGTTAGTTTTCGCTACATAATCCGATTTGGTGTAAGGGTATATCTTCTCGTGGGAGAACCGATCGAGATCTTTTTGGAATTTAGAAATCTTTCGCTGAGTGAGATATTCCTTATGCTTGTTCATATTTTTGTTTACCTCCTCTAGTTTCTTTTTAAAGGAGAGAATGCTCATCCCTGATTTTAGGTTATTCTCACTCGTTTTTATCTGAATTAGAAGTGCCTCGGATAACCTTGTCGCTGTTTTTATGATCAGGATGAGCCAATCTCTGGTACACTTCCATGCTATCAAAGCCCAATCCTTTCTAAATTCTAGATCTTCAAGGAATATACGTGGGGCATTGGTGACCAACAATCCGTTTGGTGCTGTATTGCTCCGGAGGTATTCAGTCAGAACGGCCCGTGGAGAATAGTTTTGACATGAGATCGTTTTAGTTCTACTAGTGTGTCCCAGTCGCCCAACTGGGACAAACTCTTGGAGAGGGTAGTATCACCAAGAAGTGAGGGGGCCGACAGAATGGCTGTCAGATCCTCATCACTGAAGGAGAGTCCTTCCGCCATACTGGGGAAGAAAGAACACCGGTATGAGGCAGTAGGGGGAGAGGGGAAAAAAAGGGAAGAAGACAAACAACCTTAGTGTTGGTGTGTGGTCCTGGACAAAGGAGCAATAATTACTCACTAGAGGGGGGACTCTCGCAGCTAGCCGCTGCTCAACTATCATTACACATGGAGAGAGGAAGAGGGAGGAGGGGTGTTAAATATGGAGGAACACTCCGTACTTAGCTCCCTATAATTCAAAATACACACGAAAGTACGGGGTTCTCTAAAAGAGGACGTTGCGGATATTAGCGTAGCCCTGGGTTGTATGTATTCCTATTTGGAAGGGTAAAGTCAGTGGAATGTCAGTTGGAAATTGCCGAGTACATATACGGGGAGGAACAACGGGGGGTGGGAAGAAAGGGATTTCCTTTTACGGACTAGGTGGTCTCACACACTATATAGTGTCATGCTTCATCATTTGACCACCTAGACCCACCCAGGTAGGACAGTGCCACCTGGGCGGACTCAACCTCACTGTTAAAGGAACAGGAGGGAGTGCGTAAATAAACTTGTTTCTGGAAAGATCGGGATCCAGCTAATCTACTGAAAAAACTAAAAACACCTAAGCAGACACCTGTGAAGAGCAACAAATTTAATGGTGGTGTCTGACTGGTGTAGTTAAAAAGGGGGGTTGGGACACCTCTGTGAGGACAAGGACTCACAGGGTCACCTAACTAATTAATAGCCAACATGTTTCTGCCCTCAGAAGTGAGCCAATGAAGGTCTCGGGGCATTCGTCAGGGCCTAGGATCCCTACATCTCACGTTGGAGGAAAATACTCTATGGGGAAATCAAAGAGTGAAAAAATGAAAAATGAATGATCTACCTTACCCAAGGAATTACCTTGAGGCGGCCTATGGGGGAAAAACAAATAATTAGCACACTGGTGGCACACAGCACTGCAAAACCAACCAATTACACACGTGTCAAGGGGATGCATTCATGCACGAAACACATATGTTCAAAAAGGTAAAATACATGCGTGGAGTGACTGAGTGGGTATATCTACACAAGTGGACAGTCCTATCACTGCAGGGAATTATAGTTCTTACCCTTTTCTTAGAGGCTGCTAGCCTCTGGTATCCAGAGTGCCATGTCAACCTCACACTGCCTGTGGCATAGGTAACTCACCTCTCTAGCAGGCCTCACAGCCCTAAGGCAGGGTGCACTATACCACAGGTGAGGACATAGGTGCATGAGCACTATGCCCCTACACTGTCTAAGCAAAACCTTAGGCATTGTTAGTGCAAGGTAGCCATAAGAGTATATGGTCTGGGAGTTTGTCAAACACGAACTCCACAGTTCCATAATGGCTACACTGAAATCTGGGAAGTTTGGTATCAAATGTCTCAGCACAATAAATACACACTGATGCCAGTGTGGAATTTATTGTAACATGCACCCAGAGGGCATCTTAGAGATGCCCCCTGAATACCAATTTGACTTCTAGTGTTAGGCTGACCAGTTTCTGCCAGCCTGCCACAACCAGACGAGTTGCTGGCCACATGGGGAGAGTGCCTCTGTCACTCTGTGGCCAGGAACAAAGCGTGTACTGGGTGGAGGTGCTGCACACCTCCCCCTGCAGGAACTGTAACAGCTGGCGGTGAGACTCAAAGGCTCACCCCCTTTGTTACAGCGCCCCAGGGCATCCCAGCTAGTGGAGATGCCTGCCCCTCCGGCCACTGCCCCCACTTTTGGCAGCAGGGCTGGAGGAGATAATTAGGAACCACTAGTCAATACACCCCAAAGGTGCCCTGAGCTGAGGCGACCCCTGCCTTTAGAAATCCTCCATCTTAGTTCTGGAGGATTCCCCCAATAGGATTAGGGATGTGCCCCCCTCTCCTCAGGGAGGAGGCACAAAGAGGATGTAGCCACCCTCCAGGACAGTAGCCATTGGCCTAAACACACCCCTACGTTTAGTATTTAGGGGCACCCAAGAACCCAGGATTCCTGCAACCTGAACTAAAGAAGAAGGACTGCTGAACTACAAGCCTGCAGAGACGACGGAAGACGACAACTGTTTTGGCCCCAGCCCTACCGGCCTGTCTCCTGACTCGAAAAAACCTGCAACCAGCGACACATCCAACAGGGACCAGCGACTTCTGAAGCCTCAGAGGACTGCCCTGAATCCCAGGACCAAGAAACTCCAGTGAGCAGCGGCTCTGCTCAACAACCTGCAACAAACTTGCAACTTTTCTACAACTTTAAAGACCTCACCCTTTCTGCTGGACACGTGAGACTTCGTACTCTGCACCCGATGCCCCCGCTCGAGAGCCAGAGAACCAACACCACAGGGAGGACTCCCTGCGACTGCAACCCCGTAAGTAGCCAGAGACGACCCCCTGGGCCCCCACAGCGATGCCTGCAGAGAGAATCCAGAGGCTCCCCCTGACCGCGACTGCCTGTAACAAGGGACCCGATGACTGGACCAAGCACTGCACCTGCAGCCCCAAGGACCAGAAGGAACAGAACGTCAGTGCAGGAGCGACCCCAGGCGACCCTCTGTCTAGCCCAGGTGGTGTTTGGCCCGGAAGACCCCTGTGCCCTGCCTGCACCGCTAGAGTGATCCACGGGTCCCTCCATTGAAACCAATACAAAACCCAACACCTGCTTTGCACACTGCACCCCGCCGTCCCTGTGCCGCTGAGGGTGTGTTTTGTGTGCCTACTTGTGTCCCCGCCAGTGCTCTACAAAACCCCCATGGTCTGCCCCCCGAGGACGCGGGTACTTACCTGCTGGCAGACTGGAACCGGAGCACCCCTGTTCTCCATAGGCACCTATGTGTTTTGGGCACCCCTTGGACCTCTGCACCTGACCGGCCCTGAGCTGCTGGTGTGGTAACTTTGGGGTTGCCTTGAACTCCCAATGGTGGGCTGCCTATGCCCAGGAACTGAGACTTGTAAGTGTCTTACTTACCTCACAATCTAACCAATACTTACCTCCCCAAGAACTGTTGATTTTTGCACTGTCTACTTTTAAAATAGCTTATTGCCATTTTAACAAAAACGGTATATGTTATTGCTCTAAATCAAAGCTCCTAACTTACCTCTGTGGAGTACCTTGCATTCTATGTATTTACTTCAGATCTTGAACTTGTGGTTCTAAAAATAAATTAAGAAAATATATTTTTCTATATAAAAACTATTGGCCTGGAGTAAAGTCTTTGAGTGTGTGTTCCTCATTTATTGCCTGTGTGTCTACAACAAATGCTTAACACTACCCTCTGATAAGCCTACTGCTCGGCCACACTACCACAAAATAGAGCATTAGTATTATCTAATTGTACCACTATCTTACCTATAAGGGGAACCCTTGCACACTATCTCTTCCTTTCGAGATAGTATATACAGAGCCAACTTCCTACAGGCGCAATGCATGCATTGCACCACTTTGTATCCCTTTGTGTTACTTTATGCCTGCGCCAGGCATAATGTATGCAAAGGTGGCATTCCCCCCTACAGGGGGGGCCAAAAATCGGACAGATTTCTTTGCGTCATTTATTTCTGACACTTTTAACTCCTGCTCAGAGCAGGCCTTAAAAGGAGACTTCTGTTGGTTACAATGGGCCTCTGGGTGCGTTGCTGGATCAGCACCAACAATTTTTACGATAATCCAGCAAAGCGCCGGACTAGCATCAAAAATTCTGACACTAGTCCCCTAACTACCGCCATGTTGTGCCATATTTTAAATATTGAGCACACATGGTAGCGCTAAGTGGCACAAAAAAAGTGGTGCAGCACTGTGTGCAGTGCCACTTTTTTCAAATATGCCCCACGGGGCAAATTTGAGAACCCCTAGTGCCATTCTAACACCACAATAGTGTAATTTAGTTTTAAGCTAGTGTGGCGTTAGAAGGCCAAAAACGCGGTGCCATATTTACAAAGTGGCGTAATGCATGCATTGAGCCACTTTGCAACCCTTTGTGGTACATTATGCCTGCGCCAGGCATAATGTATGCAAAGGGGGAATCCCCCCGTTAGAGGGACCAACAAAAATGGCGCAAAGAAATCTGACAGATTTCTTTGTGTCATTTTTTTCGGCACTTTTAACGCCTGCTCAGAGCACGCATTAAAAGGAGGCTTCAATTGGTTACAAAGGGCCTCTGGGTGCTTTGCAGGATTAGCATCAACATTTTTTATGCTAATCCTGTAAAGCGCCGGACTAGCATAAAAAGTTCTGACCCTAGTCCCCTAACTACCGCCATGGTGCGCCGTATTTTAAATATGAAGCACAAATGGTGCCGTTAGAGGGGGTGCTAAGGGACACAAGAAAAGTGGCGCAGCACTGTGTGCAGCTGCACTTTTTTCAAATATGCCCCATAGGGCAGTGCTTAATTTGTAAATAAAAAGGTGCGGGTGCCCAAAGCCCTCCTCTTAAACACCGTGCTACAATTAAATATGTGAACACAGAACACAGAGGCAGCGTAATCCTGAAGCCAGGCATAATGTATGTAAAGGGAGCATCCCCCATTAGGGGGGGCAGAAAAATTATGCAAAGAAATCTGTCAGATTTCTTTGAGTCATTTGTTTCCGGCATTTTTAACATCTGCTCAGAGCAGGCATTAAAAGGAGGCTTCCATTGGTTACAAGGGCCTCTCTGTGCTTTTCAAGATTATCATAAAAAATTTTGACGCTAATCCTGCAAAGCGGCGGACTATCGTAAAAAATTCTGACGCTAATCCCCTAACTACCGCCATGGTGCACGTATTTTAAATATGATGCACATATGTTTGCGGCAGGCATATTAACCCTCTATGCTACTTTATGTTGCGTCAAAGTTGCCACTAGGCTAAACTCCCATCTCTCGCCCTAAGCAGGAACATTAGTCACAAGAGGTATCTTGACATTTTAATTGTTTCCTGAAGGCTGGACGCACAAGGAACCTTTCAGCAGGTGGTTTTAAATCGCAAGTTCCGGAAGTTATTGCTAAACACAGCACCCCCCCTGAGGTCAGCGCCCGGTGCAGTCGCACCGCACGCACCGCCCAAAAGCCGGCACTGATCATAGCCTCTCTACACACTCAAGAATGGTAATAAATAGTGTGCCAGATTGAGTGCATTTGCATATATATTACATATTCACTGAAAAAAAAAAAAAAAATTATTGACTTTATAGTTAGGTGTTGAACTAAGGTAAAAATTAAAATGTAAAAACCAAAAACCTCTGAAACTCAATAATTACAGCTTACAGAGCTAACTATAATATTTGCCCTGAAAAAACACCTATGGTTAAAATGACGTTATAGTTAGGTGGAAATGTCATGAGTGATGTCATATATTACTTCATAGAACAAGTCATGAGTGAAGTAATAAGTGAGGTGATAAGCAATACATGGTGGGAGTGCTGGTTATAGTTAGGTTAACTATAACTGGTGAATTTCTGTGTTTTTTGATTTTTGGTTCAAAGAGTTATAATGGCTCGGACATATTCACCTAACTGTAATATCACCTTTACCTTTGTTTTTTTCAGCGAATTTCAAAGTTTTTAAAAAAACAAATCTTTTCATCACACCTAACTATAAAGTCACGCTATTTGTTTTTTCTCACTAAATTTCAATTTTTTTAACATAAAGTAATATTTTTTCACCATACATAAAGCCAACCCTGCTGCGAACGGCCAGGCCCTGCATCCAACCCCCTCTCAGAGTCACTACTGGCCCCAGGGATCTCGGGCCCTTTGTTTTAAAAAAGGAGAGAGCGTGAGAGCAGTCCCAATCCCCAAGCCACTACTGGCCCCGGGGACCAAATCTTCCTGGGGTCAAAAAATATATTAGGGAAGAGGGACACATGTCCCCCCTTTAGAGGCCCTGTGAAACACATCCCCAGGGCCAAATCTATAAATATTAGGCCTTTGGCCCTCCTCCTCCTCAAGCCCAAATGAGCCCGGGGATCCCACCCCGGGGCAATACTTTAATTATAAGGGATAGGAGGGCATGGTCTTCCTCCAGGCGCCCAATACCTTATTATTTGGGGAGGGGAAAAGTTGCCCACCATTCTGAGCTAAAATGGGCCCTAACCCCTGGAGCCATATTTTAATGAAACCTCTGATCTTTAAAAGGCCAAATCCAATTTTTAAGCGGAGGAGATGCCTTAAGAGGCCCTAGGGACCCCAACCATCGGGGCAAAATACAATGAAAAAAAGGGGAGGCAGGAAGTGTGAGCCTCCTCCCTGAGCCTTACTAGGCCCAAGGGACCCTAACCCTGGGGCTGAAATGCTTAATTAAGGCAAAGGGGAGTGTGGCCCCTTGCCTGCCACCCGAGCCTCTTTGGGGCCCGGGACAGCATCTCCCGAGTCCATGGTATGTGACCCTGTGCCAACCTGGAGCACCCACTAACTACTAGCTGGGGTCCATGAGGGAAGCCCCAGTGCCCCAGAGAGCTCAAAAGCATAGTGCAGGAGCGGCACTGCTCCCACCCAACGAGAGCAGCTCTCTTGGTATGCTCCCTCCGGTCGGGAGCAACGTCTGTTTCCCTGACCGTATCAGTGCAGGCAGAATAACAGACGTCTGCCACCACTCGGTGGGAGCATGCTTAAATTTCCCATCGGATGGGAGCAGACTGACAGGAGTTTTAAGATTTAAAAATGCTTCGGTCAGGCAGGAGCCAACATATGTTTTGCTGCCCGAGCTAGTACTCTCAGGGTAACCAGTCTGTACTTGAGGAGGGCTCCTCAGGAGTACTTGAGCTGGTCTCGTGGGATGGGGTTCCCGGGGCCTATCAAGGCTCGTGGGTGTACAATCCTCCCCTTTATTAATTCATTCAGCATGGAGGGATGAAGTCCCTGGGGCCACCATGGATTGGGGTGGGGGCCATGCCCCTCCCCTCATCTTACATGAAGTTCCTGACCCTGGGGGAAGGGGTTCCCAGGACCCAAAATGGGCTTTGGTAGGTGGGCCCCACTCGTGCCCCTCCCCAAATATGTCTTTTAAAAAATGTCAGGCTGCCATTCTGGGTTTATTTTTTGCTGTGATTCTGTGGGACTCCTGCGGAACCGTGGTAAAAACGGATGATTTTATTTTTATTGTTGTCCAAGTGGGTTGCAGAGGGGTCCCTCAGGGTGCCCCCCACAGGGACTAGGGTGCAGGGAATCCCTACCCTTTCCCCTTATGTTATTTTGAAACTTCAGAACAGGGACTGTCCCCAAGTCCTGTAATGGCCGGCAACAACATTTTTCTCATGTTGCTGGCAGCCAATCAGAGCGCTGCTCCCGCAGGAGTCTTACTCCCATGGGAGAAACATGGCTGAAGGGAAAAAAAACTCCCTGGGCCAATCAGAAAGCTATATTTTTTAAGTTGAGTTCGGGGGACTCTTATGAGAGTTTCTCGAACCCGACCATCTAGATATGCAAATATTTTTTAACCTTAATTTTTTAAAAACTACTGAACAGATTTATATTTTATACCAAATCACAAAAAGCACAATCTATGGACCAAGATCTAGCCTAGCGTCCTGCCAAATTTGGTGTATTTCCTTTCTGCAATTATTGTGGTATCACTTCTTAAAGAAGTCTTTTGAAAATGCATGAGGATTTTGTATTCTGGGTCCCCCCTTTTTTCTTTGTTCCGGCTTGGTGGATCACTCAAAAACTTTCCATGCACAAACTAGGAAAAAAACAGAGCACTATTTTGGAAAGTTTTGTGGAAGAAGAGAGGACTCTGGCTAGTTCCCAAGTTTAGGTAGAGAGCAGCTCCAGTACAGAGCAGCCTACAACATCAGAGAAGACTTTGCTGTATAAATGGCACAAATACTTTGTCCTTTTCTAGCTCTGCATGGATGGCACTGTGCTAATCCTATGGTTAAAAACGTTGCTAGAAAAACAGACATTTGAGGTCAGCAAACTTCTAATGTAGCTGGTATTGTTGAATTCTCTATACTGGAGCTCCTCTTCACCTAAACCTTGGATCTACCCGAGTTGTCTCTTCTTTTTTGCATAATTTATGCGTCACTCTAACCCTGAAAGGGTATTGTTTTGATATATATATATATATGTACACACACACACACATATGTATATACATGTTATCTTGTAAACATCTGTTTGTGACATGTAGTGTTGTAGATTCACCAGCTGTGCTTACTACTGCCATCTAGTGTTGGGCTCAAACATGTGCAACTTGTTTTTTTTCCGAAAATCTCTTTGAGTTATGAGATCTAGTGATTTCACCTATTGACGGTAAGGCGCATGGGAATCGGCTTCATTGTCGATTGTTTTTCCTGCACAGTGGGTGAGGGGTGAGGATGGAAATGGAGCGTAGAGATACAAAAGAAGATGACCATGAGAAGGAAGAAGAAGAAAAGATACCTGCAACATCCAAAGGCTTTCAGTGGTAGAGGGTGGGTGCATGTGAATCTACACTACATGCCACAAACAGATGCTTAAATGGTAAGTAACATTTCCGTTTGTGGTATGTGTAGTTGTAGATAGACATGCTGTGCATAGACGGTAAAGAAGTTCTCTCCCAAGTTGTCTTGCTGTAGCAGAGGTTTGACATCCTGGAGTGTCACAATGTGGAAGTGCTCAGACAGGATGAATTCATTGAGGGTCTTGAGGTTGAGTGTGGGCCTGAGAGATCCGTCTTCCTTGGGAATTAGAAAGTACAGGGAGTACACTGCCTTGCTGCGATGGTGAAGCGGCAAAAGCTCTATGACTTGTTTCCGAATAAGTTCCTCTACATCCTCTTAGAAGAAGGCACTGATGTTCTGGAGAGAGTGTGTGTTTGTGGGACGGATGCTTGCTGGTGTGTTTGTGAGCTCGAAACACTAAACCTTGCTCATGATGTCAAGGACCCATTGATCAGAGATAATTTCCACTGGCTGGGACAGAAACCCCTGTAGTCTTTCCCCAACAGCATATGTTGGGGAGGATGCAAGCGGGGCCCAGCTTTGCAGGGGCGGCCCCGCCTTTGCCACTACCTGTGGTATTATTGCCCTTGTAGCCCCATCTATATAGCCTCTGGGAGAGTTCTGCTGCATTTGCTATCTCTGGAAACAGGGGGATGCCTCAGGAGAGGTGGTCTTGGAACCTATGCCATACTGAGACCGGTGAAAGGAACCACGGGTAAAATGTGCTTGTACTGCCCCATGGCCTTTACAATATCAGTTCCCTTCTTTATCTTTTCGAACATTTAGTCAACATGCTGTCCAAAGTGGTGCTACCCTGCGAATGGCAGGTTGAGCACGTGCTGTTAGACTTCCAACTTGAGGCCAGAAACACGCAGCCAGGCTTGTCGGCAAAGAAGGGCACTTGAATTTAACCAGTAGACTGTGGTTTCAGCAGCATCAAGGGCACACCGGATATTGGTGGTGGAAATGAGCTTGCCTTCTGCCACATGTTTCTGCACCCTTCTTTTGTGCTAGTCTGGGAGGTGCTGAAGAAGCTTTGCCATTTTGTCCCACTGACAGAATTGGAGATATGTCAATGTGTCACAGACTCAGCAAGAATGTGTTTGCCTGCTGCAGCTATTTTCTTACTTTCCCTGTCTGGAGGTGGTTCACTGAGGGGCTTGAGTTTGAGTATAGGTCTGAGGGATCCGTCTTTTTTGAAAATTAGAAAGGACAGGAAGTGCACTGCCTTGCTGTAAAGGTGAAGTAGCACAAACTCTATGACCCTTTTCCCTGCACCCCTTTACTGCACATGCTGTACGTGTGGGCACGCTTGTGGGCGGAACAGAGGACAAGGGAGTCAGGTGGAAGTTGTCCCCTAGTGTACATTGGGTCAGACGTGGATGTCTTATATTTATTATCCATCAGAGGGTTGGACTGGTGCTTATGTCCCAGCGCTGTGGAAGCTTGGTGCTGGCTATGCTGGGAGATTGAGGGCCTCCTCAAATGTTTGCTTCTTTTTGGGAGGAGCAGGGTCTTTGGCTTTTAGAGGAGACTAAAGAAGGATCCAATCATTCTGTGAGTGGATGAGGATCTGCTACTGCCTGGCATCAACCTCATCCTGAAGGGGCCGAAGGATGGGATGTTCTTACTCTTCGTAGGTGGAGGAGAAAGGCCTTTTGGGTGCTGAGCGTTTCAGCCCCAAAGATGGTCTTTGGGATGGTGGCGCCAACGTGGATTTCGGTTCAGAGGATTTCAAGTCCGAAGGCAGCTTTGAGGGTGCCAGCAGCGAAAAAGCAGTCAGAGCTGAATGGCATGGCTTTGCACGAGCTGCGGTGCTGGGAGCTGGGTAGGTACCATGTCTAAAGCATGGTGCTGACCATGACCTTCTGGCAGTGGTGGACAGGAAGTATCCTGCTGGGATTCTGTGCTCGATGCTCAATACCCTCAAGGGTGATTGTTGGCCCCTGTTTGGTGTCAGGGATGTGCAGTATGGGTGTGGTCTTACGGCTACTGTCTTTGATAGATGACCTTGGAGAAGCACAGGTCATCGACTTCGGCTCCAGAGCTGGAGTTCTCTTCTGGTGAGAAGACCTACCCCTCTGCAGTGGAAGTCCCCGGTTGAGGCTGGACTTCTGCACCCTGGTTGCTGAAAAGAACTGCAGTGTTATCGCTTTGGTGAAGTATCATTAAGACGGATGTGAGGCGTCGACCTTGAAAGTAGCGCAAGGTTTTCTTATTGTAGAATGGGAGGCAAGCAACACAGGAGGTCGTGTTATGCTCTTGGGGCAGACAGAGGTTACACACCTGATAAATGCCTGTCTGGATACTTGGTGCAACACTTCGGGCAGTTTTGGAATGGAATCCTTTCCATTCAAACAAAAAGGTGCTCAAGAATGCCTCACTTTTGTATTAGTTACAGAATTTTAGTACTCTAGTTGTTCATTCTATGTAGTGACGCTGGTGTTACTAGGGAGTCAACTGACAGGTTATTGTTGGTGTTGGAAGTACGTTTGACTCTCCACGTCAGAATGTTTTCACTGCTGGTTTATGAAGATCTGACTTAATTCTTTTTTATGCAGCACTCTAACTCTCAAAGGCATGTTATTCCTGCAACAATAGATATAATACTACAGCATCTTGATACTCTGGGCATTACAGTGACAGACTTATATTTTCTGTAAACATGTCAATTTCTTTTAGCGGGACTAAAATATATTGCACAACAGAGATGCAAGCTGGATATGATCACTGGTCTGTCCAAGGTGGGCATGCTGTTTCTTCTCAATAAAACATTTGCAGTGGGCGGAAACATTCATACAATAATTACTATGGGCCTGATTACAACTTTGGCGGAGGGTGTTAATCTGTCCCAAATGTGACTGATATACCACCCACCGTATTACGAGTCCATTATATCCTATGGAACTCGTAATACGGTGGGTGGAATAGCAGTCACATTTGGGATGGATTAACACCCTACGTCAAAGTTGTAATCAGGCCCTATGTGTGTTATCGCATTGCACTTGTGCTAAAAAAAACAAAGACATTTGGAGGGTCAGGAAGCAAATTGCTGCCGATCCCGCTTCCTGAAAAACACACCTGTGTCACTTCAATTTAATTTTTTTCTGTAAATAAAAAAATGGTGCCTGCCTCATTTCATAGGTGCCTAAGAGATGAAGCAGATGCTAGGAGCCCCATCATCATTCTTTTTTTTAATTCATTTTTTCCTATTGGCCTATGCGATACAGCATCTGCAAAAATGCTTTTTTCCAGATCCAGCACAGCATCATCAAAAGGCATTGGTAAAGTTACTAGGTCACAAAGGCGAGGCTTATTGGTTTTAACTTGTTTAGTTTACTTTAGTAAGTTGGGTGTTTAATTAATGAAGTTTTTTGAATATTAAGTTATAACCATAGGAAGCGTTGTTCGCGATGTATTACAAAGTGGGCACTGAGTTAAACCACGTAACTGTCACGGTCCTTTGCGGTATGTTTATCCACGGACTTTGTGACGGGTTACAACTTTAGATATTATTCCACTGTACCTGTAGAGAGCCACCCGGACTCTCCATTATTTTGTTGCTGGCAAGGGTCACGAGGGTGGCCACGACAGGTAAAGTTGTCCCTTTTACACTGGTGACGTGGACGGTGAAACACATTGGGAAAGCCAATATTTTGCCCAGTGGCTCCCATTTGTGTGAGCACATCAGCGGCCCCCTCGACCAGCATTGCTGTGACGCGCGCAGCGCCCCCAGTGGCAGATCTGTGCGAGGCCCGCACAGATAGAAGCAGACGCCCGCGACGTCTTACCTCCACGAGCGCCCTCCCGGTTTGGCACGTGTCAGTGAGCCTGTACAGCCGACGCTGCGTCACCTTCACAAAGCAGGCGGGGAAGCCTGTCTCCGGCTTGAAAGCTGGTTCAGAGTGGAAGGCCCCGGAGGGTGTTCACTGGAGTGCCTGCCAGGATCTGGATGGCACGTGCAGCGAGGGACAAGGAAGGTGTGCCACAGGAACAAGAAAAAATAAACACCTGCTGTAGGAAGTTGGCTCTGTATATACTATTTCAAGGTAAGAAATAGTGTGCACAGAGTCCAAGGGTTCCCCTTAAAGGTAAGATAGTGGCAAAAAGAGATAATTCTAATGCTCTATTTTGTGGTAGTGTGGTCGAGCAGTAGGCTTATCAGAGGGTAGTGTTAAGCATTTGTTATACACACACAGGCAATACATGAGGAACACACACTGAAAGACTTACTCCAGGCCAATAGGTTTTTATATTGAAAAATATATTTTCTTAGTTTATTTTAAGAACCACAGGTTCAAGATTCACAGTTAATACTTTAAATGTAAGGTACTTCACTTAGATACTTTAGGAACTTTGAATGAAAACAATATCATGTACAGTCTTTGTAAAAACGGCAATAAGCTATTTTCAAAGTGGACACGGTGCAAAAATCAACAGTTCCTGGGGGAGGTAAGTAAAGGTTAGATTAGGAGGTAAGTAAAACACTTACAAGTCTCAGTCCTGGGGCATAGGGTGCTTACCATTCGGGGTTCAAGGCAACCCCAAAGTTACCACACAAGCAGCTCAGGGCCGGTCAGGTGCAGAGGTCAAAGAGGTGCCCAAAACACACAGGCGCCTATGGAGAACAGGAGTGCTCCGGTTCCAGTCTGCCAGCAGGTAAGTACCTGCGTCCTTGGGGGGAAAACCAGGGGGTTTTGTAGAGCACTGGGGATAAGCAGGCACACAAAACACACCCTCAGCGGCACAGGGGCGGCCAGGTGCAATGTGCAAAGCAGGCGTCGGGTTTCAGGTAGAAAACAATGGAGGGACCCGGGGGTCACTCTAGCGGTGCAGGCAGGCACAGCGGGGGGGCTTCTAGGGACAGCCACCACCTGGGCTAGGCAGAGGGTCACCTGGGGTTCAATCCTGCGCTGGAGTTCGGTTCCTTCAGGTCCTGGGGGCTGCGGGTGCAGTATTGGTTCCAGTCCCTTGTTACCGGCAGTAGCGGTCAGGGGAGCCTCTGGATTCTCTCTGTAGTCGTCGATGTGGGGGTCCAGGAGGGTCGTCTCTGGCTACTCACGGGCTCGCAGTCACCGGGGAGTCCTCCCTGTGGTGTTTGTTCTCTGGATCTCGAGCCGGGGGCGTCAGGTGCAGAGTGTGAAGTCTCACGCTTCCGGCGGGAAACATGCAGTCTTTGAAAGTTGCTTCTTTGTTGCAGAGAAGTAGCTGGTTTTGAGCAGGGCCGCTGCGCACAGGAGTTTCTTGGTCCTGTAGTCCAGGGCAGTCCTCTGAGGCTTCAGAGGTCGCTGGTCCCTGTCGGATGTGTCTCTGGTTGCAGGTTTTCGAAGTTGGAGAGAGGCCGGTAGGGCTGGGGCGAAAGCAGTTGTTGTTGTCCGTCTTCTCTGCAGGCTTGTAGGTCAGCAGTCCTTCTTGCTTCTTCAGGTTGCAGGAATCTGATTTTCTGGGGTCTGGGGTGCCCCTAAATACTGAATTTAGGGATGTGTTTAGGTCTGGGATGGCAGTAGCCAATGGCTACTGTCCTGGAGGGAGGCTACACCCTCTTTGTGCCTCCTCCCTGTGGGGAGGGGGGTACAGCCCTAATCCTATTGGGGGAATCCTCCAAACTCAAGATGGAGGATTTCTAAAGGCAGGGGTCACCTCAGCTCAGGACACCTTATCGGCTGTCCTGACTGGTGAGTGACTCCTCCTTGTTTTTCTCATTATCTCCTCCAGCCTTGCCACCAAAAGTGGGGGCAGTGACCGGAGGGGCGGGCTTCTCCACTAGCTGGGATGTCCTGGGGCGCTGTAACAAAAGGGGAGAGCCTTTGAGGCTCACCGCCAGGTGTTACAGTTCCTGCAGGGGGAGGTGAGAAGCACCCCCACACAGTGTTGTTCTGTTCCTGGTCACAGAGTGACAAAGACACTCTCCCCATGTGGCCAGCAACATGTCTGGTGTGTGGCAGGCTGGCAGAAACTGGTCAGCCTACACTAGAAGTCGGATTAGTATTCAAGGGGCATCTCTAAGATTCCCTCTGTGTGTATGTTACAATAAATTGCACACTGGCATCAGTGTGCATTCATTGTGCTGAATAGTTTGAAACAAAATTTCCCAATTTTCAGTGTAGCCATTATGGAACTGTGGAGTTTGTGTTTGATAAACTCCCAGACCATATACTCTTATGGCTACCCTACACTTACAATGTCTAAGGTTTTGCTTAGACACTGTAGGGGCATAGTGCTCATGCACCTGTACCCTCACCTGTGGTATAGGGCACCCTGCCTTAGGGCTGTAAGGCCTGCTAGAGTGGTAACGTACCTATGCCACAGGCAGTGTGAGGTTGGCATGGCACTCTGAGGGGAGTGCCAGGTCGACTTAGTCTTTTTCTTCCCACCAGCACACACAAGCTGTGAGGCAGTGTGCATGTGCTGAGTGAGGGGTCCCCATGGTGGCATAAGACATGCTGCAGCCCTTAGAGACCTTCCCTGGCATCAGGGCCCTTGGTACCAGGGGTACCAGTTACAAGGGACTTATCTGAGTGCCAGGGTTGTGCCAATTGTGGAGACAAAGGTACAGTTTTAGGAAAGAACACTGGTGCTGGGGTCTGGTTAGCAGGGTCCCAGCACACTTTCAATCAAAACTTAGCATCAGCAAAGGCAAAAAGTTAGGGGGTAACCATGCCAAGGAGGCATTTCCTTACACAGTTGTTTGAAAAAGTGTTCTTAGGACAGCATGTCCTACATTGGCTTGCTGATGACCATGAACATCTACGCAGTAATGGTTTGTAAATGTGTGTGGTGTGGACCAAGCAGCTGCTGTGCTAAGGGGATATATTTAATAAGAATTCTATTGTGGTGCCTTTTTTTCTTGTTGAATGTGTTTTAGGAGTAAATGTTAATTGTCGTTTTGCTTTAGCGGAACATATTTGTATAAACTTTACAATCCATCTAGCTATGCTATTTTTTGTAATAGGATTTCCTTTATGAGGTACTGAAAAAGCCACAAAAAGCTGCATGGTATTTCTGAACTCTTTAGTTCTATCAATATAACACAAGAGCTCTTTTAAGATCTAATGTTTGGAGTTCTCTTTCTGCCACAGAGTCTGGCTGTGGAAAGAAAACCGGTAACTCAACAGTTTGGTTAATGTGGAATTGTGAGACAACTTTTGGTAGAAATTTAGGGTTTGTAGGCAGAACTAGTTTTTCTTTATGTATCTGAAAAAAATCTCCTCTAATGTTAAGGCGTGTAGCTCACTAACATGCCTTAGGGATGTAATAGCAACTAAGAAATCGACTTTGTAAGAAAGGAATTGGATATGAAATGAGTGAAGAGGCTCAAATGGAGGGCTCATGAGCATCGTGAGTACAATATTAAGATTCCAGGCAGGCACTGGGGGTAGCCTGGGAGGGATTACTCTTTTAAGGCCTTCCATAAAAGCTTTAATTAGTGGTATTTTGAATACTGAAGTATGTTGTCTGTTGTGTAAATATGTTGTAATTGCAGCTAGGCGTAGCTGAATTGATGTGTAAGCAAGATTTGCTTTTGGCAGGTGAAGCAAATAACATAGAACGTCTTGCACTGGTGTTAATGGATCAATGTGTTTAGATTGAGAGTAACAAACAAAACGTTTCCATTTTGATGCACAGCAGGATCTATCTGTTGGCCTCCGTGCCTGTTTCAAAATATCTATACATTCTGAAGGTAACTGAAGATAACCAAACTCTATGACTTCAGGAGCCATATTGTAGGGTTGAATGATTTGGGATCTGGGTGCCTTATTTGTTGGAGATATTTTGTGAGAACATCCGGTCTGTTGGGGAGTTTCTTGTGAGGTAGTAGGGAGAGATCCAGCAGAGTTGTAAACCACGGTTGGCTAGGGAGAGGTCAAAAAGAGTTATAAACCATGGCTGGCGAGCCCATATGGGTGCTACTAGGATCATTTTGAGAGAAGTTTGTTTGAGTTTTCGCACCAGGAATGGGAAGAGTGGGAGAGGTGGAAAAGCATAAGCAAATATCCCTGACCAGTTGATCCATAGGGCATTGCCTTTGGACTGTACCTGGATGCAAAGTTTTGGCATTTTGAGTTTTCTGCTGTGGTGAATAAAGCTATCTGAGGTGTTTCCCGCTTTCGAAGGACTACTGGGTAGAGTCCACATTCTTGTTGATGCATCCTGTTTAGCAGGTCTGCAAAATCATTGTCTGTGCCTGGGAGATATTCTGCCAGAAGATGTGGTGATGATAAACCCACCTCCCGATTGTTTGTGCTAGTTGAGACAACTGGAGAGAGCGTGTGCTCCCCTGTTTTTGTAAATAATACATTGCTGTCAATTTGTCTGTGCGGATCAAGACAGATTTGTGCATTAAGTGAGGCATAAAAGCCTTTAGGGCTCGAAACTCTGCCTCAAGTTTCAAAACATTGATGTGCATGGTCTCGTGACTGGGGTCCCATGACTCCTATACTGTGAGATTGTTGAGATGGCCTTCTCATTCTGTAGGGTAGGTATATGAGGTCAGAACTACTTGAGGAACTGGGTCTTGAAAAGGCCGTCCTTTGAGTAGGTTGGTGGGATTCCACCATAGGAGAGAGATGTAAGCTGGACGATCTACTAACACTAGATCCTGAAGATGATCCAGAGCTGGCGACCATTGGCGAGAGAGACATTGTTGTAGGGGACGCATATGAAGTCCGGCATGAGGGACGATGGGAATGCAGGATGCCATCATACCTAGGAGTTGCATCAATGTTTTGATTGTGTACATTTGATTCACATGTATTGAAGCGATTATTTATTGAAAATTGTGAACATGTGCTGGATTGGGGTAAGCAAGGCCCAGTTGTGTTGAATATGGCCCCCAGATACAGTTGAATCTGTAGAGGCTGTAAGTGTGATTTTATGAAGTTTATTGTAAAACCTAATTTGTGAAGAAGGTTTACTGTGATTTGAGTGTGAGACTGACATTGACTTAAAGTGTTGGCTTTGATCAGCCAATCGTCCAAGTAAAGGAATATGTGTATTTGTTGTGTTCTTAGATGTGCTGCAACTACTGCTAGACACTTGGTGAATACTCTGGGAGCGGTTGTGACCCCGAAATGTAGAACCTTGAACTGATAATGTTGTCCTCCCAGTACAAACCTTAGATATTTGCAGTATGCAGGATGAATTCAAACATGAAAGTAGGCATCCTTGAGGTCTAGAGCGGTCACGAAGTCGCATTTTTGTAGTAACAGAATCGCATCTTGAAGTGTGACCATGTGAAAATGTTCTGAGAAAGACTGCTGTCCTTTTTGGGAATGAGGAAGAAGAGTGAGTACCATCCTGTTCCTTGATATTGTATAAGAACTTTTTCTAAAGATTGTTTTGACAGCAGAGGTTAAAAGAGCGGATTGCTCTGTTGACATTTTGTGTTTGCGAGGTGCAATGTTTGGAGGTATTGATGTCAGTTCTAGACAATAACCATGTTGGATAATTGATAGGGCCCATAGGTCCGAGGTTAAGTCTGTCAACTTTTGGTGATGAAATTGAAGACGTCCCCCTACTGGAGTGGAATGAGGAGGGGGATTGTGGAGGTAGTCAATGTTTGGCTGTGGAGGGTGAACCACAAGTGTTGGTGGTTTTTCCCTTGTCCCTTGAGCTGTTTCCTCTATCTGTTCCTATATGTTCCTCTGATAAAACCTCAGGAGCAGGAGAAAGAGGTTTGACGCTGCTGCAAAGTTCAGTGATCAGAGGAGTTGGTTGCCTTGTAGCCACGGATGTAAAATGGGTGGCGAAGAAAAACCCTTTTTTGTTAGTTTTGTAAGGCACCCATCACTTTATCAGTGTTGGTGTCTTTTTTCAGTTTTTCTAGGGTGGAGTCAACCTGTGACCCAAATAGGTGCTCCCCATCAAAGGGCATATTGAGGACAGCTTTTTGGACTTCTGGTTTGAAGCCAGAGCACCTTAACAAGGCATGTCTCCTAAGGAGTATACTGCTATTGACCCCTCATGCAGCTGTGTCAACCACATCTAGTGCTCATCTAATTGAATTATTCACAATTGTCTGACCTTCAGAGACAATTTGCTGTGCACGTTTACTGTATTCTTCTGGGAGGTGCTGAAGGTTGTCTTCCATTTCACCCCAGTGTGTCCTATCGTATCTAGCAAGTAGTGCCTGGGAGTTAGCAATAAACCAATGATTGGCAACTTGCACAGCAACCCTTTTTCCAGCTGCATCAAGTTTTTTACTCTCTTTCTCGGGAGGAGGAGAATCCTGTAGCCTGGCTGTTTATTCTTTTCCTGGCAGTGGTGGTAACAATGGAATCTGCTGGCACTTGGGATCCGATGTATATTGAATCAGAAGGGGCAGCCTTCTAATTTGTATCTACCTGTGGTGTAATTATACGGAAGCGCACTAGTTCTTTCAAAATGTACTGGACATGTCAAAGCATTCCTGGTAACATACGGACAAATTGCATGTCCTTGTGTATTGAAGTGAGGGTAACAAAGTCTTCCTCTATTGGGTCTTTATGTAATTGCACAATGTGATATGCAGCAGGCCTCGCTATTATGATATCCAGTAGTGTCTTCTGGAGGTAAGAGGCGGGCAGGATAGAGACCTCTATCTGTATCCATAATTGGGTCCATATCAAAAGTATCCCAGGGGTCAGGGCTTGTGCAGTATCCTCTAGTTCTTCCCAACCATATACAGGTGAACCCTGTAGGTGAATGAGAGGAGAGAGAGGAGGTAGTGATGGAGGAGGTGGCAGCAGCTCTTGTAAAGGAACGGCTGGTGCAGTAGTAGATACCTTTTCCATATCTGGCTTTTTTGGTAGAGGTGAGGCATCAAGAGCTTCCTGAAAAGAAAGCTTCTTTTTCACATGAATGGTGTGTCTTTTTCAATTTGTATTTTCCGCTCCTTAGCATGCATGGTCTTTAGAATTGGTTCAATTGGAGACAACAAAGCTGAAGAAAGGGGCAGATGGTGTACTTTCGCTTGGGCCCGAAATTATCAGTGGTGAAGTTGATAGCACTGAAGTACTTGGTGCCAAAGTTTTCGGTTCTGAACCTTTGGATTGTTTTGGTCAGACAGAAGGAATAGAGGCCAATTGTGTAGATTGACCGCCAGTCTTTCTGAATTCTGGAGCCAAGGCCAGGGCACTTAAATCAAGTTTCCGTGACCTACCATGGTAGTGGTGGTCACGTGACCTCTTTTGTGAGTTTTTTAACTGTCTTTGTGGAAGGGAAAGGGGCAGGCTTCTTCCTCACGACTTGCGCTGAAGTGATGTCGTGGGCCTCAATATTGAATTGCACGTCAGAATGTGTGTCTTCGTCCGAGAATGCCTGTTGTTGCTTCAGCTCCTCTAGCGCATGTTCATCCCCCAAAATATCCAGGTTGCTGTCTTGCATTGAGTGTGCCATTTCCAGTCTGCAAGCACTTCGGTCCCTGAGTGTTTTCTAGGACTGAAACAATCGACACGCGTCACAGGTGGCTTTGTTATGGTCTGGAGAAAAGCAGAGGTTACAGACTTGATGGTGGTCTGTGTGTGGAAATTTGGCGTGGCATAAGGACAAAATCTAAACAACGTCCATTCCAGTAGAGTGTCACATTCTTCTGTGCCACGTCTGAATAGGCCTGGGGCCGGACGAGGCCCACCCGAAGGGTACGCATTTGAAATTCGACCCAAGTCAATGCATGTTATGATTATGAAACGCAATTGAAATACAATACCATCGATTGAAAGCAAAGACGGAGAGTGAATCTCGAACTGAAGCAAGTGAATACTGAGCGAGCAGAAAGACTTCCTACAATCTAGCAAAGTACTTAATGCCCATGCGCAGTAGCACAGAGGAGGAGCCACTCGAAAACCCGTCTCGGAGAAAGAAATGTTGTAGCACTCCGAGCCCAACACTAGATGGCAGGATAATGCACAGCATGTGTATCTACAGCCACAAATGCCATCGAACACAATACTGTCTTCACTCCACACAAGACCTGAACAGACTCCCAGGAAAAATACATGGCTCAATCGGGTATATGGGAGGGTCTCCCTACCAATCTATGCTTGGTATACATCCCATAAAGACACCAGTGGATCATACTCTCAGGGTTGAATAGCCTCTTACTCCAAATGCTGGAAGGCCTTTCTTAGAGAGGGGACTTCAATGCGGTCATGGCTGTGGACTCGGTTAGGCACTCACAGGGGCAGTCAACCCACTTGAATCCTACTCTAGCAGTGCTTAATTTGTAAATAAAAACATGCCAGTGCCCAAAGCTCTCAGCTGCAATTAAATGTGAGAGCATGGAACACTGAGGCAGCGTAATACTGAAGCTATCTCGCTATCTCGGGCCTCTTTAATCCATCTGGAGCTACTCCCTGCCCTTTCAGCTCACTCTTGCATCTTTCGGCTTTCTGACTTTTTTTCCTCTTCCTCTGCCCCTTCCATATGTGTCTTTTGCTCACAGTAAATGCTTGATGCCGAAAAATAGGTGCCGTCCCTCAGAAATTAGTACCGGTGCCCCGCACGGAAAAGCACAGGCTCAAATTAAGCAGTGTACGCTAGCATCCTCTGTGGCATAACTGGGAGTAATAGACACCTGGGGCCTCCAACACCCGGAGGAGCACCAATACTCTTTTCTGTCAGGAGCACACCACAGCTTCTCAAGGCTAGACTACATATTTACACAGCACAACAAAAAGGCCAGGCTTGCTGAATTTGACATTTAGCCAGGGGAATCTTGGACCACTCAAGGAAATGACTGGAGCTTTGAGGAAACTAGAGGAAGCCAAGCAGGCCCAGGGCTTTTATTGCCTGGCACCTAACAGATAGGAAACTGATGCATGAGCTTCAACAGGTGACTTCTTCATATTTTGAAACTAATGAGAAATGGTACACTCGCAGCTGACACTCTGGGAGGTGTAGAGTGAGAAATACGACAGGAAAGCTCCTTGCGTGGCTAGAAAAACAAGATCAGGCCTGCAGCAGGGTCCTATGTATAACCACCGATGGTGAGGGTGGGGGGTCGAGATCTGATACAGAGTGCATAGCAGAGGTAATCACAGACTATTACAGGAGTCTTTCCTCCGCTAATACACTCTATACACCATCTGACAAGGTCACTCATGCTCACAGTGGAATATGACATTGACATACAACCTTGCAAAGTAGACCAGGCCTTACGTTCCCTCAGCCCCAGCAAGGAGTTTGGCTCTAATGTCCTCTACAAGTGACTAGCCAGTAAGATAGAGCCCTGCTTGCTAAAGATGTGGCTGAAAGCCAAATCTCTGGGTCAGCTCTCAGAGGATCAGAGACAGACTACAACAGGAGAAATCCACAATGTAGGGAAGCCCTGATAGATGTAGCTCTTACAGGCCAATATCTCTCCTCAATGCAGAGATTAAAATTCGAGCTAAACTATTAGCCTACAGACTCCGTCAGGTAATGACCTCCCTTGTACATCCAGACCAGTCAGGTTTCATGCTAAACAGGGGAAGCTCAAAGTCCGGTGGCTTTTTGGGTGCTGGCAGGGTCAACGGACCCTATGATTTCCACTATGGTGTTGCCGATGGATGCCACTAATGCCTTTGACACTCTTCAGTGGAACTACATGTTTGGATTGCTAGAGAGGCTGGGATTTGGTCCCAAGTTCATAGGCTGAATATGCCTCTTCTATCCGGACCCCATAAGACAGGTTAAGGTAAATAGGGTGGTATCCCAAAGATTTGCTCTGCATAGTGGAGCAAGACAAGGCTGTCCCATATCCCCACTAATTTTTGCCCTGGCCCTGGAGCCCCTGGCAGCCTGGATCTGGCAGGACCCCCTGGTGCGAGGTATATACTGAGGAAAGGCCTGGGAGGAGCGTATATCCTGACAATATTTGATTTTATGTCACAGACCACCTCTCTGACAATGTTCAGACTGATGCAGATCCTTTACATCTTTAGGAAATGCTCAGGGTATTCTATTAAATGGGGTACGTCCCTCATGCACTTTATCACGCCTTGCACCCACCCTGTGCAGCAACATCCTTAGGCCCATGTCCAGCAACGGATTTTGGATCTATGTCATGACTGATCCACAGCTCTTTTATCGCAAAAAACGGGCCACAATATTGAACCGGTTTGCAGCAGACGTGCAGCACAGGAAGACGTTGCCACTCTCCCTATTAGGTAGGGTGGCGATGTATGTTCAAAATTATTACACTACCAAGCATGATCTACACTCTCAGTTCTTCAGGAAGAAGGAGGCCTCGCTCTGACTCCTACTCTGGGATACTGGCCCACCCTGACTAGCCCTTCAAAAGTTAATGTGTGGAGATTATGATGGAGGGATCGGCATGTTTGACATAAAATACTAATGGGCCACTCGACTAGTCGTGGTTAATGAATGGGTGTTTGCCATGTGGAAGACAAGAGGGGTATCTGGGGGTGATATAAAGACATTCCATCCTGGGACTAATGCTTCTGCAAACCAAAACAGTGACATGAACTTGGAGGGAGGCGACCACCTTTTTGGGATGGAAGGGGAAACCAACGGAAATGACACCCACTCTTGTCCAGTGAAATTCTAAAGGAGGTGGAGAGGTTACAGGTATTCACGAAGAGGAACCTAATTGGGATATCCGCACCCATGGACGCATGAAAGGGGAATGCCATGTTTACACTCACAGAAATGCAGGCGCAGTATAAGCTGGAATCTCAGGAGGCATACAAATACATCCAGCTTAGACACATCCCCAAACATTCCCTGCTCAAAGACTTCTCACCCTTAGAAGACCACATCCTGTCCGAACCATTACATAAAGGGGCTATCTTACTCATATACAAAAAACTGATTAATAATTCCCGGATATCCAAAAAAGCTTAAGACTAAATTAAAAGCTGAGGTGGGAGACTTTGAGGATGGTGAAAGGGGAGAGGTCCCGGGTGCTTTCAGGGAGATTGCTATTAAAGCAGGATTTTGTTTAGTCCAACTTCGTATCCTGCAGTGATCCAACTATTCCCGCATGACCTTGCACACATTGGGCAGATGTCCCACAAATCTCTGCCTCTAGGAATGTGGGGAGATATAAATGTTTATAAATTATGGTCCTGTCCGGAAATAAGACCTTAGTGGACAGTGCTTCGGGGGATTATAAGAGAGGTCCTGGACACAGCAGTCCCTGACATGGCCAAATGCTGTATCCTGCATTTTTGATGAGATGATCCCCCAGTCACATATGGCAATTTCTGGTGGTAGCCAAGTGGAACACTGCTCAAACGGGTGCGAGAAGTGCACTGGAGGTGAAAGATTGAGAGAAAGACATGGATTGTTGCATGTTTGCAAAAAACGATATACACTGGCAGAGGATGCCCGTGAAAAAGTGAAAAAATGTAGTCACCATGGTGGGAATTTTGAGGAATGGCTGGATAACCACTTGGTGGGAAGCGCATGCTGATTTAATGGGCCCAGCAGGCTTCTATGTGATTTGTTCCTAATTACTAATTGTCTTTGATCATTTGCTTTGATTATGCCTTATTGACCAGTCTAGATATGTACTGCCCTAAATCTGCCATTGATTCGTACTGTTCTACCGTATTATGTTTTGATAACGCCATTAAAAGAATGTTTTAAAAAAAACGAAGTTAAAAGCATGCTATGAAAAAAGTTCAGACTGACCTTTAATTTGTGCAATTACAGTCTTAAAAAATGCATTGAAACTGAGGGCCCAATTCTCAAAAAGCATTTTGTAGTACGTAAGTTAAAGTAGCAAAGTCTACAAGATGCAATTCATGAACCAACAGCCGGAGCCCTCTGCCTCTCCTGTCCTTTCTATGCGGAGGTCTTCACCAATTGTGTGGAGAACTCTGCAAACTTAGGTATGCATTTTGGTGGTAAATGTGGGACGAACATGGGGAAGTGATTGGAAAATAGGGACTACCTACTAGGAAATAGGAGCAGGTTAGAGAAATTTAAGGATGCGTTTAAGAGGGACATGCTAATACAAAACACCCCCCAAAAAAGAGTAAGCCAACTGAAGTTCACACTTTTAAAGTTACTATCGCCCTTAAGTTGTCAAAAGAAGTGTAAATGTGTCCCTGTCCAGCCTTGTGAGTATGTCACACACCAACCATGGGTATTGTAACACACTACCATAGAAAGTAATTATCTCTCTCTCTAACACTCCGAGCCCAACACCAGATGGCTGGATGTGCACAGCATGTGTATCTGCAGCTACACATGCCATCGAACATATATCTATATACATATAGGGAAAATGTCACTTATCCAGTGTACATCTGTTTGTGGCATGTTCTGCTGCAGATTCACATTCACAGTCTATGCACAGCATGTGTATCTGCAGCTACACATGCCATTGAACGGAAAATGTCACTTACCCAGTCTACATCTGTTCGTGGCATGTTCTGCTACAGATTCATATGCACCCTCCCTCCTCCCCGGAAGCCTGTAGTCGTTTAAGTTATTACACTTGTATATACATTTGCATGGACATCTCTTACTGTATAATTATATACTCTATCACTCCTTCTTTTACCCCTCTGCGGGAAAACAATCTAACAATGGAGTCAATGCCCATGCGCAATGGAACCGAAGAGGAGTCACTCGATCTCGTGACTCGAAAAGACTTCTTCGAAGAAAAACAACTTGTAACACTCCGAGCCCAACACTAGATGTCGGAATCCTTATGCACAGCATGCGTATCTGCAGCTACATTTGCCATCAAACATATATGTATATATGTATGTATGGAAAAGGAATAGTTTCTTACCTGTAATTCCAGTTCTCTCGAAGGGGTATTTCCATGATAGTCATAACCACTGAATAGTTCTGCATGCCTGCGGGGACCCCGGAGCACTGTTCTGAAGTGTGTTCTTAAGTGTTGATGTTTGCCTTTCTTGAAAAAGGCCTGTAAAGTCACTTAAGAATATCAATGTGCAGCCTAGAGGAAAAGCTACAAAGGCCCAATTGTTCATTCTTTTTTTGGTTGAAAAAAAGGAAACTGTAGTACAGATATACCTTTAAAACATATTTATTCTGGAAATGTAGTAGAAAACATATTTTCCAACTTTTTTCCAACTTCAAAATAAGGATGAAACAATGCAGGGCAATGTAGCCCATAGGCTGCCATTATACAGACTGTAAATAGAGCTGTGCCTTTAAGAAGAGAAAGTCTTCCTGTATCCCATCATGCACAGCAAAAGGCAGTTGCCTCAGTTCTTTTTTCCGGCTCCTTCTGATAGGACCCTGAAGCATTGAGCTCCACCTATTATAGGCTGTTTTGACTAAAATTCAACAAAAATCCTTTGAATTTCAATTTCAATCGACGTTTTTCAACCAGAGTGAATGTTTTCTAGCTTTTTTTGTCAAATTCTGACAGAAATTTGAGGCTTCTTTTCCACCAACATGCCTTCTCTTTTTGATAAGTGCCCTAGCTGTGGCACAAAAAAGGCCAAAACAGACCCACATCAAGTCTGTATTATTTGCTTGCAGTCATCTCATAAGCCTGATGCCTGTGACATTTGTAAAACCTTCTCCAGGCGCACCCTTCGTGACAGGGAGAAAATCCGCCTTCAGGCCAAGGAGGACAGTAGACGTATTCATATATTACTTTACAATAAAAAAAACTAAAAATTCACGGAAAAAAACAAAGGTTGCAGGGACGTCATAGTTAGGTTAATGTTTTACCCACATAAAACCACAGAAATTCAGCAGTTATAGTTATACTTATCTGAAGAAACTATAACTCATCTGTTAAGTAACTTTAGGGCACGAGTTATAGTTTCTTAACATAAGTATAACTATAAGTATTGTATTGTATTATATTGTAATCGTATTTATATAGCGCTTACTACCCCTGACGAGGCGTCGAATCGCTTTTCGGTGAGTAGCACGCTACTCTGGAACCCAACAAGAATTAGTGATGGATTAGTATCGGGAGATAATGAGTACAGTTTTAGTATTATTATGAGTTAATTTGAGCCGCGGATATGAGAGTTTGTTAGTTAGATTGACTGGAGTAATGGAGGGGTGGAGGAGGAAAGAAATCCAGAAGTGTTAATTGGGAGTATACCCTTAATTTACTCAACTCAAAGGCTTGGGATGAGTAAAGGGGGATGGAGGAGGGAAGAGCATCTGGAAGGGTTAGGGAGAGCATAGTAGCAGGGTGAGATAAATGCGGGAGAATTTAGCAGGGATTGTGTGGGAGGTCACGGTAGTAGAGTGAGGTTTGGTGAGTTAGATGTGAAAGCGGAGGGAAGAGCTTAGGCAGAGTTATTTAGGAGATGAAAGTAGTAGAAAGGATTTGGGATGAGTCAGAGTGAGAATGGAGGATAGTTTGATAGAGACATGACATACGATGATGGGTAGATAAGTGTGATAAGATGAGAGCAGGAATTCATAGATATCTAGTATAACAACCCACCCAGGAGCCATGCAATGATCCACGAACATGCCAAGCACAGAAACAACATATATATATATATATATATATATATATATATACACACATATACACACACACACACACACACACACACAAATACACACACATATGCACATACAATACATAATTAGAAGCATGGGTAAAATATACTTAGTCAAAGAGGTTTAAAGAGTGTGTGTGTATTTTATTGTTATGACATAGTAGCAATACATATTTTCTAAAGAAACTATACATAATTAGAAATATACACATAATCTGAAAAAAATATTTATCAACATAGGCATATGCAGTTCATAATTGTTTGAATATGGTGGTTATGAACGAAAGAGCCAACTCTTGAGTAGTTTTCTGAAGACAAGAAAGTTATCTGTGGCTCTTATAGTTGGGGGTAATGAATTCCATAGTTTGGCTGCTTGAACAGAGAAAGATGTACCACCTATAGTCTTTTTCTTGTATGGTGGTGTTCTAAGGCTGGGTGCCAATCTTGAGCGGAGGTTTCTTTGTTGGATGTATTTGGTTATTTTGTTTCTGATAAAAAGCGGTCCTGTTCCATGTATAGCTTTGTGGGTGATACAAAGCAGCTTGAAAGTGCATCTTCTGGCAACGGGTAACCAGTGTAGTGCTCTCAAGGTAGGGGAGATGTAGGCTTGTGGCTTTACATGTAATAGTAGCCTGGCTGCGGAATTCTGGATACGTTGTAGTTTTTTCATAACAGATAGAGATTATCCATGGTAGAGGCCATTGGCATATATAAATAGCTAGGCACTATATACGATGATAGAATGACATTCAAGTGCCATTTCAACAACTTAAGAGCAAAAACTGCTTCACTTATTCTTTGCTGCTAGATCTCTGCATAATAAGCTAGCTTGTCTCAGCCACGAGTACTTAGTAAAAATTATAAGGCTAAGCTTGTACCCTCATTGGACTATGGATTGGAAATTTGTTTGAGGCCTTGATGCAAAATTACTGAACAAATGACAAGTTAAAGCATTCAAATCCATTTTTAAGATCCTGAGAAACATTGGCCATGCAGAAATCTGACTGGAGTTCTGCCTACCAAGACAAGTTCTAATAAGACAGTCTGCCTTTTCAAAAAGTCTATATATTATGTTTTCTTTGGATCCTGGTTCCTTAGCTAATTTATGCTAGCAAGAACTTATGAGTCAGGATTTTACTAGTGCCTGGAAATCTTATTTACAAGAATGTCTTCACAATTTTAAATTTTCAGCCTTTTGGGCTATTGGATGTGAAGTATGAAGTAACTTTTAAATCAAGCTGCAAATCATTTATCCTTTATAATTAATAAAGATGCCCTATCGGAAAAATGCATGCCTGGACAGTTATCAATTTGTTTGAAAAACTTGAGGTTCAGCCTTATCTACGGGCCCATCTTCAACTTCATACAAGGGATTTGTTTCTGAAGTTTGGACTTAGCAGGTATGTAACACAGGATGGAACTCCAAGATGGGTGCAACAGTGATCAACAAATAGCTGCAGACTTTTTGACTTTCTAAAAGAATCTCTAATGCACATAGTCTGTGTCTGCCCTTGTCTACTTCAAGCGCGAAGAAGCCTTTTGAAACCTTTGTTTATCAAATTTGGTGTGAGAACATGTTGTCAAGCAATTATGCTTTGCTTATCTGTTTTAGCAATCCCCTTGATTCGTCAGTTTACCAGGTATTTGCAAATGGTGGACAATCTGCTGCAACCAGGTTTAAAATCATCATAGAATACCATGAAGCAGAGGTATATATCACTATTTTCAGCGTTATTTGTATTGCAAGTATTTGCTCTTGGTTGTCAGTCTGTTGAAAACCGGTTTTAAAAAAAACAGACTACCATGGAGTAGAGGTATATTTCACAATATTTTAGTATTTCTTATAATATAATAAAATGTTACATTTTATTTAGAACAACCTGATAAACATTATGTGAGGCTAGACGTTCATGAGGCGAATTAGTAAAGGTAGTGGTATTTACGCGGCAAAGCATACTAGTTTTATTACAAACAGACAGATTTATTTTAGCCATTATTACTGTGTGGACTATGTAAAGCTGACCTTTGTTTTTTGTTTTCCATCAGTATTGTTCCCATTTATATATGCACTTTAATGTTACTTTGCATCAATTTTGCACAAATGGCAGAGATTGCGAATGTTGAAGCACTTTAGCATCACTTTGCACGAACTTTGCATAATGATAAATAATGGTTATGGTTTCCTTTTTCATTCATGTTTTATATAGATTGTAATAATTTTATTAATCAGGCAATAAGCTAGTATTTCATTATCTCTTGCCCTCAATATGTTTTTAGAGAGATTTCAAGGCCACAAAACTAAAGCCTTTTTTGAATTGTAATTCTTCCCATTACTGCAATATGAAATTTCAAGCAAATGTAATTTTCGTTCTAAATGTATAGGTCTCTCATGGTTGCTGAAATCTGGGACGCAAGGGTGATGTAGCACCCCAATATCATCAAGCTAGAGTTCAGAAGGCAGGAAAAAAATGCCTTTAAATATCAGTTTGGCCTTGTCACATGTAAGTGCATTGAGAGACAGAGGTCATGTCAGGCTATGTCATCTGACAAAGTGTTTATGTTTTTAACATGGAGAGCAGTGTTTAATTTTCTTTTTCCGACTACAAGGTGAGAGGATTTGGTAAAGCAAACTATGTTACAGTCTTGTTGGTGACTACAGCTGCTGAATTTCTATGGTTTTGTGTGGGTAAAACATGAACCTAATTCTAATGTCCCTGTAACTGTAGTTTTTTTCAGTGAAAAAAATATTGTATATATATTTGTGTATATGTATGTATATATATATTTATATATATATATATATATCCGTATATATATATATATACATATGGAAAATGTCACTTACCCAGTGTACATCTGTTCGTGGCATGTTGCGCTGCAGATTCACATGCTGTGCACTGTTCCTGCCATCTAGTGTTGGGCTTGGAGTGTTACAAGTTGTTTTTCTTCAAAGAAGTCTTTTCGAATCACGGGACCGAGTGACTCCTCCCTTTCGGCTCCATTGCGCATGGGCATCGACTCCATCTTAGATTGTTTTCCCCGCATAGGGTGAGGTAGAAGTGGTAGAATGAGGATACTAAAGATGTCCATGCAATGGAATAGATATGTATGTACATAGTTTGTGGTAAAGGAATATTTATTTACATATATAAAATGTTAATGCAACTTAAACGGCTGCAGGCTCCTGGGGAGGTGGGAGGGCGCATGTGAATCTGCAGCGCAACATGCCACGAACAGATGTACACTGGGTAAGTGACATTTTCCGTTCGATGGCATGTGTAGCTGCAGATACACATGCTGTGCATAGACTTCAAAGCAGTAATCCTCCCCAAAGCGGTGGTCAGCCTGTAGGAGTTGAAGTCGTTTGAAATATTGTTCTTAGTACAGCCTGTCCTACTGTGGCTTGATGTGTTGCTAACACATCTACACAGTAATGCTTGGTAAACGTATGAGGTGTAGACCAAGTGGCTGCCTTACAAATCTTTGTCATTGATATGTTACCTAGAAAGGCCATTGTTGCTCCTTTCTTTCTAGTGGAGTGAGCTTTTGGTGTGATGGGTAAGTCTCTTTTAGCTTTGAGGTAACAGGTCTGTATTCATTTGACTATCCATCTGGGTATGCCCTGTTTGGATATAGGGTTGCCAGCATGGGGTTTTTGGAAAGCAACGAACAATTGCTTAGTTTTACAAAATGATTTTGTTCTGTCTATGTAATACATTAGCGCTCTTTTTATGTCTAATGTATGTAGTGCTCTTTCTGCTAATGAGTCTGGCTGTGGGAAGAAGACTGGGAGCTCTACGGTTTGGTTTAGGTGAAACGCTGAAATTACTTTTGGTAGAAATTGTGGATATGTGCGGAGAACCACTTTATGTTTGTTTACTTGTATAAATGGTTCTTCGATAGTGAACGACTGTATTTCGCTAACTCTTCGTAGTGAAGTGATGGCTATTAGAAAAGCTACATTCCAAGTCAGGAATTGGATCTGGCAAGAATGCATGGATTCAAAAGGTGGGCCCATGAGTCGTGTAAGTACAATATTAAGATTCCACGAGGTGGGGTTCTTGGAGGTATGATCCTTTTTAGTCCTTCCATAAATGCTTTAATAGCTGGGATTCTAAAAAGTTACTTTGTATGTTTCATCTGCAGATGGGGTGTCTGATCTGTTGTTTGTGTTGTGTTAAAAGGTTTGTTTGGGAGTTTAATGTGAGGTACTACTGAGAAGTTCAACAGTGTGGAGTACCACGGCTGGCGAGCCCACGTTGGTGCTATGAGTATTAGTTTGAGTTTGTTTTGACTCACTTTGTTGACTAGGAAAGGAATGAGTGGAAGAGGGGGGAAAGCGTAAGCAAATATCCCTGACCAATTGATCCATAGAGCATTGCCCTAGGACTGAGGGTGTGGGTATCTGGATGCAAAGTTTTGGCATTTTGCGTTTTGTTTTGTTGCGAACAGATCTATGTCTGGTGTCCCCCAGCGGTGAAAGTAATCCTGTAGAATCTGGAGATGTATTTCCCACTCGTGAGTTTGCTGGTGATCCCGACTGAGATTGTCGGCTAACAGATTGTGAATGCCTGGTATATATTGCGCTGTCAGGCGAATGTTGTTGTGAATTGCCCAATGCCAAATCTTTTGTGCTAGTAGGCATAGTTGTGACAAGTGTGTGTCCCCCCTGTTTGTTTAGATAGTACATTGTTGTCATATTGTCTGTTTTGACAAGAATGTGTTTGTGGACTAGAAGGGGTTGAAAATCTTTTAGTGCTAGGGAGACTGCTAGTAGTTCTAAGTTCTTTATGTGTAGTTGATTTTGTTGATTGTCCCATTGACCTTGTATATTGTGGTTGTTGAGGTGTGCTTCCCACCCAATCATGGAAGCGTCTGTTGTAATAATGGCGTGAGGCACTGGGTCTTGAAATGGCTGCCCTTTGTTTAAATTTACAGGGTTCCACCATTGAAGCGAAGAGTGTGTTTGGTGGTCTATCAACACTAGATCTTGAAGTTGACCCTGTGCCTGCGTCCATTGTTTTGCTAGGCACTGTTGTAAGGGCCGCATGTGTAGCCGTTTGGGACAATAGCGATGCATGAGGACATCATGCCTAGTAGTTTCATCACAAACCGGACTGTGTACTGGTGGTTTGGTTGTATGCTTGACAGTATATTTTGAAACAATTGAACTCTTTGTGGGCTTGGAGTGGCAATTGCTCTTTGCGTGAGTGTGGCTCCCAAGTATTGTTGTATTTGGGATGGTTGCAAGTGAGATTTTTGGTAATTTATAGAAAACTCTAGTTTGTGTAGAGTATCTATTACATATTGCGTGTGATTTTGACACTGGTGTTGAGTGTTGGCTTATATTAGCCAATCGTCGTGATATGGGAATACGTGCATGTGATGTCTCCTTATATGAGCTGCTACTACAGCGAGGCATTTTGTAAATACTCTGGGCGCTGTTGTTATCCCGAAGGGCAATACTTTGAATTGGTAATGTTTGCCCTGTATGACTAATCTGAGGTATTTCCTGTGAGATGGATGGATGGGTGTGTGGAAATACGCATCCTTTAAATCCAGTGTTGCCATGTATTCTTCCTGTTTTAGCAAGGGAACTACATCTTGTAGTGTGACCATGTGGAAATGATCTGATTTGATGAAGAGGTTTAATGTCCTCAGATCTAAAATTGGTCTTAGTGTTTTGTCTTTTTGGGGAATAAGGAAATATAGGGAGTAAATCCCTGTTCCTTTTTGATGGTGTGGTACTAGTTCTATGGCTTGTTTTGTTATTAGTGCTTGCACCTCTATTTGTAGTAGGTCTAGATGTTGTGCTGACAGTTTGTGCGTCCTTGGGGGAACATCTGGAGGGAAATGTGTGAACTCTATGCAGTAACCATGTTGGATAATTGATAGAACCCATGTGTCTGTGGTTATGTCTGACCAATTTTTGTGGTATTTTGTTAATCTTCCCCCTACCGGTGATGTGTGCTGGGGAAGTGTGACATTGAAGTCACTGCTTGTTACCGGGGGTCTGCTTGGCAGGCTGAAATGTTCCCCTTACTCCAGGAAATTGTCGCCTGAATGAACCACGAAACCCCCCTCTCTGGTATTGTGACTGGTAGGTGGGTTTTGTTTGGGAGGTGGATGGCTCTGAGGGTTGCTGTCTAAACCCTCCCCTAAATTGTGTCTTCCTAAATGTTCTCCTATACTGGGAAGAGTAGAGCGCGCCCATGGCTTTGGCTGTGTCTGTGTCCTTTTTCATTTTTTCAATGGCAGTGTCCACCTCCGGCCCAAATAGTTGCTGCTGCTTGAACGGCATGTTTAACACTGCTTGCTGTATTTTGGGTCTGAAACCAGAACTGCGTAGCCATGCATGCCTGGCTGTGTTTACAGTTCTTGCTGCTGTATCGGCAGAGTCCAGTGCAGAACGGATTTGGTTGTTGGAGATGGCTTGTCCTTCCTCAACCACCGGTTGAGCCAGTTTTTGACATTCTTTTGGTAAATGCTGAATAATATCATGCATTTCGTCCCAATGGGCTCGGTCATAACGGGCGAGGAGGGCCTGTGAATTGGAGGTACGCCATTGGTTGGCCGCTTGCGACGCCACTTTTTCCCCTGCTGCGTCGAATTTGCAGCTTTCTTTATCAGGAGGTGGCGCAACTCCTGATGATTGCAAATTTACCCGCTATCTTGCGGCTCTCGCAACTACAGAGTCCGGAGGGAGCTGCTGTGTAATGAACACAGGGTCCGATGGGGGTGGTTTATATTTTTTCTCCACCCGCGGTGTGATGGCCCTTCCCTTGACTGGCTCTTGGAAGACTTATTGTGGATGCTTAAGCATGCCTGGTAGCATGGGCAGGCTTTGATATGACGCATGCGTGGACGCCAGGGTATTGAAAAGAAAGTCAGCCTCCAATGGCTCTGAGTGCATAGTGACATTATGGAATGTCGCAGCCCTGGCTAGTACTTGTGTATAGGATGTGCTATACTCTGGAGGAGATGACTTTGAGGGATAGCACTCAGGACTGTTGTCTGAAACCGGTGGGTCGTAGAGGTCCCAGGGATCCGCATCGTCCTGTGTTTGCACAGTATGTGTGGGTGACTGTGCAGCTGGGGTGCCAAATGGTGGCCTTGCCCTTGGCGAATGTGGAGGTGATATTTCTGGCGAGAAATGTGGAGGTGGTGATTTTTCTCTAGACACCTTTGCTCTTGGCTGCTCAGTTTCAGTCTCTGTCTGAAAAGCCAATTTCCTTTTAAATTTAAGAGGATGGATAGTTTGAATTTTTCCAGTATCCTTCTGGATTTGTAGCCTTGGTTGACTTTGATCAAACTCCTCCACATCCAGCTCCTGCTCAAACCTGTGTCTCTCTTTAAGTTGTTTGAAGAGCCCATGTTCTTCTGTGTAAGAACTCTTCTTCGGCTCCGAAGCCGGCTTTTTCGGCACCGAACTACCCATGGTCACGGTTGGTCTCAGCTCCGAAAGGCTCTTCCGGGGTTTGATGGTTTCGATCAGTTGATGTGGACTTTTTTTGACGCCGGTTTCTCGACTCGAGTCGGAAGACTTCGGCACGATCTTGGCCTTTTTCGGTGCCGAAGATGTTACTTGGTCACCGCTTTTCTTGTGGGTCGAGCCATGGCCTTCAGGAAGTGGCGTCCCCGAGGCCTTCTGTTTTTTTTACTGACTTTGGGGTTGGGTCGGGGCAGGCGTACTCACTTTTTGGCCCGCGGTCGGTCTCTGTCGGAGTCGTCCGATTCCGAACCCTGGATAGAGATAGCCTTCTCTTCCTCCTCAACGTTGAGGTGTTGTGTCGATTTCGATGCCATCTGTAAGCGCCTCGCTCAATGATCTCTCAGGGTCTTCTTCGACCGAAAAGCCTTACAGGCCTCACAGGTATCCTCTCTGTGCTCCGGTGACAAACACAGATTACAGACCCGATGCTGGTCTGTATAAGGATACTTGGCGTGGCACGTCAGACAGAAACGGAAGGGGGTCTGGTCCATGAGGCTTCGACGACGGGTGAGCCGACCAGGCCTCGGCTAGGTGCAGAAGCCCCGAAGGGCCGCCGAAGCGGTTATCTTGTCAGTGCCGATGTATCTATAGGAAACCGGTCCCGAACGCAACAATACCGACGGATTTTCGATGATTTTTTTACTTTCCCGATTCGAATCACGGAGCGAAGAGGAACACGTCCGAACCCGATGACAGAAAGAAAACAATCTAAGATGGAGTCGATGCCCATGCGCAATGGAGCCGAAAGGGAGGAGTCACTCAGTCCCGTGACTCGAAAAGACTTCTTCGAAGAAAAACAACTTGTAACACTCCGAGCCCAACACCAGATGGCAGGAACAGTGCATAGCATGTGTATCTGCAGCTACACATGCCATCGAACATATATATATATATATATATATACACATACACACACACACACATATATATATATATATATATAAACAATGAAGAAGCTTCCAAGGAAGAACGCACACTCGGGAAATCCCAGAACTCAAATAGAGTAATTTATTTCACACACTACGCGTTTCGGCTGTCTAGCAGCCTTGAACACGTGATCAAGGCTGCTAGACAGCCGAAACGCGTAGTGTGTGAAATAAATTACTCTATTTGAGTTCTGGGATTTCCCGAGTGTGCGTTCTTCCTTGGAAGCTTCTTCATTGTTTCTATTTTTAACCGGAGTGCTCTGCCGGTTCTCTACGCACCACCTCTCTCGGGCCTCCAGGAGCCCAGCTGTGAGCATTGCTATAGTGAATATATATATATATATATATATATATATATATATATATATATATATATATATATATAACACTTTAAATGTTGAGCTAATTTAAGTTTATAGTTATACTTCAACTGATATAAAAGCATCCTCCAAGCACCTTAATTGGCCGGTAAAGAACTGAAAAGGCTTCATTACGCCTCACTCAAATAAAAATATACACAAACCTTTTAATTTAATAGACTCAATAAGAAAATATATTAAACCTTTACATTTAAAAATAAATAAATTCTTTAAATTAACTACGTATAGAATTTTTGACCATGTTTACTATATATTACTGTTAGTGAGGGTAATATTTTTTAAGTTATTATTTCAAAAATAATACTTATAAATTGTACTAATATATTGAGTGTTATTATTAGCAAACCAACATTTAATTTGAGGAGTTAATGAGCTGTAAAATTGTATTTTATTATTTTCGGGTTAATAAATATGTTAAACTAATTTACATTTATATGATGGTATTTTATTTATTTATTTTTAAATAATAAACATTAGTCATTTTCCCTATACTTTTCCGTAGGGGGATCTCCATTTTCCCGCCCTAGTGTTGGACATGCCTGCCAACTAAACAGAATAGAAAATACAGTCATAAAGTTGTAGTTACTTTACAGTCATAAATACCATTGTGGAAGGCAACACTCACTCATTGGAAATGGTGAATATGCCTTGGCATGTGTATGTAGTAAGCGCTATATAAATACTATTACAATACAATACACTTACAATATATATATATATATATATATATATATATATATATAACCTTAACCCCTTCCCCGCCACGGACGTAATGGTTACGTCCATGGCAGCGCCCGTGTGGCGCCATGGACGTAACCATTACGTCCTGGGACTGGCAGTCGGGGGAAGCGCTAGCGCTTCCCCCGAGGGCCGCCCCCCAACACCCCCAGGCCAGGGCTGAAAGGGGAATCCCTTCCCCTTTCACGCCCACCCCCCTCCACCCACCCCTATGACGTCAGCGCGCGATCGCGCGCTGATTTCAGGGAAAGGGGGAAAGACGCGCTGGAAGCCATTTGCTTCCAGCGCGTCTAAGGGAGAAGGTGAGTTTTTCACCTTCGTGCGGGGTGGGGGTGCTCTCAGAGAGGCATCGAGGGAAAGGAAAGGGTTTTCCTTTCCCTCGATGTCTCTTTGAGCATTCCTGCTGCCCGATCGCGATGCGATCGGGCAGCAGGAATGCCCACTAGGCACCAGGGATTTCAGTATGTGTGTGTGTGTGTGTGTGTGCTTATTAGTGTAGGGGAGCGACCCCTTGGGCAAGGGTCGCTCCCCTTTGGGGGCACATGTATTTTACGTCGTTTCTGCCCCCCCTGGGGGCAGATTGGCCCTATTTTTAGGCCGATCTGCCCCCAAGGGGGGCAGAAAGCCACTAGACACCAGGGATTTTATTGTTGCTTTGTATTTTTTGTGTTGGGGGCGGCCCCTTGGGCAAGGGTCGCTCCCCTTTGGGGGCACATGTATTTTACGTCGTTTCTGCCCCCCCTGGGGGCAGATTGGCCCTATTTTTAGGCCGATCTGCCCCCAAGGGGGGCAGAAAGCCACTAGACACCAGGGATTTTATTGTTGATTTGTATTTTTTGTGTTGGGGGGCAGCCCCTTGGGCAAGGGTCGCTCCCCTTTGGGGGCAAATGTATTTTACGTCGTTTCTGCCCCCCCTGGGGGCAGATTGGCCCTATTTTTAGGCCGATCTGCCCCCAAGGGGGGCAGAAAGCCACTAGACACCAGGGATTTTATTGTTGATGTGTATTTTTTGTGTTGGGGGGCGGCCCCTTGGGCAAGGGTCGCCCCCAGGGGCCCTCACGTATTTTTGGGCAGTTCTGCCCCCCTTGGGGGCAGAGAGGCCTATTTTTTTTAGGCCTTTCTGCCCCCAAGGGGGGCAGAATCCCAATAGCGCCAGAAATAGTATGTATGTATGTGTGCTTTGTGTTGGGGGGTGGCCCCTTGGGCAAGGGTCGCTCCCCCCAGGGGCGCAATGTATTTATTGTCGTTTCTGCCCCCCTTGTGGGCAGATTGGCCCTATTTTTAGGCCGATCTGCCCCCAAGGGGGGCAGAAAGCCACTAGACACCAGGGATTTTATTGTTGATTTTTATTTTTTGTGTTGGGGGGTGGCCCCTTGGGCAAGGGTCGCCCCCATGGGCCCACATGTATTTTTGGGCAGTTCTGCCCCCCTTGGGGGCAGAGAGGCCTATTTTTTTTAGGCCTTTCTGCCCCCAAGGGGGCCAGAATCCCAATAGCGCCAGAAAGATATGTTTGTATGTGTGCTTTGTGTTGGGGGGTGGCCCCTTGGGCAAGGGTCGCTCCCCCCGGGGGCGCAATGTATTTATCGTCGTTTCTGCCCCCCTTGGGGGCAGATTGGCCCTATTTTTACGCCGATCTGCCCCCAAGGGGGCAGAAAGCCACTAGACACCAGGGATTTTATTGTTGGTTTTTATTTTTTGTGTTGGGGGGCGGCCCCTTGGGCAAGGGTCGCCCCCAGGGGCCCACATGTATTTTTGGGCAGTTCTGCCCCCCTAGGGGGCAGATATGCCTATTTTTTAGGCCTTTCTGTCCCCAAGGGGGGCAGAATCCCCATAGCGCCAGGGATACTATGTGTGTGTGTGTGCTTTGTGTGGGGGTGTGGCCCCTTGGGCAAGGGTGCCCCCCCCCCAAAGGGTGCAATGTAATCTGGGCGATTTCTGCCCCCTCCCCTTGGGGGTAGATTGGCCTATTTTTTTTTAGGCCCATCTTCCCCCAAGCAGAGAAGACTAGACACAGGGGAAAATTAAAAAATGGTTAGTGGCGGAGTGTTTGTCAACTGGCGAAGTATTTGCTTTTATGATAATAACAGTTTTTCTCCTTTTTGTTTTAGTTCAAAGCTTTTGCTGACTTTGCTGTGGCTTGTTGCAGTTTTGGCAGTAGTTGTCCTGCGGTTTGCGTAGTTGCATGTTTTAGGTAAGTAAATAAATTTACTCCAAGTGAGTATTGTTGCAATGCATGAATGACATGTTTGTAGGTAGTGTACTGAATGCAGGATTGTGTGTGAAATTGTCCTTAGAGTTATGCACAATGATTATTGTGTTGTCTTATGTCTAATTTGCTTTTTTTTTTCTCTTTTTAGTGGGATATCGTTGGTGATTGCTGTGGCTGTGCAGAGTAGTTGCTGGTGAGTCAAGCTTTTTCAGGCAAGTGAGCAGTATAGTTTTTGAGTTTATAATTCTTAGTGATAAACCTATACTTTGTTACTTATCTTACACAGTGCTGGTTGTTGGTGGTGTATTTGTCCAGTTAATTTTAGTAGGAAGGATCATGGCCAGCCGTAGGATGACCGCTCAGCAGGTTGTTAGTGTGCTTTTTGAGTCATCTTCTGACCATGAATATGAGACTGACTCTGCATCTGAGGCAGAGGAGGAAGTGCAGGATTCTGGAAGTGAATTTTCTGTCAGAGATGAATCATCTGATGATGAAGCCACTCTCAGTGCTGATGAAGGGCCTGTTTTAGAGGAGGACAGTGATGTGCCAATGGTGCAGGAGCCAGCGGCTGAAAGGCTTCCCATTGGAAGACCTGACGCATGGGTTGCACCAAACATGGAGCAGCCACAGTTGCCTGCGTTTACTGGTTTTCCAGGGTGTCGAGTTAATACGGAAAACTTTTTGCCCGTCAACTTTTTTGAGTTGTTTATGGACGATATATTTTTGGAAGAGATTGTTGAGCAGACTAATTTGTATGCAGAGCAGTTTTTGAGGGACAACGCTGCCAGACTTAGGCCACACTCTAGAGCTAGCCGGTGGATTCCCACAAATCTGGAAGAGTTGAAAAAGTTCTTGGGTTTAACTTTTTTGATGGGGCTGATAAGGAAGCCGTCGCTGTCTTCATATTGGTCTACTAGTCCCTTGATGGCAACTGCTATATTTCCTGCCATCATGAGTCGTAACCGGTATGAGCTTCTTCTTCGGATGTTGCATTTTGTAGATAATGCTTTAGCCTTGCCACGAGATCATCCTGATTCTGACCGTCTTTTTAAGATTAGACCTGTCCTTGATCATTTGGTAGATCGGTTTTCAGAGATCTATGTTCCAGGGAAAGAAATATCTGTAGATGAGTCTTTGGTCCTGTTCAAGGGTCGTTTGGTTTTTAGGCAGTACATTCCTAGCAAGAGGGCACGGTATGGAATTAAATTGTATATGCTGTCAGAAAGTAGTACAGGATATGTTTATAATTTCCGGGTCTACACTGGTAGGGATTCCAATATTGACCCCCCTGGTTGTCCTCCCACTTTTGGAGTTAGTGAGAAAATTGTGTGGGAACTTGGTAGACGACTGTTTAACAAAGGTCACCATTTATATGTAGATAACTTCTACACTGGAGTTCGGTTGTTCAAGGAGTTGTTCAGAGTGGACACTGTTGCTTGTGGCACAATCCGCTCTAATCGGAAAGGCTATCCAAAAGAGCTTGTCTGTAAAAAACTTGAGAAGGGACAGTGCAGTGCCTTGCGGAATGATGAGCTGCTAGCTCTGAAATTTGTAGACAAGAGGGATGTATACATGCTAAGCACCATCCATGATGAGAGTACTTCACCTGTGGCTGTTTGGGGTCAGGTTGCCGAAGTGCGCAAACCTGTGTGCATCTTAGACTATAATAAGCACATGGGTGGTGTTGATAGAGTAGATCAGAGGTTAGAACCTTACACTGCTGCTCGTAAGTCTTATGTGTGGTATAAGAAATTAGCGCTTCACTTGTTCCACTTGGCAACTTTTAATGCTTTTGTTGTGTTTAAGGATAGTTCTCCAGAGTCAAGGATGACATTTGTGAAATTTCAGGAGTCTATCATAGCTAGCCTTGTTGTGCTGGAACAGGCAAGAGTTCCTAGAGAAGCAGTGGTGGAGGATGTGGCTAGATTGAAAGATCGTCACTTTGCTGAGCACATTCCTCCCACGGCCAAAAAAAACTTTCCTGCTAAGAGATGTAGAGTCTGTGCTCGAAGAGGTATCAGGAAGGAGACTAGGATGTACTGCCCTGATTGTCCTTCAAAGCCTGGGCTGTGTGTGGGTGGCTGTTTCAGGAGCTACCACACACAGAAGAATTATTGGGAAATTCCGTGAGCGTAAACTGGTGTTTTATATTTTTATATGTTCGGTTTCACGGTTGGCATTAGTCATGTATTCAGTTAGAGCTTTTGTGTTTGTAGTTTTGTACTAATTTATGATTAGTGGTTTCTTTGTTGTTTAAAAACAAAAAAAGGGGGATGGCATGTGTAGAGTGGCGCTTGGCTGGCGGCGTGGGTGTGGTGGCGCTTGGCTGGCGGTGTGTGTGGGGTGGCGCTTGGCTGGCGGTGTGTGTGGGGTGGCGCTTGGCTGGCGGTGTGTGTGGGGTGGCGCTTGGCTGGCGGTGTGTGTGGGGTGGCACTGGGCTGGCGGTGTGTGTGGGGTGGCGCTTGGCTGGTGGTGTGGGTGGGGTGGCGCTTGGCTGGCAGTGCCGGCCAAACGCCAGTCCACACACTCATCAGCTGGTGTGATTGCTGTATCAGGCATGTGGGCGTATGAAAGTGATGGGCCCTTGACTGGCGCTCTCTGTGGATGCGAGTCTTGTAATGTGCTGGGCCCGTGGCTGGCGGCGTGAATGGTCTAGTGCATGTCATGTATGAAAGGTGTGTGAATGGACTGTAAAGCGGTTGGTGCCTTGTCGTGGCTTTACAGTTCACGAGCTGTGAGTCATTGGTTCAGTTTTTTGGCCTTTCAGTTATTACCAGTGCATTTCACTTTTGTGAAATCTCTTGTTAATAAAATTTGATCTACTGAACCATCACTCACCCTCCTGCCAAATCCAACCAGTATGTGTGGTACAAATGACAAAACCTGCTCCGCTGTAATCAGGCGTCGCAGCACACTTGAGACACGCTAGGTGCCTCAGGTGGGACCCCGATGATGAAGCATGCCACCAACTTGGTTGGTGGGTGAGGGGTCTTCTTCACATAACCTAAGTGTGTTTCTTTTCACAATTTTAGTGTTTGGCACATCACGGACGTATGTGCACACATCAAAGTGATATATTCCAAAAATACCTGTGTTTGGGGGGGAGGGCCCACCTATGTTTTTGGTCCTGGGTGCGGCCGTCATGTAGGGAAACCTACAAAATCCAGAAACTTTTTAAAACTAGGCACCCCAAGGAGTCTAGGGAGGTGTGGCTTGTGTGGCTCCCCCAACATTTTCTTACCCAGACTCCTCTGTAAACCTCACAATTTGCATAAAAAAGCATATTTTCCTGATTTTTCTTAGTAGGATCACCGCTCCAGCACAAAATTCCTACTCCCCAGTTTTCCCCTCAGTCTCCCAAGTAAAATGACACCTCACTTATGTGGGTCCCCAAAGCAGAGTCCGTCTAAAGATGTATAAAAGAATATGCCCTTATAAACTTGCTGTGCTATCCCTTCTAGCCCTTCAGGTTTTGGGCCTTATTATGTTGCAGGCACTTGGGCCACCCACACAAGTGAGGTATAATTTTTATCGGGAGACTTGGGGGAACGCTGGGTGGAAGGAAATTTGTGGCTCCTATCAGATTCCAGAACTTTCTGCCACAGAAATGTGAGGAACATGTGTTTTTTTAGCCAAATTTTGAGGTTTGCAAAGGATTCTGGGTAACAGAACCTGGTCCGAGCCCCGCAAGTCACCCCTCCTTGGATTCCCCTAGGTCTCTAGTTTTCAGAAATGCACAGGTTTGGTAGGTTTCCCTAGGCGCCGGGTGAGCTACAGGCCAAAATCCACAGGTAGGCACTGTTTTCTCCCAAAATTTTGGATGTGTCCACGTTGCGCTTTGCGGTGTTTCCTGTCGCCGGCACTAGGCCTACCCACGCAAGTGAGGTATCATTGTTATCGGGAGACTTGGGGGAACGCTGGGTGGAAGGAAATTTGTAGCTCCTCTCAGATTCCAGAACTTTCTGCCACAGAAATGTGAGGAACATGTGTTTTTTTAGCCAAATTTTGAGGTTTGCAAAGGATTCTGGGTAACAGAACCTGGTCCGAGCCCCGCAAATCACCCCTCCTTGGATTCCCCTAGGTCTCTAGTTTTCAGAAATGCACAGGTTTGGTAGGTTTCCCTAGGTGGCGGCTGAGCTAGAGGCCAAAATCTACAGGTAGGCACTTCGCAAAAAACACCTCTGTTTTTTTCCAAAATTTAGGATGTGTCCACGTTGCGCTTTGGGGTGTTTCCTGTCGCCGGCGCTAGGCCTACCCACGCAAGTGAGGTATCATTTTTATCGGGAGACTTGGGGGAACGCTGGGTGGAAGGAAATTTGTAGCTCCTCTCAGATTCCAGAACTTTCTGCCACAGAAATGTGAGGAACATGTGTTTTTTTAGCCAAATTTTGAGGTTTGCAAAGGATTCTGGGTAACAGAACCTGGTCCGAGCCCCGCAAGTCACCCCTCCTTGGATTCCCCTAGGTCTCTAGTTTTCAGAAATGCACAGGTTTGGTAGGTTTCCCTAGGTGCCGGCTGAGCTAGAGGCCAAAATCTACAGGTAGGCACTTCGCAAAAAACACCTCTGTTTTTTTCCAAAATTTAGGATGTGTCCACGTTGCGCTTTGGGGTGTTTCCTGTCGCCGGCGCTAGGCCTACCCACGCAAGTGAGGTATCATTTTTATCGGGAGACTTGGGGGAACGCTGGGTGGAAGGAAATTTGTAGCTCCTCTCAGATTCCAGAACTTTCTGCCACAGAAATGTGAGGGACATGTGTTTTTTTAGCCAAATTTTGAGGTTTGCAAAGGATTCTGGGTAACAGAACCTGGTCTGAGCCCCGCAAGTCACCCCTCCTTGGATTCCCCTAGGTCTCTAGTTTTCAGAAATGCACAGGTTTGGTAGGTTTCCCTAGGTGGCGGCTGAGCTAGAGGCCAAAATCTACAGGTAGTCACTTTGCTAAAAACAGCTCTGTTTTCTGTGATATGTCCACGTTGTGTTTTGGGGCATATCCTGTCGCGGGCGCTAGGCCTACCCACACAAGTGAGGTATCATTTTTATCGGGAGACGTGGGGGAACGCTGGGTGGAAGGAAATTTGTGGCTCCTCTCAGATTCCAGAACTTTCTGCCACAGAAATGTGAGGAACATGTGTTTTTTTAGCCAAATTTTGAGGTTTGCAAAGGATTCTGGGTAACAGAACCTGGTCCGAGCCACACAAGTCACCCCTCCTTGGATTCCCCTAGGTCTCTAGTTTTCAGAAATGCACAGGTTTGGTAGGTTTCCCTAGGTGGCGGCTGAGCTAGAGGCCAAAATCTACAGGAAGTCACTTTGGTAAAAACAGCTCTGTTTTCGGTGATATGTCCACGTTGTGTTTTGGGGCATATCCTGTCGCGGGCGCTAGGCCTACCCACACAAGTGAGGTATCATTTTTATCGGGAGACGTGGGGGAACGCTGGGTGGAAGGAAATTTGTGGCTCCTCTCAGATTCCAGAACTTTCTGCCACAGAAATGTGAGGAACATGTGTTTTTTTAGCCAAATTTTGAGGTTTGCAAAGGATTCTGGGTAACAGAACCTGGTCCGAGCCACACAAGTCACCCCTCCTTGGATTCCCCTAGGTCTCTAGGTTTCAGAAATGCACAGGTTTGGTAGGTTTCCCTAGGTGGCGGCTGAGCTAGAGGCCAAAATCTACAGGTAGTCACTTTGCTAAAAACAGCTCTGTTTTCTGTGATATGTCCACGTTGTGTTTGGGGGCATATCCTGTCGCGGGCGCTAGGCCTACCCACACAAGTGAGGTATCATTTTTATCGGGAGACGTGGGGGAACGCTGGGTGGAAGGAAATTTGTGGCTCCTCTCAGATTCCAGAACTTTCTGCCACAGAAATGTGAGGAACATGTGTTTTTTTAGCCAAATTTTGAGGTTTGCAAAGGATTCTGGGTAACAGAACCTGGTCCGAGCCACACAAGTCACCCCTCCTTGGATTCCCCTAGGTCTCTAGTTTTCAGAAATGCACAGGTTTGGTAGGTTTCCCTAGGCGCCGGGTGAGCTACAGGCCAAAATCCACAGGTAGGCACTGTTTTCTCCCAAAATTTTGGATGTGTCCACGTTGCGCTTTGCGGTGTTTCCTGTCGCCGGCACTAGGCCTACCCACGCAAGTGAGGTATCATTGTTATCGGGAGACTTGGGGGAACGCTGGGTGGAAGGAAATTTGTAGCTCCTCTCAGATTCCAGAACTTTCTGCCACAGAAATGTGAGGAACATGTGTTTTTTTAGCCAAATTTTGAGGTTTGCAAAGGATTCTGGGTAACAGAACCTGGTCCGAGCCCCGCAAATCACCCCTCCTTGGATTCCCCTAGGTCTCTAGTTTTCAGAAATGCACAGGTTTGGTAGGTTTCCCTAGGTGGCGGCTGAGCTAGAGGCCAAAATCTACAGGTAGGCACTTCGCAAAAAACACCTCTGTTTTTTTCCAAAATTTAGGATGTGTCCACGTTGCGCTTTGGGGTGTTTCCTGTCGCCGGCGCTAGGCCTACCCACGCAAGTGAGGTATCATTTTTATCGGGAGACTTGGGGGAACGCTGGGTGGAAGGAAATTTGTAGCTCCTCTCAGATTCCAGAACTTTCTGCCACAGAAATGTGAGGAACATGTGTTTTTTTAGCCAAATTTTGAGGTTTGCAAAGGATTCTGGGTAACAGAACCTGGTCCGAGCCCCGCAAGTCACCCCTCCTTGGATTCCCCTAGGTCTCTAGTTTTCAGAAATGCACAGGTTTGGTAGGTTTCCCTAGGTGCCGGCTGAGCTAGAGGCCAAAATCTACAGGTAGGCACTTCGCAAAAAACACCTCTGTTTTTTTCCAAAATTTAGGATGTGTCCACGTTGCGCTTTGGGGTGTTTCCTGTCGCCGGCGCTAGGCCTACCCACGCAAGTGAGGTATCATTTTTATCGGGAGACTTGGGGGAACGCTGGGTGGAAGGAAATTTGTAGCTCCTCTCAGATTCCAGAACTTTCTGCCACAGAAATGTGAGGGACATGTGTTTTTTTAGCCAAATTTTGAGGTTTGCAAAGGATTCTGGGTAACAGAACCTGGTCCGAGCCCCGCAAGTCACCCCTCCTTGGATTCCCCTAGGTCTCTAGTTTTCAGAAATGCACAGGTTTGGTAGGTTTCCCTAGGTGGCGGCTGAGCTAGAGGCCAAAATCTACAGGTAGTCACTTTGCTAAAAACAGCTCTGTTTTCTGTGATATGTCCACGTTGTGTTTTGGGGCATATCCTGTCGCGGGCGCTAGGCCTACCCACACAAGTGAGGTATCATTTTTATCGGAAGACGTGGGGGAACGCTGGGTGGAAGGAAATTTGTGGCTCCTCTCAGATTCCAGAACTTTCTGCCACAGAAATGTGAGGAACATGTGTTTTTTTAGCCAAATTTTGAGGTTTGCAAAGGATTCTGGGTAACAGAACCTGGTCCGAGCCACACAAGTCACCCCTCCTTGGATTCCCCTAGGTCTCTAGTTTTCAGAAATGCACAGGTTTGGTAGGTTTCCCTAGGTGGCGGCTGAGCTAGAGGCCAAAATCTACAGGTAGTCACTTTGGTAAAAACAGCTCTGTTTTCGGTGATATGTCCACGTTGTGTTTTGGGGCATATCCTGTCGCGGGCGCTAGGCCTACCCACACAAGTGAGGTATCATTTTTATCGGGAGACGTGGGGGAACGCTGGGTGGAAGGAAATTTGTGGCTCCTCTCAGATTCCAGAACTTTCTGCCACAGAAATGTGAGGAACATGTGTTTTTTTAGCCAAATTTTGAGGTTTGCAAAGGATTCTGGGTAACAGAACCTGGTCCGAGCCACACAAGTCACCCCTCCTTGGATTCCCCTAGGTCTCTAGTTTTCAGAAATGCACAGGTTTGGTAGGTTTCCCTAGGTGGCGGCTGAGCTAGAGGCCAAAATCTACAGGTAGTCACTTTGCTAAAAACAGCTCTGTTTTCTGTGATATGTCCACGTTGTGTTTGGGGGCATATCCTGTCGCGGGCGCTAGGCCTACCCACACAAGTGAGGTATCATTTTTATCGGGAGACGTGGGGGAACGCTGGGTGGAAGGAAATTTGTGGCTCCTCTCAGATTCCAGAACTTTCTGCCACAGAAATGTGAGGAACATGTGTTTTTTTAGCCAAATTTTGAGGTTTGCAAAGGATTCTGGGTAACAGAACCTGGTCCGAGCCACACAAGTCACCCCTCCTTGGATTCCCCTAGGTCTCTAGTTTTCAGAAATGCACAGGTTTGGTAGGTTTCCCTAGGTGGCGGCTGAGCTAGAGGCCAAAATCTACAGGTAGTCACTTTGCTAAAAACAGCTCTGTTTTCTGTGATATGTCCACGTTGTGTTTGGGGGCATATCCTGTCGCGGGCGCTAGGCCTACCCACACAAGTGAGGTATCATTTTTATCGGGAGACGTGGGGGAACGCTGGGTGGAAGGAAATTTGTGGCTCCTCTCAGATTCCAGAACTTTCTGCCACAGAAATGTGAGGAACATGTGTTTTTTTAGCCAAATTTTGAGGTTTGCAAAGGATTCTGGGTAACAGAACCTGGTCCGAGCCACACAAGTCACCCCTCCTTGGATTCCCCTAGGTCTCTAGTTTTCAGAAATGCACAGGTTTGGTAGGTTTCCCTAGGTGGCGGCTGAGCTAGAGGCCAAAATCTACAGGAAGTCACTTTGGTAAAAACAGCTCTGTTTTCGGTGATATGTCCACGTTGTGTTTTGGGGCATATCCTGTCGCGGGCGCTAGGCCTACCCACACAAGTGAGGTATCATTTTTATCGGGAGACGTGGGGGAACGCTGGGTGGAAGGAAATTTGTGGCTCCTCTCAGATTCCAGAACTTTCTGCCACAGAAATGTGAGGAACATGTGTTTTTTTAGCCAAATTTTGAGGTTTGCAAAGGATTCTGGGTAACAGAACCTGGTCCGAGCCACACAAGTCACCCCTCCTTGGATTCCCCTAGGTCTCTAGGTTTCAGAAATGCACAGGTTTGGTAGGTTTCCCTAGGTGGCGGCTGAGCTAGAGGCCAAAATCTACAGGTAGTCACTTTGCTAAAAACAGCTCTGTTTTCTGTGATATGTCCACGTTGTGTTTGGGGGCATATCCTGTCGCGGGCGCTAGGCCTACCCACACAAGTGAGGTATCATTTTTATCGGGAGACGTGGGGGAACGCTGGGTGGAAGGAAATTTGTGGCTCCTCTCAGATTCCAGAACTTTCTGCCACAGAAATGTGAGGAACATGTGTTTTTTTAGCCAAATTTTGAGGTTTGCAAAGGATTCTGGGTAACAGAACCTGGTCCGAGCCACACAAGTCACCCCTCCTTGGATTCCCCTAGGTCTCTAGTATTCAGAAATGCATAGGTTTGGTAGGTTTCCCTAGGTGGCGGCTGAGCTAGAGGCCAAAATCTACAGGTAGTCACTTTGCTAAAAACAGCTCTGTTTTCTGTGATATGTCCACGTTGTGTTTTGGGGCATATCCTGTCGCGGGCGCTAGGCCTACCCACACAAGTGAGGTATCATTTTTATCGGGAGACGTGGGGGAACGCTGGGTGGAAGGAAATTTGTGGCTCCTCTCAGATTCCAGAACTTTCTGCCACAGAAATGTGAGGAACATGTGTTTTTTTTAGCCAAATTTTGAGGTTTGCAAAGGATTCTGGGTAACAGAACCTGGTCCGAGCCCCGCAAGTCACCCCTCCTTGGATCCCCCTAGGTCTCTAGTTTTCAGAAATGCACAGGTTTGGTAGGTTTCCCTAGGTGGCGGCTGAGCTAGAGGCCAAAATCTACAGGTAGTCACTTTGCTAAAAACAGCTCTGTTTTCTGTGATATGTCCACGTTGTGTTTTGGGGCATATCCTGTCGCGGGCGCTAGGCCTACCCACACAAGTGAGGTATCATTTTTATCGGGAGACGTGGGGGAACGCTAGGTGGAAGGACATTTGTGGCTCCTCTCAGATTCCAGAACTTTCTGCCACAGAAATGTGAGGAACATGTGTTTTTTTAGCCAAATTTTGAGGTTTGCAAAGGATTCTGGGTAACCGAACCTGGTCCGAGCCACACAAGTCACCCCTCCTTGGATTCCCCTAGGTCTCTAGTTTTCAGAAATGCACAGGTTTGATAGGTTTCCCTAGGTGGCGGCTGAGCTAGAGGCCAAAATCTACAGGTAGTCACTTTGCTAAAAACAGCTCTGTTTTCTGTGATGTGTCCAGGTTGTGTTTTGGGGCATATCCTGTCGCGGGCGCTAGGCCTACCCACACAAGTGAGGTATCATTTTTATCGGGAGACGTGGGGGAATGCTGGGTGGAAGGAAATTTGTCGCTCCTCTCAGATTCCAGAACTTTTTGCCACAGAAATGTGAGGAACATGTGTTTTTTTAGCCAAATTTTGAGGTTTGCAAAGGATTCTGGGTAACAGAACCTGGTCCGAGCCACACAAGTCACCCCTCCTTGGATTCCCCTAGGTCTCTAGTTTTCAGAAATGCACAGGTTTGGTAGGTTTCCCTAGGTGGCGGCTGAGCTAGAGGCCAAAATCTACAGGTAGTCACTTTGCTAAAAACAGCTCTGTTTTCTGTGATGTGTCCACGTTGTGTTTTGGGGCATATCCTGTCGCGGGCGCTAGGCCTACCCAAACAAGTGAGGTATCATTTTTATCGGGAGACTTGGGGGAACATAGAATAGCAAAACAAGTGTTATTGCCCCTTGTCTTTCTCTACATTTATTCCTTCCAAATATAGGGGTGTGTGTAAAAAAGACATCTATTTGAGAAATTCCATGTAATTCACGTGCTACTATGGTCACCCCGGAATTCAGAGATGTGCAAATAACCACTGCTCCTCAACACCTTATCTTGTGCCCTTTTTGGAAATGCAAAGGTTTTCTTGATAGCTATTTTTTACTCCTTATATTTCAGCAAATGAATTACTGTATACCCGGTATAGAATGAAAACGCACTGCAGGGTGCAGCTCATTTATTGGCTCTGGGTTCCTCGGGATCTTGATGAACCTACAAACCCTATATATTCCCGCAACCAGAGGAGTCCAGCAGACGTAACGGTATATTGCTTTCGATAATCTGACATTGCAGGGAAAAGTTACAGAGTAAAAAGTAGAGAAAAATTTATGTTTTTTTCACCTCAATTTCAATATTTTTCTTTTTCAGCTGTTATTTTCTGTAGGAAACCCTTGTAGGATCTACACAAATGATCCCTTGCTGAATTCAGAATTTTGTCTACTTTTCAGAAATGTTTAGGTTTCTGGGATCCAGCATTGGTTTCATGACCATATCGGTCACTGACTGGAAGGAGGCTGAAAGCACAAAAAATTGCACAAATGGGGTATGCCCCAGTAAAATGCCAAAATTGTGTTGAAAAATTGGGTTTTCGGATTCAAGTCTGCCTGTTCCTGAAAGCTGGGAAGCTGCTGAGTTTAGCACCGCAAACCCTTTGTTGATGCCATTTTCAGGGGAAAAACCACAAGCCTTCTTCTGCAGCCCCTTTTTCCAATTTTTTTGAAAAAAACGAAATTTTCACTGTATTTTGGCCAATTTCTTGGCCTCCTTCAGGGGAACCCACAAAGTCTGGGTACCTTTAGAATCCCTAGGATGTTGGAAAAAAAGGACGCAAATTTGGCTTGGTTAGCTTATGTGGACAAAAAGTTATGAGGGCCTAAGCGCGAACTGCCCCAAATAGGCAAAAAAAGGCCTGGCACAGGAGGGGGAAAAGGCCTGGCAGCGAAGTGGTTAAACACTCCTTCAAATATCAGGAGAACCAGGACACCTCCAATATGAAAATTCAATTTATTTCAGCACAAAATCTGTGATGAAATAAATTGAATTTTCATATTGGAGGTGTCCTGGTTCTCCTGATATTTGAAGGAGTGTTTAAGGTTATATTAGGGTCTCTCGGAACCCATCCAGGACCGCTGTGTGGAGCACCTGCATTCCGGGACTTGGTTACGAATATATATATATATATATATATATATATATATATATATATATATAGAGAGAGAGAGAGAGAGAGAGATTGAGATTGAGAGATTTTATGTATATATATATTTTTTTTTCACTGAACAAACCGAAGTTACGGGAATTCTATAGTTGGTTTCAGGTTTTACGTGCACAAAACCATAGAACTGAAACTATAACTCGTTCCCTAAGGTAAACTATAACTTGCACTGTGGCCAGGCACAGTTTTAACATCAGTATTTTTATTGCAAATGTTGTAGTTATATTATGAATGCTGTCATACAAGTTGTTATTACTGATGTAAGTAGCAGTGCATGGCGACGGTGCAACCCAGGACCACACTCAGGGCACCCAGTGTGCAGTGTTGGGGACCGCGGTGGGAGCCTTAATGCCCCTGCAGTCCCTGCTGGCTCCCTGCCTACAGCAGGAACCAACATTGCTCCTGCACACACTAAGCAGCAAAAAACGCTGCTCCCTGTGTGATTTAGCAATTCTGTCATCTGTTTTCCTGCCCGACAACAGATGAAAAGACTGCTCCCAGCGAGTGGGAGCAGTTTACCTTCTTCCGCTTGCTGGGAGCGGACCTACTGTTTCCTCTCACTTGGCGGGAGCAGTCAAAGCTCCTGTCAAGTGACAACAAACAACTATACCCCAACAGTGGGCACCTTGGTACGCAGGGAGTCGGCCCTTGGGGGTGGTGGTTCCCAGGGCCAATAATAGCTCCAGGAGGGAGGCCGTGTGGCCCCCCTCCTTTGCTTTTTCAGGGCCTGCCCCAGGGAGATGGTGGTCCCCAGGGCCAAAAAATGGCCCAGGAGGGGGCCAGCATGCACCCCCCTCCTCAAAATCAATTATATATGCCCGGGGACCTGGCTCACCCGGGGGCTCAAGTATAAACAAGTGCATGAGTCAGTTCTGGGATTTTTGTATATATTTTTTTTTTGTGTGGAATCAAGGATCCTCTACGATTTTCAAGGGGACATAAAAAAATGCTTTTTGGCCAAATATAAGGGGGCAGAGTAGGAATTCCCTGACCCCCTATGGGTGGTGTTGGGGTCCCTCAGGGAATTCCTACTCTGCCCCCTTCTCTTTATTTTGTTTTTGACGACTTGGATGAGTTTGAGTCTAAAACGGCTACCAACACTTCCTGGTTGAAGTGTTGGCAGTCAATCAGATTTCAGAATGAGATCCGTCGGATCCGCTTCCCTAGATATCTATATTTCTTTTTCCTTTAATATTTAAAAAAACTACTGAACAGATTTGCACCAAATCACAAAAAGAGATCTTCCTGGATTAAGATCTAGCTTTCTTCCAAATATGGTGTAATTCAGTTCTACGGTTCTGGCTGTAGTCGTGTTCAAAATCCAAATGGTAAATTGCATGGGCAAAACGCGTTTTAGGACCCCCATCTTTTTCTCGGCCCGCTTGTCGAATCACCCTGAAACATTTAAGACAGCAGCTGAAGTAATTAGCGTACGAGTTTTTAAAATTTTGTGAAGATTCATCAAATGGTGCCAAAAGTTATTGGCAAAACAAAAAACATGTTGTCTATGTGAATTAGGGCCAATCTATAACAACTTACCGGCGACTGCTAGTAGGTAATATGTATATTTACCATTGTGGATAAGGTCAAAAGTGTTTTTATATGGGCATGTTCCTCATGACATTATATGGGCGTGTTTATAGACAGTTGCTTTGCTGACAAACACAGAGGCCCCGATTCTGAGTTACAGGGTACGTGCAGGTGCAACTAAGCGACCGTAATTAGTGGTACTATGCACTGATGCCCCGGAGCACTGTGCATTTACGAGTTACACCTCGTAGAGTGGTGAATAACCAATTTAATGGACGTAAAATGGCATGCAATTCCATGTGGATACCTGCTCCCATTAAACACCTGCTTTGACCAAGTGGTAAATGGGAGCACGGGCTTCGGTTTGGAGGCAGGGTATAATTTGTAGGGGGGCGGGGGAAGAGATGGTCTGGCAAGGGGACACATGCTTCCCCTTATCATATAAAAAGATCTAGCTGGGCAAAGTTTGAGACCTGACTGCTGTGCAGCCGAAGCCTAAGGCCATTTTACTGGCTGGAATTACCAGCAGGCCTCAGTGTGCCTGCATGTGGAAAAACTGGATGCTGGAACACTGGTCCTGTTATGATCAGGCAGAGCAGAATTCCATATGTGAATTCCACTCCACCTGTTTTGGAATAGGGTCCAGAATGTTTTGTAAATTGTTTGAAGACTAACCTGGAACACTAGATGCAGAAGCACACAATTCATAGGATCATATGAAATATCATTGCCCCAAAACAGTTTCACTGATGTAATGTGCTGTGCTTTTAACCACAACACTAAACATTGTGGGGCATGTAGTTTACTTTTTCCACATTTCTGGACTAATTTAGGTGTTGCTGGAGTGAGAGGAATACTGAAGCCCCACCAAATCTGTGGTCCCCTTGATCTATTAAGAACCACTGGATCCATTGGTGGAAATCCATGCCATAGCAGTTCACTGTTATAGGACTGCTGATTCAGTGATGGGAGGATGGGCCAACAGTCACTCATGTTTTACTCATCAGTCAGGTATGTCAGAAACCAGCAGTGTTAAATGCCCCCCTCACACAAACACACACAGGTTCCTAAGTGTCAGGCCGTTTAGTTATATTCAGCAAAAACCATTTTCTGCTTTGGCAGTTTTTTCCACTAAACAAAGAGGTTTGCTGAGAGGGAGCTTTAAACATGGCACATACGTCTGTGACATGAGCTGCAGTGCTCCCTTCACAACAAAGATCCCACCAAGCGAGTTAGGCAGCTACAAATATGGCAGGTGGTCCAGAAACAAAGGACAGCCCGCTGCTGACCTGGCAGAATGGCAAGAAGCCCTGTCAGGGCTAAATATGGCACCACATTTTTAATTCTCAACGGTGTTGTTTAAAAGTCAGGACTGGCTGAAGGTACCACACACAGCATAGTGCCACAAGACAGCCATGGCTGCCACACATGATTTCCCTGATATTAAAACAAACATTGGCTGCTCAACTCAATGCAGTCTTCTATACATTGCAAGTCTTTGCAAAATCAAAACTGCCTCAATTTGCAATCATGGGCCATTTTGTTAGCTTTCTAATTCGCTAATTCGGGGCATTTTATTTTGGTGTCTGAGTTAATTTTCTGTCCCAGGCCAACACTGGCCACCATGCCACAAGACTTCTTAATACAAATAGAGCTAGAAGTTATAGGCCACTGAAATTACGAGTCCCACTGGAACCCTGCATATTTGGTGCATTTCACACAAAGAATCAAAGAAACCAGGTGGATTCTCAGTTTAAATAGGTGAGGTTGGGGAGATAAAGAATGAGGACTAATCAGGGGAACTGCGAGTGGAATTACAAATGCCCTTTTTACTTTGTAATTTCTCTGGGGACACTCTGGCCCCGTTGGTAAAACCAAGTAACTCTGCCACCCTACTTCCATAGAATTACCAATGCTAGAATATTGGTAAGTCTTGAAAAAGAGTAACTGGGTACAGTTACAAGGACCTCTGAATAAGACCAACATTTCACAAATATTCTACTGTCCAGGAAAAGCTTTGCATGTTCTCTTCCGTCTTCTCAGTGCTAATTTGTTATACAGAGGTGCTTAATCACTGTCACCCATTAACTGATGCTGTACTGGATGAACTTATTCCTCTAGCGCTAGGGAGAACCTAACACATCATATACCAAAAACAACACCCCTGCCTCTTACATCTATGTGCCTTCTGTAGTGTTTGCCTTACCACACTTAGATGCCACCCTCTGCTGTCCTGGGCCACAGGTCTCCTGTTTCTCCGTGGACATGCTCAGCTTTTGTGCAACTTCATACTCCATGCCAGCAAATCGAATCAGGAAGCGCTCCTGGTTTATAGATTTCTTCAAGGATTTGATAGCTGCCTTCAGCTTTTTCTCCACCTTCAAGCGCAGGCAGGGCAGGTTACAGCTCGCTGCATGGAAGAAGGAGGCATTTTGACACATGTATTCACTGTGCACCTCTCCTAGTTCAATGGTACTGTCTCACATACACACCAGACCTAACATCTGCCACCCAAGACTCTGAAGTCACCATCAAGAATATTTCTGGTCAACTCAATTGTGATACTAAGCTTCTGTCATATCACATCTGAAGTCACAACCCACAAGAGTAAATTTACCACAAATTCAACATACTTAATGACTTAAAAATCAAGAAAAACATTTGCCCTCTGGCTGATTGTGCACAACCATAAAGCAGATGCAAACCTTTGGTCTTTGCTCAGCTTATTCAGGCCACCTTACCTGTACTCTCACTTATTGAGGCACCATCATAAATATCTGAGAAAAGACTAATGGCATTACTTAGAGTTCAGTGAACAGGGTAATCTGACCAAAAATGTATACGCCAGCCACCAAACTTGCCTTTCCCTGCTTCCATTTAATTTATCGGGAATCACCAGGATGCTGGCATGTATGATAGCTCTGCTTGTGGAAACTTTTGCCTTATAGCATAGCTGGTATTGGTGCTTCAGTCAACGTCATCAGAACATCTGCCAAATTGATGGTGGGTATTCTAATGTCATTTTTTTCAGTTTGGGACCGCCAGGGGAAGCAAGGGGGTCCCTAACAAAAAATAAGATGAATGATCCTCACACACTGAGAAAAAAGCTTCCAGCACATCAGGACATTTATTTTTTCAAAACAAAACTACTGCTTTCAGAGTTTGTTTTTGAAAAACAAAAAACTGCAGTGGGAGTGCTTTAAAGATTACACATCCACAGCAAAACTTCATTGGTTTCAGCGGGATCAGTGTGGCGATTGTCTGGTGAAAGCACAGCCATCTCTTCCTGTCTGGTGGAGATTTTTAATTGTGGTGGGCTGTACTCCACGTGGTCAGTGTATTGCATTTTATCCCTGATCTGGAAGAGTACATTTCACTATTCTCGAAATTTGGCTAAAGTTCTGTTATAGGCTTTTGGGAAGAGACCAAGGAATTACAACATAAATTGGTGGTTTACTCGCCCCGCCAAACTACTGGTTCTCCCCATCTCATTTAGAAGTAGGCGATCCACAAGGTTTGAATGGTAGAGGGCCAGCAGGTTCCACCAAAGACCCATCCACTACTGGATAGCCATTTCAGAGTGACAGTTGCCCTGCTCTGTTTCCAGGACTGTCATGGAAAGCATGGCAGTCCATGACAGGGGAATCAGTTAATGTCCTGGAGTGAATATATTAGGGCCACTGATGTTTTTATTTAAATCAGACTCCCGCTTTGGGATTTCTTCTTTGAAAACAAACAGAAATGCTGTCTGGGCCAAAACAACATTTACCTCACTCTATAGAGAAGTTGCTGGTACACCAGCTACACTATACGCTCAGAGATTCCCATGAGGCAGGAGGGGATCTCTAAATATGGTGAGCAGGCTTCTACTACAAGTAACCCCTAACAATGCCCACAGCAAGGTGTTAATGGGCTACAGACAATGCTAACAGCAACACCACAGCAACACCTCCGACAACGGTGCCAAAAGTGGTCCACCTGTCGTGAGTAACAGCATGACCCAAATTTATCCCAACAGCAGCCATATACAGTCTTCATAGAGAGATGCCTTTCTGCCGGGAGGACATAACAGACCTCGAGAGAAAGACTGAAAACTCTCAACTGCTGGTGCTCAATCTCCAAGCATGAAGGTGAAGACTGTGTAGGTTTGGGGGCAAGACCTTGCCCTGTTGCTGCAACAGGAGATCCTTCAGAATGGGCAGCTTCCCAAGACTGCCCAGAGGACCAATGCTCATGCTCAGAGTTCAGGATATCAAGCAGTCTGTGCTCAATCCAGAGCTATAAAGAATGGCTTGGGTCCGGTCTTTCCTGATCTTGTTGAGAACCTAGACAGGATTGGTATCGGCAGAAAGGCATACAGGAGTCCCACATTCCACTCAAAACGTAATGCGCTTCTGAGTGAGAACCGCACAGAAGTGCTGACATTGTGAGTTCTCAGCAGAGCAAACAGATAGAGCCAAGGCTTTCCCCACATGCAGCAGAGACCTTGTGCCACCTCCAGATGTACACGACATTCATGATCTGCAAGGCGTTGATGGCTGAGTTTGTCAGCCCTGGGATCCAATGAGCCTGCCAGGTGCTGCACGACCAGAAGGATGTTCTGGTGCTCTGGCTAAGTCCAGAGGCGAAGAGCCTCCTGGCACAGGGCCCACAACCCCACCACACCCTGTATGTTGCAATACCACATAGAGGTGGTGTTGTATGTGAATATCTGAACCAGCCTTCCTTTGATGGATGGAAGGTAGACTTTCAATGCCACAGCAACTTCCCTCAGCTCCAGAAGGTTGATGTGGAGCTGGGACTCTACCGGAGACCTCTGGTCTACAAATCACCCTGGTGACTGCCCAACCCAGAAGTGATGCATCTGTCAGCACTGTCTACTCTGGGTGGGGGATGAAAAGAGGTCTGCCTCTGGGCCAATCATAGTTCTTCAGCCACCACTGTAGATCTTGGGCAGTCCTCTCCAATATCTGGATCAGGATGGAGAGATTTCCCTGATACGGCACCCACTTGGATTTCAGGTCTCACTCAGAGCCCTCATGTGCCGTGGGGCTTGCTTCACCAGCAGGAAGACATGAGACCCAGCAGTCTCAGAGTCAGTCTCACCAAAATTCAAGATAGAGGCAGAAATGTCAGAATCATAGCCTAAATATCCGGAGCTAACCACTACGGAGGATAGGTGCAAACTGATAATGTTCCCAGAATGTCTCTGTTGAAACGGAGCATCTGAGAGGGGGTCAGGTGTGTCTTCAGCACATTGATTGTTAACACAAGCAAATGCAGGAAGTTCGCCATAGTCTGGAGGTGGGTGAGGACTGCCTGGGGCAAGCCCGCGTTGAACAGCTAGCCATCAAGATAGGGGCAGCCTGGAACCCTGACCTCCGTAGATGTGCTGCAACCACCACCATTACTTCAGTGAACATCCAAAGGGCACTGGTAAGGCATAAATGAAGCACAGCAAACTGGAAACACTTGAGGCCCACCATGAACCAAAGGTAATGCCTGTGGATTGGTAGGACGGGGATGTGGAAATAATTCTCCAAAAAGGTCCAGTGCTACTATCCAGTCTCCAGGGTCCAGCACAGGCAGTACCTGAGCCAATGTGAGCATCTTGAATTTCACTTTTTGTAAAGAGTAGTTTAGAAGGTGTAGGTCTAATATAGCACAGAGGCCTCCATAATTAAGAAAGTAGTGAGAATAATAAACATGCCCTACTTCAGGTGTGGGCAGCTTGTGAATGGCTCCTTTGGCCAGAAGAGTCTGCTCTTCCTGACAGAACATGGAGAGATGGTCATCATCAGCTGTTCTTGGGATGGCGGCAAAGGTGGATGGGTTTCCACAAATGGAAGGCTGTACCCGTTCCGCACAAACTGAAAAACCCATTTGTCAGAAGTTATTTCAGATCACTGATCCTGCTACCAACGGGATGGATCTGCTGAATGGGGGTACAATAAAGAGGCTTAGAGGCGGCTGCCGCCAGAGGGGAGAAGGACTGAACAGCTCACTGAGTCTGACTCCTGTGTCCTCTTTGGGATACTCTACCCTACCGATAAAAGGACTGAGCATGTGATGTGCATCAGAGTACAGCTGATACTGCGAACACCCATTCGCGCCACGGCCGCAGTAAGGGTGAAAGGACTGCTGTTGGGACCGAGCAGATAGGGAAAGCCCAAGAGATCTGAAACCCGGCTCAACTGAAAGTGCTCCAGCGCCAAATCAGCTTGGTTGCTAATTAGGTGGGAGCCATCAAAGTGCATGTCAATCAGGGATGCCTGGACATTCCCCAAGAACCTAGTGACAACAAGGTGTGGCAAAGCAGCACCGCCAAAGAGGCCATGGCTCTGCCTAGGGAGCCTGTGCTATCCAACCCACACCTGATGGCTAACTTTGCTGCATCCCAACCATCTGCTAAGCTTGGCTGTGGGTAGCACGGCCTTCCGCAGAAAGCAAGGGAAGCCACTGTGCAACTAAGCCCCACAATGCACAGGAATATAGGCCTAAGAGGCATGAGGTGTTCACCAACCGAAAAGGCTAGGCAGGTGGGAAAGAAAATATGCTTCCTAAAGGTCTTCAGCATCTTCAATTCCCTGTAGGGGAATGCAATTGGGTTGGAAGTTGAGGCCTGCACAACCAGAGAGGGGTGCTGGGAGCGCAAGGTTGGGTCTCCTGGGGTAAGGGAGATGCACTGGGCAATAATGCGGTGTAAGGAGCTCCTGTGCAGAGTTTAGCCCAAGCCCCCATGAGATCGTCAGTGAGAACTTCATTAAAGGGAAGCAGTGGTTCAGCCAAACCGGCTCCTGGGTGAAGTAACTCTGTCAAGATGTTGATCTTGATCTCAACAACAGACAGCTTAAGGTCAAGAACCTCTGCCACACTGTGCATCATGGTGGCAAAATATGGGCCTTCCTCTAATACAGGGCCTGGAAGAGAAAGCATGTAGAGTCCAGCAAAGTGTCTAGCCCACTAGCACCACAGAGCTCCTCATACCAGTTTTCCTTAGGGTCCTTTTCTAGGAGACCAAACATACCTCCTCATCTCTCCCTTCAGGAAAGAAGGGTTGATCTTGGTGTGGGAGCCCCACAGATCGGTACAGCCTGGACAGTACTGGCATAGAAGTCAAACTGTGCTGGTGCATCAATGGTTTGGATTCAGGGATAATGATGGGCTCCTCACCGAGCAGCACCAGGGATGGCAAAGGAATGAAAGGTGCCGAGGTGGAAGGAAACATCTGTGACAGCGTTGGTCATAATCAGGGAGAAGGAACATCTGGCGTAAGGCTGAATCCACCAGTGGTAGCCACCGGGAGCACCTCTCTGTTCCATGGAGCCCAAAAGTGTACCATATAGAGTCAGTAGCCTAAAGGGGGCAAGCAAGCGCCTTAAAACTCTTTAAGTTGGACGGGTAAAGCTCTGGCTGCAGGGATCTCCAGGGAGTGTGGAGCGGGCCCAGATGCTGGCTCTACTGGTGGTGTGAGGGAGCAGGGCCCAGAAGCATGGTGTTTGGACAAGAAAGCTGAAGAATGCTTTGACTTCTTGTGGTTCTTGGACTTTACTGACTCGGAGGGAGAAGTCTTGGACCTCGAAGATCACTGTCTGTGGAAATGGCCTGACAATCTCACACTGGAGCAGGGCAGGGATTGGCACGGAGCTTTCTTCTGTGCACTACCAGAAGTTTCAATACACATTCATGAATTACCTCCGTATTCACAGACTTACAATCTGAGCAGGCCTTAGGATTGTAGCTCGATCCCAAGCACCACAGACAAACCAGGTGTAGGTCAGAAACAGACATCTGTTCAGTGACTTTCTCCATCTGGTTTGAACCCCTGGGTTTATTGGAAGATATGTTACTAGCACCCTAGGAGCAAAGCTAAATAAAGTCAATAAAAAGTCAAAAAAGTGGTAAAAAAATGACCAATGTAACTCTGTGCTGTTGGCACAGAAAGAAAGGAATTGATGTCACTGCACAAGGTTGGCGCTTATATGGGCATTGCAATGTAACTTCTGACGCAGACTACACAAATGCAGAGCCGATCAACACTACCTATCTGTACGCAGAGGTACTGCTCAAGATTTTCTGGATTCAGTCTGAAATTTGGGGAATATTTCATAGTGAGGAGTCTGCAGTTAGAAGTCTGTATAGATTTGTGTAGAGATACAGCATACACTTCATAAATGCTTATGAATGTTTTGTTATTGCTAATCTTTGCCATTTCTATCACTGACAATAGAATTGTTTATAAAATAGCATCACTGGTTTTGCATATAGACATCGGTCATGCCATTTCTGATATTAAGTTGTTAGCATTTGAACACACAGTTGTTTATGGCCTATCCTGGGACAATAGCATGTCCCTTTAATACCTGTGTTCATGCATGACATAAATTACAGTAGTTCTCTCGGGCATGCCTTTTCTCACACAAATTCTATGCTTTAAGTCTGTCATGGCATTCTGCATGGCATATACACTTCTCCAAGTGACACATGGGGCACTGCTGGACTCTACTTGCCACCCACAAGAAAGACACGTACCTGTGATCTCCTCTGGTTTCACTTCAGCCTCAAACTCTAGGGTGATGCGTGTGACTTCCTTGTTCTGGGAGTTACGAGCTCGTCTTCCTTTACCTTTCCGGGAGGAGTCACACTTGAGATTAACAAAGGTTACTTGACAGTCCAAGCAAGGGACTACACCACCTTGAAAGGACAGATGAAATACTTTATAGTAAATTGGTAATCCATAGAGAGGACAACTCAATTGAAACAAGGAGGCTCAGAAGCTCATCAAGAAAGCAGTGCCTGTCTATGGTGAATAAGCCACAGTTTAGGAATACATATCATATTTTGTGGCTCAGTGTCCCTCCACTAGAAACAGAGCTGAACTGGCTCTTTGGAAATAAAAAAGTCTTACCTGCAATAAAAGCTTTGTGCCATAGGAATCTTTGCTGAATTTGAGCCCATTGGCTTATTGCTTCCTCAATGCAGGATCCCATCACATTTTTCCCACAAGAAGAAATTATATTTTGTAAAAAACACTTAAAACTTACTAACCTGGGTCCACATGTAGGTAGCTTTTTGCATGTCGCTGTTTGCGACGTGCAAAAAGCACATCGCGATGCACAAACCCAGTTTTGCAATTCGGTAACCTGGTTACCGAATCGCAAAACGGGTGTGCGGCTCGCAATTAGGAAGGGGTGTTCCCTTCCTAATTGCGACTCGCAGTGCAATGTAGGATTGTTTTGTGACCACGAACGCGGTCGCAAAACAATCACAGTTGGCACCCATTTCAAATGGGTGCTAACCCATTCGCAAAGGGAAGGGGTCCCGATGGGACCCCTTCCCTGTTGTTATTGTCACTAAAAACATTTATTCAGAGCAGGTAGTGGTCCTATGGACCACTGCCTGCTCTGAAAAAGTGAAACGAAAACGTTTCATTTTTTGTTTTTGTAATGCATCTCGTTTTCCTTTAAGAAAAACGGGCTGCATTACAAAAAAAAAAAACTGCTTTATTGAAAAGCAGTCACAGACATGGTGGTCTGCTATCCCTGTGAGGGCCGCCATCCTAAAGGGGGTCGCAAATTGCGACCCACCTCATGAATATTCATGAGGTGGGCATTTGAGACCCCCTTGCGAATCGCTAACAGTATCATGGACACTGTTGTGCATAAGGATTTGCGACTCGCAAATTGCGTGTCGCTCTGAGTCGCAATTTGCAAGTGGCAAAACCAAACGTACGTACATGTGGCCCCATATGCCTATGACCCTAAACAGCCATTTTCACTAATGTGGACTATTTCTAAGACAGACAACGCCACTATAAATGTGAGAGAGCCTTAAGAATTCTCTGTAGCTTACATTCTCATTAGCCTTAAAAATATAAGAAAAATTAAGAAATAATGCCTACTGAGGCATAACTAGCCTTAAGGTTAAACATGAAGAAAAATAACTGCACTGTCGCTTTAGGACTGCTAGCTGGCCTCAATATTCAAAAAGTTATACAGTTCTGAACACCACTTTACTGCTGTGAAAAAACATGTAATGTCTGAAGTTCACTCATTCTACGAGCTGAAGTAATAGCTATGAGGACACATACTTTCAAGATTAGATCCAGTTGAATATCTGTGTGCACTGCTTTAAAAGGAGACCCCCATCAATTTTGATGATACAGTATTCAACTTCTAAGAAGATGGCTTTGTTAATGGAGGATACACCTTTTCAGGTCTTTTAAGATGTCTTTAATCACTGCCATTTTTAAGAATGAAACTTAACATGGCAGCCTTCTGTATGCAGTAGCAGCTACTAAATTCACTTTTATAGTATAAAATGAAGGCCTGATTTTGCCAAGTGTAATAGACAATGAAATACATTTGGGGCCATTTGTACGAACACATTTTCCCATTGACACAGAATGGGAAGAACCCTTTGCTACATCTGGCCCTTGGTCTTCTAATATCTAGCTGCGTACAGCATCTGCCAGTTGATTCAGAATACCTGACAATGCCATTGCTCTGATCTTTAGATTTAACTATGAACCGCTGCTACATCTTTATGTTTTCAGGGCTAAGCACCTCAATCTGATTCCTCTGTGTTTGTACAGGAAATACATCGCCAGAGCTTGTCAGATTTTTTGTGGCTCTGTAGGACCAGATGAAAAGATGGACTGCTTGTTTTGTGATAATCTCTCAAGTAATGACCACTTATCCTGCTCTTGCAATTCAACACGAGATGCTTCAGTTCATCCACCATGGGAAGATTTGCAATGCTTCCTTCAATAGTTTCAATATGTTTTTCCAGCTACCAGAATGCTGACTCACTGTTCACCCAGGCATTCTTGCAGGGGTCTCATATGCAGCCTCACATGAGGAACTACTGTTAATACTGGAGGTCAATGAGCCAAGAAAAGCTAACGTTTTTCTCACTGACAAGGATGCATAATCTTGCCTCCAAAGTAAACACTTTTGCCTCTTGTATCAGCCCTAGATATTGAATCTTTTGAGTTGGAGTTGGCATGGACGTTTCTAAGTTCACTTGAAGAGTTTTACTGTTAATCTATAGACAACTGGCTTTTAGAAGCCAATATATAGATAAGTAGATAGACTGATTTATATCTATCTGAGATTAACTGCAGCCACTGCCATGCATTTTGACTGAATGGCAGCAACTTTGAATTGCAAATACTTGTTCCAAACCGCAAACCTTGGATACTTTCAGGGTGCTTCTGAGCCACTTCAATTTCCTTCTGACCAGTCTTCTTGAAAATCTGATATAAATGCCAGCATCCTGAATTTTTCTTTTTTAATTGGCTTGTTTGTAGTTTTCATATCTAGGATGGGTCCGAATCCAACATGATAATTGGATTGTTGGTGCACTGAGATACAGTGTTCTTTAAACAGGTGTATCTTCACCTCTTTCTTAAACTGGAGCTGCATCGGGCAGTCCTTATGGATAAGGGGATGTTGTTCCAGATCTTGAATGCATAGATGAAAAGCTTTGCAGCCTTGTGTTTTTTTCTTTTTTATACTCCTATGTTTTCATTCTGCTGGTGGTCTGCTGAGGGTGTGCTGAGAGCCACAAGAGTTTGTCCACATGATAAGCAGGGGTGCTGGTAGTAATTGCTTTCTAATGATGCAACTGGTTTTGAAGATGGTGCTGGCCGTCAGGGGGAGCCAATGCATTTACACCAGGATGGGGTGATAAGATCATATTTCAAGAGGGCAAGGACTTGAATTGCAGTTCTGAAGCCGCTTGCTTCAATTTCTAAGGAAGAGAGAGCTGGTACCAGGCCATCTTTGTGTTTTTGTTTTGGCAGTGTGTTCCTTGAGGTTGGTGCCCAAGGGGCATCCACGTAACTTGGCACTTTTTAAGGTCTGGGCTGTCCTGGGATCCATAGCAGTTAAGCAGGACATCATCTGCCTGCTAAGGAAGTTGCATCTCAATCCTTACAGCATCTGTCCAGCATGGCGTGTGGTGGCAATTTGGAGTGTGGGGGGAGAGGAGGAATGTTCCCAGCACCTTAGGTTAAAAAAGTGTGTCCATCAGGACTGCATTTTAGCTCCTTTTTTATTCACCTTGTACATCAATCATCTAGAACTCCAATGGTTAAGGAGGGAAGAGACATGCCTTTTGTAAATAAGCAACCGTTAGTAGCACTGCTTTATGCCGGTGATACTGTACTCATCTCAAGAACTGCTCTGGGATTGCTGCAACTCGTAGACTTATTTGTTGAGTTCATGGATAAACTGGATTTAAACACGAAGGTCCAAAAGTCACACATTATGGTTATTGGCTCAAGGAGCACCAAAACCAGGGATTTTTCTATCAAGGGATGGCATGTCAGCAGAGTACAGCAGTCACTATCATTTTGAGGCTTATTATCTGATGCCTTGCTTATTTGGTCCTCACTACTGAAGCAGAAAAGAGTATTATTTGAAAGGCCAATTCATAGTGTACTTGCTATTGCCAGGTGACTAGGCTACAAACTCAAAGATGCTATGATTAGAACCCATAAGGCAAAGTGCAGCTCAATTGCCTGTTATGGGTGTGATATCTATGGATAATTGAATGTGTCCTTTGCTCAAGAAGCTGGATTTTAAACAGGGTAGACCCGCACTTTTGTACTTGCAGTTCTTATCACGTGTTAAGGTCTGTGATTCAATTTCTTGTTTTATTGTGAGAGCAGTAAAAGCAAGTAGTCTACTGGTTTGTACTTTTTAAATCAAATACAAATAAACTGACCTGAACTGACTTGGCATTTGGCGAAGGTTGGGGTTTGAAGCTGTCAAAGTTCATTTCACTGAGGTAGGTTTGAACTATCGTCTGTTTGTTGTTCTTGGCCTATAACGGAAGTTCTGTCTTGGTGGTGTTGAGCTTCAAGTAGGAGCTGGGTATCCAGTATTTACAGTCTTCAGCAGAGCTAGTATGAGTGCCAGCAATGGAAGCATGGTGGCATTCTCAAATCGAAATATGGCAGGTAGACTGGCAGTTTGGTGGATAGGGTGTTCCGCTACATTTGTGGCAAACTGCCCTGTCCACCAAATTCTAAATGAGGGCCTAAGTGCCTAACACCTGGACAGTAAATACAATTTAAATGTTTTAAAAAACTGGACAGAGCCCAGTCAAGGGATCCTCACAAAGGAGTGTGGAAGAAGAAATGGAGACCACCTGCCTGGAGTTGTGCCTTAAGGGATACCCAGATTAGCCTTGTAGCTAGTTACGCACATGCAAACATATTCTTTCAGTTTTCCTATGTTTTTGAAACTAGGAGCAATTGAAAGCCTAATTCTTAAGTTTTTTTTTCATATTTATGTAGCAGTTTTACACTTTTACAGATTGTCTAAATTAAAGAAGATGCCTCATTAGGTTAGTATGTTTGAAGACTTTTCTACCAAAGAGATTGCTTTCTCTGCAAAAGGTGTTCCAGGATACTGTAGTAGGCAGAGACATTCCAACATTTATGAATAACACAGAAGATCCTGAGACTGAGACGTTTCTGCTTACTGTTGAAAAGATTTAGGCCCTCATTACAACCTTGGCGGTAAATGCCGCCTACCGCCGTGCTGATGGCTGCCAACATACTGTGACCGCGGCGGTATACAGCCACGAGTATTATGACCCACATAGAGAAATCCGCCACTATACAGACACCCACACAAGTCCTCCAGACCAAAGGTCAGTGATAAACTGGCAGTACCAAAACCCACACCGTTACGCCAACAGGAATACGCCCACAGTATACCCCACAACGGGTCCCTGACACTAGCCACACCGATTAACAGCCCTCCACCTCCGCCGGCGCTAGTGGACAGGAGGCCCTGCCACTGGAACAATGGGCCACCAGCACCCCACCCCCTGCAGAAGGAGACCCACCCCGCAAACGGTCCCTGTGATCCAGGCTGAAGCCAGAGAACATTGCCAACACCCTTGCCAGGAAATAAGACTCTTCTGATTGTTATCCTTGTGTCCCACTCTGTCACCCTGTCCACCTTGAACTGCTCCCCTTCCAGTGTCTCCTTGGAGAATGCACCTGTGATACCAAGAGACTGGACTCTAAATGGACATTCCTCCCCTATCACCCCAGCCCATTGCACATCCCGCTCTACTTATTAGCACTTAAATAAACACCCTTGGAACAAATACAATTCTGGAGTCTGTCAAGTGATTGAAATATGTATTTGTACAACATTCTGAAAACATTGCAATTCATATGTACAGTAATATAAACATTGGTATGACCTGTACTGGGCAGCAGTAAACACACCAGGAGCCCGAGTGGGGCACAGAGATCTGTAAATAGAGATGCCAAAGGGTACAGTAAGTGGCCATAGGCATAGGGAAATCATGCTGCCATGTACAATGTCCAACAGAAAACTGAAATGTAAAGTGAAGTTACAGTGTCTTACCTGTGTGTCACTGGAAGTACTGCTGTATGATAGTACTTCTGTTGTCCACATCTTCATCCTCTGTCTCCTCTTCCTCACTGTCCACAGGCTCCACCGCTGCCACAAGACCATCTCCAGGCTCATTCTCCTGCAGAAAGGGCACCTGGCGTCTCAAGGCAAGGTTGTGCAACATGCAATGATGATCTGGCACACCTTCTTGAGTGAGTAGTACAGGGATCCTCCTGTCAGATGGAGGCACCAGCAACCTGGCCTTCAGGAGGCCGAAGGTTCTCTCAATAATCCTCCTTGTTCGCCCATGTGCCTCATTGTAACGTTCCTCTGCCCTTGTCCTGGCATTCCTTACTGGGGTCACCAGAGTCACCTGCAAATATCAAGGGACAACTGTTAGACACACACTAACCATTAGGGCCAACCCCATACCCTGACACCAACATATACTGGGTGGGGACCTTGGGCTCACCTATTAGCCACACCCGGTGCCTCTGGAGTTGAACCATCACATGTGAGATGCTGCTATTCCTCAAGATAAAGGTGTCATGCACAGAGCCAGGATACTTGGCATTCACATGGGAGATGTACTGGTCTGCCAAACACACCATCTGCACATTCAGAGAGTGATAGCTTTTTCTATTCCTGAACACCTGTTCATTTTTCTTGGGGGGAGGGTGGACAAATGCTACATGTGTACCATCATTGGCACCAATGATGTTGGAGGTATGTCCAAGGGCATAAAAGTCAGCTTTCACTGTGGCCAAATCCTCCACCTGGGGGAATACAATGTAGCTGCACATGTGTTTCGGCAGGGCAGACAACACTCTGGTCAACACGTTGGAGAACATTGGCTGAGACATCCCTGATGTCATGGCCACTGTTGTTCTGAAGGAACCACTTGCCAGGAAATGGAGCACTCACAGGACCTGCACTAGAGGGGGGATACCTGTAGGCTGGCAGATAGCTGACATCAGGTCTGGCTCCAATTTGGCACACAGTTCTTGGATTGTGGCCCGATCAAGTCAGTATGTTAGGATAATGTGTCTGTCCTCCATTGTCGCAAGGTCCACCAGGGTTCTGTACACTGGAGGATGTCTCCATCTCATATTCATTCTCAGCGGTTGAAGCCTAGGGAGGAAAACGGTGAGCAGAGGGTCATATTCACACATCTATTGCAATAATGATGCATCTCTTCATTTACAGATCCAGTATGTGAATCCGAGAGTCAGTTGATGTGCCAATGTCTGCTGTGACGTAGTTAGGTGCCATCGCTTGTGCCCCACTGAAATGGCAGCTGCCTGACCTGTGAGGAGGGAAAAGGGGAAATGAGGTAATTCCGCTGGCGTTGTGCGCCACCGCTGTAGGCGGTCGAGGAACGCCGTGCAACTTCGCATTGGTTATCTTTGGGCCCTATGGGTTCCAGGAGCCAATGGCAATGTACGCCGGAGGTGGCGGTACGCACTGCCACGGACGTGATCGCCATTTCCTATCTATTCACTCACTTGCTACCTGACCCTCAGGAGAGGACCTACACTACAAGTGCTGCTGTGACCTGTGTCTGGAAGCGCTGTGCAGCTGGGCAAGGAAAACAGCAGAGGCCCAGCTGGGGCTGGCCTCCCAACGAGGAAGAGGTACCCGTCGTACCCTGACCCCCCTGATGTTCCGCATCCTGGCAGTGGCTTATCCGGAGTTGGATGGGCACTTGAGGGCATCACAGCAGCCACAAGGGGGTGTGTACAAATTCTGATTCATGAGTTGGCACGTATTAAGGTTTTACCTGGGTGGGGATGTGGACTGTGGGTGCCCCTAGGCAAGGGCGAACATGGCAGGGTAGGTCCCTTGTTGGGCAGGCTCTGAAGCACTCCAACCCCAATGGTGTTAGTGGACATCTACTACTGGGCAGGGTCCTGTGGGTTTCAGGTGTGCAGCTGATGGCGTTATGCTATGTCCCCCATGGGCTGGTGACTAGCATTGTAACTGGTAGTGCATGGCCTAGTGCATAGGGCAGCTCCCGGTGTGTTGTGTACGTCAACAGTAGTGTTGTTGCTGGCATTGACTAAGCGTATCCTCTGTCTCTCCCCCACTTTTTGTTTTGTCACCCTATCCTTGTGTGCATTAGCATCATCTGGCGGAGGAGCAGAGGCACCGGTGAAAGAGGGAGCTGCATCCCACATGGGCCTGGAGGCCAAATCCACTGAGGGTGAGGGCACCAGTGGGATGGAGGGCGAGGGGAGCACTACGACGGAGACAGGAGGGGACAGTACAAACAGTGACTCCTCTTCCGATGGAAGCTCCCTGGCGGTGGCGGACACCTCTGTGCACACCCCAACAACAGGTACAGCCGCCACCCCCCTACCAGCACCGCTCTCCCAGCAGCCCCCCAGCGAGTTTCTCGTGCCCGCTCACCCAGGAGGGTGGGCATCTCCTTTGCCCCAGGCACCTCAAGCCCTGCTCCAGTCAGTGCTGCTGCCCTCAGTGACCTCCTGAGATCCCTCACTGTTGGGCAGTCAACCATTCTGAACGCCATCCAGGGTGTTGAGAGGCATTTTCAACAAACAAATGCATACCTGAAGGGCATTCACTCTGGTGTGGTAGCCCAACAGAGAGCATTTCAGGCTCTGGCCTCCGCACTGATGGCAGCCATTGTCCCTGTCGCTAGCCTCCCCCTCCAACTTCCTCTACCCAGTCCCAATCCCCTCAACCCCAGCCTATCCCAAGCACACCTTCAGACCAGCATTCCCCCAAATCAACACACAAAAGTGGCTCAGGCAAACACAAGCACCACACTTCATCTCACAGGCACCCACACAAGCACCATCCCCATGCAGACATAACAACATCCACTGCCTCCACTGTGTCCCCCTCCTCCTCCTCGTCCACCTCCCTCCCAGTAGCGTCTCCACTCACACCTGCATGCACTAAATCCTCATCCACTACCTCCATCACCAGCACGCCCATCACTACACGCCACTCACTGGCAGTCACCACCCCCAAATCCTGTGTCCTCTCCCACTTTGTCTGTGAGCCTTTATCCCAAAGTACACAGACGCAAGCACACACCCACCCAAAAGCCATCCACCTCACAACAGCATCCAGCTCATGCACCTGCACCCAAACCCAGTAAACTGACACCTCCTACAACCACTCCCTCTTCCTCCACTCCCAAACCTTCACCCTCTTCCTCCCCAATGTCCCTAAGAAGCTTTTCATATCCAACACTGACCTGTTCCCTACCCCTCCCCCGTCCTTCCCCTTGGGCCAGGGTGGCCAAAACCCAGCCCAGCACCTCAGCCACCAAGTTCACGTCCGTTGTGGTTTCTGCAGCTGTCAGAGGCTCAAAGGGGGGACCTGTCAGCCCAGCCAGTGTGCCACCAACCCCTGCCAAGGCAAAGAACATTCCGCCACCTGGCAAGGTGAAGAAGGGGACAGCATCCAGCAAGGGGAAGGAGCCACAACCACCCAGCAAGGCCGCCTCAAAGACTCCAGCTGCCAGACCCAAGGTGACACCACCATCTGCCAAGGGAAGGAATGGACACAAAACACCAGCCAAGGCAATTCAACCGTCCAAGCCTGTAGGTGGAGGGCGGGTAGCTACCAGCACAACTGCCAGCACCGCCACCTGCACCACCGCAAGCACCAATACTGTCAGCAGCAGCAGACCCAGTGGGCAGCCGTCCGAGGCTGCAGGAGAAGGGCTGGAGCCTCCCCGCACCACTGGCAGCACCCACACCACCACCGGCACTACCACCGCTGTGCAGCCGTAGCCGCCGGCGGATGGACTGTACCCCTGCCTCCATGGACTATCATGTATCCTGACCAGTGCAAATCTCGTGGCTCTCACACCCAGGTGAGGGACTGTGACCTGGCACCCTCCAAGTGTTGCATCACAGGGCACAATGCCCCCTCCAGAACCAGTGGAGAAAGGCATCCACTCACCCAATCCTGGCAGGTTGAAGCACACTGGGCACAAAGCCCCCTCCAGAACCAGTGGAGAAAGGCATCCACTCACCCTATCCTTGGCAGGATGAAGCACACTAGACACAAAGCCCCCTCCAAAACCAGTGGAGAAAGGCATCCACTCACCCATTCCTTGGCAGGATGAAGCACACTGGGCACAAAGCCCCCTGCAGAACCAGTGGAGAAAGGCATCCACTCACCCTATCCTTGGCAGGATGAAGCACACTGGGCACAAAGCCCCCTCCAGATCTAGTGGAGAAGCCATCCACTTTAGAGACTGTGGCCTTGCACTCCCCAGGACCAAGCAGCGGGCAAACCACCCATTTGAGAGACTTGAGAGACTGTGGCTTTGCACTCCCCAGGACCAAGCAGTGGGCAAACCACCCACTTGAGAGACTTGAGATGTGGCTTTGCACTCCCAGGACCAAGCAGTGGGAAACCACCCACTTGAGAAACTTGATAGACTGTGGCTTTGCACTCCCCAGGACCAAGCAGTGGCAAACCACCCACTTGAGAGTCTTGAAAGTCTGTGGCCTTGCACTCCCCAGGACCAAGCAGTGGGCAAACCACCCACTTGAGAAACTTGAGAGACTGTGGCCTTGTACTCCCCAGTACCTCGCTGTGGGCATGGAGCCCCCTCCAGTAGCTGTGGCGTTGTACCATCTTCCGGCTGAGGTGCCCCCCCCTTCCCCGGCCTGTGTGTTTTCGACCTGATGCCCCTGCAGTGTTCTCTCCGTATTGAAGCAGAAGTGTGGGCTTGGCCTATGTGTTTTGGCCCAGTGGGCCACGGACATTTTGAGTGGACATTGTCGCGCCTTTTGTTGTTTGTGAATCCTGTTTTTGAAATATGAACGTATTTCTGAGTATTTATAATATAACACTCATTTGACTCAATTACTTTTGTCCTTGCTTTATTCCTGAGGGTTACAGGGTGCATATGTAATGTTGTTGCATGTGTTTGTGTGTATGGTGTTGGGGTGAGGGTGGGGGTGCTGTGTGTGTGTGTGTGTGTGTGTGTGTCACTCTCTTTTTCGTCCCCCCCATGTGCTAGGTGCAGTACTCACCGTGGTCGTCGCCGCTGCCGTTGGTACTCCTGGTATATGAGAAAGTACACCAGCATTGGGAGGACCTACAGCTCGGGCTCCATGGCGTCCTGGTTCTTCCTGGAGTGTCGAGAGGTGAGTGGTTTCCCTTCAAAGTACTGTTTCTGCTGTGCTTTTGATGGCGTTGGTATGCCCCGGAAAAGTTGGAGGTTGGGCAGGCTGTAATGGGGTGGGTGGTACACTGTCTTCCGCCTGGCTGTTGGCGGTTACCGCCGCGGTGTTTGTTGCTACCACTGTGGTGGTCGGAGTGTTCAAGTGGCTGCCTGTGTTGGCGGTTTCCGCAGTGGTCATGATTCCATTTTTTTACCGCCAGCCTGTTGGCGGTATTACCGCCACTATAACACCGACCGCCAGGGTTGTAATGAGGGCCTAAGTGTACCAAAAAGTGCCGAATTAGACCATATCGTCAGTAAAATGTTTCTCTACTAGAATGTTGTGCAGTCTCCTTAAGAGTCAGGATGGCCTGCTCCTTGCTGTCATGCCTTGCATCAGGCCTGGCACTTTATTGAAACCTACATTGGAAGATTCCTGTGAAGATTCCTGTGGTGCCCTCAAAGCATGACAAGAAGTAAGAACCCTACTGTGAACAATGGACAGAGACTATGACCCTCATTATGACATTGGCAGTAAATCCCACTTACCGCCATGCCGACTGCGGATAACCGCCAAGCATATTATGACACACACATACCAATCCGTCACTATACAGCCACACACACAAGTCGCCAGCCTAAAGGTCAGTGATAAAATGGTGGTATCCAAAACCACACCGTTACGCCAACATAACAACGTCCATCACATTATGACCCACTAATCACTGTGGCGGACATTCAATGGCGGTAAACCATTGGCGGTACATACCGGCGCGCTCAAAATACACACACTCAAAGAAAACTACACCACATTGGACAATTCAAACTACACACACCTGACACTCTTTCACACACCACACCCACACACCCAAACCACTATAAAACACACACCCACATTACCCACATCCCTTTTCAACGAGAAATAATTGCCACAAGAGAGAGATACAGCAAGAGCACCCACACAACCAGAGCCACATAACACCATCCACGCACCTTACATGACAAACCCCAACACATCAACCCACACACCCTCACCCACACCACTCACACTACACCCATGGCACCACAACGACACCCCTGGTTCTCAGAGGAGGAGCTAAGGGTCATGGTGGAGGAAATCATCTGGGTAGAGCCACAGTTATTTGGATCACAGGTGCAGCAGACATCCATTGCTAGGAAGATGGAGCTATGGTGAAGAATCGTGGATAGGGTCAACGCCGTGGGACAGCACCCTAGAACAAGGGATGACATCAGGAAGAGGTGGAACGACCTACGGGGGAAGGTGCGTTCCGTGGCAGCAAGACACCAACTAGCTGTACAGAGGACTGACGGTGGACCCCCACCTCCTCCCCCACAACTAACAACATGGGAGGAGCAAGTCTTGGCAATCACGCATCCTGAGGGCCTGGCAGGACTAGGAGGACTGGACTCTGGTAAATCAAATCTCTATTACTATTACCCCCCTACCTGCATTCCATCACAAACTCCCACCCTTACCCTCACTCCCATCACTTCACCACCTCCCACATACCCCACCATCCCAACCCGCTCATCCCACTACCAAGCCCTGCATGCAACACCAATGCATGGACACCCCTCACAGACATGCATGGACACCTATAACCACTGCATGCACACTGGAGAGAATCACCTAGCTCACCAATTAGCAACTCACATATAGGCAAATCTGCCAGGGCAACAACAACCATACAGGGCAACACACCCATGCACAATATGTCACACGCAGAAACAATAACACTGCATTCACATCCCCAGAGGTACCTCAGCCAATGTCACCGGAGAAGAGTTGCCAGCAACATCCAGTCCCCCCCAGAAGAGACCCACAGTGATGACAGCAGCTCTGTTCGCCTGGATCTGGATAACTAACCTGGCCCATCAGGGATCTCTGGACAGTCGGTTACCCAGGCACAGTCGCACACCACCACAGAGCCTCCCCCCTCAGGAAACACCACCACAGCATCCACCCAATGGGTCCATACCTATGTCCCCACAACACGTCAATCAGCAGTGTGTCCACCACAACAGGGACCCCAGGCAACCCCACAAACACAGGACGATCAGGGACCTGGGGTGAGTGGCAGTGGGCACACAGTTCAGGGGACAGAGGCACAGGAGAAATGGGAAGTTGGGAGGACTGCTGTGCGACAGGGGGAGGACAGGCCCAGGGAACTGACTCTCCAGGATGCACTCACTGTGATCCTGGGAGCATATCACCATAGGATACGCTGGGCCAGATACTGGACAAGTTGCAGGAGAACATGTGGTTGCAGGAGGGACAGTACCTGGGGATCAGGGAGGTCTTGAAGGACATCAACACCACCCTGGTCTCCATTGCAGGGGTGCTGACAGACATGGCCAACACTATGAGGGAGGCAGTGGCACACCACCGGGCCCCTGACATTAGCCAAACCGATGAACAGCCCTCCATCTCCGCTGCTGCTAGTGGACAGGAGGCCCCGCCACAGGACCAACAGGCCACCAGCACCCCTCTCCCTGAAGAAGGAGAACCACCCCGCAAACGTTCCCTACGATCCAGGCAGAAGCCAGAGACTATTGCCAAGACCCCCGCCAGGAAAAAGGAGTCTCCTAATTGTCACCCTTGTGTCCCACTCTGTCACCCTGTCCACCTTGAACTGCCATTGCTCCCCTTCCTATGCCCCCTTGGACGATGCACTTGTGCTACAAATAGACTGGACTCTATCCTGGATTTTCCTCCATCATCAACCCAGCCCATTCCACTACCCCCTCTACTTCTTAGTATTTAAATAAACATCCTTTGAAAAAATAAAATTATGGAGTATGTCAAATGTTTTAAGTATGTATTCGTTTATCCAGGTTTAAACATTGCAATTCAACTGTACAGTAATGTATACATAGGAAAGGCCTGTAGTTGGCTGCAGTCAACACACCAGGAGCGATAGTGGGGCACAAATATCTGCAAATAGAGATGCCAAAGAGTACAGTGAGTGGCCATAGAAGTTGTAAAAACAGCCTGCCAGCGACAACGTCAAACACAAAACTGTCAATTAAATGTTAATTACACTGTGCTACCTGTGTGTCATTGGAAGTATTGACAAATTATTCTACTTCTGTTGTCGTCATCCAAATCCTCTGCCTCCTCATCTTCACTGTCCACAGGGTCCACTGCTGCCACACGGCCAGCTCTAGCCTCCTCCTCCTCCAGATAAGGCACCTGGCGACACAAGGCAAGGTTGTGCAACATACAGCATGCATACAGCATGCCACAATGATCTGGCAGACCTTCTTAGGTGAGTAGCACAGGGATGCACCTGTTAGATGGAGGCAACAAAACACTGCCTTCAGGAGGCCAAAGGACCTCTCTATAATTCTTCTTGTTCGCCCATGTGCCTCATTATAACGTTCCTCTGCCCTTGTCCTGGGATTCCTCACAGGGGTCAGTAGCCATGAGAGGTTGAGGTAACTAGAGTCACCTGCAAATATCAAGTGACAACTGTTAGCCACACACTAACCCTCAGGGCCTGCACCATACCCATACACCAACATATACTGGGTGGGAACTAGAGCTCACCTACTAGCCACACCCTGTGCTTCTGGAGTTGAGCTATCACATTTGGGATGCTGCTATTCCTCAGGATAAAGGCATCATGCACAGACACAAAATACTTTGCATTGATGTGGGAGATGTACTGGTCCGCCAGGCACACCACCTGCACATTCATGGAGTGAAAGCTCTTTCGATTTCTGAACACCTGTTCATTACGGTGGAAGTGGGGGGGAGTGAAATATGTCCCATTGCATAGAAATCAGCTTTCACTGTGGCCAAATCCTCCACCTGGGGGAAAACGATGTAGGTGTACATGTGTTTAATCAGGGCAGACAACACTCTGGTCAGCACTATTGATAACATTGGCTGATACATTCCTGCTGCCAAGCCCACTGTCAGTTGCCAGGAAATGGAGCACTGATAGCACTTACACAAGAGGGGGGATCCCGGTGGGGTGACGGATAGCAGAGATTAGGTCAGGCTCCAATTGGGCACGCAGCTCCGTGATTGTGGCCCTGTCAAGTCTATAGGGGAGGATAATGTGCCCGTCCTCCATTGTTGCCAAGTCCACCAGGGGTCTGTACAAGGGGGAATGTCTCCATCTCCTATTCATTGCAAATTATGGGGTACAATAGTGAGCAGCTGGTCATTATCTCTTAATTCCAACTACTACAGTTCTATGCATGTTGTGATTGTACCAGTATTTTGTTGGAGATGTCCAAATGGTGCCTTTGTGTGATGTGACGCAGTTAGGATTCATAGCCTGCTTCTCCCCCTGAAATGGCATCCACCTGTCCTGTATAGAGGGACAGGTGGAAATGAAGTAATTCCGCTGCCATTGTGCGCCGTTGCAGGAGGTGGTCGAAAACTGCCATGCAATTCCTCATTGGTTAACATTGGGCCCTGTGGGGTACAGTGGCCAATGGTGATGTACGCCGAGGGTGACGGTATACACCGCCACAGACGTCACAGCTATTTTCTATCTGTTCACTCACTTGCTAACTGACCTTCAACAGGAGAGGACCTACACTGCATGTGCTGCTGTGACCTGTGTCTGGAACTGACCATGGCTCGTGTGACTAGGGAAAGGGCCCCTGCCTTCACCTCAGCGGAGTTGGAGCGACTTTTGGATGGGGTCCTACCCCAGTATGAATGCTGTATGGGCCTCCAGACCAACAGGTGAGTAACCCGTGAGTACAATGCATGGTGCGTGAATGCATGGAGTGCTGTGTTTGAAGGCCTCATGTAGGGGGTGGGTGGTGGATGGGCCCTGGGCAGTGTGCAGCATGTATGGTGGGCCATGTCTGTGCTAATGGGGATGGGAAGGGGCATGGTGGGCCATGAGTGTATCAGGCAGGACGGTCGGACTAATACCTTTCCCTGTGTCCATTTTCCTGCAGGTCAGGGTATATGCCATGACATCGCCAAGGATGTGCGGACCCTGGGGGTCTACAACAGACGGAGCACCCACTGTCGGAAGATAGCGGAGGCCTAGCTGGGGATGGCCTCCCAACGAGGAAGAGGTGCCCGTCGAACCCTGACCCCCCTGATGGCCTTCATACTGGCCATGGCCTATCCGGAGCTGGATGGGTGCTTGGGGGCATCACAGCAGCCACAAGGGGGTGAGTACAATGCCCCAATATACAACTTGCGCCTGGTGGGGTGGGATCTGGGTGGGGGGTTTGGGCCCTGTGGGTGCCCCTAGGCCAGGCCTGGTATTGCAGGGTTGGTCCCATGTTGGGCAGGGTTCTGATGTGAAAGTACTCCAACCAAGCTAGTAGGCATCCGCTACTGGGCAGGGGTCTGTGGGTCTCAGGTATGCTGCAATTGGCATTAGGTGTCCCTATCCATGGCCTGGTGACTAGCATTGTGACTGGTAGTGCATTGCCTAGTGCGTAGTGCTGTTTCCTGTGTGTGAGTGTGTCGTGTACGCCAACAGTGGTGTTGTTGGCGCCATTGACTAAGTGTATCCTTTGTGTCCCCCCCTTTTGATTTGTCACCCTGTCCTTATGTGCATTAGGATCATCTGGCGGTGGAGCAGAGGCACCGGCGACGGAGGGAGCTACATCCCACAGGACCCAGGAGGCCGAATTCACCGACAGTGAGGGCACCAGTGGGATGGAGGGCGAGGGGAGCACCACGGCGGAGACAGGAGGGGACAGTTCGGACACGGATACCTCCTCCGATGGGAGCTCCCTCGTGGTGGTGGAGGACACTTCTGTGCCCACCCCAGCTACAGGTACAGCCGCCACCCCCGTACCAGCACCGCCCTCCCAGCAGCCCCTCAGCGAGTTTCCGGTGCCTGCTCACCCAGGAGGGTGGGCATCTCCTTCGCCCCAGGCACCTCAGGCCCTGCCCCAGTTAGCCCTGCTGCCTGAAAAAGGAGGCTATTGACCTCCTGAGATCCATCTCTGTTGGGCAGTCAACCATTGTAAATGCCATCCAGGGGCTGGCAGGCCAAATGCAACAGACAAATGCATTGCTGGAGGGCATTTACACTGGCATGGCAGCCCAACATAGATATATCCAGGCTCAGGCCTCCTCTCTGATGGCAGCCATTGTCCCTGTTTCAAGCCTCCCCCCACTCCAGCTTTCTCTACCCAATCCCATTCCCCTCAACCCCAACCTATCCCAAGCACACAGTCAGACCAGCATGCACCCAGGTCAACACAATAGAGTGGACATGGCAAACACAAGCACCACACTTCATCTCACAGGCACTCACACAAACAACATCCAGAATCAGACATACCAACATCCACTGCTTCCACTGTGGCACCCTCCTCCTCGTCGTCCACCTCCCTCCCAGTTTCGTCTCCACTCACACCTGCATGCACTACATCCTCATCCATTACCCCCATCACCAGCACACCTAACAGCACACGCCCCTCACTGGCAGTCACCACCCCCACTTCTATGCACATGCCCCTGTGTAATCTCCCACTGTGTCTGTGCCCCCTCCTCCCAAAGTACACAAACGCAAGCACTCAGACACTCAACAGCCATCCACCTCACAACAGCATCCAGCCCATGCACCCAAACACAGCAGACAGACACCGCCTACTCCCTCGGCCTCCACTCCCAAACCATCTCCCTCTTCCCGCCCCAATGTACCTAAAAACATTTCCTCTCCACCATTGACTTCTTCTCTACCCCTCGCCCCCCCCGTCCCTCACGTCAGACGAGGGCGGTCAAAACCCAGGCAAGCACCTCAGCACCCAGTCCACGGGCACAGTAGTGTCCCCAACTACTCCAGGTGGGAAAGGATCCCGGCCACCAGCCAGGCAGACAGATAGGGTGTCAGCCCCAAGTGCATCGAGAAAGGGCAAGGAGTCAGCCCCAGCTGTAGGACGGAAGGGCAAGGAGGCAGTACCAGCTGCAGGATGGAAGGGCAAGGAGGCAGCCCCAGCTGCAGGATGGAAGGGCAAGGAGGCAGCCCCAGCTGCAGGAAGGAGGGGCAAGGGGCCTGCAACAGCAGGCAGGAAGGACAAAGGGCCTGGTGCAGGGACTCAGTTGGAGCCCCCACCACCAACCATGGTGGTGCAGCCGTCTGAGGCTGCAGGGGAAGGGCTGGAGCATTCCCCCACCGCCACCAGCACCACTGCCAGCAGCAGCCCCAGTGAGCAGCTGTCCAAGGCTGCAGGGGAAGGGCTGAAGCCTCCCCCCACCACTGCCAGCACCGCCACCAGCACTACTGCCAGGAGCAGCAGCCCCAGGGAGCAGCCGTCCACGGCTGCAGGGAAAGGGCTGGAGCCTCCACCCACCACTGCCAGCTCCACCAGCAGCACTACCACCACTGGGCACCCATCACCGCTGGCGGGCAGTGTGTAGTCCTACGTCCATGGGCTGTTGTGGGTCAGCTCAGAGACTGTGACCTTGCACTCCTCAAGATCTGCATCACTGGGCAAGATGCCCCCTCAAGAACCTGTGAAAGAAGACATCCACTCACCCCATCCTCCCCAGGGTGAAGCTCACTGGGCACAATGCCCCCACCAGAACCAGTGGAGAAGCCATCCACTCACCCCATCCTTCCCAGTATAGCTCACTGGGCACAATGCCCCCTCCAGAACCAGTGGAGAAGCCATCCACTCAACCCAACCTCTTCAGGATGAAGCTCACTGGGCACAATGCCCCCTCCAGAACCAGTGGAAGAAGCCATCCACTCACCCCATCCTCCCCAGGATGAAGCTCACTGGGCACAATGTCCCCTCCAGAACCAGTGGAGAAGCCCCCCACTTACCCCATCCTCCACAGGATGAAGCTCACTGGGCACAATGCCCCCTTCAGAACCAGTGGAAGAATCCATCCACTCACCCCATCGTCCCCAGGATGAAGCTCACTGGGCACAATGCCCCCTCCAGAACCAGTGGAAGAAGCCATCCACTCACCCCATCCTCCCCAGGATGAAGATCACTGGGCACAATGACCCCTCTAGAGCCAGGGAGAAGCCATCCATTTGAGAGATTGTGGCCTTGCACTCCTAAGGACCAAGCAGTGGGCAAGTCACCCGCTTGAGAGACTGTGGCATGGCACTCCCCAGGACAAAGAGCAATGGGCATATTGCCCCCTCCAGAGCCAGTGGGCAAGTCACCCACTTGATAGACTGTGGCCTTGCACTCCCCAGGACAGAGTGATGGGCATTTTGCCCCCTCCAGGACCAATGGTGTTGTACCATCTTATGGCTGAGGTGCCCTCCCCCCCATTGCCCGTCCCCCCTGAGGTGCCTGGCTATTTTCAACCTGAAGCCTGTGTAGTGTTCTCTCCGTGTTGTTGCAGGAGTGAGGTGGGGCCTTGGACTATGTGATGTGGCCCTGTGGCCCACTGACATTGAGGACTGGGCTGTGTCCCTACATTTGTAAATATGTATATACTTGTTGATTTGGATGCACGTATTGCTACTATATTTATCTTATTACACTCACTTTATTCAATTCATTTTGTCCTTTCATTATTCCTGAGGGGTACGGGGTGAATATGTAATGTTTTTGCATCTGCTTGTGTGTATGGTGTTGGGGGTGGGGGTGTTGCATGTTGCGTGTGTTACTCTCTTTTTCCTCCCCCTTCCCCTGTGTGCTAGGCGGCAGTACTCACTGTGGTCGTCTTCGCTGGCGTTGGTGTTCGTAGTGCAGCAGAAGGTAGAAGATCATGGATAACACATGCAACTCAGGCTCCATGGTGGTGTGGTTCTTCCTTGAGTGTCCAGAGGAGAGTTGTTCCCCTTCTGTGCAGTGTTTCAGCCACGCTTTTGATGTCGTTGGTACTGCCCTGGAAAAGGTGGCAGATTGGTGTCTCATAAAACAGTGGGTGGAACATTGTCTTCTGCCTGGCTGTAGGCAGTTACTGCTGTGGTGCCTGTTGATTTCGCCTTGGTGGTCGGTGTGTTAAAGTGGCTGTCTGTCTGAGCAGTTTCCGCCATGGTCATAATTTCATATTTATTGCCGCTGGCCTGTTGGCGGTATTACCGCCGCTTTATCACCAACTGCCAGGTTGTAATGAGGGCTTATATTTTTAACTATGATGAAACTCAAAGTGTTTGGTCAGAAGAGGGTACATTTCCTGATCATACCTTTTGAATACAGTGAAAGTTTACCCTCTGAGTCCAAAGGCTGCTAGCTAAATCTAAATTAGAGAGTAGCAGTAGTTCATCTGTAATTTTGATTAGAATAGTTAGTGTTTTTTTCCATTTACCCTAGAAGTAAAAATACAGTGCATTTCTACCAAGCTACAGAATATTATAATATAATTAGCATATGTAGCAATATATACACAGTACAATTGTGCATATGTCAAATTATATAAACGCTCACCATGCAATATAGTCTTTTTTCATTCCAAATACATTGCTCCATTGAGCCCCAAATTATTTCAGTTTATTTTATTAATTTATGTTTAAAGTGCATGGTCACCAAAGGAATCATGGTGATAAAAAGCTCAAATCATGAGCTGGAAGCGTATAATTTGTTTCTCAATCAGCTGCATTTGTTGCAATTCTCACCACCACTCCACAAGTTAAAGAAAATTCAGAAGAATGCCAATATTTCATTAGTAAATTCCTTGCCAGTGAAGACAGCAGGAAAATTAAACTTGAATCCTCCTACCGTCTCCCATTTCCTGCTTATCTACATTAGCAGCATGAATTTTGATTTTATTAATGTATGACATGTAATCTCTGCTATTATACTTACCACTCCTTCTCTATCCAAGGGATGAATCATGTGTATCTCCTTTCTCTTTGCCAGTCATACTTAAGCCTAAGGTCATTTTACTCTTCATGTTTGAAACATGACTGTATGTAATCGAGCCTGGTTCAGCTAATATTGGAAAACCTAGATGATATCTGATGCATCCGTTTATTTGTAAGTTCCCACGGTGACATTTCAATCTCCATTTGCAAATCCCAAAACCATTTAATACTGATGTCATCCTCCCCCACAGCCATATTTCACATTAACATGTCATAACGATTTGGTATATTTTGGCTAATTAAGTTAACATGGTGTCACCCCGAACACTGAAAGAAATGTGTTATTTCCAACAGTGCTTGCAATTAGATAAACTAGACTGGCCACAAACCATAAAGTCTTGTAATTGCATCATTAGGTTTATACCCATCAGTTGTGAAATTGGGTACCCTAGGACCTGTGATACAGATTTGCTACCTTTGTTTGTTTCTGTTGTGACCTAGGTATGTTCGGGGTAATCAAACTAAAACTTCTACCAGACGTGATAAAAAAAGGACAGCATCCTTAAACTTATATTTTGTTAATTTGTGGATGAAGCAAGCTAAAAAACTGAACATGCCTTAAAAAGTGCTGCTAACATTCCAATATGTTATACAAATAAACCACAGTCATAATATTTTTGTTCCCTCGTTTTAATTGTTACATCAGCCCAGTGATATATCAAAAGGTCAGCGATCGACTATCTAAAACATAACAAAACACAAATGTCCCTGACTTCTTTCCTCTCTGCGTTGGGGCTATTCTGCATGGCAGACACAGGCAGGAAAAATAAGGGCCAGATGTAGAAAGCATTTTGCATGGTGCAAACTGCGAAAATCGCAGTTTGGGCCATGCAAAATGCTCATCGCGATGCTCTTTCACAATTTTCCTATTTGCGACTCGCATCGCGATGCTAAATTGCTTTGTGACCGCGAATGCAGTCGCAAAGCAATTCACAGTTACCACCAGTGTCACACTGGTGGTAACCCATTCGCAAAAGGGAAGGGGTCCCCGTGGGACCCCTTCCCCTTTGTGAATGTTGCCAAAAAGGATTTTTCAGAGCAGGCAGTGGTCCCATGGACCACTGCCTACTCTGAAAAAACGAAACCAAATGGTTTCGTTATTTTTTTAATTTTGCAACTCGTTTTCCTTTAAGGAAAACGGGTTGCAAACTAAAAAAAAAACTGCTTTATTTAAAATGCAGTCACAGACATGGAGGTCTGCTGTCTTCAGCAGGCCACCATCCCTGTGAGTGCAGGGACTCGCTATAATGCGACCCACCTCATTAATATTAATGAGGTGGGTCTTTGCGACCCATAGCGAATCGCAGTCGGTGTTTGAGACACCGTTCTGCATCTTATTTTGCGAATCAGAAATTGCGAGTCGCACCGACTCGCAATTTCCGATTCGCAAAATCGGAGCTTGCTACATCTGGCCCTTAGTGACAGTAGCCCTATTACGAATAGGCTGGGATGTCTCTCACTAGCGCCTAGCGATCTCTTGGCAGACAGGCAGTCAATTCAGAGCAGCAAACACTCCATTGGGAAAAACCTGTCATTTCCTACAACCCTAAGAGAGTGGAGAACTGTAAGTTTAGAGTGGCTCCATCACAGCTGATTTACTGTGGTGACCCAGCTCTACCAAACACTAAATAAGGCCTTTAGTCTATTTTGTAACAGCTTGAAATGCAGCTTGCTGCCAATATAGAGTAATGATTTTGGTATAAGATTCAGCCTTTGGTTGGTCTTTATCTTTCTTCTGGAAGTCACCGGATATACAGATTGGGTCAATGCTAGCTTCCTTAAATGAAATAGGTCCCAAGTTTTGAACCTATCACCAGATCAAAACATGAGCAAGTCCGGTGTCTGCCTGAGTAGAAGGAAAATATTTAATCTTTTATGTGATATGTACGCTGAATATCTTAACGTGACCACCTGGACATCATAGCCTTTAATATCTTATGGGATTTGTTTATGTTGCCGCCAAACTTATTACTCTTGAAGAGGTGTGATTGGGGGTCTAACACAGGAGGGATAACTATATTAAATGCCTCTATAATATAAGGCTCTAGCAAACCAGCAAAAGCGAATACAAATAGAACAAAGGGCCTGTTTCATCCACATTAGGACCATAAAACATGTTACCATATCTAACTGTTGCAGAGGGCAAGTGTAATAGCCCATCTTCCCAACTTACTGTTGAGGTGTTGAACCACTTTGTAATGTAATCTACAGTGCAGCAAAATACGTGTTCCTGTTTCTGTTAAATTACCTGAAGATCTTGTTTAAAACTCAATCACTGCAAAACCAAGGTTAAGGTTTCTGCCTGGGCGTACATGAGTCTCCTGGGCCAGAACTGTCTGACCAAGCCTGATTAAGATGCATACCAACCTTTAGTCGTTTTTACTAGACTAAACAGCATTAAGGCTCTAAAGACAGATGTTCACTTCGGTCATGTGCGTTAACTCAGAACAATGAGGCTCTGGAAATAATTTCAAAACCTATCTCTAATAGCTTCAAAAATGTACCTACTAAATCGGAAATTCAACACTTATGGTGGAAATCCAGATATTCTCTGTGACTTTCCCTGATATTACCCTTCCACCAACTGCCCTTGCCATACACCCACCCACCGATAATTTTCTTCTAAGCCAAACAGCTCCTGTGGGTTTTACCCAGTGCCACTCTCACAGAGATCAGCATACCCCTCAAAAAGAATATAAAACTGAGAAGGGAAGAACAAAAAATAAGAAGAAAAAGGAAAAAGAAAAGAATAAATATTAGACGTGAGGTTACAGGAAAAAAAAAATAATAATGACGTTTGCACCATTTCAAGAACCTATGTAAGGCACAGATTGGTCAATAAGGCAAGAATTATAGGGGAATACCAAACAAAGAGGTGTGTAGACAAAATCCCCATACAATTTCCAGGAAAGGCTTGTGCACAACAAAAGAACAGCAAACAAATGTCACATGCATACATACACTAATTCCGTATGTGTGCTTTTGTAAAATTGTGTAATTTATCTTAGTTGTTTTGCTGAATTTTTTAAAATGTAAGCTTAGATATAGTATGAATGCATCTGGTATGAGGGGGGTCATAATTTGTGCCCTGACTTGTATTGAATGTATTCGTATTTGGTGATTTGAACTATGTACTAATAGGTTGGTTCACAAAATGCAGAATCTTGCGGGTCACAATTCATCCTACTTCATGAACATTAATGAGCTTGGTCCCAAATTGAAACCCAGTACGATTCTTTGTCGTTACAGGGATGGTATCCTGCTGGTGTCAGCAGACCACCACGTTTTTGATTGCTTTTAAATGCAGATCATTCGCCTTAAAAAAAGAAAGGTTTCAGAAACATTTTTTTAGGAGTAAGCAGTTTTCCCATGTACCACTGCCTACTCCTAAAACATCTTGTCCAACATTCACAAATGCGGTACCACCTCCTTTGAGGGATCAGTAAGATATTAATATTTTGCAACCAGATATCAGTTGCAAACATTATTACACACATTAATACATAACATAAGGAATCAGTTACTGGAAAGTAAGCCCTAAACACGCCTTATCCAAACACCAACTCTGTCAGATTTCTGGAAACCACTTAACAATTTCGAAAAACATTTCTGAATCATTAAATGGGCCTAGTGGATTAGAAAAAGGGTTTTAGGGTTCACAAACCTTCTGATTTACCGAATCAGAGAGTCTGCAAACGCTAAAAGCATTTCTACATATGGCCTATAGTTTATAGACATCTGGGCAGGAACATCAAATAATTAGCGTACGCCGCTGGATTTCATGTTGTACTGAACACTGATTTGACTGTTGGGAAAAGAACACTTTTTGGTAATAAGTGAAGCTTATGGGTTTATTAAGAAACTCTTCAAATTCCGAACGGTAAAAGCCACAAAACTAGCTCACACGGGTTCATGCCCGGAATGCCAGCATGACAGAGGACTTGAAGCCACAACCCATGGAGTGGAAACTGACTTTACTTGCCAAGGAAAGGTTGTATTCCGAGTTCCATAGTTCACAGTCTTGAAACAACAGATTGCAGACATACGCAACTCCGAGTACCAGGGTTTTATATATTACCGTAATTACATACTGATGGGGCACCACAATTTGCATTTAAAACGGATTACGGGACTGCATAATTGCATTATTATTTTGAAATACCGTTTCCGAAATTCAATGGCAAAGCTTATATTAAGGAGCATTATGGTTAGAGCTAAAAACTAAAGACTTTTGAAACGGGCCATTCATGGCAGTAAGGAGCATTGGAGGGATGGCAACGAAACACCAATGAAGATCAAGAATAATTACAAATAAGCCCATGTAAAGAAGGAGAATCATGAGACTTACAGCATAAGAGACATTTAATGGTGCATAACTGTCATTAAGCAGTGACTTTTAACTTGAAGAATCCTTACCTGAAGTACTAGGCCTTACAATATCATCCTGTCTTCCTTGCAGACGTGGGTGCAGGTGGCATTTGGCATCCTTAAGTTTAAAGGAAGCCTTCTGCTTGATTGGAAGAGCGAGAGTCTCTAAAAGAAAAAGTAGGTGCTAACAAAGATTGACCAAACTGAGATGACAGACATAAAAACTGGTCTTTTATTGTCGGCATCCCTAAGAGAGTGAGCAGAGTTACTACGTTACATTAAGGGTTCTTGTACAGCATTAACTCCAATGGCCATCTTATTAGTATGATTAGTTGAGGTCTAGTTGTACCACACACTCATACCCTATAGGATATCTTCACTTTATCCCAGTTGGGGTCCTTGTGCACAAAAACATAATAATATAACTCAGCTGCAAATCTGTGGAAATTTTCTGTAGTCTTCCCCACGATAAACAAATACTAGGCGCTTGTCACAAGATTCTTTGTGGAGCAGAGAACCCTTGTCTGCTTCTAATAACCTTTGTACTACCAATTTGATGTGCCCAATCTATAAGCAAGCATGGGCAAACCAATAGTTGACGGCTCAAAAATGCAAAACAACTGGCTTTGCCAAAGCTCTTCGCCATGCACATGTGGATGCTTGTATTAAGATGCATGTGCACACCTGAACAGCAATCTTGGACTGGGTTTTCTATTAAAGAAAGGTTGCCACGGATGTGTGTTGTAACGCATGCACACGCGGTTGTAGTAAAGCATGATTGGTGATGCTGATGCATCTGTCATGACACATGCATGAGAATGCCTTGTGGTGCTCGGTGGACATTTGAAATTTGACGATCTAACATGGCAGAGTCATGTTAGAACAGCAAATACATTTTTTAAAAATAAGTACGTTGGAAGATCAAGCAAAGTGCAAAAAAAAAAGATGTGGACAACCTGGCAGCACTTAGTATGTGACTTGCCCTCATTTAAGAAAGTAATATTGATAATAAAATAAAAATAAATAACTTGGGCACCAGATGGTGAGTGAGGAAACAAAAGAGAGCATGTGAGGAGGAGAGAGAAAAGTAGCGAGAGAGAAAAGGAGCACCTGGAGCACATTTCCTTGCATGGTTGTGTGCCACAGAAAATAAAAAGGAGCCTCTTCAAATGTTTAATGGAAGGATATAACTCATCCAAACAGAATGCTGTTAACACCGAAAGGGTTGGGGGTGGGAGGTTTCACGGGAGGACGACTAACTCAAGGATAGGGAGGAAACTCACTGAATCAAGAGCAGACATGAAAAAGACAATAAAGCCATACAGTCTGAGTGAGGAGCTGACCTGCTCTAAATACATGCTATGTATTGGATACTTTGTGGCTGCCTACAAACTGCTGAGGCACATTTAGTTGAGACCTAAAAAGTAATGTTTTTGCCTAAAAACTGGTCTATGTATCCTTGAAACTGTATTAAACACCATTTAATAGTACAAGCTAACAGGATGGTAGGTTGATTTTAGCTGCGTTCAAGTTGCTGCGTGGAAAAAGAAGAACAGTTAGCATCATCTCTTCATCTCACTAACACTCATGCGATATTGGTACCTAACATAAAAACAAATGATTATATGGTTCTGTCTGAAATTCATTCATGCCCTCTGCTGTGCCTAGAGGTCGCATAAATTGCATCCCTCCCCTAGAGGGCAACAAGCATCATGCAGATGAGGCAAAGTAGATCAGTAGCTTTCCGTGGCCTGGTTGCATGTCAGACCACCCCATACACAAAATACTTTCTAAGTGGTTCCTGCAGTAAATTATGTTTCTTTCCTGGAGCCAGGCACCAAGGGATGACATTTCAAAGTCTATTGTTCACCGTGAAGGATTTGTGTTGCCCTCCCAAACAGTATTTCTTCACCTGACCATGACCTCTATTTCAATCCTCAAAGTCCCTAATATTCTAAAAAAGGATGACAGTTTTTAATTTTGTTTTGTTAGGAAGTGCCGCCCTGAGAGCAACTGACAAGGAAAACTTCTAGGAATATGTATTTAGGAGTCCTCCTCAATTCCAGGTCAACAGTCAAAAATGTCACCAACATCAACAGCACTATTGCTGCTAACTCTTGCCAGCTTTTGGGCCGTTACTGAAGCCTGGTTGTTCCACCAGTCCTATATACTCTTTTGTCATTCAAAAATGTCAAAATACAGTTTTCACTGCTCCGGTGAATGACAGGACCCAATACATGCTGTTACTAACAAATCACAAGTTACTAACAAATTGCTCTCGCATGTGTGGAGAGCTAACCTTTTATTGTGGACAATCTTTCAAACAATGATGTACAACAGGTGACTGTGGAGAAGGACTGCCTTACCTTTAGCATAACTTGTTATGAAGCTCATCGAAGTAGTTCTCAACTGCTCTGACCTTTTGTTTTCTATGAACAACAACATAACGGACCACTCCCTGAAGCTCTCCAATGTGGCCGGAAAATTCTACACACTCCGCAATCATGTAGTTGTAGCAGATTTAGGCCCACTGTTAATGCATCCTTACCACAACTCTACACCTGTTTTTCCAAAATCTTATTGCCCCAGAAATTTTACTTTTAAGAAGTTAATATTTCCCATGTTCTTCAAAAGCTGCAATCTATTCCTCATTACTAATGGAAGCTCTCACCGGTCACAGAATACAAACAGAATACAACATCAAAAGGCATCAAGGCTTTTTAAAATGTAATTGTCCTATGACCTCTTCAACACTACGATTGCCACCCTTAAGCTCTGTGCAGTCACTATCCTCCTAAAACTGCTAATCAGTATATCCCTCAGCAACCTCGATGTTCTTAGCATGCTCAAGCATGCAGTCATTATCCCACTCCCAAAAACATGCTAATTCATACCGAGAAGTACTACAAAAGTTTAGACCCATCTTTGCCATTTTACAAGCATCCTTTTATGACCAACCGAGGACCGCTTGCATTTTAAAAGAGATCTGCAGCAGTGCGAGTGCTCAATAATTTTGCACAAGTGCATACATTTTCCTCTGTGCTTCAACAGAACCAGCCATGCACTTTGATTACTTGTGTAGAAATGGAAATGGGATGGCTAGAAAGCTGGACCTTGGAAAATAAAATGCAGCCCTTTTTCTGTGGGTTGGCAGGCACACTGTTTCTGCTTCAGAGAGTTAATCAATTTAGTGTGGGGTCAAAATGCACCCCACCCTCAAGCATGGCACTACTTACCAATCCACATGTCTAGAGTAAAGTAGACTAAATACTACGTTTATGAGTTACTATAATGAGTGAACATATAATATATTTTATTTGATTTTGTGTTGAGCACCACTCTGCAGAAAGCCACAATACAGAACTTTAGGTAGGCATGAAATGCAGGTTATAGTGTGAAATAAACAGAGCTAAACAGCTTCAGAAGAGGGCAATTTCTAAGTGCCATCAAGAAAACAGTGTAAAGACGTCAAGTAGAACCCAGATGGTCCAACACCAGAGTTGAGGCTCCGGTCTCCATCAATTGACCAGATTAGTGTGCATAGAAAGTGTCTGGAAGAGTTAGTAGAGTAATGATGCGTATTTAAAGCATTAGCATTAGAGTTCGGTCTTCAGACTTCAAAAGTGCTTAATTAATTCTTTCTTTGATAAACTGTTCCAATGAGTATAGGTGCGCATATGAAGCGTTCTGATGGCAAAATATATCTGCATGGTGCAGTGACAAGACAATTATGGTTGGCTGAGCTCAGACTCCTAGAAGGATCGTAAGGCTTAAAGACAGTGCTTAACTTGTAAATAAAAAGGTGCCGGAGCCCAAAGCTCTCCTCTTAAACATGCGGCTGCTGCGATTAAATGTGTGAATACGGAATACTGAGGCGGCGTAATCTTGAAGCCTTCTCGGGCCTCTTCAATCCATATAAATCCACTCCCTGCCCCTTCAGCTCACTCTTGCAGCTTTCTACATTCTCCCTTTGTGACGCGTTTTCATTTTTCCCTTCCTCCGTCTTTCCCATATGTGTCTTTTGTTCGCAGCAAATGCTTGAGGCAGAAGAATAAGCCCCGGCCCTCAAAAATAAGTGCTGGTGCTCCGCACCGGAAACAACAAGCACAAATTAAGCACTGCTTAAAGATCATTGCAAGATAAACAGGAGCATTACCCAACAGTCTGTTGTGGACTAAGCATGGTGTATTGAACCGGTTTCTTTTTTTTAAACAGGAAACCAGGTAGCAAAGTTGTGTTTTGAGGGTGTATCAAATGTGATATATCGTGCTAAAATAAGCTGTGCTGCATAGTTCTTGTTCGTTAGGGTCAAGCGCACGCAAGCACTCTGGCCCCTGTTGTAATCTCTCTGTGTGCTTAAAACCACGCCCATCAGTTTGGTTGGTTCGTGGGCTTGCCTTTTAAAATTAACTCGATTTAATTAGTGAAAAGCATGCATAAGTCATGCCTTTTCCGGTGTTTAGCCCTCCTCGACAGCACCGGTAAACTACTGAAAACATACGAGGCTCCGTGTTTTCCGAATGGCTTCTGCACTATTTCTTTTTATTTCCTACACTCCGCGATCTCGCTGGGCAGCAGTCGATCGCTTTGCATGACATCGACCCTGTTATATAGATAATTCTACTTTTGCTGGTTACATGGATAATTCTACTTTTGACGTTTACATGGATAATTGCACTTTTGCCGATACGTTGAACTACGAGTGAACTTCTGTTTTCTTTTCAATCTCTCCTTCACATGCATGGCAACCATCGGCTCGCATATGTGAAGGATAAGTTACTTAACTGTAAATACTAGTTCTCTTCCAGGGATATCCTCATCAAAGTCATAAACACTGAATATTCCCACCCACGTGCGGGGACCCCGTAGCATATACAAACACACATGTATATGTATGAAATATATCTGAAAAGTTTTAGCAGAGAATTTCAATACAAATATGTTATATACATGTGTTAACAATAATGAAGTCTATGTTGAGAAAGCAGGCAAAAATGCTTTATTTTTGTGAAGTTTTTTTTTGTAAACATAAATTAAACTCTTCAATTAAAATTAAAGACTTTCTGCAGTCAAAGTAGAAGGCATAGAAAGTATAAACAATCCACTCTAAAAGAAAAAACTACATTGAAAATAAAGGAGAATTATTAGCCAATAGGCTGCATGCAGGTTAACACAGCAGAACCATAACTCTGGCACCGTGCCTTTAAGACCCTGAGCATCTCCAGTATCCCACCATGCCTCAGAGGTGAGAGTAAGGTGACAGTTGGTTCACAGTTAGGTCAGTACTTTTTTTCTGGTGGTAAGAAGAAATAGATTAGACCAATGAGTACTGCTGTACTTCTAAAATCACGTCCGTGGAGGAGGGTGGGTTGCTAATGACTCTGATAAGGATACCCCTGGAAGAGAACTAGGATTTACAGGTACGTAACTTATCCTAATCAATAGTCATAAACACTGAATAGATTAGCAAGCCCACCCCATACCCCTGTGAACGGAGTGATAGAAGCCCAGGCAGTCCATTAGTCTCAGTTAAATACATTTCTTAAAGAAGCCTGACCCACTTGAGTGTCTGTTTTAGCATCTGAATCTAGACAGTAATGCCTCGTAAAAGTATGCACGGATCTCCATGCTGAAGCCTTGCAAATGTCGGAGATGGGTACATTCTTAAGAAGGGCTATAGTTGTCACTTTGCCTCTTGTAGAATGCGCTTTAGGTTTGGCAGCCAATTGTTTGTTAGCTAACTGGTATGTAGTCACAATACATGAAACTATCCAGCTAGAAATCGTCGGCCGCCCTATCTGTTCTCATATGTCCATAGTTTACAAATAAGCAATCAGACTGTCTGATGCCCTTAGTCTTATCAAGATAACATTTTAGCACTCTCTTCAAGTCTAGGGAGTGCAATGCTCTCTCTGCCGGAGTAGCAAGTTTGGGAAAAAATGTTGGAAGCGATATGGTTTGATTAATATGGAAGTCTGAAACCACCTTAGGCAAAAACCCCGGGTGGGTCCGTAGAACTACTTTGTTATCGTGAAAAACTGAATAGGGTTTCTTTGAACAGAGAGCCTGAATTTTGCTGACCTGTCTAGCTGAAGTAATGGCAACAAGAAAAGCTGTCTTCCACGTAAGGTGTTGCAAGGAAGCTTTGTGGATGGGCTCAATGGGAGCGGCCATAAGTCTAGACAAGACCACATTCAATGCCCATGGAAGTGAAGGTGTACGAATTGTTGGAAAAACATTTTTCAAGCCCTCTAAAAAATCCTTAACCACTGGGAGAGTAAAGAATGACTTTTGTGTCAGCGATTTACGATAAGCAGTAATGGCAGAAAAATGTACCTTAATGGATGAAAACTGCAGTCCTGACTTTGCAGGATGGAGGAGATAGGGCAAGATAACCTCCTCTTCATTCTGTCTGCACCATATGTAGAATCTCTTCCATTTGAACGCATGGGAGCATCGCGTCAATGGTCTTTTGGACTCCTTTAAAATATCCATACATTCCTGCGAGAGACCTAGATGTCCATACTGCAGGAATTCAGGAGCCATGTCGTCAAGCTCAGTGAGGGAAGGTTGGGATGCAGAACTTTCCCCTCTAATCTGTGGAGAAGATCCGGTCTGCACGGCAGCCTCTTGTGAGGTTTTTCTGACAAATGGAGGAGATCTGTGTACCAATATTGTTGAGGCCATTCCAGGGCTATTAGTATCATCCTGGTTTTGGACCTGTAGAGCTTGCTGATCACTGTGGGTATCAGGGGAATGGGTGGAAAGGCATAGAGAAATGTCCCTGACCAATTTATCAACAGGGCATTCCCCTTCGTCTCTGGTCGGTAAAACCTGGATGCGAAGTCTGGGCATTTTTTGTTTGTTTCGTCGGCAAACAGGTCTAATTGAGGATGCCCACACCTATGGAAAATGTCTGCTGCGACGTTGTCGTGAAGCACCCAGTCGTGCGAGTCTGATAGATTTCGACTTAGGGAATCCGCTTTTGAATTTTGTTCCCCTGGAAGGTGAACCGCTGTGATTGACAGCCTCCTCGCTAATAACCAGTGCGGATGGTTTGTGACACTCGAGAAGGAGGGTGAGATCTTGTTCCCCCTTGTCTGTTCAAATAGTACATTGAGGTCATGTTGTCTGTTTGGACCAAAATGTATTTGCTCTTGATGGATGGGTAAAATGACTTGAGAGCCAGATGAACCACCCTCAGTTCCAGCAGATTGATGTGGTATTTCTGTTCCTTTTTTGACCAGAGGCCTCGCGTTTGGGGAAGACCCATGTGTGCTCCCCAACCCTGTAGTGAGGCATCCGTTACAAGGGTCTCAGTAGGAGTGCTCTGATGAAAAGGAACCCCTACCAACAGATGCTGTCGGCGAGTCCACCACTGTAGTGATGTTTTTGCCACAGCTGAAAGGATTATTCTGTCTTCCCATCTGGCTGTGAGTTGACTCCACTGATCTTCCAGGTTCTCCTGAAGAGGTCTCATGTATAATCTGGCGTTCGGACAATGAATATGCAGGAGGCCATGGAACCCAGTAGCGATGCTATTTGTCTGACTGTAGTTGTGAAGAACTGTGTGACACTTCTGTGCTATTGATAATAGTCTCTCCTCCGAAGGGTATACTCTTTCTAGTTTGGTGTCCAGCTTTGCCCCTAGGTAATGGAGTCTCTGGGTTGGAGTGAGTATGGACTTTTGAAAGTTGACCTGCAGACCTAGAATACTGAAGGTGTCCAAAACAATCTTGAGGTGGTTCAAGGTTTGCTCTGCAGTGCTGCCTTTCAGTAACCAATCGTCGAGATACGGCTAAATGAAGATATTCTTTTTTCTCAAGTGTGCTGCTATTGTTGCTACACATTTTGAGAATAGTTGAGGGGCTGTTTTTAGCCCAAAGGGCAGTACCCTGAATTGGTAATGTTGGGATGCAACTACGAAGGGAAGGAATTTTCGGTGTTTCACTAAATCCGGGATGTGAAAATATACATCCTGTAGATCTATGGAACACATCCAGTCCCCTTGATGTAGCTGAGGAAACATCTGATGAAGGGCCAGCATTCTGAACTTTTCTTTTCAAATGTACTTGCTCAGATGCCTCAGATCCAAAATGGGTCTGAAAACCCTGTCTTGGCCCTACTTTTGTAGTAAGAAATAACGGGAGTACACTCCTTTTCCTCTTTGAGAAGATGGAACTTTTTCCATAGCTCGTTTCTGCAGCAGAATGATAACCTCTTTTTTTTTAGCAACGACTGGTGGAGACACTTTGCTTTTGTTGGTGGCACCGGATGAGGAGGAGATTTGAAACGAAGAGAATATCCATTCTCAACAATATTTAGCACCTATTTGTCCTTTGTTGCGGTGTGCCACTCGTTTAAGTAATTTGCAATACTTCCCCCCACTGGAGTGGTGGACAGAGTTAGGGGAAGCAAATCCTCATTGTTTGTCCGATGTTTTGGGGGTAGACTGATTTTGTCTACTTGAACCGCACTCTCTTGTAGTCTTGCGGGACTGATAGAACGGTCACCCTTGTCTCTGCTGTGACCAATGAGGGGTTTGAACCCTCTGCTGATATGGGCGTCTATCAAATGGCCTATATCTTCTTTGATACTCCTTGCGTCTGTCTAGCCCTACGGCTTTCAGCGTGTCCACCTCTAAATTCATTTTGGCCATCTCATAATTTTTATGTGTCCCAAATAAGGAGTCCCCATTGAATGGCAGGTTCTGGATGCGATGTTGAGCCTCCTGTTTTATACCTGTAAGGCGCAGCTAAGATTACCTCCTTGCACATATGCCGTGTACATATCGCTAAGCCGCTAAGTCACAACCATCTGCAGCCACACTGATCACCTGGTTGGCTACCAGACTTTCTTCCTGAAGGATCTCTTGAAAGTCCTGTCTGTCTTCTCTCTGCAATTTCTCTACAAACCTGTTCAAAGAGTCCCACAAAGAACGGTCGTATCTTCCCAAAAGTACAGAGACACTAGAAACTTACATAAAAGCTGCCGATGTACTACACATTTTCCTGCCCATGGAATCCAGATGCTTGCTCTCCTTCTCTGCAGGGACCGTTGATGATGAGGCCACCGAATGGGTCTTACGGGTGGCAGCTAGAATGACAGAGTCCGGTGGGGGATCAACTCTGAGAAATGAAAGGTCCTGGTCTGGGGCCTTATATTTCTTTAGGATCTGCGCTGGAGCTGCAAACAGACATTCTAGTGTCAAAAAAGTGTTCATAGCTGGCTGCAGAAGACCAGGAACTAGTGGTAACAGCTGCCTGGAAGAAGCACGATGGTGCAGCGTTTCAAAAATTACCGACGATGATGTTGTTGGTTCTGGAATGTCTATATTGAGCTTCTGGGCCCCTCTCACCAACACTTCTAATCGAAGACTAAGACACTGTGGACCAAGAAGGGGATCTGCGTCTTTGGTGACAGGATCTAGAGACCCAGGATCTTGACCGTCGACTGGATTGTGACCTACTTCTTGTGTGCGACCATGAAGGACTGTACTGTCATCGTGGCTCGGGCTGGTCAGAGGGTGGCATTACCCGTTTGGTAGGAGTTGTTGAAGATGGCGTTTGTGGAAAAGAAGCAGAGGGAGAATATAGCCGTGAATATTGCGATTCTGGAGAGGCTGGAGTTTTGTTAAGGCTTTCCAACCACCTCGGAGACAGATTTATGTGGGAAAGTTGTCCTTGAGATGAGGCCCTTGAGGACGCCACAGGTGATCTACTCAGTATAGTGACAACCGGGTACTGAGAAGGTAAAGTCGTCCCAGCAAGTGACTGTTGCCCTGTTGTTGTGTTTTGAGGAGAGCTGGGATGTCGAGACGCTATTTGTGATGCGACTGTCAAAGGCGATGACTGTTTCGACGTTCAGCGACACTGTAATGTTGTCAACGGAGATCGACGAACCCTTGACGTCAGATGTGACCTTCCTGACTTTTCGAGTCTCAATGTCGAATGCCTCAACACCAAATGATGACCCGACGGAGGGGTATACCTCGACGTTGACCACCTCAACGTCAAGCGATGGCCCAACGGTGCGAGTGCCTTGATGTCGAATGGTGTCTTTTCAGTGTCGACCTCGACCTTGCCCTTGAGGTCAACTTTGACGTTGGCTGTTTCGACGTCAGAGGATCTTGACTTGCCTTTGGCGGCGTATGAGCACTCCTGTGCCTACGTGCTGTCGATCGGTGGGTGGCCGTCGACAAAGTTCTATCCCGATGAGGGAGTTGTTTCCTTGACGCCATGTCCCTCGACTTCGTCTGAATCACCATCAATGGAGGTGTACTTTTCGACGTCGGTTGGCGATACGCAGTGCTTTAAATGGGCCGGTCCTCACCGGTACTGAGTACCGGCACTTCTTATTTTTACCGAGCTGAGTACCGGCACTTCTCCACTCCCCATTAGAGTACTGGTACTCAGGGTCAGATCGATAAGGTGGGCACTGAGCGACAGACCGGCCCGGGGGCTTCCTGTGTGCATTATTTATCAGTTGCAAGCGGCCCGATGGGGCCTGAATGACCTGCTGGAGGCCTGCTGCAGGGGCAAGTGGGCCTCTTCTGCACCATCCCCACCTAGATGGAAGCTCTCAGTGTCCTCACCAGCCCCCTGCCAGGCCTCCATGCTGGGTTGTCTTTTTATGGGACATTGGCTGCCAGGGCACACTGATGTGTGCAGTTTGAATGAGTGGGAGGGGAGAGGCACTGAGCATGAGTGGCCACGTTTGAACCAAGGTAATCAGGTCCATTTTCACTGGGGTCTGACTGTCGTTCCACGGACTCAATTGCCCCTGCAAATCCCGCCCGCCCGCCTGCTGGGACATTGATGAAGTGGTGAAGATGGCTCAGCGGCCTCCTTCGAGCCGAGGTGAGTTGGGTTGAAGTCTACTGACCTTTCCACCAAGCATTGCTCTCCTCCTGACCTCTACCCTGCTGGACTCTGCACATGTGCTGGACCCTGCAGGGCTCAGTATCTGCCACTGCCAGCTCTCCGGCCGTGGGGCCTTCTGCCCACAGGAGAGGAGGGAGAAGAAGGTGAGAGAATATGAAGAGTGAGGGGGTAGAGATGGAAGGAGCAGAGGCGGGTTGAAAGGAAAATGAGATAGAGAGACAGAGGTAGCGAGTGGGGCAGCAAGAGGAAAAGATAATGGGAGAGAAACAGAAGTGAGCAGGGGAGGAATTGAGAGACTAGAGATGTGAATACGGATAGAGATGGTGACTAGAGTGAGCGACAAAAACGAGAAAGAGAGGTGCGTTTTTATGATAAAAAGTGAGCCATAAGAGAGAAAGGGACGAAGCAATGTGCCTCACTGGCTGCGCTTTCCAGGGGCTCTGCAGTTGCTCTACATTCATATTCTGTGAAGCATGCCTTGCAGCTGACACTTTGCCTGATGTGAGTACCTGCTAATCTGCGATGTATTTTTGGAGAGAATGGATATAAATTACTTTCGGATACCAATTCATGCTTCATGTTTGCCAAATCTAAGCACTGTCTGTATCAGTAATACCCAATTTAATATTACTCAATTTTCTGACATTTGTTTACCAGTATGCAAATATGTGACGTCCAAACTCACAGCAGATTTCAGCAGTAGTCACAACTCGCTGAGTCCTCATTCCAGAGTATGTTACTGTTAAGAGAGCCAAGTTGCACTTGGGGGAATCTTGGGGTGTTTGGTGCGGCAGAAAGAGCCAGATGGAGATGAGAACCATGAACACAACAGAACTGATTACAACGATAAATCGGCACATGAAAATAACATAACTGTGCAAAAACACTGCACCACGGCTGTACTAACACAAGTTATAACCAATGGAACAGGGACCTTTGAGACAACTATCAAAGGCAATGCATGGGCAAAATGCGTACTAGATAGAAGCATCCTCGTATCATCATATCTCACCTGCCTCTAGCCCCGCCCACTAGCCACGCCCCTAGCTCAATGTAATGAGTACCTGCACTTATTTTTTTCCATTTAAAGCACTGGCGATACGGCAGAAGCGATGACGTCAATGGTGAACAAACAGGAATTTTCCTACCAGCTGATGTTGATCTGGCTCCTCACTTGTCAGAAGAGTCTCTGTCTCTGGAGATCTTATGAAGAGAGGAGGATGATGTTTTATCTCTCTCATGAAGCCCATGCAGACAAATCATTTCTCTGTCTTTCAAAGTTCTCTTAGACAGATTCTTACAGTTCTTGCAGGTCTCAGGACAATGACTCTGAGGCAAACACACTATGCACACTGAGTGTGAATCTGACTGGGCCTTCTTTTTGCCACTAGAAGGGCATTTCACAAAAAGTGAAGGCATTTTTCAGAGAAAAGTTGTTACTTTACTCAGGTAATAAGGTAAAACGTTGAGTAAAGAAGAGAAAAAATGTTTTCAGAATATTTTTCTGTCAAAAAACTCAAAAAAATGAGAGCTCAATGCTCCAGGATCCTCACAGAAGGAGCCAGAAAAAAGAACTGTGAACCAACTGTCACCTCACTCTCACCTCTGAGGCATGGTGGTATACTAGAGGTGCTCAGGGTCTTAAAGGCACAGTGCCAGTTTTTTGGTTCTGCTGTGTTCACCTGCATGCAGCCTATTGGCTAATAATGCTCCTTTATTTTCAATGCAGTTTCTTCTTTTAGATTGGATTGTTTATACTTTATATGCCTTCTACGTTGACTGCAGAAAGTCTTTACCTTTAATTGAAGAGATGAATTTATGTTTAAATTAAAAACTTCACAAAAATAAAGAATTTTTAGTTTGTTTTCTCAACATAGACTGCATTATTGTTTACACATGTATTTAACATATTTGTATTGGAATTCTCCACTAAAATTTTACTTTTCAGATATATTTCATACATATACATGTGTGTTTGTATATGCTCCAGGGTCCCCACATGTGGGTGGGAATATACCCTGTTTATGACTATTGATGAGGTTCCTCTGGAAGAGAAACTGTTTTACTTTCCATTATCAGTTTATGTGGCAAGAAAAGTCTGGTTAGGAGTTTACAAAACTAATAGCTCTAACTCGAGCAAATGCAAGACCCACTGCATTGCAAATGCTTGTTTTAAAATCTTTTTTACAAGATTATTTTAGGCAACCCTACATATGCTTTGCTAAAGTGTCTAATCTTGGGGTGATCGCAGCATGGACCATGGCTATTTTGTGGGACAGGGTAAACAGTGAAAAGTTTCCTCAACGTATTTGAAGGCACTGAAAGGCATTTTTAATGATTACCTGTCAATGTCAAACAATGCATTAGTGCTATGTGTTTTCTATACTGTTGTGGTGGAGGAACCATAGCGTGTGGTGATGTAAAAAAGAAAGTGAGAGAGCTATCTATGACTCATTAGGATAACTTGATTTTTCTGATCCGTGGCAGAGCCAACCATTTGTTTTTTGTGAAGTTCCTTCCTCACGCTTTACAGACATGTAACCTACATACATATGGTTTTAATGCAGTGTGTATTTAGGGTGAAGACAAATGGGATCATGTTGATGTTGAAGAGGACTGGTTAGACATCTAATACAAGTGGAACTCTACAGTAATTGGTAATACAGTAAGCGCCAAGCTTTTGTGGTGTTTGATTCATCAAGACGTACGCAAGCAAAACTAGGGTGGTTTCATTGTATGTAGGTATGTTTGTGGTATTTGTGTAGAGCAAACCTAGCCTAAAGACACTAGAGTGCTGTGCAATGCCAGGGGCAATGATACAGTCAATGAGTAACTGGAAAGGTAGCTGGCTTCTGGACATCTGTCTGTAATGTCAAGTATACAGGCAACGCAGTGTGGTAATTGTGTCAAACACTGCAGAAATCCACTAGAAACAGTGTGCACATCATGCTCCAATCACAGGTGATTAGAAGTTCCTCTATGTTTTTCCCCTGACAAAGCAGCACACGATTGGCGTTCACTTTAACAAGTTGTTGGACTCCAGGTGCACTGAGAGTAGCTTGGCCACCATGGTTTCTGGTGTTTTTGTGACAAATTAAGTGAAGGGATTTTTTATCAAGGTATGAGGTTGTGTTTTAATTTGTTTTATGGTAACACATATGAAGATGGAAACCAGGCTAGTGGTATATCTGATTAATATTCACTCCAATGAGCCATAGTCCAGGCTTTGCACTTCCCAAAAGTGATGAATTATTGCAACTTGATCTTCACATCTTTTTGTAAATAACCCATTTTATTGACATTTTCAAAACAGTGTGTAACAACAGAACATTCTCTGTCCCCCCCCCCCAAGGCCCCTGACCACATCCCCACCCATATAATTAAGTAATGGCCACATTAGTACCTGTATACTGTCTCCGATTGCCCCCTTTTGCCCTTCCTTCTTGACCCTTAGACTACATAATTCTGTATCTTTTTATCAATTGTCACTCATGGGGAGGTCACTGGGGCTACCTCTATGCCTACAGTGGGAGCCTCTGGCCTCATAGTTGGCCCATTACATTAGTTCATACAGTTGTATATGCCTTGCCTCCTCTCCTTCACTAAGGGCGACCTTCCAATCTTTTTGCCTTATGATTGGTCACTGTGCAGTAGTTAACTGGTTAGAGTTCCACTGAGGTTTGGGAAAGAGACTATGTTTATACATGGTGCAGTCGCAGAATGGAAATAGCTCAGACATGTTTGGGGAAGAGGCAGTTAAAGTAATTTGTGATGGCCCGAAGGTAAGTAGGGTTATCTGTGACCTGGTCTGGGATGTTAGAATGTCTTTGTGATCTAAATTGCATTTAATAGTGATTCTGACACAAGTAGCAGACGGAGACTCTCAAGAGGGTTGAGGGAAGCAGATAATATTTGCCTGTGTCTGCGAGAGCATGTGAGGTTCATAAGGGAGTGGTGTCTGAATCTCATGATCGCCATTGGTGGTTGCTGATCTTGTTTGGTGCAGGGGATTTGTGAAGGTTTTCCTAACATTCTATTATAAGTGTGTTTTATTCATTCAAGATGTTGGTCAAATACTGTCAGTAGGTCATTATTCTTCCACTGTTATACATATTAGGATCCACTATTTTCCTAATCTAATTTATTTTTTGTAAATTAACATTATTGATTTTTAGCTTCCTCCTAAATTCTGAATATCCGTGTTTATGTAGGATGTTCTGGTCTGGGCGCTTACCCATTATCCGGTTCCAGGTATTCCTCTGTCCGATGTGTTAGCAACTGTTTCTATTAGTCACAATGTCACCATACAGTGTGGTATGTGGTAGGCATGTGCCCTCAATAAGCTGTCACCTTCTCAGGAGAAAAAAGCCAAAGGTGTAAAAAACTTTCTTGCTGGATGAAGACCTCAATGGTTGAAGAAAAACCGGAATTTGGAATCCAAAAGTGGAACTCTTCAGGAGTAAAGTTTCAGGGTCAGCAAGTGGAGGGAGCGTGGAAAAAAGAGCAGGAACACAGCTTTGTTGCAACGCATCCTCCAGCCAGACTCAAGTCTTCATATAGCAAAAGAACAGGAAAAAGAAGCCACATGACAAGAAACATAATGGATTGGGAAAATAAGAAATTAATCATGGAAGTAACAGACATGCTTGAAAAGGGAAAGAAACAGAAATGAAAAACTGAACCTGATTAGCTTTAAAAGGCAGTTGCAAACCTTCAGGCAGGTGATAGCCATTTTGGAGCTGGAGGAGCAATGAGTAGCAGGTAAGTGCTCAGGTGCACGAGAGAAGGCAGCCCCAGGGGAGTTAAAGTCACAGCCTGCAGGCTTCATGCATTGTGTTCTGAGAATTAGCAATGGCAAAACCACGCAAGTTACTGGGGTTCTCAGGCGAATACGATGCTGTGTTTGCAACAAATGGTGCTTTTCCAATGTTATCAAAATGCAATTAAAGATAACATTGTTATTGTAGTAGGACCATCATCCAACATGACGTCATGTACATGGGAGTTTGGATTTTTAAAAAGGTACATGAGGGCACTCCCTCCTTTCTTAGGTACCTTCTTTCTTATCTCCCTTTCATGTATATCATACTCCTGTAAAGCACTCAATTGCTTAAGAGCTAGATTTCCATTAATAAATCAGAAGTGTGAAGGAATCTGTGTGCTCTCTCGCACCCTGGCTGTTCTAATCCGGTAATCAAAAGATTAAGAAATGTGTGGTGTACACACATCTTTAGTCGAGTATTTAATGAGATTTGTCTATTTCACATAAAAGTAGAAATAACATCCTAATTGTCTGTTTCAAACAATCACATACAGGGTGTACATGCAATCCACAACCAATGGTATGATCGTCATTTTCTTAAAGACAGACCTTAAGATATATTTGATGCCTTCTAAACACCATGTGTTGAGTCATTTGGTGAACAAGGTTAGTTCTTCAACTTCCATATCCACATTGGCACTAGTGACATGTTTTTCTTCTTCATTTGTAGCGTTGACTCGCTCTGGTAAGTTGAGGAGAGTTTTCAAAGTGATGCCTCACTAAGCTAGGCAATGTTTTAACAAACAATTCAGGAGCCCCGACTTTAGTCTCTAATTGAAGTAGCTTCCCAGTGCCTTTTTTGTCACTGCAGCCAGCTTGGAGTGAATCTTCTTTGTACAACCCTAGGAAACTGCATTTCCTCTTGCAGCCTTCTGATAATTAATGCTCCCCAACAACCCCAGTAGGCATTACCATGAAACCATGGTCCTATCATCAATTTCTCGAGGGCCACTCTAAGCCAGATAACCTTCTAACATGATGCATTCATTGATTGCAACCAAATGCGCTGTGAGCCTAACTACACATGGTATGAATGGCTTCCAGCTTCACTTCAGGGGGTTTGTGTCATCTACTAGGATTGTGGTGCCATCAGATTTTCTCTGGAATCAATTCTACTGTGCACACCAGTGCCATTGACACACTAAGACACTAACATGCACAAAGGGTACATAAAACTCTGCAGGCAGTAGTGGGACTGCAGGGACCAGCATTTCGTATACTAGGAGTAACTAGCCGCACCTATTGCAACCAAAAGCATACCTTAGTAAATGGGCTTCCAAAGGTCCACACTGGAGCTGATTTCCAAACATTCCAATTACTTGTCCCAGTAGATCCACAATTTGATAACCAAATGTGCAGTCACTCATTGTATGTTTGGTCACTGTAAACAATTAAAACCACCACGTTCAAAAGTATGATTAAATGACGGGACACTGAGAGGGATGCACTTATCCAAGGCAGACATCTTTCAAAGTATTTTGTTAAAGAATAACAAAATACACTCAAAGATGTTCATCACAGAGGTATGAATTTCAAATTCAGCCACAGGTTCCCTAGCAAAAATAACAGTACTTATACACACAATACAATACTTCTACCAGACTGAGTGGTACACCTTTTGATGACCTTGGAAGTACGAAAGCCACAGAGGACCTATTACAACCTATTATAACCTCTGTTTTGATCATCGGGTCATTTCCGTCTAGAGCCCGTGCTTTTACCATCCCACAGTACTCCGCAATCCTCTATTAGGTGATGTCCATTTTTGCCCAATTGTAGTCAGTACTCTAATTCTGTAATGTAGTCGAGAACTGACTATGGAACAACATAATAGCTAACTTTTTTTAGGGCCAGCTGAAAAAACACTCCTGACTAGCTTCAGTTTACGGAGTACAACAACAAGACTTAGGGCAGGCCTCTGGGAATGGAACCGTATAGCAGTAGCATTTCAATGGAACCGTGTAGCAATAGCATTTCACACCTATCAGTGCACAGGGGGGTCCAAATCCAAGTCCTCACTAGTGTTACAAAGTGCTGTACCCTTAGACTCCAGACATTATCACTTCTAAATTTGTTTGGGACAAATAATTAGCACGATCTGTACCAACCCATAAGTCTCGAGCTAGAGTTTTCTCTGTTGCAAATGCATGTCTGTGCAATTTCTGAACCTTGGGTCTGCATATGGAATCTTAGCTTTTGAATTTCAGGAAGCAGCTTAAAAAATTGCTCCTCCCTATCTAATCTCTCTCTAATGTCCAATTGTTTTGATATTGTCCTTCCAGCTGCCAAAAGCGCTCATAAAAGTGCACTCCAAATACAGAAACACAGAAGGGTATAGAGATGTCAGTTTTTTTCTACTTTCTAACTCTGGTATAACTTTAGTCCTGCCATAATGATGGCAATTCATGCAATGGAGAAGAACACCACCCTTTACATATTTTGGGCTTCTACTGGTACAATGGCATTGTTTCTTTAAAAGAGTTACCGCTCCAAACAGATGGGGCTAACAACTAGAGAATGTTATTGACTGCTTTAGATGACTGCTCTCTTTCTACCACCTCGTCAATCCCTCAGTTTGAGGATTCTGGCTATTTTCAGCAATCATTGACAGTCATTTCTAGTGTCAATTGTGAACGCCCAGACATGGGTCTGCACCAGGATTATGGTACATTTACTTTCTGATACCAAATTGTATCTACCTTTAGCAATGGTGAACACGTTACTTACCTACAGTAAAGCCTTAACTGGTAGACACTATAGCTGGCTGCAGATTCCTTACCTTAGAATTACCTCCAGGCGTAGGACTGGATCTGAAAACGTTATAGTGAGCAATACCCCTGCACCCGTCGTTCAGCTCCGCGTTACGTTGTAGGCACCATAAGTGACATGCTTGGTGCCGATGTAGGCACTACCTCAGCACGCTGACTCAAGTTTCTTTTCATTACTTCCCACGCCAGAAGAGTGGAGCAATGAAGAACACTGCACACTGGTGTGGAATACTTTGGTCCTGAAAAGGAACTTCCCTGTCTCTAGAAATCCGTTTGCAGAGCAGGGAGGAATGGTGGGTCGATAAGGAATCTGCAGCTATTGTCTCTACTGTTGTGGGTTTATTTTAGTACCTTGCTCAGGCAGATATATTTCAGCTTAGCTTAGGTTTGCGGCCTGTGCCCTTTTACACAGATAATATGCCCTATTCGCATTTATTCATTTTAGAATAGCCTGCTTTTCAGTAGTGTTTTATTTTTTCTAATCAGCTGCTATTCTGCGAGTGCGATATTATTATTATGCACCACATTTCGCGTCATGTTCCTTGCCCAAGGTTGACAAAGAACAGTATGAGACCAACATGAGATAATGTTCGGCATTGCCGCCACAAGAGCACACACACAGTCTAACACTAATGCACATGCCTATGTCAGGCCTATTTCGCAAGAACAAAATCATGTATTCCTATAAAACACCATGTAGGCCAAACAGAGGTTGAGGGGGGGGTCCTCCCAACCAGGATTTCAAACCATGATGCCTGCCATTTTTCAGCAAGACCTCAGCCTTATCTCTGCAAGCTAAGGAGATGAACAGCAGACCTTTAGTCTAAGGTAATGGTGTAGGTGCACCTCTTATGGACTGAGTGAACAAGTTACTTACCTTCAGTAACACCTTATCTGGTAGAGCCATATTCTAGTTGCAGATACCTATTGAATTCCCCCAAGCGTTTTTCCGAGAAGTACCCCTGAGCACCATCAAGCGGCATTGATTGGCTCTACATCTGTATCGGATATGATGTTGTGGGACCTGTATATGCGCAACCCAGGCACCCTGACATCAGTTACTTTTCACAACTTTCTAAGCCAGAAGCGCAGAGCCATGAAGTACTCTGACCATTTGTGCTTCAGAATTAGGGCCCTGAAAGGGAGTCTCTGTCCCTTAAAATCAGTTTGCAGAGCGGGAAGGATGGGTGGGTCGATAAGGAATCTGCAAATAGAATATGTCTCTACCAGATAAGACGTTACCGAAGGTAAATAACTTGTTCACTTGACAGAAACTTTAAGTTGCAGATTCCTTACCTTCTGAATAGATACCCAAGCAATACCAGCCCCGGAGGTGGGTCTGCGAACTAAGATCATCGTAGGAAGTCCTACCGAATGGGCAAAGTACCTGTCCCTTCAGACCTGACGGTCCAGGCCGCAATGTTTGATGCACTCGTTGCTGCCTAACAGATGTCCAGGACTGGAACTCTCCGTGCTAACACAGTAGTTGTAACTGTTGCTCTGGTGGAGTGAGTGTGCAAGCCCTCCAGGATGGTTCTTCTCTGCGCTGCCCAGCCTTTTTTCACACCCACATACCCGACAGAGTTGATCACCCACCTGGAACTCTTTGGTATGATCAAGGTAGAACATCACCGCTCTTTTTGGGTTCAGGCAGTGGAGTTTCTCCTCTTCTTTAGAAGGATGAGGGGGTGCATAAAAAGTAGGCAAGGTGATGAATTGACCTACATGGAAGGGTGTAACCACTTTTGGAAGAAAGGAGGCCCACGTGCGGGATAGATGATAAGGTAGTGCGGCTTAGATGACAAAGCCTGCAGCTTACGGGCAGAGGTAATGGCTTGAGTCTCAAAAGCCTGAGAGGACAACTATGAAGTTACTCAAAAGGAGCACACATAAGGAATGATGGAACCAAATTCAAGTCCCACTGGGGCATGATAAATGGTGAAGAAGGAAACATGTGTATAAGACCCTTAAGAAATCTACCACTATCGGAGATTTAAACAAGAAGGGTTGATCTGGTAGTCCCAAGAAGGCAGAGATAGCACACAACTAACCTTTGAGGGTGGCCAAGGCAGACCCCTCCTGGGCTAAAGAAAGTATAAACAAGAGAACCTCAGAAAGAGGGGCAGAAAGGGGGTCCACAGACTTGTCTCTGCACCATGCCACAAATTTGTTCCATTGACAGGCGTATACAGTTTAGTGGGGGGATACCTGGCTGCCAAGATGATATTACAGACTTCGGGCAGAGGTCTAAAGCTGTCAAAAGCCACCACTCAGTCTCCATGTAAGAAGGTGAAGACTGGACAGGTCTGGGTGGAGAACTTTTCCCTGTTGCTGCGCCAGAAGATCCTCCCAAAGGGGCAATCTGATTGGAAGATCTATGGCCATGCTCAATGGCCTGGGAAACCAGACTCTTTGTGCCCAGTCCGGAGCCACAAGGATCACTTGAGCCCAGTCGTTCTTGACCTTCTTGAGAATGCTGGGCAGAAGTCTTATGGGCGGAAAGGCAGAAAGGAGGCCTGAGCTCCTCTCGAGACAATAAGAGTCCCCGAGTAAGAGCCGCCTTGGAAACTCTGGTGTGCCAAACTGCTGACATCAAAGCAAATAGATCTAACCACGGCTCACCCCACTGCTCAAAGAGACCTTGCACCATCTCCGGATGGAGAAACAATTCATGATCCACTAGGCGTCTTCAGCTGAGTTTGTCTGCTCTGGCATTCAGAGAGTCTGACAGATGTTGAACCACCAGGGAAATTTCCTGACATTCCAGTCATATACTGAGACGTTGGGCCTCTTGACAAAGGGTCTACGATCCCACCCTGTCCTGTTTATTGCAGTACCACATGGCAGTGGTGTTGTCTGGGAACACCTGCACTAGCCTTCCCTTGATGGATGGTAGAAAGGCTTTCAATGCCAATTGTATTGCCCGGAGCTCCAACAGGTTGATGTGGAGTCCAGATTCTGCCAGAGACAAGAATCCTCTGAACTTCACCTCTCCAAGATGGCCGCCCCATCCCAGGAGTGACGTGGAAAGAAAAGTACTGACGTCAGGACTCTGGGGTGGTGTCTGTAAAGGCACAGTGAGCCACACTTCTGGCGTGGACGACACCGATGAGACCACATGAAGCCGAACATCTTCACTTACTGCCGTGCAGGGGTACTGCTCACAAAAGTTTCCCGATCCAGTTTAATGCCTGGAGGCAATTCTAGGGTAAGGAATCTGCGGCTAGAAGTCTCTATCAGATGTACACTGTTTTGGACTAAGGTCCATATTTAGAGCTTGGCAAGCAGGATACTCTGCCACAACTGTGGCAGAGTACTCTGCAAAATAAACTCCTGGTTCACCCACTCTCTTCAGGGTCATGTGAACCATTATGTTTATGCCAGAAGAGCCTATATCACTGGTTGAAAACTTTGACCAACGGCCCAACTGATAAAGGGCCATCTAAGTCAACACTCTCGGAGAAATCTCCAGGCTTGTCAGGGACATTTTTTTAAAAAATTTTTTAAACTAACACCTGCATTAGGTGTTACAAACGAAAAATCTTTCCTGTGCGGGCTTATTGTACAAGCTGTCCCCCCAGCTAAGCTTCACTGCCTTCAGAGGAGCCGACGGGGGCAGCTCCTCTGAAGGCAAACAGAGCTCTGCCAGGCAGGCTCATCTCTCTAAATATAGTGGGCCTTAGTCAACCAGGGAAGCACAGTACATTCCTCCACTGCTCTGGCAGAATGCAGTAGAGCCTGCCAAGGGCTAAATAAGTTACGTAACTTACTTGCTACTCTACTGAGCTGTCCTAAGCGCCTTTACTTCAATCACAGCGCAATCAGTGGAAGGACAGCAATCAATTTGAAGCTATTGTACTAGGTCCATGTGCCAGTCAAAAGAAGAGGAAGTGAAGCCAGTCTGCTTGGCCAATTAGGAGATAGCAAATCAGAGTGACAATGAAGCAAACAAACATTAAGCAAAAGGTGCACTGCTAGCCCCTTATTGTATACAATGTCTCTCGCAAGAAAGAGCACATTCAGCACATGTGCTATCGCAGGCGAGGCCTAAAAAGTAGCTCCCAAAATGTGAGCAGTCGAAGGATAAAAGTAATTCTTCAAATGGAAGCTAAAGATGCTATGCCTCAGGCCAGGTACAACCAGGAGGGGAAGGCAAGTCATTGAATAAAAAGCAAGCAAATGAGAGTGCTAATAAAGTCGCTTAAAGGTAAATAATGGGCTTTAATTCCTCTTAGTTTTTGGTGAGGCCACAATATGTGGCTTGCAACCAGACAGTCTGTGCAGACTTATTTATGTTTGACATGCTTAAAAACATTGTTGAATGAGACACATGGTTTTGATATATTCACTCTGAGAGCACAGTTGTGTAAATACATTCATATCTGAATCGCTCATTTTAAGGAGTTGGTGTTTTTGAGACAAATTATATTTATAGATCTTTTTTATTTAGTCAACTTTGAAAATCAAGGACTTTTGAGACTGGCAGAGTTGGGTAAAATACATTTTCAAGGTTGCTACAGCATTTACAAATCCGGACACGTGCCCCTCGGTTGTACCTATATTTCAGAAAGGTGACAACTAGTAATGCTGCGTTCTTATTTGTTTGAGGTTTGGCGTTTTCACATGTGGATATGAGCACACAGACAACTGCCTACCAGGTAACTGTTTCGAAGTACAGTACAATCTCATATCATTCGCTGTCATCATGATGTCTGAGAGTAGCACATTATTCAAGTAATCAACATTGAGTGAATCAAATCTTTCACATGTAGGGCAGTCTTTACAAATATCAATTCCTCAAGACAATATTTTAGAATATAACAACAAAACATGTCACGTTGCAGTTCTACCAAGCAAGCAACCCTTCATTCAAATGATCCAGCAGTAGAGAGGTTAAAAAGACACCACAAGCCAATACTTTTGCAGTCTGTCACCAAACTATAACGTTCCCACCAAAAGGAGGGTAAGACAATTAGTTACTTACCTGTAACTGCAGTTCTCCAGTATTGGTATCTTTCATAGATTCACATGCTTGAATCATCCCCGTCGTCAAGGTGGGAGCCTCACGGTAAGTTTAATTCCATAAAGCAGTAAGTCAGTAAGTTTAAAACCAGTAGGCCTCAGTAGGCCTTATATGGTATTTTACAGTCTATCCACTTTGTTTTGTGAAAAGACCCAAACCTCAGTGTCAACCAATCAGGATTCAGCCCCTCTCAAACCCTCCCAACAGAGGCTGAATTCCCTCAGATTTTCTAGTAGAAGTGTGAAGTTTAATATCTCTATAATAGGGGAGCCTCTGAGGGGAGGAGGGTGGGTCGCATGTGAATCTATGAAAGATACCAATACTGGAGAACTGCAGTTACAGGTAAGTAACTAATTTTCTTCTCCAGTATTGGATCTTTCATAGATTCACATGCTTGAATCAGAATAACGAGCAGTAATGTTTGAGAATTAGCGAATTAATTTGACTGTCATTTTATCGTAATTCTCTAAGTGATCTCACTCACGTTAGTATACATATATATATATATATATATATATATATATATATATATATATATATATATATAAGAATAATAGAAAAAGCTGTATGGCAGAATTTTTTTTACACAATATGTGTTGTTGTTGTTTTGAGGTCTACAACATGTTAACACAATATGAAAAAGCGTTGATATTACGACTAATTTGAAGCACAATCTTAGAGTAAACCACACTGTAATATAAAATTAGATATTAACAAGACTGAGAAACAATATCGAACATACCTTGAGTGTGGTGGTGGGATGTGTAAGAGGCTAACCTTAACGAAATAAATGCCTCAGCACTGCCTGTCCCACTAGTGTATCAACGTTACTAGTTTCCTCAAGACAATAGTGCTTTGTAAACGTATGTTGGCTGGACCATGTGGCTGCTCTGCAGATGCTATGTAGTGGCACCCCAGCAAAGAGTGCAGCTGAAGTGGCTCCGATATTATAGAATGGGCTCTCACCTTGCTGTGGAGCGGTTTACCTGCTTTTGCATGGCAGAATTGAATTGCCAGGCCAATCCATCTGGCTATAGTCTGTTTGGACACCGCATGTCCATTTCTCATTCCGCCAAATGCAACAAATAATTGGTCAGACTGCCGGATGGCTAGTGTTTTCTGTAAGTAAAACTTTAGACACCTTTTTATATCCAGGGAATGTAAAGGCCTTTCGGCTACTGTTTGTGGATTTGGAAAAAAGGTTTTTAAGATGACTGGTTCATTCAAGTGAAACGTTGAGGGAACTTTCGGGATGAACTTAGGATTTGTCATAGGATCACACCAGAATTCATAAATTGGAGGAAAGGCTGTTTGACAGTGAAAGCCTGAATGTCGCTGACTCTTTTGGCTGAAGTAAGAGCTAGTAGTAACGCTGTTTTCCGTGAGATGAATTTTAGGTCGGCTCCGTGGATCGGCTCAAAGGGAGCTTTCATGAGCTGCATTAATACAACATTCAGGGACCATAACGGCGGAGGTTTTCGAACTGGTGGGAAAACATGAAAAAGACCCTTCATGAATTGCTTGACAATTCTTGTGGAGCATAATGAGACCATGTGTGGTGATCTACGGTACCTCGAGATTGCTGCCAGATGCACTCGAATGGAGGAATATGAAAGTCCTGACTTTGCCAAGAGCAAGAGATATGGAAGTATCTGCTCTGGAGGAGCGGAAAAGGGATGTATACCTTCTGCTGCACACCATATACAAAAACGTTTCCATTTAAGTCTATAGGTTTTGTTGGTAGTGTCAGCTCTAGCGTTTGCTAAGATGTCTCTACCCTCCGAGGAAATGTTGAGATTTAGATACTCATTGTATTCAGGAGCCAAGCCGACAAATGAAGAGATGATGGATCTGGATGCCTGACTTGTCCCTGGTGCATCATCAAGAGAGTCGGACTCTGTCTGAGTTGCACATGTGGCTGTTCGGAGAGCATTAGGAGCTCTGTGTACCATACCTGTCTGGGCCATCTGGGAGCTATGAATAGGAGGCGACACTCCTCCGTCTTTAGTTTGTTGATGACTCTCGGAATGAGCGGGATCGGAGGAAAAGCGTAGGCATAGACCCAGGACCATCTCATCGAAAACGCATTCCCCACACGAACCTTTCTGGGGAAGCCAACTTGCGTAATACTGGCATTTCTTGTTCTTGAGAGTGGCAAATAGGTCTAGATTCAGTATGCCCCATAATAGAAAAAGTCGATTGAGAAGTTTCTGATCTAGCTCCCACTCGTGATAAGGTATCAGTGTCCTGCTCAGGGTGTCTTTGCCAGAACGTTGGTTTGTCCTGGCACATGCTCCGCTTTGAGTGAAATATTGTGCTTGATGGCCCATGTCCAGATTTCTTGAGCTAGCTGCGAGAGTTTTAGGGATCTCGTTCCTCCTTGCTTGTTTAGATAAAACATGCTGGTTGTGTTGTCCGTCCTGATTAAGACACTTGAATTTTGTAGTTTTGGCAAGAAAGCTTTTAGAGCTAAGTGTATCGCTTTGAGTTCTAGGTAATTGATGTGGAGTTGAACCTCTTTTGCATTCCAGGATCCGCTGATTTGCAGGTCCTGGCAATGTGCACCCCATCCTTCGAGAGGCATCTGTTGTTACTATGTAACTGGGTGTTTGATGAAGGAATGAAAGTCCGTTTGACAAATTAGTTAGTGTCGCCCACCACCTCATGGTGTTTTGCATTAGAGGTGTTATGTGAATCTTGTCTTCGAACGAACCGTTGACCTGGGTCCATTGTATGTCCAATTGCCCTTGCAGGGGTCGCATATGGAGCCTGCAGTCTGGGACTAGCGGAATGCAAGATGAGATCATCCCTAGCAATGATTTGTAGATGCGGACTGAAACAAACTTTTTTGTAGAGAGTCTGCGTGCTAAGGAGGTTAGTTTTTGTTTCCTCTCGTGAGACGGGTACGCTTTGTTGTGTACCGTGTCTAGTATTGCTCCTAAGAAGTTTAATACTTGCTTGGGGTGAAGCTGAGATTTTTGGTAGTTGACTACAAACACCAGGCTATTTAACAATTGAAGGCAATACGAAATATGACGTATCACTTGCGGCTTTGAGGGTGCCTTTATGAGCCAGTCGTCCAAGTAAGGAAAAACCTGGATACCCGACTGGCGGAGATGCGCTGCTACCGCAGCCAACATTTTTGTGAAGATTCTGGGGGCAGATTTGAGACCGAATGGGAGAATTTGAAATTGGAGGTGCATACCACCCACTCTGAACCTGAGGAATTTGCGGTGGTTGCGATGTATGGGAATATGAAAGTAAGCATCCTGGAGGTCTAGGGATGCCATCAGATCTCCAGCATTTAAAAGACGCAGGACATCCTGAAGTGTTACCATCCTGAACGACTGTTTCTTTAGAAACTTGTTTAGTGCTCTTAAGTCCAGGATGGGACGCCAGTCCCCGGAGGGTTTCTTTACGAGAAAGAAGCGGGAATAGAATCCTCTGTTCTTCTGAGAAAAAGGGACTGGCTCTATCGCTCCTTTGCCCAGCATCACTTTTACTTCCTTGAGGAGTTGGTTCATCCTTGGGGGTGGTGGGCCAGATGGAGGAACAATTGGTGGTGTTTGCGTGAATTCCAGAGTATGACCTCTGGCCACTATATTGAGCACCCATCTGTCTGATGTTATAGCCGCCCATTGGAGGAAATAGGAAGTGATGCGACTTCCGACCCTCGATATTGGTGGGGGGGAGAATGCTGAAATGACTGGCGGGTCATTGTTTTCTGCCCGTATCTCTTCCTCGGGCAGCTCCTCTTCCTCTAGTTCGATGTTTATAAGCTGCGGCCGGTGGTAACCTGTAATGCTGCTGTTGCTGGTGGCACTGGTGTCGTGATCCTGTAGAGAAAGACTGATACTGGGATCTGTACTGTTGGTATCCCCCTCGAAAGGAGTAACTTCCTCTTCCCCTTGCTCCACGAAAAGGTTGTTTTTTATATTGAAGAGTTACCTAGAGATGTTGCCGTATCCGTATCCGTTTTGATGGCCTGTAACATGTCATCGACATGCTTCCCAAACAAACTCTCACCATCAAAAGGCATGTTGAGAACGCGACTCTGGACCTCTGGTCGAAATGATGTGGCCTTTAGCCTTCCTTGCATGCGCAGGACTGCTACGCCAGCCAATTGCCTGAAGCCAGTTAGAGAAATGTCTATTACGCTGTCTACAATCTCTGCGGCAACCCTTTCTCCCTCCTGCAACACCTTTTTTGCTTCCACCTTGACGTCCTCTAGCAGGAGATCCAAAAAAGCAGACATGTCTGCCCACATTTGGCGATCATATCTTCCTAGGATGGTGAGGGAGTTAGCCGCCTTAACTGTGACCGCTGCTACAGAGGAGAATTTTTTACCAATGTTGTCTAATCTCCTCCCCTCCTTGTCTGGGGGAGATACTATAGGCGTGGAGGGGTTTCTGGAACGTCGCTGCGCCGCCTGTGATATTACTGAATCAGGTTTTGGATGTGAGACTAAACAGGCCGGAGAATCATCCGGGGCCTTGTACTTCTTCTCTAATCTTGGCATATGTGAAGGCACTGTTGCAGGATTTTTCATTGCCTTCAAGCCTTCCTGCCATAAGAAATCTACTATGGGTATCGTTCTTACCGATCTCTTTGATGGCTCTTTGAAGTCGTACAGAAAACACTCTGTTTCATGAGAGACAATTGAAAGGCCAAAACGCTTTGCCGCTCTCTCTATCAGATTATGAAAACCTCCTATGTCTTCTGGAGGCGAATCTACTGGACCTGCTGGAGGTGGAGATGGTGTGGGGACGAGATAATCATCCCATTCACTAGTCACAGAATCTCTTAGCTCACCCTCTTCCCTTTCGTCGTCTGACGAGGGATGAGCTTCCTGCGTTTGGCTAGTTACTGGTATGCTAGCCTGTGGTGTTTCCGGAAGACTAGTAGTCTGGGTTTGACGAGGTGTCTGGTAGCTTTCAGGTCTAGGTGGCGTGGTCTGCATTGATGGTGGAAACCTTCTATAGTAGTCATTAAGCATATATTGTAGATCCACCACTAGTGTGCTAGGCATGGAGAGGGGCAATTGTTTTTCTGCCTGTGGGTAGGATGTTGAAGCATAACTAGGCTGGTTATGCTGTTCATCTTCATCATCAAAATCCTGGCACTTGACATGGAGTTGAGACGGGCTACTCGCTGCCCCAAACATTCCCTTGTTTTGGGAGTATGCGTCATCATCATCATCATCTAAGAGATGTTGTGGGGGGTAAGGCAATACCTGGCTTGGGGAGGTATGCATTGGCAGAATATCGGAAGCTTTGTCCCCCATGGTGATAAGTCAAAGGGGTAAGAACCTGGTTGAGTCGTCCTGAGGATAAGGCAGACTAGTTGACGATTGGTGCGGTGGAGTACCCAGGAGGGTTGATGGTCTATACATTGCCAGTGCCGTGGACGATCTGCTCGTCGACGGTTCTCTCGTCGACGGGTCCCTCGTCGACGGTTCCCTCGTCGACGGTTCCCTCATCGACGGTTCCGTCACTGACGGTGTCTTTGTCGACGGGTCCTTCGTCGACGGGCCCTTCTTCGACGGTCCCTTCATGGACGAATCCTTTGTCGGCGGTTCCTTCATCGACGGTGTCTTCGTCGACCGTTGTTTCGTCGACGTATCCTCTGTAGGTGCCGTCGTCGGTGGTGCCTTCTTAAACCTCATTGAGAGGTGCTTCATAGACGGGAGTGCCCTGGTCGATTGGTGGACCCAGGAGGCCTCCGCCGGCGACAATGTGTTTGCCGACAAAGCCTTTTTAAATATTTTTGCTGTAATTATCGTCGTCGACGATAACGGCGATGATATCATGATCATCGGTGAGACTGCCGTTGTGAACGTCGACGACACTGTAGTAGATGTCACCGTCGTCGACAGGGTGGTCGTCGACGGGTGATTTTCCCTGAAGAGACTTTTTCCGGCTCTTTCTGGGGTGACAGAGACAGGGATGTCTTTATTGAGGTACTTTTCCTATGTGAAGGCGTAGTAGGCTCTGAATGAACCTTTTTTGGCAAATTTTTGTGTGTCTCTGAATGGGAAACATCCTTTTTTGTCTCAGTAGAGACTTGTTTTATCTTTTTGGCCATCTTCCTTGGTGGCTCATCAGACACTCTCCCTCTCTCACCTGTTCTTTTCTGAGGGTGAGAAGCATGAGATGACGCTTCACTTTCGTCTGAGGAAGGATGCTCTATGGCTTTCTGCTTCTGCAGCCATTAGAGAAGTCTACCCTCACGGTCCTTGAGGGTTTTTTGACTAAAGGTGCGACAGATCTTGCAGTCTCTCACCTTGTGGTCTGGATGGAGGCAGTAGATGCATTTCTTGTGGGGGTCATCAACATGTAGTCTCTTCTTCCCACAACTGTTACAGTCTCTGAACAGACCCTTTTTTGGCTTTTCAGACATGATAAAGCTGTAAAGCTAGTTTCCTGAGATAAACAATTTTCAGTCAGAAATAAGGTAAACTGAGCAGAGCTCAGGGAGACTCCCTCCACACGACGTGCGGTAGAAAATCTGAGGGAATTCAGCCTCTGTTGGGAGTGTTTGGGAGGGGCTGAATCCTGATTGGTTGACACTGAGGTTTGGGTCTTTTCACAAAACAAAGTGGATAGACTGTAAAATACCCTATAAGGCCTACTGAGGCCTACTGGTTTTAAACTTACTGACTTACTGCTTTATGCATTTAAACTTACCGTGAGGCTCCCACCTCGACGACGGGGATGATTCAAGCATGTGAATCTATGAAAGATCCAATACTGGAGAAAGGTATTTTTTTTAATATATTTTTATTGCCATTTCAAAATAGGTGTGAAGCGGCAGTTCAATTACCATACTAGGTACACAGTAAACATGCAATGACTCTTGCAGTTTTCTGCCACTTTCCAATACAATACATTCCACTGTTACATGTTTACAGGTAATTTTTCTTACATTTTAATACAATTACCCCAACAGAGGAGGGAAAAACAGAACGGTTAAAACAGGGGTGACACGGATGACATGGCACTACTGCACATGTAATCAACAAGCACTTTCACACCTTACAGTAGTAAGGGTAAATACCTGCTGTTAAAATTGACTGCAAACTGCTGACTTAAGACTAAAGGCCTGTTTTAGAGTTTGGTGGTGGGACACGCCTCAAACGTGGTGCGTATCCACTGCATCATGAAATAAATTCCACACTTGAACTCATATTTGTTATGTTTATTTCATGTCAATTACAACACAAACCTCACCCACACCTGCTCTCCATCAACTGTCATATATCTCCCCAACTCGCCCCCAACATTCCAAATGCCATACTATGACATCAAGCTCATGTAGGCACAAACATTGCCAGTGCCCCACATTATAACATTTTAAGTGCATTATATTGCATTGCACTTGTAATACAGCAGACAGGATATCCGTCATGTTTCTGATGGAGTATCCCATAAGCCAAACTTTAAATCAGGTTTGCTGTCTTCTAGCCATCGAAGGTGTATAGCTTTCAGTTGGATCATCATGGCCAATATTCATTACACCAAACTGGTGTAAGCAGTTGGGTAATGGTTGAGGAGTGTATTTAGGATGTTGCAGCTCTGTGGGGTAGTTGTAAGGATTACTGTAGGTATCTGGTACGTATAACGAATGACCCACCAATGTAATGTTAAAATACACAGGGTATGATCTCAAATGTATCACTAAATTAAAAAGAAAAGTAGCATGAAAGCTCTTTTTTAGTATAAAAATGCTAAAAATTTAATTAAAAAAAACAGGACTGTGGATTGGGGCAACGGAGGAGTGGGTGGGAGAGGAAAGTTAGGCACGATGGAGAGCAGCAAGGGAAGTGGGGTAGAAGAACGCAAAGGCAAAGAGCAACAGAGAGCACTGGAGTGGGAGCATATAAAAAGGACACAGGTGAATGAGTGTAGAGAAGCACATGGATGAGAGTGATCAACACAGATTGTTGGGGGAAAGAGGAGCACATGTGGGAGAAAACTGGAAAATACACGCACTCTTAAAGAGTGGTGTGGAAACAAAAAGAAAAAAGTAGTTCTATAAAAGTGAGCAATGGAAGGTCACTAATTAAAGGGTTTATGCTCCAGGGGAGGCATAAACTCAAGACGGACAAGGCAAGTCATCAAATATGAAGCACGCAAATGAGAGAGACAATAAAGCCAACCAATGGTAAGCAGCGGGTGTGCTTTTACCCCATTGCAAGATTTTGTAAGCTGATGGAAGAAATAAATATGTCACTCCTTTCAGAAATCTTGCTATCATAACAGGCAAACATGTTGAGTTTGAGGTTAAGCAAATTGCCTCTGTGTGCCCACTATAAGATAATACCTCTTTTTTGAGGACACACCTATGCCCCTTATGTCGAGAGACAGGACCTTGGGATATTTATTAAATTATACTGGATGATCTCACACACCACCCTGGGGGCATGCTTAATCACTGGTTATCTTGAGCTCACCAAAGAATCATCTAATGGCAGACAGGCCCTCGGCTGTGTCGAGGATACTTGCAGGGAAGAAGAGGTAAAAGAACCAGATAGGAAATAAAAATCCTGCTCACCTACTCTAAATACATATTTCTTTATTAGGGAGGTGGTGAAGAGAAGGTTAAAAAAGGGGGATATGGGATGTGTAAGAGACTTTACTAGTTCATACATCCAACTGCGGTCAACATGTTTCAGCCCTCACAGTGGTCGGACAAGGGTACAGGGCTTTCGTCAGGACCAGAATCCTACTTTCTCTAGTGCTTAATTTGTAAAGAAAAAAGGTGCTGGTGCTCAAAGCTCTCCTCTGAAACACGCAGCTGTTGCAATTAAATGTGCGAACTCGGGATACCGAGGCAGAGTAACCCTGAGGACATCTCGGGCCTCTTTCATCTATTTACAGACACACCCTGCCCCTCCAGCTCACTCTCGCAGCTTTCTGCTTTCTAACTTTGTGACTTTTTTTTGCTTTGCTCTTCCCCCATCTTTCCGATATGTGTCTTTTGCTACAAGAGCTCGCAGCGAATGCGCGAGGCAGAAGAATACGCTCCGGCCCGCAAAAATAAGTGCTGGTGCTCAGCACCGGAAACAACAAGCACAAATTAAGCTCTGGCTTTCCCTAGAATGAGTCCTTAGTTACGAACATACATCACTAGCATACATACATACAGTACCAATGAGAATATTCTGCTCAAGATTCGCTTTTCAATTAGTATTCATGAGGACCTATTACATAAAACATAAAAATAACATTAAAATGACGAGACAGAGAATAAAGATGAATAACAAAAAGGACATGAGTACACCCAAAATACAGGAGAAGCACTAGTCTCCTCCTATAGACATGCTGTGCCAACTCTATGTACACTGCTAGCATATGTGAGCACACTGCAACCAAAGTAACACAGTGGGATCTCAAGGCAAATCACTCCCAAAAGTGAACACTTGTGTACATGTGTGAACACTGCCATTCATTCCACACGTTTCCTTAACATTACTATGGGATTTTCAAACATTATAGAGGAGATAATGAGAGGAGCCTTGTAGTCACACACTGAAGAAACTATTCTTATTAATACCTTATCTCTGGGCAGGGTAATATGTGTAGTCAAGCATGGATATTAAATTTGTATGTAACCAATTACTTCATCAAAGATCTCTCCCTGTTTGTGTTTATCCTCCTACCGATGATCACTGAAACCAGATCCCATCAGCTTTTTCAGAGTGCTTGGCGGCGCAGCAACCTGGCATCAGAGAGATGTCACTGTGCGCCCAGCGAGGGTGGTTGGGAATTGTAGTAATTTTAGCCATTAGCAGTTGTGCAGTCTATGTACAGCGTAAGAAGGTCCATTATGTATGCTGATACTCAGTATGGAATCGTACACACGCAATGGGCCAAATTAGATCATGACCCGATCTAGCTACTTCCATAGTGTTCAGAAATGTAGCTATGCTGGATATGATTACGTCACTAAGCGCCTTGCACGGGTGCTTGGAACTTGAAGTTATTAGTGATCTTGAGGTCATTTTCACCGTATGATGAATTAATTTAAGCATTTAAACAACCCTGTGTATTGTCTGCCAAGGAAGTTTATATTTAACAATATCTCAATCTTCTTCTCTATTTTTCACATAAATCTTGAGCTGGAATCTGAAATGGGGGCACAAATACGGTGGATAATTACACTACTTGGCTGCATTTTCGAATATAATACAGTGATCTAATCCCGGAGACCTCATAAGACCCTGTAGAAAGGGATGCAAAAGTATGTTGGATGTATGTGCTACATTATACAGTTAGTGTCCATCCATAACGTAAGATGTAGAAATCCCTAGCTAACTCCTCCTATTTAGCAATCTGTAGCCAAGGTAAATCATAATTCAAACCTTTTATGTGTGTTTTCAGATAGTACACCCAGCATTGCTCCCTGTCAAGGAGTATCTAAGCCATGTTACTGCATGGTCTTGGTGTTACCTTTTTTTAATACTACCCCCAAGGTATCTTGGTCAGAGTGCTTATGCTCCAAAAAATGGTTTGTCATGCGTGTGAAGCCCTTCTTACACCTAATATTATTATGGTGTTCACTTATCCTAATACATATCTTGTATGAAGTCATCATTACATAAACCTTTCATCACACAAAGTGATTTAAATAACAAAGACTGATCTGGTAACTGTAAAAAGGGCTGAAATAGATGCCAAGTAGCCCTTAGTGCTCAAACAAGTCCTTATTGGGCTAGGGACAGAACACACAACAAGGCTTCAAACAACTTTCTTGTAATGGATCAATTTGTAAAGTGTCAATCCACAAATCTGTCCAAATGAATGGTGTACACTGATATAGTGGAAGAATGCCTCGCTATGAAGATACCATCAACGACAAAGGCAGGGTATGCTAATTTAGAAGATCTGGCTTTCTTAAAAAAAACGAAGGAAGAACAAACAAGCATGCAAAAAAGAAATGGTTATAGGAGACACGTTCTGTAACTTAAATGTAACCTAACTGTAAACCTAGGGTGAGAAGTATACATATAAAAACAGGACCATGTTCTGTTTGAATCATCTTGTTCGCTCCAGAGGTGTAACTAGAAATAGTGCAGGAGGAACAGTGGCATAAGGGTTAACTGCACCTCAACTGTAGATTTGTTTTTATCAACAAAACCAGGTGATGGGGACCCATTTCCCTTGGTATCATTAGGGCCTGTGGCACCATTGCCACATCACTTGTCTGTACTGGAATTGCTCAGGGAATCAGAGGATTATGAGTACAGAGTGTAGGAAGATAGCTCTGTATATACTATATCAAAGTAAGGTATAGTGTGCACAGAGTCCAGTGGATCCCTAAACGCTTTACAGAGGCTAAAGTAGATAATACTAATACTCTCTTTTGTGGAGATGTGGTCGAGCAGTTAGGCTTATCAGGGGTAGTGCTAAGCATTTGTTGCATACAGTCAAGGACTAACTCCAGGCCAAAGTTTATGAATAAAAAAAATATACTTTGTTACTTTATTTCTAGAACTAAAAGGATTTTTGTTGCAGGTATGTACAGTTTCAAGAATGTATCACTTTCAAGTATCAAATGCACTTTGTTTGGAATTTACAGATAAGACTGTTTTCAGGTGAATAATACTTTTAAATTTTAAATGTAGACAGTGCAATTTCATATAGAAATCAATGCAGTCCTAGGGAAGAAAAAGTAACAGCACAATTTGCAGGTAAGTACTCGACTTATGATCCCAGTCTTCGGGGGCTAGGGTGTCCACAGAAGAAAGTTTAGGAAAACACCAAGGGTGCACCACCAGCAACACTGGGCCGGCTGGATGCAGAGGTCAAAGTTGGTGTCTGGTACCCAAAGATCCAAAGGAGACTGGTGGCATTTAGAAAGAAACAGCTTGCAGGTAAGTACCCGTGACACCAGGGCATAGACCTGGGGAATCAGATCAGCACCGGGAGGAGGGGGGGGAGGTGGAGGCTCTGGGGCGCAGATCTGCACTAAAAACACACACCCTCAGCAGCACAAACACAGCATTGGGTGCCCAATGCTTTTCAATGGAGGAACGCCGGGGTCACAAAGAGGCTGAAAGCTTGGTCCAGCGAGTCGGCTGAAGAAGACCAATGGCTAGACAGGCCCACTGGATATTGCTGGACCGTCGGTTGGGTTCCCCAAGACCATGGGGCTGCAGGTGCAGGGTTACCTTTAGGCATCGAGAAAACTTCACCTGAGCCAGTCGCCATCAGGGGAGTCTTCTGGATTTAGAATGCAGACATCTTCATGTTGGTCAGGAGGGGTCAACCCAGGGTGAACTTAAGTTCGTAATCGCCTGGGGACCTTCTCTGGACTGGTGGGCCACCTGGACTCAGGCTGTAGACATTGTGGGGGTCATTCTAAGTCTGGCGGGCGGCGGAGGCCGCCCGCCAGACTTCCCCCTCCGAAATACCGCTCCGCGGTCGAAAGACCGCGGAGGGTATTCTAAGTTTTTCCCTGGGCTGGCGGGCGGTCGCCAAAAGACCGCCCGCCAGCCCAGGGAAAAACTCCCTTCCCACAAGGATGCCGGCTCGTAATCGAGCCGGCGGAGTGGGAAGGTGCGACGGGTGCTGTTGCACCCGTCGCGTATTTCACTGTCTGCCAAGCAGACAGTGAAATACTTGTAGGGGCCCTCTTACGGGGGCCCCTGCAGTGCCCATGCCAGTGGCATGGGCACTGCAGGGGCCCCCAGGGGCCCGCGACCCCCCCTACCGCCATCCGGTTCACCGCGGGCGGACCGCCGGGAACTGGATGGCGGTAGGGGGGGTCGGAATCCCCTCGGCGGCGCAGCTAGCTGCGCCGCCTTGGAGGATTCAATAGGGCAGCGGTACACTGGCGGGAGACCGCCAGTGTTGCCGGTCTGACCGCGGCTTTACCGCCGCGGTCAGAATGCCCTGCGGGGCACCACCGGCCTGTCGGCGGTGCTCCCGCCGACCCTGGCCCCGGCGGTCTAAGACCGCCGGGGTCAGAATCACCCCCTGTGTGTAGAGTGGGCAGGACTTGCAGATCCGGGATAGTCAGTACTTTTTGGGGTTTTGTTTGTGGACAGGACCGCTGTCCTCTGGAGATCTTGGTCCTTGGGTAGGAAGGCAGTCCTCTGGGGTTTTGCAGAGGTTGCTGGTCCTGCAGGATGTGTCGCCTTTTTGTAGCTGGAGTCTTGAAGCTGCAGACAGGCCGGTAGGGCTGGGCCATGTCAGTTGTTGTCTGGAGGCTTCTCCGCTGGAGCGGCTCTTCAGTCCTTCTTCTTTCAGGTCATCAAGAATTTGAAGAGCAGGGTCCCTATATACTAGATTTAGGATCATTTACAATTGTCATGGGGCAGTAGCCAATGGCTACTGACCCTGAGGGTGACTACACCCTTCCTGTGCCCGCCCCCATTGGGGAGGGGGGCACATGCCTAACCCTACTGGCTATCAACCTCCAAAGCAAGATGGAGGATTCTGCCATGAGGGGTTCACCTCAGCTCTGGGCACCCTAGGGGTGGTGCCAGCTGGAGTGAACACTGCTCCTGGTGTTTACTATTTTTCCTGCTGCCAAAAGTGGGGCCTGGTCTGGGGGCATCTCCACCAGCTGGAGTGCACTGAGGCAGCAAAACAACAGGCAGAAGCCTTTGAGGCTCACCACCAAGTGTTGCGGTTCCTAAAGGGGGGAAGTGTGAAGCACCTCCACCCAGAGCAGGCTTTGTCCTTGACTCCTGACAGCACAAAGGCTCTCACCCCATGGGGTCAGAAACTCCTCTGGAAGTGGCAGGCTGGCATAGACCGGTCAGCCACACACTAGAGTGTTGGGTGAATTTCATTGGGCATCTCTAAGATGCCCTTTGTGTGCATTTTACACAAAATCAACACTGGTATTAGTGTGGGTTTATTGAGCTGAGAAGTTTGATACCAAACTTCCCAGCATCCAGTGAAACCATCATGAAGCTGTAGAGTTGGTAATGACAAACTCCCAGACAATCTACTCAATATGGCTACACTGCACTTACAGGATCTAAGAATGGGACACTTTAGGGGCATATTGTTCATGCAGCTATGCCCTCACCTATAGTGCACCCTGCCTGAGGGCTGTAAGGCCTGCTAGAGGGGTGACTTGCCATGTCACCTTTACCCTTTTCCCCCCACCAACACACACACGCTGCAATGGTAGTGTGCATGTGTTTCATGAGGGGTTCCTTCGGGTAGCATACTACATGCTGCAGCCCTTTGGGACCCTCCTTGGCCACAGAGCCCACTGATACTTTTTACAAACGACTTAGCTGTGTGTCTCTTGTGTGCCAATTGTGGAAGCAATGGTACGGTTTAGGGAAAGAACACAAGTGTTGGGGCCTAGTTGGCAGGATCCCAGCACACACTCATTCAAGTTAGCACCAGATATCAGGCAAAAATTGGGGGGAGTGACCATGCCAAAAGGGGAACTTTCCCACACAACTTCCTCCCAAATGAAAGACGATGATACTAACCTTTCCTAAGAGAGTCTTCGTTGTCTAAGTGGAAAAACCTGGAAAGTCCATCTGCATTGGCATGGGCAGTCCAAGGTCTGTATTCCACTGAAACGTCCATCACTTGTAAGGAGACGGATCACCTCAAAAGTTTAGGGTTCTCATCTTTCATCTGCTTAAGCCACTTGAGAGGTGTGTGGTCAGTTTGAACAATAAAGTAAGTACCAAACAGGTATGGTCTCAACTTCTTCAGGGACCAAACCACAGCAAAGGTTTCCCTTTCAATGGCATTCCAATGCTGTTCCCTGGGAAGTAACCTCCTGCTAATAAAAGCAACAGGCTGGTCATGACCATTATTGTTGGTTTGGGACAGGACTGCTCCTATCCCATGTTCAGAGGCATCTGTCTGCACAATGAACTGCTTAGAGTAGTCTGGAGCCTTGTGAACTAGTGCTGAGCATATTGCCTTTTTAAGGGTGTCAAAGGCCTTTTGACAACTAACTGTCCAGTTTACTTTTCTGTGCATCTTCTTGGAGGTGAGTTTTGTAAGGGACCCATATCCCTTCACAAACTTCCTGTGATGTCCATTCAAGCCAAGGAATGCCCAGACTTGAGTCTGGGTAGTAGGAACATCTGAGTCCAGAATTGTCTGGATTTGGGTTTTAAGGACTGCACTTGGCCTCCACCTACAAGGTGGCCCAAGTATACAACAGTAGCCTGCCCTATCTGGCATTTGGATGCCTTAATAATGAGGCCTGCAGGGCCTGCAAAACCTTCCTCAGGTGGACCAGGGGATCCTGGTGGAGCTAACAACAGCAATAATCTCTACACAGGCTGCACTAAAAGTCCCCAATCCAGCAAGGACTTGATTCACCAACCTTTGGAAGGTGGCAGGGGCATTCTTTAAACCAAAGGGCATAACAGTGAACTGATAATGCCAATCAGGTGTGGAGAATGCTGTCTTTTTTTGCTCCTGGTGCCATGCAAATTTGCCAGTACCATGCAGTCAAGTAAAAACTACTGAGAACATTTGGTGCACCTAATTTGTCTATCAGCTCATCAGCCCTAGGCATGAGGGGAACATATGTCTTGGTGACTAAGTTGAGACCTCTGTAGTCCACAGAGAACCTCATGTCTTTCTTTCCAACCTGGTGATGAGGCTTGGGGGCTAAGGCCACTAGGCCAGCCCAGGGGCTGTCAGAGAGTTCAATAACTCCTAAATCCAGCCTATTGTTGACTTCAACTTTGACATGCTTGGTCAGACTGCTGATAGATCTTAGATTTGAAAAGCAAACTGTCTCCATTGTCCACATCATGGGTACACCAGTGTGCATGTCCATGGGTTAAGGAGAAAAGCTCTGCATACTGCTACAAGACGTGCCGTCAGTCAGCCTGCTGTTGGGCAATGAGGGTGTCTGAGTAGACAACTCCATCAACTGACCCATCTTTTGGACTGCAAGAGAGGAGGACAGGGAGAGGTTCACTCTCTGCTTCCTGATCCTTATCAGTAACCATCAACATGGTTACACCACCCCTGTCACAGAAAAGCTTGAGGTGATTCACAGGGATCACCCTTTTGGGTATCCTGCTAGTGCCCAGGTCTACCAAGCAGATCCTTCTTCTCAAGGATAGGGTAAGGGCCACTACACCTATCCTTAAGTGCCCTTGGAGCCACAGGTTCTAGAACCCACACCTTATGCCCTGGTTTTAATGTCATCAGTGCAGCCTTTTGGTCATAACATTGCTTCTGGAGCTTTTGACTGCCCTCAAGGTTTTTGGATGTTTTCTCCATGTACTATGCCATCCTGGAACATAGGCCTAATACATAGCCCACCACATTTTGCTTAGATTTGTGGATAAGTCCCTCCTAACCCTCTTTCACAAGAGCAAGTGGTCACCTAACAGGACTGACAAACGAAAAACCCTACTCCCTTCTGAGGCACCTCTCTGTAGGGGAAAAGCAAGCATGGCAAAAGGACATCCCATCACCTTTTGAGCTTTTCAGGGAGCCCCATGATCATGCCCTTCAATGTTTTGTTGAAACTTTCAACAAGTCCACTGGTTTGTGGATGGTATGGTGAGGTGAACATGTAGGTCACCCCACACTCATCAACTCCTTAAGAACCCCCATCCTGGTAAAGATACCAATGAGAGATATGGTTACTGCAGTGGCTGTAGTAGACCTACAGGGAAATGCTTCAAAATACCTAGTAGAATGATCATCTACTATCAGTATACATTGGTTTCCTGAGGCTGTGGGTGGTTCACGTGGACCCATTATGTCCACACCACCCTTTTAAAGGGAACCCCAACCACTGGTAGTGGAATTAGGGGGGGCTTTGGGTGGCCGCCTGCCTTACCACTGACTTGTCAGGTGACACAGGAGCTGCAAAATTCCTTCACCATCTGAGACATATTGGGCCAATAGAAATAGGTGACTACCCTAAACCATGTTTTGGTTTGGCCCAGATGACCAGCTACAAGTATGTCATGGACTAGTGTGAGGATGAATTCCCTGAACTGTTGAGGTACTACCACTCGCCTGCTGGCACCAGGTTTGGGATCTCTGGCCTCAGTTTCAAGAGTCCCTCCTCCCAATAGACCCTTTGGGAGCCACTGACATCTATCTGTTCCTGTGCAGCACCTTGCTATCACAGGTTTTCAAGAGTAGGACAGGTTATCTGTCCTTCGTCCAGCTTTTCCCTAGAAGGTACCCTGGACCCAAGAGCTCAACCTGATGAGGTTCAAGTTCCACAGGCTCAGTTCCCTCTGGGATGGACAAGTCCTATTTCTGAGAAGATGGGTCCTGAGCTTTTTGCTGTTTGGAAGCTGGTCCCCCAGTCTTCTTGCCCTTTCTCTTGGAAGGTTGGGCCATTATTCCAGGCTCCAACACTTCTTTTTCAACCTGCGCTCGGCTCTGTGCTCTGGCTTTCACACACACTATCTAAGGGATTTCCAGCATGGCTGCGTGAGTTTTGAGTTCTACCTCAACCCATGCTAAGGACTCAAGGTCATTCCCTAGCAGACATTCAACTGGAATTGCAGAAGAGATCACCGCCTGTTTCAGGCCAGTAACCTCTCTCCATTCTAAGATCACCAGGCCTGCTGTCCTCCAGAGGTCTTGGTCCTTGTGTAGGCAGGTAGTCCTCTGGGGATTGGTAGAGGTCACTAGTCCTGCAGGAAGCGTTGCCTTTTTGTAGAAAGAGTCTTGAAGCTGAAGATAGGCCAGCAGGGCTGAGCCCAAGTCAGTAGTCTGGAGTCTTCTCTGCTGGCATAGCTCTTCCATTCTTCTTCTTTCAAGTCACCAGGAATCTGAAGAGCAGGGTTTAGAGATGCCCCTAAATACTAGATTTAGGGGTCAGAGGCGGGGAGCTGACCCTGATGGTGGCATTGGGCACTCTAGGCGTGGTCACTCCTCCAGGTGTTTACTAATTTTACTGCCAGATATTCTGACAAAACTGGGCCTGGCCCGGGGGCAGGTATCTCCACTAGCTGGAGTGCCCTGAGGCAGCAAAACAATTGGCAGGAGCCTTTGAGGCTCATTGCCAAGTGTTGCAGTTCCTGCAGGGGCGAGGTGTGAAGCACTCCACCCAAAGCAGGCTTTGTCCTTGCCTGCTGACAAAACAAAGGCTCTCACCCCATGGGGTCAGAAACGTGTCTGGTAGTGGCAGGCTGGCATAGACCAGCAGCGACACACTAAAGAGTTGGTTAAATTTCAGGGCACATCTCTAAGATGCCCTCTGTGTGCATTTTACAATACATCCAACACTGGCATCAGTGTGGGTTGAGAAGTTTGATACCTAACTTCCCAGCATCCAGTGAAGCCATCATGGAGCAGTGGAGTTCATAATGAGAAACCCTCAGCCCATGTACTCAATATGGCTACATTGCACTTACAGGGTCTAAGAATGGACTTAGACACTCTAGGAGCGTAATGCTCATGCAGCTATGCCCTCACCTGTGGTTTAGTGCACCCTCCCTTAGGGCTGTAAAGCCTGCTAGAGGGGTGACTCACCCTTGACACATGCAATTGTTTGCAGGCATGACCTCCCTCTCTGGGACCTTCTCTCCCCATTAACTCACACAATATGCAATGGCAGTGTGCATGTGTTTGGTGATGGGTCCCTTAGGGTAACATAATACATACTGCAGCCCTTAGGGACCATCCCTGGCCACAGATCCCTTGGTACCCCTGGTACCTTTTACACTAGACTTATCCGTGTGCGAGGGGTGTGCCAATTGTGGAAGCAATGGCACAATTTGGGGAAAGAACACAGGTGCAGGGGCCTACTTAGCAGGATCCCAGCACACACTCAATCAACTTAGCACCATATATGAGGCAAAAAGTGCGGGATGACCATGCCAAAAGGGGCACTTTCCTACACAGAGTTCCAAAACAACAATTTTATTTTGGCTACAAATTGTCTTTTTTGGACTGCATAGCACAGGAAACCACATTTCTCATAAGAAAGCCTTAGGAAATAAGTTGCTGAAGACTCAACCTCCACGTAATCGTCACTAAACATGAGTTTGACCTGCACACTTTTAATTGTTTCGCAAAGTGACTTTGAATATTTTTCCTCATTCCTAATTGCTGTCTATACGAGAGAAACACCATGCATGACAAATTAGAAGAGTAGCCGAGACTTACCTAAGCGTTCTAGGGGCCTTTGCGCAAAGCCTTGTTGGTAGTTCATGCGTGGGACTTTTGACTGTGTGTTTTTAAATATGATATTCATTTGTGCAGCCAATGTCCTTGAGATGACCGTGCAACCACGCAGCACGGTCAATAGTGCTTCAAATTGTGTTTGTGAATCACACAGTACTTTTATTAAAGTTGCATAAAAAGTCAGTGCTGGTACGTGTTTTGATTTTCATTATTTTGTTCCACACATCAAGCATCAACAATCGTACTGTCTCAAGTCATGCCTGTGAGTTCAAAACTAAACGTTACCCCATAAGCCTTGTTTGTTTTAAAAGGGGACACCTGGGGATTGGGTGAGCTCCCTTATGCAACAAAATTACAATAATTTGTACTCATTTGTTCTAATTTCGCTGTATCAAAAAATAAAGACCACCGTGTATATGCGTACATGCCACCTTTTCATAATTGGCACAGTAAGGACATGATTCTAAAATGCTATAGTTTTATTATACAAACACACTCCGAAAACACCACACAACAGAAATCATCTCTTTTGTTTTGTAATTGTGTTTTCACTTTGAGGTTCAAAACTGCAGCAGTTTTGAAAAGTCCACAGACTGTGACAACTCAAGGGGCCGTGTTAAAAACGTACAATCATCACAATAAGATATTGCTGTTGGCATTAAATAACCTCTTGTGAAACACCAAGGAAGAAAAAGCAACCTGCCTACTGTTGCTTTCACAAGAAAGGTAGGAGTCCGCGAGTGCGAACAGCTATTATATGTTCAAAGCAAATTCCATGTTATTTAACGGTGCACTGGAGGTTTTATTAAAACGCCCTACTAAACTTAAGTAATGCGCACATAAAGCCTCATAATGGTTGCTCTTACTGTAGTGCGGCGTTGTGTGTTGCTAAAAATAAGATTGAAAGTGAAACCTTTCTTTTGTGGGGTCAGTGCCTTCCCGATCATTCTGCTTAACATAGCAAGAAGAAAAAAGCAAAAGCAAACGCCATTCTTTCTTGCAGCAGGTGCCCTCGTACTTTCACATAAGTACAAGCAAAAGCAGCACCTCCTGAGACGGCTGAAAGAAGAAGCCAACTCCAAAAATGTATGTACTTGAGCCAGCCCTCAGCAGAGTGGCTGGTAGCACACTAGAACCTGTCCAGCAGGCCACTGCACCCCGAGGCGGCCCTATCAAGCAGCCTCTGCAGTCACTGACAAACGTCTTTTAGCCAAGATGCACTGCAGCGTGGCTAAAAGCAAAGTTAGTCAAAAAGCAGTACGGTGCAGCCAGTGCTGTGACCACGTCATAGCTTTTTTTCATGCATGATGGGGTGGGCACGGGCGAGCAAGGATGGCGGAAGGAGGTGAGGGTACGGGAGTGCAACGGTGACGACGAGTGGTTGGGGTACGCGGGGCAGCAGCATGGAGAAGGAGTGGTTGGGAGGGGGAGAAGCAGGAGGGAGAAGCAACAAGCAGAAGGGGTGGGTGGGAGAAGAAAAAGTACCTCGATCACAGCGCAAGCGTCATACCGACACTAATAATCATGAAGCATTCTGTGCTCGAAACATGCTCCAGAAAAAGAAAACAAAGTGGAGCCCGGAACACGCTGGCTAATTAGAGAGCAGCAAAGTAGAGTGGAAATTAAACCAACAAATGGTAATCATTGGGTTGGCTCCAAGCCCTTTATTGTAAAAAAAAAACAAAAAACCTTGCAGCAGCAGCGCCATGCGTCGTCAGAAGGCGACACCTAAAAATAGAGAGGAAAGTCATTGAATTAGGAGCAGGGAAGTGAGATACACAAGCAGGCCATCCAATCAATCATGGGTAAGGTGCTGCTAATAAGTCGTCTCCATGTATTGTACTGTTCACATTAGGCCGCTGACAAATCAAACCTAGAGCTCTCTGTAGACAAGATCAAATACAAATGCGTTTGTAAGGGTGTGCCAGCACGCCACCTCTGCCTCGGCTTCCCTTTATTAGACGTCTTGTAAATAAAATCTGGGCCCTCACAGGCCCTTTTGCACAGCTCATGTTCGCAGTGGGCACAGCTGCTAGAGGGATATATTGGAGGCCCCTTGAGCTATATCAGTTCAGGCTTTCTTAATTGGCTATCTGCGGAGAACTGACCCTTAGATCAGAATGCTTAGGTCTAAATTAGATATGACAACCGGGAGTGCTGTTTTGGGGTACTAAAGCTCTTTGAGTTAAAAAGGAGACATTTCAGTTCAATTAAAGTTGAAAAGTATCCATTGAGACTGCCATGCAAAACCGCTAAGAATGCATTTGGTGCGAGAACCATGGACATCCTTTTGGCTCTTTAGATGTTGTGGAACCAGTCTGTGCTGTCTAGAATTGTGGTTCCCAACATGTGGTCCGGGGACCCATGGGGTTCCATGAAGCCTCCTCAGGGGGTCTGTAACTGCTTAGAAAGTTAAATAATATGAACACATTGATAAAATGTATATAAATAAAGTGCCTACATATATAACTGAAAATTTTAAAACACACTGTAAATGTTAAGGAATTTGAAATTGGAGGCTAAAAATGTAATTAGTATCCTCAGATTGATTCGTGGGAGCAGTGCAGGTGCATTAAACGGAATATAGTATGGGAGATATGTGGCTTCAACTGAATTTAGAAAAGCTCCAACCTTTCTATTAACATTTTTATTTATAATTGTTTTCAGAATTAAACAAAATGTGTTAACATTTGTGCATGTGTTTGACGGTATGCTTGTTTCTGTATTTTTTGTGTTTCAAATCATGAACAATGTCTAGGCTGGGGTCCCCGGCTTCCAGTAATGAGAAAGTGGGCCAGAGAAGTCAAAAGGTTAAGAACCACCGGTTTAGAACACAAGCGCAGCAATTCATTCGCAGAAACTGGGGTTGTACGTATACTGCTTTGCCTCCAGAGGGCGCCAAAGCACTATAAATACTTTCACTATACGCGTTATCTGGGTTGCATTGAATCTTAACAACCTCCCATTTACATGAACAACTGTTCTTGTTCCGCTTACGTGATATGCCATTTTGTTGCTTGCCTTTCCATGGACAGCATGATGCAACATTTGCTAGCCATATCCAAGGTGCCAAGTGTCTCTGAAGATGCTGATGGATCAAAGATTTCTATCTGGTTATTTTGACTCACTCTCCGTCAATTGTAATGTTGGGAACATGTGCTAGGAAAGCTTTGAAGGACAGCTGGACTTCTCTGAGCTTTAGCAAATTGGTGTGTGTCCTGAGGCCACTGTTCATATGCACTGTAGAAGTTGAAAGGGCACGGATATGGTCAAGTTATGGTGACTGACCTATCATTTGATAGCTTTTTGACTTCACTGTCTTTTAAACCTTCATTGTTATGCATCCATTGGACCTGAGGTTCCTTCGAAAGCACCACTCTGAAACAGCACAAGTAGGGTGACCACCTGGCACTGAGCCAAATTCTGGACAGGACTGTAAAAAATTCAGGACAAAGGGTCAAAATTCAGGACAAAAATTCAGGACAAAGGGTCAAAATTCAGGACAAAAATTCAAGAACAAACGTCAGTTTTACAGACACACGCAAGAGAGGCCATGCCTCACTATGTTGTCAGTGCATTTATTTACTCTTTTTTAACATAGCACTATTTATTCACTGTGGACCTTTTGTGATTGCCTCCTGGTGTGCTACATTCAGGTGTCACATTACGTCCTTGTTCAGTAGTAAATAATGCCCTTCACGGCAAGGCCATCACCCCTACCCAAATCTACCCGATCTTTCCTGAAGAGAAAGTAACAGCAACATTTAGATTATGTTTCTGAACATTTCAAAACCCCTGCCAAACAGTTTGGGAAACATTAAGGTAATTAACCTTATGCTAGTTTAAACAAATTGAACAAAAACATCTCGCTTACCCCAACCGCCCATGGACTTTCAACCTAATTTTTTTTAAAGAGGCAGGGCAGATGGTGTGGGTGACAGTCTCACACCTAATGACAGGATGTGATGTAGCCATAACTTGTCTGTAGTCTCACTGCACTAGAGTGTATGTTTGGGACTCTACATTTATCTCAGAAATGGGAGCCCGGACTACCAATCAAAGATAATAAAAGAGTAGGATGAAATCGAGATCAAATGGGAGATCCACAGCAAGTAATTCAAAGGGTTGTTGCTAACAACTGGACAAATAAAGAAGAGAAGAACAAGGTGGGACAATTCCTAAAATCAGACAAGATGGGTCCACCAAGACTATTTGAAGGTATTGGGTACCTGGGGAGTTGTCTGCACACAGGAGCGAAACAGAAGGGGCACTGTCAAGTGGTTGAACAATCAACACCCATCCACCTTGGCAAACTCTTCTGGTGCAATGGTTTGCTGTTAGTGCTTGTGAAGGGTGAGCAGGGGCCAGACCCCTTGCAAGGTTGTGCAAGGCAATTGCCCACTTAGTCCATGTCTTTATATGGTTTTGAAATTGAGCAAAAGCCAAACTAGAGATCTGGGTTATCCCTAAGTGTCAAGTACACATAGAACCTTCAAAATATTTGGGATGTAAATTGCACAAACAAAATTTACAAATTTTAAAATTTAATTAGTGTTTCTTTAACATATGGCACTGTTTTCGCCTTCATACACAATTAGATCTCAGATTGAACTGGGAACCAGTTACCTTTCAATACCTAATGATTAATATCTACCATTCTTACACTGATTTCCAGGATGAAAATCTCGGCAGAGCGAACGTTCCCTCCAAGCCCAGTTTGCTTTTTGGTCTTCTCTTCTGCTTTCTGTAGAGGCCATGTGGCACTAGCGAAGATGGTGTGCTACCCCAATGATAGTATTATTTTGCAAACCTTCCCCTGCTCGTCCTTCATTCCTTCTTCAGACAGGCCACACATCTGATTTGGTCGCTGCGGCGTCATCGGGAGCTCTTTCCACTCTAAAGCTAACTGTGACTGCGGGTGGATTAGATCTTCTGGACTTAGAATGCTTTTATTCAGCTGCAGAAGTCCAATGGGTGGCTCACTGGCTTTCTGCCCACCTCCCTGCATGAGATGGGGTTTACCAGTAAAGACTTTTAAGGAAGGCTTAATGCACTGCTCATCGTTTCCTACTGACCATTCTATGGATCACCATCCGGGGTTATCATGCATGGCTTTCTCTTGCCTTGTCAGAACCTGTAAACTCACTGACACAAAGAAACCCTATGCTCCTGCACTACCTTTGCTAAGCCTTCCCACTCGCACAGGATGGCTGTGCTCAGAGCAACTCCATCAGTGGCATGTTGCAGGTGTCTTAAAATTGGGGACTTTGTTTCTGAACAGAGAGCTACTAAATTTCCAAACCCTTGTGGCAGACTACCATCTTCACCCCGGTCAACTCCTTACTTACAACCACCTTAAATAATCATTAAATGCCCTATTTCATGTCTGCTACCTAGCACTAACCCTACAAGAGGTGTGCCAGAAGCTCTGCACCATAGGAAATGGTGGCAAACTGATGGAATGGGTGTACAGACCTATCCTGAAACATGGAAACCACTCCAGGTCTTCTTGTCATACTACCTGGGTGATTGATGTACCAAACCTCTGCAAGATATGGACTAAAATACTGGACTTTCCCCACAAAGTATCCCACAGCTGTCACTTTAAGTAAATTCATAGTGCTTCCTTGTGAATGCATTCTGCCTGTTGCTTGCCATTGGCCTTGTGGTTTGTAACTCACAATTTGTTGCTTTCAATTTGCTGGCTTTATTTGTTTTAGGCTATGCAGCTTGAATTCCTCCCTTCTCTTGCCAAAACCTTATTTACAGTATCCTGCCGAGTGCTCCCTTTCTGTAAACAGGCCTGTAAATCTTGTTCTTATCTTATCATATTTGCTGTGCATTCAAAGAACAAAGTCAAATGTCAGGCTCTGTCTTCGGTGGGAACTTAGTGTTTCCTTTCCTTTCTCTGACTTCAAAGTGAGAGGATTTATGCGACAATCTTGCTGGATACTGGGGTTCGAAAAGAGTTTTTTCTATCACATGACAACATTTAAATAGACTTCAGAATATATCAGAATTAGAAGTACAAATCAAGCACATTTTTGTTAATTCTGAACTGTGCTGGAAACAAATACCTTTACATGCTTAAAACAAATCATTGAATTAGGTGATGCAATTTCCACACATCATTGTCTCTGCACAATATAGTTTGATTTGAAAAACTGTATATCTGTGCAAATGTAATGGTCATTTCAATCAAAAATGTTTTGTCTGTAATGGCAGTGTGTTACCACACCATGCATGCTCCACTCCACTCTGCTCTGCACCACTCCACACCACTGCACCCTACTCTGTATCACTCCACTTTACGCCACTCCATGCCACTGCACTCTTCTCCATTCGGAACCACTCCACATTATGCCACTGCTCTCTATGCTACTTCACACAATGCCTCTCTACTTTACTCTGTACTACTCTACTCTAAGCCACTGCACTTTACGCCTCTCTACACCAATGCGCTCTGCTCGTCTGCACGCCATAACACTCCAGTCTAGGCAACACAAATCTAATCCGCACAACTCCACTCTCTGCCACTCTGCAACGCTGCACTGTACGCCACTGCACTCTAAGCTAATACACTCTATGCTAATGCACTTTACTCTTTAACATTCAACTCTACGCCCCTGCACTCTACATCAATACACTGTACATCACTCTAATCTACTCTGCACCTCTGCACTCTATGCCACGGCACTCTACACTACTTTACTCTATGCCATCACACTCTATGCCACTTTATGCAACTCCACTCTAACCTGCACTTCTCCACTCTAAGCCACCTCACTCTACTGTGAAATAATCTACTTTATGCCACTGCAGCTGTGCCACTGCATTCTATGCCACTGCACCCTACCCTGCACCTCTCCACTCTATGCAACTGCACTCTACTCTGAAACAATCTATTCTACGCCACTGTACTCTATACCACTCTGACCACTGCACTCTAGTTCAATGCACTCTACACCACTGCAAGCTGACACTCTGCAACATTGCTCTGGCCGCCACTATACTCTACACCACTCTGCTCTGTACTACTGCATTTTGCACCAATATACTCTATTCCACTGCATTCTATGCCACTCTACTCTGCCCAATGCCACTCTATGCAACTGCACTCTACACCAGTGTACTCTAAACAACTGCACTGCCCTTTACTCTGCACCACTGTACTCTATGCCACTGTTCTCTGTACCACTCTACACCACTGCACTGACACTCTACTCTGCAACTCTGCACTCTACACCACTCTACTCTATGCCACTGCACTCTAGGCACTATACTCTACACCACTCTACAATAGTTCACTCTGCACTACTCTACACCACTACACTCTATGCCACATGAGCCTACTCTGCACTCTATGACACTGAACCACTCTGCATTACTGCACTCTCTGCTACTCTATTGTATGCCACTCTACTCCACTGCACTCTGTGCCAATGCACTCTAAACAACTGCACGCCACTGCCCTCTACTCTGTACCACTGTACTCTACGCCACTGCTCTGTGCCACTCTACTCCACAAAATATCACTGCACTGACACTCTACTCTGCAGTGTTGCACTCTCCACCACCGTACTATACACCAATGTACTATGTACTACTGCATTCTATGCCACTGCACTCTATGCCACTCTACTCTGCATCACTCCACTCTACAGCACTTTGCCCTACTCTGCACCACTCTACACTACACCACTGCACTCCCTGCAACGTGAGTCTACTCTGCAATCTATGCCACTGCACCACTCTACAACTACTGCTCTCTCTGCCACTCTATTGTATGCCACTCTACTTCACTGCACTCTATGCCACTCTACTCTGTCCCACGCCACTCCACTCTAAACCACTGCACTCTACGCTAACGCACTCTAAACAACTGCACTGTACCCCACTGCACTGTACTTTGCACCACTGGGCTCTACGCCACTGCTCCTATGCTACTCTACTCTACTCCACACCACTATGTTACTAGCTTTAAGCCATGCTGAACAGCAGCTACTCTGGTGCATAACATGGCTAATGGCTAAAACACACTAGCAAAGCCAATAACTCTTTCGTAGATGAGACCTATTGCTTTGCCAATGTTTGTTAGTACTATGAGGTACCGAAGTACCTGAAAGAACTGTAAAAAATACAATGACATCATAATAAAGGCTGCTACAAAATGCGCAAATACATTTCGGTTAAATAAAAAAAAAACGCATCTCAAATACAGATTTGAATAATATACAGTTTATACCTAGTGCTAAAAAAATGTTATAAAACTCCATTAAAACCACACACTCCACAGCTCACCTTGGAACACCATTACAATACCTCTCTGAAAGAAATATCTTTGCCACCAGAAAACTTTAAGTGGCTCCTTTTAGTAAAGTCAATGCAGGTTTTCAAGCCCCTTTGTATTTGCAGATTTACCAGTTACACACATTTGCATGTCTTTAGGGAAGGAGACCCCCTGGCAAGAATGCCTTTTCTTATCTGTCTGCCCCTCCCTCCCTCAGAGCACAGGAGACTCCCTGCCTTCCAGCCCAGCTGGGGAAACTCCTCTGCCCGTAATTTCGCCCTGCCTCCGTTGCCCTTTAGGTGAAAGGCTAAAATTACGGACAAATGCCGTCCGTTAAAGCTTTCATCACGGACAACGGACAGCAGGGTGAAATTACGGACAGTCCGTGAAATTTACGGACGGGTGGTCACCCTAAGCACTAGAGAATCATGAAAAATTGTAGAGGCATTATGACACTTGGTACTGTATGGCCTAGGCACAACTGCTTAGTGTTTAATGGACAAAGTGATGCAACATGTGTTAGCCTGAGGGGTCTCCAACCTTTTTTGTAGTAAAAACTTGGGTTGATGAAAATCATCCAGAGCTATGTATACTATTAGAATTTTAATACTGACCACATCAGACAAGTTTACATGCTTGTTTTAAATATAACCTTTTAAGTTTTGGTAGGCTGGGCTACACACAGGAGAGCTATTTAAGAGTAGCTCAAGCGCTACTACTAGCTCACGAGCTACTTGCTGGAGACCCCCATGAATAAAAAGTAATGTATCATTGACTACAATTCTCCAGCAACACTATCTTTCATAGATTGACATCCATCAATTTCTCTTTTCATTAGACTGGGAATCTGCAGTAATCAAAGTCAGGTGCACACATACACCCAAAAAACATTAAAAATATCCATAGACTACGTGTAGTTTGTCTAGCTCATTAGGAGAGCTGAAGAAAGGCCAGTGAAGTGAAGTGACATGGAACTCCACTTCCCTCAGATGCTCTCACTGTCAGATTGTCAAAGCTTGTGATAAGTTAGTCATTTGATGAGCGTCAGGAAAGGGAAGAAGGGTGGGTCACCAGTGAATCGATGATCGGTACCAATGCTGAACAACTTGAGTTACAGGTAAGTAACATTTTTCTTCTCCACAATTGGATCTTTTATAGATTTACATGATTGATTTCAGACCTTGCACATAGTATTAGAAAAAATAGTAGTAGCAGTAGTAGACTCCGCTTAAGAAAATAGGATTCACCGCACCACAACATATTTTAACATCAAGAGAATGTAATGTTCTTTATGTTAAACAAATTTGTTGTGGAAGAAAGGTGGGTAATGTAACTTGATCATTCATTATCTTGCATTGTATTTGAGTCACCTTATTCCTGCAGAAACATAAGGAAATTGTTACTTACCCAGTAAGCATCTTTTTGTGGCATATACTGCTGTAGATTTACATGCTCTGCATACTCCTGCCATCCAGTGTTTGGTCCGGTTATTCTTCTACAAAGAAGCATTTGGAGTCACGGGATTGAGTGACTTCTCTTGGTAATACTTGTCATCAACTCCTTCGGTTCCAAATATTTCTTTCTATCTTCTCTTTATCAACGGCTCTAATACATTAAACGTGTGTATTTCACTCACTCTTCTGACAGTGGTCATAGTAACCAAAAAGGCTATCTTCCACAATTGCTGCTGGATAATTCTGTCTCCCCTTTCGTTTTATTCAGGATCCTGGTGATCAGATGATTGGTGAAACTGTCCCACTTCGGGGGGAAAGGCTTCTTTCTCAAATAATTCCTGCAAATTCCATCTTCTGATGAACAGAGAAAACTTGATGTCCTCCTTGGTTGTGAAAAGATCAAAATGTGGAGTTCCTCATCACCGTAAGAATACTGGCAGTTGTTTGTTGTCCAGGTTCCACTCAGGAGTTGTTGTACGCTCTCTGCTGAGATCATCTGCACAAACATGCTATCCCTGGTGGATGCTTGACTGACATAACCACTTTGGAATTCAGAACTCATTTTGGGGTACTGGTGACAGAAGATCTAATCTTGTTCCACCTTGTTTGTGCAGACAAAACCTGGGAATTATGCACTAATGAACAAAATGCTTTGAGGGTAAGCCAAACATTCCTGAACTACAGCAAGCTGATGTGTAGGCTGGTGTCAGCCAACGGCACCAATTCACTGACATCCAAGCTCTTCATTTGAACTTTCCACACTGTGAGGGAAACAGCTGTTGTTGTGAGCAGCCGTAAATTTGTTAGAACCTGAATTTGGCCTGCAAAAATGTTTCTTGTGTCTTGCCACCAAGTTAATGCTTTCCTCAGAAGAGGCATGATAACTCTGTCATCCTCTTGTTTTTGGTTGACCTGAATTCACTGCAAGTGTAGCTGAGCTTCACCAGGAACTGCAGAGGTTCAATGCATGAATGAGTCTCTTGAGACTTTTGATTGGGATTAAATATGACAGATTAAGGTGTGGGACTTTATCCCATTTCTTTAGATAGGTAAGCCTTTCTTTTACAGTGAAGGATCGGATGCCCACAGAAGTAATCTGTTGTGTGGTGCAATGTTGCCTTTTAGTGGTTGATTTCAATGTAGGTATTCATTCCCCAAATTGATGGGGTGGCTGTAGGAATAAATACCACAGTAAATGTGCCTGTAAAATCGAAATTGACTCCTAGTTGAAATAGCCCCTCTGCTGAGAATGATGTCTGTATTCTGAAAAATCTGGCAATGCTGTAACCCACATGATCCAGCAATAATTGTAACCATCTTAATAGTGCTACATCGATCTCTGCCAAACACCTTTTCATCATCAAAAGGCATACCAGTTATCTTTGCCTGGACGTTTGGCCCAAATGAGTTGCTCTTAAGCGAATCGTATTCTCATAGGTCTGCAGCATTATCAATCTAGCAGAAAAAACATGGAAGTCGAATCCACTAAAGGAAGCTTACTCTCCCTCTATAAGGCTTGACTGAGCTTAAATCCTCTTCTTGCAAGTGATCTAGGAAAGGGTAAATGCTGTGCCACAGTTGCTGGTCATATCTTGCAACAAATTAGTAATCATAATATTGCGAGAAGGTTGAACACTTTGCCCAGGATATCTTATTTATGACCTTCCTTGTCTGAGAGTGCAGAGCAAGGGATGGATCAGTTCCTACAACAGCACTGAGCTCCTCTAAAATTACAGACTATGGGGGTCATTATGACCGTGGCAGTCCTGGTCCACCACGCCGGGGTGGCAGCCAGACCGCCGACAGTGTGGCATTGCAGGACCGCCAAATTATGACAACGGTAGTGAACTGGCTGTGCTGCAGCCAGTTCACCAGCTGTCCCGCCAGGGGGGTAGGACCGCCTGGCCAAAGGTTGACCACCTTCGACCTCAGCGGTCCACCTAACACCGCCTGCTGCATTATGAGTATTCTTACTGCCAGGGATTCCGTGGTGGCAGCCCTGCCACAGAATCCCTGGCGGTAACGATACTGACGACAGGAATACTCATTCCTGTCAACCACTGCAGGACTCCCCAAGCCCCCATCAATGTAGGACACTAACCCCACCCCGACCCCATCAGAAGTCCCCCCACCCCCAAGCAGTGACACCCCCTCCTCCCCGATCCCCATTCTGAACCCCCCCTGCCCCTCTGATCCCCATTCTGAACCCCCCACCCTCTGTACATCCACGCAGGCACACATCACACATACATACATACACGCACACATACACCCACACTCATTCGCACACACATGCACACATGGCCACAACACCCCCGCATACATGCATTCACACAAGCACACATATACTTGCATATAGACGCACACAAACACACACAACACCCCCCCACCCCCTTCCATTCACACAAACACACCCCCCATTCACACACACAACACTCATCACCCCCCCCTGTTGGTCGATCACCTCACCTAGTGGTCGTCTGGGAGGGAACAGGGTCCATGGCGCTTGCTCCTCCGTCAGAGCCCCGTAACCACAACACCGCCACACCGTTTACAGTGATGTAATACGGCAGGCGGTGTTGTATTGACCTGTCGGTGGCGGTGAAGCAACCTCCACTACACCGCCGACCGCCAGTATAGCTGCTGGCTGCTTCCCGGCCTAATAGTGGTGGAGAGCAGCCAGCAGCCATAATATGGCGGTCTGAAGACCGCCAACACTGGCGGTCATTTGGCGGGCGCAACATTGGTGGTCTTTGTAAAAGACCGCCAATGTCAAATTGAGGACCTTTGTACCTTACTTAGAGTATGGTAGATGGACTGCCAGTCCACCAAAATCAACAAAGTAATGTTCTCTGCCAGGGAGGGAGAGATCTCGGTGCCTTCAGAAGAGTTACCATTCCAAATATTCCTGCTCAAACAAAGTTTCTTGCTATTCAGAAACAAACCCTTAAAGCCAGAGATTTTCACTGAAGAGCAAAAAAAGAAAGGTCCCTGACACAGTGGGACTTTTTTGTGTGTTTCCAGGGTTCTCGGTCCACACAGCTTTTAGAAGCTGTCTGAACGGGAAAATTGTATGACAGAATGACCAACCTCCACAGAGTGGATGACAAGAGGCAGTGTGGCTATTGGTTAAAGGAGTGTGCCAGCACAGCCAGAGTGGGGCTCTGCAGTTGTACCCATGGCTCTTCCCTCGACTCTAAATAAGATAGGAGAATATGAGTTTGGTTGATGGGATATCTGCAGCAATATGCCAGATGTCACAAATCCACAAAACTTTGAATGATACCCTCTGTCTTTATTTGATATGCAAGACATGCTGGTGATATTTCAGAAGCTTTATATGTTTTTCTCCAGCTTGACATGTTCACTGTAGCCTAAAATTGTGTTTTTTTTATGGGAAGGCCTATTCTATCAGAAACGTTCTTAAACTGGAAAGGCATGAGCTGACTTTCTGCACTTTTCTTTAAACCTGAAATAAGGTTTCTAACTAGAGGAGACTGGTAATCTGGTAAGGGAAAGTATTTGAACGTCCCAAAACATGTCATGGTTGTTAGCTAATCATGCATGGATGGTATGACTTCCTTCCAAAGGGCATTACTGAGGAAATGACAATGTGGGTACAGGGGTCAATCAGGTGGTTAGGAGGAGTGGGGCAGTGTCAGAAGGGGGTATTAACCTATGCACAAATATGGAATTTGCAGAAACCCAGAAATAAATGCATCAGGGCTAAGATAAGCATTGAGACAGGAATCAGTGAACTTACAATAGCTGTTACAGATAGGGACATAAAATGAATACCTAATAAGTGCACCTTCTTGCAAATGACAATTTAGCCTAGGTATAATGGCTGTTGAAGGAATTAGCAAGCTGTGACAAGAGGGGCATTAATCAGTGCTCAAATGAGGTAGCCAGAAAAAAGGAGACCTGGGACCGTCACAAGTTGAAAAACAAATGCAAATGTCACTTGCAAGAAAAAAGGAGACAAAGAATGTAAGATATGTACCAATGTACAACAAATGTCTTTTCAAACAGAACAGAGCATTTTCCTGTTGGAAAAGGGAAACACGTCTTACACCATCCCCAATATTAGAATCTGTTCACGTCCAAGGGTAAGTGAGAGAGGGTGGCAAACAGAACATTAACCTGACTTACCAATGCAGTGATGAGTACTGCTGCTATTCTTTTGTGGGGTTCCCTGCCTCATTAATGGTGTGCCGCAGCTCACAGTGTAGCTGTTTTCTGATTCTGAAAAACAGTATTTTAAACATCAACTTCATCTCCATCAGAAAGCGGAATGGTCTGGTCGCACTAGTATGTAAATGCCAAAGGACTCATAATACATAACATTTCTGAGATGAGGTCTGAAGTTTGAGTCAAGTGATAAAGGGTGGCATATGGAGACCCTGGCATACTGAGACATCAAAGAATTATGATGAGAGTAGAGGTTACACATGTGAAAATTGAGAATTCTGGTATTAAAGACAGGGAGAGAATGAGGGCTGAAGGCTGTGTGGGAGGATGAGGTTGAGAGTGAGACTTGTACCTGAAAGTTGAGTGAGATCGTGAAACATAGGATTTTTTGACTTAAGATGGCCATGAAATTTGTAGAATGAAAGAAGTGCTAAATGTAAAATGAGAGTGTTTGTAGTGTGCATTTGAGATATTGCGGGCAAGAGAGCACAGACCAGAAAAAATGGCAAGAGGATTTGAGAAAAAAGAGCAAAGGACTGCGAGTAAATGTAGGAAGCTGACAGAAAATTAACTGGGGACTAGAAAAAAGTAGCAACAGAGCCATTTATGGAGACTGAAAAGGAGCCCGAGAGGCAGCCGGAAGCTCACACAAGTTGGCACCTGAAGGCTGAGAGAAGAAATTGAAAGGTACACTGAGGTTCAACTGGAAAGGAAGAAAACTTGAGGACTTTAGGTTACAAGGTATTGATGAAAGAAAAAGTAAGGGTTAAAGGCTAATAATCAGAATGGAGCAAGAGGTGCAAAAATAGTGGGAGTTGCATAGAACACATAGGGCCGGCAGGAGTCAAAAGCAGTGAGAGAGCTTCAGAGGCACAAAAAAAGTTAGAGCTAGTAGGTGAATGGCAGTAAGACTTACAAACTGAGAAACAGTGACACGATGAGAGACAGTGTGAGATGGAGTAAAAGAGTTACTGATGGAGAGTGATACACAGATCAACCTTTACAGTACCATATATGTACAGGGGGTGGAGGCAGAATGGCTTGGGGGAGAAGTATAGAAGGAACAATAAAGGCTCAAGGACAGCGTGAGCTGAAGAGTGTGAAATGAGAGTCGGAGGGCAAAAGAAAATGAGTAATAGAGAATGAGAGATTCTCTAGGTGAGAGACTGAGAAAGCTGGAAAAGAAAGCTAAAAGGAAGAGTCATAAAATAAGACATTCCACAAAAGCAGCAGTGTGTCCTAACACTACACTTCTCTTACCTGGCTGGAATCGAGCTTTGGAGGTGCATGTCAGGGAGCAGCTGTCCTTCTTCCCATTCTTGTTGCAGGTCAGGGTAGCTCGATGGGGTCTTGTATTCGAAAGGCACTTCACAAGCTCTGAAATAAGGTACAACAGGAGAAACATTAACACAAGCATAACTGAAACTGAGTGCAGCTGTCCAGGTTTCTCCTAAGGCAAAGAGGAGGGACTTCAATGACTGGTTGATAAGTGACACATCTCTAGGGTGTATTAGGGAATGGACGAGTAAATTAGAGGTTAAGACTATCTTTCAGCAGTTTGTTTTTTCGGCATTTGAATAATGCCCACAAGGAGCAGATTGGTACAGTCTTACCCACCGATGCAGTCCTTCTGGTTCCAATGCAGCCTGTAGCCAGGAGGACAGGTACACTCATAGCTCCCGGGGGAGTTCAAACAACCAAACTTGCATCCTCCTCGGTTCATGCTGCACTCATCCACATCTGCGGTAAAGAAGGAGAGGCTAGTGTTACAAAATGAAACAGTAAAGATTGACTTTAGGGATGGAAAATGAGAGAAATTAACTGCGGGATATAGAACAAAAGGAAAGTCCGACTTTGGAGAAATGTACAAGACAGATCAATCTTAGGGACTGGTAAAATAAGCCTTAGCAGATGGCACTGTGATAAAACAGCTTCAGGGAATGGTACATAAAGGGCAAACTTTGAGGAATGGCATAGAAAGACAATCCACCCGTAGAGAGTGGTAAAGGAGGGCCCAATTTTAAGGAATACTAAAAATGAGGCCAACTGAGAGGAAAAAAACAGAGGAAGAAGTCAGCTTTACAAATGGTACAGGAGAGAAATAAAAAGGACACCAGAATGCAAAATGCAGAAGTTCATCTGGTCGGCTTGTAAAATGTTAAGAGATGTTACAGCTTCTGGTCATTGGTACTAGAATAGTCTTCACAGTGGGGGTGCTGTCATCAATGTTACATCACTGAAGTCATAGAGACTGAAACAAATTCAAGCATCACACTAAGGACAATTGTAGCTAATTAGTTTGTTCATTCAGCAGAAGAATAGTAACGGTGCAGTATATAGATGGTGGTACAGTCTGAAGCACACTGTCACACATATATTACTAAACCATGGTGTGGTAGCACACAGTCATTTACAGACAGTATATTTTCCATTGAAATCGCCACTAAAATTGTAAAGAAATGCAGTTTTACTGATAAAACTATATAGCACACAAATCATAATGTGAAAATCAGGTTTCACAAATATTTACCATTTGCACATCACCAAGTAAAGTGCCTTGATTTGTTTGATCGTATTAAAATCTATGTTTCCATCATCCTTCGTTTGTGCTTTGCTAACTTTTGATATATTTTGAATAATTTGTAGAGTTAATTTTTAGGAATTTAAATTTTGTTAAGTTAGAAAAAATTTACATCCTACAGCCTTTCCTTTCACACCCCAGCAAGATTGTCACATAGTTCACTTTATAAAATGCTCACATTTTGCGGTCAGGGAAAGAAAAGTACACCAGTCTTCATGTTAAAAGAATAAACAGCAATCTGAAAAAGACATAACATGAAATGTGATTGTCTTTGAATGCACTGCAGATGTGACAAGATGAAATCAAAATGTAATGCATCTTTATCGATTCTCTTTCTGAACTCCAGAAGGTTATATTGGGTTTGTGCAGCACTCCCCATACCTTTGCTTCCAGTGCCCATGCTTTTGGTTGCGGGCAGTGAATGATGGATTAGGGAAATGCTGCACCGGTGGAATAGTGGAGGACAAAATGCAAGCTTTAAGCACGCACTAGTCTAGAAAGAAATGGCATGGTGTAGAAAGTGGCTATCCTTAATGAATTCCGTGGACAACCACTGAGTTCTCAGATACTACAACATTTGCAGGCTTGTCAATATCAGGTTTTTGTGGTAAAAGTGCACTGCACATAAATATCAGGTTCAGTGTGTGCAGGATGTGCACCACCTTCTTTACAATGCCTCCTCCAAAACTACCTCTTCACTACCAGGGGCCCTACTTCACTACCAGGGGCCACTTGTATGGCACACATTCTCTGTTTGTGCCATGGTGCACCTTAAAACAAGTGCGTCATGCACAAACAGGGAAAGTGTGCCCTATTTGGTTGAATGCGATGCCCTCAAGGCAGCTGCAAGATTGTGCTGCACTGGAGGCAGCGCATTTAAGTTAAATACGGAGCGGCTGCTTCAAAGCTGCTCTGTGTTTCACTGTGCAGGTGGTACCTGCCTGCACTTTTAAGTAGGGAGAGAGATCCCCTTGCACGCGCTAGCAAGGGGATGTCTGAGAGTTGCATAGGACCTTTTTGACCACCTCCAGGGGGCTGCCATTAGGGTGTGCACTGACAGTGCACCACCTTTTTGTGGAACACTTTCAGTGTGCCTCCAGACAACTTCTGTACCTCTGCACCCATGTCGAAAACACGGGGCAGGTGCAGATGTAAACAGATGCCCTCATTTGCATGGGGCCACGCCCCCATGCAAATGAGTGAATACCCTTCAAAGATAGTACTGATGCAACATGTGCGCCAGCACTATCTGTATTGCAGAAGGGAATGCACAGACGTCTGCGGCCCCTTCTGTAATACCAATATGTCGCAGGGGCAGAAAAAGTGGGCACAAACACCCGTTGCACCCCCTGGACACTTCTGTTATAAGGGCCCAGGTTCCATGAATACCATCTGCTGTCTCCTTCTGTGATACTTGTACTTTTGATGACAGAGCCCGAACTCTATGCCAATTCCAATCCCATCCTCTATGAAGCAGGTCGTTCACGGGAAGCAAGAAAACTGTCTTTGTTCCTATTACATCTCAAGCACAAGATCCATTCACCAGATGGTCGCTCCTCAGAGAATAGTTGATGGAGTAGTCCAACAAACTGACGTCTTACTGTAAACACTGCTAGAGGATAAATTACACCAGCTCCTAAGGTAGCTCATTGTATTTGCTGCTGAGGTCTGATGTTATGTTTTAGAAGTTAGCTTTACATTTTTATTGTTCTAATTGAAAACACAAAAGAGGGAGTCAACAATCCAAATCCAAACATTGATAATGCGCTGTCATAAGAATGACACACCACTTTCTGATAGCATAGCGCGTGTTTAAGAATATGTTATATAAACAGTGCTTCCTTTAAAATCCTCCTGATGTCGTGTGGGGCTACGGGCGGGTTACAAGCAGAGGCAAACACACAATTCAAATACACCTCAGTGAAGAATAAAACTCAAAAGTTTAAATAAACGTCTCCAAATGCTTTACTAAGTGACAGGGTTCCCTTGATTGTCTTCCTGGCAGCAGTAGAGGACTGAAGCACAATGAACAGAAGGGGTATTGGCCCTACATTACTGTACACCAACAAGCCTATGCAGTACCCCTCACAAAACACCATCACTGGACTTCTTCACAGAGTTCAAGTATTCCAGGGACACATATGAGGCTCCAGCACATATGCATAATACCTCTGTCGTCAATGCTTAATCGCACTAAGACCCATGGCGAGGCCTCCTTACTAAAGGTCGAGAATAACTTTCAACCAACTGTAACTGTTGTGTATGCACTGAAGCAGTATAGCTTAAGTCTGAAAAGATATGGACACTGGACCCATCTAACCCAAAATCTCTCTTTTTAGATGTTGTTTTAGTGATGCAAACTCTCTGTTGCAAATTGCTCAATCCCGCTGACATAGCAACACTTCCGTTGCTACTGCAATTGTGACGCTGCTTACCTTAGGGAGTGTAGAGTGGAAAAGCTCTTGTAGGCAAACACACCGCTGTCACTACTGACAGCGGATATTACAGCATCCCCTCGAAGACCACTGTGCTGAAAAAAACATGTTCCTCTGATCTGAGTACCTCACCAAGACCGGGGTTGATTATCTTATGACTTTGACACTCACTATTATTGCTTCATTTTCCAGATTCTATACTTTATTTTCTAGATAAATGACAGTGGCCACTGCACAGTATTTAAGTTGCTGGGACCGTTGGCTTTGTCCATCACTTCTAGGTCCAACATCTATCATTGCAGACATTTTGCATCTTGCTTTGTTTTGGAGAGATGATTCACAAGAGATTAAAGGGTCTTCACAATCGAGGATTATTTGGCTTCAATGCACTTTGCATTTCCTTCAGTGTTCACATAATCAGAATGTCACATGTGATAGTGAGCCCTCACTCTCCTCCAATCACTCATCATCATGACAGTGCGCCATTAAAGGAGACAATTTCATGGCCAAAGAATTCACCCTTGGCTTTTTCCATGTTCTGTTTTAGTTCCAACGTGGCATTGTGGTGTCAGGGGCTGGGTGGGGCAAAAGTGATAGGTCATTACCTTGTCAGGACTCAGATGGTTGGAGTTACACGTATTGAGGAAATGTTCCAGCCTCAGTTCCATGCTGAACACACTATCTTCCTCCACACTCTTTGAGACATTCTTTCGGTTAGCATTCAATGTACCATGATCAGGCCCAGGACATATGTCCGACTGTGGTAGGTCACATTATCTTGGCAAACCTTAAAGCACAAAACTTATTTCAGTGGGCCTTCGGCTCTACCCAGTGACTCCAAGGGCCGTGGATGATGCACCGCACTGCAAATACTCTGGGCGCTTTCCTCTTATGCCTGCTTCTTAATCCTCTTGTTTGAACATGACTGGAAAAATAGAACTGCACCACAGGTCTGAGTCACAGTGACAGTCTCAGAGCCCAACTGGAATTGCCACCTAATGTTTTACAAACTACATGTTATAGTAGTTTGTGTAATGTTTTACAATGTATATGTTATGTTATGCTAGTTGACCTGGTCCAAGAGCTGTTGAACATAGGGAATGCAGATTTCAGGAGATAAAAGTGTATCCATGCTTACAAACAAAAACACTCTTGCAGCTTGGTCTGTTGCATTATTATATCAAATTATTTTGCCGTCCTAAACATCTAGTTAGTTAACGGCAGATGGCAATATTACTGAAATGTTGTCAATCAAATCTGTGGTTAGCTGGATCAGCAGCAAGTGTCAACTGCACAGGGTATTTATGTAAGGAGAACAGTGCACTTAAAGAGCCTCGACTTAGATATTCTGGAGGAAAAGCCACATTTTTTTAATTAGAATATAGTGTTGGACCTGACCGTGACATTCTGCAACAATCAAAAACGGAGTAAATTAATTCTGTAAAGCAGCATATCATGAGATCTCATTGTTAGGATTCAGAGTTAAGACTAGGACAAGTTGGAGGGTGACCAACCTGGACAATAATCAGTTTGCCATTTTCTCAGCAAACACACAGAAATTGTGACCACGTCCATTCAAATGTGTGATGTACCACTCGTCACAGTAATGCCATCAGTTCACTATGCTCTAGAAGTGTTAAAGCTTATGTTGCCAGTACCTTAACATGGTAAATGTGACTGGAGGGATGGCTGCATGTAAGAACCCCATACCTTCTCATGGTAATCATACTGTAAAAAAGTTAGAACAGTTAGAGTATTTATACTGATGTATTCAAGGAAGATGCTAATAAATAAGTTGACGTATATCAATATAGAGAAGGCCTAAATTACAAACATGGAGACTACAAAAAGACTCTTTTGCCTATCCTTCTACAGTGCACAAACATTTCCCTTTGAAAAGAAAACTGTTTGAGCCAGATTATAAAATGTGATATTACATCTATGAAGGACAGATTCAGAATGATTGTGTTGAAACTAGGGCTAAGAACTGTGAATTGGAGGATCAAAGAAGCTACGTCTCCGCAATGTAACAGCAATAGCGAGACTGTTGAAGAGAAAATGTATTTTCATCTGCTCTACCCTCATTATATAGAGATCTCAATATCTGAGACCAACTGTATCAAAGATATATATTCTTATTTGATAGGATGAGTTTTTTTAAGTTTTCGAAAGGAGGGGGCTCAAGTGATCTCTGTAGCTATATAAATTAACTAGAACAAGCCAGGGTATGGTGGGATTAAGAAGGTATTTTCTGCACCGTTACATAGTGGAGAAATAAAAGAAGCAATATTAGAGTAGTCTCTGTAGTAAAACACTTGAATCCGGTGGGCCCTCAACTCAGATGTAAGGAAAATCTGTGCAATAAGCAGCTCCTAAGCCCTTGTTATGTTCATTAAAGCAATAATGAGGGGCATTTTATTGTTGACCACATGAGAAATCATCCTAATATTTGAACCTGGAAAGTCAGAATCAGACAGTGGAACATTTGCAAACTGGATACCTTAGTCCTTTGTTTATGTTCATGGGCACATAGCGTTTAAATGTACTTTAAACCAATGTCTGTTCATGTGAGCAAGCCTGTTTGGTGGGCAAAACGTGTCATGAACGAAATGCATTAAAATGTATCACCGCAACTCCTTAGTGAGCATGGTTACTTTTGACGGTCTCTGTGTGATAACATATATATATATACATATATATATATAAATAAATATATAATATAATATTAAAGTTATAGAAGGACGATGTTTCCATAGAAAAAGCGTTTTTTGACTATCCTATATCTTCAGTGACGTTTGATGAACCTTCACGAAATCTTACAAAAAAAGTGTTCGAGAAAATCTTTTTGTTCATGGAAAGTTTTGGGGTGATACGTCAAGGGGGGGGTAAAAAACAGTGTGTTTCCGTTATAATTCCCCTAGGGATTTTGAACATGACTACAGCCCAAACTGCTGGACAGAATTACACCAAATTTGGCAGAAAGGCAGCATTTGGTCCAGAAAGAATAATTTTTGTTGTCTGGCATAAATCCATTCAGTAGTTTTTGACACATTAAAAGAAAATAAAATATGGATAGCTAGAGGCATGAAGGATTTCCAAATAATAATGAGCTCATGCAGGGAAATGCAGAGGTCTGATTGGCTGCCTTAGCTCTGGTGCTAGGGTCCCAGAGGGGCCCCCAGTGTAAAAAAGCATATTTTTTTTAAGTTTGCCACAAATTTGTGGAGGGTCTGCAAATTAGTGGCATAAATTTATAAAGAACAACAATAGTGGGCTCTCATGCTTGTTTTTAAGAAGCCCCTGGGTGGGGCATGTGAAAATGAAGAAGGGGGCGCACAGGGCTCCCCTCCTAGGGCAGTTTGATGCCCTGGGGACCGCCACCTCCCTGGGGCTTTTTTTATAATAAATGCGGGGGCCCATGCAGCCTCCCCCGCAGCCCTGGGGACCGCCACTTTCCTGGGGCTCACATCAAATTAAACATGTGGGGGGTGCCTGCCCCCCTGCAGCCTCAGGGATCACTATCTCTTTGGGACTATGATGAAATTTAATGTGGGGGGCTGCGTGGACACCCCCCACCCCCACAGTCCCAGTGACCACCACTTCCCCGGGGCCAAAATAAAACAATGAGCAGTCCATTTCGGACCCTGGGCTCCAGGGACTACCACCTCCCTGGAGGTGGAGGGGGGGTCGCACTCTCTCCGCCCCCCCTTGTGGAGTCAATGATGGCCCTGGGAACCACCACCTCCTAGGGTCAGCCCTGCTATGTCCCGGGGTGCCCACCCCTGGGACATAGCTGTTTGCTCTCACTTGGCGGGAGCTTTGACAGCTCCCGCCAAGTGAGAACAAACACTTCACTTTCTGCAAGTGAAGGCTGGCAAACACCTCTCCCTTGCAGAAAGTGAAGTTTTCATCTGTTTTCCTGCACACAAATATGCGTGCAGGAAAAATGATGAAAACTTTGCTGCCACAAGCAGGTAGCTGCTACTTAAAGCAGCTACCTGCTTGTAGGAGTAATGCCAGCTCCCACAAAATGCGCAGAGCCGGCTAGGACCGCCAGGACCTAGAGGCTTCCCCGTGGTGCTGTCACTCTCTCTCAGAGAGCTTGTTATTGCAATGGTCTCTCCATGCAAAGACTTCAAAGAGTCACACTAGCATGATGTTTGGTAGTAATGTTGTTCTGTGGTCATGTAATTTGCTTAGGGAGTGTCTTTTGGGCACCACCTATGAATCTGCCAAGCTATAGCAGCACATGGCGGGATTCTCACCTTTGTAACTCTGCAGACCCCTCAACACTTGATTATGCAAGCTTGTGTATCTCACCGTCACCGGCCTTGTTCAGCTTATACTGTTCAGTCTGGCTATATTCATGTCATTTACATTCTTAGTTTATACTATCTTGATGCCCCTTGCGTAGGAGCAATTTAGTTCTTCAGTATGCGCAATACGACCAAAAAGAAACATATAAAATTTAATGAATGAAACTGTGTACATTTAAATATCTATATTAGTAAACTGCAACCTCCCCTTGCAGTGATATATTTTCGAGCTACGGGGCCCGTTCTGTGATAATGCAACTGTCAGGAGTCATCTGTAGGCATTTCTGATCGATATTGCAAGGCCGCCATCTGAACGCAGGGCAGGCACAGAGCAGATGTACTCCTTCCCTTCGAGGGCGAGAGGTGCCCTCCTCCCGGCAGTGTCTCACCGTGAGCCATTTTGTCACTCAGCTGGTGGCTCGCAGAGGCTGTGCCTGAGCACCTGCATGTCATCTCGCTTTGCACTTTGCTCTGAGGGAAGGCCGGCTACTTACTCTCCTGTCAGCTACCTCAGCACGCGCCAACGCCTGCCTACACGGGTGTCTTTGCAGTATACTGTAAACTCCTTTCCTGCTGGAAGAGGCAGAAACAGCACTTTTCTTCGCAAGCTCTTATTAGGCTCTGTTTAACTGCATATTTCACAATGTTTTCTATTTTCGAACACTTGCACTGCATTAGCAGCAAGTTACAATTAAAACAAATATTTGGAAGGAAGGAATACTGTCAAAGATTAAGGGTTAGGAAAGAGGTGACCACAAAACGCTTCATCGAAGAAAAATGTGGGACGGAACAAGAAAACATTTTGAAACGGAAGATTCACACGTGTGGAAGCCATAATGTAAAAACGGCCCTATCATACGTGGCCACTGCAGCTAGGCCCCACCCGGCCCTTCATTCCACAGGGCATTTCCATGGTCAGCTATTGCTACTAAGGGCCAGTTTAAAAGCCCAAGGCTGCTGCTGGTGACTTTGTTCCTTTCCTCAGCTCCCTGAGGGTAATTGCAGCATGCACAAGGGTGCTTCTAGACTAGAGGAAGAGAGGAGGGCGAGAGGGCAGTAGAGAGAGCAATCGGAAAGGGGAAAGGAGAATGGATGGATGGGGAGAGAGACTGCGGCAGGAAAAAAGGTGCGGGCTGGTTTGAGAATTTTTGGGGCAGGTTGCTTTTGGGTCCCTAGTTCGTCCCTAACTGCAGCCATTCTCACTTTGTTCACTAACCACACACTTCGTTCTGGCACTTAATTTTCTGCGTTTCACATTGTGTGTATGAGTTCAAAACCTAAGCCGTCAATATTGCATCGGGCAAAAAGCCTTTAGAGGCTGATGTTGCTATACGTGGCTTGGAGCACTTGTCAGCCAAGAGAAATATATTTTCTAAAGGTGGAGAGGTACATATAAAAAATCACCACACAGCAAAAAAGAAGTTTAAAGAGCAGTAGATGTAAAAGTGGAAAAGCACAGAAAAAGGGATTTGTGAAAGTAAGAATGAAACAATGTGATTGATATATTGCATAGAATACAATTCTCCTTCTTTGCATAAAGAGGAAATAGCAAGACACCTGGAGAGCCTTGAATTTTTAAAGGCACTGGCCATGCAGCCTTCTACATTGATGTGGGTATAAAGCTTTTCTGTGACTGTCAGTACCCTTAAATCTACGAGATGGGAATATTTTATCTCGTATATCACACACACTGACACTCACCATTGAACAATGATGAAGTACTTGTTAGTCATTTTAAAATAAATGTAATTACATTTTTTGCGGTTAAATTCAGACTAAGGTTTTTATCATTTACTCACCTGGTTGAACCAAACATGTTGCAGAATAGCAGTGGTCTGTGCTTATAATTCCACTTGGGGTGGCCATCAGGAGCCAGTGGGTGACCAACAGAGAAGCTGCAAGTCTATCTCCCAGCAGAGGTGACCCCAGGATCATATCAGGGACCATGCTGGTTCCTCGTCACAGGGCCTCAGTGACTGACAGCTTGGTACTGGTCATCACATTTCTAAGGTATGGATTGAAGTGTAATTCTGTTCACCATTTTATACTGAACCAACATAAACAGTGCTGTTGTAAACAGAAAGGAGTGCCCCTCTGGGTGTCTTAATACTATTTAATACAACAGTCACTGCATTGTGCAGTAGTGTGTTGTTTATAATGGCCTAACAGATTTACTGTTAATGGGAATTCTCACTAGATTAATTTTGTATAAATCTGCAACATAAAACTCAAGATGTAGAAGATATATTGTGTGTATATTTGTAGTCTAGAAGTCAAGAGTCTAGAAATGGCAGTTATGTTGGTTCGGAATGATGTTTTTTAGACACAGCAATCCCTTTGCAAAAGCTAGACAGCCCCCTGTGTTGTAGAAGGGATGTAACTGCAGGCTATTTTCAGTAAATCCGTTTGACATTATGACTGGCAGATAACTGTAAAGCTTAGTGATTCAGCTACAACACTGAGGTAAACCATCAATAATTCAGACCGTGTGGTCTTGGGTTCTGTTTCCAGGAAATGAGCCTTAACTACAAGCACTCCCCATACATTGACTTCAGAGAGTCAGACTAGCAAGATGTTTGGTACAAATGTTATAGGTACGTTTGGATGCAGAGCAGAACAGAGTCACTTCTGGACTAATGGTCAAGGTCTTGTGCTGTTACCGAGTAGGCTGAAGGTTTGAATCCTAGTATCGCTTGGCAGAGTGTCTATTTCTTTTCTAGTGTTTTCACTTAAATATTCCTAGTGATGAAACATTGAAGTCTTTTTCGCCTTAAAACCTGTGGGTTGAATGTCATAGCTAAGTCTGGACACTGCACAGTAAGGGGACACTTCTTGCCTAATGGTTAAGGTCTCAGACATGCACACTGAAGGATAAGGGTTTCAGTTTAGGTGAGTCTGTGGCCATTTCTTGCTTTAGTTTCTTTTCAACTATAAATATTTAAGTTACATACTGAAAGGTGATCTCACTCTTTTTAATTGAGAGAGACATTTTTCTTTTCAATTTGCCTGGAAATACCTCATTCTAAGTATATAATTCATTAAACCCTAAATTGCTCTCAATCTCTCACTTTCTCTCTCTCTCTCTTTCTATCTCTCTCAGGGTTGGGTGGCTAGGGGAGTTGGCTGCAGGGACTGGCCGCAGCCACGCACGGCCTCTGGTTGGGTGGTTATAAGGGTTGGCCAAAAGGCCTTGCCACAGACCAGGCCCTGTTTTCAACCTCCGCCATGCATGGTCAACACTGTGTGTGGCCGTAGTTGTATTAACATATTGTTAATTATTTCCAGTAACTATACCTCATGACCTAAGGTAACTAAAACTGCTAATTACCCCAGATATTATAGCACTCATGACATCTTTTATAACATCATTGATAATATCACTGTAACATTTGTTGTAAAGGTATTCGTAAAAAACTGTGTATGATGAGGGCGCGAGTTCTAGTTACCTTAGGGCAAGAGTTATAGTTACTTGAAATAACTGTAACTGGTGACTTTCTAAGGTTTTGTACGAGTAAGCAGCTCAATTTTCTTTGCAATTGCAATCATCTAGTAATATTACTGCACCTTGTGAGACAAGTTAGAGATATTTTCCAAACCTCCTACAAGGATTCGGAAACATGTTGTCAGTTGTGGAGACTGACAGAGAGGGAGGGAGGGTAGGTGGGGGGTTTCTACCATGTGACCTGAGAATTTGAAAAAGTGCATGCATTTTGCCTAGAGGCAATACCACAGTTAAGAAAGTGGTCAGGGTCCAAATCAACTTGTCCACAGTCATATGCTTGCTGCGACAAATCACTGAGACTCCTAAAAACATTGAAAATTAACAAATTAGGCTTGGCTGATGGCCGGACATAATATAGCTCTGCTGTGGTTTTCAAAGATCACACCACAACTTGAAGACAGGCTACAAGATCTTTCAATATGTATCCAACACTGAAATGTGTACATACATATGACTGCAAGGGGGTACAAATGTAAAGACTTTTTAAATGAGCACCAGGAGTGGCTCCTTCGCTATGGCAAAGGAGCATTGCCGCACTGGCTGAGCCAGAAACAGAAAAATGAAACAATAGTTTACTATTGTTTTATTTTTCTTCTTCTGGCACAGCCAGCATGGAGGGGTGGGGCTGGGCCACAGGAGGTGGGAGGAGGGAGGAAGGGAGAATGCTTTAAAACGTTAAGTATTCCTTTAGACGTTACCTGAAGGGACAGGAAAAGAAGCAAAGAAGATGTCCTGCACCACTTATCTTTAGAAACACCTTCATTTTAAAGACATTATGCAACAAACGTAAAAATATGATGAAGTCTCTTCAAAATTAAAAAAGTGAATATCACTGTACTGTAAGGCATTTTTTTTAAAGTGATAGTTTTCAAACATGAACTCGGAAACATTCATGCTGTCTCCGCCCTGACAACAATGCTATTAGTGAGCCAAAACGCAACTCAGTTGTCATGTGCATCTTCTATGGCTAAGGTTATTATTATACATGTAACATATTAGTTTATTAAATTAAACACACAAGGTTTTGTACACACACATCCTGAACTCATTTTTCAGGGTGCTCTAAAACACAACAATGAAGAAACACAAGGTAAAGTTAAATAAAACAATTGCCTAGGATACACAGTTTGGTCAAGGGTTGATCCAAGATTTGATACTTGTTCCTAAGTACTCTTAATGTTTACAAATAAGAGACTAAGGGCATAAGGAGATTTTGAGGTCTATTATTCTATTTTATTCCAATTCAAGCATCAAGTATTTCCTTTGTATTCTTGACTCGCCAAGAGTAGCGATAGCAAGCACAGAAGACTCACCCCAGGATACAGTAGAGGAATAGCGGCTTAGATACAACATAAAACAGTATTGTCAAATCAATAACTCTTCTAGAGACTATGGGCCACATGTAGCAAAGTCCCAAATTGCGACTTGCAATTTCCTAGTCCCTGCGACTCGCAAATTGCAAGTCGCAATTTGGGATGCAGAAAGGTGTCTCAGACACCTTCTGCGGGTCGCTATGGGGTCGCAAAGACCCACCTCATTAATATTAATGAGGTGGGTCGCAATTTGCGACCCCATAGCGATTCAGGGCACTCACGGGGATGGAGGCCTGCTGGGAACAGCAGACCTCCATGTCCGTGACTGCTTTTAAATAAAGCAGTTTTTTTTTTTCAAAGTGCAACCCGTTTTCCTTAAAGGAAAACGAGCTGCACTTTGAAAAATAAACCGAAACCTTTTGTTTCGGTATTTTTCAGGGCAGGTAGTGGTCCATTGGACCACTGCCTGCTCTGAAAAATTATTTTTTAGGCCAGACACAAAGGGGAAGGGGTCCCATGGGGACCCCTTCCTGTTTGCGACTGGGTTACCATCCACTTCAAGTGGATGGTAACTGCGAGTCCATTTGCGAACGCTTTTGCGGTCGCAAATAGTATTGCATACCAGTGCGACTCGCAAATAGGAAGGGGACACCCCTTCCTATTTGCGACTCGGAAATGCATTTTGCGAGTCGGTTCCGACTCGCGAAATGCATTTCTACATACCAGATAGGCTTTAGCGACTCGCAAACGGCGTTTTTTGCTGTTTGCGAGTCGCTAAAGCTTTCCTACATCTGGCCCTTAGTGCCTAATTTAGAGGGCAGTATACAATGAAACCCTCAAACCAACTCAACGACCCACTGTGCACATTATGCACATGCTTCACTTCCAACGGTGCTCACCTTCCACCCCCAAGCCCTCACACCCCACCCTGCTGGCATTAATGCAGCCCTCACTCACAACATGGACCATACTTTTTGGCCCCTGGAAAATGTTTGTAAGTAGCCAAGCTCTGAAAAAACCCTTTTCATTTGAAATCACTAGAGATCCAGTAAGATACCCGCGGTGAACCTAACAAACTCCTTGTCTGGATAGTACCAGGTGTATATCTCCCCTTTGTGAAGGGAAAACAAATCTGATCTCTCTGTAAATGGGGGATCAATATATTTAATGGTTGGGCCGTACTGCAGCAGTAAAAATGAACCTGATCCCCTGCCTGTTGTGCATTTTCAATTCACTGCCTATTAGGATCAATATATCACAACGCCTGCCGTCTTAGTTTCATCACCTGGAGGATGACAGGTAGGGATCTAAGGCACACTGATGTTCAAGCTTTCTCAAAGATTTTGGCTGTCCAAAGAGGACCAGCAATTCATTAAATAATGCACTAACAGGTATGGCTACAAAAATGGCGATGTTCATAACAAGAGTCAATAAGGTGCCACATTGGGGAAGCAATTGATTCGAAATACACTAAAGCAATGACCCAGGGTTTTGACACCATTCCAGTTTCACAGAAGATGTTTAACAAAGGCTCTGAGCAGATCTCGTACATATACTCTAACCCATGCTTTTTAAACACGCCTGCGCCATTAGCAAAAAGCACAACGGACCACCATTTAGTGAGGATAGACATATTTATTACTATTCTTTCTACGTTGTTTCAGCTCTCTTCGGTTGGCACATTTGTTTTTAGTGCATGGTTTCATGTTGCTCCATTTTCGGTTTCTCACTTTTTGTACATTGTAGCTCGTACCATTTGCTTTCTTTATCTTCCTTACACCCACTCAACAAAGTATCATATGATGCACTATAAAAGACTTGTTCTGCAGATCTACTTCAGCAAAAAGGTCTGATGTGATAAACTACAGTTGAAATAATTGTGGAAGAACTTCTCAACTAAACATTTTAAAAGAAAAGACTATTCTATTTATTTGTAGTTGCGGTTTAAAAACGTAGGGATTATATCATTGTCAAATATTAAAGTGCTACAGAATTACAAAGGCATACAAAGGAGTACCAGGGAGGCTTAAATGCAGCTACTAAACATTGTCGTGCTTCAAATCATGTTATCATTTCATAAAGACAAGTGTAGGCTAACCAGCCCTTACTAATATGTGCCACAACATAACACTGGGATGCTAAAGCACAAAAATGAAGGCCTCTATAGTCGATAAGCATGACCCTAATATTTGGACACAGTTAACAGGCTCCATTTCTGATGTGTATTTTGTTTTCAGAGATGAGTACAACATAACTATTCACACTTGTGAAAACAATAAACTGGTTTATTCATTGATACAGGACCCAGAAGAGAAATAACACGGCAGAAGGACACGGGAACAGAGACACTGAAAAGTGATAATGGTTGGAGTAGGCATGAGATCGAGAGCAGTGTAATTCCTTTATTTCCACTTACCTCCGCAGTGGGTCAGTCCATAGAGCGTGTAGCCTTTGTTGCAGAAGCACTGGAAACTCCCCGGAGAGTTGATACAAGTGTGATCACAGGTCCTGTCAAATGAGCATTCGTCAATATCTGAAACAGAAACAACAATCCAGAACATCAGAGGAAAAGATGGAATGGAGCAGACATAGTCACAATAAGTGGGATGTAGATGGCATGGGGCAACCAAATTCCATAATAAAAGAAAATATAGCCAGGATACTCAGAATCACAACATTAGGGGAAGTGAAGCGTGGAAGAAAGAATTCCAACTGTTATGAACCATAACAAGAGGACAAAGTAACTTAATGCAACATAGAGTGACCAAGCTCCAAACGTGAATGTGGACAGCAATAGGCATCCATTCATGTGTTGTAGGAGGCGTTAGGCAGTGGGACTCCAAACAAAAAAGGATGGCCTAAGGCAAAGATCAAAGGAATTAAATATTAGATAAAGTAATTAAAAATGGCACGGGAAAAGACGATACCACAAAAGGCAGAATGAAACATGCCATAGCTATGAAGCAATTCCACCTGGAGGAAGGGTAGATGAAACACAATGCTTACAAAATAGCATGCATATAAAAGTATAAGATTAGAAGGAAGCAGGAGGTCAAACAGGCTTCGACAATGGGAAGAGTATTGGATACAAATCAACCAGGTTGAAAACATGAGAATACAAAGTTGTATGAGGTAACCAGACTGAAAAGCATGTGAAAGTATATTACAGCCTCTCGTACTCTGAGTCATTCAGTAGAGAACTGGAACAAATCCCTTCTTGACTTGAAGCCTTCATTAAAAAATATCCAACTGAGTTAGATATGCAATTGTGCGTGTTTGAGTTCATAAAGAGTAGAATTTTTTTTGTGTGCCATAAGGCACTTATCCAGGGTGCCAAAGCGTCCGGGACAGCAGTTTGCAGAGCCAATGCTACAAGACACTAGGGTAATATCTGCAAAGGAGAACCAGATTACCCTTAGGAACAGTAAGAATAACTACGACGGCCAGGACTACGACAGTATGGCAAGGGGCAACAAAATGCTATTTTGCGTAGAGTGACTAAAGTCATAGTACCAGCCCTGATCTTCGATAAACCTGGGAGTGACATTTCTGTCAGGAATCTTAAATCTACCACTTGACACCTGGTCTAGCCACAATGTATGTAATGGCTACTGCACAGCCTCTGATCACCGAAAGGGCCGGATCCCAAATTCTGGAATGCCCTAGGAACCATGCACTGGGCAGAATCAAACTAGTCGAATTCCGGGAAGCTATTCAAAAGTGAACAATTCACAAGACCATTCAATCGAGGTCTTGACCCAGGGGCAGTTATTGAAGAATGGCAAACAACGATTGTTCTCTTAGCATGTTTTTGCATGCTGCGTGCTCTGAAGAAAACTGATGTGCAAACGTTTATGTTTAAGTAAATTCTCTCTTCTCCTGCACCTTAAACAGGGTGGTGTTATTAGAGCAGTTCACATTAGAACGAAACACCGATAAATATATTTGTAAACTGGAATCCTTATCAGCGGTGTATCAGGTGACAGTCCAGGCAATTGAGAATTCTCGAGACCAAAATAATTCTTTAGGGGCAGTCAGTTTCAATGCTGGGGCTGCCTTTAAGTTACGTGCTCCATAAACATATGAAGACATGTTATTTCGAGTTCTCTGACGTGTGTGCCATTCTGAATCCACACACTAACTAAATTCACACGTGTGCTCAGGGCAGTGAATTGGTTTCTGGAATTAGAGTAAGGATTCACATTTTTTGGCTTAATAACTCATTACATTTACCATGCCATTGTTTACAAAATCTAGCATGAATAATATCTGAATGGCGGACATTGAGACATTCTCCTCTATACCCCACCCAAATAGTCTTTTTTGTCCTCAAAACTGACAGTTATGCCCTCTTGTGGTCGGAATGGGAATTAGGAAAAAACTCCAGAGCACGTCAGAGATTTGTTTTCCGTCTCTTCCACCTCGATCGATCATGTGTTCTAGGTGCAACTTAGTTGCTTTCTCCAGAGATATAAAACTGAAACACTGGCCTACCAGAAGAGTTGTCATATAGATGAGTAGCCTTTAATCCGTTTGCACAGTACACCCCTGTTGTTGTCTAGCATTAATTTCTTACTTACACAGACTGGACCTCCAGCTATCCTTACACATGGTCCCACTTTCAGGGCTGCACCCTTGTCACCTACGCGAAAGTGCCCCTTGGGCTGTGTATTTCAGAGGGATAGTGCTCAGAATATGCTCTAACTGCACTATGGTCATGGTGCATTCTCCAACTAGAAGTAGAGATCTTGAAGAATGCAGAATATCAGAGAAACACAGCTCATCTTAGGATGGCTCTCTATATAACTCGTGCATTTCTCTCTCTGCAAGGCAAACATGTATATTCTTAAAATCATTCCCTCTACGCGGGGCTGGCCAATGAAGCTTTTATTCCAATGTCTTCCACAACAGGTGCTCACTGCCAAATGCCCTTCTACCCTAGGATTTGTCTCCGACTTTTCCCGCTGTACCAAAACTCACATTAACATAGAATTCTGTGGCTGGGACACTTGGTGATGCTATGTTATGTGAGAGGCTGTGCATTAGATGTTTTTATACATCAGTAGTACCCTTTTGCACACCACTCTACTGATCTGACTTTATATTTCAGGTCCTTCTCGTAACTACATGAATTACATTAGCAAGCCCCTCTCAAATAAGGTCACACATTGATATCGTCTTGTAAAAAGGATCTGAAGCTGGCCTTGAACCCAGTGCAGAATATTATTTAAAATCTGCTTCTGTCTGTCATACAAAGCTTTGCACTGGGGTGCCCTACCATATCTACGGAAACAGCTGCCCATCGTTGCTCTTCAACATCTCTGGCACTACTACAATCTTCACTGGTGATGAAACTCTCTTCTACCCGATACAATTCGACCTCCTCTGTTTCAAGAAACTGTTGAAACGCGCCTGTTCTGACTTCATTTGTGGTAAACGTGCAATAATCCAATGTCCCTCAGTTACTACTTCAGTTTGATTTTTTTTACTGTAATTATCTCCATTTGAGGAAAAAACCAGCAGCGTGTTGCATTTGTAATCTTTTACCATTCTACAGAAAGCGCAGTAATGTTTTTTTGGTACAGCAACGCTCTAGAAACATGCAACTCGATAAACACATGACTGTTAAGCCCAGCTGTTGTGCCCTGCTTTGCCAGCGCTCGAACCAGCATGTGCCTCCTTAGCAGGGGCTCACCTTGGCAGTTTCTTTCGTTGATGAGCAGTTTATACCCTTTCTTGCAGCTACATTCGAAGCTGCCCACCGTATTCCGGCAAATATGATCACAGCCTGCGTTGTTCAGCCGACATTCATCAATATCTGCAGAGGAAACAAAGACAGGTTATGCTGCCAAACCAGATTTTAGTAACTCCGATTCTTGTATTTAATCCGTGAAATAATGTTGGATGGAGCCCCTCCCCTAATCTTTATAATTCAGAGAGATCCCACTCACCGGTCCTCAACTTCCCCAAAGCAAATGGTTAAAAATAAATACTTATTATCCATATTCCATCCCACAGTTTCAAGTTAGCCAAATACTTTCATGCCCCAACCAAAAGTCTCATCACTGCCCACACTCCACCCCCACACATATCAGAGCTACACAATAACACAGGGTCTGTTCAAATCTGAAAAAAGAAAACTGTTAACACCAGTTAAGAAAGCGAACGATAAACACATATCTCTGCACCAGCCCATGATGGGGGGATGGGAACGCCTCTCATTATGGCTTTAAAAAAAGTGCAAAGTAAGGGCACCAGATATTCTTCTTATCAGCCTTAAAAGGATCCCCAGGGAGCTTTATCTAGTCGAGGTGCTTTTTTAGAGGTAGCCTAGTTTATTGTTTTATTAATTTCAACAGTGGAAATAGAGCTAGCTTCCTGGACTCCGGATCCGGTTTGAGAAGCTACTGGGGAAGCACTATCTGCATTACAATCCCTAGCAGCGACCGCCGGCCCAAGAGGTGTTGCTCCTGCAACACATGAGCACAGCTTTGAAAAGTGGTCAGCCCAGGCAGCAGCAGAGATGTTGCTATCTTTTCGGGCTTGGTCTTCAGGACAGCACTTGCAAGGATGTGCCAAAAGGGACGATGGCCCTTTCTTTTGACAGCGCATAACACGGCGTCCCACTGTAAGAAGCCTAGGAGAAAGTCGAAAATAATTTAATGCGTCTCTTTATTAATCTCCCTGTTAGCACTCCACTTATTCCTCTAGGGCTTGATTTTGGTTTCAGATCTTTTGCTGACAAAGCGGTCGTAGACCCTTACTGTACTGTTGTAGGCTTTGGACGAGTCTGGAACTTCTGCCATACCAATGGGTTCTGGAGGATGTTTTAAGGCTGCATGGAGCTTCCACAATCCCCTGGCTTAGGTTTGTAAAGCATCACCATCCCCAGACTGGGTGTGGGAACCTATTATCTAACCATGCAGAAGCCACTGAGGTATCTAAAGAAATGTTAAAGGTTAAATATTGGAGCTATATTGATGGTTTGCCTCTAGGGCATGCTAGTGTGGGTACCCTCTCTGCCTCCTTTCTTGAGTTCAAAGATGAATATGTTATTAAAGGTTATTTGGATGAGATTAAGACACTACCTCAATCACTATATTTGAAATTCTGGGTAGGAACCTTGCCACTTGGGTCAGGCAAGGCAAAACTGCTGCGTGCTCCCAAAGATTCTGATGGGTTCTGCCCCTTCTGCCTCCAAGTGCTTGAAACCATAGAACACGTTGTAATCTTCTGTCCAATTTATAATGGGTACACATGTAAATGGATTTTTACACTATGCCATAACCTGGGAATTAGGGACCGCAGAGCAGCGATTAGGATCCTGAGAAGCGACGCCAGATAAGTCATTGTATTTGCTGTTTCATGTTTCCTGTCGCATATTTGGAGGCTTTAGCAAAAAAGGACAGCCTGTTGAAGGGTTGACCCTGTTGTTAGCCCTTATTTCTAATTATGCAAGATCGTTCTAGTCTTTAGACCAGGATTTATGGGTGGTTTGGGATGTGGTATCTATCAATGTGGAGGTGTGCTAGCTACTATTATGGAACACTACTTGGGTCGTGTTCGTTGTATCGTAAATGAATACATTTTATAATTCTATCTATTTTTGTAGCACCAGTATTTTATAGTTTTTATGTGTTAGTATACTGGGATCTTCTAATGTGCTTTTTTTATCTATATTGCCGAATGAAGATTTATGATGATGATAAAGAGATATGCGACATCCACAGTAGAGAAGGGAATACGACCAAATGACAGAGCCAGTCCTAACTGTGAATGTAGACGTCTATGCCACAACCACATCCCAATTCACAGAACTTTAGACATTGTCTCTCTGTGGTATTTTCCAAATTTGTAAATCTGTGTGCTCACTTCTATCAACTGTTCCTTTAAAGCAGCTATATGCAAGGGAAACTCTTGGCAATTACCTCATCTACATATCACTGTTTCTGTTTCCATTATCTGTCCCTACTCACCCCTACATTAATAACAAGCCTCCCATTTTCACTTGTTCTTTTTTTCCTGCCCAGTTTGCCACCTATGTCCCACATTCATTTCTGCGTTGCCTCTGCCTCCCAGTCCCTGGCTGCCACTGTGATGCCTTCATCAGACAGGGCCATTTATCACCCAGCACAGTTTTCCAGGTTATAAGCACCATTCAAGTTAACTTGAGACTACAATACCAAAAACAATGACACAAATGGCACCATTAAACTGCACTTCAAAAATGACTCAAAAGAGAGACACCAGAAAAACAAGAGCACAGGTAAAAGAACAGAACCACAACTGAAAATATGGAAATTCCAGTACAAATGGGGGCACTAAAGTAAGAAGTGTTGGCCAATCACAGGTGAGAGAGCTAAATCAAGAAAAGAATGCTGACTGATCACGGATGAGACTGAGGTCACTACAATATAGATCTTTGTCCAAACACAGATTTGAATACATGGTAAAACCATGAATGCTGACTCGTGACAAATGGAAATTGGACATATGTAGAACACGAATATCCAGCAATGATCAGGCTTGAGAAATTTGACCTAATGAATAACTTAATTAACTTTGGTAACGCCTTATCTACATCTGGTAGAGACTCTATCAGTTATCTCCAGGCCTCAGACTGGATCAGGAAATTGTTTGTGAGCTGTACCCGTGCACGCCAGTTGGTGGCATAGTTTGGCTTCACGTGGCATTGGTGGCTGCTCTGGAAGTGACGTGCATGGTGCCTATATAGATGCCAACCCAGCACGCAGATGTCAGGTTTTTTTCACAACTTTACACACCAGCAGTGTGGAGCCATGAAGAACACTGACCACTGGTTTGGAAAACTAGGCCCTGAAAAGGAAAAAATCCTGCCACTAGAAATCCGCTTGCAGAGCGGGGAAGATGGGCAGATCGGTAAGGAATATGCAGCTAGACTGAGTCTCAAGCAGATAAGGCGTTACCAAAGTTAAGTAACTTGGTTTTTTTTGGCTTTTGTTTTCTTATTTATTGACTTTTTGTCATACAACTTCAGTCAAAAGCAGGAGGAAAAAGAAAAAGAAAGAAAACTCAATATCAAACAATAAGTACAGCTTGGCATTATAAGTCACTCAGGACAGGCCATTTTTATTGTTATCAAAGGATGTGCTTCGAGTATTCAGCCTTTTGGAACACTAGGGGTCAGATGTACAAACTTTTTTCTTGTTGCAAACGGTCTGATTCGCAGAATCGAGCCGTTTGCGACACGAAAAAAGCATTTTGCAATTCACAGACCCAATTTTGGGATTCGGTAATCTATTTCCTGATCGCACAAAGGGTTTGCGAGGCACAATTAGGAAGGGGTGTTCCCTTCCTAATTGCGAGTCGCAGTGAGATGTATGATTGTTTTGTGACCGCGAATGTGGTAAAAAATCTATCGCAGTTTGCACCAATTTCAAATTGGTGCTAACCCATTCGCAAACGGGAAGGGGTCCTCACGGGAGCCCCTTCCCTTTGTGAATTGATGTGAAAATATTTTTTCAGAGCAGGCAGTGGTCCCAGGGAAAAAATGAAAAGAAAACTTTTTCTTTTCAATGCATCCTGTTTTCCTTTAAGGATTAAAAAACAAACAAAAAAACACTGCTTTATTTGAAAGCAGTCATAGGCACGGTGGTCTTCTGTCCCCAGTAGGCCACCATCCCTGTGAGGTCGGCCATTCCCACTGGGGTCAGAAATTGCGACCTACCTCATGAATATTTAAGAGGTAGGTCATTTGCGACCCCATTGAGAATCGCAAACAGTGTCATTGACACTGTTGTGCATCAGGTTTTGCGACTCGCAATTTGTGAGTCGCAAAACCTGATATTTGTACATGTGGCCCTAGGTCTCATTCTCAGTCCCACAGGTCAAGTCTTCAGATGGCCAGTCCAAAACTGCTGTACCGGCGTTGCACCACCTGTCTCTTGTGCACCTTAGTGGATCCATAGCTCATAGCTACCAGGAAGTGGAGGGGACCTACATTCCCCCTATCTATCACTATGTATTTAGTCAACATTTTGGTACAACTGCAAGGGGCCCCAGATTGTCTTGGTCCGATTTATCCAGGGGATCATGGAATAGTAGAGTTCCAGTTCGTCGCTACAGAATGCCATATCTTTCAGCCATTCCTGGATCTCGGTCCAACAGCAGCCATCCCATGCACAACAAAACTTGTCTTTCTCCCAGTAATAGCACAAGCGATGCGAATTTCCTGACCTCTCACGGTATTCCCCTTCTGAATCCCAAAAGCGCTATCTTAGATGTTGTCAAGGGACATTTCTAACATTTCAGACAGTGCTTTGCCTACTTCCAGTACTCAGCTATCACCTGGCACTGCCACACGAGATGTATGAACCCTTCAGGGTCCCTACAGAAGGCGCATCGCAAGTGTGCTTTGAGTTGGAGTGCAGACAGCTGTCAGTAGTATGATATGTTCAGTGGAGATATTTAAGGTCGATTAGGTGCAGTCTCCCATTAGGGAAGAGTCCTCCTGTTAAGCTGCAACAGTACAGTACGTCCAGGCCCTGTCCAAAAGTTCCTCCCCTAAGTCTAATTCCCAATGTTGTCTGGCCCTGGACTGGCGTGTTGGGGCTTCCATTTCAAACGAGATGTATAAGTTAGTCACCCTGTGCCAAACTGTAGGAGCAGCCACAAACATTGACAGAGTGGCAGATGACAGGGGCTCCTGGGGAAATGTACAGTAGTTTGCCATGCAGTGATACGTGAATATATCAAATGGGGCTTGATTCATATCATTGATCACTGTCAGGCCACCTAAGAATAGTCCGTCTGGGAACAGATATTATCATTCTCAGTGGCTATCTGTGCCATGTAAGGTGGAGGTTTATCACAAAAGTATGCAAAGTGTGCTTGAGCACAGATAGCAGAGTTTGAATTATGGTGTGATCAACCCTCCACTGTCATACAGAAGCGTCAAAGTTTTCCATCGAACTTGAGGTTGAGGTTGACGCCCCAACCAAGCTAGAGTGTCCAGATGAGATTTGAGGGTCTTTAAGAAATTTTGAGCGAGTGGTATGGGAATATTATTAAATAGGTAAAGCAGCTTGGGCAGAACAACCATTTTACTAAGAGCAGTCTTCCCCATCAGTGAGAGTGGAAGAGCCTTCCAACAGGAGACCTGCTCCTCAATAAGGGTCATGGTTGTCCCATGGTTTTTCGCTGACCACTATATCCTCATCCCACTGAATCCAGACCTGCAGGTATTTGACAGGTTGTGTGGCCAGGATACGAGGTAAATCTAATAGACGTGGAGACGAGGCTTGTGTGTGTGGGAATATCGTGGACCTGTTCCAGTTTACAGAGACACATGGAAAGGTGTAAAAAAAGGTAAATTCCTGAATGACTGGGCTTAGATTCCGGCTGGGTCCCTCAAGTACATTGTGAGATCACCCGCATAAAGGGGCACTATTAGGTTTTGCAGGGAAAACATCTATCCCCTCTGTCCGTGGATCTGTCAGATTTCACAGGCTAATGGTTCTGGGGCTAGGGCATACAGAGAGGAGGGCAATGGGCAACCCTGTCTAGTGCCTCATCCAATGGGGAAGGGTCAGGGAACTATACAAAAACCACACATAGTTTATGAACTGCTGTGGAATGCCCATGCGCGCTAGCACAGCAAAGAGGTAAGGCGACTCAAACAAATCAAAGTCTTTGGTTGCATTGAGAAACACCACAACTATGTCCTTTGTGGGGTCAAGCTGACGCAGGAGCGCAAAACGAGCTTGCACATTGTATGCCATGGATCTGCCTGGGAGAAAAACACACCTGTACAGGAGGGCCAGTGTGGGCATTATGAGGGTGAGCCAGCCAGTATCCTGGCTAATATTTTGGCATCTAGTTTTATAAGTGATAATGGTCGTATCAGTCAGGGTTTTCAGGTGGTATGCACAGTTTCAGTAATGTAAGAAGGATACTTTCTCGCATCAAAGGGCGAAGTTTTCCCCACTGGAGTGCCTTGTTGTATACCTGCAGTAACCGCTGGGCCAGCAGGGATGCATACTGGTTATAAAACTCAGCTAAATCCGTCCCCCCGGCGCAGTACAGGTAGAGAGCCCAGCTATAGCTGACAGAATTTCTTACAGATCAATAGGCTCCTCTAAGATTGTCTATGTGGTCCTTCATTCCAAGCCAGGCCTCGCCCTGTGACGTGATACAAGAAGCATAGAGTGGAGTATAGTAGTCAACCAGTTCCAGCAAAATGTCAGCTGCCTCGCATGCTGTAGTGCCATCCCCTTTTGTCAGGTGCATGATGGCTTGAATGTGCCTTTCTGGTCTCAAGAGTATAGCTAAAGTACTACTTGGCTTCTCTGCCTCACCATAGGCTTGGGCCCGTGCATACTTATGTGAATGGTTGACCTCCAGCTCTGCAGTCTCCAAACATTCTGTCTGCTGGTGCCTAATTTCTTCCAGGGTGGTCACGGATGGGGCGGCTGAATAGTCAGCCTCAAAGGTTTTTAGTTCCCTTTTTATTCGCTCAAGGCTGGCTTGAAGTGCATCCCTTACCCAATGTTGTTTTGATATGCAGATACCCCTAATATATGCCTTGCAGGCTTCCAAACCACTCTCCGAAACTGCACCGACTCCTCATTAGCTTAAGAGAACTGTAGTATTTTGGTTCCCACCTCGTCTGTGAACACTGTATCAAATAGAGCCTGCAGGGAGAGGTGCCATGTGAAGGCACAATGCTTGGGAGCAGCTGTAGGTACAGTCAACCTGACAGGTCATTGATCATACAGGATGCGCAGGAGGTAATCTACAGCAGTTGCCTACCTGCCTATGTCCAGTGTGCTCAACCAATAATCTAGTCATGCCTAGGACCCATGAGTTGTAGAGGGGGTAGGGAAGCGGTTCCCCTAAAGGTCCTGAAAATCATATGTGGTTATGATGTTGGCAAGGGCACTTGTAGCTGCTTGGTGAGTGTGATTGATGGCGTTGGTTAAATCATGCTGCTTATCTAAAACCAGACTGAAGTCCTCTCCCCAGTGTATGGTGCGGTGTGCCAGAACTTGGTATGTGGTCTACAGACTTTGTACGAAGTCTTGGTCGACTGTGTTGGGGGCATAGGAGTTGATTAGTGTGATGTGTTTACCCCCAAGTATCACTTTTAAAATGTTGTATAGACCCTGCAGGTCATTGGCTTTGTACAGCAATCTGAAAGGGAGTCCCCTCTTATTAAGGATGACTGTCTCCCGAGCACAGGAGTAGTAGTTAGAAAGGGAGCTGGGGTCCCTCCACCAGGAGGCAAAGTGGGTACTGAAATGTGGTGTGCGGAACAATGTGTCTCTCCTGCAGGACAGCAATGTCTGTTTTGTCACCATCTAGATATGGTAGCACTTGCTGTGCTTTACGGGGCTTACTGAGTCCTCTCACATTACAAGTTAACAGTTGGAGAGGAAGGGATTGAGGCAACCTGCTCATCTACAAGGGAGAATATGGAATGACGCAGTGGCATAATAGAAACCCTGGGTCAAGTTTGTGCTAAAGTCACCGTGTCGCATGCTGTTGCTAGAAGATTAATGTGCCTTGCAAGTGCATTTGCCCATCTTCAAGTCATATGCCAGCTGTGTTGTACCCTTAACCCGTAGGGGATTAGATATCTAGGTTGCACTGTTCATCAAAAGATGTATTACTGTGATCTGTGCAATGCCTGTGACTGATCCTACTTTGGGCCATTGGGACTAACAAGGGAAAGAGATGTTCATTATGATGTCATAATTATTTTGCTAGGATAATGGTGAAGGATTGTAAGATTTTTACCAGAATTACTATTAACTTATCCTTTGGACATACTATGGAAGTTGTTTGCTATATCTATGGGATACTGGGGCATGAATGTTATTATATTGACATTAGAGCAATTAAGCAATCATATGGTGCACTATACCCGTTCTGTTCTGATTTTTTGACCCTGACACCCTTGCTGTTCTTTTTAAAGTGGATCTTTTTGTCTGTTGTTTTACAAAAACTCTTTCTCTATTGAGGCATGGGAGATTATAACTCTATTTCTGTAAATTATATAAGGCAGATCTATTGCAACAATACTAAGATTGTTTTCACATTCATCTCTGTTAATACAACAATAAGACAATGACACATTGCAATAAGTCCATGGACTGGCACTGACAGGAACCTCTGATTTGAAGAGAGGCATAGTATGGTAACTTTTTTGAGACAGCTTAAGGGACTAAGTGGTTCCAGGTTATTTGAGATGATATAACAAGATACTATCATTGTTTATATGGGCCTACGTATCCCTTTGATTAGAGCAATAATTTATTCAAGTGAGAGAATGGTGATACAATGGATAAGGAAAATGTTACTTACCAGTGCACATATGTTCGTGGCATGTAGTGCTGTAGATTCACATGCTTTGCATTAGCTTGCCGTCTAGTGTTTGGTCTGGAGTGGTACAGAGTGGTGCAACTTGTTTTACATCAAAGGAGCTTTTCAAGTCATGGGATGGAGTGACTCCTCCTCTCGGTGATACTGCACCTGGGCATTGAGTCCTTTGTTAGATTGTTTTGTCCACAGGCGGGAGAGTAAAGTAGTGTGAAAAGAGTAAGAGAGAAAGAGCTGCCCATGTAATGTATCTAAATATATACAATGTTTACATGTTAACAGAATTGCAATGGCCGCAGGCGCCCGGGGAGGAGGGAGGGCACATGTGAATCTCCAGCACTACAAGCCATGCACAGATTTTTACTGGTAAGCAACAGAATGTAGAGCAGTCCTTCCATTAAGAGGTGGCTAGTGTGCAGGAGTTGCAATTGTTTGGAAAAGTGTTATAAGCACTACTTGCCCAACATTGGTTTGTTGATGTGCTAGTACATCTACACAATAGTGTTTTGTAAAGGTATGTGGTGTACAGATAACTGATATAGGTATGTTACCTAAAAATGCCACTGAAGCACCTTTTTTCCTAGTGGAGTGTGCTTTAGGTGTCACAGGTAAGTGTTGTTTAACATTAGCATAGCAAGTTTGAATACACTTGACTATCTATCTACCTATACTAGTTTTTTATATAGGGTTTCCTTTGTGGAGCATTGAAAAGGCCACAAAAAGTTGTTTACTTTTTGTGAACAATTTTGTTCTACCTATATAGTACATAAAAGCCCTTTTGACATCAAGAGTGTGTACAGCCCTTTTCCCTACGGAATCAGGTTGTAGAAAAAAAATGGTAATTCTTTTGATTGATTGATATGAAACTGAAAGGAATTGAGTGTTAGTTCGAAAAATTACTTTATCTTTATGAATTGGGAAGAATGGTTCTTCCAGGTTAAAGCCTGAAGCTCACTTACACATCTAAGGGAAGTGATAGCCGCCAGAAAAGCTACCTTCCATGACAGGAATTGCCACGGACATGCATGTAGTGAGTGGCTCGCTCAAAAGGGGGACCCATGAGTCTTGTGCAAACAATGTTAAGGTTCCAGGATGGTGCCAGAAGTACCCTTGGTGGAATGACTTGTTTAAGCCCTTCCATAAATGCTTTAATAACTGAAACTCTAAATAAAGAAGTATGCTGTCTGTTTTGAAGACATGCAGCTATAACTGCTAAATAAAGTCAAATGGATGCGTAAGCTAAATTAGCTTTTTGTAAATGCAGTAAGTAAACAATTTCTTGAACTGTTGGCTTAAGAGGGTCAATGTTTTTTGGTTGGCAGTAGCAGACAAAGCATTTCCACTTTGCTAAGTAACACTGTCTAGTTGTGGGTCTATGCACTTCTTCAAGGATGTCCATACATTCCAGCAGTAGTTTTAAATATCCAAACTCTGTGGCCTCAGGAACCATATTGCTAGGTTGAGTTACTTACGGTCTGGATGTCTTATTTGCCCTTGATTCTGTGTTAAAAGGTCCAACTTATTGGGGAGCGTCCGGTGTGGAACTAGTGAGAGATCCGGAAGTGTTGTGAACCATGGTTGTCATGCCTAGGAGCTACAAGTATCAGTGTGAGGGTAGATTGTCTGAGTTTTTGAACTAAAAAAAGAATGAGTGGGAGAGGCGGAAAAGCGTAAGCAAATATCCTTGACCAGCTCATCCACTGAGCATTACCTCTGGACTGAGAGTGAGGGTACCTGGATGCAAAGTTTTGAGATTTTGAGAGGTAGCGAGTAGGTATATTTGAGGTGTTTCCCACTTCAGAAATTACTGCTGAAGGACTTATGGGTGAGTTCCCATTTGTGGGCTTGTTGTTGCATCCTGCTGAGTAGGTCTGAAAACTGATTGTCTGTTCCTGGGTGGTACCACACCACTATCTGAATGTGGTTATGAATTGCCCATTTCCATATTGTCTGTGCAAGATGGGACAGCTGAGATGATCGTGTGTCCCCCTGATTTTTAAGGTAATGCACGGCAGTCATATTGTCTGTACATACTAGCACTACTTTGTTTGCAAGTGTGGTAGGACTGCTTGTTGTTCCAGGTAATTGATGTGTAAGGACTGGTGAGTAATATCCCATATACCTTCCACTATGAGGTTGTGAAGATGAGCTGTCCAACCCGTCTCTGATGCATCTGTTGTGAGAACGATCTGAGGCATAGGGTCCAAAAAGGGCCACCCTTTCATAAAGTTGGTGGTGTTCCACCACTGCAGAGAGTGGTAAACCTGGCGGTCCAACAATAGATCTTCCAGATGACCCTCTGCCTCAGACCACTGTTGAAGGGGATGCATGTTAAGTGTGGAATGAGGTACGATGGCAATACAGGATGCCATAATCCCTAGCAAATGCATGTGAAAAGTTTGAACAAAGGCTGGGCTTGGAAAAGCTAGCCCAAATTGCGTATTTAATACCGCACCTAGATAAGCTTGTATCTGAAGCGGTTGAAGATGGGATCTGAGATAATTGATTGTGAATCCCAGAGTGTGTAGGAGCTTGATTGTGAGTTGTGTGTGATATTGACATTGTTGTAAAGTGCTGGCTTTGATGAGCCAGTTGTCCAAGTAAGGGAAGTCATGAATGTGTTGTCATCTGAGGTGCGCGGCAACTACTGCAAGACACTCCGTGAATACCTTCAGAGCAGTTTAGACCCCAAAAGGTAAAACCTTGAACTGGTAATGTTTTCCTGCAACCACAAATCTGAGATATTTGCAGTGAGCTGGATGAATGGGAATTTGAAAATATGTATCTTTTAGATCTAGTGCAGTCATAAAGTCGCCTTGTTGGAGAAGGGGAATGACATCCTGAAGAGTGACCATTTGGAAGTGCTGTGATAGAATGTAGTGATTTAACGGCCTAAGATCTAGAACTGGCCTGACTGGACCATGTTCTTGGGTATATTAAAGTACAGGTAGTATACTCCCGAACCCTGATGTATTAATGGCGCTGGCTCTACGGCCCCTTTGAGGAGTAGAGATTGCACTTCTTCCTGAGAAGAGTGAGATGTTCCTGTGAAAGTTTGTTAGTGCAAGGGGGTATGTTTGTGAGAGTAGAAATGAGCTCCAGACAATATCCATTTTGGATAATTGAAAGAACCCACTGGTCGGTGGTGGTGTCTGACCACCATGAGTAAAAATGTTGAAGTCTTCCCCGTACAGAAGTGGCGTGAGTTGGTGGAAGGTGGAGGGAGTCATTGCCTGGCAGCAGCGGTGGAGCCTTTCATAGTGAATGGTTTTCCTCTGCCCTTGTTATTGTTCTCTCTATAGGAACCTCTATTGACACCTCTGGCGTCGGATTGAGAAGTAGCCTTGGCTTGTGTGGAAGACTGGTCTGAAAAGTTAATTTCCTCTTTAAAGGAACTCGGGTGATTCCACAGTCTGACCCGTTCCCTCCTGAATATGAAGTCGGCGCTGCAGAGAGTCCATTACTTCTAGAATTGGCTCCACTGTTGAAGAGTTGGTAGAAGACTGTCTGGAATCCACAGAAGTGGAGGGAGTCTTTTTTGAAATTTTCGGCTCCAAAGTCTTCGGTCGGTGCAATGGTGTCGGCACTGAAACAGGGGAGGCCACCTTTTTTGGTCAGTACTGAAACAGTCAGTACCGAAGCACCATGTGCAATTGTTTGGGTCGATGCCGAAGTGCTGCCACCAGAGCCTGAGGTTGTGGCCAAAGATTTTATCTTGGATTTTTTCAGTGCAGCGCTGAAAGGCAGGGCATCCGAATTGGTTTCTCAGTTCTGACCATGGCCGCGAGGCAGTGGCGGACCGGTGACCTCTTTCAATGTGGTTTTAAAGTCTTTGTAGGGGCTGCAGGGACCTTTGTCTTTACGGTCTGTTCTGACTGCAACATCTGGCTCTTGATGTAAATCTGGAGGTTTGAGCCACAGTCTTGGATAGAGAAGGCCTTGTCTTGGTCTGGCTCCTCTTGGGTGTGTCTGGTGTGTCGTCTGGAGTCAGAGATGCCATTTCTAGTTGATGACCTCTTCTGTCTCTTGGTGTCTTCTTCGACCGAAAGGATTGACATGCGTCGCAAGTTTGCTTGTTATGTTCAGGGAAGATGCACAAATTACACACCCGATGTTGATCGGTATGGGGGAATTTTGAATGGCATTGAGGGCAAAAATGAAATGGAGTCCGTTCCATTAGGTCTGCATAGCAGGATGCCACATAGAGGATGTAGGCCCAAAGAGGGACGCGGACGCCCCAAAGGGAAGGGAGTCAGTTCTGGAATTAAAATTTGACCCAAGGACAGGCTGTAAGAGGAAATGCAATCAAAACAATACAGTTGCTCAAAGGAAGATGGAGAGAAAAACGTTTTTGGACTGAATCAAGCCTAGAACTCAGAGCAAGAGGAACACAAATTCAAACCCGACGGCGGAGAGAAACAATCTAACAAAGCACTCGATGCCCATGCGCAGTATCATCGAGAGGAAAAGTCACTCAATCCTGTGACTCGAAAAGCTTCTTTGTAAAAAAAACCAAATTGTACCACTCCAGACCCAACAGAAATGGCAGCTTATGCAAAGCTTGTGTACCTACAGCCACACATGCCATCAAACTTATATTTTCTATTTAAATTAATGTATGTTGTGTTATATTACCCTATCCGTAAAAATTTTAGATTGAGAATATACTAATACACTCCATTATGGTCACTGACTTTGGTCCGATTACGCTATGACAATGGAGTATAATTCAGTGGGACTAGTTTATTTTTAATATGCTGATTTGTGTATATATTGGTATGTGTTGCATGTGATCCTATGGTAGGTAATACGTGGTTCAGATTACTTTATGAAGTTTCGGCTTATGCGCAATGGTAACTTCCTATGGTACGTGGAGATTAGTGCCACTGTAAGACGGCCGCCGTATTTGGTGTCCTTACATATGACCGTGATATACAGGAGAGAATAAACGGGTTTGTCGAGATGATAAGTAATACGTGGTTTAGATTACTTTATGGAGTTTGGGCGTATGCGCAATGGCTACTTCCTATGATATGTGGTGACTAGTGCCACTAGAAGATGGTAGCTGGATTTGGTGTCCTTACACGTGACCGGGGTGTAGGAGAGTATAATAAGACTTGCGAAGATGGTGCCACATGTACACGCCAACGCTTACGCAGAGCACTCTCTGTTTTTGAAAGAACAATTGCCTTACATGAAAGTAGTATATAGGAAAGCAGCCAGAGATTGGGTGTTGATAACTATGGACCCGAACTTCTTTGCTGTTAACACGCAAGCAGGAATAACTGGGGATTTAGATGGATATGTTTAATACAATATAGTTTGTGATAGGCTCTCTGTTAACTGTATAATGCAGGATTGGTTTGACGTACTTATGTCAAGCTTCTACTGGGTCAATGTATATCTATGATGAATTATATAGGAATGGGTTTATAAAATGGTGATTAATAGCAATGGCTTGTAACGTATGGTATGAACCGACTGTGCAAAATAGAAGTGATGACTAGTTACACTATTACATGTACGGGGGCTGTAAATTTTCCTTCCGCATCTGCATTTGGACATTATAGATGCTTGCCTTTTATTCTGACCAAACAGATTACTCGTTGAAGACTAATACATTTATGGATTTTAAGGTTGTGAGACATGGGACGCTTACAGTTTGTGTATCACGTTAATGAATCACTTTTTATCTCTTTTGATGTTTTCGTGTTGCATTACGATTTACGTTTGCACTGCAAGGGATTAACTGACACTGGGATTTGAATGGATTTGGACTTCATCTGGGGTGCTGTCGTAAATACCTTTTCAAAGAACCAGAGGATAACCTGATTTAACTATAAGTGCTTGTGCTTTTCTCCCTATTCACACCCTTTCACAACTTATAGGCTTTAAATAACAGCCTGCTCTTACTATATGAACTTGGATGTGACACTACACATATATTCGGTGATGGTCACTATACAGAGTATATCTGAGTGACTAAATTGTAGATTTCTCTTACTGGCAGCTGAAGAAGTCGAAGCCCTATTGCCAAATGGTGAAACATGTGTTGGTTGTTTCTGTGAGACACTGATATTATATGGACTGTACAATGGATCAAAGACTGAACAATTTTCTGTATCACACATTGTGGATGTAACAACTACTTGATGGATCAAGATAAGACTTTTATGTAAAACAGAGTATTGCTACAAGATGGATTTGGAATAAAAGCACTAGGAAGGCTTACAACTTTGAGACTGGTCAATGACTTATACTTGAAACTTTGACTGCCCAGAGCGTATGGTATTAATTGTACCCTTAATCCCCTTGCGCACCAGCCACCCCTTCCTGCCAGTAAGAGCCCCCAGCATAGAACAAACAATCGTCTACACTACCATCCAAAAGACAAAAACAACAAATCAATCATGTCCATAATCAAATACAGGGTCACCCCTAGTCGGAGACCAGAGTGCCGGTCTGTCATCACCAAAGCAGAGGGGATGTCTGCCAGACAACACATGGAATGAAAAATAACAGGCAGCAATCCAAAAACAGCTGCTTGTGAACATCCTCATCTAGCACAATAGGCCCATCGGGGTCAGTATAGTCCGAAATTGCATCTTGGCCAAGTGAGCATAGCTGTCTCATTCTGTGTCGCTGGCTTCCCCCGCCAACGCCTGCCAGTCCCTCAACTTTCTAAGGCATGGGAAAAAATATGTGTTTTTTTTCCCAAAGCATGATTTTCAGGTGTGCAGGGTAAAGCATGGTGTATGTAAGACGTAGTCTACATTTTAAGGGCAAATACTAATGCCGTGCTCCCTGCTTCGTGAGGGTAAAGACTGGGAAGAACAAAATCCTTGAGCCCTCATACATGAGGTCCTCTTTTTCTTGGGCTGGTCTCCGAAAAATTACCCAGTCTCAGTATTTGAACAATATGGTGATTATTGGGCATTGGGTGCAGGGAAAAAGAGGAAAGTAGTCAGCTCCCAGCAGAGATCTGAGCAGAGACTCAATATAATCCTCCATTTTGCTTGTGGCAGTTGACTCTGGGAGGCCCACTGTGTGCAGATTATTACAGCGTGACCTGGCCTCCACATCTTTGTTTTTTCCCTTTATGACACTGATCATCTTGCCCATGTCTAGGAGTGTCTCACTGTATAAACTAGTATTATCCTAAAGCTGCAAAATGTGGTTCTCTGTCACGGTGATGCATTTCTCGTGTTTGTCAAGTGGATAGCCAGATTATTCACTCATATAGTGAGGGTATCTATTTTGGAGTCTATTAATGTAAGGCTCTTTTGGATATGTAGCATTAAGGTTTGCACATCCATCCCGTGCTCCAGGAGGGGTTGTGCGAAGCATGCTGTAAGTGAGCTATTCTGTTAGTCCCAAAATGCAGCTTGGCCTGTCTACCCTTAAACCTTCCCATCATGCCAAGCAAGCTTCACGGGTGTTGCCAGTGGATCATATCTCACTACACACAGCAGCAAGTTTCAGAGTATCTTACAGCTAGTAGCTCTCCTACTAGGGGTCCGGTAGTCGCCTTCATGCTCAAATCCACCACAGAGTGGTCCCATGCCCTGAATGTTCTGCAGGAGCCCCAACGTATGAGTAATAAACCGCAGCCGCTGCCATAAATGTCCATGTGGGATCACAGCAGATGTCAGGGCCCGTGCACTGGCTTACACAATACGTCGTCTCAGCGAGCACAAGGCACCGGGGGCAGTCTCAACAGAGACCCTCGGCCGTGTCTGTTCTCTATCCCTCCCACGGTCCACAGCAACACCACTAGCTCGCGGCTCTGTGACCATGTGCAATCAGAACCCCGAAAGCAGCAGGGGTCAGCCAGTTTGCTCCACTTCCCTCAAAATCTCCTCACCTGCCAATAGGATCAATACAGCATGGCATCCGGTAGGCAGCTAACAGCTTGGATGGCAGGCAGGGGAGAGGCCCGCCCGCAGGCCGACTCATAGCATCAAGAGGCACAAGCAGGCCCCAGCAGGTCGCTTTCTCCACCCCTACTTCTCCTCAGCCAAAGGTGGTGTCCCCAAAGTTGACAGCTCTCTCCCTGGTGCAACTGCTGCTGGCTCCACTTTCACGCCATCCTCCCCCACAGGCTAGGGTTAGGGGAACCACTTATTGGCTGTCAGCATGCTTTCCACACTCTGCAGTTGCAGCACCAGAGGCTGCCTAACCTTGAGGTCCCCGCCATTTTGTGCCCAGTCAATGCAAATCATCTCAATGCATTACTCACCCTCATTCCTCCAAATTAAGTAGGTGGAAATTGAGTTACCGACTTAGGGTGCCCCGTATGGGCCCTACAGAAGAGTTTGACGGGCGGATGCTGCCCGGATGGTGACAGATAACTGTGCCAGCATAAAGTGCCTCACTAGAGTGCAGCCATTTTAGAGCCAAGCACCTAGTGCCCCAGATAAGTAACTTGTTCATCTGTTGGAGACTTCTAGCCGCAGATTCCTTACATTAGAATAGACACCCAAGCAATACCTGCAGGATGTGGTTCTGTAAAACCGTTTCACACTAAAAAGTACTGCAGAACCGAACGATCAAAGTGCCTGTCCTGAAGGACCTGACTGTGTAGGCAGTAGTGCTTGGTGAATGTGTGCAGAGAAGTCCATGTTGATCCCTGGCAGATGTCCAGGACCGTAACTTCACGTGCTAACACAGTGGTTGCAGCCTTAACTCTAGTGGAATGAGTGGAACCCTCAGGGGGTTGCTTCTTGGCCAGTGCGTAGCAGATTTTAATGCTGAGCATGACCCACAAGGAGAGGGACCATTTCAACACAGCCTTCCTCTTCTTCACTCTGACATAACCCACAAAGAGTTGGTCATCCACCCGGAACTCTTTCATGCGGTCAAGGTGGAACCATAATGCCCTTTTCTGGTCCAGTTGGTACAGTCGCTTCTCTTCCTTGGAGGGATGTGGTGGAGCATTAAAGGTAGGTAAAGTGATGGACTAGGCTACATGAAAAAGTGTGACAGCTATCGGCAGGAAGGAAGCTTTAGTGCAAAGAATCAGCTTGTCTGGGACGATGTTTAGGTACAGAGGCTTAGATGACAAGGCTTGAGGCTCACTGATGCTCTGGGGCAGATGTTATTGCCACTAGGAAGGCAATCTTGATAGTAAGGAGCCTGAGGGGACAGTTGTGCAGTGGCTCAAAAGGAGCACACATCACAAAGGTGAGTACAAGATTGAGGTCCCACTGAGGCATGGTAAAGGTGGAAACATGTGTCGAAGGCCTTCCAAAAACCTATTCACAATAAGGGATTTGAACAGGGATGGCTGATCTGACAAAGCCAGAAAGGTTGAGATGGCAGAAAGATAGCCCTTTAAGGTGCCCAAAGTAAAGCCATGATGAGCAAGCAAAAGAATACATTAAAGGACCTGAGAAAGTGGAGCGGAACGGGGGTCAACTTGCTTTTCTGCATACCATGCCACAAACTTACCCCTGCGGCAGGTTTACAAGGCCTTGGTGGAGGAATGCCTAGCTACCAAGTTAACACTGCAAACTTCGGACAGAAGTTCAAAAGCTGTCCGCTGTTGCCGCTTAATCTCCACACATGAAGGTGAAGCGTTGCCAAGTTCAGGTAGAGGACCCTTACCTGCTGCTGTGTCAGGAGATTCTCGCAAAGGGGCAGCCTGGCCGGAGGACCGATGATCATGCTCAACAGCTCGGGATACCAATATCTCCAAACCCAGTCCAGAGCTATAAGGATGACTTTAGCTCGGTTGATCCTGATGCTCTTAAGAACTATGGGCAGGAGTGGTACAGGTGGAAAGGCATACAGGTGGCCTGAGCTCCATTTGAGATAAAAAGAGTCACTGAGCAACAGCCGCCTTAGAAACTCCAGCGTGCAAAATCGCTGATATTGCGTGTTCTCTCAGCGGTAGAGAACAGATCTAACCAGCACTCTCCACACTACTGAAAGAGAATTTGCACCACCTCCAGATGGAGGGGCCATTCGTGATTCACAAGGCATCTTCAGCTGCGTTTGTCTGCCTTGGTGTTCGGAGAGCCTGCAACGTGCTGAACTACCAGGGTTATACCCTGACGTTCCAGCCATGGCCAGAGGCACAGGCCCTTTTGACAAAGGGTCTATGACCCCTTCCCACCCTGTTTGTTGCTGCACCACATGGCGGTGTTGTCTGTGAATACCTGCACTAGCCTTCCCTTGATGTACGGTAGAAAGGCTTTCAGTGCCAGCCGGATCACCTGGAGCTCCAGTAGGTTGATGTGAGTTCCAGATTCTGCTGGAGACCAGAGGCCTCTGATCTCCACCTCTCCCAGGTGGCCGCCCCCTCCCAGGAGTGACCCATTTGTCACCACTGTCAGATCTGGTTGGGGAAGGGAGAGGGGTCTGCTGCTGACCCAGTCGCCATTTGTTAACCACCACTGCTGGTCTTTTGCAGTTCCCTCCAAGATCTGGACTGTTAGAGAGATTTCCCTGATGCTGTGCTCACTGAAACTTCAGGTCCACTACAGAGCCTACGTATGTGTCACAAGCAGGATGCAGGAGGCCATTAGGCCCAACAGTCTAACAGTCAGTCTCACCAAAACCCAGGACAGAGGCTAAAACATCAGTATCACAGCCTGTACATCCTGGACTCGCCATCTGGGAGGACAAGTCAAAACTACATTGTGTCCAGAACAGCTTCAATGAAAGGGAGCTTCTTAGAAGGGTCCAGGTGTGCCTTCAGCACGTTAATAGTGAACCCCAGCGAGAGTTAACTGAGGGGTGACTGGCACCCTTGATCTCCACAGATGAGCTGCAACAACCGCCATCACCTTGGTGAGCACCCAAGGAGCACTGGTAAGGCCAAAGGGGAGCATGGTGAATTGAAAGTTCTACCGTGAACAGCAGGTAACATCTGTGGGCAGACAGGATGGGGAAGTAGAATTATGTGTCCCGCAAGTCCAATGCTACCATCCTGTCTCACAGGTCCAGGACAGACAGGACGTGAGTGAGTGTGAGCATTTTGAACTTCTCCTTTTTCAAGAAGAAATTGAGAGGGTGCAGGTCTAGGATAGGACGGAGGCCTTCATCCTTCCTGGGCACCAGAAAGTAGAGACAATAGCTACCACAACCTACTTCTGATGCTGGCACCCTCTCTATAGCTCCCTTGGCCAAGAGAGCTGTTACTTCCTGGGGGAGTAAAGCTAGATGGTCCTTTGTCAGCCTGCTGTAAGAGGGTGGCATGGGCAAAGAGGTAGTCATGGAGGGCAGGAAGTTCTGGAGAACAAAGTGGTCTGATGTTATTGACCTCCAGTGGTGAAGATGATGGTGTATCCTGCCACCCAGTGGTTGCCCATGATGGTCGGGGGCAAACTGAAGATGCTTGGGTGCTGCAGCTACCAGGTGGTGGTGGACTGGGATGAGCTCAGGGTGCTTGACCCACGAGGTCTATGGGTGCCGTGTCCTCAGCCACACAGAGGCTGGGAAGCTTGCGGCCTTTGATGGCTGGGTGGGTAGAAATGCGTCTGGAAGCCCTTATGTGGTCTCGAAAGGAGCAAAAGGAGGACTGAGGTTGATGGAGGGCCATGGTAAGACCCAAGAACCTGGCTGTAACTCTCCAGAGCAGAAACCATTTTATCTCCAAAATGATTAGAACCATAAAATGGCATGTCCATAAGTGAAGCTTGGACATCCCCTGAAAAGCCAGTTGTCCTCAGCGTGATGTGGCACCTTAAGGCCACCGACAAAGAAACCGCTATGATTAGCATGTCAGTCGTGTCTAGCCCACATCTGATTGTGAACTTAGCTGCATCTCTCCCATCATTCATAACTTGAGAGTGTATGGACCGGGACTCCTCACGGATCACAGGCAGCACCTGCACAAATGAATCCCACGAGGAATGGAAGTAATAGCCCAAAAGTCATGTGGTGTTCACAGACCACAATGCCAGTTTGGCAGAAGAAAACATTTTCTTGCCTCAGGTGTCCAGCCTCTTGGATTCCCTATTCGGTGGAGTAGTAGGGAATGCACCAGGATTTACTCTGGAAGTGGAGGCTTGCACCACCAAGCTCTCTGAGTTGGGGTGTTGGATGAGAAAAGAGGGGTCCCATTGGCAGGGAATTGTCCTATTCGCAGGAGGCTCTATGCAGGACTTGTACAAGGCCCCAAGCAGGATGTCCATGAGGGCTTCATTAAATAGTAGAAGTGGCTCTGAAGGGTGGCTCCTGGCTGAAGCACCTCCGTTGAGACGATAGTCTTGACAGCCACAGAGGGCAGCTGAAGGTGCAGGACCTTTGCAGCCCTCTCCACCACCACAGTATATGTGGCACCCTCCTCTGTAGTTGCAGTAGGAGGAGGGATCAAGCCAGTAATTGGAGAGGTGTCCACTCTACTGGCATCTGCCAATTCCTCACACCAATCCATGTCAGAGTCTAGTGGCTGGTATTCTTCAGAGTCCAGGGGCCCCTCCCAATCTTTCCCAAGTGTAAGCCCATAGGAATAGGGCTCAGGCTCCGGCCTGGAAAAAATGGCTCCAGTCAGTGCCAGAGTCGGAGTCGGACAACGCCCATTCGGCTCCGTGTTGGAGTCAGGGATAAGAATGGGGACGGCGACACTGAGAGCGTGGACAGTGGGACAAGCGTCTGGGACCAGCATCGGGGAAGGTTGAGGCGGTACGACTGGCGTCGGTCAAGATCCATATATAGGTCCAGGGAGCCTGACTGACGGTAGCGGACCTGTTGGCGTGGAATTAGTGGAGGCTCCTTCCAAACTCAGTGGTCCAAAGGCACGCTAGTGGGGATGGGCCACCCAAATATGAAGTACATGGCCTCATAACAGTCATGGCCTCATAACAGTCACAGAGCTGGGTGGGGTTTGCTCCGGTTCCTGGAAATGTGCAGAGGCGCTTACCCAGCACAGGCACAGGCTCAACTGCGTAGCCAGGGCTTAAATGATGAAACTCCTTTGTCTCGTTGGATGACTTCGATAGACAGGGTGAAGTCGAAGACCTCAACTTTTTCTTCTTCTTTTTGTGAGACTTATCCGAATGTCCGGATGACGACAATGAAAATTGACAGCTCCGCTATCAATCCAAGGAACTTCCTCTCGACCAGGATTGAGGCAATCGCACATTGAGCAGCAAGGAGTTTGAGGGACTGCTCTCTTAAGGCTTTGAGGTTCATGGCGTGGCAGTCGAAGCAAGTCTTCACATCATGGTTACGCATAAGACACCAGAGGAAGGCAAGATGCAGATCCTGTTGTAGAGCCATTTTAGTGATGTCTCTGGGCATGTTATTTTAGCAACTAGGCCTGCTGCTTGGGCTCTTTAGCCGAGTAACATTTTATTCTGCTTTGATTTATTATTTTAGAATCAGCCACATTCGTGGTGGTGTTTTATTTTCTTTATCTAGTTGTTCTTTTGCTTAGGAAAGCATCACATTTCTTAGTCACTGTACTTTTTCAAGGCTGCAGCAAGATAGGATTATCGGCACAAGTGGTACACTGTGTCCCTAACATTCACAGAAACACACGTAGGGACATTTTCTCAGAACATCAGTTATTTTATTATAAAAACATTTCCCTGTCCTATGCAGGTTAGAGGGAGGTTCCCGCCAGATGCCCACGGCTGCATGCTGTCCGACTTCGTTACAGCTGCTTGCTGAGACCACAGGTTCGCTGGCCCACATGGGGATGGTGTCTCTATAGACAACAGGCCTCTCCACCTCTGTCAAACTCAGGTCTGAGGGATGATGTCCTCCCAGGGGGGAATCCTGAAGTGTAGTTTAGAGGCTTATCCTTCTGTGCTCTAACATAGCTTAGGTAGGAATTGCGTATATTGTGCATAGTGACAGTATGATGGGACTTTTCTTGTGTTTCACTTTCCTTGTCACCATTTTGCTTCTGCATGTTTCATCATTCTAATTATTGCATTTCATGTCATTTTATCTAAGACGCAGCTGATTCGATAAATCCTATTGAACCATTCTTTGCCTCTGTTTGTCTTTGCATTTGTGAGACTAATATAACTGAGAGAAAAGGATAAGATCTGATCCACCACAATTTCCCTGAGAATTCATAACGTCATGCGCCCGATTGCCACAAATCGCCCCTGCTCTTGAGCAGAGATGAGGTGCTGCTAGCTGGCTGGAAACAAATTATTCCGACAGTTGTTACATGGTGTGGAATTGGACTCAGTTCCCCGCCATTCAGGTGATGCTGCCGCCCAAATCCAGCAGCCTCATTGGTATAATGAGAGCAAACAAGGCAGTCCTTCACCAACATCTGTCAGTGACAGGTGCTGCAGGGCTTGAAACCAGCCTTCCTAGTGAACATACCTGCCACATCAGGAGAAAAATCTCAAAAAACGTCAACAAAAAGTTGAAAAAGGTCTGGCAAAAACTCACTGAGAGTAGCTCTCTCTGGATCTGCATTGACTGGTGCGTAAAGAAAAAAAACTGAATTCAGTGCGCTGGGGTGGCACCTATATAAGTACTGTGCACATCACTTCCGTTGTGGACACCGCCAATGCCGTCACATGGAGCCGAACAACACCACCTACTGTAGCGCAGTGGTACTGCTCATGAAAAATTACCAGATCCAGTCTGATGCCTGGGGATAATTCTATGGTAAGGAATCTACGGCTAGAAGTCTCTATCACAAACAGATGGCAATCAGTTACAAACCAACTTCATGAACCTAGCAAAGAGCAAGAAGTTGTGACTTATGAATATTCAAAATCTAAGTCAAACAGCACCATTACATGTCAAACAAATCAGAAATGATTTTAAGCAGCAATCAAGACACCACACCAGATGTATATGTTGTGAAAATTTAATTTTCACTGTACCCTCAAAAAGTTGAGGGTGTGCACAATATTGCAGAAGCAATATCAAATGGTTACAATATCGTGTCTAGAATATTGAGGACCATATCAACAGATAAGTATGTATATTATGTTATGTAGATATCTTGAGCATACTGTCACCCGGGAGGGTATCCTGGAGCTAAAAAGATTTTTAAAACACTAATGTTATATGTATGTTCAACATACATAGATGTGGAGTTAAGGATGCTAAATCCATATCTCTCTTTGTGCACTTACCTCCTTGATATGTTGTTTTTTTGATATTTTGTTCACAGTATTGCAGTCAGTCAATAATCCTTTCACAATATTACAGACTGTAACCCTAAAAAAGTAATTAGCACTATTGCTAACATTTAGGATCCCAAATCAGGTACTATGACATTTAGACAACGGGTACCCAATGTGTTTTTCATATTAAGGAAATGCATGCAGTGTTTCAGAGATATCATGGAAATAACAGAAGACTTCTGTTGTGTACCTCATTGCTTCCTTCATGGGGTACATGAATTCCCAGTTAAAGTAAGTTTCTTGTGCCATAAATAGGGACCTACTACATCACAGCATGGCCATTCACTATATGGTTTTCTTCTCTTAGCCACTTTCCTCTACTGCCACGCTACAGATGTGGTTGCCAGAGAATGGCAGTGCTACACAGGGAAAAATGTCGAACAACAGAAGTAAGCTGAAGGAAGGCTAACCTGTAATCTCTGATCTATGTATATTTCCATCCCAATCAATTCTGTTCTTGCAGGCAGAACTCTTTAAAGCACTCAGAACAGCAAAATGGGTAATTAATACTTTTGACTTTCGTTAGGAGATTGTGATCTAGCAGGACAAGTATGACTTTCAAGATTGACCAGTACACATCTGCATATCCCCACTTTTTAACACAATGCATCAGGATCCATGAAAGGATGTAGAGTAGATATAGGATATCCTCATGAAATAAAGCTGTACAGTTGCTCTTGTTAATTGGAAAAGATACGAAAATGGTGCTTCTTAGTGATAGGTTATAGAGAGTTATAGCCTTCTGCAGGCACCAGATGTAGAATATCTTCCATTTGAATGTGTATGGTGAACTGGTGGATGGCCATTTAGTCTCTCTCCTTCCAGATGTCCATGTACTCTTGTGGCAGATGTCCATGTATTCTTGTGGCAGATTTTTATGCTCATCCTGGAGGAATTCAGGTGCCATTTAAGGGTGCCTTTGAGGATTTTCCCTTGTAAGCTTGTAGCTTTAACAGGTAATCTGGCCTGCATGGTAGCCTCATTTGTGGCTTCAGACATTTGGAGTTGATCCTGAAACCATTACTGTCATGGATAATCTGAGGTAAGTGTCTGCAGACATTTCCCAGACCAAATGATCTAAAGTGCATGCCCTCTGTTCCAGTTTGATGGTATCTGGCTAAGGAGTTTGGACATTTTTGTTTTTTTGCATTTGGAAAAGGCCTGTTTAACAGATAACCCCCCTCTGTTGGAAAACAATGTGTAGAGGTTTGCTGTTTAGAAGACTTCATGATTTTTGAGAGATTCTGCTTTGTATGCCTACTTTAGTAATTTCTTTCATTGGAACTAACAACCAGTGGCAAATGGTTTGGGAGTCAATTGTTAAAGTCTACAGTCCTGACTTTTCTTGTTAGTTCAAGTACTGCATTATTCTAGTGTTGTTTGTCCGACTCGGATGAAATCAGTCATGGGTACCAGATGAAAGGGCTTCAGTGCTAGGTAGAGTATTCTGTGTTCCAGGGAGTTGATGGTTTCTTTGAGACCAGGTGCCTTTGGTTTTGAGTTGCCCTAATCCTATTAGACAAGCATTCATTATAATAATTTGGCAGGGCAGCTTTTTTGGGCATGAGGTTGACTGGTTGGAGGTGGTCAACTCATTGTATACAGGTCTTTCTTTGTCTTACTTCAGGCTGTTCACCGTTGTCTTTTGCTGGTGTTGGAAGGCTCTGTGCTGGCTACGAGGACGACCTTGAGCTATCTCAGTTCAAAGGGTAGCTATGTGGATTCCTAGGACTGAAATAGGGTATCTCAATATTGAGGGTTGAACTATGGGTCTAATGTCTTTATCAAGGGCAAGACTGACTTTTGGTGCAGATATTGCTCAGGAGCAATGATTAGCACTGACTGCTGAGGGTTCTTTGGAGGCAGACTGGGCTTGTGGCATGGCTCTAATAAGGTCATTCCATGTCCTGGAACTGGGGCTCTGTTTGAGGTTGAACCCTGGAGTAAAGATTGTCTATTGTGTGGGAAAATCAAGGTGTGGCATTTGGCCTGGGAGTGTTTCTCCATAGGGGCCATGAAGAAGAATATTCTTCAGAGTGAGAGCCTTTAGATGAAAATATTTTGGATCCCTCTCCCTTTGGGTCTCCGGAGTACATGAAGTTTTACACCCTTTACAATCCTAGTAAGTCCCCTTGATTTTGTTGCCGCCAGGTGTGGTTGTTGGTTCGTAGTGCCTTGGAGCTGCATTCCATAAGATGCCCACTGCTCATTCACCAAAAAGTTTTTTCTGAAAGGCCTTACAGGCCAAGCAGGTGACTGTTGTGGCCACCTCGGGACACAGGGGCGGAGAACTCGATGCTAGTCTTACCCTGGGAATTTACAGTTGCAATTAGGGCAGACTACTATAAGATGTATACTCCATAACCCCCCCCACACACACACACACCACCCCCCCCCCGCCTCCAGCTATGGTTCATTCATACAACCTGGCCTCAAGGATTTCTGCTCGATTTGATTCCAATGCGGTCGATGGTTGTATAATGTTTTCCTAAGTTGAGGGTCATGATTTCAATGTCGAGGATTTCGATTCCACAGCACAAAAGTCTCAGACCTCTTAGAAATACATCAAAGTCAGATGGCAAGAAAAACACAATTTAAGGTAGCGTCTATGTCCTATTTGACTGTGGATTTTTAAAGTGGTATGAGAAGTCACCTCAAAACTGAAACCTCTACTTCGAAGAAAAACAACTTACAATGTCCTCTCTCAAAACTAAATGGCTGGTGTGTGCAGAGCATGTGCTTTATAGCAAAACATGCTGTAAACCTTTGTTCTTAGGAGGAATCAGTCCGTATCTTCTTAGCTGGTGAAGTAGAGAAGTAGGTGCTAAACCTTGAGAAATAGGGCCTTGAATTCAGAAGAGGTAGAGACTATTTATTGCTCAGGCTTCATGCTTACTTCAATATGAAAAGAGAATTGCAGTCTCAAGTGCCATAGTTAACCACGGTGTGGTAGCAGAGCTCCGGACTCCCTCATAGGAGCAGAGTTCTTTTTCATTTTTTGAAGATGTTCGCTATCAGGTTCCAGATTAATTCCATTCCTTTTATTATTTAAACAATCAGAAAACTCTGTTTCAGTCATATATGTTCATGCTAATCTCAGTTCCACCTATAATTGGCTTCTTAAAACATAAAATAAATTAACGTCAGTTAACACTGCCGATCCATAGGCATATAATAAAAACGGTATTTAGATGAGATATTATCGCTTTGTAAAAGTGCTCCTAGATGCCATGCTTTGGCTGGAATATTCACGACGAACCTCAATGACGATCTCATGATCGAGATGCCACTTTTCCTTATAAAATGGTAGATCAAGAACATGAGAGGAAGGAACATCAACCAGTGGCTGATCAGCAAACAGACAAGTTCAGAAAGAAAAAAAAAGAAAAAAACAAATAAGCATGATAGTTGAGTAGGAGACCTAAAAAGTATGCAAGGACATATAGCGAGAGATGGAAGAGAATAAGGTAAAAGTATGTGACACTGAAGCAACAAATGCGGGTAAGTGATGGACTAGAGTGAATCAATGTCAGAAGAGAATAAGAGGACCTTGAAGAAGAAACAATCACCATAGATAGATATTAGTCTTGAAACTACCAATGTAGAGAGTAGAGAGCGTCGGTAAGTGATAAAGAACAATAAACGACTGAAAGCCAGTGATAGACAAAGACTTAAAGAGCAACACGATATATGGGCAATCACATCAGCCATGACAGATAAGAAGAAGGCGTACAGAAGGGATGCCAGCAACACTGGAAAGAAGTTTCCTTCCTTCACAAAGGTTTTTGAGGTAACTTTAATCCAGTCAAGTATACTATGACATTATTCAAAAGGTTACCTCAAGGTAATATTTCTTCTTGAGCACTACTCTGGGGCAGTTGTCACAGCAAGACTAATATCCTGGGAACAATATTCGAAGACACTAGTATTACTTTCCTATAAAATCTCCAAGCAAAATGTGTTCACAGCATATTTGACTCTAGAAATAGCATGCCACGGTATTATGGGGCACTATCCTATAATATTGTGGGGTGTTACCTTTATTGCGTTGGGTACTATTAATAGTATCAGCTCAGTATTCTGAGGCGCCTTGCTGCATTTCAATGCAGAACTCCGTTTCTGAAGTTAGAACGGCTGGCTCAGTATTCACAGTATTTGTTAGGCCCACACTTCTTCTCACAGAATTCTGAGGAATTTTCATTATGGTTTAAACATTTTTACAAAATAATTCATTCTAAATAGGTCAACTAATGAAAAAGAATCAAAGTAAAAAAATCAAGTGAAAAAGTAAATAAACTGAAGTTGAATACTTAAGTTAAATGAAGAAACCGAATAAAATAACTGAATATAGTTTTTTCATCGCTGCCACCTCTGCCAACTTCTGTGCTTCATATCCATAGTAACTCTGTATCAAGGTGTGTGTGTGTGTGAATGAAGGGTGTAAAAAGCTGCAACCCGCTTTCACATGCATAGTATGCATGCAACTGCTGGGAAAAGGCCACTGCGCCTGAGACTGGTGAAAGAAAACGTTTTTGGCCATTAATAGTCCTTGGCAGGTCCTGTTTTCTTCTTTCATCAGCTGAGGCTACTGACTGGCACAATCATGATTAGGATAATGCACAGCGACCTCAGCCATGTCCAACTGCAATTTCGGTCTGGGCAACGATGATACGCACGAGCCTCATGGGCAGAAAGCGGCACGCTGCACAGGTTACCACGTGTTGTACAATGAAGCTGGAATACCCTATGCATCTATCACTGAGTGAAAAAAAGCAGCGAGCAGCCAAGTCCTTTACTAGTGCGTTTTTCAATATCATATGGCTCATTAGGCAATCTGAATCCGAATTTCTTAGGTGTCTGCTGTAACAGCACATGCGCTCTCGCTTTCGCAACATACTGTTTACTAAAAGGGGTTTAGAGCCTGCCCACTGCTTACCATTTGTGGGCTTCATTGTGGGTCTTATTTGCTTTCTCCTAAATGGGCCGCACGTGCCGGCTTCATTTCCTCTTCTGCGAGAGATACTGTTTAGTAGAATGGGCTTGGTGCCCAACCATTTCTTACAATTGATGGGCTTAATTGTCACTCTCATTTGCAGTCTCCTAATTGGGCAGCACATGCTGACTTCGCTTCCTCTCCCTTCACCTGCAGCTTGCACCAAGTAATGATCGCGTCATCTTGATTAGTGTCTTTCCCCTGTTGGCACCGTGACAGAGGTATTATTTTCTTATTTATTATCTTCCCCTGTCTTTGTTGTTGCTTCTTTCCTCCCACTTCCTTGCCTGTGTTGCTTCTTCCCTCCCACCCCATATTGCGAGTGTTGCTGCTGCAAATCTGTTTCCCACAACATAAAATAAATATGTGAATGTAGGAAAATGCTACTGTTGGCATGGCCACCCCCCACTTTTTGCCTGTTGTTGTTGCCAGCTTTGATTGGACGTGTGCTGGGACCCTGCTAACCAGGCCCCAGGACTAGTGTCCTCTCCCTAAAACTGTCCCTTTGTTTCCACAATTGGCACAGCCCTGGCACAGTTAAGTTCCTTGTAGGAGGTACCCCTGGTACCAAGGGCCCTGTGGCCAGGGAAGACCCCTAAGGGCTGCAGCATGTATTATGCCACCCTCAGGGATCCCTCACTCAGTACATGCACACTGCTTTGCACCTTGTGTGTGCCAGTGGGGAGAAAAAACAAAGTCGGCATGGCACTCCCCTCAGAGTGCCATGCCCACAAACCACTGCCTGTGGCATAGGTTAGTCACCCCTCTAGCAGGCCTTACAGCCCTAAGGCAGGGTGCACTGTACCACAGGTGAGGGCATAGGTGCATGAGCACTATGCCCCTCGAGTGTCTAAGTCAATTCTTAGACATTGTAAGTGCAGGGTAGCCATACTGAGTATATGGTCTGGGAGTTTGCCATTACGAACTCCACAGCACCATAATGGCTACACTGAATACTGAGAAGTTTGGTATCAAACTTCTCAGCACAATAAACCTACACTGATGTCAGTTTGGGATTTATTGAAAAATGCACACAGAGGGCATCTTAGAGATGCCCCCTGTATGTTAGCCCAACTGCCAGTGCAGGACTGACCGGTCTGTGCCAGCCTGCCACTCCCAGGCGAGTTTCTGACCACATAGGGTGAGTGTCTTTGTGCACTCTGTGGTCAGAAACAAAGCCTGTCCTGGGTGGGGGTGCTTCACACCGCCCCCTGCAGGAACTGTCACACCTGGCAGTGAGCCTCAAAGGCTCAAGCCTGGTGTTACAGTGCCCCAGGGCACTCCAGTTAGTGGAGACGCCTGCCCCTCGGACAAGCCCCCACTTTTGGCGGCAGGTCTGGAGGGAAACTGAGAAAAACAAGGAGGAGTCACCCCTCCAGCCAGGTCCACCCCTAAGATGACCAGAGCTGAAGTGACCTCCTCCTTGAAAAATCCTTCATCTTGCTTTGGAGGATTAGGACTAATAGGGATAGGGATGTGCACCCCTCACCAGAGGGAGTGGGCACAAGGAGGGTGTAGCCACTCACAGGGACAGTAGCCATTGGCTACTGCCCTCTAACCCTAACACACCCCTACATTTAGTATTTAGGGGCGATCCTGAACCCAGCTCTTCAGATTCCTGATGACCTCAAGAAAGAAGAAGGACTGCTGAGCTGAAAACCCTGCAGTGAAGAGAAGGAGATACCAACTGACTCAGCCCCAGCCCTACCGGCCTGTCTCCTGCATTGAAAAGCTGCAAGAAAGGAAGCAATGCATTCTGCAAGGCCAGCAACCCCTGAATAGGCTCCAAGGGTCTGCCTGCATCACAGAGGACCAAGAAACTCCAGTGGACAGCAGACCTGCCCAAAGAAAAGACCAAGAAACCAACTTTAAAGGGACTCTCACCTCACTCCAGAAGCATGAGTCCAACTACTCTGCACCCGACGCCCCGGCCCGTGTCCAGAGAAACCAACTACCCAGAGAAGACCCCCAGGCGACTCCGATGATGTGTCCACCCTGGGCTGACCTCTTTGCACCCTCACGACGAGGCCTGCAGAGGGAATCTCGAGGACCCCCCATACTGCGACTGCCCAGGATGAAGATATCCAACACCAGGAGAAGCACACTGCTCCCGCAGCTCCCAGGCCCATGAGAAACCAACCACTGGTGCAGCAACAATCCGGCAGGCGGCCCTCACCCTTGCACAGTCAGTGGCTTGCCCAAGAGGCCCCCCTGTGCCCTGCCTGCAGCGCCAAAGTGACCCCAGGGTCCCTCCATAGAGTTCTATTGAGACCCAACACCCTGTTTGCACACTGCACCCGGCCGCCCACTGCCACTGAGGGTGTGGTTTTTGTGCCTACTTGGGGCCCCTCCACTACTCCACCAAACACTGCCTGCCCTCCGACAACGTGGGTAATTATCTGCAAGCAGACTGGAACCGGAGTACCCCCTCTCTCCTTAGGCGTCCATGTTATTTTGGCTCCTGTTTGACGTCTGCACCTGACCGGCCCTGTGTTGCTGGGTGTTTGGGGTTACCTCGAACCCCCAACAGTGGGCTATCTATGCCCCGCAGACTGAACCCGTAAGTGTGGTACTTACCTCAGAAACTGTACTGTTCTTACCTCCCCAGGAACTGTTAAACATTGCAGTGTGTCCACTTTTAAAATAGCTTTTGCCATTTTAAAGAAAACTGTGTACAATATTGAATCTATTCAAAGTCCTAAGTATTACTATGCAAAGTACCTTTCATTTGTTGTACTGATCTGCTAAATGAATCTTGTGGTTTTAGAAATAAATTAACAAAAGAATATTTTTCTATATAAAAACCTATTGGCCTGGAGTTAAGTCATTGAGTGTGTGTTTTCACTTATTGCTTGTGTATGTACAACAAATGTTTAACACTACACTCTGATAAGCCTAACTGCTTGACCACTCTACCACAAATAGAGCATTACTATGATCTGTTATTGCCTCTGGCAAGCCTCTTGGGGAACCCCTGGACTCTGTGCACACTATATCTCATTTTGATATAGTATATGCAGAGCCAGATTCCTACAGTGAAGTTTCAGGTTTAGCAGCCCTAGATTGTAATCTCAATCATTACTCAATGCGAGACGTTCTTAGTAAGTGTGGAGGGCATCTGAGATGCCTGAGGCTGTCTGAGGGGCTGTTTAAGGGTGTTCAGTGAGTATACCTGAGCGACAACTGGAAGTTTTCAAGAACAGACTAGAAGTCACTGAAGTATGACTTGATTGTTAGAGTGGCACCTACCAGTGTTTGAAGTTCAGCTGACTATGGGGGTCATTCTAACTCTGGCGGGCGGCGGAGGCTTCCTGAGGGCATCGGAAAACCGGCGGGAGACCGCCGGTTTTCCTGTTCTGACCGCGGGCAAACCGCCGCGGTCAGAATGCCCTGCGGGGCACCGCCAGCCTGTTGGCGGTGCTCCCGCCGACCCTGGCCCCGGCGGTCCTTGACCGCCGGGGTCGGAATGACCCCCTATGTCTGAAGGTACATTAAAGGTGTTTAGAGGCCTAATTAGTGTTTTCGAGGAGGTGCTGGGTGCCACCTGCGGGTCCCTGATGTTGGGATTATGGTCAGTTAGAGCCAGCTGAGGGTCACCGAAGATGAGATGCTGGTCAACAGCAAGTGTCTTAGGGCCAACTGGAATCTCTGTTGGCCCACTGATTATCTCTGAGGACTGCTGAAGGTGCTGGATGATGGTGTGAGGGTGTTGGAGGGCCAGCTGAGGCCTAGTGAGGGCCTATAAGGTTCTCTGATAACGAGCTTAGAGGGCCCAATGGACAATTAAGCATGTCTGTGATCTTTAAGGGCCAATTGGTGGATTCTTAGAGCTTATTGACTGAAGATCTCTTAAGGCCAACTAAGGGTGCCTAAGGGCCAGCTGGGGGTCCCTGATGTCTACTGATTACCTCTGAGTACAAGCAGAGGGTGCCAGAAATCCAGTTTTGGAAATGCCGGCCTGACTGGTTGCCTCAGAGGGCCCATCCTGTGTGGTTGACAGCCAGTAAAAGGGGGTCTTTGGAGGGTTCAAGGTGTTTTAGGGCCATGAAGCAGTGCTTACTTATCATCTCTGAGGGCCAAATAATGGCTTCAAAGGCACAGTTCAGGCTGCCCGAGGACCAGCTCCGATTGTCAGAGAGTTGGTAGAAAGTTTCTGAAAGCCAAAAGATGCTCTCTGAGGCTGCCTGAGGATCAGCTAATGGTGGCTAGGGTGGTTTGGCGTTCTATAATTTTGGATTCTGAATGTTGGATGATAGTCTCTCATCATCGTAAAATGGTCTTTGATAGCAGGTTGAGGGTGACTGAGAGCCTAGTGACTGTCTGATGGCAGGCTTATGGCGGCAAATTGCCAGTCAAGGGTCTCTAGGAGTATGTTAAGGGTATCTTAGGGTCAACAAATCAACAGAAAGTCTAAAAGTGCCATCTGAGTGTCATCGAAGACCGTCAATGTGCCTCTGTTGGCAGATAGATATTATGCATTGAAAGCAAAGCTGAATGATGGTGTCTGAGTACCATATGATGATCTGTTCAGAATGAAAGAGTGACAGTCTGAAATGCCTGCCTATGGTTTTTCTATCTGTCTTGTGTTCTCCAAAGGCTAAATGTGTCAGAAGGCCGATTGGAGTCACTCTGGCTGCTACAAATGAGGCAGAATGGTGGTTTCTAGGGCCAAATGATACACTGAAGGTCTCTGAGGGTGGGCTGAGGGTGTCAAAGGCCAGCCAGAGAGGTCTCTCTGAGACTTCCTTGAGAGTTGACTGATGGGCTCTGAGGGCTAGGTGAGGGTATCTGAGGTCCACATTGCCTGCTGAGGGTCTATGATGACCAGTTGAGGGTCTCAGAGGACTGTCTTAAGGTTTTATGATGCTGGCTGACCATCAATTAGGGCCAACAGATGGAGCATAATGGCCAACTGTGTGTCTTTAAGGGCTGACGGGAAAGCAAGTTTGGTGCACAAGATTAGATGAGTGTGACACAAAATATGGGGCAAATCAAGGGTACTGGCTGGCATATGGGGATATTTGGGATACATGTTCTAGCATTGATTGTTATATGGTGTAACTAAGGCACAAAATGCATATTGACTGATCTAATGGTGTAGATTTGGCACACCATGGACACTGCTTAGCACTGAAAATTTTACTTACCCAGCAAGCATCTCTTTGTGGCACGTAGTGCTGTAGATTTACATGCTTAGCATAAGTTCACCTTTTGTGTTGGGCTCAGCAGTGTACAAGTTGTTTTTCTTCAAAGGCGTTTTTCGAGTCACAAGGTATGGTGACTCCTCCTCTTGCAGTGACCATGGTCCTTGACTCCATTGTTAGATTGTTTTAAGCACGGAGGGTGAGGATGGAGTGTAAATGATTATGGCCCTCATTACAACTTTGGCGGTAACTGCCGCCTACTGCCACGGCGACGGCGGGCAACATACCGTCACCCTGGCTACCAGCTGCCCACCCGCATTATGACCGTCGACGGAATTCTGCCAGAAAGCTGGCGGAATACCGTTGACGGTCATGGCAGTGGATGGCAAAACACCGCCTACTGTATCATGAGGAATGTTACGGCCTGGCAGTGTTTTGCTGGCGGACGGTGCAGCTGATAGCGGTGCCGCGTCCCGTCTCCTGCCAGAGTACCCCCTGCAAGCAGGTAAGTCAGGTTCTCCGACAGGAGAGGGGGGTTGGGGTGGTGTGTGCGTGTGTGAGGGTGTTGTGTGTGTGTGTGTGGGGGGGGTGTGTGTCTGTTTTTGTATGCGTGCATGCGGGTGTGAGTCACGTTGAATGCGTGTGTGAATGACTGAATGTGAGTGTATGTTGTGTTGTGAATGCGTGTGTGCGACAATGTATGTTGGTTTGTGTTGCAGTATATGGGTGTGTTTGAGTGCGTGCATGGGTGGATGTGGGTATGCGTGTGGGCGTGTAAATGTGGGGGGGCAGGAGAGGGAGGTGGGCGGCTGAGACCCTTATCAGTGCCACGGAAGGAATTCCCTGGCACTGACAGTGCCTACCACCATGGTTTTCGTGTCGGTACGCTTGCCACGAAAACTATGGTGGTAGGCGGGGTAATAATCCTAAGGGTGGGATTGTGACAGCCGCAGGGCTGGAGACCGAAGTCTCCAGCCCAGCGGCCGCTACCACCCTGGCAGCCGGTGTGGTACATTGGCAGTTTGGCTTGACCCAAACCGCCAATGTCATAATTTGGGAAAAGGTACCGCCAGCATGTTGGCAGTACCTTTCCCCAAATTACCGTCGACCGCCAGGGTCGTAATGAGGGCCTATGTATCCCAACGAGGTGACCATGGGAAAATAATGTAATGTTTAATGTTGATTATTGCACTGAGGCAGGTTTTCCGGGAGGAGGATAGGCACATGTGAATCTACAGCACTACATGCCACAACTGTTTGATGGCATATGTAACTGTAGATACACATGCTTAGCATAGACTGTAAAGCAGTTTTCCATCTAAAGGGGTGGCTAACCTGTGTTGGTTGCATTTGTTTAAAATAAAGTTCTGAGAACTGCTTGACCCACATTAGCTTGCTGACGGGCCACAACATCTACACAGTAATGTTTTGTAAATGTGTGCAGCGTGGTCCATGCACTGCTTTCCATATGTCAGCTACAGGTATTTTCCTTAAAATGCCACAGAAGCTCCCTTTTAGTGAGCAGAGTGAGCTTTTGGAGGAAGGTAGAGTTTGTTTGGGTTTAGCATAACAAGTCTGGATACACTTTACAATCCAATTCGAAATAGTTGATTTAGAAATAGGCCTTCCTTTATGTGGGTTAAAGAATGCAACAAAACGCTGTTGTGTTTTCCTAAATTACTGAGTTCTGCTAATATAATACAAAAGAGCTCTTTTTACGTCTAGTGTGTGTAAAGTTCTTTCTGCAACAGAGTCAGGTTGGGGAAAGAATACTGGTAACTCAATAGATTGATTTAAGTGGAAATGAGAAGCTACTTCTGATAAGAATTTAGGATTGGTACAAAGTACCACTTTGTTCTTATGTATTTGGAAGAATGGTTCTTCTAAAGTTAATGCCTGAAGGTCTCTGACACGTCTGAGTGAAGTGATAGCAATAAGGATAGGAATTGAAGAAGATGTGCAAAAAGGTTGAAATGGGGAACCCATTAACCTTTTTAGCATAATGTTGAGATTCCGAGCAGGGGCCAGAGGGACCCTCGGTGGGATAACCCTCTAGAAAAGCTTTGATCACAGGAATTTTAAAGGGGTGTTTTCCATTTTGCAGATATGCAGTGACTGCTGCCAGGTGTAGCCCTATGGAAGTGAAAGTTAACCCAGAGGTATGTAAATGTAGTAAGTAGCAGACAATGTTCTGAGCCTTCGCTATTAAAGGGTCAATATGGATGGGGCGTGGTCTGGCCACGCAGTAGATGGCCATTTGATCCGGGAGCTCCACTCGTCGGCAGGCCCAGAACGGAGGCAGTGACTTCCCTTACCGTGGCAGGGGCCCGTAATCATGCCGAACCTTCCCGACATACAGGGGCTGCAGCCTGATTGAGTGTGCAGTCCACCCTTGCTACCGGCTGCCCCATCTGCTGTGACTGCCAGAGGAGGGGCCTAGCGAGGCTGTCGATGCCGTGGCCTCAGGTTTGAGCAGCCGGACCCACCTGCACCTGGGGCCCGGATCACAAGCTGCTGGGCGCCGCCCTTAGGCCTGAAGCCTGTTGCTTAACCCCCCCCCCCACAGTCATAGACTACCTCTACGACGGTTTTAGCAGGGCGGTGGATGCCACGCCCCAAGGTTTGAGCAGCCGGACCTGCCTGCACCTGGGGTCTGGGTTGCAAGCTGCTGGGTGCCGCAGCCCTGAAGACAGCGGGAGCCGGCTGAGGCTCCTGGGGACCACCCACAGCTTCCCCCGGCCTGCAGTTCTGTCCTCACCCCCTCCTTCAGAGACACAGTGACTCAAGGGTCTAGGATGCAAGATGTGGGGGGGAGTTAACTGCTACTCGACCCCCCCCCACCCTGCCTATGTTGAGGATGCCTAAGGGGGCCCCGGCCACAGAGTAAGGCTGCACAAACGCTCAGGACTGCCTTTGCCGCCCCATCCATCCTCAAAATTTCCCTGGAACTTTTTCTTCTCTGTGGCCTCCACACTGGCCAGCAGCAACATCCAGGCACCAACGACGAACCTCCAAGGGAGTGGCGGTCGTCCCTATCCTCCCACAACCCCTGCTCTGCCTCCAGCAACTCAGTGGAAGGGCCGAGGATTTCTCAAAGGGGCCCATCCAACGTATGGCGACAGCCTAGCCTCCTGGAGGCAGCCTAGGGCGCCATGACACCGGGGACTATATTCGCCTGTGGCGCTTGTGGGTTCCCGATGGTTCACCTGAAAGAGACGGCTGGAGGACCACACATTGCTTACCCTGAACACGGAATTATTCTCCCCCCCCCCCCAGCAGACTGACTCCTTGAGGTGGGAATGGTTCCCAACACTGGTAGTCTTTCTTCTCCTCCTCCCTCACTACAAGAAGACTCACACGGTCCACTATACTCTGCTGGAGCTTCTTTCCAGGATGCACTCAGGCTCTAGCTTTTGGGTGTCTCTCCAGGTTGTGTGGTTCTGCGATACACACCGGTCTTCTGTGCAACTCCTTAGATCCACCTTCCTGGTCGATACGGATTGTGGGGAACCCTGCACCATGTCAGCCATCCGCACCCCCATTCCTTGCACCACTTGGAGTCTCTCAGTCCTCTGGAACACAGCCTCTGCCCTTGGAGCCTTGACCAGAGATACCCTCAGGCAAACTCAGTGGTAAGACTAATAATATCAAACCTGCATGTCAACTCCTCTTCTAGGAAGCTGTACAACACCCCGCTCCACGGCCACCATGAAGGGAGCATCCCTTGCAGACCAGGCCACTGAACCTATGGACCCGGCCCAGAGCACCACTATGGAAGTCATCCTGCAGGATGTCACGTAGGTGGGCCGCAGGCTAGAAGGGATGGACTCTAATATTTCTGCACTGATGGCTGAGACCAAGTCCATTTGCATGGACATTGCAGGCTTTCAGAATCGAGTGACCGGCCTGGGTCACGGCAGTGGAGGACCACCTTAAAGGCATACCAGAGCGAGACCAAGAACTTCTCTTTCTCCACAGTAAGGTCTTCAACCTGGAAGATAGAAGCTGCAGAGACAATGTCTGCTTTTTTGGCTTTCTGGAAAACTCAGAGGGATTGGATGGCAAAGGTTTCCTCAGAAACACTATTCCTGTGTTTACTGGCCTCAACTTTGATCTCCCATTGGTATTCGAGTGGGGACATCCTTAGGGTCTGAAACGGCAGGATGGCTCCTTATGGTCTCGCCCCATCATCCCCTGCTTTCTGTGCCATGAACAAGTTTACCAGCTTCTTACTGTGGTCCGCTCCCACGGGCCCTACCGACACTATATCTGCATCTCTGCGGAGTTCTTGAAAAAGACCGCTGACCGTCGCAAATCGTTCCTGTTCCTCTGACCCCACCTCCTCCAACTGGACATAAGGTTTGGCCTGCCTGAACCGGCCCAGATGTGGAACACCAAATAAAGTAAATCAAAAGATTTATTTGATCCAGAAGACTTGCGCTCATTCCTGCAGCTCCCTCCCTATCATCATCCAATGTTCCCCCACTGCCCCTGTCACGACTGGCCTCCCCAGATGGACGTGTGTTTACAGAGTATGGGGCGCTTCAAAGAGGCAGAGAGGGTGCGTCCCCAGGGTGGCAAAGATCATGTGCTCCATGCGGTGGCACATCATACTCAATCCCAGGACTGGGATAATTCGAGGTCCCCTCTGAAACCAACTCCCACTTGACACTAAGACCGTTGGGGAACTCTGCATATCCCCCCCCCACCTGGGCCTAGGCCCTGATACAGGACCTTGGAATTGGACCCCGGTACTCACGGACAACTGAGTACTCTGCTGCATGCTTGCACTAGTTGTGATTGGGATGTACAGACTATTCCTGGGTGGCATTGCACCATGTTGACTGTTATGCTGTTATATTACTGACCTGCTGCACCCCTTTCCTTGCAGACCAGTCACTGAGCTTATTAGTGTTGAGTATGATGTAATGACTTCGCTCTGCATTGTTCGAAAGAACTGCTTTGAATGGTTACCTGTTTACACTGTTAAGCTTGTTCACTGCGCCCGAGACCCTTGGCCCACACATCAATAACTACTCTTCCCCCCCCCCCCTTTGCTGTCAAAGTCCATTGTAACCCAGGTAGGCCCCAACCACCCCCGCATCAATGTCCTATGCCATCCGCCCCCTCCCTGGGGGGCCCTCCCCATCATGCTGCTTTACTCCACAAGCCTGGACCCGCAATCTACAGACCTCAGCCCTTTGGGTTTTGCACTGATTTAGAACCGGATCACCCTCTCCTCCTCCAACTCCTGCAACTTCCCCTGCCACATCCCTACCCACAGGGGCCCCCGTCTTGGGCTGTCCTACCTTTTTTCTCCACATTCCCTCTTTATCCACTTTCTACTACACCACTCCAATGACCAGTCAAACCCCTCGTCCTCCTCACTCACTATGCGTCCTCTCATGGAATGTCAGCGGGCTGAGGCATTACGCAAAATGCAAAAATGTACTCTCCTACCTGCAGTCAAAACATGCAGATGTGGCTTTGTTACAGGAGACCCACCTTGACGACCTTGAATCCGATAAATGCACCAGGACTGAGTGGGGAGGGTACTCTACAGCAGCTGTCCAAAAATACCAATGACAGAGAGAAGGACAACTAGGAAATGCAGCGTGGCGATCATACTCTGCAAAACGTTACCCGTCACCGTAATCAAAACATGGTCTGATCCTGATGGCAGGTTTATTTTTGCAAACTGATTTTGGGAAAACCACGCTATGTGTGGAATCTGTCTATGCATCCACAGGATCTAAACGTAGATTCTTCCTCCGCCTCCTTACCGAGATAGAGGCCTCTCAATACATAATTGGGAGTGACTGGAATCTCACCCAACAGGCGGTGCTCGATAGGACTGGCCCCCTAGACGTACGCAACAACCCAGATAGGGCCCTGCTGAGCGATCAGACTTAGACCACGGATTGGTAGATTAAAGGAGGCTTACCCACCCGACGGACAGGGAATTCAGTTTCCTGTCACCGGTGCATGGCACCCAGTCGCGGCTAGATTATTTTCTCATTTCTCAGAACGTGGTGGCCCACACATGAAACTCTCGTATTTTGGAACCCTCCCTCTTCGACCATGCTCCGATTCTGCTGTTGGTGGCCATTGGCCTTGCTTCTCCGGGTTGTAAACCCTGGCGTCTCGTGGTGCAATGTTACCGCACACCCCCTGGGAAAACATCAGCTTTGCCCTTATGTCTCCAGCTACCTGGAAAATAACAAAGGCTCGATCACATCTCACAGGACCCTATGGGCGGCTGCAAAAGTGACCATCCGAGGGCAACTGATGAAGGATGCAGTGCTAGCTAATAAACAAAGAGTGGCTCGCCAGAGTGAACTGGAAGCCGACATTGCATCCCTCACCCATCTAACCACCACCTGATTCTCACTCCCCCTGCGTCGTCATTCGTCGCATGCCCAGGTAGCCCTTAATGAACTTTACACCTCTAGGGCAGACCACGCCCTGCAACGACTAAAGAGTCACCACTATGAACAAGGGGAAAAAAGATAAGGTGGCTACTAGGGGCTCAACTGCACCAACTGGAGGCGACAAGGGCAATCCCTGCCATTCACTCCTCGAGTGGCGAAGTCCTCAATTGCCCCCAGGACATTGTTAATGAGTTTGCAATGTTTTGCCGAGAGCTGTACACCACTGAAAGAGTGGCCAGCACTGATTAAGTGGAAACCTTCCTGGCAGGCATTTGAATGCCCCTCTTATCATCTGCTGGCCAGGCACTTTTGGAAGTGGAGATCAGTAAAACCGAAATTGCTCGAGCTATATCCAGGCTCCCATATCACAAGGCCACTGGGGAGGATGGTTTCCCAGCCACATTTTATAAATGGGCAGGACACGAGTTGTTGACTGCCTTTGCAAGGCCATCCGGGAGGCAACCCAGGAAGGTTCCTTGGGCTCCCTTTCAAATAGAGCAACGATACTGATCACCTCTAAACCTGGGAAGAACCCCTTCCTGTGCGGTAACTATCGCCCCATTTCCCTTCTGAATTGAGATGTAAAAATTCTTGCTAACATTCTGGTGGCTCGCTTTCGCAAGGTCATCCCGTTTCTTATACACCATACCCAGGTATGATTTGTACCGGGCACCACTACCTGAAATCACCTCCACACATTGTCACATACCCTCTGGGACGCTAGGGACCTGGCAGAATAGGCCCCAGCCCTATCGCTTGACGCCAAAAAGGCATTTGATCACATTGATTGGGGCTATCTGTTTGCAGAATGCCTACTTTACGATTGCCCCACTGCCCATGTCAATTGTGGTGGCTTTTTGTCTGCCCCCTTTTCGATATGCAGGGGAACGCGACAAGGCTGCCCACTTTCGCTGCTCTTATTCCTCTTGGAGATGGATCCCCTGGCAACCACCATCCGACTCCCCCATGCTTTCTGGGATACCCGCTGGAAGGGGGAGAGGGGTGCCCAAACTGTACCTGTATGCAGATGACCTCCTGCTTGCCCTGAAGGACCTGGATGGCTCTCTTCTGGCTTTACTGGAGATCATCGAAAACTATGCACCCCTTTCCGGTTATCAGGTGAACTGGGAAAAGAGTGAAGCATTACCCCTCTCCACTATCACCACAAGGGCAGCCATCCACGGTTACCCCTTCAGATGGACACCATCCCATCTTAAATATCTGGGCCTTCTTGTTAGCAGAGCATTGGACTGTATGGTGGCAGACAACGTTGACCCCCTCATAGCCTGAAATTGGACTTTAAGAAATGGTCGCATCTGGGACTATCCATGTGGGGCCTGGTTCAAGCTGTACGGATGGTGACCCTACCACGATTCACCTATGTATTGGGTATGCTCCCCCTCCTGGTACCCCTCACAACACTGGTTGGTGGACCCAAATATCCGGGTTTTTGTGAGGGGCTTCTCCCGTCCACATATTTCATCTGCCAAACTCATGGCCTGATGTTCCTGTGGAGGCTTGGGACTCTCATCGGTGGAACAGTACACCTTGGCCCTCCATCTCTCCCAACTGTCATACATGCTGCCTGACACGCCCGACCCGTCACAATGGTTCATCACGGAACGACTGCTACTCTCCAGCCCACGAGGCCTCGACCTTCTATACAACAGATGCCCCCCGAACCAACCCAGACAACTTGCTCCTCCAGGAAATGCACAAAGACTGGCTCCATGCACACCACCTTCCCGGCGTCCACCCCCACCTCCATGCACAAGCCCCAATATGGGGCAACAACAGCATACGAATGGACGGAGAGGTGTTCAATTGAGTGCAATGGCGAGCAGCAGGCATCCACATCCTAGATCAAGTCATGGCTGATGGCGCTCTCAAGTCCTTTGAAGAACTGAGAGGAGAATTTGCCCTTCAGCCACAACCTGTGTTGCGTGGGAGCCACCCCTGGACTCTTCAGTCCTCGCCTATAGTCTCCTACCTTAGCACCTGGGGCCACTTCAAGGGCGTGATGTTGGGCCTCTACGACACCCTTACTCGTCACCTCTTCTCACAACCCCTCCTAGATACTCTCCGCACTAAATGGCAAACCTGCCTTCACACGGAGATTTGGGAGGATGACTGGACTGAGATAATGGAATCTCTCGACATAGGCATGTCCTCTGTGAATGCCCCTCGATAAGATCCTTCTGTACTGTGGTAGGTTCCCTCCTAGGGGTCTCCATGACGCTAAAGACACCACTTTCTCCTTCTTTGATCCTCCTTCATACCACAGGAGACTCCCCAGACCTGTCCTGACTGCAACATCGCCTCTTGGATATGGCTCTTACAACAGCAACAACTGCACTCTCTGCCACTGGAAGTCATCCATCCCTCCCACAGCAGAGGAATGGACTGTGGAGATTATACAGACAGCAGCCCATATACGCGTAATCGATCACTTGTAAGACCAATCTGCTTTATTTCTGCATACCTGGGAGCCCTTCCTAGAGGACGACCCCCAACGTGGCTGCCCAGGTGTTACAGAGACTGTTAACGGCATAGATATCCTGGCACGCCCCCACCTCTCCCTCACCCTTCCTGACCCCCTTTCTTCTTACCCTGTCCCCTTCTCCTTCTCCCCCATGTTGCTTTCCCCCTCCTCCTCGCTGGTCTCACCTCGGGGCTACCTATCCCCTCCAGCGTTTGTCCCATCTCTGCACTCCCCCCCCCCCATTTCAATGATTGCCCCCTTGCTTTGGGATGTCTGCCCCCATACTACAGTGCAGCGTCGTCGGACCCTCTTTTCTTATACTTCCTTCTCCCCGAACCATGGATAATTCTATTTCCCTTCAATGGTCCCCTGTACGAGTTGAGGAGAGCTACCCAGTAAGGTTGTATTTGGAGTGGTTGCAGGTGAGATGTGGCTGCATTGAATGTGAAACCTAGTTGGTGAAGTAGGTTTATGGTAGTTTGAGTGTGTTGAAACACTTGTGATGGGTTGCACTCTTGATAAGCCAGTTGCCCAGATAAGGGAAAACACATATTTTTTTGCCTTCTTAAGTGGGCTGCTACTACTGCTAGGCATTTAGTAAACACCCTAAGTGCGGTGGTGACCCCAAGTAGAAGCACTTTGAACTGAAAGTGTTGTCCATTTAACACAATTCTGAGGTACTGACTGTGCTGGGTGAATCAAAATATGAAAGCAGGGGTCCTTAAAGCGGCCATGAAGTCACCTTGTTGTAGTAGCGGGATAACATCTCGAGGAGTGACCATATGGAAGCGCTCTGACAGACTGTATCTATTTAGGTGTCTGAGGGCCAGAAGTGGGCTTAGGGACCTGTCCGTTTTTGGGATAAGGAAGTAAACTGAGTAGACACCTGTGACCTGTTGGTGTAATGGCACAAGTTCTATCTCTCTTTTTTATATAAAAGCGTGGACTTCCTCTTCGGCAGCTGCTGATTGTCTGTTGACAATCTGAAGGTGTGGGGTGGAATGTTTTGACATGTGGAATTGAGCACCAGGCAATAACCAAGTTAGAAAATAGCCAGCACCCACTAGTCGGTGGTGATATTCCGCCATGCAGGTAAGAAATTCTGAAGATGGAATGGTGGACAAGTCAATGCCTTGTGGCAGATGGTTTGGAAAATCCACCCCTATCGCTGCCTGTAGAATTGTTGCCACTGTAGGAGCCTTTATAGTATCACCTAGGCTATGTGGTCTGTGACTGGGGATGCTGATATGAAGTGGAGGTGTCTGAGGATGTGGTCTTTGCTGCTCGACAATATGGTGAGCGATGAAAAGAACCTTGCTGCACAGGTGTTTGCAGCGCCGCTATAGCTTTGGCCGTCTCGTCATCTTTTTTTATTTTCTCAAATAGAGTATCCACTTGTGAGCGAAGGAGGTACTCACCATTAAAGGGAAGTGCTTTGCACTTAAGGCTTAAACTCTGAAACCTTAAGCCAGGCATGTCTTCTGAAAAGCACACTAGTGTTGAGGCCCCTTGCAGCTATATCTGCTGCATCAAGAGCATAATGAATTGAAATATTAGCAATTAGCTTGCCCTCTGAAGCAATCTCATATGCTCTCTTTTTATACTTTTCTGGGAGGTGTTAGAGGAGCTCCTCCAGTTCATCCCAATGTGCCCTGTCATAACGTGAGAGGAGAGCAAAGGAGTTGGCAATTCTCCATTGGTTGGCCGATTGGGCAGCCACTCTCTTCCCTGCAGTGCCTATTTTCCTGCTTTCTTAGTCTGGCGGTGCGCCTCGCCAGATGTTTGGGAATTTGCCCTTTTCCTCGCTGTAGCAACTACTAAAGAGTCAGTTTGCAATCTGCCTTTTATGTATGTTAGGTCAGTAGGGGATGGCTAATACTTTTTGCCAACCCTTGGTGTGAAAACTCAAGCTTTGACCGATTCCTTAAAAATATCCAGTGTATGTTGCAGCATGCCCTTGAGCATTGGCAGATATTGTGCCAAGCATTGCAATGAGGAAATGGCCTCGAATAAAGTCATCTTCGAGATGTCCAATGTGTAGTTGAACCTTGTGGTAATCAGCCACCCTACATATAACCACATGATATGTAGTGGTATCGTCTGGTTGGGAAGATTTTGCTGGATACAGATCAGGATCCATGTCTGTATGTGGGCCTGTGTCATATGGATCCCTGTGGAGAAAAGTGTGCGTCCAGAGGAGGTGAGAAGTGCGCCTATGGTGCCATAAGTGGTGTCAGTGGTAGGCTGCTGGGTGGTGGACTGGTGGCTTTATCCACTCTTTTTCTCTGCTTTGGTGGGCAGAGGATCTCCAAAGTTTCCTCAAAACGTAATTGCCCTCAAGGGCAAAGGCCTCCGGGCCCTGGTCGACTGGAAATGCATTAACGAACGACCGATGTAAATCTCCGAATAACCACAATCAATAACAATACAGACGGTTAAAGCCTACCTGGTAGGAAAATAACAATGCAGAGGAGCACACGCCCGAACCCGATGGCAGAAAAATACAATCCAGCAATGGAGATGAGGACCATGCTCATTGCAAGCAAGAGGAGTCGTCACCATACCTCTTGACTCGAAAGACTTTTAAAAAGAAAAACAACTTGCGCACTTCGGAGTCCAACACTAGATGGTGAACTTATGCTAAGCACGTGTATCTGCAGCCATACATTACCATCAAGCATAAGGTTTTTTTTGGGGCACACTATGGGCTTTGACAGTCATAAGAGGGTTATTAGGGTTGCATCACAGGTAATGATCCGCACAATGGAACTTCTGGCACAAAATGGCCCTGGCAAACAATAGGGTACTTCCGATATATCATGGTATCAGTTTGTTTACTAAAAATCAATTGCTGGTGTGTGCTGACATAGTTACTGTACTAAAAACGATACGATGACAAGATGTGTTTGCTTACTGCTAACAAAAGCTAGCATTTGTGGGATGGTGTGTGTATGTTTATAAATCTACAAGCTGATGCATGATAATATGAGTGCCTTTACAAACTATGTAAAGCAGATATTAATACTGATTCGGTACACTTATTCAAGATAATTTAACGTAATTTCCTTGTTCAAATAGGTACTAACTTGATGTGGTTATGTTGATATTCGTGAGGTATGATCCCTATTATACCTTTTTTGACACCATATATAACTGCTGCCTAAGAGTTGAACCTGTAAGATGGGTATGCCTAGCTCTGCCATATGAACCTGTTAAGTTTCTTTAAGCTTGTCGCTATGCTGTCTAAACTCTGCAATACTGAGATCTTTGTAATTCTCCATTTTCCATTTGTTTCTCGTCTAAAGAGAGACTCAGTCATATCATATGAAAGGTAATCTAAATGCAAGAGGCATGATGGATAAATGGAAAGAAGAAGAAGGTACACATGAAGGAAGCTAGGATGAAAAGGATGGAAGCAAAAATGTCAACATTTGGAATTGTGATTCTGGTCGATTTCTTTGGAAAACTGTGACAAAAATAAATGTTGACCGAAAATCACTGAGGAGGGCTTGCCTCGCCTAGCAGGCCACCCCTGTCTTTAAATTGTGGAGTAAAATGCAACTTTTATTACTGAGGTGAGGACCCAGTTTCCTCCATCACCTGACGCCTATTGGCAATTTGCATTTGTGCACTCACTTGATTCAATTCACCTGTGCTGTATATTCCACCTGTCTCAAAGTTCTACCCTTCCTCTGCATAGGTGCTGGAGGTAAAGAAATGAAGACTCTACCTCAAGATGTCTCTCCCTCAAAATAGCTCACCCTCCACTTAGGTGAATTACTACTGGAAATAATTAATTGCACTGTGTGAAGCGCCTCTTCAGTAATGCATGTGCAATAAAGAAGATCAGTAGGGTATAGTCTCTCGAGCCTAAGTGTTAGGGTGCTGGTGATAAAGTAAACAGGGTTCCCTCATTGAAGTCAAATCTGACCCACAGCAGCTGGGTGGGGTACCAATGATAATAATGTTAATTCTTTAGAGCAGGACATGTAGCTAAAAACACAAGATAGGTAATATTATCTGACCAGTGCTCCCTCTATCATTAGGATGGGATTGGTGGTCAGAAGATAAAATGAACATGCTATGGTGCCCACTCAGATGACCCACAGGTGTAGATGAGGATGGTTTTACTCTCCACATCTTCCCTTGGGCTAGGCCACCCACTCAGCGTAGGTGCAAGAGGTGAAGAACTGTGAAAACTCAGGAGCATCTACCTATGTGAATTGCAGAAGAATGGGGTATCTCTACAGAGCAATAACTGGGTACGCTGCAAATGAGGAAGAAGAGGGGGCATTTGAAGAGTAAAAGTCGGTCTTATAAGGTTATAACACTTACCTTTGCAGGTTTTCCTGTCAGGCTGCAGCATGAACCCCATCGGGCAGCTGCAGTGCACCCCTGTGGCAGCATCATGGCACTTGCTGTCGCATCCTCCATTATTCACAGCACAGGTCTCTGCACGATGGGAGGTCAGAGCCGCAAGGGAAACAAGAAAAATCAAAACGTTAAAATAACTCACAAATCTTGTGGTCTAAAATGTCTTGCCAAGATGTTTGCAATAGATAGCCTTGAAATCCCATCAAAACCTTCTAACCCTGGGAATGTTACACTACCCTCATCCTTTTAAAAAATGGAGATCACTCTAGGCTCCTTTACATAAGTACATTTCAGGGAGTATTGCCAATATATTCTGATAAGAACAGATTGGTTCACCTGTGGTCGATAATGTCCCTTAAAATACATTATGTTATGTCCAGTAACTCTGATCGCAGGCCCAGAGGCACTTGAAGAACAAGGAGTTAGAAAGCAAAATAGGGTGCTTTTGGCAGCCACCTAGCACAGGAATAAGAAACTGCCTTCTTCAGTCATTTGTACTAGAGATCCAGGAAAGAGCTGTATTGCAGCTTACCACAAACCGTTTCTCTAGTCACTGACACCCAAACCATTGAGAAGAAGCATCAGCTAAGAAATGATACTTAATTACGAGCTCCAGGACTATTTTTTAAAGCCCAATGATTGCATTCCCAAGACCTGAAGGGGTCCGGTGATATACAAATGGGTTCTTTAAAACCCCAGACCGGACATATGAGCTCTCACTTAACAGATAATTAAGGTTCTTTCTGTAACGCTACCAGATGGAAGTTTCCAGAGCCTTAGCATTAAGGTTCCGCAGATATATGTGTAGAGAAATAAAAGACAGTCATATAAAACGCCACACTTTTCACAATCTAGGCTAGGCACTTGCGCACTGAATAGGGTCATGGGGTCTGAGGCCGAGCTATCACTCTGTCCTCCACACATGACCCTGTCTCAGTATGCTCGAGGTGCACTGTGTAGCAGACACGAAAATTGCCCAGTTTCAGGTAAAATTCCTGACGAGTCCAGTGAGGAGTCCCAAGAATGGCCTTACGACCTTCCTAGTTTGGCATTAGTGTTCCCTTTGACAAAAGGACGTCAGCAGTGAAGAGTCTTCACTGGCTGGATTCTGAGTCAGGAGACAGCTGCAATCATTCCAGAAAACTATCCATCCATCAACTGCACATGTTTAATGTTGCTGGTTGAAGCCAATGGTTTATCTAAAGAACATATAGAGGGTAGGGGTAGGGTAGGTCATACACACATACAAATGCATGTGCAGAGACACAGACACAATAGCAACTACCTGAAACTGCCTTCACACACAGGAAACGGGTACAGACAAGGTATGAGGGAGTACAAACAGACCATTGGAAGTGCAGGCTGTCTGCCCATAGAACAGGCACAGAATGGGCAGAAGCGGTGGAAGTGTCCAACATTACATGCGACAGTGGAGGCACCAGTGGCAAAAGCTCCTTTAACGCGGTGAAGGACAGTACAAGCACCTCTAACGCACAGAACTTTGTTACAACACAGTTTGATTATCTTTCAGGCACACAGCTTGGGTGCCGTTGAGACAGCAGTAGTACAAACTTCCTCAAATGGAGGACATGCACAAACCAGCAAAGGCACACATCTTTATTAAAAAAATACCAGCATCAGATTAGGCAGCACCAAACGTACCTCATACACGGAAAATCTACAACATGAACAGCAGCAGTGCAAACATCTATATGCACAGTAAAAACAAATGTGCATCAACAATAAACAGTGTCCTCAAACGCATAACTGGAACAGAACAGACAGAAGAAGAGCATGCTCCTCAAAATATTGTTAACTGATCCCAGGATACCGAAAGGGCAGATCGCGAGTAAGACAAGTTCTAGAGCCGTTCATACCATGCACACACAGTACGGGCATCAGTAGAGCAAGATTCTCGCAGACATTTGGCACAGGCGCGCAAACCAAGCTTCCTCGGCATTGGAAGTTCCCACTGAATGGTTCACTCACACAAAGCAGGGACCTCAGAAAATCCCGTAGTTTAAACTTCGCTCACAAAATACAGCGGCAGAAGCAGTGCAAGTCCCTTACACATACTAGATAAATCATAGAAAGCAGCACTGCTAACATACCTTGCATGTATGAGATTTATAACAGGTTCAACATAGGACTTAACAAATTGACCAGACAGAGCTTTGTTGTCACATGTAAGGAGAGCACGTGAAGCAGCAGTGCAAGCGTGGTTCACCCCACAGAACAGGTAAAGCACAGGTAACAGCAGTACATGCATCTCTCTTACACTGAAACATTGTTCAATAAAAGGCAGGTTATCCTGTTTCTTCAGTGGGTGAACTAAGGGCCATATTATCAATGTAAAGTTCCCTGTTATTACTTATTCGTGGATGCATCCCCCAGTAGTAGGAGAGGAGTTCTGACTCGAGGATTATTGATTACTGATTCCAAGGTTGAATAGAGATTTGTTTTAAAAATGGCATGCATTTTTTCTGAGACTCTACCTAACTATTACTCCGTGTCTGCTTGGGTCTTTTCCGGTGCAACTGTAACTATCTAGTGGGGTAGTCAAATAATGTGATGTATTTTAGGATCAGTACACAGACAGTTCAAAGTGTCCCAGTCTCATAGGCATCATACTAGGGGAATACCCTTAAAATAACACGCATCTCTCTAGAGTCCTCTTTCTACTTGAGTATTTACTCTTCAATCGCGGTATTTTCAGGCACAGGCCTAGAACGTCTGCACCTATCTCTCGGATATTTTGAACTGACCAGGTATTTAATCTGACTTCTGCTGAGTGTTTGATGGCCGCCAGAATGTTCTCCATCTGTTGTTTAGTGGCTCCCTTCCATGAGAGATCAGATAAGAATTGTGGGAAACAAAATAACTCTAATGTCTCCTCACAAGATACGGTCAAGTCTCCCCGAGGGCTGGGGAGTGTGTCAAGCTGTAGGTGGTGCAATCTCTCAAATAACATTGTAAGTTCAATGGAAAAATGCTTCCCCCCAACCACCACCACCACCACACCAATGTACACCATATAACAGACTAATGCTGCCTAACATGCCTCCGAAATTAATGCTTTTAGAGTTGGAAAATTAGTAAACGATACGTACTAATAATGCTCTCAGTCTTCGGCCTGAGCATGCTGGTCTGCTCCATCCATTATCAAGCAACATATGGATTTAAACTAAATGGTGTTAGCATTATCGTATGCAAGTCTGAGCTACATACACAGCTCTGAGTAAGGTATTATGGAAACATCAAGTCAGTCTGGACATCACTTACGTTCTACGTTTGTCAGACTTTTATCTAGACCTGTGTGAGCAAGGGTATACTCAAACTAGTCTGACATGAAGGATAGCTGCGCTCAAATATTGCAGGCTCATTAAGATGCCATTTCTAGCCATTGCATGACAATGATAGGCCCTGTGAATACCACTTAATTCTTGTCTACAGTCGAAAATAATGGTTCTGGCACTCTTTACAGTGGAAAAGGAAAGGATCACGTCAGTAGGCCCCCCAAGATGATTTCACCACATAGTATGCTTGTGTTGGGTTGTGTGTCAGAACAACGCAGGCATTTACGACGGCTGCCTCAAGAACGTGGCCCAAACCACGAATGCGTCCCTACAACGCATTTCTTTACCATGCAAGTCATTACAACGACTTGCCTTAGAGAAAGCTCTGGAGTTTGGAATAGTATAATTTACTATTCCAACTCCAGTCTGCGCCACAGTAGGGAAAGTGTTGGACATAAAGTCGAACATCGGTCCAACAACACTTTCCCTAAGGCAAGTCATTGTAATGACATGCGTGGTTAAGGAATGCGTTGTTAAGACATACTCGTTGTTCGGGCCGCGCTTTAAAGGCATAGCGTGGTTTGAGCCACGTTGTTAAGGCTGTTTCCCCTTGTGTTGTCCTGCCTCTCCACTCACATACCTAGTTTTAATTGTGCCGGCCCACCCGTAACTCTTTTCTATTTTCCTGGAAAGGGGAGCTTCAATGGTAGCAAGCTGCGACCTGAAAGTAAAACTGTTCTGCTGAAACGGCCCGCTGCCAGATTTGTGTATGTTTTTTGTAATTCATTAGGGGGTTCACCTTCAACTGATTTCGTTTTTGACCTTCCACAAACTCACCCATGCCTCTTGTGATTCTGTTGTTTTTAACTGTGAATACAGTCCAAGAATGTGATATGCTTTGGCCATTATGCTGGGACCACTTAGTTTCATCTATGCTACATCAGGTGTCTAATTCACTCTCTGTTTCTCTCGCCCACTAAGGTATGCCTACCTTCTGCCAGCCCATGTAGCCTATCTTCTACCCTCATGTATGATCCTGAATATTCCTAATAATCCTTTTCCTCAGCCCTTCCCATTGCTTGTACTTCAATCATGTAGTTATAAAGCCAGAAGTCTAAGATCAGTCATATACTGTGTAATCACTAGAAAGATCTTACAACAATATCTGTCTACCCAAAATGCTCTGATTATAAATAACACTGCTAACCCTAGTTGCAACCTCTGAAAAGACTATGTGATGGACTAATTCAAGGTAATGAGATGAATTAGCAGTCTAAATAATTTTCCTAGCAGTAACATGGGAGGTTAGAGGGATGGAAGAAGGCAGCTTCTAGCTCTTTAAGAAACATGTGTCACCATTTAGAAGGAAATTATATGTCTTCGTTGAAAAAAAGAGGAATTTGGTAGAACTTGACGTAAAAAGATGCCAGCTTTCTGCTGAAACACATGAGTTATTGACCTGTACATGGGTTCTAGGAGGAGCACTACTTTCCTGCTACGGATGTTACACCATGTTTGGATGCCTGATCTTACAATCTGAACCCCACTCAATCGATGGGAGTGTCTCAAATAGTCCTTGTCAACAGACCTGAGCATGCTTCTCAGATATCTCTGTGACCCACCCACACAAAGAAAACGTCCACTTACATGTACAGTGATCAAATCTGCCAAAACGTTATGTTTTTATGCAAAGGCTCCCCATACAATGTCTCTGCATCCCTTTTCCAACAGGGTATCTTTCTTTTCTTTCTGATGCTCTAAGCCACTGGTTCCTAACCTGTGGTCCGGGGACCCCTGGGGGTCCGCGAAGCCTCCTCAGGCGGTCCACGGCTGCTCAGAAAATTAAATAATATTAACAGATTAGGTCCCCAGCTTTCAGTAATGACTCAGTGGGGGGGTCACCGGATTCCCATAATGATTCAGTGCGGGTCCCCGGGTTCCAGTAATGATAATGAGGGGGGCCAAGTCAGAAGGTTGGAACTCACTGTTTTAAGCATTATCTGTCATCAAATAGTGCTATCCTACAAGAACATGTAGAAAATGAAAACTTTGACTTGTCTTGTAAATGGATCACTTTTAACTTACACTCTTCTAGACATAGCTCATGGCTTCAAGTGCAGGTTTGTTCTTTGCTGAGTTTGCCATTAAAACTGTGCAAATGGAATCTTCCTAATATGAGCTCTCTCTATGGGCTCCTATTCACAATACTTGCTTCACCGAGTCTCCCCATCTTTTCTTATGTGTGTGGCTCATCAAGTGTTTCCTTTCTATAAGGTACATAAAGTAGATGTTTCACAATTTTGGAACATGTCGAGATGCATGCCTTTTCAGTAAAAGACGAACTGAGCTTCACAAGGGATGAGGTAAATGGGGATCAACAAAGCTAAGGAATGCTGAGGGTGGCCTTGGGTGCAGATGGTGGGAGGCAGTTTTCAGACCACATGCTTTCTCTCTGATACTTTATGTTCTCCTGTGTGACTCAGAATGTAAGTAAAAGGCAAAGTGACTCACCAAGACACGCAATTTGGGTTGAATCCCAGTCAGAACAAAGCATTCACCTCCCAGTCTGCAGACAGTGTGTCACATCCTGATTACAATGTTTAGCAGGCTGAATGCACCCACACATCTCTCGCAAACAAAACAGTGCATTTCATAAATCTGATGCAAATTTCAGTTACAGGAAATGCTGATTGACAACAACATAATCTATCTTTTTCTATCTAAACACAGAAGTTCCTGTAGGTTTGTCGGACCCCCGAAACTGGGTCTGGTCTCAAACAATGGTTAATAATAGCTATTTGCGACACTTCACTACTAACTTGACTTTTTGGCACAGGAGTATATGGCTTTGTGAATATTATAACTAGGTGTTTTTTTCGGGTGATTGTGGCACTTTTTAGTCATGGAAGTCCAACGTGCACATGACTATTTCAAATTATGAGTATCCCAGCTCATTTGCAAGAGACTGAATCTATCTGTCAGTGCTCACGTACACCACAATTTCATTGCTTCCATTTTCCAGGGAATTGGGTCTCATTCCATTACAAGGAGTTCCAGCTATAGGAGACTCCTTCATTGACAGCAGCGCATTTAAAACCTTACTATTCACAGACAAAAGTGAGTTTTCAATACTGGCCAGACCCCAGGCATAGACAACTCAAGTGTGACAAACTCAGGCACAGTTCATATTCCGCTGCTTCATTTTCAAGGTGGATGTCAATGGCAACTGAAGGGGGCTAGAGCTGGGGTATGTATGGCACCTCGCTTGTGGAATATAAATGCAAATAGTGTGTAATTCTTTGCTCATAGCTGATACTGAGCTCAGCTCCTTTAGAACCATTTGGAAAACCATACTGTAGAAGCAAGAAGATCAATAACGGTGCTTAAAAGACAACATTGATCTAACAAAAATAGAACGGTATATCTAGCGCGTCTTTTGGCACACCAGGCCCCTTCTCCTCAACAGGGAATTAACCACTGTTCCACCTCAGTTTCCACTATATGTTACAAAGACTGGAACAGTGGATGTAGAGAGGGGTGGTAAACATGACTGAACGCACAAGAATCAGTCTGAAGATAATTAGTGTTTGATGTAGTGTTCTACTATCTTGACCAAAAAGGTTTGAACTGTCAAGCTGCAAAGTAGATGAGATGGAAATAAGGAACTTGGCTGTCACTGGCTCGGATATGCATTCCTGCACATGCCCAGCCTTCTATTAAAGATGAAAATAAAGTATTCCCTTCAAAAGAATAGCCAACCCATTTTATTGAACATCACTCAAGCATGCTTGGAAGTGCATAGAAACTACTGAGGCAGACACTGATTGGTGTTGTCAGTAACCTTGTGTATTGCTGTCTATTTAACTTCTTCATGCCAAAAACAATACTCGTTCTCGATCTAAACATGAAGTGCAAGGTAATCTGTAGACTTGTTTGGCAATAACAGCACATGGGTGTAGTATCGAAACTGGAGCTGGTGGTTGTAACCACAGAAGTCTTCACTTGGAAAACTTATTCCCTTCATTTTGAGAGACGCTTGGTTGCAAGCCCTTTGCATTTAGAAATTAAAGCTGTAGAAACTGCTGAGTTGGCAAGGAGGTTACTGTATATGAAACAAGGATCAGGTCTGGAAGCCTTAGATTTAGATATAGTGACTTTAAAAACCCAGAATGAATTTGTGGCATGTTCAAAGTTAACATTTGTTGCCACACACTGGAACCTCCATAACAACGAGGGATTGGTTGTACTGCAATGGAGTCTGCATGGAAAAGAGAACTGTGGCTTGTGAGAAGGAGATATTGAGATCCCTTGTTGCTTTAGGAAAAAGCTACATTGCACAACTTAATGGGACGGATGGAGTCATTTTCTTCTTTTGAAGGGTGAAGAATCTTCAACATAAGAGTTTGCCCTACATCTTTTTGGAAGAACTGGGCCTGCTGAAGGAAAAGTACTATCTTTGATTCCGAAGGAACACAAAATAGCAATTTAGGACTACGGTTCTAGTAAATGAGCACTCAGCTGTTGTATAATGGTGAAAAAGACCACACAACAAGGACTAAAACAATCCACCCAAAATACCCTGTGATAGGAGATCAGCTGGCAGTGAAGGGCCTACATTTTCTTCTCTCAATCTAATTTGTGATTGAACTAAATGGTGCACCAAGACCCTTTCTATTAAAGACATTATAGTGACCTAATCTCAAAAGAGAGTAACCTGGAAACCTTGAAGGATTTTTCTGAATAAATGAGTGAAATATAGGAAAAGAACCAGGTGTTTGGGTATGAACAGCTATACTGCTAGATCTAACAAGCCTAGAACCCGAAACGTTACCATAAAAATAGTACTACAGGAGTTGGCATAGAAAAGGATCCTAACCAGCTCAGTGCTAATCACATAAGAAGGTGAAAACTAGAGCAACGGTACTCAATTTCTGTCAAGTCAAAAGGAATTATGAAACTCCTTAGGAGGAACAACCCAGAGATTACCAACATCACAGTCAAAATGAAGCTCCCTGACCTCCTCAGAATTAGAAAATGGCACTGGTCCCCACAAGCAGAAATCAACTCTGAAACCGAAGAAGCAAGATTTATTTTTTAAAGCAGTACTATTTGCCAATTGAAAACTCAGTATTGGTGTTGGTGAATAGTTTTTCTATGTTATTGTTTTACAATTTTTACACTTATGAGGCTTAATGAAATGTTGAATGGAATGAATCTAGAGGTGGGTCCACTGCTAATATTGTGATGGCCGCTTTTCACTCTTGTTGCCTGGCATATTTTCAATTGTCTTGGTTCCAATTTGTCACTGGGCCTTTAATGCAGTTATCCCAGTTGTATACAACACAAAGGATCCAGAATATGTGCAATGGAGTTGAGATGGCTACGTGTGGCCACCCTGTTCACTGTGCCTAGGGCCTCATGCTTCAAATGACTGATGGCACTCACAAAGGTACAAACATATTTGTTGTGCTCGTTATGTGATACAGAATCTAGGCAGCTCAACAGCTCATGTCAGACTTCTCCTTTGGGGGCAGTGTTAGAATGATTTGCACATGGATGATCTAGTAATGGCATTGAGAAGCTAAATACTTATGGAATACCCTCCAGATGGCATAAGTAGTGGTTTATCCATGGATTCAAGCCTTTCCATGGCACTTCTTGTTCATTATCAGCATCCAGGTGCATTCCGTTCCTTCAGTCATGGTTGAAACTAAAACAAATGTGACAGATGGTCTTCGAGACTTTTCAGCGCCCTTATGAGCATAGATAACCACTATGGTAGTGTTAATCAGATGTTCAATAATTCTTGAATAGAGGGGCTATTTCTGAAGGATTTACAGTTTATGTGACTTGTCAGTCCTGATGCAATTGTGGATTGTTTAGTCCCACGCCAATCTAACATCTACAGGTGGACCTGATGTACAGTCCATTCATATTTTAGGACCTGTAAATTGCCAAATCGTTATTACTTAACTGTGCCTAATGGCTTGAATGTGATGAACGAGATACTAGGAAATCAAGAGAACAACAGAATGTGGAAGTAGATATAGAGAACCAGAAAGCAAGAGAGGAAAGCAAGAGAAGTATGTTGACAACCGGAGACAAAAACAGATGGGGCAACAGAAGGGAGGAAATGTCACCTCTCATCAAATGTTACTCCTACTCTCATCTCACTCACACCAACTAATCTGAACAAGATGTACCAGTATTATTCCTTCAGTTACCCTCAATCACATCAGGCTTGTTTGTCAAATTTAGGGCAGTTTCATTTATTAAAAAAGTCTTTACTCGTGCTTTATGTGGAAGCAAAAGTGCTGAATATGGCTAGCTGAACAGTATTATTGTATATGCGATGAGACACAACATCTCCTGTCGGAGAAAGGAAGTCAACAGACTCCAAGCAGCTTCCATTTATTATGCCAAAGTTTGATGTGCATACTGACAGTCCCTATCAGTAGTGTCTGAGTGTGCAAACAATCAATGAAGTGGAATATGTTCCGGTGTAATGACCTGCAGATGAGATTCATTCAAGCATTTCATGTATCTTAATTTAGTTTTTCTCATGGAGACACCCCTTGTGAAAACAGCATATAAACCTCACTGATGAGACCCAGATACGCTAAACCGCAAGTGGGGCTGTGCTTCCTCTGAAGCGGAAGAGATGTGGTCTTACAGTTTGCGTGGGATTGTCCTTTTCTGGGCATGGCCAATTTGTATAGTCTTGGTTTGTCGTCTGCACCAGCAAAGTGTTGAGCAGTACACATGTGTAAATGTTCTCCAACAGCATGAGAAATTGAATACTTGTAATACTTTCATTCTAGTTACCTCTCCTGGCTGACGTATTATTTTCTGGGAGGAACGTGGGTGATTTTTCTCTGGTCCTCTGTGCAGAATCATCCCAACCCCCCAAATTTGTTTTCTTATTCAGTTCCAAGCATTCTTACGAATGGCAACAATCAAAGGCAACTGCAAAGCAGTGTTGGGCCACGCAGTGCAAAAAGGCAGCAAGGGAGGGGTCACACCAAATATAACAGCAGTCAAGAGGGCAAAATATGCAATAAAGAGGGGATTGTGAAAGCGGGAGAAGGTGTTGGAAACAGTTACTAATCGGAGGTGTGAAAACACATGCAGCCATAGGGTGGTATCAAGCTAAAAGCTTCGGCTGGGGGAGGCCAGGCGGTGAAATATGGAAAGCAGAGCTTTAAACAGTGCAAGATACAGCTGTGTATGGAGATCAAACAAGCACAGGTCGATTTGTCGCTTTGTCCACGTCAGCTAGGAAAAGGGAGTCAAGGAGGGACAAGGTGTTATAAATAGCTGCTTAAAGGAACTAAACAGGCAGAAGCAGAGAGACATACCGTCAGAAACAGTTGCTTTAAGGGAACACACAGACACAGGCAAACAGCCTATGGCCACAGAGATGCTCAAACGGAATGCTCAGAATCCCAAGCGTGCAGTTAGTTGGAAAGCCCAAGTGGCCAAGGCAAACACATCGAGATTTTAAATCTCGATGGAAACTGAGAACCACCACAAGAAAGCCAAATAAAGCCAAAATAGGAAGAGGACTGTGAACACAGCAACTAAGAGGACTGAGTAACAGAACAAGGAAGGAGGTAGAAGACACATGAGAGGGTAAAGTGGGAGGGGTAGCTAGACAGGGATGACAAATGAGTAGGGATGAGAGAGGAGAAGGGAGAAATGAGAGAAGTGGAGAACAAGGATGCATGAGAGGCAAAGAAAGAATGGGAATTTGTGTGAGAAAGGGTGAGAGGCAAAAAAGACAAGAAGTTAGTAATGAGGGCACAAGAGAATGGCTACAGAGACCAAAAAAAATATTTACCATTAGAAAACATCTGGGGGGTAACGAGTTGCTCAAGCCGTCTCTCCCCTGTTTGACATTATAAAAAAGTGTTTTAGAAACAGTGTCCAGCAATGTTTTTCATATCAATTTATCACTCTCCCCTCCTCCTCCCCATGTGTTTCTATCTAAAGGCACCACAGGTGTAAGAATCAGCCCACCCATCCCATGTCACATCGGTGAGATATCCGACAGAGCACTAGCAATGCTATTTCAACTTTGAAGCCAAAAGAATCAACAGACAAACAGAAAATCTGTAATCATTGAAAATCCTTCTAAATTAATCAGCAAAAAGAAGACTGCTCTGCGGGACACAGTACATAAGTCTATTCACGGAATAATGTCTATCCAGTGTTACTAGATAAGTAGAAAGCATTTAAAACACAGATATTTTAGTGCTCCAGGGTAGGCTTCATGATACTTCATCAAACTAGAATGTGGGCAGTTAAGTAGATGGTAGAAAATTTACTGTAAATGTAGCACAGCGCTCTAAGCAGGAGAATCTTTACCTAGTAAGGCAAATAAGCTTGCAGTACACATCTGAAGACAAGGCTCTTCTCACAGTAAAGTTGTAAAATCGTCAACTCTGCGGCATGGCTGTCCCGGGAGCACTGAGCCACTTAAGTGGCATGTTGTTGCCCTAACTATAACCCTAACAACCTAATATCTCCTGATGATCAGGATAGATGTCAGATACATGGAGAACACTGCAAGCCTAGATATATCACAAATCTATACACCAGGCAGCTCCTAAACGGTTCAGACAACCAAAACATCTCAAGTTTAAGTGCTGAAACACCACTTTTTTCCCTCATTGCTGGCTGCGGATTACAAGCTGTCCCTGCTGTGACTTTTCCTTCGGCCTCCCCCAGCCGAAGCTTTTAGCTTGATACCACCCTATGGCTGCATGTGTTTTCACACCTCCGATTAGTTATACGCACCTATGCAGGGTTCTATTTCTGGTGTTCATGGAATAAACACCAAATAAATAAATAAATGACCCCGCTAACAAAAAAAGCTGACATCCTGAATCCTCAGCACATGGCTGCTCGGGTAGAGAAGGGCACCTTTCCAAGCAAAAGTCAAGGTGCTTTGAAGCCAACTTGAAAGTATGACTACAACAGCCTTATTGTAGATAGACACTGTAATCTTAAATCTATACATTGTGCCATCTCAGACAGAGCAGGCAGAAAAAAACACTTCATATGTAGGAATCGGCCAAGTACAAAGACATCAGGGACCAGGCTTCACTGGGGAAAAATACAAAGTAAATGAAATGTAGAAATCACACTTCTCCTCCAGAAGAGGCAGCATGCACATCTCTCTAATAAATCACACAGCAAAAAAGCTGTCTGCTCATACCAAATCCAACTACTTGAACATTTTTACATACGAAATAGGATGTAGGAGCCTGTAATCAAATATAGCATTGATGACAGTCATAGCAGGCAAAGACTGAGAATACATTCTCTGGCAAGAAGAGTGATGGTTGGCCGAGATTTAAGATCTGGTATGCAAGGGTATCAGTTGCAAACAATTCTTGCTTGATGACAGCAAAAAAAGATGGCTTCAGAATTTTTTGAGGAATGAGTAGGGCTTGTTGGGCCTTCTTCATGAACACTGAGTCCTAGCAGCAGAGGCAAAGGGAAAGTAAGAGATACCAGGAAGAAAATCCTAGTCGATTAGTTAAGCCCCTATGTGAAGTGGGGTTACTGAGATTGCAGGGGTGGTTAACAGGTATTGACACTGTAAATTAGCAAAATAGTCAGGTGCAAAGAATTGGTCTTACAAATTCTGTTAGACTTGTTATGCCAGGTAAGGACAGTGAGGCTGTTCAGCATAATGCCCAAGGCTCTGAACTACTAAAAGCTTAAGAGTCTGTGAGGTTCCAATCTGGTAGAGTGTGATCACTCACTGGAGACGCTTGCCTTTTAGGTTTAATGTTTACATTCCACTTTGGTTTAGAATTTGCTTAGAACAATAATTATGTGGTGTATCAAAAGAGATCAATTCATATGCAACATAATACTTTTGTCCAAAACTGGTGTGCCAGCACTTCCAATGGACGGTATGATATACACTAAGCCTATCTGCTCAGTAATCTGAAATCTACATATGTTACTGATCACCAAGGGCACATGCTGCAGCACAAGCAAAAAACATAGCTAAACAGATCTGCTGCAGTACACTTTCAGACGTGTTAATCCGGGCCACACTCTTATCATTGTGGCTGAAAAGCTGTGGCTTTTTGATATTTCTGTATGAATTTAGTCCTAAAGCCCCCCCGAACAGACCGTATACACTTAATTCCCCCAAAATTATTCTCACTGAACACAGAGAGACGAGTTCTGCAAACACAGAATGAGTAAGCTTCACATCCAGTGCAAGTTTGACCATCACTCTCAAGACACTAACTACAGTATGATTACTTGCACTGGTGCTGACAATTTAATTTGCGGTCCATAGTATAGTACCATAAAAGTATAAAAAAAACATTGACTAAAGCGCATGAAAAAAACATCCTTGTCTTGGAAATCGCAAATTTAATAATTTCTTTCCTCTTAAGAGGTTCCCTTCCAGATTTCCTTATCTGCTTGGCTTACGAGAGTGGGGGATTTGTCATACATAACCAAGTCCATACCTCTCCCTTATGGAGTCCCCATCGCGCAAATCCATTAGTTTCCTTTTGGACAGGAAGGGGCAGACACAGACAGTCATTCCACATGTTTGGGGTGGTATTTAAAAGTGAAATACTATCCACTCTTGAGTCATGACTTTATCACCATTTAAATAGTTCTCACTCTGTTACTCTGTTTCATTGTGAATATCTGACAGATGCCTGGGCCTCAGAGAAGTCCTATATTCAAAGATTCCTTTTTCCTTGTTGGCTATCAAATACCACACCTTTTCTAGTGATCCGTCACACTGTCTTTTGCAACTAGTCCACATCCAAGGAGTCTATTACCCCAGAAAACGTATCCTTCACCCAGGGCTCAGATACATATTGGTATGTAATTAATTCCCTTCAAATCAGGGGTATTTCATAATCTCTAAATAATGTCTTATTACTGGTTGAAGAAGGTAGCTCACACCCAGTTATTCACCTCGTACAGGGTTGGACCTCAGTGTCTAACACTCACGTATTCTTTGCTTCAAATCAGCCTTGTATTACCTTTACATGCAAATATTTAATTTGCATTGGACCATGTCCCAATTTAAAGTCAATGTGTGCTGAAGGTTCTTTCCCTTCCCACACTTACTACTTCTAAAGGCGTATGAACCACCAAGAACTACGCATAACCCTTTGATGTAGGTTTCCAGAACTCAACATTTATGCTCTTTTCTGCTACATTTTACCATCAACCAATACCATCAACAAATAGTCTCTAATATTAAAAGGTTCTATGACAAATGGGATACTCTCCTTTCTCCATCTGTATCTGACACTCAAAACATTCCTTATCTCAAGGTCTCCAACTCAGACACTTCAGTATCCATACTGTTCGTCCATAGTTATATATTCCCTCCTTAAGCAGATGCCCTTCAGTATTCTCTCACAGACAGGGTTGAAATAAAGTTAGGCAATTGTAAACATAATCATGGAAATTTACACATCGGTCACTTCCACCCTTCACTTCCCCAAAAGTAAAAGTCAAGCAATAATACTCAAAATAGTGGCATTAAGCAGCTATAGGATGGAATGGAGCAATGCATAGCAAGAGTTAGAGGAAATGCCGACATTTGGACTTGAGACTGATAGGTTTTGGATTGGTAAAAAAAAGTCTGTGATCAAATAATTTGGTGTTTTCAATCATGTGAAAATGAACTTTTATGTCCACAACTGCAGAAACTGCATTGTGCATCAAATGTCTTAGTTGATGTACTGTTCTCTTGATAGTACACAGAGATACATTTATGACCCAAGATTTGTAACCTAATTCCTTCCAGAAAAGCAGATGCACTCCAAAATATAAATTGTAGTTTGCAAGTCTGAGACACGGCTTATCCAAACCGGGATAATAATCAAATCATAAGCCAACTACCTTGAAAGGTTACCTTTTATATGCAATAGCCTAAAGGAGGATTAAGGGCTAGGCAGTCTAAGAAATGAACTGTTGAGTGATTAGCGATTAGTGTTGGACCGAGTTTAGAACTAGATGGAGTCGAATTTCATGGCGCTGGTTTGCGTTGTTAACTGATGTCTTAATTCAAGACAGCCATTAATTAATACATGTAGCACTATTTTCGAGGAAAGTAAACTAAGCAAGTGCTCCTCAATCCAAAAGCTTATATATATGTATATGCATGCATGTATGCATATATACATTATACATATAGAGGGAGGTAAAAGAAACATAGAGGTCAATGGATTGTGAATGTCTCTCAAGTGCACGGTCACATACAAGTTTAGAAATTGTAACCCAGAGGATGAAAATAGGGTAAGATTTAGCTTCAGTTACTGGGATAAGGTATAAAGGGCTGCATGGTTTCTTTCTTCTGCTATGCATGGACATAGTAAACGGGTCAAGGCATATTAGGAAAACCTCTCCTTCTGACAAATATACAACATAATGGGGCTTAGAATAATGTATGGGGTTGAAATGGGTTCTTCATCTCCTGCTACAAGTACTGGCTTTGGGAGATGGGTGGATACGGATTCACACGTATAGCATTACACTAGATATAAGGGTTAAGTGTTCTCACTTATGGCATTCAGGGCCAGTTTAATGAGAGACAGAGGACTGGGACAATATGAAGGATTCTCACCTTCGGCCACAGGAACCAGGCCCAAGAGTAAGTGTGGATGGGGCTCTTACCTTCACTGACACTCCTGACGTGGCTGTCTGGGCGCAGTGCCGCTGTTGCTTTAAATTAAAAAAAAAAAAGTATGAGTGGTGTTCCTTATCTGCCAGATCATGTCCCTCTTTATGACCCCCCTCCCTTCCCATCATTGTACCTCCCCACAATTATCTCTAATTGCAATAAAATCTACACATCCACATTATGGTGGGAACCACTATGAGCTGACCTACTCTGGCCACTCTATAAACTCAATTCATTTCAGCATAACCCTTCTGCACATTTGCCCATAGTTCACCACCCTAGTGTGTGGTCCCTGACATTACGTTTTCTTCCCACTATATCTGCTGTAGCTCCAGGTCCCATTAGTAACTTCCATACTGATACTCACAAACCATGACTCACCCCAAATTGTGTTTGCCCACCATGGTCTGTGCTTTTAAGTTGTAGCTCATCTTTTACCATCACGAACTCTGTTTCCTTCACCCTTATTCATGCCTTCACATGCAGTTATTGGCATTCCACCATGGCCCATCTCTTCCACCCTGCCTCATGAATTTCTCCTCTATCTCTGTTAGCCTATCATGACTCTGTTGTTTACACAATGGCATGAGCTTTTACACTTAACTGAAGTGTTTACAAATTATCTTTGTTTACGTAACATGACCTTTGCATCCACATAGAGTGTCCGAGTACAAGTAGGGGTACTTCTCTATAACCCAACCAAAACTACTTCATCATCAGTCATACTTAAGAAACCTGCAACCATATTATACCAAAACATGATCTGTGCAGCCAAACCTATGACCAGAGGCCTGCTTTTCAACAATGACCTGTGCCAACCCTTCTACCCAATGTGTCTTCGACCACGGATATGTTTAGGAAATCATTCCATCTGCTTCCTTGAGCTGGCATCTGTTTATCAACCAAACATCCATGCTGAACCATCATAGCCTGCCTGTCACGAGGCATGTTTCCTTCTTTGGCCTGTGATTTCTCAGTATGACATCATGCTTACGCATCTTGATGCTTGAAATACGATTTTCGGAGACATTCTGGCCCTAGTTCATTTACTTTAACTCGTCTTGGTTGGCTGAATTTAAAAAAACGAATTCAATAACAATTTTCTTTCAACTGGCGTTGTCGGGCAGATATTTATTTGTGTACATAAAAATACTTTCAGTGCCCTTACAGATTGATTAATGAGCTTAAAAATTAAGTGCCTTCTCCGTTTTTACTCTTTACCTTCAAAAACAATGGAATAATTCCTTTTTCAATAACATATGCTAAATAAGCTCTTTCGACCGATTCACATTTATCAGACGCAAACCATGACAACCGTATGGCCCTAGAACCAAAAGTATCCATTTGCCAATGCTTACACTATTTTACTATTGGATTATGTCAATAAGTAACGTTTTATACACAGACCCTGGAGAGAGGATTCCAATGTAGTTTTGTACTTTGATGGGAATGAGCCTTATTTTTAGTGTTATCCAGAATCCTTTATATCCACTAGAGGAATTTCGTTTAGCAAAAACACAAGTTAACCCAGTAGCATATTCGCAACAAGATACTTTTTTATTCTTTCTTCAGGGGGAACACATTTTTTTAAAACAAAATATTTACTTATTACATTTTCTCTTTTTTACAATGCATTTAGTTCAACAGCAAGTTTGTTAGGATATACATAATTACTGTGCATATTCGCCTCTGTTGGCCACTGTGAAAACTCCCCTGTTTACATTGTAACTGTAACAATAGTAACATTTAACTTTCCCAAGCTAGAGTATTGGTTTCCATGGGGTGTCGGGAGGAGAGTTTTGCTGTGCTGTGTAAGGTGTAGTGAGAGTATCCCTGCCTACACCTCCGAGTTGTAGGCAGCCGTCTGTCATTACCTTCTATAGCATGAGGCCGCTGCCATTCCCATGTATCTGAGTGCTCATGTCTCCTCTCTATCTGCATTTTCGAAGTTGGTTAGTACCTTCTAAAGTTTTGCAACTGGATTCCTACGAAGTCCCCTATTGTCCGCTTATCGGAGCGCTGCTTTCTCCGCCCTCACCCAGAGCAGCATTTCCACCTTCCATTGAGTATGAGGTGGGCCCTCTGTGGATTTCCAATGTCGAGCAATGTCTCTGCTACAAGCGCTAAGTCCAGGAATGTATTACCCACTTTCCCTGCTAGCTGTCTGCCTCTGGCTAAAAAAGCATATCTCTGCATTTTCCAGTCCCTGCTGGTCCAGGGTGCGCTCTAGGTCAGCTATTACCAGCCCTCAGAAATGCGTAATCACAGGAAAGCTCCACACCATGTGGCTAAAGTCTGCATTGGGGTGAGCACACATGGGGCAGCCTTTATCTGTCAGTTTGTACATAACATTCACCTAATGGGGTGTAAGGAAGGTAGTGTGAAGATAGTTCAATTGTGTATACATAAAACGTGTACTTCCAAGTCTTTCTTTAGGTGTCCCAGAGCGCACTCCCATTCCTTACCAACAAACTGCTGACCCAGTAAAAGCTCCCATCTGAAACCAAGCCGCTCCTAGTCATAGCCATCATCATTAAGTACAGCCACAACACCAGGTGCCAGCAGCTACCAAATGTCAACACCATTTGGAGTAAGTCATGGGTAGGCCTGGGTGGAGTCATAGTTCTGCTATGTGGAATTCTGCGAAGTGCAGAAAAAATTCCACTGGGCTCCGTGAGCGGTGGAGTGCCGTAAGGTGCGCTACTCAAGCTGATATTTAGCGCCGGAAGTTAGTCCCACGCAGCGCAAAAGGGTACTGCATCTTTCTGCCGCTTGAGTAGATGTTTTACTCAAGCAGCAGCTTCCTCAACACTCGGCAGGTTTCTCAGTACGAGCGGTAGGGACCTGCTGCGACCGCCCACATTAAGAAATCTTGGTGGAAGGTGGTCCACTGTGTGATTTTTCTTGCTTGTGCTCGAGCTGCCAGAGAGGAAAAACTATTCTCTGCAGAGTTTTTCAGAACTTCGCACTCCTATGGAGTGTGGAGTGGGCACACCTCCACAAACTCTGCTAGCGGAGCTGAATTCATCACCCGCCACTCTTCATGGGTAGGCGGCTCCTCATCTGGATTCCTGTAAAGCCAATGCAGTTCCAGGTAAGTGCCCCATACACCAGGAATTGCGCTCTGAGGAGATGACCATCCTCCAACAATGCATCTAGCTGTCGGAGGGTGTCATCTTCGTAGCAGTCTCATAAGGTTTTCAAGTCCACCTCTGCCCAGTATGTCATTTAATGTGCCATGAGATAACCTCCAGTGGCACCACCAGGGCGTACAGTGGCTGTTCCCAAAACTGCTTCGTCACCTCCTTTCAGCAGTGCACGGTCACCACTCTCAGCCTGGTTTCCCACAGGGAACACATACATGTGAACATTCAAACGCACATCTCTCAGAGACTGACACAGTAATTTCAACATCTATTTGCTTCCCCTCTGTCCTTTTTTCGCAGTTTTAGTTCTCTGTTGCTGTCTTGTTTGTTCTTGGGGACTGTTGTAATTCCTCAGTATCTTATTTCTAATGAGCACCCGTGAAGACACCTTTAGAAGTGCACTGCTACTTTATACTTCACATAAAATCGTTGGACAAGGGACTTCAATTTTAAGTGACTAATAAATGAGCAAAGGATACTGAAAACAATCTCCTGTCAATGCACAATGCATCTTGGGATGTGACGTATGTAGTCTATTGACATAGAGGCAATTTTAACTCATCTGAGTCCAAGAATGTTCTATATAATGCACAGCACATAAACAGATAATTCATAAGTTTGTAGCATAGCAAAAAGTCAGCGGTCTCATATGTGCCTCCCAATTCTGAGCTCTTCTTTCCCACATATTACCCTGTATCCCCGCCCTGACCTGTTATTCATTGGCATTTACTTTGCTTACACACACTGGCCTGTATTTCCACCAAACCCCTTGAGTAGATTCAGCTTCTTCACCATCTCCCTTGTTCTGATCAATTTTGGGTTGCTCCACAAACTGCTTCTCCACCTTGACCTGTGCCTTTCTAAACATCTTCCTTGCTTATCTAACTTTACCTGTTCTTCGTATCATTGCCCTTTATTACTCACCTTGCCCTGTTCTTCTCCACAATATTCTTTGTTAACTTACTCTGATTTGTGCATCAACTCCATCTTTTCAATACCCACCCAGACTATTTGTCCCTACTGCCTACAAGCGGCCCTTCTGCCTCCTTGCTTATCCACCCTGACCTGTGCTTTCTTATCACATGGCTTTTTCTCATCATGTTTCAGCACCAATTCCCCTGCATCTTAACATTGTCTACTATTTCCTCCACACGTACTTCTGATTAAGCTTGACTGGACATAAAAATTAAGACTGTTCAAACCAGCCTACACTGCAGGAGCCAAAAAAAAACCAAGGTGATGGGTTGAATGCTTGAATTATTCACAGCCACTGGAAATCACTCAGGGACGCATCCTAATCCATCGTTTTTCAGCCACCATGCCACCTCAGTTTGGACCCAGCCATTTGGGAATCAGTCTTGACCCTGCTCCTCGTGGGAACAGTCAAGCCCAAGCTTCCAGGCCAGGTCCTCCCTGAAACAGAACACAAGCAACCCAGGACTATTGTTTCCCTCATTAGGGCTTTTAGCCAGATATAGCTTGGTTCCAGTGGCACAACGAGCCTGGGACCCATGTCTGGGCAGACCTGGCACACATAGGGCATTAAATGCAAAAAGAACAAAGTGATGGATGGAATACTTGAATTTATCTCAGCCACTGGCAATCATTCTGGTCCACATCCAAATGCATCAGTTTCCTTTCACCTCAAATTAGACCCAACTGTATGCACATCAGTGCTGACCCTGATGGGGACAGCTCAGTTCGAACTGCCAGGCCATGTCCTCGTTAAACTGAAACACAACATACCCAGGACCGGTTTCACCCTCTTTAGGGCACTGCATCCAGGTATAGCTTGTTCTAGGGCACAGTAAGCCCAGGACCCACATCTGTGCATACCCGGTGCACGTAGGGCATTAAATGCAAAAACAACAAGGTGATGCTTGAAATGATTTCAGGCATTGGCAATCCCTCCGGGATGCATCCCAATACATAATTTTTTGCCCACCATGTTTCCTCGATCTGGACCCAGCTATATGCAAATCATTTTGACCTTGCTCCTCATGGCAACAGTCCAGCCCAAACTGTCAGGCGAGGTCCTCCCTAAACACCAGCAACCCAGGACCAGTTTCACCCTCATTAGGGCTCTTCAGCCAGGTATAACTTGGTTCCATTGGCACAGTGAGCCCGGGACCCAGGTCTGGGCATACCCAGAGCGCTTAGGGAGTTTAATGCAAAAACAACAAGGTGATGGATGGATTACTTGAATTAATCTCAGTCACAGGCAATCACTCTCACTGCAGGAGGCCTCTCTAGAATGGGGCCATGAGGACGTTGCTTTGGTCGTCCCAGTTTGCCTTAATCTGAAAGCAACACCCTAGTGTATAACCCACTTACAAAAAGTCAGAGGTGCAGAATGATGGGTCTGGCCATGCTCTACATTACAAACTATGGTGAGAACTTCCACTCCATAACCCATCCATTACTCCGGTCTTTCCACCTATCATCTGTGCATCTCGCTATGGCTCAATGTCTGCTTCCCGATCCAACTCTATATCCTTCCACTCTGCCTCACCCTGGCCTTACATTCTCTCTTATCCTACTAACCTCGAATTACACGTCACAGGTCAGGTAGTGCAGACTTTATTCTTTTCTATTCTCTCTCCTTTTCAGACAGTGACAAGTGGCGCCAACAGCAATTATACTCCAGCAAAATCCAACACTCCACGGAGATACAAGCACATTATAAAAAACTTGAAATAGAAGCTTTGATCAATATAAATAAATGCTGAAAACAGCCGAGGTAAAGCATTAAGGTTAATTAGCAAGAACAACATAACAAGTGAGGTCACTGCGGGGCACAAAGAAGCACTAGATATTTCACATAAGAGCATACAGGACACAAGATCACAAAAACGTGACAGTGGAGAAACGAGCAGCTCTCAGACATGTCTGGATGTCAGAGAATGGAAGATAAAAGAAATATTTCAAAGCGAGCAGACAGCATTGCAGAGGTGCCTGGGAACCATCAGAGAGTGAGATCATAGGGCATCTCTTAAGTGATGAATAATTAGGAAATTGAAAGCACGAGAAAAGGTAAAATAACAAGTCATGTCTACAGTAGCAAACAGTAACGATGATACATGTAGAAATGGGACAGTGTCAGCCTCCCGAGAAATACAAGACAGCACGAAAGAGGATAACGTCAAAACCAATATCTGAGTAAGGAAGAAATGGGACAGAGTGTTAGCCTCCTGAGAGATAACTGACAGCACGAGAGAGGGTTACGTCATAGCCAGTATCTGAGTAAGCAAGAAATGGGACCGAGCGTCAGCCTCCCGAGAGATAACTGACAGCACGAGAGAGGGTAACATAAGTGCAAATATATGAGTAAGCAAGAAATGGGACGTGTCAGCGGCAGCTCCGCCGCTATGGTGAAGGAGCATCGCCCCCCGGCCAGCAGCTGCAAATTGAAAAATAAAAACAATATTAACAATGTTTACTATCGTTTTTATTTTTCAAGTGGTGGGCCAAGTGGGATGACTGGGACAGAGGGGGAGTGGTATACACTTCCCTCACTGCGCATATGTGTTTGACCAGCTACCTCAGGATGGCCAAACACACATGCGCACTGAGCTGTCTCCAACCTGCCACTGTTCTGCTGGTTTGGAGAGAGCAGGCACAAGCTACCAGCCTGGGAGAGCAAAGCCAGGGAGCTCAGGCCAATCCTAATGCTGCTCTCATGTTGCCAGCAGCATGAAAGCAGTTAGGACTGGCCGCAGGGCAGGCTCGGAACCTGTGTCTGCAGTGAGTGGAGGCAGAAGAGTGGCACGGCTGCGGCAATGCGGCGAGTGAGGTACTTTTTTTTTATTTGTAATATTGTTGTCTTTGTTTTGAGCCCCTCCTCCTCCGCAGCTTCACTCCAACAGGAGCTGCCACTGGACAGAGTGTCAGCCTCACAAGAGATAACTGACAGCACGAGAGAGGGTAACAATAACTGCAAGTATGAGTAAGCAAGACCCAGCCACAATTAAAGCCCTCACAAGAAAGCCGGGTGCAAAGTTCATAGCTCGAGAAATCACAGGGCATGTGTAAGAAAGCAGAGCTCAGTCAGATAAGGAGACACCCCAGAGCACAAGAGGCAGCAAAACAACTATTTCTGGGTGGACAGGCCACAGCAATGACATCTCAAACACACATTAACAAAGCCAATAGGTCTGGCATCAGCAAACTAGTGCGATGTGTTTATTCTTAGCAAGCATGCGGCTATAGGTAGAAGAAAAAGAAAACGTGCCTCTGCCAAATCGTGGGTGCCATTGCCTTCCAGTAAAAAATGTAATAAAAAAAATAACTATCACTGATCATTTGAGTGCTTCCTACCACTCAGAAGTATGTATAATATGTATTAAAAGCCTTTCAACGCAAATGCACGTCACAGGAAAATAACATTCTTGCTGGTGAAAATAAGGTGTACTATTGCCTTTGAATTACTGAACTTGAAGACATATTTTAAACCCACAAGAATGACTAAAAACATTTAAAAAATAACTGAATGAATAAACCATTTCTAAACTGGATTATTCACTTACCAGCCCTGATACAGAAAAGTACGATTTTAGGCGGATGTGCACATGTGCTCGAGTAAAAATACGGTCACTCATTGTACAAGGCAGACAATAGGTGAAGTGGGAGCGTTTACCCACATTGTACACTGTGGCGGGTGGGGGCAAAATATGAATGATAGCTGAACAGACCAGAGGATAAACAGGGCTGAACCAAAGTCCCTCAATGTATATACATACGTATTTTTATCTACATTGTTGTTATTACATGAGGCTAAAGACACAACTTAAGCGGTTTCCAGGAGAGACCCAAAAAGGACACAGTGACACAAAAAATAAGGACACAAAAGAAATGCCTAGGAAAGCTGAGATCTAAATAAGAGAGTTATGAGAGTAGGTTGGAGAGCATACGGGCTTGCCTTACAGAGGGCAAGTGGGCAGCAATTCTGTGTTTCTCAGTCCCAAAAGTATTTACCCCCTCTAAACGTAAGTGATGTAGTAGCCTTGTCCTTGAAATATTGCTCTGCTGTTAGCCCTAAATAGTACTGGGCCTTTTAGTCTATGCTAAAATATGCGGATTGGTGCTGCACTACAATATTCACAACTACCCACCGTACACATGCAGCCTCTTGTGATAAAGCCACTACTCTAAACTCTTTTTTGGAAAACTAAGTCCCTGAAGGGGGCGGGGGCTGCAAGCCTTCAAATTCTAGAGAAGCTCGCAAATCAGACAGGAGCTGTGCCTCAGCAGTGGCTGTGGGGTGGGAAGGTTCTAATGAGCTTTTAGGGAAGTAGCCAAAACCGATTCACCGCTGGACGACTGGGCAAACCATGATATGCGCCCATGAATTAAGAGGATTTCCTTGTAAAAACAACCCAGGCCCACAGTGTTTCCTTAAGCAAGATGCCCCACTGGGGAAGAACCGCGCCAGCCTGTAAACGCCAAATGAAATACTGGCTTCTATCAACAGGCCATAGGGGAAAGGCAAGCTCATTGTCCTGCGCTTTCCAGGACACCCTCCCTAAAGACACGACCGCATTCCTCTGCAATAGCTCCTGGTATTAATTAGCGTGAGTGCAAATGGAGGGGAGAGTTGATGTATTCCCTTACCCTCCTGCTTTTAAAACTGTAATAAAAACTTTCAAATTAAAATATATGCCACTGCGTCTTAATGAAACTGTCAGTCTCAGGAAGTGAGTGGGTTCCCAGCTTAAGGGCTGGTGATTGACTCATGTCAAAGGTCTGTTAGCCTCTCCACATTAAACATCAAAGCCTGCCGCTCATTTCTACTCTGCAGAGGCACACATGTTATACCCGAACATCAAATGTAACCAGAACTTCCATTCAGCATGTATACACATACAATGTCCCCCCACCATGTAACAAACACCCTTGGCTTCTATTTAGCATTTATGCCTATGCAGTGATGCAATGCCACACATCACCCAGGGCTTCAGTTTGCCATACATAAGCATACAAGGGCCCAACACCACACAACACCCTGGGCTTCCATTTAGCCAATGTACACATGTAATTCTCATAAGCCATGCAACACCAGGGCTTCCATTTAGTATGTATACACTTGCCATGCCGAAAGCCTTGATTCCATTCAGCATACATGCACATGCAGTGCCCCAACACTATACATAAGATGGGGTTCAATTCAGTATATTTAAACAGGCTTTCATTCAGCATAATTACGTATGCAATGCCTCATAACCACACATTACCCAGGGCTTTATTCAACGTACATAAATGCCGTACATCATCCCAGGGCTTCCATTCAGCATATAAAAACATGCAGCGTCCCAAAACCATACAACACACAAGGCTTCCATTCAGCATATTTAAACATGCAATGCTCAAAACCATACATAACCCAGAGCTTCCATTCAGCCACAACAGCATACATCGCCATGGCTTCCATTGAGCATATAAACAACTGTATTGCATATATTACCCGGGCTTCAATTCACCATGCATACATAGGCAATGCTCCAATACTATATATCACTAGGTCTTCTGTTCAGCATATAAACACATACACTGCCACAGCACCATACATCACCCAGGTCTTCCACTAAGGTTATAAATGCATGCAGTGCCTCCCTCCCAGCACCATACACCACAAGATCTTTCATTGAGTTTATATTTACACGTAATGCCCCAAATACCATACTAACATCTAAGGAGTTTGCTCAGCTTAAATAAGCAATCAATACCCCAACACCATACATCACCCAGGGATTCCATTCAGCATGTATAGACATGGAATGTCCCTTCACTAGAGCTTCTATTCAGCATAACTACACATGTAATGCTCCAACTCCTCACATCACCCAGAGCTTTGTGTCAGCAAATGTACACATGCAATTAACCAATTGCATGCATTAATTAGGACTTATTTTCAGCATATACAAACATGCAATGCCCCAACACCATATATCACCCAATGCTTCCATTCAGCATACATATACATACAGTATATTAATGCACAAAGCTAAAATTCCACAGAAGGTCATATGTTCGCTCTGAGTAGTATCACACAGAAGAAAAGATACTTACCTTCAGTAAACCCTTATCTCTGGAGACTCTAACTTGCTGCAGATTCCTTACCTTAGAATTATCCCTAGGCATCAGACTGGATCTGGAAACTTGATCATGAGCAGACCCCCTGCACGCTGGTAGGTGTCATCGTTGGTGTCATCCATGCTGGAAATTACATGAATGGTGTCTATATAGGCGCACCCCCCAACATGCTGGGGTCAGGTGTTTTTTTGCAACTTTCAACACCAGAAGCATGGAGCCACGAAGAACACTGACCACTGGTGTGTGGAACTAGGCCCTGAAGAGACAGCAGTCCTGTACCTATAAATCCATTCGCACAGCGGAGAGGATGGGTGGGTCAGTAAGGAATCTGAAGCTAGTCAGAGGGCCTGATTTAGGTTATGGAGAAGGGAAATACTCTGTCGCAAATGTGATAGATTTCCTGTCCACCATATTACGACCCCATTATCTCCTATAGGGATCATAATACAGCAGATGGGATATCCATCACATTTGTGACGGAGCATTCCCTCGGCCAAGACCTAAATCAGGCTCACAGCCTCTACCAGATAAGGAGTTACCAAAGGTAAGTAACTTGTTAATCTGAGAGAGGCTTCTAGCTGAAGATTCCTTACCTTAGATTAGATGCCAAAGCAATACCTATCCAGAGGTGAGTTTGAAAAGTTGATTTAAACTAGGAAATCCTGCAGGACCGAACACCCAACGTGCCTGACCTGACAGATCTGATTGTCCAGGCAGTAGTGCTTGGTGAATGTATGCAGTGAGGCCCACGTTGCTGCCTGGCAGATGTCCAGGACCAGAACACATCAGCCTAATGCAGTGGTCGCAGCCTTTGCTCTAGTGGAATGAGCATACTCACCCTTTGAGAGTTGCTTCTTGGCCAATACACAGGAGATTTTAATGAAGAGCATGATCAATCTGGAGATGGTGCCCTTCTGCAACTCCAACGTATCCACACAAAAGGTTGATTGTCCACCCACAATGATTGTGTTTGTTCTTTCTGGGCCCAGCCAATGGAGTCTTTCCTCTTCCTTAGAAGGATGAGGCAGAGCATAAAAAGTAGGCAAGGTAATGGACTGGCCTACACGGAACAGGGTACCTGTTGCTGGGAAAAAGGATGCTCGAGTCCGAAGGGCCAGTTTATCTGAGAAGAAAGAGGTGTATGGAGGTTGAGATGACAATGCCTGAAATTCACTGACCATCCAGGCAGATGTACTTGCCACCAAAAAGGCCACCTTAATGGTTAGAGCCTAAGAGGTCAGGTATGAAGCACCTCAAAGGGAGCAAAAACTACAAAGGTAAGAACTAAGTAAGGTGCCATTGAGGAATACTGAAGGAAGCCAGAGGAAATAAGTGTTACAAACCTTTAATTAACCTATTTACAATAGGGGACTGAAGAGGGAGGCTGATTTGGCAGCCGCAGGAATGTGGATATGGCAGACAAACAACCCTTTAATTTGCCAAATGCTGAGACCTGCTTCGCTAGGGTAAGGATAAACAAAAGAACTTAGGAAAGGGGTGAAGATAAAGGGTCAACCTGTTCGGCTGTACACCATGCCACAAACCTCCTTCAATGGTAGGTGCATGCCATTTTGGTAGGGGTACACCGAGCTGCCAAGATAACATTACAGATTTTGGGCAAAAGGTCGAAACCTATCAACTGCTGTCACTCATTCTCCACACATGAAGGCGGAGCATTGACAGGTTCGAGTGGAGAATCCTCCCCTGCTGCTACAACAGAAACATCCTTCTGAAGAGGCAGCATGATTGAAGGCTCGATAGTCATACTTAACAGCTCAGGGTACCAGACTCTTCGAGCCCAGTCCAGAGCCTCAGGATCAAATCAAATCAAATTAGGGGTTTATAAAGCACAACTACTTACCCATAACTGTTTCAAGGTGCTAAGGGGGGTTTTACTCTGAGCTTCAAAGAGCCAGGTTTTGAGGTCCTTTCTGCATTGGAGTAGTGATGGTGACTGCCTGAGGTGCAGGAGCAGGGTGTTCCAGCTCTTTGCCCTGAGGTAGGTGAAGGATCTCCCACCAGCCGAGGTCTTTGTATGCGGAGTAAGGTGGCTAGTGCTTGTTGAGCGGGGTGGAGAGGTTTGGTGGGGGAGTAGAAGCTGATGCAGTGGTTGAGGTAGGAGAGTCCTAGGTCATGGCGGGCCTTGCAAGCGTGGACGAGGAGCTTGAAAATAATTCTCTTCTCGATAGGAAGCCAGTGGAGGTCTCTTAGGTGATGGGAGATATGTTAACGGCAGGGAATGTCCTGGATGATTCTGGCGGAGGTGTTTTGTTCCAGGAGGAGTGGTTTTGCATGTGCTGTAATTTCTTGATTTTCTTCTGGGTGGTACCGGCGTAGAGGGCGTTGTCATAGTCGAGTTTGCTGGTAACCAGGGCATGGGTCACAGTTTCGCGGCAGTCCTTTGGGATCCATTTGTAGATCTTCCAGAGAAGTCGGAGTGTGTGAAAACAGGAGGATGTGACTGAGTTGACTTGGCGGGTCATGGTGAGCGATGAGCCCGGGACTACGCTGAGGACAGATGGGTGGTTTGGTGGGGTGGGGGGTGCCGAGGGTTGATGGCCACCAGGAGTCGTGCCAGGCTGATGTGGATTGTCCCAGGATGAGGATCTCGGTCTTGTCAACTTGAGGCAGCTGTCCTTCATCCAGGTGGCAATGACTTCTATCTTGTTGTGGGATGACTTGGGCCTGGTCATTCCTGATCTTCTTGTGAATTCTGGGCAGGAGTGGTATGGGAGGAAAGGTGTACAGGGGGCCTGAGCTCCACTCAAAGAAAAAGTGTCTCCACGAGAGATCTGCCTTGGTAACTCCAGCGTTCAGAAGAACTGACATTGCACATTCTCGGCAGCGGCAAGCAGATCTAACCATGGCTCTCCCCACTGCTGAAAGAAACAGTGTACCACCTTGTGATGGAGACGCTATTCATAATCCACTAGGCATCTTCAGATGAGTTTGTCCGCTCTGGCATTCAGGGATCCTGCCAGGTGTTGAACCACCAGGGAAATGCCCTGACATTCCATCCATGTCCAGAGACGTAGGGCCTCCTGACAAAGGGTCCACGACCCCACCCCTCTCTGTTTGTTGCAGTACCACATGGCGGTGGTGTGGTCCTTGAGCACCTGCACTAGCCTTCCATTGATGAAGAGTACAAAGTTTTCTATGCCTGTTGGATTGTTCGTACCTTGAACAGGATGATGTGGATTCCGGATTACATCAGAGACTAGAGGCCTTGGATCTCCACCTCTCCCACATGGCTCCCCCAGACCATAAGTGACACATCTGTCACTACTTGCGGATCTAGCTGGAGAAGTGAGTGGGGTCTGCCAATAACCCACTTGCAGTTTGTTATCTACCACTGCAGATCTTTTGCAGTGCCCTCTATGTCCTCTGGACCATGTTGGAGAGATTTCACTAATGATGCACCACTGGAATTTCCAGTTCCCCTGCAGAGCCTGTACATGGCAGAGGGCATGTGTCACAAACTGGATGCAGGAGACCTTGAGCAGAAATCCAGGATAGAGACTGAAACATCGGTATGATAGGCTGAATTTCAAGGACTCGCTGTTCAAGGAGGATAAGCCGAAACTTCACTGTGTCCAGAACAGCTCTGATGAAAGACAGTATCTGATAGTGACTTCTAGTTGCAGATTCCTGACCTTAGAATTTTCCCAGACGTCAGACTGGATCCGGAGATTTTTTTCTTCGAGCAGTACCCTTGCGCGCCGTCAGGAGGCGTCGGTCGACTTCGCATCCGTCGTTGGTGTCGTGGTCGCCGTGATGATGTCTGGGTCGAATATAGGTGCCGCCTCGGTGCGATGAAGTCAGTTCTTTTCTTTCCGCGCCATACGCTGATCTGGAGAAGAGCTATACTGGTCACTTTTTGACCAGCCTCAACACTTTTGTTGAATTTTCTGGTGACTTTTGGTGCGTCTAGGATGTCTCCGACGACCGGGTTCATGCCTTGTGAGGATTGTCACCGAATGATGTCGGTGATGGATCCACATCGGGTCTGTTTGTGGTGTCTGGAGTGCGACCACGACCCGATGTCGTGCCAGGCCATGCATCTGAAGGCTGACGCGATGCGGGAAAAGTGTCCACTTTCTTCCCTCCGTCTGCAGAGCCTGTTTCTGGGTCCGCACCACGCCTCCCAGAATTTCCGGGAGCTCGAGCGACCCCTGCCCAACTAGAATAATATTATGAGGCAATGTACCTCATATTTGGGCAGTCCGACCCCTCTGCAGCGCCTTTGGGGCCTGGAGCTAGGAAGGGGGCCTTTCGGCTCCACTCCGGCAGCTCCAGCCATCGAGGGTCCCTCCAGAACCGTGTCGGCGTCGGTCGTACCATTGAGACCTTCCCTGGCGAAGTCGTTGCCGCTGTCGGCCAAGTTCACCATAAAATATGGACTGGACATGACTGACTCTCTGAGCAGATCGGTTGCATCAACAGTGGCATTACAACGCCATGCCTGGTTAAGAACTTCTGTTTTTTTGTGTGATGTTCAACAGACCCTCATGGACATGCCCTTTGATGGTGCTCATCTCTCCGGAGATAAGGCAGACTTTGCGCTGGAGAAATTCAAGGATTCCTGGGCTACAGCTCGGTCCCTTGGACTTTACACTGTCCCCAGCCCACACCAGTCTGCCTTCTGCCCCTTTTGTGGACACGGAAGGGGCTCCCTGTCGCGTCCCCTCCCTAGCCACCATGCCACGCAAGCTGTACAGCCCCTGCGCAGCCAGGGATGTGAAATCCCACTGGCTCGTGGAACAGGGAACCAGAGGTCTGCCCAGTCCACCCCCACCCTGGCTGTAGCCTCCAACCTTCCTAGTCCATCTCCTCACCTAAGACCAGCTGGTAGAAGGATGAGCTATCACCTGCCCCACTGGGAATCCATCACGACAGACAGGTGAGTTTTGCTGATCGTTCTAAGGGGGTACTCCCTCTCCTTTGAGACATCCCCTCTGGCCATGCCTCAATCATTTGGCCCTCCAACGGAAGATCATTTGGCACTTCTCTATGAGGAAGTTACAGCTCTTTTGGCCAAGGGGGTCATAGAGAGGGTTCCTTCACCAAAAGTAGACTGTGGTTGCTATTCCTGCTACTTTCTGGTGCCCAAGAAGGACAAGGGCCTGAGTCCTATCCTCGACTTCAGAACCCTTAATCTCTTCCTCAGAAAGCTGAAGTTCAAAATGCCCACCTTGCCTCAGGTCCTTTCTGCCTTGGACCCAGGAGACTGGATGGTGGCACTGGAAGCTTATTTTCATACACCCGTCTTGCCTACCCACAGACGCTACCTACGATTCATGCTAGGTCACAAGCACTTTCAGTTTACCATGCTCCCCTTCGGCCTTACCAACGCCGCTCCAGTGTTCTTGAAAGTCATGGCTCATCTGCGCAGGTTGGGAATTTCAGTCTTTCCCTACGTCGACGACTGGCTGTTGAAGGCAGACACACCCCAGAAAGTCATCTCCCACCTTCAGACTACGGCAAACTGCCTACATTCATTGGGGTTTACTATAAACATGCCGAAGTCACACCTACTCCCTCTCAGAAGCTCCCCTTCATCGGAGCCGTTCTGGACACAGCACAGTTTCGGGCCTATCTTCCTGATCAGTGAGTCCGGGATATTAGGGCTACGATTCTGATGTTTCAGCCTCTCTCCCCCATTTTTCGGTGAGAATGACTCTGAGGCTGCTTGACCTCATGGCCTCCTGCTTCCTATTAGTACCAAATGTCAGATGGCATATGCGGGCTCTGCAGTGGGACCTGAATTGCTAGCGGGTGCAGCACCATGGGAATCTCGCCGACATGGTCCAGATCTTGGAGGAGACTGCAAAAGATCTGCCATGGTGGCTTTCAAATGAGGATTGGGTCAGTGACAGATCCCTCTCCCTTCTCCAACCAGATCTCACAGTCATGGCAGATGCGTCACTTCTGGGATGGGGCAGCCACATGGGAGATGCGGAGATCAGAGGCTGCATGTCTCCGGCGGAGTCCGAGCTCCACATCAATCTTTTTGAGCTCTGGGCAATTTGGCTTGCATTGAAAGCATTCCTTCCCTCCCTCAAAGGGAAAGTGGTGTAAGTGTTCACTGACAACACCACCGCCATGAGGTATTGCAACAAACAGGGCGGAGTTGGGTCATGGACCCTTTGTCAAGAGTATCTACGCTTTTGGACATGGACAGAACATCAGGGCATTTCCCTGGTGGTTCAACATCTGGCGGGCTCCCTGAACCCCAAAGGAGATGAACTCAGCCATCGATGCATAGTCGATCACGAATGGCATCTCCATCCAGAGGTGGCGCAAGGTCTCTTTCAACAGTGGGGAGAGCCTTAGGTACATCTGTACGCCTCCACAGAGAACGCGCAATGTCTGCAGTTTTGCCCGTTGGAGTTTCCAAGGTGGTTCTTGCTCGGCGGCGCCTTTCATCTCGAGAGGAGCTCAGGCCTCCTGTACGCCTTTCCGCCAATACCACTTCTGCCCAGAGCTCTCAAGAAGATCAAGAATGACTGGGCCAGAGTCATTCTTATGGCTCCGAAATGGGCACAAAGAGTTTGGTACCCAGAGCTACTGAGCATGGCCACAGATCCTCCAATCAGACTGCCTCTTCGGGAGGATCTTCTAGCGCAGCAGCAGGGGACGGTCCTTTACCCAAACCTGTCCAGTTTCCGCCTTCTTGTGTGGAGATTGAGAAGCGGCAGTTGACGGCTTCTGACCTTCAGACCAAAGTCTGCGATGTTATATTGGTAGCTAAGTGTCCCTCCACCAAAACGGTATATGTCTGAAATTGGCACAAAATTGTGGCATGGTGCATGGACAAGTCCATTGATCCTCTCTCTGCCCCTCTTTCTGAGGTACTCATTCATTCTTTCACTAGCCTGTCAAGGTTCTGCTTTCGGCACTCTTAAAGGCTACTTATCAGCTATCTCGGCTTTTCTTAGATTTCCATATCAACCTTCCATTTTCAAATCCCCTATTGTAGGTAGATTTCTGAAAGGTCTAACCCACTTGTATCCTCCCACTCCATTTGTCATGCCTCAGTGGGATCTCAATCTTGTCCTCACTTATTCGATGTGTGCTCCCTTTGAGCCATTACACAATTGTCCCTTGCGGCTCCATAAACTCAAGACTGTCTTCCTGGTGGCTCTTCTCGCAGAGTGAGCGAGCTTCAGGCTCTTTCTTCCAAGCCTCCATTCTTGTCGGTACATCCTGAAAAGGTACTGCTTTGCACAAGGACCTTCTTTCTTCCCAAGGTTGTCACACCTTTTCATGTAGGCCAATACATCACTTTGCCTACTTGTCCATGCACCTCCACATCCTTCTCATGAGGAGGAGAGACTCGCACTAAAGATTTCCAGGTGGACGATCAACTCTTTGTTGGGTATGTGGGTACGAAGAAAGGGAAGGCGGTGCAGAAGCATACCATCTCACCATGGGTGCTTCTCTGCATCACAATGTGCTACGCTTTGGCAAAGAAGCAGCCTCCAGAGGTTTTGCGCGCTCATTCAACCAGAGCAACTGCTCCTACTACAGGAGTTTCTGTCCTGGACATCTGCCAGGGAGCAATGTGGGCATCATTGCACACGTTTACTAAACATTACCCCCTGGACAGTCAGGTCCACAGAGATGGCTATTTTGGTCTTTTGGTCCTGCAGGACTTTTTAGTATGATTTTGGTTCGCAGCCTACCTCCAAGGATAGCATTGCTTGGGTATCTATTCTAAGGTAAGGAATTTCCAACTAGAAGTCTCTATCAGATCAATAAGTTACTTATCTTAGGTAACAATTTATCTGGTAGAGACATACTCTACTTGCAAATTCCTTACTGACCAACCCATCCTCCCCGTTTACAAATTGATTTCTACGGACAGGGATTCCACTTGAAGGGCCTTAGCTCTGGTGCACAATTTCAGTGTTCTTCATGGCTCTGCGCTTTGGCGTGGAAAGTTGTGAAAAAAAACCTGAAGTCACCACACTAAGGCGGTGCCTATATTCGACCCCGAATTCATCACGGTGACCAAGACGCCAACGAAGGATGCAGAGTTGACAGATGCCACCTGACTGTGCACAAGGGTACTGCTTGAAGAAAAAAAATTCCAGATTCAGTCTGATGCCTGTGAAAATTCTAAGGTAAGGAATCTGCAACTAGAATATGTCTCTATCAGATAAATTGTTACCAAAGGTATGTAACTTGTTCGTCTGAATGGGGTCAGGTGTCACTTGGGCACATTGATAGTGAACTCCAGCGAGTACAGGAGGTCTGCCATAGTCTGGAGGTGGAAGACACCTGCCTTGAATGAACCCGCCTTCAACACCCAATCCTCAAAATGGGGCTAGACTGGCATCCCTGATCTCCACAGATGAGCTGCAACCACCACCATCACCTTAGTGAACACCCGAGGTGCGCTGGTAAGGCCAAAGAGGAGCACAATGAACTGAAAGTGCTTGTGACCTACCGTGAACTACTGGTAACATCTGTTGACAGGCAGGACAGGGATAAGCAAGTATGCGTCCTGCAAGTCCAGGAAGATAGGACTAGAGCAATCGTAAGCATTTTTAATTCCTCCTTTTTCAGGAAGAAATTCAGAGGATGCAAGTCTGGGATAGGACAAAGGCATCCATCCTCTTTGGGCACCAGAAAGTAATGGGAATAGCAACCACAACCTAGTTCTGATGCCAGCACCCTCTTTATGGTTCCCCTGACCAAGAAAGCCACCACTTCCTGGAAGAGTAAGAAGATATGGTCCTCCATCAGCCTGGTGCAAGAGGGTGGCATGGGTGAAGCTGTAGTCATGAAAGGGAGGGAGAAGCCCCTTTGGACAATCTGGAGAACCCAGCGGTCAGACATTATCAACATCCAGTGGTGCAGGTGATGGCGTATCCTTCCTGCCACTGAGTGCCTATGATGGCTGGAGGGCAAACTACAGCGGCTTGGACGTAGCGGCTGTCATGGGGTGGTGGGCTGGCCCCACTTCTGGCTACCTGATCCACTATGTTTGTGGGTACTGCATTCTTGGCCACCCAGGAGCTGGTGGATGGGAGGGTAGAGACACAGCTGGAAGCCCCTTCCATGGCTATGAAAGGAGCAAAAGACCGACTGGGGTTTGAGAGGGGCTGTGAAAAAGCCCAAGGACCTGTCCATAGCTCTGTTGTCCTTTCAGTGCTCTAGCGTTAAGTCCGCAGTGTCACTGAAGAGATGGGAGCAATCAAAGGACAGGTCCATGAGCGGGCCTGGACATCTCCACCAGTGGTTCTCAACCAGGCTTGGCGCTTAAGGGTCACCAACGATGAAACTGCTCTGCCTAGTGAGCCTGTTGTATCCAGCCCACAGCATATGGTGAACCTAGCTGTGTCCCTCCCGTCAGCAATAGCTTGGGAGAGTATGGATCAGGCCTTCCCTGAGACCACAGGCAGCACCTGTGCAACCAGGTCCTAGAGCGAATGGGGGTACCAGCCCAAAGGGCACGGGTGTTCACGGACCTCAGTACAAGGCTGGCGGAAGAATACATCTGATTTCCCAAGGTATCTAGCCTGTTGGATTCCCTGTCCAGTAGAATGGTAGGGAGTGTGCCAGGATTTCCTGTGGAAGTTTGGATCACCGAGCTCCCTGGGGTGGGTGAGGCAGTTGGGGGTCCCCTGAGGCGGGCGACTGTGGCAGACAATTGTCCTATTCACAATAGCCCATGTGCAGGGATTGGACCAGGACCCAAATAGGACGTCTATGATGGATTCATTAAATGGTAGAAGCACTTCAAAAGGTGTGACTCACAGCTGAAGCACTTTCATCAAGACGTTCGTCTTGACAGCCACAAAGGGCAGCTGGAGGTCGAGGACCTCGGCCGCCCTCCTCACCACCATAGCAAATGAGGCTCCGTAGTCACGGTAGGAGGAGAGACCAAGCCAGTATCTGGGGAGGTGCCCAGTTCACTGGTATCTGCCAAATCCTCTGTGACATCTAAGGGCTGGTATTCTTCAGAGTCCAGTGGCCCCTCCAAATCATCCCCAGTTCCTAAGCCATAAGTATAGGGTATAGGCTCTGGGCTGGATGGAATGTCTCCAGTTGGCACTGAAGTCAGTGTCGGATGATGGCCATGCAGGTCTGTGTAGGGGATGACAATTGGGACGGCACTGCCGGTGGGTGAAGGCGGTGCAGGGGACGTCGGAAGTGGGGTCAGTACCAGAGAAGGTTGAGGTGGCTCGATCAGCACCAGCCCAGATCCGTCAATGGATCCAAGGGGCCCGAACGGCGCCAGGGGCTCACCTACAGGTGGAAGGCCAGTAGGGGCCCCACTAAAACTTGTGGGGCCCAAAGATGTTTGGACGGGCCACCCAAATATGAGGTCTAGGGCCTCAAAAAATTCTCAGAGTTGGGTGGGGGTCGCTCCGGCTCTTGGAAGTTCGGGGAGATGCATAGGCAGTCCAGGTACAGGATCAACCACTGAGCTATGCCTCGAAGGCCGACACTCCCTCTTCTCGTCGAATGACTTAGATGGACGGGGCGGAATCGAAGACCTCTTAGACTTCTTGTTCTTTTTATGCTTGTGGGACTTAACCAAATGTCCAGATGACTTTGAGTGCAACAACAAGTGTTGGAGTGACACGGCAACGGATCCCAGGACCTTCCTCTTGACTGGGATTGAGACCATTTTGACATCACAGGTTGAGCAAAAAAGAGCTTGAAGGAGCGCTTTCTTAAGGCCTTGGGGTGCATGGCATGACAATCAACGCAGGTGTTAGAGTTGTGGTCCCGCTCAAACACCTAAGGCAGACGAGGTGTAGGTCCGACACCAACATTTGCCCTTGTCAGGCACATCAGGGCTTAAAATCAGCCTTCCTCACAGACTTCCCTGCCGTACTGGAGACAATGGGTCGAAAAGTGGTCAGTTAAAAAATGACTGGGGGTAGCTCTTCTCTGGATCTGCACTAACTGGAACAGAAACAGCTGATGTCAGCACACTGAGATGGAACCTATAGAGGCACCATGCACGTCACTTTCGGCGCCACAGATAGATGAACAATGCCACCTACCGGTGTGCAGGTGTATTGCTCACGGACACATTTCCAGATCCAGGCTGACCCATGGGGATAATTCTAAGGTATGGAATCTGCGGCAAGAAGTCTCTTTCAGATTTACCATTTACCATATATACACATGTAATGCCAGAACATCATGGGAGAGAGTTAAAAGTAAACGTAAGTACACATGCACTGACTCAATGCTATGACATATGACTTCCATTGAGTATATTTACGCATGCAGTGTAAGTACATCATTCATGGGGACTAAAATTCAGCGTAAGTAAACATGCAATACCTGGTTATGATAACAGAGGACTTGAATTCAGCATATATGTGCATCCAATGCCTGTACATGTTTAACAGGGCTAAAATTCAGTGTAAGTACAAATGCACTGTCTGGGTACTATATAACAAAATTCCATTCAACACATACAAACATAGACAGAAACCCTGGAAACCCACCTCACCCTCAAGGAACATATTGCCAAAAACACAAAGACAGCGTGGTAACAGCTCTGTTTTCCAAAGAAAGTCCAACAATGAAGTTCCAGAAAGGAATTTCATGGACATGGACCGACTGGCTTCAGAGCTGGTACTATTGTATCTAAATGATGAAAATTCCATACTCCGTGACCTCCCAGACCCCACAGTGGCACCCCTTAGGAGCACCCTACACGCCATAGCATGTCTAATCCAGGGCCTGAAGAAATTTGATTACATCACCCCAATCCTGATAGAACTCCATCCATTGCCGGCCTGCAGCGTCTTCAAAATGATTTACAGGATTGACTCTACGCTTCCGCAGTCCAGCAGACGACTACGCGGTGAGTCCTAATCAAGTGCAGAACACACTATGCGATTGGCCCTACCGCTTTGGCAAGCTTGTGGGAGGCGGAGAGGATGACCACCTAAACAGTCTGCCTGGGCACGTGCAGCAACATTGGGGACGGCTGGGCAGTATTCACTTAGCCGGCACTGGCCCTGTGCGCAAAACCCCACTGCCCATGGGACTGGAGTGACCAAGACTCGTTTTCACAATAACTGGTCTTTACTGGCACAAAACCAGGGCTGCTTGTGCTGCGGTGTTTGGATCGCAGGGAACATCAGCAAACGGGCCCTCCTCTGTAGGGTGCTACTGACTATCTATACTGAAGTACCCCTCCATCATTGCTCACTTTTCCGCCCCCCCTGCAATAAGCATGCCTGACGATGACGGGCGATGTGCGCAGAGTCCCCGCGACCATGATGCGACACTTGGTGCCAAGCTAGACTCAGTACTACAAGCAACAGGACATTCATAAACATCCTTGGAAACGAGGATAGATAATGTAGCTGCAGATCTGTCTACTACGTGCTGATCATCGCAAACATGCTGACAAGGTCACTGCAACAGAGCACGACATTGCGGGAATGCAGCCGAAAACACAACAGATGGAATCCTTCTTCCAGACCCTCTCTGATCACGTGGCTACCCTCGACAAGAGAGCAGAGGACCAGAAGGAAGACCCAGGCAGAAGTCAGACTTCGGAAGGGGCAGAAGGGCGGGATGCAGTAACGTACATGGAGCGCTGGAATAAGGAAATACTCCCAGCATTCGCCATCACAAAGAATTTCTCCATTGAACACGCACACAAGGTCCCAGCGTGAAGGTCACTGCCTGGTTCCAGACCTAGACCTTTAGTCATGCATCTGCTTCACTATAAAGACAGGGGTGCCATACTTGATGAAATCAGGAAGCTCACAGACCTTGCGGTGGATGACACACATGTTCTGTTTTTCCCAGCCTACACAGTGGCAGTACAGGGCCAACGTAACTCCTTCTTAGCTGTAAAACGGCACCTTTGCAGCTTAGAGATGCGATACTCACTTCTTTTCCCGGGGCGGCTGCACATAGAGTCAGAAGGAATCATTCACTTCTTTACTACCCTGGATGCCAACACAGACAAGAGCTGCGACTGCTGCCTCTCAAGGCATGCCTAGCTGGAGCAAATAATCGAAGAACAGCGTCAGGTGGTTCGGCAGGCTGTGACGGTGGTTGAGTCAAAACATCACCCCAGTGCAGAAAAAGACACAGCCAGGTCCTCTGAGGATGACAGCTCTACATCCACTTGGCCTTCACAAATGAACTCGGAAACACTGCCGGAGGTGACACCACAAACTGCCGACTCAGTGGTGTGGGCTAATAAGGCATTATAAGAACGCCACTCCTCCGTTTGTAATACTAAGGAAGTCCACCATCCACTTGTAGGGACTGGAGGGCTGACAGATGCATTCTCCTGGTTGATATGACAATCTCCCCTCTGCTCCCGTCCTCCCCTCTGGCGATCAAGCCTGCTGCTCTAACACTACTCCTGCAGGAGTGGGTGCATCTCCAACAGGAAGCTATACATTGATTGCTGTCACTCTGGGGCAACTGCGCTGCTGGGAGATACACCACCTTTCTGAGGCATTCGACCCCCTCCGCACTTGATATAGGGTGTAACTGGTAGTTCTGAGTTTGGACAGGTGCAGATCACTGTGTATAATTCCAAAGGTATTTGTTATGCCCTATTGTTTGATAATGTTGGCATTGTAAGTTATAGTTAATGATACGCATGCAACAGATTCCATAGATACACTTTTGACCACAAGCATCATGACGCCCTCCCGATTGGACCATAATGCAGTGGCCCCCTGACGACTCTAGCCATTTATATAAAAGATGACACACATTAAGGTAATATATTAGAATGTAAGCAGCATCCACTCTCCTAAACATTGATATGCTATTTACTCTACCTCAGGAGATGCTTCATACACATCACACTATTGCAGGAAACACACTTGGAACAACCAGAGGTGGTCAGGCTACAACCCCGCTGGCACAGACACATATTTGTGACGAGCTGCTCCTCATTTGCCAGAAGGGCCCTTATTTGGATCCAACCTGGGGTGCCCTTTATGACTGAGGAGGTGCTGACAGATGCTGAAGGTCGATATGTACAGACGAGAGGCAGCCTCAAACACTGAGCAAGCTTTCTTTCTACACGCAATCTCGCCCTGGAGTGGAATCCCTTGGCTCCTTAGGGGTGATTTCAACAGCGTCCTCGACATATACATAGACAGGTCATTCCCACCCTTGCCCTGCACAATGCCTGCATCTAATGCCCAGACATGGACCGACTGGCCGCAGAGCTAGCAACTCAGATATTTGGCATTCCAGAAACATTATCAACAGAGTGTACTCCTTTTATACAGCACCACATCACTTGCATATTTGAACTGACAGACTGGTGGGGACTGACAGCCTTGTACCATACATCACAAATACAGAATACCTAGGTCACATGCACTCAGGACACAACCCTCAATACTTGGCCCTGAGGTGTTTGGTGGGATGACCTCCATTCCGACCTGGTGCCTACAACCAGTGGCACTGGAGGACCCACCATTCTAGTCCTTGGTTGACGCTGCCATTACCACTTAATTTGAACACAGCAGACACACGCTCGAGTGGGATGCATCCAAGGTGACGTTGAGAGGGCATTGCTTGGGTGTTAACTGGAACATGTGTAGACAATTGGGCAAAAGCATTCTAGACATAGAAATTAAATTGCTGCATCTTGAAATGGAAGTGCTGCATACCACAGACTGTGGACCCTGACTGGCGAAGGCCAGACAGGAACACTTAACACTGCTAGAGCGTTTGCACTGCCTCAACTACACTGCACACTCGACCAAGACTCATGCTACAGCAGACAGAGCGGGCACACTACTCAACTGGCTCAACTGGTTAATCCGGCAGGAACAAACGACCAGTCCAATAGTGGGCTACACTTGCCGACAGGCACAGTGCAAGCAGTACGAAATACACTCAAAGCTCACCCATCACTATAACTCACTCTATACAACAATGATTACTGCCCCCGGAACGCATTACTGCATACCTAGAGTCCATATGTTTGCCAACCATTGCGCAGGAGCAATGCCTCGAGTTGGACGAACCGATAACGGTGATGGAGATAAAGGGTGCTATACACACTTAACACCTGGCCCGATGGACTCCCCATAGAGTTTTATAAAACATACGCCTCACTCTTAGAACCATACCTACAGGAGATACATGAGGAGGCTCTACAAGCTGCATCCCTCCCTGCCTCCATGAGGCAAGACACCATGGCCCTGGATGCTTACTGCCCACTAGCGCTCCTCAATTCTGACTATGAAATATTGCAAAAATACTCTCAGATCGCCTAGCTCCTGTGGTGCCTGTGTTGGTACATGAAGACGAAAATGGATTTGTACCAGCCTGAACCACTTCTTTAAACCTGCAGAGGTTTTTCAGGATTCTAGAATACACCCGACACTCTGGCCCAGATCAGGATGCCTAGTCCTCGATCTGGAAAATCCTTTGATTCTCTGAAGTCGTTTCTCTTTGCGGTCCTACTGAAGTACGGATTTGGGACTCGCTTCATACGCCTGATACACCTCCTATATACGCTGCCGACAGCAAGAATGAAAACGGGGACTCTCATATCAGACCCAATTACAGTACACAGAGGTACCCGCCAGTGATGCCCCCTTTCCCCAGTGTTGTTCTCCCTGGAAATAGAGCCGCTACCAGTAGACATTGCAAACGAGGCATCAAATGGGGCATACCTTTAAGTGATGGTACGTATGTCATCTCGCTCTATGTGGATGATATCCTCATATACCTCAAAGATATAGACTTGGTACCAGATACCCTAGCCCATAACCTTAGTGAGTATGCCGAGCTCTCTGGTCTCCAAGTCAACTGGGTCAAGTTGTGCCTTTTCCTGTTGAATCCAATATCGCTGGAGCCGCAGGTCACACTGGTTGAAGTCCCAATTACTTGGCAATCTACTACATTTTGGTACCTAGGTGTCATGGTATATCACACATTTTTGGACTTCCTGGATGGCAACATCGCTCAAGCGGTTACACTGCTGAGAGCACAAATGACCTTTTGGAAGACACTGCCTTTGTCAGTGGCAGGGAGCCTTACCTTGCCTAAGATGGTCGCGCTGCCTAGGCTGTTATACTACTTTGCAAACCTGCCACATTATATTTCACCTCAGTTCTTTTGTACCCCTGAAAGCACAATCAGGGACTTTATTTGGGCTTAACCTCCTGGCACGAAGTAGGTATACATACAGTGGGAGATTTCTATGAAGATGGGAAACTCCTCACGCATGAGGTGCTGATGGAGGGTGAGGGACTACACCCTGGTCATTTCCTCTTATATACTTCACTCCTCCACCCATTGAGAAACGCATGGAGAGGCATGTTGCAGGAGCCACCATTACACAACACTATCCAATACCTGCATGTTCTGGGCAACGGCAGACACCTGATTCACTGGCTATCTGACTCCTTACACATGCATACAGCACCACCGCTTATGACGCTTCGTGCCCACTGGGAGGAAGACCTTGCTAGACAATGCACCGATAAGGAGTGGTCCATCATACTGGAAGGCCCCACTAATATCCCTCTGTATTAATGCCCGCTTTTGATTAATACAACTGTACATGGAGCCTACCTCACACCTGCTAGGATCAACAACTACTTTTACCAGGGGAATGCTGAGTGCCTTCGGTGTCATCTGCCTGACGCTGGCCTTAAGCATATGTTATGGTCCTGCCCTCGACTGTGTCATTAATTGGTGGGAGGTGAGGTGACTTCTATCCCTTTGTACCAGACGTAACATACTTACCACATTGGAGGCTTGTCTATTGGGCCACTATAAAAGAAGCAAAAAACATAAGACAACATCCTGTTTCACAGATCTTAGCCTATTGCTAGCTAAACAACTTGTTGCCCAAAGGTGGAAGTCGTCAGATGCTTCTCTCCCAATATCATGGATACAATTGCTGGCGGCATGGTCACAAGCTGAGATTATTGCCCTGCACAGGGAGGAAAACCTAGGGCTTTGTACATACCCTATAGCTAGCACCTGGGACGCTATGGTGTCCGACTTTCACACTGCAGCACATCACTCAGTAGACAGCACATCTGGGACACCCGTCTCAGAGCCCCTACCACCGGATGGGACATATCCCTTTCTCCTGAAACTGACTGAATCCTGAGGGGCACTGGCCTTGGCTTGAACGCGACCTACCATGCTTCACAGCTGAAAATCAGGGACCACACTGCTGTAAGACTTATCTTCGTTCTAAACAGCTATAATACAGATGGAGGGGAGCCTGGCCACCATGAGACATGCATAAAGGATATCCCAAAGGTTTATTAGTACTGTTGCGCTGTTGTGAGTAAAATATATTGTTTATATGTATTTTAAGACATACTAACTACACACAAGCTTACATATACGCGTCACTTGTTGACCACCTTCCTATTACCATTGACTCTACCACTGAGGCATGTGAATCATAGGACTGTTTAAATACATTGTTTAACAATGACTTCTGCCCACTGCATTGTGCAATAATGCAGAATATATTGCCTGTAACTATTTCACTGTCTTTATGTTGATTGACAAAAGCAATAAACAGATTTAAACAAAAATCGGAGGAAAGGCGTAGAGAAATTTGCCTGATAAGTCGATCTATAGGGTATTCTCCAGTGTCCCTGGTTGGAAGTATCCCGAGGCGAAACCTGGGTATTTTTTGTTTTCTGCGTGGCAAATAAGTCAATATGGGGAGTACCCCACATGTCGAAAATGTTTTGCATGATATTGTCGTGAAGGACCCTTTCGTGGTTTTCCCGGAGGAGTCTGCTAAGTGAGTCTGCTTGAACATTTTAAACACCTGAGAGATAGGTTGCAGTGATCCACAGGTTCCTGGCTACTGGCTATCAGCATGGGCTTTGTGAGACAATGGTCTGGACTTTGTTCCTCCCTGCTTCTTGAGGTAGTACATGGCTGTTGTGTTGTCTGTCTGAGCGAGCACAGATTGTGCCTTGAAGGACAGAAAAAAGGCCTTTAACGCTAAGTAAACTGCTCATAGCTCGAGGAGATTGATGTGATAAGTCATCTCCCTTGGAGACCATGTTCTCTGGATTTGTAGGTGATCCATATGTGCTCTCCAACCCGATAGAGAGGCATGTGTGACTATCGTCTGAGATGGAACCTCCTGATGAAACAGCATCTCTTGAAGTGGGTTTGTTTGAGAACACCACCAGCTCAGGGACTGTTTTGCCTTGGGAGAAAGAGTGATCCTGTACTCCCAATTGCCTGAATATTGATTCCACTGATCCTCCAGACACTCCTGAAGTGACCTCATGTGAAGGCGGGCATTCGGAGTTAGAAAAATGCACAAAGCCATCAAGCATAGGAGAGATGACACTGTTCTCACCGTGGGATGAGAGGCTTTCTGGAGAGAGTGGCACTTCAGACGGATTGATAACAGTCTCTCCTCCAAATGATACAACCTTGCTTGTACAGTATCAATAGTGGCACCTAGGTAATGCAGAGAGTGGACTGGAGTGGAAGTCGTGATTGACATGCAGACCTAATCAGTAGAGAAGATTGTTCGTCAACTGAATGTCAACTGAATGTGTGTGGTTTTTTAAAATTGTTCTTTATTGGATGAAACTGAATGTGTTGTTGCAACTTTTGGTGCTGTTCAGGGATGTGTTGGCTTGATAACCGAAAATTAATGGGTGGCTGCCACAGCGGAGAACAACATTTTGGGGGAAGAATTTGAGTTTACTCAAAAGGGCAGCCCAATGAAAATCATTTTCAGGAGAGTAGAGGTTTTTTTCACCAAATTTCACCAGAATTGTCATGTGAAAATCAAATATGTTTAAAGAATGGATTGTTTGTACCACCCACAATATGATTTGATATACCACATCTAACAGCATACGTGTCTCTACTCTTCAACTTGGCACACCATCCCAACCATTAAATGCCTACCCAAACATTTCACACACTCAAAATGCACTCTAACATTCATACCACACAATCTCATTAATATCCACCTGACCCCACACTTCCACACAGCACACAACTTTTCATGCTAATAAATGTCCACTAACAATTCTGCATGCAATAGACTTCTCAGATCATATCACCACACATAACCCAACCTAGATACAATTTCTTTACACTCACCAACTACCTCCCACATCCTGAGTGTCCCACTGCCACAAGACTGCAGCAGTCAACTCTGTAAGATGCAAATCAAGTCAGAAGTCAGCACTATGATCTAAAGAGACACATGGTGCTTCTCATTATCTCCACTATCCATCTACATCTTCTTTGGACTCCTCTCTTGCCATCTCTTTCTGTCAAGAACTGAGACTGCCCACTTCATCTAATCTACCACCATTCCAGATACAACGCAACCTTTATCCCAGTGATATAAGGCATACTCAGAACAACCTCCAATGCCTATCCCTGCTACTTCTTTCTCTGTGACTTCATCCTCTCAAGGAATGTCTCAAGAATGAACATTAAAGACACCTATATTAGTTTCACGCATTGCCCCAACATCATTCAGCTTGGCTTCATCTTATCCTGCATCAAAACATAATATAACATCCTTCTAGTCAGGTAAACTATTCACCTTTATTAATTCCAACACATCAGACCTATATACACTGTTCAAATCCAGTGGGCTGGATAGACCACTTGAGTTTTGTAGCCACCGTAGCCCACTAAAGGGAACAAAAGCCAACCAAACTCTTAAAACCAGATCATTCAATAAAGTCTACATTAGGCTGAGACTCTACTCCCCAACTTCAAACTCATCTCACAGCCCACAGCTGACACTGATAAACTGCTCAAACTCCAGTTGCAGAACCTTAAGCCATTTGTCCATCATATAATGAAGAGGTCACAAACAGCATGCCATATGCCTACAAGAAAGAACATGATCTTGCTACAAGACAGCTTGCTAACTGTTATAAAAACACCACCAAACCATAGGCAGACAGTGCATCATTGCAGCCAAGCCTGATTACAAATTATTTTCTTACCAATGATGCCACTAACAGAAACAAGACTCTCTTCAGGATGATCAAACAATGCGAGGAACCCTCTACACCATTCATGGCTGTGGACAGCCATTAACAAATTCTTCCTGTGCAAGATTATGAAGATAAAACATACAGAACCATCCAAAATCCACACTATTATTTTCCTCACAACATATCCAACTGAACCACCTTCATCACTCTCCCAACTGCCAATTTGATCAACCAACTCTAATCATGAACTCCCCTGCCTATGACTGCAACAAGATCTCTTCATCTATAATAAAAGGCATCAACAGCAATGCTGTCACACTGCACAACATCCTGAGCACCTTTCTAACAAGGCTCATTATTAGTACATCTCAGTACTGGACAAACTATGCCATTCTCAAAACAAAACCCAACCCTTTCACACTACCACCTAATCACCCACCACGTCTCCTTAATGCACATCATTGAAAAGGCTCCTGAGATACAACTACAAAAGAAAATTGAGGACAACAAACGTATCTAGGATTATAAATCAGGTTTCAGGCCACAGTGCAGAGACAGTACCATCTAAGTAAGTCATGTGAAGATACACTTGATGCCTGAACAAAAGTGCAGTGAAGTTAGCGCTAGATGACAACCACACTTTACAAAACAAATAAATAAATAAATGATCTCCAAATCTCTTGTTGTATCACACAATGTCTACTTATCCTCCTCAACGTCGTAGCAACAACCTTTGATACTGATGATCACCAGTCTCTGTTCCACACCCTCTTCTCTAGTACAGGCTTTCATTGGTCCAGGTCTTACCTGCCATTTGTCTCAATGGATACTTCATACTCTGAGTTAGTCCCCATAAAATGTTGAGTCCCAAAATTTCTGAACCTCTTCCTGGTGCTCTTCCGCCTGAACCTCTTAAAGTGCTACTGATGGACAAAGACTTTGTCATCGACCTACACACAGAAAACACCAAGTCTACTTGAAGATTTCGTCCAAAGTGTACATAGCCCACATATGAAACATTCTCCCTCATCAACCCAAGATATGAAGAAATTATTTCAAACTTAACCCATCTTAATACACCTGAGGACAAACAATAACCAGTACAGAACACTCTGCCAACACTTAGTCGCAATGACTCCTGACTTCACCAGTCCAAGAGTGCAAAGTCAAAGTCTTCCACATTGACACCAATCTCAGCCAGTACAAGCACACTGCCTAAAGACAATGTGTTGCTTGCCACCAACTATCACTATTTTACAAAGTTAAAGCCATCCTACCAGAAAAAACATCAGACCAGCAATCCAAGCCACAATGGTGGCAACACAAAACAAACCGAGGTACCGGGATTTCATCTCACTCCTTTGAAAAACATCTTACCCATGGCAGGCCCTTTCATTAAAGCAAGTGAGAAATTCAGTAGAATCACACCAACACTAATAGAACTTAACTAGCTCCCCTTGTTATCCCGATGAAATTCAAGATTTGCTGCATAATCTACAAGGTATTTTTGTAAAAAAACCCTGAGCATCTCTCCTACAAAATCAATATTTCGTTTGCAACATCACATAGCCAGAAATGAGGAAGTGCAAGAATTAGACAACCAGAAAGCACACCTACGCTATGCCACACGAAACTGGAATGACTTCCCAGTACTTATCTGATAGGTGCCCACCATATTCCACTTACACAAACAGATGAAGGCTTTTCTTCCTGTAGAACAGCAATAAACTCTCCTAATACCTGACTCCTTTGCTGCCCTCTGCCTAGTGCCTTCCCTCCTCTTTGCCGTAATATCTTGCTTCATTCTCCTCCACCAATTGGATAGCACTCCTTTGCATTGTAGCTAGGGTTGTTCGTTAGAAATCCAATTGAATCATATATAGAAAGGCTGGGTCTCAACCATTCAGTGGAAACTTGCAAAACTATGAACTGTAGATAATCACCTCCAATTTTAGTACATTTCCAACTATCTGTGATAACCTACCTAAGCTTCATCCACAAAAGTGTCTCATCTGAATGTGTACAGAGGAGACAGTTTGCAAGAGTGACTGCAGTGGATTTGTGCAGCAGCACAGAAAACATTTTTTTATTTTGATTTACCATTTTGAGAATCCCACTCTCTTGTACTCCCATTAAATGTGGTGATGTTCCTTTCCTTTTCCATCCTAAAAACCTATTTAAGTCTGGCCTTTTTGCAGCTGCAGATATAATGTTTTCATGCATTTTGTGTGGTGACTCCCCATCTCACCCATAACACAACCTGAACCTAGTACATAGTAATACGGAATATGGTTGCAGTCTGAAATATTGTGAAGGAGTATCGAGTGGCCACAATATGATAACCAAAATATTGAAAACCAAACTATGGAGGATGTAAGTCTTCAAAGGAAGGTAAATATTTACTATTCTTAGCATCACACCTCCGTACCTTCAAGATAGAGGATGTGGAGTTGGGTACGTTGCTCAATACTCTGGTCACAATATTGTGACCACTCGGTTTTTATTGTGTGATATTCAGACCCAAGAACAAATACCCGCTGTAGTTCCAGATTTTCTGAACTACTAATCTTCATCTGTATGTGTATTATTTCTGCAGAATTTGGGCCTCCATATGCCTTTTTATGCCCCTTTATGCTGCACTCAACATCAGTGTACAAAAACGTGAGTTACCTAAACAGTTATTCCATTTCCAATTTAAATCCATTCATTTAAGCAAATGTGAAAAGTTGCAACCCATTTTGGACCTAACAGCACATTCTTATAACTGACACCATCTCTACAGTTGGTGCTGGTCTGGGGGTCTGGCAGGACTACAAAGTTCAGGACTTCCCTTGTAACCAGACTGAGGAGGAGGAGGAGAAGAAGGAGTTTGACCCTGAACGCTTGTTGTGCATCTCATCTTCCTCCAGGGCTGAATGCTTTTCTTGTTCTACTATTGCTGGTATCAGATCAGGAAGAGAAGGCCCAAAACTCCCCTTGTGACCAGAAGTAGGAGGAGGAAAAGCCTGACCCCGAGTCAGCGTGCCTCGTTTACCTGCAGTGCAAGATGCTCTTCTTACCCTAATGCCACTGGTCTAGGGTTGGGCAGGACTACAATGCCCAAATCTCCTTGAGTGACCAGGAGGAGTCTAGCCCTGAGCGCTTATAGCAGACCTAATTTCCTGCAGCACAGGGTGCTCTACTTGTGCTGCTTTTTCTGATCTGAGGTCAGGCATGGCTACAAAGCCCACAACTCCCCTGGTGCACAGAAGGTGGAGAAGGAGGAGCCTGACCCTGAACCCTTATATCACACCTCATCTCTCCACAGTGCAGGACACACTTAGACTGTCCCTAGGCCAAGACCGGGCCTGTCTGAACCTGGAAGAGGCTGGGCTGGGACACCCCTTTTTAAAGTGCAACAAGATGGTTACGTGTACATTACTGGCAAATCTGTTATTAATTCCAATTCGAGGAATATCAACTGCCTGTTTTTTGGTTAGGACTGTGTGGGTATTATCAAAGGAGATTGAGTTGGTAGAGCGCTGCCCCTCAATCAACAGCAGCTTGTGTGCACACAACACAATACAACCAGTGTTTTTTGACTCATATTCTAGAGTCCAAGCACCAGGAGCATGTGTTGATTCCCAGTACCTTATATGGGATTCTGTTAAGTCCCTCTGGATCACCAGGTCCAGTTCTTAAACGTAAGAGGAGGCCTGTTAAAACAGCTAGGTGTAATAAGAGTGTCAAAAGGTCCTCAACTAATGCTGCTGAGAACTTGCCTCATTTATCCATCATTGAGGGCTTTCTTTCGAACCAGGAGATATGTTCTCACCCCAATCCAAGCGACTTAAATGTATTGAGAAGTGTTTAGACAAAGCATTAGGCCCTGTGATTTCACAATCGGTTCAAGTAAATATTACCGGGTGAACACCTGAGAACTTGTGTGAGAACTTCATCCCATCTGTGCCATATGGCAATGCAACTTCTCTAATTCCATCCTCTGATCGTAATTTGACACTAACTGTGACCCTATAGACCAAAGATCTCATTCAATTTAAAAGTGACAAGGAGTAAGTTGCAACTCATCACTTTAAAGATAACAACAGATAGATCGGCTGGAATGTTAACTCTTCCAATTTGGCCAAAGATTGCAGGGGAATAATTCTAATCGATTTACCACTTGCTGTCTATCCCTCATCATTTGGTTATTTTAGCTAATATGCCAGTTTTACCCTGTAGACGTCTAAGGACCCTGAACAGGTAAAAAACAAAGTTGCGCACTGGCTTTCCATTCACTGTAATGTTAATGTTGTGAACGCTGACCAAATATTATTTGCTAGGCGTGTGGCCCCCTCACTCAAGTCCTTTCCAGGTGACCCCCACTTTAACTAACTTTAAGAAGGAGACCTACACCAGGAAATTGCTGCTTCATCACACGAACTGGGCTGGGCGCCAAAGTGTGATTAAAGGACTGCCTCTGGGTTTCTTCTATCGTCCCGCTGCTTTGTTCGGTAATCCACACTGTATTTCAGGTCAAAGGTGCATTTTGCAGCAACTAGACTATAATCTACCGCTGTCAAACAGATTACAGGCTTCAGAAAATCTTGACCAACTTTATTGGAGCCCTGTCACGACTAGGTCTCCCTTGTCACGGGTTGGATCTGATAAATTGGTGGTCACTATTGTTTCTATATCAACGAATGTCAGTCCTTTCAACTTGTCTTCGTTTGGTGCACTGGGAAACCAGTTATTGTTAAATACGATTATTGCTGGTATTAACATTAAAATGTGTTCAACTGATTGGTTAAATTTCATCATGTAATTGGATGTTTTACTGTTTCAAGAGGCTTGTGGTATTTCGGAGCTATTTGGGGCTGGGTATGTTTGATATTCTAAACTCGCCATGCCATCGAATTCAGGAAGGGCCAAAGCTGTTTTATCAACCTGGTTTAAATTATCATTGCTTTGCGACATCCGTCAATATAATTTTGACCACTATGGTATCCAGCTGTTTTCCATTAAATTTCACTCTGGTTTTTTATTTTATCTAATGATTTTGTATAATGATATACTTATTCAGATGGATGATTGTAATTTTATTTCTATACTTTAATTGATTATTTGCAACCAACCAACAAGTCAGATTTTCGGTTATTAACTTTCTTTAGTGTGAAGCTTTTTATGCCAATCTACGAACTAGCAACTTCTGATTTGACAGTTCTATCTCTATATTGACTTTGGGCCCAAGGTCAGACTAACTGGCATACGCTTTCAGAATATGTCATTGAGAAGGATTTGGTGAATGCTCTTGAAACGGAGGCATGTGCCAACAAGGTTGTCCCTACTTATTTTGGCCAGGGTTGTAGCACAGTCATCGACTACATAGTCTTGTCAGGAGAATTGTCCAAATTACTCTTGATATGGGAGGCACTGGGTAAAGATCATAATCCCTTAGCAGTCTCAATCCTAGTGTCTTTAAGGTTAGTGAGGGTCCTACTACTGCTACTCCTGCACTCTAAGCTAAGAGAAATATCCATTAATTGGTGTGAAAACTGGCTTTGTCTAGTTCGTTCATATTCACTCTGGCTCAAAAACAACTGCCATTCCCTTGAGGCCCCTGATTTGGCTGTTGTTCGGCCCCTTATTAAATTGAGTAATGCAATCAAGGGTTAACTGTCAAAGCCCATTCCATATTATCATGGTAAGGAACCGAGGCGCTTTGATAATGCCTGCTCTACAGCTAATAGATTACCCCGTAGTGCACTGACCATGACACCTATTACAAAATGGGGGATGCTTTTTGCAGAACTCTTCATAAAGCAATATTAAAAAGAGATGCTTCGCTACTACTCTGGATTTCTATTTGTTATAATGAGAAAATATATTTTCAACAACTGCATGAACTGTGACAACTGTTTAAAAATTCCCTGACTCTCCAACGTCAAAACTGTAACATGTGAGCTCGGCAGGTTTGAGTTGTTTATAAACTCCACCTCCAATTGTAAGGCGGACATATCTTGTGTAAAAAAAAAGGTTATGGCGGGGAGGCAAGTGGAAGATGAACTTAAGAAAAAAACTTGATTAGGAACTATGTTGACATCCAGACTACTCCGTATGTTGAACTTTACCTCATTTTTAGGTCACAGCCTACCAGACAGCACAGCTGTCTGGTTTGCTAAAAACTTCTTGGGGACTTTCAGAAAGCTGAGCTTTGAATGCATTCCACCCATTGATTACCACTGGCTTTGTGGTTTGGAACTCACATTTTCTGGCTTTCTATTTGCTGGCTTTATTTGCTTTGGGCTTGCCAGGTTCAATTTGTCCCTCCTATTGCCTGAACCGTGTTTACTGTATCCTTCCATGAACTCGCTTTCTGTAAACAGGCCTTTACATTTTCTTCTTGTCTTGTCACATTTGCTGTGCATTCGAAGGCTGATGTCAAATGTCAGGTGCTGTCTTCCGAGGGTCCTTTTGTACTTTTCTTTCCTTGACTTCAAAGTGAGAGGATTAATGTGACAATCTTGCAGGATACTGGGGTTGGGAAAGAGGTTTTTTCTAACATACAAAAACATGTACATGAACTGTGTAGGTATTTTAGAATATATCAGTTGGTAACACAAATGAAGCACATTTGTTATTTCTGAAGGGTGTTGGAAACAAATACTTTAATATGATCAAAACACGTCATTACACTAGGTGATGCAATTTCCATACATTTTCGTTTGTGCACTATATAGTTTTTTAGTAAAACTGTATGTTTATGCAAATGTAATGGGCATTTCAATTGAAAACGTGTTGCTTGTATTGCCAGTCCACACCACTTCACTCCCGCACCTCTCCACACTATGCCTCACTACTGTACCCTATACCTCTCTACTATATGCAAATTCACTCTTTGACACTCTACTGTACACCACTTTATTCTACACCATAACACTCTATGTCACTCTAGGCAACTGGACTCTACCCTGCACCCCTCCACCTTATGCCATTTCACTCTTCTCTGAAACTGTCAACTCTATGCCACTGCACTCTACAGCACTTGACTTCTGTAGACCCCCCCACACTATCATTACTGGAACCCAGGGACCCACACCGAATCATTATTGGAATCTCAGCCCCTCCCCACTGAGTCACTACTGAAAGCTGGGCACCTAATCTGTTAATAATATAAATTTTTCTAAGCAGTTGCTGACCCCCTGTGGAGGCTTCGCGGACCCCCAAGGGTCCCTGGACCACAGGTTGGGAACCACTGTTCTACACCACTCGGGTCCACTATATGCCACTGCACTCTGCGCTACTCTACTCTTAACCACTGCACTCTACACCAATGCACTCTACACAACTGCACTCCGTCACTGCACTCTATGCCACTGTACTCTCCTCTGCATCACTTTACTCCACATCACAGTTCTCTAAGCCACTCTATTCCACTGTACTCTTGACACTCTACTCTTCAACACTGCATTCTCTGCCATTGAACTCTACACTCCTCTACTCTCCACTACTCCACTCTATGCTATTTATTCCACTCTATGGCACTGCGCTCTATGCCACTGCATTCTACTTCACTGTACTCTACTCTGCACCACTCTATGCTACTGCACTCTCTGCCTCAACTCTACTCTGCACTCTATGATACTGCACTCTATGCCACTCTACCCCGTGCCACTGCCTTCTGCATCACTCAAGCCTATACCACTCCACTCTGCACCATTCTATGACACTGCACTCTATGCCTCTTTACTTTGCCCAACTCTACTCTGCGTCACTCTTCTCTGTGCCACTCCACTCTGTGCCCCTGCACTCTACTATCCGCCACTCTAATATACTCCACTGCATTCTACAATGCTGCATTGTATGCCACTAAATTCAATGCCACTGCACTCTATGCCGCTGTACTCTGCAACACTCAATGCCAATGCACTCTACACCAGTCCACTCTACTCTATGCCATTTTACACAACTCCACATTGTGCCACTCCAATACACGACACTCGCTGCCACTCCACAACACTCTACTCCACATTACACTTCACGACACTCCACATGACTCTCCTCTATGCCACTAACTTTTAGCCATGCTGAGAAGGAGCCACGCTGGGGTACAACATGGCTAAAACACATTGGCAAAGCCAAGACTTCTTGCATAGGCAATACTTCTTGGCTTTGCCAATGCTTGTTGATTTTGAGGTCTGGAAGAGAGGTCTCCTATCAAGATTCAGACTTGGGACTACACATCATCAATTCTGATTTCCCATGGGCAAATTTGGCACCGGTTCTGTTCCTGCTTGTGTTATGAGTTTGGTTACAGGACACAGTTCGGACCTCACCAATCAGCCTCTAACTTCCACCATCCTTGCTCAAAGTACATTTTTGCAATAGAGGCAGCATTCTGAAGCAACAGAAAGTGTTTTATAAATCAACAAAACAAATAAACTGCTTTCTTCAACCAATTTATTTATGTTGATACCTCATTTATACAACAGTCAATGATCTGTTTCAGATCATTGATTCAGATCACAGATACCAGCTGGGCTCCAAAATCCAGCACATCTGTCTTTCCAGCATTGAGCTTGAGCTGTTTTTCAATGCTGGACAGCTGTTTTCAATGCTGGACATACACTGCCTAAAGGACTGCTGGTGACATCATTGGAAACTGTCACAATTATCTGTGTGTCGTCAGCATAAGATTGATCCTCAAAGCCAAAGGGCCGGACTTTTGGGGTGGGGCGCTGCAGTGAGTGCAACAACACCCTAGCAAAATTTGAAAAAAAAAGCTCAATGCTCTTCAGCTGGTGTGCATTGCCCCATTGTAGGTGAGTTCTATCGATGGATTTTGAGACAAAAAAATATTGTTTTTTTAATTGAACTTTATTACTTGTTTTGACAATTATTTTTATTCAATATTGTACTGTGTGAATTGTTAAAATATACATTTCAGTGTAATTATTGGGTCTTTTTTAACAATTTTTTTATATATGTTGATATCCTGATCCTTACATAAAGCCAGTATACCCACTTTTATATTTTGGTGCTCTGATCACTGACAAAGTCATTAGGTCTGCCTTACTTAAAATGATACCCAAGCCCTGGGTTAAACGTTCCTGTTGCTTATGATGTGGGTGTATAGGAGGGTGGAGGAGGGTGTGGGCACCAACGAGGGCTGGGCACAGGGCCTGGCCTGCAGTCAAACCTGTGCATGTTGTGTGGTTGCCTGCCTGCAAGCAGGCCACCCCTGCATTCGATCCCATGCTGAGGAGTTAGCTTACATATGGCAATAAATTATTACTTTACATTATAGTTAGATGAAAATATCAGTTGAAAATACTGTTTACAAAGAAAACCACTGAATTTCACCAGTTATAGTTATCTCAAGTAACTGTAACTCAAGCCCTAAAAGAATTATAACTTGCACCCACGCCATACACAGCTAATTACCTTCTGTTAGACTTGGCATCATTGGCATGGTCTTCCCTAACTTTCTACCTCTACGTTCCAGGTTGCTTCTGTGTGCTGGACTCTATTCTTGCTGTCTTTTTTTTCTTTGGACACTTTACCACTGCTGACCAGTGTTAAAGTGTGTGTATAAATTATATATGTACATTGGCTTATCCGTGGTTGGCATATTTGATTTACTAGTATGTCCCTAGTAAAGTACACTAGAAGTGCCCAAGGACAGTAAATCAAATGCTACTAGTGGGCCAGCAGCACTGGTTGTGTCACCCACATTAGTAGCCCTGTAAACATGGCTCAGAACTGCCACTACAATGTCTGTGTGTGCAGTAGTAAACTGCCAATTCGACTTGGCAAGTGTACCCACTTGCTAGGCCTAAACATTCCCTTTTTATACATGTACGGCACCCCTAAGGTAGGCCCTAGGTAGTCCCATGGGCAGGGTGCACTGTATGTTAAAGTGGGACATGTACTTATGTGTTTTACATGTCCTGACAGTGAAATACTGCCAAAAGTCAGTTTTCACTGTTGGAAGGCCCATCTCTTTCATAGGTTAACATGGAGGCTGCCTTTAAATATCCTGAAAGCGTAGATTCCCTTTGGGAGAAGACAGAGATGTGGAGTTTGGGGTCTCTGAAATCACAATTTAAAAATACATCTTTTAGTGAAGTTGGTTTTTATAGTGTGTGTTTGAAAATGCCACTTTTAGAAAGTAGGCATTTTCTTGCTTAAACCATTCTGTGACTCTGCCTGTTTGTGGATTCCCGGTCTGGGTCAGTTTAACAGTTAAGCTGTTTGCACCTCTCCTCTAGACAGTGACATAAAAGAGCTGGGTTGTAGCCTGCATATCCTCATGGCCATCTGGGCTAAGGGGAGCGGAAGAGTGGTCACTTACACCTGAAAGGACTTTGACTGCCCTCACACAACGCAGTCTCCAACTCCCTGGTGTGTGTCTGGGGCCTGGCCTGGGCAAGGCAGGATCTCGAAAACAACTGAGACTTCTCTTTGAAGTAGGCCTACTTCAAAGGCAGAAAGGGGTATAAGAAGAGCACCCAAAATCCCTGAAAATCAGATAACTTCTGGAACCAAGAGGAACCTCTGCCCGGGAGAAGAGCTGGAGAAGCTGGAGGAGGAGTACTGCTCCTTTGCCTGTGAATGTGCTTTGCTGGGTTGGCCTGCAGTACCTGCTTCTGCCTGAGAGAGGACAAAGACTGACTTTTGTATGACTTCCCACTGGTGAAGAATCTCCAAGAGCTTGAACTGAGCTTGCCTCATGTTGTTGAAGTCTCAGGGACAACAAAGACTTCTCTCTGCCAGCACTTGGGCTTTCTGCTGAGAGTACTGCCTGCCAAGTGATGCCATAATCTGTCTCTGGGCCCTTGAAACATGCATCTGGTGGAAAAGGACAGAAATTCAAGCAAAGACCGCATTACGGGGAAACTTTTGATGCACCACCCGCCCCACAGCTGATAAACGACGTGCCGCCGGCCTCGCGGTTAAAATCAATGCTCCAACTGCATCGCGGCTGGGAGATCGACGCAATGCGGCTGGAGAAATGACACGCAACACCCGCATGGGCTGCTGTTAACAACGCAAGCCCCCACGCAGGACGCTTTCTTGACACCGTGCGACCGGATTTCAACGCAACATCGCTAGGCAAGGACAGTCAACGCAAAGCCTGCCCAGACCCGAGGTGCCCCTCTGGGATCGACACATCGTTCACTTGCAAGAGAGAAGAAACGACGCACGCCGACCCAACCGGAGTAGGAACGATGCATGGTCTCACTTGCGAGTGAGAAATCGACGCATCGCTGGCCTTTTCCAACACACACTCGCCTGTGCGACTTAATTTAGATTCTACCCAGGCACATTTGTGCAATAACAGCGTTCTCACTGTTTTCTATGGATTTAACTCTCTTTTTCTTTTTAAGATTCAATACCTGACTTGTGTATGTTGAATTTTTATCATTTTGGTCTTGTTCGGTTCAGATAAATATTATCTATTTTTCTAAACCTTGTTGTGTAATTTTGTAGTGAGTTCACTGGGTTACTGTGTGGGTTGGTACAAATACTTGACACATTGCTTATGAAGTTAAGCCTGCCTGCTTTTGCCAAGCTGCCAAGGGGGTGAGCGGGGATTAACTGAGGGTGAGTCTCCTTTACCCTGACTAGAGTTGGGGTCATTGCTTGGACAGGGGGTAACCTGACTGTCAACCAAAGACTCCATTTCTAACACCTCCCATATTAAATCGCTCATGACGTGTTCTATGATATCACTGATAATATGACTGTAACTTCGAAATGACATAATTATTGACAAGATTGTACAATAAAACAGATTTTATATTAATTTAGACACCAAAACAAAGTAAATCAGATACATATCACCGAAGTTATGAAATTTCAAGTGGAAAATAAATCAGTAGCGTTCAAGCTGTCAAACGTTTATCATTGTGGTTAATAGGGAAAGTCACTAGTGACACTCGGCCACTTGTGGAGTGAGCTCAAAGGTACTCACTTGAAGTTAAGGTGATGCAGCCCCAGGACCAACCTTCGCAAATCAGGCCAATTTTACCTGGTTCCTGGGGCCCAGGCGCATAGGTGTACTGGCTGTCCTTAACTTGAACACGGGAACTGAAAGATGGTACTTGCGACACTCGCTCACTTGCACGTCGAATTTGTGGGAGCCCACAGGAGTTAAGCTTGTGTGGGCCACTGGACCAGGATTTACCATGCAGAACAATTCCTGCTTGCTAGGATGTTTAGGGTGCAGGGGTGTGCTTGGCTATCCTTGGTGCTGAACAGGACCTGTGGTTGCTATCTTTACCACTGTGATGGTGAGGGCGAAGAAGCAGATGCAAAAACACAACAACAGCGCCACTAGCGACTTCGGATGCAGGTGTTGCTCTGTGCCCTCAGGTTGCAGCTTCTAGTAGAGGTGATGACAGAAGTGGAGAAAAAACAAGCCTTGGCATTGGTAAGGTGAAGGAGGACCTATCTTCCTTTCCAGAGGTCCTGGAGAAAATGGTAGCCAGTTTTAACTTGGTGGAGAGCTTGACTACAGTTCCCACATTGCACTGGACCACCTGCTTTTCGGCGATCCATCGGAGGGCCCGATCGTCAGCGCTTCTTCGGTTCCGATAGGTGTGTTTTACCTGTGGTGTGCAGGGAACTAGTGCCACTAATCCAGGGAAGTTTGGTCTTGCCTTTGGCTCACAAATAGGTCCCTCTTGCTGAGAGAATCAAACTTTGGTCCAGGACGAATAGCAGTCAAGCAGTTCCAGAAAGTTTGCCACAGGTTCAAGTTGTCACGCCCTTGGTTTGTACAGGCTTCTGATGTCATCTATGCGGGCCTCATTCTGTCTTTTCTTCACAAGCTGTTGCAGGTCTGAGGCTCCGGTGCCCCTTAAATCCTAGATTTGGGGGTGTTACTAGTGTGGGAGCAATTAGTCAATGCGCTACTAGCCCCAGTGGCTAATCCGCCCCTGAGGTGAAAACATCTAGTGGGTTTGGGCATCTTCTCTACCTAAAAGCCTCTACTGTGCCACTTTTCAAGATAGTAGAAGTCTTTCTCGGCTCTAAAGACCAGTTAGCCCACACTAGAGGTGTGACTAGCCATCTGGGGGTATGCCTCCTGACTAACTAATTTCCATTTGCGTGGGTGCAAATGTGCCTGGGGGTAGGTGGATGGCTTTGTCCTCCACTGACAGCTTGCTTTCGTGTCAGAGGTGGTGTGCCATTTGAAGCTCACCACCTGATGTACCTCTCCACTAGCCTTCCTGGGAGGGAGGGAGGTGTGACTTCCTTCCTGTCCATCCTTTTGTTCCTGGGATTGTTCACACTCCTGTCCAGGGGGTCAGAATTCTGTCTTGGTGGCAGCAGCTGCTGGCTGGCGATCAGAGCACAGGAAACCTGGGGCAACCAGGTGGGCAACCTCTAAGGTTGCCACTTGGGTGCATGCCACATCGCTCTTGACACAAGATATGGATCAGGAGTGAGAAGGCACGTTGTTTGATACCTAACATGACACATTTTGGCAGTACCATAGTGGAGCTGATGACCTCAGGTTTGACCGAGTGCCAGGCCATTTTAGCCTATGGACTGCTTTTCACTTATAGTGGCCTTTAATGGAAAAGGCCACTATGAGCACATATAACCTTGCACTTATTTGTCCAAACCTTTCATCTAATGCACCCTGCCTTCTGGGCTGAGGAGACCTCCCTTAGGAGTGACTGACATACATTAAAGATAGTGCTTTGACTATGCCACACATGGTGTGAGCACAGTCCATTTCGAGCAGTTTACATGGGTCCTGCAGTCTTCAAAGGAAGGCCTTCTGTAACTTTTACCTTTTACTAGGGACTTATAAGGGGGGGGTCAAAAGTCCTTGCCAATTGGGGATACAAATATGCATATAAAATTTTCGGGAGAGTCAATTGGCACTGGGGCCTGTTTAGCAGGCTGCAGTGGACTTTCCGAGTTATAACCAACAGTATCTAAAGCAAAACGTGTGAGGGTGACCATCCAAAAAGGGCACTTTCCTACAAATATCTTGTTCTGCAACTAACTAGATTAAAGGTGTTCTCTGATCAGAGGATGATATGAATTCACCTCAGACTGAATGAGTCCAAAACTGAAATGCTCGTATATGGTGACTGGGAAACTTCGTACACTCTCTGAGCCTGACCTGATGATCTGAGACCACAACCAAAAATCTCCAAGGAGGTAAGGTACCTTGGAATTACCATGGCCTCCTAGCTGTCAATTAATGCTAAAGTGGACAAGGCAGCCAGATCAGGTTGTCTTACAATAAAAGCCCTGAAATGCATTTTCCTGCACCTAGGATTCGTCACAAGGTCCAAGCAGCTATCTTGCCTCAACAAATCAACGACCTATAACACGGCTCACCTTTAACAACTATGAGAAGAATACAGAGACTCCCTATGTGATCACAATACTCACAGCAAATAACAAGTACAGCAATAGTATGCACAAGACATAAAAATATAAATGTACCACATTATTTGAAAAAAATATAAAAGATATTACATTTCAAAGTACAAAAATGTAAACAAAATCAAAAAATATATAGAAAATGATAGATCTTTATCTCTACTCTATATGTGGCGTATATGCATGTCTTACTATATATATATTACTATATATATATATATATATATTTTACAGAGCGGCAATATCCACTGTGTAGTTATAGTTAGGGTTACCAGAGATAGGAATTTCTCAGATTTTCCACCAATAAGAACTGTGCACGTTTAATGAATCGCCACAAAACTGTGCAGACCTATTCTTCTTTCTAAATTGGTGGAGTATGAAACGTTTTGCAGAGATTCATCAAGGGGGCACAAAGAAAAAAGGGGGGGCACCAATGCATTTCCCATAGACTGTGTACTCACGAGTAGTGCGGAAACGGCTGGAGAGATTTGAAAGAAATTTGGCAGGATCACACATTACGGTGCGTAGATGATCCTTTTAAGTACTATAGGTAAGGATTTTTTAAAGTTATAAGCAGGGTCATTGGAATTATTTGATTGTGCGGCTGCAGCAATTTTCGCATAATTGCAGATTTTAAGCATTTGCCACACAATCCATCGCCTGCCACATAATCTGCAGATTTTAACAAACAAAATCGTTTCTAGCTTAAATGGTTCAAAAGTTACTAAAAACGCAGGGACACATGTTACTGCACAGTGGAAGGCTCCTTGCAAAGGTCGGCTGGTCACCTTTCTGTTGTTTATCAATATATTTGGGTGTTAAACTGATACTAATGAAGTGCAACGAATGCCCAGATAGTGTCAACAAGTTTAAAAATGACAAAACATTGAAATAATACTATCAGAAAATGTGCCACTATCAGAAAATGTGCCACATTATTTGGAGTTTCTTGCTGCATAGTTTACTTAGACCTGCTACATAATTTGGCCATCCCTTGCTGCATAATTCCAGTGGCTCTGGTTATAAGGCATTTTAACTTAGTGCTCTATAGTCATGGTACTTTTACAGAATTTCATGGTTCATCGCGTAAGTGCACTGGTGCATAGCAATGACAAGCATTATATGATTGGCTAATGACTGCCTTTACAAAACTTAACTGAAGACAGGCTGTTTTTAGGCACACGTTGGCTGTGTTCTACATTACCCCTTCAGATATAGGTTTGATATTTTCTGCTGCCTAGTACCACTTTATTGAAGTGGTAACAGGTAGTGAAAAATATTTAGAAGTTTCTATATATTTAAAAATAAATGTACAGAGTGTGTCGTACTTAAATTTAATAAAATGTAGCATGGAGTGGCAAACTAATAAATATGTTAAAAACCTTACAAATATATTGCTCTACAGCGTATTTTCTATCTTTAACATATTTAAATATGCCCAAAAAGTCTATGGAGAATGACTGTAGTAGCTACAAATTAGCGTGCTACTTAAATATTTTTTAAAAAAAGGTGTGCTTCTCTCTAAACTGCTGTAAAATATATAGAAATCTATAAATACATTTCTCTCTCTATTACAACTTTAATAAAGTGGTAATAGGTAGTGAAAAACAACAAAACCTACTTTTTACTTATATCTAAGGCCATAATCCAGTACACAGTGAAACGCAGAGTGCAGCCAAACTGTGCTAACAATGACATGGCTGCCTTTTACCTTTGGTAATCACAGCCATTAGCCAATCACTATACTGACTTTTCATCTCATGTACCACTGTATACTGCAAACTTACCACAGTATACCATGGCACAATATATAATTACGTTTTTTTTAAACTTAAAAAACTTATAACTTTAACACTACTTTCACTATACACACATATTACCAAAAATTACCATTTACACCTCCTAATGTATATTCCTGACACATTATATCTACATCTGTTCACACTTTCACGCTTCACTCTACACCACTCTACATTATCACATTCTTTGCCACTCCACTCAACGTCACTCCACTATATGCCACACCATGCTAATCCACTGTATGACACTCCACTCAATGCCACTCCACTCTACAACACTCCAAAGTACGCTATAACGCTCTACTGCACTCTATTTTATGACAGTACAGTTTACACCACTCCATTGTAGGCCCCTCAACTCTACGTTGTTTCACTGTACGCAACTCCACTCTATGACACTCTATGCTATTCTATTCTATGCCACTCCACTATACACCCCTGCACAATATGCTATTCCAGCGTGCAACTCTACTCTATGCCAATCCACTATACGCTAATCTACTCTATGCTTTTATACTGTACACTACCCCATTCTACACCACTCACTCTATGCCCCTCCATTCTACATCACTACATTCTATGCTATTCCACTCTATGCCACTCTACTCTAAGCTACTCCACAATATGTCACTCCACTCTACACCACTACATTGTGTGCAACTAAACTCAACATTATTCTTCCCTACACCACTCCACTGTACACTTCTCCCCTGTATGCCACTCGATTCTACGCCGCTACAGTCTATGCTATTCCACTGTATGCAACTCCACTCTACAACGCTCCACTAAGCGGACTCTACCATATGCTATTACACTGTACATCATTATGCTGTATCCCACTCCATTCTACATCACTATACTCTACGGAATTCCACTCTATGCCACTCCAATCTACGCTATTCTACTGTACGCCACTACACTGTACCTCACTTCACTTTACTCTATGCTGCTACAGTGCACAGAAGTCCACTCTATGCAATTTCACTCTACACCACTCCACTCAACTCCACTCTAGCCCTACTCCAGTGTACGCTATTCCACTGTATGCTACTTAACTCTACTCCACTGCACGCCATGCTATTCCACTGTATGCCACTACACTGTACCTCACTCAACTCTATGCCAGTCCACTCTACACCACTCCACTGTACTCCACTCTATGCCACACCACTGTACAACACTCTACTGTATCCCGCTCCACAGCATGACACCACTACATTGTACACCACTACAGTTTATGCAATCAACCCTAACTAACTCACTTGTATGACACTCCACCATATGCTATCCCACTCTATGCCACTTCAATGTACGCCACTCTACTATAAGCTATTCCTTTGTACGCCAATCCCCTGTGTGCCACTCTACTCTACCTTACTCTACTGTATGCCACTCAGCTCTATGCCACTCCACTCTATGGCACTCCAGTCTACGCCACTCAATTGTAGGCTACTCTACTCTACTTTACACTGCTCTACGCAATTCCCCTGTATGCAACTTCACTCTCTCAATTCCATTCTATTCAATTCCACTATACATCACTCAACTCTATGCCGCCACACTATATGCTATTCCACTCTACACCACTCCACTTTATGGCACTGCACCATACACCACTCTATGATATGCTATTCCACTCTGTCACTCCACTCTATGTCACTCCACTCTACGCTATTCTACAGTATGCCACCATAATGTACCTCACTCCACTGTGTGCTACTCCACTCTACGCCACTGCACTCTACTCAATTGTATGCTATTACACTCTATCACATTCCATTCAATGCCACTTTGCTCTTCACCATTCCACTCTTCGGTGTTCTACTGTATCCCACTACACTCTACAAAACTCTACTGTACTCCACCGTACCCTATTCCACTCTACTTCACTACACTCTACACCACTCCATGCTACTCCGCTCTATGATATTCTCCTGTATATGATACACTGTACATTACTCCACTCTATGCCACCACAGCCTACGCTACTCCACTGAATGCTATTACACTCTACCACACTCCATTCTATGTCACATCACTCTTTGCCACTCCAGTGTACGCTATTTTACTGTATGCTACTCCACTGTATGTCAATCCACTCTACGCCACTCCAGTGTACTCCACTCCACTATATAGTATTCCACTGTAGGCAACTCCACTCTTGCAGCTCTATGCTATTCTAGTGTATACCACTACTCTGTACCTCACTCCACTTTACGCCGCTCCACTCTACCTCACTGCAGCCTACAGTAGTCCATTGTATATTATTACACTCTACCAATCTCCATTCTAGACCACTCCACTCTACGCCACACCACTATAAAGTATTCGACTGTATGCCACTTCAATCTAGTCCACTCCATTGTACGCCACTCAACTATATGCTACTCCACTGTACCCTATTCGACTGTACGCCACTGCACTCTTCGCCACTTCACTGGACGCTATTTCACTCTATGCTACTCCCCTGTACGCCACTTCAGTGTATGCTATTGCACCGTATGCCACTCCACTCTACCTCATCCCACTCTATACCACTACACTCTACACCACTCCCCTGTACGCCACTCTATTTTATGCTATTCCACTGTATGCCACCCATTCTATTCATACTCTACTCTATGCCACTGCCCTGTACACCACACTACTGTATGACATTTCACTGTATCATGCTCCACTGTATGACACTCCAGTCCACGCCACTACAGTGTGAGCCAATCAACTCTACACTATTAGATTGTATGCAACTTCCCTGTATGCCACTCCACTCTATGCTATCCCACTCCATGCCATGTTACTGTACACCACTCTACACTATACTTTATTCCTTTGTACGTCATTCCACTGTAGACCACTCCACTCTGTGCTACTCATATATATGCCACTCCATTCTATGTCATTCCACTCTATGCCACTCCAGTCTACGTCTCTCAATTATACACTATTCCACTTTATGCAAATCCACTCTCACAACTCCACTCTACATCACTCCACTCTACTCCACTCCACTATACATTTGTTCACTCTAAGCCACTGTAGTGTACATTGTTCCAATCTATTCCACTTTACGCAACTAAACTCAACGTATTCCACTCTACACCACTCCACTGTACACTACTCCACTGTATGCCACTTCACTCTATGCCACTACACTCTATGCCATTTCACTGTATGCAACTCCACTCTACACACTCCACTCTGCAGACTGTACCATACACTACTACACTGTACATACTACACTGCATCCCGCTCCATTCTACATCATTATACTCTATGGTAATCCACTCTACAACACTCCACTTTATGCCACTCCAGTCTATGCTATGCCACTGAATGTCACTCTATGCCACTCCTCTCTAAGCCACACTATTTTAAGCTGGTTCAATGTACACTGCTCATTTACTTCACTCCGTGCCACTGCCCTGTACACCACTCCACTGTATGCTATTCCACTGTATCCTGTTCTACTGTATGACACTCCTGTCTACGCCAATACACTGTACGCCACTCCAGTGTGTGCCAATCAACTCTACACTATTCCACAGTATGCAACTCCCCTGTATGACAATCCACTATATGCTATCCCACTCCATCCTATGTCAGTATACACCACTCTGCTATGCACTATTCCTTTGTACACCACTCCACTGTACACTACTCTACTCTATTCTACTTGAATTACTGCCAGTCCATGCTACATCACTCCATTTTATGCCACTCCAGTTTAGGCCACTCAACTATGCAATATTCCACTTTATACAATTCCACTCTCGCAACTCCACTCTATGCCACTCCACTATACATTATTCTACTCTAGGCCACTCCAGTGTACGGTGTTCAACTTTACGCACCTCCACAATATGCTATTCCACTTTACGCGGTTCACTCTAGCACACTCCACTCTATGCTATTCTACTGTATGCCACTATAACCCATCTCACTCCACTCTATGATACTGCACTCTACACTACTCCACTGTACATTATTACACTCTACCACACTCCATTGTATGCCACTTCACTCTTTGCCACTACAATGTATGATTTTCTACTGTACCCCACTTGACTGTACGCCATTCCACTCTATGTCACCCTGCTGCACTCTACTCCACTCAAAGCAACTCCAGTATAAACCATTACACTGTAAGCAAATACACCCTATGCCATTCAACTCTACACTGCTCAACTCTATGCCACTTTACTCTACCCCACTACATTATATGCTATACAACTGTATGGCAAGCCGCTGTATGCCACTCCACTGTATACTATTACAATCTATGGCACTCTGATGTACTCCACCCCACTGTATGCCACTCCACGCTACGCTATAGGCTATTTCAGAGTATTCAACTCTACTGTACACTATTCCACTCTATGCCAGTCCACTCTATGATACTCTACTATACACCACCCCACTATACGCTATTCCACTCTACTCTGTGCTATTCTACACCACTAGACTGTACTTCACTTCACTGTACGCTGCTTAACTGTACACCACTGAGGTCTACGCTACTCCACTGTATGATATTACACTCTACCACACTCTTTTCTATGGCACTACACTCTTTGTCACTCCACTGTATGCTATTCTACTATATGCTACTACAGTCTACAACACTCCAATGTAAGTTATACTACTCTACACCACTCCACTGTCTGCCAGTTCACCATACTCCACACCGCTCTATGCCACTCCACAATGCAGTATTCCACTGGAGACACCTACACTCTACACAATTCAATTCTACACTATTCAACTCTATGCCACTCCACTCTATGACCCTCCACTGTAGGTTACTCCAATGTGCCCCACGCCACTCTACCCCCACTCCACTGTACTCAACTGCACTCTTCAACACTCTGCTGTATGCTATTCCAATCTATGTCACTCTAGTTTACGCCACTCCAGGGTACGCCCCTCCACTGTATGCTATTTCAATGTATGCTATTCCACAGTATGCCACTTCACTGCATCCCACTCCTCTCAAACACCCTCTACCTTATCCTATTCCACTGTACCCCACACCACTCTATGCTACTCCACTCTATGCCAATCTCCTGTATGCCACTCCATTGTACACCACTCCACTGTAGGCTAATCCACTGTATGCCACTCTATAGCACTCCTGTCTATGTTATTTCACTCTTCCCTACTCTACTATACACCAATCCAGTATCAGTATATCCCACTACAGTGTGTGCTACTCCTCTGTACACTAGTCCACTCTACAGTACTGCACAGTACACCACTCCAACCTATTATACTCTACTGTGTCAGTCCACTACCTACTTTTCCACTTTATGGCATTCCACTGTACACTAGTCCATTGTACCCCACTCCACCTCACTCCACTATAGGCCAATGTAGTCAATAACACCCTACTATATGCAACTCTACTGTACACTACTGCACTCTACGCCACCCCATTGTACGTCGCTACACTGTACGCCACTCATCTGTACGCAATTCCATTAGATATCACTCCACCCTACAGTATTCCACTGTATGCCACTCCACAGTACACCACTCCACTCAACAGCACTCAATGCCACTACACTCTACAACATTATGGGGGTCATTACAATGTAGCGTCCGTACCGCCAACAGGCTGGCAGTACGGAGGCCCTTATTACGACCGCGGCGGTAGCGCCGCGGTCGCACCGCCGGGGCTGGTGGTTTCCTGCCGTTTTAGCCCCGGCGGTGATAATCCGCCAGGGCAGCACTGCAAGCAGCGCTGCCCTGGGGATTATGACACCCCTACCGCCAGCCTGTTTCTGGCGGTTTGCACCGCCAGGAAGAGGCTGGCAGTAAGGGGTGTCCTGGGGCCCCCTAACAGGGCCCCGGCCAGCTTTTCACTGTCTGCATAGCAGACAGTGAAAAGCACGACGGGTGCTACTGCACCCGCCGCACGGCCGTAACACCGCCGGCTCCATTAGGAGCCGGCTCCTATGTTGCGGCCTCATCCCCGCTGGCCCGGTGGGCGCAAACTAGGTTTGCGCCCACCGGCCCAGCGGGGATGTCGTAATGGGGTCCGCGGGAGTGTGGCCGCATTGGCCACCCGCCAAGGTCATAATGACCCCCAATATGCCATTCGACTGTATCACACTGTACCACACTCTATTCTACTCTACCTCACATTACTAAACAACACTGTACTCCACTCGACAACAGTTTCACACACTCTAGAACACTGCATACCACTCCACTGTACAAAACACTACCCCAATCTATAATACTTTGCTCCACTGTATGCTATGCCACTACAGTGTACTACACTCCACGGCACTGTACTATATGAGACACCACTCCACTACATGATACTGTACTCCACTCTACACCACTTGATTACACTGTGCAACAGCTAAGTCCACTGTACGGCACTCCAATGTACGCTGCTCTACTCTACAACACTGTACTGTAATCAATAAAATTGCACTGTCCAACACTCTACTCCACTCTATGCCAATCTACGACACTCCACTTCAACTCCATAACACTACAGTTGACTATACTCCACTGTATATTATTAAACATAAACACAATACTAAATAGAAATAAAAATACTGATATATATATATATATTGAATGCATATGGACATTGATATGGACTGACATGTCTATGGACATACACTTTAACGATAGAAGCATGCCACTGTATATTGATAACATGCAGATGAGTTGTATTTATATGGGTGTGTGCTCCTTTCTATGATAATACATATATGTCTGAGTATCTATGTATGATCATAGGGAATGTACCTGTAAGGGTATAATAATATATTTTTAGACATTAAGAACTAAATAAATAAATACATAAATATGTATAATCAAGCACCACACATGTCTATTTTTTGACCAGGTAAATATTATTACATGTATGTAAATATGTGTTTATGTCTTCAAAACGGCTTATATTGACCCAAAGGGTCTGGATATTACTAGAACCTGAATCTAATGAATCCTGAAATATTGTAACATGGAGAGCCTGTCATGTTTTTCAACTTGGGTTAAACACCTGTAAGTATGGGCCTTTCTGCAGGGCATCCTATAGTCTATATAGGATCTGCTTAGGCTGCAGCTGCACCATAAACTGTGGGACTGGCACTCCATTAATGAACCTCAGAAAGCACTCAGTACCATGACAGGAATACCTTTGATCACATGAACACTTCAGAAACCTGTAATGCAACATCCCCTCACAGTACAATCATGTGTAAGGTGAGCAGCACACCTAGGTGGTTTCTGTTACCTGGGGCAGGCACTACTTAGTTTAATTTTCAATTTCCTGTTAACCAGGAGACAATGTAAAGGTCATCATCAGCAAATGCACCTCAACAGTTATAGCATCATTGGTGCAAGTGGTAGCAAAAGATGGTGCTGGGTTGGAGGGGCATAAAAACAAGCACAAAAGAGCAGGCTAGATCCCTTCACACCTAAAGCAACCTAAACTAGACCCTTATGACCCCACCAACTACCAGCCTGTCAATCACCTACCCTTCATTGACAAGAGCATCGATAAAGCAGTCTGTGCTCCAACTGAGTTTCAGACAGTTGACCACTAAATCCTTATCCACTACTTGGAATCTCAAATGGGATTCACTGGCACTGTCCTTCACTGGCTTTCATCCTACCTTTCCAATCAACAACAACTTGTTCACATGACCACCTCCAGGTCTCAAAGGATCTTCATCACCTGTGGAGAACTCCAGGGTACCATACTGTCACCTGCCACCTTCAACCTCTACAAAGAGCCCTTTGGGGATCTACTCACTTATAACAGCATAAAGATTCACCAGTCTGTTGATGATACACAACGTTACCTCAAAGTCTCCTCTGTCCCAGACATCCAGTGCCTTAAACACTGCCTGCACCTCATCCAGGCTTGGATGTCCACCTCTTACCTAAGTTCAACCCATCCAAGAGAGAATTCCTGTTATGTGCTAAGAACAACAAGCAAAAAATAGTACAAACCTATCTCAAAGACAAAAACTGTGATGGCTCCAGATCCATTCACAGAATGGCAAATTGGTTGAATTCACCCTCAACAGCAACCTCACCCCCAAGTCACACCTTGCCAAAAAACTCTCTCTCTCTCTCTTCTAAAGAAAGTAAAACAGTTTCTGCCAAAAGTGACTTCAGAGTTGCTGTTTTAGCTCTCATACTCTTGCTTCTGGCTAGTGTTACAGCCCTGTTCCAGGGCCTTCCACTCTCTACATTGGACATCCTACATGTTGCAGTACATCTCGTCCAGGGCCTGGAGAAATATGATCACATCACCACCATTGTGGTAAAACTTGACTGGCCCCCTTGACGGCCTGCACCATCTTCAAAATCAGCTGCATCATTTACAAAGCCAACATGACCAGGATTCCACTGGTAGCTTTCAACACACCTGCAGGCAGACTCCAGGCTAAGAAGTGCAAAAAGGAATAAACAAGGCAGCAGGCCTTTTTCAATCCATCCACCCAGGATCTGAAACAACATCCCCATATGAATAAAGAAAACCCTAATGTGGTCCCAACTTAAGAAATAGTTTAAGATATACTTTTTAGAGGAACACTACATCACAATACAGTAACGATCCAATGACCAGCTACCTCATCTATCACTGGTTGACAGTATGCTTGCCTTTGACATTGTACAGCACTCCAATGCCTTTTCAGCTAGGCTTGCACTATGCAAGTACCATATACATACATACTTCCACACAGGCTGCGTGGCCACATCCAAGTACCCCCAATGGAAGAAAAGAACTGGATTGAGGACTAGGAGCAGATACACTCAAAGATAGACATAGCATGTGGTATGCATGCGCCAAGATTGGAGAAAGAAAGGTAGGAGGTCCCAGAATAGCAAGGAAATGAATACCACAGCAAAACCTAGCATTCAGCAAGGATCCTATAACACAGCAAACACTACAAGACAAGAACAAATACAGCAAATACTATAGGAGAAGTACACTAACACACTGCAGTCACAAATACTACAAAACATTAAATACAAAATCCATTTCAAATCATGCAACACAGTACACCATCAGAAAAGGAACACTACCAGACTACAATAGTAAAGGGAAGAATCAGGACTATAGTATGCCATGGCTACAATCACCATGAACCGTTAGACTTATGAAGCACAGAAACAAACACTATGAGACAAGAAAAAGATTAAGCCACTACATCAAGTACTTCAAAAAGGCATGCCCTATACCACATAAGTAAACACTACAAGACAAGGGCTTTAACATACTAAAGCAGTGACTAGAACAGTGACCACCATGTAAAAGGGCTCATCTATTCCATAGTAGCAAACATCACAAGACATAGCCATGTCACACCTATGCTGCAAAATCTCATGACAGAGACCACGTCATATTAATAAGGCTATAACCTAACATATGACATAATTAAAACACCTTAGGACAAAAACAAATTAGGCAACCACAGCACCACATATAAAGGGCTAATGACAACGGCAAATAGTGACAGATTAACAGATTATTTATTTGCTTGTTTATTTGTTTTAGTGTGTTATCTGTAACATTTTAACTATGTCAGTGTGCAAAAAGGGATAGAACCACTGTGCAATCTGAAAAGGGACACAAGGGCAAATGCATCCAAGGAGGCAGGATAAAGGGTCACAGCTAATATTGTGTGATCACAGCCCCTCAAAATACAAAAAATTTAGAGAGTGAGTTTCAATAGCTCAAATTCATGCGTTTCTTGTTGTGTATATGGTTCAGTTTAAAGACGATCCTGAAGATCACAGGGAAGAGCTAGGAACATTCCACAGTCTTAAATCTAGCACTGCCAGAGACCTGCCTCTGTGTTTCTTTCACCTGAGCAACAGGTGTGCAATAAGGTTATCAGCTAATCAGTAGAGGCATCTGGTTGGGGAGTGTGTAGAGTGAAGCTGTGCACATATTTCAGGTCTTTTTTTCCTCATAGTCTTTGAAGACAGTGTAAAATACCTTCAATTTGAACCTACCTTCGACTAGTAGCCAGTGGAGAGCTTCGAGACAAGGCTTGGGTATCTCTAGGTAAAATTATGGTTGCCTGGTTTTGTAAACTTTGCAGTCTTACAATGAGTGTTTAGAGGAGGCAAGTGTAAATGATGTACAGTAGTCCTGGAGGAACATGACAATAGCTGTATTAAGATTAATCCATTTGACCGCCGTTGTGGAGGAAATGCTAATTTTGAGTGAAAGAGTACTCACATGTTTCTAGTTTGAGAAGTAGTGGAAGGGTGATTCTGAGTCCGGCAGGCAAATCAAAAGTTAGTGAGGCAGGCTCACGTTCTCCCATTACAATGGTCTACAGTTTAGTTCCGTTCCGGCAGAGGATGCTCTCTTTCATCCATTAAAGGATGTGGTCCAAAAACAAGGAGATGTTTATGGTGTTGTTTAGGTTGTTATCGAGAAAGACATGAATGTGGGTTTTTTCTGGGTACATAACAAAGTCTACTTGATACTACTTAAGACGTTGTGTCAGTGTTGTGCATAGCCCCATCCAACTACAGAGTCACTCAGCATATAAAGCAGGGTTCTTAACACACTACAAAAAGAACAACCGGATGACTAACACCATTTTACACCAAAACAGTAAATAATGCAAAGTATGGCTAATACATCTATTAATAAACAAAAATAAACCCTACCATACCATAAAAGCCAAGACTAGAGGACAAGAACCGTATCATGCCTCACCACAACAAAAACACCTAACTCAAACCATAGCAGCAATAGGATTCATAACACACGATAGCAACAAACAGCATAAAACAAACAACAGCACAAATGAATTAAATGGTGAGCAGTTAATAGAGCCCAGCAGACCAATCCATTTCAGCAAGAATGTTATTTTGCTTCACTGGAAAGTGTATTGAAACGCTTAGGTACTTTGTGTATCAAAGCCTAAACTTTCAAGTCAATGCAATCAAAGGCAAGTGACACTATCTCACTAAGATACCGCCAACTCAGCAGAGAAAATGTCAACACTTTCAGCATATAAATGTAACAGACGGAAACTGAACCGATTCCTGCAGGCCACGGTGACAAAGAATTTAGGACAACAAAGTTCTGAAAATATGACTGAAGCAGACAGATTGATATAATACAAATACTAGGATGTCCAACAATGAAATTGCATATACAGAAGCAAAGCGCAATATGGATCACTAAGACAAGTTAATATGAACATTTTAATGTCATTACCTAGATTCTGAATAAATAAAGGTATCAAATTGAGACTTTGCACTGATGTTGCACATCAAATGGCATGCTGTGATTGATAGGTGATATAATACACACACACACACATATATATATATATATATATATATATATATATATATATATACATATATATATATATACACCACAACACCATAACAGCTGCTTCATAAGCAGATATGGAACGAAATATATTTAAGTCACATTTGCGTGCATTTAAAAAATACATGAAATATAGCTAACATACATACTCTGGTTTAAAAAAAACATACACACACGCACACTCCCCTCCCTCCCCGTCCCCGTCCCCCTCCCCCTCCCCACACACACACACTATTACGGCAGGTTATATATAATATGCACGCACACAAATATATGACTGTATGACATTGCACTCATGCACGTATATGTGCACACCCACATACGTGTCATGTACTACAGAACGAATCCTCAAACATGTCTCTATATTTCCAACGGCACGTTTCCAAGCAGACAAGTGAGTAGCCGCATGGATTGGACGTTTCAGCACCGCTATGTAAACATCTGTCCAAGCGAAGTGCAACACAAATGCTTTTTCATATCCCACCACACACAAGCTTAAACGACAACGCCACTTAGACATGTTCTTGTTTTCCAAACCACTCACATGTCTCTACAAAGAAAAGTTACCAGAAATACTTTCCTTGTTTTCTAATGTGTGACGCTGAAGTCCATAATACAACAAAGAAAGCATTCATTCGAGTGTTTGCATCCACCATACAAGAACACACATTTAACTTTCATACATGTTCTTTCCTGTGTTTTTGGCACACCTTATCTGAAAAACTAACAGTGCACCACAATGGCCAGACACACTTGCCTATGCAGAGAGTTCATCACTGACGAATCCTACATAAGTAACTTTTTGGCACCTTATCTACAGAGCATTTACTCTAGAACTGCATTGTTGGGGAATTACGCATCCAAACGTGAGTCAGTTTACGTAGTGTACCACTGACAAGGCTGCATTCAGGTTCTTCCATCCCAAACCAAGGGCCTGATTTACAACTTGGCGGACGGGGTTACTCTGTCACAAATGTGACAGATATCCCGCCTGCTGTATTACGATCCCGCCTGCTGTATTATAATCCATTTATATCCGACGGAGTATTCTATCCGACAAGATCGTAATCAGGCCCCAAGTTTCTATGCAGAAAGTGTAGCAGAAAAAGCACCCACATAAACATTCAAGTGGGAATATACCCAGTTGTCTTTAAAGTAAGAGAATATAGGTTGAATAGTCCTTGTGCCCTTCGCGCATACCCACACACGCACACACAAAAGTAGACAGTATTTTTGCATTGTAAATGAAAGTGAACTGGGTTCTCACCTACCTATGCATGTTTTTCCGTCCGCATGCAGTGCAAATTTCACATGGCATCCACACTTGGGCCCCTGATCAGTGTCGTCACAGGTGTGTTGACAGCCTCCGTTCCCATAGTTACAAGTCACTGAGGAAAAAGAGTTGTATTTAGTGCAGTGGCGTTTCTGAAAACAATACAGTCATGTTTCTCGTCCTGTTTAACACGGCCCAAACTCCTAAAAGTGTAGAAGATTAGTCAAGGCATGTGACATCTCTGGCCTACCATATCTCTCATTTTAAAGGAAATGGGGCTACTTTACAGTTAAGGCAAAGAGACATTTGTTGCACTGGATAAAATGACCTCAGTATATGTATACAAGACATGCATTCAAATATAAACCACACATACATATACATCTATTTGAATGTTTTCGGCAATATACATACCTGCATTAAAAAAACGATAGATTATTTATAAACATTGAATGACGAACACAGACACCTGCCTTGCAGTCAAACATAAATTAAGTCATGCAGATATTGACTTATGCACCCTTAAAGGTATCTATATTTTAAACTCATCAAGCTGATATCAGGGCTAACATATGACGTCAAAGTCAATTATCTGTGATGTATTAAAATCATTTGTGTTTTTAAACCATTATTTCTTTGACATCCTTTTCATTTTTGCACAAGATCAGTGCGTTGTTTTTTGAACTACTAGATGTTGGCTTTTTAAGATTCAGATTAAACACTTTTGCATGCTGTAGGCACGGTTTGACTATTTTTGACAAATTCCAATGGAATACTAATTGTTTTTTTATGAAACTTGACTTCCCCTAGAATGGATCTAATTCAAAGGCAAAGCCATCCACTTTAAACAAGCACTGATAAAGCCAACAGATCTCGCTTTTATAATGCGAGTGCCAAGGTGTTAGCTTTGCCAATGTTTGTCTATAACGCATTGTTTAAAGAAGGAAAAGAAAAACACTTCACAAAACACTGAAGGAAAAGCAAAAATATAACTTATGGTATCTCAAAACTGTACATCGAATTCAATTTTTTCAATGTTTACAAACAGTATGGTTTAATTTTCAAATACTTTTTACTCATCAAAATCTGAACAGAATTTAAAAAGAATAAGGGAGTGTCAGAATGTAAAGGCTAAAAGTGAGTAGTGCAAGGATACAAGTCAGCTAATCAAAGGGATGGTAAAGAGGTTATGCTCCAGGGGAGTGGCAAACACATCAAGCACTGGCAAAGCCAAATAGGGCTCGCCTTTGTGAAAGCTATTGGCTTTGCCAATGTCTTTTTGCCATGTTATACAGCAGCACATCCGCTGTACAATATGGTTGAAAATAAGGAAAATAAAAGACCTATGATGAATCAAACACTGACTGCCTCATAGCGCTATTTTTTTTGTTTTAAATTACAGCCATGTTATACAGCAGCTTCTGTGCAAAATGACTGAAAGGTATTTTGAAAAAGCGCTATTACCTAGAAGCTCTTCAGTTACAACATGCTTTATAGTGCTGGGAATGACAATTGAGCTCATTAAAGTGTTTGCTTTTCACAGTTCTTCGAAGGACTTGCTGTGTGAGCACTGGGAGACTACTGTTGCATACATTTCGGGGCATATTTTTGAGAAGCTTACACCACTGTTGCGTCACTTTTAGTGACACAACAGCGGGGAAAACTTTTCAACCATATCTATGAGGTCATGCAAAGCCACTTTGAGTGGCTTTAAATGGCCTCATAGATACGGAGTAAGGGCAAATCGCTGCTCTGTCTCACACTGCATTAGGGAAGCATTCCATGGGCACTGCGGTGGGTGCTCACACACAACACCCATGGATTCTGATATAACTCCAGATTTACAAATCTGTAAACCTAGGGATGTGCCAAAACCTTACGTCTCCCCATGTGAGGCATAACGAGGAGAATTATGTTTATTACTCCTCGTTTTTCCTAATTCTATGTTCGCTGCATTCTGTAGTGCACATCAAAAGAGGAATAGCCTCCCAGGATTGTTTTTGTGCAAGTAGATGCCCCCTTCCTGAATAAAAACAATCCTGCCTATAATGTAGACCCTTGCACCATGGTGCTAGGCAGCCAAAACAGCACCAAAGCAGTGAGAAAGGACAGGAATGAGCCAAGACCGCACATACAAACACAGTGGAGGCATTGCCATCATCTTTAAGCAAAACATCCAATGCTTAGTCACTGACACCTCTCCCCTCATGGAACACCTCAACTTCCAACTACAAATCAACACAACAGTAAGAGGCACCCTTGTATACAGACCTACAGGACCTCAACTGTCACTCTGAGATGCCATACCCAACCTCATCGCCTCTCTAGCCATCAACTCCAAGCACTACAACCTACTCCGCTACCTCAATTTCCACACCGACGACACCAACAACACCAACTCCACCACTCTCCTGGAGAACATGAGCAGCATCGGCCTCACCCAACAGGTCACCAAACCCACGCACAAACCTGGACACACACTCAACCCCATCTTCACCTCCAGTGACTGAGTGAAATTCAGCCCTGTCACAGAACTCACCTGGCCAGACCACACCATAGTTCACTTCACCATCTCCGATGCTCAGTACACCATCACCAGACACAGCTGCCTCACCCACCAGAGCCGGAGCAAGGTAACAGAGACTCAGTGGACTCAGGCCCTTGGCACCTCCCATCGCAAAGCCTCATCAGACCTAGAACACGCCATTCACAACTCGCCACCTAGATCATTGAATGTACTGACGGAGTCGCCCCGCTGAAGCCAGCCAGAACCAACAAAACCTTGAGACAAGCCAGCTGGAACACCCCAGAGCTCAGAACCACCAATCGTAGCTGCTGCCCACTTGAGAAACAATGCCGATCCATCATGAACCCTTCCAGCGGAGCCATCCTAAAAGCAGCCCTTAGTGACTACCACCAGCAAATCAAGAAAGCCAAGAGAGAAGCCATCACAGCCTAAAATTGACACAGCATAACCACAGGAAAGAACTATTCAACATAGTCAAAGAATATTCCAACCCGGCAGCCACTGAGAACATAATCAACCCTTCCCAAGAACTTTGCAACACACTCTCGGGCTAATTTCACAGCAAGATCGCCACTATATACAACAACTTCGACCCCCAACCGACAGTCCTCAACCTCAGCAGCCTCAACCAACCAGCACACAACAGCTGAGCAATCACCACCTAGACGCTGCTCACCACACAATCCATCTCGGCCAGCATGTCATCCATCCACTTTGGAGCACCCTCCGACCCAGGCCCCCACCACTTCTTCAACTTCAGCACCAATAACATCAGCATGGTACTCACCAGCATATTCAACATCTCCATCACCACGGCATTCTTGCCAGACCAATGGAAACACGCGATCAGATCCCTCCTAAAGAAACCATTTGCTGACCCTAGCGAACCTAAAAAATTATTGAATAATCTTGCTGCTCCGCTACCCCGCCAAAGTACTCGAGAAGGCCATCAATCAACAGCTCACTGAATACTTGGAGCAAAACAACCTGCTTGACATCTCACAATCAGTATTCCGAGCCAACCACAACACTGAGACAGCATTCACTGCAGCCACAGACCACTTCAGAACACTTTGCGATTGTGGGGACACTGCAGGCCATGATCCTCCTCAACCACTCAGCATCATTCAACACTGTATCCCAACACACCCTCATCAACAGACTCCACAACATTGGCACATAAGCAAACTCCCTCAAATGGATCGCCTCCTCCCAGACAGGACATACCCATGGCATCCGGCTGCCTTCCTTCACCTCTGAACCCAAGAACATCATATGCAGCGTACCCAAAAGATAATACCTCAGTCCCACACTGTTCAACACCTACATCGTCAGATCCTATGATCTCAACATCATATGCTACACGGACGACACATAGCTAATTTTCTCGCTCACGGAATACCACCACCAGGACCAATTTCCACAACGCTATGACCAATGTAGCTAAATGGATGAAAGCAAACTGCCTCAAACTCAACTCCAACAAAACAGAAGTTCTAATCTTCAGGAGAAACACATCCATATTGGACCACAGCTAGTGGCCAGCCGAACTCAGACCCACCCCCACATCTAGAGACTACGCACACAACCTTGGCATTATCCTCAACATCAAACTTACCATGAAGCAACAAATCAACGGAGTCACCTCTTCCTGCTTTCACAGCCTCCACATGCTCCATAGGATTTTCCGATGGAACCAATTCAACACCAGAAAAACCATCACCCAGGCCCTCGTCACCAGCTGCCTCGATTACGGCAATGCAGTGTACTGTGGCATCCCCAACCAACTCCTCAAAAGACTCCATACCATACAGGATACAGCAGCTCGACTCATCCTGGACCTCTCAAACATGTCCACATCACCCCTTACCTCACAGACCTCCACTAGCTCCTAATCCAGAAGAGATGCCAGTTCAAGGCCCTGACGCACACTTACAGGGCCTTACACGACCAAGGACTGGCCTACATCAACCAACGACTGAACTTCCATCAACCTGCCACACACCTGCACTCCTCCTCACTAGCCTTTGCACACACACCCCTAATATGTCGCAGCCACAGTGGTGGCCATTCCGTCTCCTATATCGCCATCAAGGCCTGGAAAGAACTGCTCCTCCACCTCTGAACAGCACCCTTCCTTCGGGACTTCAGGAAGAATCTCAAGACCTGGCATTCAACAGAGATCTCCAACCCCCAGGGACCAGATACCCCCAGGAGTGATAGTGCTACGTACTATAAATTATTGATTGTTTGATTGATTGCACTGGTTTTACAGGGCGATACTTAGTTGAGAGTTTGTGACGCCAAGGGCACATCCATACCTCATTATAGTCAGCCCTTACCCTACTCCAACAGTACACAACTCCTGGCACCAACAAATGCACAACACATCTGCAAGCCTCCAAGTTATAGTTAGCTAAGCATCTTCGAGAGCAACAGCACATCACATCAGCACATTAGTACACATTAGATATAATTCCAGGATCCACCAAGTGCACTAATTTGACTTCAAGTCACATAGTAAGCTAATTGTTAGCCACCTTGAGAGCACACCAATATCATACAATACTCTACACCAAAAGAAAACACATTAGACACAACCACTACATGTGGTTACCCCTCAAATCTATTTAGTCAACAGTCTATCACCTCAACAGCACATTTATATCAAATTATATTCCTATTTCACACTACACCATAAGTACACATTAAAAACAACTCCTTTCTTAGCCATGCACTCAACTCAGTTCCAAGCCATAGGCCTGGCTAAGGATTAACCACTTCAACAACTCTCACCATTCTTTAAATTAAAAATAGAGAAAAATGTTCTTACAGTTACCGCAATCATATTCACATTTCATTGTGACAAAGTCAATGAATGGGCCTCTAAACATTACCAGACACTGAAAGTCGAGCAACGGACAACCATATACTCCAGCAGAATGAAAAAGATGGCAGCTTTCTTTGCCGTCCATGCATATAATAGCCCAGACAGATTCATATCAGGATTTAGCCTGCCACTATCAAATGTAATCGATAACTATGCAATACACTTTCCTACGTAACCTCACAGGTAAATATCCAATATGAACTATCTCTAAACAGTATGAACCACACCAAATACAAGTCCAACTTACCGCTTTTGACTATGATTAAGAAGTAATGTAGAAGCATGAAGGGCGTCCATGCTCTGAAAAGGCTAAAGGACTATAGGAATGGTTGTAATGAGCTAAACAATGTGTGTACCATAACATAATTCTAACGTTTAGCATAAGAGGATATGGAAGTGCTTCCAGACTTCTAATAAGGCTTAATTTAAACGTATTTCTTAGTCAAATGACACAAACAGTTAGTGTAAGTCTGAAAACAGATGATCGTATGTGTCATATTTTGTGGAGCTACTGCTCTAGCATCTAGCGCATGGAAGCTCTGATTCACTAACGTTGATGATAAGGAAAAGAATAAAGGTAGTTTTATTATGTGATAAGACAGAAGTGAGAAATCATCAATTATAAAAAAAAAACATCTTTTGGAGAAATAATGCATATTCTCATAATACTCTCCTTTACTTCTCGATTCAATATCAGTGATTCAAATAAATACTATAACAATGAACAGCTGTAGATGCAAGTTCCTTGGCCACAATGTATGGGTAATAGCTCCCCAATGCAAGTCATCTAAGACTCAGCAATTATTATGGTCTTACCTTTAACCCTCTTTTCCAGAATATGATTTTCCATTTAAAAAGTTACAAAATTCTTCTGTACACGTAGTAAGTTGGAAATGCTGTGTTCTTGCCAGGCGTAACAAAATCAGTTCCCTAAACTTGGATCTCCTGGTGTATTTGCCCAAATATAATGCATACAGAATGCCTCATCTCACCTGCTGGCTCACACCAAAAACTGTAATTTAAGTTGCCCAGCATTGAGAACTGTCCACTGGTTCACAGAACTACCTTGCGATGATTCTATATTTTATATCAAACAACGAACCAGTGTGGCACCTCAATGTGCAGCCCCCTTTGCTAAGAGCAGCATCACAATACTATTTGCAGGGATTGATGTCTACTGTCCCTCACCAGTGTTTCTACCTGTCTTCACAACCATTCAGAGGGAGTGGCAAAAGAGCCTCTGTCTCGTGAACGTTAATGAACGAAGAGTTGCAAGACTTCCTCCAAATGAACATCTGAATTGTGACTGTTTAGTACATCAGTTGTGTTACTAAATGAAGGTGCGGCGACAAACCAGCCAGTGTGCATAAAACGCAGATTGCTATGCAAACCCACCTTTTAGCATTGGTCTCTGTAAAGTGGCTGCTTGATATGTGGAGATTCAATTGTGTCTCACTAAAGTTGAAGCAACAGGTACCATGAATATCCCCACATTTTTGCAAACTCAGATGCACTAAAGGATACAAACACTGTGGGTTCGCTCAAGGGCAGTGCAAAGAGATATAATTGTTAGCTTCAATCAACTATTGGGCGCAAATGGAGATTAGCATAAAAATCTCTATTAGTGCATTGTCAAGTTGCATAGTAATGTGTAGGGCCAAATCACTGATAATGCATGCAAGTAGGATATTTGGGTGTGTTAAGTGAAAAGTCTTATAGGCATCAACAAAAACCCATATTTACAAATGTCATGGAAGAGATGCAATTTGGCAATGGCGAAAGAAGAAGCAAAACCTTGTGCCAAACAGAAACATGTGCAAAATCAGATGCATATATATATATACAAGGTATCACAAACGCCAACCGTTCTCAGAAAAGTCAAAACGGACGTTGTCATACAACATTACGACAGTGATTGCTGCAACTGACCAGAAATTACCCCTTTAGAAGGCTGCGAATGGAAATAAAACTTTAGTGAAAGTGACACTCTTTGGCAAACTTGTAGATACGATCAAACAAAGGAATTGACTAATGAGTGATGTCATATTAAGCCTCCTTAACAAATTAAACCCTTCCTTTTGCCGACAGCAGATTGGCCTCATGCAATAACGCACATGCAAAATGATTTATTGTATTCCATCTCCTAGCGTCAGGTACCTTTCAAAGTGCATACGCAGAAGTCGCTAGGGTCTCACAAAGTGCATAATTTATTTTTCTTCGAGTGTTTCGGAAGCACACGTGTCGAAACTTTCAACAAGCCAAACGTCTACCGCATTGCCAATCTCACACATGTCCTAAGCGCCCAAGACTGGAAACATAACACATTTGTACCACCAGCAGGCGTGGTGCATATTTACATAAACAGGACACATACCTACTCCATACATGCACAGACTAAGACTCATTCACAAATGTAGAAGGGAAGTCTACCGGATGTGTACGAATGATACATTTTCAGTCACTGTACCTTCAACCAATGATCTAAGAGTGGCTGCATAAACAAGGCCTACAAGTATGTACTTTTACACACGTGTCAATTACTATACATGAGCATATGAATGTCAACATATGTTAACTGTACTCAATTTCTAACTATAGGTGGGGTTAAACAATGGCTGATGGCATCAGACACCCATTCAGTGATCGCTGCAGAAGGAATGTATAAAATTGCATCCATGAAAACAAGTGGCATCATGGAAAGGAATGTTGGTATCCTCAAATTGAGTAGACTGTGAGATGCATACGCATGTCTGGTGGTAGTCTATTGTACCAACCAGAAATTGTCTGTAACATGGTTGTTATGTTTTGAACTTACAAAACCTAGCTTATGAAATGGAACGTCTTTAGAGGAATACCCAGACAGCAATGTGTAGCATGACAATGATGACAAAGACCTGAACAGTGATAGACATTCACAGGCTATCTGTAATTTCCAACAATATAGGACTGTATCATGCAGATGTGCCATTATGCAGTATTTGTAATTTCAGACTCGTATCGTTGCAGATGGGAATGTCCGTAGCTCTTTGACAAAACTGGTCAGGCAGGGACATAATTCAACAATCATCACTGTGCAAATGAAGGATTAATAGAAATACCCCTAATGAAGTCTCTGACAAACATCACAGCAACACGTGTCCTGTGGTACCCTTGTTACATGATTTTGTTCATCACTGCGATATACTGTATGGCATGGAACTGCTTCCCTATTATCATTAGCCTCACCCAGGATGTTGGTGATGAATGACATAAAGACTGATGTCACCTTCTGGCCTGAAACATTATGGGATGGAGGGTGAGTGCACAACTTTTAAGACATAAGTAATGCACGTTGAATCTAAGGGCCTTATTTAGAGTTTGGCAGACAGGGTACTCTGTCAAAATTAGGCTGATATCCCACCTGCTGTATTTAGAGTGTCACAGACTATAAAGCACTTGTAATACAGTGGACTAGAATATCAGCGTCTTTTTTTTTTACGGATTACCATGCCTGCCAAACTAGGTCATACGTCTGTAACACTTACTACTGCTTACTTTAAGTCCTGACCGCTCCACTCTTCTAAAATTGGTATGCAATTTATCAGTGGTCCTAGGCCAGGTAACCACTGATTGCCACAGAACCCCAAGAAAAGACCTAAAGGCGAACTTCCCATTTTCAGGTAATTTATATGGAGCTTCAAGGAAATAACTCATCCTATAGTTCTTTGAAAAGTTGTCTTTCATTGCTTGTGCTGTTTCCAGTTTTGCAGTGACAGTGGTAGAAGCTGTATCACCAGAAATTCACAGACTACTACGGAAAGTATCTGATGGATAGCCACGCACCTCTGTGTGGGTATATTATCAACATTACACATTGTACAATTCACAGCTTGAGTCCAGCACGAAGAGATGTAGTCAGACATGCTAATGAATGGCATTGTCAATTGACCCTGTTGGAAGAAAGCTATTCCTCTGTTCAGAAGTGCATGCAAGGGCCTCTATTTTATATGTGATGTCCCCACGGAACTTGACACTGGTTGGGGATGCGACTGGACCTTCTAACATGGATGACTCGTCCTAGTACAGGTCTGGAATACAAATAGCCTTGAGATGAAGGTCCACAATGGTGGAAGGTGGTGAAAGTGATAATGGGACCTCTCTCTCCAATGGGGCAGTGAAACCTACGCAGCTAAGGGCATGAGAGGAAACAAATGTTGATAATAAACCCAGAACTGGTGTTCATAACCTCGTTGAGAAATTAGTGATGAAGAGACGATAAAGACTAGAACAACATAGGAACCTACTTCATACATACTCTAGCGAAAAACACCAGGCAACAAGAGATAATGGCACAACAAGACTGACACAATAACAGTGAAGAAAGACGACAGCCACCTAATGAAAGGGGAACTATGCGCATTTCTACAAGACATGAGCAAGTAATGGAAAACAGATTTGAAGCAAGAGCTACAGAAAGTATGCAGAGGAATATGAGAGGCAATAACTACAATAAGAAAAGATGTAGCTCAATTGGGACACATCAAAATCAAAAACAAAAGGCAAACCAAAAGACAGAAAATCAAATGAAAATGCTCCACAATAAATGCGACAATACATAAAATCTGGCTAAAAGAGATAACATCAGGGTCCAGACTGTATCAGAGGAATCAGAAAGTAATTACATCATGTACTACACAAAAAGGCTGTTTGCACTCCTTTGAGAACTAAAGAAATTATGTAACACTTTAGATTGAAGGAGCCCATAAAGTAGGGCCCAAGAAACCAGGATCCAATATCTGTGGCAGAAATATAGTTGCTAAAATGATGTTATACCAGCAGAAGGAACTTCTCATTAAGGGAGCCAGGAAGAAGAGGCCATTTAACTTTCAAGGTGAGAAGCTGAAACTATTGCAGAACCTTGCTAGCCAAAAGAAAAACTTTAGGCCAATAGTGGCAGAACTCGAGAAACGAGGAGTATGGTTCTTATGGACTTTTCCATGTGAAATCCGGTCTCTGTAAGGAGTGTGTCAGAAATCTCCTAAAAGGTCTGTATAAAGTGTAAGGAATACAAAAGCTTGAAAAGGACAGTGTAAATTCCCTTGCTGTAGGTGACAATGAGTTTGTAGAGACCAGGCCAGGTTTCCGTTTCTTACCCGGGCAGGGCTTGCTATTTCAACCTCTGCTCTCCAGTAGGCAGTTATCGCTTTACCAAAGTGTTGGGGTATTTACTGATTGCTTAGGTGCATGTCAGTGCCACTGCTCTGGAGGAGCCAGTAATATTTGCCCTCTCACATAGGGGTTTATGTCTGGTTCTATACCACATCTTGGTTCTCTGACCTTCTCCTGTGATCTTCCTGAGTGTAGCCCATGAATTTTCAAGCTGCTGGCATTTTGGGTTACACTGGTGTGGGATTTTTTTACATGGTTCTGAGTTCACCTGCTATCCTCTTGCCTCGTTCAGGGAGACCCACCTGATCATCATTGTAAACAAAGGGGCACCACTGTTTGGAACAGAAAGAACATCGGAAGAACTGACAACACCAGCCATTTAAAGTCAAACAAGCCTTTGACTGTCAACTGAACAAGGATGGAAACAAAAATCTGTTCAAAGAAACAGATCAGCAGAATGACACAATGATGATGGGAGTGCATTTCAGAAGAAAAGGCAAGAAAAACAAACCAAACCAATGTGGAATCACAGAATTTCAGCAATAAAAAATGGGTACAGATGCTAAAACGATGTGTCATCGCCCATACAAAATATTAAATGTAGGCTAGGGACCAAAATCCAGACAGTAATATCAATATATACTCCCAGTGAGGGACAGGTTAGATTTCAGCATGAGACACAGATGAAACTATAAGGTTGACAGGACTGAGGGGTTCACATATAACACTATGGGGCACACTTGAAGGGCAGGGAACAGGCTAGCAAGACAATTCTTGCTTATCCACTGTCTGATTTCTAATGAACCCTGTTTGTCCTACCAGACACCTATCTCTGCGTTTTACCTACAATACTCTGAGTGCACTTGAAAGAAAGAGAAACCAAATGCAAAACAATTCTTGTGACTCTACTGTCTGGATGGTGGAAAACTCTACTTTTGTTCTACCAGACTTCTGACTCTGGGTTTAATGTGGGTAAAGTGTCTGGCTCAAACTATATTTTAGTGTTAGATGTGGGAGGACACTAAAATTTTCATAGCATACTCTCTACACAAACCCGTAGACCTCAGATCTAAAGGCGTCTGTCGTTCCCACAAACTAGCTCATGCCAGGCATTACTGTGGCCTATCCAGGCACCCTCTTCAGAACCCTCCTGGACCTTAGAAAGATCAAAAAGTGAGCTGAGCCTACTGCTAAAGCCGGAGAATAACTCTGAAAGATTTGACCTGCTCTCTCCTGTACCTAAGACAAAGGAGTGGGCGCAACGGTCATAAGTCTGACCTCCCCCTCAAGTTACAGGGCTCCAACAAGCTGCCTTTCCTGCAGCTGCCCAGCTGATCAGTGACTACTGGACCTGGAATGGACCCTACTGTTGGCCTCTGACTGTCATTCTGTGAATCTCTAAGTGCCTCTTCTAAGGTCCTAGGGGCCTTCATAGGTGGACTACTGAGGCTAATTGTGATTAAAAGGAGTCAGAAGGCAAAATCTTTAACCATGATAAACTTGGTTGCTGTGTCTGACCCACGCTCCATTGTGGTCATCGTCAAATTGCACCTAGGTTCTGGTCTACCATGAGCATTTACTATCATTGGCGCTTTATGCTTCTTGGCGTTATTCTTTCTTAAAACTTTGAAAATTATATCTCCAGTTTTGCTTATTGTATTTTTGTTATTGTGGTGTCATTTTGTCATTAATTTGTACTCTATTGTCACATATAATAAATTATATTTTCACTGAAAACCTTCAGTACAAAGTCTATGAAAAATGCATTGGGACCCCTTTTTTAGGTCTCGGCTAGACAACACTTGCACTGTCCCTTTAAGACATGTTGTATATACTTTGTGGACTTCAGCCCACCCATAGGCTTTCATTTCTTGACTCCATTGTCGCTTCCTATTCTTTCTCTGTATTTGTCAATGGCATGCATTTGTCATGCCACTTGCTGTGTTAGCCCTCCCACAGAGCAGGGACTAAGCACTATACCAATCCACTGGTCACCATTTTAGCATCTGTTTTAGGAACTACTTTTTTCCTTGTTGTTCACAAATGATCTTGTTTTCACTCTGAGCTCCGGTCCGTTTCTGTAAAAAGGCCTGTAGTTGTAAAACAACTTGTCTGCTTTTGTGGACACCAAATAGATATAGACCCTTAGCATTTTAGATGGGTGCCACCATCGTCCTTTAAGAGCATGTGTAACTATAAACTGGAATTATACGCAGTACAGAAAGGCAGGCCAGACACTACTATTTTTCACTCTATAAACCACAATTCACAGCAAACTCAAGAAGAGATTCTCCCCAGCTTCAGTGTGCACTTTGGCAAAATGAAAGCCATTAAACTGTAATGAGCCACGGGCCTACAGCAAACACTGACATTTGTATGTAAATCCATTTTCAGACAGGAGATTCAGGCCTTTGCGTGAAAGAAGGGAGAAGTTGGATTCCCTTAATATCACAAAATATAAATGAATTTGGACCATCATCAGTTGAGTCCGGGGCTAATGGGACTGTTTCAATGCAAAGGCAGAAAACTACTACAATAGACAAAGGAAAATCGATTCCAGCAATACTTGAGGCCTGAAAAAGAAAATAACAAGCTTTGTATAAAAAAAATACAATACACTTAAAACACAGGATGTTTGACAACACTGGGCTGTTCTGCACAACAAAATAACAAGAGTATCACAGTGATGAGGAAATGTTTGTTAAGCAGTGGTTTAACTCAAGACGATGCACCCCCCCGCTGCAAAATTTGTTTAAGGGCACCTAAAATATTTCTTAGGATGACTGCCTGACAGGTACTTGATGGCAATAGCCAGATTAAAGGGCTATTAAACAGTGTGGCTACCCTGGGCTAGAGGGCTCCAGGGTCTTATGAAACTGCTTGAAAGCCATTTCTAATTAGGAATTTTAATTAAAGGTTTATTTAGCATATTCAATTTGCATTGCTTAATTAATCATTAGGATTTTTATGAAGCACCACGCACCACCTGGGCCACTTCATATCAGTTGAAAACATGACAGTTGAGAAAAACCACAAGGGATAGCGATAACTTTTTAAATCTTTTAATACTGAGCAGTGACTACTTTTAAACTGATAATTCATCATTTAAGCTATGATTCTGTTTTTTTTCTTTTAACTTTCGGCCATGCTGTACAGCATATCTCCAGTGCTATACAGCATCCCCAAAATTCATTTGTGAAAAGCAACAAGTCAAAAAAACGAGACCTATTGGCTTTACCAATGCTTGTTTTCTTAGTGCCGCTTTGACAAATCGCCATAAAACTTTCCATCATCAGCCAACGGAGAAAAATCTATGGGTCTGGAAAGGTTTGTGGAGATTTGTCAAAACGTTATTAGTGAGCAAAAATGTGAGGAATTCCCATACCTATGAATCCTAATTATAACTACAGAGTCACCTCTTAATGGCACTTGAAGTTTTTTTTCCAGTACATTTTTTAAAAAAATTTAAACGTCAATTATTACAATTCCTAACTATAACCTTTGATTTTTTTCAGTGAATTTTTAAGGTGTTTTAAATGTAAAGTAAAACATAATGAATGCAATGTATGTAAGGTGGACTTGTAGAGCACTTCTTGTCACCTGTGAGGGTATCCAGGGGCTGAGTAGGTGAGTGGAGTAATTTGGTGAGGCTGGGCATGAATACAGGTAATCTCAATGGTCCCGCACGAGGACTAATTGAACAGCCAGGTCTTCAGCTTCTTGCAGAATTCAAGAAGTGAGGTGGAGTCCCTGGTGTGTTGGAAGGGTCGTTCTAGGATTTGGCGGCTTGGTAGAAGAATTACTGACCTCCTATTCTGTTTCTGTGGATGTGGGCGTGTGTGCAAGTGAGAGTGATGCTGAGAGAAGTTGTCTGGTGGGTTGGTGGAAATGCAGCCAATGACTGAGGTATGGGGGTTACTTGATGTATAGTGACTTGAATGTTTGTGTGAGAAGTTTGTACTGGCAGTGCTTCAGATGGGAAGCCAGTAGAGTACTCTGAGTAGGGGTGTGGGTTTAGCACCAGAGTTGGAGAATGAGTCTGGGAGCAGCATTTTGAATGTTTTCAAGTCTGTGAAAAAGATGGGTTTGGATTCCGTCATAGAGTTTGTTGCCATAGTCCAACCTGCTTGTGATTAAGAACTGCATGATGGTATGTCTGGTGTCCAGTGGGAGCCACTTGAAGATTTTACACAACATGAAGATAATACGGAAGCATGAGGAAGTGACAGTGTTAACCTGGAACTTCATGGTGAGGCTGGTCCCCAGGATAAGGCCTATGTTTCTAGAGTGGTTGGTTGGAGTGGGTCCTAGATCAGTGGGCCACCAGGTGGAGTCCCAAAGTGGCAGGCCTCCAAAAATCATAAAAATGTAACTAGGCCTGCAGGTCGAGTAATTTAAATAATCTACTCGACCTAACTCTAATGTACTTGACCCATAAACGGGTCTCAAATTGTGTGATCCTAGGCAAATAGTTTACAGACGCCTTTTTTCATTCTCACATGACTGCACCTTCAAATATGCGAGCTCAGCATTTCTGCAGTAGAAAAAAACCTCTTTTGTTTGATTAAATAGACTAACGTTTGCTGCATGTTTCACAATAATCTAACCAACATATAGGAGACACATGACCCATTACTTATTTTAGCTTACTAACAGCATTGCCATCAGCACAGGAGTGTTTCTCAGTTTGTTTAAACACTCACTTTTAATAGCTATATTACTAAACTTTGATGTGGTAGCATATTGTCATCTACACACAGTAAATTTCCAAGAAATGTCCACAAACTTTTCCACTAACTTGCAACTTTATTGCTAAAACTATATAGTGTATTACCAATCTGTGAAAACTGGATTTCAGAAAACATATCCTTTGCACATCAACACATAAAATATTCTGATTTGTTTTCACCCTATGAACATATTTTTTTCATCACAAAGAAATATAAAAAATGGGCTTTCACAATTACTGAAATATAGTTTGAAATGTTTGCACAGTTGATTTAGTCCATTAAGGCCCACATTATGACATTGGCGGTATAAACCGCCTACCGCTGCAGTGATGGCCATAAGAAAGGCGGAAATCCGGCAGTGGCCATACCGGCGGATAGTGGTAAGGTGGCGCTGCTACCACCAGCACCACCACACCAGTAGACCGCCGCCAGGTGTACCATGACATATGATACTGCCTGGAGGTGTTCTGCTTGCGAGCGCTGCTGGCGGTAGCAGCGACCTGTCTCGTTACCTGATGGAAGACCAGCTGGATGACGGTAAGTTGGGCTTCCAACAGGGGATGGGGGTGGTTGGTGTTGTGTGTGTGTGGGGGGCGGCGTTGTGTGCATGAATGTGTGAGTGTGTGCGTGAATGCGTGTATGTGTAGTGCTGATTGCGTAGGTGTATGCATGTGTGTGAATGCGTGTAAGAATGAAAATGTGAATGCGTGTCTGCATATCAGTGTGAATGTGTGTACGGATGTGGGCAAGCATGACTCAATATATGTGTGTATGAATGCGTGTATGCCAGTGTGAGTGAGTGGATGTATGTGTGGTGCGTGTATGCGGGTGTGTGTGTATATGGGGGTGGGGGATTGGAGGGAGGGGTGAGGGGTGTCTGGGGAGTGTTTGGTGGGGTTGGGTGAGCCTCCTACCAGTAACAGGGAAGGCATTCCCTGTCACTGGTAGGGCCTCCAGCCATGGTTTTTGTGGCATTGCTAACGCCACAAAAACCATGGCGGTAGGCTGGCTCAAAATGTCACCAGTAGTACTATAGTGCCAGCAGGGCTGGAGATTGATATATCCGGCCTGGCGGCTGCTACCGCCATGGCGGTAGGAATGGCAAATTGTCATATTGATAATGAGGCAGTATGTACCGGAAGCCCGTTGGCGGTACTACCGCCACCTTCACACCTACCACCGGGGTCATAATGACCCTCTAAATCTTGTGTGTTAGGAAGAACCAGACACCCTATTTCTATTTTTACAGCAGGTCACACAGTTCACCTTACAAAGTCCTGGAACTTTGCAGTCAGAAGGAAAATTAATTCTAAGACAAACTTACTTTTGACATCTGCTTGTGAACACAGCGCAAATGTGACATAAGAACAAGATTTAAAGGCATCTTTTATTGCCGCTTCACTTTTCAACTGAACAGTTTGTGAATTCCCAAAAGGGTTAAGTAAGTCCTAAAAATAGCTTGACCTGATCAAATAAGACTCGAGTAAGTCCTAAAAATAGGTTGACCTGATCAAATAAGACTCGCCATAGTTATAAATTCACATATTGCAATGTTTAATAACAGTGGTTGTCTCAAATTACATTTTATGAAACATTTTTAATAAAAACCTTTAATAACTCTTTGAGTCTTTTTTTATCAGTTTTTAGGCCACTAAGACCAGTCAAAGAACCAACCATGAGGTGGCCCTGCACTACACCTGAAGAACTTAAAGCTCCAGCTTGGAGTGCTTTAAAAAATATGGTCAGTTCCACAGCTGCCATGTTTTCAATGGCCTAGGAGACTTAGGTGGTCATTCCGACTCTGGTGGGCGGCAGTTGCCGCCCGCCAGGCGGGAACCGCCATTTGGCCGCTACGCGGTCAAAAGACCGCTGCCGGCATTCCAACCTTCCCGCTGGGCCGGCGGTCGCTAACCATGTTAGTGCCCGACGGCCCAGCGGGAAGGAGGCCTGCAACACAGAAGCCGGCTCCGAATGGAGCCAGCGGTGTTGCGGGCGTGCGACAGGTGCAGTTGCACCTGTCGCGCTTTTCACTGTCTGCTAGGCAGACAGTGAAAAGCTTCATGGGGCCCTGTTAGGGGGCCCCTGCACTGCCCATGCCCCTGTGCCCCCAGGGGCCCCAAGACACCCGTTTCCGCCAGCCTCTTCCTGGCGGTGACAACCGCCAGAAACAGGCTGGCGGGAAGGGGGTCAGAATCCCCATGGCAGCGCTACTTGCAGCGCTGCCATGGCAGATTCGCCCAGCCAGGGCAACAACGGTGGGAAACCGCCGGCCCCGGTTTTCTGACCGCGGCTTTACCGCCGCGGTCAGAATGGGCTAGGAAGCACCGCCAGACTGTTGGCGGTGCTTCCGTCATTCGTGGCCCTGGCGGTCTTGGACCGCCAGGGTCAGAATGACCCCCTTAATGTTTTTCTTTAGTGCTGCTGGGTGGCTGCTGCACTCCGTACAGCCCCCACAACATATAAAAAGATTAGTAGTAGTAGAGACACCACTAGGAATAAAAATCTTAATAAACAAAGCCCTAGTGCAGCATTATGGGGTGCTGCTAAGCTGGAGCAGCTAATATGAAATGGACTGTTACTCTCTTCATTTCACATTCATTTTTATTTTTTTATTTTTATTAATATCGGGAGGGAGGCAAGTGGCCCCCACTCTCTCCGAGCCTTCTGTAGGCCCTAGAAACCCCATTGTACTGGGCCAATGTTTATTTTGAGGGGGAGGGCTGTGCGGCCGCCCTTACGAGCCTTGTGTAGGCCACAGGTACCCCTTCCCCTGAGACTGATTTCTATTTTTTTTATGAGGAGGCAGACATTAGACTCACCTTGCCAAAGGCACTTAAGGGCCCTCAGGACCCCATCCCGGGCTGATTTTTTGATTTTGTGGAGAGGGGCATGGAGTCCACATCCTAAAGCCTCTCAACTGCCCCAGGGATCCCATCACCGGGGGATGTTTTTTGTTTTTGGGCAGAGGGGCATGGGGCTCACCAAGACTTCTATGGGCTCTGGGAACCGCATCCCCCAAAGCCTAAGAATTTTTTGTGGAGAGGGTGTGGCTCCACCCCCTCTTGGCATCCATTGGCCCCGGGATCACATCCCCAGGGGTCAATGGCAGCAGTGTCTGGGACTCCAACAACCAGGACACTGCATTTCCCTGCCTGCAAAAGCATGGGTAGGGAGAACGTAAACTCCCTGCCTGCCATTTGCAGGCAGAAAATGCAAGTTTGTTCCTGCCCAGTGGAATCAAAGAAAAACAGCTCCTGCTGGAAGGAAGCAAGCAGTTAGTATCGGCTCCTACTGCACTGCACTGCAAGCAGGGGCTGCCCAGGCCCTAGGTCTCCCCCTGCTGTCCCATGGCCCAAAATTGCTGAGTGTGTCCTGAGTTAACACTGAGGCACCCACAGCACTATTAGAGTTGTGGCCACAGGAAATGTGATCCACGGAGCCTTGGGGATGGGAGGTACATGCCCCCATCCCTAATAATGAGTGCGGCCTCAGAGATGGGGTGCCAGGCTCTACAAGGCTCTAGGAGGGGGGCTGTGGGCTCCCTTTAAAGATTCATGTTCTGCGTCTCTCTGGGCCCTGACCCACCCTGAGATCTGTTTTTTTAAAGGGCGGGAGTCTGATTTAAAAAAAAAAAAGTTTACTGTGGATTCTCTGCGTGTTAATTTCTTTTTTTTTTTACTTTTGGCCTGGGGATGTTTTTTTTTTAATTGGACAACCCCCACGTCACCAGGCCTAGCGGGGCAAGGTATTCATGCCATGCCCCCTGTATCTTTTTTACACTTATTGCCAGGACAGGGGACTGAGTACCAGAGTCCTAGAATGACTGCAGCCAGATCTTTGTTGAAGGAATGGCATCCAATCAAAACCAACCTAGAGATCTGTCAGTTCTGCAGATCCTCAGCGGCTTGTCATATCAATATACTTGAATCTTTATTTCGCAAAAGCTACTGAATAGACTTACAGCAAATCACAAAAAAGACACTCTCAACCAAAATGTAGTTTTCCTACAAATTTGGTGTAATTCTGTTCAATCATTTTTGCGCTATTACTGTTCAATTGTCCTATGGAAAAAGTCAATGGAGAAACCAAGTTTTGGGACCCAACCTCTTTTTCTCCACCCCGCTTAACGGATCATCCTGAATCTTTCCAGTAAGGAGCTACGGTAGACGCTTTTTGGAAACTTTCATGAAGATTCGTCAAATGGAGTCAAAGTTCATAAGTGACAGAGTCGGTATATTTAATAGTTAGGGAGGATAGCTGCAATTAAAATAACATTAAAATAAGACTCATTTAATTCTTCCAGGCAATAAATTAGAATAGACAGTGACATATTTTGAAAACTACAAAAATAATTTGTGGCCTCCGTGTGGCAATGGAAACAAGCAAGAATCCTTTGGCTCCCAAACGCGACAAGACCACAACAACTGTACCAACCCACTAGCCCGGCATTGAACATATGGGGAAACTCACAGGACTGATATTTTGATCTCCATTAACACCTATCTATTTCAATGAGGGGTTTACACTAGTGCATGAAGCAGCACATTACAAAAAATATCAGGTTGGAGACTACAGATTACTGGCAGATGTATACGACAAAAGAAATACAAATTTGACTATTTGATAATTGTAAGAGGGTGGTCAAGGTGAAAGAATGAGAAGGAATCATACTTTACCATCTGAGGCACAGGGTAATAAATCCAATAAATATAGGAGCATCAGGTATGCAACTCACACCTTTTTAACAATTGATAACATAATTAGAATGCACTACAGGAATGGTTTCCAGAACATATAGGATATTAACTATTCCTGTAATTCTACAGGGATGACTTTATAGAAAGTGGTGGGAAATAATGTTAGACATATACATCTCTGAAAAGTTGTGGGAGACAAATTAGTACTCCACGGGGATTCTTTCCAAATAATGATAGGGTGGAATTTTTCTCCTGACAGACTACATAAAATGTTCCCATGCACTAGTGATAAATGCTGGAGATGCCAGAAACTTAGATTCTTCTGTAAAAAGGGCCTGGCAAATAAAAAAAAGAAATACATAAGAGGCTATCCGATTCCAGAAGATCCAGCAGTTGTGGTCCTTAGTCTAAGCCCTGAGATCTGGGACTTACATATGACCCCTGATTTTTCAACTCATGCTAGTTGAGAAAACAATGATTGCACAAAAACTGATGGACGGGTATACCAGGAAATGGGATGCCATGGCTATGGCAAGACAATTTAGACATCTGAGTAAAGATAAGGATGAGTTTATTTTGCCTGAACGCTGGTATTATTATTATAAATGAACAAAGTCAATAGAGAAATTACATCCCCCATGGTTAGAGCACTACATATGTTTGACTAAGGACCACTATAGTGACATAAATGATAAGACATGATACTTTAAAAGCCATACAGCTGTAAAATGAAAAGTGATATATATGTCTTGAAAAGGTGCAAACTAACCTAAATGAGAGTTGGGTGGGGTGGGAGTGGAGGGGGGGAAAGGGAGATGTTAATTGACGGGATTGTTAATCAAAGGTTAACCAGCTGAGCTGATGTGAGAATGCACATGCTTTAAGAGGAAGTTAATTAAAGGTTAACCAACTGAAATTGAATGTCCAATTGAAATCAATGTATCTTCTCTCTCTCGTTTGTATTCTGACAAATTAGTATTACTTTGTTTTTCCTCTTTTACAAAATCACTTCATATTTAGATTTCTATCTATCTTATGCTCTTGGAGGCAGTTGATTTCCTACGTTATACATGTAAAGTAAAAAAATAAACAGTCAAATTCTCCTTTTACCACTGCTCACATTTACTGTCCACATTGTCAGGAATCAGTTTAGATGAGAGGGATGGAAGCACTGGAGAATGGGGTTGTGGAAGCTTAGACAGTTGGGAGCACTAGACTGATAACTCCTGGGGAATTTCACGCTCACTCATTTCCTGGGTTAAAGAGCCCTATTTAAAGTCAAGACCAAAGCTTAGTATCTGGCAACAAGTTGCGTGGTTGCATTGGCTTTTCTGATCCTCCTTATAGTTTACTTGTGTTTTGGCATAGCTGACTGATTGAGCTTTTCTCCCCTTCAGTTCCCTCAGTTCCTTCATTAGTGCCCTCATTAGTTTTGCCCTCTTGATTGTCTGTCTTTTAAATCAGTTTCTTGTACAATCTTACATATGTGTGTTTCCAGCAGAATCCTGAGATTTTCGCTGGATTCTTTGTTGGCTCTGGACTCATCACACCATCATCCACTACTGGAACCAGTAAGCCTTGTGTTAGATGTTGCCTGCATGTTACATCCAGCTGGTATCTACATAGACATTCTGCCCTATGTATTACAGCTGGTCAGATCTACCCACAATTCAGACCATCAAGGCAGAGTTGTGCTGCTCCTTGAAAGACACAATGGTGGCCATTATGACCCTGGCGGTCTTCTGACCGCCAGGGTTAATGTGGCGGTATCACCAACCCGCCACATCTTTACTTATACAGCCATGGCGGTATGAACCGCAGATGTTCATCTCCGACCCGGTGGTCCACAGAGGACCGCCGGCGGTATTAGGAGCCGGCCTACAGCCATGGTTTCCACTGCGGTAGCATCGCCAAGAAAACCATGGTGGTAGGGCTACCGGTGACAGGGAATTCCTTCCCTGTCACCGGCAGACAGCTCACCCACCCACCCCAGCAAGCACCTGACCCCCCACTCCTCCTACTCACATGACACCCCCACCGCCCCTACTTACATGATGCCCCCACTCACATAGCGCCCCCTACTTACAAGACACCCCACTCCTGCATTCATGCACACAGACACCCACACGCACCACGCATCCACTCACACTCATCCTTACACGCATTCACTCACACATACTCACATGCATAACCACTGACATGCAGACACCCACTCCCTTCAATATGAATTTACGCATTCACCCACACGCATACAACCACGCATACACCACAACACTCACAGTTGCATTCACACACGCACACACTCATACACACATGCAGACACCACACACACAACACAAACAAACCTAACATCCAAGACTGAGTTACGAAGAAAACCTCCAATTCCAACAGAGCATGTGTCCTAGTAGTCATTTTCATGTTAAACCTCAATCTCGTAAAACCCTCACTACAAATCAAACTATGCTTTACCCAAACACTTACGCCACAGCCTAAAGGAAACACATTAAAATATCCACATACTTCACTGCAACAGATCAGCATCCTGCAAACTACAATATTTCACACCATTCACTGATTTAATATCCACACTGATAGTGAAAAAAATGTTATTATTTGAAAGAGAATTCAACCACTGCCCTTCTCCTGTTTAGAACTCCCCACCTCATCCGACATCACAGAATATAACACAACGAGAAATCACCAACTGGTCAACAGTCCTATCCACAATGCTGAACCCAAAAGCAACAGAACTTACTGATCAGTACTCTTAGCACTCTTTCAGGTAGCTCACAAAGCCGTCTCCTTCAAGATCACTTTCCCCAATCCTCGGCAATTAACAAGACAGGAACAACCGTACACTAGACCTCAAACATAAAACACTTCCCTCACCCCTTTTAAAAACCAGGAGGTTAAATAAAAATCTAATAATAAAGTTTAAGTTGTGTCAAGATTTTGATCTCAAAGGATGGAAGAAGCCACTTACTTTCAGCAACAGTTTTTTCTATCTTAGTGTATGTTATAGATTTATGTGCACTTGAACCATCCTGCCACACAATGGGAGAAACTGGAACTGTCCTTAAGAGTGTCTTAAAGAATAAAACTGACTTAGGTGTGAAAACATCTCAAGGGTAAGCTGTAATCCCACTCTGTCTGTGACATTGATACTCAACAATGCCATTCATCTCCATGCCATGCTATCAAACAGACCTATCAAGCCAATATTTTACTTTTTGACCAATCATTTGGTTACTGTGTGATTAACTATCAGACTTCCTAACTCTTTGCAACAGCGAATCCATGCAAATGGACTTCGCAAACAGCATAAGGGCAAAGACCAGACCCAGTTATGTTCCTAAATCATATTTGACCTATATGCAGGTTTTGATATTTTCTCAACCCTTACGAAACCTGAGATGTCCAGGGTTTCAGTCACCGAACCAGATGTCTTCATAACTTACACAGGACAAACTGCACTCAGTGATCACATATTATGTTGAAAAGACAAAGCTAGCACTGCAGCATTAGAAATAATTGGACTTTCATCAATCAACTTTCTCCTCTCAGACATACAAACCCAACAGATCCTTCGTGAAAGGCAAGAAATCAAGCCCATTCTGATTAGACAACACAACATAATAAATTAACAATTCTACAAGATATACGAAACAGTTGGACAAAACAGAGTGGGGTTGCAAAACATATATGCCCTGTGAGCAAGTCTGCATTGCAACATAAATAACATTCTGAACAAGCTGAGCCTCATAGCTCTGACAAGAACAACTACTGAAGTGTTTCAAGCGAGAACTAGTCAAAATAAAACTAACATGCCTGGAAAGATGAAGATGCATAGCATGTTCCGAATTAGAGAAGACATGTTTCCGCAGATAACCAATAAGACTAATTTTACCAAAAACATCAATTAGGAACCAAATCAGAAAAATCAGGCACATCTTCAAAATCTACCAGGAAATGACAAACTCAGAAGACCTAACAACATTACCCAGGTGGTGCTTCCAAGTAGCACTGCAAACATCTCAAGACATTTTGGGCCAGATGTATCAAAGAATTTTGGATTTGCAAATGGTGCAAATTGCAAAATTCGGCCATTTGCGAATGCAAAATCACCTTTCTGAATGTAAGAAAGGCATTTGCAGTGCAATTTTAAGGAATCGCTAAAAAAGCGATTCCTTAAAATTGCGACCTCATTTAGAGAATCGCAATTTGCGATTCTCTAAATAAGAAATCGCAAATAAGGAGCCCTTATTTGCGATTTCTTAAGGACATGTATGGAGAAATTCCTTAATGTGAATTGGGCATTAAGGAATCGCTATTACCATCAAGTTGAACTTGGTGGTAACCATGTGCAAATTTTAAAAATGCATTAAAAATGCATTTTTTAAATTGACATGTAATGCACACATGCCCTTTTGGCACGTGTGCACCTTACATGTCTTCCAATTTTTTTTGGGGGTGCAGCAGAGGGGGCCTTAGGCCCCCAGCACCCTGGAGTTTGCATTTCCCAAATTGCGAATTCCAGTTAGGAATGCAAAAATTAGCAAATATGGGCCGACAGGCCCATAGGTGCGAATGGGGGCTGTATCGCAATTTGCGATTCAGTAATAGAATTTGTGATTTTTAAGAAATCGCTATTACCGAATCGCAAATATGATACATAGCATTTAGCGACTCAGAAATAGTGATTTCTTAAAAATCGCTATTTCCGAATCGCAAAGGGCTTTTTTGATACATCTGGCCCTTACTGAGTCCCCGATCTCTTTAATTAGTTTCATATAACCAAGAGTCATCATTGCTCTCCCTCTACCCTTTCCCTATTTCTGGTGTCTTTTTCTTTTTGCAAACTGGTTTAATTGGATCAGCTATTATGATGAGCAAAAAGAACTTAGCACTGTGCAATCTGCATAAACCATTTCAGTCTCCCTCTTGTACCAGACACCACAAATGTGAAAAACATATTGCACTCCAAGGGAATTGTTCCTAATCTATTGAAACCCACAGATATTTCATACTTAAAGAGCCAATAAAATCCCATAAGATGTGATAAGTACAAACCGATCGCTAACCAGCTCTACCCCAGGAGCAAAATCTTAGCAAAAAATAAATGAGACAGTTAAAAGAATACAAGGAGTAAAATGTATTTTACGTGGCTTACGTTGAAAGTAAGATTAAGATGTGGGCAAGCCAGCTACCCTAATAGTCTCTGACTAATATTCAGCCTATGATACCAAAGACTACAAGATTGTACGGAAACCAATTACAGAATGGATAGAGGTGCCTGATTCTGCCTTACAGTGGATCTGCTTCCTCCTCCAAATCAGTAACCAAAAAAGCACATTGAGTCAGAGGAAGTATTCATGTGAAGAGAGAATAGCAGTGTTCTACGAGTGTTCTCCTTCTCATGAGTAGCTGTTTTACATCTTACCATTGATATGCATATTAGTACAGCAGTTCCTAACATTTGACTCTGGTGGACCTCCACAGATTCATTACTGGAATACGGGTACCCCAGTGAGTCATTGCTAGAAACCGGGGACCCATAGCCAAAGCGACTTCTATGATTTGAGCCCCAAAACAATACACAAAAATATAAGAACAGGTATATTCCAAGCAAATGCTCAGTTTGAAATATTTCGTTAAATTCACAATCGAAATTGTGCTTCTTTCTTTGTATTCACTTTATTCATTTCACCTTATTAAGTTTAATCTTATTTAGTTTTTTAAGCCAGTCGCAGACACCCTGAGTAGATTATGTGGACCCTCAGTGGTCCTCCGACCAAAGGGAAAGAACCACTATATTAGAACATCACGATGTTTGCTTCAAAATGTGTATGATGCTAAAATTCCAATTCAACTAAACACCATATCGGAGTGCAGGCATAACATGATCACAGTAACAGTGAATTACATACAACGTTTTCTACACAAATGGAGAGAAAACAGGACTTTTTTGGTTCAGGAAATTATGCTAATAACTGGCCAACAGGATTGATCACACCTCCAGCTACATCACTCTCTGTATAATATCTCACTCATCCCAATTTTACACTGTAGCTACTGGCGTCAATCCACACAAAAGCTATAAATCAGGTTCTTCATTAGACCCTCGCATAGAATCTATGGTCATACAACTTACAGGTGCTCCACCAATGGGTCCTCAGATAACAGAAACATGAAGGCATGTTACAGAGAGTCTCAAGTACCACACTTTGCAACATTATTAACTGTAGCCTGAGAGAACCCAGCCAACTCAGATTCAGAAAACTCCTGAACATTGAAGTCTTAAGTGTGGTATATCTGCTGAATACCCATGACAATTGTACTTATAGTACTTATAACAAGGAATACTGTGATTAAAGCTCTGCTTTTTTGCCCTTAAATTGTTTTTGGTTCTTGTGCAGAAAACAACGCTGAGAAAACCCTAGCACTCTGCAATAGCATAAGGAAACACTGTAGCACCCCAAAATGACAAAGTATACAAATACATGACGACATTTCATACATACAGGATCTACTACATGATTTGCAGGTGTTAATTTGTGACCGAGCAACAGTTAGCTTAAAATGGAATGCCAACTTTTACAAAAGGTATACAAAGTACCACAGTTCTTGGAATTTGCCTCTACTCAAAATATTAATAAAAGTATTAATATAATTAAAATGCAAAGAATTTGTGATTTGTTTGTACCAACCTATCAATGGAAAAGTAATTTAACTGAATCATATACTCTTCTAATTACTGCCATCTATGCTTCATTAAAAACCTTGTGTTACACAAAATCTGGACTAACACTGCTTGGGCAATCATCAGGGGAGTAGCTATCAACAGTGCAGCAAGTGCACTGGCACCGGGGACAGGGCCAAGGAGGCCTTCTGAACTTCATTTATGGATTTATTTTAATACCCAGTCGGGGGACAGGGGAGCCTTGTCCCTAGCTTGTACTGGGGTCAATGGCACTGTTGCTACTACCACTTCACACTGAGAAATGTCATTGAAGATCTAAGTGATTTAAAATTCATCTGGCTAAGCTGTAGCTGGCGTACCTCAGAGATCTCCCACCTCTGCTTTTCTACCTTATGAACAGAAGGATTAGGTTTAAGACACTAAAACTGGTGCATAAGGCCTTGTGTGGTAAAATCTTAAATCAAACTCCATATAGAATTAGGATCTACAGCCCAGAGAAAACTCTAGGGTCAAGGGTAACATATTTGCTAATCGCTTCAAAAAACTAAACAAAATGGAAGGTCTTTCAAACTAATCATGAGCTACATATTTAGATGGTAAAAAGACTTTCTTTGTGGCAGTGCTCTGTGTGATAGGGACAGTCTGAAATCCATTACGTTATAATGGAGTGAAGATGAACAGAAACTAGTATTAAAAAAACAGAAATCAAGGCTCTTGAGTGGAGGAGTTGCCACTAGCTCTAGCACAAGGATTTTCACAGCCTCAGACAAATGTATATTTAATCGTTTAAAAGCTCCATTTCCCTCACAACAAGGCCAGTTTTTAGGCCATTTTCCTTGTACCAGCTTTGGATAGCGTTGGTGGTGGTGCCATAAGGAAGCTGTCTAGAGGGGACTAAATGAAGCAATGGTTCAACAACCCACCACTATTACGATGACTTCTGAAACCATCTTTGTCTGTTTTGAATAATCCAACCACTCACATGCCCTTCCATGTACTGGCAATAAGCATAATCATATCTGGGTATCACTGAGTTTATGCCGAAGAAGCATAATTAAATGATGCAATAAAATGCAGCCATAGGGTGAATGTAGAGGTTAAATATGGCTGGCGAGAAGGATGTAGCGTCACACCAAGACGTTGTCAAATGTGCAGTAGCTACTGCATGGTATGAGCAATTCAGAAATAAATTAATTTTATAGGAAGGTGTACTTGCCCAATATCCTTTAATCACAGTATATTAACAGACATTGTGTTGACCGACCATGTGCACTAGCACGATATATATATATTTATATATTTGTGTAATTTTTATATATATATATATATATATATATATATATATATATATATATAAAAATTACACAAATTATACTGATGCAGATGCTCTCTCTCACACACAAGCACACTAGAACATACTAACACAACATGCATATTAACACATAAACACACGCGGCTCATATACTTAAATAAATGATGTTGTATTGTATTGTATTGTAATCGTATTTATATAGCACTTACTAGCCCTGACGAGGCGTCGAAGCGCTTTTCGGTGAGTAGCACGGTACTCTGGAACCCAACAAGAATTCATGATGGATTAGTATCGGGAAATAATGAGTACAGTTTTAGTATTATTATGAGTTAATTTGAGCAGCGGATATGAGAGTTTGTTAGTTAGTTTGACTGGAGTAATGGAGGGGTGGAGGAGGAAAGAAATCCAGAAGTGTTAATTGGGAGTATTTCCTTAATTTACTCAACCCAAAGGCTTGGGATGAGTAAAGGGGGATGGAGGAGGGAAGAGTATGTGGAAGCGTTAGGGAGAGCATAGTAGCAGGGTGAGATAAATGCGGGAGAGTTTAGTAGGGTTGTGTGGGAGGTCACGGTAGTAGAGTGAGGTTTGGTGAGTTAGATGCGTAAGCGGAGGGAAGAGCTTAGGCAGAGTTATTTAGGAGATGAAAGTAGTAGAAAGTATTTGGGTTGAGTCAGAGAGAGAATGGAGGATAGTTAGATAGAGACATGACAGATGATGATGGGTAGATAAGTGTGATAAGATGAGAGCAGGAATTCATAGATATCTAGTATAACAACCCACCCATGAGCCATGCAATGACCCACGAACATGCCAAGCACAGAAACAACATATACACACACACATACATATATATATACACATACACACACACATGAATACACACACATATGCACATACAATACATAATTAGAACCATGGGTAAAATATACTTAGTCAAACAGGTTTAAAGAGTGTGTGTGTATTTTATTGTTATGACATAGTAGCGATACATATTTTCTATAGAAACTATACATAACTAGAAATATACACATAATCTGAAAAAAATATTTATCAATATAGGCATATGCAATTCATAGTTGTTTTAATATGGTGGTTATGAAGGAAAGAGCCAACTCTTGAGTAGTTTTCTGAAGACAAGAAAGTTATCTGTGGCTCTTATAGTTGGGGGTAATGAATTCCATAGTTTGGCTGCTTGAACGGAGAAGGATGTACCACCTATAGTCTTTTTCTTGTATGGTGGTGTTCCAAGGCATGGTGCCAATCTTGAGTGGAGGCTTCTTAGTTGGATGTATTTGGTTATTTTGTTTCTGATAAAAAGCGGTCCTGTTCCATGTATAGCTTTGTGGGTGATACAAAGCAGCTTGAAAGTGCATCTTCTGGCAACGGGTAACCAGTGTAGTGCTCTCAAGGCAGGGGAGATGTGGGCTTGCGACTTTACATGTAATAGTAGCCTGGCTGCGGAATTCTGGATACGTTGTAGTTTTTTCATAACAGATAGAGATGATGCATGGTAGAGGCCATTGGCATAATCCAGTTTGGATAGTACAAGCGAGATAGTAGCTTGCATCTTGAGTGGAAATCCGAGGTGGGGGAAGATGCGTCATAAAGTCTTCAAGGTGATAAAGCTTGTTCGTGCTAATTGGTCCACTTGGGCATTCATAGTTAACTTGAAATCCATGGTGATTCCTAGGTTTTTAACTTCCTTGGATAATTGAGGAGGTTGTCCGAGATTGTCAGGCCAGACACACAGAGGGTCATAACTTTTCCAGTCACCACATATGAGTATTTCTGTTTTGGAGGTATTTAGTTTGAGATGGCTTCAGGTCATCCACTGATCAACGGCTCTGAGGCAACTGAAGATTTGTGACTTTTCAATGTTTTTGGGGCATTCTAATTTAAGTAGTATTTGTGTGTCATCTGCATAGTTGTAGCATGTGAGATGGAAATCATTGATCAGTTCTGGTAAAGATATTGTGTAGATGTTGAAAAGCAAAGGTGAGATGATTGACCCTTGGGGGACCCCTGCTTTTGTGAGGTAGGGTTTGGACAAGAAGGGGGGCGAGTGGATGATATTCTATCTTTTTTGAAGATGGGAAGTAATCCAGTCGAGAGCAATCCATTGTATGCCGGCTTCGTGGAGTCTTTGAATTAGGGTGTCATGGTCAACCGTATCAAAGGCAGCTGAGCGGTCCAAGAGAAGTAGTGCAGCAACTCCATTTCGGTCAACTGTGTTTTTAAGATCATCCCAGATTGCTCTGAGTGCCGATTCAGTGCTTCTTCCTGGGCGGAATCCAGTTTGGAAGTCTGAAAGTATAGAATTGTCTTCAATGAATTGTGACATCTGGGCGAAAGCTGCTCTTTCGATCAATTTGCCCAGGAAAGGTCCATTTGTGATTGGTCTGTAGTTGTTGGGGTCTTGTGGGTCTAGGTTAGTTTTCTTTAATAAAGGTCGTATGTATGCCTTTTTCAGGTCTACAGGAAAAGTTCCTGAAGTTAAAGAGTTGTTGATGATCCTTCTTACAGGTGTGGCAGCAGAAGTAGATAGAAGAATGTTCTTGAAGAATTGTGGTGGGAAAGGGTCAGAAGGGCAATACAGGCATCCAGATGAATAATCACTAAAAACGCCCATTATCTCAATCAGGCACACCACACAATAAATGAAAACACACAAACAACGTATATGGTGAAGACAAAGTGTGTGTGTTTATATACAAACACACTAGCACACACATTATCTCACGCAGACACAAACAGTAATGTATGTATCTCCAAATACATAGAATATACCAAAATGCACACGATACATTTAAAACCATAATATATAGTTAAATACAGTGCACATGAAGGCCGGAAGACAAATAACACAAAAGTAGCAGACCAGTGTTATCTGAACTCGCAGAAATCTTTCCTTGAATAAATGAACCTTTACCGACCTAAACAATCTACGCAAAATTGCAACGTAAACGCTGTACCTAAGTTTAATTCAGCAGCATGTACCAGCTCTCCCTTGCATTAAGAATGTAGCCTCTTTCACTCAGCTTACAGCTGCAAACATCCTTAAGCAAACGGTCATCATCTCACGGGAAAACATTTTAAAAGTCAATGAACGTTATATGGAAAAACAGCCGGCACTAACACCTACCTTAAATTAGGGAGCGGGCCTCTCTACACTTTGAAGTCAGTTTCTAAATATTAGCTGCCTGCACAAATACACATACAGTCCCGCTGAGAGATGATCACACGCGAACGCAGGGCACATTCTAGCAGAGGATTTGTCTCAAAGAGATGAGATCTCACCCTCTCACTACAGTTTTTATGTTTATGAGATTCTTAACATTCTTATTTATTTCAAACGCTAACTGACATTTAAGAAACGTCGACAAACTTTTCCTAAAACCTCTACTAACTTGACATGCCGATCCCATTTCTCAAAATATATCCTAAAACTCAGAACGAATAATCCCCAAAGTAGACAGAGTTAAAGGACGTAATATTCCATCATGTGCGATGCTGGCTATTGGTCTGAATACTTCCATGAACTTAAAAGGAGCAACAGCCTGCAGCTACGATTGTAACAAGAGAACATTTGTTGTTACCCATTTGGTCCCCCCACCAGAGGCTTGACACTTACAAGAAGGTTTAGCTACACTGATTATTTTAGAACTGATAAGGGGCTGTTTAAATGAAGAATAACTATGTAGAAAGATATCTGTGCAGAAACTTTCAACTGCAAAGCCTGGGATAAAAAATGGCCCTAGTGTTTATTTGAACTAAAAATGTATGAAGGCATGATATTTTTCAACAAACCGTGGCAAAGCCTATAATAACACCAGCACTGGCTGCCAGCCTTTTACTTTGTCACTGCTGGTTTTGTTTTGTCATAGGTTTCGCAAAACCTTATTATTATGACCTGCCAGACCCTCGCAAATTAGAACAAAATTGGCTAGAAGTAAAAAAGTGCTGTCTCAAAAAGTACACACTGCTATAATACCATAGTAGTTCCTGCTACTGAAGGTAACTACTTGAGTGCAGATACGTCCTCACTCACAATGAAGTTAGCAATAGACCAAAGTAGGCTGACCCGTTACCTTGTGCTGTATGATGTAGTGGGCAGAAAAAATGTGAATGACACACCAGCAGACCAGTAGAAGAAGAGAGATAGCTGAAAGCCCCTAAAAGTATATTACATATACAATTATAGTATAAGTAAAGGGAATTGGTTACAACTAGACCTAGGAAGGGATCCAATCTGCCTAGCGCAAATAACATTTTATGCATCTTGTGTTGCAGATCTACTGAGGACTGCAGCCTGAATATTTGCTTCAGCCTATGTGTGATTTTCTATCAATGGACCAGTTCTTCACTCCAGCATAAACAACACCGCTATTGTGTGTCATCCCTGTTGGTATATAATGAGGATCAACACTTTTGTAAAACGTTTCCATTATACACTGTGCAAGGGGGGGGGCAAGGTCTCTGTAAATACGATCCCTGTTAATCCAGGTGTACCTGAGCATGAGCATTTACACTGGGTTGGTAATTGCTCTGGCTGTAGTGTCCACTATATCTCTGTTAATTTGCAGCAGCTGAAAATAAATTATTTTGCTGCTTCTGTGAGGAAAACGGTCATTTTTGGAGCATGGCCGTGAAAGAACTGAGATGATAAAATGACGGAGTTGCTTTTTGACACCTTATCTTTCCAGGCGTTTGTTGTGTCTTTGTTTTCCTTATCCAGGACGGAGTAAGGAAGAGGTCCTGGAAAACCACCTAAACCTAGTGCTACTGTGATTACATTTGGCTGCACTGAGAGATTTCTTATCACTCCAAGAAGTACATTTTGTTAGAGGACAATAGACTTTTCTAGTGCAATTATTGCATATATGTTCTTACATTTCTTTTTCATATTTCAAGACAAATATTATTTTTCCAGCTATCTGGAATAAGGGTCTTGTGTGGCATTTTACTACAGAAGCAAACTCACGGAAAAAATCGAGAAGGGCTAGCTCATTGACAATGAATGATGGAAGGGAAAATATTACATTGCAAAAGATATTTAGATGCAATGATTTGGATATTAAAGTGCATCAAGGAAGATTCTTGGCTAAATATTATTAGCAACATAATTCCATGTAACATCACTATAGGATAATCTAAGGTGACTAAGCACATGTGTACGTCCTAGATCCAGAAGGTTTGAAACAAACATTTACACAAAGTCAATGTGAATCAGGTGTGGATGGGAGGAAGAGAAAGTAGAGTACAGGAAAAGTGTCATAGCTGGGAAGGCCAGGCAGTTTATAGGCAGGTAATTCCAATCATACATTTATTTATATAGCGTTTGTGACCCCTAACGAGGCAATGTAGCGTTTTCAGCAAGGAGCAAGCTACTCCACAACCAAAGATTAGTATTTTGCATATTTTCTGGGTTTTTGTTGTGCATTGGTTGTGTTAGGTTTGGGCTCCTGATTTCACACATTTAGTAGAGTTTGGAGTGGGGTAGAATGATACAAATGGGTTTGAAAAGGAGATGTTTATAGTAGGGATACATAGATAGGAATCTTTCTATGGCTAAAGGAGGGACGAAAGTTTGAGAAGAATGTAAGGGAGTTCATAGTAGCCTGAAAGCTTTTGAATGAGACAGAGGCGGGACGAGTGGGAAAGATATATATATATATACAAAACCACATATATAACCTAGTGGCGATTGCCACTAGCAGTTATAGTTAGGTCCTAGTTTCTTTAGAAAAAGCAATTTTTTACTTGCCTATTTCTTTGCCGCCAGTTGATGAATCGTCATTAAATTTTCCCCAAAATAATCACCAGTCACGTCAGCTGGTGGCTGTAATGTTTAGGGGTGACCTGTCAAGCTGAGGCCGAGAAAAAGGGGGGTCCCAAAATGTGTTTTACCCATTTATTTTCCCATAGCCATTTTCAACAGTGATAGCACCGAAACCACTGGACAGAATTACACCAAATTTGGCAGAAAGGTAGCTCTTGGTCCAGAAAGTGACCCTTTCATTAATTGGTGTAAATCCGTTCAGTAGATTTGGATAAATTAAAGAAAATCTAAATTTCTATATATAGGGACACAAAGGATTTGCTACCCCTTACGATCTCGTGCTGAGATCTGACTGGATGCCAACATTTCAACAAGGAAGTGTTGCCAGCTATGCTAGGACTCGGCTTCAGCCGAGTTCCAGAAAAAAACATAAAAAAACCCAAAGGTGCCGGGGTAGGGACACCCAGAGCCTCTTAGCTCTGGTGCTGAGGGTAAAAAAGCACTTTTTAAAGAAACATTGTTCTGCAGAATTGCGATGGGGTCGCGAATCCACTAAAAAAATAGGAAAAAAAGTGCTTCTTAATACCCATGCCCCTGTGTGGGCCAAATCCGTGGGGCACTGATATTTGTTAAAGGGGGGAGGGGGATGTGGTGTGCTGTCCACCTCACCCCACCACAGCCCCGGGGACCAACACTTCCCCAGGGCATGCATTAAACTGTGTCCGGGTTGAGGGGGTGCTAATATGCATATTGGGAAGACAGATGAAACATTGCTCCCATAAGCAGGGAGCTGCTGTTAAAAGCAGTTCCCTGCTTGTGGTAGCAATGACAGCTCCCACAGGACGTGGGTAGCCAGTTAGGACCGCGGGGCCTTGAGACTTCCCCCACAGTCCTCTCTTTCTCTCTCTTTCTCTCTCTCTCTCTCTCTCCCTCTCTTTCTCTTCCATCTCATAATGGGATGGAAGAGAAAGAGAGATTGTCATTGCATGGTCTCTCTATGCAATGACTTCAAAGAGTTAGACTAGCAACATGTGTGGGTCGAATGTTAAAGTTACCTTTTGATGCAAAGCAGAAGAATCATCTGTGCCCTAATGGTTAAGGTCACTGACATTCACACTGACAGTTGAGGGCTCTACCCAAGGTGTGTCTGTGATCATTACCCTCCTTTAATTTCTTTCAACCTTCAAAAGTTTAAGGATCATACTGAAAGGTGACCTCACTGTTTTTTAATTGACAAATACATTTTTCTTTTCAATTTGTCCAGAAAAATCTCATTCTAAGTATATCATACATCAAAGCCTAAAAAACTCTCTCTCCCTCTTTCACTCTCTTTCTCTCTCTCACTCTTTCAATCTCTTTCCCCACCCACACACCCATTCAGACCCTTACGCACCCACTCACAGACCCACTCAGACCCTTGTGCACCTACTCACAGCCACACTCAGACCCTCATGCATCTACTCACAGACCCACTCAGACCACCATCAAATTATACTTTATTTCGGCTAAAAGCCATAAAAGTAGACAATAAAACATCATATCATAGTTAAGCAGTATGCCGGTTACAAATGGAAATCAACAGCAATTACCACATTATGCATTAAGACCCTGAATAAATATTAAAATCGCTTTTTATAAAACCATTATAATACAGACATTATTCTAAAATCTTTTGTCCTAAGGTGTTAAATATGTGGTGCGATGACCACTGTATCTTGGCTCTGGTCGGTTTACAACTTGCTTCTTAAGATAAATAAATGAGTAGAATCTAAAACCAATATGTTAAAACACACAATTATGACAATTCTCTATTTCTTATTGCCCATGCACTTTGCAGGTATCTTGCGTCAGAAAAAACTATTTTGTCATTTGTGTCAGTTATGAAGAGACGTAAGGCTATGTTCCATTCCCTTATCCCCATTAATCTACATAATGGGGCAATCCACTTCTTCCTGGGCACCAGATATCTAGGGCAAAAGAACATAAAGTGCGCTAGTGACTCTTTTGTCTTTTGGCAATAATGACAAAATATTGAATTACAGTCCTCCACGCTCCATCGTGCAGTGAATGTCTTGAGTGGGAGGATCCCTAATCTAAACTTAATAAAAAGTGTTTTGGTGTAGGGAGGATTTATGTTATCCATATAGGCCTCAAATTTGGGGCTACATTTATGATCCAAGAACTGTAGCGTCAGACTACCTTGGTTTTCCGTCCAAATTTGCACCAGGATGTTCTCCCAATAACACCTATTGATACGCTCTTTTGCTTCCTTGGTCAGGTTATATGGAGCACTCCACACCTCCTCCATTTTAAGGAGTTTACACGTGTCTCTGATGTGTCTAAGCCAAGGGATCTTTAATACACAGTCACCTACAAGAAACTCCTTTAATGCTATGTGTAGGATAGACAGGTGCTCGGAAGTCCAAAGACGCACCCAATACTTTAGTGGTCTTAGCGCAATTTCGTAGTGGATTTCATTTAAGGCTAGGTCGAATCTAAGCGGAGTAAGAGGGGTGCTCGTCGGCAGTCGCAGAAAGTTCCGTAAAAAATGTTTTTCTGCTATAGTCAAACACCTGGAATTAGTGTGGTCCCAGAGCTCAGCACCATAGGTTGAGGCTGCAACTGCCGCTGCTTTATAAACAGTAATAGCAGGTGATATCTCCCCTTGCAAGGTATTTGCAATATTTCTCCCTATCACTGAAGACCTTTGCCTCAAGGCTGTCAAACTGTTCCCAATCTGCGCCGACCATTTTTGGTCATCGCTTAGCCTGATCCCCAGATAATCAAATTGGCTGACTCTCTCCACTGGTTGGCCTGCTATGGTAATTTTCCCCCTAAACGAACTATGTGGGTTAAAAGCCATGAACTTTGATTTTGTTGGATTTATTTCAAGCCCTCTGTTCAAACAAAATTTATAAAAAGCATCCAATTCATTTTGCAAGCCCATAGGTGTTCTTGAAATTAGTAGAGTATCGTCAGCGAACATTAAAATGGGGACAGGGGTTCCAGCGAGCTTTGGGGCACCGTGGTTGCAATGTAATAATTGGTCTGCTGCACCATTAATATAAAGATTAAACAATATTGGGGCCAGAATGCACCCCTGCCTAACCCCCCTATTAACAGGTAATGCTTCTGTTAAGTCGCCACTTTGAGACCAACGTACTTGAGCGTACGTTCCCTCATGAAGATATCTAATCAATCTTAGTAGTTCTCCATCAAGTTGATAGCTCTCCAAGACATTCCACAATAGATCACAGGGGACCATGTCAAAAGCAGCTTTTAGATCAATGAAAGCTACATACAGGTGGCTCTTATTCAGTGACAGATATTTCCAACAAAGGAGATTAAACCTGAATACCTGATCTATTGTACTCATTCCTTTCCTAAATCCTACCTGGAAGTCGGAAACAATGTGAAAATCCTCTGTCCATGCCTGCAATCTGTTCAATACCTGCTTGCTAAATATTTTTTGAGTGACATCGAGTAGGCTAATCGGCCTATAGTTAGCAGGTTCTTCTCCTGGCCCTTTCTTGTGAATAAGGACTATTATTGCTCCTTGCCACGTGGGGGGAAATCCTCCCCCCCTCAGTATCTCATTGCTGAGCGCATTTAAGTACAAGGACCAAATTCTCGGTCGAGACAGGTATAAATCCCCCGGGATGCCATCCAGCCCAGGGGCCTTCCCTTTGCGCACTGATTGTAGGGCCAAAGTTGTTTCTTTTAGGGAAAAGAAAGCCAGAGCAAATTTGGGTGATATAGCTCTTCCAGCAGGTAGTGTGTTAGCAACAAGATCATTAGATTTGAGTAAAGGGATGGTAATACTATTAATTTGAGGTTTTCCATATACTTTGCTAAAATGTGTCACCCAAGTTTCTGGCTGGATTACGGGATAAGTCTCCCCATCTTTAGAGCTACCTTTGTCTACCACTAATTTCCAAAATAGTTTGAAATCCTTCTCGTGAAGTGCATCTACCAGACCCACTCAGACACTTACACACCCACTCCCACTCCCACTCACAGACCCAATGAAACTCTCATGCACCTACTCACAGAGCCACAAAGACACTGACGCACCCCCTGACAGACCCACTAAGACAGTGACGCACCCATTCTCACACCCAGACAGACACTCTCACAACCACTCTCACACCCAGATACAACCTGTCACACCTATTCTCACACCAAGAAAGACAGGCCGTGGTCAACTCCAGCTGTGCTGGTTAGGGGGGTTTGGCCGAAGGGCATGGACGCAGGCCAGGTCCTGTGGGCAACCACCACTGTGCATGGCCAAAAGCCATCCGTGGCAGTGGTTGAATTAACGTACAGTAATGAAAATTATTTTCCGTTACAAAAAAACATAGAAATTAACTGAAAAAACACAAAGGTTAGAGGGACATTATAGTTAGGAAATAGAATTACAAAAGACTACATCCTCCTTGGTGACCTCAACTTTCACCTGGAAAACACCCACGACCACAACCCTGCTAGACAACCTCACGAACCTAGGACTCAAACAACTGGTCACCTCACTCACTCACTCACTCAGCAGGACACAGGCTGGACGCAATCTTCACCTCTAGCAACCACATAACATTCACACACACCACCGAACTGACCACCACTGCATCCACTTCTCCTTCACAAAACCCCCCACCCACTACAACACACAACACCCTACCGTATGTAGGACAAGATCCCCATAGAACACCTGAACACCAAGCTCACACAAGCTCCACCCCCCCCACCAACGACCCCAACACCGCTGCTCACAACCTCACACAATGGCTAACAACCTGCGCAGACTCCCTCGCCCCACTGAAAAGTAACAATAACACCGCAACATCAAGAACACCCCCTGTTCACCACTGAACTCCAAACCTCCAAGCATGAATGCCGTAAAAATGAGAAAGCATGGCGCCAAGAGCCCTCCATGAACAACTTCTCCACCCTCAAAACTACCATATGCAAACACCACCAACTCACCCGGACAACCAAAAGGGCTTACTACAAAGAACGCATAGATAGTAACTCACATAACAGCAAGGAACTCTTTACCATCATCAAAGAGCTCACCAAACCCAAATCCTGCACCATCGACCCCCCTCACACACAAAACCTTTGCAACTCCCTCTCCAACTACTTTCACCTCAAAATTTTAGACATACACAACAGCTTCACACCATCTGCACCCACCATCACCACCACCGACACCACCGACATGACCAACAACACCACACACCCCAACTCCAACCAACTTCACATCTGGACACCTACCGATGACGAGGAAACCGAAAAAAACATGAACTCCATCCACTCAGGCTCCCCCCACAGACCCCTGCCCCCACCACATCTTCAACAAGGCCAGCCCAAGCATCACTCCCCAGCTCTGCATCGTAATCAACAGCTCCTTCGACAACGCCACCTTCCCAGACACCTGGAAGCACGCTGAAGTCACTGCACTCCTTAAAAAACCCAAGGCAGACCCGGAAGACCTCACAAAGTACCGCCCCAATTCTCTGCTCCCCTTCCCCGCCAAGGTCGCTGAGAAGATAGTGAACGCCCGTCTGTCTCACTTCCTAGAGGAAAACAACGCACTCAACACCTCCCAGTCTGGATTTCGCAAGAACCACAGCACTAAGACCACCCTCATCGCCTGCACTGACGACATCAGAACCAGAGTTGACAAGGGCGAGACCGTTGCACTCATCCTCCTGGACCTCTCCGCAGCCTTCGACACTGTTTGCCACCAAATCCTCTGTGCACACCTTTTCGACGCAGGAATCTGCCACAAGGCTCTGGACTGGCTCACCTCTTTCCTCGCCGAAAGAACCTAGAAAGTCCGCCTACCTCCCTTCCAGTCCCCAGCAACCAAGATCATCTGCGGGGTTCCCCAAGGGTCCTCCCTCAGTCCTACCCTCTTCAACATTTACATGGCCCCGCTCACCAACATCCTCCGTCCCCACGGAATCACCATCATCTCGTACGCAGACGACACCCGGCTCGTCATCTCCCTCACCAGGAACCCTTCCACCGCCAAGACAAACCTCCACGCTGGACTCCTCGACACCGCCAAATGGAAGACAGCAAGCCACCTCAAACTCAACTCCAACAAAACAGAAATCATCATCTTTGGCCCCAACAAGACAGTATGGGATGACTCCTGGTGGCCCACCGCCCTAAGACCCCCCCAAACACCCTCCACCCACACACGCAACCTCAGCATCATCTTAGACTCATCTCTCTCCATGGCCCAGCAAATCAACACCATAACTTCCTCCTGTTTCAACACCCTTCGCATGCTATGGAAGACCTTCAAATGGATTCCCATAGAAACCAGAAAAACCGTCACCCATGCACTCATCAGCAGCAGATTAGACTACGGAAATGCCCTCTACGCTGGTACCACAGCCAAGCTCCAGCAGAAACTTCAGCGAATCCAGAACGCAGCCGCACGTCTCATCCTGAACCTCCCACGCCACAAACACATCTCCGCCCACCTCAGATCCCTTCGATGGGTGCCCATCAGCAAAAGGATCATTTTCAAAGTCCTCATCCATGCCCACAAATCCCTCCACAACATTGGACCAGCCTACCTCAACGAACGAGTGAACTTCCACGCACCCACTCGTCTCCTCTGCTCTGCTGACCTCGCCCTTGCCACAGTCCCCAACATCCAACGCACCACCTCCGGAGGCAGATCATTCTCCTACCTCGCCTCCAAGACCTGGAACCCCCTCCCCACCAACCTACACAAGACCCAGGACCTCCTGACATTCAGAAAACACCTAATGACATGGCTTTTTGAGCAGTAATCTGCATCCCTCCCCTCCCCCCCAACAGCGCCTTGAGACCCTACTGGGTGAGTAGCACACTTAAAACATTTTTGGGTTGATTGAAGAAACAGAGAAATTCACTTTAAGAACCAAAGGTTACAGGGACGTTATAGTTAGGCTCACATTTTAAATGTACCAAACTATATAAATTCACCACTTATAGTTAGAGTTATCCCAAGTAAGTACAACTTGTGCCCTAAAGTAACTATAACTCATGCTCCCGCTATGCACTGCTAATTACCACAAATTACTCCAAAATATTGAAGAAAAACTGTGCACGGCAAGGGCATAAGTTATAGTTACCTTAGGGCATGAGTTATAGTTGAGATTTTCTTTGCCGTTTTTGACAGAGGGACCTTAGAATTTGATTTATTTCTTTATTTGAGTCCTTGATTTGAAACTATTACCTCTTTGTGATGCTTCCCAGCTCAATGATGGGAAGGTTGGCGTTGGGTTTAAACTGTACTGCAAGCAACTCTGTCAGGACGCTGATGAATACTTCTCATCCCTCAATTAAACTTAATGATGGAGATCGCTGGGCTGAAAAAAGAGATGCTGCTGACAGTGAAAGGGCCACATTGGTTGACTGGGCATATCTGATCCTCTTGTATTTACTTGTGTATATCGACCCAAGACCTCATGTTAGTTCGATTTGGGTCTGATTGTCTTAAGAGAGAGCTCTTTGGGGCGATGGTTGGTGTCATCCTTGTCACCTAGCTGAAAAGACGCAATCGGATGGAACAGTGTGAGGGAAACAAAGGTGTAATCTATTGTTGAGCAAGCTGTTGAGGAGTAGTAAGAGGCCTCTAGGGGATTATCCTCAGGCAACCTACCATTTGTGGCCCTTAAGTTAAGATGCTCTAGGTCATCTAATAGGTACTCGCTTGTTTTAGTTGATTGTCTCTAAGAGCTTGCCCCTTGGAATGGAATGACCCAAAACAAAGTTTGCACAGAGAGTAGTTCTACCATGGCAGCACCTAGTAGGAATGGACTGAAATCCCCTGTCAGGATTAAGTCTCCCATTTCATCCTCACTTACATATATCACCGGCTGTTCCATGAGGTGATGTGCCATCTTAAGCATCACATTGGATGACTGGCTTCATCAACGGGAAAGATCCTCGTCAGGCCGGTGCTGCAATGCCTAACGGGCTCCCCCTATCCTATCTGGCCCTCTCGTGTTTTTGTACAGAGTAAGTGAGCATTGTTACTCACCTTTACTCTCCCTGTGATTTTAACCTTGGTCCCCTACTTATGGTAACTGATTACATTTATGATGTAGATCTAAGATGGGTAACCAATTTTATTTTTATTTTTGTCTCCATATTGTTCAGGTATTTCAATTTAGGTAGTTACACTACACGACCTGGTTTCTTTTGCTACACTTAGAGCAATACGGTTAAGAGCCCCCCTTTGGGGGAGCCCGTGAGGCATTGCAGCACCGGTCTGACGAGGAGCTTACCCGATGATGAAGCCAGTCATCCAATGTGATGCTTGAGCGCTCTCGCTCCTGGTGGATTAGCTTCTCTTTCTTTAATTGGAACAGTGTACTTGTACATATTCTTAGAAGATTATTGGGAGATCGTGCACTGGACCATTATTCTCCCGGTCCCTCCCTCCCCCTTTTTTGGCTTATGTAGATGTGCCATCTTAGCCTTGTGTTTTGGGTTCATTTTAACGTTGATGGCAATTAGTTTCGAGGTCCGATTCTGAAAAGTGGTGGTTATTTTCACTAAGTTAATCGATGGCATAGATGACTGAAGGAGGGGAGCCAAGGCTGTGCAAGCAATTGAAATATAGGTTGCCAGGTCACCTTCTCGGTGGCTGTGCTTTGCCCCCCGATGGCTGGATTAGAGAAGCATAGATAGCCCTGCCGATATATTGGTTTTGCCAGCCAGGTTTCCTGTAAGGCGATTTCAAAAGTGTTTAAGTAGCAAAGAAAGTTGTGATCTGCAACCTTAATGGCAAGGCTGTTAATGTTCCAGGAGCGCAACCGTAGTTGATTTGAACACAACACTGGGGCTGCTGCTCTTCTTTGGTTGTGTCATTGGCTTCGTAGTTGGCAGGTGATTGTTCTAATGATCTGCCTATGCTCATTATGCAGACAAAAAGAGTCAGTTGTCCCCTGAAGGGGCCCATTGCAGACTGAGATGGCTTTGCCTTGTTAGAGGAGCACCTTACATCTTTAAAGATAGAAGTGAAAATTTAATTCAAGCTTGCCAAGTAGGTGCCCCTGCCCCCTGTAAGCAAGGGGGTGGATAGCCAGGCTCCTGGAGGGGTGATGTATGGATCCCCCATTGTTTAAATGTGGAGCTTTCCGCCAGAACTTTCAAGGCAGAAGTTCTCTAGATTGTCTTACTTACTTCAACCCTTGGCAGGACTTCAAAGTACTTTTGTTGAAGAGTGGATTCGCCTCCACTTGGATGTGGTAGGACTAAAAAGGCAGCTAGTCGCATTGTGCCCACCAGGCAATATCAGAGGCAATGCATCAGGTTTTGTTTCTATTTCAGTGCGGATCTGGTTGTTGATCAAACGCTGAGTCACACCCCAGTGTGATTTCGCGCCAAGCCCATGTTCTGTGAAAAACATTTGTGCCATCACCTTGGGCCCTTGTTGGTATGATGGTAATTCCATGAAATTTGTAGAGCTTGCATCTTTACGACCCGCTCTACACAAGGAGCTGTGTCTTCTAACCCGCGACTCCTAGAAAGTTCTGCTTACAGGCCTTGATTATCTCCTTGCCTGGCTGTACCAGAAACTTGCAGAAAAATATCCATCAGAACATCATTTGTTTCACCTAGTTCCATGGTTGCCGTCACTGGTGGGTTTGTTTCGGTTACAGGGCAGGTTTAAGTGATCGTCTGGGGCCTGAGACCCATATTCGAGGAGGAATGGATATTCTGTCTGCAAAGTCCTTCGGCATTCAGTGCCTTTTCCTATTGTTTGAGACAACGTTTGGGCCACCTGCTTGGACTTTGTAGTTGTTCTTTGGCCTGTTATAGGCCTAAAAAAGGATACAATGTCATCATTGTTTAGCGCAGGCTTCCTGTTCCGGCTTTTCCTCCTTCGAGCATGCCTTTGCTTTACATTAGTTTTTGTTTTGCGATCAAATTCTGTCTCTAAGGCGGCTTCCAGAGATGAAGAGGTACCCTCCTCCAGACTATGGGGGGGGGGCTCCTGGTCAGACTGTGCCCTGTCCATAGAGTGACCTGAGTGTGAACTAAGACCGCAAACCACCAAGCTCTTATTAGAGGGATAAAGCTGACCGTCGGATGAGCAGGTCACCACAGATTTATGGTCAGCAGGAGAAAGTTCCTTAGGCAGTAAGTCACGGAAACTCCAAGCTTCTTTTTTAAAGTCCTTGCATAGATTGCTCAGCATTGACGGCAATGAAGAGAGTTTGTCCACTATTGGACTACACTGGCGTTTAGATTGTAATTCATGTGGGCCAGTCTGGGCACATTTGAGAAGGGAATTCAAGTCACCAAGTTTCCCATCAATGTCTGCGACAAAGACTGCCAAGTGTTTAAAACAGTCAGTTGTATGTCCATTTTGTCTGACTGATACTGGAGTGCCTCCACTAGAAGTTGCATCCTTTTTAGAAGAGATGCCCAGGTGCTGTCTCCTGTCGACCAGCCGCCATTATCTGCATTGGGCATTCCTTTGCTCAAAGTGCACTGGGCCATGATGCTAACCTGTGTAGCATCTTCCACGTTGATTTCTGGGGAGGCATCCTGATTATATTGTGTTTCCTGAGTACTGTCTGCTAGCATATCTTCACATTTTTTAGTCCCAAGATACGGGAGCTGCCCATGCGCTTCAGGCTGCAGCCCAGGTGTTCCTGGGGAGGAGGGAGGGCAGAAAGAAAGGGAACAAATGACTAGGTTTGTCGCTATTTAATAAAAAAGGAGGTAGGGTGGATTGTGGGGATTGAGGCTTAGAATCCTTGTAGGTAATATCTTCAATATTTGCGGGTGCTGGTCTCATTGAGCTATCAAGATGCAGAATAGTTAAGGAATCATTTTTTTCATAGTTCTTCTGCCTAAGAGAGGACCCTTCACAAGCCCCCATGTTGGACGGTTCGGTTCTCCTTTTTTTCTCCCATCGTAAGGGGTACACTGTGACTGCTCCTAAGTCCTGTTCTTGAGCAGCAATGACGTCCGTCCGGATTACTTGAACCGGACTTCCTAGCTGATGTAAGGAGGAAGCAGTATGGCCCTGAGATGTTGTGTCAGTAAGAGTGCTAGGGCAGCACCAGATTGAAGTGAAAGAATTTTCTTAAATAAGGGGGAAATGCCATCCTTTGTTTGGCCAACCAATTTCAAGGGATGAAGAGGGAATTGCAGACCCTGAATCCCGTCATTGCTGGAGAAGAGAGCTGAACCTGTGTTTTTCAGAAAACAGAATTGTGAGTCAATTTTAGGTTGAAATAGAGCAGAGTGAAACTTCTTGGTTTTGTTTTGTTCCCCTCCTTTGATGTTCGGATTATCCTCATTATCAAGTCCAATGTCAATGAGCAGGGAATCAGTTAGAATTGGAGTTGCTTGCAGCCTTCTTTTCTGCCTTTTACTTTCAGCTTTCTCAGGGGGAGGCCCCCTTGTTCTCTCAGACCTCATGCTGAAACTATGCGGCATGTGTAACTGTACCCTTCCGGTGGGCAGCGCCGCCACTCCCCTGCCTGTTGATGAGGACTTAAGGGGCAGAGGGACACAAGCATGTGTACTCTGCAGGGGAAGGGCACCTGTGCGATGCTCAGATGTACACACTTGTCTTCCCTTGAGGTCAGCCTTAGGTATCTGCCTTGAAGTGCCTTTGGTAATCTTTGATAATCCCTGTGGATCATATAAGGTGGATGGTAAGGCAGAGGATATTAAGTCCGACTCTTCCCGGCTAAATAAAAGTGCTGCTTGCAGTGTGTCAATTCGGCCGATTTCGAGTGCCAAGAAGAAAGGAGGAACTGGGTGGGTGGGGGCCCTTGGCTGCAGCTTGGGCTTCACCCACCCTGCACTAGTTAAGAGTGCTAGCTTACTGAACACCTTGGGTTGTTTGCTGCAGTGTGATTCTATTTAATGCCTCTATAGCACTTCTTTAATGCCGCTGTGGAGACTAATGAAACAGTAACTTATGTCCTCTGTGTCCTCCTTAACAGAACTGTAGCTCGATGTGCAGCTTCTCTCATGGGCTGAGGCAGGTAGGCAAGCGCCAGGCAGCAAAAGTGGCGAGGCAGCGATGCAAGGTGACTGACAAGCTAGCAGGCAGGCTGGGGGGCAGGAAGGGGGCGAGACAAGAAGAGCAGGCAAGCTGCAAAGTGGTAGAGGACAGCCCAGTGTAGCCTTGCAAGGCCGGGGCCTCCCACGGTCCCCAGCACAGGATACTGCGGTACAGCACAGCTCAGGAGCACTGGAGCGCTGGAGCGCTGGAGCTCCAAGCCACCAAGCCTCCAGCCTTCAACCTCCGGCCTCACCCGACCCAATCAGTGGTCCGCAGCCAGGCTCTATAGAGCTCCAACCTCAGCTGCATTCCAGCCGCATTCCAGAGGCAACGTGTAGCCCTCCCTGTCTCCTTAAACACCACTATGGTCCATTTGCTCTGCCTCCTCCTGGTGACTTTACACTGGTGGACTGTAACACAAGACAAAGGATGGGGCAGTATTAGCCTCATAGAAACTAGGAGACAAATCTTGGTTTTTCTTTAAACAAAACAAAATCTAGACATCTTCATTATATACAGTAGATCCCAATCTCTGCCGAAGTCTCGGGCTGAATCCTGACTCGGTGGCAGTTAGATATGCTGAGCAAATCCATTGTATAGAAATTCCCTGGACCTTACCAGAATACACAATTAGATTTAAAGAATATTCACCTCCTTAGGCTAAAGACTAAGGGCCTCATTACAACCCTAGCGGTTAAAGACCGCCAGGGCTGTTTCGGCGATTGTACCGCCAACAGGCTGGCGGTACAATTTTGCCGATCTTCCGCCGCGGTCACACCACCGGGACCGGCGGTTTCCCGCCACGGTCGCCCCAGCGGATTCCCGCCACGGTCGTCCCGGCGGTTTTAATCCGCCAGGGCAGAGCTGCTTGCAGCGCTGCCCTGGGGGATTACAAGTCCCCTTCCTGCCATCCTGTCCATGGCAGTAGGAATCGCCATGGAAAGGCTGGCGGGAAGGGGAGTCGCTGGACCCCTGGCGACCCCTGCACTGCCCATGCACTTGGCATGGGCAGTGCAGGGGCCCCCAGGCACAGCCCCACACAGCTCACCACCCCCCAACATTCTGATCAAGCTATGCCCATGAATGGGGCTGCACAGGCCCAGGAGTCTACATCTTAAGGCATGCATTTTAAAGCAGGAACAGCAAGGGAAGAATTTTAGTAATATTTTATTAGTTATTCTTCAAATTTAGAATCATATGAAAGATAACAGGCCCTTCAAAACTATTGTTATCTAAGATTTCCAGGAGAACCACTGCAATACTATCCAAACAATTATGTATATACTAAAAGCAATGATTTAGAAATCAGAAGGGCCACACTTATGTAAGGTGTAATTTTCATTATGTTGCTCATCCTATGCTTCAATCAATCTATCTTCTATATGCAAAATACCATCAACCACCCCCCTTCAAATGTTTTTGACAATATGTTCTGAAGAAAAAATGAGCAGGCTCCCAGGTGCAAACTATAAATGCATGTGGGGAGTTATGAGACCTATAATTAGTAACTTGATCCAGCATTGGAGCTATTCTACAACAGCAATGCATGCTGGTCATTGTAGAGTCCAGTCTGTGTCATGTCTATAAACAACATGTCAGTGCTTGACATATAGGCCCTCATTACGACTTCGGCGGTCTTGCAAAAAGACCGCCGAAGCCGCGGGCGCCACAATACCACCAATACTGGCGGTATTGGTGGCACCCTATTTTGACATTTCCACTGGAAACAGCGTTTCCGTCCACTGGCCCAGCGGAAAAGTCACATTAACATTAAGGCCAGCTCATAATAGAGCTGGCGGCAATGTTGATGTGCAGCAGGTGCAGTAGCACCCGTCGCACATTTCACTGCCTGAAATTCGGGCAGTGAAATGCGCGATGGGGCTGTGCCTGGGGGCACCTGCACTGCTGATGCCAGGTGCATGGGCAGTGCAGGGGCCCCCAGGGGCACCCCGAGCCCCCCTTACCGCCAGCCCATAATGTAGGAAGCTACGAAGGGGTAATAGCAACAGCAGGAGGGGTGTTCCAAAGTGCTCTGTCACGCTTTTTAATGCATTTCTGGATGCAATGCTCCTGAAAATCATTCAATACACAACACCCCACAGGACTTGCAGCTCACTAAATTGAAATTTTACCAGGTAGCACACTTCCCATACGTCACTGCCTGCATTGATCGGACGTTGCACTATGTCCTCGTTCTGTAAATGATTGTATCTTCAGGAATAGAAAATTTAGCCATTCATTAAACATACATGTGATATGCAATGACTCAAATATGATAACTGATATAGTGGCCTGATTCCCTGGTAGCATACAGAATTCCTTTATTTTTAGCCATAGTGGAATCTACACACGGCTAATTGGTGGTTAATTTGGAGAAATATATCGACTAGGTACATTTCTTTTACACTGTGTACCATATAGAACATAAGCAGTAACTCATGACAGTGATTCATTATTGGCTCTCGTCATTATAGTAGACAGAGCATGTGCTGTGCGCTCATTCATCCTCACCCCATATTTAAATCTATCAACTCCAAACGAGCACTGTTACAATGCAGAGCATAAAAGCACACGTAATGTGATAGAGAGGACCTTTGGCCTGCTCAAGCATCGGTTCAGATGTCTACATATGGGTGTCAGTGCACTACTGTACAGTCCAGAAACAAGCTGCAAAATCATGGCTACATGTGCTATGTTGCACAACACAGCTACAATAAGAGGCATATCCCTGGATCTGTCTGATTCAAATTTTCAGATGATGACGATGAGCCGAGTCCTCCCTGTCAACCTGCTGATGGATCAAAGGCAGCAGACGGCAGACAAAGGTTTGCTGTAATAACATGCAAATATTTTTTAAGTAAGCAATGATGAGACAATGCATTTCATAATTTTGCTGTTTTTTGTCTTATTTATTACCCTAACTTCAGGTTAAGTATGCTATTGTTAAAAAAAAGTACTGTCATACTGCACAATTTGCGCAAAATCAAATGTGTCATCACAGACAATACAACTGTACGGGTATGTCCACAAACAACATACATAGATAAATGTCCATATTATTTTTCCTTCCACGCACTCCAGTAGGCCGGTCAGTGGGCTCTGTACTATCTATTGGTGAGGCCTCAGAAGGTGCACTCTTTCTCAAACTGCGACGTCTACTGTCCATCACAGGGGCACTGACACTACTAAGGCCGGGGAGCTCCTCACTATCCCCTACACCTAAATTGTGGTTTCCTGCAATCCTCGCAGTCTGCATGCTCTCTATAGCACTTGCAACTTGCAGCAAACCTCTTGCAATGTCTCCACTACAATGTGCCATCTCCATTTGCATGTTCGATGGACAGGTCTGGTAAACCCATCCAATCTGCCCATTAGTTGGTGATGACGCCTACGGTGTGTGCCATGGTCCTGCTGCATTGCTGTGCAAAGCTCCTTGATGTCATTTGCCATCTCCTGTAAATTGCCAGCTGTGGCTTTTTGCACTTCCTCCACTGTTGCATTCAGCTACCCGATACCATCTTTGATGTCACACATGTTGTTATTGAGTGATATCAACTGTGTATAAATTGACCTCACATGCTTGCACTGTAGGCCCTGGACCTTTCAACATTGATGACTCCAGACCTCTGAATGCACCTGAGCCAACACCTTTGTCTGATGGCCATCTTACAGCCACTCTACACCTCATGAGGGGAGTATATTAGTGCTGGACAAGGGGCTGACATCTGTGGGAGGGTCTATCCTCAGATGGTGGTTTAGGAATGTATGTTGGAATATTATTCATTACTCCAAACAGTCACCAAAGTCCTCTGCTGCAACAGTCTGCCTCCTCCTCTGGATCCTTGTCTGTCTTGGTCTACTTCAGCGAATTAGTTTGCTTTTCAAGTTATTGGAGTGGTGGTTCTATTCAGACTTTTTAAGCTAAAGTAGGAAGTTCTAAAAGCGCCAGCAGGCTTAGCATGGGGTCATTTGATGTTAATTGTTAGCATGATATTATCAAACGTTCTTCTACCAATTATTAATCTTCAGGCAGAATGAAGGACCATTTTCAGAGGAGCTGTACGAAAGTTATACCAAAAACATTCATGTAATTGTTTACCACTACCATCACTGCTGGAAAGTAGAGGTGTCATGCCCGGACAAGGTTCCAGCAGCTATTTCTGTGTCGGAGCTCGGATCCGGCCGACCCAGGGATATATGCTGAATTTGTCCTGGTATCATTTTCCAACACCATGACACAATTCAGCAGCGCCCGCACATTGTTTCCATTCCGTTTGGTGAGGCAACCTGCAGCCACCAAGGGGGCTTTCTTACTTTCTCTTCCAGATGAGCACAAACAAAGGCCTTATTTAAAAGGTCATTAGCTCTCCTTTTGTTCAAGTATCTTACTGGCGGGAACCATCTGTAGATTAACACCGAGAGGCCTATACCATGGAAGGAAACAAAGACGCATACATATCTTATCACTTCACATGTACTATGAGAAATTATGACTTGGAGGCAGGTTTCTGACTTTGTTCAACACCCTATGTAAGCAATGTACATGCACTGTAAGAATGCAAGATTTATCTGTGCCAATGAGTTATTACGCTAATAATGATTTGAATGGCACCTACTAATTCATTTTTAATTAGTTTGTTTATAGCGTTTTTTTAATTTAAAGTGTTATACTACTGAACATTAAAATCGTTTACAAATTGCATTTAAAAGTACCACGTTTATTATTTTTTCAAATACTTTTGAAATATATTTAAAAATAACATTATTTATACATCAATAATATAAAAAAATATTCTGGTCCCAAAAATTATAAATATGTGGTACACGTGTTTTTCTTCAAATTTATAGCATGTTTGTATATATTACAAAATATATTTTTTTACATTTCAGTGAAAGTACTTTAATGTACATATTATAAAAAATATGACACATAACAGGCTAGGCTACAGCTAAAATTACCTCACTGTTGCTGCAGAGAGCGCAACCTTGTCTACTGGATCCACCTCTCCAGTCTTCCCAGGTATTTCACCATCATGTACTAGGCAGATCCCCTTTATGCTGTTTCTTTAGGTCACGTTTCAAAGCTCAGATGATGATTTTTACTTTAAAAATATAATCAATTAACATAAACAGGCCATGGGTGACATTTTCCATCACAGAAAATGTGTTTCAGTCATCAATGTGTGGTTGGTAATGAGCCACAGCTTGCGTCTTCCAATCAGTGTGGAAATGCGGCCAGGTGTGTGGATCTGGGCTGTGAATGCAGACCTCTGGTGTTGACAAACCCACTTCTGGTCTTCTGCTGAAACAGGGATTAGACCGCAGGGTCAAATGTCACAGTCTACCTCAGCGCGCACTCAGATTCAACACAATGGTGGTCATTACAACCCTGGCGGTTGGTGTTAAAGCGGCGGTAAAACCGGCAACAGGCTGGCGAAAAAAAAAAAAAGAAACACGACCTTGGCGGAACCCGCCAACATAGACAGCCACTTTAACACTCCAACTGCCAAGGCGGTACAAAAAAACACCGCAGCGGTAACCGCCAACTGACAGGCGGAGGACAATATACCGCCCACACAATTACAACAGTCAAATCTACCACCTTTTCCGGGGTGGATTCACCGCAAACAAAAACACGGCAGAAACAGAACTTGGAAGGGGAAACACTCACCTCTACACATCCCACGAGGAACCAGAACGCCATGGAACCGGAACTTCAGATTCTTCCAGCCTTTATCTTCCTTCTCCTCTACCAGGAGCACGAACGCCGGCAGCGAAGACCACGGTGAGTACTGCACCTACGACACAGGGGAGGGGGGGAGCATAAAAAACAGTGACACACACACGCAACATCCCCACCCTCACCCACAACAACACACACACTAATACATCATGATACATTACAGTTACACCCTCCACCCCCCCCGGAAGAATGCACGGACAAAAGGAAATTAGTCGAATGATTGTAATATATCCAAAGACAGTAATCAAAAATTTGTACATATATAAAGATATTCACACTATAAACAAATATATACACCAAGAATACAAGTCCAAGGTATTCCACTATCATAGTCCATGGACCACTGGGCCCAAAAGGCATGGGCGAGGCCCACACAAGATACCTGAACAAGACGGAGAGAACACTGCTGGGGCATCAGATAGAAATAAAACAGGCACCTCAAGGGGAAGGGAAGGGGGGGCACCTCAGCCGGATGAGTGCACAACGCCAAATCCACGAGGGGGCTCCATGCCCACTGTTCAATCCTGGGGAGTGCAAAGCCACAGTCTCTCAAGTCTCTACAGCGGGAGGTTTGCCCACTGTTCAATCCTGGGGAGTGCAAAGCCACAGTCTCTCAAGACTCTACAGTGGGTGGTTTGCCCACTGTTCAATCCTGGGGAGTGCAAAGCCACAGTCTCTCAAGTCTCTACAGTGGGTTGTTACCCAGTGCTGCATCCTGGAGAGTGCAAAGCCACAGTCTCTCAAGTGGATAACATTCTCCACTGGTTTCTGGAGGGGGCTTTGTGCCCAGAGTGCTTCATCCTGCCAAGGACTGTGTGAGTGGATGTGATACTCCACTGGTTCTGGAGGGGACTTTGTGCCCAGAGTGCTTCATCCTGCCAAGAACTGAGGTAGTGGATGTCTTTCTCCACTGGTTCTGGAGGGGCTTTGTGCCCAGAGTGCTTCATCCTGCCAAGGACTGAGGTAGTGGATGTCTTTCTCCACTGGTTCTGGAGGGGGCTTTGTGCCCAGAGTGCTTCATCCTACCAAGGACTGAGGTAGTGTAAGTGATACTCCACTGGTTCTGGAGTGGGCTTTGTGCCCAGAGTGCTTCATCCTGCCAAGGACTGTGTGAGTGGATGTGATACTCCACTGGTTCTGGAGGGGGCTTTGTGCCCAGAGTGCTTCATCCTGCCAAGGACTGAGGTAGTGGATGTCTTTCTCCACTGGTTCTGGAGGGGGCTTTGTGCCCAGAGTGCTTCATCCTGCCAAGGACTGAGGTAGTAGATGTGATACTCCACTGGTTCTGGAGGGGGCTTTGTGCCCAGAGTGCTTCATCCTGCCAAGGACTGTGTGAGTGGATGTGATACTCCACTGGTTCTGGAGGGGGCTTTGTGCCCAGAGTGCTTCATCCTGCCAAGGACTGAGTTAGTGGATGTCTTTCTCCACTGGTTCTGGAGGGGGCTTTGTGCCCAGAGTGCTTCATCCTGCCAAGGACTGAGGTAGTAGATGTGATACTCCACTGGTTCTGGAGGGGGCTTTGTGCCCAGAGTGCTTCATCCTGCCAAGGACTGTGTGAGTGGATGTGATACTCCACTGGTTCTGGAGGGGGCTTTGTGCCCAGAGTGCTTCATCCTGCCAAGGACTGTGGTAGTGGATGTCTTTCTCCACTGGTTCTGGAGGGGGCTTTGTGCCCACAGTGCTTCATCCTGCCAAGGACTGAGGTAGTGATGTGATACTCCACTGGTTCTGGAGGGGGCTTTGTGCCCAGAGTGCTTCATCCAGCTTGTGACGGCCTCAGTAGCGTTGGAATCTTTGGGGCTCACTGGCCTGCGGTGCTGGTGGTGGCGGTGTCCTGGGCAGCGGTGCTGGTGGCGGTGGTGTCCTGGGCAGCAGTGCTGGTGGCGGCGGTGTCCTGGGCAGCGGTGCTTGTGGCAGTGGTGTCTTGGGCGGTGCTGGTGGCGTTCTTGTCCCCCGTGCAGATTTTCCCAGACTTGCCGGTTTTACAGTGCCCCTCCCCCACCGTGGATGGTGGCGCAGCTGTCTCCACAATCCCAACTGTACCCCTTGGAGCGGCTTTGGTGGCTGATTTCTTTCCTCTCTCCCGCCGGGCACTGGGCAACTTTTTGTGCTTTACAGGTGGGGGACTGTGCGTGCTCTGGCTCCTTGCCGCGCTGGCTGCCCTGCTGCCTGGCGCACTCCAGAAGCTGGTTACTACTGGTACCACTGGTCCCGCAGATGTTGTGGCTGAGGTGCTGGGTTGGGACCTGGAGAGGCAGGTCCTAGGAGACTGAAGGGGTGGGTGAGGAGAGGGGAAGAGGTCAAAGTTGGACAGGAAAAGTTTTTTGGGAACACTGGAACGGGTAGATGGAGGGGGTTTGGGAGTGGAGGAAGAGGTAGTCGTTGTAGGAGGTGTACGTTTGGTGACTTTGGGTGAAGGTGCATGGGCTGGAGGCTGTTGTGAGGTGGATGGCTGTTGGGTGGGTGTGTGGCTGTGTTTGTGTAGTTTAGGAGGAGGGCTCACAGACACACTGGTAGAGGACACAGGGGATGTGTGAATGGTAGTGGGGGTGGTGAGTGCACGTGAGCGGGGTGTGCTGGTGGGTGTGCTGGTGATGGACGTAGAGGCTGAGGATGTAGTGCATGCAGGTGTGAGTGGAGAGGAGACAGGGAGGGAGGAGGGAGACATGGAGGAGGGGGACACAGTGGAGGCAGTAGCTGTTGGTGTGTCTGCATGTGTATGATGCTTGCGTGAGTGCCTGTGGGATGTGTGGTGCTTATGTTTGCCAGAGCTTCCCTTGTGTGTTGACGTGTGTGCATGCTGGTCTGATGGTGGGCTTGGGATAGGCTGAGGTACAGGGGTTTGGGTCTGGGTGGAGGAAGTTGGAGGGGGGAGGCTAGAGACAAGGACAATGGCTGCCATCACTACTGAGGCCAGAGTCTGAAAAGCTTGCTGATGGGCTGCCTGACCAGAATGAACGCCCTCCAGGTATGCATTAGTTTGTTGCAACTGCCTCTCTACACCCTGGATGGCATTCAAAATGGTAGACTGCCCAACAGTGAGGGACCTGAGGAGGTCAATGGCCTCCTCACTGAGGGCAGCAGGGGTGACAGGGGCAGGGACTGAGGTGCCTGGGGTGAAGGAGATGCCCACCCTCCTGGGTGAGTGGGCACGGGACACACGCTGAGGGGCTGCTGGGAGGGCGGTGCTGGTAGAGGGGGTGGCGGCTGTACCTGTAGATGCAGGGGGCACAGATGGGCCCGCCACCACAAGGGAGCTCCCATCAGAGGAGGAGTCTGTATCGCTGGTCTCAGCTCCTGCCTTCGCTGTGGAGCTCCCCTCGCCCTCCGTCCCACTGGTGAATTCAGACTCCGTTGTGTCGCCCTCCAGGCCATGTGGGATGCAGCTCCCTCCTGCTCCGGTGCTACTGCTCCTTCGTCTGATGATGCTAATGCACACAAGAACAGGGAGACCACAAAAAGGGGGGAAGAAAGAAGGACATGTTGAGTGCATGCAATACCGCTACCGTTGGCGGACACTACAGACACAAAAGCCCCCTGCACTATGCCGTGCACTTGGAGTTCCCTAATCAATCCCAGGTACATGGGTTACAAAGCTATGCCAGATTGCTGCACACATGGATGTCACAGGAGCCTGACTAGGTGTAGTTGGAACTGTACACAGGTGGGGTGGGGTGCCACAGGGCCTGCCTTAAGAAGGGACCTTGCCTACTAAACTCGCCCTGGCCTAGGGGAACCCACAGCCCACCTCCCCCACCCAGACACCTACAATGCGCGCTGAATCAGCAGAATGAGAGTGTACTCACCCCCTTGTGGCTGCTGTGATGCCCTCAAGCGTCCATCCAACTCCGGGTACGCCCCAGCCAGGATCCTGACCATCAGGGGGGTCATGGTGCGACGGGCACCCCTCCCACACTGGGAGGCCATCCCCAGCTTGGCCTCCACCGTCTTCTTGCTCCAGCGGTAAATGTCCTCCCATGTTTCCGGCAGTGGGTGCTCCGTCTGTGGTAGACCCCCAGGTTCCGGACTTCCTTGGCGATGGCACGCCAAATGTCCTTCTTCTGGTGGGCGCTGACCTACAGGAATAGTACAGGGGAAAAGGAGAAGATATTACCGTCTGCACCGTCACAGTCATTGGCCCGCATCCCTACCCTTGCCATGACGCACATGCACTCACCGTCGTTTCATGCACGCCTCATTCTCAAACCCCCCTATCATTCATCCACACCACTCCACACAGGCATTGCCCATACAGCATGCTCACAGTATACTTACCTGTTTGTCTGGAGGACCGTAGAGTAGCGTGTACTGGGGGAGGACCCCATCCACTAGTTTGTCCAACTCCTCCGTGCTGAAGGCAGGGGCCCTTTCCCCAGACACACGAGCCATTGTCTCTTCCAGACTGAGGTCACAGCAGCACTTGCAGTGTAGGTCCTCTCCTGTCAAAGATCAGGTATCAAGTGATTGAACAGAAAGAAAATGGCGATCACGTCCGCCGCGGTGCATACCGTCACCGCCGGCGTACATCGTCATTGGCTCCTGGGACCCATAGGGTCCAATGTTAACCAATGCAGGATTACGCCACGGTATTCGACCGCCTACTGCGATGGTGTACAACGCCAGCGCAATTACCTCATATCCCCTTGTCCCACTTTACAGGTCAGGCAGCCGCCATTTCAGGGGGCCACATGGCATTATTTTGGACTGTGTCACCCATATCTAGACCTTGCTTAAACACTAATACAGGCATATGTCGATTTGCTAATATTTTCAAATGAAGCTGTGTTTACGTACCTCAGAGTTGGTTGACTCTCTGCTCGCTGTTCTCCTCCATAGACACCGTCCGCTGGGGCATGTGAGGAGATGGCTTCATCCTCCGGTGTACAGACCGCTGGTGGACCTGTCGACAATGGAGGAGCGACATGTGATCATCACCTATAGACTTGATCTACCACAATCCTGGAACTGTGTGCCCAGTTGGAGCCAGACCTGATGTCAGCTATCCGCCATCCCACAGGAATCCCCCCTCAAGTGCAGGTGCTGTCAGTACTCCATTTCCTAGCAAGTGGGTCTTTTCAAACAACAGTGGCCATTGCATCAGGGATGTCCCAGTCTATGTTTTCTAACGTGTTGTCCAGAGTGTTGTCTGCCCTGCTGAATCACATGCAGAGCTACATCGTTTTCCCACAGGTGGAGGATTGGCCTACAGTGAAAGGTGATTTCTATGCCCTGGGACATATCCCCAACATCATAGGTGCCATTGATGGGACACATGTGGCCTTGGTCCCCCCCAGCAGGAGTGAACAGGTGTACAGAAACCAGAAGAGTTACCATTCGATGAATGTGCAGATGGTATGTTTGGCAGACCTGTACATCTCACATGTGAATGCCAAATTTCCTGGCTCAGTGCATGACACTTATATTCTACGGAATAGCAGCATCCCTTATGTGATGGGGAAACTCCAGAGGCACCGTGTGTGGCTATTAGGTGAGGACATGGACCCAATATAGTGGGACTAGGTGTCTGGGTCTGGGGATGTCCCTATGAGTTAGTGTGTGTCTAACAGTTGTCCCTCGACATTTGCAGGTGACTCTCGTTACCCCAACCTGTCATGGCTACTGACCCCAGTGAGGAATCCCAGGACAAACGCAGAGGAACGCTACAATGAGGCCCATGGGCGAATTAGGAGGATTATAGAGCGGACCTTCGGCCTCCTGAAGGCCAGGTTCCGGTGCCTCCATATGACAGGTGGTTCCCTATTTTACTCACCAAAGAAGGTGTGCCAGATCACCGTGGCCTGCTGTATGCTTCACAACTTGGCTTTGCGACGACAGGTGCCTTTTCGGCAGGAGGATGGTCCAGATGGAGGTGTTGAGGCAGCTGTGGAGCCTGTGGACAGTGAAGACGAGGAAGCAGAAGAAGAGGACATAGACAACAGGAACACGGTGATCCTGCAATACTTCCAGTGAGACACAGGTAAGAAGACAACACTGGCTGCTACATCTGATTTAATTCTACTACCTCTCATCTGTCTGTCATTTTCACCTAGTGTATGGTCACTGAGTTGTCACTTTCCCTTACGATTTCACAGATGTGGGTCCCACTGTGTGACATCTGCTTTGTTTCCGCATGGACTAGAGCTGTGTGACATAGGTATGTTGACAATACAATGGGCATTGTTATTTCCCTCAGTTATTGCAAATACACAATTGTGAAAGCACAGACTGACTCCAGATTGTTTTGTGATTTAAGGGTGTTTATTTACGTGCTAAATAGTGGAGTGGGTTGTAAAATGGTCAGGGGTGATGGTGGAGGAATGTCCATGGCAGAGTCCAGTCTATTTGTCTCACAGGTGCATTGTCCAAAGGGGCATACGAAGTGGAGCTGGGGCAGTTTAAGTATGGACAGGGTGACAAAGTGGGACAGAAGGATGACAATCGGGGTGGTCTCATTTCTTGGCGGGGGTCTAGGCATTGTTCTCTGTCTTTGTCATGGATCTCAGGGACCGCTTGCATGGTGGTTCTCCATCTGCAGGGGGTGGGGTGCTGGTGTGGTGGTCTTGTGGCAGTGCCTCCTGTCCACTAGCGCCGGTGAAGGTGGTGGGCAGTTCATCGCCCAGGCTATTGTCAGGCGCCCCTTGTTGTGCCACAGTGTCCCTCCTGGTGTTCACGAGTTCTTTCAGCACCCCTAAAATGGTGCCCAGGGTGGAATTGATGGATTTGAGTTCCTCCCTGAAGCCCAAATACTGTTCCTCCTGCAGCCGCTGGGTCTCCTGAAACTTGGCCAGTACCGTTGCCATCGTCTCCTGGGAATGGTGGTAGGCTCCCATGATGTTGGAGAGGGCCTCGTGGAGAGTGGGTTCCCTGGGCCTGTCCTCCCCCTGTCGCACAGCAGCCCTCCCAGTTCCCCTGAACCGTGTGCCCATAACCACTGCCCCCAGGTCCCTGGTGTTGTTGGGGTGGTGGGTTTGCCTGGTTTCCCTGTAGTGGTGGACACACTGCTGATTGACGTGTCCTGGGGATAGAGGTATGGGCCTGCTGGGTGGGTGCTGTGCTGGTGTTTCCAGAGGGGGGAAGCTCTGTAGTGGCCTGTGCCAGTGTGAGGGGAACCGACTGTCCTGAGGTCCCAGATGGGCCGGGCTGGTCATCTTGATCCAGTTGGACAGAGCTGCTGTCATCACTGTGGGCCTCTTCTGTGGGTGGAGTGGACATATCTGGACCCTCCTGTCCAGTGATGTTGGGTAGGGGTCCCGTAGGGGTGTAAAGGCATGATTATTGCATCTGTGTGTGCCATGGTGTGCAATGGGTGGGTGACCGTGTACCCCAGTGCTTGCATTCCTGTGTAGGACCTTGTGTGATAATGGTTTAGGGGGATGTATGGGTATGTGCAGTGGCCATGCTTTGGTGATGGGTGTCCATGCTTTGGTGTTACATGCAGGGCTTGGGTTTGGGATGTGTGGTTTGTGATATTGGGACATATGTGAGGAGTTGGAGTGATGGGGGTGAGGGCGAGGGTGGGGGTATGTGATAGCATGCAGGTGGGTGGGGGATGAAGTAGTTAAAGGTTTGACTTACCAGAGTCCATTCTTCCTGCTACACCTGCGAGGCCCTCAGGATGCAGTATAGCCAAGACCTGCCCCTCCCATGTTGTTAGTTGTGGGGGAGGAGGTGGGGGTCTGCCGCCAGTCCTCTGAACAGCGATGTGGTGTCTTGAGACCACGGAACGCACCTTCTCCCGTAGGTCGTTCCACCTCTTCCTGATGTCATCCCTAGTTCTTGGGTGCTGTCCCACTGCATTGACCCTGTCCACGATTCTTCACCATAGCTCCATCTTCCTAGCTATGGTGGTGTGCTGCACCTGTGATCCGAAAAGCTGTGGTTCTACCCGGATGATTTCCTCCACCATGACCCAGCTCCTCCTCAGAGAACCTGGGGTGTCTTTGCAGTGCCATGGGGTGGTGTGGGTGATGTGTGGTTTGGTGTGTGTTGTGATGTGTGGGGTGATATTTAGAGGTGTGTTGTGTGAGGTGCTTGGATGTTGTGTGAGTGATGGTGGATGCTAGTTTGTAGATGGTGGTGTCTCTCTCTGGCCTTCAGTTGCAATTGTTGACGTAAGGGTTTGTGGGTGATGTGGGTGTGTGTTTTATATTGTATTGGATGTGGGGGAGTGGTGTGTGTATGTGTATCAGGTGTGTGTATTTCGATTTGTCCAATGTGGATGTGTTTTGTAAATGTGTGTGTATTTTGAGCGCTGCGGTGTGTACCGCCAATGGAATACTGCAGTTGAAAGACCGCCGCGTGGATTCGTGGGTCGTGATAGTGTGGGCGTATTCCTGTTGGCGTGACGTGGAGGGTTTGTTTTCACCAGTTTATCACTGACCTTTGGTGTGGCGGACTTGTGCGGGTGTCTAGATTTTGGCGGATTCCGAGCTGTGGGTCATAATGACCGTGGCAGAATTCCGTGGCCGCGGCGGTGTGTTGGCGGTCTTCTGCACGGCAGTAAGCGGCTTTTACCACCAATGTTGTAATGACCCCCAATATGTCTCAGGCCCATGAATTCACTCAAATGCCAGGTGTAATGGAAGTGACATTACATGCCCATTGACTGTCACTCACACACAAGCTTACACATACACACACATTCATACGATCTCATATAAACACACTCTCACCCGCATGCACGCACACAACATAAATTTAAAAGCATGTTTTACTTACCTAAGCTACCAGGGAGGGTCGTATGCTAGCTAATTGTAATCCATTCTTTATTACACTAATAGCGAATAATAAAATATTATTCACGATTAGTGTAATAAATATTGGTAGAAAACAAGGAAACTGGAGCTCCATAAAACATCCCTAAAGAAGAGCTGCCACTGTTTTCCTGGCACTAATTTTGCGAACCCAGAGGCCAGGCATCGCAAAGGCAGTTCCAGGGGCCATAAGGGTGTCAAGACAGGCTCCTTACCTAGTTAGGAGTTGGCTTGAATTCACTTCACATTAAAGGCAGAGTATTCCATCTAGGCAATATCCAGGTGATGTCAACATACCTCTGAGAAGCTGGTAAACTACTGCTATGGTTACAGAGCAGTACTACAAGTACTGATAACAGCGGGCTATTGGGTCGCACATTTTTACAGTCAAAGCAGTCAAAGCAGACGAGGAAGTCAGTTATCTGTCTACTGGCTGGGGATGGTTCTACATTTAAGTTTAATTTCCATGCTGCCTTCCAGGCACATCCTGTGTGTAAGGTGGTGCTCCTCAGAGCAAGGTACTCTTCAGCCTAGAACAGCCACAACAAAAGCACAAACAGTTGTGAAGTTTGTACACCTGGCTTTCAAAAAACATAACACTGATCAAGGCAGAGGCAAATGGCTATACTCACCCAAAGGACAAATCAAACAAACGCTGAAGAACAGTCTCCAGTCCCATCCTTCACCCACAACATCTACAAGATGTCAGTGTTCTTGAAAAATCATCACCATTCCTTCATGGCAAAGGGACCTTTTTAAACTTGTAAAGGTATCTTGTCTCCACTTAGGTACCACTCAGGCATCCCAAAATTATACATTTATGATGTTAGCTCAAGATAAGGGCTAGCACGTTTAAGTAGATTTAAATAAATATGGCCCAGTAGGTCTAACCTACATTGACTCATGTACAATGATATGTTCACAGCTATGAATTTTCAAAAGCTAGTATACTATTGCCACTACTGTAGAAACTACAAAAATGTTCAGGACAGTAGCCTAATGTCAGGTAACTGACGGCAGGCTTAGAATGCCTATCCATGTCACAGGACAGAACCAGAAGCTCGCTCATGTCTGGATGCAGGCCTAGGACTCTGCATATTCTCTTGATTATTTTGAGATTTGGGCCAAATATTAAAATCCTGGATTGAATATATTTACAGCTAGTCATTCTGGGCAAGGCAATACAACTAAACAACATCCTGGACAAACATAATCAATATGTATGTAGACTGTTCCTACTGGACACCCTTGCACAGGACACTAGTTTGTCTCAGGAATCGGAATGAGCTGGATTCAGTATTCTGTTAGCAGTATAGGTGGACAAAAATCAAGTACTAAAGAACATAAGCAGGATGCCATGGAAATACCAATATAAATAGTTAACGTGACACAAAATTAATCATGGCTGTGATTGTGACATGGAAATTAAGACAGTCTAAGGCAGATGTCATAGGTTTAATTGACACAGTTCACTACAAGCAGAAACTCTCACAACAAACACACACCTCTCTAACGACATATAGCGATCCACTTGTATATAAAATAAACTTTTTGGCTTAACTAATGGGTGACAAAACAAATGAAAAATTAAAGTGGGAAATGTGAGGATTGTCTGCAGATGCAAGCTACAATCTGTGCACGAAGACCTTCCTTACTTAACACATATAGTAAAATTACAGGTAAATACATCTAAAAATGACTTATAGTTATTTTGTTATTAATTAGGACAACGTGTGTAATTTGATAATGTGTGATGTCCATGTTTGAAAATTTTAATTGTAAAATTTTAGAGTTTATCCATTTTGGAAAACATATTTTTTGACGTTTTGGATGTCTTTGTGGAAAGATTTGACAGCATACACAAACACAGTCAATGCTTACATTACATAGGATTTAATTTTTTTCTTTTCGTACAACGTTTTTGGACACCTATGAAAAAAATACATTTCAGTGAAGTCCTCAATTTCTCCAAGTTTATGAAATGCATGTAACATATACCTGTAAAAATGTATAATTTTCTAAAAACCATGTATTAAAAACAAATACTTTGTGTGTGTTTGTATGGCTATATATTATTTCACAAATTATAAAAATAAAGATAGTGAGACAGATTTCACTTTTTAATAAAAATAAAAGAAATTGGGGTTAAGGGATGGTTTTTACTTTGTCTTTACTTAAGTCATAAATAAGAAGATGTCAACCGTACGCAATACTAAAAATGAAATGGAAGCTTATTTTCACCCAGTTTAAGATAAAAAATAAACAAAAAATAAAGCTCCCATAAGATTTCAACGTTTTTGTGTGAGAAAAAAATTGTCAAAGACAATAGAATATATATTAAAAGAGGACTACTCAGGCTGAAAAAGAGTGAAGTAACCACAAGTGTAGAACTAAGGAAAAACAGAACAGAACAACCACACTCATGTCTATTTTTGGACATTGCGGCGTACAATATCAACAACTTCATCACTGTGCTCAGATAATTCCTCATGCACCCTGATGTTTTTTTGAAGAAGCAGAAACAGGTGTAGGTGCCTTTGTTGAGAGAGGTTGTTGATGAAGGCTGCATGCCTGCAAAGACATCAGTGAGTCTACTGAAATCTACTGAAGGCTGTAGTTATGGTAAGAGTCTGTAGAAATATCTTAACAAAGACTATGCTCTGATTTAGGACACTCGTAAAGGTAAGGAAAGAGTAATTTGTTGCTACTCAATTTTGAAAGTGTTATAATTGACGTGTTAATGTTTTCTCAATGTTTTTCGCTGTTGGTATGTTGAGATTTTATGTCTGCCACTTAATATTGTTCTTCGACAGTGTCAAAAAATGACTCATTAATGTCATGCAACCATGAATTTAATTTTCTCTGCTAATTTCTTATTTGGGCTCATACTTCTCCAGACTCCTTCCAGAGTGTCAGAGAGTTTCTCCAATCCCTTCTTTACTTCCTCAACAAACTTTTTCTATGCTTGACAGTTGCATCTCTAAAAGGTGACTTTGCCATCCACAGAAGCACAATGTGATCTTTTCCGTTGGGAAGAAGAGGCTTCTTGTTGAATCGGAGACACTGTAACATTGTCTTCCATTACCCAAATTGGCAGAGAGCTGTCCAAATAATCAATTATAGATACTGTATAGAGTATCTTCATTCAAGGGGAAACGGTTTAGTTCTAATGACACCAGGATTTCATTCTGAGTGTTAAGTACAGTAGAAGCATTGTCTGGATGTACACAATAATGTACACAACAATAATATTACATTTAAATATTTATTGGGGTGGGGGCGTGCCAGAGAGCTGGCACTCAAGATGACCTCACCCCTGTGAGGCTTACGTGGTAGGAGGCAGCAATCCTACATATTCATACCTCACTAGCATACCATTGGTTGCCTTATCTGCCCTGAGCATGGAGGCACACCTGGAAAGCCCAGCCAGACCTTCTTGCTACACTAATTAGTGCTTTTCGGTCGATTTCGACATTTGGCCTCGTGGAATTGCTGCCTGCGTGGCCTGATCCTTGGTGCCGGGCTGGCGATGCAAGATTAGGACCCCTGAGCGGCCCACAGGGGCTGCTTCAGCTAATTAGTCGAGCTGGAGGTAGTTGAGGGGAGCACCTGCATCTGCAGTCACAGTGAGTAGGCTGACTGTTATGGCCGCGAAGATCTGAAGTGGCTTGAGGCCCCTCCACAGGGCTGTGAGGGACATAGGGCCGGATATATCAAAGATACGTTTTGCAATTCTTGAATAGCAAATTTTAAGAAATCGCTGTTTAAGAAATGCAAAGTGGGATGTATGAAATTTGCGATTCAGTAATAGCGATTTCTTAAAATTCGCAATCGCTATTACCGAATCGCAATTAGAGAATGCGACTCCATTAATCTCTATGGGCCTGTAGGCCCATAGGTGTGAATGGTTTTGCATGTCCCAATTTGCAAATTCCAGTTAGGAATTCGCAAATTAGGTAATGCAAACCCCAGGGTGCTGGGGTCCTAAGGTCCCCTCTGATGCACCCCCAAAAAATATTTGCGGACATATGAAGCACACACATGCCCTAGGGACATGTGTGCACTACATGTCATTTTTAAAAATGCATTTGTAATGCATTTATAAAAATTGCACATGCTTAACCCAAATTGGATTTGGTGGTAATTGCATTTCTTAAATGCCCAATTTGCATTTAGGAAATGCTTGATACACGTGCTTTGGAAATCATAAATAAGAATTCCCTATTTGCGATTTCCTATTTAGAGAATCGCAACTTACGATTCTTTAAATGGGGTCGCAATTTTAAGGAATCGCTATTTTAGCGATTCCTTAAAATTGCACAGCAAATGCCTTTTATACATCCTGAAAGGCATTTTGGCATTCGCAAACGGTCGAATTTTGCAATTCGCACCATTTACGAATGCAAAATTGCTTGATACATCTGTCTATAAGTGCTCTATCTGCCTCTGGCACCCTCGACTAGTTGAGGAGGACCTAGTCGACTCACATCGAAGCTTACCTCTTGGGGCTGTAACCGATTCAACAGTTATTGTGATGTGGCAGGTTGTTATCTCCCTTTATGTTTACAGGATGGTTCTATATTCCTGGCAGGGTTGGGTCACTGGTGTGGGTGGTGTAGTGGAGCTAAGGGACTTTGGAAACACGTTATTGCTTGTTGACAGTGTAGCTCAGTTGATGCGCAGGAACTGGACAGACTTTTATTACCTACCTGCGAACATATATACCATATTGTTGTCGCTTAGTGACCCTGGGTGAGGTACCTAATTCAAGTGCTAGCCAATGCATACCTCCTGCTTCTGCATAAATGGAAATGCACACAAGCTGAACAATCCTTGCAGGTGACTGCAAATCTTAGCATTACTGGACAGGCACAATGTTAGTATTGCACTGCTACAGGAAACACACTTGGGCACACCATTTTCCTCTTCTTTTGTGGCAAAGTGATCCACCTTTTGGATATTTTCCTCATACTGCCTATACGTCAGGAGGTAGCTATGCTTGTGAGGTGCGGGGTGCCATTCTGTCCGCTTGGCTCCTGTGCCAACAGCCAGGGTAGATTATTTATTGTCCGGGGCACACTTTCAACATAGCTATTTACACCATGTCAAGTTTTATGGGCCTAATATGGACAACCCCAACTACTTTGGTAAGCTATGAGATCAAACTGTGTCCGCAGACCCCATTTTGTCTCGGGGGAGGGGCTTCAACTGCACCCTCTATGAGCAGTTAGACAGATCCCACACTGCAGTTAGCTACCAAGGGGCGACTTTACAGCACCTGCGAGACATCATTAGAGAACATGCCCTTATTGGTATTGGCAGATGGGCCATCCCAGATCAGTGAAGGAACAAACTATTCAGGTGTGCACGGTAGGTGGTCGAGGTTAGATGTTTGGTTGGTGTCCAGGTGGGGTGGGAGTCTGGGTGAGCGGGTCGCTCATCTGGTACGTACGTGTACAGACCATTCATCAGTCCTGCTGGAACTAACTCCCCACAATAGGACCTCTCTGGGTCTCATCTGGAGGTTGCCCTCGACCAACCTTCTAGACCGCCTCTTCGCATATGAACTCAAAGAGGAAATCCTGACTTTTTCATTCTTAATGAAGGCTGGTTGACTCCACTGGTGTAGTCTGGGAAGCATTTACGATTACCATCAGAGGATGTGCATGACCAAAAACAGGGGAGTGCTTGGCTCCCTTCGTAACCGGCGAGCACGGCTGGAGAGAGAGTTAAAAACTTTGGAGGCGCAACAAGTGCCAAGAGTGGAACTGTCCATTGCGGACCAGATCAGGGCAAAGCTGACAGAATTTAATGATATGGCCGCAAGAGAATGTTTATTGTGAAGGAAATATGCAAAGGCAAAGACCTACGGGGAGGGAGAACAATCAGGAAAAAATTAGACGGTATGGTTAGGCGGCTCTAGGCTGTCAATGGCGATCTCGGCATTCAGAATGCACAGGGCTGCATGCATACGAAGACCACACACATATTACAGACTTATACCGCATACTACCCTTCCCTATATACATCCCATCATGAGGTGCCAATAGAGGTGGACTCATATATTGGGAATATCACCCTGGGATGGTTGAGCGACGCCCATTGTACATTTCTTGACCAGGAATTCACCACAGAGGAGATACTCAATGCAATTAATCAATTACCGTCTGGAAAGTCCACAGGATCTGACGGGCTCTTAGTGGAATTTCATAAACAGGATGCTGGTATAATAGTGCTAAATGTATTGCGGGAAATAATAAAGCATGCCATATGGGGCAACTCCATCTATGTGTGAAGCCTTGGTTATAACTCTCCTCAACCCTGGGAAAATGTCTGAATAATGTTACTCGCACAGGCCACTTTCCCTACTTAACTTGGCTACAAAAATACTGGTGAAACTTCTGGCAAATTGGCTGACCTTTCTGATGATGGACACTTGGTGCCACCGGATCAGTCTGGCTTCATCCCAAGACATTCATCCTCACATAATTTAAGAACACTATTTGTTGTACTGCAGGATATCAATCCTGCCCTAAATGCTGTGGCTGGCTTCTTAGATGCCACAAAAGTGTTTGACTTGGTGGAATGGGCTACCTACATAGCAACCTCCGATACATTTTTAATAAAGTTTCTGGCCTGGATAAGGTTGCTATACATCCACTCTTTGGCAAGGCTACGCATTTATGGGACAGTATCAAACTGCTTTAAGATTTCAAAAGGCACCAGGACAAAGTGCCCACGGTCACTTCTTTTGTTTGCCTTGGCCATGAACTGTCTTGCTTCCAGGCTTAGATAACACTACGGAGCCTATGTCCTCCAATACTCAAACAGACATCACCTCATCTCACTTTATGCTGATGACATTGCTCTTTATTCACGAGATCCACATCTCAGTTTAAACGAGATACTGGAGTAACTATTAACTGGGGAAAATCTCAACTTTTCCAACTCACATCCAACACTCAGATCTATCGTGATAGGGGTGAGGCTCTTGGTACCAACTACGGTCCTATGCTAAACAACATTATGAACCAGATCACATGCTGGATCTTGCTTCCACTGTTGTTCGTGGGCCGCATAGCCCTGATGAAGATGTCCTATTGCCGAAACGGCTGTACTTGTTTCTGAACATCCCAATCCCACTCCCTAAGGTCTTCTTTGCTGCACTGCAATCGCAACTAATCAGGTTAGCATGGACGGGCAACCAACCTAGCGTTAAATGGGACACCCTTACACTGCTGTTTCATCAGGGATGGTTTGAGGCACCGGATATGAAACTTTATAATCACTGCGCTCGAGTGCACTATGCATTTTACTGGTATCGTCCGATCCCTTTTCTTCATCACTTGACCACAGAAGAGAATTATACTACTCCTATCCCTCCCTCCTCATCTATAGGCATCCCCTTGTCTAAAGTCACAAAGGTGCCATCCACTGTTGCTTGCACAAATAAGGCTTGTGAGCAAATCAGCCGCCAAGTAGGCAAAACTGTAATATATCCCTGCAGCTCCCACTTGACTATAACCAATTATTTCAGGTCACACACAAAAACTTTGGTACCAGCTAAAAGCAGGAGGTCTAATATACTGGGGAGATATTTATAAAGGTGACTGGTTTCTTACTCTAGCGAAGTATACGGCTGGGGCTCATGCGATGCCCCTTGAGGTATTTACACAATACTGATTGAAAAGTAACTGCAGGACCTAATTTCCCAGTTTTCAGACAGATCCCCCATATTCAACAAGCCACATCAACTAATACAGTGCACTTATAATAAACACCCAGTTTTGGCTCCTAAGCAAGTGGCGCAGGCAGAGTGACCCATTCCCTGGGGGAGAGCCTCCCAGTGAAGAGAAACAGACCTGGGAAACAAGACTGCCAATGAACAATGGCAGTTTTGCTATTCATAGACGGATCAGCTGTCCCGAGCGGCCGTCTCTATACTATACACTAAATGTTTTTACATAGATCATACTACGCCCCTGCCAGCATGTACAGGTTTGGCCAATGCTCAGATGATACATGTGGTAGATGTGGGGATGTGGGCGGGTATTTTCTCCACCTGGTATGGCCATGTGGTGTGATACACCCCTACTGGCTTGTAATACAGACCGTCCTAATCAATATGATGGAGGAGCTCTCTTTAATGACAGACCTACTGGGGTACCTGAAGGATGTACTGGTCTTGTGCAGGAGTTATGTGGAACTAGCACTGTTGTTGGCTAAAATGAGGCTAAAAAGAGGGTGGCTTGCCATTGGGGAAGGGGGCGAGCACCAAAACTCAAGATATGGCTTACTGACTTTCTTCTTGCTCACCCACCCGTCACCTCCCCTGTGGATTAAGTGGAACTTTCACGTGACAACCAGGCGCAAAGGGATGGTGAGTGCACCCAGCGCTCACCGGTCTAGGTACTGGACTGATGGCCAATCTGGATACAACACGAACCTGCCACAAAGTGCAATGTAAAATATGTTTATTAAGGACACCCTGGTATACCTTACTGGAGCAGAGGAGAAGACTAGATCCCTTTAGCAGGTCTACTGTGCTCATGTGTTGCTGTATACATTGCGTTGCATACATTTGAAACATGTGAAAGTTATAATATATATAGAGATAATAATTGTATATATATATATATATATATATATATATATATATATATATATATATATATATATTCAAAACAAAGCACACCAAGAGAAAAAACGACGCGCACTCAGCTGGTGCGAGGCAAAGAGGGTGGCTGAACCCTCAAATAATTTTGTAAGCAAGAGATAAATGCCACGCACTCCGTTCAGCTCCTCAAAAAATAAATCAAGTTTATTCGATGCAAAAAGAGAAAACCAACGCGTTTCGACTTTACAGTCTTCTTCCTGGTTTTACAGTCCTTTCTCCATTCTCACTATTTATAGTGCTTTATTCCCATAGTCATTACAATGCATTATGGTCCGAGTAGTTTTTCCGTGTATACTCTCATATAATTAACCTAAAAAGGAATTTTTCAGTAGTTAGCAATTGCATTGGGATTAAAAAGAAAATATCTGAACAAAATACTATGGAGAAGGGAATCAATAATCACGTAAATAAATTAATAATTATCCTATTATATCATTTTGAAAGGTAGGCAAAAAGTAATCAACTTCTTATGTACATGATTAATTTAAAAATACTTATGAGGATTAGCCACAGTAATTGAATACAAAAAATGTTTTGAATTCACATTTTAACATTTGACTTAAATTAAAGTATTCTAGTTTCATAAAGACATCATTAACATTATAAATACCAATATTCCAAAATTTAAAGATAAACAAAAAGTTCCTCATCATTATTCAGTCCCAATGGGCTCTTTGTCCTCATTAAGATAATATATTTAGATTCAAGTTGTCTGAGTTTCTTTACTCTATCTCCACCCCTCTCATGTTCAGGAATATGGTCAATTCCATAATACCGTAACTGTTTCCAACTGTTCACTTCATGTTGCTGAAAATTCTAGCAATAGCATATGTGAAATCCTTATGCAAAACTGCTCTAATATGTTTAGAATTCTTTTCTTAAGCATGCAAATTGTACTACCTATGTATTTTAAACCACAATGACACTCAATGACGTAGACTGTAAGGAGGAGCTGAACGGAGTGCGTGGCATTTATCTCTTGCTTACAAATATATATATATATATATATATATATATATATATATATATATATATATATATAAAAATATATATATATCTTAAAAAATACATTTATATTTAGGGCCATGACATTTAATGACATCAATTTTATATCAAAATATTTGTTGAAATTAAAATAATGTAACAGCCGAGTCCATTAACAGAAGTAACATTTAAAACAACAAAATCACACTTTGGTCAACACACGAAGCATTAAATACATTTCTGACACTAAAATCCTTCTAATTTCAGCAACTCTCAAAGTAATTTCATAATTTCTAAAATGTTTACATTGTTTTAGCAAGAGTAACTACAAGAAGACATGACTAACATTTTGAGATTGTGAGCCACTTAAACTACTATCATGCCTGAAGGAAGATTACTATCTCTGGCTCAGTTTGATGTATTAACAAACATCAAGCCTAAATTGAGCCAAGCAGGGCTGAGAGAAGAAAAATAGCACGCAGTAGAAAATAAGGGAGAATAAAGGAGACCGAGCTGAAGCAAAACAATAGTAATAAATAGTCAGGGTAGAGAGGTGAAGACAGGTGACATGCTGGCGAGGAACACATTAGGCTAAATCATGGGTAAGTAGAGAAAGACTAGGAGAATGAAATACACACCCCTGGATGTGTGAGACTAAAACCTGATGATGTGATTTGCAGCTAGTGTTGGGTAAGAGTCAGCAGTTTGACACATAACGGAGTGAATAATTTAATTACTGCGTGTAACTGCTCCCTCTGCCTACTAACCCTTCAGCATGTCCCAACATGAAAATTATTGTTAGTGGGCATAGCTGATTCTTTGACTTTAGGGCCAAGCCATTTCTCAGGCTGAGCTGGCTCTCACCTTGACTGCAACATTTAGAGTATCTACCAGCTATAATAGCAGTGCCTAAAACAGTATATTGTATCAGAACTAAATATGTATAAAACCTACATGTATAATGTTACATTAAAATATGAATCATAAATATAAATAATAGCTAGTCCTTTAACTTGATTTTAATAATAATTTAATTATAGAGTTAGGAGCTGCAACCAACGTTGCGCTCTGTGTTGCTTCAGAGGAAGAGCGCGGGACAGTGTCATATCTACTAATATATGTTTCTGTTGCTTTCTGCCCAAGTGCTGACACTTTTTCAGGCAGCATAAAGCCACACAACCCTTTGCAACGTAGTACAAAGATATCTGAAAAATATTTAACATAGATGTTTTGCAGGAACAGTACCTTTCAAGTACAAATTAATCTGGTAAAGCCTAGTTTAATACTCTTTCAACTTCATATGTTTACAGTACATTGCTACACACATGAGGAGTGTTAACCGTTTTTAATAAAGACTTCTTTCAATATTCTGCAAACCTGCATGAGTGAGGTGCAATGTTTTCTCAAAAACCAACATCTACCATTGCTTGTAATTATGTCTTAGTGACAAAATCCATTTGCGGTACCTATATTAATACCCAAGTAACTCCCTCTTGCTACAAAGTAATAACACGAAGGAGCATAAAGGACAAGCTGCATTACTCTTATAAAACATTTAAGCACATAAGAACTTTTGTAATAGAAAGAAAATCATTTATCATGACCGTGCTAATAAAGGTCACCTCTTATTACTTTGCACAAAGCCTTGATAAATGTGTCCCATAGGTGAGCAAGCACAAAACATTAACTGCCAAGAATAGTAAATTGAATACATTTTAAAACTTTTAGATGATCAAATCCAGTACTTCAAAGGAAAACAAAAACAACTGAAGCCCAGTAATCCTAGCATGCTAAATATCCCACCAAACAGAATGTAATGTTTCGCCAAATATATATATATATATATATATATATATATATATATATATATATATGGAAAATGTCACTTACCCAGTGTACATCTGTTCGTTGCATGTTCCGCTGCAGATTCACATGCTGTGCACTGTCCCTGCCATCTAGTGTTGGGCTCGGAGTGTTACAAGTTGTTTTTCTTTGAAGAAGTCTTTTCGAGTCACGGGACCGAGTGACTCCTCCCTTTCGGTTCCATTGCGCATCGACTCCATCTTAGATTGTTTTCCCAAATAGGGTGAGGTAGGAGTGGTAGAATGAGAATAGTAAAGATGTCCATGCAATGGAATAGATATGTATGTACATAGTTTGTAAAAAAAGGAATGTTCATTTACATATATACAATTTCTAATTGCAACTTAAACGGCTACAGGCTCCCGGGAGGTGGGAGGGCGCATGTGAATCTGCAGCGGAACATGCCACGAACAGATGTACAGTGGGTAAGTGACATTTTCCGTTCAATGGCTTGTGTAGCTGCAGATACTCATGCTGTGCATAGACTACAAAGCAGTAATCCTCCCAAAAGCGGTGGTCAGCCTGTAGGAGTTGAAGTTGTTTGAAATAATGTTCTTAGTACAGCCTGTCCTACTGTGGCTTGTTGTGTTGCTAACACATCTACACAGTAGTGTTTGGTAAACGTATGAGGTGTAGACCAAGTGGCTGTCTTACAAATCTCTGTCATTGGTATGTTACCTAGAAAGGCCATTGTTGCTCCTTTCTTCCTAGTGGAGTGTGCCTTTGGTGTAATGAGTAGCTCTCTTTTAGCTTTTAGGTAACAAGTTTGTATGCATTTGACTATCCATCTGGCTATGCCCTGTTTGGATATAGGGTTACCAGTATGGGGTTTTTGGAAAGCGATGAACAATTGCTTAGTTTTACGAAATGGTTTTGTTCTCTCTATATAATACATTAGTGCTCTTTTTATTTCTAATGTATGCAGTGCTCTTTCTGCTACTGAGTCTGGTCGTGGGAAGAAGACTGGGAGCTCCACAGTTTGGTTTAAATGAAATGGTGAAATGACTTTTGGCAGAAATATTGGATTTGTGCGGCAAACCACTTTATGTTTGTGTACTTGTATAAAGGGTTCTTCGATAGTGAACGCCTGTATTTCGCTAACTCTTCGTAGTGAAGTGATGGCTATTAGAAATGCTACCTTCCAAGTTAAGAATTGGATTTGGCATGAATGCATGGGTTCAAAAGGTGGACCCATGAGTCGTGTAAGTACAATATTAAGATTCCACGAGGGCACTGGTGGGGTTCTTGGAGGTATGATCCTTTTTAGTCCTTCTATAAAGGCTTTAATAACTGGTATTTTAAAAAGTGATTTTGTGTGTTTAATCTGCAAGTAAGCAGAGATTGCAGTGAGATGAATTTTGATGGAAGAAAAAGCGAGATTTGCTTTTTGTAGGTGTAGTAAATAACTCACAGTGTCTTGTATGGAGGCATCTAATGGTGTGATTTGGTTTGCTTGGCAGTAGAAAACAAACCTTTTCCATTTATTATCATAACAATGACTTGTGGTAGGTTTTCGTGCCTGTTAAATGACTTCCATACACTCAATTGGAAGATTTAGATAGCCAAACTCTAAGACTTCAGGAGCCAGATTGCTAGATTGAGCGTTGCTGGATTGGGGCGTCTGATCTGTTGTTTGTGTTGTGTTAACAGATCTGGTCTGTTTGGGAGTTTGATGTGAGGTACTACTGAGAGGTCCAACAGTGTGGTGTACCACGGTTGGCGTGCCCATGTTGGTGCTATGAGCATTAGTTTGAGTTTGTTTTGACTTAGTTTGTTGACTAGGAAAGGAATGAGTGGGAGAGGGGGAAAAGCGTAAGCAAATATCCCTGACCAATTGATCCATAGAGCATTGCCCTTGGACTGAGGGTGTGGGTATCTGGATGCAAAGTTTTGGCATTTTGCGTTTTGTTTTGTTGCGAACAGATCTATGTCTGGTGTCCCCCAGTGGTGAAAGTATTCTTGTAGTATCTGGGGATTCATTTGCCACTGGTGAGTTTGCTGGTGATCTCGACTGAGATTGTCGGCTAATTGATTGTGAATGCCTGGAATATATTGCGCTATTAGACAAATGTTGTTGTGGATTGCCCAATGCCAAATCTTTTGTGCCAGGAGGCATAGTTGTGATGAGTGTGTTCCCCCCTGTTTGTTTAGGCAGTACATTGTTGTCATATTGTCTGTTTAGACAATAATGTGTTTGTGAACTAGAATAGGTTGAAAAGCTTTTAGTGCTAGGAAGACCGCTAGCAGTTCCAAGTGATTTATGTGCAGTTGTTTTGCTGACTGTCCCATTGCCCTTGTATATTGTGATTATTGAGGTGTGCTCCCCACCCAATCATTGATGCATCTGTTGTGAGAATGGCGTGAGGCACAGGGTCTTGAAAAGTCCGCCCTCTGTTTAAATTTATAGGGTTCCGCCATTGAAGCGAATAGTGTGTTTGGCGGTCTATCAACAATAGATCTTAGAGTTGACCCTGTGCCTGCATCCATTGTTTGTCAAGGCACTGCTGTAAGGGCCGCATGTGTAGCCACGCGTTTGGGACAATTGCGATGCATGATGCCATCATGCCGAGGAGTTTTATGACAAATCTGACTGTGTAGTGCTGATTTGGCTGTATGTTTGATACCATGGTTTGGAATGATTTAACTCTTTGTGGGCTTGGAGTGGCATTGGTTGTAGGTGAGATTTTTGGTAATTTATGGAGAATCCTAGTTTGTGTAGGGTATCTATGACGTACTGTGTGTGATTTTGACACCGATGTTGAGTGCTGGCTTTTATTAGCCAATCGTCGAGATATGGGAATACGTGCATGTGATGTCTCCTTAAATGAGCTGCTACTACAGCGAGGCATTTTGTAAATACTCTGGGTGATGTTGTTATCCCGAAGGGCAATACCTTGAATTGGTAATGTTTGTCCTGTATGACAAACCTGAGGTATTTTCTGTGAGATGAATGGATGGGTATATGGAAATATGCATCTTTTACATCCAGCATTGACATGTATTCTCCGTGTTTTAGTAAGGGGACTACATCTTGTAGTGTGACCATGTGGAAGTGTTCTGATTTGATGAACATGTTTAGAGTTCTGAGGTCTAAAATTGGTCTTAGTGTTTTGTCCTTTTTGGAAATAAGGAAAAATAGGGAATAAACCCCTGTTCCTTTTTGTTGGTGAGGTACTAGTTCTATGGCTTGTTTTGTTAATAGTGTTTGGACCTCTATTTGTAACATGTCTACATGTTGCGCCGACAGTTTGTGCGCTCTTGGGGGAATATCTGGAGGGAAATGTGTGAATTCTATACAGTAGCCACGTTGGATAATTGATAGGACCCATGTGTCCGTGGTTATGTCTGATCAATGTTTGTGGTAAAATGTTAGTCTTCCCCCCACTGGTGATATGTGTTGGAGAAGGGTCACAGTCAAGTCACTGTTTGTTACTAGTGGCCTGCTTGGTGGGCTGAAACTTTCCCCTTGATCTTAGGAATTGTGCCCTGAAGGAGCCGCAAACCCCCCCCCCCTCTGATATTGGGATTGGTAGGTGGGTTTTGCTTGAGAGGTGGATGCTTCTGAAGGCTGTTGTCTGAACCCTCCCCTGAATTGCGGTTTCCTGAATGTTCCTCTATATTGAGAGGAGTAGAGCGCGCCCATGGCTTTGGCCGTGTCATTGTCTTTCTTCATCTTTTCGATGGCTGTGTCAACTTGTGGCCCAAACAGTTGTTGCTGGTTAAATGGCATGCTCAGTACTGCCTGCTGTATCTCAGGTTTGAACCCTGAGGACCCTAGCCAAGCGTGCCGTCTAATTGGGACTGCCGTGTTCACAGTTCTTGCCGCAGTATCAGCGGAGTCCAATGCCGAACGGATTTGATTGTTGGATATCGCTTGCCCTTCCTCTACCACCTGTTGAGCTTGTTTTTGAAATTCCTTGGGGAGATGCTGGATGATATCACTCATCTCATCCCAGTGAGCCCGGTCATAACGTGCGAGGAGGGCTTGTGAATTTGCGATACGGCACTGACTGGCAGCCTGTGACGCCACTCTCTTTCCAGCAGCGTCAAATTTGCAACTCTCTTTATCCGGGGGTGGTGCATCTCCCGATGATTGTGAGTTGGCTCTTCTCCTTGCGGCACCAACCACTACATAGTCCAGCAGGAGCTGTTGCGTGATGAACATTGGGTCCGACGGGGGTGGTTTGTACTTTTTCTCCACCCACGGTGTGATGGCTCTTCCTTTTACCAGCTCTTGAAAAACTTGCTGAGCATGTTTAAGCATGCCTGGTAGCATAGGCAGGCTCTGGTATGAGGCATGCGTGGAGGCCAGGGTATTAAAGAGTAAGTCATCCTCCAATGGCTCAGAATGCATACTAACATTATGGAATGCAGCAGCCCTGGCCAAGACTTGGGTGTACGAGGTGCTATCCTCTGGTGGAGACGGTTTTGAGGGGTAGCGCTCAGGGCTATTGTCTGAGACAGGGGTATCGTAGAGGTCCCATGGGTCTACATCATCTTGCATTTGCACAGTATGTGTTGGTGACTGTGCAGTGGGCGTACCAATTGGTGACCCTGTCCTTTGTGGCGAATGCGTTGGAGAAAGTTCTGGCGAAAAATGGCAAATTGGTGATTTTTCTCTAGCCACTTTAACTCTTGGCTGATCAGTCTCAGTCTCTGATTGTGGTTGGAAAGCCAGCTTTCTCCTGAATTTGAGAGGAGGGGCAGTTTGGATTTTTCCAGTATCCTTATGGATCTGTATCCGTGCCTGCGTTTGGTCAATTTCTTCAATTTGAAGCTCCTCTTCAAGTCTGTGCCTCTACTCTAGCTGTTTAGAGAGCCCATGTTACTCTGTGCAAGAGGTCTTTTTCGGCTCCGAAGCCAGTTTGCTCGGCACCGAAATGCCCATGGTGATGGCTGGCCTCGGCTCCGAAAGGCTCTTTCGAAGCTTAGTCGAATCGACAAGGTGATGTAGAGATTTTTCGACGTTGGGATCTCGGCTTGAATTGGAAGACTTCGGCACGATCTTGGCCTTTTTCGGTGCCGAAGGTGTTGCTTGGTCACCGCTTTGTTTTTTCTGGGTCGAGCCATGGCCTTCAGACAGTGGCGTCCCCAAGGACCTATGTTTACTTGGTTGACTGTGGGGTTGGGTCGGGGCAGGCGAACTCACTTTTTGGCCTGCTGTAGGTGGTTGTTCTCCGTTGGAGTCGCCTGAGTCCGATCCCTGGATGGAGATAGCCATCTCCTCATCTTCGATGTCGAGCACTACATGCCACAAACAGATGTACACTAGGTAAGTGACATTTTCTGTTCGATGGCATGTGTAGCTGCAGATACAAAGCAGTTAATCCTCCCAAAAATATCGCTGGCTAGCCTGTAGGAGTTGAAGTTGTTTGAAATAGTGTTTGTAAGACAGCTTGGCCAACATTGGCCTGTTGCTTTGAAAAATACATCTACACATCTACATAGTAATGTTTTGTAAATGTATGAGGAATAGACCATGTGCCAGCGTTTACATATATCATCCATTGGTATGTTTCCTAAGAATTCCATAGACGCACCTCTCTTTCTTGTAGAATGTGTTCTAGGTGTGATCAAAAGTTGTCTTTTTGCCTTAATGTAACATGTTTGTATGCATCTAACAGTCCATCTTGCTAACCCTTGTTAAGAGATAGGATTGCCTTTATGTGGTTGCTGAAAAGCAACAAAAAGTTGTTTTGTTTTCCTAAAATCTTTAGCTCTAACTATATAGTACATAAGAGCTCTTTTGAGATCTAGAGCATGAAGGGCTCGATCTGCAACTGAGTCAGGCTGTGGAAAGAAGACTGGCAATTCCACTGTTTGGTTGATGTGAAAAGGAGATACAGCTTTTGGGAGAAATTTAGGATTTGTTCTAAGTACAACTTTATGTACGTGTGCTTGGAAAAAAGATTCCAAAAGAGTGAAGGCTTGTATTTCACCAACTCTTTAGAATGAAGTGATAGCTACGAGGAAGGCAACCTTCCATGTTAAAAATTGAATTTGACAAGAGTGCATGGGTTCAAAAGGTGGGCCCATGAGTCTGGTAAGTATGATATTTAGATTTCAAGAAGGCACAGGTGGTGTTCTAGGTGGAATAATGTATTTTAATCCTTCCATGAAGGCTTTAATAACAGGAACTTTGAATAGAGAAGTGTACTGAATAGTCTGTAAGTATGCAGATATTGCAGTAAGGTACATTTTGATGGATGAAAAAGACAAATTAGATTTTTTCAAATGAAGTAGGTAGCATACAATATCATGTATTTTCAAATGAAGTAGGTAGCATACAATATCTTGTATTGATGCTGAAAGTGGATCAGTGTTATTATATTGACAGTAGTAAACAAATCTTTTCCATTTGTTAACATAACATTGCCTAGTAGTAGGTTTATGTGCCGGTTTAAGCACTTCCATACATTCCAATGGAAGTTTTAGGTATCTGAATTCTATGACTTCAGGAGCCAAATCGCTAAATTGAGAGCACTGGGAATTGGGTGCCTGATTTGACCTTTGTTTTGTGTTAACAAACACAGGGCCTCATTACAACATTGGTGGGCGGCTACTCCCGTGGTGCCCATTTGGACATCCCCGCTGGGCCGGCGGGCGGAAACCAAGTTTGGGATGTGGGCCGCAACATGGGAGCCGGCTCCAAATGGAGCCGGCGGTGTTGCGGCCGTGCGACGGGTGCAGTTGCACCCGTCGCGCTTTTCACTGTCTGCTCAGCAGACAGTGAAAAGCAGCATGGGGCCCTGTCAGGGTGCCCCACGACTCCCCGTACCGCCAGCCTTTTCCTGGCGGTTCAGACTGCCAGAAAAAGGCTGGCGGTAGGGGAGTCGTAATCCCCTGGGCAGCGCTGCGGATTACATCCGCCGGGGCCATTGTGGCGGTAAACTGCCGGCCCCGGCGGTGCGACCGCTGCGCTACCGCCGCGGTCATAATACGCCGGGATGCACCCCCAGCCTGTTGGCGGTGCTCCAGCTGTTTTGGCCCTGCGGTTGTAATACCGCCAGGGTCATAATGACCACCACAGTCTACAAATGAGGTACTACAGACAAGTCTAGGAGTGTTGTGTACCAATGTTGTCGTGCCCGCGTTGGGTCTATGAGTATCATGGTGAGAGAAGTCTGATGTAGTTTGTTGACCAGAAAGGGAAAGAGTGGGAGAAGGGGAAAAGCATAAGCAAATATCCCTGACCAATTGATCCATAGAGCATTGCCCTTGGATAGGGGATATGGGTGCCTGGATACGAAGTTTTTGCATTTAGGGGGTCATTCTGACCCTGGCGGGCGGTGGCCGCCAGGGCCACCGACCACGGGAGCACCGCCAACAGGCTGGCGGTGCTCCCACGAGCATTCTGACCGCGGCGGTTCAGCCGCGGTCAGAAGCGGCAAGTCGGCGCGCTCCGCCGCCATGAGGATTCTGACCCCCCCTACCGCCATCCTGTTCATGGCGGGAAAGCCGCCATGAACAGGATGGCGGTAGGGGGGGTCGCGGGGCCAATGGCATGGGCACGGCAGGGGCCCCCGTAAGAGGGCCCCGCAAAGTATTTCAGTGTCTGCCTTGCAGACACTGAAATACGCGACGGGTGCCACTGCACCCGTCGCACCTTCCCACTCCGCCGGCTCGATTACGAGCCGGCATCCTCGTGGGAAGGGAGTTTTTCCCTGGGCTGGCGGGCGGTCTTTTGGAGACCGCCCGCCAGCCCAGGGAAAAACTCATAATACCCTCCGCGGTCTTCTGACCGCGGAGCGGTATAATGGGGGCGGAATTCTGGCGGGCGGCCTCCGCCGCCCGCCAGAATCAGAATCACCCCCTTAGTTTTTTTGCTTGTTGCGAATATGTCTATTTCTGGTGTTCCCCATTTTTTAAAGTACTTTTGAAGTCCTGGAAGTGAATCTCCCATTCATGTGTTTGTTGGTGATTTCTGCTTAGAAGATCCGCCACCTAATTGTGTATTCCTGGAATGTATTCTGCTAACAGATTAATGTGATTGTGAATTGCCCATTTCCATATTGTCTGGGCTAGTAGGGACAGCTGAGATGAATGTGTCCGCCTTGTTTTCTGAGGTCATACATGGTCGTCATGTTGTCTGTTTTTATCAGAACCATCTTGTGTTTGAGAAGGGGTTGAAATGCGTTTAGGGCAAGAAACACAGCTAATAATTCTAAATGGTTTATGTGAAATTCCTTCTGATTGAAATCCCATTCCCCTTGAATGGTATGGTTGTCGAGATGGGCTTCCCAACCTATCATTGAAGCGTCTGTTGTTATCGTGGTCTGAGGCACAGGGTCTTGAAATGACCACCCCTTCATTAGATTGCTGAGATTCCACCATTGAAGGGATGTGTGCATTTGGCGGTCTATCAACACTAGATCTTGCAATAGATCTTGTGCCTGAGACCATTGTTGTGATAGGCATTGTTGTAAAGGCCTCATGTTGAGTCTTGCATGTGATACTATCGCTATGCAGGATGCCATAATTCCTAGAATCTTCATGATAAATCTTACAGTGTATTGTTGATTTGGCTGTATGTGTGATATGAGATTTTGAAAAGCCTATATCCTTTGTCTTTGGATATGCTAGGGCTTTTTGAGTATTTAGAATAGCACCTAGGTAAGGTTGTACTTGTGCTGGTTGAAGGTGAAATTTTTGGTAATTTAGAGTGAACCCTAGTGTATGTAGGGTTTCTATTACGTACTGAGTGTGTTGTTGGCATTGTGTAAAATTACTTGATTTTATTAGCCAATCCTCTAGATATGGAAATACGTGAATGTGTTGCCTTCTTAAGTAGGCTGCTACTACTGCTAGGCATTTTTGTGAACACTCTTGGAGCTGTTGTTATGCCAAATGGCAGAATTTTGAACTGGTAATGTTTTCCTGTGGTTACGTGGTGGAATGTTTGAAGGGGGTGGAGATTAATTCCAGGCAACAGCCATTGTGGATAATTGATTACACCCAATTGTCTGTGGTGATCTTTTGCCAATGAGAGTGGAATAGCTGCAGTCTCCCCCCAACAGGAGATGTATGGGGTGGAGGGAAAGAAGTGACTGTTTGGATGGTGTAATGGCTTGTTTTGAGACTTGAAACTTGCCCCTGTTTCTAAAATATTGTCCTCTATAGGACCCTCTAAACCCCCTCTCTGATATCATCATCATCATCATCATTATTAGCTTTATTTCGGTAAATATAAATACCATAAAAGCACATCACATAAAAAAGGAACAACAAATTACATGGTAGACAGTTTTAGTCATAAAAGGTTAAAAAGGAAAGGAAAAAAAGGAGAGGAATATTTAAACATGAGCATTTCCCTACTTAAAAATCGCACCTTATAGTTTTACATAAAAACACATTGTGGATGTTAAAAAATCAAAATACAAACCTGGCAAAACCATATCAGATAAAAAAGACATTTCTTATTTAAAAAGTATCTAAGAACAAAACGAAATAAAAACAGCAGATGGGGAATACATCTAGACCAATTGGAATAGTAGGTGCATACAATAATAGATTCATCAATTGTTGCTCCCCACATTCGTTGTTAAATTCCCTCTGCTTTTTTGAGCGTGTTCAGTCTGATACGCCAGATTGAATCTAAATATTTTGACAGACAACAGACCACTAAAACCGATAAATCAGATTTGAAAATTCTCAGAGCTAGCGAGCAGTTTTCAAAACCCATTATCCTACATAGAGGAATAATCCAACGGGCTCTTTGTTTACGGTATGCGGGGCATTGGAAGAGAATGTGAGTTACTGATTCTTCTCTGGCACAGCCCATCGGACACATCTTAGAAGAACAACTAAAATTAGACCATTTATGTGTGAGGGAACGCAAAGGAAGAGAGCCCACCCTGAATCTAATATATAGTGCACAAGCGAACGGAGAAGATACTATATCCATATATTGGGCAAATTCATAATGGCATTTAAAATATAGAAAATTTCCCGTCATGGATGATGGCGAGACGGCAGACAGTTGAGAAAGTTGGACATGGAGCCAGAATGCATCCGTTAAAGTCTGGGTTGCGTTCTTTGGAATGGATAATGGTTCCTTCCAATAAGACCCCAAGCCAAGAAGCGAGATATACATATACATATACACACCACTTGATTTTAGAGCTGGTGTTATTGGCCATTAAGTTAACTAACGCACATCTATAGTGAACGAGGGAATCTGATGACCACAAGCGAATCCAATACAGCAGGGGCTTAAGTGCAACAATCTGACTGATGGAAGGGAGATTTAAGTCCATTCGTATTGGAAGCAGTGGGGTGCTGGAAGGAACTCTTAGCAATTACCTTAAAAAGGAGTTTTCCACTTTTATCAAGTCATCTAGGCAACAGTGGCCCCACAATTCAGCTCCATAAATTGCTCCCCCTCTTGCTTGTAGTTTGTAGATTTCCACTGCGGGCGTCATGGCAAAGCTGGGGGATCTGGCTGCGAATCTTACAATGCCACTCGCTCGCTGTTGCAATCGTAGAGTTGCCTTCTGGATGTGGCACTGCCACTTGTGCGAGTCTTCTAATTTCAGGCCTAAATAATCAAAGTCGCTGACTCTTTTCAACGCGGCACCCTCTAAGTGAATAGGTCGTCGCATTCTGCCTTTCCTATCGCCAAACACCATGCACTTAGTTTTTGATCGGTTAATTTCAAGGCCATAATCATCGCAAAAGTCCATGAATCTTGAAAGCAGGGTTGAAAGGCCTGTGGCTGTTTGAGATACCAGCAGGGTGTCGTCGGCAAAAAGAAGGCAGGGAATCTTCTGCCCTCCTAATTTAGGAGAGTCGTTTGAGCACTCCATAAGATAAGGGATGCATACGTTTATGAAGAGGAGGAATAAGGTAGGGGCGAGCACACAACCTTGTCTTACACCTCGAGCAGTAAGGAATTTTTCTGTTAATTCACCTTGTGGGCCCCATCTGATTCTTCCATAGTTGCCAGTATAGAGATCTCTGATAATGTTTAAGATAGAGCGCAGGACTCCTGTTTTAGACAAAACTTCCCACAGTTTGTGGCGGGGTACTAGATCAAAGGCCGATTTTAGGTCGACAAATGCTACATATAGGTGGCCTGAGTCAACATCGACGACTTTCCATTTAATAGAAGTAAAACGGAATATCTGATCTATTGTACTAATTTTTTCTCTAAAGCCCGCTTGAAGGTGATTTAAGATTTGGTTTTCAACTAGCCACTTATTCAGCCTGCTCAACAACTGATAACAAAATATTTTTTGGAGGTTGTCGAGGAGGCTGATAGGTCTATAATTACCCGGGTTGTTCCTCTCTCCTTTTCTCTGATATTGTTGCTGCTGTTGTCCCTGCTTTGCCTGGGAGGTAGAAGCTTCAGAGGATTGTGGTTTGAATCCTCCTCTAAACTGTGGCCTGCAAAAGTCTCTATACGGTGTTTTGTACAATGCTTTGGCAGTATCTGAGTCTTTCCTTAGTTTTTATATGGTCCTATTGACCTCAGGCCCAAATAAGTGTTTCTTATCAAAAGATATGTTAAGTACTGCCTGTTGAATTTCTGGTTTAAAGCCAGAAAAGCGGCTGTATCGGCAGCATCGAGGGCAGACCTTATCTGGTTGCTACTTATGGCCGGTCCCTCTTCTATGATCTGTTGTGCTGTCTTTTGATGCTCTTTTGGGAAGTGCTGTATGAGTTCTTGCATCTCATTCCAGTGGGCTCTATCATATCTGGCAAGAGGTGCTTGCAAATGTGCAATTCGCCATTAGTTGCCCGCTTGCGTTGTCACTCTCTTTCCAGTGGCACCAAACTTCCAACTCTCCTTATCAGGTGGAGGAGCATCCCCTGAGGATTGGCTATTAGCCCTTTTTCTAGCCACACTCGCCACCACTGAATCTGGAGGAACTTGGTGTCTGACGACGTCTGGGTCTGTAGAAGCATGTTTGTACTTTTTGTCAATTCGCGGAGTAATTACTCTAGCTTTGACCGGCTCACTAAAAATTTGGTCTGCATGTTTAACCATTCCAGGCAACATGGGAAGGCCCTGATATCTAAAGTGAGTGGAATACAGAGTGTTGAACAAGAAATCCTCCTCTAGGGGCTCAATATGCATAAACACCCCATGATAAGCAGCTGCCCTGGAAACTTCCTGCATGTATGCAGTGGTGTCCTCTGGTGGAGAAGGCTTGGAGGGGTATAAGTCAGGATCATTATCTGGAATAGGATCCGGGTGATACAGATCCCAAGGATCCACTGTACCCCCATGAGAGTACTGTGAGTGCGTTGGTGAAGGCAACAGTGGTGGACTATTTTGTGGGGATGAAAAAGAAAGCTGTGGTGAATGAGGAGGAGAAGCAGGGCAGGTACTGGCCTCTCCTTTTGCTTGGAATTTTTTGCTGGTGGTTGAACAGAGTCTAATTCCTCTTGAAAAGCCAGCTTTCTTTAATTTTTCTGCCAGTCTGTTTGTGTATATGGATTCTGGATTGCCTCTCATCCATAATCTCCAGTATGGGCTGAATCTCAGTGTCCTCATCAGAAGATCTGTAAGATTCCTGCATTGGCTTTGAACTTTGTTTGAGGCTGCTCGAAAGTCCTTGTTCCTCTATATAAGAAGCTTTCTTGTGTTCAGAAGTTTGGATCTTTTTCGGTCCTGAAAATTAAGTCGGCTGTTTCGGCTCCGAAGCAGGGTGTCGAAGCTTCAACTCCGAGGAGTGAGGACGCTTACTAGTCCACGGCAGAACTTTTTACCGATTACTCAACTTCGAAGTGGACGGAGGAGTGGCCTTTGTCGGCGCCGAATGCAAAGGTCGATCGACCACAGTCTTTTTTCGGGTTGAACCATGGCCTTCCAGCAGTGGTGTACCCAAGGCCTTTGTGGTTTTTTGTATGTGGGAGTAGGGGAAGATGTACTCATGTGCTGGCCAGCAGTGATAGGCCTGTCGTCTTCCGATTCTTGATCAGAGTCGGTGTCTCGGATGGAGACTGCTGTCTGCGCCTTTTCTTCTTCCATGACGTCGAGATGCTCTCTACTTTTCAACACCATCTCTAACTTCTGGCTCTCCGATCCCGCAAGGTGTTCTTGGATCGGAACGATCGACCGGCCTCACAATCCTCTTCCCGGTGATCCAGAGAAAGACACAGATTACAAACCTGTTGTTGGTCTGGATAGGGAAAATTTGCGTGGCACCAAGGCCAGAATCGAAATGGACTCTGATCCATCAGGCTTCCATGCAGTAGGCCCGAAGACGCCTGAGTCGTCAGCACGCTCGCGCGCCCAGAAGGGCAAAATCGAAACAATACCCACGATTAAATGAGTTTTCTAAGGTTTCTGATTTGAAATCTCGGAGCAAGAGGAAACACGTCTGAACACGACAGCGGAAAGAAAACAATCTAACAATGGAGTCCATGCCCATGCGCACTGGAACCGAGAGGAGGAGTCACTCAATCCTGTGACTCGAAAATACTTCTTCGAAGAAAAACAACTTGTAACACTCTGAGCCCAACACTAGATGTCGGAAGAGATATGCATAGCATGTGTACCTGCAGCTACACATGCCATCGAACATATATATATATATATATATATATATATATATATATATATATATATATATATGTATGTGTGTGTGTGTATATATATATGGAAAATGTCACTTACCCAGTGTACATCTGTTCGTGGCATGAGACGCTGCAGATTCACATGCTGTGCACATCCCGCCATCTAGTGTTAGGCTCGGAGTGTTACAAGTTGTTTTTCTTCGAAGAAGTCTTTTCGAGTCACGAGATCGAGGGACTCCACCCCTTTTGGCTCCATTGCGCATGGGCGTCGACTCCATCTTAGATTGTTTTCCCCGCAGAGGGTGAGGTAGGAGTTGTGTATATAGTAATAGTCCCCATGCAATGGAGTAAGTATGTATGTACATAATGTGGCTAAAAGTGATATATTTACAAATTTACAAATGTACAAGTTTAACTTTTTTTGTCAACTTAAAACGGCTACAGGCTCCCGGGGAGGTGGGAGGGCGCATGTGAATCTGCAGCGTCTCATGCCACGAACAGATGTACACTGGGTAAGTGACATTTTCCTTTCGATGGCATGTGTAGCTGCAGATACACATGCTGTGCATAGACTAGTAAGCAGTAATCTCCCCAAAAGCGATGGTTCAGCCTGTACGAGTTGAAGTTGTTTGAAATAATGTCCGTAATACTGCTTTTCTTACTGTGGCTTGCTGTGTTGTTAACACATCCACGCAGTAATGCTTGGTAAATGTATGAGGCGTAGACCATGTGGCTGCCTTACAGATTTCAGTCACTGGTATGTTTCCTAGAAAGTCCATGGTAGCACCTTTCTTTCTAGTGGAGTGTGCCTTTGGTGTAATAGGCAGTTCTCTTTTTGCTTTTATATAACAGGTTTGAATACATTTAACTATCCATCTGGCAATGCCTTGTTTGGATATTGGATTCCCTGTATGAGGTTTTTGGAAAGCAACAAACAATTGTTTTGTTTTGCAAATTTGTTTCTATCAATGTAGTACATTAGTGCCCTTTTGATGTCTAATGTATGTAATGCTCTCTCAGCTACAGAATCTGGTTCTGGAAAGAACACTGGGAGTTCCACTGTTTGATTTAAGTGGAACGGTGATATGACTTTAGGTAAGAATTTAGGATTTATGCGTAGAACTACTTTATGTTTGTGTATTTGTATAAAGGGTTCTTGTATGGTAAAGGCTTGTATTTCACTTACTCTTCGGAGAGATGTGATAGCTATTAGAAAGGCTACTTTCCATGTTAAGTACTGTATCTCACATGAGTGCATGGATTCAAATGGTGGACCCATGAGTCGTGTTAATACGATGTTGAGGTTCCACGAAGGAACTGGTGGTGTTCTTGGTGGGATAATCCTTTTCAGACCCTCCATAAATGCTTTTATGACCGGGATTCTGAATAATGAAGTTGAGTGCGTAATTTGCAGATAAGCCAAAATTGCAGTCAGATGTATTTTAATGGATGAAAAAGCTAACTTGGACTTTTGTAAGTGTAGTAGGTAGCTTACGATGTTTTTAGCAGATGTGTGTAATGGTTGAATTTGATTATTATGGCAGTAATAAACAAATATTTTCCACTTATTTGCGTAGCAATATCTTGTGGTTGGTTTCCTAGCTTGTTTTATGACCTCCATGCATTCTTGTGTAAGGTCTAGGTGTCCGAATTCTAAGATTTCAGGAGCCAAATTGCTAGATTGAGCGATGCTGGATTCGGGTGTCTGATCTGTTGTTTGTGTTGAGTTAACAGATCTGGTCTTTTTGGCAGTTTGATATGAGGCACTACTGAGAGGTCTAGTAGTGTTGTGTACCAAGGTTGTCGTGCCCAAGTTGGTGCTATCAGAATGAGTTTGAGTTTGTTTTGACTCAATTTGTTTACTAGATACGGAAGGAGTGGGAGGGGGGAAAAGCGTATGCAAATATCCCTGACCAACTCATCCATAACGCATTGCCTTGAGAGTGAGCCTGTGGGTACCTGGATGCGAAGTTTTGGCATTTTGCGTTTTCTTTTGTTGCAAATAGGTCTATTTGCAGTGTTCCCCATCTTTGGAAGTAAGTTTTTAGTATTTGGGGATGAATTTCCCATTCGTGGATCTGTTGGTGATCCAGAGAGAGATTGTCGGCTAACTGATTTTGAATTCCTGGTATGAACTGCGCTATTAGGCGAATGTGGTTGTGAATCGCCCAATGCCATATCTTTTGAGCTAAGAGACACAATAGTGTCGAGTGTGTCACTCCCTGTTTGTTCAGATAATACATTGTTGTCATGTTGTCTGTTTTGACAAGAATGTGTTTGTGGGTTATTAGAGGTTGAAATGCTTTCAACGCTAGAAATACTGCTAGTAGTTCTAAGTGATTTATATGAAGCTGTCTCTGCTGAGTGTCCCATTGTCCTTGGATGCTGTGTTGGTTGAGGTGTGCTCCCCACCCTACCATGGAAGCATCTGTTGTGATTACGTATTGAGGCACTGGGTCTTGGAAAGGCCGCCCTTTGTTTAAATTTATAGTATTCCACCATTGAAGCGAGGTGTATGTTTGGCGGTCTATCAACACTAGATCTTGAAGGTGACCCTGTGCTTGTGACCATTGTGATGCTAGGCACTGTTGTAATGGCCGCATATGTAATCTTGCGTTTGGGACAATGGCTATGCATGAGGACATCATGCCTAGTAGTTTCATTACTAATTTTACCTGGAACCTTTGGTTTGGGTGCATGGCCTGTATTACGTTTTGGAATGCCTGTACTCTTTGTGGACTTGGAGTGGCAATCCCTTTTTTTGTGTTGATTGTTGCTCCTAAGTATTGTTGTATTTGACACGGCTGTAGGTGTGATTTGTTGTAGTTGAGTGAGAACCCTAGCTTGTGAAGGGTTTCTATTACATACTTAGTGTGTTGTGAACACCGTTCTTGCGTATTGGTTTTGATTAACCAATCGTCTAGGTACGGGAACACATGTATTTGCTGCCTTCTGATATGGGCTGCCACTACGGCAAGGCATTTTGTAAAAACTCTTGGCGCTGTTGTTATTCCGAATGGCAACACTTTGAACTGGTAATGTACTCCTTGGATTACAAACCTTAAGTACTTTCTGTGGGAAGGATTTATGGGTATATGGAAATACGCATCCTTGAGGTCTAGTGTTGTCATGTAGTCTTGTTGTTTGAGCAATGGGATCACGTCTTACAGTGTCACCATGTGAAAGTGATCTGATTTGATGTAAATGTTTAATGTTCTGAGATCTAGGATGGGTCTTAGAGTTTTGTCTTTTTTGGGTATGAGGAAGTACAGGGAGTAAACCCCCGTTCCTTTCTGATGAATTGGTACTAGTTCTATTGCATCTTTTTGCAACAACGCTTGGACCTCCAGTTGTAATAGATCCATGTGTTGTTTGGACATGTTGTGTGTTTTCGGTGGGACATTTGGAGGGAATTGTAGGAATTTTATGCAATAACCATGTTGGATAATGGCTAGGACCCACGTGTCTGTTGTTATTTCCTCCCAGTTTTGGTAAAATGTTGTTATTTCCCCCCCCACTGGTGTTATGTGTTGGGGATTTGTGACACTGAAGTCACTGTTTATTTTGCGGTGTCTAGGGGCTTTGGAACTTCCCTCTAGTTTTAGGGAACTGTACCCCTCTGTATTGTCCCCGAAAACTTCCCCTCTGATACTGGCTCTGGTATGTGGGCCTTGTTTGGGAGGTTGAGGGTTCTGTGCTCTGTCCTCGAAACCCCCCTCTAAACTGTGGCTTTCGAAATGTGCCTCTGCTCTGTGTAGAGTGCGCCCATGACCTTGGCCGTATCTGTGTCCTTTTTAAGTTTTTCAATAGCAGTGTCTACTTCCGGCCCAAACAACTGCTGTCCATTAAAAGGCTTATTCAGCACCGCCTGTTGAATTTCTGGCTTGAATCCTGAGGTGAGAAGCTATGCGTGTCTCCGTATGGTGACCGCTGTATTTACAGTTCTTGCAGCTGTGTCTGCTGCATCCATTGCCGACCGTATCTGGTTATTAGAGATACTCTGGACTTCTTCCACCACTTGTTGCGCACGCTTTTGGAACTCTAGGTAAATGCTCGATAAAGTGTTGCATTTTGTCCCAATGAGCTCTATCGTATCTTGATAGCAAGGCCTGTGAATTGACAATGCACCATTGGTTGGCTGCCTGTGCCGCAACCCTTTTCCCCGCTGCGTCGAATTTGCGACTTTCCTTGTCGGGTGGTCGTGCATCTCCCGATGTGTGTGAGTTTGCCCTTTTGCGAGCTGCACCTACTACCACTGAGTCCGGTGTTAATTGCTGCGTGAGGTAAACAGGGTCTGTTGGTGGTGGTTTTTACTTTTTTTCCACCCTTGGATTGATGGCTCTGCCTTTTACCGGCTCTTGAAAGACTTGTTTTGAGTGTTTCAACATTCCCGGTAACATAGGGAGACTCTGGTACTGACTATGCGTGGACGACAGAGTATTAAACAAAAAGTCATCTTCAATTGGTTCTGCGTGAAGGGTGACATTGTGAAATGCGGCTGCTCTGGACACCACCTGTGTGTAAGCAGTACTGTACTCAGGTGGTGATGGCCTCGCTGGGTAGCAGTCGGGACTGTTATCTGATACAGGAGCATCATAAAGATCCCATGCATCAGGGTCATCTTGGCTCATCCCTGTAGGCGTTGGGGACTGCATCAATGGTGGAGTGGCCATTGGTGATGGTTGTGGTGAGCGATGTGGTGATGGTGGCGGAGTTAATTGTCTTGCCACCTTTGCTTGTGGCTGTTTGTCTTTCTCTTGGAAAGCAAGTTTCCTTTTCATTCGGATTGGAGAAAGAGTTCTTATTCTCCCTGTCTCTTTTTGAATGTGGAGCCTTCTTTGTGTGTAATCTGGCTCTCCAGCTTCTAGTTCCTGCCCAAATTTGTGTCCTTGCAATTGTGAGGATAGTCCCTGCTCCTCAGTGTAGGAACTTGGTTTCGGCTCCGAAGCCGGATGTTTCGGTATCAAAACTTTTTCAACTGTCTTTTTCTGCTCCGAAGACACTTTTTTGGCTTTCGGTGTCCCGATATCTCGGTGCCGATCTTTTCCGGTGCCAGTTTCTCGATGTCGAGCTTGCTCTGACCCGGTGTCTCGGTGTCGGGCCTGTTCTGTGCCGGTATCTCGATCGGAGTCGGATGACTTCGACACGTGCGTGCCCTTTTTCGGTGCCGATGGACGGTCACCTAATTTTCGGGTTAAGACATGGCCTGCTGGCGGTGGCGTCCCCTGGGCTTTTATGTCTTTTCTGTGAGTTTTGGCCAGGGGTGTTTTACTCACGGTTTTCGGCGTCTGTTCGGTTTCGGCCTCGTCCGAGTCCGAATCCGCGATGGAGAAGGTTTCTTCTTCCTCCAAGTGTTGGTGTCCTGCCGGCGCCGATGCCATTTGAAGTCTCCTTGCTCTCCGGTCTCTTAGCGTTTTCCTCGACCGAAATGCTCAACAGGCCTCGCAGGTATCCTCTTTGTGTTCGGGAGACAAACACAAATTACAGACCAGATGCTGATCTGTGTAAGGATACTTGTTGTGGCATTCGGGGCAGAAGCGGAATGGGGTCCGTTCCATTAGCCTTGAAGACGCACGAGGTCGGGCCGACCAGGCCCCGCTGGGGAATCGAAACCCCGAAGGGCCACCGGAGCTCTTCAAATTTCGGTGTCGATATGTTTTAACTAACCCGATACCGAACGCAAACAATACCATCGAATTTTCCGAGATTTAACTAGCTTTCCGAACCGAAACACGGAGCGAAGAGGAATACGTCCGAACCCAATGGCGGAAAGAAAACAATCTAAGATGGAGTCGACGCCCATGCGCAATGGAGCCGAAAGGGGAGGAGTCCCTCGATCTTGTGACTCGAAAAGACTTCTTCGAAGAAAAACACCTGGTAACACTCCGAGCCCAACACTAGATGGCGGGATGTGCATAGCATGTGTATCTGCAGCTACACATGCCATTGAACATATATATATATATAAATGTTATATAAAAATATAAAGTAAAAGAACTTGAATCCTGACATAGCTTCCATGAGATATGACAGAGCCCTCAAGGTTGGTGGTGTTGATTACCTCAATTCGCCAGCCATCTAAGGCCAGATGACTATTTCTACCCGCTATTCCAGGAACATCAACTACTCCTGAATGCCTGGACCGCCACCAGTTGCTATTGTTCCCCTTCAGTTTTTGCCAGATTCTCCTCAGTCCTGCACTTGTAGTCATGCCATTTTTTAAACATTTTTGAAAAGCCCTGCATACTGTTCTAAAGCACTGACTATGTCAACAGCTGCTCTCCACAAAGCAGCTTCTTTTGCTAGTGGGAGTTTTGAGGTGACAGACTGATGTTTTACTTGTTTTGTCAGCTAAGAAAGCAAAATCTCATTGTCTTCCTGGGTACATATTTAGGTTTTCTTTATCTTGTAGTCTCAGCAGTACCCCCTTCTTGTTGCTTGGAGACCTGGCTGGTAGCCTCTTACTGGCTTGCCATCTTGTAACATAGAACAATCCAGAAATTATGCATTGGATTCATCAGTTGTAACATATAGTGTGCACAAGGGACACTTTGTGACACAAAACCACACTTTGAACCTTACAAATATACTCCATTTCATGAAACGAGTTATGTTACAACACATTGAACTGTAGGAAGCTGGCCTAGTATTTGGTGTCCACCTATAGGTGTAATTAGTCCAGGCAACCCTTAGCGATAGTGCTAGAGGCTTCTAATAACCAAAGCTCTCCAAGGGTAGCTGTGGAGAGCAGCTAAGGCTTATCAGAGAGAGTGCAAAGCTATTGCAATAATCACAGAGTCAGTCAATGATTTACACACAAGAAAGAATCACACCAAGTGTTAGAAAAAATAGTGTATTATTTATTAACACACAAGCACTGATCTAACTTTGGTATATCTCCTAACAGAAGATATGTACACACAAAAAAATACTTAAAACAGGTATGTAAAAGCATCAAACAATGTGGGCCCCTATGGGAGGACCAAACCATATACTAAAAAAATGGGTTAATAAAGGCACAGCTAACCAAGACTAACACTCAAGGATCCTAAGGACTGGGGAAGTATTAGAACACCAGAGGTAAGTAGCATGTATTTCTAAGAGCCAGTGTGTAGAGGTGTTACCTAGTGTTGGGTGTCCAATAGGATAACATTGGGTAGTCGAGGTTAGAAAATGGTTGCAGATGAACCCTTCCCAGAGGACCAGAGGAAACCTGTTGGGACAAGGAAGGAACAAGAGTGCCCCCACTCAGGTGCACTCGGGTGAAGTTGTGTCGGAACCCCCTTGAAGTCAATGGGTAACTTGGATGTCCAGCTGCTACAGTGACCCCTGGACCAGGTCGGTGAAACCCAGGTGCCATCTCCAGACAAGGAGCACCTGTGAGGAGAGAGGACTGAGTCCACACCACCCAGAGTTGTCCAGGGTGTGCAGGAGGGCAATGCCCACTCTTCTTGTGAATGCTTATCTGTTGGATGATTGTCGTGAAGATGCAGCTGTGGCATCCATGCGATGCAGAGGGATCCCAGTCATCATCCACAAGCTGTCCTACTTCATTCGTCAAATGCAGAGGAGTCAGTGTCCAGCAGGACCACAAACAAGCCTTCGCAAATGCAAAAGGAGTGATGCGAAAGAGTTGCAGTAATGGGGACCAGCAAGGTCTGAGGGACTCAACCTCTACAGGTAAGTCAGGGTAGGCCTGCAGCAAAGAGGATCAAGCAGGAATCAAAGGAGAACCCAGGAGGACCCTCTGGCAGCAGGCACACGGAGTCACGAGGAGGCCTCAAGAGCACAAAGAAGATATACGCCCATGTTTCAGGGGTTGCAGGGAGGATATCGGTCTTGGATTTATGTGAGGCTTGAGGCCGGGGCTTCTTGGAGATAGGAGGTCTTCAGGCTGAAGATCCAATAAGCCTTTGTAACAACAACAGATGCATTGCATAGGGGTTTCGTCCAAGCAGCTCCAACGAGGACCACTGTCTTTCCAGTTGCAAAGAAGACAAGTCAGACCCCCAGAGAGCCACAAAACCACCACCTGGGTTGCAGAATTTTGAGTAGTCCGTGGGACAGCAGGATCCACAAACCGTTGTTGACGTAGAGGTGCCTGCGGTTTCAGGGGAATGACTCCTTCACTCCAAGGGAGATTCCTTCTGGATGTCCTTAGTGCAGGTAGAGTCCTTGTAACGGTTGCAGGGAAGTGACTCCTTCACTCCAAGAAAGATTCCTTCTGGATGTCCTTAGTGCATGCAGAGTCCTTGTGACTCTGGAGAATGCATGGCTAGAGAAGTTGCAGAGTTCTTGCAATACCCGGGGACAAAGTTGCAGTAGGAGCCTTCCTACCAGTTGCAATCTTGTCTTGAGTCTGGGTGAATTCCAGCAGCAAACTCCGGTGTCCAGGACGCGGAAGAAGTTGTAAAGGTGAATCTGGAGTCCCTCTATCAGAGGAGCCATTAAGGAACTCAAGACAGGGGTTGGACGGCCACCGCGGTGGCCTACCTATCGGGGGGTCAGGGACTCTACTCTACTGGATTGACCAGTCAGCTACTCCCAGGGGCCTCTGCTCATCCTGTTTCCATGATGGCAGAATCAAGTAGCCACCTAGCAGAGCTCTAGTCACCCCTCTAGGGGAGGAGCCAGATGAGGGGGTGCGGGATATCACTTCCCTGTCCTTTGTATGTTTCGCGCCAGAACGGGAGCCTGGGGGATCCTCCACTGGAGGAACCAGTTTTGCAAGGAGGGCACCAAATGTGCCCTTCAAAGCAATCTGGTGGTGCTCAGGAGCATCCTCACCCTAGCCCACAGACACCTACTTCTAAAGGAGAAGGGGGGGTCACACCTTCCATCTAAAGAAAACCCTTTGTTCTGCCTTATCCCACCCGAGCTAAGGTCAGCAGCAGGAGGGCAGTAAAGTTTCTGAGGTTGGCAGCAGCACTGGCTTGCACGCAGACCCTGCAAGGCTGAATAGGCAGACATGGGTTTCCCCACCAGGGAAAGGCTGGCGGAAGGGGTGCACTAGGGCACTCCTGGGGGGCCCTGCACTGCCCGTGCACTTGGCATGGGCAGTGCAGGGGCCCCTGTGCAGTGCGCCATCGCGCAGGTCACTGCCTGATTTTCGGCCAGTGATCTGGGCAACGGGTGCAGCTGCACCTGCCGCACAGAGGCATTGGCGGCGGCTCCATGTGGAGCTGCCGTCAATGTCCCGGCCAGGCATTCCTGTGGGCCGGCGGGCGGAAACAATGTTTCCGCCCGCCGGCCCACAGGAATGTTCATTACACGGCCGGCGAGGATCCAGAGGCGCTGGCGGTCAGTAGTTTGACCGCCAGCATGAACACAGTGGTTTCGACCGCCGTGTTCATAATGAGGGCCTTAGTACTGTGCACACTGCCCTTGAGCTGAAGGGCCCACCTTAGGGGTGACTTAGAGGGTCAAAGTGCAGTGACCGTGATATAAATGGAACCTTATATCTGGGGTGAAAGGTGCATGCAACATTTCATACAGGCTGCAATGGCAAGCCAGCCTGCAGACACAGTTTGCATGGGCTTCCATGGGTGTCACAATACATACTGCAGCCCACAGGGGATCACTGGTTTATCAATGCCCTGGGTAACTATGTACCCCATACCAGAGGCTTACAGGGGTACACCAGTATGCCAATTGTGGGGTGTAAGAAATACATACTAATCAAATTTAGGGGAGATAACACTGACACTGGGGTCCTGGTTAGCAGGATCCAGTGTACTACAGTCAAAACACACTGACACCAGGCAAAAAGTGGGGATAACCATGTCAGAAAGATCCTACTTTCCTACATGCATTGCTATGAATAGCTTTCCCCGCTGTATTCACTCAGTAAATATAGTATAGTCAATGTTAAAAAAAATGTATGCAACTCAGCACAACTTTTTTATGCAACACAGCACTGCGCGACTTTTAGTAAATGTGGCCCATGGTATCTGACTCTTTAAATAAGTAGTGTGACATATTTAACAGAGAGTATGGAAAAGAAAATAGTTAATTCGATGGGTGCCATGTTTAGTATCCAATGTTTGGGACAACAAAGGCTCTTGTGTGAAAGATGTTTGCTCAATAGCTGGTCGCAACATATTCACAAGTGGTTTTCACATTGTTACTGGCGCAAGTCTAGACAGCACTACAGTGACAGAAGGAAAAGACGGTGGAACCAGCTTAAGACCTACCTCCTACCCTGGAGACAGGTCTTGTATCTCCTACCCAGAAATCAAAGTGAATACTTTTCTTCACCTTGGGATACATTTGAACCTCTTGCTGTAGACCATATCCTAGCATTTCTGGCGAAAGCCAAACCAGTTTTCCCCATTGATGTTTGACCCCCTAGGATCTCAGCTACTCTTTCAGCAGTGCTAGCTCCCTCCATCCTATCAGTATTCAACCTTTCTCCAGAGTCAGCAAAAGTACCATCAGCTTGGAAGACTGATTTGGTCTTCCCCGTACTTAAAAAATCTAACACGGATCCCAAAAACCTGGCCAATTATTGTACTATATCCCTACTCTCATTGTTGGGGAAAATGCTCAAACGCTGTGTGAACAAACAGCTCATGACATTTTTGGAGGATCATGCGGTCCTTGATCCCTCTCAATCAGGATTTAGAGTGGACCACAACACAGAGACTGCACTGGTTGAGGTGTGGATGTGGATGCCCCTGCTATATTTGTACTGCTGGATCTCTCAGCAGCTTTTGACACCATATCTCATGAAATATTGATTAGTACACTGCATGATAACGGTGTCAGAGGTACTGTTCTTCAATGGTTGGCTGACTTTTTAGATGGCCAGACTCAAATAATCACCCTGGGTCATTCAAATCACGTCAGGTTTCCATCACCAAAGGAGTTCAGCAAGGCTCATTACTAAGCCCAATGCTGTTTAAGATCTATGTTGCCTCTTTGGCTCAGATTGTTAAAGCATCTGGTTTCAAAGTAATTTCTTACACTGACATTACCCAGTTGATCATTTCCCTGGGATAGGACATTGACGGTGCTATGCACAGATTTTGAGGTTGTATCAGGAATATTGCAACCTGGATGTCTAAGAACTGCCTTCAATTGAACAACGAGAATACTGAAGTCCTGCTGTTTGGTAAAGCCCAACATCTCTGGTCTCCTGACTGGTGGCCTCCTGAATTGGGGTCAGCCCCCTGTCCTAGTCAATCTGCAAAAAACCTAGGTAGCAAAACAAACCAGGAATTATTGATGAAAAGCCAATTAGCCGCTACAAGAGGAACATGCTTTGCTACCATGCAGCTTTTAAGGAAGGTTTTCCCCTGGCTTCCTTCCTTGGATAGGAAAATGTTGGTCCAGGCTTTGGTAATTAGTCATCTGGATTACTGCAACACCTTCCTTATGGCAGCAAGTGATACACTCCTGCCTAAACTGCACGTGGCGAAAAATATGGCTGCCCGTTTAGTTTGTAAAGTCGAGGCAGGCTCTCCTTCTACCCCCATCATCAGAGCCCTTCACTGGCTTCCAGTCAGAAAGCACATTGTATTCAAAAGATGGTGGTTTACCCACAAAGGTTTGTTGGGCAAATCTCCTTTGTATCGGAAAGACAAATGACATTATCACTGTCCTTCTCACAAACGAAGATCAGCAACAAGGTGATTCTGACCATTCCTCGAGATAGGGCGGGGCAGAGTGTTTTCCTATACTGTCCTGATGGCATGGAATCAGCTTTCATTATATCTTCACTGTTGCTCGGAGTTTCCTAAGTTTGAAAAAACTGCTTAAAACCTGGCTGTTTTAGTTATAAGATGAGAGTTATGTGTTGGCAGAGCACCAAGATACACCTGGGGTGTGATTTGTTGCACTTTACTATATGGGTATATCAAAGAGTACACAAATTCACCCATAACATTACTCTTCTTAAACTTGTCAACTCGCTAGCTTTAGAAGCTCTACACATGCTAATAATCACTATAGGGAAATCATGCAACTTTGTTTCATCAGGGCAAACTACACCACTCCCTGCATCACAGATTTCAGATATACAGACTACAAGGAGCCTGCCATTCAAGTCAAAGGTGGAAAATGATATCCATTGCATTTGCTACAGGAAATTCAAGAATTATGTGTGCCTAAACCGTTGTCAATTGTTTAGCTGAATGTGCAGTAAATTTCTAACATACTTCAGGACACATGTTAGAACAGGTCACATTTAGTGAACTTTTTCAATCGTTAATAGTTTAAAACGTGTTTTTTAAATCATGGAAAGAGCATAATTTTAGCATATGCTCCGAAACAGGACATACTGAAGGAGACCTTGCTCAAAACCGCCTGCATCAAAATTCGCCGAACCTGACATGCACCTGGAATCTTATTAGACCACATAAGCGCTTCAAAAGTGCTGGAGAATAATTCAATCATTAGCCCTGAATAATCACCAACTTTTGGCACAGCATCATGTACTATTTGGGGTGAGCCAAGGTTTGTGAATTGTACTATATAGTGTGATTCTTTTAATATGAACCTCTGCTGATGTCGTTTATTTGGTTTGAGACATTAGATGTTATTTCTACATGAGTAGAAGGTGTAAAAATGGATGCAAGCAATTTTGTGTTCATTTTTACATTTGGCTTTGTTGAAAGTTGAGCTACTAATGGGTTCAGTAAGATTTTGTGCCCCGATTTACCTTTGGACATATGCTAGTAGAAAAACAGAGCAAAAAGAGGGTGCAATGCTAGACACAATGCATTGTTTGAGTCTGGGATTCTCCATAAATGGCAAAAAAGTATGAAACCCTAAAACAAACACAGCACAAACTAAATTCGTGTAATTGAGATTTTGGTATCCTAATTGCACTCAATATTTTTTTTTAAGAGTAGTAAGCTAAACTCTTGTTGAAACGTTTTCCTTATACCCAAACCCAACCATACAATATGAACATAATAACATAACTATAAAGGCATCTTCAGTTAAACATCCCTATTTATACAACTCATGGCAGAACCGTTCCATCTGTCGGGTATTTCTTAAACTCTCTGAATTTTCATGTATAGTTTTTTGCGGCATATTCCTTTTATATAGTCAAACAGAATGCGCTGGATGCACTCAGGTTACACGCATTTTACATCTTTGCTCCTAAAGAGCTAAAACTCCTTGTCAGAAGTGACAGAGACCTGGCACCTGATCAGAGGAAATAGAACCACAATCTCCACGGATCTTGTTTTTTGCTAATCAAACTGCTGATGGGTAATCATATTCCACGCTTACTCAGGGAACATCCCCTCCTCTTCCTGATGACATTTAGTGAACGGCGCACAGTGCAATCAGGTCAAAAATATAAAGGAGCTGCCAGCTAAATCATACTGACTCGAGGTATGCTTTCTTGTTCCTAGCTGAATTGTACTAGGTAAAAAAATTACACTGTTTAACAATGAATACTAACTCCTAACCTCTCCCAAAACCATGTAGGACTCAATCACTGAAACAAACCCTGGTGTTTAAGCACCTCCCTACCCTGGTCTGGATTCCTTAAGGTACATCTTCCGACATCAGACCAGCAGTTGCAATCAGGGAACTTTTCCAAAAAGATGTCACAAAATCAAATTCCAACTACTTGCTCATTTTACATGGAATGTAATATAGTAAAAGGCATTCCAGACTTTAGAAGGTATATCAGTAGGATGCATAACGTTTTTCACCCTGTAGATCTCCTCTGGTGCATATATCAATGCCCTGAAACGTTACACAAAGGTGACATGAGGTTCATCAGGGCCTGTTGTAGATCCAGTCCCAGATTCTGCACCTGTAGAATACGCCCAGAGACCAGACTAGATTCAGAGAAATTTTCCATGCTCTCAAGCTAAGGTAAGTGACTGTGTGTGGTTCCGCTGTACCGCCGTACCACTCCAAAAGTGATGGAGAAGAGACAAATATAAGCTCTCCCTCTGTGCACTGACATCAGTTTCCTCAATCTTTCCCCTTCCACATCCTCACATGCAGGGCATCCTCCAAATTGTCAATCTGAATTTGCTGAATCCTAACTTGAAATTCTATTATGATGTTCACTGAAGTTAGACAGACGTGACTGTCAATCACAATGTGCTGAATCCTAACCTAAAGCCTTATCATTGATGTTCAGTGAGGAATCTGTGGCTAGAAAGAGTATCCATGAGAAAAAGAGTTACTGCAAGTAAGTAACATACTCTTCTGATGAATACTTCTAACTACAGATTCTCCACCTTTAGAATAGATACCATAGAATTATCTGCCAGAAAGCTGGCCAGTCTAAGGATTGGTCTCTGAGCGAAGATTCTTGTAGAACTAAGCTGGTTCAGCTTTCCTAGAGGAAACACTAGTGCCCAGTGGAGTAGACAATGTGAAGTCTCACCAGTGTTTAACAAATCTAAGCAGGGCACCCATCTACGAAGACACCCCTTGCTGCCTCACAATGGGACACCAATTGTAATCAACCAGCTGACATCTGCTCAGCCCATCTGCACTGGCATTCAGAGACCCAACCAGATGGTTGACTATCAGAAAGATATTCTGCTGGTCCAACCATGGCCAGAGATATAAGTCCTTATGTCCTACATGACCCAGGGCCCCTATTCGCCGTGCTTGCTGGACTATTAAATGGCAGTCATGTTGGCCAAGAGGAACTTAACAACCTCCCTTTGATGGATGGCAGGAAGGCCTTCAGGTCCAGATGGATCATCCTAAGCACCAAAAGGCTGATATGGAGATGACTCTAATCCAAAAACAAAAGGGCTCTGATCTCCCCCATCCCAGCAACGACACATCAGTCACAACAGTGAAGTCTGGATGGGAAAGGGGGATCAGCCTGCCGCAGGCAAGGAGAGCGTCTACCATATGCCGCGGGTAAGGTGAACTGCCACCATAGGAACTCCTAAGCCGTCCCCTGTGAGATCGGTACAGAATCAGAGAGACAGCTGTGATGCTGGGTCCACTGACCCCTGAGTTTCAATTGCAGGTCCTGCGTATGCCATCTGGATATCAGGGCTGAAGAATGCACAAGTTAAGGAGTCCAAAAAGCCTCAGAGACATCCTCACTGAGATCCAAGATTGGACCGAAAAGATAGAGATCATATCCTGAATGTCCTACATTCCCAGCGGTGGTGGAATGGCCTTAAATACCACCATGTCCAGGATAGCTCCATTGAAGGGAATCCTCTGTGTGGGGCTCGGGTAGGACTTCAGTTTATTGATAGTAAACCTCAAGCATGTCAGATATTTGTCTGTCGTCCAAAGATGGTCTGTGATCGACTGCTGAAGCCTACTTTGACCAGCTGGTCATCAAGGTACATGCATACATGTTCCCCCACCCTTCAAGTATAAGCTATGACCACCACCATCACTTTAATGAGCACCCGAGGGCTTGAGGGAAGGCAGAGGTGCAGCATGGCGAATTGGAATTGTTCCAACCCTACTGTAAACCACAGGTAAGCTTTATGGGACAGTTGAAAAAGAATTCAGATTGACCACCAGGCTTTCAGGAATAGAATGTTTAGAAAGGAAACTCAGGTTGCTGTGGGACTGTCCATACCACCTAGTCACAGGTCGACTAACCGGCTTAGCCTATGTCACCATCAAAGTGTCTGTAAGGACTTTCTTGAATACCAAGAGTGGTTAGGAGAAATGTGGTGTAGACTGGAGAATTCCAGTTAGTAAATTCACCTTTATCTCAATAGTATGCAATTACAAGTCTATGACTTCGGCTGCCCTAAGTACCTTCTACTACGAAAGAGGCACTTCCTTCCGTTGGTGGCCCTAGCAGTAAGTATAGTTCTGTATTAGGGGACCAGTTTAGCCCACTGGCATTTTGTAGGTCTAAATATAAGTCGTCATCAGTGTGATGTGGGGGGAGTTAATTATCAGCCTCCTTGAAAGCATCTTTATGATTAAGAACTTAAGCTATGTCATGTGTAGAATCAGAATCAGAACCAAAGAGAGCCTCAAGTATGTAATACTTCTGCTGAGTTAGAGGATTAGAATCTGGTTGCATAATGACTGGCTTCGCCTTTGCACTCTCCGAGCATGATGTAGGCCCAGAGCAGGTCAACGTCAGTTCAGGGTCAAAGACATGTATCAAACCAGGATCTGGGGCCTGTGCTACGGAGTACATGTCAGCATGCAAAAAACTATTGTGGACCTAGGGGCTGGTGAGGAGGTCTGAACCGGTGCCAGTATGGGGCTGATACCCAAGGGCTCAGTCGGCATACAGGGAGAACCATGGTCAGAAGCCGGAAAGCTCACCAGAGGGAGTCAAAAATGCTTAAAATATTTGTAGCATACCTGCCTTAGAGGCAGCTATGTGCTGATGGGTTGTGAAGGCTTCAAACACTTGGGTACCATGAAACCAGTTGCAGGACCAGATTAGATTCGTTGACATCTAGGGGCAACATCGGTAGCTTGATGCCCTGGTGCCTTCTCGCCAGACTTCAAATGGCAGGATTAAGTTAAGTCCTGCTTTGCTTTTTTGCACATTTTCAACTCTGGATTACCAAATGACTTTGACTGGGGAGTTGACTTTTCACTGTAATGACCTTGTGACCAAGACCTCGAGTAGCCCTGCAACTTGGAGTAGGAGCAGGTTTTGTGTTTTAATTGCAACATTCTCTTTTTTGTCAACGTAAAGCTTCACCATCTGTTCACAAACCGTATTTGGGTGTATTAGGGCACACTTATCACACAAATTTGAGTCATGAGCCCATACAAGGCACCATAAACCCACACTGGGTGGGCCCCTGACCAACATCTGCTTTCGCCATCCCAGCACAGCTTAAAAACGTGTTGTTTTTTTTGGTGGTGATATTTCTCATAGCACACTATTGTAAACAAATTTTCAATTCGTAGGATGGCTGACAAAGTTGAGAGCAGAGCTCCAGAGAAATGTTAAAGGGCATTGAATGAAAGGAACTAATGTCAATGCACAGGGGCGGTAAAGAGTCACCACTGAGCCACATGCACCACCTATTGGCACAGAGGAGCATTTATGGAAAAGTTCCCTTGGCTGGAGTGTGGGAGTATTCTACAGATAAGGAATTTGTAGTTAGAAGTATCCATCAGAAATTAACTTTATTACTAGGCCCATCACAGACCAAATCATAAGGCATATTACAGACTTCGAAGTAGTTGTATCACAGAACTTGCAGGCGTTTATCTGTGATTTGTGGAAAACTGAATCGGGCAAGTTCCATTGAGCTTGCCCGATTCAGACTATTAAACCTCTTTGCCACCAAGCTCGCTTGATGCTGACCATCAGGTTTCCTTGAAGTTTATCATACTTTTTACTAAGTTAGATCAACATTACCTATATCCACTTTACCTAACTAGATAACTGCCAAGTGTGTCTTGCTCCATATCCCCACCTCCCCATTTATCCTGCTCTCTATACTGTGGCCCTTGAAAAGGTCAAGAAGTGGAGTCAGTAGGCTTGCGCTCACGTTTGCAATCTCGCTGGTTCTTGGTGAGCTCAAAGCCAGGTCTGCACTCACAGGCGATGCCCTTCGGAGTCTCACGGCAGATGTGTGAGCAACCATGATTCTTGTTCATACAGTTCATTCCTTCTGGAAGAGAAAACAAGAAAACGGGTTACATGTACCAGATCCAGTAGGTAATATGCACAACCATATATAAATGTAATAGAGGAATACATTCAACACCACTTATTCCAGTATACCCTCAAATGGCCTCACATTTAGACACTATGTACATTGTTATTCTTAGGTTTTAATGCTAAATGTGCTTTATAATTATTACGTAACACAGAACTAGGGCACTGCTAAAAAGATACATGAGTGATTACTAAATTTATCTACATCAATACAAATTTAACTAATGTTTCATTTAAAGAGAAAATGTTTTGTAAGGTATTTGTGACTATAAACACAGAGATGGCTTTGGTCTTGAAGAAAGCCATTAAACATGCTGATATGCCTACTAAAGTAGGGTTGAAACATGTCAATCATATATACAGTGTTAAATTATTACCCTGTATTATAGTTTTAATCATCCACACTGGAGACACAAATAAAGCAGACTATCTACCAGTAACTAGTTTTAGTTGAGTATTTCCACATCCCTTATAGTTTCTTAGAAACTCTGCAAAATACACTTACTTGGGGTTAAAAAAATGCTCCCCTGTAATAAGGGTTGTAGCTCACATTGACTGCTTTCTGTCAGTGTGAGGAGGGATCTTATAAAGTAACATAACCCCAGATGGGTGGTGGAAGGCACTTGGCCTTTAAAGGACACACTTTAAGCAGGGTCAGATGTAACAAACTCTACTACAGAAAGTAAACAAGATGTCTAAAGTTATGTTTACATTCTTTCGCTCTCCTTGTCTCCTTTAAATTCTTAGATGAGAGGGTGCAAGGTCAAAGCTAGGACTACAAAAGGGGAAAGACAGCAGAATATTGAGTTCTCAATATTGTGGTACTATAATATCATGGCAAAACTATAATTCCCTAAATATCAATAAGGAAAGTCTATATAGGTAAGTACAGTATACTATATTTAACAGTAAATAACTCTATATATGTGTTCCTTGACAATGTATTCATACGTTCAGGGTATGTAGATATGAAGTTAAGAATACATCTATACGTATATGGATGCTAACCTCTCAATTTACTGATCATCAATATTGTTGGTATGGTATTATGGTAGTGCGATATTAAAAACTCATTATTCTGACAATCACAATTGGGCAGCCCATAGCTAGTTGTAGATCCTGTCATGACTACCACTAATTAACACCTATGTTGGTTACATCATCTCACTGCCCTATTACCCAAAGCCTTTTTGTCGGTGTATCATGAATAGGAATTCTGTTGTCATAAAGCTTTAAGCTCACATATGTATGTATGTATTAGTATTTGTATAGCACAAACCTCTAATGAAATCAAAAGAGTGCTGATCATGGGGCAAGGCTCCAGAAAGATACAATCACTAGGGGAAGTTCAAGGGTAGACTGTCAAGTCAAGTGTAGTGCTCTGTGAAGAAGTGTGTCTTCAGCTTTTTTCTGCATTGTAGAAGAGTTGGCACTGATCAGATGTCAATAGTGATGAAGTTCCATACCTTGGGAGCATGAACGGAGCAAGCACAACTACAACACTAAGACAGTCACCAGACAAGTGGTTGATAATGCCCTTAGAGGTTGGAGGATGGCAATGGCAATCAAGTTAAATCTCAGTGTCACCAACACTCTGGATCATCAACTATTCATCTCAAACGTATCCACTCCTATGGGTAAAAATGTGAATCTTTTAAATTCTATTCTATTCTTTATGGGGTCGTATTAGGCAGTGTACAACATAGCTACAGTGCCTCCTGGCACTGTGGGTTACATTCTCATACAGTTAGCCAACACCCACAGAAAAATATGATTAACATAGGCACGTTTTTAATTGCTTTCTGTACTTTAAAAGATTTGACATATGCCGCATTTCAAAAGGGAAAGAGTTCCAAACTCTGGCTTCTTAGCTGCTGAAGGGTGAGATTCCAATTTTCACCTCCCTAAAAGTTGGAATCTCAAACAGAGCTTTTTTTAAGGTTTCTTAGCTAGAATATGTGGTTAATTGAGATAGAAAATATAGTGCATCATCACTGCGATCTTGAAGGTCAGTGCAAGCCGCAAAGATGGTAAAAATAGTTTTTTAACACTGTTGCAATGTGAGGTTTAAAGGAAACATTTGCATTGTTAACAGTGCAAGGATCGAGAAATTGCCCCATAGAGACAGGCCAAATATTACAGTCCCAATGCACAATAGAACTTTTAATGGTAAGGTTTTCTACAGTGGAAGGAATGAGTTTTGAACAGCTCACGTCCATCTGGCTGCGATCCATATCCAGATCTACAGCAAGAACATCCAGTAGGAATTCCAGCGCTACTCTTTAACAGCACTGGTTATTAATTTCCCACAGTGCAGGTGTGGACGAAGTAACAGCACATGTACTTTCAAAATCGATGACATCTTAAGGGTAAGGGTCGCAGACCCTTACCCTTAGATTTTCAACACAGTCCTATTTGGTGCCAAAGGGCCACGAAAAGTATAAATAGTGAGAACTACTGACTACTTTGCGGTCCTACTACTGCATCCCGGGCTTCAGAGACAATGGTAGCAAAGGCAGTGCCAGAAGCATTAAAGGGTAGCCAGCAGTAGCAGCCGCTATTACTAACTGGCATCTTTGTGCAAACTATGTGCAAAATCTAGGGAAACATCAGAACCTAAAATACTGAAGACCTGTCACTGGACACAGGGCATTTGTAATCTGCAAGGTCTTTAGAAAATCAAGAGAGCTCAGCAAGTTTCAGAGCTCCAAAAAATACTTGAGGTACTGGAATGTCACTGAGACTCGTGAAGAAACAGAAACAGATGCACTGAGTTAAAATGGTTTGGAATTAGCAACTAAATAGAAGTAGAGACAGCATATAATAGGGCAGAGGTCGTGGACAATGTCACTGAGACTTGTGAAGAAACAGATGCAGTGAGTTGAAATGGTTTAGAATTAGCAACTAAATAGAAGTAGAGACAGCACATAGTAGGGCAGAGGTCGTGGACTTCAGGTAAGAATAATTTGAACAAATACGGGGATCATATCAAGAAAAGTTGGGTATGATGGGAAGACAGCGGATGATATTGACATGAAAAAAAGTTAAGGCAGCCATTGTACCAAAAGTAACACATTTGTTATTTAAATTCCATAACACACATTCTGCTATTCACAACAGGTAGCAAAATGGTGAGTAGAAAATGTATGTTTGACAAACCTAGTTCTTTATCAAAGCATTTCTATGTTTTGTTGTGTTATGTTTTTGTATGGGAATTACAATTTTATTTTCTGTCTAAAAAAGAAAAGTACTTTGTGTGATTCTGAGGGTGAAAGATAAAATATATAAATGGAAAGACCAGAAAAATGTTAACCGAATTAATTATGTGCTGAGTATTTATATCACAAAGTGATACATCAACTAAAAGAACATACAAAGCAATCCAAAGCAGTGCAGTCCAGATTTCAATGGGGACATCCATCACCCATCATTACTGGCTGCACCTCCTTCCTCCCAATCCACTGAGACCCCAAAACATTAGTAACCTTCCTCTTCCCCTCTAACTACAAGGATAACATAATTCAACAGAAAAACTAAGGTAATGCCTTCAGTGACTAGATCAATGAAATACATGCCATTATTAGCAAGTTGAATGCATTACTCTGATGTTCCCCACAGGTGGCAATACTGTACAATTGCTTAGCGAGGGATGAATAATTGACAGATATTGGCCACAAATCTGGCATGACACAGTGCCAATATTTCTGGGAAAAGAGAAGCAAATGAGTCAAACCAGTAAGTAACCACCAGGACCACCAACCTTGATACCATGTCAGTACCTTGTCTTTTTATCCTGCATGCGTGTTGATTATGGGCCCTACTGTCTGGAAATCTAGATCTTAAATGTCCTGAAGTAGGCATCCATCACAGGTAGTTCATTCCCCAGGAGAGAAAAGAAAGTTCTAGATTGTGCAACCGACTGTCTGGCAAACCGGTAATAATTTGCCCAAATAGGCCCCTAAGACTGACCCTCATTTTAGTCAAAGATGAGGTGCCTCAGAGATCTATACTTACCTCCCTAATACTGAAAATGTGTATATCAGTATATGTGTATATCAGACCCCAGCAAGCCCTGAGATTCAACCAAGGCATCCACCAACATGTATATGTTCCCACTAACCCACTCTACATATTATTACCGGCTGGTGATATCATTCAAATTAGTATCTGCATCCCCCATGCCCTACTATCATAGTATATAGTGGACTGTGGCATACCAACTTGATTCCTCGCAATACATCATCACGAGACGATCGCAACTTTGATTTGCAAGAAACACACATAACCTAGAGATGTCACAAACCTGAGATGACCTTGATAGCTATAGTAGTTGTGCACTATAAACACTGTCGCTCCTTTGGATGATGTTTTACATGCTACAGTAAATGGATTAAAGACATACACAACTACGATCACATAGTTCCGACATTTGTCAACCTCCACCAGCTTCCAATATAGACCTCCATCATATTTAAATCTTGCTAAATGTTTAAGCTAGTGTCCAGGAAGTCCACTTACCTTGACCACAAGCTGTGCTTACCTTGACCACAAGCTATCAATGCCCGGCATATCCAGAATTACATGGAGTCAAACATCACTAGTGGGAAACCTAGAATTGAAAGGCACCAAAGCAGGACTTCCTGTTCTGTGCCCACAAATTGTGGAATGACATCCCCTTTTAAATTAGCTTCCTTTAACTTCAGTCATGAAGGATCTGAAAAGACTTCAATAAATTCCTCAACATAGAATGAAACAAGAATCTGATCACCAGGGTCATCAAGTAACCCATGTGGCTTCTCTGTTTATCACCAGCATTGGCTACATTCGATTAAAGGCAGAGATAGATTGAATGCAGCAGAAAAAGGGCACCATGTGGCAACCTGAATACAAATCTGCTCTTTCTTATCTGACCGCAGATAATGTGTGAAGAAGGTAGTCATGTGAAACAGTTCCCTACCATAAAATGCTGTGGTTTCTGGAATACTGTGAATTGATTCCTGCTCCACTGCAGTTTGAACATCTACGTTGAGCCACTCATTGATCTGGCAAGATATTGTGGGATTACCTTTTATCATTATACAAACTCACAAGTATAATCAACCTGTCTTGCAATTCAAGACTGGGTGGCAGTGAATTTTCAGTGCCTCAAACAAAACTGTTGTTATGTTAAGCATAAACTTTGTTCTTATTGAGAAGATGTAATAATACATGCATGCTCGTCTACATCCTATGGCTGGAAAATTGCTGGTACTTCTTTTCTGAACTGCAACCCTTCACATCCTCCTTGCTTTTTCACCTCCTCTCCCCAAAATCATCTGCACCGAAACTTGTTTAAACCTGTGTGTGTAAAGCAGAGGTTGTCTGCTGTCAATGCTGATATCATTTTTACCGCTATTCCGTTTCTAACTTGTGGTAGTTTTTTGGGGGATATGTGGGGCCATGCAGAGAACTCTTTAGGTATCTGGAAAAGGTAAGCCTAGTGATTCCACTTTGGACTTCAAATTGTAGCAATAAAAGGATACTTTATTAAGACACAGATGACTCCAGTTGGTGTTCCCTCTACCAGCCAGCATACAACTGCCCTGAGAGAACCCTTCACAGCCATAATACATAAGATCATTAGAACCCGAACACCCGATATTATTCTAAACTTTAAAGGTACGTATCTATTTATTGTCCAAAATTCAATATGCAAATACAACACATCTTCCTTTTAACGGAATAATTTGTTTAAAAAGAATTACATACTACACTCATGGTCCGCAAACATAATCACTTAGGTACGTAGGTGGTACTCTATTCCTAAGCAACCTATATTCTCAATCACTCTGTTCACTACTCATGTCCCCTTCACCATTCCTCACTCTCTCTCTAGAATTATGAACTCTTCTTAAAATATCACCATCCTCCATCATCAAGATGACACTTCAACCTTCTTCATTGTTCATCTTACCATCATTCCCTTTATCATATAAGGCCACTCTCCTTAAATTCCATTGCTCTCCATTTTCCGAAACAACAAAACCATCATGTACTTCTTTTATTTTATAAGGATCCTGAAATTTGGTTAAACCACCCTCAACACGTCTAGGTTTCACCTTCACTAAATCTCCCATTTATAATTTCATGCCACTTTTGATTCCAAACCTATTCTCACACTAATCTTATCTTTAGTTTTAGTTTAATAACATACTTATCCAGGCTGGTTAAATTTTGTTATTCGCTTTGCGTCCCCTCGTCACATAAAATGGGATTTTATTTCTAACTCCATCTTCCGTGGTACGATATGCCCATACAAGACCACCCACCATTTTTCCTACATCACTTCTCTTTTCCACAGCCATTTGTATCACCTCTTTTACCATATGATTTGCTCTGTCTACTATCCCATTGGCCTAGGTATTTAAGAGGATGTGTGAGACCACAATGACTCAAATACTTTGTCATCTCTTCTGATGTCAAATGAGTCCTATAATCCGTGATTAGTTTGATTGGGTAACCTTCCTCCCTAAATATTTCTTCTAACATCTTAATTGTATTCCTCGTTGTGATGTCTCGCATACATTTTACTACCAGCCATTTAGAAAACACATCCACCATGACCAGTGCAAATCTCAGTTTTACCTCTACTCCACTCATTGGTCCAATGAAATCCATGCACACTGTATGCCATGGTAATCCTGGATCTTTAATTTGACCCATGACGGACTGTGTGCCTATTTTCAACCTTTTCTCTCCCTCCTTACAATGGACGCATTGCTCTACCCACTCAGCAACATTCTATTCCATGCCTGGCCCCCAAAAGTTTTCTTGTAATCATTTCTTTGTTAAAGTTTACCCCCAAATGGCCATTTTAAAAAGTTTAAATCTTAAACCCTCTTGGGGTACAAATTTGTCAACCCTAGAAATTAGTTTGCCATTGCATACAGAAAATCTATCTATTATCTTAACATATGGTCTTACAGCCGGAGACACTGCACTTTCATGCTTACTGCCCTTCACAATTTCATCTATTACCTGATGTAACACTTCAGCTTTATCTATGCTTTCAAACCGCTTTTCTTTCCCTGTTGCCCTGGGCTTCTTTCCACTGCATCATATACACTTGCCACGGCCCCTTCTTTATCAATAGTTTCAACTTCTATTTGGTCTACCTCTTGCCAAAGCAAAGGCAATCTAGACAACCCATTATCTTGGCCATTTCTCCAGCATGGTATGTATTTTATTCTGTATTGAAAATCTTGTAAACGGGGTGCTAACCAAGCTAATCTTGCAGACCCTTTACCAGCTCCTCAAGGCGACAGAATCTTTATTAATGGTTTATGATCTGCACATAGGATCATAGAAAATCACCACAAATACATCCTCAAATATTTTGACGCCCAGAGTAGAGCTAATGTCTCCCTCTCTATGACTGAGTAATTCCTCTCAGTGTCATTTAAGGAGCGGGATGCGAAAGCTACAGTTTTTTCTCCATCTTTGTACAATTGGAACAATACAGCACCTAAGCCTACAGCACTTGCATCAACTGTCAATACTGACATTAGTTTCGTATCAAACGGTGTTAATGCTTTGACCGCACATATGTCACTCTTTATATTATCACAGGACATTAGTTGATTTTCAGTCCATTTGAACACACATCCCTTTCTCAATTTTTTAATCTGCTCAGTGTTTTTCTGCAAAATCTTTTACAAATTTTGCATAGTATTCAATGAGCCCAAGAAAGGACCTCAACTGGTCTTTGTCAGTTGGGACGGGCGCCTTCCTTATAGCTTCCACTACATCCCTTTTTGGTTTAACTTCTGAGGCTGACAATATATAACCCAAGTATTCAACCTCCTTCACACAGAATTTACACTTCTCTTTTTTAAGTGTTAGTCAAGCTTCAGCAATTCTATCCAAAACTTGTTTAAGTACCATGTAATGGCTTTCAATCATTTCCCCAAAAACTAATACATCATCCTGGAAATAAACCACACCATTAATTTCCTTTAAGATTTGTCCCATCATTCTTTGAAAAACACTGGCTGCCGATGATAGACCAAATGGCACCCTGTTAAATTGGAATATACCTTCAGGTGTGATTAATGCAGTGAGGTGTTTGGAATCATGATGGAGCTTAATCCGATGGTATCCATTTCTCTGGAAAAAAACTTACCTCCTCTCATTAATATCACTAGTTCATAAATGTTCAGAAGGGGATAATTATCCACCACAATGTTTCGATTCAGAGTGCGCAAATCAACACAGAACCTAAAACCACTGTCAGATTTGCTCGTAATCACAACTGGTGATATTCCCACTTGATGTTTGCTTACCTGGTATAGCATTTGGTTTGACAATTATCTTATGTACATAGTTCTTTAGTTCACCGACTTAATTGGAAAATACTTGGTTTGCACCATCCACAATCTCTTCCATAGTCACTTTATCAACCACCATAATTTAATTTGTCCCGCTTGGACTGATGAATAAATGGAAATCATATTGATGTTTCCATCCCAATATTGGTGGTCCACTCTCAGATACATAAACTTTTTCTCTAACACATCTACTGTGAAACGTAATGTTGGTCATCATATACCCTACAATTTCTATTTTCTCTCCTTGGTATCCTCCAGGATTGATACTCTGGGTAATATGTGTACCTTTGGCCAATGCTTTATAAATACTGTTTTAGGAATTATGGAGTATACAGATCCTGAATCTACCATCAATTGAACTTCCTTCCCCTTAACAGTAAATTGAGCTTTTGGTCTACACTTCCTTCCACTGTTCACCCCATCGTAAGATATAATTAAAAGTCTGTTTTCCTCCACATCAATATATTCCTTGCCCTCTTGCACTGCAACTATCTTATACCTACTATTCATCTTGCACATACAGGAAAAGTGTCCCTTTCTATCTACTCAGTCCACATTATTTTCCAATAGCAAAGCAGTTTTTGAAGTCAGCATTATGTAAGTTGCTCCCACTTCTAGTGCACACCCTTCCAAACTGCTTCTGACTTTCATCTTGTTTAAAAGTACTAATATTATTAATGTTTTTTTCTTTCAAACCTTCCTTTCTTGAACTGTTTGGAGTACCCCTTAGCTGCACTAAGTATTGCTATATCTTCTTGTTCAACATATGAAACACTTACATTGTTGTTTTCTTCCCACCACTTTCATGCATTGATCTGACTAATCAATAACTTTGTCTATTTCAATGTCATCTTGCAACAGCTGATTTTTCACTGCACAAAATCTCTCCTGCTTCTTCTTTTTCTTGCACTGTACTATCAATTGATCTCTTATCATTTCATCCCTCATAACTCCAAATTGACATTTTACTGGGAATTCTTGTAATCTTGCTACAAATTATCTACTGGTTCCTCACTCTTCCGTGGTTGACAATAAAACGTATGACTGCACATAACGATGTTCGTTTCTTTAGTGAATCTCTTCTCCAATATCTCTTTGGCCTCTAAATATACATTGCTAATTGGTTGCCCATCATTCCCTACAGCTAGTGGTAAGAACTTAAAAATATGCTGTCTAGCGGTGTACTTAACAACAATGCTTTTTTTCTTGATGCTCTAAACTCTCTCCCATTTAGGGCTTCAATATAATTTTCAAATATTTCTACCCATTCTTCCCACTCTTTTGGTAGAATTCCAGACGTGGAGCGAAAAAAAGGTGAAGGTATAACTGCTGCTTCCATTGCAACTATCACAAAACAACTAGTTTGTATTCAATGTAAATGTTGGTTCAGAAGCAAGTTTGCCGTGTTTCAGGGTTAGTCTTATGCACAACTGCCCATTTCCTTAAGATGGCCGCCCAAAAACGTCAAACTGTGTCCCAGAACGTGATTTTCTTAGGACATTAGAGCTCATACAACAGACACGTCCAGCGTGGTTTCACGTTTGTTTCTAGATGCAGTGGGTGTGCATTGTGTTTGACGAGTCGCACAAGTTAAACAATGACACTCTAAAGCAGGGCATGTGATGGCACATTTTTTTCAATGCTCGCCCTGTGATTTTTTTCAAACATTCATCCTGCTGCAACTGCTGACATGAACCACACTTTCATAAGGCAAGTTTCAGTCAGTTTCACTGTGTTTCCTTTCTCTCACCAGCCGCCCAGTAAACACCTTCTTTCCAGCCTTCTACGTGTATTTGTCTATTCCACAGGATGCTCCATCACACTGCCTTACTGTATACAGTGGGTCCTGCACCAACTCTTTTCCTTTTACGCAGTCATCGTAGTATGTCCTGCTCACTGGAGCTCGTCGCCAATCTAATGATTCCACTCTGGACTCCAAGTTGTAGTAATAAAGGATACTTTATTAAGACACAGATGACTGCAGTGTGTGTTCCTTCTCCAGCCAGCATACAACTGCCCTGAGAGAACCCCATACATAAGAACATTAGAACCTGAACCATCCTAAACTTTAAAGGTACATATCTATTTATTGTCCAAAAGGTAATATGCAAATACTACAGTATGCTCGCTAATTTCCAAGGAAAGGCAAGTATTTTTTTTAATAGTTTTTCACTCCAGGTTGGCTGCTATTTTATCCATTCCCAGAATGTACCAAATCCTATAGATATGCTGTCTTGTGTCTGTGGTTATATCCCTTCCCACAGAGTTGTAATTGCTTGCTGAGGTACACAAGCAACATCCTCTTTCCCTTTCTGGAATATAATGGGTATGTTTGAGAAATTCCATAGGACCAAAATCTCATAAGCCAGGAATCTAAGATTTTAGTTTAAATTTGGAATAGGTTGTAAGTAAGCAGCATTGCATTCGCCCGAGCCTCTATATGTATTTGGCCACAAGGGCCACTTTTGTTATGTATACCATGTGTGTTTATGTTTCATTTGTGTGCCAAGCTCGGATATGGAATGACATCTACGAGACTCATGGCAACGTTAACCAGATGGAGTTGAGACTCGTAGCTGTTGGATGCTCCTGGTCGTGGGTGTCTTTGTCTTCAATAAAAGGATTTATTTCATCTGCCAACCAAGAACATTGCATTTCTCTTACCAAAGAATTATTTCATTTACAGCGCCTACGCCTCCCTTCCAGTAAGTTTGAAGCTTAAGGCATTGCCATAGCAAATGTATCCGGAGCCATCTGAATTTCATCCCCTTTCAAATGTGCTCTGATTTCTCTTACCCTGTTCCTCCCTTTTCTGTATTGTGGCTATTCTTGCTGTGTTGCTAGTTCTAGTGAACATCTCTTTCGATTCTTTTGTTGTTAACACCCTTCCTAATTCCTTCTGCCATCTCATTTGTTCCAGGGATCTTAGGGGGTCATTATGACCCTGGCGGAAGGCGGAGAAGCGGCGGTAAGACCGCCAACAGGCTGGCGGTCTTTTTTTTTGTATTATGACCATGGCGGTTACCGCCATGGTCATCCGCCGGTTCTCCGTTCCGCCCGCCAGGGCGGAGACGACCACCGCGCTGGAGACCAGGGTCTCCAGCCCGGCAGCCGTAACTATACAGCCGCCGGTATTTTGACCCGGCTTACCGCCATGGATTTCATGCGGTTTGAAACTGCCATGAAATCCATGGCGGTAAGCACTATCAGTGCCAGGGAATTCCTTTCCTGGCACTGATAGGGGTCTCCCCCACTCCCCACCCACACCCCAACTCCCTCCCCTGCCCCCCCACCAACCCTGCCAACCCCCAAAGGTGGCAGGACCCCCTCCCCACCCCGACCCCCAACATAACAACACACATACACACACGACATGCACGCAGGCACCACCAACACACATACATGCACACACACCGACATACATGTAAACATCCACACACACAGTCAGACACGCACATCCACATTCAAACATACACGCACACATCCATACAGACATACCTACAGACATACACGCACTCATTCCCATACACACAACACCCCCGCAAGCATACACGCACTCACACACCCCCTCTACATACACACATACACACCCCCACGCACGCACACAACACACAACACCCCCCACCCCCCTCCCCTCACGGACGATCGACTTACCTGGTCCGACGATCCTCCGGGAGGGGACAGGAGCCATGGGGGCTGCTCCGCCGACACCACACCGCCAACAGAACACTGCCACGCCGAATCACGGGTCGTGATTCACTGGGCGGGGTTCTGTTGGCGTGGAGGTGGAGCAACCTCCACTTCCCCGTCACCAGCCAGTATGGCTGTTGGCGGCTCTCCGTCTGTAAAAGGACGGAGAGCTGCCAACGGTCATAACAGGCCGAGCGGCAAACCACCACCACTGGCGGTCTTCCACACGGCGGTCCCTCAGCGGTCTTGAAAAAAGACCGCTGAGGTCAAAATGACCCCCTATATGTCTCTAATCCCTGTATAAGCAAAGTGTATATATCTGAGATCAGATTTGTATTACTTTCCCTAGATGGTCATTGCTGATCATGTTTAGTTTGAAGCTTAAGTGCTACTGGCTTAGTTGCAGGGTTTTGGAACCAGTGACTACTTTGGTTGTATGGGAATCTCTCCATCTCTGAGATGTCAGACAGTTTTATTATGCTCATGAAGTGCCTAATCTCTGGATCCTCCTACATATCACCTATTCATTTACAGCACATCTGTCTCAAAATTCACACTGCCTGTCATACCTTGTTGGGTCAAATTCGGGATTACCTAGGATGGAAATCAACAAAGACGGGAAATAGTGAATCTCTCCACCACTTTTTCCCAAACTTCCAGTGTAACTCCAGTGACCAGGAAATAAAGAGATCCCATATTCTCTCTTTTTTGTGCACTCAGAGTACATGTCCTCCATCTACATCAACTATTGTCTGATAAAGCACCAGTGTGTGTTTGTTTCTGATCTTCCGCACTCAAATGTTTGCCTCATTTGAAAGGCATGGTAGTATTTTGTGATATTAGGAAGGCTAATTCCTCCCTCTTTCGCATATATATGAAGTGTGTTAGCTTTTAGTCTGTGTGTCTTTCTGGCCCACACAAAATTGGTAATGAGAGTTTTCAGTTTTTACAGAGTTGATGCCTTAACTGGGAGATGAAGTTTCATAAATGCATACAGCACATGAGGGAGAAAAGTTATCTTGTTTGTGGCTTTGTGCCTCAGAAGATTGTGGTTCAGATTGAGCCGTATTTGTGTGCCAAAACAGTTAACAGAGTTAGCAGCCCACTGAACAGAAATTGCCCCTTAAGATTTATTATCTGTTCCCTCACAAGTGAGAGATTCAGAGCCTGTGACATGGGAATTTTTACTTTAAAACATGAGTCCCTGAGAAGCTCAAGTTCCTAAGTTCTTCAGCTCCTCCATAAAGACCAAGGGGAAGATTTATGGCAATATTATTTCAACCATTATATTTTCTACATACATCACTTATTTATAGGTGTCCTGTCCCATTTGAATCCCAGGGATGTGGCCTTTTTCTGGATTTTAATTGCTAATGGTTCTACTGCGAGCGCATAGAGCAGAGAGGGGAGAGAGGGCACTTTTGTCTTGTGACTCTGTAAATTTTAAATTGGCTTGAAATACATCAGATAACTCTGACAATCGTTCTGGGGTTCTTGTACCAGCTAGACACACATCCTCTAAATCTGAGGCCTAGGCCCACAGCCTCCTACATTTTATCCATGAATTTCGACTGATCCCCAGGCAAAAGTCTTCTCGGCTTCAAGTGATAAAAACAAGGCTTTCTTCTGAGTCCTATGCACATTATTTATGAGATTCACTAACATTTTAGTGTTATCATCACAGTTTCATCCCAGCACAAAACCATCTGGGACTAGCTTTAAATAATTCAGCAGGACTTCACCAAACTCTTTACTGTTTGCTGATATACCTACATTGTTTTCTCCTTCAAGAACCAGTATACCTTTGTCACAATTTTCAAGGATTTATTAGGCCCCTGGGTGCACCAAGGGACATGTGTATTCTTTCCAGTTCTGTTATTGTGGAATCATCTGTTCCTAAGCAGTGGGCAAAGAGATTTTTTGTGTTGCCAGAGCCTCCAACTCCTAAGGGGGCCCTCAATATTCCTATGTTTCCTCTTCCAATCTGCTGTCCACTGTTTCCCCCAGAAAAAAAGATGGCTTTGCCAAGCTCATTCTTAAAGATTTGAACATCTTCAGAGAAGCTTGTAAAGAGGCACTCCAAATATTGTTCAATTGCTGTGAATTCCATGTCTCCAGTAGCAGCTGATGTCTTCTTCTTCATTTTGGTCTCTTTTTTGTCGTGTAGGATTTGTTTCTGTGTCTTTGAGGATGGCCTTAGCCAGGAGTCCCTTTATCATCCTCTCTTTTTTTTTTTTTTTTTTTGCCATAATGTTAGGGTGCAGACAGGCGTTTGGCCCCCTGGCCTGTTCACAAATTACAGGCCTGCTGTGTTTAGGTAAGTTTTGTTCACTTTGCGCAGTTCAGTTCTGTGACTGTCTTGTTTTTTTTCTGTTATCAGCTTTAATTGTAGGGGTTCTGAGGTGACTATTGGGAAATAGGTTTTGTCTCCTACGCCACTAAGGGTGGACAGTTGAACCTCATGTTGCTGTTTTCCAGTTTCCTGCCTAGCTTTCATTTAGCTTCCAGTTACAATCCGTGGGGTGGTGGGGTTGTGAAGGCTTTGAGGGGGTCAGATTAGTTTAGTTTCTTCAGCCTGGTGGATTGGAATTTGGGTCTGTTTACTACGACTTTTGTTCTTTCTTAGCTAAAACGTGACAATCTAGAAAAACATGTCTATAATTAGGGAGCAGCAGTACCCTAACATTCCTGAGTCAGGGAGCTATGGAATCTGCTGCACAAATTATAGCTAAGGCTCTGCTGAAAGCAAGAGATGACTTGAAGAATGCATTATACCTAGAGCTGCCTATATATTCATTAGTCTAACATTGGTAGACTCAAAATGCTTGCCAAGGGATTGAGGAAATACATTACTGAACAAACTTCATTGAAACTACAAGCTACACAGATGCATGTAACATTACAGAGGTCCAATCTGGATAATGACACTAGACACTTGAGAGCTACAGTTTGGCTTTGTAGGACAGCATAACCTTGCTGTCTGAAAAGTTAAAATTAAAACAATGAAATGAATGTCTAGGGTGGAAAATCACCCAGGGTAAAAAGGTGCAAACTGTGGAAGACTCTGACAAATGCCTTGACGCTGATTTTTAACCATGTCATACTTTGCAGACAGAAAAAAGCCTGAGATTTCAAAAATACGTTTGGCATGTAAACACAAGTAAACCGGTACTTTTTGACAACTCCAGAAAATGCAATGGAGCAGACGTTATTCTTTATGTTCTCCAAGGATAACAAGTATCTGTATGGATAAACTGAACAGATGAAAGAATGTGCAGACACTTAAGACAGATCAGCTACACAGACAGGTTAACAGCCTTACAAGGTTCAAGCCATATGTCCACATGTAAATGACTTGTGAGTGGATTAAACTACTTTAGTTACCTGGTTGGAAACTTGGGAGCTAATTAAGTGACAGATGACAAATAATACTTGCAAATTGAGCTCTATCTGAGGATGATCGGTGGCAAGTGAGATGCCACTAGTAAATCTAAACCCCCTCCCTACTCTTCAATGGATTCACATAAGACCTTACCCCATTAGGTTACTGTAATTAGAGAGTACACAACACAATCACTTATCATATCAACCCCCTCTCGCTCACAGATCACATAGGGTGCATGCAAACAGAACAAAGTTCACTCCACCACAGAGTCTTGCGATCAATTAAAAAAAATGAGATGGAGATTAAACAAGTGACTAGACAGAGTTTGGCGGCAGATGTGGTGAGAACGTTCAAGAATCTGAAAAGGCGAAGGAGCCAGCAACAGCAGAAAAAAATCTGAGGCAATCCAGCTGCTGTAGTTATAAAGATGGTGGGTAGGAGAAACGGGAGTAATAACTTTATCATGCCTAATGCTTCAACAGATGCAATCATACTTGCTCTAGTGTGGGGCGGAGTAAGCCTAACAAAAATAAATCCGATGCTGAGGAAAATAATATCAAGTGCCTTATATCAGTTGATTGATTAAAAGTTCCTAGGCAATACTCAGCCACCCACAAAATATCTATGACTGCATTAACTGGATTTAAATAAATGAATCATAAAACGAAAAAATATGGTCATAGAAGGCATACTTGAAATTGGGGAGGAATACATGGGAAAAGCAAACATTGAGAATATGAACTATTTGCAGATGTCATTGGATGACTGCGGCAACAGACACAAGTATACAAAAATCCACATGAAAGCTATATATCAATTCAAATGTACCATTATTTCTACAAGAGGAAGCAGAGCACTTCACCAAACATAAACACACTTTAGGTTACACCTTCTCATTACTTCTTTCCTCCTGTTCGTAGTAGTCTCAGGCTCTACACTACATTTCGTCCACATAATCTATGGTTGTTTGTCATCTGCAGGGTATGAAACAACCACACAGCATACTACCGTCTGAGCTTGAGGCCTCTGCGCCCTCCCACCCCTCAGATGCAACAGAGAATCTATCTTTGCTTTTAGCAATAATATTAGGTCCCGGGTCCATGTCAATAGGGCGGGTTCATTGGCATCTTTGATTTTAGGGTGATATACTTCTTGATAGTTACCAAGCAGAATGCTCCTGATAAACGTGAAAAGAAAGCACCACCATAAAGCAACACAACAGATATCACCTAAGAGAAGAAAAAAGACAAAACTCACAATCACACACTGAAAATTTACAGTAACAAGTGAGAAAACACTGACAACCACTAAAAAATGACCTCAAAGAACATAAATGACACCAAAGGTATTTTTACACATCAAACAGCACATCATGGAATGGAACAAGAGAGACAATACAAACAAACAAATAATGGACCACACCTGAACAGCATAGAGAAAACAGTGGCATTCATGCTTGAGCAGAAAACACAATAGAGATTGCTGGTAGTCGCATGACATGTAAGGGGATCTATGAGATATAGCAGATTTCATATACAGGGACAACATAGAACTGATAATCAAGGGAGTGGCCAGGCACCAAACATGGTGGACGTTTCCCTCGAAAACTGTCTGAGCAAATTATGGGGTTAAGCAATTCCAAATGCTAAATGATTCAATCCACTGCATGGATGACCACGAAAAGGATGATTGCTGGTATTCTATTTAGAAAATTGAAGTTTGGAACCAATTTGAAGTCCAAGAGGTCTAAATCCCCTTTGGTGGGCCGACGGTGAGTAAGAGGAACGAGGTTCCCTAGAGTTTGTATGACTGAGTCGTGTGTGTGCCCCTGGACAGCATCTCTGAAGCACCTAAAATAATAAGAAATGGCAAAGCTAACAGGTACAACAGGTCTATGTTTTGTTACGGGACGTGTTTTGTAAAAAGTGGGTGACTATGTATTGCAACAAATTGGGGTACAAAAATAGCAAGCAGGGAGTAGGGCCACTTTCCTGAACAAACTACTTTACCAGATGAAGTTTGCATTGTAAATAGTAAATGTAAAAGGCGTACACTGCAAAAGACTACAGAGTACATATCTTTGACAAAGCACTAGTATTTTGTTGCACCTTTAAAAAAGGCTATGTGAGCACCGATCAACCTTACTTTGTGATCGTAAAAAAAAAGTTAATTAAAGCTAACACCAAGGTAAAACAAATGAACCAGCAAGGGGAATTAGTAAATAGAGCTCTGTTTTCATAGCAGACATCCAGACAGCAAGCACTTCCTAAACAAAAAAAATCCATAAACCAGCAATTTAAACGCTGTTTCAGAAAGGTAAATACATGAAAAACACTCAGTGGCTCCAGTCTAAAACAAGTGTCAAACTGTTCAATTTATATCTGCAAGGGTTTTTTCAGTCTCTGACGTGTTTAGGCACTCAATAATTCATAATGCATGCACTCTGTCGGTCATGTTTGCACTAAACCATCCATTTATCACCGACTGACTCAGTCTTCATTTACCCACTCAGCATTCCCGAATAAAACACGCACACAAAACTCCCACAGGCATATGGAAGTTAATTAAAAGAATAAAATTAGAAAGACGAAAAATGCTGCCACCTAAACTTGGAGGGCATATGCTTGCAATACAAAAATAAAATAAAACACAGAAGCGGTAGTGGTCTTGCAATGGTATTGTACATAGTGTATTATTGTTTTAAAGTTGGATTCCACATTTAGAAGCAATGCTTTGGCATTTTGGAGCTGTAAATATAATGATTCGCCTTGCATAATACCATTCCAAGATAGCTGCCCTTCAAACAATGCACTAAGCAACCATCTTCAAATGCTAAGGTGTACAGTGCTTCACTGTTGTACCATATTGGCAAACACAATGCTTCTATTATGGTGCCATTCAGGGAATAATAACAGTGATGAACTATAGACAATACCATTCTATGATGGCAGCACGGTTTAGAAATAGTGGCAGCAAAGAGTGCAGCACACAACAGATGTGAGGGGCAAGGAAATAGCCTAGCAAGACTTTCTGCAGAGCTGCAGGATGCTACAAAAGGAGAACTAAAGAAATGAAAGTGGATCTATAAAATCAAAAATGGAAAACTAAAAAAATGCCCTCCAACTTAAACAATGAAATGCACTCTTTTCAGGCGGATGTGAACATGCGATCAGACCAAATACGATTACTCACAGTGCAACAGAACCAATTGCAGAAATGGGCTAACCGATTTCCCTATGCAGTATTCTGCCATAGGGAGAAACCGGCCGAGAATGACACTTAAACAGATGGAAGAAGGTGTACCCAAAGACCCTCTATACAAGTATATATATATTTGTAGATTTTTTTTGTCAAGGGCCTGGCAGACACTACTCTACTTAGGATTACCACAGTACTAACGTCTACACCAAACTGTTTATCGAAGGAGGCAAACATCAACAAAACGCTTGTCTACTAAGTTAAACTGTGAGATTCTATGTGACACAATACAAACAAGAAAGCAATTTTTAAAGTACACAGCTGCCTCCGAAGACATATGCCGGCGTTATGTAACAAAATACTAGTCTACAGTCGTCAACACAGTGTGATGACAATCTATCCTTAAAGGCCTATTAGTCTTAACAGATGCATATAACAATAAATTGGCCTTGTTTACTGCCTTTGTTGTAACTTTTCAAGTTAAATATATCAGACCTACAGCATCTGACATATATTTTCCAAAGAATCAATTAGGCCTACAGGCTTTCTTACTGTTGTGTCAACATAACAAATTCAAGACTACTGGATTCTGCATAAGCTTTCCCCCAAGGAAACCCTTAGGCATGCAGTCATATAATTATATATGTCTACACAAAGTTATAGTTGGCAAAACAAAACTCCATCCCTCCTAAAAGGGTTAACAAGGATTATCATAGCGCAAATCATCTAACCATGGAGTTTCTTGAAGAGGAAAATTATAAGGCCAACACAAACACCGAAATCCATGCTTACTACAATGATTCTTTTGCATCTATGTGACACAATATCTGGCTATATTCTTTAACACAGTGTAATTAGTCTATTGGTTAGAACATATTATTTTCTCAATAAGTAAGTGAGGCCTACTGCATGCGCAAAACATTTCTGTAATAAAGAGAACAGATCTATTGCCTCTGATATAACTTCTTCTAATAAAACAATCAAGTCTCTATTCAACGTTGTTCTGCATAAGCTTTTCTACAAGGCAGCTCAGTATAGTAAAAAATGTAGCCATATGTACAAAGTCACATTTGGAAAAGCAATATACAACTAGGATTCTCCAAGTGCACATCTTCTATCCCGTAAGGGCTGTCAAAGGTGTAACCAATATCAAAGACCTTTCATAATATAGTAATCTGTATGATTCTCTGCAACAAAACACCTGTACACAAGCTTAAAAACAATGAGATGACAATCTGCCTTTAAAGGCCTAATAACGGAGGCCTGGTCAAGATTGCAGACGAGTAGGACGCTACTACGATCCTTTTCTCCACCGCCGGCAGGCTCAGACGACATTTCCCCCACTTAAAGCACCTCAACAGCACTCACTACAGGTTCTAAAGCCAGGGACCTTACACCGGGTGAAGCGATGTCAACAGTGCCCGGGAGCAGAGTTGAAGGACAGGAGAAAGAGCCTTCCGACACAAGATGACGGGCCTTGGGACGGGCCACGAAGAGGCAAGGCGGCCTTGTGAGAGAAGCTGCCTCCCGCAGTGCAAAGAAACACAACCATGCACCTTAAGGGGCCATAGGGTGCCCTGGGAGAGGGAGGTAACGCCTGGCCTGGAGTGGGAGCTGTGACCGGAGGAGAGCTACTAGCACAGTGGCCTGACCAAGGCCTACCGCAGCAACAAGAGGTGGGGCTGGTGCGGCGGGGCCCGATCCTCCGGGCACCACCTGAGCAGCAAAGAGGAGCATGGCTGACGCTGGGACACGTATTCTGCAGGATGACCTGACTGCCTGCTGCCCCCTGAGACTGGTGAGACTGCAGCAGAGGAGTGGCGCTGGGTGCGGGACCATCTGTTGACTCCACGAGGTGCCCTGCATCGGACCCGACTGTCTGCCTGGGCGCAAGTGGAGACAGCTCTCATTGGATGGGGCCCAGGGGCAGGCGTAACACACAGCGTTACAGCATATCAGGGCGCTAATTCCGTCTCTGTGCGCCAGAGCCACACCTGATCGCACTGCCTTCTGGGCCCGTTTGGCACATATACTGGACTCTTGACACACCTTGCCCAGCCTTGGCATCGCGCCCAGACTGGGGCTCGACCCTCCAGCCTTGAACGTTCCTTGGTCCCCTAAGCCCCTGCAGAGGACTGCACCATTGAGCCTGTGTACCTGGTCTGCCGCGGCTGCACAAAGGGGGCCCGAGACTCCTCACCGTTAGCTCTTAGGCTGCGAGTACGGGGACCTATCTCTGGGGTGGCATCCTGGAACTGCCCGCAGCCGCCTCCCCTGCTCACGGTGCCAACTGGGGCCCTCTGATATAGGCAGGCCCTTGATTTCCTTGGCTGAGAGAGCCGCTTGAGTGGGGGCCGCCGACACCTCCTGGCAGCACTCTTTTCGGACTGTGGTCCCTGACTGCTGCCTACGGTCTCTGTTTTTTAATATAGACCTCCAACGCTTAAGAGGAAAAGAATGGCAAATGCAAGGGCCAAAAACAACAGAACCCTTAAGGACATGCTGTCACTACCATCCTCAGTTCCCAGCAGTAAGTGTCCCTCTACGGCCGGACGTGAAGCACAGTCCCGGGGGGGGGGGATCCGGAAGGACCTGTCACTCGCTCCTTTCTAGAAGCTTTGTTTGCCTCCCTCAGGAATGATTTGCAGACAGTTAAAAAATAACTTTCCCAGGAACTCAAGACAGAATGTAAGGATATTGCAGATCTAGAGGATAGAGTGTCCCACCTGGAAGACCTGGGGACAAGCAGAGCGGAAGAAATCAAACAGTTACAGCAGGCAATCATCGGCATCAAGGACCAATAAACAGACCTCCAATACCATGTGGAGAATCTGGAGAATCGATCCAAGAGGGAAAACATCCGTATTTGCCGAGTACCAAACAATGTAACAAACAATAAACCATTACCTATGGCAGTCATCTGTGAGAATCCTTGACCCAAAATACCTTTCACAAGCTTTAACACAGTATAATGATAATCCAACCTTAACTGTTTCTCTGCTAGCCCCCCCCCCCAACCCTGTGCTAAGCCTTTTTTATTTAGGTATCAGGGGCAGTTTGTGCTTAGGCCTCCATAGCTTTTTGTCCACATAGGCTGTCCATGCCAAATTTGTGTCCTTTTTTACCAAAATCCTGGGTTTATGGATTGCCCTGGAGGGGATTGAGAAAGTAGCCAAAATATAGCTAAATTTGTTTTTTTGAGGGAAAAATGAGAAAAAGTGCTGCAGAAGAAAGTGTCTGTTTCTTCTTGCAAATGGCATCAATGAGAGGTTTGCGGTGCTAAAATCACTTTCTTCGAATCTCTCAGGAACAGGCAGACTTCATTCAGAAAACCAAATTTGTTTGGTATTTTACGGAGGGATAGCTCATTTTTCATAATTTTGTGCTTTCAATCTCCTTCCGGTTTCTGATGGAACAGTGTGAAACCCATGGTGGATCCCAGAAAGCTATATATTTTTTAAACCTAGACAAAATTCTGAATTCCGCAAGGGGTCACTGGTGTAGATTCTTCAAGGTTTTTCCACAGAAAGTAAGGCCGCTAGAGTCGCGGGTGGCGGTCCAGCCTACACATTTTGACCACGGTTGGACTGCCGGCACTGCCAGGTTGCCGCCGGTCGACAGCCTTGCGGTGCCAGCGGTCTTAAACTGCAAGCAGCACTGCCCTGGGGATTACAACCCCTGTGTTCCACCACCATGAAAAGGCTGGCAGAGATGGGGTGCTGGGGGCCCCTACACTGCCCATGCACTTGGCGTGGGTAGTGCAGGGTCCCCATGGACAGCCCTGTTGCACTTTTCACTGCCTGCTGACGGGTGCTGTCGCACCCAACGCACTGCAACATTGCCCCCGGCTTGATTACGAGCCGGCGTCAATGTTGTGGTGAGTTTCCCACTGTGCCAGCGGGAAACTCCTAATAGGGCCAGCGGACGGAAGACTGGACTTGCGGTCTTTGCTGCCCGCCAAACTCTTAATGAGGCCCTAAGTGTTGAAATAAAATAATACTGAAAATTAGTAGGAAAAAAGGCCATTTGTGACAACATTTTCGTGTCTAACATCACAATGACTGATTTACTAAATCAATATACTGTTATAAATGTTAGACCTTTTTGGCTGCGGAGACATACAGGGTTTGTGGGTTTTCCAAGAACTCGAGGTATCCAGAGCTGTACCTTGCAATCGTTTTTGCACTGTGTCCCAGGTGTATAGCAATTAATGAGATAAAATATAAAGAGTGAAAGATAGGTATGAAGAAACTCTATGTATTTCCAAAATGGGCACAAGATATGGAGTTTAGAAGCCCTGGTTATTTCCACATCTCCAAGTTTGTGGATTAACATAATAGCATGTGAATTAGAGGGCATTTCTCTTACACACTGGCTTATATCTGGAAGGTGCAAATGCAGAGATATACAATTCGTAATAACACTTCTTCAACTATTCTATGTTCCTTAAGTCTCCCGATAAACATGGTACCACACTTGTGTGCGTAGGACTAGTGCCCATGAAAGTAAAGGCCCAAAAACGCAACATGGAAACTTCACGTTTCCACTCAAAACTGACCTTTTTTTGGAATGTGCCTAGCGGTGGATTTTGGGCTCTAGGTCAGCCAGCACCCTGGGAAACCTGAACATTTTTGAAAACTAGACACCTAGGGAAATCCAAGATGGGTGACTTGCGTGGCTATCACTAGGTGGTTTCACTCAGAATCCCTTGCAAATCTCAAACTTTGACCCCAAAAAATATTTTCCTCACATTTCTGTGATAGAAGGTTCTGAAATCTGCATGGAGCCACAAACTTCCTCACACCCAGCATTCCTGTACAACTTCTGATAAAAATGGTACCTCACTTGTGTGGATAGGCCTAGTGACCGCAGCAGCAAACAGCCTCAAACGCAACATGGATACACCACATTTTTCCACTCCAAGGGGACCCTTTTTTTCGCAATGTGCGTAGTTGTTGATTGTGGGCCCTAGCTCAGCCGGTACTAAGGGAAATCTAGCAACCCTGTACATTTTGGAAAACTGGACACCTAGGGGAATGCAGGATGGGGTCACTTATATGAGCTCTCACCAGACTGTTATACCCAGAATTCATTGCAAACCTCAAACTTTGACTAAGAAAATACACATTTTCCTCAATTTTGTGTGATGGAAAGTTTTGAAGTCTACGGGGAGCCACACACATCCTTCCTCCCAGCATTCTCCTACGTCTTTTGATTAAAATGGTACCTCACTTGTGTGGGTAGGCCAAGCTTCCACAACAGGAAATGGCCCAAAATAGCAAAATGAATACATCACATTTTTCCACTCAAAAATGACCCGCTTTTTGGAAAGTAGGTAGCCCATTTTTAAAACTAGACACCCAGGGAATCCAAAATGGAGTCACTTGTATGGATCCTATGAGGTTTTCTTTACCCATAATTCGCTGCAAACCTCAAACCTTGCTGCCTGAAATCAAGCATTTTTCTTACATTTCTGTGATGGAAACTTCCAAAACCCACAGGAATCCACAAAATTCCTAACAGCTAGCATTGCCCCACTTGTGCTGATGAAAACGCTGCTCTACTTGTATGGGTGGGCCTAGTGCACAAGGCTCAATCACAGAAGTGGCGCAATGTTTTTAATGGCACAAGTGGGGCAGTGCTGGATGGTAGGAATTTAATGAATTCCTGCGAATTCCAGAAGTTTCCATCACAGATATGTAGGGAAAGGGTGTGATTTTAGGAAATGCTTGAGGTTTGCATCCCATTGCGGGTTAAGATAACCTCATAGGATTCACCAAAGGCACACCACCCTGGAATCCCCTGGTTGCCTACTTTTCAAAAATGTCGGTGGTCGGTAGGTTTCCATGGGTGGCGGTCAAGCATGGCCACAAATCCTGCAACTACCCTGTTGCTGATCTCTTCACGTAGCACTTTAGGGCCTTTTGTGTCAATGTTTCTTAGCCCACCCACACAAGTAAGGTACCATTATTATCAGGAGGCTTGGGGGAATGTTGCGTGGAAGGAAATTTGTGGCTACCCACAGATTCCCAAAGTCTCCTCACAGAAATGTGAGCAAAATATGTTTTTTTAGTCAACATCTGAGGTTTACAGGGCATTGTGGGTAAGTAAATAGTGTGGGATGTATGCGAAGAACGCCACACTGGACTCCCCCAGACGTCTAGTTTTCAGAATTGTCTGTGTCTGGTAGTTTTTCTTCATGGTGGCAACAATACCCAAGCCAAAAAAGTGCAGCCGTTCACCACTGAAAGTGGGATGATAATGGGAGTTAGTCAGACTCTCTGGCCCATTTGGAAAAACAACACACAAGAAACAAATCAAATGTCCTCTTGCCATTGGGATGGGATGCTTTGGTCCACATTGGAGCAGAAAGACTGTTAAGATTTTAGGGATAAGGGTGGGGCCTGGTCGTAGGCTGGGAAAGACCCACCCAATTATTTAATTAAAAATATATATTGCTGCCATACAATACGCTTTCTGTCCCTTGGGCGCAGATCGAGATAATTACCCATGTTGCTCCAGCTTTATGAGGGTGGGGGCATGGCCATGCCCATGCTAGGCAACCTCCAGCCCTACAAATATATATAAAAAAAATAATCCCTGATGTCCAGTGGGCATTCTGCACCCCTGAGGGGCAGATGCGGGTAATTGCCCCATCCTTCCCCCTGGGGGGACAGAAAGACTGTTTCCCCATTTACATGGGGGTGCTCGGGGCAATATGAAAGCCCCCAAAGCACAAATGGAGTGAAAGTGAAATGAGCCAATCAGTGAGGGGTTAAAAGCCTACTGCCTTTTACTTATGCATTTCACAATAAAATAGGATAGGTCTACTTTGTTTGTTGTACATTTTTTGTAAGAAACAGGCCAGGCTATGAGTCTTGAACAATGGCTTGTGCCACAAACAGCTCAGTCTTGCTCTTTTAAGCATAAGGATCCCACAAGGTACAATACAAGTACTATTTTCATGTGGAAGCACACAACTGTTGCCCTATCAAAATCTGTATATAAGAGAATCAGCATTTAGGTGGAGCCAAAGCATCTCCATATTTGCCTTTTACATATGCTTTTCATAATAAATAAGTAATGCCTTTGTCATAACTTTTCAAAATAAACAGGTCAGGCCTACTGCCTTGATCAATGGCTTGCCATTATAACCAACTCAGTCTTTCTGTGTTGAGAATAAGCTTTTCCAAAAGGCAAAAACTATAATAAAGTACTTTTTCCAGCAGAAGCACCCAACATCTGTCCAATCAAAATCTGTACTCAGGGCAACCAACATTTGGGCTGAGCCATAGACTTTTATCGTAGTATATCTGAAAGCTCTTTGATCACATACAGCATGATTATCCCTACCAAAAACACAAATATATTAGCACCTCCAGCAAGAATTAGAAAAAGGAAAATATTGTTATAGCTTCAAAGGACATTCCCCTTAAGAAAACAATTGCTCCTTATCTGTAACTCTCATTCTCCAGCATTGGAGTCATATGCTTGAAACATCCCTGTTAGCAAGATGTGAATCCCATGGTGTATTCTAGAGCAGTAGAATTAATCATAATACCTATCAATGGCCAAAGACTTTGAATTTAATAGCTTATTCACATAATTTAAAAAGAACCAAACTACAAACAATCAGGCAACAACACCCTCCAGAACACTCCCAGCAGAGGCACTCTCCCCCAGATTTTAGAAGCATCCTTGTGAAGAAACATACTGTGAAGAGAAGGAGAGCCTCTAAGGCAGAGGTATTCAAACAGGGGTACGGGCCCCCCAGGGGGGACCTCAAGTGATCCCCAGAGGGGGGGAGAACGAGGGGCACCAAACTCTGGACAAAAGAAGCATTATACAGATAACAGGCCTTTGTTTTAAGCAGAAGCATGTTATTGCATTTTTAAAAAGGTAACATTACTTAACTGAAATGTTTATTTAGGTCTAGACATATTTAAACATTGCCAGCTTTATACAATAATTGTGAAAACTTCTGAGGGGGGCCAATGATTTCTATTTTTCTCTTGGGGGGGGGGGCGTGGCATTAAGATGTTTGGAGACCACTGCTCTAATGGGAGGAGGGTGGGTCACATGTGAATCTATGAAAGATTCCAATACTGAAGAACACATTTTTCTCCAGTATTGGAATATCTTTCATAGATTCACATGCTTGAATCAGAGTAGCAAGCAGTTCTTATAGAAACACACTGTGCAAGTAAAAGTGGCTGGTGGGTACAAATCAGACACTCAAGAATATGAGGCTCACCTTATTGGAAAAGATGTCAAAGTACTGCTTGACCCACTGCTGCATTTTTGCGGTGATCTGTATCAAGACAGTAATGCTGCATGAAAGGATGCTTGCTTTTCCAAGTTGAAGCCCAGCAGATACTGTCAACAGAAACACCAGCAAAGTAAGCTGCTGTCGTGGTTATTGCTCTAGTGGAATGTGCCTTGACCTTAGAATGGAGGGGCCTGCCAACCTTTGAGTGGTAGGACTGTATTGCTAATGGGATTCATCTTGCAATGGTGGCTTTAGTTACTGGACCTCCCTTATTATGGCTACCATATGCCACAAGCAACTGTTCTGATTTGTGGAAATCCTTTGTACCTTGTGTATATAACTTTAAGCATCTTTTCACATTGAGAGTATGCAAATTTCTTTCTGCATGTGTCTGCGGATTTGGGAAAAAAGTTTGAAGAACGACAGGTTGTTCGAGATGGAAGTCTATCGGCACCTTAGGTATGAACCTAGGATTAGTTTGAGAGATAACCTTATTATCTTTGAATTGCAGAATAGGCTCCTTAAGTGTGAAGGCCTGCAGCCCACTTACTCTTCTTGTGGAAGTTAAAGCCAAAAGTAAGGCAAGATTCCATGTCAAGAATTCAAGATCCGCCTTGTGAATTGGTTCGAAGGGTGTTTTCATAAGATGCAACAGCACAATGTTGAACTGCCTTACCGGTGAAGGCGATCTTGTTGAAGGAAATGCTCTGAAGAACCCCTTGAGAAATTGCTGAAGTAGTCTATTCGACCATAGAGAAGGAGAGTGTAATCAGTCGGTATCTAGAAATCGCTGCCAAATGTACTCTGATGGGAGAATGTGCCAGACCTGCATGGCAAGAGAGAGAACGTATGGCAACACATTTAGGAAGTGAGGAGATAGGATGTACATTCGAGTTTTGACACCATACACAGAAATGCTTCCATTTGAAATAATAGATCTTATTTGTAGCCTGAGCTCTGGCTCTTGCCAGATATCCCCAAACTCCTGAGGAATATCTAGATGTTGGAGTTCATTGTGTTCAGAAGCCATGCCGATAAATGTAGAGAAATTGGGTCTGGATGAAGAATCTGCCCACGATTCATTGATAACACGTCCTTCCAAGGCTTGAGCTGAACTTGAGGCTTCTCCGACAATAATAGGAGCTCCGTGAACCAATGTTGTCTGGGTCAACGGGGAGTGATTAGTATTACCCGGCAAGGCTCCCTTTTCATCTTCTTAATGAGTCTGGGAATAAAAGACACCAGGGGAAAAGCGTAGGCAAAGATCCATGACCATCGTATCAAAAACGCATTCCCCAAAGACCCATTGTGGGGATCCCAACTTGTGTAGAATGAAAATGTTTTTGTTATCCTTTGTTGCAAAAGCGTGGGCTAGATTCTTGTGATGCGTGCAGCAAACTTTAGTCTACTTAAACAAAAGAGGGTTTTTTTGTACTGAAGAAATGCTGTGCTTACATATTTGAAGGTGCAATCATATGTGAGAATTAAGAAAAAGTTGACTCTGTAAACTATTTTCCTAGGATCACACAATTTGAGACCCGTTTACGGGTCAAGTACACCACAATTAGGTCAAGTAGATTATTTAAGTTACTCAACCTGCAGGTCTAGTAACATTTCATGTTTTTTGAGCCCTGTGAGAGGTTCCTTGTGTTGTCTCTTGTGGAAGTGGTTTGCTTTCTCCCAGGTTGTTGTTTGGAGTAAGCCACTGATGGTGGTGTTCAATAAGTCTGACGTTGTGGAAAACCTGGTCGGAAGGAGGACTATGGCTCATAAAGCTGATATGCACCACGAAAATATGTCTTGAGGGTTCCTCGTGATTTTGCTGTGTCAGTGTCAGACTAGATAGCGGGCAGCGCATCATCAATGTACTCACCAAATAAAGCCTCGCTATCATAAGGCAGGTCCAAGATTTGTGTCTGAACACCTGGGCGGAACGTAGTAGCTTTTAACCAGCCCTGTTGTCTGAGAACTGCTGAGCCTGCTAATTTCAAGAAACCAATAGAGGCAATATCCATGGCACAAACAATGACCTCAGATGCGGATCTTTCACCCTCCTGCAAAATGTTTTTGGCCTTCACTATTTTGTCCTCTGGCAAAAAAATCTAAGTATGTGGCGATGTCAGACCACATCTGGGTATCGTATCTGCTGAGAATTGCCAGGGAATTAGTCGTTCAGACCGACGTGGCTGCCATAGTGGAGAATCTTTTTCCAATATTATGTCCAGTCATCGGTCTTTCTTGTCAGGAGGAGTGGTTATCCGAGTAGATGGGGCCCATTATTATCTATGGGATTTATATTTTGACGGACAGCATATATGTCACCGTTGTGATGGAGTAATCCATCTGCCGAAATCTAAATCAGGCCCTAAGTCTTGTAAACCTTTCCATAAGCCAGCAACTAATTTTTTTTCAGGAAGCGTCCTTAACCACTCATTGTAAACAATGCGGATGTTTACCACACAATCGTAACCACCTTTGAAGGAACAAGAACTGCCTTTTTCTGTGCCTTAACCACGCATGTGGCAAACTATGCATATGCATAGTTTTTAGGGGCGCGGTGGGGGAGTAAGGTAGTTTTTTTTTTAGGGCTTAGGGTCGGTGGGGCGTAGTTTATTTTTTAGGGGTGGGGTATTTTTATTTTTCAGTGCTTAGGGTGGGGTGATTGGGGGTTTGGGGTAGTTTAGCTATCAGGTGTGGGGTTGTTTTTAGGGTTCAGGGTGGGTGGGGGATGTCATGGTAGTTTAGTTTTTAGGGGCAGGGGTGGGGGGTCGGGTAGTTTTTTTTGTTTAGGGCGTAGGGTGGGTGGGAGTATTGGGGTAGTTTAGCTATTAGGGGTGGGGGTAGTTTGGGGCCTCTGGGCGGCTGGGGGGGTTGTATGACAGAACCACAATGCTGTTTCCACATATGCCTTTACTAGGCATGCTTTTACATTGAAATTCATTGTAAAGGCTTGCGTGGTAAAGGCATGCATGGAAATGACGAGATTGTGGTTCTGAACGCGTTGTTAAGGCATGCAATGTTTCGGCATTGGTGGTTCTGTCATGCAACCATTTTTTTCAAACTTGTCAGATAAGTCACATGGACTGTGCTACTACTGAGAGCAGTCTGGACAATGCCCGACCTCCATTTACTCATGCAAGACACAGCAGTTGTGCAGTATTTACTATTGGTACTCTCTTCCCTGAATTTGGCCCTGGAATACGTTTAGTGCCAGATAAATGATCTTCAACTCCAAGTAAGCAATGTCTTTAGTCATCTCATGGGCAGACCACAGCCCTCTAATCTTCAGATGTCCCATGTTTGCAATCTAGTACTTTCTGACCCAATCACTAGATGGAGCAATTATGCACAGTATGTGACTCTAGAAGAGACTTCGCACTGCAATAGTTGTTTGCTGAGATCCAGTCTCATCTCATTTTGTTCATGTACTACTGTAATTGTATCCCTCTCTGGTCTTTCCCAAATTGTCTTAGCTGTACATGAAAATCAAAACCTGCTGTATAGCTCGCTGACACCAATGATGCCTGGTCTCTGCTATCCAAACATGTGTAAATACTAGGGGTGGCTCCTCCATAATGGCAGAGGAGCATTGCCCCCTCACCAGCAGCGGCAACACCTTTAAAAAAAAACTAATAAACTATGTTTATTATCATTTTCTTTACAGGGGTGGGTCCAAGGGGTGACGTGCACTGAGGGGGAGTGTACAGCACTCTCCTTCACTGCGCATGTATGTTTGGCCGGCTGTCTCGGGATGGCCAAACACACATACGCACAGGGCCCCTTCCAGCCCAGCAACACAGTTGCTGGGCTGGAGAGAGCCTGCACAGGCTGCCAGTCTGCCCGGGAGCTCCCAGCCAATCCTGACGCTGCTTTAAGCAGCGTCAGGATTTGCAGCAGGGCAGGTTGGGCGCCTGTGCCTGCACTGTGAAGACGGAGGAGCATAGCGGAGCGGCACGACTGCGAGGGGGTAAGTGTTTTTTTCTCTTATTTAATTTTTATTCGCCCCCCCACCGCCTCTGTGCGCCACCTCACCCCTTCTGCACCCCATGAACTGCCACTGGTAAATACATATCAATAACAATGGATGTTTTCTAAATGTATGGAGATTAGGAGTTAGCAAAACCCTGTAGGTGTAGGTTGCAACCCAAGGCACCCACAGGTTCCTGGAAGGGAAGTGAGCCCAGTAATACATGCACTTACAAATATCATACTCAGCACATGCTACAGAGAACCATAAAGCAATCATGAACAAAACATGATCCTAATGCTCACCTGTACCACACAAATATAATTAAGACGCATCAAGCTAAAATGACCATAAACATACCACATCCTCGGTTGTGCAAGATCAAATCATAACAGACTGACATGGATTGTAATGAATATATAGAAAGCACTATTCTCTGTCAAAGCATTACACAATTGACCACACAAGATGGAGAAAAAATTGAAAAATCCTGCAGCACATCCCCCATACACCTAAGACACCACAAAGATTATTCCTAGATCAAACACTTTTAGCCGTACATTAACTCTCACAAATTGTAAACCATTTCGAAATTCAACATTGAACAACGTTTCTACTAACAATATAAACTAAACTCGAACAAATAACACTCAGAACCAAACAGTGGCTACTCCAATTCTGCATGAAAGATAAAGAAAGCACTCTGTACCCATAATAATGTCTGAAAGTACTATGTAGGAGTCATTAACATAAAATCATTTCTAATCACAGAGTGAATACGAACTCATGTGCAACTCATACACAGGCAATTACTGGTTAGCAGATGCTTGGAGACACAGGCAATTTTTTGTCAGAACATGCTTGGAGAGAAAGGCACACTGTTTTGTAGAGGGAGAAACATGTACAATTGTATGTGTGAAGTGTTCACTGGGAGTGATGGTATTTTATTAGAAAATAGTTCTTAATATAGGTTTTATGGTGTAGTTAGAATAAATAGGCTGCATTAACAAGAGTACGTCACATTGCTGACAAGAAAATGTTTATGTGTTGTGCATGAGCAACATGTATTCATGTGTCTTATTTGTTTTCATAAAATAATTGAAGTTAACCTTCAAACCATGGGCTATGTCCTGGTGTCTAAATGTACCTTATCTTCTGCTTCCTCAGGAAGGGATATACTTGGACTGCACATTACAAGGCTATAAACTAGCCTCCTTCGTTTTGAATGCGCAGATGCAGCCCTTTTATTGTCTTGTGTTTCGCAATAATACAACCTATGATTTCTTTTGTGCAACAAAGTATGTATTTAACAGCAAAGGAAAATAATGTGCAACTATATTATTTTAATTTAATAACGTAGTTGGTGCTGTGCAAGTAACATTTTTAGTTGTGCCAGGTTACTTGATATCATGCTATGAATTTGTGTGTTTTCTTTAACCAGAAGATTATAAAAGAAATGCTTTACGGGGAAGAGCTAGTTCTTTCCTGCTTGCTGCTTAGAGGGGGCTAGATGCTTGGCCTCCTTTCTTTATTTGCTATTAATAATTTGATTGATTGTCAGATGTGCTGTTGCTTGTTTAGTTTCTACACACCTACATCCCCTTCCTTTCACCTTTTTTTACCCTCTAGGGAACTCTTACCCCATTACTCTGTCTTCCCCCACCTCCCCGTCTCCATGTCTCTTGAGCTACAAAGTATTATGATACTCGTCCATACTTCTGATCTGTACATATTGCCTCCTGTGCCATGACTGGAGCACTACTCTAACTAATATGCTAGGCACTTCAGCATACACCTGACTCTTCCCTCCATACTCACGACAGCCATCCTCCTGGCTTCAAGATTGCTATACAAGACAGACTTCACAAGCACAGAAATTGCCATCATCCATAAGAACACCATCAGCTGCACCACATCCATGGACACGTCATCCTCCAACATGGAGCACCTGTCATTCAAGTTCCATGTCAAAGCCAACTTCACCGTAAGAGGTACTCTCATCTACAAACAAGCTGGACCAAACAACAACTTCACTAACACCATCACCCACGCACCACTATCCCTTGAACACCAGCCATTACATCCTACCCAGGGACATGAACTTCCACTTGCACGACCGTGCTGACCCCAAATCCAGACCACTCATTGAAGACCTTTGAAGCCTGGGCCTCACTCAAGGAGTAAAGTGATCTACTCACGCCCTTGTACACCTCTTTGATCCTATTTTCTCCAACTTTGGCAAGGTCTGAGTCGATGAGCCCACACCAGTTGCATGGACAGACCACACCCTCTTCAAGTTCAGTACAGCCATCTCGGTCCAACGTACGTGTACCATCACCAGACAAGCCCGCCAAAATTGCAACAGCATCAATGACAAGGACTAGAACACTGCTCTAAAACCTTCACTGACCCAAACACAGCAACAGCTTTCCCAAATCCATCAAGAATTTCAACAACTGCATCACCCCATGCACCTCCTCCCTGGCTCCCCTCAAATACAACAAACAACAAGATCCAGACACCAGGCCATTCTGTGCACAGAGAAAGCCCAGACTGATGAAACGTCACTGCAAACAACTGGAGCGCTAACGGAAAATAAGGCAAGTTGAGACACTACCACCAAATGATCTGGCCCACCAAACATGGCACTGTGGTGGACTGCATCAATGCCAGCACCAATAGAAGCAAAGAAACCTTTGCCATTGTGAAAGATTTCACCTCCCCATCTGCCACATCCAACTCAATCACTCCCTCAGAGGACCTCTGCAGCAATCTCTCTTAAGTCTAAACCAACAAAATCACCACCATTTACAGCAACTTCAGCCCGCACCCGGACCCAAAAGACCTCGCCAAACACCTCCCAATCTTATCCAAAGAACCAATGCTAACCACATGGCTTGCCATCATCCCAGAAGAAACTGCCAACACCATAAAGTCCACTACTCCGACACCCCATTGGACCTCTAGTGCCACCATTCCTACACCAGAAGACTGAAACCTGTCAGGACCATGTTCACACCCATTCTGAATACCTCCACCTCTTCGGCGACCTTCCTAGATGCTTGAAACTCGCAACTGCCCGCACATTTCTGAAGAAACCCTCTGTAAACTCTTCAACGTTTGCCAACTACAGACCGATCTCCCTTCTACTTACTCCTCAACACCACTCAGTCTGATTTCAGATTGCACAGCAAGAAAACTGCTCTTAACACTGCCAGGGGTGACATTCTCATGACTCTGAACAGAGGAGACACAGTAACCCTTATCTTCCTGGACCTCTCTGCATCATTTGACACAATCTACCACCTCATCCAAAGCCTAAACAACATCAGAATCCAAGTAAATGCACTCTGATGAATCTGTTCCTTCCTGATTGGAAGTACCCAGTCAGTCAGTCTGGCACCGCACACCTCTGATGCTCACAACCTAATCTGCAGAATTCCGCAAGAATCCTCCAGGAGCCTGATCCTCTTAAACGATACATATACATATGATCCCTTTAACCAGCATCATCCGATCTCACAATATCAATGCCTTCTCTTACGCCAATGACATGCAACTCATTCTCTCGCTCAGAGACACGATGCCCAGTACCCAGATCAAGTTTAATGCCTGCATGACTGAAATTGCCCACTGGATGAAGATGAACTCACTAACATGACTGAATTCATGATTGTTAGAAATGGGGTCTCTAGTTGGCAGTAGCTTACGCCCTGTCCAAGTAGGGACCCTCACTCTAGTCAGGATAAGGGAGTGACACAGCTAAGATAACCCCTGATCACCCCCTTAGTAGCATGGCTCAAGCAGTCAAGCCTATCTCAGAGGCAATGTGTAAAGTATTTGTACACACATACAGAAACACAGTGAAAACACCACAAACGTACTCCACACCAGTTTAGAACAATAGCCAATATTGATCTTAGAAAGAGAAGACCACAACCACACAGATCCAACATACACAAGTAAAGATATGAATTTTCAAAGATAAAATCTTAGTATGGCACTTACAGACACAGTAGCTCCAACTGGGGCTATCACTACATCTTGACGGAGTTGTTCCCACAGTCCAACACCACTCACGAGGGAGTGCGGGCCGGTCGCACAGAACCTGGGTACAGTACCTTGAAAAATGATGAGGAAACAAAGACGTTGCACAGAGTCGGGGAGGTGAGGCATCACTGGAGCTAGTGCGGCTTCGGTTCGTTACCGTTACCGGGGAGGTGAGGAACCGATTCCTTACTGATGGGCAGGGGAGGCATCAGTTCCTTACAGTTGCAGGGGAGGTGATGCAACATCAGTAGTGAGGCGTTGGTACCTTACAACACGGCGGGTCGATAAATCCAGCAGGTCAAGACGCAAGGCGTCAACTTTGCTGTGTCGTGATCAGACCACAGGGCCACAGGTGCTACGGCAGAGTCTGGTGCTATGGACGTCGGAGACACGACACTCTGAACTAATGCTGTGGTGGGACTTTGGAGGCACTGTGGCGTGGTGGGACTTTGGAGGCACTGTGGCGGTGTCGGGCCTGTGGCATTAGTCACAGTCGGACACTCAGTGGGGACCATGGCTCCAGTGCAGACCACTGGGCGGGGTCAGAGAGAGCGGTGCCAAATCAGAAGTTGTTCTGGAGGTCGATCACTTGTTTCTTCCTTGTTACACCAGAACTTACTCCTGAGGGCCCAGGGACTGGATTTGGCACTACTTGGCGGGTCAGGACTCTCAGCAGTGGAGCCCAGGTACTGGTAGGTGAAGTTTTTGATGTTCCTGAGACTTCTTAACTGGAGGCAAGCTCAGTCCAAGCCCTTGGAGAACCTTTGGAAGCAGAATGTAGAAAGCAAAGCCCAGTCCTTACACTCCTAGGTCAGAAGCACCAGCACAGCAAAGCAACAGGCAGAGTGGCAGTCTCTCATACAGCATCCAGCTCTTCTTCCTGGCAGAATGTTCTCAGTCCAGAAGGATTCTAACCATGTGGTGTCAGTGGTCGAGTACTTATACCCATTTCTGTCTTTGAAGTGGGCAAACTTCAAAGATAAGTCTTTGTAGTGCACAAGACTACCTGCCCTGGCCCCAGACTCCAGGGGATTGGAGACTGCTTTGTGTAAGGACAGGCATAGCCCTATTCAGGTGCAAGTGTCAGCTCCTCCCACCACTCTAGCTCAGGAATACCCATCAGCCTGGTAATGGGCCATCAGGATATGCAGGGCACACCTCAGCTCCCTTTGTGTGACTGTCTGGAGTGAATGCACAAACAGCCCAACTGCCATCCTGACCCAGATGTGTATTCTACAGACAGGCAGAGGCACAAAATGGTTAAGCAAGAAAATGCCCACTTTCTAAAAGTGTCATTTTCAAACTTATGATTAAAAAAAAAAACTTTACCAAAAGTTGCAGTTTTAAATTGTGTGTTCGGAGACCCCTATCTGCTCCCAATGGGAAATTACATTTAAAAGGTATTTCAAGGCAATCCCCATGTTACCAAATGGGAGAGATAGTCCTTGCAATAGTGAAAAACAAATTTAGCAGTATTTCATCATCAAGATATGTAAAACACACCAGTATGTCCTACCTTTCAAATGCACTGTACCCTGCCCATGAAGCTGCCTTGGGCCTACTTTAGGGGTGACTTACATATAGTAAAAGTGAAAGTTTGAGCCTGGCCAGTGGGTGCACGTGCCAGGTCGAAATGGCAGTTTAACACTGTTTACACAGACACTGCAGTGGCAGGCCTGAGACATATTTACAGGGCTCATGTGGGTGGCACAATTAGTGCTGCAGGCACACTACAGTAGTAGCATCTGATTTACAGGCCCTAGGCACACCGGGTGAAAAATACTAGTGACTTACTAGTAAATCAAATAAGCCAATCATGGGGAAACCAATTACCAATATATTTTAACAGAGAGCATATTCACAGTCCAGCCTCAAGCCCACATTCAAGTGTATATTGTATCTTGAGATAATTGTTCCAGATCTTCACTTCTTGGCAGTTGGTGTACTTTTATTGTTCTTGAGAATCATCACTTAGCCAACATGTGTTTCGTCGTATACACAACTTCATTGGGCTGAAAAATATCTTAAAATCTGGAATATTCCCGTTGTCAAATGACAAAATACGTGTTGGCTAAGTGATGATTCTCAAGAGGTATAGCTCTGGAGCAATTATTTCAGCAATTATTTCAAGAATCAATACACACTTGAACGTATGTTTGAGGCTGGCTTGTTTAACTTCAAACCAAGAACTTTGGTTTTTCTTTGAGGACGTTAGGTGACATCCTCTGTTTTGCGCACCGTGCTATTGCTTAACATAGTGTTAATTGTTAAGTGAGCACCTATAATCTATAAATCATCCAGTGTAGGATTCAGAGCTCATATACACTTTAGCACTGCTTAGCAGTGATAAGTGCCCTGAGTTCTAAAGCCAACTAAAACAGATCATAAAAAAAAAATAGGAGGAAGAAGGCAAGAAGATTGGGGATAACCCTGCTAAAAGGGCCAGGTCTAACAATGATATTCGGACCAACACATCACCATGGACTCCACCTGGTGGCCAAAAGAGCTAGGACTGACAAACAAGCACAGCACTCACGCCAAAAACCATGGGATCAACAGTAAACTTGACACGACCACCCAAGTCCATGCTATCACCGCTTCATGCTTCCATAACCTGAAGATGCTGAGAAAGATTTCCAAAAGGCTTCCAAACAGCTCCCAGAAATCCCCCACCCATGCCCTGGCCACAAGCAAGCTGGACTATGGGAACACTCTATATGTCGGAATCTATGCCGGGATCAACAAAAAATCCACCAGAAGGCTGCAAGCCGTTCAGAATTCAGTCGCCAGAATCGCTCTCAACCTCCTATGCTGCGCTCACAGCACACCACATCTGAAGAAGCTCCACTGGCTCCCCATTCACAAATGAGCACAATTCAAACTCCTCATCCACACATTGCAGGTACTACATAACACTGGCCCAGCATACCTTAACAATTGCATCGACTTTCACAAACCTTCCAGACACCTCCACTCTTCCGGACTACTACTTGTATAAATCTCATGCATATTGAAAATCAGATCTTGCAGTCAAGTCTTCTCCTACATCACTCCTAATGTGTGGAATAATCTGCTGCTCCACATAGCTGCCTCCTCACTTCTTGAAATCCACAAGAAGCAGAAGGCCTGGCTTTTCGAATAGTGCCTCTAGGTGTGCCTGAACTCCTACTCAGCACCAGGATACCGTCCCATGTTACAGTGCACTTTACAAATCTGCATAACATAACAATCATGCACAGCCAACTTCCACGAGAACTCCTGTGCTCAATGTCATTTCCTCTTGTCTAGCGGTCTGGCCTAAGTGCTCCTTTAACTGCCAATTACAGTCCTAATCTGCAAGTTCAACCGTGCCATGCCACTACAACAAAAATGGAGAATCACGACTACATCATTACATATAGGTCACATCAATTAAGAGCATTCCAAGCCATGCCCCTGTATAGCTAACAATGTTCAGCAGCAGCAGTATTTGTAACAGTGTGCACTGGCATATGAGAAATGTACTAAGAGTGAGAGAGCGGGTAACTTAATGTTTAGGTAAGTAAGGCACACACAGTGGGGCAGATGAAGGGGTTACGTGTGATAATTTGGTAACAGAGTGGGGGGTGGGATAAAGTGCTGGGATGTGGACCATGTGAGATACATTACAGAACGAAGGATGTGTTTAGCAGCATACAGCTCAAGTTATGAATGTGACAGTGTCCTAAGAGTGTGGTATGTAATAAGGTGTTTTGTGAATGTTGTTTGTGACAGTCTGCAAAAGGAGGGATTTGTATAACAGAATACAGTGGTGGTGCTCGTGACAAGGTGCTAGCAGAGGGGAGCAGGGAAGTGGTTCCCAACCTGTGGTCCGGGGACCCCTGGGGGTCCACAAAGCCTCCTTAGGGGGTCCACGACTGCTTAGAAAATTAAATAATATGAACAGATTAGGTGCCCAGCTTTCAGTAATGACTCAGTGGGGGTCCTTGGATTCCAAAAATTATTCAGTGGGGGTGCCTGGATTCCAGTAATGATAAAGTGGGGGTCCGCAGAAGTCAAAAGGTTGGGAACTACTGAAATAGGTCAATGTGACAGTGTGTAGCAGGATAGTAGGTCTGACACTGGAATGGTGTAGCGGCTTATGGGATGATGAGACCATGAATGTATATAGATACATATGTGACAGTGTGTTCGAGCTGCAAGGGCTACTGTGTCCCATCACTGCGTGCAGCCGTACTGAACTTGTTGTCACCTTCCTCACTTTGTTCTCCACCTGTGAGTTTTGGGTTGTGCCTGCGGAAAGCAACTCGTGTGCTGGGCCTGTCTCTTCCAAACATAGCACGTCACCTGTCACTGTAGCGGAAAAGCCAGGGACTTGGGGCATAGGGCCAGCGCCGACCATGCACTGAATGCAGCATTGACAAAAAGTTTACATAACATTCATATAAATGTACAAGGAGTGTTTGAGCACTGCTCTCCTGCCATTGGCATCCTCCTGACCCGATAAAAGTCTCTCTGCTCCCCACACAAGTGGCTGTTCATTACACCCAGCCAACCAAGACCGCTACTCCGGGAGACCGCTAAGCCCTCTGTCCACCCTCTAAGCCCTCTGCCCACCAAGTCCTCGAAGCACAGACCCTTTCTCTGCAAAGTAGACTCTGTCAACTGACAGCGATTCTTAGGAACATAATGCAAAAAGGGAGAATGAACATCATGTGCATGGCGGGGTCGTACAAGAGATGGAAATTGAGGCCAGGAAGTGAGAAAACGAAAAGGGACAGAAAAGCGATGGGAGACGAGGAAGGAGAACAAGGAAGGCGACCATGAGTGTGTGAGTGGGGGGAGGAGGGTGGGTGGAGGAGAAAGGATAAGAATGGACAAGTAGAGGGATAAATAACAATTAAATAAAGAGAACGATAATAAAGAAACAGGACGATAAAGGGGCTATGGGTGATGAGAACGAGACAGAAGATCTGATACAAAAAGGTGAGGAGGTAGATTTTATGTGGAGAAAGGCCTTGGGACAAGAGGAAGCGAAAGCTGTCAAAGTGGGAGAGAGACAAAAACGAGCCCAGGCCGGATGAAGGGTGAGAGAGAGTGAACAGGTGAAGGTGGAGGGATGGAAGAACGGAGAAAAGATAAAGGTCAAAGGAGCCAAAGGGAGTACATGCAGAAAGAAAGTGAGAGAGCAATGAATGAGATTAACATAGATAGAGAGGCGTAAGTAGAGAAGAAGGACCCAGAAAGTAACGTGTGTTTATGTGTGTGTATAACATAGAGGAAAGACGAACAGAAATGAGTCCTAAAAGGGTGGTAGGTAAAAAGGCAATGAAAAATGAATTAAAGAGCAAAGAGAAGAAAAAGACGGTAAGAAGGAAGTGCCAGTGGAAAAATAGTACATGGTGCGAGAAAAGGCAAAGCAAAGAGGGAAAGATTAAAAGAAGGCCGGCTTCAGGAAGCGTCGATGGAAAAAGGGAAGGGGGGTCAGACTGTTTAGTTACTCATTAAAACACCTAACCTAGAAATCTCTCACTAAAACAACGTCCATCTCTTTAAAGTTCCATTTCAGCTTTTTTGGGCTATTTTAATGAAGTGCCGGTTTCCTGCTCTCCGCTGGGCCTGGGTCTGACCCGTCCACTGCTCCATTCCATGGAATAAAAGCTCGTTGTCGCCTGGCCTCTGGGCTCGCCCTTCCGCTGCACCCATGTTTCGTGTTATTTCGTGAGGAGTGCGGTTGCTGGGCTTCTTGCCTCGGTGGGCCCTTGAAGGCAGGGATTGATTATCACTCTGTAAAGAAGGCCGGCACACCCTAACCGGAGAAACAGAGACTTAAAACATTCAGCAGTAGGTCTCTCACATGTTAGGTCTGCTGGTCTGCAGCACTCATCTTCACGGCCACCATCATGATATTTACATTGGTACTCATCACTCTGGTGCATCCAAGCGCTATTCAAGCTCATCTCCAGCTCTGCCTAGAATGCACTGGAAACCACTAGGAAACACTTGCCACAACACTGTGTTTCCCATGCACGGTTCTGCACTATAAACTCTGCACTGCGGCCCTCTTTGAAACGTGGTGCACTAAAATAAAATGATTATTCAGAATGACAGTTCCTCGCTTCCACTCACAAACATCTCAATGGCCATTTGTAAAAAATAACAACACATCCTTCAGTATGGTACTATGAATTGTCAGCCCTCTTACAGTCACATGTAAGAACCGTCACATACTTCGTGCAACCTTCTTTGAGGCCAACATCACACCCAGCACTACAGTCTTAAAGAACACTCTCTATCTAATGATGGGCAGATTATGGATATTAGTTTCAAATATTTGGAAAAGTAAGGAGATTCTCAGAAGCATGTACAGAGAAATAAGCCACAGCAGACAGGACACAGATTGCCTTTATTTGGGAAGTGCAGCATACAAGGGCAAAGACTATTTTTTACACACATCATTTATCTGCGTCCCTTACTACCTCAGGTCTGTGGTTCACTGCCATGTCAATGTTTGTGGTAATATGTATAAAGGCAATTGGACAAAGCAACCCGATGGTCACGTCATTTGTGATACCCTAACTCAGTGCTGACTTCTTTAGACAACGACACAGTATATTTTAATGACAAAAAAAATAAAATACTAGTGCCAGGATGAAGAATGCTGTTGGCTAAAAAGTCCACTCTTGCTGAAAGTGTCCTACATAATACGACGTCACTTGGCAGCTATGAGAAGAACAACAGTACCATTGTACTCATGACACACTTGTATCACCTGATGTCTTTCTAATTTTAGCAGTGATTTCTGTAGATGTGGATTAGTATAATTAACTGGGCACACATTACCGACTGAAGACAGACAGACAGACAGATAGATAGATAGATAGATAGATAGATAGATAGATAGATAGATAGATAGATAGATGTCAGATTCTCATTACATGAAAGGAAGAGAGGAACATATTGTGGAACACGTACAAATACACTGTAAGCTAAAAAAAACACTAGGTCCGGCTGAAAGTATCACTAACAGCATGAGAGAAATTGGAAGCTATGCTAATAATGATATACCTGCCTGTTCCATTTTCGAGGAGCTGGGGCAGTGTGGTGAAATTTGGAGGTCACTCGTTGCCCAGATGGACACTTATACTCTGTGCAAGACTCATCACTAACATACAACTACACACGTTTCTAAGAGATAACTGAAAATCGAAAGTATTTCTGATTTCACCAAATTAGGAATTAGTGTTTTCTCCAGGCATGACAAGTAGGTTATGCATTTGCATAGCGCATTTCCACCATTTGTGTACTCCCAAAGCTCTTTAAGGATTTGTTGTTTTAAAGGTTCTGTGATTGACCAGTGATCTGTTGAAACTTTATGTTATTGCGCTTCAGTTTATTTAGAGGTGATTAACGGTTAGAGTCAGTAGATGTACTGTGCAGATGGGTTACATTTGATAGTGGTCAGCTAGATTCCGTTTGCCTCTGTGGTGTGGTATATGTGTGTTAACAAATGCACTGAAGGACGCTGTTTTTGGTTTCATTCTGCTGTAGTGTAGGGTTGTCCATTACTCAGCTTCAATTTGTTATGTCTTGAGGTATCTTTACTAATTATTAAGCGGACCAATTCAGACTATTCCAGTCTACCCAAAGTTATAATAATGGTGTGAGCGGCAAGTATTATTCTTTTTTTTAATACATTTTGACTTATTAAACACACTTGTGTTCATCTCAAAATTAGACAGAAAGAGGAATGTCACTAGAGCCGTTGCTGCGCACTGGAAACCACTGGCTCGAATTAAGCACTTGGTATAGGGCCTGATTTACAGTTTAATGGAAATGGTACTCTAACACAATAATCACAAAGTACCCTGTCTGCCAAAGTCTTCGCCGATCCGCTCAATTTTGAATTGGGCAGACGACCAGGCTTATGCTGACAGAGTAAAATGTACTCACTCAGTGTAAACCTTCCTCCGACAGCCCAAGAGAATACTAACCATCAGAAGTAAGCCATTCAACCACATGCCATCCTTAGAGCAGGCAGCTGGGTGGCTTTTTAAACTAGCTGCCTCTGCTAGGAATATTCTAGGATTAGGGTCAATAAAAAATAAAAAAAATGACCTCCCACACCACGTGAGAAGACCACCATGGTGTTAGCTCCATTAACATTTACTTTTCCAAAAACAAACTTCCATTTGAAGGGTTTGTTTTTGGGAAAGTAAAAACTTCTAAATGTTTGGTATATGCATCTGTCACCAATGACCGATGCATACCAAACTTCTAAATGGCTTTGTATGAACCGCCATGACTATGGTTCATACAAACCGATAGAACTGACCACCTGGCCAGCAGTGAACTCTAAATATGGTGGGCAGTGTAAAGGCCGGGAGGCAGACTAAGTCCTCCACCACCCTGACTGCCTTTACTCCAACCACAAAACTCTAAATAAGGCCAATACTTGTCTAAGTACAAATAAAGAACCACTGAGGTAGTTGATGCTTAGTCAACTAGATATCTTGTAGCTCTGCTGTATGCATGATGCTGCCAGGAATTTTCTAACTGGCACTGTGGTTGGAGTGCGATGTATCACCATGGATTGATCTGCTGTAAAGATGGCGGATGCATAGCAAACTACATGGCTTGAAGTTTCGTTGAGCATAAAATGGTGCCAAGAGTTGTCTAATATCCATTGTTGTAGAGTAAGGTGTGAGACTACCTTGGTCTGGAAGTAACACTCCATCAACTAGGTTAGAAGTGTGTTGTGCACATGATGGTGCGAGAAGTTGTATCTAGTGTGTTCTATCATAATCTGATGAGTGAGTACATCTTGATCTGGATGAGCTGTTAAAGTAGCAAAAGCTGAGCTAGCAAGACGGCCTTGAAGACTTTTCATGTATGTTCTGGTGCTAAGAGTTATGTCTAATATATACTATTGGAATGGTGCAGGTGTTATGCCCAAATTTGTTTCCTGGACATAGGATTATCCTGTGTGACAGAGGCATAAGGAGAGGAAGTACAATCGGTAGGGTCACAGATGCACCAATCAAACATTATTCATTTACTTAGGCTCAAGACATAAGCAAACATTGACTAATTAGCAAAAAATGACATTTGCTGTCATCCATTAGATTGTGGTATATTCAAAGCAAGAACATCAGACATATAGGATCAAAGTGCTGGGCAGGGGTGTACAAGATAATATGTCCCACTGCAAGAGCACACGCTCTATAGCTTCTCATCCCTTTCATTTCTAGGGGAATGCTGGAGGAATGAAGTCTGGGTGGTAGGAAAAGATGTATGTTTGAAGTGTAGTGATTTGGACTTATCTGGAATAGGCAGGGGTTGTAAGAGGGAGTACCCCTACTAGGAGAATATACTGGTAATGTGTTCTGTTGACTCTTTTCCCTTGGAGCTCAACAACTTAAAGAGTTCTACTGTCATCTTGCTGAACAATACCTTCCTTCACAAGATGGTCAATCCCCCACCACTGACCAACTTCTATAAAGAGTCCACCACAACAGCTGGTTGTGAAGATGGCATCAAGTAATTTGCTATCCCATAATAAAGGCAGTGACGGGTGTCTTGTAACCAATTCGCCATAACTGATTATTCAAAGCAAATTACTTTTCTCGATACAGATGAAGGTTTCTGTTTGTTTTCCAGAAAGCTATGAATTTTTTGGAAACATTCTACTGATTTGAGAAAGCAGTGAATACGCCTGCTAAGAGGAAACAACATCTACCTGAGCAGCAAAAAAGACAACTTCTGAAGAGTGTGCAATAGCTTCAAATGCAAACTTCGCAGGCCAGGTATTGGGAGAGAACATCAACCAACAGATATGTTTTCTTTTGAAGTAAGATGTTAGGAAGTTTAGGGCCAAAAACACTAATTTTTCTTTTGTTATTTATCACTCAGAGTGTTATTTTTGGACAACAGTCAATAAAATCATTACCCTTTACTCGGTTTGTGACGTGCTGTGATCATCTTGTGATTAAATAATCAGTCTTATAAGTACGTGATGTAACCACAAATAATTTAACATATTGCTGAGTAGAGTTTACCTCATTTGGTTGCAGGCTATTCGGAAGCATGAAAGCACACACACATTTATACCATTATACCAGATATTCTCTATTGAACACATAATCGCTCACTGACGTATCTGAACCACACATGTAGCACTCCTTGCTTACATACGGGCCCAGTACACACTTTCCAGGTCCTCTTCAAAATCTGCACTTCAAACCGCTAAGCAATGCTTTCATGCAATTCCAAAACCTGCCCCTTCCCCTCAAAAACGAGTTGCTAAACCCACTGCAAAAACACAATTTTACCCTGAGAAAGCAGAAAAAACACTCTCTACATACTCAAGCTAGGGTTTGTATTCAATGAATGTGTCCTTTTTGCTTACTTTGGAGGGTGAGGGGTCGAATGCCCTTTAGTAATCTCAATACAGTATGGTGAATAAGGAAAGCAGGTTAAAAAGTCACACTCACAAAACAGTTGATTTAAAGTGAGAATGAACACCAGCAGCTGTCTTCTCTTACCAGCTTTCATTCTGGCCTTTCTCTGTGGGCTGTGCAGGGCTTCCAGTAATTTGGGGGTTCTAAATGTACCTGGCTACCTTGAGATGTCTGCCCCAAGGGGCTGGAGAGGGTTTGGGGGTATCCTGCTCTCCGCCCAGGCCCAACCACTGAGACACAATCAGGTGTGCAAAGAAGGAAAGGGGCTACTGCATCAGCTCTTTGTATTCAGTAAATATGTCCGTTTTGCTTACTATGGAGGAATGGGGTCGATTTTGTCCTTTAGTAACCGTAATGCAGTATATGGAAATAGGAAAGCAGGCTAAACAGTTGCACACTAATAAAAAAAAGTTGTTTTAAAGTGAAATGCCACTGCATTACATGCAGATTTTCCCTCATTCAGTGGAGTAATCCTGGCAGACATAATCAGAGTGGCCGACAGGGTCTAGTGGTACCAGTGCACAGTTTTAAATAAGACTTATCCAACTCTCTCGATGCTCCCAGAGGTGATGTAATAGTTAACAAGCATTTGCAATGCAACAGGTCTCACATTTGCTTTAGTTAGAGCTATTGGAATTCTAAATGCACAACTGGACTTTACTTGCCACATAAATTAGTCAACCCTGACACATAATTTGGTCCTTTCTGCCACATAACTCCAGTGGCCCTGAACATAACTAAAGCACTAAAGTTAGTCCATACACAACAACAGTGTAGAGAGGTGCAGAGGTAGAGGGGTAGAGGTGGAGAGAGAGGTAGATGTAGAGGTGTAGAGGTGAGAGGCAGAGGTGTAGAGGGAGAGAGGGGGAGGAAGCGGTTCAGTAGAGAGAGAGAGGTAGCGGTAGAGAAAGTGGTAGAGAGAGAGGCGGGTTCCGGCTGCAGGGCTGACAGCTGGTCTCGTGGGAAGTCTGCAGAAGGAGGGTGGCTGTTCTCACAGGGTTCCCCAGAGCTGCTCATCCTCGGCCGGACCTCAGATGGGACAGTTCGGGTAACTTATTTTGGAGGCAGTGGCTGCAACACTCGGTTCTCCCACTGCCTTCTCGGTACACTCAAGGCCCCCTCCTAAATATTCGGGGGGAGGTTTTCGGTGTTCTAAAAAAGCACAAAAGACAATTCGAGTTGTAAACAGCGGAGCGGAGAGGAAGTGTAAACTCTCCCTACGCCAGCTGACTTGTGGCTATGACTGCCTTTCTAGATGGATTACATGCTGCAGCTCCCACTGATGTCGGCACCTTCCGGCCTTCGGTTCTGGCAAATAAATGACACAGTACAACAACATGTGATTTAGAGTACCGTGGCCGAGGGTGGCTGACATCGGCTGCATTAATCCTCCGACCTCCTGCGTCGTGCTGTATCGCCTGTGTCTGCCACACCCCGGACCACGCCCTTTATTTATATACTTTAATCTGCAACCTCAGGGCAGACCAATAACCATAAGATAAATGTGGGTAAATACATTTGGTTAAGGATGAAGGAAAGCACTCCCTCTCAACACAACCTAACACCAAAGGCAGGGTCCGGTGACCAGTTACATCACTGGCACAAGACAATACATTCCTCCAAAAAATTAAACCAGTAAACATATCACCCAGTATTGAGTCATCCATCGACAAGATGGTGGTCACGTAGTTTTATAGGAGGAGTTGGGTTGCTGTTCAGATTGTATCTCATAGCCTCTGACCTTCCTAGATCAGTGTTCTGATTGGAATCGCTACAAGGTACAACATCGTGGACCGGAACCCGCATTGTATCTTCTGACACCTCTGGGCACGGGTCACTAACGGTGTCTCCGTCAGGTATGGACACCCTGTCGTTATCTGCAGCTGGGGGAGCTGTGTCCCAAGCCACAACCTCTTGAATAGGGATATGTTGTGGGTAACAACATCAGCCCCACGTTGCGCTACTACAGATGATCCGACGGATGATGGTTCAAGGAACAGTATCAAACGGCACACAGAACTTACTGCCTGACGAGTCCTTCAGCAGCATTTTATCCACTACCGTAAGGTATGATGACACAGCTCGTCTCATGCTGCTTGCATAGTTGTTCGTGGCCGGCCGTCGCTCTTGGACTTGCTCACGATTTATGGACAGAGGGACCCAGGACCGGTGATGTGGGATGGAGTCAACTACGGCTTGTCCAAAAACGACATGTCCAGGAACTTGATTTGTCGTGGAATGAGGGGCCTGGCGATAGTTTCACAAAAATGAGTAGATGGCATAGTCACTGGTTTGACCACTAGCATGAGCGATGCATATCACTTTGTTTAGGGTTCTCATGAAGCGCTCAACTTCACCGTTGGACTGGGGCCACCGTGGCGTAATCCGACTCTGCCGAATACCTTTGTTCTCGAAGTACCCAGCCATTTCCCGACTCTGGAAGGGCAGGCCGTTATCGGTTTTAACTTCGGAGATGAGGCATGTGTGACCATGATCTTTTCCATGCGGGATATCACCACTTAAGCCGTGAGAGCAGGTATGATCTCCACCTCTGGATATTTGGAAAAATAATCGATATGAACCATGGTGTGGCGACCATCTGGGAGGCTCCCGAAATCGAGACTTGCTGACACCCATGGTGCCTCAGGGCTGGGCTCCATTTCAACTGGGACTGGTCGGCTGGGCTCTCCAGAGGCTTGGCACCACACACATGACCTCACTACATCTTCTACTTGCTCATCGATGAGGAGAAACCATACTTTTGATCTCAGGCGGCTGTTGGTCTTGACCATGCCTTGGTGACCATTGTGAGCAAGCTGCACCACTCTTGCGGTAAGAGACGACGGTATGACCAACCTGCACCCTCTGAGCAGACATCCATATGCATCCACGGTGAGTTCATCTCGAACATTGTATAAGCTTCCCAGAATACGTTGGGAATCAGCAGTTAAGGTGGGCAATTGTTTCTTCACGACGTACCACTGATTAGTCTGGATAGCGGTTAACACCTTCTGGAGGCACTCGTCACCTGCTGTGGCTTGAACTATCTCACTCACAGAGAGGGGTAACGGTCTAGACCGGTCTGAAACATATTTGACGTATTCTTCCATCTCTTGGGCGTCATGCACTTCTTCGTCTGAAGCTGCTCGGGGGTGTCTTGACAGACAGTCTGCAGGATTCTCAGACCCAGGGCGGTACTCTAGCTGACACCTGTAGTCCTGTAAATGGAGCATCCATTTCTCTATCCTAGAAGGAGGCTTTGATGCAGTGCAATTGAACAAAGGTATTAGGGGTTTGTGGTCAGTCGTTACTCCGAAGGGGCGTCCGTAGACGTAGATGTGAAAATGTCTACAACCACAATGCACAGCGATTGCTCCCTTTTCTATTTGAGAGTATCTTTGTTCTGTTTCAGTTAGAGATCTGCTGGCATAAGCTACTGGGGACCAGTCCTAGCTGTTCTGTTCCTGGAATAACACGGCTCCTAGTCCGTTTGGCCCTGCATCAACTGTGACTTTGGTCTCTTTACTGGGGTCGAAATAGCTCAGGGTGGTTTCACTGGACAAAGGGTCCTTGATGGCTTCAACCGAGCCCTATGTCCCCGATTCTGATATGTTGGTCAAATTTCAGAGGGGCTTGGTGAGAGCTGACAGGTCCTTAATGAATCCGCCAAGTAAGAAACTTCAAACCTCGGTCACACAAGTGGGAGGAGGTGCATCTTTGACATCACACACTTTTGCCGGGTCCGGTACAACGCCATTGGCTGAGAATACATATCCAAAAAGCTGTATTTTGCCTTTCAAGAATTCGCACTTTCTGTGATGTAACGTTAGCCCAGACTCTTGGATTCTCTGTAGCACGCTTCTGAGGCGGGAGTGATGTTCCGCAATGGTAGGTGTGTGGATCAGGGTGTTGTCGCTGACATTATTCGTCCCCGGTAGATCTGCTAATAGTTCATGTATCATATTTTGGAAGACTTCAGCGGCACTGGAGATTCCAGAGTTTAGACTTTTGTATCTCCTCAGCCTTATGTGAGTAGAAAACGTTGTGATGTAGCAAGACTCTTCTGATAACACCAATTGATTGTAACCTGACCGTAGGTCAAGTTTTGAAAACCAGCAAGACCCGCTGAGCTCCCCTATGATGTCATCGATCGTGGGTGTCAAATGTCTTTCACGTTTGATGGCGGCATTTGGGAGGCGCATGTCCACACAGATGCGGACTTCTCCAGGTTGCTTGGGTTTGCATGCCACAATGATTGTGGAACCCCATGGCGTTGGTCCTGTCACTCTTTCCATGATGCCCGCTTTCTCAAGGTGATCTAACTCCTTTTCTACTTGGGGTCGAAGGTGAAACCCAATGCATTTGTGGTGAAGGGCGACAGGTTGCACCGTCCTGTCGATATGTAGCTTCACCTATTTGCTCTTCAAGCATCCAATTCCTTCAAACACTCCTTAGTACTGGGCCAGGAGCTCTGTTATCGACTCCTGATGTATGCTGAATGCAAAAGTCACTACCCCCAGGTCTTCCGTGGCCTTGCATCCTAGCAGCATTCCGCGCCCTTCTTCTGTTACATAAATTTTAGCCAAAATTGTTTTAGACTCATGTGTGATGGTAGTTTGGAACACACCCTTCAGGGCAACGGGAGTGCTCTGTCAGTAGGCATGGACTTTGACCTTGGCTTTTGTCAATACAAGAATTGGAGTCATTTTACGGTGATCGTCGGCAGCCAGAATGTTAATTGATGCTCCTGTGTCGACCACTGCCAGAATCTCATAGTTGCCTACTTGGACCTGGCATTTTGGTAGTTTTGTCGACAAAGGGGTAGTGTTTCCAACAGTGAACTATGCATGAATGAGGTGCACTTTGGCTTCATCGTCATCCATGTTGCTACCGTGTTCAGACTTGCCTGTTGTCACGTTGATGGAGGCACTTCCGGTTCGGGTTTTGCTTGACCTACACACCGTTACAAAGTGGTGTTGTTTTCCGCTGCCAGCACATTTCTTGCCCCTTGCCGGGCATTCAGATGGTCTGTGTGAGGGTCCGCTGCAGTAGCCACATTGTCTTGTCAGCTGTTTGTTTGGGCGGTATCTTGCTTTGCTCGTGGATGGAGCTATTGTGTTGCCGGCCTCCTCTTTCATGGGTCTCTGTAGGGCTGCTTCCATATGAGACGCCCGGGCCTTAGATAACTCTTTTGTGTGTCCCATCTATACAATGTCGGGTAGGGACCTTCCTGACTCTTTCAGGATTCGTTCTCTGAGTTATATTGATGAACATCCTTGAATGATTTGGCCTCTTATCTCTTCCGCTTCGTCTGCAAATCTGCACGTACTGGCCAGATCTCTCAGGCTCATGTGGAAGGTGTCTATTGACTCTTCTGCTTGTTGACAGGCTTGTCTGAAAACAAACCGCTCATAGTCTGTACTGGTTATGGGCTCAAAGTGCCTATTTAGGGAGGCAATTAAAGTGGTGTGTGTTCTGGGAGCATCTTCAATGAGGTTTTTAGATATCTTGTATATGTCCTTTCCACCTAAATGCAGGAGCATGGCGCACTTCTGAGCGTCTTCCACCTTGGTGGCCTAAAAAAAAAAGTAGGACCCTCTCAACTTAGGGGCTTGTGCAGAAGGGGCCTCATCAACGAGGAATGGCTCCACGGGCGGTATTGTCGACATGGCAGCGGTTGGTGGGTACACCTGCAGTGACCCTGGGCAGTACCAGGGCAAAATTGCTATCTTATGTACTCACCAGGCTTCCAGTAGCACTGATGAGCGAGGTGCTGGAATGGGAGGTGAGTTCCACGTCGAGCCGTCATGTTGTGGGCCTGGGGAGTGTGGATGCCCCCTGCAATGATGAGGAGCAGGTGGGGGGGCGCTTTAGCAGGAAAAACGGCCTTGCGCAGGGGCCTCGGTGAGAGGGAAGCAGCAGCAGCAAGCCGAGAGCCTGGCAGGACGCGGCGGGCGGGGCCGCCGGTATAGGCCGCACCAGAAGACAGCGTGCTCCTTCAGGCACGCTCCGGCACCTTGCGCAGCAGGATCGCGGGGAGGAGACAGACCTCCGCGGTCTGAGGCAACAGCATGGATCCTCCGCTGGGAAGCAGGCAGGATGAAACTACGCTGGCTCGCGTCAGCCCACGCGGCACGGGCACCGCGACTGGAGCGGCCGCCACAGGGTGAAGCAGCACGGTGAGTCACCACGCACCCTCGTCACCTTCCGACCTTTGGTTCTGGCAAATAAACAACACAGTACAACAACGTGTGCTTTAGAGTAATGTGGCCGAGGGTGGCTGACATCAGCTGCATTAATCCTCCGACATCGTGTGCCGTGCTGTATCCCCTGTGTCTGCCACACCCCGGACCACGCCCTTTATTTATATACTTTAACCTGTGACCTCAGGGCAGACCAATAACCATAAGATAAATGGGAATAAATACATTTGGTTAAGGATGAATGAAAGCACTCCCTCTCACCACACCGTCACACCAAAGGTAGTGTCCGGTGACCAGTTACGTCACTGGCACACAACACTACACTGGCACATGCGCAGGACAGGCCATGGATCTGCTTCCCAAGCAGCTCCAGGAGAAAGAAGGCAGTTTATGGAGCATTCTCCGTGCATGTACTTAAGTTACCACAAAGACATGTAGGGCAGCATTGTAGGCACAAATTCTTGCGCATTAAGGTTTTTGAGGGTTCCTACCAAAATAATTTGGAGATAGGTTACGAGGAACCTGTTTACATAGACCTATAATGCCCCATGCTACTGTTGTTCCCTAAAATGTCCAACTCAAGGTCCGAATGGGAAACTGGACAGTAAGGCTAGGATTATGCCTTCTTTCACTGTGATTAGCATACTCCTTTGCCGTACGTTCTCCCTTATTATCAACGTGACCAGCCCCTCAGCCACTGGTCGAAAAAAACGAACTGCTGTTATTTTTTTCTTTTTAAGAATGGACATTTTGTAGATACTCACACACGTAAGAAGTAAAACGGTGTGTATTGTGCCAGGCATTCGAAGATGTGTGACTAGCTTCCTTAGAAGCAGTGTCTGTTCCGGCCAGTAGGTGGTGAGCTTTACCACAGATTGATAACGGAGGAGCGCATACACACGAGGCTAAGAGAAACACAATAAACTTAAGTAACTCTTTTGTAATTGTATTTATATAGTGCGTACTATTCCTGACGAGGCGTAGAAGCACTTTACGTTGGAATTCAGTACAGAATATGTTACGTTGTCATTTAGTATTTGAATACTGGTTAAAGCGCTGCTTATCATCCATATGCACAAGCAGTGCAGTATTTTCTCTCACATATCATAGGTAAGCTTCGCTAAGTGTACAGAATGAGAACAAGGGTATTAGCAGTAAAGATGCTCTAGCCCATAGCATTGGTATCATTCAAGCCTTGAATGTACACACTGGTGTAGATGAGAGTTATGTGGCATGCAAGGCAGCCGTCTGAGTCAGCCTGGTGGCTAAGAGAGGCACCGGGGCATGCAGCTATAGGTGTGTGTGGGGCAGTGTGCTTCATAATATATAACTGCCAACAGCTCCAAAACACAGAATGAAAGCTATAAACAGGTCATACACATACTCCAAAGTGCTCCAATACCACGGATCAAGTTCGAGTTGTATGAAACTTCAAAGCGCCATGGCCACCATGGAGCCCAAAAGGAGAGACAAAAGAAACAATGTGACATAACTGGTAGTCATGCAAAGTGCTCCAATACTGCAGATCGAGTTTGCTCTGTATAAAAGACAAAAGACAAAAGAGAAAAGTAGTCTGTCCACTGTAAAGCATATCGGCAATCGTGCAAAAATCCATGTAACAGGGTCAGTCTGCAAGGCGTTACAAAACAACATCAAGACGGTACAAATGTAAAGCATTTACCAATGGCATCAAGGGATTTTACTAAGGCAAGCCCACAAATGAATTAAAGGGATGGGTGTGAGGAGGGCATGGTAAAGGCCCACAGAATAGATTACAACAGGTCGAAAAGCACTTGCGCGCTCAACCTTAAAATGGATTAGACTGTCCACAGGCCTTTGGGGATCACCTTGCCCAACTCAGTGAAATTACTTGAGGGGGTGTTCCACCTAAAATGCCGCTTCTTATTCCATCTATTCCAAAGGATTACACAGCGGTCTTGTTTAAGCTCTTCTCCAAATTCTCTTTCGGCTAAGCATGATCTGTTTCTGTAGAAAAACACTGAAGAGAAGAATTCAGTCAAAAAAGCTGACAAGAACCTTTTATTTCCCTCAGACTCCTAGCATTTCTGCCTTTCCTACCACCAAAGAACGTTTGCAAAAATGAAAATATTTTCTCACACATGGAAATCAGCTGCCTGATTAATGCAAAAGGGAAGTCACTGTTCAATGACCATCTTAGCAAAACCCTAGTAGTACATTTCCATGCCTTAAAATAGTCTCTTTTTTAAAGATAGTTGCCCGATTTGTACATGTAAGGAAGGAATGAAAAATAAGTCGCCTATTAGGAAGCACAGGGGGACCTGGTGCTATTAGAGTATTCTCATCACGTCAGACTAAGTCATAATTTTGGAAACTTTAGTGTTCCGTCTCCTATTAGTAGGGCCTCACACAACATTTACAAATGCATGCCCACCTGATAGAAGGAATATAGTTTGGCACCTGCATAGGTGCAGGATCAGGTCCCAAGGACATTGACAGCTGGGAGCGATCTCACACTGTCAGAGTTATAATAAGGTTTTTCAGAAAAGAAGACATTAGGCTACTTTAAATGGTCCACTGAGATGATCTAAAAGCTGCAATCCATATGGTTCGGAGGCAGGTCTAAACCTATCTTCATCGAAAAACAAATAAAGGGAAAACAAAGTGCACATCCTGTGGATTAATTGAGAGTTATGACAAGGTCACTTCCCACATTCTGGAACAGACACCACTTAAGATTACCCCCTGCTATTTGTCAGCGCATAAGAAGTCATGGGCACGAGAGCCTCCATCGACACAGACCTGTCTGTCCTAAGTATGACCTCATGGAAGTATCTAAAGGGTAGTAAGCAACACTCAGCTGTACATATAAACAGGCACCTTGTACTCCTCACCTGAAATCTAGGAATGTTTTGGAAACATTCTACTCATTTATGAAACCTTTGAATGAGCCTGTTAAGAGGAAACAGCAGCTACCTGAGCGGTTAATATTGTTTAGTGTTCTGTGAAAGAGAAATAAATAGATCATACCAGCACCCACATATGCAATAACACAAGGCATCTCCCGGACAGATGGACTGAGGGGGACAATCCCCTACATTATGTTGTTATAGATTTATTAAATGCCCACCTACCCCTAAAGGTGCCGGTCTTTGAAACACCACTTGTATGTCTAACCATTTATTATTTTGCACGTCAAAGGAAAACTGGTCACTTGTACTATGATCAATTAACACAAGGCTGTGCCATCTGATCACTGAAAACAGTTCAGCTAGCATTACTGAAATGAAGTAGGGTGACACTGCTTAAAGGTGACCAGAAGGATGTCCCTTAAGACAGAGGATTCAGTGTCCGAGAAAGTCATGTGAGCCCTGCAACACTTACATTTGATTTGATTCAAACAATCACTGGAGCGTTTGCAGAACCACAGAGAAATGATCTGCCTCTTATGACCAGTGCTTTAAATGGGCCGGTACAGTCCGGTACTGAGTACCGGCACTTATTTATTTTGAGAGGGAGAGTACCGGCACATCTCAATAAAAACGTAATATGTTTAATTGGAGAGTACCGGCACTTCTCGGAAACAAGCAGGTACTCTGGCACAGAGTACCTGCACTTTAATTTTTCAATTTCAAGCACTGCTTATGACTAAGGATACCTCCATATGCATAGACACATGGACATCAGCCTTTTAAACGCGCAGGGAGCATGAACACTGGGTTGTACATCACATGTGAATGAATTTAGTGTATTTTATTTACCTTGCCCCATGAAACATAAATCAGCTAGGCTTGCATGAATTTGGTTACACATCCAGCTATATGGACATGGACACTGGTCCAGTCTGGATGGGCACTGAAACAGTTCCTACCAGCACAGACATAGTGATTTAAACCATCTGCACAGAAGTGTATCCCAACAGCTTGCCTCAACCAGGCACATCTTCACTTGCCTGGACACAGGCACATTTACCATTATGAATGTACACACAAACCCCAACTGGCGGAGCTCCCAATACAGAGCCTGAATCATGTGTTCAAGATTGTAATTGCAATCACAAATTTTCTTTATATGGCCCCAGAGAAAATACTGCAGTGAGTCGCGTGTTACTCCAGAACCCACAGAGAGAGGTAAAAAGGTAGTAGATTAGTAATAGTAGATGCTTGCCATAACTATGCCTCATGCTTCAATACCCTGAAGATGCTGCGGAATATTTTCAAATGGCTCCTAATCAGTACCAAGAAAAACTGTCCCACACACCCTGGTGACAAGCAAGCTTGAGTATAGGAACATCCTTTATGCCGGGATCAACAAAAACCTCACCAGAACGCTGCAGAGCATTGAGAACACAGAGGCAAGAATCACTCTCAACCTCCCACACTTTACTCACATGACACCACACCGGAAAAGCTCCACTGGCTAAACATTCACAAACAAGCACAACTGAAACTACTCATCCACACTGGTCCAGCATACCTCAAACATCCCATCTACTTTCACTAACCTTCCAGACATTCCAGCTCGTCCTGACTTCTCCCTGCACAAAACCCACACATATGGAAAACCAGATTTGAAGGTCAAGCCTTCACCTACATTGCTCCTCAAACATGAAACCAGCTGATGCTACACATAAGAGACTCTTCCTCACTTCTTGAATTCTGCAAGAAGCTGTAGACTGCTTTTCATGTCGTCCCACTAGGAGCCAGGTGTGCCTAGGCTCACACTTGCTCAGCACCAACATACCATACCCTCTCAGGTGATAGTGCGTGCTACAAAGCAACATAAAAGATGTAGAAAAAAAACATAACAATGACAGGTTTCCCTTTGCTTTGTTTGACTTCAAGGCTAAGATGGTTGCTTTGCTATGAGCAGTCATAAGACAAATAGGCCTTTCAATTTCAATTAAGGGAGGGCCATGTTAATTTAAACCCATTAAACTGAAAGAACAAATCAGTGCTGAAGCCAATGTACTCATAAAGCTAATCCCAGAAATGAGTAGTTTATTCCGCTCGTGCATGCTAGGCAGGTGCCTAAAAGATGACACACATCTTTAGACTGTTTACAAAAAAGGCATGAACCGTTCATCAAGCAGAATCTGATTAGGCCTTGAAGAAAAAAGCATGTACTGAATCAAAAGTAATGAAGGTCAAAGCGATATTGGATCAACCGTGACTGTTAGCTTCACACATCCCCACGATAATAATCTTATTTCTTTTATAGAAAAATTATTGTATGTATTGAAATACAGCTATATATCTCTCTATAAAAGATAGCTATATAGATAGAATTTTATCAATACATTTATCTGCATATATGTGCATGCCAGTAAATGCAAACACAAGGAGAGAAAGAAAACTATAAAAGAAAAGACATATATACTACACAGAGAGCCTGATTTTAAGTTAACTGGTAATGGAGAATCTACATATTTTTAGAGGAAGGTCTAAATCGAGAGGAGCGTCCGTCCACCACTAGAATTTCTTCCAATATGCTATTCCTAGTGTAAAACAAATTGCACCCGTGGATTCCCCTCTGGATTCAGCAGGCTCTGTAGGAATCAGAGCATGTTCTATTACCAGCCAACTCTAAGTAATCCTTCTCATGCGAGAAACACAGAGCCCAGGGATTAAGAGAAGGACTGGTCGGTGACAGCCTGCCAAACAAATGTGTTGTTGCTTACACAAATTCGCAGAGGAGTGTGTCTAGGCAACATTAAGATGTTGGGGATCAGGGTTGGGGAAGGGGGCACTACGGCGAGGAAGAGTTGGACCATGACAAGGGGACAGAAGAGGACGTCGTAAAGAGGACATGGAGAAAGGGTAACTCGGGAGAAGTGAAGGGGAGCTGATATACAGGGCGGGGACAGAAGAGAGACCAGGCAGCATCATGAGAATTGGAGGGGCTGAGTGGAACTGAAAGGAGGTGCAGGGCTAACGCAAGTATATAGCCCCACATGGGTATCACAAAGCCAATGGAGGTGCATTTAACAAAAGGGAGAAAATATGTAAAGATGAGTATATGGATCTGTTCAAGCTTTAATATAGGTAGATTTGAAGGATGAGGAAAGGAGCTTGGCAAGGAGGATGAAAGATCCGATGCCCATAAAAAATTGGATGCCAGTATTTTTGATTCACACAAGTGTGTACTAGGAAAAACACCTGAACAATGTGTTGCGTTAAATATATGGATGATATACAAAACGTTTATGTGAACTTTGGTGTGTTAGCGTGAGTAAGATATGATCAAGAGTTCACTGGAAGGATGGCAGAGGATACAGAAGTTCTATGCAGTTGCCTGTCTTCCAGTTCAAGGAGGATCTGGCTTGGCGGTTAGGGCTGGACTGCTCCGACTGGAGCAGGGTCGAGACTGATTTGCCTATAGCTGGGTCCAAACTTAGATTACATGGTGTGCAAAATAACACTGGATTGGAATGAGGCTCCAAGTAATTACCAGTAGCTGAGATGAATTCAAGCATTCCATCCATCACTTTTTGGAATACTTCAGTACAATTAGCACAGCACTAGCTGATATCAGGTTAATATTTGGAAAATGAGAGTGAACTAAAAGACTGAGAGGATTATGGTACCGTCACCAGTGCTTTATAAGTGGGGAATAAATGGCATGAGCATTTGGGTCTGTCTTTCAAAAATGATTTTATGTATGGGCTGTGCCCATAGCTAGTGCCATAGAAATATTTGGTTAAGTACGTTTCAGGAGATTTATGAAGCTATATGTAGTGTTGCACTGTGTATGGCTTATAAAGCAAAAGTCCCCCCAACCCTCCTGTAATGGACAAATAGTGCCCCTATGAAAATCGGCACTTCTGGAGAAGGCAGAAGGAAAGTTCTTGAGGTCAATGTCAAAGTCTCTCAGTCCAAACATTCTCCTTTCATTTGGCGTTGGCCAGTACAAGTCTGTACCTTGCCGGTAACATAACTTGCAGATCTCTCCTCGGAAATATGTATGAATTAGTCTATCAAGTGCAGGCTTCGGACAAAGATCCTCTCTATTCATTTCACTCCAACCTCTATTTGGCCACTGAAGAGCTGGTGGTGACCTGGGAGGATGTAGGGGGATGGCCAACTGTAAATTAATTTGAAAAGGATTTATCGGGACCATCCATGCTAAAGAAAAATCCGTTTATTAATCCTGTTCTGCATCTTTAACACTCACTAACATCAGGGATTCCACAATGTTCCTTTGTTTGTTGACATCTGCTTGGATTTTGAGGCCGGTTTTGACTTTATTTACCAGATGGTCACTTTAAAGGCAGAGCAGGGTTTGGTACTGATGTGCTTAATTGTCAACACATTTCATATCTATCTCAGTTTTGCTCGTCTACGTCTTCAAACACTATTCGAACTTATTTCTCCTGCCAAATTACCATAATGTTCACAGATTAATTCTTAATTTGAGCACTGTAGAACTTTCACTAAAAGTAAACCCTTTGCTAAACTGACTGCGACACGGAGGAGATACTTGCACATTTTAAGCAGACTTGGTGTTAGGACAACTAACCTAGGTTTACTAATGGTTTTTAATCCTTTGAATGTGAAAATGTGCTACAGAAGATAACGTTCTATGGTCGAACTGTAAGGCAGGTAAAAAAAGGTACTGTCTTCTTTCTTAGTCATGTTGTTAATGAGTATTTTTATTGTTGTCCATATTTGGAAGGCTAAGGCAATACAAAATCTGTAATCTTGAATCATATCTCCACACTGTAGTGTTATAATTCTGTTTTAGTATTGAATCTAGAGTGACAAATCACTTCTAGTTTTACTAAAACACGCTTTGGTGAATAAGAGAGTTTTTTCACTAAACTCAAAAGTGTTACTGTACCATAAAACTCTGCCAATTGTGAAAGAATCAAATCAAACAAACATTAATATAAAAACTGATAGATTAAAGTTAGAATCATACCGCTAAATCAAAAGTGATGACATTCTAGTGGGAAACATTTGCCAACATGGACGTGCTCAACATAAAAGGTCAAGTGATATTCCTTGCTGATATTGAAAGGAATGGTTGAAACAAAAAAACATTAATTTATAATTTTCAGAAATATGTCCAAATACTGTGTTTTACTGCTTTAACAATAACAATAATTAAAAACACACATCAGTGGGGCGATAAAAAAACCCTCTTTGTGTAAACCTAAGCCTTACGTGAATTAAGCGGACATTAAAATTACAAATAGTAAACATATTCAATGTGGTAGTTCCGTTACATTTTACTAAAGTATTTCCAGACAATGCAACAGGAAGAATCCAAATAAACAGGTGTATCAAGGAATCTCTTAAAACGCAGATATAACCCGGGTGCAAGACATAGAGTTGATGAGAATATTACACGCTGAGAAAGACCCAAAAATATTTACACAGATCCAATTCAAGGGTAATGCATAACGAGAGTTATCTGAAAAACGTATAACTTGAACTGGATGTCAGTGCATTACTTCTTACTTGAAGATACTTTGAAATGGGGTTCATGAATTACAAGACCTTGGTAAAGAAACTGAATGGTAAGAACAGCATTTGCAATATCAAACAGCAAAGGCATTTCTTCAGAAAAAACAGTGAAGTCTGCTGAACCTCTTCAACAAAAGGATACTTTAGTTCAGCAGGTGAAAGCTCTCAAATGCCAATGTGCATATTGAGGACAGTAGAGGAAGCAACATGAAAATACCCTGCTAGCACCTTTGGAATAGCACCAGCTACTTAGATAAGTTTACATCCAGTTTTGTTTAAAAAGAGAATAAAGTGATGATAAGAGTGATGCAACAAAGATGCCTACTTCAGGTGTGATTTATTGGAGGAACAGACAGATGCCGAACGAAATACAAACTATCAGCAAGCCAGCATTTCTAGCAACAAAAACAAGAATTTGCAATGCAACAGCTCTCGCAATTGCTTGAGTTAGAGCTATTGGCTTTGTAAATGCATAAATCGGTCAACCCTGCCGCATAATTTGATCTTCTCTGCCACATAATTCCAGTGACCCAGCATATAACTAAAGCACTTCCATTTACCTCCTTCCTCTATCTGCGCACATTCTGGAAATGGGAAACACATGAAATGCAAAAAAACATTGGCAGGAAAATCCACTCAAGGGCATATTAATACCAAGCGCTAGGAACAAGTTTAAGAAATGCTAGTTAGTGTGTGCATAGTGGCGCTAATGTGACACCTGAAACAATAAAGGGGAGACGTTGATTGATTGGACAGTCAAATAAAGTAAAAAGTGGATAAGATACACAGACCTCAAACACACCAGGACCGCGAGGCGCAGCAGGGGTTAAGCATGCTTGTTTCATTACGATGGTTGATGATCAGTGGATCGGCCCCTCAGGAAATGCCACTTGGGTGCGGAGCTCGCATAACATTTATTACCTCCCGTCACTCCATCGCCTTCCTTTCAACCAATGAGGCTTCCTGCCTCCCTCTAGACCCTCCCTTCCCCTTTTAAACCCCCCCCACCCCTACCACCTCCTGTTTTTTCTGTCTAGCCCACGCTAGACTTACCTTTCACTTTTCCTCCACGGCGGGGCCTGGGGGTTGTCGTTCCTGCACTCCTCGATGCGCGGGGCTCCTCGAGGTGTGCTCTGGCCGGTCGCGTCTTTTACGAGCAGGCGGGGCTGCTTGAGAGGTGTGTCCTGGGAGTTGGCTGACGAGGTCGGTCGGCTCTTTGCGGCTGGGGCGTCCATTTCCGGTTCCTCGGCCCGCGGAGCCGTGCGGAGGTGCTGGTATGCATTTTTTGCCTTCAGAACTGGTAGGACGGGCGTTCTGCCCGCATTTTTAGCTGAGTTCGTTGATTATTGGTATATTTTGATTGGATGAATGTTCTGGTGGGAGGTCCTGTCCCCAGTTTATTTGGAAGGTTGGGTTCAGTGCGGTGTAGTGCTATTTTGAGTCTGACATGCCGAAGGTGCCTGCAAAACAACGCTGGATTGTTTCTTCCTCCTCCTCAGGGGAGGAGGGTACTGCTGCCATGTCTACGCATGGGGGTCACCAGGTTCCGGGTGGTGCTGCTGCGCCACTCATGTCCAGGGAGGAGGTGCAGGAGATGATTGAGGTGGCTGTTTCTAGGGCTCTCCAGGCTGGGATGGCTAGGCCTACTCGGTCTAAAGCAACATATCCACCTACTACTGCGGAGAGGTCCTCTTCAGATGGTGAGGAGGGGGAGGCTCCATCTACTTCCTCTGGGGGGAAATATGTCTCCAGGGAAGAGATGTGGGAGGTGATGGCACATGTACGGGACAATTTAGGTTTACCAGTGTTTCAGCGTACGAGCTCTGACTCCCACTTGTTCCCTCACTATCAGACGCCTTCTAAGTTTGCCATGCCTTTTCAGGGACTTGTGAAGGATATGGTGTTTTTCGAATGGAAGGATGTGGATAAAGCTCAAGTTCCACGATTCCTTCAGAAACTTTATTTGCTAGAAGGGGAGGAGATACTACCTCCCTCTGTTCGTCTGGATTCTATTTTGGCAACCCTGATTGGCAAGACGGCAGTCAATCCGGAGGATTGTGTGCCTACTGATGCCACGGACCGTAAGGTGGATTCTGGTCTCAAGAGGGCTTTTGTGGCTGAGAATCTGGCCCTGAGAGCAGGTATATATTCGGCTTATGCGGCCCAGTCGTTGGTACAGGACTTTGATAAACTGGCAGTGGCTGTTCAGGAAGGTGCGGAGTGCTCCGAACTTCTGGCTGGTATTGCGCAGCAGGCCAGGTTACTGGCGGACATTTCGTCGGATGTGGTCCGTACTTCGGCTCTGGCATCTGGGGCTTTGATTGGGGCCCGTAGGTCCCTCTGGTTGCGGTCGTGGAAGGCGGATCCCGGGGAGAAGTCTGCTCTCCTAAGACTGCCCTTTGAAGGTCGTAGCTTGTTTGGTGATCAGTTGCCCTCTATGCTTTCCAAGGCGTTTAAGGAAAGGAAGCCTGCCTTACCTTATAAAGGGGGCACTGCTTCTGGCAAAGGGTGGAAGAAGCATTCCCGTTCTTCTCCCAAGATGGATGCAAAATCCTTTTCTTTCAGGAAATGTCGTTTTCAGCCCCATTTTCCCCCTAAGAAAGCTGCTCCTTCGAACCGGGGTGGGTTCAAGAAGGGGTCCTGACAATCACTGTGGGCCTGGCATAGGGCAGGTTGGGGGAAGGCTGAGGCACTTTCTTTCTGCTTGGAAGGAAAGTGTCAGCGATCATTGGGTGCTGGACATTGTGGCCAGTGGTTACGTCATAGATTTCGATGTGGTACCTCCAGATTCAGGGGAGCGTCCCACTCCTCTGCCTGTGGTCGGGGCACGGAGAGAGGCGTTGTTGGAGGGAGTCCGGGACTTACTTGTCAAGGGGGCCATTTCCCTCATTCCTCTAGAAGAAAGGGGTCGGGGCACCTATTCTGTCTTGTTTCTAGTTCAGAAGGTGTCAGGGTTTTTTCGGCCTGTTCTCAATCTGAAAGGAGTGAATGCTTGAATCAAGACAGTGCATTTCCGCATGCTGTCAATTCAGACTATTTTTCCGATGGTCAGTAAGGGGGATTTTCTGGCGTCACTGGATCTGCAGGATGCATACCTACATGTGCCGGTGGCAAAGACTTCTCAGCAGTTCCTACGGTTTGCTGTAGGCCTGGAACATTATCAGTTTTGTGTGCTGCCTTTCGGCCTCAAGTCTTCTCCCCGGATTTTCACAAAGATGCTGGCCCCCCTGGTGGCTTTGCTGCATTCAGAAGGGGTGTTTATTCATCCTTATCTAGACGATATTCTAATACATGGACCCTGACAGATCCTGTTGCAGAGGCAGGTGGCCCGGGTATTGGTGGTCCTGCAAAACCACAGGTTTTTGATCAACTGGGGGAAGTAAGATTTGGTCCCTTCCCAAGATCTAGTTTTTCTAGGGGCTCGGTTTCGGACTCTTCTTGGTTTGGTGACAGTGTCGGAAAAGAGGTTAGGTGTACTCCAGTCCCTGGTGAGGGAGGTCGTGTCGCAGTCTGCCCCACGTGCGCTTCTATAGTTACGTCTGCAAGGTCATTTGGCGTCCATAATATTTCTGGTTCCTTGGGCTCGGTTCCATCTTCTTTGCTCAATGAACTGGTTCCTGAGAAGGTGGGCGCCAGGGTCTGGTTCTCTGATGACCCGGATTCCGGGGTCAGGGTTGATTCGCAAAGAGTTGAGATGGTGGTTGGGGACGAATCATCTTCGGGTAGGGGTGTCTTTGTCTCCTCTGAGCCCAGTGGTGATAACGACGGATGCCAGCCTCTCAGGTTGGGGTGCTTGGATGGGGTCAGCACAGATTCAGGGATTTTGGTCCCCGATGGAGGCCAATCGATCTCGAATTGGCGCGAGTTGAAGCCGGTGTTGTTGGCTCTGATTCATTTCCAAGTGTCCCTGAAGGGAGTTGCGGTTCTTATTCGGACAGACAACTTAGTTGCCAAGGCTTATGTAAACCGACAGGGGGGACCCGGTCGCGGGCTTTGTTCAGTCTGGCCAGAGAGATTTTTGTGTGGGCTCAGGATTGGGTTCCTTCTCTCCCGGCTACCTACATTCGGGGGGTGGTCAATGTTCGGGCGGATCTGCTAAGCAGGGTGATTCCTTCCTCGCAACTTTTCTCCCTCCGGAGGTCGCTGTTTCTTCATCTTGTTCGTCTCTGGGGGCTTCCGGTGTTGGATGTGTTTGCGTCCCCGCAGATTGCAAAACTCAGTTGCTTCTGCTCCCAATTTCGGTGTCCTCAGGCTTGGGAGGTGGACGGGATGTCATGTCCTTGGCCTCAGGGCCTTTTGTACGCTTTCCCGCCATTTCAGCTGATCCGGTCCTTTCTGTTGAGAGTGCGGCTTCTGGGAGTCAGAGTTATCTTGATTGCACCCTATTGGCCGAGGGCGAATTAGTTTCCTTTGCTGCAGTTGATGGCATCCGTTCAGATGTGGCCTCTTCCTCTTTGTCCGTCTCCCCTGGAGTTTCCTTGCCTCTCGAAGGGGTCTTGAGGAGGTTACACTTGACGGCCTGGAAGTTGAACGCCGGGGTTTGACAGGTATGGGGGTACCTGTGACTTTGAGTTCTACTTTACTGGCTTCAAGAAGCTGTTCCACTTTGATTTCGTATGGTAGACAGTGGAAAGTTTTTTTCTTCTTGGTGCTTCCGGCATAAATTGGATCCTACCGTCACTTCTATTTTTGATGTGATGCAATTTTTACAGGATGGTGCACAATTGGGATTGTCGGTGGCTTCTCTGAGGGTGCAGTGGGTGGCTATTCAGGCATTTCGGGGTCCTTGGCGTAATCTGTCAGATGAGGGTCATTTGATGCCTAGGTTTTTTCAGGGGCTTCTTAATTTGTTTCCTCGCCCTGTACGGTCTTTTCCTTCCTGAGATCTTTCCTTAGTTTTGGATGCATTGACTGCTGCCCCTTTTGAACCTCTGGGGGACTGTGACTTGTGCCATCTTTCTTTGAATACGTTCTTTTTAGTGGCCATTACTACGTCCCGCCGTTTAGGGGAATTAGGCGACTTGGCCTGTTCTTTTCCTTTTTGTAACATTTTTCAGGATCGGGTGGTGCTTGTGCTGGTTCCTTCTTTTATTCCGAAAGTTAATTCTTCTTTCCATGCTCGCCAGGAGGTCATCCTTCCTTCGTTTTGTCTGGATCCCCCCTCGGATGAGGAGGTTCGGTTACATTCTTTGGATGTGCGAGCGGCGTTGTTGGAGTATCTGCGTGTGGTGGCTCCTTTCCGTAAAGGGGATTCGATTTTTGTGAATTTTGGTCCGGCCCGGAAGGGTGAGAAGCCTTCCACGGCTTCATTAAGTCAGTGGGTGAGATCTTTGATTCTGTTAGCATATTCGTTGAAAGAGGTGGTTCCTCCCCAGGGGATTCAGGGCAGTTCTACCAGGGGTATGGCGGCGACAGTGGCTGAGCTTCAGGGGGCTTTAGTGGTGGAAATTTGCAGGGCCGCCACTTGGGCCTCTCCTTCAACATTTGTTCGGCATTATAGGCTGACGGACTTGGGGAGTTTGGAGTCGGTGTTGGGTCACCGGGTCTTGTCCTCTATGAGGTAACAGGGGTAGGGTCTCGGTGGTCTTTGTGCATTGTAATAAACTTCTTGCAACTCAGTGTCCGTCTCCTGTGTTTCTCTTGCTATGTCTCATTGGTTGAAAGGAAGGCGAGGGAGGGACGGGAGGTAATGCGTCCATTTCATACGATAATGGCATTACTCCTAGTCCTACTCCCTCGCCTTCCTTTCCGTTACCTCCCACCCCCCGGTACGGACTGTCTGAGTTGCTGCTTGGGCTTGTTTTTGTACAGGAGGTGGTAGGGGTGGGGGGGCTTTAAAAGGGGAAGGGAGGGTCTAGAGGGAGGCAGGAAGCCTCATTGGTTGAAAGGAAGACGAGGGAGTAGGACTAGGAGTAATGCCATTAACGTAAGAAATGGCCGCATTACTTCATAAAAAATTACTCCGACAGGGCTTCGTCTTTAACAGCGCGCGCTGCATATTCACCTGCTTCACGACCCGCTCCGGCAAAGCGGTCCGTAGCAACTGACAAAATACTGCGGATTCAGAAACTCCACGGAATTAAAGGACAACGGGAAGAGACGGTGTGTAACAGATGCAGAAGAGAGGGCAGGCAAAGCCAAAGGTGTGGTGGCCACCAGAGGCCTGGGCTAGGAAGCAGAGCACGAAACAAGAGAGGATGAATTACTCGCTTTCAAGTTTTAACAGAAAACTGAAGAAGCTGTGCATTTTGTGAGCGACATGAAGGAAAACAAGTCCTTAATAACCATAAACAGACTGGCTTCCACATGGCCTGGCAGGGAGAGCCAGGAAATGTTTGGGCGACAAGGAAATGAAAGGAGGTAGAGTTAAAGGCGAAACGGAGCACAAGGATTGTTAAAGGGGCAGGCACCGGCCATTCCGAGGAGTCAGACAAACACGAGCACGAGACAAAGACAAGCAGCAAAGCGGGGGGGATTTGGGGGACAGGGGAAATCCTCTCACTTCAGAGAAAGAAAATTACCTTGCATTTGGCATTTGATCTGTGTCTCTGAAGGCACAGCAAATGTGAGGAGATAAGATTTGGAGCCCTCTATACATAAACAGAGGTTAGAGCACAGGCTAACAGCAGAAGGGAAGAAATCAAGCGCTCTGGTCAAATGCTCTTAGAGAAAGGGAAAAGTAGTCCCTAAACACATCCTACAGCAGGTGCCTCCAACAAGTAGCTCGTGATCTACCAGTAGCTCTCTGGCTCCCTGAGAGTAGCTCTACTGTGTGCAGTTCCGGCTACAAATGAGGGGGCTTTTGCATGGCTGAATAATTATTTGTAAAACAAAATTAGAAAGCATGTATTTTACGCGAAAATGTGTATATTTTCAGCACACATAAGTTGATGCTTGGAAAACAATTGTAACATTTTAAAAATCAATTTACATCTGCCATTTGAGTTGGAGAGATTTATTACTCAAATTGTTACCTTTGTGCCAGGGGGATTACTGCTATGGCTGATGTGTTTCCCATGTGACTGCATTCCAAGCTTTTTTACTTTACTGCTGGCAGCATTGCCTAATGCATTGATTTGATCAGTGCTGACAATCTTGGATGGGGAGGTCACAGTCACTTCATTAACATTAGTAGCTCGGTATGATTTTAATTGATCAGAAGTATCTCTTATTACAGAAAAGGTTGGAGACCCCTGTCCTACAGTAACACAAGTGGAAGGGTACAACTGCAGGGTCACTGCTCCCTGGACTGAAAAGGAGGGACAAACAGGAAAAAAACACCACTAGCAAGCAATGATTCTTAAAGTACACTGAAACAAGCCAATGAAAAGCAGTAAGTACACAAAGAAGTATATACTAAAGTATATACAGGAGATCTCAAAAGCTCGACCTAAAAAGAAGCATTTACTAAAGTATATAAAAGAGGTCTCAGTAGCTCAACCTAATACAGGCATATATGCACCAATGTGGAAATGAAAGAGAAGTAAGTGGTATTCTAATCATGCTAATCATCCTTACCTGATCAGCAACTGCAAATAACATTTTAAAGTAAAAAGAGAACTCCGTAGCATAGGTACATAGGTGCTCCCTAAAAAAGCATATGATAAGGGTAAGAAGCTTCAAAATATATAGGGCCTGATTACAACTTTGGAGGAGGTGTTAATCCGTCCCAAAAGTGACAGTAAAGTGACGGATATACCACCAGCCTTATTACGAGTCCATTATATCCTATGGAACTCGTAATACGGCTGGTGGTATATCCGTCACATTTGGGACAGATTAACACCTCCTCCAAAGTTGTAATCAGACCCATAATCTGGAGTTTGTGATGTATTCTTGTCCTGCAGTGATGAGAGGGAAAAGAAATACTATAGTGGTCAGGTAATGAAAACGGTTATTAAAAAGCAAGAAAATACCACAAATAATAAAGTTGAAAGAGAATAGTTAACGTGTAGGTCCTTAGAAACATGGGCTGGGAAATCCTTTAGATAAAATTATTATCAGAAACATGATCAAGTGCATTATGGGAGAAGACAAAAATATAGACCAATTGCTTACCCATGTTATAGCGTGTTGCTTTAAGCTCTCTGGGTGCTGAACAAGCTGAAAAGCAGCTTTTATAAAGACTGGGGTCCTCATTTGAAATGGTCCATAAATTCTGATGAACCCGATTAACTAAATTACCAGGCCCATTGGATTTCCACGTTTTTGTTTTTCTAGGAGATTAGCAGACGAAAATCTAGGGGAAGATATATGCAAATGAGCAAGCAACCACCGATTTACATGTTATTCCTAAAAAAATGTGTAATTCCCAATATTTCTGCCAAACAGGAATTACTTCCCACTCCACCCGCAAACTGTAGTTCAGGGTCGATAATATAACAGGACGTTTTCCAGGCCACACATAGTGGCTTCAGTATGTTATCAAAGGTTTGGGTGGTACGAATACACATGAGCAATCAAATGTGTTGTTGCCCTTTTCAAATTGTATTTATTTTTGGCCACATAAGCAAGAGAAGTAATGCTATTCGCAGGTAGCATAATGTAATGCTCAACCTACAGCCTGATGTAATGGAAATCTTTGTATGTGAAGCACATGCATTTGAATGGAACACTTGTGATCTCTAGAATCCAGGAACAGCAGCACCAGAGGCACCAGAGTGATGTGGTCTCGTTTGTCTACTCAAGTAAGGAGGTGTGAAGCTTTTGTCTGGACTCATGCAGATGCTTTAAGAGGCAAAAGTGAGGTATATGGTGATTATCATAATAGTCAAGTCTAGTGAGAATATATTGATAATGAATCATTGAAGACACGACTATACTAACTGATAGGGTGCTGGAACAGCACTTTAAATATCTGCCCCTTGAAATGAAATTCCTTGATACCAATTGTTTCTTTCAATCTCATCTTAGTCTACCGACCCTAATCAGACCAATATTAATTAAGTGGATAGGTTTTCTTCATCAGCTATACATTTTCTGTTGCAATTACCTCATTTTATCTAGCTGACTTTGCATTCAGAATATCAATTAATTTCGAACTGTCAGTATTTTGTTCATGCACTAAATAGAAGGCTTTCTTTCTCCAATTGCTTTATTTCTTTTCTTAAAGAATCTTTTTATTGTTTCCACCAGTAATAGGAAAAAAAAAATGGAACACTGCAACACACCATTATATGAAAGATCACTGCCATTTCCACCCAGTTGACATGCAGCATAAATATAATATCATAGAGCATCTGTCTATTCTGCCTGTGTTCTTCTCTCCTCTTTCTCAAACTTTGTCAAGAATGCCTCCCAAACTTGTTAATCCTCTGCCACCATAATGTGTCACCTACCGTCTGAGGCAGACTTCCTCACCCACCATCTATTCCATCACACCCCTCTTCCAGCCCTCCACACTCTTGCCCATTTGGCCCATCCAAGCGATTGCCACATACATTTCACTAACAGATGAGCCAATTGACTGAATTTATATTCCATTTTACTGCCCTTTTGAGATTTTGTATCATCCAGTAGACTTACCATTGGGTCAATTGGTATATTAATGCCATAGACGTCCATCAGGTGCTGGACTACAGTGTCCCAGAATGTTCTGACTGTTTGGCAGTGCCATGCCAAATGCACAAATGAAGGGTGACTTTCTGGACAGTGGTGACAACCACTCACCCTAGTAGGATCTATTCTATGGTAGAGCACTGGCGTAATTCAAGTACGATGCTGAAACTTAAAGTGTACTTGGTTAAATCGCGCATTGCAGGATACTGTGCAAACTAATGAACATGTCCTCTTCCATTGTGCCTTCTCTATCTGTATTCCCAGTTCCTCCTCCCATGCAGTCTTGGCCGGAAATTAGGTCTGTCAGTTAACATAGCTTCATATAGGAATGGAAACCAAGTGTTGTGCCCCTCCAAGAGTACCTGAAACATAAGTGAGGAAGGCGGTGCAGCGGAGAAAAAGGGCCATAACTCATGGGCTACACTGGCAGTACTAGTGTGTAGAAAGACCTGTCTATCACTCACTGCAAAGGCTTCCTGCGCTGCTTCAAAGGTAATGAATCCCTCATCAGGATAGAGGTCTCCCAGAGACTTACACCCCTTTCCTGCCATGCTGCAATGTCCACTGCATTTGTCAGATTTTTTAAGGCAGGTAAGTACAAGAAGTAAAATTCCTTGACGAACGGAGCCCTTCCCAGGACCAAACTCACAGCTCGCTCCCATAAAGACTCAGTGCGCTTAATGAAGTACAGAAACCTGGCTGAGTCCAGGCCCCTAGAATGTAGTAACTGCTGCACGAGTCTCATCTGCCAAAAGTGCCTTCTCCCAGTATTCCCGAACTATGAGCCAATGGGCCACATGCTGCAGTTGGGATGCAAGGTAATAAGGTTCCATATAAATGTTCACGAGCTACTTTACACCTCCCGCCCATCCAAATAAGAGTTGTGAGCAATGAGTGCAAATATCAGAAGGTCGACGGGATAATGTATCAAGGAAGTGCTGTATAGTATAGAAGCATCATGGCAGGAAGACCATTTTTTGCCACTGCGACTTGTCCCATCAGCGATAGTATGGAGAGTATTCCAGAATTATTTTGATCCCTTCAGGTCCTCCGCAATTCTATCTATGTTTTATTGCTTCTGTTTACGATAAGTAGAGTCCACCATGATTCCCATATACCATGAAGAAAGTAGGAAAGACCTAGTGGTGGTGTCTATCAACACCACCAAGGCTTTTGATACTTTGGACTGCCACTGCTTAATGAGTGTGCTAGACGCAATGGGATTCAGACCACAGTTTAAATCATGATATGACTGCTGTACACTGAACCCACCGCTTGAGTCAGAGTCAGCTAATTGTGATGGTCAGTCTCCCAGTGCAATGGGAGGGGCGGCAGAGAGGTAGGATTCGCCTCCGCCATCCTCCCCAATGATGACACCAATCATTTATGTTGGTTAATTCGCAATCTGATAAGGTCCCCAAACAGATCTAAATACTACAAGGGACTTCCTGGGAGATGTGAGATAGAGTATTATCAGCGTAGAGTCATGGATATATATGTTTATATACATAGATATGTAGGTATTATTTAAATATATTTTTATTCGACGATCATATTAGACAGCCAAGAAAAGATTCTAGCAAGAATTATTGCAGTGTAAACATTCTCCTCCTAGTGTTTGGTAGAGGTGGTAACCAGCACCACAATCCTTCCCTATGAAGGCAATGTGTGACATTTTATGTAAGTAAAAACCTATCTATAGGCTTTATTACAGAGGAATATCAATCCACTCTTAAATGCCTATTACCTTTAACCATTTTCACAATCAATATGTCAGGACTATTGCATTTATCATAACTTTTCATAATAAACAGATCAGACCTTTGGAATCAGAAATATTTTTCTTAGTGGACCGATCACACCTTTGGCTGTCATCATTGGCTTATCGCCATAGCCAACTGAGGCCTCCTGAGTTTAGGCTTTTCCTTAGGGCAACCACCAAGCATGCAGTCATAAAATTACACAGTATCCAACAATATAGCAAAATACTATCTCCCCTAAGAGGGCCTAACAAGGACTCTGACAGTGCAAATCTTCTGTACCCCCGGTTTGTCAAAAGGGGTAATTAGCAACAAAACTCTTGCCTATTACAGCAATCTGTGAGATTCCATGTAACAAATGCCTACCTCCAGTGTCCAGAGTAACAACAATCTAACCTTAAATGTTTACTGACTTTAACATATGCTTTTCACACTCAATATGTCATGCTCACTGTCTTGATCATAACTTTTATTATAAACACTCAGGGTACCTTTATCATTGACTTGTCATCATTACCATCTCAGACCCACTGTGTTGTTCATAAGTCTTCCCAAAAGGCATTAATCAGAAATACTGTAATAAAATGACAAATATGTACAAAATACAGTTGTCCTCAACCACTACATAGCTCAATTGTGCAAAGCATTTGAATGCAGAAGACATTTACTGCTGCAAAAGAGGCCAGTTGCTTTCCTGTAATTATGGTTTTCCAGCCTGAAATTTTTCTGGATTTTCATGCAATCCCCCATGTCCCCTTTAAAGGATGATTATGTGGAGTGGAGAGTTAAAAAAAACAATCTAACATGGTGGCACACACAAGGGCACTTTGGAATCACGGTCGATGTCAGAATCAAAAAGGTTTTAACAAACAAGACACTTCTGGACCCATTTACTAGATGGCAGGAATGTTTATATTTTGCTGAATTCCCTGTTCTGGTTCTTGTGCCATGACACAAGATTGTGGGTTTATGAGCCCTTATGCAGTGCTTAATTTGTAAATAAAAATGTGCCAGTTCCCCAAAGCCCTCCTCTTAATCATGCAGCTGCTGTAATTAAATGTGCAAACACGAAACACTGAGACAGTGTAATCCTGAAGCCATCTCGGGCCTCTTCAATCCACTTAAAGCTGCTCCCTTCCCCTTCACCTCACACTTGCAGCTTTCTGCTTAATCCCATTGTGATGCTTTTTCGTTTTTCTCTTCCTCCGTCTTTCCCATGTGTGTCTTTTGCTCGCAGTAAATGCTTGAGGCAGAAAAATAAGTGTGGGATTATGGTCACCATCAAACAGAGGCTCAGACTGTAACAACCCCACTCACTAACCAAAAAATGTTTACCAAACAAGACGCTTCTGAACACAACCACTAGACTGCGTAATTGTTCAACCTAGAAGAGATTTCATGCTGCATAATTCCAAATATGTACAAAATATAATTGTCATAACAAAAGAATATCACTAATAATTGGGTCTAATAACAATTACCATATGGTCCCTTTGGTTTGTTCGGGTAGGTCACCAACACCAATACCCTTGCCTACTACGGTAACCTGCAAGATTCCATATAACAAAATACCTGCCCACAGGCTTTAGCACAGTTTTAAAATCCAACCTACTGCTTTTAAGACATGTTTTTCACAATAAGTAACTAAGGCATACACCTAAAGAATCTGACATAACTCTTCCCAGTGAACCGATAAGGCCTCTAGCCTCTACCCACCATCAGGCATACAATTATAACATTACAAACATGTACACATTAACCACTGGCAAAATAATATACAACCCCTCTCAAAAGGAAAGGAACTAACAAGGATTATTACATTGAATTTCCAGTCCCAGTGTATGCCAAAGTGGGTTACCAACACTAAAACCCTTGTCTACTAGGGAAATCTGTGAAATTACATGTAACTAAATACCTTTCTATGGCCTGTACCAAGTGATAACAATCCACTGTTAGAGGCCTATTGGTGTTACCATGTGCTTTTCACGAATAAATATGCCAGTGCTATTGCGTTTGCATTAACTCTTCATAATAAACCAACCAGACAAATGGCATCCGGCGTAATATTTCCCTGAACACCAATCATTCCCATAGCTGTTATCAATGGCTTATCACAATAACTATCTTAGATCTACTGTATGGAGTGTAACCTTTCAGCAAGGAAACCATCAGGCATCCAGTCATAAAGTTTCAAACTTATACACAATTACAGTTGGCAAATTAAAATACTATCTCTCCTAACAGGGTTTAACAAGAATTATCACAGTGTAAATATTCTACACCCAAGGTTTTTCAGAGGGTGTAACCAACACCAAAATCCTTGTATACTAAGGTATCCTGTGACATTCCATTAAAAAAAAAACTTAATTCAGAGTAATAATAATCCTCTCTTAAATTCTTATTGACTTTAATATATGCTTTTCACAAGCAATATGCCAGGCCTTTATTGTGACTTTTCATAATAAACAATCAGGCCTTTAGCCTTTATTATGGGCTTGTCAGCAGAACCAACTCAAGCTTATTGTAATAAGTGTAAGCTTTTCACAAAGCTACCATTTGGCAAAGAGTTATAAACGTACAAATGTATGCAACATTACAGTGGCAAAGAAAATACTATCTCTCCTAAGAAATTGTAACATCGATTATTTTAGTGCATATATTTTATCGCCCCAGTTTGCTCAGGTGGATCAACAACACCAAAATCTATGTTTACTATGGTAATCTGTGAAATGATATGTAACAAAATACCTGCCTATGGGTTCAGCACAGTATAATACTAATCCATTCTTGAAAGCCTACCCTTTAACACATGGTTTTCACTATAAATAGGCCAGTCCTACTGGCTTTGTCATGATGTTTCATAATAAATAGATCAAACCTATAAAATCTGGCAAAACTTCTCACAATGAACTGATGAACCCTTTACCCTTAGCTTTACACCTTATCCAAAACTGGCCTTTTCAAGTGTTAATAAAATGGCAACCATCATGTCTACAGCTATACAATTAAAAATATGTACACATTTCCAGCTCGAAAAACAATATCAATCCCTCTCAAAAGGGCCTAACAAGAATCATCACAGTGAAAACCCTCAGGGTTTGTCAGAGTGGGTGGTTAACACCAAAACCCTGGCCTATTGTGGAAATTGGGAGATTACGTGCAACAGAATTCAGATCTATAACTTGCAAAATAATGTGATAACAACCGTCAAAGGCTTACTTACTAACCCGCAGCAGCTCTCAATACATAAGACAATCCATCTAGAGATGGTTCTTTTCTATACTGCCTTGCCCTTCTTTGTTCCATAAAACTCAACAAACATGGCCATCTTGTCAAACCCATGGTCCTCTCTATATAAAAACTAAGGGCCCACTTAGGCTTGATGTAATGAAGCATTTCTTCCTCCTTTGATGGATTAGGTGGTGCATAAACTGTTTAGAAGGTGATGGACAGCCGTACATGAATGGGCATGACTGCCTTGGCAGGAATGCTGCTTTTGTTCAAAGGTCTACCTGGCCCAGAAAAAGGGAAACAATCGGTGAAATAGAAAACAACAAGCCTTGCAATTCACCCACCAGGCAGACGTTATAGCAACAAGGAACACTTTCTTTAAGCATAGGGGTGTATGAAGGACAACTGTGCATATGCTCAAAGGACAAGTACATCAGGTAAGTCAAGACAAGATTTAGATCACACTGCATCATTATAAAAGAACTAGGTGGAAACCTCTGTTTTAGCCCCTTTAATAACGCATCACAAAAGGTGATCTCAAGAGGGATGACTGATCCATTAAACATAAAAAAAGCCAAAATGGCTGATAAGTAACCTTTTACTGTGGCCACAGCAATGCTTGCTTGGCCAATGAAAAACAAAATACCAAAATACCACATAAAGAGACTTGTAAGGGTTGGATGTGATGAAAAAAATATCACACAACAAACTTCTCCCAGCGTCCTGCATAAAGAGACTTTGTAGAAGAACAAATGACTGCCAGCATTACACAAAGTACTTCAGGAGGAAGACCCAATGCCATTAACTGTTGTCGCTCAGTCTCCACACATGCAGGTCTAAGTTGTGCAGGCTCTGTGCAGGACCTGAGGACTGCTGCAACATGAAATCCTCTCAGAAAGGCAACCAGGTTGGAGGACATTTGCTCATGGATAGAAGTTTCAACGTGCCACTAGGATGGCCTGGGGCAGGTCTTTCATGATATTCTTGAGCACTCGGGGCAGGAGAGGTAGAGGAGGAAAAGCCCAGTGTAACCGCCATTTGTGATCCACTATTCACCATCAGCTGAGTTGTCCACCCTGGCATTTAAAGATCCAGGCAGGTACTGGGCAATCAGTGAAATGCTCTGAGCATTCTTAGACTTCCAAAGACATACAGCCTCTTGGCACTGGACCCACGACCCCATTCCATACTGTTTGATGCATTACCACAGGGGGGCTGTGTTGTGTGTCAGAACCTGTGCAAAATAACGATGGACTGGGGTGCAGGCTGATTAAATACTAGTGGCTGAGATTATTTCATGCATTACATCCATCATTTCTTTGCATAATTGCAGTGTGATGTCTTAAGTGGGATGGGTATGCACAGATGTGGGTCAGTGCATACTTTGTCACTGAACCCAAGCTATACCTGGCTGATGAGCTTTAATAAGGGCAAAACTAGTCTTGGGTTGTATTTGTTCTGGAAGGTCCGGGCCTGGCAGTTCGGGGGTAGATTGTTCTCACTGGAGCAGGGGTAAGACTGATTTGCAAATGGCTGGATCCAAAGTGAGGTGGCATAGTGGCAAAATAACAATGGACTAGGATGTGGCCCAGGGTTATTACCAGCAGCTGAGATTAATTCAAGCATTCCCATCCAATGCTGTTTTGTATACTTTGTCTTCACAGCAGCCACATCTAGATTTGGAGGAGAATGTCTTGTGGAGTGTATACAACTAGCATTTTGTAGCTCCTCAAAAACATCTTTTTGCTTACAAGGATGGTAGTCTTCATCAAAAATAAACTCCTCAGGAGCATAATCAGGCTCGGATTGGGTACAGAGTCTAACTGTAGGTGGAATGTGTGTTTCAGAATCTGAATGAACAATCAAATCCTCGACAGGCATTAGCAGCATAGATTTTGGTGCGGAAGTCGAAGGCAACAGTGTTGGGCATGTCAACAACTGTGATGCTATACCCGGCATCATTAGTGGAGCCATAGGTATTGCTGGATCATAGATAAAAGTACCAGAGTGGATCCCAGAACCATGAACGAGGTCGAAGCGCATAGCTGGTGTTGAGGCATACTCTGTAAATGGTAAACCAGCTGAAGGCCCTCTCGCACCCATGGGGCCCAAAGGTGCCACAGTGGGATCCATTATGGAGGAGAATATTTTGTCCATAGATAATTTAAGCTGTTGAAGCTGTTCCAGCATTGCTACCTGATCAGAAAAAACTTGTGACAGAATCAGCATCAAACCTGACTACGGTGGGGGAAAACATTTTTTGGCCTAGAGGTGTCAGGTGTGTCATGCGACTCCAAATGAAGCAAGTAGTGACCTGTGGTCGCAGGTGGCCTTTTTGTTCATCTTGGCAAGTGAAGAATACGACTTAGAGTTGTGTCCAGAACAAAGATGCCGATGACAGACATCATGAGGATCTTTAACTTGAATCTGCTGAATACAGTTTTACAATAATTAAAACCTGTTGGTTTTGGTGACATTTTGTACACTAGGACATATTTTGAAGGAAGAAAACCAAAATCTGTTGAATGACAATAGAAGCTCTGGATCCGCGTTGGTTGAAGCAGAAAGAAAGAAACTGCCACCAGTGCAAGCAGGTGATGTATCTATATTGGTCCTGACGTCACATCTGCACGGGATGGAGCAGCATGAGATAGAACAACGACGCATGATGTCACCTGTGAGTGCGCGAAGGAATTGCTAAGCAAACGTTTCTGATGGATACAACTACCTGTGGATTCCTCACCTTATGAATTCGATCCTTGCGCCAGCATCCGACGGAAAGTCTTCTTCCTAGCTGTCTACGTCGACGAGGACGTCATAATGGCACGGCTCCGCGTGACTCCGTCTGACGTCAACGTGCCAATAAGAGGTCCCCGTCGGCGTACTAACGTCAGTTTTCCTTTTTCTGTGCATTCGACACTAACGTTTTTTTCTTCCTGGCCCGTTGGTAACTGTAGCAATCTCTTAAAGTTACAATGTCGACTCCGAAGAAGTCCAGGTTTAAGCCCTGTAGGGAATGCGGGGTTCGGATGTCACTGACCGACCCCCATTCGGAATGTATTTGGTGTTTAAGCACCGAACATGATGTGGAAGGTTGTTCTTCGTGCCAGAGCATGAATCCGAAAGCTCTGAAGGAACGCGAAGCAAAGCTCTTCTTGGCCAAGGCAAAGAAGAAGGAACACAAGAAGGTTTCTTCCCATGCTTCTCCCAAAAAACATAAGAAACGGCGTCATCATGACTCTCGGCGCCGTCATGACTCTCTGCGCCGTTCGGAGCGGAGCCGATCGAGGAGTCGTTCGAGGTCGAGATCTCGTTCGTCACGGTGCCAGAAGACGTGGGAGATGAGTCCTACGGTCACGCCTCAGCCGGAGAGTCCGGGGTTGTCACCGGCGCCTTCAGTCTATGAGGTCACTCAAGGTAGTCCTCGCTTCTCGCCGGCGCTGAGGGATCCTGGTGTTCCCCAGACGTCTACACAGCAGTACCCGGCTTTCCCGACTCCAGGGACGGATCCGGACGCATTTTTTAATGCAATGTATGCTGTTTTTTAATCCATGGCCCCTGCTGGTGCACCGGCGGGTCCCACAGGGCCATTGGCATTCAATTTGGGCTCGCCGGCGTCGTACAGGGCTGCTCCATTCATGCCCTTCTGCCCTACAGAGCCTGGTGGTCCGGCGCCGGGGGTTTCCCCTGGTAGGAGTCCTTCGCCCGGGACCGTGGATCCGTCGGCTTCTCATCCGACTCCTTCTCCGCGCCATCCGGCGTCATTGATGGCCTCTTCCAGACCGGCTCCATCTTCTTCTGTTCATTCGGCGTCGAGGAGGTCATCTGCCGACTTCGGGCCGGCACCGGCTCCGGCGCCAGTTGAATCCGGGAGCTTTCCGGAACCGGTTCAAGGTCTGAGATCATCGCCGTCGATGGAGTCCTTGTCGACGCCGGCTCTGGAGACGCATTTAAGATCTCGAAGGAAGGCGTTGAGGCTTCTGGAGGAAGAGGAATACAGAAGGCTTGAGGAAGGTGAGATAGAGCCTTCTGATGATTTCCAGGGACTTGCCACTGCAAGTGGTTTGGATACTTCCCCGGAGTGGGACATTGCTTCTCCGGGGGAGTTTACTGAGGAGGCCGCCTCTTTCCGTGCTGTGGTGAGGAAGGCAGCTGACTATCTGGATTTGCCTTTGTCCACGGCAGAAGTTAAGACTAACCTGCTCACAGAGGTTCTTGATCCTTCTTCCTCCAGTGCTGACCCTTTGTTCCCTTTTATTGAGGCTTTGACTGAGCCTATTATGGACCTATGGAAAAAGCCGGTGACATCTCCATCGGTGAACAGGGCAGTGGCGAGAAGGCATAGAAGTGCCCCAGGAGATCCAGTTTTTCTATCTCGTCACCCGACTCCGGAGAGTTTGGTGGTTCAGGCATCATGTTCTGCAAAGTCTGCCCCCGGTACATTCCCTGGTGTTCCGACAGACAGAGAATCCAAGAGGATGGAGCAATCCTCGAAGAAAATGTTCTCCTCTTGCAGCATGGCCCTGAAAGCTACCAATTCCACCTGTGTGCTAGGCAGATACATCCATGCCCTAATGGACTCTGCTAAGGAGATGGCAAAAGATCTGCCACAGGAAGTGCAGAAATCTTTTGGGGCCCTTTTCTTGGATGCGCAAGCTGCTGCACAGCAGATTATTCAATCTGGCTTGGATGCTACGGATTCTATTGCCAGGGCCATAGGAACATCGGTGGCTACGAGAAGGCATGCCTGGCTAAGGTCTTCGGGCTTCTCGTCAGATGTACAATCCACTTTAATGGACCTTCCATTTGATGGGGAAAAGCTGTTTGGGGACAAGGCAGACTCTGCCCTTGAACGGTTTAAGGACTGTCGGGCTACAGCTAAGTCCCTGGGCTTGCAGACCCCTTCTGCTACATTGTACAGGCCTTTTCGTAGGTTTCTAGGGTTTGCTAGAGGTTCTGCCTTTCGTAGGTCTCAATCTTATGCCCAACAACCTGCCAACCCGCCCTATCGTGCCTTCAGAGGGCTTGGTAGGGGTAGGGCTAGAGGTCCAGCCCAGCAGCTCTCTTCTTCTTCATCCTCCTCTGGTGGACAACAGCAGAAGCAGCCCTAGTTTTCCCCACTTTATCAGTCATACTTCTCCTGTAGGAGGAAGATTGAGTCTTTTTCTGCAGCAATGGAGGTCAATTACAACAGACTCGTGGGTGCTAGGAATTGTGGAAAAGGGCTATGCTCTCCCCTTTCAGGAGTTTCCTCCTACCTTCCCTCCCCGTCCCTCCTTTTGTTCAGAAGAACATCTTCTGTTGTTGCAACAGGAGGTTGTAGTCATGTTGGCAAAGGGCGCTATAGAGTTGGTACCATTGCAGGAAAGGGGTCAGGGGTGTTATTCAAGATATTTCCTGATTCCCAAAGTGGACGCTCGTCTAAGGCCGATCCTAGACTTGAGGATTTTGAATTTGTTCCTCAAGCAGGAAAAATTCTAAATGCTGACCCTAGCGCAGGTGCTATTGGCGTTGAACGAAGGAGACTGGATGGTGTCTGTCGACTTGCAGGACGCGTACTTCCATGTTCCCATAATCAAGTCGCACAGGACGTATCTCCGTTTTGTGGTCGGATCGCAACATTACCAGTTTGCGGTCCTCCCATTTGGTCTTACTTCAGCACCCCGGATCTTCACAAAGGTGATGGTAGTTGTTGCAGCACATCTCAGAAAGAGGGAGGTAGCGGGTTTTCCCTACCTGGACGATTGGTTGATCAAAGCCAAGTCTCCGGAGATTGTGTTGTCTCATCTGCGAATGACAACGCAGTTGTTGTTCGATCTGGGTTTTTCGGTGAACGTACCCAAATCTCACCTGGAGCCCTCTCAACGCCTCCTGTTCATAGGGGCAGTATTGGACACAACAAGGTTTTGGGCCTACCCCCCGCCTCAGCGGGTACGGGACATTCAGGCGCTGATTCCTTTGTTTCAAAGAGGAGCGGCAGTTCCAGTCCTCAAAGTCTTACGCCTGCTAGGTCTGTTTGCTTCTTGCATTCTGTTGGTCACGCATGCTCGCTGGCATATGAGGGCTCTTCAGTGGTGTCTCCGCAGACAGTGGTTCCAGCACAAGGGGGATCTCAGGGATTCAATAAAGATCTCCAGGGGCGCTGTAGCGGATCTTCATTGGTGGACAGTGGACGGCAACCTTTCCCAAGGAAAACCGTTTTCACTACCACCTCCGGTGGCCACAGTGATATCGGATGCTTCCACTCTAGGGTGGGGAGCTCATCTGGGGGACCTGGAGATCAAGGGTCGTTGGTCTCCAGCGGAACAGATGTTGCATATCAATCTGTTGGAATTGCGGGCTGTACATTTGGCGCTCAAGGCCTTACTCCCTTCCCTTCGCGGTCAGTCAGTTCAGATCCTGACGGACAACACTACCGCGATCTGGTATTTAAACAAGCAGGGGGGAGTGGAGTCATATCTTCTTTGCCGAGAAGCCCTACGACTCTGGTCCTGGGCTCAGGCCCATCGGATTTGCTTGATGGCAAATCATTTGGCCGGAGTGTTGAATGTACGTGCGGACGTTCTCAGTCGTCACTTCTCATTAGATCACGAGTGGCGTCTCCATCCGGATCTAGTCCTCCACATCTTCGAGATGTGGGGTACTCCTCAGGTGGATTTATTTGCCAATCGGGAGAACGCGCATTGCCCGTTATTCGGCAGCCTCCAGTATCCGATGCAAGGGGAGTTGGGGGACGCGTTTCAGATGTCATGGAACGGCCAGTTGCTTTATGCGTTTCCCCCCATACCCTTGATTCCTCAGGTTTTGAGGAAGGTTCGTCAAGACCGGGCCCAAGTCATATTGGTAGCACCGGACTGGCCAAGAAGGGCATGGTATACAGACCTACTTCAACTCTCTCAGTGCCCTCCGCTCCGTCTCCCGCTCAGGGCAGATCTCCTCTCTCAATCGCAGGGGCAGGTTCTACACCCCCACCTCCAGAGCCTGCACCTTCATGCCTGGAGATTGAATGGGGCAACCTGAGTTCTTTTTCTCTCCCACCGGATGTAGTGGATGTTATACTATCGTCCAGGCGACACTCCACTAAGTCTATTTATGCCGGAAGGAGGGCAAAATTTGTGTTGTGGTGTGGAGAGAACCAAAAAGATCCTTTAAAGGCCCATCTTTCAGATGTACTTTTGTTTGTTCTCAGTTTGGCGAAGAAAGGCTGTGCTATAGCTACAGTTAAGGGTTATTTGGCAGCTCTGTCGGCGTTTCTTTGCCTTCCGGATCAGCCGTCTTTATTCAAGTCTCCCATTGTACATAGGTTCTTTAAGGGTTTGGTGAATAGCTTTCCTCCTACTCCTTTTCACATGCCTCAGTGGGACTTAAATCTTGTTTTAACATTCTTAATTGGTTCGCCTTTCGAGTCCATGCATTCATGTCCATTGAGATATTTAGCCTTCAAGACTGTTTTCTTGATCGCAATTACTTCTGCTAGGAGGATTGGAGAGCTTCAGGCACTCTCCGTTAAGCCCCCTTTCACTATGTTTTTCCCTGATAAAGTGGTTCTAAAAGCCAGGGCTGCTTTTCTGCCGAAGGTTGTTACCCCTTTTCATTTAGGGCAGAATATCACTCTTCCTGCTTTTTACCCTCCGCCCCACCCGTCTAAAGAAGAAGAGAGACTCCATAGGTTGGACCCTAAGAGGGCCCTGAGTTTTTATCTCGAAAGAACTAAAGACTTTCGTTTGGATGAGGAACTGTTTGTTGGATATGCTGGTCAGCAAAAAGGCAGAGCTGTACAGAAAAGGACACTCTCCAGGTGGGTCACCTTGTGTATCAAGATCTGTTACTCTTTGGCAAAAAAGGTCCCTCCTGAAGGTATCAGGGCCCACTCTACTAGGGCTAAATCCGCATCCTCGGCTTTGGCGAGGGGAGTTCCATTGATAGATATATGTAAAGCGGCAACTTGGGCGTCCCTCCATACTTTCGTGAAACATTACTGTTTAGACTCTGAGATGAGGAGGGACGGTCACTTTGCTCGCTCGGTATTGCAAGATTTCTCAGTGTAATCAGGTGGGCACCCACCACCGAGTGCGGTACTGCTTGGGACTCTATTCATAAGGTGAGGAATCTACAGGTAGTTGTATCCATCAGAAGAACAAGTTACTTACCTTCGGTAACGCTTTTCCTGGTGGATACACTGACTACCTGTGAATTCCTCACGGTCCCTCCCGCCTCCCCGTTGCCTGCCTGGTTGCACTCTTATCTTGCAGTATTTAGGTTAATATTTATTCTTATATTTTTATATTTATATATATTTGTTTGTATATGAAAGCGCATATATATGTGTATTTATATGTATATAGTGATATTTCTCTATTTATTTTTGTATATTTATGTATTTCAGTTCTCAATAAGAATGGATTGTTTAAATGGTCAAGGTTTTTGTGTGTGTATATCTTTCTATATTATTTATCAATTTTCATGGTCGGTTTACTCCTATTTGCTTTAAGGGCACGAAAAAAGTGAGGTGAAACTGACGTTAGTACGCCGACGGGGACCTCTTATTGGCACGTTGACGTCAGACGGAGTCACGCAGAGCAGTGCCATTATGACGTCCTCGTCGACGTAGACAGCTAGGAAGAAGACTTTCCGTCGGATGCTGGCGCAAGGATCAAATTCATAAGGTGAGGAATCCACAGGTAGCTAGTGTATCCACCAGAAAAAGCGTTATCGAAGGTAAGTAACTTGTTCTTTCGAGTCCAGCCAGTATGATGCTTGATGCTATTCAAAAGGTGAGGAATCTGTGGCTAAAAGTCTGTATCTGAAAAGTAAGATTTAAGGTAACGTCTCACTTGCTCTAATGACAACACATTTAGAGTGCTCTTTTTCAGAGTAAAGCAGCAGTCTGCTTCTGTGCTGCAACACTATTTCCGTTACCTGAAGGTGCATTTGAAATGCTGGTTTATCCACATTGAACATACAGTGCAGATGGAAGGGGTAAACAGTGGAAAATGAGCGGTCTGTTTCAGTGATGTGATTTGTGGGCACAGCACATATTTTCTGCTTGAAAGTCGCCTATGCCCCTTTTAGATTAAGAAACATCATTTTTAGCTGCATGGTTTCCATTTGTTGCCAAACAACCCTTGAGTTGATGATGTTTAATGAAAGCAAATGAACGAACACCGTTTACTGAGGCAGCTCTATTCATGTTTATCTGTTAAAAGCGTGCACATCACTGTGACATAATAACGTAAGGTGAATAGGCATACTGTCGGAGAATTGTAAATTCTATTATTCTATAAGTAGCCTTGGCACAATTAACCCCAAAATAATATAAAACATAAAAACAAGATTAGATGAACGGAACATTCAGCCACCCAAGCAGGAGTCAAGAGCAGTATGCATGCAGAAAAATACATTGCCGTCTTTGAAAAGAAGCTGCATGCAAAAAATTCTTAACAAAAATGTAAAGAGGAGTCAAAGAACAGTCAAACTGAAATATTGCAGGAAACAAAATGCTGCACATGTGGAATTGGAACCATCGAAGCAAAGGAAAGGAGCACATAGTAAGGCTGATTTTCTGTGCAGACCAATTAGCTTTGCTAAAGCTTGTTTCGGTTTTGGCATGATTCATCCAACGCCACCGTAATGTGGCTGGTTGTCTGCATCCATGCACACACATGGACTGCGATCTTCAAATGTTTGCCTTCAAAACGAATAAGAAAAATATTCAAGCTAGTCACTGTGTGTGCGCACAAGCACATATGTGCACACAATGTTCTCATCTTGGAATGCTTTGTTATGTGTTATAAAAACGAAATGGGCAGCCACATGTGTGCATTCATGGTGAGCATCATGGAATACTTTTTTGTAATCCTTTATAAAAAAAATCCACTCCATGATGGATGTAATGCATTTGTATGTACGGTGGCTATCTTTAAATGTTCTTCTTATGCAGTATAGCAAAACGCATTCCAAGATTGCCAAATTTTGCGTGCAGCTGCATGCATGGAAGGACATCTTCGAATGGTTTAAAAACCACTGTTAGATGGCTTTCCACTGCAGTCCTAGTGGCAGATGGACTATTGGAGGGCCAAGTGGGCACTGGGGGAAACAAGCATTTGCAATACAGTGTGTCTCGCATTTGCTCAAGTTAGAGCTATTAGCGTTGTAAATTCCTAACTGGACTTTTCTTGCCACACAAATTGAAAATGAAAAGTAAAACAGTTGTCATAAGCAAGTCAATTCAAAGCGCCATGGCTGCGTGAGCACAAGAGTTATTGGCTCCTTGCGTGAATGTCTGGATAGGATAGGGGCTAGGATGAAAGGCAAACTGAAACCGCAGGAGGGGCCATCACACCCTGTAACTGGAGGAAGCGTGACAACGTATGATGGTCCAAAAAAAAAGTTCACTTAGTGAAATCACCTGGGAGGGAACTCAGCAGACAAAGGAGAACATTTACCAAAATGAACCAATAAAAATAAAGCATTTAAAACAATCACAACTAAAAATGAATAGGAAGAGTGGGCGTGGTTAAAAGCCCACAGAGAAATTACAACATGCCAAAACAGAGCAGGGGAGAGAGAGCTCATGCACTGCAGTGCAAGCCCCTAATGTCAGCACTGGAAGGATGCAACTCATGAAATCAAAACACGGCAAGACAGAAATACTCTTCTGGGCAGAGCAAATACAGGAGTAGTAAGAAATGACTTCGAATCAGTGGCAGGGAACTAACACAGACAAAAAGCCATCAAATTATGATCAAGGTGCAGACAGAAAGCCCAACAGACAACTGGAGCTTCCTATATGTAAGACCTACAAATGAGGAAGAAAAAAGGTGTTTTAAATAATGTCTAAATAAGGGTGTGAGAGTATGTTAAGAAATTGCAAGGAAATAATTTTCATAACTTAAAAATGTAGTGAAATGCTACCTGAATATTTGAGGTGCCTAATAGTGCCAAACTGGTTATTTAAGTGAATAATGATTTACGGCCCCATTAAATGTTTCCGGTATATGGGGGAGGCTAAAGGTAAAGGGTAAAACATTAAAGATTCTGGCCGGGATATCAACCGCTGAATGCGGGCATTTTAAGGTATAGTCCACAGAATGGGGAAATTACACGCTGACCTGGAGACTACATGTCCTTTAACGCATACGGATTCACTACTCCCGGACATGAACAAGGTTATTTTCCATCTGATTTGAGCAGGTAGAAAATGTCAACTGATTCCTGGGTGGCTTTTATGAGTGTGAAAATGCACCTAGTTTTCCCGCATATGATAATTTTGGGTGCAGGACTACCATCCCACTCAAAATCGGATGGAGTGGTACAACTATGGCACCCCTGAAATAAGGGCCTTGCAGCCTTTAGCTTCTCTGGCTGCTATTCCGTAGCTTCACATAAACTTTTTGATAAATTACCAGTCTATTTTGCTGATAAAATTTAATTTAGAATATGTGACAGAACAACTAGGTCCTAAACAACTATAGCCTAAACCACTACTGCTAAACAACTAAAAAGTCACTACAACTAAGTACTGAACAACTACTGTCTAAACAACAATTGTGCCTGAATAACAATTGCCTGAACAACTACTATATATTTATATATTCTAAACAACTAATAAACCATAAAAAACAAAAAGAAAACCTTACCTTAAAATTAGTTGTTCAGGCAATTGTTATTCAGGCACAATTGTTGTTTAGACAGTAGTTGTTCAGTACTTAGTTGTAGAGACTTTTTAGTTGTTTCGCAGCAGTGGTTCAGGCAAGTAGTGGTTTAGACCTAGTTGTTCAGGATGTTTCACTTTTCGGTGTGGTCTCATTTCCACCTATTATGTCCTAAATGCGGAATGTTATATAAACATTTCGCAGTCATCGGTTTGCCTTATGATCATTACCTACCAGTAGCATTAAATGAGGGTGGTGACACATTTATGGCAATTTGAGCACCACTAGCAACTAATCATTAATGGTGTTACTCGGGGAAGGTAGAGCAAGTGGTTATTTTATCATTCCTTGTAAATCCCTTAACTGTAAGAGTCCGGCTAACTTCAGAACCACTTTTCAGTTACAATTTCCCTGAAAATCGTGTAACCCGGAGCTAATCTATTTGATCAAGGCCATGCAACTGTGCTACCATCTTTTATTTCAAAACCAAAATCTGTCAGCTCTGGGGAATTCCAGGGTTCCTCATTATCATCTTTGTTTTTCCATACATATATGAGGACCTTGGCTGGACTAAGAGCCGTATTTAGTGTTTGTGGGATGGGGTACTTAGTATCAAATGTGGTGGCTGTCAAGTCTGCCATATTACAAGAGCATTATAGGCTATGTCACTTGTAATACGGAGGACGGGATATTTGTCAGGTTTTGACAGAGCATCCCTGTCCACCTGACTCTGAAAAGGCCCTTACCTACTCATTGTGCAAAATTTGTAATTTCAATCCATGAGTATTGTTCACAAGGCCTTTTAGAGCAGGTCCATGATTCATGCACAATACGTTCTTGAAGTAAGTTTTAGGAAGGTACTTGTGATAAGCCAATATAAGCTTTCATCAACCCATTGGGTAATCCTTTTTCCTATCTGGCCACAATTAAAATGCCAGAACCTCTGCTCAATAGTCATTCCACTGGGAACAACCTACATTTTCCCTGTGGCTTGAAGACTGAGAGGTTCCCACAATTTCCCGTTCGCAACCTGTTACTGTCAGGCAAACACAATTCTGTACATCTCAAGCCATTTGCAAACAGGTTACTGTTTCCGAGGACACAGGAGCATCTAAACGGTACTGGATATACAGGGCTTTGAAGGGAAATAAAATAACTGCGATGTAGTTACTGAACTTCGGATGCTTTTTTTCCTCGGTGATTTAAACATATAGACTAAGTTTAAGAACTACAAACTATTTCCCAAAGTCTCAATTAATTTGATAATTATCAACTATTTCACACCAGGTGTGCTGAATCGTTTTTACCACGAAACATGGGAACTGCCTACTGTGAAAAAACAGGGTGGAAAGCAGCAGGGCGGTTACTCCATGTAGGGATGATTTTAATTATCCTTGTAATTAAGTCTTATTACACTGGTAGTCGGAGCTAAGTGGCGTTAACCTGCCCAATGCACTAATGATGTCTTGTTTTATTGCACTATTAATGTTTAATTGTAATAATAACGTTTTGCGTAATTTTATGTGGAAGGAATGTTTTATGTTTTAATTAACTAATAAAATAAATATTCATCTTTATCAACTATTTCAACTGATTAAAGAGTATACATGAATGCTTTGCTAATGTCCTCAGGTACCTAGGCAGAATAGCCTTTTCGACAAAGTAGGTAATTACATCAAAAGGATACTTAAAAGCAACCACTGTCATTTCAAACTTCACATCAATAAATAGAGCCGAATTCACATGTAAAGAGATAACAGCAAAATAAAAGGTCCATTACGATCCAATTAGGTTCGCCTGAACCCAAGGGGTGCAGGTGTCTATTTTTTTAGTAAAATTCAATAAATACGCTAGCTGTATGGAAATCATTCTGTTTGTGGTGTAGGTTTTAAGCACTTCATGGTTGTTCTTGTTCACTTGGCACATACAGAAAACTATTTTAATGTGTAGCCTCATCAAAGAAAAGAATCACAATCATAAGTCCTCTTCACAGAAAAGGCTTCAATATCTCCTTTCTCACGACTATTATTAACAAATGTATAGATTTGCAACAAAATATATCAAAGCCTGGCCATTTGATTTAAAAGACGGTGGTAAACAAAACAGAAACTCATGTGTCCTTGGTCTTTCAGCCCTACAAAGGACAGTCTCCGAGGAAGTGGCTTATTTATATCACTTTGAAAGCTTAAGCTAAGCTGCCACAGGTGGACATCGTGTGCACCATCCAGTGCTACGAACCATTTGCCTCCTAGCCAACTCCGCATTCCAACTGACTTTTCTTTGGCAAAAGTGGACTGGACAGACATATGGAGAAAGGGTTGTTGGCATTAAAGGACTGAATACCTAAACATATAGGAGATACCACAGTAAGCAACATGTTGTCATTATAAAGTCCCAGTACATTGAATCCGACAAATGAGAGATTTCCATGTATAATTTACTTCAGACGAGAAGTGGAATATCTATATCCAGATTGCATATTTAAGAATATTTCCAACACTCTCTGGCCAGTCTAAGCATAAGTCCTGGACCGACCTTTTAAGGATTAATGCTCACAGAAAGCACGAGGAGTGTTTTGTTAGCTGCTTTGTGAATGATCTACAAATGTATGTGCCAATGATATGCAAAGAATGCCACTTTTGTCCCTACTGGGTGAGAATACATATTTGGTGGGATGTCATGAACTAACTTTTGGAGATGCATGAGACTCCCATAATGCAATGGGTGGAATAGGACTGGTGCATATGTGGTATGCATGACGGAATGAGGTACTTCAGTCTGAGTGAGCGCCGAGTGTTTGTAGCCATAGAAGGTCGAAAGGCATTGAGATTGCTGTCTATACTGCTTGGTAACATCCTCCTTCAACTCTCTGAATGTACTTGGGATGCGGCCTCATCTGCTCACTCCTGCATGGGCCATTGTAACCAAACTGTGCTGTGTTTGGTTAGGTTAAAAAAAACTCTTCAGTGGAGAATGTAACCTTCTTTGTGTTCACCTCACTGGTTTGAGGAAATTCGAAAAAAAGACTGCTACCTATAAATAGAAACACCTACATAATAGAAGAGGCCAAGGGCAAGGCAACAGCTCTTGCCAGTAACAATATTATGGTCCCTCAGGCCATCCACTATATCTTGTGTCCATGTCATGAATGTTTGCCCTAGCATCTAACTGGTTGAAGCACGTATGGATTTAATATATATCCCTAGCAAATACTATGTGATTGGAAATCACTTTGTATTCTGAAACTCTGCACATTATGAGATGCATATCATGTACAGTTCAGAGTAAAAGACTGCACAGGGGGAATGACTATGCTGCTGACATCCTTTGCAATTCAGAGACAGACTCTGCTGCTTTGTATGCTTAATACACACCAGAGGCTCAAAGATTTGTCTTTGTGACTGCTGCCTTGTGGACCTGGTCCATGAATACAGAAGGCCTGATCGAGATTAGGTGCCGCTGCTGACATCTAGCCCGAATGAGATGCCTTGTCTCCATGTGAAGATCACCACCCTGAGTCTCTCTGACTATCCCCCTTGCAAAGTAGTTTGCACATTGTCAGCCAAGAGCATTAGGAACTCAGAACGAACTCAAAAACCTTCAGGATGGACCACTAACGTTCGGTAATCTGCCACAGAAGCTTTCCCTACCCTTGCGCTGGAAGTCCTCTTTGTCTCAGAATGGTTCTGTGGGCATTCCTTCACTTTCTCAAAAGTCTGCGACCAACACCCAACCATAAAGGTCGCATTGTTTCTTGATGCTCACAGTAAAGTATGTACCCTGTTTTGCCTTTGCCCCTGACTAGCTCAATAGGCACCAACAGTCTAATGGAGGACAGAACCCAACTACCTACAACTTTGAAAACTCGTAGCAGTATAAAAGTTCCAAATAAACAAATAAAGTACATAAAGCGTTGCAGGTCCTTAACATCTTCCATTGTTTTTTTGGTAGTTTCACATGTGGACAGATCAAGTCTCAAGTTAAAGACCCACATTAGCTGTTAAATCATTGATTGACTACATATCATCAAATTTCATTCTGTAAAAACAATTTACTTTTACTATGTTGTGTTCTACTGTGTTAGTTCACATAATCTCATATATTTTGGATAATCCAACATTGCGTTATTCACGCCGACCTTACAATTTGCATATGTTCTTCTGGATAGAGACTTAAATTCATTGTGATTATTATATGATTTGTGATGTAAATAGTATTATTTGTGGGTTTACTACTTTTCGCTACTATCCATGTGGTGAACCATCCAGCCTAAACATGTTAAAGAAATAATAGTTACTGTTTATCTATTTCCTGCCCATATAACTAGTGCTATTGAACATATAGACCCTGGCTATAATTGACTGCTTGCATCTTGTGATAAAATCTTTAAATAAACATTTTCCATATTAGTTGTGCCTCACTAGCAATTAGGACATTTTTTAAGGGCACATCATATTTCAAAATATCATTTGAAGTTTTTATAATTATGATTTTATTCCTTTAATTATAACAATGTAATCAAACAAATAATTAAAATGTGTTAATTTTACCATGTTAGTCAGACGTTAACTTTAACTAGCAGAGGTTTTTCCCTAAACTTAGCCATTTACACAACTTTGTTTGCTAATAATCCCAGGAAGAGCCTCGTCTGGTAAATTTAAATAAGTATTGATTTCATTTGCTACCACAGTAATTTTTTTCTTGAGGCATACTCCGTCATTCCACCAGTTCCCAAATGCATTGTTTCAATTGCCTGTTTAGCTTTTAATTGAGTACACTACAGTTTTATATTAGTCAGCTAGTATTTCCATGTTTTACATGATATTTATTTAACTGCACATGCTCTTACAAAACGATATACATTTCTTAAGCCTTATTGTGTTTCACAACTTCCTTCCACAGTCTTATCTTCTACTAGGTCGGCAATTCTATAAAATTACCCTTTCCAAAAATCGTTGATGGTTGTAGGAGCACTGATTTTATTTCATGTTACTCAAATTCTATTAGACATTCTTTCATTTTCATCTCCTTAGGGGCACCCCCTGTTCAGGGGCGGCCCCTCCACTATGGTAGAGGAGAGTTGTCCCACTGCTGAAAGGCAGCAAAAAGCAGAAAAATAAAATGATAATAAAAGTATTTTACTATCACTTACTTTTCCGCTGACTTTAGGGCGGGGCAGGGCCAGTACCCTCCACGTCAGCAGGGAGGAGGAGTGCTAGGTGCTCCAAGTGAACATGTTTGTTTGGCCAGCCGTTTCAGGCCGGCTAAAATGACATTCGCACTTAGAACCCTCCACTCGAGCTGTATTTCTGAGCCGGTGGAGATCAAGCACAGACTCCCACTTTCTCACTGAGCGGCATTTCAGCCCCCTCAGTCCAATCCCATCGATTCTCTCATGCTGTATAACAGTATGAGAGAGGCGTCTGGATTGGCTGAAGATGGGAGCAGAGAAGCACTGAGGCGGGGGGAGCAGAGGAGCACTGAAGCGGCGTCCGGCAGTGGCAGGTAAGTGTTTGTTTTCTTTATTAGTGCCTAGAAACCTCACTCTGCGTGCTACCCCTCCGGCCATTCCTGGCAGCAGTCACCACTGGTAATGTTTCATATCTTTATTTGGGAAACTCTAAAATCGGCATCTCCTGCTGAAATCATTTTGAGTTTGGCTGTGGGCTTTACTTGATAAATTAATTGTTAAAGAGTTCTAGAACATTCTAGGGTTATGACCTGCAACTGGTTTTTATGGGCTGACTTGGCAGGCCAGCTGTCACCAGACAATTACATGAGGAACACTAGCGAGGTGCTTTGGCTCCACCCACATTTGGGAGCCAGGAGTACATGTTTTGATTCAGCAGAAGTTGTGTACTTCCTCAAATAAAGTGCTTGCCCTTCATATAGCTGTGATCATTTTGTTTATTTGTCCAGCTGCCTGAGCTTGAACCTTTAGGGACACACATATTACATAGTAGAGCTATTAAAGCATCTTAGATAACCAAAACCATTATGGTGTTTTTCTCTGGCAGCTGCACAGATGGGATTTGGGCAGTCACTAACCTATCTGGATGTTTAAGTCTGGCTTGTAAGTTCAATTGTTGCCTAACCTTTTATTCGTAACCAATATTATCTTACAGTTCTTTGCTTCCACACAAATACATATCAATTCCCATGCAGGTTATTTGTAATGCTTCACAATACCATACAATATTCCTTTAAAGCCAGACCTATCAGCATTTCCAATGCTTGTTAAAAAACCAGTTCCACACATTTTCCTCAAGGTAGGGTAACAGGTTTTAGAATCAAAACCAGGGATACTTTCTTACACCACATATATTTTCATATTTAGTGCAGTACGTATTTTTTTAAAGAAACAGCTTTTGTTCACTTTTTGTATTAATGCAGTGAAAAGTGGAACAAAGTGACTTGTTCTTATTTATTATTCATTGATTTAGATATTCTGAGTTCTTCTTTTAACTCTTCACACTTCCATTTATTAATTATGTGGAGTATTATATATTTGTCACTCTTAATTCCACTTCCACCACCCTAGGGTGTACGTTTTCCGTCTTGGTGGGAACTGCTGCTTCAAACACCTTGGGCAACTTTCCTGTGGCATCCATGTTCATTTCTTCCACTAACGATCTGCCAAAATTCCTTCCACTCAAATTGTTCTCTTTTTTATCTCATTTGACTCTATCCTCAGTTTCGTACATTTGTTTTGCTATTCCTAAATTATATGAACATATGTCACACACTTCTTCCTACCTTTCTTGTAGGAAATTTCAGAAATGTGATATGAGAGCACTTCTCACACTGATGGAATGTCCCAGATGTCCAATAGTGAGCCTATCAAAATTCTGAAAGTAGATCCTATTAATTGAGAATGTTCACAATGATAGCCTCAATGAGGACATAACGTGGCCCCGACAGCAAAAGGGAGGTGGCATGCTGGGATCTTTCTCAGAGACACAAACAAGCTATGGGAGACTACTTCGACCCTTATGTTCTAACAAGCTGGTATGATCCACATGTAAGAGTGAACAAAGTTGGACGTTGAGGTGAACAAAGAATTCCCGAGCCTAGGTGGTGATGCAGAGCATTTCTATGCTGAAGTGTTGCTTGGAAGTAAACTACTCTCGGGATGGCAACAGGCTGAGAGTCCCCCAACTTCACCAGAAGATAATTTATTTAGAGTATTGTTTAGTGGTTGGCATTCTGATTGCTTCTGTTTTATTAACCTGTGGTGTTTGTGTAACTTGTGAGAACTTGCTTGCATTCCTGTTTATGTCAGCTTGCATTATCTAGCTTTGATCTTTGTGAGTGTCCAGTGAGGTCTGCTTCACTTGCCCAGCTATGTCTGTTAATTGAGGCCAACGATCTCTTAAGTATAATCTCCTCAAAATCACAAATAAACAAACAAAAGGGACCGCAATTGGATGTTTCATCATCTATTCCAGGTATCAAAAGATACTGGAAGAAGACGCCTCATCCCCCATTCTTTGAGGCAGCTTCATCATTTCTCTTCACCCCACATCAAGCTAGGCCATACTCATTCAGTAGTGGGAGTTCCACATAAATGTGTCTAGTTTGAAGGTGCTGCCGGAGGTATGGAAAGTGTGGAACAATTCTGGGTGAATATATAGGCTCTTCAATTAACTGGGCTAAACTGTGTTTACTCCCTCTGACACCACTGACAGACTCCCAATAAGCGGTCTTAGAGCAGGATCACAATGGAAGTTAGACACTATCAAATATTTAGGGGTCCAGATTTACCACATGGCAGTCAATCTGGTGGACGGTAACCGAGGAAGGGCAGTGGCCTTGATTTGCCATTTGCTTTCCTTCTGGCCCATGCTGCCAGCGTTGCCATCTCAAAAATGCTGATACTTCCCGGTCTCCTTTATCATTTCACAGTCATCACGGTGATCCTTCGGAAGCCCATTATCAAGAAGCCACAGTGAATGCTGACATAACTGGTGTGGGGGGACGGCAGGTGCCGGGTCTCACTCAGTAACCTTTACTCTTCCGTAAAGGAAGAGGGTCTGGGGGATTCTACTTATGAACTGAACTATGAAGCGCCACATTTGCGGTGGCTGATGCAATGGCTGGCTCGGGTGCCACCGCTGGAATACAAGTGGGTGTTGGATGAATTGGAAGAGCAGCCCCTCCTGTATCGGTTACTAGAAGCCACCCTGCCTGGATATACAGACGGTGTATTAATGCACGCTGCAACACAGACCTGGAAAGGGTATATCCATGGGAGCAGCAAGGCAACATCCTATGCCGCGAGCCTTCCCATTTGGACGATGCATCATATTGGATGGGAGTCTGGACGCAAGCAGGGATTCAGGTGTCGGCAGATGTGATGATAGTAATCAGAGAACCTTTACAGATTTGGAGAGTGAATTTATTCTGGGACAAGGGCAGTTTATACTCTATTCTGCCGTGAGGGGATTGATGCAGGTGACATGAGGCACTGATTGAAGTGTGTCGCCCTCGGTGACTTTGTTGGAGACGCTACTGTCTGGTGGGGGCATAGGAAAGTCATTACCTGCCTTTATGCGGAGTTGCAGCAGCAATAATTTGAGGCGACCAGAGAACTTAAAGAATGGTAGAGTTCCGTACTGGCTTCTGATACATCAAACAAGTTGTGGGCCACTGCCTACAGTCTGTTGGGCAAGTGCCGCAGAATGCTCAATTCTGAATTGTCCAATTCAGTTATCTCCACTACACTTATCTGACCCTACAGAAACTTGGGAGAATACACCCAGGGTCGAGGAGCACATGTCCCAGGTCCAGGACAGCTAATGCAGATTTTCTACATATAGTTTGGTCATGTCCGGGGATATCCCACTTCTGGATGCAGGTGACAGAGAGCATATCGGAGGCAACTGCCTGTCTCCTCCCATTGGACCCCCTTCGATGTATGCTGGACGCTGGACCCACTACCAAAAAAGTGAATGGCCTTCTGCATTTCCAGAGCCTAGCACTGATGCTGGCAAAAAGATGCATAGCTATGGCTTGGAAGTCTGATGCAGCCTCGCCAGTGACCGGCTGGCGGGCTGAGGGGGTGGAGTGGGCCAGTACAGAGCTAGTTGGTCATAGAGCTTTACATTCTGGGAGAGGGAGGGGGCAGGAAGCAGGGGGTGGGCTTCGGGGGACCCCTTGAAGCACTGGGAAATTTGTCCAGTAAAATTAGCCCCGAAATCAGACAACCAATCCCCGTGAATGTAGATTCGGTCCTCTCGACGATGCGTGGCAGGATACTTGGGTACACACTGCAGGTGCACAGCAATAGTATGCCCCGAAGAATGTTGTAACTGTTGTAGATTGCCTGCCTAATTGCCATGAGTAAAGTTACTATTGTACTATTGTGGCGATCTCTCCGGAGATTGATCCAGCAGATTGTAGTGACCTGAGAGGAGAAGGTGGACGGAATGGAAGCTACGCACATTTTGTTTATTCCAGTTTATCTTTGTAATGAATGTGGTTGTAGTTGCTGTTTTTGCTTCTTTCTGTTAAGATATGACGTCATTGTATTGAATGCCAGGACCAACAGACATCCTCCTTGGAGGTAACATAAGTGTTGGAAGCAGAGCCTTCAAGTATCACCTTGATCTTATTGTTTTCTGGGCTAATTATGACTACTGATGGCTTCCTTATTGTTAACAGTTGAAAGTCATGTGACATTTAAGTACACACTGTAATTGCAAAAAACATAAAAATATTTGCAAACAAATTGCCTGGTTTGAAGAACTGATTCAGATTTTTTTTTTTAAATCCTGGGGTTTGGCTAGAGGATTTCTGTCTCTAGTCAGAGGAAAGCCATGTGTGATTAAAATTAGGTTAGGGTTTTAATTGTAGACAATGGTTCATATATCCAATTTCTGTCTATTCGTTTCAGCTTCTTCTTGTGACCTACTGGGTCATAGGCCTTTATCATGGTTTCTGAGATCCCTAACTGATCATCATTTGTTTCATGCAATGAACCTTTATAATGAGGCATAAGGCTCTCATACCTGTTTGGAAGAGATGATTACCTGAGATGGAGATAAAAGTAACACTTGTTGATGTATTTAAATGTATAAATAAAACAAATTTTTCTTATAGCAACATGCCTATGACAGTCTTCAGTGGATACTACAACCCATACAAAATACTGGCGTACCCACAGCAAACATGATCACTCGTGTGTTATTTGTCCTTACTCATACTAAACGTACACTATCTTGGGTCATTCTTGCTATGTGGGCATAGAGGGGCACTCCACAGTTGTTGTTCACTTAAAAAAAATGTTAAGATTGTAAATGTAGCCCTATAGATCATATCATTGTTAACTCAGGGTTTCCATAATGCTTGTTTCTTTCTGCTATCATTATTGATAAAAAAGGCATACAACATTGAAGCATGCGTAACACACAGACATACAGGTAGAGTTTATTTGTTGTTTTTGAGTCACAAATCATGTGACATTGCTTAGCAGAGTTTTTTATAAGCAATTCTGTTAAAGGTCATTATGGCCACATAGATTACCTTATTTGATTCCAGTATAAATAAAAATGAAATAAAAAATGATAACAACAAAAAAAACACATACCTCCTCTGTTGCCGCCGTGCCACTCCTCTGTCCCTCATAGCTCCAGGCTGCAGGCACAGCCTCCCAGCCAGCCCTGTGGCCAATCCTGACACTGCTCAAAGCAGCGTCAGGACTGGCTGGGAGCACCCAGTGCTCCCAGGCAGACTGAGAGCCTGGGCAGACTTTCTCCAGCCCAGAAACTGTGTTGCTGGGCTGGATAGGGCCTACTTTGCATGTGTTTTTGGCCAGCCCGGGACGGCCAGCCAAAAACACATGCATTTAGTTAATGACCCTCACTGTTCGTCACCCTGTGGTCCCACCCCTTTTACCAAAAAACGATAATAAACACAGTTTATTATCGTTTTTTGGTAAAAGGTTTGCAGCTGCTGTTGCTGGCAGGGGGATGATGCTCCTCCGCCCTAATGCAGAAGCCGCCATTGTTCGAAAGATGAAGTTTCACTTACTTCGTGAAGGGATTAGTGCTGTTTGCGTACCTAACCGTGACCCTTCCTTAATAATTCTCCGACCTTTGTATTAAATAGAGCGCCTTTCTCCGTTCAGCAAAGAGCTGGGCCAGCGAAGACCTGCAGCGTATGGAACGTTTGCATTGGTGTCATGATGTTTGAGAATGATGGGTATTGTAGTTCTGCCTCCAATTTGTAGCAGAAGGGCACTTTAATCATGGTGTTTCAGCGTGTGTTGAAAGAAATGGGGTTATTAATGCTGTTTGCTAACAACAAATATTTATTTGATAGTAATTACTTTCCCAAACATTACATTTGCTAACTGGAACATATTATTAGTACTTCCCCTCTTCTGGCTTTTTATTAAAGAGGCCATTTACCTCATAGTTTCCAAATGTATTTTTTGAAAAGTCTAGATTTATTACATTCAGAAGAAAAGGTGGACAATAGGGCGATAGTGGCATGCTCTGGCAACACAAAGTGATTCTTATTACAAGTAAACATTACCATATAGGGGCATTTGGCATTCACTGGTAGTTCTATGTCAATTAGAAAAACCTGCTTAATGTATGAGCTTCAGACCTTGCCTTAATACATTTGAGTTTTTCTTCAAACGCTGTCAACCTGAGGAAATCTCGGCTGGATCTTTTATTGAGCCTCTAGATTATAGCTCGTCTGAGACTTCATAGACAACAACATTGACACTGCCTAGCTAATCTGAACTTTTTGTCCTAGCAGACAAAACAACCATTTTTCTCCAGCCTATTAATATCAGTATATTCTTGAACTGGATGCATTTTCTATTCCACTTCACCCATAAGGGCAGAGGAACGTCATCCCCCCCCCCCCGAATCCCCAGCAGCAGCTGGGCTGGAGAGAGCCTACACAGGCTCCCAGTCTGCTTGGGAGCGCCCTGGCTGGGTGCTCCCAGCCAATCGTGACGTTGCTCTGCGTCAGGATTGGCACAGGGCAGGCTGGGTGCCTGTTCCTGCAGCAACCATGAGGGAAAGAGGAGCAGCGCGGCGGAGGGAACTGATGAGGTAAGTTTTTTTCTTTATTATTAATTTTTTTATTAGTAAATGTTCCCCTCTCCTGCATTCTCCGCAAGCCGCACCCGCCCCGCTCTTTTCAATAGGAGCGAGCTGCGACTGCATTCAGCCTTACTCAGGACTGTTCTGGTAAAAATACTAGGCTTTTCCCTTGGTAAACAGACGCTGGACAAGGGCACAACCATTTCAGGCTCCAGGACATCTGGTAGAATTATCAGTGGTATGTTTATTCTGTGTCTTGTTTAAAAAGCACACAACAAGAAGGTTGAAGCTAATGGGACCTGTTCCACTGATATGGTGTAGGTGACAGGCAGTCTTTGAATACCCAGGGCCAAAATGTTGTCAGATCACTTGACTGGGTATGTGTAGTGCTCATGTGGTGACTCAGTCACATAATCACCTCAAACACCACACATTGTCTTTGTATGTGTTAGAAATACCATCATTTTCATGCACAAATTACAGATGCGTATGACTGAGTATCTCTGCACAGATGTGTATGATGGGATATCTTTTAAGTATCCACATGCTTCTGGTGTTGAGCCTTTTCAGTCTGTTGCTGTTTCTGTGGCTTTTGAATGCCCACATCACTAATCACCAACCTTGCAAATACTCTTGATACCTTTCCTGTGTGGACAAAGATTCTGGGGAAGGATCCATTTCCTCTTAAAACTTATTTTGTGGTTAATAGTCTCTCCACTCTACTGGGGCTATTCACAAGGATAACTTACACTTGTGAGTAAATTAAACATGTGAGTTTATTCTGACACTCTTGAGTAACTTTGCTACTTTTGTCTATTCACCATTTACCACTTACCAGATACTCAAAAGTGTGGATCTACATGTCTCCACCCCTATGCCGGGATATATGATACATACACACACACACACACAGATACACACAGACAGACACAATTTATTTTGGAAAAATGTTAATGTAATTATTTAATTTAATACATGTTGATTTATTAAACATTTAGTTAATGCTGTAAAAATGTTTACTTGTTTTATATTTTATATAAATATATAACACTGATTTACACTGATATTTAACTTAAACATGTTTTGAGGCTGGGAAAAGGATTTGCATGAATGGGTGGCAGCAGAACATCATCTGAAGAGTACAAAGATAGATGAAGAGTTAACTGAGGATCTTGCTGAATGGGCTGCTTAAGTTCATTGAGCCCTGGAACAACAGATCACCTTTGCTAGAAATGTGGTTTGTGGTTGACAGAGGCATGCACCCTGATCAAGCAGGAACATCACTCCTAGTCAGAGTAAGTCACAAACACACCCTAAATTAGCCTGTGCTAATCCTCTTGTAGCTTGGCACAGGGCACTTAAGCTTGACTTAAGAGGCATTATGCAAAGTATTTGTGCAACACTTCAAAGAGTAAAACTGTGAAAATACCCCACAAAAAGATACCACGCCTGGTCAAAAAAAGGGAACTTAACTTGAATAAATAAAACAATAACAAAACAACAAAAATCCAATAAGTAGAACTTGATTTGTGAATGTTTAAAGAATGAACTGTAAAATACCGTTGAAAGCAGTCAGTGCTTAATAGGCTATCTGCTTGCAACGGACCAGGACAAAGTCAAGAGTTGGGGCCGACCACAGTAGAGCACGGCCTGGATACAGACGCCTAGTGAGGTCTGCTGAACAAAAGTACCTTGATCTTTCATTTCCGTCGAGGAAGATGTGGGGTGCAGCTGAGAGATGCATCGGTGTTCCCCATGCAGTTAGGGTTTCTTCACGCAACCGTAGCAATGCGAAGGTTCGGAAGGCAGTGCACCGGTTCCAAGATATGGCAGTTCAGAAGGCGATGAGCTGGGTTTCTCCACGCAGTAGAGGTGATGTGTTAATCTTTCGATGCAGTGGCGGTGATGTATTGGGCCCAAAGTGGTGGTTCTGAAGGCAATGAGCTGGTTCTGAAAGTGATGCACTGATCCTATTCTTGCAACAGCGGAAATGCATTTATTCTGCTCTCACAGCAGAGGATGCGTCTGTTCTGCTGCAGCAAAAACCTAGGCCCACTTCCAAGAGTCCAAGACTAGCGTGGCACCACTTGGAAAGGCAGACTTTCAGCCTGTAGCATCCAAGTATTGGATCAAGATGTTTGAAAGCCTTTTCTGTCCATGAGAATTCCTTCAATCAGGAGGCCAGTCAGCTAGTCCCTGGAGTCACAATGGTTTCAAGTGATGAAGGTCAGTCATTCTCACCCAGGCAAGAAAGAGCAGCAGGCAGCAGGGCAAAACAGCAAGGCAGGAACCAAGAAAACAGCAGTCCAGGAGAGTGGCAGTACTATAGGAGCACAGTAGTTCTTCTTACTGGTAGAATAGTCACAAGTCCAGAAGTGTACTGATTTGGTGGTGTCAGAGGCACAGTATAGTTGTGCCTTTGAAGTGGGGGAGACTTCAAAGAAAGGTCTTTGAAGTGCATCACTGTCTTCCTGTCCTGCCCTGGCTCCAGACTCACTACATGGGGGTACGCAGTCCTTTTTGTGGGGAGAGGGCACAGCCTATTCCGATGTGTGAGGTTGTGCCCAGCTCCTCCCTCCCATCCTTTTCAAGAGGCCCACCAGGATGTGGATGTCCCATCAAGTCACAACTAAGCTCTCTTTGTGTCTGGCTGTCTAGAGGGAATGCACAAAGCCCATCTGTCACCCACCCCAGTCATGTATTCAGAGACAGTCAGCAGGCACAAAATGGCTAAAGTAAGAAAATGTCAACTTTCTAAGAGTGGCATTTTTAGAAGTGCAATTTAAAATCCCACTTCACCAAACTAATTTGGGAGTTTTTCACTACCAGGGAATGTAACACGTAAACGTACATGTCCTACCTTTTGAATACATTGCACCCTGCCCTTTGGGTTGTCTAGCGGCTTCCCTAGGGGTGATGTATATATATAAAAAGGGAAGGTTTAGGCCTGGCAAAAGGCTTATCTTGCCAGGTCGAAATGGCAGTGTAAACTCCACTTACAGGCTATGCAATGGCAGGCCTGGGACATGGTTAAAGGGCTACTTAAGTGGGTGGCACAATTCGTGATGCAGGGTCACAAGTAGCATTTAATTTACATGCTCTGGGCACATGTAGTACCACTTTACTAGGGACTTATAAGTAAATTAAATATGCCAACTGGGGATAAGCCAATATTACCATGTTTATAGGAGAGAGCACAAGCATGTTAGCACTGATTAGTAGTAGTAAAGTGCACAGAATCCTAGAGCCAGCAATACCGAGGTCAGACAAATAGAGGATTTAGGCAAAATGTTGGAGAGGGAGAGACCAACCCAAGGCTGTCAAGTCTAACAGCCTTTGTAGGTAGCTGGCTCTCTATTTGGTGCACTAAAGAACAAGTTACTTACTTTTAGTAACAAATTATCTGGTAGAGACATAGGGCCTGATTCTAACTTTGGAGGACGGTGTTAAACCGTCCCAAAAGTGGCGGATATACCACCTACCGTATTACGAGTCCATTATATCCTATGGAACTCGTAATACGGTAGGTGGTATATCCGCCACTTTTGGGACGGTTTAACACCGTCCTCCAAAGTTAGAATCAGGCCCATATTCTAGTTGCAGATTCCTTACCTTAGAATTTTCCCCATGCGCCAAACTGGATCCGGAGACTTTTCTTTGAACAGTACCTTTGTGAGCCATTAGGTAGTGTCGGTCAACTCCGCGTCCACTGTCGTGGTCGCCCCGATGACGTCAGGGTCGAATATAAATGCCGCCTCAGCGGTGATGTCAGTTTCTTTTCACGACTTTACATGCCAAAGTGCGAAGTCATGAAGAACACTGAAGTGGTGTGCCAGACGTAAGGCCCTAAAAGGGGAATCCCTGTCCCTAGAAATCAGTTTGCAAGCGGTGAGGATTTGTGGGTCGGTAAGGAACCTGCAACTAGAATACGTCTCTACCAGATAATTTGTTACCGAAGGTAAGTAACTTGTTCATTTGATAGAGACTTCTAGTTGCAGATTCCTTATCTAAGAATAGATGCCCAAGCAATACCATCCTGGGAGAAGGGCTGCAAACCAAAATCATACCAAAAAGTCCTGCAGGACCGAATGACCAAAGTAGCCATCTCTGCAGACCTGACTGTCCAGGCAGTAATGTTTAGTAAACGTGTTCAAGGACGCCCACGTTGCTGCCTGACAGATATCCAGGACAGGAACTCCATTTGCTAATGCTGTGGTAGCAGAGGTTGCTCTGGTTGAGTGAGCATGCAAACCCTCTGGAGGTTGCTTCTTTGCCAAACGTAGCACATTTTGATGCAGAGAAGCACCCATCGTGAGATGGTACGCTTTTGCACTGTCTTTCCTTTCTTCACACCCACATACCCTACAAAGAGTTGATCTCCACCCAGAAATCTTTAGTGCAATTAAGATAGAACGCCAATGCTCTTTTTGGATCCAGGAGGTAGAGTCTGTCCTCCTCATGCGAAGGATGTGGGGGGGTGTAAAAAGTAGGCATAGTGATGCATTGGAAAAGGTGTGAGAACCTTGGGAAGGAAGGAGGCCCTCGTGCGTAGCACTACTTTGTCAGGATGTACAGACAAAAATGGAGGCTTTGAAAAAAGAGCCTGGAGCTCACTCACTCTGCGAGCAGAGGTGATAGCCACCAGAAAGACAGCTTGAGGGTAAGGAGCCACAGAGGACAATTGTGTAACGGCTCAAATGGAGCACTCATCAAGTAAGGACAAGATTGAGGTCCCACTGAGGCATAATAAATGGAGTGGGAGGATACAAATAAGTAAGACCTTTGAGGAATCTCCCTACAATAGGAGATTTGAAAAGAGAAGGTTGATTTTGCAATCTAAGAAAAGCTGAGATAGTCGATAAGTACCCTTTAAGAGTGCCTAAAGCAGGACCCTGGCAGGCTAAGGAAAGAATAAACAAAATAACCTCAGAAAGAGGGGTACAGGGAGGATCAACTGACTTGTCCGTGCACCATCCCACAAATTTATGCCAACAACAGGCGTATACCGCTTTGGTGGAGGGACGCCTGGCTGCCAAGGTAACATCGCAGACTTCGGGCAGAAGGTCAAAAGCCGTCAACTGCCACCACGCAAGAAGGCGGAGACTGGACAGGTTCTGGTGAAGAGCCATCCACTGCTGCTGAGACAGAAGATCCTCCCGAAGGGGCTGTCTGATTGGAGGATCTGTGGCCATGCTCAATAGCTCTGGATACCATACTCTTCGTGCCCAGTCCAGAGCCACATGAGTGACTTGGTTCCGGTCGTTCTTGATCTTCTTTAGAACTCTGGGAAGAAGTGGTATTGGCGGAAAGGCGTACAGAAGCCTTGAGCTCCACTGGGGATGAAAAGCATTGCTGAGCGAGAACTGCCTTGGAAACTCCAACGTGTAAAACTGCCGACATTGCGCGTTCTCTTTTGGAGGCGAACAGATCTTATCAAGGCTCTCCCCACTGCTGAGAGGCCGTGCGCCAACTCCGATGGAGATGCCATTCATGATCGAATATCCATCGATGGCTGAGTTTGTCTGATCTAGCATTCAGAGAGCCCGCCAGATGTTGAACCCCCAGAGAATTGCCCTTATGTGCCAGCCACGTCCAGAGATGCATCGCCTCTTGACAAAGGGTCCAAGACCCCACACCACTCTGTTGGTTGCAGTACCAAATGGCAGTGGTGTTTTCCGTGAACACCTGTACCACTTTCCACTTTCCTTCGCCGCTTCGATGTGGCCACCCCAGCCCAGAAGTGACACGTCTGTCACAATTGTAAATTCTGGGAGAGGGATCTTGATTCGAAAGCCACCACTGCAGATCTCTTGCAGTCCCCTCCAAGATCTGGACCATGTTGGAGAGATTCCCCTGATGCTGCGCCCACCGGAACTTCAGGTCTCAATGCAGAGCCCACTTTTGCCATCTGGCATGTGTCACTAGCAAGATGCAGGAGGCCATGAGGCCCAGCAGCCTCAGAGCCATTCTCACTGAAACCCAGGATAGAGGCGGAAACATCGGAATCATAGCCTGAATATCCCGGACTCAATGATCGGGAGGATAGGCCTGAAACCGCGCTGTGTCCAGAAGAGCTCTGATGAAAGGGAGCATCTGAGAGGGGGTCAGGTGTGACTTTGATATGTTTATAGTGAACCCCAGCGTGTGCAGGAGATTCGCCGTAGTCTGAAGGTGGGAGACGACTTTCTGGGTGTTCAGGTAGGGAAAGACTGAAATCCCTGACCTGCGCAGATGAGCTGCAACCACCGCCATCACTTTCATGAACACCCAAGGGGCGCTGGTAAGGCCGAAGGGGAGCACAGTAAACTGAAAGTGCCCGTGACCTACCACGAATCGTAGGTAACCCATGTAGGCAGGCAAGACAGGGATATGAAAATAAGCGTCTTGCAAGTCCAACACCACCATCCAGCCTCCTGGGTCCAAGGCTAAAAGGACCTGAGCCAAGGTGAGCATTCTGAACTTCTCCTTTCTGAGGAAGAGATTGAGGGTCCTGAGGTCAAGGATAGGACATAGGCCCTTGTCCTTTTTGGGCACCAGAAAGTAGCGGGAATAACAACCACAACCTACTTCTGGAGCAGGAACCCTCTCTATGGACCCCTTGCCCAAGAGAGCCACAACTTCCTTGCAGAGAAGTGCCAAATGATCCTCCTTCAAGTGGCCAAAAGATGGAGACATGGCCGAAGGGGACGTCTCAATAGGGAGGGAGTAGCCCCTTCGGATGATCTGCAAAACCCACCTGTCCGTCGTGATGGATTCCCAGTGGGGCAGGTAATGGCATATCCTGCCACTAACTGGCCAGAGGTGGGGGGACAGACTAGGAAGGTTTGGAGGCCGCATCTGGGGTGGATGGGCAGACCTATGGGTCCCTGTCCCACAAGCCCGTGGGATTCCGCGTACCTGGCCTCACAGAGGCTGAACAGCATGTGTGGCACAGTGGCTGGAGAAGAGACGTGACAGGGAGCCCTTCCTGTGGCCACGAAAGGGACGAAAGGTGGAGAGCAGGTGCTAGCACTGGAGGCCCACTCCCACTCTGGTCAGTGACGGTAGGTCCAGTGGTGACTTCAGGCATAGGGTCTTTGTGGTTCCGGAAGCTGCAGAGTTCTTTTCTTAGAGTTGGTTGGAGAGCAGGTTTGCTGCTCACAGGAGACCTGAGTCTTTTTCGAAGGCAGGCAGTCCTTCCAGGTTTCTGGAGGTTCAGCTGCAGGACTAGGCATCTTCGGGTGCAGAGTCCATCAAGAAGTGCAGACAGGCTAGCAGGGCTGGTAGCAGGTCAGCTGCTTCTTCTTCTCCTCCTCTGTGGATGCATCTCTTCTTTGTCCTTTTCTTCTTAGGTCATCAGAATCTGCGTTCTGGGCTTACGGGGTGCCACCTAAATAGTCACTATAGGGGGGTTACAGGGAGTGCCAAGTGGCATCCAATGGGTTGGACAACTTTAGAGTTGCTACACCTTTCTATGATCACTTCCATTGGGAAGTGGGCATAACCCTGACCCCAATGGCCTAATTCTTTCCAAACCAAGATGGAGGAATTTACAAAGTGGTGTCCACTTCAGCTCATCCACCTTAGGGGTGGGACTGGCATGAAGTGGGCACACCTCCTAAGCTGCCTAATTTTTCCGCCTGTCTTGCTGCCACAAGTGGGGCCAGGACTGAAGGCTTGGTCATCTCTGCCATTTGAAGAGACCTTGGTTGTATTACAAGCTAAGCCTTTGAAGTTTCCCGCCCTGGAAAGTCCATTCTGCCTGGAGAAGGTGTCATCACCCCTGCCCAGTGCAGGGTTTTGTCTCTGGACCCCGAGAGCATTGGCTCTCACCTTAAGGAGTCAGAAACATGGCTAAGGTGGCTGAACTGGTCCGGAACAGTCAGTTAACACCACACTAGCAGCTAGTAGCTTTTCAGGGGCACCTCTAAGGTTCCCTCTGGGTGTATGCATTAGTAAACCCAATGCTGGCACCAGTGTGGGTTCACCAATACGAGATGTTTGATATCAAACATCCCTATCTTCAGTGAAGCCATCATGTAGCTGGGAAACTCGTAATGACCAGTGTCCAGCACATGTTTAAAATGGCTTTCCTGGTCACTTACTATGTCTGAGAATCAACAAAGACATAGCAGGGGCATATCTACATGCAGTGTATAACATGTAATATAATGCATCCTGCCTTAGGGCTATAAGGCCTGCTGGAGTGGTGACTTACATATATTATAGGCAGTGTTTGTGGAAATGGCACACAGGCTGTATGCTACGTTGTGTTTTCACTTTTATCTACACCAAGACACGCGGCCTGCAATGGCAGCCTGTCATGTGCTTGGTGTGGGGTCTGTTAGGGTGGCACAATTTGTGCTGCAGCCCTTATGGTCCCTCTGAAGTGCCCCAGGTCTGAGGTACCAGGGGTACCATTTACCAGGGACTTACAGAGGGTGTTAAAAGGTTTTGCCAATTGGGGAAACAACTGTGCAGTTTAAGGGGTAAGAGATCAACCACTGGTGACCTGGTTAGCAGGAACCCAGTACACTTTCAGTCGAAATGACATCAGATACCAGGCAAAAAAGTGGGGGCTATCCATGCCAAAAGGGTGCTTAACTACAGCCTTAAATAGGAATATCTAATGCAATGACTCCAATGAACAGAAGTAACACAGCTGTAACAAGCCACACCAGGTGTGGGTAATAGTAAGGACCGGACTATGTATGGTATGATAAAGGAAATAACCATATGGGTGGGTTGAGGGATTTAGGTGATCACCTTGATGGTACAGACACATACATATTGAAGTCTTTCAATTGCTTTTTCATTGTGTTTAGTTTCCTGACAAAATACAATAAAGTTTATTTGAAAAAATAGATGTATTTTTACTATTTTTTCCCAACTTTAATCAATTCATGGTGGTGATCACCCTATGGTAAGGTGTAGGGAAAAGTAAAATAAAGTTTATTAAACTTGAAACAAATTCAGACTAAATATTTGTATATAAAATATGAAAGTAGATTAATTTTACCTATTTTATATTTTTATATATTTAATTTAAAAGTAGAACAAAATAAAAACTGTTACAGCATATTTCCTTCATTTTAATTTAAAATATAATTATTTTGAATACATTCAAATAAAATCTGTTATTTTTCTTTTGTTAAGTACTAAAAAGGTTAAAAGTGACGTATACAATTAACTAATTTTAATTGAATTATATTTTAATTAAAGAAATACAATAATTGCAAATTGAAAAAATAAAAATCAATTCATATTTTTCAAATAATTGTATTTAATTATTTACTATGGGGTTGTATTTTAAGTCTTTACCCACTTTATGTTCAATGGTAGGGTGATGCACTACCAGTAACTGGCTATTTGTGGCTTTGTGCTACAATAATTTACTACTGTTTTGGGTCCCTTTCTGACTGTAGTTTTTAGAAGTGCAATTTGTGAACAGTAACAGGCTTAACCTTTTGTGGGTAGGAGGATGTCACTTCCTAAACCCCTCCCATTTAGTTGTAAGTATGTACCATTTTGCAGCCACTCCCCTGGTCCCTCTCCCACATTCACTACTAAGTCATAAAGCTACATGTGTGAGGATATCCCCATAGAAAGAATAACGCAGCGGTACAGAGAATGCAAACTGGTTCTCTGTCCATCAGTGTCTCATTGTTTGCTTGGACATACTTGCAGTGATGTTTTGTGAAGGTGAGTCAAAAAGATCATTTGGCTGCCATATAGATGTCCTTTATGAAGACATTTGCTATGAATGCTGATATGGTTCCTTTCTTCATTGTTGAGTTTGCCCTTGTTCGCTATGCTAGCCCTACACCAGCTGTTATGTAGCATGTCTGGATTGTTGGACTATGCACCTTGCAATTGTCCCTTTGGTGACTGCTGCATCCTTGTTGGCTGGTGTGAATGAGATGAAGAGGAAAATTAGTTACTTACCTATAACTGTAGTGCTCCAGTATTGGTATCTTTCATAGATTCACATGCTGAAATATTACCCGTTGTCGAAAGAGGGGGTCCCACAGTCACCTTATAAAGCAATACATGTTAGTATCATAGGCTATAATGGCAATGCACATTCTGTTAAATAGCCAATCTACTTCCTTTTTAAAAAAAAGGACTAAACTTGACCTATGGCCGTATGCCAGGAACAACTGGTCTGATCTCCTTATATGATTAGCTCTGTGTAAAAAGAATTTGAGACACCATTTGACATCTAATGAGTGGAGGGATTTTCTGCTGGTGTCTGTGAATTTGATAAAAACATTCTGAGAGAAATCCGATGGAACTTGCAGAATGAATTTAGAGTTTGTCCTGAGGATAACCCTGTCTGCAGTGAACTGCAGGAAAGGTTGTTTGATGGTGAAAGCCTGTATATTGCTCACCCTCTTCGCAGAAGTAAGAGCCAAAAGTATTGCTGTTTTCTAGGTAAGATACTTTAGTTCTGATCTGTGTATCGGCTCGAATGATGGCTTCATTAGCTGCCCTAGAACTTCGTTCAAATACCACACTGGCGGGGGTTTCTTAACTGGTGGAAAGGCCCTGAAGAGGCCTTTGGTGAACTGTTTAATTATTCGAGAAGAGCTCAAAGAGGGCACATTATTGGTGTGTCTAAAGCACACAATTGCACCCAGGTGTACTTTTATTGAAGAATGCAATAGTTTAGATTTTGCCAGGTGGAGAAAGTACGGAAGAATCTGTTCTGGCGGTGCTTTGAGTGGGTGGATCTTCGAGCACTTGCAACAAAAGCACTTCCACTTGAGCTTTTAGGTTTTGTTTGTTGCCTCGGTTCTTGCCTTTGCCAGTATTTCTCTGCAGTCTGCTGGAATGACTACCGCTGCAAACTCATTGTATCCAGGATCCAGGCTGATAAGTGTAGCAATACTGGGTCCGGATGCAGTATCTGGCCCCTGTTTATTGTCAACAGGTCCGCTGTCACCCTGAGTTGCCAGTGAGGTTGCTCTGAGAGGAGAAGGAGTTCGGTGAACCAGTACTGCCTGGGCCCACTGGGGGCTATCAGAAGAAGTCTGCAAGGTTCTCTCTTCATTTTGTTTATTACCCTTGGGATCAATAGGATCGGCAAAAAGATGTAGGCATATACTCCCGACCATTGCATCGACAATGCATTCCCTCATGATCCCTCTTGGGGATGCCAGCTTGCAAAGTACAGGCATTTCTTGTTCTCTCTTGCTGCAAACAGGTCGAGCTGTGAACTTCCCCAGCACTGGAAATGCTCCTTTGTACGGTGTTGATTTAGTTCCCATTCGTGGTGTAGTGTAGCCATTTTTAATATAGCTTCATGCACGTTTGGTTAACATATTAGACCTCTGTGCACTTTGCCCTAGATACATTTTATTCAGCCTCGCACTATTATTTTACAATAACCAGTTTTACGGTCTTGTTTTTATTTATTTCTATCACACTATTTAGCTTAGTTCAGCACTGTGTTCTCAAACAATGCATTCTTGCTCACCCTGTGCTTCAGTCAAGGCTGCAGTCTGGTACATTGCCGGTACACGTGGTAGAGGTTTAGTCTCTAGTGTTCGTAGAAAATACGCATCTATACGTAGTGACATTTTCTTAGAATATCTGTGTGTTAGTTATAAAAACACTTTCTAGTCCTAGTACACGTCAGAGGGAGATTCCGACCAGGAATCTACAACTAGATGCTGACTGCCCCGTTGCAGATGCTGATGCAGATTACAGGCCTTTGCTCAGGTATGAGGGTTGATGTCCTCCCGGGGGAACCTGAAAGGCAGGCTTAGAGCTTTACATGCTGTGCTCAGAATATAACTTGGAGAGAACCTAATCTAGTTGCACTATGATAGCCTTATTCTTGTGCTTCACTCTCATCATTACTATTTTAATCCTACTGTGTTGTGTAGTTCTGGTTATTGTGTTCACGCTTTGCTATCTAAAATGCAGTCGTTTTATTAAACCAGTCTTTAAAACTCAAACTGCCTTTGTCTTTTATATATGAGACCGCACTGTGTATGAGAGAACCGGTTGTGACCTGAGTGACCACGACTTCCCTGGGAAGTACTAAGATGTCATGCGCTCGGCTGCCCAATTGTCCCTTCCTTTGGGAGAGATGAGGCACTGCTAGTTAGCCGGAGCAAAACCCGGATTTAGAGTGACAAGGGTCCTTCACCGTGGGTCAGACTTAGTCCCCCGCACTGTGAACGATCTTGATGCTCAAAATCCAGTAGTCTCATTAGGATAATGAAAGCCTACGTGACATGGCGCCGCCAACGTTTGGTCAGGCTCTAATTTTCTGGTCCACCGGTATGTCTTGGTCTCATATAATATAATGATCCCTCAGTTCCGTATGCGGAGACGTCCGTGGTACTGAGGATTTCCACCACCGCCATATAGGTAACCTTATTTACAGCGGGTGGTTGTTAATATCTCTTTTGTCTTGTCTGGGCCTCTTCCAGGTGTGCCCTAACATCGTCCCACACACTGTGGATCTGTTCCTTTAAACCTTGAATGTAGTCTAAGATGTCTTTCTCCTCTTTTCCAGATTCCTCCCATTTCTCTGCAGCCATGTCCAATAAAGTCCGGGGTTGTCGCCCAAAGACTAACTCGAACGGGCTATGGCCCGTAGATGACTGGACATGCGTTCTTATGGCATACAGTACCAGAGATAGTTTCTTATCCCAGTCTTTACCTGAATCGGCTATAATTTTCCATAAGAGAGTTTTCAGGGTACGGTTATACCTCTCTATTCGGCCATCTGTTTGGGGGTGATAGACTGAGTACGGATGTGGGTTACCCCAAATAAATGACAGATATCCGACATCAGTCAGGACATAAATGCAGTTCCCTGATCCGTAAGTAACTGTTTAGGGAATCCCACTCTTGAAAAAAAAACAATCATAGTCTGTGCAACATTTTTATTGGTCATGCTACTTAAGAGAATGGCTTTCGGATATCTGGTAGCATAGTCAACAAGAACAAGAATATACATGTTACCTTTTGAGGACGGGGTTAGGGGTCCTACCAGATCCATCCCTACCTGGAAAAAGTGAACAGGTAAAGGGAAAAGAGGTGCTTTTCTATTTGTTCCGGGGTTAATTAGCTGACATTTGGGACATTGTTGAGAAAACCGTTGTGTATCGGAAAAGACATTGGGCCAGTAAAATCATCGCAACAGGTACTCTTCCGTCTTCTCCTGACCAAAATGACCCCCCCCCCATGAGACTGTGGGCCAAATGCAGTGCCTGAATACGATATGGTTGGGGAACTAGTAGCTGTCGTCTTTCCTGTTCTCTACTCCGTATAACCCTATATAATAATCCATTATGAACCAAAAAGTAGGGACCCACCTGTCTGCTATTATCAGTCATGGCTGCTTCCCATGCACGTTGTAGGGTAGGGTCTTCCCTTTGACTGTTCTTAAACGGTGGTAGGGACGCAAACACTGGTTTATGGTCTGTGAGTGTCTTGTCATGTGACATCCACTTTTTAAAGGTTCTCTTCCCCTCTGTTTTCTGTCTTTTGCTTTGTTTGACCCATTCCTTCTCCGAAGTAATGGGAATCCGGGAAAAAGGAGCTTCGGACCACCATTCCTCTACTCTGTTTTTCTCCTGTAGACTATCCAATAGCAGGTGGAAATTGCCATAGTCCATACCTATGATTGCTTCTTTGACTAGATGAGGAACAGCACCCATTTTTTATCTTTCAGTTTGTCCTTCCCAATCAATTGTTATAGATATCAGCGGATACTGTCTCATTTCTCCGTAAATACAACAAATTGAAAACCATCTCCTGACTGGTATCTAAAATTGTCGGTACTAAACTTGCACGAATTACGGACTGACTATACCCAGAGTCAACGAGGGTCCTTGTTACCCTTCCATTTATCAGGAGTTTTTCGGTATACTGAGGCACATCTCTACCCATAAAGAGGACCCTCCCTCTAGTAACCCCTATCTCCACAGGTTCAGACTTATCCATCTTGTGGGGGCAGTTCCGGGCTATGTGCCCCCATTCTGCACAATGGTAACACTTGGGCAATTGATTTGGAGGTTTGTCAATAGGTTTCAATAAGGCGGCTTCCTCTGGACCGCTTTCAGGCTTTCCCCGATATGTAGGATTGGGTGGACGACTGTTTACAGCCGGTCCTTTCCCTGACCGAAACTCAGGAGCTCGGTGACTCTGTGAAAAGCACAAGCCAGGTCTGTGGCCATGGAGGTATCGACATTGGGGTGTTGCTTTATCCAATTTCTGGTTTGAGGGGGTAACCACTCAAGGAACTGTTCCAGCAGTATGATTCAAATTACATCGTCCCTATCAGTACTTATAGGAGCTAGCCACTTAAGACCTAAGTCCTGAATCCTATAGTAAAGAGCCTGAGGGTTCTCCATCAGAGTCCATCTCGTTTTCCGAAATTTATTACGGTAGAATTCCGTATCATATCCCACACGTTCCAGCATACCTTTCTTTATGTCGGGATATGGAGTATTACCTCCTGGATTGATAGCCTGATAGGCGGCTTGTAGTGTTCCCGTTAAAAGAGGGGCAATATACGATCGGTATGCGTTTCTTTCTGCTGCTCCTCCCATACCAATTACAGATGTTGTTGTCCCTCTGCCAATTGGTGAATCATATTATCCAATTTGGGCTTGTCTTCCATCATTGTTGGTTTTATGTTCCCTCCTTTCCCTTCTACATAGGCAGAAATCCCACTTCTGACAACATTGTGATGGGTTCCCTGGGAGGGTAAGGGGTTGTTCTTAAAAGGAAGACACAAACATCTATTATGTGCAAAATAATACTTCAGATTTTCTTTATTTTCCTTTCTTTGACTTTTCTAGTGGTGAAGAGAAACCATGTTCTTTTCTTTTCCTTATTGTCCTTAGTCTTTTTGATTGCTTTGTTCTCCTTTTTCTTTGGTTCTTCTCCGTGATTTCCGTTCACTCATATTTTCTATTCACTGTTCTCTTCTTTAATAGCAATGTCTCGCTTAGTTTGTCTTATTTGCTGTTTCCTTTCAGTTATTATCAATGTCTCTTAGTTCATCTTTCCCATTTGTTGTCTCTTCTGTCTCTTCTAGGTGTGCATTCTTCGGGTTTTCAGTCCGCATTGTTACGGCGTCATGTAGGGAGAGAGAAACTGGGGAAACAAGGTAAGTGGTTTTACTTTATTTATGTTTGCGTTTTTTTTTTATTATTATTGTCTAGGGAGGAAGGGAGAGTGGTCCGCAGAGTGTGTAGGCAAGTGAATAGGGAAGGAACCAACCAAAATGCCTGTGAAGATAATTAAGGGTCCGTGCATAACACCCCACAACACTCCTGAGTGCCCCGACTCTCAACCCTCTAGCAACCCTCGTACCGCCTCCCCACATCCACCAGTACCCGAGTGCCGGGGATACATGCACGCACCTGAAGTAGCCACGTCCCTTCGGGGACGTGGCTGGGATCTCCAGTGTCTCCGGTGTAAGGTGTTGAGTCTTCGCACTCCTCTGCGCCCGGACACGCCGACACTAAGTCGCTCTCCTCGCCACTCCTCTCCGTTGGCGATTCCGCCTCCTTGGGGAGTGTTCCGTGTTGTCTCTCGCTCCTCAAGCCGCCGTCTCCATTGTTCTCTCTTCCGCATGACGCTCCTCACGATTTCCAGTCTCCTTTTGACTTGTGGGTACGCGGATATCCGGATTGACGCTCCTATAACTGGCCCCCTCCAAGGTACCCCCGGGGTATGTACATAGCGGATGTCGCGACCCTGTCACAGCGGGTTAGAATGGCCAGCAAAGTTGCTACCTTAACTGTAGTGGCTGTCATTGTGGAAAATCTCTTTCTGATGCTATCCAGTCTACGTCCATCTTTGTCTGGAGGCGTTGTAACAGGCGTAGAAGGGTTTTTTAGCGTCACTGTGCAGTCTGTGACACTACTGAATCTGGTTTTAGCTGACCTATGAGGCAAGATGGCGAATTGTCTAGGGCCTTATATTTTTTCTCCAGGCATGGAATGAGTGGAGGTGCAGTGGCTGGGTTCTTCATGGCTTTTAGACCACCCTGCCACATACAATGTACTCTAGGTATGGCCCTTATAGATTTTCTTGCTTGTTCATTAAAGTCATAAAGAAAACAGTCTGTTTCTTTAGTTAACAATGTTAGTTCAAATCTTTTAGCTGCACGGTCCATCAAATTGTGGAAGTCCACAATATCTCCGGATGGAGAATCCACTGGTGCTGCCTGTGATGGAGAGGGAATAAGGTAGTCATCCCACTCATCCTGATCAGATATTTTGTCTCTGATTTTGTCGTTTTCTGTCTCGTCATCTGATGCGGCAGACGCGAAGTCAGCAGTGAGATACTGACACGGATCTTGCCGCAGGGTGAGGAAAGAAGAGCGTATCCCCGAAATTGGTACAGGCATTCGATTGCTCTGTAACATTACCGGCCAGTAAAATCAGAAGATAACTTAAATAGAGAAGAATCGCGCCTCGGGATAACACTAATAGCCAAATAGACAAGGTGTCTCGATGGTTGGTAATGTGTGTCTCCGGTTCTTAGAAAAAGAGGAGCCAGTGCCCTTCGACTGTCCTGAGGAGGCCACGAGGAGTGGGGCCGAAACGCGTCGACATTAGTCTAGTGGGACCAAGGGCTTATAATTATTAAATTGAGAGATTCAATAATGAGAAGCACTGCATAATACCTTAAAAAATTGTTAGGTGTTTACAGCTGGGTGCTAATCCCTTGGCCATTTGTATAAGACAGGATCACAATGTAAATTGAGTCCTAGTGACCTTTTTGAGTTTTCCCGTTGGGCATTTCCCATTCCGATGTACTGTATGTGTTTAGTGTTGAGACACCGTGTTGTGTAATTTATGTATTAGTTAGTAATATGATGTGTTATTATTTATGTTTTTATATGTTATCATGTTGAGGTACACACTGCTTTTTGAAAATCAATTAAATAAACATGGGAAAGTAATTTACCCTATTAACCAAAAGTGAGTGCTTTGGTTAGTATAATTAATGATTTGATTTGTCCCTGCCTGCTATTTCTTGTGATTACGTCATCTGATGAGGGCACATTTTCTGCTATAGGCTGCGTCAAGTTAGAAGCGGCGTCTTGCACCAAGGTAATCGGTGTTGAAACCAATGGAGTGGACCTTAGCAATGAAACAGGTGTTTGAAAAAGTTGCAGCAGTGGTGGAACTTGTGTTATAGGTGTTTCAGGAAGCGAAGCCTGAAACCTTTGGTAATAGTCTTGAAGCATACTCTGAAGATTTGTTATTAGAGATGCTGGCATCGGAAGAGATTGTTCCAGGTGAAATTCTGAATGTTCACATTGCATCTGTTGTTTGGTTAGTTGAACCGTAATAATCCTGGTACTGTTCGTTGTCATCGCCATCAAGGTCCTAGCATTTCACCCTTAGTTGCGATGGGCTATTAGCTGTGCCAAAAGGTCTGTCATTATCTGAGTCCCCATCATCATCAAGGAGGTGAATAGGCGGGTAAGGCAGGACTTTACTTGGTGATGTATGGATAGGCAGAATTGCTTGATCTGATGATCTGCGTTTTAATGGTATGAGAGATAGTGGTGGAAATGATCTCTCATATTGTGAAAAGGTAGAATGATGCAGTCTTGTTGACAATTTTGCTGGCGAGTGTTGTTCCACCGATGGTAAAACTAATGTCAGCGACGGCATTGTCGTAATTTCTGTATCTGGAACGGTCGTCGATGGACCCTTCGCCGGAGTCATCATCAACAAGACAACCACCGTCTACAGTGTGGTCGTCAATGGAATTTTAGATGACGAGGTCTTCTTAGTCAATGGTGGCCTCTTAGTTGATGGCTTCGTCAACGAGATTAAAGCATATTGCCCTTGTGCCATCAATGGTGTGTGTGCCGACGGTGTGTGTGCCGACAAGGCACTGGCGTAGGTCATTGTTGATGGGACATCCAACAAACGGTGTTTGATAGCCTTCACCGTTACAATCGTCATCGAGGACAGCTGAGACAATGACATAATCATAGCAGAACTTGGCAAAGTAAAGGTAGGAGTTGTCGTTGTTGTTACCGTCGACAATGGCGTCGACAAGCATGTCAAAGATGGTTTAATTGTCGCCGTTTTCGTCGACGCTGAATCCGATTTCTTTACTTTCATCGTCGACGGAGCAGATTGTGGGGCATCTTTAAGAACAGTCTCCTACAGTGAAGAAGTAGTGGACAGCGACTTAGGTAAGAGTTGTTTGGAGGTTGAAGGCTGATCTTTGTACTTCCTCTGCTTGCCACTGTCAGTATGTCTGGATTTTTTACTGACTTTTGCTGTTGGGTCTAAAGAATGTTTTTCTTCAACCCTCTGCCTCTTTCTTGAAGTTGTGACCTGTGAGGAATTATCACTATCATCTTCAGATAAAGGATATTTTCTGGTTTTAAGTTTCTGAGGCCACAATAAAAGTCTGCCTTCTCTGTCCTGTAGAGTTTTTGAGAGAAAGTCCGGCAGATTTTACAGTATTTTACCTTATGATCCGGAAATAAACAGTAAATAATTTTTTGTGAGATCCTCTGAGTGAAGTCTTTTCTTCCCACAGGTGTCACAAGGCCTGAAAAGGCTTTTTTCAAAATATTGGACATATCCAGTCCAGTCTTAGCAATAATTCACAAAGAAAGAAATATAGGGGGTCATTCTGACCCTGGCGGTCAGTGTTAAAGCGGCGGCCAACCCGCCAACAGGCTGGCGGCCAAAAAAACTGAATTCTGACCCTGGCGGGAACCGCCAACACAGGCCGCCACATTAACACTCCGACCGCCACGGCGGTACAAACAAACAGCGCGGCGGTCACCGCCAACAGGCAGGCGGCAGCCAATGTACCGCCCACCCTATCACGACTCACCAATCCGCCACCTTTTCCGGGGCGGGAGCCCCGCCGATAAAAACACGGCGGAAACAGACATCTCCAATGGAAAACGCTTACCTCGACACACTCCACGCGGAATCGGAACAGCATGGAACCCGAACTCCACATCCTCCCAGCCATTGCCTTCCTGCTCTTCTTCCAGGATCACGAACCACGCCGCAGACGACAACGGTGAGTACTGCACCTACGACACAGGGGAGGGGGGAGGAGGAAAGGTTACGGGCACACACAAACGCCACACACCCACCCCCACCCTCACCCCCACCGAAATACCTACACACCTATGCAGATAAAAAAGTCAGAGTGACACCCCCAACCCCCCCCCCAAAAAAGCAAAGACAAAAGGCAATGAATGTAAAAGTAGAACTATATTATTGCAACAATAAAGCATAGCGATCTTAGCAATATATGAAGAATTAATACACATCTAGAAACATATCCATACAAGTAGCAAAAGTCCGGCCCAGTCTTTCAAAGTCCAAATGTCCGTGGGCCAATGTGCAGCAACACATGGGCAAAGCCCACACACGAGATCGAGTCAATTGGAGAGAACACTGCTGGGGCATCACAAAAAGTTAAAACAGGCACCTCAGGGGGAAGGGAAGGGGGGGGCACCTCAGCCACATGAGTCCACGACGCCAGATCCACGAAGGCCCTCCATGCCCACTGTGCCATCCTGGGGAGTGCAAAGCCACAGTCTCACAAGTCTCTACAGTGGGTGGATTGCCCACTGTGCCATCCTGGGGAGTGCAAAGCCACAGTCTCACAAGTCTCTACAGTGGGTGGATTGCCCACTGTGCAATCCTGGGGAGTGCAAAGCCACAGTCCATCAGGTGGATTACAGAGACCACTGGTCATGGAGGAGGCATGGTGGGCAGAGTGCGTCGTGAAGGCCTGCCTGACACAGAACCGGGACTGCCAATGGGCCAGCGGTGCTTGACAGGAAGGGCCCAGCGGAGCGGTGCTTGACAGGAAGGGCCCAGCGGAGCGGTGCTTGACAGGAAGGGCCCAGCGGAGCGGTGCTTGACAGGAAGGGCCCAGCGGAGCGGTGCTTGAGATGGCGGGGCCCAGCGGAGCGGTGCTTGACAGGAAGGGCCCAGCGGAGCGGTGCTTGACAGGAAGGGCCCAGCGGAGCGGTGCTTGAGACGGCGGGGCCCAGCGGAGCGGTGCTTGACAGGAAGGGCCCAGCGGAGCGGTGCTTGACAGGAAGGGCCCAGCGGAGCGGTGCTTGAGACGGCGGGGCCCTGTTCAGCGGTGCCTGTCTTGGCGGGGCCCTGTTCAGCGGTGCCTGTCTTGGCGGGGCCCTGTTCAGCGGTGCTCCTCACGGCGGGGCCCTGTTCAGCGGTGCTTCTCACGGCGGGGCCTTGTTCAGCGGTGGCTGTCTTGGCTGGCCCCTGTTCAGCGGTGCCTGTCTTGGCGGGGCCCTGTTCAGCGGTGCTCCTCACGGCGGGGCCCTGTTCAGCGGTGGCTGTCTTGGCTGGCCCCTGTTCAGCGGTGCTCCTCACGGCGGGGCCCTGTTCAGCGGTGGCTGTCTTGGCTGGCCCCTGTTCAGCGGTGCTTCTCACGGCGGGCCCTGTTCAGCGGTGCCTGTCTTGGCGGGGCCCTGTTCAGCGGTGCACCTCACGGCGGGGCCCTGTTCAGCGGTGCCTGTCTTGTGTTTCCAGTGAACCACACCTGGCCAATACTTGCCGCTCAGTCTGCATCGGACCTTTCCGTTGCGGGGCCCTCTTGTGATGGAGTCCTGGGGCCCTGGGTCTCCTCCGATACCCCCGGAATGGGGCTGGTGGGGCCCTCATGGCCAGGTCGGCTGCTCCCTGCCTTTTGCTCCTTGCTGCCCTTGCCCTCCTTGGCAGACTGTCCATGGTCCTTGGCTCCCTTACCCGATGTGACAGGTGACGGTGCAAGGCTACCCTCCTTGGGGGCAGGCGTATCAGGCCTGTCGCGCGTGCCCTTCAGTTTTTTGCTCCTCTTCCCAGGGGGGGGGGCTGGCTGTGCCTTTGCTGCTGGACGATGTCCCAGCCCAAGGAAAGGGCGGACTCCAAAAACCAGGCACGACGTTCTTGGGAGTTGCTGGGCTGGTGGTGGCTGAGGTGTTTGTGGAACTCTTACGGGATGGAGGGGGTGGGTCAGGTGAGGAAAAGAGGTCATGTTTAGAGAGGAAAATTTTCTTTGGAGCCATGGGAAGGGTAGCTGGAGTGGGTATGGGAGTGGAGGAAGAGGATGTGGTTGTAGGAGAGTCAAGTGTGCTGTCTTTGGGTGCAGGTGCTTGGGCTGGAGGCTGACGTGAGGTGGATGGCTGTTGTTTGGGTGCCTGCCTGCGTTTGTGTGGTTGGGAAGCGGGGGTGACAGACACACTGGGAGAGGACACAGGGGACGTGTACATGGCAGTGGGGGTGGTGACTGCACGTGTGCGGACTGGTCTGGAGGGTGTGCTGGTGATGGGTGCAATGACTGATGGTGGTGTGCTTGCAGGTGTGTGTGGAGACGTCACAGGGAGGGAGGAGTTAGACGAGGAGGTAGGGGACACAGAGGAGGTAGTGACTGTTGGCATGTCTGCATCTGGATGTTGCTAGGGTGAATGCTTGTGTGTCCTGTGGTGCTTATGTCTGGATGAGCTGCCCTTGGGTGTTGAGGTGTGTGCAGGCTGGTCTGTAGGTGTGGATGGGATAGGCAGAGGAACAGGGGAGTGGGACTGGGTGGAGGGAGTCAGAAGAGGGAGGCTGGAGACAGGGACAATCGCTGCCGTCAGTGCTGAGGCCAGAGCGTTGAACGATCGTTGATGGGCAGCCTGACCCGAATGAAGGCCCTCCAGGTATGCATTGCTTTGATGCACCTCCCTCTCCACACCCTGGATGGCATTCAAAAGGGTAGACTGCCCAACAATGATGGTCCTCAGGAGGTCAATGACCTCCTCACTGAGGGCAGCAGGGGTGACTGGGGCAGGGCCTGAGGTGCCTGGGGCGAAGGAGATGGCCGGCTTCCTGGCCTTGCGGGCACGGGCCGAAGGCCGAGGGGCTGCTGGGAGGGCGGAGCTGGTGCGCTGGGTGGCGGCTGTACCTGTAGGATCGGTGGGCACGGATGTTGCCGCCACCGCAAGGGAGCTCCCTTCCGAGGACGTGTCGGTGTCGCTGACGTCTCCACGGGTCCCCGTGGTGGAGCCCCCCTCGCCCTCCGTCTCACTGGTCATGTCGGAGTCCGTTGCATGGCCCTCCGGGGCCATGTGAGATGCAGCTCCCTCTTGCGCCGATGCCACTTCTCCTCCGCCTGATGATGCTAATGCACACATTCACAGAAAAACAAAGAAAATGGGGGGGGGGTGAAAAACATAAAGACAAGTTGAGTGCATGCATTGGGGACACCGTTGGCGGAGAGGACAGACACAACTACGCTGCGCACTTGGGGTACACTACTCATTCACTGGGACATGCCCTACAAGCCTATGGGCGACAACTGCCCACAGGGTATACACTGGTCCATGAATTGCGTTACTAGGCACCCTACAGAGGTGGGGGGCGGGGGCACAGGACCATACCTCATGGACGGGCCTATCCTACAGAAATCGCCGTGGCCTAGGGATACCCACAGCCCTCCTCCCCCACCCAGGCACCTCCACTGCGCGCAAAATAGCTGAATGTGCTGGTACTCACCCCCTTGTGTCTGCTGTGATGTCCTCAAGCGCCCATCTAAATCGGGGTAGGCCACCGCCAGGATCCGGGACATCAGGGGGGTCAAGGTACGACTGGCACCCCTCCTAGGTTGGGAGGCCATCCCCAGCAGAGCCTCTGCCGTCTTCCTGCTCCCGCGGCAGATGTCCTCCCACCTCTTGCGGCAGTGGGTGCCCCTTCCGTTGTGGACCCCCAGGGCCCGGACGTCCTTGGCGATGGCACGCCAAATATCGATTTTCTGATGGGCGCTGACCTATGTGACATGTACAGGGGGGGGAAGAGAAACATCATCACTTTTCTGCATGCTCGATGTGAGTGGCCCCCCCTCCCCAACCTTGCCATGTGGCACATGCTCTCATCTGTCGTGCCATGCATTCGTCATTCGCTGTCCTCCCCTCCATCGTACATCCTCCCCACTCAACCCAGGCATTGGGCACTATGCATTGCCCCCCGTGTACTCACCTGTTGGTCTGGAGGCCCGTAGAGTAGCGCATACTGGGGGAGGACCCCGTCCACGAGCTTCTCCAACTCCTCGGAACTGAAGGCGGGGGCCCTTTCCCCAGTCGCAGCAGCCATTGTCACTTCCAGACCGAGGTCACAGCAGCACTTGCAGTATAGGTCCTCTCCTGTGGATGCTCAGGTCTCGCGTGATCAAGCAGAGAGAAAATGGCGGTTACGGCCGCGGCGGTGCGTACCGCGGCGGTGCGTACCGCGACCGCCGGCGCTCACCGCCATTGGCTCCTGAAACCCATAGGGTTCAATGTTGTCCAATGCGGCTTTGCGCCGCGGACTGCGACCGCCTACCGCCACGGTGTGCCACGCTTGCGCAATGACCTCACTTCACATTGTCACACTTCACAGGTCAGGCAGCCGCCATTTCAAGGGCCCACATGGCTTAATTCCTACTGCGTCACACATGGCTAGGCCTTGCGCCGACAATCATACTAGCCATTCAATCCCGAGAGATTCGTGTACTGTGCATGCTGTGGGCACTTACCTGTGGGTTGCTTGACTCTGTGCTCCATGTTGTCCTTCCTAGGCACCGTCCGCTGGGACTTGCGAGGAGACGGAGGAATGTTCCCGTGTACAGACCGCTGGTGGACCTGTCGACAATGGAAGAAAGACACGTCATACTCACCTACAGACTCAACCGTGCCACTATACAGGAACTGTGTGCCCAGCTGGAGCCAGACCTGATGTCACCCATCCGCCAACCCACAGGGATTCCGCCTCTAGTGCAGGTGCTGTCAGTACTGCATTTTTTTGCCAGTGGATCATTTCAAACTACAGTGGCCATTTCATCTGGGATGTCTCAGCCTATGTTTTCAAAGGTGTTGTCCAGAGTGTTGTCTGCCCTGATGAAATACATACGGAGCTACATCATTTTCCCTGAGGTGGGTGACTTGCCTACAGTGAAGGGTGATTTCTATGCCCTTGGACACATTCCCAATATCATTGGTGCCATTGATGGTACCCATGTGGCTTTGGTTCCCCCAAAAGACAATGAACAGGTGTACAGGAACCGAAAAAGTTATCATTCGATGAATGTCCAGGTGGTCTGTTTGGCTGACCAGTACATCTCCCATTTAAATGCCAAGTTCCCAGGGTCAGTGCATGACGCGTACATCATGAGAAATAGCAGCATCCCTTATGTGATGGAACAGCTACAGAGACACCGTGTGTGGCTAATTGGTGACTCTGGTTACCCAAACCTGCCTTGGCTATTGACCCCAGTGAGGAATCCCAGGACCAGGGCAGAGGAACGGTACAATGAGGCCCATGGGCGTACTAGGCGGGTGATTGAGCGGACCTTCGGCCTCCTGAAGGCCAGGTTTAGGTGCCTGCATATGACTGGTGGATCCCTAATGTACTCACCAAAGAAGGTGTGTCATATCATCGTGGCCTGCTGCATGCTTCACAACCTGGCTTTGCGACGCCAGGTGCCTTTCCTGCAGGGGGATGGTCCAGATGGTGGTGTTGTGGCCGCTGTGGAGCCTGCGGAGGGTGAAGAGGAGGAAGACGAAGAGGACGACACAGACAACAGGGACAGAGTGATACTGCAGTATTTCCAGTGACACACAGGTAATAATCTACTCCTGCATTGTATTATGTCTGTAACTGTAGTGGCTCTCTACTGTCTGACCTTTCACCCCAATGTATGGTAACTTAGTTGTGTGTATCACTTCCTATTTCAGTGATCTGATCCCCACGGAGTGCCCTCTGGTTTTTTTCCCCATGGACTACCGCTGTGTGACACTGGTATGTTGTCATCACAATGTAAATAGAAATGTTTTGTTGGTTATATCGAATACATTTGGTTTAAATAAATAGATAGCAGAATCCAGTTGGTTTTTGTGCAATAATTGTGTTTATTGAAGTTTTCAAATAGGTGTATAGTTCAAAAAGGGTGATGGGTGATGGTGGAGGCATGTCCATGGCAGTGTCCAGACTGGTCCATTGTCCATATGCCTGTGGAAGGTGGAGCAGGGGCAGTTCAAGGTTGGACAGGGTGAACAAGTGGGACAGTGGGATGACATCCGGGGGGTTCCGTGCATGGCGGGGGTCTTGACATCCTACTCTGTCTTCTTCCTAGATCTCAGGCCTTTCTTGCGGGGTGGTTCTTGTTCTGCAGGGGGTGGGGTCCGGGTGGGCCGTTGCTGTTGTGTCGGGGCCTCCTGACCACTAGCGCCGGCGGAGGTGGTGGGCTGTTCTTCCTCCATGCTAGTGGCAGGGGCCCTTTGGGGGGCCACATGGTCCCGCAAAGTGGTGACAATCTGGTTGAGTGCCACCACCATTGTACCCATTGCGGCACTGATGCTGCGCAGTTCTTCCCGGAACCCCATATTCTGTTGCTTATGCAGAAGCAGGATCTCCTGCAACCTGGCCAGGACCGTCGCCATCGTCTCTTGGGAGTGGTGGTACGCTCCCATGATGGTGGTGAGGGCCTCTTGGACAGTGGGTTCCCTAGGCCTGTCCTCCCTCTGTCGCACAGCAGCCCTCCCAGTTCCTCTTTGTTCCTGGGCCTCTGTCCCCTGGACGGTGTGCCCACTACCAGTGCCCCCAGGTCCCTGTTGTTGTTGGGGTTGTGGGTTACCCTGGGTGCCCTGTACTGGTAGACACACCGCTGCTTGACCTGTCCTGGAGACAGAAGCATGGGCCCGCTGGGTGGGTGCTGTGCTGGTGTTTCCAGAGGGGGGTAGGTCTGCTGTGGCTGACTGAGGGTAACCGACTGTCCAGAGGTCCCCGATGGTCCGGGCTGGTCATCAGGTTCTAGGTCGACAGAGCTGCTGTCATCACTGGGGGCCTGTTCTGGGGGTGGGATGGACAAATCTGGACCCTCCTGGCCGGTGTGTTGGCGTTCGGGCCCTGCAGGGGTAAAAGAGTATGGTTATTGCTTTTGTGTGTGCCATGACGTGCGATTTGTGGGTGCCCTTGTCCCCCAGTGCTGGCAGTCCCATGTGGGAGGAGTTGTGAGGGTGGTTTGTGGGGGGGAATGGGTATGTGCAGTGGTCATGCTTAGGTGATGGGTGTCCATGGTTTGTGTTGGCATTCAGGGGTTGGGTTTGGGTTGGGTTGGGTGGGTTGTGCTGGTGAGACATTAACAGGGAGTATGTGTGCTGGGGGGGTTGGGGGTGAGGGTGGGGGTGTGGGTTGGCATGCTGGTGGTTGGGGGGGGTGAAGTAGTTGAGATCAGACTTACCAGAGTCCATTCCTCCGCCTACTCCAGCGAGGCCCTCAGGATGCAGGATGTTCAAGACCTCTTGCTCCCATGCTGTGAATTCGGGTGGAGTGGGTGGGGGTCCGCCGCTAGTCTTCTGCACAGCGATGTTGTGTCTTGACACCATCGACCGCACCTTCCCCCGTAGGTCGTTCCAGCGCTTTCGGATGTCTTCCCGATTTCTGGGATGCTGTCCCACAGCGTTGACCCTGTCGACGATCCTTTGCCATAGCTCCGCCTTCCTGGCTATTGTGGTGTGCTGCACCTGTGTGCCGAAGAGCTGGGGCTCTACCCTAATTATTTCCTCCACCATGACCCTGAGTTCTTGGTCCGAGAACCTGGGGTGTCTTTGGGGTGCCATGGGGTGGTGTGGATGAGGTGTGGGGTGGTGTTTGTGGTGATGAGTGTGGTGGTGTGTGGTGTTTTGTGCGTAGATGTGGTGTGGGTGATGGTGTTGGGTTTCTGTGTGTGTTGTGCTTTGCGTTCCCTGTGCTCTCTCTCTGTGTATTGCGCCTTGTCTCTGAATTTCGATTTGTGGGGGTTTGAGGGTGATGTGGGTGTGTGTTTTATATAGTGATGGGTGTGTGGGTGTGTTGTTTGTATGTGTATCAGGTGTGTGTATTTCGAATTGTCCAATGTGGCTGTGTTTTGTAAAGGTGTGTGTATTTTGAGCGCGGCGGTGTGTACCGCCAATGGAATACCACGGTTGAAAGACCGCCGGGTGGATTCGTGGGTCGTAATGGCATGGGCGTGTTTGTGTTGGCGTGGCGGTGGAGGTTTGGTCATCTCCAGTTTATCGCTGACCGCTGATGAGGCGGCCTTACGTGGATGTCGGGTTTTTGGCGGTTTGGCAGTTGTGGGTCAGAATGACCGTGGCGGTTTACCGCGGCGGTATAATGGCGGTCTTCTGACCGGCGGTAAGAGCCTTTTACCGCCGAGGTCAGAATGACCCCCATAATCTTGTGAGGAAAAAAGAGGTAGTTGAGCAGAGCTCAAGGAGACTCCCTTCACACGACGTGTGGTAGACAATCTGAGGGAAACAGCCTCTGTTGGGAGTGTTCTAGAGGGTTCTGGTGTCTGATTGGTCATAGGTCAAGTTTAGTCTTTTTTTAAAGAAGGAAGTAGATAGGCTACTAAACAGAATGTGCTCTGTCATTATAGCCTATGATACTGCTTTATCAGGTTACCGTGCGACTTCCACTTCGACGACGGGGAATATTCAAGCATGTGAATCTATAAAGGATCCAACACTGGAGTACTGATCTTCTTGTTTCTTGTAAGCAATATATGACTGCTTTTCTTATGTCCAGTGTGTACAAGGTTTTTTCTGCCTGTGTTTTTGGATCTTGGAAAAAGACAAGCAGCTATAATGCTTGATTAACATGGAAGTGTGTGATGACGTTTGGTAAAAACTGTGAGTTTGTCCTCATTACCGCTCAGTCTTTGTGTATTTGTAAGTAGGTTTTTTGTGTTGTGAGTGTTTGCAATTCACTAACTCTTAGCAAGGATGTATTGGTGATTATGATGGCTGTTTTGAGTATCAGGCATTTTATATCTGCTTTGTGCACTGGCTCAAATGGGGTCTTCATGAAGTTATTTTAACACTATGTTTAAATTTTATAGTGGTGGCGGTACTATCCTTTGTGGGGGCTATCCTTTGTCCCTTCCACAAGCTTCTTAATCACTGAGGCTTTGAGGCAAATGATAACCCCTCATCTAAAAGGTGTGTGAGGAACTTGACCGTTTTGGTTTCTTGTGTCTGGTTGCCTTTTGCTTTTTGTTGGTTACACAATCTGTTCCACTTTGCTGTGTAGCACTTCCTTGTGCTCCCACTTCCGGCTTTTTGGGGGATTTCCATGGTCCTCTAAGATAGACCTAGGTGGGCAAACTCTAATTCCTCCGGAACCATGCTGCCAAGATGAGTTTTGCTGGCTCTGGGTGGTGTATCTGGCTTTTTCCATTGTTAACAAGTCTTGGTGGTCGTCTCGCACTCTGTCTTGTGCTTTCTCCACCAGATCTGAAAATTATGTCTGTCTGAGGGGCGATAAGTATCAGTGTCATGGGTTCCTGACTGCACTTGTTTAGCACTAGGGGGATCATTGGAATTGGGAGAAAAGTGTATGCAAACCTCCTTGATCAGTCTATTGACATTCTATTCTATTCTATTCTATTCTATGAGATTTCTATAGTGCATGGCTACCCAACGTGCCTACCAGCGCTGGTAACAACCTCAACCCCAGTCTACAAAATATAATTAAGGATAAACTAGGTTAGAATACATATGTTTTCAAGCTCTTCCTGAAGTTGCTTTCTGATTTATCCAATCTTAAATGTGTTGGGAGGGCATTCCATAACTTGGGGGCAAGGTAGGCAGAGGAGCTTCCTCCACTCCCTATTCTTTTACTCCCGAGAACCTGGAGCAGATTCTTTACTTCTGATGTCAGAGGTCTTGTAGGCCTATATGCAGTCAACAGATGTTGTATAAGCGGGGAGCCTTTTTGATTAATGGCTCGATGAGCCAGACAGAGGGTCTCTTTTCTCTTTTCTATCAGCAACCAGTGCAAGGCTGCAAGTGCTCATCTTGGTGATTCATGCTGCTGCAATTTGTATAGAATATGCGCCGCTGCATTCTGTATCACCTATAATTGATTGATTACATATTTTGAACTCCCTAAATAAAGTGAGCTACCATAATCCAGGCGTGAGTTGATGAAGCCCTTCACCACTACTCTCCGGAGTGTGAGGGGAAGCCAACTGAGCAGTTTCTTTAATGTCCAGAGGAGTTTGATACAACATGCAGCCAATTATTTGACCTGAACATCCATTGTGAGCCTGTGAGACCAGACTATTACCTGTTGAGGAGGGTGAGGGAAGTGGACCAAGTTCATCCGGCCAGTTGAGTTCCAACCATGGTGATGAGTTGTTTCCTACCACCAGGACCTCTGCTTTGTCACCATTAAATTTTAAACTGCTGACTGACATTTAGCGGGTGACTTGCGTGAGACAGGTATTTTATTGACTGGAGGTTCTGAGAGAGTATGCAGTAAGAAAAATTATAATCTGCGTGTCATCCTCATAGGAAACTAGTGCTTGACCATGGGCTTGCACTATTTTTGCTAGTTGGCGGATGTGCACATTGAAGAATGTTGGGCTTAAGGACAATCCTTGGGAGACTCCACATTTCAGTGGAAATATAGCTGAACTAGATGATCCCTCCTGAAGCTGGAAGCTCCTATGATCTAAAAAAGCTCTAAGCCATTTGAGAGCATCACCAACAATCCCTGCCTCCTCTAACGTTTGGATTAGTACTGTGTGGGAAACAGTGTTGAATGCCGCACTCAGGTCTAGTTAATTCATTGCTGCAGTGCTAGATTCATGAGAGTGTTTAGCATTTTAAACAGCTCTTTTAAGTAGTTGAAGGCCTTTTCTATTTCAGTACTAAAATACGAAACTCTTGCCTCCCTTAAAGCATATTGATATTCTTTACAGTCTTCTTGTATAATGCTTTGTTGGGTCCATCATTTGATTTCCTCCATTCCCTTTCAAGTCTTTTTGAGTCCTGTTTTAGCTGCTGACATTTTGCAGTAAACCATAGTGCTCGTCCTGATGGACGATTTTTTCTTTGTACTTTCATAGGAACCAGGATGTCCATTTTTCAAAACTATTATATTTCTCTCCTAAATTTCGTTCTAGTTTTGGGAATGAATCAGCAAGGGACTTTTCCCAGCAAGTGGCATCAAGTTTAGTCCAACACCTCTTTAGTCTAGTGGGAATAGGGCTTTTAATTATGTGCTAACGTAGGTGTATACAGAAAAGGACTAGAAGGCGGTCAGTCCAATATATCTGGATACAAGAGTCTGCTGCTAGCTCCCTACTACTTGAACAGATGGGAACCAGGAGGTGGCTCAATTGGTGAGTAGAATGACTTACCACTTGGGTCATTTGAATGGTGGCCACATCATGAACAAGATGATTTGTACTTCATTGTTTGTCCAATCAAAGTGTAAATTAAGGTCCTCCAACACAGTGAAGTTAGCTTTTTTAAGACTAAGGCGGTCATTATGAACATGGCGGTTTGGCCCACCATGCCGGCGTTGGCTGGTGAAACCGCCAGCCATCATGGCGGGTCAAACCGCCACATAATCAACCAGGTGAAGGCCGCCATCGGCAGCCCTCACTCACCGCCAGGCTTCCTCCGTCAGGCAGCCTGGCAGCGGTTGGAAACATTATCCGACAGGGCAGTGGTGCTGTCCCTCGGATAATGTTTCCTCAGCCTCCAGCCTTTCCCTGGCGGGTTTTCCACCAGGGAAAGGCTGGTGGAAGGGGTGCACTGGGGCACCCCTGAGGGCCCCTGCACTGCCCATGCACTTTGCATGGGCAGTGCAGGGGCCCGGTGCAGTGCCCCGCTGCGCAGGTGACTGCCCGATTTTTTGGCAGTGATCTGTGCGACGGGTGCAGCTGCACCCGCCGCACAGAGGCAGTGGCGGCGACTCCATGTCGAGCCGCCATCAATGTCCCGGCCAGGCCTTCCTGTGGGCAGGCGGGCGGAAACAATGTTTCCACCGGCCGGCCACAGGAAGGTTCTTTATGCGTCCGGCAGGGATCCGGGGATGCTGGCGGTCAGTGTTTTGACCGCCAACATGAACAGGGCAATTGTTACCACCGTGTTCATTATGAAGACCTAAGTTCTGCTACTAGAACCAGGAACGCTTTACGAAATTCTGTGGCAGGACCTGGGGATCAATAACTCAAAAGCCCGGAAAAAGTGAAGGTAACTGAGAGCTCCAAAGCAAAAAAAAAGGGATTCACTCCCTGGGATGTTGATGGGGGTGAACTGACCTTTTAAACTATTTTTATAAATTATAGCAACCCCACTGCCTTTCCTATCTTCCCTGTCGCATCTGGCAATACTATAACCTTGAGGGAGAGTCATGGCTTTCTCTGGCATGGAGTCATCTCACAGCGAGGTCTCCGTAACGAAAACAGTTTCTGGGTGCATATCATCGAGTAACATAAATAGATCTACATAGTGTTTTGTAAGTGTCCTGCAGTTGAATAGTAGCATTCGCCGTTCAGTGTTCTCCATCTTAGGTGGTGCTGATATGGGCTGTATTAGTGTGTCCAATGTCAAGTTTGCAGGCAGTACAAATAAGTTGTGACTGCTCAGGAGATAGCGTGTGCTTATTGCATTTCTTTACATGGTGATTATATGCTTGGAGTTTGACTCACATATATGAAATTCAGGCTTAAATCAAATGGGCAGGGGTTCTGACCCCTGGCTCTGTCTGGATCTGGACGGGCGAAATCTGGACGGGCAGAGACGGGCTTACATTCAGTCTTCATTAAGTACCGGGCTGAGAAAAAGCGTGGAAACAACTAGAGCGCAAACCTAAGATGGTGGCTCTAGTATGAAACAGGCTGGGAACATGGCACGTACTCAAAAGGTGGATTGTTTTTTATAAAGGTCTTCCCTCTCACTCCAATAAGCATTATGTGGGTCCCAGGCAGAGGTTACAGTCCTTGAAAATAGACAAGTACACATTGTGCTTTGCAGAGCAATCAAAAATAGAGTTACGTTACAGTCCTTTAAAATTATCTAGTGCAAATTGTGCTTTTGCGGCATGATCTAAAATAGAATAAAACAGCCCTGCCCTCCCCACCCAGTACCAATTCCCATTTGCAATTACTTTCAGTAGCAGTGCAGATTCTGCAAATGACGCAACGGGGGGCCCTGCAGGAGCAGGGCTAAGGCGTAACCCTCCTGACCCTTGGTGTAGGAACCTGGATGCGAAGCTTTGGCATTTTGAGTTCTCTTTCACTGCAAACAGGCCTATCTATGGGTTTCCCCATTTATGGAAGCTGCTTTCTACTATTTGCTGCTTTAGCTCACGCTTGTGTGAGGCGTTTGACTGTTTGCTTTGACTGTCCGCTTTTGTGTTCTGAATCCCCAGTAGATGGATATCTACTAGTTCTACCCTATTTTGGATGGCCCATCTCCAAATGTCCTGTGCTAGCAAGGACAGTGCATACAACCTTATTGTCCTCTGTCTGTTTTTGAAATAAACAAACATGGTTGTATTGTCCATTTGCATCTGGCCTGCTCTTTCCTTGACATGGTTTTGGAAGGCATTCAGTGCCACAAAAACTGTCTTGCGTTCTAGTATGTTTATTTGCTGCTTCTTCTGGGCTCAATTGGCCCCTTATGTTTAATTTGCCCATGTGGGTTCCCCATCCTGTGTGGGTTGTATCTATTGTTATGGTCACTGAAGTAGTTGGATGCTTGAAGCGCCAGTCCACTGTGATGTTTTTTGTGTTCCACCACCATATTTACCTCAGTACTTTTTGTGTGACAACCACTAGATCCTCAAACTTTCCAGTTGACTGTGACCATTGACACTGCAACCACTCCTGTAATGGTCTTATGTGTAACCTTGTGTGTGGTACTAAAAGTATGCAGAATGCCATTATTACCATTACTTTACAGACTCTCCCCACTGTCAGAGACTGTCTCTATAACTGTAAAAATACTCTTGCAGGCTGGGAAGGCTTTGCTTCATCTGAGTTTAGTCTTGCACCCAAGAACATCTTTTCTCTTTGTGGCATTGGCGATGAGTTCTTAATTTATATGGAGGACCCCAATTTAGGGAGTCTTTGTATGACAGTGTTTATACTGTTTCTGCATTATTTTAACAATATTGCTTTTACTAGCCATTCGACTACACAGAGGTAGACATATAACCTCTGTCTTACAGAACATGTAGTCTTAAGGCTACATAAATATAGGCTGAGACCAAACTCCTGTTGTCTGTGCTGTGGAGATGATGTAGCAGACTGCATATATTGGGAGTGCCTTGGAGAACAGGCATACTAGAAAAAAGTATTCTCAGAATTGAGTACAATAAGATTTGGATTTTTCACTTGACCCACTCTTAGCTCTAGTGTGTTTCAACATGCAAAAATTCCTGTTAGCGTAAAGAAGAATCACTATGCGATGGGGCAGGGGCCCCAGCCTAAAGGTAGCAAATTGCATTCAAAATCTAATATACTGCAATACAATGTCAGATCATTTTAATATACATATACCAACTCGCTCTAGACCAAAAGATATTTGCCCATGACTTGATGTATATCTAGATAGCCACATCTGCCTGAAATAACATTTGATCACTTATTGAGTTATCTATATATAATGATTGTATGTGCATACCTTGGGTGTCTCTTGAATACTATAGCTGTAAAGTCTAATTACAGTGAGTGCAGGCTGACATGTATTAAAGCTACATATACATTAATTTGACTGTAACGGCGATATATAACATATGCAGTGATTGGACCCTGTATTGTGCAACTTTTCCTACTGCATTGCAGCACTTGTAACTCTCTGCTATGCTGTACCAATACAAATAAAATTAAATATGTATATATATATATATATATATATATATATATATATATATATATATACATCTTGTCCATGAGGAACCTCTTCTGTATGATGTTCATCAGCACATGTAGGCAGGTATCCTTCAGGTCTAAGGTTCCCTTATGATTCCCCTTCTGCAGGCACAGGATGACCTATTGCAGCCTGACCATCTTAAAGTCTTGTGTCTTCATGAATCTGTCCATGGTATGGAGGATTGTCTGAGGATGTTGTCTGGTTTTGGTACAAATAGGTAAACTGTGTAGACCCCTTGGTTGTCCTGTCCTTTTGGTACCCTTTTATTGCATGCTTTTTATGAGGTAATTGGCTTCATGTAGTAGTCATGTAGTAGTTGCATCATCTTGTCTTTCTGTAGAGTAGGGAGAGGCCTGATAGTAAGTCACTTTTTTGGAAAGGGGCACCTCTCTCTGGCCCTGCTTCGAAAGGGCTGTCTTTCTGCACTAGGGTATTGCAACTGAGGAGGTGAACTTTGTGAGCTGCTTTGGGCCACAAACTTGGAGTGGGGTGGCTGGCTGTGACCCTCTTCTCACCAATGATCTTTTTTGTGCTAGCCCACCTCGGAAAGGTCCCCTAAACTGGAGAGTTCCAATGTCGTTGGTAATGATGCTGTCCTTTTTCATTTTCTGTAGCAAATCGCCCACTGATAAGCACAACAGGTTGTTGCTCATTTGGGGCATATTCAGAAATGCTACTTACAACTTCAGTTTGAACCCTGAGACTTGTAGCTATGCGTCTCTTCTCAGGGTGGAGCCCTCACACAGCTGTCTACTTGTTGTACCTGCTATATCTATTGCTGACGTAAGGCACGTGTTAGAGATAGCCTTGCCCTTTTGTCTGACCCATTTTGCTTGGTCCTCTATTTCCTACTACTGCTGGTGAGCATATCGATTAAGGAGGATGTTAGAGGTGGCATTGCACTATTGGGTTACTGCTGACCCCTCCATTTTTCTCCCCACGATTTCCAACTTCTTCCTCTACCTGTCCAGTGCAGTCCCCATGGTGGTAGGATCATTTGCCCTCTTGCTTGCTCTTCTTCTCCACCCTTGGTGTCACCACTTTAGCTGTTGCTGGTTCCCAAAAGTATTGCACAACTGTATGTCCCTCCTTTTTTTAATGTATTGATATTGAAGTTACTTTGTAATGATTTCACACAGAGATCTCTCTTTTCATGAGCTATTCTTATGATAATTAGATGAGGCCTTACCTTTGGTTAAGTGAAAGATACCTTTCGAGATTTTAAATCTTAATTACGTATACTGAAAAATGTGTTGGTAAACAAATCACTACAGTGTTTGCATTATATCTGTACGCAAAGTGTAGAGTGCTTAGTTGTTCAGAGATCTGGAGCCCAGTGTGAATTGCACAAAGCACAAATGAAGCCAGTAATGGGTAAACATTCACCCATCAATGCCAGAATTCTGCAGCAGAGATCTCTGCAAACTCAGCGTTACATCTCAACGATAGGCCTGGCCACTCATCGTCAGATGTTGGGCTACAGCAACATCTGGCTTTAATCACACTTATTCTCTAAACAATTGCTGTTGCTTTCCAAGGAAGAGGCACAGCATTGTTTTAGCTCTTCAGAGCATTTCTTTGGCTTGACGAGGAGATCATACGTACCTTCTGGCCGCTGGATGCAGGTGTGCTGATTGTCACTGAGAAAGAAGCCATCCCGGCAGCGGCACTCATAGCTTCCCATTATGTTGACACAGGTCTGCTGGCAGCCACCATTGCCTTCTGCACATTCATCCAAGTCTGGGGAAAAAAGACGGTAAAACATGAGAAGCAGCAGGATGTCTGCATAGCGGAAGCCAGGTAAGAAATACTGCAGAACCACAAATGAATAGGTGACAACAGATCTACCAGAATCAAGGGAGGATGTCCCACAGCCCCAAGAGTATACCTTCAGGTGGAGATGCTTGTCAATAAAGACTCCAAATAATGAGCAGGAAGAAGAAAAACTACTAAAATGGATGAACATGTAGAAGCTTCGAAACTTGCGAAAAAACAAGGACAGGAGCTCAGCAAGGAAAGTAAAAAGAACATATATTTTAAAATGACATGGAGACCCTAATCGGCAAAGCCAAATTCGTGAGTACAATTGCGGAACTTACATGCAATCTTTTATTCTCTCAAACCACAAAGACGTAACTAGGCGTTTCATATCTGGTCCAATCAATATTTGCCACCTGGTCAAATTCTCGAACATTACAACATGATTCCAGCTACAGTTTCATAATATTGGTACATAAAGTCATACCAACTGAAATAATCAGAACGGTCACAAGATATGTGCAACATACTGATCAGGAGACTTTCTGTTCACAATAACAACATGTGCACCGGAAGACAGATGTCTTGCTATTTTGCTTAAGCTAGCATGGATGAGTACACCATAGTGCTGTCTTTGTTGCAAGCCTTGCATCGTAACTGCGTTTTCGAGTAAGTAAAGTGAAGAACCATAAACCTAGTTCATGGGGTTATGTATTGTCCAAAAACAGGCCTCGCTTTATCATTGACTATCATAGAGCCAGGGAGCCCAACAGGGACTCCATACATAACAATGTGACTGCAATTCTACAAACACATATTAACATCAAGTAAGGATTATTGAACTGGCTTCCCTAATCAAAGTGCTTGGAATGCTGGCACTGACTATAAATGTTAGCTTGAATTCTATGTTCAGACACATTGACATAAAGCAGACTAATTGTCAACATGCTGTATGTCATTAGTAAATGTGATCTGCCACTCCCCTCTTAACTGCATGCTCTTTGATGGGTCCCTGTTGATGCCCAAGGAGCAGGCAATAATGCCTAATTCACACTGCCCACCATCCCTAAATGTGGCACACAGGGGGGCCTTGTCTATCTTTTGTTTAGTAACACAGTTATACCCTAATGTACATACCTCTCAGCCAAATGTGTCAATTATGGAGAGGCAATTAAGTTTGCTCTGAATGCAGACACTGTCAGAGAGGGATGCATTGCCTCTTAAATCTCTGGGAATCTTATGAGACTACTATTATTATAATAGACTATCTTTAATTTTAATCCTCTCACAGGCCCAAATACTATAACCTGACAATCATGGACACACTCACACAAACCCTCATTCCATTTTTTATTATTTTTCTCACTCTGACACTATCTTTGTGTTTTTATGTACCAGCACAGCATCTATATGAAAAGGATGCCCACATGAAGCAAGTGCTTCAGTGCCGTTCTAAAGGTTGAAGATGATATGCAAATGGGGACTACAGCTACTTAAAAGTATGCTGGCCCCAACGTGGGTTTTCTGATCATGAGTACATCATAGCCAACAGCAGAGAAACCAATGCCTTGCTATTCACCTAAACAGTATTTATGCCATGATCCTAAGCATGTGAACGGTACAGGATTTAAATATCTGTGGTTATAAAGACTGTAGTGACGTCCTTCCTTTCTTGCTTTTTTTCTTGTACTTTGCTTACAAAAGACAACCAAGGTTGACTACTCAACTTCAGAAAGCACCACCAACTACCAAACTAATGCATAAAAATATCTCTGGTTTTGTTGAGTAATTTGACTATTCTCCCTGGCCAAATTTACCAACAATACACAACCCACATTTAATACATTATAGACAGCCTTTACCACACCCAATACAAACACCAACAGCAGCCAATACCTTGCCTTTCATCGGACATCCAACATCATTCCATAGACAAAAATAACACCACATAATTGTTCCATTCTCACCTACTAATAGCATATTAATTTCACCCTAGTCATACTGTTATTGTCACTCTAATGTACACCATCATAGGTACAATATTGTTCCAAAGCAACGAGTTGACAAAGCTAGCCAAGTAAATAGCACAGACAAATTCCACAACAGCAAACAGCCTACAAACACAGAGGGGCCTATGGACAAACTGCATTTTGTAGTAGTAGTACAAAAGAACTACCCTAACATATTACAAAATGCTATTCTGAAAACCTACATGCAGATGTCTATGTCTCCGTCTCCCCTATCGTTAATATGCAAAGATCTCTATCCCGACTGTGGAAATCACAGACACATGGGTATACATTTTAGTAGTAAATGTGTGGAGTGGAGGGGTTTTGAGAGGAGTGTGTATGGATTAAAGGAGAGCTAGGAATGGGTTGACAGAGGGACAGATACCCAGCCACAAGAGTAAGCGCATTGCTAATCACAAATCTCACTTCTATAATTACTACAGCAAAGAAAGACCTAAAACAGTCATGAATTAACTCAACTCAACACTTGGCCAACCACTGGTATTGCAAAATCCTCCTTTAAAAAATAATGGAGGTATGGAGTTAAAATAAAACCCCATAAGAAACAATGCTATAATAAATTACCTAATTTGATTTAAAATATATATATATAATATACAATTTTTAATGTTAAAAAATAAAATATACCTAAAAATTAACAATAATGTAATGATGTTTTTTCAATTTAAAAATAAATGTACCTTTAATCCCTAAAGCATCTTTCAGTAACTTGTGATGCATAATAAATACATACAAACATTTTACTTTAGGTTAGGTCTTTAAAATAGTCTTTCAAAATATTTTTATTTAATTCAGTCTAATTCAGTTTATTAAAACTTGAATTTAAAATGTAGTTAGTTGTGCTGTTAACATTTTTAAAACATTATTTTATTAATTTATCATTTATATTTTTTAAACTTGCATAAACACTTATTAATTTCCCTATATTTAACCACATCAAGTTCTCTACTCTGATTGCAGAGGTCTCTGTCAAGAGTGCGGAATGTAAAATACAGTTGTAAACTCAATACCAGTAGTAACTTTACGGTCATATATTTATGTTTTTACTGACTTCATACCCTAGTGGTGGGCACCTCTACACTTTTGAGTAAATGTACATTTGAAAATGGTGAACAGCCAAAAGTAGTAAAGTTACTCAACAATGTAAGAGTAACTTTAAACATGTTGATTTACTGACATATAAATATATCTTTGTGAACAGCCCTAGAGATAATACTAGCATAAATATAGAACACTACCACACTCATAATATTGCGTCATAAGACATCAACTTGGTTTGTTATTCTTGTATAAAAGCAATATACTATGAATGAACACAAGAATATTAATCCCCCAATCAAGAGAAAGAAGAAACGTCCTTCGGCACACTCATGGACACAGACAAAACACTCAAGGGTCTCCTATATCAAACTCCTGGCTTTTAAACTGCCAACAGTCTTCATACTGGAGACACCTTTTTTTCTATGCCACTGTAACTAAACCCTGTTGACATCATACATTTTTTAAATGCTGTCATAACAATATCCTTGTGTCATCATACCAAAGGCACAAATATTCAACCTTATACCAAGGTCCATTTGATATTATACCATAGTCTCCATACATCATATCTAGGAATCATTACATCATATCAAACTGATTGCTATTAACAACAACTTCTGATCTCATTTTTAAAAAAGACTGCTCTGCTAGTGCACCTAATTATAAAAGTAAACCTCTAAAATGACAGTGTAGTCCATTTGACATATTTTTAAACCCTTTTTTATCAAACAAATCTCTTGTTTTCATCATAAAACCCACTCTGAACACCACAACAATGCTTTACTGATACCTGAAAAGAAGCCTGGTGCAATCACATGAATATGCCTCTGTCATCATATGGTGGACTGCTCTCAGCTGGATCACATGGTAACTTAAAAATAGAATAAATGTTATCTATACTCTCCCTTTCTCATCCAAACTGTGCTTCACACAAGTAGGGGTCCCTCAAGGCTACATCATCTCACCCATGATTTTCAACATCGACATGAAGTCATTACTGACAATGATCAATGAATTTCACCTCACATGCTATAACTATGCAGATGACACACAAATACGGACAAATCTTCAGTTGCCTCAGATCCGTCAATGTGGATGACATGGAGCCATCTCAAACTGAATGCTTCCAAAACTGAAATACTAATGTAGCGATTATATTCATTATGAACCACTTTGCGCCTGGTCTCTGTGATCTGGGGCCACCTCCTACAGTATCCAAGGAAATAAGAAACCTTGGAAATGCCAAGGACTCAAAGTTATGAATGAATGCCCAAGTGGACAAATTGTCAAGATCAAGCTTAAAAAAAAAAAAAAACACTTTATTTGTATTTTTCATGAACCATACAGCTATATTGTGTGGTAACGAGAAAATAGGCATACCGGCAAGCACTGCTGGTTCATTTAGGCAAATAAATAACTATTCAATAATTTGAATAATACATCTTCTCACTGGACAACCCCCCAGTATGCGGGTTAGGGGTAACTAACAATACCTTCTAGCATGATGCTGTGGCATACCCATGTTTCGCTGTCTCCACTACTCCTCCTACCCCCGGAGCTTCCCTTGAGTCTTCACCCTCACTATCCATGGAGGACAGGACCGATTCTGGATCTACAAAGACATCACATATTTCTCTCCAATCAGCTATGTCCTCAAGTGCTTTGTTATTGTGGCGGTTACGTCTCATATGTATATCCTCTGCTACAGACTATTCCAAGACATCTGCCCACCAGCAGGCATATTCTCGGGCTAATTAACCCATCTACTTTATGGCAATCCTTTATCTAGCTAAAACACAATTTTCCTACCTTTTGGGCGTGGAATGCTGCAGAGGAGAACACACTGGAGTGTCTGTGTAAAACTCATTTCTACAGCTCTCTGTATTTTAGCAGTCACTTGTGTCCAGTAATTCTGAACCCCCCTGCATTGCCAGGCCAAATGTAAAAAATCTGCCTTCTCACTGCAACATCTGGGACAGGCATCGGAATGAGAAGAGGATAGCTGGTGGGAGATACGTCCTATGGAGGAAATTATAATGTACCAATTTAAATCGGGCATTGCAGGAGACAGTGTGAGTTAGAGCATTAACTAGGGTCTGAAAGAGGGGTATTAAACTCCACGTCCTAGGCCAAGCAAGTCTGTGGTAGTGGATTTTCAATATATGAGCACATAACTTTGTACAGTAACGAAGTCAAATGGCTGCCCTCACCACAGGTCAATAGTAACCCAACAGTATGAGTTGTTTTTGGCGGCGGTAAAGTTTGGCCAGGTTTCCCTTGGAACACCTGTCAGACCCGTGTAATGCAGAAATTGACCCGACTCAAGGAAGAAGGCATCCTGAGCCTCTCAAATGGGAGGAACATTTAGTTTGGGTAAAATTCTACCAGCTGTTCAAGCTTGAGCTGCGTCCTGGTATAAATCTGCACTCGTCTTCATGCACCAGGGATGACATATAGGACTTTAGTGTCCAAGTTGATCATTGTAAGGGGTCTATAGGCAAATGGATCACCTTAATCTCCACCAGGTTTGAGAAGCATTGATATTTCCCATTCCCTCATGGACTGTGGTCACCTGCCCACTTCACTTCACAAGCCTCTAGGAGGACCCCGAAAAGTTGTTGCCTCAGTGTCACAGAAAATGCTTGATAGTATTCAGGTGGAAAGCCATTCCCACCAGGAGCTTTTAAATGGGCGAGGTCCAACTTAGGAAGACACACATTAGCCAAGAAAGAGGCAAATCTATGAGCAGTAATGTTATGATCCGCATCATAAATTTGCTGTCTCAAGCTTCATTGCTATGAAAATTCTGCAATGCATCTTCCCCCACTTGGGATTTCCACAAATGGTCCAGGTACTATTTCTCTTGTACTGTACTGTACTGGATTACGTCAATGGCCTCTACCACGGATCATCTTTATCAACTATGAGAAGACTACAACAGATTCAGAACTCTGCTGCCAGACTACTCCTATATGTAAAGCCACAAGCCCACATCTCCCCTGCCCTGAGGGCCCTACATCAGTTACCGGTTGCCAGAAAATCCACTTTCAAGCTGCTTTGTATCTCCCAGAAAGCAATATATAGACAAGACCACTTTTCATCAGGAATCAAATCTCTAAATAGATTATACAAAGGAACCTTCGCTCCAGATTGGCACCTTCCCTCATAATCAGACCATATAAGAAAATATGTGGCACATCCTTCTTCTTCCCAGCAGCCAAAGTATGACACCTGTTACCCCCAAAAATAAGATCCACGGGTAACTATCTTATCTTCAGAACTCGTTCCTACATAACCACCATACTGAAACATAAATTTACAGCATGTTCCTGAGTATAAAAAATTTATAATTTGATTATATGCATGCATCTAGATATGTGTACTTATTTGTGCAAATATGTATAGCAATTATGTTTTTTAAAATATATAAAATGTATAGATACCCTTTAGGACTGCTTAACAACTGTATATATTACTTATGCCAAAATGTATTTGTACATATATATTTATATTATTCTATTATACAGGTCAATGCACAGTTTTCATATGTTATTTGAATAGATGCTTATGGGACTCTGTTTTATTTATCACAATAAGTAAATAGTATCATAACTATTTGTTATACAAGTACTTCACTATTTAAATGTTGAGGAAAATATAAAAAAACGAATTAGTTATAAAAAGTCACAAGTAAATTAGCTTAACGTACAGAAACACTTGAAAGTCTGAGTTTAAAAATACTACTTTAAATCTCAATGCATTTTCTTTCTTATAAATGTATACCCTCGCTATGTATGCATCTATATGTCTATTGCTTTACTCCTACCATAGAAGAAAAAAAAAACTTTGATTCTATCCAATGCACTACTAAATGCATTTGTCACCCTATACCTCTCTCAATATATATATATATATACCTCTGCCTCCACTCTCCAACTCATCCTGCGCCTCATTCTACTAGTATGGTCTCCCAAATAACACTTTCTAGACTCTTCCCTCTTCTATCCACCATTATCCTATTCAATCCAAATAACAGACATTGCTCAAATGAACTCATATTTCCCTATACTAATCCACCACTAATACTTTTTGGGATCCTACAGTAGTAGTGTGCTACTTGCTGAAAAGTGCTTCAATGTCTCATAAAGGGTAGTTAGCACCATATAAATACAATTACAATAGTTAGTATCTCCCTCTTACAATCAGGACCAGTAATAGCGAAATATTAAAAATCTTCATATTAAAATGCCAACATCATTTGCTTCAAAAACCTAAGGCTAATAACGCTGAAACATCTGATAGAGACTTCTAGCTGCAGCTTCCTTACCTTAGAATTCCCTGGCGTCAGCTTCGAATCTGGAATTTTTCTGCTGAGCAGTACCCTGTGTGCGCCGTCGGGCAGCGTTGTTCGGATCCGCGTGCGTCGACCAGCTCCGTGTGCGTCGTCAGCGTTGTTGGAGCCGTCTATGACGTCACGGTTGTCTTTATAGACGCGGTCTCGGCGCGCGTATGTCAGTTCTTATCCTTCTGCGCCGGTTAAGTGCAGTTCTGGAAAGAGCTACCCTTCTTCGACGGTTTGTCGAGGCTTTTTTGACTGTTTGAAGTCATGTCTTTGAGAAAGACAGGGTTCAAGCCGTGTGGTGTGTGTCATCGCACCATGTCGGTGACGGACCCGCACCGTGTTTGTCTTTGGTGCCTGGAGAAGGACCACGACTCCACCTCGTGCTCCGACTGTCAGGCCATGGCTCCGAAGGCCTTGAGGGAGAGATCCCTCAAGCGTCTCGCGCCCCGACATTCGTCCTCGGTCGGCACGACTCCACGGAGGTCACGGTCCCACAGTAGGAGGAGGTCGCAGCACTGCTCCCGGAGCCCCAAGTCCTCTTCCTCGCATTCGAGGTCATCTGAAGGTAAGAGGCATAAGAAGAAGAAGTCCAAGCGGACTTCGTCTTCGCCACACCCGTCGGCCGATGAGGCGTCTGTGGAACATGAACGTTCCGAGTGCGGTTCTGTGGATCTGTTGCCAGGGCTGACTCCACGTCTTCCCCCTTTTCCGTGGACCAGATCAACCCCCGCTCAGATGAAAGAATTTTACGAGGCCATGCGTCTCGTTTTTGAGCGGGCTGCACCCTTGGAGGGGTCTTCGGGCCCTGCGGGGTCAGCAGGGGCCCCTTCGGATTTGATGTCGGCGGCTTCGGCCTCAGCGCCGGTGTGGACCCCAGGATCCGATACCGGATCCGGACCGGTGCTGGTCCCTCACAGTCGACCTCCTCCGGCGGCAGGTCCGACGACGACGATTTTGCCACTGGCGCTCACCGATGGTAGCCCCATCCTTATTCCGAATGATCCGGAGCGACGTCGTATGACGTCAACTCCGACTTCGACGGAGCCAATTCGGCCCAGATCATTGTCTGAGCATTATTTAGATCAGCCAGACGAAGGAGAGGAATGGGAGGGGTCTGAGGACCCTTTAGAATGTGGCTTGCAGCAGGACTGGTATGAGGATCTAGGGGAGGCCAGTGGACTGGACACGTCTCCAGATGCTGGTATGCTCTCTCCTCCTAATGTGGCTACGGAGGAGGGTGCTTCATTTGTTATGGTGGTGCGTAGGGCAGCTGAGGTCTTGGACCTAGATTTGCCTACTGTGCCAGTCAGGACGAATATCATGCCAGAAGTGCTTCAACCGGGGGTGACAACATCAGAGCCGATGTGCCCTTCAATGAGGATCTTACAGACGTTCTTCTGGGTACATGGTCCAAACCCAGCACAGGGGCTCCTGTGAATAGGCCGGTCGGCCGCCGCCATAGACCCACTCCGAGCGACCCTAGTTTCCTGACTTAACACCCCACTCCTGAGAGCTTGGATGTCCAAGCCTCTACTTCCCGTGGTGCCTTCCATTCCGCTCCCCCAGATAGGGAATCCAAGAGGCTGGACCAGCTTGGAAAGAAGATGTTTTCTTCCACCAGCCTGGCATTGAGGTCCGTAAACACCTCTTGCCTATTGGGCCGTTATTCCCATACTTTATGGGATACGATGGCACAGGTGCTGCCCCAGGTCCCGGAGAGCATACGGGACACTCTCACCCAGGCTGTCAAGGATGGAAGAGATGCAGCCAAGTTTACGATCAGGTGTGGTTTGGACACGACCGACTCGCTGAGCAGAGTGATTTCATAGTCAACTGGTTTCTCAGGGGATGTCCAGTCCAGCTTGATGGACATGCCCTTTGATGGCTCTCGCCTTTTTGGCGAAAAGGCAGACTCCGCGCTTGAGAGGTTCAAGGATTCTCGAGCTACGCCAGATCCTTGGGCCTTTCAGTGCCAGCACAACAACAGTCTCTCTTTCGCCCCTTTCAAGGCTTCAGAAGGGGCGTGGTACCACGCCAGCCACAGTTTAGCCACCGTCCTCAGGCTTCACAACATCCCGGAAGAGGATGTGGTCGTGGTACCATCAGACCCAGAGGGTCTGGCCAGAGGTCGGCCACCACACTGCCCCCCTCCACTATGGTTCTGCAGGATCACGTCCGTCCAGTTGGAGGGAGGATTCATTTTCATCTCCCTCACTGGCTTTCCATCACAACGGACAAGTGGGTCCTGCGGATCATACAGAAGGGCTACTCCCTTCCCTTCCAGTCTTTCCCTCCTTCTATTCCTCCGACAAAGGAACGGCTGATGGAGGACCATCTGGTTTTACTCTGCGAGGAAGCTACGGCTCTCTTGGCCAAGGGAGCCATAGAAAGAGTCCCGATATCAGAAGTAGGCAGTGGTTGTTATTCCCGCTACTTTCTGATTCCCAAAAAGAACAAAGGCCTTCGCCCTATCTTGGATTTAAGGGATGTCAATCTCTTCCTCAAGAAGGAGAAATTCAAGATGCTCACTCTTGTTCAGGTTTTGTCTGCCCTAGACCAAGGAGACTGGATGGTAGCGTTGGATTTGCAGGATGCGTATTTCCACATTCCTATCCTGCCAGCCCACAGGCGTTACCTGCGGTTCAAGGTGGGTCACGAGCACTTTCAGTTTACCATGCTTCCTTTCGGTCTCACCTGTGCCCCTTGGTTGTTCACAAAGGTGATGGTGGCGGTGGCAGCTCATCTGTGCAGGTCAGGGATTGCAGTCTTTCCCTACCTAGACGATTGGCTGCTGAAGGCTCCTACGCCCCAGGTTCTCGTCACCCACCTCCAGACGACGACAGACCTCCTGCATTCACTGGGGTTCACTATAAATGTGCCAAAGTCACACCTGACTCCCTCTCAGAAGCTCACTTTCATCGGAGCTGTTCTGGACACAGTGCAGTATCGGGCCTATCCTCCCGAACAGAGGGTCCAGGATATTCAGGTTATGATACCGATGTTTCGGCCTCTATCCTGGATTTCGGTGAGACAGACTTTGACGCTGTTGGGACTCATGGCTTCCTGCATCCTATTGGCCAAGCATGCCAGATAGCGCATGAGGGATCTGCAGTGGGACCTGAAGTTCCAATGGGCACAGCATCAGGGAAATCTTACCGATGTGGTTCAGATCTCGGAGGGGACTGCAAAGGATCTGCAGTGGTAGTTAGTGAACTGCGATTGGGTCAAGGGCAGACTCCTCTCCCTTCCCCAACTAGATCTAACAGTAGTGACAGATGCGTCACTTCTGGGATGGGGCGGCCATCTGGGAGAGGTGGAGATCAGAGGTCACTGGTCTACGGCGGAATCTGGGCTCCACATCAACTTGCTGGAGCTTCGGGCGATCCGACTAGCATTAAAAGCATTTCTTCCTGTTGTGAAAGGGAAGGAGGTGCAGGTGTTCACGGACAACACTACCGCAATGAGGTACTGCAATAAGCAGGGCGTTGTGGGGTCGTGGATCCTTTGTCAAGAGGCTTTACGTCTCTGGACATGGCTGGCACAGCAGGGCATGACCCTGGTGTTTCAACACCTGGCAGGTTCTCTGAACGCCAGGGCCGATGAGCTCAGCATAAAATGCTTAGAGGGTCACGACTGGTGTCTCCATCCGGAGGTGGCACAAGGACTCTTTCAGCAGTGGGGAGAGCCTTGGTTAGATCTGTTCACCTCCGTAGAGAACTCGCAATGTCAGCAGTTTTGCGCGTTGGAGTTTCCAAGGGGCGATTGCTAAGCAACGCTTTTCGTCACAAGTGGAGTTCAGACCTCCTGTACTCCTTCCCGCCTATACCACTTCTGCCCAGAGTTCTCAAGAAAATCAAGAACGACCGGGCCCAAGTAATCCTCGTGGCTCCGGATTGGGCACGGAGAGTTCGATATCCAGAGCTTCTCAAAATTAGCATCGGTCCTCCAATCAGGCTGCCTCTTCAGGAGGATCTTCTATCGCAGCAGCAGGGGAAGGTTCTCCACCCGGACCTGTTAACTCTGCGCCTTCATGTGTGGAGGTTGAGCGGCGACAGTTGATGGTTTATGACCTCCCTCCCGAGGTCTGTGATGTCATTCTGGCAGTGAGGCGTCCCTCTATTAAGTCGATCTACGCCTGCCTTTGGAAACGTTTTGTTTCATATAGTACAGAGAGGTCTATGGATCCTCTTTCTTCTTCTCTGTCTAATAGCCTTTTGTTTATATTATCTCTCGCCCAACAGGGTTCCTCCTTAGAGACTCTCAAGGGCTATCTTGCAGCCTTATTGGCCTTTCTTCAGTTGCCCGATCAACCATATTTGTTTAAATCACCTATAGTACAGAGATTTTTGAAAGGGCTTGTGCATTTGTTCCCGCCTGTGCCTTTTGTTATGCCCCAGTGGGACCTTAATCTGGTTCTTACCTTCCTTATGTGTGCTCCCTTCGAGCCCTTACATAACTGTCCTCTTCGGCTGCTCACTATTAAGACAGCCTTTTTGGTGGCAATTACATCTGAAGAGTGAGTGTCATCAAAACCACCGTATCTCACAATCTTTCCTGAAAAAGTGGTTCTCAGAACTCGTGCCTCTTTCCTCCCCAAGGTGGTGACCCCTTTCCATGTGGGTCAAAATATCACCCTGCCCACCTTCTTTGCACCTCCGCATCCATCTAAGGAAGAGGAGCGTCTCCATCGGCTGTACCCAAAAAGAGCGTTATCGTTCTATCTTGATCGCACTAAAGAGCTCTGGGTGGATGACCAACTCTTTGTGGGGTACGCTGGTGCAAAGAAGTGTTGGGCACTACAGAAACGATCCATTTCGCGCTGGGTCGTTCTCTGTATAAAGATCTGCTACACTTTGGCAAAGAAGCAGCCTCCTGAGGGCTTGAGAGCTCACTCTACTAGGGGGAAAGCTGCTACCACTGCGTTAGCATGTGGTGTACCTGTGGTGGACATCTGTCAGGCGGCAACATGGGCTTCCTTGCACACGTTTGCAAAACACTACTGCCTAGATGGCCAGGTGAGAAGAGAGGGGCATTTTGCCTGTTCTGTCTTGCAGGACACCCTGGTATAAAAATCTCCTTCAGACCCACCGCCATGGGTTATAGCTTGGGTATCTATTCTAAGGTAAGGAAGCTGCAGCTAGAAGTCTCTATCAGATGAACAAGTTACTTATCTTCAGTAACGAGTTATCTGGTAGAGACTCTATCTAGATGCAGATTCCTTACACCCACCCAAACCTCCCCGCTCCGTGGATATTTTTATACAAATATATATATATATATATATATGTATGTATATGATTTTGGCATTTTTGCCTTTCTTAAAGGCATGTAAGAATTTTTACTTCAAACAGTAAAATTAAGAGATAAAATCCATAACTGTTGGTTCTTCCATGACTCTGCGCTTCTGGCGTGGAAAGTTGTGGGAAAAGAACTGACGTACGCGTGCCGAGATGGCGTCTATATAGACAACTGTGACATCATAGACAGCTCGAAACACGTTGATGACGCACGCGGAGCTGATCGACGCAAGCGGATCCGAACGATAATGTCCGATGGCGCACGCGGAGTACTGCTCAGCAGAAAAATTCATGATTCGAAGCTGACGCCAGGGAATTCTAAGGTAAGGAATCTGCAGCTAGATAGAGTCTCTACCAGATACCGGGTTACCGAAGGTAAGTAACTTTGTTCATCAGTGTTAATGAACCCAAAATAACAGGGTCATTAAAGCCATAATTCCAAGGCTCCTCATGGTAAAATACCACAGATAACTGCAAAATACCAAGGCTTATCATGCAACAATAACAGGGCTGCTTATAAATATAAAACAAGGCAAAGCTGGTCATGACCACACACTAAAGCATATAATGCCAATACCAGGGTTTCTCATGCAATCATTTGAAGACAGATCATGCCAAACTACCAAGATCGTTCATACGAAGGCCAATGATGCTGAAATGTAAAGTCAAACAATGACAAATTACTAGGAAAAACCACGACAAAACAACAAGGTTACTCATGTAAAAATGCCAAGGCCGATTAATTTTCAATCTTACATATTAAGGCCATATAATACTAAAATCACGCCTGAACATGCTGAAACATGTGTGGATCATTCCAAAACATCATGGCTTCTCATGCCATCACACCAATGCTACCTATACTAAAATACAAATATTAGGTTATGTTATAAAGATTTGTAGCGTGCACATTCTCCATTGGCATGGCCTGCTGAAAGTAGCCAAACACCAACGATAGTCTTAGAAAAATTCCAAAGCTCCTCGTGCTCGGACTAGAATATCAACATTTTGCATAACAAAATACTCAGATCAACATTCAAAATATTAAGGTCACTCATGCCAATAACAAAGGCTATTTATACTACAAAGGTTGGGATAGGGCAAAAATACTGTCGGTAATTATCATAAATTTCCAAGACTAGTCTTACCATAACACCAATGCCATTAGTGCCAAAATAAGAAGGGAAATTACGCCAAAGTACCAATGCCATACCTAGCAAAATATCAAAACCAAACGTGACTACATACCGATGGTAATCATGGAATAATATTAAGACAATATATGCCAAAGTACTAGAGGCTGAATGTGCCAAGATACCAACTGTGAATATGTTTCGAGAACTAGGTCATTAATGACAAAAATGAGGGTTCACATCCCAGAATATCCACCCCGAAGAAGACGAAATAACTTGGCAAGTCAGAACAAAAAAAAATGATGATGCAAAAGAATAGTCGTAGTTTCCCACTTGCTTTCCCTCTCAACCTTTCAAAACAATCCATGAAAAATGATATATGAAGATTTTGCAACCTCTGCGGAGAGCACTTCATTATATTATACACAATTTTGTGCTAGTGTCACTGTCCTACCCAACCCCAATTGCAAAACACAAATGTAATTGTAGAACCATTTATTTACAGTTACAGAACGAACAGGAAACAGTGGGCACACTTAAGCTTATGTTATTTGTAGTATCTGCAAAAAGGTTTTCTTCGCTGAGAGAGAAATTTCTTTAGCATGATCAGCAATTTGATAATCATGTATCTTAGACAAATGAACAGTTTCCTTCATGGTTCAGATAGGCAAAAAATAGGACTCGTGTTATGCTCCCTCCTCTTTTGGTGCTTTTATTGAGTTTATGTAAATGTGCTTTTAAATGTTCTTCTCCACCACAGAGTCCGTAGCTAGCTTTCAGAATTCAAAGGCATCATTCTTGGGAAGTGTTAGTTCAGTGTGTGTTGTGGCTACACAAAACACTAACTAACACTAACTAAATCTGCAGCCATATTAAACATGTGTGGACCTTGAGTTCCATCGCCCTCTCTCTCTTTTTGGTCTCCTTATGTATTGAGGACTTTGTAGCTGTAAAGTTCACATGTCATCGTTATCAAGAGTCTGGAATGCGAATTTACAACATGCAAGGACGTGATGAATAATCTACCAACAGACGGAAAACAATCAAATCCTACATTTTACACTAGGAAACAAGCAGATATCTGCGGTGATGCACATACAATGTTGAATTGATTTTTTCAGGTGTTTGTCTTTATTGTACAAATCGTTGGAGATAGAGGAACAAATAATTATTTGGCAAACTCAGGCAACTAAGACCAAACTGCCAAGGATGATGATGTCAAAATGCTAAGACTAGTCAAGATAAATAATGTTGACAAATACCAATTCAAATTATGGCATACTAAGATGTGCCATGCTAAAATTCCATGACTACTCATGTCAGAATACAAGACTACTAATTGCTCAATATTATGCAAATTAAGCTGAAATATCATGGCTGCCCAAGCCAAAATATTAGGAAAATTCATACCCATATCGCCAGGCAGAACTTGATAAAACAGTAATTGAGTTCATGGCAAGATAAAATTGCTACAGGTTCCAAGACAGTTCTGCTGTATTAACAAAGATGGTCTTCTGAAATCTGTCACTATGTTAAATAATTATAACTACGGAAGCTTTACTCACAGAATATGGAAAAAATAAAGGTGCTTTTAGACCAGATTTATTTATGTAACCGTTGTATGTGGTGCATTGTGCTTTTTGACTAAAACTGTTTTGTCTTTTAATTTCGATCACTTGGACTCTTAACTTGTGATTGAAACAAAGACTCCACCTCCGGAGGGCAAAGGTCAAACTGCAACCACTGCCAGCACATTTACTTATTCAGTATCTATTAATTACCTATCCTTTTGGTCCTCTTCTTCTCTCCTCTGTCCCATCCTCTCTTCACAGGCCCTCTGTTATCTGCCCTCCTCTTTTTAACTCTTTTCTTTCTTCGTCATCTTTTTCCCACCCCACTCCTTTGTTGACCTCCCTTTCTTCTTCATCCACCCTTTGCCAACCTGACTCTGCACCTCTTCCTGTCTCCTCTCATCTCTTGCCTCTATTCTTCATCCGCAATCCTCCTCCCTTACTGATTCTTCACACCTCCTCTTTGCTACCTTGCTGATGTCCTCCAACACTTCGATATCTCTCCCCTGCTCCACCCTCAGCCTCGTTCATCTCTCCCGAATCTTTCTTCAAACCCAACCCCAACTCCTGTTTTCTTATACCTTGTCTCCTCCACCTCTCTCCCTTTTTACTACCAATCTCTCCCTTCCCTACTGATCCAGCTCTTCTCTGCCCCCCCTCCTCTCCTCTTTCCACCTACTTATAAACTTCCACCTTTTATACCTTTTCTTACTTCCCCAGCTACTCCCCAACTCTCCTAGCTGAAAGATTTCTCTACTTAATCTGGTTATTGTTCCTCGCATTTTTAACGTTTAATATAAGGCAAAGAACTGATCTCTGCTCCTCTGTTACATTGTAAAGTGCACTCACACCCACAGGTGGAATGGCGCTAAAAGAAATGAAAAACAAATAAAATAAATTATGGCCAGCCAAATAATTGTTGTTTTGTCTATGTATCTATGATTATAAAGCTTGCACAGCCTCTACTTATGCTTCTCTTCCTCGGGACAACTCAACAACCAAAAATTCATCCAGGCAACTGAAGTGGACATTTCAGACAGAACACCTCTCCAACATCTAACAACATAGATGGCTGGAGGAGATACACCATATCATTGTACTCCTTATTTCAGGTAAGAAAGCCAACATGCGTTAAATACTAATACAGCGGCCAGAACAACTACAGAAATTGGTGTTCGTTCATAGATTTCTGCAGATTTTTTCCCTGATCCCAATCGCTTCTTCGTGGATAAGACCACATCTGGATTTACAAAACACTTGCAGTGAAGCCTGGAGTCGGCTATTGCTTCACTCCCAAAGCAGTCCCTTCCAAGCAACAAAACACAAATATTTATCACAACATATTAGACAGTGTGTACTCAATGTAGTACAGCATACACATGAGCACGAAAGGTGGACATGTTGGGAAAATGTTGAATGGATGTTGGGCAGCACACTGGGTAGCAATGCTCGTTGAGTTGGATTGTAACTAAAAATTCACAAAAGGCCTGATTCACAAACGTAAACTCACACTTTTGTATAAGTTTATGATTGTGTTGCTATTCACAAATGTGTTTTACTAGTAGTATCTTTACGAGTGTGGAGTCTCTGCACATAAAAAGATAAGGCAGCACAGTCTTATGTGCAGAGGCTCTGCAGTCGTAAAGATACTACTAGTAAAGTACCGATATGAATAGCAAACAATCGTAACCTTACACAAAAGTGTAAGTTCACCTTTGTGAATCGGGCCCGCAACATGCACTTTTTGAAACTTTGACATGATTTGGTGGGATATCATGAAACATTTGGATGAGTGCCAGACGTATATGAATAGTTAAAATCAATAAAATACATTTGAAATAATTAGTCAGTGTTTGCTTATTGATGTCAAAATGTTGTTAAGTGTTGTGAGAAGCCTTTCGGTGACATCAGAGCACTAAAAACCGTTACAATAATAATCTATTGTAGGGGTTTGAAGCGTATCGGGTGGATGAGTAACCATGTCCAATGGTCTTCCGTCATGACTTAGTTTAAGGTTAAGCTGAAATCCTTTCCAAATAACTCAGTTTTTAGATTTTTTTTTTAATAGTTTGTGATTTGGATACATTTCAGGTTCGTGTTGAGGGCGTTTTTTAATTTCAGTCCTTGGACACCAATTGATTTGGCTCCATATTTCATCCTCTTGAAGGCGCTTTGAGCTGGTGGGAAAATGTTGATGGGATGTCCCTAATGTGATGTAAGCTTCAGCAAGAATTCTGCACCTGTACTCAAATAAGCTCTATGCATGGTACAGTTGAACAAGAAGCAAGTGCACTGTTTTAAAATCAAGTTTGATATGATCATGTACTTTGATACATTTTGGCTGAATGGTTTTGTAGCCTTTGTAGCTTGTATTCCATGGGAGACCAGTATTAATATTGCAGTAGTTCAGGCTTGTTAGCTCAGCTCCGTTTTGGGTGTGAAATAGGTGTAGTATTTAAGGAAGGAGATATGGCTGTTCTTATTCCTTATTACTGAGTCGATTTGTCAAACAAATGGAAATTCAGAGTTTAAAAGTATCCTGTTTCCTTACTTTAGGGAAGGTTTGAGGAGGGATACCAGACCCAAAGGCAAGTTCATCATTACCTGGAATGACAATCAACAAGCTCATAACAACACATACAGCAGTGCACGCTGGTCAGGCTAGGCATATAATTGAAGCAGCATGCAGCTCCCACTGGTACGTGGATGTCACAGTGCAGATAGCAGCAACTCCCCCAGCAAACAACCTACAATACAGAATAATGATTATACACTCAATACTGCTGGTACATTCCATGTAGCTGGATAGCACTACACTTGCAACAGTGCTAACCATAATAATAAACAATGACAAGCCCAAATACAACACAGTAGACAGAACAACACCCACGGATCCTACACGTCTCAGTGTCACCATATAATTGGGCATTTACAAGTTCACAAAAGTCCCCCAGTCTTCACGAATCAATATGACTACATAACATATTAAACCCACACATTCCCAATATTTAGTATGGTTAATGAAATACTTTGGATTTGTAACTAGATGCCATTTTCTGGGTTCTCTGGGTTCCCGCAGACACACACTCACGCCCCACCAGTACATATACCATTCTACCTAATAGTATGTACCCAAATTGGTAAAGACTTGTTAAATACAATACCACAAACCACTGTTATACACCTACTGACAAACATTTAAATATGTGCACAAAAGCAGCATATTAGAGAAATCCATTCTACTGATGAACAAGAGCAAACAATGAAAAATCAGACTGTGGTCTGTAATGGAAACTATCTCCTTGAGGAAGGTGATACCGAGGAAGATCCCCAAACTCCAACAATATTGCGTGTTATACATGACATAACTGACAAACTCACCTCAATTCTAACAAAACTATAACGTTTAACCTATTACCCACTCCTGCTCTAGCTAGGCAAAACAATTAAGAAGTATGTGTTCAATCAACTGATCAACTACATTAACATAGAGCTCCTGCTGGTAAATTACCAGTTTGGCTTTTGTCCTGGAAAGCAGAAACTCCTGGATACTGTTTTCAGCATATTTCAGAAGGGCGACTCTTGTTAATTTGTTCTTGGCTAGATTTTGAGCTGGTTCACCTCCTTTTTAGTCAATTGTTAGCACGTGGTCAAGACTGATGAAGGCATTCCACAATAGGCTCCAAAGTTATGTGGTCTACCTAGAGCTCCATATTGGCTGCCCCCTTATTCAGTCTGTATCTGGAGCGTATGAGTTTGGTATCCAAACTGACAGGAGTGTACATCCACTGGTATGCTGATGACACACAAGTATACATCTAAACATCATCTAGCCATGATTTCTACACCATATGCCATAATTTTGTGAGACTCCAGCCCAAGATGACAGACAATTCTCTGTTGCTAAACCCACTAAAAACCTATTCCTTCTCTAATCTCAGGAAAAGAGAGGCAAATTAGACAAAGAGCTGATTGATTAATTCGAGGTAGCTGGTTTTGTTCCTTCTCTCTCACTATCACCTAGGACAGTGGGTATCTCTCTACACCCTACACTATTTCTTATACTTAATATCATTAGAACAACCAAATCTATTAAGTTACATCTACACACCCTCAAAACATCTAACAAATTTTACGTCCTGGCTGTTCTTGCTCTATTAAATTATTGACTTTATTATGGTAATGCATTTCTTGCTTGACTAACTTATTCCTCGGTTGCCTCATCAAGGCAGTTCTTCTTTCATAAGCCAGACTGTTTTCATCATTAAGAAATGTCAATCACAACTAACTCATCCTTAAAGAACAATGGTGGATTCCTGTTTAAGTGAGGATTTAATTTAATATCTTCTGCCGTGCCTTCAATGCCATTCACTTAAATCGACCTTATCAGGCAGATATGCTCACCCTCACCATGTAAGGTGGCTGAGGAGGCCTCGGGAACAAAACCTGTCTATACCTGAAAACAGAAAACTTAAGGTTTCTTAAGTATCGTACTAAATTTTCTCTTAATTCACCAATACCCTCAATGAAGTCCTGCCCAGCACCATTACGTATGATACCAAAACTACTACTGCTCCAGAAATATACAAAGCCAACCTCTTTCATATTTTTCTTAATGAACAGCCTCCCCTTTAAACCCAAACTCAATCTACTTTTACCTGCTACAGTTACAGTGCTTCCTGTTGTTATCTGTATCCAACTAGTGTGGTATCGCTATATAGTTGTCAAAATATAATTTGCCTTAAATTTGATGTCCTAAATATCACCTTGAAAAAGTTAATTTTAATAGAGTTAATATTTGAAAATCTGCAACAAATGTATATATGGTTGACAAAGAATGTCTGTAAGTTACAACAGCAGACAAAGTTTGCAATTATCAGAGATATGATTTTTGTTAAGAGCAAATTCAAAATCTTGAGCATTTATTATACTGCTGTCTGATAGGTATGGATTGCAAGGATGAGCCAATATAATCCTTCATGAGTGTAAATGAACCTCAGTGATTTTTTGACTCCATTATATACATAACCAACACAGGTTTGAGCTATTGGCAGGGGCACAGTGCAAAACAGGCAGTATTGGTTGAGATGCCTATCATTCATGTCAGAGGTCGAAAGCAATCAATCAATCAATCAATCAATCATAGTATTTATAAAGCGCGCTATGTACCCGTCAGGAGTCTAAACATACCATTCAGAGTTGGAACATGCTCTTAAACATTACAAAAGGAACAATAATAATGCCTGCTATGATGTCAGCAGCCCTTTCATGGAGCCAGAGTCAGAAGTCAATCCTCTTATTGAGGGAGATATTAAATGTACAGTTACTATCCCTATCAGCCACAAGAACAATTTGCCTGCACGATACTGCAATCACAGTAGAGGGATCCATCTTCAAAGCTCTACCCTAAGCAGCCACTGTGTTGCAAAGTGGGCAGCCAGTCCAAAGTGTAACTGGTGGTACTGACTCCTGGGTGACACTAATCCCTCTTCACCAACCCATCCTCAATGCTCTGTTGCTGGAAGGGTCTCATCTGTTCTCCTCAAGGACCTGTTGTTGGATGGATCTTAGCGTTTTCCACAAGTGGAACATTATAACATCAAACAGATGGGTTGTACAATATCTTGTACAATATGATAATACTTTTGAATTCACCCAGAGGGTTCCTCGGCTTACACTGGACAAGACAATGCACCACTACCTCCATCTATTCAGGCCAAGAACTTCTCCAGGCTGAAAACAGACCACCAGCCCTGTCTCCAAATCCCAAATCCCAAATCCCAGTGAAACAAGAGGTTCTACTGCAGATGTTTCATCACCAGGAAGAAATCCAGCCATTAGCATCCAATCTTAAGTCTATGTGAATTTAACAAACATCTAAAAAAGCAGCAGTTTTACATGATCCCCTTGCAGGAGGTAGTTCTACTTCTCAGAGTAGGGGAGTTTACGACATCCTTGGGCCTCCAGGATGTATATTTCCATACTCCAATTCACTTCAGGCATTGAAAATATCTATGATTGGAAGTGGCAATTTGTAATCATCCGTCCAGTGCGCTAACCTTTTGTTCTCAAATCCACCTGAAGGATCTTTACAAAATGCAAATCCAGCTCAAGTGGTAAACAATTGATTGATAAAAGGCACTTCGTTTCAGTTTATTACCATATCCATAAGGACATGTCTATGGCTGTTCAGCAGGTTGGGCCTCCGCCTGAATGGGGAGAGGTGCGCTCAGTTTCTCTGAGCCATCCTGAATGCAGACTCTGGCATAGGCAGTCTAAATTCTAAAGTTTGTTTTGCTAAGCATTCTCAAGTCAAATGTGCACATCAAAGTCTTAGAACTTGGGGGGGGTCATCAGACAATATGCCTTTCTGTCCAAAATCAAAGGGTATTCAGTGTTGATTGATTTTTAACGGCAATAATATCTCCATATTCTACATGGACAAACAACGCACAATTAGGTCATGCATACTCTGTGGAGAAGCTCAACTGCTTTGTGACTGAGTCATCTAGTACAAGAGGACCCTGCCAGCAGAACATCTGATACAAAAAATGGGCTAACATGCTCATTCGGACCTCTGAAGAGTGTCACAACTGAGAACTGACCCATTTTCAGTTCTAGAAGGGCTTTCTTCAGTAGTGCAAACAAAATCTAGATCTGTTTGCCACAAAAACCAACATAAAATTAATGTTTTTCGCCAGCAGGTATGTACAACTAGGTTTGTTGAGGAATATATTTTCAATTGCATACTCAGACACCATTGTGAACACATTTTTATCTCCCTCCCTCCTCTTGAGTGCACTTGTCACAATGAATAGAGAGCCATCTTATCTTCATGGTCTTGCTGTGGCCAATAGTGTTTTAATTCATGGATCTCTTTCACTTCTCCAAGACTTCTCCCATACAGTTCAGATTAATTGGGCTCAAGTCCTTGTGCAACAATTAGATTCTCCACCATGACCCATCATCAATGAACTTATCACCAGGGCTCCTAAGAACAATTAATTCAAACACCTTGATAGCCGCACAAACTGCTGAGAGAAACTTTCACAGTCAACTGTGAAATCAACTGAAAGAACCTACAGCACAAAATGCAAGGGGGTTATTGTTTGGTGTTCATCGAAAGGCCTGCACCAGCTCTGTGCTCTGCCTGAGCAACTTCTTCCATATTAATTGCTTTAAGATTAGCCTGGCATCAAACAAGCTTCTATTAAGGAGTACTTTCAGTCACTTCTTGGTTCCAACACTCATTAAATTTACCATCATTGTGGTCCAGCAGAATCATCAAAAAGTTCAGCATTACCTCTGGTTCAATGCTTTCGGGGTAGGTGGGAATTGTATACTGTTCGTCGAAAATTATTAAGAGCCCTTTTGAACCTATGCATCGAGATGACATCAAACATGTCACCTGGATGACAGCTGTTCTACTACTCACCTCAGCCAGAAGCATTAGAGATACAAGTTTTTACCTTCTTGGATCCGTGTTTGTGCATTTCCATAAGGGCAGGGCCACCTTCTGGACCAATCCAACATTCATCTTGAAAACATTGATGGACTTCCACGCCAGACATCCAGTAGTCCTAAGGCAACTGTTCCGTAATCCTGCCAAAGCAGTGGAAAAAGCACTACACTGTCAGGATTTTTTCAAATATCTCTAATACTGCATTGGTAGAACAAAGGACTTCTGAAAAAGTGGTCAGCTACTAGTCACTTTTGAAAATCCTCAGAATGGCTGTCCTCTTTCCAAAATGGGATTGCATGGTGCATGCTCATGGCTCTGATATACTGCTTGCTCTTCTGATTTACATATGTGTATCTATGAAAGAGGAAATAATTTACTTATCTGCAACTTCTGTTCTCCATCTTTGCTGTCTTGCATAGACTAACAGGCTACCCACATTCCTGCCTAGGATGATGCTCATCTCATCCATAAATACCTTCACCAACATGCTTAAACACTGAGGAATGGTGGTCTATAGACAGAGTGCAGTTAATGCACGCTTGCCTCATTTGCTGAAGTTAGAGTGTTTTCCAATGAAGTATCTGTGCTACTAAAGTGACACTGTTTGGAGCTTTTCAGGCACCATTAAAGTTCATACTGCTATTTTAAGGTTTATGTGTAAATACCAGTTTGAAGAGGGGGAATGGTTCAAGTATGTGTAGCCTTTCCTGTTTTCAGTGTTTATTTTTTGTGGATGTCAGTTGTGTTTTCTCATCTATTTCCAAACTTTTTCAAATCAGCTGCCTAGCCCACAAAATAGACTAATACTGTGGTTTGTCAGTGTTTTTTGTTGTTGCAGTGATTGGTATAAAGCATACATTTAATTAAAAGGAGACATAGGTGGTCATTCTGACCCTGGCGGTCTTTGACCGCCAGGGCGGAGGACCGCGGGAGCACCGCCGACAGGCCGGCGGTGCTCCAATGGGGATTCCGACCGCGGCGGTAAAGCCGCGGTCGGACCGGCACCACTGGCGGGGTCCCGCCAGTGTACCGCGGCCCCATTGAATCCTCCGCGGCGGCGCAGCTTGCTGCACCGTCGCGGGGATTCCGACCCCCCCTACCGCCATCCAGATCCCGGCGGTCGGACCGCCGAGATCCGGATGGCGGTAGGGGGGGTCGCGGGGCCCCTGGGGGCCCCTGCAGTGCCCATGCCACTGGCATGGGCATTGCAGGGGCCCCCGTAAGAGGGCCCCTACATGTATTTCACTGTCTGCTGCGCAGACAGTGAAATATGCGACGGGTGCAACTGCACCCGTCGCACAGCTTCCACTCCGCCGGCTCGATTCCGAGCCGGCTTCATCGTGGAAGCCTCTTTCCCGCTGGGCTGGCTGGCGGTCTGAAGGCGACCGCCAAGGTCAGAATGAGGGCCATAATGTTGGGTATGTAGTGTCTTCCCATTGGCAGGGTGTCAAATGGACTTATGTTAGACAGTTTTAAGAACAGAAAGTCTGTGTATTGCCTTCTTACTCAGACTCACATCCCATTATGTCTCACACTCTGCCAGGACTCTTTCTGGTTAATAGAACTATTGATAGATTAAAAAAGTACTATGTTTTAATAAACACATTCCTGGACACAGTCACTCAACTACTCCTTACTGAATGTTATGAAATTGTAGGGGTGGTCAACTCTTCCAACAGTGTAGAACCTTGTGAAACATTTATACGTTTGAATTAAACCACATTAACTTGTAGCAATGCATTCTAATGCACTTGAAACGTAATGCTTTAAGCATGCTTACCACTGCTTTTCTGTACTCCTTGTCTGACTACATTAAGGTGGTACTGCTTTTGTGTGAACATTCATAATTGCCAACTGTACCAGTGGCAAATCTCTCACTTTAATCACTCCTGGCCTTTTTTACAAATATCATATTGTATTGTTGGGTAAAAGCCATAATTATCTGAAGGCATCACACATAACAATGGGACAACTTACAGTTATGAATTTTGGTGGTAGGTGGAAAGTCTTGTTATGTTTTAACCACTGTCCAATGAGTATGGTGATAGCATTCTTTTCACAGGTACCTGTAACTACACCTTGCACTAAATATTTAAAGCCTGAGGTGTTTGCTATTCGTCCTGCTATCTATACTGACTTGTTAGAAAAGGGGGATGATATATCAAAGTGTTACCAATTCTGTGTCTTTGAGTAAATGTGATAGTACATATTGGCCAAGATTCCTATAAGCCAACCCCTTCACCAATCAGTGAAACATCAAATAAGATTTTAGTAGTCCCAGGTTCTCTACACTGTATAAAATAAATAGATTAAACGAAAACATGCTTACAAAACTGGTATAAACAAAAGAAAAGCAAAACAATATTTTAGTGACAACCATAAACAATACAGCTCAAGCAGAATAACTTTTGACAAGTCTTTCTTGCAGCTACCTTGTATAACAAAGTTACATTGTGTTGGCCGCTCAGGCAGAAATTAAACTGACTCATTCTCTCTCACATTCCTTTCTTTGAATTGCATTTTAGTTTGACTTTGAGCATGTGTTTATATGTTTACACAGATGAGGGCTGTTTCCTTTCAGTGGGGTTTTATCAGTTACAAAAGGTTTAAAATTAAAACATGATTGCCTAAGCATGTGCATCTGTGAAAGGATACGGCCACTATAAAAAATGCAAATAAGTAACTGTTTTTGTCTTCTTTCAACCCTTTACCACTTGTATGATGGAGTGTTGAACTGGAAAGAGCCGAAATATTTCATTATTTATGAACACACCTTAAAAAGATGTTACAGTGGTTGACGTATTCTGGCCTTCTGGCTTTATATACATTGATGATTACACAACTATTCCGTTAGCTGAACCATAATACACAAATTAAGTTTTAGCATAGCGTGTCATTCCAGAATGATAAAAAAGGAAGACAATAACAAGACAACTATGAGAAGCAGAACGCATATGTAGGGATCTTAATATCATGGTCTCTATTTTGTTCAAATATTGTACATGCATAATTATGCCTGCAACAAAGCCACCAGAAACCCACTAATTGACTTCTACTCTTTAGTACTGAGAGAAGTGTAGACAAGGTGAAATCAGGTGACAATACCAACACATGAATGCTGTCAGAAAAGGGGTTATATAAATTTAGGAGGTGTGGCGTCTCCACTAACTCAATAACCAATTCATCACTGAAGAAGATCAAATGTTAGGCTTGTTCATTTAGTGGTTGTACATGATGCTCCAGCACCTATAGGCTATAGCGTGCTTCACAGAAAAACATAAAAGGAAGTAGTACATATAACATTGAGTACTGAACATTAGCACAGTAGAACTGAGTGGTAGCTGGAAATATCGCCTGACATAAATAACGTCTTAAATATCAATAATAAAATATATATATGTCCCTTAAGTGGGATTTTGTTTAAGAATAACAAACATACAATGGCCTTAACGCACAGGGGGCAAATTAGTTACAGATTAATGCTCACAGCATCAAAGGCATTGCTTTAAGTCTGTCGAAACTGGTAGGTGTGCAAAGGGGGGCATTCATATTCTTTCAGTTGTAATCAGTTGTACTGCAGCAAACAATTAAATAAAAAGGACTCTTCTAGGAGAAAGCACAAGAATGCAAAAGAAGAAGCATCAACGAGACTAGAAAGATGCAAAACCTCGACTCCTGTCTGTGGGGTGGAAAAAAATGAGGCATGTGGAAGGGTTGTGATGCGAAGCATGGTCGAAATGCTGCTGATGTTAAAGTGGCAAGCTACTTTCAGAGAAGCTCTTTCATATCCTGCCTGCTACGCAGGAAATTCTCATCCAGTTGGGAAGGGTGGTGCAGGACAACAGAGAAATACATATATTATGAACAGGTCCTCCGAGGGCAGCCCCACCTCACAGTTATACCTATACTTTGTTTCCAAGGTAATGGAGTGCTATACAGATGGAAAGCATGGTAAGAGAAACACACATTTTCCCCATTTGCCCTTTCATTCTGATTACCAACAGAATGAATATCCACTAAGCAGACTAAAACTCCTCAGTTGTGGGGCCCCCTTGTGAGTTGCCGGTCAAATCTGCAGGAAGACACAGGCAATAGAATTGACTTTTCCGGCCAGTATCACCCCATGAGTTAACGGGGATCACGAGGTAAACTCCCCAGAATGTGGGTTCATGTGCTGGATCTGTAATTACCAGCTTTTTAACACAGGTTTTCCCCGCCCGATAACGGGGAGTTTATTGCTGATACTTACCACGTGCTCTAAGCAGCAGGTAAATATATGTGGGGTACCAGTGTGGCTGAGGGCACTGGAAAGGGGCGTGTGCCTCTGGAGGTTGAGAAGGTTGTGGCATCTCTGAGGAGCATTGAGTGCCCCCTCAATGGTGTCGGTGGACAAGTTGTACCTCTGCTGCAGCCTCTGCCAGTCTCCACCATTTGTTTTACCAGGTGAGGATCTGCCTGCAAAACCAGGTCCAGTGTCTCTGGACCCAATGCTTTCAGGACCATTGGAAGTTGTCTGGAGCGATATCCAACCAGAGGATACCACTCTGAGCAACTCCTGATGAGGGTATTTGTGTTCTAGCTGAGGTCCTAGCCAAAACTGCTTGCTTAAGTCAAAAATACTTGCTCTCCCAGGTTGTCCTTGATTTCAAAACTTCCAGGAACTGGGGGATCAACATTTTTACTCAGTAATAGCTTAACTATCGTTTCATTCGCAAAAGCAGGATTTATATATGTTGGTGGCAAGTGCACGGAAAAAATAGCTCGCATTTCTTTTGGGATTCAGTTTTCAGTGCCTTAACATTTCCCGTTCTTGGATACCTTCAAGTTTAAACGTTATAGACATTCAATAAATATAGATTTGTGTGTTAAACAAAACTATATAAAATGCATTTTTGTAGTGCATGTAGCTAGTTAACATAGTACAAAAGCCCCACATGCAACAGCACAAGTATACATTTATCAAACAGATAAAGGTATAAAAATACGATTTTCGCTTTAAAATACGGACATTTTGATGGTATTTTATTTTGTGGTACACACATATTTTCATGGATATATAACAGTCACAGACACAATATCAAGCACTTTTGCAGTGGCACACATATTTGTATTTTGTGCATTCATTGTTTCTATTGGGCACACAATTTTCTGAAAGGCACATATACAATTTGCTGAAAATGACCTCTCCCAGAACCTAAAATGTTAGATTTTTTCTATGAGCCTCAGGTGTGGCTTGCTTGCCACACTTCTCACAACGGAGGTAATGATATAGAAGGATTACAGAGCCATTTACCATCAAAGGGTGGGGAGGGCTCCCAAATACTGTCAACTGCTTTCACCCATAGGGTGCTTACTCGATTCTCCCACAGTACCTTATATCCTATCCTTAGTCGACCTCTCCACAGCCTCCTGAAACTAAATGGTACCTTGCAATAAAAAGGTAAACCACGAATACTACCCTGGAACTCCCGGTTGTTTAGCTCTGGGGGGTGTTACATCGATAATCTGTAAAAGACTGAACTTCACCTGAAATTCAGTAGACAGAGTGCAGCAGCCATGTTTTATCTTCTTTCTTAAATCCCTTACCCGTTTTTTCCCTCTCATTAGTTCACATTTCTAAGCCTCTACATTAATGTTCACTTAACCTCCTCTTACAGAGAGGAGATTGGCGGAATATCCTTAGAACCTGTCTCGTGGCTGAGTTTTGAACATATTGGGCAATAGGGAACTTTTAAGCCCACTAAATTAAGAATGCAGTAGAGAGGGGGAGGCAACAGCAGGATAGGTCTGGTTAAAGAATTCAGTATACTGTGGTGGCAATAGGCAATTGGGACACTGGAATAGGTATTTGGGTACCCGGTATTTTTCTTCAAGATTCAAATCCTACGGTTAATTCCTTTGACAGCTCATAGTGCCCAGGTGCTGCAAACCTTGGTGAGGAAAGGTAAATGGTGCCACAATCAGAGTAAGGGTCCTTCATTTGATAGTGAAGATGCTGTTCATTTCTGGGCATACTGGCAGTATTTACTTTTCATGGGATTACTGTTTTCGGGGATGGAGATTATGATGCTTTACATACCACAATGGCTTACATAGTGAGTGCATGGTGCATGTATCATGTTGATTTGGTGGAGTCTGGGCTTAGCGGAAAGATTAGTGGTTGGAGCCTCTTCGTTTGGTTGTGCAGAGAAAGTGACTGGGGGAGTCTGCTTAGGGTCTCCTGGTTGGGTGACTGTGTGTCCTGGTGGCACCATTTGCACCATCAGCACAATGGCTATTACTTGCAGAATGACTCATCCTCCAGCCTTCACTCATGGCTTAACCTGCCTTACCTGTTAGCCCTCTTCAACATCTGCTGATATGGCCCATACTTAAGCCATACTCCGGGACCTGCAATGCAGCTAGCCACTACAAGTACATTCACATGTGCAATCTTAATACCACCTTCTTCGACCCCTATGATATTACTGGAGCGACCGCCAAGTCAGGGTGGTCGCCATCTCCTGAAGTTGGGAAACCACAGCCTCTATTCTACCGGTCTCAAACTGCCCGTCCTGTAAGTGGTGTAAGGTTTGTTTCTGCCCTTTAGATTTGTTGGTGATCCTTTGGACGTTTCCATTGACCCAAATTAATGTAAACATGAGCGAGGTAATTGACTCTGAAAAAATAGAGGGTGCATTGAGTTGAAAGGAAACAGGGTAACGGGGTGAGTGGGCAGGCCAAAATCCCAAAACGATAACATCCTCCAGTGCTTAATTTGTAAATAAAAACGTGCCCATGCCCAAAGCTCTCTTCTGAAACACACGGCTGCTGCAATTAAATGTCGGAGCACAGAATACTGAGGCAACATAACCCTGAAGTCATCTCGGGCCTCTTTAATCCATATACAGGCTCCCCCTGTCCCTTTAGCACACTTTTGCAGCTTTCTCCCTTTGTGACTCTTTTTCGTTTTTCTCTTCCTCCGCCTTTCCCATATGTGCCTTAGGAAGAAAAATAAGTGCGGCCCCAAAAAATAATTGCCGGTGACCCGCACCGGAAACCACCAGCTAGAATTTAGCACTGACCTCCCCTCATCTGCAACACTACAACAAGCCCATACCAGGCAGTCCTGTCATTTCCCTTGGCTGTATGCTGGCTCCTTGCACCTTGAGTTGTACAGCAGTCGGTAGTAAATCCCATCTTCTCTTAACTAGCGTTCTGTGGTGCGAGAACGAGGGGTCATAGTGGTCACAGAATGCTTTGGGTGAAGGGGCATTTTACTGGGAGGAGACACTAGCAAGAACTGACACGGCTTGAATCAAGGAAAAGAAAACAGCTCTCAGTAGGTCAGAAAAAGTAAACAGCTGCAACTGCTATGAGACATGAGAGTGAGAGTGGTGGATTCTGCCTAGGGAAGGAAAAAGTGGTGGCCCTCTGAAGGAATTAAGCATAAGCAGTATAAATAGATTAGTACGCTGCAGTATTTATTTTGCGGTTTTCAATTGTGTTTCTTCATCAATGTGACATCACTTGCAAATATTTTATATTCAACTGCATTAAATACGTAAACTATCTATGCCTTAACTTCTTTATAACAATGAATTTAAAACTATCGTGTTGCACCCTGTTGTGCATACAAGAACGGATTTTTCCCTTGTTCAGAAAGCCCTACTGCTCATCACACCCTAACATACACAAGCACCGGATTAGAAGATGGCAGATTTTGTGATGCAAACATCACCGAACACGAGACACATCCGACATTCTCACAATCAGCACATTATAAATTATATATAGTGTACAAAACATGCGCTCTTGTGGAAGACAATCATCACTCATCAACATTCCAGAAATTTTTAAGTGAGAAACTTCAAACAACACGCTTTAGACAAGATGCTTACAATAGCATGCTCACAACATGCTAAATTAATTACTTTTGGTCGATTAGGCAACCAAGGTGCAAAGAGATACAAGTGCCCAGGATTGCACATTTAGCTGACTGGCGAAATGGGATTAGGCCCCAGGTTTTCTGCGCAACCAGGACATATCACAACCAAACTGTGTGTCTTTACCAGTGAAGTATGTTTTCCACTACACCAGATGTAGTTCTATAAAGGTAAAACACAGGAAAATGCAATCAGAAGGTGTGACGATGACAATCTAGCTTTCTCTTCTTAATGAAGAAATTTCATTTGCATCCTTTACTAAGTAATCCCTCTGAAGTCCTCCTTTCAAAGGCTGCATTGTCAAGTTTCTCTGAGACAAGGTTTGGTCCCCGACCCATATTTCCTAAACCAATAACCAAATCAATAACAACACAATTTGAATGCTTCTCTCACATAGTTACCTGTTTTCTTTTTAAGCAAACTGTATCAACTAAACTTCTGAGTATATGGTGTGGAAGGAAGCAGGAGTCAAGTACTTGCAGTTGGTGTCATAGTGAGGATATGTGGGTAGTGGTCTCCTTAAGATACCTTCAGGGAGGTTCCCCGAGGTTTCATGGTACCATTGTGGCGCTGAGGCGTTATCCACATCATGAATAAACATTACACTATACGCCATGAAGACAGTGCTTCAAATTTCCTGCTTAGTTTCCCTTTATGCTGGAGCATTCATGGCCCCTGAGGCAAGGGGTGCAAATGGTACCAAAAGGAAGACCAGGTCAGCAGTTGCTACACTAGGGACCCCTAATTGACATCCAGGCTTGGATTCCTCAAGTGCTCCCACACTTAATGCTATTCATAAACAACATATTAGGCACTGTGGCATTCGCTAGCCTTAAGACATTTATAGACCTTACACTGAGTACAGACATTCGTTTGCATGGCAACATGTGTTATCTTACTGTCCTAACTCAAAATTCTAACCAAAGAGATGGATCCAAGGAGTCTCCTGGGGACGGACAATTCTGCCCACAAGAAGAAAATAACTGCATTTGTCAACCACACACTCCCAATTACATATTTAATTCTCCCAAGAAACTCACATTCTTTGCCAAATATTCTATTCAGGTTACATTTTGGTTCCTTGTGGCTGCCTAGTCTGTGGGCAGTCACTTGTGCCCCGGGTAGTTGCTTGCAATTCGACATATGCCTCTCTCTTCTTATATCATTTGTACCTTAGCACTTCCGTTGCCTGTGCCTCTCCCTTTATCTTCCACCCTGGGTGTTCGTCTCCTACTCTTCAGCTCGTCTTCTGTTCCTGTCTCTTTGACCAATTCGCTTTCTTATTCAATTTGTCCGCTTTTTTTTAGTTCTTCTGTTCCTTTTACCCTGTCCTTTCAATGACTTGTACCCGCCCATACTGACGCTTTGATCCTCTGACTCTTGCATAGCACATTTTCTATTTTTGCGGTGTTTTCTTCTTTTTTGTCTCCTCTTCTTTCTTGAACTCCTTCAGTCCTGCCTCTGTAAACTTCCCTCCTCCTCTTTCTCTACAATCCCTTCAGTGTTTTTCTTTCCCGCTGTCTCTCAAAAACGAATCTCCCACTTTCTGTGTCTCTCTTCACTTCATATTTTCCGAGTTTCTCTCTGTAACCCTATGCCTTTCTCCTGCACCCCTCCCTCTCACATCTACTTTTAGTCTTTCACCTCTTGAGAGCTCCTGCCCCTCACTTGCCCTCCTGATAGACCAAAGACCTCTATAAACACGAGCTTGGATCACATTTCTCTTTCCTGCTTTTCTTCATCAGTTCCCCAGAAAGGAAGGCCAGGTCCCTCCCTTATCTGTTTCCAGCTGTGTAAACTTGCTCTCTCATTTCTTGGGAAGCTCTAAGAGCTCTTAGTTATTGCCTATAATCTGAAACGCATGTGAGTGTGTCTCACTCCCTGGCACTGTCTGTGACTGATGAGCGTGCTAATGACCCCCCCACAGTTCCTATTGCAAGCACGCCTAGGTTCAGCCAGCCTTCCTTTTGAATGCTTTTACCTTCGTGTACTAAGGGAAACAATTCTCTTTACGTACTGTAATATAGACAGCAGCCCATGTACCTCCACAGCTATATAACCAATTATGTCCAATACACACCCAGGCACCATTTTGTTTTAAGTGCATTTGTCCGCTAGTTGTACTGTAATATAAACTGCTGCTACTATGGCCCTTATAAAGGTTAGCATTTCACAAAGCCAGTAATTCTGTGTGTAATGTGCTAACGCACAAAGAGGAGCGTACAGCTGGCTGTACTGAAGGCTCCCTTGCCTTCAGTAAAGTTCTGTTCTTATTGTCCTTCTTTGGTGTCTAAGATAAAAGGAAGAAAGAAAGGAATATAATGAGGCCTCACTTACTACCTGACCTTTTTGGATATAGAAACAAAAGTCGGAAGGTATCGAAAGCAAGCGGCCTTCAAGTGAGGCCGCCAGAGCCCATTTTATAACTCCATAAAATGTTTTTTTTTTTTTAAAGTACCCGGTATTAGAACGGATGGAAGGGCAGGCAGGTGGAAGTAACACGCATTGGCAAAGCCAACATGTCTCGCCTTTGGGACCCGCTGGTTTTGTCAATGCTTTTAAGCAACACTATAGAGAATCTGTAAAAAGCAAAATGCATATTGCAGATGTTGTGCAGCACTGGGGGAAAACGAAAGCCCACAGCTTCAGGATGCTGCTGGTGTTACCAAGCATGCCTTTGATCTACTGAAAGACGCTGTGCCATTTTTTTATTTTTTTTATTTATCGATCTAAAATGGCGGACACCACTAAGCGCAGTTAAAAAAATACATTTGAATTGCACTTAATTTTACTTTAGTAAGTGGAGCACTTCGGCAGGCCTCCATGATGTGCTAAAAAATAGGAAAATAAAATAAAAGACTGCGAGAGGGGCACACAGTGGGGAATGGCAGGGGATCCAACGAGAAGTGGGTTTATCGGATAAAATAAAAATAAAGCCACTTGACAGGGAGAAGGGATACATGAGAGGAAAAGCAGGACATGAGTCAGACAGCAACATAGAGGGCAGGATGAGAAGCACACAAGGGAGAGAGCTAGAAAAAAGATGCATTAGCTGAGTAATCAAAAGAAGAGAAATATGGAGTTATCTTCAAGTGAGTAGTGGAAGAATACAAGCCAGCCAATCAAAAGGATGGAAAAGAGGCTACACTACAGGGAAGGATCAACACAAGAAGAGAAAGCAAAAGGAAGGAAAGCTACAGAATAAGAAGCAAGCAAATAACAGTGACATTAAAGTCAACCAATGGAAACAGTGGGAGAGACCTAAGCCTATTTTAAGTTCTTGGTTTGACCCACAATAGGCTTTTCCCTATACACAGCTAAAAGCAGTTTCGGAGGCTGTTACAGGCTGCCTCTTTACGTAGTGTGCACAGGTAGGCACACTGTGCAGGGATTCCAGGCAACCACATGCTGGTTTACAGAGGTAAAAGCTAGACCACTTAATGCTCTAATTTTTATGGTAACTTGGTCGAGCAGGTAGGCTAACCGTGGAGAAGTGCAAAGTATTTGTTGTACTCACAGTATCAATAAATGAGACCACACACTCAAAAGAATATCTCAAGACCAATTTACAAAGACTACTGCAGCATTTTATAACATTTTTAAGACCAAGATCATCAAAAGTACTTTTTAAGTTATGAATTTTTGAAGTTTAATAAAAATTGTATTTTTGTGAATAATTACGCACCATATGAATCAATAGAGAAAATACTTTGAAAATGCACATAAAATCAGATACTAAGCTTACTAATGTCTCCTTTCACAGGTATGTCAAGGTCGTCAGTGGGCACTACGGACCAGCTGGAGAAGTTTAGGCAGCTCCCGGAAGGAGCTGCAGCAAGTCGTTCGAGCTGGTGCAAGGACACTGCTAGGGACCACTCGGAAAAGCGCTGCACAGGTGAACTTAAAGGTAAGTCTGGAGGGTCCCCTTGGAGTGTAAAGGTCACAAGGGGTGGGGCAACCTAGGGGCACAGCTGTATCTTCGGTGCAGGGCACAGGGTGTCCGGGTGCAGTGCAAATCGGTGAGCTAGGAGCTGTGAGTAAAGGTGCCCTTGGAAGCAGGAGGTTGGTCACTTTGAGGGTCGCTTGCAGGTCAGCAGGGGCACTCTGGTGGGAGGTCCTGGTGGTTTTTGCTTTCCCTCGGCTGGGGCTTCCTCCTGGTCCTTTTACAGTCCGGACTGGACTGTTCTTCTGGTCCTTTTACAGTTTGGACTGGACTGTACTTCTGGGTGTCCCATGTTAGTTGCCCAGTACCTAGGGATATTGCACGGTTTGGCAACTGGAGTGTGCAGTGCCACCAAACTTGGCACACTTGCAGAGTATGTCCTCACAGTCAGTTGGGTGGAGTTTGGTCTGGCTGTGGCATCCAGTTCCTTGGTCAGCAGCTGGTCAATGAAGTGGTCTTCACTGGGTCTTTGGCCTTGGTTTGCAGGAGAGTGATGCCTTCACTCTGGAGGGGGATCTTTGGCGATTGTGGAAGACTGGAGGTCCTCTGGGGGTTTGTAGAGTCCGTCCAATGTCCGAGCAATCCCTCAGCAGCGATTGTTGAGCCCAAGGTGCAGCAGGCAGAGTTTGGCACCTTTTCTTGGTGCACCAGGACTTCAGTTCTTGAGCCTTGGGTCTTCTTTGTTGCTGGTCTTCTTTTATCTTTGGAATCTGATTTCTCGGTCTAGGGATGCCCACTAAATACTGTATATTGTGGGCATTTAGGGGAGTACCTACCAGTGACCAACGGGTCATCTACATTAGGGCAGCTACACCCACTAAGTGACCACTTCCTGTGGGCAGAGGTCACTTCCCTTCACCTGATTGGCTATTCTCCTTCTATGCAAGATGAAGGAAAATGAAATGGAGGGATCACCTCGCATACAACCTCTTAGGGGTGGTACAAGCTGGGGCTGACCACTCCTCCTATCCTTTGTGTTGTTTTCTCGCCGTTTCTTCCACCAAAAGTGGGGGTTTGCAACGGGGGCGGCCATCTGTTGCTAGCAGCAGGTTTGGGGGTCGAATTTCAAGGGTGGTAAGCCCTTTGAAGCTCGCTAGCAGCACTGTGCACATACTTGAGGAAGGGGGTGTTTGCACCTCCACCCAGGAAGTGCTTTGGTCTGGGACCCAGAGAGCAGGATCTCTCACCCCAGGGTTCTAGAATCTTGTCTGGTGGTGGCAGGCTGGTTGTGACCAGCCAGCAACCATGCCAGGGTAATTAGCTTATGCAGGGGGCACCCCTAAAGTGACCCTTGGGTACATTTTGTAATAAATCCAATACTGGTACCAGTTTGGATTTATCATTCTGAGTTATTTGACACCAAACAACCCAGGGTTCAGTGTAGCCATCAGTGAAACTAGTATTGACCAGTGTCCAGCACATGTATTAAAGTGGCTGCCCTGTTTACTCACTATGTCCCAGATTTGGCAAGGACACAGTACAGGCATATTGGTTATGCATCTATGCCCCCACATACATTATAGTGCATCCTGCCTTAGGGCTGGAAGGCCTGCTAAAAGGGTGCCTTACTAATAGTGCATGCAGTGTGTAGTGGACAGGGCACACAGTCTGGGTGCCATGTCGATTTTGCTTTTCAGGATTCCACCAAGACACTCAGCCTGCAATGGCAGTGCTGGATGCATCTGGATGCATAGCCATTGAGGGTGGCACAATCAGTACTGCTGCACTCAGGGGCCCACTCTTAGAACCTCATGCCCTGGGTACCTAAGTACCATTCACTAGGGCCTTATAGCGGCAGCTAAATGTGTTGCCAATTGTGCTAATGCATCACAGCAGTTTTAGGGAAATAGATCTACTCCAGGAAAGCTGGTTAGCAGGGGCCATGGGCACTAACAACTTTGAGACTACATCAAATACTAAGAAAAAAGTGGGGTCTAACATAACAAAAGATGTCTTTTCTCAGAGAGGCAAGACCTAAAAATGTTAAATACCTCTATAGAAATTGTGTTTCTTGATTGCAACTATGAAGAGAGAGAGAGATATCCAGTCCAGTGGAAAATAGGGATTATGAGGAAAGAAAACCTTTGTGAGGACTAAGGAAGAGGGACACGGCTCGCCAGTGTAGGAAGGAAAAGGAACAAGAGAGAGCGGAGGCCAATACAAGCAGATAGGGAAAAGAGGATGAAAGAGAGTGTGCATGAGAGAAGAGAGAAAACCATTGGAGGTAGTCTGGAATACAAAAGAGATAGAAATAGGTTTTAGTGGTACTATGGAGAAGAGGCAAAGAGGAATAGGAACCCAGTAGGAGGGGTAAGGAAAATAGAGAGAGATAAGATGGGAGCAAGCGAATCAGAGACAGTGAGAGAGGCAGGAAGTGAGTGGAGAGGATAGAAAAAAGAGAGAGAGAGAAGGAGAGAGAAAGAGTGAGATAGATAGAGAGAGAGAGAGAGAGAGAGAGAGAGAGAGAGAGAGAGAGAGAGAGAGAGCGAGAGAGAGAGAGAAAGGAAGTGTGTGGGGCCTATGAAAGAAAGTGAAAGACAGTGTAAGGAGACAGGAATAGGAGAAAATGAGATGCTATTTAAGGGGAATTCTAAAGGAAAAACAGAGAGAAGAAGCCACTATAAGGCATACTGAAATAAGAAGGAGAAAAACAGAGAAAGACAGACAGATCAAGTGGGGAAATAGGAAAAAGAGGTGGGAAGCCAGAGAGGGAACAAAAACTATAAGAAGGGAAACATATGGGGTTTAAGTGCAGAGTGACATCTTAGCACGAGCTCTATATATTCTGGTGCTAACACACGTACTTGAGGTGTTGTTTTCAAAACGATGTATATTAGCCTTCCACTGTACAAAATGAACCACTGGAGAAACATGCAGAAAGGTCCACTGTAACCTCATTTCTAATGGCAGCTGGTTCATATTTACAATGGGGGGCTTACCTGATGACAATCATCTCTCCTCTCACCATCTCTCCCAGCTCCGATGCGCAACCGCCACGGGACCCCGGAAGCTGAACAAGCCAATCCTGACGCTGGTTTCATGCTGCTTGAATCCAGCATGAAACCATCGTCAGGATTGTTGGGAGCGGCCTCTCTCAGCACTCACCAGAGCGCCGGAAGCCTATGCTTTCTATAACTCAGCTGTCTTAAGACAGCTGGGTTACAGAAGTTTAAAGTGTGCAAGTAAAGCTGGCTGTCGCAAGACGGCCGACCAAAGGGAAATGAGCACTTTAAACAAGTGCATGGCTCAATGCTGCCACTTGGCAGCAATTGCCCTGCCCTGTCCTGACACTCGGTTCAGGATAGGGTGCTGGAAAATAAAATGGTAATAAACAAAGTTTGTTGCCATTTTATTTTTTCATTCTAGGGGCATTTTTTTGGGGGGGGAGATGCTCCTCTGCCCACGTGGAGGGGCCGCCCCTGCTTATTTCTTATCCCAGTCTAACCAGTGTACCATAAAATGTATCATCACTAACAACTACCTTAAGTCACATATTGTGACATGGCTTTTGCCAAACTAGAAACACTACATATCAGGCCAAATGTCAGCAGTATGAGCTATTTAAAAAGTGTGATTGTACTGTTCAGGCCGAAAGTACCTGGGAGACATTCTATTTTGGTGTGCAAGTGTTATGCAAGGCTTCTTATTCACATCAAAGTCCCAGTTTTCAACAGAGGACCAATTGTTCCAGCTTCATAAGTCTACCATTGATAGCTGTTTGTTGAATTCCTGCTGCACAGATCTGACTGTGTAATTTGAAGGTTGTAGGCTTATTCGCTGATTGTGCTGTTAGGCTTCCAAAGTGGATGAAATTAAAACCAGTAACAAAACGGTTTATTAGCAATTTTGAAAACATAACTGCTTTATATTTATCAATAAAATGAGTATTTTGGAACAAGAAAAGGTTAAGATTTGTTATGAGAACATAATATAAACAAGAATTGACAAAGCCAGTATGTCTCACCTATGCAAGAGCTATTATCTTTGCCAATGTTTTTTTAGCTATGCTGTACACCAGCGTGCCTGCCTTTCAGCATGGCTAAACGTTAGTGGCATAGAGGAGAGCAGAGTGTCGGAAAGTGGACTAGCCTGGAGTGGCATCGCATAGAGTGGCATCATATAGAGTGTCATGCAGTGATGTGGAGTGGTGTACAGTGTCATTGAGTATAGTGGAGAGGAGTAGAGTGGATTGTCGTTGGAATGGAGTGGCATGAGTGTTGTGGAATGTCATAGAGGGAATAGCGTGGAAGGGCATAAAATGGAGGGGTGTAGACCAGAGTAGAATGTCATTTAGTGGAGTAGAGTGGCACAGAGTGGAGTAAAATGGCATGGAACGCATGGACGTCAATTCACTGAAATGGCAGGTGTGGCGGAAGGGACATCATATGCCCTTTGACCTCCACTTTCACTCACACACATGCTTACATATACACAAACACACATCTCACACACATCTCTCTCTCATAAATACACTTTCATTTGCAAACATTTTTTACTTACCTCAGCTGCCATGGAAGGGCATATTCCAGCTAACTATACTCCATTTTTATTACACTAATAGTAAAAAAAAAAAAAATTGCTCACTATTAGTGTGCTAACAAATTGACAGAAAAAAAGAGAGTGGAGGCCCAACTGAAAATGAGCTGTCACTGTGTTGGCTGGCACTGAATTTGCCACCTCTATACCAGGGGTTGCAAATGCAGTGGTATAGGTAGCAAAGGGCAAGCCAGGGTTCCTAGCTGCGACCCCTGGCGACCTCTAAATGGCGTCCATGATTGTGATTAATACACATCTAATGAGCACCATATGGTGTGTGGAGTCAGAGGCATGTACACGTTAAGTCTCGCAGGGCATCTGTTGGGGGGATGGGGGTGGGGCGTTGAAAGATCCCGAGCTGGAATAGAGGACTGTTCTAATGCCCTGCCTGTTTCTTATTTCCAAGTGTGAGCACTAGCGCCGACTAATGTCTTTACTGGAAACAGCACATTAAACTGTTCAATATAGATTTGTGCACACCGGGGCATTAACGCTTACCTCGCTTGGGGTGTACACCTCTTCTACTTCTTTTTTCCCTCCCATTAGCATGAAGAACCAAGCTCAGATATTTCTCTATATTTTTGGATATTTTACATTCTTTAGTACTCTTCCCAGCATGAGAGCATGGGATGCGTATGCTGCAATGGGTGTCACGTCACCAGCCATTTGAAGCAGTTGACACTTATAAGCTCTGTGTCTTCTGTTTAGGGCACAGTCATCTGGTGCATGTCTGTGCTCTGTGTGTTAGCATCAGAACGCACTCCCATTTGAACTGTCTAATATGTTTTTAAGGGTAGAGAAGCCATATTCCAATGAAATGATCGATTTCGCAGCATGAAGGATCAGTTAATGGGCACATATTCCAAGACTGCTTTTGTCTAACCTCCTCTAATGCCATTCCTGAGATGGGGAAACAAGCTCCTAACCTTCTGATCAGTTGCTCATTCCATCGACTGCTTCTGCATATAGACGTCACAACTCATTAGAGTTTGGGTGGAAGGCTAACTGCAGAAATAGCTATCAGTGCCTTAAGAAACAAATTAAATTCCCACTTACACATAAACATGCTGGAGATGGAAGTGTTTCTATGGACTAATAATCTCCTTCCCTAGTCAGATGCAGAGTGGTGATGGTCAACACAGAGAACGCCACTGACTGCTTCTACTTTTAAAACCCAGGAAGTATTTGTTCCCTTCAAATCTGATGCTGGCAGTAAAAATATGGGAGTGTGCCAGCAGTCAAGAAAAATAGAGCGGACTGCAAAATTTGGAAGTCGATTGAGAAGTCCTTGACTCCATTGTGGAGGTCACAACCATTAACAAATTTACTCCCTGCCATAAATCATGGGCCGATTCCTAAGAGATGCCCTGATGCTATTTGCCTTTCCTCCTGCCCATCTGGTTATGAGAGACTCCAGAAAGTCAAGGCCACCTGCCAAATGTACTGTGATTTTGGTGTCCTCGACTTGGCCTTATCAAGTCTAGTTATCAAGTCCTTCATACACCGTGATCCGAAGATAGACGTGCTAATCCGAAAGGGGGGATTCCTCTCTGTGGAGGGGTGATGAACCTTGCACAACTTTCTACCGTTGCTCACCTTGAGCAACTTGTTTCTCAGGAGCTAGCCTATGCCACGTTAGCCCCTTTTCACATGACATAGTCATTTTTGGCAGTGCTTGAATGTCATTCACCACAGCACACAATAGAAGGGAGTGGTTAAAGTTCTGTTATTGAAGCCTACAGAAGATTATTCCCTGCTCGCTCACTAAATGGAGGTGTGGTACTGTTTCCAGACACTTTCCCAAATTTGATATTCAGATGGATGTTTGCATGACCTACCACACGTGAGTAGAGGGCTACTGAAATAAATGTGGGGAATTGTGCTCCATTGCCAATGAGGTGGGTAGATTACATCAGATGGACTTTGGACTTGATACACCTATTTACTTTGGTTTGATACCCACTGGCTTCTTGTGATTTGAACATGGTTATGGCATGATTTCTGAATAAATTCTTTGAGCCCACGGACTCCTGTGACATGGAGATACTGTCTTGGATGAGTTCCTTCCTACTCACCAAAATGTGGGTTAGGCTTATTTCTGGGCTTTACACCAATTGTGCTCCTGAACCATGCACAGTATTTCCTTAGGATGAAGTTGTCCTGAAGACCCATCCTACGTTGTTCGTAAAGTTGATGACAGAGTGACATCGTAGCAAGTATAGTTTTCTTCTTTTATTGTTTCTGCCCTTTTATGTCTCCTCAGTTCAGGAACTACTGTAAAACCTTTGTCAAAGAAAGCAGGTGACTTAATAGGACCTAGGCGCTCATAGGAAAATCACACTCTGTCTTGAGAATACTAGTTACTCGATCGTGGTGCTCTTGAAGTGGAAGATTCACCCAACTCCCCAACTGCAATCCGAGGATTGACAAGCAGTCATATAAAGTTTAAGGCACATGCTGAACCATATACAAAGCCATGCAATATACAGTCATAAACAGTAATGTATTTTTGTTGGTAGTTTATTCCTGGCCAGATTGATCTCATCTTTTAGCCATCATCCTCAGCCAATAGTGTTTCGTGATCTGGGGATGTTCCTATGAATTCATCAGGGCTGTCACATTAGCCAATTAAACAATGAGTTTTCTTGTTTCGGGTCAAAATTGCTACTCGGAATGTCCACTTTCCTAAATGAGTAACTCCAATCACTAGCTTGCTATTGTTATAAATATCAATAAACTTTTCTGTTTTCTGTCATCAATGATACTGGTAACCGGAGAGTTTACGACCAATAATTGTCTCTTCTGGGGTGGTCTCTGTGCGGAAGGGGTCCTCTGGCCTCCCTTAACAGTTCTGGCCAGGAACTGCATCATGAATCAGGTATTGACCATGACCTGCAGACCATTGTGGCTGAAAGACTGGTGATGAAAATGCTGATGTTGGAGGCTGAACGCTCCATCTAGGTGAGGTGAAGTGCTCTAATTGGCCCCAAGGCCACACCTGCTGTAACAACCTCCCATTTTCACCGGCTTAGGAAGGATGCAACTGGCAAAGACGAGCTCTTGCATAAACCGCTGCACCAATTTTTTTAAGTCACTGATTTCCAAGCAAAGCTTCAGGAGCAGGACCACTGCATGCATCCATCCTACACCTGTTCAGACTGCAACACCAGTGTAAAGGTAACCGCAGGGCTTCAGAACTGTAAGAGCACAACAAAATTGAGTAGTAGACAAAGATCTGTAGAACGAAATAAGGGCCTGATCTAGATTCCGGCGGACCGGTTACTTCAACACAGCGGTGCCTAAATATAGATCCCATTATTTCCAATGGGATTTATATTTCAGCGGGTGGGATATCCATCACGGTTGTGACAGGGTAACCCATCCACCAAAATCTAAATCAGGCCCTAATACTTTTTACAAGTAACCCCCAAGAGTTGAAAAACAAACTGAGCTGTTGGGTGCCTTTACATTGTGGGGTGATTGAGTGAATGCCATCTGTGCCCAATCAGTGCCTTATCCCAGACTAGAGACCCGGGGTGACACATGGAGGAGAATTCTGTTAGTGGGAAGGAGTTTACCTAAAGGCGTAGTGCACAAAGATTGCAACAGTATTTCAACTCTGTCTCTGTCCCCTTGTTGTACTGTGTAGTATTACTTTATGCTGTGAGATTAAAGTATATTATTTTACTTAAAAGATAATCACTGGATTGGACAATACATTATTGTTTCTGTTGGTCGACTGTTGAGTTTTTTTCCCTCCCTTTATCTATTGGAGGGCACCCATTGGTGTTTATGGAGACTGGGCTAATTAAATTGTGGAGGCAGAGCATTATTTGAGGATCTGTAGGCTCAATCAAGCATGATTCTCCGTGTCTTCGAGATAGACTTGTCCAGAAACAAACACAATCTAGGTATCTGTGGTGCAGCTATATTCTCTTTGAGAACCAGGCCAGTTGAAACCCCAACTTTTCCAAGTCAGCCTTAACAGGTGGCTACCCCATGTGAGATGTCTTTACTGTTGACAAGAGATGCCAACTCTGACAGTTGAAACTTGTAGCACATATTTTTCTGTAGAAAAATAGGCTTCTTAGTTCTCCACAGCCTTCATACTTTGCATCAGATTATGACAATTGTTTTTAATTTTGGAACTGACCTGCACATTTTCTTTCTATTGTGAGCGTCCAGGCAGAGAGAATTGCATAGAAGCATCACAGAAGGAATGAGGTATGACCATGCCACAGAAGCAGGGCCACACTTCTAGTTAATAATGCAGATGAACATCATTGCGCATGCTGACTCACTTCATCATTAATATGATAGCTGCTCTAACGAAGTGTAGGCTGGGCTGAGCAGCCTAGATAGTATGTCTGTTCAAGAATGCAACCCAAATAAAGTCACCCTGTCAGTTAGTGACTACTTTTCCCTATAACTGAATGCATCAAGCACTTGAGCGTATTAGGTGTGCATACATGTATGACATATGTATATGGTATTTCTAAAGCGCAAATCTAGCTAAAAGGCAGCGGAGCACTGTACATGGTCAAAGAAAATTGTAACGTCAACAAGTAATAGAAGAGAATGCTGGGTTGTGGACAGTTAATGCACTGTGATGCAGTGTTCATTAGAAGTGAGTCTTTAACTCTTGCTAAATTGGAGCGGGCTGGGGCTGTCTGATGGATACAGGGATGCTGTTCCAGATCCTGGGGGCATAGATTGGAAAGGCCTGCTTTTTGTTGTTTTAGGTCACAGCCTGCCAGGCAGTATAGCTGTCTGGTTTGCTAAAGGCATCTTAGGGACTTTCAGAAAGTTGACCTGAAAATGCATTCCGCCCATTGATTTTTGTTGGCGTTGTGGCTTGTAACTCACATTTTCTGGCTTTCTACTTGCTGGCTTTATTTACTTTAGGTTATCTAATTTCAGTTAGTCCCTGCGGTTGCCTAAACCGTGTTTACTGTATTCTTCCAAGAACTCTGTAAACTTTCTGTAAACAGGCCTTTAAATCTTGTTCTTATCTTGTCACATGTGCTGTGCATTTAAAGACAGAGGTCAAATGTCAGGTGCATTCTGTAAACAGGCCTTTAAATCTTGTTCTTATCTTGTCACATGTGCTGTGCATTTAAAGACAGAGGTCAAATGTCAGGTGCTGTCTTCCGAGTGCGCTTGTTTACTTTTCTTTCTCTGACTTAAAAGTGAGAGGATTTATGTGACAATCTGGCTGAATACTGGGGATAGGAAAGAGGTTTTTTTCTAGCACACACAACATTTGAATAAACTTTGCAAGTATTTCAGAATATATATCAGAATTAGGAACACAAATACGGCACATATTTTGTGATTTCTGAAGTGTGTTGGAAACACATACTTTAATATGATCAAAACAAATCATTATACTAGGTGATGTAATTTCCACACATTTTGTTTGCGCCCTGTATAGTTTTATTAGTAAAACAGTATGTTTGTGCAAATGTAATGGTCATTTCAATTGAAAATGTGATGTCTGTAATGGCATACTCCGCTCTGCGCCACTCCATTCTACTCTGCACCACTCCATACCACTGCACTGCACCACTCTAGTCTACACCACTGCACTCTATGCTACTTCATGTTATGCCTTTCTACTCTACCCTGTACCACCCTACTCTATGCCAATGCACTCATTGCCACTCTGCTCTACACCACTGCACTCTTTGCCACTGCACTCTACACCACTCCAGTCTAGGCCGCACCTATCAACTCTGCAAAACTCCACTCTACGCCACTGTACTCTATGTCTTCTGCAACACTGCACTTTACACCACGGCACTTTATTCCAATACACTCTATGCCAGTCTAATGTACTTTACTCTGTAACACTCATCTCTATTCCCCTGCACACTACACCACTTTCCTCTGTCATTACACTGTATGCCATTCTATACAACTACCCTGCAACACTGCATTCTCTGCTACTGACCTCTATTCTACTCCACTCTACACCACTGCAGTCTATGCTGCTGCACTCCTCTGCACTATACTCTACTCTGCACCACTTTATGCCACTGCATTCTATGCCACTCGACTCTACTCTGCACTCTACACCACTACATTCTATGCCACTCAACCCTACTTTACCCCACTGCCCTCTGTATCAATCAACTCTATGCTCCCATTACAATCTGTACCACTCTGTGCCTGTCTACTCTGTGCCACTCTACTCTATGCCTCTCTTCCCTATGTCACTCTACTGTACACCACTGCACTCTATGCAACTGCACTCTGCACCACTGCACTGTGCCACTCTACTGTGCACCACTTCACTCTACTGTGAACCACACTGATCTATGCCATTGCAATATACGTCACATTTAATGCCACTGAATTCAATGCCACTGTACTCTACACCACTATACCCTGCAACATGTTATGCCAATGCACTCTGCACAAGTCCACTCTACTCTATAACACTCCAGTTTATGCCATTCTACGTGACTCCTCACTATGCCACTACAATACACAACACTCTCTGTCACTCCACTCTACAACACTCTACTCCACTCTTTGCCATTTCACTCTATGACACTCCACACGACTCTCCCCTATGCTACTAACCTTTACCCATGCTAAACAACAGCCATGCTGGTTTACAACGTGGCTAAAACACATAGGCAAAGCCAATAGCTCTTGTATAGGTCGACACCTATTGGCTTTGCCAATACTTGTGGATACCCTGATATACTATCTCATGGAGATTTCTTAGAGATTTGTGTAGTGAGGAAGAAGTCTGCAGATGATGAGGCATAGACAACAAGACTCACAAATTGCATGAAATTCGTTCACATGTTTTTATATATTTTTGGATAGCTTCAGTTCGGATTGCCTTTTGCTATTAATCTATGAACTTCCCCAGGATGCTAGTGTAATTTACATCTGAGTTTTTACAATGCAGCTGACAGACCTATTTCTTGCCAAATATATATGTAGTGAGCTTGGTGCCTTCCCATTTCAGTCATTGGCTTTCTTCGACCAGCCTTTTTTAGTGATTGGCTTAGGACTATGTCAGCCAAATCATGGCATTGCCTAGTGGAGTGTTCATATCTCACCTAATTCTATTGGCTGTTATATATTGTTATGCCTACACTTAAGCAATTGCATTGAACTGCGAGAAGGACTACTTAACAAAATAGCACTCTCTGTCTGTCTGATACTGCTGTCTACATCCTGTGGCTCTGTATTCTTTCTTTGTATTGCCTCCCATCTCTATAGGCGTATCCTGTGTGCTTCCCATTCACCCTGCCTGATGCCGTCTCATATCTTCCTTTTCGCTCCTCTCTCTTTCCCCTATGTTCTCCTTTTTTAGGTCAAAGCCTAACATCTTGGGGACAATCTGAAAGCTTCTCTGGAAATGCATTGCATGCATTCCTTATCATTAGCTTTGCATTTTGTAACTCACATTTGCTTGTTTTCTATTTGCAGACTTGCTTTCTCTAAAAATGCCTTTAAATCTTGTTTGTATATTGTCACACTTACTGTGCATTCAGAGACAGAGGCTAAAAGTCAGGTTCTGTCTTCTGAGGGAGCTTAGTACTACTTTTCTTTCTCACTTCAAAGTGAGAGGATTTATGTGACAATCTTGCTGTGAAAGCAAAGGCTTTTTTCTAGCACACAACAACATTGAAATGCTGTAAATGAACTGTGTATATATTTAAGAATATGTCAGAATCATGAAAGTACAGATGAAGCACATGTTTTTGTAATTCTTGAAGTGTGGTGGAAACAAATATTTTAATACGATCAAAACAAATCAGGAAACTAGATGATGACAGCTCCACACATTATTGATTGTACGTTTTATACTTTTATCAGTAAACCTGTACATGTCTGAAAATGTAATGGTCATTTCAATTGAACATTTGCTGTCTGCAATGGCAGTGCACAGCCACACCATGTGTGCTCCACACTAAGCCACTCCACTCTGCATAGCTCCACTCTACAACACTCTACTCTGTGGCCCTCCACTCTATGCCACGCTTTGACATGCCACTCCATTCTACGCAATTCCACTCCACTCTATGCCACTCTATGACACGTCACACCAATCTACTCTACAACATGCCTCCACTCTACTCTATGACATGGCCCTCCACTCTACTCTCCTCCACTCTAAGACACTCCATAAGTTGCCACTCCACTCTACAACATGCCATTTCACTCTATGCCACGCCATTCCACTGTACACCATGTCAGTCTACAGCACACCACTCCACTCTACGACACACCACTACACTTTACTCAGTGATACATCACTTCTCTCTACACCACTTCAGTCTATGACATGCAACTTCACTCTACAACACTACACTCTGTGTCACTTCACTCTACGCCACTCTACTCTATGGAACTCTAGGACACACCCCTCAACTCTACAACACAACACTCTATAATATATCACTCCAATCGACGCCACTCCACTCTACGACAATCCACTTCACTCTACACCATTCCACTCTATGCCACTCTACAACACAACACAACACAACACTCTACAACACTCTACTCCACTCTATGACAACTCACTCTATGACACTTTACTCCACTCTATGCTAAGCCTCTTCACTCAACTCTACTCCACTCTTCGCCACTCCACTCTATGACACTTTACACCCGCCACTCTACCACACTCTACTCAGCTCTGTGCTAGGCCACAACACTGTACGCAACTCCTTCTACACCACTTCACCCCACTTTACTCCCCTCTACTCAGTGACACACTGCTTCACTCTACTCCACTACACCACTCTATGCTACTCAACTCTACAGCAATCTATGCCACTCCACTCTGTGACATTCTACTCCACTGTACAACACTCTACTCCACTATATGTTACACCAATCAACAACACTCGACTTCACTCTTTGTCACGCCACTCTACTCCACACGACAATGCTCTAATTCCCTTCCTCTCTACGACACTTTACAGAACTTAACTCCACTCTGTGCCACTCTATAACAATCTACTTCACACTATGACACCGTTGGTAACTCCCTTAACACCACCCCAACACACTTTATTCCACTCTTCGCTCTGACACACTATTCAACTGTACTCCAATACGCCACTGTAGGAAGTTGGCTCTGTACATACTATTTCAAAGTGAAAAATAGTGTGCACAGAATCCAAGGGTTCCCCTTAGAGGTAAGATAGTGGCAAAATTAGATAATTCTAATGCTCTATTTTGTGGTAGTGTGGTCAAGCAGTAGGCTTATCAGAGGGTAGTGTTAAGAATTTGTTGTACACACAAAGGCAATAAATGAGGAACACACACTCAAAGACTTAACTCCAGGTCAATAGTTTTTATATGGAAAAATATATTTTCTTAATTTATTTTTAAAACCACAAGTTCAAGATTTGAAGTAAATACATAAAATGCAAGGTACTCCACACAGGTAAGTTAGGAACTTTGAATTAGAGTAATAACATATACAGTTTTTGTTAAAATGGCAATAAGCTATTTTAAAAGTAGACACAGTGCAAAAATCAACAGTTCCTGGGGGAGGTAATTATTGGTTAGATTGTGAGGTAAGTAAGACACTTACAAGTCTCAGTTCCTAGGCATAGGCAGCCCACCGTTGGGTGTTCAGGGCAACCCCAAAGTTACCACACCAGCAGCTCAGGGCCAGTCAGGTGCAGAGGTCAAAGAGGTGCCCAAAACACATAGGTGCCTATGGAGAACAGGGGTGCTCCGGTTCCAGTCTGCCAGCAGGTAAGTACCCACGTCCTCGGGGGCAGACCAGGGGGGCTTTGTAGAGCACTGGGGGGGTGGACACAAGTAGGCACACAAAACACACCCTCAGCGGCACAGGGGCGGCCGGGTGCAGTATGCAAAGCAGGCGTCGGGTTTTGAATACGTTTCAATGGAGGGACCCGGGGGTCACTCTAGTGGTGCAGGCAGACACAGGGGAGGCTTCTCGGGGCAGCCACCACCTGGGCTAGGCAGAGGGATGCCTGGGGGTCACTCCTGCAATGAGGTTCAGTTCCTTCAGGTCCTGGGGGCTGCGGGTGCAGTGCTTGGTCCAGGCGTCAGGTCCCCTGTTACAGGCAGTCACGGTCAGGGGGAGCCTCTGGATTCTCTCTGCAGGTGTCGCTGTGTGGGTCTAGGGGGGTCATCTCAGGCTACTCACAGGGTCACAGTTGCCGGGAAGTCCTCCCTGTGGTGTTTGTTCTCTGGATCTCGAGCCGGGGGGCGTCGGGTGCAGAGTGTGAAGTCTCACGCTTCCAGCGGGAAGAGTGAGTTCTTTAGAAGTTGAAGAAAAGTTGCAAGTTTGTTGCAGGTTGTTGAGCAGAGCTGATGCTCATTGGAGTTTCTTGGTCCTGGGGGTCAGGGCAGTCCTCTGAGGCTTCAGAGGTTGCTGGTCCCTGTTGGATGCGTCACTGGTTGCAGGTTTTCGACTCAGGAGACAGGCCGGTACGGCTAGGGCCAAAGCAGTTGTCGTTGTCCATCGTCTCTGCAGGCCTGTAGGTCAGCAGTCCTTCTTCTTTGGTTCAGGTTGCAGGAATCTGATTTCCTGGGTTCTTGGGTGCCCCTAAATACTAGATTTAGGGGGGTGATTAGGTCTGGGAGGGCAGTAGCCAATGGCTACTGTCCTGGAGGGTGGCTACACCCTCTTTGTGCCTCCTCCCTATGGGGAGGGGGGCACATCCCTAATCCTTTTGGGGGAATCCTCCAAAACTAAGATGGAGGATTTCTAAAAGCAGGGGTCACCTCAGCTCAGGGCACCTTAGGGACTGTCCTGACTGGTGGGTGACTCCTCCTTGTTTTTCTAATTATCTCCTCCAGCCTTGCTGCCAAAAGTGGCCTTTGAGGCTCACCGCCAGGTGTTACAGTCCAGGGCAGGCTTTGTTCCTGGCCACAGAGTGACAAAGGCACTCCCCCTATGTGGCCAGCAACTCGTCTGGTTGTGGCAGGCTGGCAGAAACTGGTCAGCCCCACACTAGAAGTCGGGTTGGAATTCAGGGGGCATCTCTAAGATGCCCTCTGGGTGCATGTTACAATAAGTTCCACCCTGATACATCAGTGTGCATTGGTTGTGCTGAGAAGTTGGATACCAAACTTCCCAGATTTCAGTGTAGCCATTATGGAACTGTGGAGTTCGTGTTTGACAAACTCCCAGACGATATACTCTTATGGCTACCCTGCGCTTACAATGTCTACGGTTTTGCTTAGACACTGTAGGGGCTTAGTGCTCCTGCACATATGCCCTCACCTATGGTATAGTGCACCCTGCCTTAGGGCTTTAAGGCTTGCTAGAGGGGGTACCTATGCCACAGGCAGTGTGAGGTTGGCATGGCGCTCTAAGGGGAGTGCCATGTCATTTTCTCCCCACCAGCACACACAAGCTGTGAGGCAGTGTGCATGTGCTTAGTGAGGGGTCCCCAGGGTGGCATAAGACATGCTGCAGCCCTTAGAGACCCTCCCTGGCATCAGGGCCCTTGGTACCAAGGGTACCAGTTACAAGGGACTTATCTGAGTGTCAGGGCTGTGCTAATTGTGGAAGTAAAGGTACAGTTTAGGGAAAGAACACTGGTGCTGGGGCCTGGTTAGCAGGGTCCCAGCACACTTTCAATCAAAACTTAGCATCAGCAAAGGCAAAAAGTCAGAGGGTAACCATGCCAAGGAGGCATTTCCTTACAGCCACTCTATGCCACTCCACTCTACGACACTCTGTGCTACTCATCACTATGACACTCTGCTTCACCTTGTACCACTCCACTATACAGCACTCTTTTCCATTCTGTGCCACTCCACTCTACAACACTCTAATCCACTCTACGGCAGTCCACTCTATGCCACTCCACTCGACATTCCACTCCACTACATGCCCCTCCACTCTATAACATTCTACTCCACTCTAATGGACTCCACCCTATAACAGTCTTCTCCACGCTACAACACTCCACTCTACGCAATTCCCTCTACAACACTCCGTGCCACTTTACTTCGCTCCATGACACTCTACACCACTCTATGCCACTCCACTGTAGAACACCCTATGCCACTCCACAACACTCTATTCCACTCTAGGCCCCTCCACTCTATACCTTCCACTCCATTCAGCTCCATTTAAGGACATGCTGTTCCCTCCACTACACTACTACACTCTACTCTACACCACTACACTCTACAGCACTCTTTGTCACTCTATGACACTTTTCTGCACTATATGACACTCTACTCCACTCTGTCACTTCACTCCACTGTACGACACTCTAATCCCCTCCACACACTTGCACTATATTCCACTGCTCTCCCTCCAAAACACTCCATGCCATTCTATGCCACTATACGCCGTCTCACTCTACAATATGCCATGACACTCTACTCCACTCTATGCCACTCCATTCTATGCCATTCTACTCCACTCTACGTCACTATACTCTACGAAAACCTTTTTCATTCTATTCCACTGTACGCAACTCCTTCTCCCCCACTCCACCATGGACGTCATTTAGGGGTCTCCAGGGGTCACAGGTGCAACCCTTGGCTTGCTCTTTAGTATCCCTGGCACTGCCTTTGCGACTCCTGGCCTCAAAGGTGGCAAACTCAGCGCCAGCTAACACAGTGGCAGCTCGTCCTTCAGTTCGGCCTCCGCTCTCTTTGTTTTCCGTCAATTTGTCATCATACTAATAGTGAATAATGAAATACTTTTCACTATTAGTGTAATAAAAATGGAGTATAATTAGCTGGAATATGCCCTTCCATGGCAGCTGAGGTAGGTAAAAAATGCTAGCAGATGAGATTGTATTTATGTGAGAGAGTGTGTGTAAGCATGTGTCTGTGTGAGTGAAAGTGGAGGTCAAAGTTTGTGTGGTGTCACTTCGGCTACCCCTGGTATTTTGGTGAACTGCCACCCATGATCACAACCCTATCTACAACAAGGCAGGAAGTAGTAGAAACAGAGCTAAGGAGCTAATATTGAAGCAGTTTCTCTCAACAATTGTTCCATTTACTATGCACAGCCTTAAGGAGTCGATTAATTGGTCCTCTGTTCGTCCACGTACTGTTACATAAAGCTAAATCCACCACACCCATTAAGTGCAGCAGACTAAAGGAAGTAAAATAACCCTTCAAGTCCAAGATTACATTTTACTGCTTTTACTTCCTGTGGTCACCGTATTCAGATTCCAACACTGTACTCAGATCTAAAAGGCAATTGGTACACCCCAGGAGAATGTAACTGTTGTGGTCCCTACTGAAACAATTAAGACAGTACCTGCGGGGTCCACATTGTGGAAAAGCACTATCAAACGTGACCTCTTCTTATATCTTCTGACACCGATGATTACATGTATTCTGGCTACAAAATTATATGAATCTGCCTTCTAAAGTAGTCAACAATACCCTTCCTGTGCTGAGTTGGGAGAGCACCCCCATGAAGTATTTTCTGTGAGGTACAGCAATCATGTACGTAAATCCAAGCCGGGGGGGGGGGGGGGGACGACGCAATTACTCAGTTTTCTGACTTTAGGTAACAAAGCTACTCGGGGGTGTAAAGTACCGATGGCACAATAAAGCATACTGAAGCCTGACGACAGAAGAGACAAAGGCACCCTTCACTACCCGAGTATGCTAGGCAAGAAAGAAGAGAGCCAATTTCTAGCCCAGAAGGGACACTGGGAATGGAATTGGAGAAAACGATACTGAGCACTGAAAGAATCAGAAAAGAGACACGCTCACTGGGCCTCCTAGAAGCCATGTTTATGAGCTAGGACAGCACCTGTGTAGCTTGGGGGCGCTGAATTCGGTGGAAAAACCTCACGTAAACAAGTTGACAATAATGATCTTGTATGAAATAAAAGTCACAGAAGGGGCAGATGACTTGCCAGAAATGATGGTAGGAGGAAAGTTTTTTTTACCGATAATACCAGTTCTGGAACTTGGACAAAATCATCACGTTTATACACAATGAAGAAATATCTCCATGTATTAGCCAATCATTTCAAGAAATAACGAGAAATAAAAAAACAACTTTTCCCTACAAGAAGGATATTCACCATGTCCGTTTTAACTCAAAGCCGTTTGCTTGCTGAAGCGTGTCCCTTCTAAACTAACTGGGATAAATGGTGAGGTAAATTGGTCCTTCTAAATGGTGGAATAAAGACCCCTCTCAGATCAATTCTGGAGGTAGAAAACACCTTTCCCAGATCAGTTCTGAACCAAACTGCTGTGTAGTTTACGGCACTGCAGGACTCCGGAATCTCCACGCAAAAATACTGCAAAGCTTAGAATCCATTCACAGGCAGGAGCACAAGTTGAAAAGAGATGAGTGGACAGTACTACGTGTAGGAAAGACGATGACAGAGTACTGTGAACTGAAAAGAAGTACATAAGTAGAATTGGAGATTAGGAGATTTTCGTGGATGAAATGAAGTTGGTAATGGTATTCGAAGACCAGGCTGAAGGTGGTGCAGGCCTCTAAGTATGGCACTGCAGTATGTTGATACCTTAAGGATGTGTGTAAAGAGCTTTGTGTAAGAAACAGTCAGCTTTGAAGACAAACTGAGGGTAGGCCGGGAAGATCTTCTTGGAACGGCTAACAAATTGAGACATGGATGCAACTTCATGTGATGCTGACCTGCATTAGTGTTCTGCAGGCTTGGAAGGCTCTAGTGGATTTAACTACAGACTGGGAAAACCTTCAAGATATGACTACTGGCTCCAACAATATTCTTGGATGGTATTTAATGCTTTGAATACTTTCATTAAGAAGAAAATTGGCTGTGAAGGTCATAGGCTGGGAATACATACTGTGCAGCCATGCACGGATGGTCCCTCAAACTGAAACAGCCTTCATAGACATTAGTGCAAGCAGCATGGGCAAAGCAGACCCTTAATAAATGGGACCATTAATGGAAATGCAAACCGATCTGAATTCGGATGGGTCTGCCATCTGTAAAGGATGTCATGCAGGGACTGCAGTGTTTGAAAAACTCCAAAATAGGACCTCAATTGGTGAAAAGCTTCTCAAAGACGTGAACAGGCTAACTAGGTTTTCCCAGCTGAGAAGTTCTCCTTCAACACTGCCTCATAAACAGGCATTTATGGCATTACACATGAGACAACAATCATATAGAAAGGGGCAAAGGATGGAGATTTTGCTATACACAGTCAAGAGGGTAGCAGTATATGCAAGGCCATGAGCCAAATCCTGGAGAGCTGCTAAACTGGGATCTACTGCTCTGGACTTTTTATATCCAGGTGCTTGAGGTTGCCAATTAATTTTTATAGTTAGGACAAAGAGAATTCTGATCTGCACACTAGTGCTCAGCCTTTTAGAATAATTTAAAGTCACTGAATGAAAATCTTTGTGGCAGTAGCCAGAAGATAGATACCTTCTCGGCAAACGTATAGGAGCTGCTTAGTTCAGTTTATGACACAAACGCCTGGATTTGCTGATCTATACAACCATGACATATTTCTGTCACATTTACTCAGATATCATACAGCTACATTGAAACAAATAATCTTCTCCTTCATTTGCCACACATTCATTTTTAGAGAAAGGAAACAAAGTGAACTTGTCATGCTTTTAATACCATTTGATAAGGAGGACAGTCGTCTTGGATTGATTCCTCACTGGGTCTTGACAACTTTATACAAATAACCATCACTGGCCACAATGCTTCACAAACGCATTTTTCAACCGATGACTCTGAATATGTTAAGCCTTTCCCAGCCACTTCTTAGCCATATGGCTGGTCTCCTTCCTACATTAGCCCCGTCAGATTCCATAACAGAAGTCTGCAATTTTCAACCATGACCTCTCCTTATACAAATTAATAAAATAGCTAAGCCTGCAATAATCAAACTCAGATAAAAACAAAAGATTATTCAATATCAATAATAGATAATCCTAGCATGCTGTCTATCTCAAGAAGACTAATGCAATTGAATTCAACTTGTCTTTTTCCAACGAAATCACCCTTAGACTGTAATTAATAAAATGTTTCACTGCTATATTCCTCTGTGGTCTTGTTTCTGCAGCCACATCATCACGGCCTTGCTTGCTCTCCTCTTTTCTCTTAGCCTACAAGCGAAACAGTTCAGAGTGAAAGGAGCCCTGCTGAAGAATGGCAGCAGCCTTGGACACAGAAGAGAAGAACCGTCCCAGCATTCCTCCTTCTAAATTAGCAAAAATAAACAAAGCTCAAAAGATTCACAGCTGGAACTCTGGCGCTAAGCAGGCCGGAATTGTAGGACGCCAAGAACGCTGAAAAACGCGAGCCTCCCAACACGACAGGCTCCCCTCGGCGAGTCTCGTGCTGCTCACTGCATACTGCCAGTGCTTACCACCTTAACACAACTGCCCCAACTTTGTTAATAATATCTTTACTATCGTCGCCCTTACCTGTCCGCTTTTACCTGGCATATCATAGGAGACCCAGAGGTGCGTTGTACTACGTGAAAAACTAAACAAATAAAGGGCCAGATGTACAAAGCATTTGTCCGTTCGCAAATGTCCCATGGGGCCATTTACGGCGGGAAAAATGTTTTTTTCTAATGTACGAATTACAAAATGCTATTCGGTAACTTGTTACATAATCAAATTTTGTTTTTGTTATTTGGAAGGTGCGTGTTTAGGGTGTCCCTTCAAAATACCAAATCGGTATGGTTTGTATTACTTATTTGCAACCAATTTCCGGTCGAAAAAACAGTAATACTTCACACCAGTTTCAAACTGGTGGTATCCTATTCAGGGAGAGGAAGGTGTCCCCAATGGACCATTTCCCCTTTTTAGAATGTAAATAATACTATTTTTTATGTACCATTACCTACCCTTAAAAAATGAACCTGCCAAGTTTCATTTTTTTCTTTTTAAACGCATCCTGTTTTCCTTTAGGGAAAACGGATTGCATTTTTAAAAAAAGGTTGCGTTATTAAAAAGCAATCCCAGGCATGGTGGCCTGCTGAACCCAGCAATTCCTAATGGGTCGCAAATTGCGACCTACCACATCAATGGTACTGCCGGGCTGTTGAACAGTAGTACATTGGTGTAGTATGTTTATAGCGCTGGAAAGCAACAACTAACATGAATAAATGTTACCCTCCCCATCATTAGTTAGAAACGCCACTGGAAGCCGTGGGTATTATGATTAGCATATCATGCCATCAGTGCACCCCTGCTATGACAAAGATGATACCGCTTTGTTATAATCACCTCTGCCAGGAGAGATTGCCAGGCAGCCTCTGTCTTCTATATGTCAGCACTCTTTCCGTTTCCAGCATATACACCATCGCATGTAGCCCCCACCAGTCGGGTCTGCTATTCCCTGAATGCCCCTCGACAACTGAAAAACACTTCCTGTAGCTCACACACACACCTTATTTTTCATCTGCTTCCATTTCAGCCCTTCCTCCCCCTTTATTATATGTTTGATGTCAGTGGACCTGCCTCTAACAACGAAACTCCGTCCCTTTTCCGTCTGTTCTTCCATGCCCATGACTTGCACCATCTTGAGGAGGAGGATGGTGACAACGCTTTATTAATAGGAGTGTTAGTGTGCTGTGAGCTGGCCAAATCATAGCTGCGAAAACACGTTCTAGAGAGACACATCGGAGGCCGCTTTGCTAAAAAAAAGAAAACATAGAAGAAAGAAAAGATGTAAAGCTTTGATCATCGGCGTCTATCCATCAAAAACCATGAAACACGTAGACAGACCTATTGGGGTAAAATGCCCCATTTCATATATATAGGACATTCAGCCCCTACGTTTGAGGAAACTCTTGAAGACAGAACTATTCAAACTTGCTTTATAACTGAAATTATTACAGATTAAGGGCTGTGACCAAAGGCCATCAGGGGTGTTGTGTGCATTTAACTGGGGCTCAATCTCCCTTGTATTTTTACTTATCTGTACACATAAGTTGTTTTAGTACTCTGAAATAATGTATTATACAAAGTTTATAAGTAAATAAATATACATATCCCTAGGGATAGTATCAATGTGCAAACGAGAATACTCATACCCAAACTGTGATTATAACAATTTAGCTGATCTTTTTCAGCCATGCTCTAAATGTGTTAACTCTACATATTATACTATCAGTAGTAGATTGGAGCCACTAATCCTCTATACCCCAACACAATCTTTGACTCACTACCCCCTGATTTAACTCACTCAGGAGTCGCAGGCCCCCTCTATCGGTTTAGGAACTAGGGAATGATCAAAATGGGGGGTATTTGCCTTGATGGACAATTTTTGACTATTCCAGTCAGGCTGCTGTGGAGTACATCATATTTGATAGGTTCACATACCTTTGGCAGCGAGCGCACTCTAAAACACATAATACCGCATTCCTGCATGCGCCACTGTCATACAGGGCCCTGGAGACGATCATCACCAGCCCATCCAACAAACACCTAGTGATTGTGGTGACTTCATTATGCAGGATGATGTCCCTTAGATGACCCCAGGGGACAAACTTGTCTAGGAGACGGACACTGGGTGAACGATTAATGACGAGGAGTGGAAATTTGTGCATCGACTATACCGCATGCCTTTCAATATGGCCAAATACCAGCTGTGGCTGGACTCTTGCTGTCTCCGATGTGGGACTCCTGATGCAGACTTCTTTCATCTTGCCAGGTACTGCCCACCAATAACTACTAAGCCAAAGTATTCGAAACTCTTTCAGAGATGGTTGAACTACCATTGGAACCCTCTACAAATGTGGCACTCTTAGGCTGTACAACTAATATTCAGTGCAAGATAAGACACTTTGGTACTATTGCACTTTTGTTGGCACAGAGACGGGTCGCAGGTACCTGGGGGAGGGACAAAACCTTCACTGTTAGAAGATGGATGCTTGGTATGGTATATTGTCATGAACTACTGAAATTAGATTATTCCACACTGCCTCTTATCAACAGCCCAAAAGGCATCTGGGGCCCCTACAGCCTTTTTGTTAAACACTGGTACACTGGTGAACTGACTGTGGCTGGAACGCAGACGGAGGAGCAGAAGGAGCACAGACAATCATGGACGCGTCCTTCCTTCTAGTGCCCAGTCTGAATGTCAGTACACAGTAGAGGTGGTGACCTGTTTTTCTGGAGCGTAGCTTGAAATTAATGTGGTGTCCTCTGTATGAGCACCCAGGACTGCTAGCGAGATGCCGTGACCTACCTGGGCTGTAAATATACTCTGGTGTATATCTAAAGTGCTCCTGTGCTTTACAAAACATGTGACGGATACTGTCTATTGCTCTCTTCATGTAGTCTCTTGCTGTACATTGTCATACTATGAATTCATTGTATTGAGTAAATGAAACAAGCAGAAGTGAATCACCTAGGGAAATACGCTGTGGCCTGGGTGTATGGGGAGGAGAAACGGCCAGGGGCCACTTTAGCTGCACTGTTACGACCCAGACGGGAAGAAAACATGATATTGGAGGTACTAAACGGTCAGGGGGTACGGTACAAGATCCCGTGGCAATTGGAGAGAGCTTCAGGCAATATTACATCAACTTATACAAAGCACAGACAAGGGAGGATGGAGACTCAGTAGAAGACTATTTGGCTCATATAGCCATGAAGTAGCTCACTAATGAGCATAGAGAAAAGTTGATGGCCCCGCTGCAACCCGGTGAGATGAGTAGCGCTGCAGGGGATGTCATCCGGAAAGGCTCCGGGTACAGACGGTCTAACGGTAGCCCTTTATGAAGCATACCAAGACCTACTGATTCCTCAGTTGGTCACCTTGTTTGAAGAAATGGGGGCAGACAGGCAAATGCCCCCTTCTATGAGGGAGGCACTCCTGGTAACCTTATTAAAGCCAGGTGAATCGCCAACAAATGTTCTTCTTATAGGCCATTATATCTACTTAATGTAGACACAAAGTTGTATGGCAAGGTGCTGGCAAACCGCCTGCCGCCGCTGCTCCCTTTCCCGGTGGGGCCCGAGCAGTCAGGATCTATACCTGGCTGTAGTTTATCATATAATCTTCGGACCTTTTTTGGTGCAGTGCAGTGCCTGGTACCGACCACACGGGAGGAATCACTGTTTATGGACACTGAAAAAGCGTTCAATTTGGTGGATTGGAGTTTCATAAAAGAGGTACTAAAATGTATAGGGGTAAGAGATGTCTTCCTACAACTAATTAATGTGCTATATACGAACCCGGCCACACACATAAGAATCAATGGTATGATCTCAGAGCCAGCTGACATATGCCGAGGCACCAGGCAGGGTTGCTCCTTGTCCCTTCTCCTGTACGCCATAGTGGCAGAGCCACTTGCTTGTGCACTTCAGGAGACCATGCATTTAGGGGCCTCCAATTCCCTGGGTATAGTCTCGTAGCCTCAGCATATGCAGATGACACTTTACTGTATATACGCAATCCTGCGACTAACCTAGTACCAGTATTGCATGAGGTAACACAATATGGAAGTTTCACGGGATTCGCATAAATTGGAGCAAGACAGTTTTATTTAAGCTAACTGCGGCCGCAACTCCAGTATACACTGAGTATCCATTACAGTGGACCACAGACCCCATGTGATATGTAGGGGTTCAGGTTCATCTTGATCCAGAGGTAGTACTTCGAGAACATTACGGTAAGGCTATTCCGAGGCATGTGGAGGCTGCGGAGTGCTGGATTAGGCTCCTGCTGTCCCTGGCCGACCAGGTAGCAATTATGAAGATGGTGATGCTCCCTCGCTTCTTGTTTTTGTTCCTAACCATCTCAATCCTACTTCTTAAGTCTATTTGGGATACACTACAGGCATGTATGGTCCGCCTTGAATGGGGGGGGAGGAGCAACCCAAGGTTTGCTGGGAAACTCTGACACTACCCTATGACATGGAGGGACTCGGTGCTGCAGACCTTGAGGCCTACTACTGGGAAGCTCAATGTAGTTCTGCACATTACTTGATACACAGTGTGCGACAGCTTCCACACTTATGGTTGGAGTGAACTTTGGCGGACACTCTGACACTCCCCCAGGTGCCCTTACATAGGCCTGTGTTCAGGTACGGCGTGTTTGACTCGCTCGGTGTCACGATCGGCTGGTGGTGGCGGTTGCAGGAGCACCAGGCAGGTGCACAGTTGTACTCACCTCATGTCCTGATACCCTGGTGTCTGTGGTTCCTGATGGGACAAGAGAAGGGTGTGGTACATGCACTCCATTCCCTTGGGATTAATAGAACGGGTGGGACAATGAAAGACTGCGGCATGTCAGCCGTCAGAATGGACAGAACACCCCATCAGAATAATAACACTTTTTAGAGCACGACATACCATGCACCAGCTTCTGGGAGTGGACATGTAAATGTAAAAATGTAAATTAGCACTTGTATAGCGCACTACTCACCCGTTAGGGTCTCAAGGCGCTGTACTCATACCGCTATGGAACCCCTCCTGGCTTTTCCCTGTGAGGCACCCACTCCTGAGCACCCCCAGGGTGAAGCCAGGCATCCAAGCGCTGTTGGGGCCGTTGTGGAGATTAAGCAAGCTATTGCCCAGAGTTGCAGAGTGGGACCCATGAATTAGATTAGGCACCGAGGCGAGAGTTATCTGGTCAAGGGGAATTGAGCCCAAGACCTGCCGAAGCGGGACTTGAACCCTGGTCTTGAGCCAGATCTCTGCTTCAGGGTCTGCCGCTCTAACCATTGAGCCACACTTCTCCACTTGCAAGAGCCCCTGGAGCCCCTGGAGCTACAGGAATTATCTCATATTCAGCAGCACAGCACAGCACACTTGCACATTTAGTAGCACAAATATATGTTTATACACGGGAGGCAGAGAGAATTGGACATCACAATAACAGATGACCAGTGGTACCATTGCTGTTATATTATTAAAAGTCTTGTTAAATAGCAGACATAGGCTAATTCATTTTAAATATTTAAACAGAGTGTATTACACGCCGGTCAGACTAGCAAAATATGGATTAAGAGAAAGTGCTCATTGTGCCTGCTGCGGAGAGGACGAAGCAGGGTTTGCACATTTGGCGTGGTACTGCTCAGGAATCCAGGGTTTCTGGGAGGAGGTATTTAAAGCACTGGACACGGTCATAGGCGAGCCTCTGCTAAGAGGCCCGCTGCTGGCATTGCTGGGGTATGATAGAGATGTGGGCAGTGCGTCAAGGAGGCTAGTGGCCATAGGCTTACTCCTGGCAAGGCGCAGGATGTTAATGCAATGGGTGTGTGGCCCAGTCCCCAGAATCAAAGAATGGCACACAGACATGACGTACTGCAGCACGCAATCCGTCACTTACAGAGAGCTCCAGCCTATTATCTCCCAGCCTAAAGATATATGGGCACTATAACAGACCTATCTGCAAGGCCTTGAAAGTAGGATAGTAAGGGGTATGGTGGATACAGGGACTTAAGTGATAGTGCTTTAGATATACTGCCCTGGGATTATGCCCTATTCATGTTTGTGCCTACGGGGTGCTTACAGATCTGTTAACTGTAATCACACTGTTAGTGTTACAGGCAATAGTAATCTGTTTGTTACCTGACGGATATCACTGCTAAATTAGCTAGTATGCTAAGCGGATTGGTAGCCATAATACTGTTTAACGAGCCCGGCTTCATAGGAAGGAGTGACCGCACTGTATTTATAAGCATGGAGGATGTTTGTATTGATGTCTGTATTTCGACCTATACTCCACTATCACAAATTCTTTGGTTGCTATCACATGTACAGCTTAAAACTTTAAATTAAGTAACAAAAAAAAGAAACAAGCATTTGCAATGCAATAGGTCTTGCATTTGTGAGAGTTAGAGCTATTGGCGTTGTAAATTACAATGTCTTTTACATGTGTTTTGGTTTGAAATGTAGTGTATGTATGTCAGGTACCACAGCAACCATCCCAGGCCTGTCGCTGCAGGAGAGAGGATACAACAAGTCCGCCATCTTGGGAGTGACTTTGCCACATTCCTATTGACTGGCTGTAATAACCTAGAGATGCAACCCTCTCTAGTGTGTTTACCTACACTTTTATAGCACCAAACAAGCCACAAAGAGGAATTTAACCTGGAGAATAAGGGGGTTAAAATAGTTAGGAGCAAAGAAAAGGGGGCAGCCATATATTTCTGTGTTAAACCTTCAAAGAAATTATTCCTCTACATTGGCAATACCGGCCTATTTTTTAAAAACACTGACTGTATACAAAGAGAATAACAGAACAGACAGCTTAATTGCAAATGAATTATAGCGATTTTGTTAAGAATGGCTCCTGCTTTGCAGCACTATGAAATGGCAGAACCTGTATTACCATGCACTATATTTGAAAAAAACAAGTTCCCGAACAGCCGCAACACGTGCCAGACAAAGAACTCTAGGGGGGAGGATGTGGCATATGGGCCAGAGCTGCTAATCTTGAAGCTGTGGAACATGGTTCAAAGTCTCAGCGCCAGCTCAACATCCTGTGATTCTGGGCAAATCACTTAATTTCCCCTTGTTACCAAAAATTAATGTGTTCTTGTGTAACATAACCAGTGCTCATGTAAAGAGCTGTAATACCTTTGTATTGAGTTCACACTAATTAAACTCTATTTGAAGAGACCCAATTCACATCCACAGGCTAAATGTTTTTTGCAATCAAGCTTGAGGCCGTGAAGTGCTTGGGTCTGGAGTCATGAGTCCTTTTCCACCATTTTAGAGACAATACCTTTCGCAATCTTCTTGCCTAGAACTTACCTATGTGCCTGGTTGGTGACCCTCCAGAGGTTATCAAGAGCACATGCTATGGCCTAGTGTTAAACTCTAGTCAAGTCAGTTGGTTAATGCACCCACTGCAGAGGTCTTGACAGAACAAGAACGTCATAGATTACAATCCTGACATAGCTTTTTCACCTCTTCATCTTTGCAAAGTCGATACAAATTAATTATTGCGATTTTGTTAAGAATTGCACCTGCTTTGCAGCACTATGAAATGGCAGAACCTGTATTTATTAACAAGCCCTATATAAAAAAAACAAGTTATTCCCAGACTGCACCAAAACGCACCAAACAAAGAACCTTAGGGGAGAGGATGTGGCGTAAGTGCCAGAGCTGCTGACTTTGGAGCTGGGGAACAGAGTTCGAGTCTCAGCACCAACTCAACATCCTGTGATCTTTTGCAAATTACTTAGGCCCTCATTGTGAACACGGCAGTCAAAACCACTGTGTTCATGCTGGCGGTCTTCCCAGTGATCGCCAGCTACCCTGGAACCCCGCCGGCCGTATAATGGACATTGCTCTGGGCCGGGACATTGACGGAGGCTCCACATGGAGCTGCACCCGTCACACAGATCACTGCCCGTAAATTGGGCAGTCTCCTGTGTGATGGGGCACTGCGATGGGGCCCCTGCACTGCCCATGCCAAGTGCATGGGCAGTGCAGGGGCCTCCAGGGGTGCCCTGGAGCACCCCTTCCGGCAGCCTTTCCCTAGCGGGGAAACCCTCCAGGGAAGGGCTGGGGGATTTGGGATCATTATCCGAGGGGCAGCTGTGCTGCCCTGTTGGATAATGGTGCCGTCCACCGCCAGTCTGACTGACGGAGGCAGCCTGGCGGTGGATGAGGGCTGCCTATGATGTCCCTCTCTGGCTTCAATATGTGGCGGTGTGCCGGCTGGCGGGATTTCCCGCCACCGCCGGCATGGCGGCCCACACCACCATGTTCATAATGAGGGCCTTAATCTCCCCTTGCTACCAAAAATGAATGTGTTTTTGTGTAATGTAACCAGTGTTCATGTAAAGCACTGTAATACCTTTGTAACAAGTTTGTGCTACATAAAATGGCAAAAAATAAAGCGCTCCAATACCTTTGTGTCGAGTTCAAGCTACATAAAACTGCAGAAAAAAATAAATAAAAAAGCCTCCACAGACATCACAAAGAAACAGCAAGAGGCCAGAAACCAAGAAAGACGAAGAAACAACATACCGCAAGGCAAAAGGAAAAATAGTGCGCCAAAACGAAGCTATGTAGCCGATTGTGCAATAATCCATGTCACAGGTCCAGTCTCCAAGGCTGTAACAAAATAGCCTCAAGGCGGGACAAACATAAAGCATTTTTGAAAGGTAGGCCCAAGAACGATTGAAAGTGATGGGTGTGAGATGGGCGTGGTTAAAGCCCTCAGAATAGATCACAACTTGTGGAGAAGTGCAATGCTTGCGCATTGCTATGCTCAACCTAAAAATACATTTGACAAATTATTACCCCTGTAAATTACACATTTTAAATATCTGTTTAACATAGATGCTGCCATTGGATGTCTGTTAGAGCAACAGAAAGCCTAGGGGCCTCTCCACTATTCACATTTAACCATGAAAATGTCATGTTCTTGTAACTGTAATGCATCCTGAAAGTACAAATTATTGATCCCATGCAGTCAATACTCTAATATACACACAAATATGTGTATCAGTGGTCTGAAAGAATTCCTTTCACACTCATACTTGTATGCTCAACAGCAATGCATCCACAAATAAATGTCCTGTAAGAAGAATTCAATGCATGTCAAGATAATCTAAAAGTGTTCTTCTATAGATTATTCTCCCTCTTATCACCCCAGTATGTTGCCCCAGATACACCTCTCCCATGCTCTCAGTGCATTAACCCACAGTGCATTGTTGACATTCTCAAAATATTGCTTAACAGATTTTTCTGACCTATACATTCATCATAAATTTATTGGCACCCACTCTCAACACAGATTTTCAAAGATTATACTTGCCTATGCTCTCGATGAAGTCCAAATTTATTCCTCCAAATCTTAAAATTCTTTCAACCAGATATTCATTGCCACACACTCATTGTGTCTTCCAAGAAAAGAAACCACACTCTTAATACATCCTCACCAAATCCCATCTTTTGATTTGCGCACTTTGCTGGGAACAAGGCTCAGTGAGTTAAGTGCTGGCTCCCAATATCTGCTATGCCTATAATAACTGATAGATAAAACCCCACTGAAAGGGAATCAGCCCTCATCAGCGTAAACATATACACCGCTGCACAAATACCAACTAAAATGCCCTTAAAAAAAGGAATGTGACAAAGAATGAGTTTGTTTTATTTCTTCTTGAAGCTGGGGAACAATGTAACTTTGTTATAGATGGTAGCAGCAAGAAAGATTTGCCTAAAAGTTTTCTGCTTGAATTCTGTTCTTTAGGGATGCCACTAAAATATTGTTTTATTTCCCTTTTGTTTATGCCAGTTCGGTATGGTTAGATTAAAGCTGAAGGGTTAAGAAGCATGTTTTAGGTTTGATCTAATTATTTTATACAGTCAATCAATCAGTCATTTGTTGAGAGCGCCACTGCCACCCCTGCGGTATCATGGCACTGAGGTGCGATGGCACTGAGGTGCGATGTCTCTGTCGAAGAGTCAGGTCTTGAGTCTCTTTCTGAAGTATGCCAGTGAGGGTGGAGTTTGGAGGGGGAGGTCATCCCATGGCCTTTGCGGCAATGCAGGAAAAAGAGTGCCCGCTGCTGCACCACATCTTTGGTGTGTGTGTGAGGGTGCAGTGTAGAGAATCTGGGACTACTAAAATCATACATTTTTTACAAATCTTTATTTCAAGGTTTTCAAAAATAGCAACAGCATTACAACACGTTAGGCAGAATGACATTCAATACAGTTCCCCATATCCCAAAAATGATGGATTTAGGCCCAGATCACTGTACTCGGGGTGAATGTTTGACAATGTTCAGCATTCCGTCCATCACTTGTTGTTTTTGCTTTGTCGCCCTAAGTGGGAAGGGTATGCCCAGACGTGGGTCCCGTGCTTCCCATGCCACTGGATTCAAGCTAGCCTGGCTGATGAGGGGTGAAACCCCGAAACCGGTCCCAGGGTGCTTGTTTCCAGTCCAGGGAAGACCTGGCCTAGCAGTTCGGGCTGGACTGTTCCCATGGGGAACAGGGTCAAGACTGATTTGCATATGGCTGGGTCCAAACTGGAATGGCATGGGCAGCAAAAAAACGACAGATTTAGGCCCAGATCACTGTACTGGGGGTGAATGTTTGACAATGTTCAGCATTCCGTCCATCACTTGTTGTTTTTGCTTTGTCGCCCTAAGTGGGAAGGGTATGCCCAGATGTGGGTCCCGTGCTTCCCATGCCACTGGATTCAAGCTAGCCTGGCTGATGATGGGTGAAACCCCGAAACCGGTCCCAGGATGCTTGTTTCCAGTCCAGGGAAGACCTAGCCTAGCAGTTCGGGCTGGACTGTTCCCATGGGGAACAGGGTCAAGACTAATTTGCATATGGCTGGGTCCAAACTGGAATGGCATGGACAGCAAAAAACAATGGATTTAGGCCCAGATCACTATACTGGGGGTGAATGTTTGACAATGTTCAGCATTCCGTCCATCACTTGTTGTTTTTGCTTTGTCCCCCATATCCCACACAGGTACGTGCAACTTGACCCCCCTCCCGAATGGGTTCCCAACAGATTTACCTTCCCAATAATGATTATTCAGAGGTAGACTGCTGACCTGCCTGCTGGTCTTGTGATCGAGTCAGAGTCCAAGTCCACCCCCGTGACCAGAGCCATCAATTGTTACAAAATTCCAGCCTGCTCAGAAAAGTCCTCCTCCACCAAAGCTCATGCATCTGACGTTCCTCTGCCAGAGCCCACTCATCATCTCTACTTCACTGCTCACATATAGGCCCCCTAGAAGACATCCATGGGATGGCTATTCTTCCATTAGCCAACACAAGACCCAGCAATGCAAATTTGTAATACACTTTGATCCCACTTGTATTAGGTTTATCAAACAGTGGTGAACCGTAAGATCTATCTGCACGTCAGTCACCTCTCGGGGTCTGCCTGTAACCATGCTCCAATATACCGTCTGACCTGCACACGGTAAGACCATATGCAAGAAGTCCACCTCATTAGTCGCATATCTGCCTCATCAGCTGCACACCTGGGGCAAACGCCGACCTAGTTCTATATATACACTCCATCACCTTTTCATCGGTAGGTATGTTCTGTGAAAGATATAAGTGGGCCAGTTTAAAACATGCAAAGCAGGAGACTTCCCACAATAAAGTGCAAACCTTTGTCCAGTCACTCTCTGTCAGGGGCTCCTCCAAATCACCATCCTGGCCTGCCTTGCAACCATAGGCGTAGCCGGTGTATCCTGATTTAACGCTCCATTTAGTGGGGAGACCAGTCCCCGAGCAGAGCTCCGATCTAACACCACTTCCAGCGTAGATGACTCTACTGGGGTCTTTGGAAAACCAGTACAGATATTACTAGCCATCTTAGTAATTTTGGTAAATTGTAAAAATTGACCTGGGCCCACCCAAAAATGCCTCCTATGCCTCTGCAAACATAATGCACCTCTCCCCTGGCTATACGTACCCCAGAGTTTCACAGCCACCCACAATCCATACCACTAGCAACATAACCCATTCAACCTGCAGAAGTGGCTTCAACCACTACCAGTGGCAGCTGCATAGAAAATGAGGGCCAGTGCAGTACCTTTCTAACCGCTAACTCACATGTCCGCACAATGTATGAGTAGTCTTTAAATAACTAAGCCCCTTCCATTAGATAGTACTAAAATCATATGTGATCCTTTGTCAATGTTTCATTATTTCACTGATTGATGAAGTGATTGGCTCATAAGAATCTTGGCCAATATGTACTATCACATTTACCCAAAGAAACAGAATGGGTAATGCTTTGATACGTCATCCTCCTTTCCTAGCAAGTCAGTATTGATAGCAGGATTACTGCCAAACAGCCCAGGCTTTAAACATTCAGTGCAAGGTGCACTGACAGGTACCTGTGAAAAGAGCCCTATCACCATGCACACTGGATAGCGGTAAAAAAAGGCAAACATTTTCACACACCAATAAAATGCATAGGTGAAAGTTGTCCCACTGTTAAGGGTAATACTTTCAGACAATCCTGGCTTTTACCTAACTGCAATTTACTGCTGGGGTTTGTGAGCCCCCAGTTACATTGTTAAGCAAAGTTTCAAGTTCCAGAATACAAAGTGAAATCTGTGAAAAGTCCAGGACTGAGATAAAGTGAGACATTGGCCATGGGGACAGTTGGCGGCTATGAATGTCTACACAACAATGGCACTGCTTTAATGCAGCCAGACAAAGAGAGCAGAAAAGCAGAGGTGATCATACTTAAAGCATTGCATTTAGATGCCTTACTAAACAGGACTACAAATAATGTGGTGCATTGTCAATATTTGTAAGTAACCGCCAATTTGTATTATAACTATGGAAGTGTCTTTGTTAGAAAGTCTACATGCACACAAAAGTACACTGATTCTGCCCTTGTAAATCACGAATATATTTTGAGTTAAGAGGTACCCAATGCTTGCTTCGTCAAGTAAATCTGACACACACACACATAAAACAGCCATGTCACTCTGTCTCATTATACCTGTTAACTGCTCCATAAAAGAGAATTCCTAGCATACATGTATGATTCTGATTGGCAAATGTCATTAACAGGAGCTCCCAAGCATGCTTCATGTTGTAATACTTTCTACAGCTTCAGGGTAGAGGCTATAAAAGGCAGCATTTCATACTATTTCATACTGATCTGTTTTTAGAGAGCCACTATTCAACATGCCTGCCCTACCAAGTGTGGGTATTACCACTGATGAGCGACTTAGACATCGACATCCAGGATCCTTTATTCACCAAATCTGAACAGGTTCAAATATGACAATTGGTCCTTCTTGATCTCTCAGCAGTGTTTGGCACTGTTGACCACTGAATACTCCTGAATCAGCCTGCAGCTAACTGTGGATATGGAAAGCGGCATCAAGTTGTTCATCTCAGCTGGTGAAGCCTAACAGACTTTACTAGTTAAAACTACCCTCCTAAAGTGCACTTCCAACACCAATAATTGAGAGGTATCACAAGAGGGGACACTGTTACCAAGCCATTTCAATGTCTTCATGATACTGCTCACGAATATCATCACCACTTTTAACACATCTTCGCTATTTCTTCTGAAAGCAATTAATTTACATTTATTTCATAATTATTTCAGATCCGAGACACAGTTTTGCCTACAAACAACTGGAAATGCCATGGTTAGTAGCATACAGCAACGTTTATGTGCACATTTCCTAAACTCAGTATGTTTTATAGAATTGGGAATGGAGAATAAATCTGCAATAAGGGGTTAATGTATTGTATTGTACAGCACTTACTACCCCTGTGTGGGGCCTTCACACAATTGTCCATGCAGGCAGGATGCTACACCTTGTGGGTGTGAAGTAGAAAGAGTGTAATAGATGCAGAGCTAAGGAGAGGCACACATTTTTATAATTTGTGTTATGCTGGTAGCTCTGATTAGCTCTGCAGGTTGCTTTATTGTGTTGGTCGTTTATGTACTCAATTCAATTTCCTATGCTGGCTGTGCTAGAGGATCATCCACTTTCTGATCTTATGGATCCAGGAGAGTTAAAAGATGTAGATAAAGAGTTGTGATGGGTGGGGGAAGGAGTCGGAGATCAATCTACAGACTGTTACAGGCCTCCTTTATATGATTGCCATTATGCAATGTCAATTGAAGAGATTCGTAAAGATGGATGATGTTATCTGCATCCTTTTTGCCATTACAGGATATCTGTGCTTAGAGTATCTGACCATCTTGGGTTGCAGGGTGGACTATGTTAAAGTCCTCAGGTGACTATACATTTTTGGTAGATCTCGTCAGTCTAAACAGGACTGTCTGGTTAATATTGAGAGGTTATTTAAGCAGACTACTATAGCCGGTGTCTGTAGCCAACAAGTTCCACCAGCCCTTTCATAACATATAAGACTCTCCTGTTGACCAAAAGGGATCACATAATGAATTGGTATATGATATCACCTGGTGACATGGAATATATCAAAATAATATTCTGAGGTCCATCATACGGACTACAATACCTGAACTAATGAATCTCTTGGTTAGAGGTATAGGTAAGGGTAGACATTGTATACTATGGGGGTCATTATGAACACGGCGGAAACAACCGCCATGTTCATGCTGGCGGTCAAAACACTGACCGCCAGCGACCCCAGAACCCCGCCGGCCAGATTATGAACCTTTCTGAGAAACCTTGTTTCCGCCCGCCAGCTCACAGAAAGGCTTGGCCGGGACATTGACAGCGGCCCCACATGGAGCCACCGTCAATGCCTCTGTGCGGCAGGTGCAGTTGCACCCGTCGCGCAGATCCCTGCCCGAAAATCGGGCAGTGACCTGGGCAACGGGGCTCTGCATCGGGCCCCTGCACTGCCCATGCCACTTGCATGGGCAGTGCAGGGGCGCCCCCTCCGCCAGCCTTTTCCTAGGCTGGCGGGAAATGAAACATTATCCGCAGGGTAGCGCCGCTACCCTGGCGGATGGTGTTTCATCCCACCGCCAGGCTGCCTGATGGCGGGAGCCTGGCGGTGGGTGACGGCTGCAGCTGGTGGGCGTCACCATGTTTATTATATGGCGGTTCGGCCCGACATGCCGGCTGGCGGCTTCGGCCGCCACTGCCGGTATGGCGGGCCGAACCGCCATGTTCCAAATGAGGGCCTATGTCTGTGAAGTGTAGGGGGCCCTGGTTAGAATCCCATGTCATTAAGCAAATTGTGTATATTCAGGTGTACAGTGAGGAAGGCTACTCCTTGCACTGATTATATAGGCATATTTTATGAATGGGAAAGTGTAGTTATTATATTCCAACAAACGAAGATACAGTGTTCCAAAGCGGGGGAAATATGAGAGACCATAGGGCAATCTTATTTCTAGAAGCAAATGCCCTCACATATCCTACTGGATGTCATGCTTCGTCATTGGGCCTGATCCTCGTCAGACCGGCGCTGCAATGTCTGACGGGCAACCCATAAAGGGGGCTCTTGTTCGGAGATCTTTTCTCAATATTTATATGCTGTGGTCAGAGATATAGAAAACAGTGCCAACCTACAGGCACACAAAGGATAGGAGAGCAAATGAAAAAAGTTTAAAATTGTCTCAAACCCTAGCACAAAACAACTATTTATTGGATCTGTATGGACCCCTGAGACGCGAAACATGTTGACCCATTGAAGGGGGTGTAAGGTAGTTCCCTCCCCTCTTTCATTATTGTGATTGAGAGAGTGAATGAGCATTACCTCATTCCTCACTCTCCTCTATGTTTTAAGCTTGGCCAAGACCCCTCCTTGATCAATAAATAGTTGTTCTAGCAATAGGATTGCTCTGTGTTCTCTCATATTTCCCATTATTATACTATCTCAAGAGTCCCATTATTATACTGGAATGCAGCTCTTACGCAGATTGGGTGGCAAAGGAAACTAACCAATAAAACCCCACTGTAGCACGGAACATCACTCCCACAAGTGACACCCTCAGGGGTTTCCATGCAGGCAACCTCATTGGCATTTTCAAGTTAGTTTAAACCATTTGAGCAATTGGTAAAAACATGTTTACAAATACTCAGTTTCCCAGATATTTACAACTCTGCCCCGTAGCTGTATAAAGAAAGGGTAAAGGCAGTACCAGAATACAACGCTTTAGAAACTAAAGTAACAGTGGAGCTGCTGAGTAAAAAAGTTATACCTGAGATTTAAAATCCTAGCTTTTCAATGATCCTCCTCTTCTGCAACTGAAAGAGTAATGGGAAAGGGAAATTAACCTGGGGCAACTTGTGTATTAGGAATGGATAGATGCAAAGGTGGCCTCACGCAATTTGGCCATCGCCTCTAGTTTGAGGTTTATACAATTCAAACACTTCCAAAGGGTATACTATCACCCGGCCGGACTGTGGCAGATGGAGAAAACCCTTTACCTTATTTAAAAAAAAAAAAAAAACACTTTCCTCAATGTTATTTGGTCCTGGCCTAAAATTGCAACATATTGGCAACACATCCAGTGGGAAATGGCAACGGTGGTGCACTGCCTAGTGGACCTGGGCCCTAAAGTAGTAATCCTGGCAATCATGAATGGTTGGGAGGACCGTCTGGCTCCAGTGGGAATAGGTTTCCTGGTGATCAAGCTTGATATTCCATATAAATTAAGAAGTAGTGATCCTCCTGAATTAGCTGACTGGCGCAGGGAAATGGACAGGTGTTCTGTTCATCTGCAGAAAAACAATGTAGAAAATGTGTGGATGTACAAAGAAATACTCCAGAACGTGGAGCACATGGGACAAGGAGAAAGACCTTGTTAGGTAAGAATGAATGCTAAAAGGGGAAGATTCACAATGACTCTCCTGCAAGAGTTGTAGGAGGACAGGGAGGCTTGGAGGTCTGTGCGAAACATGTGACAGTCTTGATCATAATTTATATGGTAATGTGAATAGGACCAGTATTGTTCTTGGAAAAAAACAATAAAAGAATTAAAAAACAATTAATTTGCACGCATAGTGGTCCTGTTTTTTAGGAAGCTCTGTGGATGATGAAATGCTTTTTGATACTGACCATCTAGCTATAGGTAGGCACTCAAATGTTAGAAGTACTGCCATCATATATGGTCTCTGGATTGAAAGTAGATGAGTCTTGCTGCTGCATTTTGTATTTGTTGAATTCTGCATATGATAAAGCCGGGGGCACCAAGGTATTGGTAACTGGTATTTCACTTAAGACAACGTAACATGTATCAGTAAATTATATGTTCACCTTTGGGTCTTTTGGAGCTGAAACAACAAATGCTTAGTGTTATCTTAATCAATGGTACTCATAACGTTTAGTGTTAACTTAGCCAATGGTACTCATAGAAACACTTGTATACCACAGAGTGAGGATATCTTGTACATTATGTTGGTACCCAAGGTACGGGTAGATGCATTTCAGGCACTTCTGGTGTCCTCATTGGCTTTCTGTTCAAGGGATAGGTTAGAGTCCATGGTTGCTCCTAATGCTCTCACTTCTCTTGACACAGCAAGCGGGCCATTGTGTTTCATGGGCTTTATGTGTATATGCTGGTGTTTGTGCCATCATCCACAGGCTATGTTTTTTGTGGTGTTAAGCTTTTGGTGGATAATCATTATCCATGCATTTAAGGGACAGAAACAACTGCTAAGCCTTGATTGGTACATGTCTTCTGGGCCAAACCTTTTTATAATTATTTGTCTATTATTTGCATAGATGTAAAATGTAGTTATAACATGCAAGGTTGAACAACCTAATCCGGTCATTATAGGGGGGTTAAGTAGCTTGTGGAGAGAAGAGATTTGGGTGACCTTTGAGGGACATTACAGTGTTGGGTATAGGTAAGACAGATGGTAAGAAAAACAAGCTCAGTCTGTATTTGTGGTATGTAGTAATCCATTCTAAAGCATTTTCACATTTTCTGACAAGACAGCATGTGTAGTAAGTCCACAGGTAGTAAAGCAGCCAGGCAGTCTGTTCCAGTCCACTGTGAGTGTTTGATTGTCCTATAGGTATATAAGGGTTCAATCTGCTTCTCCCTGGTCTGAATCCAGATTGTTGATCCAACATCAAGTTATTTTACTCAGTAAAACTGCACCTTTCAAACATTTTGTCTAGAAGGGGGTCATTGGAGACTGGATTGTAGCTTGTTATAATTGATGAGTTAAGATTCTACTATAGGAGTGGTCTAATTTAAGATGTTTTGAGCTTAAGTGGGAAAGATCCTAGTTCCATGACATGTTTAGTATGCAAGTAGCTACTTCTTCTGCTCGGATTACGTGAAGGATACCTTTGAAGATTTTGGAGAGGGGTCGGGTCTGACAGTGATTAAGAAACCTTGCTTGCATTGAGACTGCAGAATTGCTTTTCTGAGAAGACGGTAAAGGTAATGAGAGATGGAAGTCTGGCATTGTCCACGACTGTAGTAGTTCTGCTGTTGTGAGATTATTTTAGCATTTACACATGCACGATATTTCATTCTGGGGCGGAGGCCTGTGCCCCTTCACCTAGATACATTTCGCTTTTATTCCTTTTATTATTTTAGCAAAGCTTTTTTTTAGTGGTGATGTTTTTTATTCTTTTATCAGTTGCCCTTCCGCGCAGAATTTGTTATTCATTTCTTTGCACAACATTCAACTCCTGTGCTCAACCCAAGGCTGTACACGGTATTTACTGGGTATTGCCGGTCCAAAGAGTACATTGTCTACCCTAGACAGAAAAATATGTGTTGTCACATCAGGGCAGTTCTTAGAATAACACATATGTTATTATAAAACATCACACTGCCCACACCAGAATGGAGGGGACATTCCAGACAGCTTGCTATCTCATGCTGCACGTCAATACAGTTTCTGCAGAAAGCTTTTGGGTCCTCTTCTTCTACATGGGAGATCTCCCAGCAGACTAACAGCCCTCTTCTACACCTCTGAACACAGGTATGAGGGTTGTTCTTCCTTTCCAGGACCAGAAGGGTGGATTACGGCTAACACTGCTATTTGCTCTCATGTAGGAACTTAGTAGTGTAGGTGTGGATATTAGGGACACTATTGTGACAATATGGTGGGACTAATCTTGTGTTTCACTTTCCTGGTCACTGCTGTGAAAACACTGTGTTTCATTAGCCTCATAATTGCATTCATGCCTTTTTATATACAACACAGTTGTTTCAATAAAATATATACATTGAACTAAGATCCTGCTTCTGTTTGTCTTTGCATGTATGAGGCTTGTATAACTGAGAGAACGGGGTAGGATCTGTTCCACCACGACTTCCCTGAGGAGTCTGACTGTCATGCGATAGATTGCCACTAGTCACTGTTACTTTTGGTATTGGTGAGGTGCTGATAGCTAGCTGGAAGGGCTAGGCCGACAGCTCTCACATTTTGTGGGATCAGACTCAGTTCCCCATACTCGGTGGTGCTGCTGCCCAAAATCCAGCAGTCTCATTACAACAACGGGAGTTTACGACACTGTTATCCATAAAAGGGGTGTTAGTGTTTTTATCCCTAAGGTAGTTTTCTAGCTCTTCATATTTTAAGATCCATTCTATCCACTGTGGGGTCTCTGCACTTTGGCACTCTGTATTAAGGAGTTCTGCTAGAATCTTGTGAATCTCCTTTAATGGGCAGTAAGCTTCAATTATGCACATTGAGTATGTGTTTTTCTTACATTACCATTGTAGGATGCTGAGTTGCATTTTTATTTTTTGAACTTTCCATTAAGGCATGTGGCCGTCTTCTTGGAGTTAACCCTGGAAGTGGTCTCAAGTTGTATATGGTTGTCCAGTGCAGTGGACCTCCAGTTTTGGAAGGTGGATTCACCCTGAGGTCACATTTCTATTAGTATTCTTTCAAGGCGTGTGTTAAGTACTGGGAGATCCAACTATTTTCATTGTCTATATGTGGAGATGTTAATAGTAGTTACTGTCCTGGAGGTGTATTGTTAGATTGCCATGTTTATCTTAAAGATGATGTTGTGATCACTCTGTGACTGTAGAGTATTCAGTCATTAAGGCATGTCCTAAGAAGGTGAATAAGACCTCCAATGAGTAACTGGCAGGCCCAGTGCAAATTGTTAGGCGTTAAAGTTCTCAAGACTGGACGTGATGACAGCAGTTGTTTTTTAAATTCTTCTTGTGAAACCACATTATGAAGTCTCCTAGTATGTGTAGTTTGGGGTGGTTTTGTATAGTCTTGGTCACTGTGTCTAGTAAGGCGTTCTTAAACTCTGCACTTTTGGAAGGTTAATTATAAATCAAGAAAAAATGAACAAGTGAAGGCTGGAGAGGGGTGACAGACTACCAGCAAGGATTCACAGTTGGTCATGCTGAAGACTTTGATGTGAGAGATTTGAAAAGATTTCTTGTGGGTGACGTCTAGACCACCTCCAATCTTTCTGATACAGTTTTTGTTGATGATGCTGTTTCTAGGTAGTACAGCTTCAAGGCATATGGGTGTGCCATTTTCACTGAGTCACTTTTCTGTGATGAAAGTGAAGCCTGGTGCTGCTTCTCATAGTAGGTCTAACATGTTGTGACAGTTGTTGTTCATGGTCTCTTATTGTAGAGGAGACAGGTTAGGTTCTGGGTCTTTGTCCTTTTGACATGATAATGCACTGAGGATGTGGGACCTGGTGCAGAGAACAGAGGTCATGGGGGTAAGGGTAGAGGTCAAAAGGGGTGCTGTGGCTGTGGCTGAGGTAGGATGGTAGAGATACCTTGGAGAACAGAGTGGTGGGGGTATGGGTAGAGGTCAATGGGGTTGTCTGGCTGTCGCCTGAGGTAGGCTTGGGCAGTGGGATTGTGGCTTAGGGAATTCAGGAGAAGAAGGGAAGACGTGGGGGTATGTGAAGGGTTGCATAATTTATAATAAAATTCAATTCAATACCTTGAATAATAAAACAACCTAATGAATAAAATATATAAATATACATATATATATATATATTATTACTATAAACACGCAGCACTCCCAGGAGTATGTTTTATAGCTTTAATTGCCCAAGTCCCAAATTCTTTCAAGCACTCAAATGTACAAATTATTTTTACTCTCATCACTGACGCGTTTTAACATCCGTCTTCTTCAGAGTGGTGAGGATGTTAAACTGAAATAAGTCCTTTCTCTGTCATTACCATTAATACTTTCTTCTCCACAAAGGGCATTGTGGTTAACCTAGTCCACATTCTTATCTAGAAGTGATTACAGTCGTGATTGTATCATCCAAAACGGTCAATGGATTGCGCACGCCAGTTGGCTGGTGCGAACGTCAAGGGCTGACCATCTGCTTCCAATATAATTACGACAAACACGCTGCACTCCCAAGTATCCGTTTTATAGCTTTAATTGACCAAGTTCTTTCAAACAGCCAATTGTAGTGCGCAATACACTGACTGTTTTGGATGACACAATTATGTAAGGACTGCGCACCCGGCAACAGGTACAATTTTGAATAATGTCTGCGGTGAAGCTGAAAATGGATACCAATCCTGGCGTGTGCACTTGTCACTGAAAGACTTGATTAGCTGGTAGAAGCATGTACTTTCAAATACGCCATGCAGCAACTCTGCAAAAAAAAGCCAATGTCACTTGAGGTAATTGGTGATTCAACATTGTCCTGTGCCGAAGCTGTTGAGACAGGGCCACTCACCTGAAAAGCAGGATGTCTGCAGGGGCGATGGTATGCCCCCGACCTCCTGGAACACCAAAGGGGGAGTGGAAGGGAAAGAGACAAAACACTGCCACATCTTGCTGGTCCAGCCAGGCACCCTGTCTCTTCGGGGAGGCAGGTCGTTGTTGACAGAGTGATAGCAGAGTTAGGGCACTCAACTTCCTTGAAACTGAATCTCTCTTTCTGATATGGGCACAGGAGCGGTAGAAGAACACCGGGATGCTCCAGCACTTTTCTTGGATAATAATAACTGTTGGCACAATTACTAACACTGCATTATCAAAAACCCAAACTGAGTACCATAACAATAAGTACTGCGACACTAGGGCTGGCTTCACAGAGATTCACTGTTGCACACTACAATTAGAACTGTGGTTGCACTTATCATGCACAAAAAAGACAAACAAGGACATTAACTATATCACATATAACTTTCCTTCATGCATAGGGTTAAACTAAAAGGGTCAAAAACAATCCAAGAGCTACAAATGTTCACTCTGGTTTCAAACAGTTAGGGTGGCACAGTTTGGTTTGGTTTCACTGTGTGTGTGTGAAAAACCCTTCAAAAAGCAAATTCCTCAAACCTGAAACACAGGCATGAATGACACAATTTAAATCCAAGAGTTATGCTATTAGAGAAAGAAAAGTCACGTAAATACTCTTTTAAAGTTGCACTGTCACTTTTTGTAGTACTTGAGCTCAAGCAGATTTCCTGAAGCACATTTAGGCAAGTAACTACAATAATGACGTAGAATGTTCAGAAATGCATTTGTCTCTTCAAGGTAAGCACTCTACCAAAATACGAGGTCTGAAATACACCAGCTGTTCTAGGAAAGCGCAGCACTCAAAGAACAAACTCCCTGGAGAATACTAGTCATTTAGCTGCAGTCTTTTCCGGAGTGCTGGAGGATGCCTGGTGTCAGGTGGTACAGGAACAAAGAAAAGAATTGCCTCAAAAGTCCTGAACACGAGGATAACAGCAGGGGCTGGACTGCCAAGTCAGATGCTGAGATCAGGAAGCAAAACAAAGCCAAGCAGGGAGGCATGCTTCACTCTGCTATTGATAGCCAATCAGGAAAGCAGTTGAGTTTCCACATGTGGATGAGTCACCACACCCAATTAGAAGCACGTCTATACCACACCCTCTTGGAAGCACATCTCTACACCTGCTCACATTAGCAAACAAGCATTGGTAAAACAAGCAATGATAAAACTAATTGTATAACACAGCACATTATGTTTACTTAGAAACATGAATGTTTAACCAAGAACAGAGATATATTTTAACTCTAACCCCTGGGGATGCTGACAGCATGAGGCACCTTGGGGATTCCTGACAGAAGCGGCCCTGGGAGGGGCCCAAAAGTCTGGGTGATTACAAATTATCACAACTGTAATCGCTTCTAAATAAGAATGTGGACTAGGTTAACCACAGTGTTGTTCGTGGAGGAGAAAGTATACATGGTAATGACAGAGAAAGGACTTAATTTCAGTTTAACATCCTCATCACTCTGAAGAAGACGGATATTGAAACGTGTCAGTGATGAGAGTAGAAATAATTTGTACATTGAGTGCTTGAAAGAACTTGGGCAATTAAAGCTATGAAACAGACTTTTGGGAGTGCAGCATGTTTGTCGTAATTATATTGGAAGGAGATGGTCAGCCCTTGACGCTCGCACCAGCCAACTGAAGTGCGCAATCCATTGACTGTTTTGGATGACACACACACATATATATATAAAGATATATATATATATATATATATATATATATATATATATATACATAAAATATAGTGGAGGTCGCCACTAGGAAGTCGTAGAGGGACCCTCCAAGGACGAAAAAGCATTTTATTTAAACGTATTTGCTGCAAATTCATGAAATTTGAGCCAAAGTTAAAAAAACAACAAAAAAACAAATGCATACTGCTGCGCTTTTTTCTATGAGGCCCTAGGTGGGACATGTCCTGGGGCATTTACGTTTTGAATGTGAGGGGCCCTCCCATCCCACCACCTTCCCTAGGCTTTAATAAAATGAAAGACGGGGCCACAGGTCCCTACCCCCCGCCAGGGCTTCAAAGAATTGTAATGGAGGGGCTGCCCTCTCCCCTGCAGCCCTGGGAACCAGCACATCCCTGAGGCACTTTTTAAATTGTATGAAGGGGGTGTGTGCCCCCCCCGCAGCCCCAGGGAGGGCATTCCTGTAATTATGAGTGGGGCACGTGGCCCACCCCTGCAGCCTCAAGGACCACCACCTTCCCGTGGCAAATGTTAAAAAAAAAAGAAAAGGGCGTCCGTTTCGGACCCCCGCAGCCCTGTGGACTACCACCTCCCTGGGGCTATTTTAGTTGGAGGACGGGCCACGTGGCCCCCCTCGAGGAGCCAATGATGGCCTTGGGGACCGCTACCCCCAGGACTGGCTCCTGCTATGATGCCCAACCCCAGGACACAGTTGTTTGCTATGGCTTGGCAGCAGCTCTACAGCTGCCACAAAGACACAGCAAACACTCTGCTCGCAGTGAGGGAGACCTGTTAAACAACTCTCCCTCACTGCAAGCAAAGGTTTTCTCTGTTACCTTGTCATCAAAGATGAAGTAGGGAGACAGAGGAAACTGATCTCACAGAGAGGGAGCTGCTTCGGCAGCTCCCTCCCTGTGACAGCAATGCTGAATCCCACTGGATGCTGGGCGCTGGGTCCCGGGGCGAAGATCTACCTGGGTGGTGTTCTGCGGGGTTGGGTTGTTATAGGGGATGGCCATAGGGACTGGATGCAAGGCAGGCCCTTTGGCCAATCCCTGCTGCGCATGACCAAAGACGGTGCGCAGTATAGGGATGGGTGATTAAAGGCAAGCCATGAGGCCAATCCCGGATGTGCCTGGCTGAAAAAGTTATAGGGGTTGTCCGCAGGGCCTGGCCAAAGGCTGTGAGCGATGGTGGTTGGATTAACGTATATTAATGAAAATTACTTTATGTAAAAAAAAAAGTAGAAATTCACTGAAAAAAACAAAGGTTACAGGGACGTTATAATTAGGGAATAGAATTTAAAAAACTTAGAAATTCACTGAAAAAAACAAAGGTCACAGGGACATATAGTTAGGTTCTGAATTTAATTGTACGAAACCACAGAAATTCAGCAGTTATAGTTAGAGTTCTTTGAAGCAACTATAACTCGCGCCTTAAGGTAACTATAACTCTCGCCCTCGCCATGCACTGCTAATTACCCCAGACATTACAACAGTCATGAGAACTTCTATAACGTCCTTAAAAGTATAAATGAAACCTTAGCAGTCACATTTTTAAAGAAAAACCTGCGCATGGCGGGTGAGCGAGATATAGTTACCTTAGGGCGCGAGTTATAGTTACTTGAAATAACTCTAACTGTTGAAATTCTATGGTTTGTATGAGTAAATTCAGAACAACCTAACTATAATATACCTGTGACCTTTGGTTTTCTCAGTGATAATATAAAAATTAATTTTACCAATCATAAACAATCAGTTAAAATCCATAGTGGTAATATTATGATGAAGTGGATTATTTATACCGGGCCTTCAATTGCAGCTCCACCTGTGAACAAAATGTAGTTAAAGACCACATGGATTTGTTAGAGTTCCTAGCAAAACAGAACTTCTTAGTGTATTTAAGTGTCCTTTTACCTGCTTGTTGAAAAAGTGGTTTCAAAAATGTATTACACAAGGACATTGACAAAAAATATGTTCTACGGTTTCAGGAAATAGATTACACAAGGAGCATTGTATGTTATTATCCCCGGTCTTGTTCCAGGACATCTCAAATTGCAACATGGGTGCATGGGTAGGAGTCAATCAGGGTGTTTTGGCTGTAGCCTAAGGTAAGATTGGGGAGTGGGATTGTGGGTTAGGGAATCCAACTGTAAGAGAACGAGGGAGGGAATGGGGTTAGAGGGTGTCAATGGATGTGCTGCTCTGGCTGTAGCTGAAGGTATCCCTGGGAAGTGGTGTTGCAGGTTAGAGAACACATGTGTAAAAGGAGGAGGAGGAAGGGAATTGAGGGCTTGGATAGGAATGGGGAGGGGGTTCAAGGATGGGCTGCTAAGGTAGTGTTTGAGGCCAGGTTTACTAGAGAATCCTAGCCTTAGAGGGATGGGTGTGTATAGTTATGGAGGTTGTTTGAGGAAAGTGGCTAAGCTGCAGGGTTGCATAGTGAGTTGAATGGGGGACGTGACTTGTGAATCTAGTGATCATGCACCAGCACCTTGCCATAATCTTCATTTCCTCCTGGTAAGTGACATTGTGGCTGTTTGCTGTTTTGGTGAAACTCTTCCTGTGGGTGGCTTATCTTTAGTCAAGTTGTTCCCCAGAGCCCAATATTAGTAGTTTTCCTTACCCTGAAGATGTGTATGATGTTTGTACCTAGGAGTGCTAGTCCCTTTCATCTAGTAACAGCTAAACATTGCAATGGCGAGTGGTTGCTTACCTGGATATCTGGAAGCAAAGTTTCCGACCCAAGGCCCCTTCCAGGCCCTCACAGGCCCAAATAGAACCCACCCTCAGGCTGTGTCCCTAGGATGGACATCCTAATGATTCTTTTTAAGTAAGAGGGGAAGCCCTAAATGTCAAGGGACCTGAGTCTGAGGAGAGTCCGAACCTTAGCAGCCAGGAGAACTGCACCAATGCAAACCTTGAACACTGTGTCAAATGGGAGGCCTAAGCCTACCAGTCAGGTTACATGGGTTTAGTGGGTGCCCTATTCTGTAGGTACAATGTACATCATCACCCTAGAAGTGTGGTGACCTGGGTCCAATAGGAGTTTTAGGAGTCACAGACGAGTTTTAGGAGTCACAAAGTGAAATGTCTAGTGCAAGGCCAAAGACAAAGTGTAATACACACAGCTTCCAGAGTAAAATCCTGTTGCTAAGGCAGGGCTTGGAAGTAGGGTGAGAAGGGGAAAAATACATGCAAAACTGTTTCAGACAGTCAAAAACACTTTTTAATCACAATGCAATCAATACATTTTTTTCGACATACTTGTTGTATGTCTTGGTATGGAAATTGAATTGATGGATTTGGGGAAATTAATATTTGTCTAATGGGTACCATTCAGTTATATATACTTAATTCAAGTTTTTATATAGTACGAACAAGACCAGGGGATTATATCAGAGCCCTTAGGCAACAAGTGTTACATAGAGTAGGGGTAAGATAGGTTTTATATACATTAGAAACTTCTTTATATAGGCCCTGGGGAAAGCATCCCATTTTACATGTTTGCTGCAGACGTTACATCAATGTTGATGGTGTGGGGTATGTGACAGTGAAGGCAAGGGGAAGTTCATATGTATGTGCGTGTGTGTGCATATATTTCACTGGGAAAAAGCTAAGGTTAACGTGGACAAACAGTTAGGTGTTGAAATAAGATAAAACAACAAACAAAGACTGAATTTTACCAGTGATAGTTTTTAGATCTAGATATAACTTAAGCCACAAGCATGCAATGCTTCTTACCTCACATATTACATCACCCGTGACATGTTACATGAGAGCACTGATTACACCACGGAAGGCATCTCTAATGACATTACTGATGACATCACTCATGCATCATAGTCATATACAGAGTAGAGTAACTGAGTAAAAGTATTGGTCCATACCATGGAAATAGCTCAAGTCTCGGAAGCAAGTGTGACTGTGAATTTTGAAGGTAATACAGTGTACCGTTTACAAATCACTAAAGCTTGGGGTGCAAAAATGACCTCATGTTAAACAACGTAAAGGCTGAGCACACCTGATGTAGGTTACAGAGATATGTTTGAAAGCAGTTTGAGGCTTAAAGCCAAAGCCTGTTCTAAAAAAACTGTGAGAAAGGCCAAAGCTTCTGTTGACAACAGATTATCCACCAGTGGATATCTGGGCACTTGTACGCAGATATCTGGGCATGTACGGTAGTTGCAGTGCAGTGGGATAGTCAAATACTATGTAGTATAAGGTGTGATGTTTATTTGCAGAACATCGCTGAAGATTTTGAGGCATTTCGGATTGTTGAATAATGTAGAAACTAGGGGTGTCCCACTTGGAGGTGGTTTGCCTTGCATGGTATTGTAGGCATCGCTCTAAGGTTGTATGTCACTGTGCTCATCTCAAGAATGTGTGTAGAGTATTTTGCTAAACTACAAAGGGATGTCTACAGGACCTGACAGAAAGTGTCTTTTCAGTAGCAAATGTCACGTTAAGTCTTTAAGAGGGTAACCCTAGTAAGGTGACTAGAAAATTGTACACAGGTTTAACATGTTGAATTACTTTAAGTCCACAAACCCCATAGGACAGTGTTACAATGGTTGTATGATGTAATTAGTGATGCCAACAGTGATGTCATTTGACATGTCATGGTTGCTGGAATATCCGAGGTCACAAGCTGTGCACGGTGTGAACACCAGTTTTAGATAGCTCAGTAAACCATACCTGGTTTAATTTCAGGGTTTTTGTAAATATTAGTTTGTTTTTATCTTATTTCATCACCTAACTATAATACCACTTTTACCTTTTTTTGTACTAATTTTCTGAGTTTTTTTATCTTATTCATCCCGGGCGCAGCTAGGGGTTGCCCAAAGGCTTTTGCCCAACTCTGTGTGGGCAGCAAGTCGCCAGATCATAAATTGCTTCTTCGTTTCCTTTCTGAAAGTGCGCTTTTATTCACCCTTTCTTTCTTTTTTAGGTTTGACTTGAGAGCGCACCAATGCTTTAATATAAACACAGAGGAAGGGCTTTAGCCTTTTTCGCAAGGCTCTCACGGCGTGTCATTGGCTGTTTCGAGAATCATTCCATCTCCTCTTCCATCGCACATTCAATTCTTTGTGCTACATTTACTGTATACATAAAGCAATCCTGTTCTGTTATTTTTTCCACTGCAGCAGGCCAGGCATTTTTTCTAATCCTTTGAGTCGGCCGGCACAATCTTTTCTACTACTATTTAGTTTTGTTTACTAGATGTCTTTCTTTTAAATGAACGCTTAAGATTTGTCACAAACTCTGACTTTGAGTAAGCATCAAGCGTTTTATTTAATGTCCATGTTAACACAGTTTACAGTAGTATCTGAAATACACTGAAGATATTTAGTGGCAACAAATAACCTTTGAGCCAGACATGTACACGTTCAGTCAAAAGTGGACATTTGATTTTTCTTGTAGGGGTTTAATACAGTGAACTCGCAAGCAATCCCTGCTTACTATCCCAAAGTTCACTCAACGCTGTGGATTTTACTATTACATCTGCAGAGATATACGACTGGCTGTGAAAATGTAACTGCTCTATCGTTTTTCCCTCTTTTCAGATGCCCTTTTGGGCTTCTACAGACATTTGCCTCGAGGTAAAACTTGGCTGTAATGGTTCCGTCTTTGAAGTATGTTTTATTATCCTAATTAATCAGGCGGCCAAATGTATAGGGCTATGCAGACAAAACCAAGGCTGCTGAACCATGTCTCATTACAGCCGTGGTCATTAAGTTGTGCTGCAATAAGCGTACACATTCCCTGAGGAACAAGAATCCGCAACAATGTAACATGCATTGCTTCTGAAGTGATAATTCTTGAGTCCTTTGAAGAAGCCCAGAAGCCCATTCCTTTTTGTCAGTGTAATAACAGCCAATGTGGCATTTGTCCCAGTGTGTGTCTGAATTACATGTGAGTCAGAAAATATCTTCAAAAGTTTGTGCACGTTACACTTTAGAATAACCACACTAAAGGGATGTGCGAATTTTTATTCAATAGGGAAAAAACAGAGTCCATCATCCGATGTAAGAGTAACTCTTAAATGTAAATCACCGTTTTTTAGGGTCGAGGCTGCGTCCACTCCAATCCACTTCACACCACTCCCTCCGCAATACACCCCACTTCAATTTAATCCACCACAATCCAACCCACCCCACCCCACTCCACTCCAATCCACCCCACTCCAGCCCAATCCAGTCTATCCCACTCCAATCCCCCTCACCCTACTCCCTCCTCAATCCACCCCACTTCAATCCAATCCACCAGCTCCAGTCCAAAAGAATCTGCCCCACTCCAATCTGCTCCAATGTAATTCCCACACCAATCTGCCCCATACCAATCCAGAACAATCTGCCCCACTCCAATCCAAAACAATCTGCCCCACTACAATCTGCACAACTCCAGTCCAAAACAATCTGCCCCACTCTAATCTGCCCCATTCCAATCTACCCAATTCCAATCTGCCCCACTCCAATTGAAAACAATCTGTCCACTCCGATATGCCCACTCAAATCTGCCCCACTCCTATCCAAAACCAGTCTGCTCCACTCTAATCCCCCCCACTCCAATCTTCCCCACTCTAGTCCCAAATAATATAACTACTCCAACCTCTCCTGTCCAATCTGCCCCCCTCCAGTCTACAACAATCTGCTCACTCCAATCCGCCCACTCAAATCTGCCCCACTCCTATCCAAAACAATCGTCTACACTCTAATCCAGCCCACGCCAATCTTCACCATTACAATCCAAAACAATCTGCTCCAATCCAAAACAATCTGCCCCAGTCCAATCTCCCCCACTCCAATCTGTTCCACTGCACTTTGCCTCACTTCAAACCGATCCAACCCACCCTAATCTACCCACTCCAACCAAATTCATCCCACTCTAATCCAAAACAATCCACCCACCCACTCCAATCCAATCAACCCCACACCTATCCAATCCAATCCACCCCACTCCAGTCCAATCCAGTCTATCCCACTCCAATCCACTTCACACCACTCACTCCTCAAACCACCCCACTTCAATGTAATCGACCACAATCCACCCACTCCAATCCAAAAAATCTGTCCCACTCCATTCCAAAACAATCTGCCCCACTCAGTCCAAAGCAATCTGTCCCACTCCAATCCAAAACAATCTGTCCCACACCAATCCAAAACAATCTGCCCCATTCCAATCCGAAACCACCCGCCACATTCCAATCTGCCCTAATCCAATCCACCCCACTCCAATCCAAACCATCCCATACCAATGCAATTCACCCCAATCCAGCCAAATCCAATATACCCAACTTCAATCCACCCCAACCCACTCCAATCCACTCACCCCAATAAACCCGATCCCAATCCAATCCACCTCAATCCAATCCACACCATTGCAATCCAATCTACTCCACTCCAATGCACCCCACCCCAATCCAATCTATCCCACCCACCAATCCACCCCACTCCAATCTAAACCACCCCATCAACTCCACTCCACTTCGATCCACCCTACTCCACTGGAGTCCAATCAACCCCACTCTACTCCAATCCACCTCTCTCTACCCCAATCCAGTCCATCCCACCCCAGATCAGTCCACCCCACTCTACTCCAATTAATCCTGTCCACCATACTCAAATCCACCACACTCCAATAGAACCCACTCCAATCCAATCCACCCCATCCCACCCCACTCCAGACCAGTCCCCACCACTCGAATCCAATGAAATAAATCCACCCTACTCAAATCCAATCCATCCATCCAGGCCAGTCTAACCCACCTAAATCCGATCTAATCCACCCACTCCACTCTAATTCACCCCACTGCAAACTACCCTACTCTAATCCAATCCACCTGACTCCAATCCAATCTTTCCACCCAAACCAATCTAATCCACCCCACTCCAAATCACTACACTCAATTTCAATCCACGCCAATCCACTCAACCCCTATCCAATTCACCCCAATCCACTCTAACCCACTCCACTCTATTCCAACTCACTCCACTCTACTCTTTGCCACTTCACTCTATGCCACTCTACTTACGCTACTGCACTCTATGACACTTTCTGCCACTGAACTCAACTCCCCTTTATGACACTCTACCCCCCTACTTCCCTCTTTGACATTGCACTCCAACAAATCCTGTCTACAACACTCTACTCCCCCAACTCCACTTTAGGACACTCCATTCCACCTTACCTCTAGCCATGCTGAACAACAGCCACACTGGTGTACAACATGGCAAAAACACATTGTCACAGCCAACAACTTTTGTATAGGCCAATGTTTATCTCATTTGAATTTGACCACGTAAGCGGAAAGAAATATTTCCCATGGGCATTGCCACAGTTTACCAGAGGCCTCTCCTGCTGCGTCCCAGCATTGTATCCAGTGCTTAATTTGTAAATAAAAATGTGCCAGTGCCCAAAGCCCTCCTCTCAAGGCCCGAATTTATACTTTTGCTGGAACACAGTTTTGAACCAGAAAGTATTGCGCCAGCTTGCGTCATTTAACAACGCCAGCCGGGCACCGTATTAAGAGTATGGTGCAAGCTGGTGCTAAACTTGGGCTAGCTTCTTTAAAAAAGACGCTAGTCAGGTGGGGGTGTTGGTAGGGAACGAGGGGGTTGTGCGTCAGGAAATTACGCTAGGCTGGTTAGAGGCAAAAACATGCCTCTAACCAGACTAGCGCCATTTCCTGGTGCACAACCACCATAAACATGACTCTTGTCATAGAAAGGACAGAAGTCATGCCCACCACCCTAATGGCGAGTATAGTGGACAAGTGTCCCATGGGCATGGCCATTGCGGCCTGTGCCATGCAGGGAGCCCCAAGTTAGGGCCCTTGATGGCAAAAAAATAACAAAATACTTACCTGGACTTACCTGGGATGGGGTCCCCCAGCATCTGGTGAATTTCTGGTGGGGGTGTTCCTGGGGCTTTGGGAGGGCACCTATGGACCCATTCCATGGTGTTTAACCATGGAAATGGATCCACAGGTCCCCTAACGCTTGGTCTGACCCAAGCTTAGCACCATTATTTAGCCCCTCCTCTCCCCATGTGTCATTTTAGCATGAGGGGATAAATATGGGGCTATGGGGATAGCACCATTTTTTGGATGGGAAAGCCTACCTTGCATCTCATTGATGCAAGGTAGGTTCACTCATCCAAAAAATGGTGCAAACATGTATATTTTGACGTTAGACGTGTCAAGAAAAACACATGCAGATTCTTCTACCACCATAATGGTCCCCCTACCTATAAAAAGCATTTTCCATCAACGAAAAGCCTCAGCCTGGGTCTTGCTTTCCCACTGATAAGAGCATATCCCACCACAGGCTGCTGAGTTACTCCTACTGCAGGTGTCTATTTTTTAATCTCAGGCAGGCAACTTACCTAAGCAGTTATGTCCATCATGTGCAAGACGGAAGCCATCATAGCAGGTACAGCGGTAGTTACCAGGGATGTTGACGCAATCATGCACACAGCCAGCATTGTCTTCTCGCTCACATTCATCAACATCTGTATAAAAATACATAGAAAAAATGGAAATAAAAAACTAGCCAGGAACTTCAAATTGCATTAGATTCTACAATGAGGAGGCAAGAATAAAATGGATGGATGAAGGTCCTACCACACCGAGTGTGAAGCTCATTGAGTTAGGAATGAATTTGGAAGTGTATGGGAAGCTTGGAAACAAAGGATAAAGGAAGTACAACAGTACATGAAGAACGTATACTGAGCAGCCTTTGAAATTTCAAGACCAGCTAAAGAGAAAGGCTAAATACAAAGTTATTACTGGGACTGACGTTAGAAAGCCACAAGGATTCTCTTGTCCAAGATATTGCAGAAAGCATGACTCACATTCAAGTGTATTATATCAAATTCACATGGAATATATTTCTTTCATTGAGTATAAACCACACTCGGAAACGATGCTCTGATGTGATACACCAAAAGTATGAGTAAAATGGCAACTAACTAATAAGAAATAAATGGTGACAAAATTGTACTGAAACGCAGCGTCTTTTCATATTATTCTGTGAACAAGCTAAGTGATATTCAAATCCGATTTTCTTTCACAAAGATATGGTAAAGAATAATCACTATGCATGAATGAGACAATCACAAGACATTCTGTTATTGTTATTCTAGATAATGCTCAGAGCTGAACAGTCATTGAATGTAGGTGCATCTTTTCATGTCTCTGTGTTTTTGTTTTCGCCCAATGGATGTAGAATGCTACAAGGATCTTTGAAACACAAGCATTGCTTTGGAGTCAATATGCACTGGAAGGGGTTGTGTTAATAGCAAACTTGGATACATAACTTGATACGTGGGTAAAAAAGTCAAATTAGGGGTGGTTCTGTCTCATGCAGACACAGACAAATTCAGTCTCAGAGGACTGACCCACCAAACCAGCCACTGTGCCATTAATGTCGATAGCACATACAACAGGAAGATAGGCAATAGGAGCCACCTAAAGAGAACATTTACCACTTGTAATAATGGCTCTCCACTAGCTTCTGTTGGAAACAAGAGTACATTTCAAAATATGAGGGGGACTTCATAAAAATACCTTTCCTCTTTTCTCTCTCTCACAAGGGCCCTAAGTACGAATTCAAAACTTTTGCCAACTCTTAGACCACCCTTCGCAGGAGCATTCTATGTAACCTGCACTTATGAACATACTGATTTGTTAGAATGTAGTACTCTGTGTTATATGACAAAGCGTTACGACAAAAGGGTGTTGTCTGTCTTTTTTAGGCAAATCTTCAACTACTCAAAAACATCATTCTATCAATAAGGAAAATCGCTTTTACTCCCGGAATGTGGGGTTGAGTTTTGGAAGATTGGAAGAGAAAATAAAATTGTTCTAGCCTTATGCACTGCAATGCCTCAACCGTCTGTGGAGAGATGTGATTTACTGGTTCAGTTCCTCAGGGTAGCTATAGGTTCCCACCAAGGCAGACACATGCAGCTGGCATGTAGAGATGCAGTGTCCTGCACAGCACCAAAGATGGCCCCAGCTATGGCAGGCAAAATAATCAGAACATTTCCCACAGGTCTTACCCAGGTAAGATTCTTGCAATCGTTTGACTAGAACACCACCATTTTACGCTCATTATGAGACAGTCTGGCTGCCAAACTACTCCAATTTAAGTTACGTTACATCTGTCTAGGGGGGAACCAATCAGGCTAGGCTTTCCTCCCCCTCTGAGAAACAAAATGTCTATTCCTGTTGGTCTCCCTGATAGCCCAGAGAGAGGAGAGGCAGAGGCAGGAATGAGTAATCCTGCTGGACACAGCAAGCTTTACCAGTCTCCAAATGGTAAAGTGTAGGGGAAATTAAAAAATCCATTTGTTAAAAAAATCAATATTAAAAATAGTTGTATATTGAATAATCATGTAAATTCACTTTATAGATTTACTTTAAGTGAATAACAAAATAAACAAATGCTACAGCACTGTTAAATTGATTTTGGAGAAAAGCTTTAATGGAAATATTTAAAATTAAATTAAAATTAATTTTCAGTAGAAAAAATAGATCCCCATCTAAAGAAACATATTTTTAATGTGCATCAATAATTATTAAAGGTGATGTATAGACACAACTGAACTTAATTTAATGTTCAAGAAAATTCATTGTTACATTATTTTGTCAGTTCGAAATAGGTCATTAAAATATTTTATAAATAAACAATACTGATATTAATTGCATATATTTTTAAATCATTAATTTATATTTATATTTTTAACTATTTCAAATAATTTAATTTAACATTATTTTCTACGAGGTTGGCAGTATGTAGTGCTGGACTTACTACTGTTTTTTCTTTTTAGTAGAATCTTACACTCAGATGGTTGATTCTCTAACTTCACTGTGAAATCAAAGACACAGATGTCGGAGGCTTCCAGGAGATTAAGAAACATGGATTTATTGAAGTAAGTAATATGGGGCAGCAACATCAACAAACAGGCTATAGCCCCCATTGCACTGTATCTCTAAACCATCATCTTCATGTGCTGACCAATCCAAAACCCACATCACCACAGAACCGGCTTCTGGAATGCTCAACTGGAGAAGGAAAGACACACCTCCCTCCTCCCAACAACATCCACACTGTGTGGTGTATTGCAGTATGCCCACAACATTGCTTTCATGGCATAATGAATCCATGACCCTGAACTCACAGCTCCTCTGATGCACTCATTGACTAATCCGTTCATCCTTTCCACATGGCCATTGCTTTGGGATGATACAAACTCCACTGCTTGTGCTTAATGCCAGCATCACACAAAAAATCATTAATCTCTTGTGATGCAAATTGACACCGTTGTCCGAGACAATTTCCAAAGGAAAGCCTTCCCTTGAAAATATATCTGTAAAAAACTTAATCACACTCCTAGTACTGGGTTCCCTCAAAAACCTTACGTCCAACCACTTGGAAACATAGACTACCATAACAACCACATACCTTTGATGCAAAGGCAGCAACTGGAAAGGGCCAAGAAAATCTACACTCATGGGTTTGGTGGTCGGACGAGCTGACCACCAAACTTGTCATACCCCCTAAGCGTATTACAATGTTCCCACCTGGCTGACTGGCGGAAACATTGTATTATGTGTTCCGACCTGGCTGACCAGAGGGAACAGTGGCAAGACCAATACCGTAGCAGGACAGCACCATAGGAATCTGCACTGTCTGCAGAGCAGACTGTGCACATTATGATGGTGCTAGGCAAGGGCCCCCCTGTGGCCCCCAGCACTGGCTTTCCACCAGCATTTCCATGGCAGGGTCCCCGCCATGGAAAGGCTTGCGGAAAGCTGAGTTGTAATCAGCACGGTGGCGCTAAGTTCAGCACCACCATGGCTGAGTATAACTCAGACCACCGTCAACCTGTTGGGATCGATGTTCCTGGCAGTGACGGTGGTCTTAAGGTGGGTCCACCCACCAGGGTTGTAAAGTGGCGGTCAGACCGTCTGGAGTGCGGCAGTCCGACCATCACCTCAAGTGTGGACGTCCTCGGACAGCCACACTCTTACTGAGGCCCTTAGTCTTTGCCATACATTGCTGGGACAGTCTACCCTCCCTGTGGGAGGATTCCTACATTGCAGACGCCTGTCATTAGCTTTACACACCTCACACCTCGCAATCCAACACTCAACATCCTTATCCATTGCAGGCCACCAAAGATTTTCTCTCAAGCTCTTCTTACTTGCTGCCATGACAAGACGTCCTTCATGTGACAGTTCTAACAACTTGTTAAGGATTTTGAAAGAAGAAACCAATTTGTCATTGAAAAATAATAGACCCTTTTCCAATGTAAGCTCACTTTGCATCTTGATGTAGGTATTACTAAGGAGGAAAATAATTCTTATATGGCCAGCCTTTCATCACACAGTTCATAACTTTGATGAACTCGCCATCATCCAATACCTCTTTTCTCCATTTATCTACACTTACATATTTACCAGACATCCAAGACACACTTGCAACTAGACAATCTGAATCTTCTTCATCTTGTTCACCAAAAACCACAGTCTCGGAGTCTTCACTAACAGGCAGCCAAGAGAAACAGTCAGCTTTTTTGTTTTTGCTACCAGGTACCTGCTCCAATTCAAAATGATATTCTAACAGTTTAGAATTCAACCGTACCACCTTTGCAGTGGCTTTAGACATAATAACATTACTATCGTTCAGAACTGGGCCCAGTGTTTTATGCTCGATCTGTAGAGGAAACTAATTCTTATGCAGCCAGCCTTTCACCACACAGTTCATAACTTTGGCGAACTCGCCATCATCCAATACCTCTTTTCTCCATTTATCTTCACTTACATATTTACCAGACATCCAAGACACACTTGCAACAAGACAATCTGTGTCTTCTTCATCTTGTTCACCAAAAACCACAGTCTCGGAGTCTTCACTAACAGGCAGCCAAGAGAAACAGTCAGCTTTTTTGTTTTTGCTACCAGGTAACTGCTCCATTTCAAAATGATATTCTAACAGTTTAGAACTCACCGTACCACCCTTGCAGTGGCTTTAGACATAATAGCATTACTGTCGTTCACAACTGGGACCAGTGTTTTATGCTCAATCTGTAGAAAAAACTTAGGGCCAGATGTATGACCCTGAGTTTTGCGACTCGCAATTTGCGACTCATTCACGGTCACAAAACAATGCTACATCGCACTATGACTCGCAATTAGGAAGGGAATGCCTCTTTCTAACTGCGACTCCCAAACCTATTTTGCGATTTGTTAAATAGATTACGGAATCGCAAAATAGGGTCTGTACATACCAAAATGTTTTTTTCTTGCCGAAAACAGCCCCTGGCCTGATTCTGCGAATCGTGCTGTTTGCGACTAGAAAAAAGCTACGTATATGTGGCCCTAAGGCCCTCAAATGTATGAACTAAACTTAGCAAAAGTCCATGTACGAGTAAGCATTTCCCTTTCTATTACAGAGTACTGACACTCATGGTGTTTCAATGTGCATGAAGCAAAGGCGATGGTGTAGTCATCACAATCCATGCTCTGTGACAGAATCACCCTCACAACCACACTGCTGCCATCAACAGTGACGCACAATCTTTTGCCAGGAACATAAGATTTCAAAAGTGGAGCCTGAATAAGAAGAGACTTAAATGAGGTTAAAGCTTGTTGTTGCTCTTTATCTCACACAAAGTATGGGATATTATGCATAGTACACTTTCTAGTTGCCTTTCTGTTAACCCCTTAGCTGCTGGGCCGTTTCCCCCACCAGTGCTGAGCCCTTTTTTGGCTATTTGGGGTAGTTCGTGCTTAGGCATTCATAACATTTTGTCCACAAAAGCTATCCACGCCAAATTTGCGTCCTTTTTTTCCAATATCCTAGGGATTCTAATGGTACCCAGAGTTTGTGGTTTCCCCTGGAGGAGACCAAGAAATTAGCCAAAATACAGTGAAAATTTCTTTTTTTCCAAAAAAATGGGAAAAAAGGGCTGTCGAAGAAGCCTTGTGGTTTTTTCCCTGAAAATGCCATCAACAAAGGGTTTCTGGTGCTGAAATCACCATCTTCCCACCTTCCAGGAATGGGCAGACTTGAATCAGAAAACCACATTTTTCAACACAAATTTGGCATTTTACTGGGACATACCCCATTTTTACTATTTTTGGTGCTTTCAGCCTCCTTCCAGTTAGTGACAGGAATGGGTGTGAAACCAATGCTGGATCCCGGAAAGCTAAATATTTCGGAAAACTAGACAAAATTCTGAATTCAGCAAGGGGTCATTTGTGTAGATCCTACAAGGTTTTCCTACAGAAAATAACAGATGAAATAAAAAAAATATTGAAATTGAGCTGAAAACAACAGCCATTTTTCTTTATGTTTTACTTTGTACCTTTTTCCTGCAATGTCAGATTTTTGAAAGCAATATACCGTTATGTCTGCTGGACTCTTCTGGTTGCGGGGATATAAAGGGCTTGTAGGTTCATCAAGAACCCTAGGTACACAGAGCCAATAAATGAGCTGCACCCTGCAGTTGGTTTTCATTCTATACTGGGTATACAGCAATTCATTTGCTGAAATATGAAGAGTGAAAAATAGGTATCAAGAAAACCTTTGCATTTCCAAAATGGGCTCAAGATAAGGTTTTGAGGAGCAGTGGTTATTTGCACATCTCTGAATTCCGGGGTGCCCATTCTAGCATGTGAATTGCAGGGCATTTCTCAAATAAACGTCTTTTTTACACACCCTCTTATATTTGGAAGGAAAACATGTAGAGAAAGATAAGGGGCAATAACACTTGTTTTGCTGTTCTATGTTCCCCCAAGTCTCCCGATAAAAATGTTACCTCCCTTGTGTGGGTAGGCCTAGCACCCGCAACAGGAAATGCCCCAAAACACAACGTGGACACATCCCATTTTTTTGACAGAAAACAGAGCTGTTTTTTGCAAAGTGCCTAGCTGTGGATTTTGGCCTCTAGCTCAGCCGACACCTAGGGAAACCTACCGACCCTGTGCATTTTTGAAAACTAGAGACCTAGGGGAATCAAAGATGGGGTGACTTGTGGGGCTCTGACCAGGTTCTGTTACCCAGAATCCTTTGCAAACCTCACAATGTGGCTAAAAAAACACATTTTCCTCTCATTTCGGTGACAGAAAGTTCTGGAATCTGAGAGGAGCCACAAATTCCCTTCCACCCAGCGTTCCCCCATGTCTCCCGATAAAAATGATACCTCACTTGTGTGGGTAGGCCTAGCGCCTGCGACAGGAAATGCCCCAAAACACAACGTGGACACATCCCATTTTTTGACAGAAAACAGAGCTGTTTTTTGCAAAGTGCCTACCTGTAGATTTTGGCCTCTAGCTCAGCCGGCACCTAAGGAAACCTACCAAACCTGTGCATTTTTTAAAACTAGAGACCTAGGGGAATCCAAGATGGGGTGACTTGTGGGGCTCTGACCAGGTTCTGTTACGCAGAATCCTTTGCAAACCTCAAAATGTGGCTAAAATAACACGTTTTCCTCACATTTCGGTGACAGAAAGTTCTGGAATCTGAGAGGAGCCACAAATTTTCTGCCACCTAGCGTTCCCCTAAGTCTCCTGATAAAAATGATACCTCACTTGTGTGGGTAGGCATAGCGCCCACGACAGGAAATGCCCCAAAACACAACGTGGACACATCCCATTTTTTGACAGAAAACAGAGCTGTTTTTTGCAAAGTGCCTACCTGTAGATTTTGGCCTCTAGCTCAGCCGGCACCTAAGGAAACCTACCAAACCTGTGCATTTTCTAAAACTAGAGACGTAGGGGAATCCAAGATGGGGTGACTTGTGGGGCTCTGACCAGGTTCTGTTACCCAGAATCCTTTGCAAACCTCAAAATGTGGCTAAAATAACAAGTTTTCCTCACATTTCGGTGACAGAAAGTTCTGGAATCTGAGAGGAGCCACAAATTTCCTTCCACCCAGCGTTCCCCCAAGTCTCCCGATAAAAATGATACCTCACTTGTGTGGGTAGGCCTAGCGCCCACGACAGGAAATGCCCCAAAACGCAACATGGACACATCCCATTTTTTGACAGAAAACAGAGCTGTTTTTTGCAAAGTGCCTACCTGTAGATTTTGGCCTCTAGCTCAGCCGGCACCTAGGGAAACCTACCAAACCTGTGTATTTTTGAAAACTAGAGACCTAGGGGAATCCAAGATGGGGTGACTTGTGGGGCTCTGACCAGGTTCTGTTACCCAGAATCCTTTGCAAACCTCAAAATGTGGCTAAAATAACATGTTTTCCTCACATTTCGGTGACAGAAAGTTCTGGAATCTGAGAGGAGCCACAAATTTCCTTCCACCCAGCGTTCCCCCAAGTATCCGAATAAAAATGATACCTCACTTGTGTGGGTAGGCCTAGCGCCCGCGACAGGAAATGCCCCAAAACACAACGTGGACACATCACATTTTTTCATAGAAAACAGTGCCTACCTGTGGATTTTGGCCTCTAGCTCTGCCGGCACCTGGGGAAACCTAGCAAACCAGCACATTTTTGAAAACTAGAAACCCAGGGGAATCCAAGATGGGGTGACTTGTGGGGCTCTGACCAGGTTCTGTTACCCAGAATCCTTTGCAAACATCAAAATTTGGCCAAAAAAACACTTTTTCCTTTCATTTCGGTGACAGAAAGTTCTGGAATCTAAGAGGAGCCACAAATTTCTATCCACCCAGCATTCCCCCTAGTCTCCCGATACAAATGGTACCTCACTTGTGTGGGTAGGCCTGGTGCCCGCGACAGGAATAGATCACACAACGGTCAATGTTGGTCCTTACATGAGGCAGCTGTTGACCCTGGGGTGATCCATTCCTGACGCAGGCACTAGGTGTAGGCACTCAAGTGGGGTAGTGTTTTTATCAGGACAGGTGAGGAATCACTGGGTGGTAGGAATTTTGTGGATCCCAGCTTATTCCTGTAGTTTGTGTGACAGAAATGCGAGAAAAATAGTTTTTATTCAACATTTCAGCTTTTCAGGGTATTCTGGGAAAGAAAACTTTGGGGAATCCCCACAAGTCACACCTCTGTGGACTCCCCCGAATGTCTAGTTTCCAGAAATGTTTGGGTTTAGTGTGTTTCTCTATATGGCCGCCGAACCCAGGACTAAAAACACAGGTGCCTGCCTTACAAAACCAGTTTGTTTTGCGATAGATAATTTTGATGTCTCCACAATACGATTTGGGCAGTGGAATTTGGGGCTGAACTAAATTGGGGAGCTCCCAAGAGAGCACTCTCTCTCTCTCTCTCTGCTTGCCGCCGCATTCACCTGCTCTCTGGGTTGGGCTAACCCACTATTACCCAGTTGCACAGACTGCTTGCGAAGGGACAGCAGGACTGTCCTCATCACCTCCCTCATAATGTACTTGAAGAGGAGTTATCGAATGGGACTCCTCCGACTGAAAAATCACTCCCAGAGTCTGCGCCATTGTCCTATCACTCAGATGCTGTCTCAGTAACTGATGTCTCAGTCTCTGATCCTATGTCAGAGCTGTCCTCTATAACCCGAGTGCCGGCAGCAGTCATCCATCAAGATGCCATCTCTGCTATTGGCTAAACTGTTGCTCTAAAACATTAGCCTACGTAGACAGTCACAAAATCGATGGTGTGGGTGAGATACGTGCAACAGTAGAGGCCACCTTACCAGCGCTTCTTCCCAAAATCAGCACGTTCTTTCAAGACACTAACAAAAAAAACTTTGTCACATACCATTCGTCACAGTCTTTAGCACCTCCTGCGCCCAGTCCAACAATCATTATTGGTGCTCCCACTCCCTCCTCCTCGGATTCCCTCATTACCACCCAGCAAAAGTGCCCTTCATCTCTCCATAGCCGCCCCGCACATACATTTCATTTGTATTATAGCGCAGGTAATGGCTGACTTTACTAATGTACTCAGCTATTGACATAAAATACAGATTTGCTCTTTGCAGTAGGCATGTAAACCTTCTGAGCTTCTTTAAGGCACTAAAACTGCCACTAGACAAAAGTCTGATCCTTTCTAGCAGAAACATATTCACAATACTTACTTGACTTTTTTATTGCTGCCTAAAAGCTACAGGTGAAATGCGTCAGTTGAAGTATGTGCATTGCTTTGAAGACGCAAGCTGCAACTGCAAGACAACTGGTGGCAAATCTATTTATAAATATATATATATATATATATAAATAAATAAATATATATATATATATATCACTTTTATATGTGGGTCTGGTTTTCCTGGGGGCCGATCGCAGCCCCCAGGTAAACCACACACATATTGACAAAAGTGATATATATATATATATGTATGTACATAGATATATCTATAGATAGATCTATATATATATCTATAGATCTATCTATAGATATATCCATGTACATAGATATATCTACATATATAGATCTATATATATATATATATATAGATCTATTTTTTTGTTGTTGCATGGTTTCCTTGGGGGCCAAAATGGCCCCCAGGGAAACCCTACAACAACAAACAAAAAATGCCCCCACAGGGGGTCGTCCTGCCCACGGGCGACCCCCTGTCCATTTATTTTATATTATTTATTTATTATTATTATTTTTTTAAATAATTTGCCCCGGGGGGGGGGCGCGATTGCGCCCCCCCCGCCCCCCAGGGGGCACCTACCTTTTTTAAATAAAAAAAATATGCCCCTGGGGGGGGAAGGGGGGGTGGCCCATTTTCCGAGGGGGGCGACCCCCCCAAGTGAAATCCCTGGCGTCTAGTGGTGTTTCCTGGCCCGGGGCCAGGAAACACTTTTAGAAGGCCTCGTAAGAATGGGGAGAGTCTCCCCCGCCCCCATTGAAAAGGTTAACAGGTTGCTGGTCTACTTTCCTGCCTTGTTGTCCATGCGATTCCCTCACACAACAATCGGTCACTCACTTTATGATTTTCTGTAAATTGAATAGTATCCTGAGAAAAGGTTTCCTGAACCCTATTTTATGATCCTAAAGTATTTTATCCCATAAAGAAGGCCTGCAATTTTTACAATGTTTAGATACAGGATACACCTGTTATTCATTGATTAGCTACATTCGCTGGGCACTGAGATCAGAAAGAAAAATGCCTTCAGAGTAGGCCAATGTTAATGATCTTTACCTGGCTACTCATACGTTTTTAAAAAAATGATTAATCAAATTGTCTTAGATCTCTTTCAAGGCAATTGATGCGTTAAATGTTCTTACAGAGATAGAAGCCACGCTCCTTCCTTATAGCATAGCGGATCCTTTTTTGAGCTTTTGGTATTTGGATTTATGTTGAAGGAGTCCCCCGGTTTGTACTGCGCTCTTACCACTATAGCGGTGATTTGATCCCACAGATTGTGCAGCACTACACATTATGAAATGCCTGTACATATGTAACTGAATTTATTTTTGGTTTATGTATATGTTTCTAACGAGTTTCATTCTGAGGTTTTTATGTGCATTTATGGTGAAAACTGACCAAATAAAGTGTGCGACTGAATAGCAATACATACACATGTATATTGGTTCTAAAATAATTCAGAGATCCATTTCCTTATTCCAACTGATACAGATGTGAGTGGCTAGTATCAAGGGGATACCCTATAACAAAAAACTAATTTGTTTGTAATCCCAGTTCTCCATTATGGGACATGATCATTTACGTCATTAACACTGAAGGGTCTCACTTAAGGGTATGATCTCAGGGCACATTGCAAGATCTATTTAAAAAAAAATACATTTTGTATACATATATGTGTGTGTGGGTGTATTATATATGCATATGAACAGAGTATAATATGCTAATTATTACCATGCTGAGTGAGGAGGAGAAGCAATGATTCACAAGAGACAAAGCCTCAAGTGGCTAATTGATGACCCTCCCTCAACAAAGGGAATAGGTGGCATATTTCACACAGAACTGAGATTACTACGTCTATGTGTGGCGTTGAAGTGCCTTTCTACATGGATAGCATGCTACACTGAGAAGGATATTGTCTTTCTTTTTTTAAATCTATGTGGGAAGTGTTTCTATGATGTGAGCGATGACTAACAAGATGCAGTTAGTGTGTTATGGGGGACAACGGTTAGAAGTGTGATAGATGAATAAGTTCATGTTTTTTAGCAGTTGGCAGCTTTGAACAGCCCTGCAGTTCCCCTTTGTATGCTCACAGTTCACTTAGCTGTTTACTGCACTGAGTTGTCCATTCTAATATTTTTAGTTTGAAGCTTATGGTCCTGACTAGGCACAGGTTGCAGGGAGAGATCGTGGAATATTTGCTGGGATGGACATTGTTATGGGATTGTCATTTTGAGATGTTAAGCAATCGTCATAGTAGGTACTTGGAAGCAGGATTTCTAAGCTTAAAATGTATCACAACACCTTTAAGAGAGGCATCAGCTCTACTGTTCCACAATGCCCTCTACTAAAAGTTGGTCTTTAAGGAATAGCAAGATTCTCAGCTTATATGAACCCTGATACTCTCAGGGAGGAGGGCAGATAGCTTTTTACTTCGATTAAGATGTATATACATAAAACAAAGGATTACAAGTATGGTACATCTCCATCATGAGATATTCATTGATAGTCAGAAGCAATGACTAGAACTGCTTGTTCACCCCCATAAGATGCAAGTAAAAGGGATACAACCTCCTCAAAGCAGAATCAGATTGTCAAGTCAAACAGATTGTTTTGATATGACACTGAAAGACTGGATAACAAGATGAAATGTCAGTGTGGCCAGAGCCAAGGATTCAGCTCTTTCCTCCAAATACTATGACTAAGTACAAAGGTACAAAGCAGGTTGAATTGGTAGAAAAATGCCCTTCCATATGATTAGGATTACTCTATAACGGGGATTAATAAACAGATAAAAACTAAGGACAGGTATTACAGACTGTCACTCTTGTGTCCCAAGCAAAGTGCTGTGTAAATTACTCACTCTTAAATAGGGCCCTTTGAAGTGTTGCCATGTTTGGAGTAATGTGGTCCCATTTCTTCATTCCAGAAACAGATTTACTGCTGAGATTACATCAAAAACCTTGGGACACGCAGGTATTTGTCCAAACGTCTGAATCTAGACTACAGCATTAAACGTGTGAACAGAGTACCAAAGAGGCTACTTTGCATATCGCAGAAATAGGATTAGTTCTCAGTACAGTTGTGGTGGTCTCCGACCTTGGTGTTCCAGGAGGGAACATGGTGACTTTATGATAACATAATAATGTGTGCAATACTACCCATCGGGCTATGGATTGTTTAGTCTTGGCTACCTTGTTTTCACAGGGCCGTCCTCGACGACGAGTTGGTTTACAATTCGTATCTTTTTTTATTTTTACAGATAATAATGGCAAACCGTTCTCATATCTAACATGTGACGTGAGATGTCACTGCCATAAAGAAGCTTTTGAAGCCATGAAGAAAGGATTACGAAAAAAAGATTAAAGGCCTGATTTAAGATGGATCAGTAACCACGTTTGGAAGGAAAAAGAGTGACTACCTGGAATTTATGCAAACGCCAGCAACAGAAGTTCTTGCATTTAACAGTGTGTGATGCCTTGGTTGATGTATGCTGTAGGTCGATGTCCATGTAGGCTCGAGTAGGTACAGATATTAATAGTGAGTACTCCACAAGTAAGGTTCGAAGGTGGTAGGCAGTAATGGAGGAAGCTAATTTGATGTCAAAAAGATGTTCAACATCATAGCAGTCCTTGATGGTAATGGAGTACCTGAACACTAAGCCCATTACACTGATCATCAGAACACTGATAAGACAGGCCAGAATGGCTTTCTCAGGCAGCCTCAGTTGTTTTCCTGATTTCCCTCTCAAAATGTCCACCCACAAGAAAGGACGATCTAAGGTGGAGGGAGACCTTTTTTCACAGCCTTATCTTTAGAGCCACCAACACATATTTCTTAGAGTACTCCAACTTTAATCTGATGTGCGTTCCTTCACTTTCTTTCAGCATCCACTGTTATATGTTTTTTTACATAAATAGTATTATTGTGTTATCAGCGCACTTCTCCCTGAAACCAATAGGGGACTTCTCAAACGGTGATAACATTTTCTTCTCCGATGAAAAAAAAAAATAGAATAACAAATTAAAGATAATCTGACTTCAAACACTGAAAAGGCCACAGTGATTGGAAAATGATCAATAAAATGAAATTCCTATGAGAAAATTAATCAGTCAATCAGCAGATTTGTAGACTGCTTCTTGGCACCTGGGAAGGTATCCAGGCACTGGCAGGGTCCAGCTGATTAGCTAAATAGCCAGATCCTCAAGGACTTCTGGAACTCTACAAAAGATGGGGTGGTCCTGTAGATGTAAAGGTAGCTCGTTCCAAGTTTTTGTAGCTAGGTAGGAGAGGGAGTGACCTCTGCTTCTGGTAGATCCGGTGTGGGGGGTGAGGGTTAGAGAAAGGGACGCGATGGTGTCTGATGGGCTGATGGAAATTAAGACGGTGGTTCAAGTAGGCAGGTCTGCAGTTGTGTAGTGTCTTGTATGCATGTGTCAGGAGCTTGAATTGGCATCTTTTCTGAACAGGGAACCAGTGGAGTTCCCAGAGGAAGGAGGTGATGTGGGTTCATCTAGGGAGATCAAGGATAAGTGTGGTTGGAACGTTCTGTATGGCCTGTAGTCAGTGGAGTAGGTGAGCTGAGATCCCTGCATAGAGACTGGCGCTGTAGTTCAATCAGTGGGAAATAAGGGCCTGGGTGATGGTGAGTCTGGAGCTTTGGGGTAGTCATTTAAATATCTTATGAAGCATGCAGAAGATGAAGAAGCAGAAGAAGGAGACAGAATCGACCTGAGCTGTTATGGTTAGCTTGTTGTTCAGAATGATGCCTAGGTTCCTAGCATGGTCAGTGGGGGTAGGATTAGGTCCGAGTTCTGAGGGCCACCAAGATGCGTTCCATGGGGAGCTTTTGTTTCTGAAAATCAGTACCTCTGTCTTGTCCATGCTGAGCATCAAGCAGTTGTCCTTCATCCAGTTGGCGACGTCTGTCATGCAGTTGTTGAAGCTGGTCTTGGTGTTGGTGGTGTCTTCAGAATGGGAGTTGTGTGTCATCGGCATAGGATATGATGTTGACTCCCTGGGTCTGGGCAATGCTGAACAGCGGTGTCATATAAGTGTTGAAGAGGGTGGGGCTGAGAGAGGATCCCAGATGATTTCTTTGGGTTCTGAGATGAAGGAGGGAAGACAGACTTTTTGTGTTTTTCCAAAAGGGAAAGAGGAGATCCATCTGAGAGTGGCTCCCTGGATACCTATGTTGTGCAGCCTTGTGATGAGTGTGTGATGGAAGACTGTATGGGAAGATATGAGAGGTCCAGGAGAATCAGAGCCGCAGTCTCTCCTCGTCAGGTATGGCTCAGATATTGCCAGCAGCTGCGATGAGGGTTGTCTCAGGGTTGTGGATGCTGTGGAGTCCGGATTGGGAGGAGTCGAGTAGGAGGCTCCATTTCAGATGTGAGGAGAGTTGGTTGATGGCTTTTTCTGATACTTTGGCCGGGAACTGGAGCAGGGAGATGGGGTTGTTGAGTTCGCTGGGATCTACCAATTGTTTCTTTAGTAGGGTGTTGTCTTCTGTGTGTTTCCAGTCCTTGGGGAAGGTGGCTGTGGCAATTGAAGGGTTGAGCAAGGTGGTGAGAACGTGGCTAATTCTGGTTTTGTCTACATTGAAGGTGTGGCGAGGGCTTGGGTTGGTTGGGAGCACCGGGTGGACCTAGTTCATGATGGAAGTGGTGGTAACGTGGTCATTGTGTTAATTGAAGAAATCGGTGGCCTTTGGCTGGGATTTGAAGCTTCTGTAGGTTTTAGCAACCTTGTTGTGGAAGGAGTGTGTAAGGTTGTCACATTAGGCCCTTATATTTATGGCTTATTGATCGGACGTGCTTTCCCTTTATTACAATATATCCAGGCTGCAGTAAGTTTTTCTTAACAATACTTTTTGGTCTGCTTATAAATAGTTTTAGTTTTGGTACATTTTGACTTTTTGTTAATTCAATACAGTATACCTTGTCAGCTGTTTTCTTGGTTTCATCTACCTCTACTTACACCTATCTCTACCTACATCTACCTCTACCTTTACTTACCTCTACCCACCTCTACCTACACCTACCTCTACCTATACCTACCTCTTCCTACACCTATACCTACCTGTACCTGTACCTACACCTACCTCTACTCGTACCTACACTTACCTCTACCTACACCTATCTCTACCTTCCTCTCCCTCTACCTACACCTACCTCTACCTGTACCTACACTTACCTCACCTACCTCTACCTTCCTCTCCCTCTACCTACACCTACCTTATACCTACCTCTACCTGTACCTACACTTACCTCTACCTATCTATACCTACCTCTACCTACACCTACCTCTTCATACACCTACACCTACTTCTACCTAGACCTACCTCTACACTTACCTACACCTCTATCTCTCTCTCGTGCCCAGGTACTTTAAGCGTATCAGTAGTACAAGGTACTAGAATACACTGAGCCATGTATAGAGGGCACTTAAAGTGTATCGCTACTACAATACAGGGAGCTTGTTCTCTGTGTCCTTCGTGTCATGCCAAGAGGTTCCGCCTTTGTTTCTTCGTTCTATTTAACTGGAATATAAATATTACAAAAATGTTATAACATGTTTGCTTCAAAATTTGATAAACCATTGACAGTTTATCAAATTTAAAACAAACAATATTATAACATTTTTCTAATATTTTGCAATCCACTTAGATTTGCACATGAGACTAAGGGCCTGATTTAGAGTTTGGCGGAGAGGTTACTCCATCACAAATGTGGTGGATATCCCGTCTGCCATATTGCAAGTTCCAAAGGCTGTATATCCCGGCGGAAGGGATATCCCTCACATTTATGACGGAGTAACCTTCTCTGCCAAACTCTAAATCAGGCCCTAAGTCCCATTTTCTTTACGTAATTAGATTGCCTCGTTTTACCACGTACTTTTCTGCCTGTTGCAGCAATTCTGCAAATGCTATCTATGTTTCTTCCTGCTGTTGCATGATGCTGTCTCACTTCACCAATTACCTTATGTTTTGCCTCATGTATTCCTATTTTAGGCTGAGGGCTAGTTTTTGAGCTTCAGAATTAATACCCTCCGTTATAGAACAGAAAGCATATAAAAATACATTTCAGGGTTCGCTTCCTGCTTAGTCAGTCCAGGGTTGTATGTCAGAATACTGACTGCAGAAATATTGTACTACAATATCATATCAACAACATTTGCAACTAAAACATTGTGGAGTATAGCAAACAATTATATATACATTGTCAAGGCACCCATAGGTGAAGTTAAGCATGGAAAACAAATAAAAGGTAGGTGGCGCCTGTGACAATCTCTGCTTAAGGACCGACTGGATTAATACTAACCATGAGCCCTTAATTTCAGTAAACCAAGGAAACCGAAATATAGGCTGGTTTCCCTTATCTACTATCAACTCAAGACCTTCTCTTTGTTTATACCACTTCAGTCATTCCATGCAAATGTCATCTTTGTTTCAACTGCACCTACCGAGGTTGAGCTAGTCTTTGCCACGCAGAAGCCAATTATGTTCTGGCTCTGGGGCACACGATTGAAGGTTAGAGGTCCAAAAGTAGTGCCTTTAAAAATAGTCTTTAACAGTCGAGAAGGGGGCAGCCTACTACAAAGCAATTACATGTATAAAAGCAACATGTTATCGTTGGAAATGATGGTCTAATGGCTCTGACGGACACTGTCTGTTCTGCAGGAACATTTGCGTAGTAGCATAGCTACTGGGCTGCAAAATAATTACATTTTTCTTTCCTCCTGCAGTGCTGGGGAATTATCATACACACGGCAGTGTCGCGCAGGCCATAAGTGATAAAAACAAAGAGTACACATTGTGTCAGTGTAACAACATCCTCAGCTCTTTAGCAGAGGGGTCAAGAATATTCCTAAATAGTTGAGTTGAGGTGACTATTGATAAATTATCTGCAGAGAAAAACACATCCACAAGAATAAATGTTTACAAAGACAAGCAACCTATATATCTAAGAGCCTTTAATCCTCTGCAGATTTTATATTTCATGGAAGGTTCCCACTTCTGGAAAGAGAGCATAACCTATTTAAAATAAAAATAATGCATTGCCTGAAAATGTGTGGAACCTTTGATTTTCCAAAAGGTGCCTCACTCGAGTGCCTGAATCAAATATTTACTGTAGACATTTCTTTGATGGGCACAAGCCTGAAGAATTATATTTAAGAGGTCATAGCTTGGCAGAGCTGCGAGAGGGCTGCACTGTAACAAAGCTTGGCTTGACGAACAAGACCTGAACACTGCTGTAACCTAAAGTGGAGGTAATCCTCAGGAATGTATCCATAGGTGTTACTATAAGTGATGAAGAGACATTAAGTGCTGATGGAACTGCAGTCGCTGTGGAATCAATGGGAAAGAAAACTGAGAAATACTTGCTTATTCAAGAGACATGGATCTTGAATATAAAGTGACTGACAGGCTCTACAGGTAGAAGAAAGCCAGACACCTCATTGTGAGGAAGCCCATGATAAGGCCTAAAGCTGAGTAGAGGGGAGCAGCCCAGCAATGTCAGTGATTCCCACTCAGACCTTGCTATGAAAACGTTGGCTGGACTAACATTTCTGGCCCCAGTACAAAACAAGCGTTTGCAATGCAATAGGTCTCGCATTTTCTTGAGTTAGAGCTATTGGCATTGTAAATTCAGAACTGGACCTTTCTTGGTACATAAATTGGTCAATCCTGTCTCATAATTTCTTCTTTTCCTGCCATGTTTTGGTGGTCACTGGTGGCTGCTGGCATCAGAAATCACAAGCCCTTGAGGAGAGACCAGAAGATGACTGCCCTACCTCGAGCTGTGTAAACGTCTGAACAGAAATTGGAAAATAAGGCAGGAAATGTATTTTATTTTTATTTTAACAGAATGGAAAGTCTTGCTAGCATTCTTGCCTCACATTTCAACAAGCAGAGCAGCATAAGAAGATTTAAGGCCCCAATAAAGGAGAAAAGCAATGCCCTGTGTGCAATGTCGTGAGTGCTGGCAGGGAGGGGCCCTGGAAAGAGAGACTTGAGATGCAATGATAGGCTAAGCAAGTTTCATATCATTGCTTCTAGGTTTAGCCACATTCTACCAGAAAGGGCATATTGTGGCATTCATGAGCAGTGAGCTAAACGACCAGGTGTTTCCTTTGTAAAACAAGCTTATTTCAGGTGCCAGAGGTAAACGAGGACAGCACTGGAATAAATCCAAAACAAATGTCAGCGACATGGCAGGAGGTGGGAGGAACAGACTGCTGCAATAAAACGCAGGCAGCTACCAGACTAAAGCACCCACAGTGAAAGGGGAGCACCAAAGAAATGACAAAAAAACTGTCACAGCAACAGATAAAGAAACCAAAGTTGAATAATAAAGTAGTTGGTCATTGCTCTGAAACAGAAAAAGGCAGAACTGACCACTAGCAAGCATTCATTTTTAAAGGACACTGCAATCAACAAATGAAATCGCTTTAAGCCATAAGAAGTATACTAAAAGTACACATGAGGTTGAACGCTTACGCTCGACCTAAAAAAATGAGGTGCCCCTGTGAGAAAGTAGCCTCTTTCTAGCCTGGTTATCCCCACTTTTGGCCTGTTTGTGAGTATGTGTCAGTGTGTTTTGCCTGTCTCACTGGGATCCTGCTAGTCTGGACCACAGTGCTCATAGTTTATGGCCTAATGTGTGTGTATGTATAGTGCTTGACTGTGTCACTGCGACTCTGCTAATCAGAACCTTAGTGCTTATGCTCTCTCTGCTTTTAAATTTGTCACTGTAGGCTAGTGACTTCAATTATTAATTTTATTTGGCACACTGGACCCCCCTTATAAGTCCCTAGTATATGGTACCTAGGGACCCAGGGCATTGGGGTTCCAGGAGATCCATACGGGCTGCAGCATTTCTTCTGCCACCCATAGGGAGCTCAGACAAACCCTTGCACAGGCCTGCTATTGCAGCCTGCATGAAATAACGCAGATGTTATTTCACAGCCATTTTCACCGCATTTAAGTAACTTATAAGTCACCTATATGTCTAACCTTCACTTTCTGAAGGTTAGGTGCAAAGTTACTAAGTGTGAGGGCACCCTTGCACTAGCAATGTTGCCCCCACATAGTTCAGGGCCATTTCCCGGGACTTTGTGAGTGCGGGGACACCATTACCAAGCGCACTACATATAGGTCAATACCTATATGTAGCTTCACAATGGTAACTCCGAATATGGCCATATAACATGTCTAAGATCATGGAATTGTCCCTCTATTCCAAATATGGTATTGGGGAGCCAATTCCATGCATCCTGGGGGCTCCACTGTGGACCCCCAGTACTGTCAAACCAGCTCTCTGAGGCTTGCACTGCAGCTACAGCTGCTGCCACCTCACGGACAGGGTTCTGCACTCCTGGGGTGTGGGCAACCCAGTCCTAGGAAGGCAGAACAAAGCATTTCCTCTGATAGCAGAGTGTTACACCCTCTCCCTTTGGAAAAATGTGTTACATGCTGGGGAGGGGTAGCCTACCCCAGCCTCTGGAAATGCTTTCAATGGCACAGATGGTGCCCTCCTTGCATAAGCCAGTCTATACTGGTTCAGGGACCCCTTGTCCCCTGCTCTGGCACGAAACTGGACAAAGGAAGGGGGAGTGACCACTTCCCTGTCCATCACCACCCTAGGGGTGGTGCCCAGGGATCCTCCAGTGTGTCCCAGACTTCAGCCATCTTGCTCTGCAAGGTGTGGGGGCACTCAGGGGGGACTCTGGAGGCCTCTAAAGGGTCAGTGCCAGCAGGTGACATCAGAGACCCCTCCTGATAGGTCCATACCTGATAAGGTAGCCAATCCCTCTTTCAGGGCTATTTAGGATCTCTCCTGTGGGTTCTCTTCAGATTCTGCTTGCAAGTTTCCTTCAGGAATCCTCTGCAACTACTTCATCAGCCTCTGGCCTCGGATCAACCGCAGCCTGCTCCAGGAACCGCTGTAACTGCAACAAAGAATCCACAAGGGATACTTTTCTTCTGCAACTTCAGCACCAAGGCAGCAACTGCAACAGTTTACACAGTGTGCACGACTTGGGACTTCCTGTCTTCATCTGCACCAGAAGGACGAAGAAATCTCCTGTGGTGTGACACAGTCACTCCCCTGCTCCAGCAGGAACCTTCCAAGACGACGACCAGTACCCTTGGACTCCTCTCACAGCGACGAGCGTGCTCCTAAGGACACAGAGGGTGGACATCATCGACATAGACCGTCCTGCTGACACAATTTGGAGGAGGTAAGACCTTGCCTTCCCAGAGAGCGACAGTACCCCTGTGTACTGCATGTTTTTCACCTCCTGAGGCCTCTGTGCACTATTTGCAAAATTCCTTTGTGCGCAGCCTGACCCAGGTCCCCAGCACTCCATCCCGCGACGCTCAACACGCTGAGTTGTTCTCCGGCAGGGTGGGACCTTCCTTTGTTGTGCTGCATCAACCGCAGTTTGCACTTCCTTTGTCCCCACGTCCTGGGAATCCCGGGGGTGCTGGCTGGCATCCGGAGGGCTCTCTAAAGTGCTGAAAGCCCCCTCTTCCTCCTCACACAGAGTTGAGGCCTGCAGGTCCCTCCTGGGTCCATCCAGCGCCATTTTGACGCAAAACGCACTTTTGTCGTAACCAAGGCTTGTTGGCGACTTCCAACATGAAATCGCGTCTGCAACGAACGTCTGCAGGAACCCGCTGGCATCTTCCTAGGGTGCACTCCTGCAGTCTTTGACTAAACGGGGACTCTTCTTTTGCAATCTCATCTGGGTTGGCAGGGGCTCCTGTCCTTCCTGAACTTCTTTCGACTTCTGGACTTGGTCCCCTTCATTTGCAGGTCTTAAGGTCCAGGAATCCAGCAGTTGTTGTTTGCAGACTTGGTTGGTTGCTGCAAAATCCCAATCACGAGGTGTAGTGTGTCCTAAGGAAACTTGCAGTACTTTACTCCTGCTTTTCTGGGCTCTGGGGTGGGGTAATTTACTTAACTTTACTGTATTCTTACTCTCCCAGCAATTCTGCTCACAGTACACTTGTCTAGGGGGAATTCGTGATTCGCATTCCACTTTCTTAGTATGTGGTTTGTGTTGCCCCTAGACCTATTTCCTCCCATTGCATTCTATAGCATTTCCTATTGGTTGCATTGTTCTATGACTATTTACTTGTCTAAATTTGGTGTCTAGTATATATATTGTGTATAATACCTACTTCTTGAAGGAGTATTGTCTCTAAGATATTTTTGGTACTGTGCCACCCAAATAAATACCTTTATTTTTGGTAACACTGAGTATTGTCTTTACTTGTGTATAAGTGGTATTGCATGAGCTTTGCATGTCTCCTAGTTCAGCCTAAGCTGCTCTGCTATAGCTACCTCTATCAGCCTAAGCTGCTAGAACACTACTACATTTCACTAATAAGGGATAACTGGACCTGGTATAAGGTGTAAGTACCCAAGGTGCCCACTACAAACCAGATCAGCCTCCTACAGCCCCCCCCATCGTCCACCCCTCGCCCCCACGTTAATGACTGGAACCACACGGGGATTCTAAAACAAGGGGCAAACTTTAGGAAACCTGGTGAAATGTTGAATTCTCTCATTCGGAGTAGACTATGGGGAGAATAATTCGGTAGAATGTCATTTTTTTCCCTAACACACTACAACATTTAAATATCTGTATAATAATTGTACAAATATTTCAAAATGTATCCCAGTTAGGAAAACAAAAATGAAGCACATTATTTTGTAATCCTGAAGTGTGATAAACACAAATATTTTAATACGATCAAGTCAAAGCACTTTACATGGTAATGTGCATAGGATACATTTTTGCAGAAACCTATTTCCACACATTCTGTGTGCGCTATATCGTTTTACCTGTAAAACTGCACCTCAGTGTGAACTTTGTGGTCATTTCAATAGAAAATGTGCCATCTGTAAATGGCAGCGCAGTACCACACCATTCTCAAGTAATATGGTTGTCACAGCATGCTACAAAATTCACCACTGGCTACATATCACACCCTTACCACTCACTTGGTGAAAGGGTGTGGCACATTTGCTATACTTGTTCTTTGTGTGATGCTTGGATTTTTCACAATCCCTATGACTTCAGTGATGAAACATTGATGGCAGCACCCTTAATCCGAGAATTGGGTCAAAACCTCTGCTCTCATGAAGCAGTGTCAATCCAATTAACTGCAATTGTATTTTTAAAGGACTCTGCATTCCATGCTATCTCCTTTCATCAACCCTCTAAGCAAAGTATAACAAATGCTGGTGTTGGCACCTTAGCAGTGTTTTGCACATAAGAAACCAGACAATGAGCAAAGACAACAAAGAAAACCCAGAAAGTGGTAAGCCACACAAAAACACGCAGGCTTTAAGTAGCATGAAAACAAATAGGGAGGATCCTGAAAGGGGTCGAGCCCTTATAATTGAGGGAGTGGTTTAAACATAGACATTAAAATTCCCGTAGAGTGCCACCCTACCACACATTTGTAGGGAATCACAACTGCAACTGGCATATGTGACCATTGCTCTTCGTGGTTTGCAGAGAGGCCATGGGTTGGATGACCATGTATTCTGAACACCTTTTTGTCCCACTGACAGCCTCTGACAGAAATTACCTCTGCCTTCAGCCACAACTCAGTTGTGTCCGTAATAAATACCTGGATGCGACTCAATTCAAATTATGCATCGAGAAAAGTAATATGTTGCCTGAAAAAACCTAACAAAACATCCAGGAACAAGCAAACACTCACAGGGATTGCAATATTAAATAAAGCATGTGCAATATAAGCAGGAATTACATGGATTAACGTTTTTTAAATTCATTGTTCAAAAAAGGGGACTTGTTTCAATGTCTCTTTTAAATTACTACCGGGTCTGAGACAAAGAGGGACCCAGCCCACTTAAAGCCCTGAATACGCATTTAAATTAACTTATGCAAAGGACACAGGGCAAGAGCCTATATGGACACTGGGAGAGGTAGCTCCAGCATTGCAGGATCTGAAACCTTGCCTCAGTTTCGTGAGATCCATGGAAAACTCACAAGTAGCACTTAACAAAACACAGAAACAGCGAATATAGAAGTGAACCATCTGGTAACAAACTTTTGGAAGATCTTTGTGGGGCAAGGTAAAAATGGATACATGAGGCAACCAATTACATTTTGAGGTGCAAGTCCTTTATGAAAATGTTGCACGATGATTCAAAGCTGTTCATTCACCTTGCAAGTGGAATATGTGGAGTGGCGTCTGCACCAAAATATTGTCTGTTTTCTTGGAGCTTCAGAGAAATTCAAGTGTCCAAGTTTGAAGCTGTTTATTGAAGATGGAATACTGAAAGCTCTAAAGGGCTCTCAAAAATGTTACCTCCAGAATGTGCACATAGGGTACTGATTACTCCCTCTACTATGCAGCAAAGCCCACGGCAATTATTGAAAGGTGTATGGACGAACGCAGTGCTATCATCTCCATTTTTAGGGTCAAGCCTGCGAGTGCATGCGCTAGTGCATGCGTCTCGCGTGCGAGACTCTATTGTGTACAGTAGAGGGCATGGAGCCCCCCTGTGGCTCACCATTTGATGGTTTGCGTGGCACTCTTCTGTACAATCTTGTAATTTGTCAAGGCAGGCACGGCATCAATTCCATTCCTCTATGTGGAGCAGGGACCAAGCACTGATTGATTTAACTTACTTAAGGGGTCATTATGACCCCGGCGGTCAGCATTAATATGGTGGTAAGTACGACCAACAGGCTGGAGGTACGTACTGCCATAGTATGACATTGGTGGGTTGGCTGAAGCCAACCCGCCAATGTACCACTCTGACCGCCATGGCGGTAACAGCCGCCAAGGTGGAGATATCTACCTCCAGCCCGGTGGCCGTCACTGTTCCCCCTGCAGGATTATGACCCCGCCTACCGCTATGGTTTCCGTGCCGTCCGTAAAGCCACAAAAACCATGGCAGTAGACCATAAAGTGACAGGGAATTCCTTCCCTGTCACTGATAGGGGTCTCTCCCCTTCCTCTCCAGGTACCACCCCCATCCACCACCTCTCCAAAGTTCCCCCATTCCCCCATACATTCACCCCCCTTCACACACACACACACCCATTCCCACATGCTTCCACGCATGCATACATCTATTCACACACACATCCACACACACTTTCAAACATACACAGAGACATGCATCACATCACACAACATAAATGCACTCACACCTCCATACGTGCACACACACATCCAACACGCAACACACACTCACATCCACGCACACACAAACATTCACACACCCCCACACATACACCACCCTCTTCCCCTGTCGAAGACCCAACTTACCTGTGTTCAGGGGGTCCTCCGGCTGGAGACGGGACGGGGCGCTGCTGCCACCAGCAGCGCCCACCAGCAGAACACTGCCAGGCCGTATTATTGGTCATAATATGGCTGGCGGTGGTCTACAGAAGCAGCGCCACCTTACCGCCATCGGCCGGCATGGCCACAGTCGGATTTCTACCCTTCTTGTGGTGGAAATCAGTTGTGGTCATAACACGGCGGATGGCTGGTAGCCACGGCGATGGTATTTTGGCGTTTTTTTTACCACCAATGTCAAAATGAGGGCCTTAGTGTCCGTCCGCTGCTCCTGATGTGCTCAAGGTAATATTTTGTTCTTTTTAACTTCTAGTGGCCTGCAACAGAAGGCTTGTGGCTGACAAAAAGGTGCCCAGCAGCACAAACAACATTGCAAAGTTTTATTTTTTAAAGCTAACTTTCTTTTATTTTGCCAAGTCGTCTTTTCTCTCTTCCCACTCGTGTTTTCTTTTGTTAATGCTTGTGGGCGCTCTTCTCAAAAGATGACAATTACCTTGTTTGAAATATTTCAAAGTGACATTGTTTCTTTATTATGTGTAATTTCTGAATTTATGCTTTAAGACATAATTATGCAGTACACTCCAATTCTTACCACTACAATCCACCCCAATGCACTCCAATTTATCCCACAATGCCACACCAATCCACCCCACTCCTATCCAACCACTCACCCCAATCAAATCCACTACAACCCACCCCACCCCACTCCAATCCTCCCAACCCAAACTAAGCTAATCTTCCCCACTCCAATTCGCCCCACTCTAATCAAAAACAATCGGCACCACTCTAAAACAACCTGCCCCACTCCAGTAAAAAACAATCTGCTCCATTCCAATAAAAAAATGCCCCACTCCCATCCAAAACAATATGCCTCACTCCCATCTAACCAAGCTCTAATCCTCCCCACTCCGACCCAAAACAATCGGCACTAGTCCAATTCAAAATAATCTGCCCCACTCCCATCTGCCCCAATGATATCTGCTGCACTCCAATCCAAAACAAACTTCCCCACTCCGATCTGTCCCCCTGTAATCCAAAACAATCTGCCCCACTCCAATCTGCCCCACTGCCATCCAAAACCATCCGCCCGCTCCAATAAAAAAAACAATCTGCACCGCTCCAGTCAACCTCACTCTAATCTAACCCGCTTGAATCCAAAACAACCTGACCCTCTCCAATCCGCTTCCCCACCCATCTGTCCCACTTCAATCCAAAACAATCCACCCCCTCCAATCCAAAACAATCTGCCCCACTCGAGGCTGCCCCACTCCAATCCAAAACAATCTGTCCCCTATCAATCTGCCCCACTTCAATCCAAAATAATACACCTCCCTCTAATCCAATTCACCCCACTCCATCCCAATTCATCCCACTCCAATCCACACCACTCGCATCCAATCCACTCCACATCAACCCAATTCACCCCACACCAATCCACCCTAATACAATCTGCCCCACTCCAATCCAAAACAACCTGCCACACTTCAGTAAAAAACAATCTGCCCCACTCCAATAAAAAGAAAATGACCCACTCCCATCCAAAACAATATGCTTCACTCCCATCTAACCAAGCTCTAACCCTCCCCACTCTGATCCAAAACAATCAGCCCCACTCCCATATGCCTCAATCCAAAGCAATCTGCTGCACTCCAGTCCAAAACAATCTGCCCCACTCTGATCTGTCCCCTGCAATCCAAAACAATCTGACCCACTCCAATCCAAAATAATCTGCCCCACTCTAATCTGCCCCACTGCCATCCAAAACAATCCACGCCGCTCCAATAAAAAAAAATCTGCCCAGCTCAAGTCCACCTCACTCCAATCTAACCCACTTGAATCCAAAACAATCTGCCCCACTCCAATCTGCTTCCCCACCCATCTGCCCACTTCAATCCCAAAAAATCTACCCCACTCCAATCCAAAACAATCTGCCCCACTCCAGTCTGCTCCACTCCAATCCAAAACAATACACCCGCTCTAATTCAATTCAACCCACTTCATCCCAATTCATCCCACTCCAATCCACATCACTTGCATCTAATCCACCCCACGCCAACCCAATTCACCCCGCTCCAATCCCCCACACTCCAATCCACCCTAATATAAACTGCCCTACTACAATCCAAAACAATATGCCCTACTCCAGACTGCTCCACTCCAATCCAAAACAATTTGTCCACTCCAATCCACCCCACTCCAATCTGTCCCATTCCAATCCAAAACAATCTATTTCACTCTAATCTGCCCCACTCCAATCCAAAACAATCGGCCCACTCTAGTCTACCCCACTCCAATCCAAAACAATCAGCCTCACTCCAATCTGTCCCACTCCAATCCATTTCAATCTGCCCCACTCCAATCTGCCCCACTTTAATCCAGACCAACCTGTCCCACTCCAATCCCAAACAACCTACTGCAATCTAAAACAATCTGACCCACTCCAATCCAATCCACCTCATCCCAATCCAAACTACTCCACTCCAATCCCTCACAATCCACGTCACAACAATCCAGTCCACCCCACACCAATCCAATCTACCCCAAAAAAATCCAATCCACCGAGCCAGTCTAGTCCAATCTACCCCTTTCCAAAACACCTCACCTCACCCCAATCCAATCCATCCCACCTCATCCCAATCCACTTCAGTCCTATCCACCCCACTCCAGTCCAATCCAACGCGCTCCGGACTGATACACCCCACCCCATCCGACTCTGATCCAGCTCACCCCACTCCAAGCAATCTCACCCCCTCCAATCAAGCCCACTGCTACCCAATCCATTTCACGCCAATCCAATCCATCCCATTCCAATACAATCCACATTAATCTACCCCACTCCAATGAAGTCCATATGAATCCACCCTACTCCTGTCCAATCCACCCCACTCCAAACCACCTTACTATACACCACCTCAATCCAGTAAACCCCTATTCAATCACTCACTCCACACCAATCCAATCCACCCACTCTAATCCAATCCACCCTAACACACTCCAATCCAATTTACCCAACCCAATCCAATCCACCCCACCCCTATTTAATCCACCCCAGTACAATCCACTCCACTCAATCCAGTCCACCCCACCCTACCCTAATCAACCCCACTCAATCTAATCCACCTCACTCCAATCCACTCAACTCCACCCCACCCAATCAGATCTGATTCTACTGCAGTCCACCTCACTACAGTCCAATCCCCCTTGACACACTAACTCACCCACCTCAATGCAATCCACCCCCACTCCAATCCACTCCACCCCAATCCAATCCAATCCAACACACACTAACTCAATCCAATCCACCCACTCCAATCCAATCCATCCCACTGCGGCCCACCACATCCCAATACACCCCACTCGAATCCAAATCCACCCACTCTATCTCAATCCAATCTATTACACCCCCATTCCAGTTCAGTTCACCCCACTGCAATCCAAACCACCCCTCTCCAGTCCAATCTAATCTACCCCACTCCAGTCCAACCTAATCCAGCCCACTCCACCCCACTACAATCCACCCCAGCCCAATCTAGTCCACCCCAGCCCTATCACTCCAATCCAAACCAGCCTCCCCAATTCAATATAAGCCACCCCACTTAAATCCACCTCACCCCATTTCAATTCATCCCACTCCAATCCACCCCACTCTCCTCTATCCACCCCACTCTTCCCCAATCCAATCCACCCCACTATCTCAACCCACTACCTCAATCCACTGCAAACCACTCCACCATTTTCCACTCCCCTCCACTATACTTCACTCTCTGCCACTGAAACACTGAACTCTACTCCCCTCTGCTCAACTCTATGAAACTCTGCTACTCCTACCTCACTCTGACATTCCAACAAATCCGCTCTACGACACCCCAGTCCAATCTGACACTCCACACCACTAACTTTTAGCCATGCTGAACAGCAGCCACACTGGTCTACAACATGACAAAACACATTGCCAATGCCAATATCTCTTGTGTGAGAAAGACCTAATGGCTTTGCCAATGCTTGTTACCTTTGTCCCTGAAAGCTTCATCTGTAGTTTTAGATAGCGGGGTTCCTTCCCTTTTTGATGAGCGCTGAGCGATTAGAAAATAAATTGATCTAACTTTGTATTCCCATGTAGATAGCTGCTTGTGCCCCCCTATGTTCAATCCCCGCTTGGTAGTAACCTAATGTAGTTTTAACAACATTGGAGTACGGGGTGAGACTAACAGGGGTCCCTTTGTGTTTCGTTTTTATTTAATCAACGTGTAATGTTCATGAACATTAAGCAAAGTCCTCAATGGCTCTTTGTGAAAATTGCAACAGTTCAGAGTCAAATGCCTTGCAAAATTACTGGTGTACCTGTTGTTAGAGTTGCCTGTAACTGTTTAACTGTTTGCAAACATTTAGTGTATAAATGACGTTTTCAAGATTAGAGGATGAGTGCTGCTTACAGACCTCATTCCCTACTTCTTTTATATTATTTCTGCCGTGTATTTTAGGAAGCCAACCTATCCCTGCTACTTCATTAAGGAGACTAACTGTGCCACAGGGTGGTGGGTGGATGTTTTTACTAAAAAGATGCAGTCGCTCTGCAGCTCACCTTTTGGAGTTGGACCTGGGAGTACACTGTTAATGTCGGTGTGCTGTGGTGATGTAGGATGACCCCTTCTCTCTAGCAAGGACAGATTCTGAAGGCCTTGCTGAACACTGCTGAACTATCCTGCTGTTGCTATGCCAGCACGGAAGCCCCAGCAATTTCAAGGAGACCAGAGCACTTACACAGTGTTTTGCAGCTACCCTGATGACTAACATGTTCATAAATATCAGCTGGAGCCCTTAGTAACGAGGCACACTGCATTAAAGATCAAGTGCCACATGTGGGGGTGAGATGCGTGATGACTGCATACGAAGCGCGCCCCTCTTTGGGTTAAATTGTATTATTGTTATTTTAATATTTTTTCCTATTTTTCCCTTTTTGTTCCTCCTCTAACCTCGTCGAGTGCGACAGTCCAGTACCTGGTTTACTTGCCAACTGGTCAGATCCACATTTCCCCCACATCGGGAGTTATCTGTTCTTGTTGGCTTCTAAGCATTCCAAAGTTGTCACCTCCTTCCTGTATATAAACGTACTCACCATAACTCCAAGCCACTGCCCCTAACGTTATAGATAGCCTTAATACTGTTCATAATTGCCTCGGTGTTTCCTTTGTTTTGTGATGATTTGGATGCTCATGAGCATCTAGGAATGTGAATCTTAAACAGTGCTGAGCAATAGAAAGTACTCCGTCAATGCTGCTCTCTCTAGTTCGCCATCTACTTTACCTGACTACCTTTTGCTGCATAGAATTACCATTCATATTGTGATATAAACAGTTTCATTGTGAAGCTACAATGTTACATTTGCATATTGTATTTTACATGCTTTCTACATTTTGAATAATGTTTATACTGTTAATATATTGAAAGCTTAAGAAATATTAGTAAAAGTGCTGTGTAACACACAACACATTACCTTGGCTGACATTCATATGTCCATGTGGTAATGCACCTAGACAGATGCCATATATTTATCTTTTGAGATAAACACAGGGCACTCTCCCACGGACACACCGAATGTTAAGTGAGATACTTTTTCTGTTGAAGGGTAGGTATCTTGAACACTACTGGTTACCAAGGACCCTCGGCAATCTCCCCTTAGTAGAGAAGAGAGGCCCCTGTCATGACGTGCCCCGGAGAACTCGACCTGACTGCTATAACAAACAACTATAGTGACAACACGCATTTGCAATACAATGGGTCTTGTATTTGCTCGAGTTAGAGCTATTAGCCTTGTAAATTCCTAACTGGACTTTTCTTGCCACATAAAATAAAACTGAACAGTAAAATAGGTGACATAAGCGAGCCAATGCAAAGCGTCATTGCCTCCTTGAGCGTGAGTGCAAAGGAGAGACACAAAGGGAAAAAGAAATTCGATCGCAGTCAAACAAATCGGCAAACATGCAACAGGGTCATTGGGAAAAGCGGTAACAAAATCATCCCAAGAAGGGACAAATGTAAAGCATTTACCAATGATTATGAAGGATTTATGAAAGGAAAGCCCATGAACCAGTGATAGTGATGGGCGTGCAGCGGGCGTGGTTAAAAGGCCACCAATAGATTACAACACATCAGTGCGCTTGCACGTTCGACCTAAAAACAGCATCATGCAGGCAGCAAGAATAGGACCAGTACCATGCAACAGTACTATGTGTGCTAATCATACCACACTGCAAACATAAGATCCCGAAAAGTAGAAAAAGTTTTGATGCTGTGAAAAGAGAGCTGAGCAAAAAGGAGCTGAAGTTATATTTATATTCACAGCAATATAACATGTAATAGCAGGAGAATACTCCTGGGACTTTGTCTCCTAAAAAAATGTGTGTCAGGCTAAATGGCTGGTGAGCAGCAGGCATAAAGCAGCAGTCTGGCCTCCATATTACGACCGTGGTGGAGCCACAACGGTCGGACCGCCGACACTACCAGGTTGCTGCCAGCCAACTGCCTGGCAGTCTCAGCGGTTTGTAATCCGCCAGGGTGGTGGAGCATGCAGCGCTACCGGATTACGACTCCCCAATCCGCCAGCCTTCTCATGGCAGTGTAGGGGCCCCCATGGACAGCCCTGTTGCACTTTCCAGAAAGCGCGATGGGTGCAGCTGCAACCACTGCACCGCCACATTGCTGCCGGCTCGATTATGGGCTGGGCTGGCAGGCAGAAACAGGCCTAGCAGGAAACTTGTAATAGGGCCGGTGGTGTTCTGGCCGCACTGGCGGTCAGATAGTGGTATAAGTTTGGCAGGCAGCAGTCGTAATGAGGGACAATGTTTATAGGCCACAACCTGGATACTGTTTGAAAATAATCAGAGGGCACAGACAGTGATGCTTGTGGAGAGTGAGCTTTTACAGCTGAAAGGTAAGCCTTAATCCTGATAATTAACAGACAAGTGACAAAGGAAGAGTAACATAACTTAGTAACAAATTAGGAAAGTGCACATTTTATAGCAGTGTAAGGAGTGGCAAAAAAAAAAAACGTTCTGGGAGATTTACTTAGATGGACTTCTATTCAATTTCAGAATGAATATGTCACAATGCTGATGTCTGGCAGACAGTCTGGCTGCAAATTGGCCCGGAGGCCCAGGTTTTCACAGTTCTTAACTACCAGAGTTATTGGGGACTCCTTCTAGTAGCCACGTTGCTGCTTACACGAAAAGAGCCTAGGCCGAAAGTGCCTTATGGAACTGGACCCAAGAAAGAGGAAAAAGCCAGAGAGCAAAAAACTTTTGCGATAACTGCTGGGTGCAGTTGGAACTTTGAGCAAGAACAAGGCTGAGGACTCAACAACAGACGATCACTGGAAATTCTAGAAGGAGCAAAGAAAAGACCGGAGCACAGGAATGACTGGAGACAAACTGCAAATTAACAGAAGATTGAAAATATTCCTGGAGGAACCAAGGAATGTCTGAAGCGCTGGAACACATCACAGGAGACCTGGAGCATTGCAACGAGAATGGAAAACCCTTCCTTATATAGGTCCAGGGCAGAAATTACAACACTAAGAGTAAGCAATCATTAAAAGGAATCAAAGAGGTAAGGCTTCAATTGGGAGAAATGAAACACAGGAAGGATTTTCCATTGCAGAGGCAGTTGAATACTGCAGGCTCTTGGATTGATGATTTGAACAATCTTAAAAGGCCCATAGAATCTGAGTGTGAATTTATTATGGGAGAGGTGAGACAGTAAGAAATTGGACTAAACCCATACTTTGTCTCCAAACTTGTAGGAAGGTGAAGAGATGGGGCGGGTATCCGCATAGAACTTCAGCCGTTGTTCAGATGCATGAAGATTAAGTGAGATCTTTCAGCGAACAGCTTGTAGCTGTTGAACAAAACTGGGAGCGGCAGGAACCATGTGTGAACTCTGGATTCCAGAATGAAAAGCCTGAGGACAAAGGCAGAGGAGACAGACAAATGGTGAGGATTGAGTAGCACTATGGGCAGGATTGTTGTGTAAAAACTCAGGCAAGGCTAAAAAGGATGGCCAGTCACTTTGAGTGGAAATACAGAAACAGTTGGGTTACTGTTCTAACCCTTGGTTCAGTCGTTCAGTTTGACCATAATCCTGGAGGAGAAAACCAAAGGATAAGGACACTTCAATTTGAACAGAGATCCACAGAAAGATTTCCAGAAGCTGGTATGTACTGAACACCATGATCAGAAACTGGAACCTGATGCAGACCATGCAAACAAAAGATTTCTTGCAAAAGATTTGACCCAGAGATTGAAGGGCGACACCCCTCTGCCACATTTAAGACCGTCACAGTGCCCGCACTCCTGCACAGCTCTCCATCAGACGCTTCCTTCCTCTCCCCCCAACATGGATCATGCCCCTGGTCCTATCCCGCTGGCCGTGCATCCTCTCAATGTCCACGGCTCCTCCTCATTACCAGCGCTCTGCTAGGCTCCCCTCTCCTATGGGACACCCAGATGAGAGAGGTGGACCGGCCCCCGGGACAGTGTAGTTAGAATGTTTTCATATTTTTAGATCTTTAGGTTTTTACATATGGGCCTCTACAAACACCCCTGGGAGTCTTCTTGAAATGTCACTTACCGCAGATGCTAGACTTAGCAAAAATACCTAACTACTCCTGAGGCATACATGACCAGCAGGACTGGCTGAATTGCAAGTGGGCAGATGGAAGGCCAGTGAAATAGAGACTGGCATCGCAGGGTCTGGTGAGGGATAGGAAAATATATGCATCTTGACGGCGTGTAGCATATCAATGTATGTAGCTCCACTGTACCGCATCTGAAAAATACAGTCATTATATATTTGTAAAGTGTCCAAAATTAATTTTTCCCTACATACACCCTGTTACCACCATGGCGCTGACAGCAGTATTCCTCCTTTCTCTCAACTAATAGAGACATATCGTTGTAACTGTATTACTATGTAGAAATGCCAATAAATATGCGTTTAAAAAAAAAGATTTGACCCAGAGATTTGGCAGAGGGCAACCTTTTAAGAGCAGTGAAATGAGCCATTTCGGAGAAATAGTCAGCAGTGACCATGATGACCCGATTCCCTTCTGAAGGAGGTAGCACCACAAAGAAATTAGTAGAAATAGTATACCACAGTTCCGGGGGGAACAGGAAGGGGTTGCTTAAGTCCTGAAGGATGGGAATAAAAGGATTTTCCCTGAGAGCAGGTTGGACAGGAACCAACACAGAATCTGGTATCACATCAGACAGTTGGCCACCAAAAAGAGTGAAGAATGAGCTCCAATGGAGTTTTATTTCACTTACGGCCAGGATCAGGGGAGTCATTACACATCTTGAAGACTTCAACTCTCAGTCTTTAGATGAAATTAAAAGGGTCTTACCCCAAAATACAAGACTTCCCTTTCTTACGAACAGAGCCAGAGAAGGTTTTCCATTCTTTACTGGGAACTAAGGAATAATTGGCTCAACATCTGTCAAGAAATGACTCCTATGATCTTTTCAGGCAGTAGAATATTTTGTCTAAAAACTGAAGGGGCTTCAGGATATCTTCATGAAAGGGCATCAGCCAGAAGATTTCTGGAACAGGAACATGAGTGATGATGAAGTCATACTGATTAAAGAAATAAGCCCATCCAGCTTGGCAACTGTTCCGGCACTGCATATTCCTAAGACATTTGATTTTGAGGTGATCAGTATGAATTTCGAAGGGTTCTCGAGTTCTCATTAAGAAATGTCTCCATTCAGAGTAAGCCTTCTTCATAACTTAAACTTCTCTTTCTCTAACTGTGTAATTCTTCTCAGAATATGAGCAAGATGGAATATAGGATGTTCTTATCTGTTGTCTTTTTGGAGCTCAAGAAGAACGGCTCCAATAGCTCAGTCAGATACATCAGTCTCAACTATAGACGTTTCGTTGGATAAGTGTGTTGTAAGATAGGAGCTTGAGTACAGGCTAGAGCCTGGAAGACTTCCTCAGCTTAAGAGTCCCAATGAAAGCCCTAGCTGAGCATGTATTTTTAAGAACATGAGTGATGTTGCTGGTTAACTGGGCAAAGCTGCCGATGAACCAACAGTAGAAATTGGCTAGACCAAGAGAGCCTTGGGCTTCCTTCATACTTATAGAACAGTTCCAATCCAGAATGGCTGAAACTTTGCATGGATCCAGGGAAATTCCAGTAATATTTATGCAAAAACATAAGTAATCAACTTCAGACAGGTCATTTTTAGGTAGAGTCTATGAGTCTGCTCTTATTAGAACAAGAGCCCTCACTCACCAAATGGTGACATGCTTCATCATTGGGCTTTTGCTCCTCGTCAGGCCGGCACTGCAATGCCTGACGGGTCCCTTGTGGGGGCTCTTTGCCGGAGATCTTTTGAGTGTAAAGAATGGCGGTAGCTGAGTGCTAGTGTGTGGGATTGGTATATGGGTATGTGAAAAATAAAATGGCTAGAGGTCTGAAAATATCGTATTTAATCAACCCAGACCCCTGTCATGATTAAAAGCAGAGTGTGGGTAAGGATTAGAAGTAATGTCTAATCCACCCTTAGAAACAAAAAAACTGTCAGTCCCTGAATTAGGGGAATGTGGAGAGTTAGAGTACAGAACTAACTATACTTCTGTCATCGGGGTCGACATGTTTCTCGCAAAAAATGTCTGTTAAGATCAGTGCGATTCGTCAGGACCAAAAAACATACCAAATCCCCATGTTATAACCCAATACGGGATTACTTCGTGCCACAAAAACCCTCCTTGTATTAAAGGATGGGCCCTATTGGGATAGCGATAAGCATCAGTGGTCCAGGCTTGTATAGTCAACCCGCAGCGTTTTTTCTGGGACGCGGAGCAGGGGTAGGTTATCCACCCGGTGGCCACACGAGCAGGTTGACTATACAAGCCTGGACCACTGATGCTTATCGCTATCCCGATGGGGCCCATCCTTTAATACAAGGAGGGTTTTTGTGGTACGAAGAAATCCCGTATTGGGTTATAACATGGGGATTAGGTACGTTTTTTGGTCCTGATGAATCGCACCGATCTTAACAGACATTTTTTGTGAGAAGCATGTTGACCCCGATGATAGAAGTATAGTTAGTTCTGTACTCTAACTCTACACATTCTCCATATCAGGGACTGACAGTTTTTTTGTTTCTGAGGGTGGACTAGACATTACTTCTAATCCTTACCCACACTCTGCTTTTAATCATGACAGGGGTCTGGGTTGATTAAATACGATATTTTCAGACCTCTAGCCATTTTTATTTTCACATACCCATATACCAATCCCACATACTAGCACTCAGCTACCGGCATTCTTTACACTCAAAAGATCTCCAGCAAAGAGCCCCCACAAGGGACCCGTCAGGCATTGCAGTGCCGGCCTGACGAGGAGCAAAAGCCCAATGATGAAGCATGTCACCATTTGGTGAGTGAGGGCTCTTGTTCTAATAAGAGCAGACTCATAGACTTTATTACTTACTGTTTAAATTTGTACTAGCCTATTGGCTGGAACTGTGTACTTTTGTTTTTTTGGTATTATGATGGGAGTACCGTACACAGGACCAACTTTTCTCTAAACACTCCCGACATATTAGCCCTTCTTTGTTTGTATTCGACATTTGCTGTCTCTCAACATGTTGTAATCTACTTCAACATGCTCATCTCACACCCATCACTTTCATTCATTCTGTGGCCTGCCTTTCAAAACGCCCCTGTTTCATAGGTAAATGCTTTACGTTTGTCCCACCCTGAGGCTACTTTGTTACCACCTTGGAGACTGACCCTGTTACATGGATTATTTCACAATCCGCCACATACCTTAGTGGGGCATGCAACTTTTTTCTTTCGTCTCTCAGCTTCACGCTCCATGGCTGTAAGTTGTTTCTTTCTCTTCCTTGTTTTGGGCATGCCGTTGTTTCTTTGTTCGTTTTAATTTATTCTTGACATTTCATATAGTGCAAACTCGATCAGAGGAAGGCTTTACTTGAGTACGTGAAGTTTCATATAGAGCGAATTCAATCGGAGGAGTGCTTTAGATGAGTACCACTTACGTACAAGTTTAGGAGTTGAAAAATATACAAACTGGAGCATTTAAAACAGAACAAAAACCACAGAAATCCTAAACACGGTTCTCCCAGCACAGTGGAAGAGCCAATACTACACTATTCACTGCACTCGGGAAACTTGCCCCATAATGCTTTGCGGGGCATTGGTTTTTCAAAACATTTTGCCCCATAACTCAGCCTGTGGTGGTCCTATGAAAATGAGACCACCACCAAACCGTTCAGCACAACACACTTTTTCTGTCTAGGTCATCTCTGGGTCCACACACTAGGTTCGGGGGACCACAAAATAGTAACCTCTCCCACCATAAAGTGTCTTTTTAAGTTCTCACTTTTGTTTTACAGCTGGTAATAGTTTGTGTTTTTAAGGGCCTTGCTTGTAATATTATTGCAGTAGGCCTGCTAGGCCTAAAAATGTGTAATGCACTACGCCCTCTAGTGGATAAAAATATGGTTACAATGTATTACTTTCTGCCATCCTCTTTTCATGTTGTTATGCCCTCTAGGGGCTGACTGCATGGTTCCATGACCATGTTTCTTACAAATGCTATTTTTATTGCGATGCCCTGTAGGGGCAGTTTCTGAGCATTAAAGTCAAGATACTACAATATTAGCTGCACTATGAAACTCCCCCTTCATAATGCTTTGCAGGACATTTCTTTTGCAAAACATTTTTGCCCATAAATCGGCCTTTGGTGGCCCTACGACAATGGCACCACCACCAAATCATTCAGCGTAACACGCTTTTTCTGTCTAGGCCATCTCTGGGGACCCCAACCGTTGTTGGGGGGGCCTAATATAATAATATAAAAAATATAATAAATAATGGCAATATTTTCATTTTTGCTGCAGATAGAGGAAAAGGGTAAATTGAAGTGCTTTAGTTATATGTAGGGCCACTGGAAATATGTGGCAGAGAGGACCAAATTATGCGGCAGGGTTGACCAATTTAAGTGGCAAGAAAAGTCCAGTTATGCATTTGCAATGCCAATAGCTCTAACTCAAGCAAAAACGAGACCTACTGCATTGCAAATGCTTGTTCAAACTTGCAATAGAGTTGAAATTTGAGCATTGTGTAGTTACAACTGTGTAGTCTGAACATGCTCATGATGCAACTGAGGATGTTTTGAGAATATAAGAATATCTTTAAGGTACACTATAACAAACTGATTGAGTAGGTCTGAGACTATGTGATCGAACTCTCGATGGGGAGCCAGAACTATTTCTTTTGGTTTCTCAAGAGGTCAGAAAAGGAGTGGTATTGAGTGGGAACTCCTTGGAGAATGTTTATCGTTCCACACACTTGTGCTGAAACCATTTTCGTGAGGGGTCCTGTAGTCATCTGATGAATATTAATTGTTATGACACAACTGTGAAGATAAGGATATAGTACTGGCTTCCCAACTGATATATGGGTTATGGGTATATGGGTTATGGCGAGGCAACCAAGGAATGCCTGGAATTACAGTGTGATTTGGAAATGAAATGCGGTCAAGTGAAACAGTCTCCTTCTTCATGTTTTCCAAAGGTCGTCCTTATTGGGATGGTCATCTCCTTAACTTGCCCAGAGCTTAGGAGAGTGCCATTGGCGGTCTGGCTGTGTTCGGGAACTCTTTAGCAGTCCTAGGTACATTCTTCTTTCTGGCCTATCTAGGTACAGGCCACTTGCAACACAGTACAGTAATGCCAGCATTCTTTCTCTCTTGTGGTCAGGTAGATCCAAAACACTGGCAACGGAAAAAGTGGAAGTAGAGTATCACCTGATACTCCAACAAAAGGGACTTGAGATATTCGTGCCTTCTCCCTTTCATACAGGATGGGATCTGGTGCTTCCCAAGCGCCTTGAAAGACAAATGAACAATTGCGGATCAGATGTTCAGGTGATCCATGGTACAAGCCACAGTTATTGAGAGGCCGTTCTTCCAAAAAGGTTCTCTTTTAGCTCCAGAACGATGGTTCTATGCAAGGCCTATTTACATAAGTTTTTCATTAGGAATTAAACATGAGGATTCTTTGAAAAAAACCTCTGCACTTAAACTAGGGATTTGAGATGGCCGGGCGAAAGACAAACCTTTTGTTGTTCTGCCTTATACTCGCATCGGCAGTGTTCGATCTAAAGAACATAAGCAATCAAGGCAGATAAGGAGTCTGATCGAGCTGAGTGAAGAAGTTCATTCTTCATTTCTTCTGTGAGGCCTCTGAGAAAATGGTTATCAGAGTTTGTTCGACCTAAGCCGTTTGGGCTGCCGGTTGACAAAAGCGGGTTACGTATGTTAAAACATGCTTATTTCCCTGTTGGGTTTCCCTTTTCACAGAGGGCTTCTACCACTGAATATTCCACATTTGGTCTTTCAAACATTCTCCACGAAGGCAGTCAAGAAGCTGGCATAGTTGGAGAGAATGGAATCTTCTGAATATACTAAAGGGGTCACTCAGGCTAGTGCTGAGCTGCACAAGGCACCAATCAAATATTACATCTTAGTTTGATCTTGTGAAAATTAGCAGGACAAAAGGTGAAGAATACTGTCAAAGAATCAAGAAACTCCTTTAATTTATTTGGGTCCCCAGAATACAGTGGAATGGTTGATGAGACTGTTAGAAAATCTGAGGCTTAGGATGTTAAAGCTTGGCATAAGGCCAAATTTTCATGCCTCAGCTGTTATAATTAATTTGTCTGCTGCTGAACAGTCTGAACAAGAGCTTGAGCTTGGTCTGTCAAGACAGCTTGGAACTGTGCTGGATCCGGTTCCATCTTTTCTAGGGTAAAACTGGAGTGTTGGCATTGCAAACTGTCATGAAGCTGATGCCTGGCGGAGAGTCTTTGGCTGCGAGTTGAAGCAGAGTCCCAGGTTTTCACACTTCTCGACTGCCAAAGGTATGGGCACCTTCTTCCAGTAGCCACTTTGCTGCAGACACAATGTGCCTAGGCAAAAAGTGTCTTCTGGAATTGGCCCCATGAAGGAGGAAAAAGCCAGAGGCAAAATAAACTCCCAGATGACTTATGGGCGCAGTTGGAACTTTGAAGCGAGAAAAAAGGCTGAGGATCCAACCAAAAGGAGATGATTGGAGAGTCCAGAAAGAGCCAAGGAAAGACTGGGGTGATGGAATGGCTGGAGATAAACTGCAAATTAACAGGGGAACACTGAAGATTCCTGGAGGAGTCAAGGAAGGACTGGAGCACTGGAACACACCACAGGGAACCTGGAGCATTGCAACACAAGGAGAGAATGGAAAACCCTTCCATATATAGATTCGGGACATGAATAACCTCACAGGAAGTTAAGCAACCATGTTGGATTGGGAACTTCCTATTGGAAGTAATGGACAAGGCACCATCTTGGAACAGGCAGTACTTCCTATCTCAGAAATCCTCTCCAGAGGATTCTGGAAAGAGAGAAACATGAAAACGCCACGCCTGCCTCCCAACATGTCTCTACGGAGAAGGATGCCGTTCAAGAGGGCACCGGTGGCACCAGTGGGCTGGTAACCTTTAGGTAAGTGGGTTTAGGGCCTGCAGCAGCCAGCTAGTACCTCCGCAGTCATTCCGATTCCCGAATGAGCTTGGATACTGCCCGCTGTCAGTAGCTCGCTGCAGGCAGGGTGTAAAAGAGTATCAAACAACAAACAGTAAATCCTCAATATGGGTAGGGTACTACAAGGGTAGCACAAATCCACTGATTTCTGGAAAACACTTCGACTTTCTATTGTCGGACACATTGCACTCACATAGACGGTTTTCCTACCACAGTGCCTTTATTATTTTTGAAAACTCGATGTATGTACTCACCGGTCCACATTAAAAGAAACAGACACGCAATTGACCTCTTTGGAGTGAGCAGGTAAAAGGGACAAGGTTAAATTAAGTGTAATTAAACTGGACCCTGGAAAGAGAGTACTCGGGCTTCCAGACCTGGAACTGTAATATTTGGCAACCTAAATGCAGCATAGGACACAGTGCTGTGAAAGAGGACAAATGGGAAAAGTGATTGCTGAGGGCAGCGGGGAGTAGAATCGCTACCTACCACAGTAATGAGAGGCCGAATAACACACATGTATTGCTCATTTATAATTAAACACCTTACCATGGCTTGGGGTAGCATATTTAGGAGGATATTAAAGCATCCCCCCTTCTTGTGGTGGCTGTAGCTGTTTTAAAATATATGTATTAAATAGAAGGGCCTCAGGAAACATTCCTGGCATTTGAGGAGGCCAGGGGTGGGTTAGGACGCTTCCTACATTAGGCCAAGAAGGTAAACATGGCCAGGGAGATCTGGATGGCATTCCCTACCCGACAACTGCTGTTTTAGACATGCTGCTTCAATTGGGACATGCTGCCCATGGTGTGTTGCATTCGTACTGACACAGAAAAAAAGATAGACTTAAACAGCCCGAAGCAGGTGGGATGCAGAGCCACAAACACCAAAGACAGAATGGGAATCAACCTACGGACAGACACAGACTACATCCGGAAATGTCAGATTCAAGATAGCGCATATCAACTTTGTCCACAGTATATATTTGGGTCATACTATATATGACTTGCCCGACTAAGCCCCTGGCATAGGCTTGGTGTGAGAAGGGGGATGCAGATTTTGTAACACATGACCTGGAGCTGCAATCTCTGAATATTGGGATGGGTTGGTCGACAAATTAGAACACAATGTGGGCTCCTGATAAAGAAAAGTATATTCAACTGCCTTCTAAATCTTATTCTCAAACCCCAGACTTCTAGGTTGTGGTATAAATACGCCTCTCTGGGAATGTTACTGACAAAATGTCACATTGCAGCAATGAAGTAGAAGCACATCCGATCCACCCGCAACCACCTAAATTGACAACCTGGGAGAAGGATAACCAGGAATGGGCACCTGCTGAGGAGATCTACATGAAAGTGGTTAGAATGGATAAGGAAGTGGCTGATGATTTGTACAACTGGTCTGAAATGATCACTAAATGGATAGCTGGGTGGGGGAAAGGATGTTCTAGAAAGTCAGGAAAGTGATTATGAGCAGTCAAATTACAATTTTAATCAATTAAACAATTAACGTTACAAAAACTACACAGTGAGTGGCAGTGCAAAAACATGCTTGGTGCTCCTTCATAAGAGAAACATAAATGTGATCTTATCAGTTGAAAGAACAATACAGAACATCATAACAAATCATATGTTCAAAAGTGGGTCTTCAGTATAATTAGTCTACTCTGTTTTGATCCGCAACAAATACCAGGAGCCTCATCATGACTCTAACATCTATTATGAGCCCAAGACCATATTAGCAGGCACCGAGAAGCATACTAACTCCCCAGCAGATTTGCATGGAGAAAGAATTTGTCAGAATAGCCTCAAATTCCAAAATGGGTGACAGACGCCAGGCCAGTAGCGTTAGACTGTTTGTGAGTGCCTGCGTGTAAAATCACCATGAGGCAAGCAGAGGCCCGGGTAGATTGAGACAGGCTACAGAAGCAGAAGCAATGAAGTCATGTTACCCAAAGTCGGAGAAATCATAAGGGATTACATGGTGCAAGAACACTGATTTCTGCGCTAATTGTCAATAACAGATGTTGAAACCTGCTCATATGGTGTGGTAATTCTGCCCTCAAGAACTACTAGACCGCTTGTCATGAGAATTCTCAGGAGCAGTATTATCTCATAGGGATACCCACGCCTCTCTGAATGAAGACTTTAGTTTATGCAACAACTTACTGGAAGTCAAGGTGTATTTCAAGCCCTGGTCTATCTTGTATTTTTAAATAATATAAGTTGTTTAAATAGACACCTACCTTAAATAATGAGGCATACTCCTCATTCCCATGTACGTTTTCAACACAATCAAAAAAATGTATTTTATGAATGCCTCTGACAATTGTTTGAGAAGTGTTTATTTCTTTCTATTCACATCCAACAAATGTATTAAAAGATGGAGGTAGAAGCTAGTCATAATTTTGATTTGAAGCGATGCTCGTTCACTGTGTGGAAATCGTGCAGTGGGGATAATAAGGTAAGAGAATCTATTCATTTTAGGAAAATACAGACATGTTTCTGCAATGATAGTTACAATGTTTCAAAATGATTCATCACAATATTCATGAATATCATATGGTGACTGTAAACGTACGATAAACTATTTCCATCTGACTTTGAATTTATGTTTTCCATTATATTTTAGAACACAATTGTCGTACCCTAATACTTTTATCGTGATTATTTAGTTCACAATAAATAGGAATGCCCTTAGGAAGCTATGTCTAAAAGACAGGCAGGAAAGGTGTTGGAATATCTTTTCCTATTTGCATAATCGTGATCCTTAAATAAATGAAAAATTTGACTGTCTATTAAGACTACCAAGCAAATATAAATGCTAAAATCAGAAGCCAATGGATTAGAAAAGAGTTTGAATTTCACATGAGAAAAACAGAACGTGAAATTAATGTACTAGGAAAAGATTTTACATTTCAAGTAGGAATAAATAAAAAGTGGAAAAGCATAACGGCAAATGTGCATGATATATTTTGTGGATGTCAATGGCATGGAATACATAAGCAAGTGTACCCACCCTTGTAATTACCAAAAGTAATGTCATTAAATATTTTAGCAATATGAAATGCTTACATAAGTATCATTAATATAAACCATAGGGAGAGCGAAAAGGGGGAGTAAGGCACTTAGGGCCATATGTACGAAAGCTTTTTCCCATAGACACAGAATGGGTAAAATCCTTTCGTACATCTGGCCCTTAGTTCATCCACCCAAGAGGTAAGTTCAAAGCACGTAAGGGCCTGTGAAGGGATGAGAGATGCTACCTGCTTCACCTTCTTGTTTTGTGAACTGTTTTATCTGAAACACGTATTACAGTGTGTTAGAAATTGTGTCTCTAGTTGGCAGTGGGTTGCACTCTGGCTAAATACGGACCCTCACTCTAGTCAAGGTAAGGGAGTCATACAGCTAAGATAAACCCTGCACACACCCTTGGTAGCTTGGCACGAGCAGTCAGGCTTATCTCAGAGGCAATGTGTAAAGTATCTATACACAAACACACATAGTAACACCGTGAAAACACCACAAAAGTACTCCACACTAGTTTAGAAAAATAACCAATATTTATTTGAGTCAAACAAGACCAATATGACAAATCTCCAGCATACACAAGCAAAGATACGAATTTTCAAAGATTAAAACTTAGTATACATTTAGAAACACTATAGCTCCAACTGGGGCTATCACGACGTCTTGACCGAGTCGTTCCCAACTGCCCAGTGCCACTCGCGAGGGAGTGTAGGCCGGTCACAGAGTTGCACAGACACCAGATACAGTACCTTAGAAAATGAGAAAACAAAGATCTTGCACAGTTGGGGAGGTGAGGCGTCGCAGGAACCGGTGCAGCATTGGTTCCTTACTGCTAGGCAGGTGAGGTCAGGCGTTGGTTCCTTATGGTTGCAGGGGAGGTGAAGCGGCGTCGGTGGACAGGCTTTGGTTCCTTACAACATGGCAGATTTGACGAGTTTAGCAGATCAAGATGCAAGGCTTCGATTCCATGTGCTGCGATACAGGTGCTGCGGCGGACTCGGGTGTCATGGAAGTCGGTGCCTGCAGCGTCCGTTGAGGTTGTTGCACTCAGTCGAGACCACGGCTCTGGTGCAGGCAGCGGTGTGGAGTCGGACACAGGCGCTGGTTCCGAAGCTGCCCTGGAGTCGATGTGCCTGGTTTCTTCTTCGTTACATCAGAGCTCACTCCCAAGGGCCCTAGAACTTTATTTGACACCACTTGACATGTTAGGACTCTCAGCAAGAGAGCCCAGGTGCTGGCAGATGAAGTCTTTGATGTCCTTGAGACTTCTGAACAGGAGGCAAGCTCAGTCCAAGCCCTGGGAGAACCTTTGGAAGCAGGATGTAGAAAGAAAAGTCTAGTCCTTTCACTCCCACGACAGAAGCAGCAAGCAGCAGGCCAGCACAGCGAATCAACAGGCAGAGTGGCAGTCCCTCTTACAGCATTCCACTCTTCTTCCTGGCAGAATGTCCTCAGTCCAGAAGGATTCTACTTTGTGGGGTCAGAGGTACAGTACTTATTCCCATTGCTGTCTTTGAAGTAGACAAACTTCAAACAGAAGTCACTGTAGTGCAAAAGACCCTACCCTGGCCCCAGACACACTCAATGGGGTTGGAGACTGCTTTGTGTAAGGACAGAGACAGCCCTATTTAGGTGCAAGTGTCTGCTCCTCCCACCACTCTAGCTCAGGAAGACCAATTAGGATATACAGGGCACACCTTAGCTCCCCTTGTTTGACTGTCTAGAGTGAACTTACAAACAGACAAACTGACCCAGATGTGTATTCCACAGCCAGGTAGAGGCACAGAATGGTTTGGCAAGAAAATGGCCACTTTCTAAAAGAGAAATTTCAAACTTACAATTCAAAAACCAACTTCACCAAAGGATGTATTTTTCAATTGTGAGTTCAGAGACCCCAAACGCCACATCTCTATCTGCTCCCAATGGGAAATTACACTTAAAAGATATTTCACAGCCATCCCTGTGTTACCCTATGAGAGAGATAGGCCTTGCAACAGTAAAACCCGAATTTAGCAGTATTTAACTATCAGGACATGTAAAACACACCAGTACAAGTTATATCGTGAAAATACACTGCACCCTGCCCATAGGACTGCCTTGGGCCAACCTTAGGGGTACCTTACATGTAGTAAAAGGGAAGGTTTGGGCCTGGCAAATGGGTGCACTTGTCAGGTTGAAATGGTAGTTTAATACTGCACACACAGACACTGCAATGGCAGGCTTGAGACATGTTTTCAAGGCTACTCATGTGGGTGACACCACCAGTGCTGTAGGCCCACTAGTTGCATTTAACTTACTGGCCCTGGGTACACGTGGTGCACTATACAAGGGACTTAATAGTAAATAAACCATGCCAGTCATGGATAAATCAATTACCAATACAATTTAGACAAAGACCACTTGCACTTTAGCAGTGGTAATGGCCCAAAGTCCTAAAGCCAACAAAAACGAAATGTAGCACACAGTCAAAAACAGGAGGCCAGAGGCAGAAAGTCTGGGGATAACCCTGCAAAAAAGGCCATTTCCAAAAAGGATGCAAATCTGTCGCCTACACTAGGTGGCATACTTCATAATTTAGGTCGCTCCACGCCAGTAACAACTGTGGCTAGGTGGATTGAACATGAGCTTCTTTTTGGGACTTTGTGATATGAAGTCTTAAGTATCAGGTTATTAAGACCCTTCTTGTTTAGTGTATGCTGATGAACATTTCTGTACTTCTTTCTCGCCTGTACAGACAACGAAATAACCTTCAACAACTAGCATCAACTTCACATTTGAAAAGGTGGTGTTGTAGGATGCGGAAAAAGAGGACAAATACACGAGTCCGTTAGGATTCAAATTAGACAAAGATCCTAGGGCACCACACTTTTACACACTCCCTAAGATCCAAAGAAATAAATATAAGTTTCGTGGGGGAGTCCATTGAATCCACTATTGGGTTTCTTTTGGAACCACTGCCACAATATGGTGACTATGGTTGCACAGTAACATGTGTATAAGTTGTAAAAAAAAAAAAACAATGCTTTCATTTGATATAGAAGCCTTTTACACAGCTGTCAAATAGTAAATTAGCAGTACTAGTACATTTCCTCCACAACATCTGAATAGCATACAAATACCTTCATTATGTTTGTAATGGAATGTGCCACATTAGTTCTCCCTAGGGATTATTTTCAGTTTTGAGGAGGAATATTTTTTACAGATAGGGGGCACAAATATCAGTTGTTCCTGAGCTCCCAGTATGGGATACACAATAGTAATCCTTACAAAGACTATATAAGGACTTGGAGTTGATACCTTGACAATGTGTTAGTCATTTGAACAGGCGCAGAAAATATAGTACACAGGTTTCATCAGTGAATACATGCAAAAGATCGACACCTAAGTTTAAGAACCTTATTCTTTTCTATTTTAAGCGTCCAGTTATTTCAGTTACATTAAAACCAAGCTCTGTTTCACCTCCGCCCCTTTCCCACCACCAACTTTCCTTCCTATAAGTTAAATCTAAGTAGACTGTGGGGCTAAACTTATACTTTTATGGTTCTGACAGTGCCCTCCAACAACTGATGGCTGCTCACAATCTATTTTCCATATTGACACCAATAAACTCTTGGTTGACCTGACTGTCTGATGACCTGAAAAAAACATAGCAAGTGGATGAATAATATTTCGTTTACTCCTTACTTGTTGAGGCATCTAAGGCAACCTAAGCTGGTAAGATCAATCAGTGACCTACGCCTTACTGGTTACATCTTCTGTGATCTGTAGGTCAGAAGTCAGAATCTTGGCAAAGCCAACTCAGCCTTCCATTCCTCTGAGGTCAGTGTACTGAGTACCATAAAAGTGGGTAGTTTAACCTATTACTGACACACTTGGAAATTACAGAACTGCTTTTTGAAACACTGTGAAAAAACATTTTATTATTATTAATGTTGCTGCTATCATTAGTATTATTCGCATTAGGAGCAGAATGATCAGCCATTCAGAATGCTCCCTTTGCTGGCAATATTTTAAATTAGTGGTCAGCAAGGGAGCACTCTGACTGGCCAGTTCCCAAAGTCTGTAGTGTGGGCAAATAGGGAGGGCTGCTGGAGAATGGGCGGTATCTCACCTGAATGTTTGAGTGCTAAAACTAGCTCCCTCCTCCACCTTCGACCCTTCTAATTGAGCTGCTGGTAAAGAGAGGGCCATCTAGCCCCCCCCCCCCCTTGCTTTTTGTGGTATTGGAAAAGTAATGGAAATGTAAGCAGCCAAAGTAGAAAAACATAGCAGCTGTATTGCACTCACTGGTAGGATAATAACAGCTGTTAATTATGCCTCTTATTATGCGTTTTTACCTGCGGCTTGGGCCCATTACTCAGAGAAGGTTAATTAACAGCAGTTATTGCCCACAGGGATGGGCAACAACACTTAATTATTATCTAAGGCAAAATTAAAATGGAGTTCAAGCTATTAAATCCATATTGAAAGGATAAAGCTTCCATATTAGCACTAGCAAACAATACGTTGCTTATGTGGTTGGCAGCCCACCTAAAGCCTCAGAGGAGCTTTTCTGAGTTTTTCAGACTATCTCCCAATCTGTTGGGATACTTCTCCTTTCATTTCCACTCGGACCTGTACCAAGCTGGTCACCTCTGAGAAAAAAAAATAACATTAGATGTGATATCAAAAACACTCTGTCACATTCCAAAATCAATAGTCAATTCTTATTATTATTTATCATGTTCTACTTTGTACAATTTGAAAGATAGTCAGGCACCTTGACAAAGCCTCCCCAAAACCTCTTCAATTTCTGGCCTTTACAAGGCCTCTATTGTTGCTGAGCGATGTGGCTCAGCAAACCAAATATACTTGTCCATGAACAGCTTTCAAACAGAATTCTCTGGTGATTACTCACATCCTACGAGCTATGATTAAGGCTTCTCTGTCATCGGTAATTGCTTCAGACTTTCCTAAAAGAAGAGTGGCGATGTCACCCCTCTACTTAAGATCATCTTGTTGGGCGTAGCCAGAATCCGGGGGCAGTGCGGGCGGCTTAGTGAAATTGTGGCAGTCTGAGGCCATGATTTGTTCCATGCCCATGATGTCCCATAGTTTACGCAGCAAGTCCCTAAGGGTGGGGGAGGGGGGTGCTGAGTTGGTGCCCCATTTAGCAGTGATGGCCTGTTTCGCACAGAAAATCTCAGTGTCTTTAAGCATGTCTCCACATATCTCTGTAGTTTTGGGTATCGCCAAAGGAGGTGTGTTAGAGTGCCCATGTGCCCGCAGTAGCACCACCAGGCATCCAAACTGCTGGTCTTCCATCTGGCCGCTTTGGCAGGGGTCTATTACCAATAATGAGTAACCTGAAGCTGTGCCGTCTGTCCGCTGAGCTGTGGGACGAAGTGCGGGCTCTGAGCAGTATATCCTTCCACTCCCTAGGTGTGAATGGTCGTTTCAGTTCGACCTCCCATCCTCTTTGTGCTGGGAATTCGGTTAAATCTGCAAATTTATTAGGAAAGACATAGCTGTCCGAGAGAAGGCCATTATCATCATATCTAGTAATCAGCCACTTCTCAAATTTTATGAATGGCCTACCTGTTAAGAGGCAAGTCGAGAACTGGTAGATCCAATGCTTAATAGCTGTGTAGTGCCAAATCTACTCGGCGGGGAGACCCTAACAAATCTAAAGTTGTGGGTAATCCATGAGGCCTGCGTGGTGGAAGAGGTTGTTCACTCGCTTACAGTTAGCTGATTGCCAAGCATGGTAATTATTCCTCATTGCAGCGGGGAGGTGATCTCAGGGTTGCCTATGACTGGAGTGAGGGGGAGGTATGTGTTGACAGGTCCTTAAGTGTCATCACCCTATCCCACGTTTCTACCGTAGTGTGGGGGATAGGTGAGAGATAGACTGCTGGCGGAGAGGTGTTTTTTAGGGGCCAGGAGATTTTCCAGATATGTACCCAGCTATACATTGGTCCATAAAGCACTAGTGTTTGTCCATGAATGGTTTGTTCCACTCCACCATGTACCATAGCTGGTCTGCGAGGTAATAGTTGGTGCGATTGGGTATCCTTAGCCTGCCCTCTGCTAGTGATAAATAAGCCTCCTTCTGGGCCATGCAAGGTTTTTTACCCCTCCAGACAAAGGCCTCAATCATTTACTGTAATTTGTGAAGGGTCTCTGGTGGTGGCCACAGGGGGAGTGTCTGCATTACATATATGATCTGGGGGATAAGGTTCATTTTCACTGATGCAATGAGCACCAACCATGAGAGGCCCTTCCCCAACCAAGTTTGTAGGTCTGAGCGTGCCGTGCTTCAGAGGTTTGTGTAGTTGCATTCCAGTGTTTTCCAAGTGTGGAGCAGATTTTAAGTCCTAGGTAAGGAACCCAGGAGTTTGCCCACATGAATGGAAACAGTATCTCTAGAAATTGTTTGTCCTGCTGTGGTATGGTGAGGTTAAGCACCTGTGATTTCTGGATGTTCACTTTAAATCCAGCTACAGAGCTGCAGCTCTCCAGTTCTCCGAGTAGTGTGGGCAGGAAGGAAAGAGGTTGCAGGAGAGTGAACCTGATGTCATCTGCATACAGGGCTATATTGTTTTCCTGTCAGCTGAGAGTAATGCCCATGATATGTGTGGCCCTTTGGATTCTGTCCAGTAGTGGTTCCATGTATAAGGCAAAAATAAGTGGGGAGAGGGGACAACCCGGGCACGTACCTCGATCAAAAGGAAAAGCTTTGTACAGGTCAACGAGGCCCTGCAAGAGCGGGCTGAGGTGTGCTGCCAGCATACCCCTAAAAAGTTTTGCATCAATGTTCAGTAAGGTAATGGGGCGGTAAGATGAGCATTTCGTGGGGTCTTCCCATGCTTGGAGATCACTATAATCACTGCTTCCCTAATGGACTCAAGGAGCGTTCGAGGCCCTACACAACTCAAGGCGAGTCATGCCTGAGAGTATATACGAGAATGTTTGATTTATTCTCTCAAAACCCATGAGGTCTGAAAACATATTTTTAACACACAGGTTGCTCCACACACAGTCCTGATGAGAACCCATACAGATGTTGTTTATTAGCCACGCTATTGGAGGGTCGAAACGTCGACACAATATTTAAATTGCCTGTACTGAATTTCTTGTCTGGTGGGCGTCAGAAGGGAAAGAAACCTTGTCCTTTCATATGTGACTTGAAATTATAATTACCCAGACAGGCTGATTATCATTTGTGAAATATTTTGTTGGGAATTTTAACTTGTTTTCCGTTTATTCACATAGTCACCTTTTACTGTATGCACTGCGCAAGCACTTTCATTTTGCGCCTGCATTGATGTGTACCAATTTACTTAATCATCCTTTGAATATATGAAAGGTAACAAACTCACCTCAAACTCAGCAAAGCTGTGTTTATTTAGTAAATGTATTTGTTCTTGGAGCTCAACTGGGAGACATGGTCTCTTTCACCATTATGGTGTGCCCAGTCATGGGCCAACGATCATGGGGGTGTGGGTGGGGGGAGTATCTGGGCGGATCCCTCCATCATCCGTCGTCAGGAGCTGGTCGCAGGCACAGGCTGCCTTAGGTCCACAGGGCCACTGGCTGGAAGAGCAGTTGGTGAAGTTCCGTGTCGTCTGCTCCTGAGTGCGAGCTGGGCTGCAGCGGTTATGGCATATTGTGGCACCAGGTTGGATCACAGCCTGCTGGGCTTCGTTAGAGCCGCATTTCAGGGCAGTGGGACAGCAGAGCTGGAGGGAAACGCTTCTACTCTGCCGCCATCTTGGCCACGCCCCCATACGTTTTAAAAGTATTTATTTGACTAATTTTCCAGAGTGTCCACAAATGTAATCTTTACTCGAACTTCTTAAGCTGGAAAAGTCAAGAAATACTTTTGCCTGACCAAATATGCAAAGCAGAAGAAGAAAAGAGAGTTGGTGCTCCGATTGGTCTACATTTGCCAGCAGCATTTCACGCCATTGTTCATACAATCATACTGTCACTCTTTCCAAAGTAGGAAGATGCAATTATTGCCCCGAATGTGTTGCAATTTTTGCAGCTTCTTCCTCTACCAACCCATCTGCATGTGAAGTCAAGAGTGTTTCTCATTCAGTCCCACTCATTCCTCCATCCATTAGCCAATAATTTCCCTTTTCGATCTACAATTAATTTCATGTGCATACTGTTTTCAAATGCTGTCCTCCGTGGAACCATAAGTGTAGGCATTAGCACCACTGTCAGCGCCAATGTGTCTGCCATTCCAAAGATGGTGCAGATACATATCCTAAAGCTCAGCCACATTACAATGGAGGAAATGCTTGTGAAAAACACAGAACTTTCTTCATAAATGTATTGACTCAATATTCATCGATCATGCTGATAAACTTAATAATTGAAAATTGTGCCTTGTATCTTTTATTGCTCCAATCTCATCATGTTTTTTCAACTACAATACTGAGACGTGCTTCAATTACTTTCTGATTAGGTGTGATGCTGGATGACCTTGTCACAAGGATTTTCTTGATTTAGAATCCTCTTATAGGCTATGTTTGCTTAGGCATCCCTAAATTCTTGATTGGATGGCTTTAGCAGCTGCAAATTTCCACTGTCTGGTTTACTTTAAGAGAGCAACACTTTTCTCTTGACCTAAGCAATATCCATTAGTTTCCTATTACAAATGTGAATACATTGAAGGACAACTGTTTACCACTTAAAGCCATGAATAATTTGCCTCCCATAATTCTGGCATCTCTTCATTCACAGCCAATAGTCGCTCTATGTCTAAAGCAGATGTGTTTGGCTTGAAGGTCGTAATCCGGCCCAAACTGGCAAATTACTGGGGAATTTGACCCCCCGTTGTCCTTTCTAATTTCTTAGTGGATCTTTCGGTTACCATGGGTATCTTTAACTCCGGGGGTGAGGAAAATGTGGCCCATTTCCCAGGACACTTGTAAAAAGGGTTGATGTGGTTTGGTACCAGAGCAGTCCCCAGAATGCAAAAGAGGGACTGCTCTTACTGCAGCGCACAATGAGCCTAGAATGCCAGCTGACCATGATATACGGTGGCAATGAAGTACCAGTGGAGAGGCTAAAATGGGAGTAGCATGGAATGAGAGGCTGATGAAATATGCCAGGTCAGTGCCCACAGAAAAGTATGCTCACTATAGACCATCAATAGCGAGTATGTTCTTCTTAGAAATTGATATTGTTCTTATTGGAAATATGTACCTAGGGGGGGCGTGCCTAGGGAGGAGACCAGCCTAACATGTCTCCCCTGATCTCCGCATGGGTGCCCCTATTTCTCCCCCCCAATACGAATAATCCAGGCAGGAGCGATTCACACAGGGGACCCCTCAAATGTGGCAGGGGGCCACAACCAGATGTTGCTAATGCACTGAGAAGATATTAGCCGAGCCAGGCGGTGAGGTGAGGCGCAGTGGGCATCTTTGAGAGTGCCAACTGGAGTCCTTGCATTGCGGCGGCTGCTCCTGCAAGACAAAGGATGCGGAGTCAGCAGAGGCCCGTGACATGAAAGCTAAGAGGTGTGGAGGGCCCAGCAACAGGTGTATGCGGTGATGGAACAATGGAGTGTGCCGGCAGTGACCTAGGCCCGCCGCGACCGGAGGGAGCAACGTAAGGCAGCCTCCAGCGTGACCCCTATGGTGCCAAGGATTTGGGCGAGCCCTATTGGGGAAGCAGGCCTATCCTGGAAGCTTCTGTGGCACACAGCTGGGGCTCTGGCAAAGACTCCCCTGACACGACAGTGAACTCCCCCCCTTACTGCATGCATCGAGAAGCTGGGAAGGAATCAGGAGATACTCCAAGACAAGATCCAAGACCTAAAAAACTGCTCCAGGTGTAATACCATACATATTACGGGCATCACAAGAATGGTCTGGCACGTCCAGGCCCCTGCATCTCCTGCAACTACCTGAAGACCACCTGGGATTCCTAGATCGCACACAGAATGTTCTCAACGCTCCAACAACAGAAGAACTTAGGGCCAGATGTAAGTAGCCTTTTGCGCCTCGCACATGGCGAAAAACGCCGCTTGCGAGGCGCAAAAGGCCTCACGCGATGCAGAAACACATTTTGCGAGTCGGAATCGACTCGCAAATAGGAAGGGGTGTTCCCTTCCTATTTGCGAGTCGCACCGTGATGTAGAGCTGATTTGTGACCGCGAAAGCGGTCGCAAATCAACTCGCAGTTACCATCCACTTGAAGTGGATAGTAACTCATTCTCAAACGGGAAGGGGTCCCCATGGGACCTCTTCCCCTTTGTGAATGCAAACAAAAATATTTTTTCAGAGCAGGCAGTGGTCCTATGGGCCACTGCCTGCTCTGAAGAAAAAAAAAAAAACTAAAAGGTTTCGTTTTTTTTTCTATTTGCAGCTCGTTTTCCTTCAAGGAAAACGGGCTGCAAAAAGAAAAAAAGAAAACTGCTTTATTCAAAAGCAGTCACGGACATGTTGGTCTGCTGTCTCCAGCAGGCCACCATTCCCGTGAGTGCATAGACTCGCTATGGGGTCGCAAACTGCGACCCACCTCATAAATATTTATGAGGTGGGTCTTTTCGACCCCATAGCGGGTCGCAGAAGGTGTCTGAGACAACTTTCTGCATTCCCTTTTGCGAGTTGCAAATTGCGAGTCGCTGGGACTCGCAATTTGCAACTCGCAAAAGGGAACCTTCCTACATCTGGCCCTTAGCTTCAGACACTCTCACCAGGGTACACTCCTTCCATCTGAGGGAGCAGTTTATAAAGGTCGCCCAGCAGCAAGAACTGATCAAGTTCCAGGGAGACAACATCTCCATATATCAAGACATCTCTGCCCACACGTTGGCTGGCCGCAGGGAACTTAAGGAGACCATCCAGCATCCTCAAGACAGTAAGATTCCATACTGATGGGTCTTTCCTTTTCACCTCCATTTTAGCTTTTGCGACAAGGGGGTTATGGCCCGCACATCAGTTCGAGGAACCTAGCGCTAGTAGACAGAAGAGGCTGACACTTCCTCCAACAAACTCAATGAAAATAAAAGCATAAAAACAAAGACGCCAAGCTGAAAAGCAACACAGAAATAGCTTAATCGGATGATGAAATACCACTCTAAGCCTCCTCTGCAACTCGAGGGCTGTGGGCAGACTGTCGTCCAACAGCACCCGACAATAAATTGACTACCCCCTGCTGAACATTGATTCACCCAATTGGAATCTGACTCTGAGTAATTGGGAGAGAGGGGCCCTCATGGTTCTTTGGGAGTCTGCCCCTACCCTACTGGACTACCTTTGATGTTCCCTATGTCCCTTGTCTGTTACGCATCTTACATGAAGGCTACTTGGCCCCTCGCACAGCAGGGGGCCTGGTGGGTGAATAGTTTGCTGGTTCATTCATTTACGTTCTGTTTAATGTTGTTGCTTAGTTTGCTTCTACTTTTGTTGACACACATACATGTTAAGTCTCGGCGAGACAGTACAGGGGCACACTCTATCCCCTATATCTTTCATGCGGGAAGGGACCACCCACACACTTAGCCATGACGACCTTACATATCGTCTTCTTTAATGTTCAGGGCTTAAATACCTGGATCAAACACACAGCATTGACAAACCAACTGTGCCAAAAGGTGGTGGATCAAACAATCAAATATTTGTAGAGCACGACTTATCACCCGGGGGGTCTCTAGGCTCAGAAGGGGGACGCGGGTCAGGTGAAGAGCCAGGTCTTGAGGTCCTTCCTGAACTGAGCCATCGAGGGTGACTGCCTGAGGTGGAGCGGCAGCGTGTTCCAGGTCTGCACGGCGAAGTAGGAGAAGGCTCTTCCTCCAGCTGAATTCTTCCGAATCGTAGGGATGGTGGCGAGGGCCAGTTGAGCAGAGCAGAGTTGCTTGGAAAGTGCTCAAAAGGAGAAGTGGTTGTGGCACTACCCCAGGGAGCACACCTCCTCCAGGTCGATACAAAACGCCTTTGCTCCCACTGGTATCCTTCGCAATTTAATTCGTCCTATACACACAAAACCCGCGGAGTGCCAATACTACTCTGACAGGACCTCACCTTTAAGCTAGAAAATACATATAGAGCGGTCTTTTGGGGAGAACTCCTCTCACAGTCAGCAGCGTTCGAACAAGCAGCCAAACTGTGACAAAGCATAGCTTGGGAAGATCGCATAGGACTCTATGGGATCTCCATTGGTTCAGAGTTGAACTCGAACTTTTGCTAATGAAGGAGGCAGCCAAGAAGTTGCTATATGTCAGCCAAACCTACTATGAATAGGGGGACAAGGCAGACAGGCTCCCAGTCCATAAAATATGCATACGGTAAACATGTAACCATATTAGGGAAATTAAGGATAGGGAAGGTAGACGCAACAAGAGCCGGCGGACATAATCGCTGTCTTCCACCAATACTATTGAGCCCTCAGCCAAGCCCAAAACTTGAATGGGCAACACAAAGATGACTATCTTCACCACTATGATCCCCCAGACACAGAAAATGAGTTAGGCTTACTAGGAGAGGATATTAACCCAGATGAGGTCAGAGCGGCAATCAGCAACCCCCCTCCAGCAAGACCCCAGGCCCAGATGGGTTTCAAGACACATTTTACACAGCCTACACATCCCTGATGGTGGAACATCTAGTGAAGATATTAAATTTCTTCTTGACATTGGGAGTAGTCATTGATAGAATGTTAGAGTCCCATATTGCGCTGCTTTAGAAGCACAACAAACCCCAAACATGCTGTTGTTTGTGCAGACCAACTGTGCTGCTCAGTTGTGATGTCAAACTCTATGCATCAATACTCGTGGCTTGGCTCCAACATATTTGTCTGCCCTCATTGCGCCCCAGCAACCGGGCTTCATCCGCACTAGGAAGGTGAACTACACTACTCGACTAGCCATTGTAGTCATGGTGGTTGCAGAACGATGGCGACGGCCGATGGCTTTACTCTCTCTCAACGCCATTAAGGCGTTTGACAGAGTGGACTGGGCATATCTGTCCAAAGTACTGGATTAAACTTGCCTAGGCCCTAGGATGAAAACTTTCATTCAGGCGAATTAAAAGAAAACATCAGCTAAACTCAAAATTAATACCTCCTTTTCACCTGCCATTATGCTTACCTGGGGCACGTGACAGGGATGCACCCTACCCCCCTTGTCTTCGCTTTGACAATAGAGCCCTTAGCAGCCAAAATCTTGTGGCATGATGGTCGATGGTAGGGAGCATAAATTAACTCTCTTCGCTGACAATATATTGTGCTTCGTCACTGACCCAGATTCAACCATTCCAGCGCTAATGAGGGAGATAGACCAATTTGCCAAGTTTCGGGCTTCAAAATCAATTTCTCTAAATCATGGGGCACAGGGGTAGCAGACCCCCAGGACAGCCTCAGGGCAACATCAACAATAACATATCTAAGGGTCCAACTCACAACACGCACAAACGCCCTTTACGAGAGCAATATTCCTCACCTCCCTCTTCAAAGACCTTCATAGGTGAGGCAAGCTCAAGTTCTCCTGGTTAGGCTGGCTCAAATACCTTAAAATGAACTACTATATGTCTTCCAAACTCTCCCTCTTACCATCCCCAAAACAACACAGATGCATAACAAAATGCTTAGCTTTGCCTGGGGGTGGGGTTAAGTTTCAAAGAGTGGCACAGGCAACTCTCTTTCAACCCATAACCGAAGGGGGATTTAGGATTCGAAGATGTTGCCACGTACATCCTGGAAGCGCCGCTTCAACCCTCACTCGACTGGAATCACAACCCCAAAAGCAAGCCTTGGGTACGGGTAGAACAAGCCTTTTCTCTGATCCCTTTGGGCGAATTTCTGTGGCCTCCTACATCGACTCGTATAGGCAACCTCTCATTTCCACCATTGACATCCAAACTCCTAGCCTACCTGCGAGAGGTACGGGGGATAGAGGGGAGACATATGTTCCTGGCATACCCTTTCCCTCTCACTCCCCTAACAAACAATCCAGACTTTTCCCTGGGTGTAACAAACCCAGGTTCCTTTAGTTGGGACCGGGGCCGATCTCCTACTCTGAGGGACTTTAACAATGATGGAACTTGAGGACAAATAGGGATAAAGCTGAGAAATACACCCTGACCAGGTGGGCCACTTATAGGATCGGACAGGCACAACACTGGGCCATAAGGCCCCCCCACTCATTTAGTCATGCATATGGAGGAAACACCCATAAAAGCCCTATACCTCAACAATGTTTGTCACAGAGGCATCTTATGGTTGTACTGTCCCATTTTCAACCTCACCCCCCCCAAAGAAACATGCCTACGTGACACAATGGGAAAGGGAACGGGCCACAGAGATTACAGACAAAACATGGGGAGCAATATGGCAGAGGGCCTCCAAGTATTCCATTTGCCTCTGATATAAAGAGAATTCGTACAAAATGTTAATACACTGGTACCTCACACCTGTATGACTCAACAGGATGTTTGGAGGCTTGGAGCTGTGTTGCAAAAAGTGCGGGGAATGGGGCACTTTCCTACACACATGGTGGACCTGCCTGACAATACAAACATTTTGAGACAAGGTCCTCCACACGATACACTCAATTACTAATGTCTTGCTGTCACACAATCCACTTCTGGTCCTCTTGGGGGACCCAGAGGCGGATAGACTCCTTCCTATGGTGACTCCTCAGGGGCGACTTTTGTCCTGCATCCTTCTGGTCGCGATTGAGCGCAGCCCAGATGTGGAAACAACTACAAGGACCCTCACTAAACATGTGGTGGGGAAGGTGTGGTCCATCTATGCTATGGAAAAAAATACTGCAATTATAAGGGACAGAGGTGCAAAATTTGACACAATGTAGAGTCCATTAAAAACCTACATAAAGAGACAACAAAGAACTGGAGGGCTTCATTTGATAATGTGCAAGAAGCTGAGGGCCTCAGAGATATGGATGATGCCCCTTCAGACACAGAGGGCGAGCCACTGTAAGATACACATTTGAATTGAATGACTACCTATTAGGGATCAAACGGGTTGCTGGAACATCAAACTTGATTGTGGTTCAATTGTCATATGGTGACATATTCTGATAGTAAATTTTACACTCTGGGGACTAGACGTGCACTGTGTACCCTCTACTATTGTATTCAATGATACTTAAGACAAAGCTGTAATGTGTGTCAAGTTTCTTTACTTGAACATGCAAAATAAAGTGGTTAAAAAAAAGAAATGTGTACCTAGGGAATTAGCTGGTCCCAGACTGGAAGCTATTTTTTACGGGACAGCCTTTTTGGGAGAGTGGACTGGGCATAGAATGGAAACAAATGGCTTGGTCTCATTACTTCTTAGTACCTACTAGAGCTAGACGGGCATGAGCAGCTGAAGGATTTTTTACTCAAGATCAGCGCTTGCAGGAGGGAAACAGCTTTTGATAGAACAGTAACATACAGAGATTCACTGTCATAGCATTTTATTTGTGGAAAGAGCTGCCTGTGAATAGTATTTTGGGACCTCTATAAGCAGTTTATTTATTTTCATCAGGGATATTTATTGAGCATAGAACTTGCCTGAGTGGGCATTGTAGTACTTTGTTGAGGGAAAATATGAGCCTGGTGGTGCCTAGTTACCTAGTTGGTACATTGGATAAGTGCAGAATGGCAGCGAGTTGCAGTGCATCACTGTGACTCATGTATGCATGTATGTATTGGCACTTGTATAGCGTGAACGTAGCTGGGGAGCAACAAAATGGTGAACACGGAAAAGCCCAATGTGTTATACAATCATGCAAGGGGAATATGTAACAAGAAAAAGCTAGTGCGCTAGTGGGTAATGTTCCTGAGTTTTTAGCTTCTTCTTGAATTGTAGGGGAGTCGAGATGCAGTTTTATTGGCAGTGGGAATGCTGTTCCAGATCCTGGGTGTGTTGATTAAGAAAGTCTGTATCTTCTTTTATTTTCCTTCTTGCATATTTTGGTCTCCAATAATTGGTATAGAAAGCTGTCTATATAATGGTAGAAGACATTGGAGCTTGGTACATTCAGGAAGTGTTCCCTGAACACAGACTTTGTTGGAGCTCAGTTCCCAAGTGGAAATGTTTAAAATGACAACTGTTTGGAAACCTAGGGACAGCTGTCTGGTTAAAAGCTGTGTCAACACACACCACAAAAAACAGACTGCAAAAACATGTAGAAACAATGTATGCATCAAATGTAAAGACCATAAACGATCTAACTACAATACTATTATACACTTAATCACACAATACGATACATACTACCAAACAATCTACTACTCCTAAAGTAAAATAACTAATTTAAACTAGTCCTAAAATACATGTTAATTGAATATAACTGGCGGTTGGCATTTTTAATAGGTCAGAATATGTGTAGGTATATATTTTGCATGGTGTCCATTCATGCAGTCTATACTGTGAGTCTGTATTTGTGCAGTCAGTCTTTTTAAAGTATATATTTTCACTTGGAATGGTCTGGAAATATAGTGACAAAGAAGGGAACTCAATGCCTGCAGCTTGGTATAAGTGCATACTCATCAACGCATGCATATCATGGCATAACGGAGAGATGCAGTAATGCAAGTAGGCATTTTTGGGGACAGTTAGATGAGTGTTGCTTGGTTTTAAACCTGTTCTCTAAGTGTGTGTCTTTGGGGAGTAGTAAGTGCAGAGCGATATCAACGTGCAATCAGTATTCTTGCTGACAGACTACCTTCAAACTCTAAAATACAGAAACTTAACCTTGAAGAAGCCCCTGGCCTGAGTACCACGTGTTGGCTGGCCCTATCTCTCACCTCTGTTTTTCTTTGTATAATAGCTACATGAAATTAGAGGAAGCTAACAATTGTAAAAATAAGTAAGAAATCAAGATATGATGGGCAACGAATGGACTTCTTCGTTTTAACTGCTCCAATTAATAATGCTGAACAAATTGTTTCCACTCATTCTAAATTACTGCACTGTCTAAGCGATAAAACTATACATTCCAAAAATAAGTGCTACTGGAACACAACTGCAAACACGGCACAAATTAAGCAGTGCTGGTACTGAAGTTAAACTTCACACACTGCTCACCACAAACACCCCTTATCACGTTTTGGAATCACTAGATCTTGATCGGTTTCCATTCTACCGTGACGACTGCTCATTCTATATCTGAAGCAGCTCTCACCAGTAACTTCCATTCTCCAGGATTCTGTCTGGGGACTAGTTATTTTTCCCTTGATGCAATCGTGTTCACATGTTGCGCCGCCTCTTATGTACACGCTGAGGACACCCAAATATTCAACTAATGTCCGTCTTTCGCCTTTCAGCTACAATGCCATATTTCCGACTGCCTGATGGACCTCATTGCAGCTCCGTAACACTACTTCTTTTCGAACCCATACCTATTACGCAGAACAGCCTCGCAGGAAACTTTGGCTCGCTTCAACTTCAGCAGAAACTGCTGCCAGATTTCAGGAACAATGGGCCAGATGTATGAAAGGGTTTTACCCATTCTGTCCTTATGGGAAAATGTGTTCGTGCGTATGGCCCAATATTAGCAACAAAATGCACCCGCAGATGCCTTTCCACACACCTGCAGCCTTAATGCAGTAAAGGTGAGTGAAATCGACTATTCCCACAGTCTATTTATTTGAAACACTGCCCTCCTAGTCCCCTCTGCAGCCTCACCTGGCATTAACATACCCCTCTCCACCGTCACCAGCTTGGATGACTTCTTCATGCTGCTGGCTATAGTGCACAAGAAGTCCGGTGCCACAAGGAATCCACTCTTAGTCGATGAACCACCTCACCGCCTGTGAGCCACTAGACAGAAACTCTTCCCCAGCTGTAATGTGAGCAACCGGGCCACTCTGCTTGTTTAGGGTTTTCCTCCACCCATTTGACCACAACAGATGACAAGTATATCTCTGCCTGGAGCATTCACCATGAATTTACACACCTTTCCCGAAATGTCCCTAATGCATAAAGTGTCACGCATGCAGTACCTTATATAATCATGTCTTCTCTCCGTCAAATCCCATAATCAACTTTACCTTTGCTGCAGGACTAAATGTAGTCATTCAATCTGACATGACAACTGTACCGTAATGCGCTATGTAAAGTGTTTCTTGTGGAAAAAGTGGGATTACAAGATACTGCAGTTCGCCATCTGTCCTGAGAGCAGGATGTGCATATTATTAAGAAGGGGCACCTGCTCTTTGGGCGCACAAAGGCAGTATAAAGTGAAGTAATATTGCAGCAGGAGGAATGGCGGTAACTCGAAAACTGAGTGACATGGCCATGAAATGCAAGTAAAAGCACTAGTGATTGGTGTGCTTGGGCTACGTTAACTGGGCATAACATTACAATGGGGAGTGCTCTGTTGAAACACTTCATACCTGTAAAGGGTGTTGGCTGGGCGCAGAATTGCAAAGGACACACACACATGCTACTGAAGTTAGATACCCAAGAGAAACTGGGCTGGGCAATGAATTGCAATGCAGGATGATGTACTCTCGCAGTTTTGTGGGAGTGTAGTGCAAGTTGAGTAGTCACACAATAGCAACAGTGGAGAGAGTTTGCCAGGCACAGAATGGCATAAAGGTGAATCTATTATTACGGTTGAGTACCTGCAAGGACAGTTAGCTGTACATAGCATTGAAGAAGAAGGAAATCTATTACAGCAGGTAAGTACCTGCTTGGAGAGTTAGCTGGGCATTGCACTGCGCTGAGGTAGAGCACTATGACGGCCCAGTACCTATTTGGAAAGTTGCCTGTAGATAGAATTTCAGTAGAGTGAGATCTGTTACAGCAGTTTGGTAGCTACTGTGAGAGTTGGCTGGGCACAGAATTAAATAAAGGGAGTTACTGAAGTTTGATAACTGGGGAGATTTGGCTGGGCATAGAATTGCAGTAGAGGGAGATCTGTTACTGCAGTTCGGTACCTGCGGGGAGAGTTGTCTGGGTGTGGAAGCTCCTGGGCGTCCCAGAATCGCAGGCGAAGGCGGTCTTTACCTTTGCAGTGTCTGCCGTCTCCTGAGTAGCCAGACTTACAGATGCATTTGTAGGACTTTGCTGTGTTCTGACAGATGGCATCGATGTGACAGTTATCTGTTCCTTCAACACATTCATCGATATCTGTGGACAAAAAGGCAGATATGAGATCCTCATGCAATGCTTACGCTAGTGTACATTGCACTCAAGAAGGCACACGTGAAAGCGCAACCTGATTGGTGTCCATACGGCAGTTTAGTAGGTTACACAGGTGTGTAAGTACCGCAAACATCATACCGAAGGTCACACAACAAATGGTAAAGCCAAGGAGGCGCGAAATCAAGGACATATAGCGAATGTACTAATCTAGAAGACTGTAATGTCAAAGGTCACAAAAAGGTGTAGTTAAAATCACTTTGGTTTACGACCAAGCTCAAAAACCGTGTGCATCATTTCTAGTGAAAGAAGGAGTACAAACATTTTCAGTGAAGGGCATATCTAACTTCAGAAAGAGAAAACAAAGGGGGTCATTCTGACCCTGGCGGTAAAATCCGGCAGGGCCAACGACCGCGGGAGCACCGCCAACAGGCTGGCGGTGCTCCCTTGGGCATTCTGACCGCGGCGGTACAGCCGCGGTCAGAAACGGAAAACCGGCGGTGTACCGCCGGTTTTCTGCTGCCCTGGGGAATCCTCCACCATGGGGATTCCGACCCCCATACCGCCATCCTGTTCCTGGCGGTTTTGGCCGCCAGGAACAGGATGGCGGTATGGGGTGTCATGGGGCCCCTGGGGGCCCCTGCAGTGCCCATGCCAATGGCATGGGCACTGCAGGGGCCCCCGTAACAGGGCCCCACCATGATTTTCAGTGTCTGCCATGCAGACACTGAAAATCGCGACGGGTGCAACTGCACCCGTCACACCCTTTCCACTCCGCCGGCTCCATTCGGAGCCGGCATCCTCATGGAAGGGTGTTTCCCGCTGGGCTGGCGGGCGGCCTTCTGGCGGTCGCCCGCCAGCCCAGCGGGAAACCCAGAATACCCGCGGCGGTCTTTTGACCGTGCAGCGGTATTCTGGCGGATCCAGCCAGGCCGGCGGCGGATGACCCCCAAAATGTACTAGCGGAGCACAAAATTTTTTTTCTTTCTTTCTTTTTTCTAAAGTATTGATAATCAAAAAGTCAAAAATTCAAATATGACTATATAATTAGTAAATTGTGATAGACTGTCCACAATCCATATACATTCATATATTATTAACCTCAAGCAATGTAGGTTCTCATAATTTTATATAATGAAAATATTTATTTCAAAAATTGGTGACAATGATAAATTACATACAACACTAGACCCCTACGGTAGACAACCAATCAACATAAAAGACATAATGTAAATAGATACAATAAAAGTCCATAATCTAACACAGAAATAAACTATGAGTCAAAGGACTGGATGATATTTTGTCGAATCCACATGTACCATCAGCCGACACGTGTTTCGTTCACACCTTCGTTGGTATTGCAACGAAGCAACACGGGACGCGGATTGCTATTATGCAGACGTTACGAGGATACAGGACCAACTATAAGCTGATGAACTAAAATTATATTATCAAAAAAATGAAAATCAGTTGCATTTTTTTTGTACATTGAACAAGCTTAGTGCGGACAATACCAAGAGATTTGAATATCATTTGGAGATACAAGTGGTAAATGGAGAGATTAAGCCTTGAAGAAGTCCAATGTGTGGACGATTTTAGATCTCAAAAGTACACGTTGTCATCACATATTGTATATACAAAAATACTTTTTTAATCATTTTGCTTTGCAGCACTCATTTTGTATTACTTGAGTATGAACATCAACTTTGTCAATGCTTGCTTATTTTTTATTTATTTTACGTTTTATATAGAGTGAACAACATAACTGTCAACGCCAGAGTACCTCGATGGATGCAAACATATTAAGTATGAAAACGTATACACAACATGTACAGGTAAAGAACATCAAAATCACAAAAAAATCAACAGTTACATTTGAATAGAAGGCTTTTTCAAGGTCATTTTTATCATGGATAACTTCAAGACTACTATAGGAGGAAATGTGTAGGAAAATGGCTCCCTGTTGCAGTTCCCCCCAACTTTTTGTCTGATATTGATGCTGACTTGACTGAGAAGTGTGCTGGGACCCTGCTAACTAGGCCCCAGCACCAGTGTTCTTTCACAAAAAATGTACCATTGTTTCCACAATTGGCACACCCCGGGCACACAGATAAGTCCCTTGTAAAAGGTACCAGTGGTACAAAGGGCCCTGTGACCAGGGAAGGTCTCTAAGGGCTGCAGCATGTGTTGTACCACCCTTAGGGACCCCTCACCTAAGACATGCACACTGCCATTGCAGATTGTGTGTATTGGTGGGGAGAAAAGGGCAAAGTCGACATGGCATCCCCCTCAGGGTGCCATGCACACACAATACTGCCTGTGGCATAGGTAAGTCACCCCTCTAGCAGGCCTTACAGCCCTAAGGCAGGGTGTACTATACCACAGGTGAGGGCTTACCTGCATGAGCAATATGCCCCTACAGTGTCTAAGTCCACTCTTAGACATTGTACGTACACTGTGGCCATATTAAGTATACGGTCTAGGAGATTGTCAAAACTGAACTCCACAGCTCCATAATAGCTACACTGAATACTGGGAAGTTTGGTATCAAACTTCTCAGAACAATAAACCCTCGCTGATGCCAGTGTTGGATTTATTAAAAAATGCAACCAGAAGGCATCTTAGAGATGCCCCCTGTATTTTACCCAATCCTTCAGTGCAGACTGACTGGTCTGTGCCAGCCTGCTGCTGAGAGATTAGTTTCTGTCCCCCTGGGGTGAGAGCCTTTGTGCTCTCTGAGAACAGAAACAAAGCCTGCACTGGGTGGAGGTGACTAACACCTCCCCCCTGCAGGAACTGTAACACCTAGCAGTGAATCTCAAAGGCTCAGGCTTTGTGTTACAATGCCCCAGGGCACTCCAGCTAGTGGAGATGCCCGCCTCCTGGACACAGCCCCCAATTTTGGCAGCAAGTCCAGGGGAGATAATGAGAAAAACAAGGAGTCACCCACCAGTCAGGACAGCCCCTAAGGTGTCCTGAGCTGAGGTGACCCCGGCCTTTAGAAATCCTGCATCTTGATCTTGGAGGATTCCTCCAGTAGGAATAGGGATGTTCCCCCCTTCCCTCAGGGAGGTGGTACAAGGAGGGTGTAGCCACCCTCAAGGACAGTAGCCATTTGCTACTGCCCCCCCCCAGACCTAAACACACCCTTAAAATGAGTATTTAGGGGCACCCCAGAACCCAGGAAATCAGATTCCTGCAACCTGAAGAAACAAGAAGGACTGCTGACCTACAAGCCTGCAGGGAAGACGGAAGACATCAACTGCCCTACCGGCCTGTCTCCAACTTCAACTTCAACTCCAACTTCAAATCCATCTTCGAAAACCTGCAACCAGTGACGCATCCGACAGGGACCAGCGACCTCTGAAGCCTCAGAGGACTGCCCTGGACTAAAGGACCAAGAAACTCCAGTGAGCAGCGGATCTGCTCAAAACCAGCAACTTCTTTGCAACAAAGAAGCAACTTTCCAAGTTTTCACATTTCCCGCCGGAAGTGTGAGACTTCACACTCTGCATCCGACACCCCCGGCTCGAGATCCAGAGAACCAACACCACAGGGAAGACTCCCCGGCGACTGCGACCTTGTGAGTAGTCCGAGACGACCCCCCTGGGCCTCCACAGTGACGCCTGCAGAGAGAATCCAGAGGCTCTACTTGACCGCAACTGCCTGTAACAAGGGACCCGACGCCTGGACTAAGCACTGCACCCGCAGCCCCCAGGACCTGAAGGAACTGAACCTCAATGCAGGAGTGACCCGCAGGCGACCCTCTGCCTAGCCCAGGTGGTGGCTGGCCCGAGAAGCCCCCCTGTGCCTGCCTGCACCGCTAGAGTGACCCCCGGGTCCCTCCATTGTTTCCTATCTGAAACCCGACGCCTGATTTGCCCCTGTGCCGCTGAGGGTGTGTTTTGTGTGCCTACCTGTGTCCCCACCAGTGCTCTACAAAACCCCCCTGGTCTACCCCCTGAGGACGCAGATACTTACTTGCTGGCAGACTGGAACCAGAGCACCCCTGTTCTCCATAGGCAACTATGTGTTTTGGGCACCACTTTGACCTCTGCACCTGACCAGCCCTGAGCTGCTGGTGTGGTAACTTTGGGGTTGCCCTGAACCCCCAACGGTGGGCTGCCAGTGCCCAGGAACTGAGACTTGTAATTGTTTTACTTACCTCACAAACTAACCAATACTTACCTAACTAAGAAAATGTTTTTTTCTATATAAAAACCTATTGGCCTGGAGTAAGCTTTGAGTGTGTGTTCCTCATTTATTGCCTGTGTGTGTGTACAATAAATGCTTAACACTACCCTCTGATAAGCCTACTGCTTGACCACACTTTTTCATCCAGCAAAATAGAGCATTAGAATGATCTAATTTTTCCACTATCTTACCTCTAAGGGGAACCCTTGGACTCTGTGCACACTATCTCTTACTTTGAGATAGTATATACAGAACCAACTTCCTACAAAGTGGTTCTCTTTATTCTCTGTTTCCGTTCAAATGATGTAATGTCCTTGAGATAGCATGAGGTCAATTAAAGGCTGGGAGTGGGTTTTAACCCAGTATTCTAGATTAGTATGCCTGGCGTACTGAGACTCATAACGTCTTTAATTTCAGTCTTGTATTCTGCAACCGATCTGCAATTCTGCCGCATTTATTTTAGGGTGTCATGTGTTAGAGGTTTGAATATTTATTTGAATAAGATTGGTTGTGTTTTGTTAATCAGCTTTGTGAGTTTTGTCTTTACCTGTAGCACACTAAGTAGCTGGAAGTCTACAGGGTTTCACTTTATTTGTATAAGGGTATTGCAATTCATGTACGTTATAGTATTTCTACTTGGTAGTGAGTCTGTGGTGACTGGAGCAATATGCTCACATAAGTTGCTGGCTGAGGTCATAGTTTAATTAGTAGTAAAAGAGTTTGTCAGGGTTGGCGTGTCATGTAGCCCTTGCTTAGTGCTGTATCTCATGTTGTCCTCTTTGTAAAGAGAGCTATGTGTTTTGTCTTACGTTGTGATAGCACGATCCTCGTGGCATGTGTGTTTCGTGCTGGTGTTTTGTGCATTTGTAGGTTGCTGTAGACTGAACATGGAGGTTCTAAAGTTTGCAGACGGAAACACAAGAGAGCTCTTGCACCAGACCTAGAACACATACACACTATGCTACTGGAACCAAGCTGCACCCGACTGAAGAGTCCCAATCAGGGAAAGCCATCTTGGGTTGATTGTTTTGGGGTTCAGAAGACCTGTCCTGGCAGTTTGGGCTGAACTGCTCGTACTGGAGCAGTGTCAACCTGAATTTGCATATGGCTGCGTCCTAAACTGAGATGGCATGGTGGGCAAAATAACAATGGACTGGGATGTGTAATTACCAGTGGCTGAGATTAATTCAAGCATTGCGTCCATAACTTTTTTGTATACCCTAGTGCGACACCTTAAGTACCATGGGTATGCCCAGACATGGGCCCCATGCTCACTGTGCCACTGGAACCAAGCTGCACCCAAATGATGAACCCCAATCAGGGGGAAACTAGTGTTGGGTTGCTTGTGTTCTGGTTCAGAGAGAACCTGGCTTTGCAGCACAGGCTGGACTGTTCATATTGGAGTTGGGTTAAGACTCATTTGCACATGGCCCGGTCCAAACAGAGGTTGAGTGTTGTGCAAAAAAACGATGGACTGATATGTGCAATTCAAGCATTCCATCTATCACTTTTTGTTGGTGATATGAGACTTGTGGAGCTTCTACTCTCTTCCATTTGTCACCCTGGAACTCTTCTCACTGTGTGGGTGAAGTGTGGCACAAGCCTGTGTCATCCAGTATTGCTGCATGATTTTGTAAGACATGAAGGAGAAGAGCCTCTCCAGATCTCAATATGGTTCTTCATCTTCAAGGTCTCCGGAGAAGAGGAGATCTCACTCCCATAAAAAGAAATAAGGAAAGCACTGCAAGGAGTGCTCTGTTTCTTGGTTCTCCAGCTTCTATAGATGGCTCTGCATCTCCTGCTCCAAGCCTGGGCCTTTATTCTACAGCTTTTCCTTCTATGACAAGCAACCACTGAAGGTACAAAGCATGCTGCCCTTGATATTAGGCTTCCTGCTTAATTTTCACCCAAAAAGCCTCATCTGGGAGGCACTGACCCTGCTTCTGAGGAGGAGGGGTATTCAGTCTATTAGGTGTACTAGATTGTGACTTACTAGGAAAAAATATCTAGAGTGACTGTTGAATGCCATTGCCTCAGACATTATGATTAATATACCTCTACAGATGTCCCAAGGCATGTACTTCTGGAGAGAACTGCTGTGGTTGAAGGTCTAATACTCTTGACGAGTATTAAAGAGTTCACTTTACAGAAATGGGCTCAACCAGAAAAAATGTTGGTAACTAGATATACCCTTTGTAAGATATGGAGGAAGTGTTTTTTGAGACTTTAAATTTGGATTATCTTCTCTCCAGCGTTGTGGGGCACACTAGTGCCTCTACAGAGGACGCAGTTCCCATTGATTCCCTAGATAAGAAGATGGAATGCCATGAAGTGAATTCCTCCTGCATCAATGTTTGAATTAAAATCTGAAGCTTATGCAGTACGCAAAGTACAGTATTTATTGAAGGACTGTCATGTTTTCATCCAGCTATCAATGATGGAGCAGCTAGTGGTCCAATGCTTGAGATGATGGGGAAGCAGATGCAGTTGGTTTCATATGTCGTGAATGATGGTCTGAAGGTGTTGGGTTTGATGACAGCTTCCGCGGTTTGATGACAGCCTCAGGAGTAGTAGCACGATACCAGTGCTGGATTCAGTCATGGAAAGAGGGTGCAGCACAAACGTCTTTCCTTTTAAAACTTCCTTTTCCAGGTCAGAAACATTTGGGTCAGTAGTTTGGTGAGATGGTGAAATTCACTGCTCATGAAGCACTACTGAAACCTTTTAATGCTAGTCCTCCACCACACCATGGCCACATTCTTCCAGGAGACTCAATCTCCTCATTCAAAGCCACATTCCAACTTCTGCTGTGGTTTCAAAGGTCAAGGCATGGATCATGTCAACTGTACAGGGAGAGGCTGTTCTTCCTTTCCACCCAAGAAGCCCTCCTGACTTTCTGAGGGCAAATGTCCCTGAACTTCAAATGAAGTCCTTCGCATTAGGGGTTTGTCTATTAGCCCTCTCAAAAGGACAAGAGGGTTCTACTTCCGACTGTATGTTGACAGTGGTCTTAGGTGGCTATATCCTCAAATTCTCATCCATTGTTCAGGATACAGGGTTGAGGATCCAGCCCCTCAAGAAACACATTTTGTGTAGGGAATCTTTAAGCTTTCAGAGAAAGAAGCAAAAATTAAGGTGCCTCAAGATGAAGTTGAGACAGTGTTTTACCTGGATTCTAGTTCCAAAGCCAGATGAATCCTTCTGCCCACTAATCAACATAGAAGTACTAAAATCTTTCATACATATCATCCAGTTTCGAATGATCTCTTTTCAGAACATTATTCTCATGATGTCTCCAGGCGACTATATAACTTCTACGGAAACATAGTTTAATATTTCATAGCCTTATCTCATCAGACATGTTGCTGTCCCTTGGGGGGCAGGTCTAAGGAAGCTTATGTGGTGCACGCTATGGCCTGCATCTGGCGGGGGAGCGAAAGGGAAGGAGGACTATGACGAAAAAGAGCTGGACCCAGAGTAATGAAGTTTACCATCAAGTAACCTGGCCATTAATTTAGATTTGTCAACTTTCACTAGTTTGGATTGTGTATGTATACTATGACTGAGCGCGTGACAGGAAATATTGTTTAGGTGGACTTCTTTTTAGCTCCTTAAAGGTCAGTAGTGCTACAGACCGAGCAAAAGCTTTCAGTATTGGGTGTACTAAATGCTAATGTCTCTGGTTGGGGCTTTTCAAACGAGCAAAGAAGAGAAGGGGTGATATGAAGAACCTGCAGATGTTCATAAAAATAGCTAATAGAGGTTTTCTTGAGAAAAAGCAACTAGGGGAGGTCGTTGAAGGAGCAAAGAGAAGGGCTCATTCAAATTGTTAACAAAGAGGGGACCATATGACGTGCCAACAGAGGGTGATTTATATAAGGCACCAACAAAGGCACCACCAGTCATAACAACCAGCACAGGGAGTCATAAGCACTGCCAACATAGATGGTCATAAAAGTGCCAATACACAGACGAACATCATCATGGGAGTCAACAGAAGAGGTCCTACAAAGTGCCCAGAGAGAGAGACAATTTAAGAACCAGCTTTATGGCGGGGTGTCATACAAACAGCCAACAAAAGCCGGTCTTACGAAGACTCAACAGAAAGGTCATTGGAGGAGTCAAAATAAGGTGCCATATGAATAGACTGCAAAGGTGAATAAACAAAGTGGCAAAAAAGAGGCTCATCTGAAGTATCAAAAGAAGGAGTTATAAATTGAGTTAACCAAAGGGATGTGACTAAAAGCCTGTAATGATGTCATACGAGCATTCCAAATCAGTGGTCGTACAAAGAGACAACTGAAATCTCTGGTAAGGTTGTGGGTTAAAGCCCAATATGCACTTATCACTTTGGACCATAAAGTGTATTAAGTAAAACCTTTGAAGGCTCATTTGATCAAACAGCAGATGGCCTTCTTACTAAAACACTTATTTTTCATACGCAGGATGACGCAAATCCTAAAATGCCTTCTGGCTGCTTTCTCTTCACCTGCGCAAAAGACTGAAAACAGCACGAGTGTAGGCTGGGAGTGTCAGCCACTAAAACGAAAGGAATGCCACAAGAAGACTTTCCTTGAGTAGACATCAGTCAACACTTCTGATGACACACTTCAAATCAATGGTGCGTTTCGCATGTAAAAAGATGAACAATGTGAACTTTAAGTGGGGACTGTCTGCAAGCTGGAATGACATGGGAAACTCTAGACGCTTGGGTAAGTAGGTAATCCGTCCATCAGCACACAACGTCTCTTATCACAGGGAAGGAGAGGGGGGCGAGTGCCTTAAGGTACAAAGCAGAAGTCTTTAGAGATATGCAAACAGCTTCCTAAACAGTCGAAGACCCAGGCCTTGGAATTCCGATTCGAGCTCTTTGATTATGTATGAAGCAAAGCCCCAGTTGCACTGAGGGAAACAGAACAAGAAAAACGTTTAAGGGACACTGCCATAATTTATCACATCATTTTGCCCCATTCCCTCCAGAAGTCAACTTTAAAATATCGGTAAACTGAAGGACCTGGCTACCAGCAACTGTTACGATTCTGAGCTTCTCACCGGCTGGAGAGGTTCTTTGTGCCGCAATACATAAAGGGTATCTTCTTTCTAAAGAAAGGGCAAACTGAGGATTTTTAATGGAGGCGGTGCGGGTGAGGTCTGAAGAAATGGCACTGTTGACAACTCAAATTTGAAGGCAGGCTTTCGATACCCTCAATCCTCGATGCCTTAGGAAAAAAGTAATTGATAGAATATGACATATACTATAAATGAATATAGAAATAGAAAAGAAAGAGCATAACGATTCCACATGTAATTCAGACATACAGAATACGGAATACACTGCAGAGCTATCACCCCGCAGATATCACTTAAAAGCTCTTGCCTTCCAGGGAAGAGCACCTATCGCTCAGATTGTGCAGATCTTGCAGGCATAAGCATTACATAGTAAAGCTACACATCAGCTCACACAGATTTTACACGTTAACTTTCAGACCACTGCATTATATATTAGCTTCCACCAGCCGTGTACGCACAAGTCTCACACAGAAAAGCTGTCGTTCAAGTTGCACAGAAATGTATACCAAAGACAGCAGATGTTTTAGATGGCAAACCGGAAGGCATCAGATGATTGTCTAATCGCTTGAAGTTCACACAATTTATATATTCAATCTTCAGACAACGAAGCAGATAAATTAACTACCTGGTTAGCACTCAGACTATACTTGACCTGAGCCTGATCTCAGGTTTAGGTCAAATGAGGCAAAACGCTCTGACTGTAGAGACCTGACAATCTGAGGTTTTAGTCATTAGGGCTATATTTCGGGTTAATCAGAGAAAGAGGCTACGGATTCAAACGGCGGACACCCCTTAACAGAACCCGAGCTCTCATGCTCAAACGCCAAAGCTAAGACTCGAGTAACATAAAACAAACATGCTTTTGACTGAAAACAGAAGAACTATTTTCAGGCTACACAGAAGACACTATTGCTTCAAGGAGTAGAAGTATCTCACAACCAACAGAGCACGCACGATCTCTTAGATTACAATATATAGCCGTCTGAATACACTACACTGACAACACAATTGAATAACTATAGGTTATATTAACCAAGTGAGTTGCTCGGAATTACAATTGAGGCTAGCTAGAAGCTTGGAATTCGTTACTTCAACCGGCATCCCCCATCAGCTCTCTACTCTATTGTATGCAATCCCTGATGGAAGTTGAATCACGGATTTTCAGTTTTCAGAGATAACTTTGATCATTTTGATTTCAACTAAATCAGAATGTTATAAGTGTGGTGATATTATGGCTTCATGTACAATTTCTGGCTCACCCTGACTTATTCTCTGACTCACCCTGGCACTTTCTCATCTAGTCAAGCTATATACCATCTCTTACCCTTTCTCCTTTTCTCTCTCTGTTCTGTCTTCACTTCCTTCCTTTCTTTTCTCTCTTTCATTGGCCTGACTCACTGATCTAAAGGCTACCTTATAAAACGGGATTTCTCAGCAAATCAAAACCCTCTACCCTTGCACACTTTGTCAAAATATGTATTCAAGAGGGAACTCTAGCACTGCTGTTCTTGCAAACAGGTGTCTCACAAAGAGATCCAGACGTTCCACAGCATCTAGTGCTGTTGTGAATGGCAATATGATAGCTGTTACAACATTACAGCTTTTTGAAATTTCATTTTGGAACCAGTTTCAAAACTGTGAAAAATTCTAGGGACCATAAAAAGCCAATAGGCCTCGCCTTTAAAAGGCAAACGTCAAACAATGGCTTTAACAATGTTTGATTGCATTGGCGCTCTGTACATATCTGTTGTCTTTTTAATTTACCACACTAAAAGTGGCTGCCGGACATGTTAGAAGAGTAAATTAAAAATGGCTGCTGGTACATCACAACTTAAGTGTACACATGCGCACACAAGTCAACCATCTTGGAATGGTAAAAAGTAATTTTTCACCATTTCAAGATGGGCACCAAATGCATGTGTGAATTCTGACTGAACTATAATTGACTACCATTGACTGTTCATTGAACATTAGGCATGACAAATCCAAGCATATTGATGAATGATAAGATATTATGGAATGTATAAATCGATCAGCCCATCGAGGCTACAAAATTACAAAAAAAAAGTGGGGAAATCCAAATTAACACGAATTTACTTAATTTGGAGATAACGATTCAACACATATATATAGGTATATATCAAACACCGATTAAAATCAAGAGAATGGGAATGATGGGGTGAGAGAACACGTGGAAATATGTATGCAGAAAATGGACTGTGCAGTGACATGCCTCTTGGGATTAGGAGACGTGAAATATACCCTTGAAAGGACGAATGGACTCAAGTTGGTGGCTGAAGGCTAAAAAATGGGAAGGAATGTCCTTTCATGCACATTAATATACATGAATTATTTGTATTTGTTAAATGTTGTATCAACCCCATAGGACAATTACAATTTCCAATAGGTGGGAACGTTCATTTTGACTGCTTACATGTTCCATGATGGCGACTGCCATATAAACCATTTGATAGTCAATGTGAGAACACTAGTGCGTCTATGATACTGAATGTTATGCACTTAAGTGGGCTGAACCAATGTTTGGTATCCATGATCAAGGAATTTGCAAGTGAAACATGTTGGAAACACAGAATACGCTTTTGGGAAAGCATGAATAAAAGCTAGTAGACTGGTAATCGGTGTGCATGTTTTGCTTATCACTACGGTGAGGGTATGAGGATAAATTAAAAACGGGTATCTGCTCCCTACATGCACCACCTCTGAGAGGGAATGCAGGAGGTCTGCGATAAACAGGAAATTAAATCTCTCGCTCTCTCTCTCTATATATATATATATGTATAAATAAATATATATATATGTATAAAAATGAAATGAAAAAGGTTTACGATTAGTTATAGTTAAGAAAACTTAATTTATTGTTTCTATACAAAACCAACTTAAACAACACAAATATTAGAAATTCTAAAGTTACAGTTATAATTATCAGCTATATTTTGCACCACACCCAAAAATGTATATAACTCACACACCTCTGTACAGAATGTTCTCAGCTTGCTAGAAACAGTAAATGAACTACGACTCGTGCCTCACTGCTTATATGCTTTCATATTACATCACTCATAGCATGGTAAATAATAGCACTCATAACATGATCCAAGACATTGACATTTTTGGACTTGGCTATATCTTTGGTGTCGTTTGACAAATCTTGACGAAATTTTCCCAAAACAAAGTTTCCTCTAGGGTCTTGTTGTGCATGGAAATTTCAGGGTTATCTGTCAAGTGGGGGCTGAGAAAAAGGGGGGGTAAAAAAAAGTGGGCATGCCATGCTAATTTCTATAGAGATTTTAGACACAACAGCAGCCCGAACCACTGAACACAGTTACACCTAATTTGTCCAGAAAGCACGCTTTTCGTTATTTTGTGTAAATCTGTTTAGTAGTTTTTGAGATATTAAACAAAAAAGAAATTTGTATATCTGGGAAGAGCCTAGGCACAGATTTCATGGTGAGATCTGATTGGCTGTCAGCACTTCAATCAGAAAGTGATGGCAACCATCTTGGGACCAATATACACAATAGCACCCACTGAAATGCATAGTAGTAAATGGCAGGTTTTGAGGGTCACAAAATGGAGAACATGTCAAGGGTGATAACAGATTTTAGTTACAATATAAATCATTTCTGTCTAAAGTGATTTAACCCCACGAAAAAGCCTTCTGCTGGGATTTCATGAATCATGTTTTGAGAGCAAACTGTTTTCTCATGATTTTCCCATAGAGGCTATGGATGGTGCTAAAGAAGCTAAAATGAGAGCATATTTTCTGTAAATTCACATTATCTTCCTCAGTCATATGAGAATGAAGTCTGACATTCTCATTAAACATATATGTCCATTAGGAGCAGCCTGTCAGTTGATTCCCTTGTGTTCTACTGCAGTCTCCTAGAGCGCTAACAGTCCTTCTTATGACAAAAGTGTGGCACACCAGAAACCATCTTGTTTGAATCAAACTGGTAAAACTTAAAACATTTATTTAGAAAGGAACAAAATGAGGGGGTTCATTTTGTGATAGAAATTATGGTTAGTGCTGTAGAAAGAAAAATTAGGACACAATTTAAGAGAGTTCTCAAATATTTTCCTTTTCTATTTCATTACAAATTCTGACATGGAGACTGAAACATGCACTTTCAACACCAACAGCAGACTACCAGTTAACTCCTTGGTGATCAGCAGTTTACTACAGTGTTCTAATGAGCAACTAGAATGCTAACATTCTGAACTTATGCCTAAAGTGTGGCACAACTGATTGCCATCTTGATGGGATCAAAGTGGATAACTGAAAGCATTATTTACTAAGGATACTGCAGTAAATGAGGAGATTAGGGAACTTCATAACAAATAAGTCTCCCAAGATGGCCAGCAGAGAAAAAACGCCTAAATGTAGCACAAACATCACCTAAATGTAGCCCAGTTACAGCCCAATGACAGAAGCATCAGTCATGACCGTGGCCACCGCAGGCAGCAGTGAAAACGGCCTTCCTTGAGAAGGTTGCCGTCCACAGCCCACCATCGTAGATCCGCTGCAGCGTCTCTGGAGATCCCCTTTGTGTTGAAACCACTGTTTGCGGAGGCACCATTGGAGAGCCCTCATGTGCCAATGTGCATGAGTGACCAACAGAATGCAAGAAGCGAACAGACCGAGCAGGCATAAGACCTTGAGGACTGGAACAACCGCTCTATTTTGAAACATTGGAATCAACGACTGGATGTCCTGTATCCGCTGAGGTGGAGGGTAGGCCCGATTCAATGTAGTATCCAGTACTGCCCCTATGAATAGGAGGCGTTGAGAGGGCTCCAGGGGAGACTTGGGTACATTTATCGTAAAACCCAGACTGAACAACAACTGAGTTGTCATCTGCAAGTGACGCAAGACAAGCTCTGGAGACTTGGCTTTGATCAACCAATCGTCCAGGTAAGGGAATACCGATATCCCCTTCCTTCTGAGACTTGCTGCCACCACTGTCATCACCTTCGTGAAGACTCGAGGTGCTGAAGTAAGACCAAACTGAAGGACCGCAAACTGGTAGTGTTGCGACTCTACCACAAACTGGAGATACTTACTGTGCGACTTGAGTATAGGGATATGAAAGTAAGCATCCTGCAAGTCGACAGACACCATCCAATCTTCTTTGTTCAATGCCAGAAGTACCTGTGCCAGAGTCAGCATCTTGAACTTTTCCTGTTTGGGGAACCAATTCAAAAGCCTCAGGTCTAGGATTGGTCTCAAACGACCGTCCTTCTTGGGGATCAGGAAGTATCTTGACTAACAAACCTGACCCCTTTCCTGCTCTTGAACCAACTCCACTGCACCTTTTGACAACAGGATCTGAACCTCCTGCTGCAACAACAGAAGATGGTCTTCTGAACAAAACGAGGGACGGGGAGGGATGGGAGGGGGAAACTCCTGAAAAGGGAGAGCATATCCTTTCCTCACCATGTTCAGAACCCAGGAGTCTGATGTAATTAACTCCCACTCATGGAGAAAAAGACGTAATCTTCCCCCTACAGGAGAAGCGTGGTCGAAAATGGGGAGAAAACTAGGGCTGCTTCCCTTGTTGTTGCCCTCCAGAGGAAGAGGATGATGCAGGGTGCTGCTGGGTGGCCCCTCTTGTCCGAACCCTCCCTCGCTCTCTAAAGGATCTATATGGGAGTCTGGCAGGCTGTTGGACCGTGGACTGGGGTCTCCCAAGGTAAACGGCTCCATGCCCAAACCCCCTGAACCTCCAAAAGGACCTGAAAGGGGTAGCAGAGGAGGCTTGCAGACCCAAACACTTCGCTGTGGCCTGACTGTCTTTAAAGCGCTCTAGGGCAGAGTCAGCTTTATCACCAAAAAGTTTTTCCCCATCAAAGGGCAAGTCCAATAGAGCAGTCTGCACTTCAGAGGAAAACCTGAGGACCTCAACCATGCGTACCTCCTGGTAGCAATAGAGGTACCAATTGCCCTGGGCACCGAGTTTGTGGAATCCAGGCCACACTGGATTATCTGTCTTGCTGCAGCCTGAGCATCCAATAGGAGTTCACCAAATTGTCCCTGCACCTCCTGCGGAAGGTCAGGAACCATAACCCTAGCCGAATCCATCAGGGCGTGGACGTATCTGCCAAGAACACAGGTAGCATTCGCCGCCTTGAGAGCCGTACTGCAAAAAGAGAAAGTTTTCTTCGCCGACTGCTCTATCCTTTTGGATTCCCTGTCTGATGGAATCACAGGGAATTGGGCGACGTCGATGACACTGGCTTCAAAACTGTAAGGCGCGGAACAGAAGAGGTTGGCTTCTGTCTAATCCGATATCCAGATACGGCGCCGGAGCGGATCCCAACGGCGCCATGGACACTTGAGGCTCCATCATCGTCGTCGACTGACGGGGCGATGAGATCAGCGCCATAGGTCTGGAAGGCGACTTCATCAGAACTGCAGGACCTCGAGGCGACGTCATCGGCGCCGAACCGGCACCCTCAGCCAGATAGAAGGGCATAAACGGCGCTGCCTTGTAATGAGCCAGGGAGCCCAACGAAAATGCTAACGGACCCGTGGGACCAGCCGGTGCACCAGCAGGGGCCATACCATTAAACATCGAAAACATGGCATTTAAAAATGCCTCTGGATCCGCCCACGAAACCAGGAAGGCACGATACCGCTAGTCTCCATGTTGCACTTGCGCTTGCTGAACATCCGAATCATGTGCAGCAGGTGAAAATCGAGGACTCTCCGGAGGTGCAACTACCTCGAAGACCGACGGCACTGGAGAAGCCTGAGGGCTCTGAGGTTGTGGAGTCACAGTCGGACTAACCTCCCACGTCATGCGCCACCGCCGAGATGGAGACCTTGATCTTGAATGGCTCCGAGCCGAACGACGCCGATAGTCATGACAACGTTGCTTCTTGCGTCTCTTCGACGAAGCATGGGAAGAGGATCTGTGATGACTTTTATGCCCCTTCTTTGCCTTGGCCAAAAAGAGCTTGGCCTCCCTCTCTTTCAGAGCTTTAGGATTCATGCTCTGGCAGGAAACACACTCCTCAACGTCATGCTCGGAGGCAAACATCATGAGGGTCAGTAACCGAAATGCGACCCCCGCACTCTTGGTATGGCTTAAATCCCGACTTCCTAGGAGGAGACATTGTTACCAGAAACCGGCATGTAACTAGTAACAAGATGGAACACCTCCAACAGCAGCGAGAGCTAGGAGAAAACTGTTAGCATGGAAGGCACGGAAAAAAGGGAACTGACGTCAGCACGCCGGCGAGGACCTCTTATTGGCACGGTGAGGTCAGACGGAGTCGCCTGGAGCCGTGCAATTGTGACGTCCTCGTCAATGTAGAGAGCTGGGAAGAAGATTTTCCATCGGATGCTGGCGCATAGGAGAATTCATAAGGTGAGGAATCCACAGGTAGTTGTATCCATCAGAAGTGCATGTGCTGACTTCTGTATGAGACGTTTCTATAAGGGTGCCAGAAAGCAAAAAAAAAACTTCTATGGCCTGGTATCAAATCCTACTTGGCCAATTGAAACAATCACAATGTGAGCAGACACTGAGATATTAACTTAATTCAACTGTGCCCTTGTGCAGCTGAGGCAGCTCAGTGAAGGTGCGGGCCGGGATATAGGTGGGACAGTGGGCCATTCAGAGGACCGAATGCACAGTCTGTCACCATTAAAGAGGAGGCAGGGGACTATACTCCTCCCCCATCACTAGCATGACACTTCAGGTCTGGGATTCAGTCGCTATTAAAAGCAGACTTACATCTTTCCCTTCCTCCATGACACGATATGCGCTAATCTAGACTTTGCCCATGGCCTGAATTCAGAGTGCTTTCACAGATGGCATACCTGAGACTGCAATAGAGTAGGGCGCTTATTCGATTTAGATGGCATCATTCCTTTTGATCGCCTGCAAGAACACTATGGGCTTACAGAGACATACAGAATGACATATTTACATGTTAGACACTGGGTGCTTCAGCCGACAGACAGACCCCTAGTAGCGAGACCACTCATGGCATTTGAAAAATGGTTAACACTTAAGAAGGATGATAATTGATTGATCTCTGAACTTTACACGCATCTCACTGCCATAGCACAGGCACCCAAAACTAAAGGACAACGAAGGTGGGAGGCAAAATAGAGAGAGAACTGATGGAAGAGGAATGAGGAGACATACAATATAGGGCTCACCATACCTCCTATAGTGCGTCAGGTACAGAAGCAGCCTACAAAATTGCCTCAAATTGGTATTATACCCCAGCACGAGTCCACGCATGGAACCCTTCCAAACCAGAGACCTGCTGGAGAGGGGGCAGTAACACGAGCACACTTATTATGGCACTGCCCCAAGCTGAAGCGATAAAGGAGCACCATCTTAGACTAAATTGACAAAACATTCCACACAGAGATCTCTAGACTGCCGACATATGTTATACTCGGCTTATTGAATCCACTAACTTTTCATTTACGATCACTTAGAGGGTGTCAGATGGCTATCGCCCTTAACGCTGTCCATCAGACTATACTGTCACACTGGGGTATGGATAGAGTCCCACACCTCTTGGCTATATAAACTATGGTACATGCTAGGATCGAGAAACTCTTCCTAGCAGCGGAGCAACGGACAGCAGACAGTACGACCCTATGGGCACCCTTTATACAAATATTGTCTAAATAATTCGATTAAATCACATGCCCCACATACCTAAAAGTCCTACGATAGCTGGGGTAGAACATGGGTCTAGTACCTCATGCCCAAAGCTACACACTTAACCACTGAGTGGGGGAGGGGAGGCTTAACAATCTCTTCATTTAACATTCAAGGTTATATGGGGAAGAGGATGAACACATATTGGCAAAACGGGGAGGAGACCAGTTTTATTCTGTGTTGTTTTATTGTTTGTTATTTCAAATACAGTGCTCATGCTGACTGGTTACGCTGCCGGCCTCCGAGGTGTGGCATCAAAGCTGTGTTACATTTATCCTGAGTACTACTGTTGCTGTCGGCCTGAAAGGTTGTAGGCATATAGCCGTGTTCTTTTTTTTCTGATCCAAAATGCCAATAAACAGAATTGATCCATAAAGAAGAACTAGTACTAAATATATAGAGAACAAATAGCTTTCAAAGAAACCTACCACCCCGGGATATGTAACATGGAAAATGTCATTCCTCAACCTGGAAGTAAAGGCCACAATTCATGTGTAACTTAGAGGATATTACAGAAGGTACACTTCCCAAATGAACTACCGTTAATATTTATTTGTAATAGCTAGGAGAACTATTTGTGGCCCTGAAGAAGGTGCACGTTATTCTATTTATTCCTTTTCCAGCATTGAAACTGACACACATTGGTCATAATTATGGACTGTCTTATAGCATCAACAAGGAGGATCTGATTATACTCACACATGGTTTATACCATGTTCAGCAATGAAATATTCACGAATTGTGTTCCTGCGAATTATACTTTATTGTATGTTCTCCATTTCAATTTATTTCATAATCAACATGTGTCTTTGAAAATGTGGTCTGGTTGAGATGTGTAACTGTATGAGGTGTGAATTAATTGGTTGGAGTAGCATCAGGTTTTTAAAGAAAAGCAATTGATGATGCTATTTTTGGATCTCGTGACCACAACATAAAACAAGACATTTAACCATTAAGGAAATGAATTGTGATTATCTTAGTCTCTGTCGACACTGATTTGATCGGTTCTTGATATTCTGTATGAGAAATGCCAGCATAAACAGACAAGCAAGTACTGGGCTTTTCTGTCTTTGAAATTAAAAACCAGGCAGAAAAATTGCTCATTGGATTAATAAACTTGTAGAGGCGACTTGTGTGAAACGCATAGGTTAATGGTTTGGATCTTCGGGGGATATTTCATCTTCTTGACGTTTTAACGTTGATAACAGGTTTATATTTTCCGCTTGGCAAGTGCTTTCGTTTTAAAATTAGCACTGAAACTTGGCACTACATAACTAATTGAATCACTACATCACCTGTCAGACATCATTGACACCACAAAAATCAAAGTGAACCAGATAGGAAGAAAAGTGCTGTGGAAAGATTGGATTGGTCGACGAAGTCTGTTACAACCAACCTGTGTCATCCTGGCAATAGGGTAGCAGATCATAGGCCCGTGGATAATGAGTTGGTCATCTTACACTACTTGTATTTTATTAAGGACAATGCTCACCTATTATTTGAGCTTTTTTTCTTTCCAAACTTTATTTTTATTTTTTCTTTAAACAAAAAAAAATCAAACATGTATAAACAGTATCTAACAATACTATGTTGCTGACACAAGTGTTAAAATAAGATAGCATCATTCACTTAAAATTTTGAATGTTTGGGATGAGGGGGTACAGAAAGAAGAGGATGAGGATGCAAGGGAAGGAAGACATATCTCAGAACTAGAAGAGTCCTGTGATGCAGTTTTGAAGTAATCTGTTACAACTTTTCCCTAAACACCTGCAGGATAGTTAATTGCAACTTCTTTCACTCTTGAAGTCATGTGAGTTTCATCTGTTAATTTAAACTTGGATTTGCTAAAGAAACTAAAGAGAATAATTTTACTGCATGTTATTTTATTTTAAATTCGTGTCGATAAAGGTGCATACTCTTGTTTATGATATGTATTTTGTTTATATTGACACTTTTTGTTTAATAAACTAGTACTATGATGACTTATTGTATGTGGAAAACCTGCACTGATGCTGCCTGTCAGAAAACAGAGATAAGCATGTATAGGAAAGCAATTAAATTGTGGTTGGGATTAATTAAATAGCATGTTCTATGAATGGTGAATGCAAGAGTGCAGGAACCAATCAGACAGCAACATATATCATTTTTAGGTCTGGCACACAAGCGCTCTGACGTGTTGTAATCTACTGTGGGTTTTTAACCACATCCATGCACATCCATCACTATCACTCGCTCATGGGCTTGCCTTTTAAAAATCCTTTGTTATCATCAGTGGCGGCTGCCACTCAACAGGGGTGGCGGGCGGGATGGGGTGTTTTGAAAAAAATAAATAAATAATTTAAAAAGCTTACTTTCGGGGGAGACCTGTTCAGCTCCCCTTCGTCCTCATTGTCGTCTTCTTCCAGGCTGCACAGAGGCTCCCAGCCACACAACACTGCTGTCACCAGCATGACAGCAGCATCATGATTGGTCTGAGCGGCCTGATTCGCTGCTCAGACTGGGAGTGGGAGTCTTGGCATGTTCTCCACTTGGCTGTGCAATGCCGCCTGGTAGAGAACATGCAAAGTGTGCATGTCTGTTTGACCGGTCCAACATGGCCGTCCAAGCAGACATGCACACTATGTGCCGCAAAAGCCCCCCTCCGGCCTCCTTCCTCCAGCGCAGTCCCACCCCTTACTTCCAGGAAAAATAAAATAACAACATTGCATTATTATAATTTAATTTTTCCTTTCCCCACAATCCAGTGGGGTGATGTGCCTCTGTCTTAGCAGAGGAGCCGCCCCTGGTTATCATTGGTAAATGCTTTACGTTTGTCCATCCTTGGAGCAGTTTTACTGCCTTGGCCACCGACCCTGTTAAATGGATAACTGCACGTTTGCTGATACATTTGACATTTGAACTTCTTTTTCTTTTTGTGTCTCTCCTTCACGCTCATGCTCATGGCGGCCCTGGATCTTTGAATTGACTTGCTTATGTCAACTGTTTTACTTTTCAATAGAATTTATGTAGCAAGAAAAGTCCATTTAGGAATTTACAACGCTAATATCGCTAACTCGAGCAAACGCAAGACCCATTGCATTGCAAAAGCTTGTTGTAGAATGTCGGTGTGCAAGAGCTAAAGAGACATCAATGCAGAGTGTAGGAGCTAATTAGACAATAGTTCATCTGATATGTTGTGCAAACATTCGTCGAATACCAGCATCTGTTGTGGCAACGGACTGCCAACGCAAACCACATAAAAGTCTAAGATATGATTAGTCGGAATGCAGGTAGTATTTAGACGGCACCATGCACCAACGGTCATGGAATGCCAGTGTGCAGTTAACGTCGTGCAGAAGCATGAGTACCTGTGTAAGTTACCGGTCAGACAGCGACATCTGCGACGTGCTCTTTAGTTCCGATTGTTGGGGCAACTTCAAGGACAGCAAGGGTAATGTGTACAGAATGTCAGAATCCAAGGATCGGTCCACAACAGTATCTGCTATTTACAGAGAACATGAAGGAGCTGAAACCAATCAGCAGTTAAAACTTGCATAGAACGTTTCGCAACAGGAGCCTGTCTTTGTGTGTAGGTCCATCTTCCCCATATGTTAAGGAAGCAGTGTGTCTGCAGCAGGAACACTATTACGATGAGCAAAGGGCACCTCACTTGCTTGGAGCCTTTAAAGAAGGCTGCATCATCCTTCAGGATGGAAGGATGATGCAAGCGAGGGCAAAGTGACAGATTTCTGGATGAATGTCAGAAGTTGCTGTTCGACTCACTGGTGAAGGTCCTAAAGACAGGAGTCATGATCATGGGCCCCATCCCCGGGTGTTGCCATGGGAAGCCACTGCCAGGAGCATGCATCTACAAACATACTTTAGTCCACAACTATTGACACAGCTCACATTCTAGACAAGAACGTCAGTTACAGACCAGCATATTGGTGGCCCTGCTATGGTTCAGAGGAAGGTTTTGCTCTCACACCTGTTTGCACAATGTGGTGGTTATCTTAATGCTTACTGAACTATTATTTCAGAGTAATTTTCTGGGTTTGTAACCTCATGGATGCAGGAGGCGCATACCGACAGTGATGGGGATTTGTAAACTTTGTTATCTCACCAGTACGATTGTGAGCTACTGGAGCCATGAAAGACAGAATAGGTGTTTTATGTGTTGCACCTGCGTGTACGAGAGTATATATATACAGCTTTTTGGAGAGCCATGGTGGTTCATGGCTTAGTTAGATGTCACCCTGTCTCAACCCAAAATTGTAAATAAATTCCCAAAGTTTGTCAGTCAGCTATTTAATACGTGAGATTTGTTTCCTAAAAGAAACATAATATTGGATTTCCTGGGGGATATATACTTATTTAACCAAATGAGTATACAGGGACGTAGCCGGGTCAGTAAGATTGGAGGGGGGGAGGGGAGGGGGGGAACGGTCAGCTTCAGATTTGCCAACAATCACGCTGGCATATCTTGTTAAAATACATTATGAGAAGCGGGACGCAAGGGGGCTTAAAAGGCAGCAGAAAGAGGCAGTAGAAAGAGACAGGAGTGTTGCTCGTTAGGGGAACTTAAAACCAGTGCTTGAAATGATAAAATAGAAGTGCAGGTACTCTGTACCACAGTACCTGCTTGTTTCTGAGAAGTACTGGTACTCTCCAATTAAAAGTATTATGTTTTTCTTGAGAAGTGCAGGTACTCTTACTCCCAAAATAAAAAAGTGCTTGTACGCAGTACCGGGCAGTACCGGCCCATTTAAAGCGCTGCTTAAAACACAAACGTTTTGAAACTAGCTACGTTTCAAGGCAAAGACGAGCGAGAGTGCGTGTGTTTGTCAGTGCATGCATTGCAAAAATCCAGGTTGAAATCCGACAGACATCTCACCATACAAGACTGAAGGCACCTGTAACCACCTTTTTACTATAATATAAAATACATTTTAGCGGGGTGTAATCACCTACCCCCATCCATCCCCCCTCATGTGCTACGCCCCTTGGAGTGTATGTTTCTGTAGTACATTTTACATAGAGGCCAGCTTCTGTGTCTGTTCTTGTATAGTCTTGCCCATACCAGATCCTTAAAGTATGAGTGCCACCCCCAATGGGGAGGAGGCAATATAAAGCGCAAAAGTGGAAAACCAGGATTATGTCTCTAGCTTGACAAAGTGCAGGTACCAATGGCATATATCATAAAGTAACACGTCTCCGTGTAATTACTATTCAGGCAGTAGTCTGTATGACAGCTGTGGCGACTCAAGCTAGCCCGGAAGCTAATTTACAATAGAGAGGCTTATATGTTCAGTCATTTAGAAACTGCACTTTTATGTAATACAAAAATAAAGCCTAAATTATATACCGTCATTATAAACATTGTAGATCAGAACGTGATAACAAGGAGGCACACACTTGGAATTAACTTCCTGTGAGTTTGTGGAGAAAGGATGGAATAGGAGACAAGAGATAACATACACTATGAGAAAAGGGAAGAAGTGAAGTGAGACAGAGTGGACAAAGAAAGAGTTGTATAAAGCAGGAAGATCGAGAAAATGAAACGCGCAATTACAGAAACCAACAGAGAGACATGAATCGAGAAGGGAAGAAGAAATGAAAAGAGAAAAATAAGGAGGTAACATGAAAAGGTATAAAAAAGAGCCATATTTGTGGAGTGCGTGCTCCCTCCTAAGGGGGCCTCTTGGTTCTGTTGAAAGATTACAAATGCTTACTGCTACGCACATTTGTGGTAGCAGAAAGGAGCTAGAGGTGTCTACAGAGAGAAACATGACTGACACTACCGAGTAGGCGTACAGAGATATAAATAAGACTGCGAGGGGACGTTATAGATGGAAGTAACAATACGGAGACAGAGTAGGGCAGGGCATTGCCAGCTGGAACTAGTGAAGAAAAGAACATATATGGAAGGGTTCACTTTTCTATTCAAATATATTAGCGAAACCATAACTGATGCAGAATGCTCAAGCATTATTGAGACTTCATCCGGAGAGTTATCTTGTTACTAAGCCCTCACCTGTAATATCATGTACCTTCATTAGCAACGCGTCATCTAAAATATTGCTTTCTCTTTTTAGTGACATCTCAACTGGAATACACTGTTCTCTCAAGTGACACCTCAAATGGGTTAGTTAGTGTGCCATTGCGTAACTGAAAACCCTGATGGAGTGGTGCATCCGTTCACTGATGAGACCCTACCGGAGTACTGTGCCCTCTCTTTAGTAAGACATCACCTGTAGTGCTGTATTCGTATTAGTGAGAATTTAACAGGAGTACTGTCCCCTCTCATTAATGCGACCTCACGTGAAGTACTGTGTCCCCATCATTGATGAGACATCAACTTAAGTATTGTGCAGTGTAGCTAGTGATATCCCCTTTGGAGTATCCTCACAAGAACTCTACTAGATTGTTGTGTTCCTTCATTAGTGAGACATCCACTGGAATTTTGTGCCCACACATTAGTAAGACCATCCCTCATGTAAGGTTCCCTCTTAAGAAGCGTGCACTGCCCGCCACTGGTGAAAATGTAGAATATTGTGCACCTCATTAGTGAGCCCTCAACACGTTTGTCATCTAACATCAAGTGGGTCAACAAATTACACAAATGGTCTCTCATTAGTAAGATTTCAATGGGACTATTGTGTCCAGTCAATAAGTATTGGCATCACTCAATAGTGAAATCTCATCTTGAGTCTCATGCCCAGATATTACTGAAACCTTCTCTGAAGTAGCATGTTACTTCATTAGTGAATCATCATCTCTGGTACAGTTTGTACACATTAAGGAAACCTCACATGAAGTATTGTGCCATCTCATATGTCAGACACCATCTAGAATTTTGTGTGCGGTCATTTCAGGGTCCACTCCTAATCCTCTATTGTAATCCTAAACACGCACTGACAGTGCAATAGGTCTCACATTTGCTTGAGTTAGAGCAATTGGCCTTGTAAATTCATAACTGGACTTTTCTTTCCACATAAATTGGTCAGCCCTGCCTCACAATTTGGTCTTTCTTGCCACATAATTCCAGTGGCCCTGCATATAACTAAAGCACTTTCATTTACCCTCTTCTTCTATCCACAGCCAAAAATGAAAATGTTGCCATTTAGCACCCTAATTTAAATCTGCCATGCTAATTCCAACAGAATAACACTTTCACCATCCCACCATCACAGTTGCTGGCTGGCTAACACAATTCCTAAAACTAGATAGCCATAGAGGAGTAACATGAAAAATAAACTAGAAGGATCACCCAAAGATATCAAGAGTGTTCAAACAGTCATAGTGTAACAGGATGTTAAGTTGGCCTGAATCGTGGTCATAATTGCAATAAGGAGAGATTAGTAAAACATATACAATTATCATATAAACCTAATAAAAAACTTTATTAGAAATAAATGTTTGGCATTAGGCTGTAATGCTCAGAACAGCCCCCAGAGAACACCACATTGGAAATAGCATTTGTAAGAAACATGCCCATGGTAGCATATAGTTAGCCCCTAGAGGACATACCATCATGAAAAGCAAATGACTGAATGTATTACAGCGTAACCATATATTTAACCCCTAGAGGGCATAGTGCATTACACAATTTCAGGACTAACAAGCCTCCTGCAATGATATTACAGACAAGACCCTTAACAGATAAACTACTCTCAACTATAAAGCAAAGGTTACAGCCATAAGAGAGGATAAAAAGATACTGAATGGAGGGAAGGGTTATTATTTTGAGGTCCCCACTAACCTAGTGTGGGGAACCACAGATGACCTAAACAGAAAGAGTGTGTCATGCTGAACATTTTGGTGGTGGTCACACTGTCCGAGGACTATCACAGGCTGAGTTATGTGCAAAAATGTTTTGAAAAAGAATGCCTGCAAAGCATTATGGGGTGACTTTTTCCGAGTGCAGTAAATATTGTAGTATCGGCTCTCCCACTAAGCTGGGAGAGCTGCATTGCTGATTTCTGTGTTTTTTAGTAAAGCATTTATGAATTATAAGTGTTTTTGGTAAAGCTATGGAGCGTGAAGCGGAGAGCCAAAAGAAATGACTCCGATTAGGTAACAGTGTGAACAACGGGACCTGCGCTCCAATACTACCAATGGAATTTGTGCTGTAGGGCGACTGCTACCATAGAGAACAAAGGGGAGAGACAAAAGAAAAAAAATTGTTCACCCATGCTGAAGTATATTGGCAATCCTGCAAATATCTATGTAAAAGGGTCAGTCTGCAAGGCGATAACAAAACCGCCCAAGGCAGGACAAACGTAAAGCATTTACCAATGGCATCGCGGGATTGTTGAAACGTAAGGCCATGAACGAGTAAAAGTGATGGCCGTGGTTAAAAGCTCACAACACTTACAACAGGTAAAAGCGCTTGCACGTTCAACTTAAAAAGGACCACATTCAATCAACCCACTCAAAAAAATATCTTTCCTATACTTTCTGGGCCTATATATTTTTTTACTCCCAAAATGTTTTATTTAAGAGGATTCCACCCCTGAAACAATAGAATGACTCTAAATGTTTAACCAATCAATAGTCCGTCTATCAAAAGGAGTTGGCTGAAAATGTATGGGTTGATTCCTGAGACCAGGATGGCCTGTAGGACTGGATGAACAAGCAGTCAGAGTTAGGAAAATGGGGGCGGAGCTAACCTGCCGGCAAGATGGCCGTCACCGAGTGAGGCTCTGCCGGACTAAGGGCTATGTCCTTGAATCCTCCTGACTGAGCGGTGCTAGAAGTGCTCCCCCCGGCAGGGAGACTTTCGGATTGGGCTGGTGCCCTCACCTACCCCTCAGCTCCGGTTGCTGGCGGGCTTGCTGGCCGGCGGCGCGGGGGCGGGCTCGGCCGTTGTCGGGCCTGCTGGAAAAGGCGCGCTCGGCCTGGGCGCGCCACCTCGCGCTGCTGCGAGCGCCCAGGAAGAGGCCTCTGCCCCGCTGGTGCGGGGCACACGGTGAGTGTGGCTGGGGAGCCCTCGGCGGTCTAATCGGCCCACGGCCCCCCGGCAATTTTATAGGCCCGGGCCTCCGGCGGCCTGTAGCCTCGCGGTTCGCAGCTGCTTGGTGCCGCGGCCTGGCCTTGGGCCCCGCTGGCGTGCGGGCTCGCCCTGGACTTCCTGGTGCTGGGCCCCTGCTGAGGGGCCCGATGGTTTTGATCGCCGGCCGGATCGGGCCGGGCTGAGCCATTTGAGGTGTTTTTGAGGTGTTTTTGCGCCTTTTTGAGAACTAGGCCCCCATTTTGTTGGACCGCCGCCATAGCCAGCTGGTCTGCTGATGGCGAGAGAGGGCATCTTGGTGGTGGCGGTGGTCTGGGGGTGCTCATGGTTGGCACTTCGCACCTCCTGTGAGAAGACAGACTGGCCTGGAGGATCTCTGGCACCTACCTCTGGGAGAGTGCGGACACTGGCTGAGGGATCTCGCCTTACTGTTGAGAGTTCCTTTGTGAGTCGTCGCCTGAGCCCAATACTATCTGGGTGGCCTGCCTGCTTATTGGTGACTGGAGGTGCATCTACGGTTGAGCTCATAGTGGAGAAGCTATGGGCAAGGCGGAGCAGCAGCAGGCCAAGCTTTCCTTCGATGGTGACAAGCAGAAGGGGGGCATCCCGCGCTGCAGCCTGGGGAGGTGCAGATGGATGATGGGCCCCCAGATACCTCTGTTAAGTCCATGTTTTTGGATCTCAAGTGCAGCTTGGCGGGCATAGATGCCAAGCTGGACCATTTGACGTAGCAGATGGACTGCATCAGGGCCCGGGTGGATGAACATGATGCTCGCTTTGAGCAGCTTGAGTCGCGCACCTCGGAGATGGAGGACCAGCGGCATGGTGAGAGAGAGCGCCTGCTGCAGATGGAGTGGGTGCTGGAGGTAATAAGGAATAAAAATGAAGATTTGGAGGCGCGGCCCTGGCGTAACAACGTCAGGATGCTTGGTCTTCCCGAGACCACGGACATGGGCAGGATGGAAGACTTCATGGAGAAAATGCTTGCCGATCTGTTTCCTGGTGAGCTGTCTCGCATGCTGGTGGTCGAGAGAGCTCATCGATCAGTGGGCCCTAGGTCCCCTCCTGGAACCCCGCCGCAACCTGTTATTTTCAGTCTCTTGAATTATTGTGACCTTGACACTGTGCTGCGGCTGGCTAGAGAACGACGTCCGGTGATCTATAGAAACACGGAGCTGTATTTTTTTCCAGACTATACCCAGAGTGTGCAGGCGGTGCGCAAGGCGTTCCTGCCGGTCAAGCGCTCTTTAAGCTTGACTGCAGCTCGTTTTTCTCTTATTTATCCGGCAAAGCTTCGGGTACAGCATGGCGGCACACTACATTTCTTTACGGATTCGAAGCTGGCTGCCAAATTTGTTAAGACGCTTCTACGGCGCTCTGCGGCTGGGGAATCTGGAGATCCTGGCTCAGAGAGGGCAAACCTTAGTGACACTGATTAACTGTTTTTGAGGCCGAGTCACTGTTAGGCCTTGATTCCTGTTGGGCATCATTGTTGAGATGCTTTGATTTTCTCTTTAAGAGCTGCTGTGTCGGTTTACCTGTTTCACTAGCCCTTTGTCCCTTCCTGCCTGTCTGCTCCGCAGATGGGCTGGATGGCTAAGCTTGCGACCCCTGGATGAGTCCTTCTTGCTATGCTGTGGGTTCCTGATCTTCTTTGTTGAGAGATGGGGGGGTCTCTGCTTTGACCCGTTTAGGGGGTCTGCGTGGGTGGGGGTGGGTCTGTGTTCTGGTTCGTTGGTTCTGTGATGTTTGGATTTTTTGCTATTGTCTATATGTGACGAATGGGTTTTGTAGGCGGCGATGGCTGACTCTGTGGCGGGACGAATGGAAGTGCTGCTGTGACGAGGCTGGGGATAATGTCGGCGCTTAGTAGCCTAACCTGGAATGTGCGTGGCTTGAATGATCAGCGTAAGGTGCGGCTCATGTCTGCCTTTATTCTGCGCCATCACATAGATGTGTGTATGCTCCAGGAGACTCATCTGGAGGCTTCCTCGTTGAATCGGCTGAAGGCTGGGTGGATTGGTGAGTGCCATGGAGCGGTGTATTCGCGCTAGAGTGGTGGTGATTCTGTTACGTAAGGGGTTGCAATGGCGAACGCACCGTGCGATAGTGGACCCGAATGGGCGCTACGTTTTGTTGAGTGGGACCTTGCTGGACAGGCCCTGCCGGCTGGTGTCGGTTTACGGCCCTAATGTCGATGACCCTGTTTTTTTTTGTGAGGTGTGGTGCCTGGTCGAATCAATGAGGGGTGGGGCTGTGATTTGGGGGGGATACTTCAATGTGGTTTCAGATCCGGAGAGGGACTGGGAAAGTGCGACTAGGCCTCAACATTCTGCTACTGCCTTAATGACTGTAATGAGTGATGGCGGCTTAATTGACTTATGGAGGTCTAAGCATGGTGATCGGAGAGAGAGTGCGTGTGTTAATTATGTGCATAATAGCTGGTCTCGCTTAGACTGATGGCTAGGAACTAGGGATGTGGCGATGTGGATACAGTCGGTGGAGCATACGGCTCGGACCCTCTCGAATCACTCCCCGGTTAAGCTGCAGCTGTTGATACCTGGGATCCCGAAAGCTGCGTTTGCTTGGCGCCTACCGCGGGGGGCTCTTCGGGATGCGGTGTTTCGCGAGGAGATTCGTGAGGCCATCTTGCATTTCTTTGCTGAAAATCGCGGGTCGGTGGGCTCGGTTGGAATGCTTTGGGAGGCCTTTAAGGTGGTTATTCGGGGAGTGTGCCTCTCCAAGCAGCATGGTGTGATTCGTGCTCTGCGTCAAGAGTTAGCCGAGCTGGAGCTGCAGATATTGGAACTGGAGGCGAAATTGGTGGCGGACTGGGGTGGCGAGACGTTGGCGGCTTTACGTGATGCTGTCTCTCGATATGAGGAGCCCTCCCAGCGGGAAGTTTGTTTTTTAGGGAAATATGCCAGAGCCCGGCGTTATGGGGAGGGAGATAGAGCTGGTTGAACGCTGGCGAACATGCTGCACAAACCTTGGGCAAGTGGCTATGTCACTGAAATAGACGGGCAGGGGGGTGAGCGGGTGGTGGGCACGAGGGTGTCATGAAGCTCTTTACGAGATACTTTCATGGATCTATACTCGGCACCCGCCGAGCAGCATCTCGATGCGGGGCACGCTTATTTTTCAGAGATTAGCCTGATTTGGTTCGATGATACACATAGAGCTTACTTTGATGAGCCTTTTTCGGTGGACGAGATCAGGGCCGTAATTAACGGATTAAAAGTCCCCAGGATTGGATGGCTTAACCTCTGCTTTTTATAAAGAGTATTTCGAAGTCTTGGCTCCTTATCTGCAGGAGGTTTATGCCGAGGCACTGGAGACTGGGTCTCTCCCTGCTTCCCTCTGGGAAGCATCGATCGTTACGATAATTAAGCCAGGAAGGGATCCCTATAGCTGTGATTCGTACCGCCCACTCTCCATGATTAATGTAGATAAAAAAATTCTGGCTAAGTTAATGGCTCTACATTTGCAGGCATTGATGACGTGACTAGTGCTCCCGGATCAGTCTGGTTTTGTGCCGGAGCGGTCGACGATGCATAATTTGTGGACGTTTTTCGAGGTGCTGGGCGGCCTTACGGCGGAGGAAGAGGCCGCGGCGGTGTTCCTAGACGCAACAAAGACGTTTGATTCTTTGGCCTGGCCTGGCCATACCTATTTGTGCTGCTGGTGCAGGGTGGGCATGAGTGCCCGATTTATAAAGCTGATTTGTTTGCTGTACACGGATCCAGTTGCAAGACTGCGGTTGAATAGCTGCATCTCTGACCCTTTTCTGGTGGCCCGGGGGCTATCACAATGGAACCGCTGGTGGCCTATTTGCGGCAACATCATAATCACAGAGGGCTGCAGTTTAGGCAGCGTCCAATCTTAATTTCGATGTATGCGGATGATATTGCGCTGTAGGGAACCAGGTGGGAACCTTGGTATCTTGCTCACTGAGGTTGTCCGTTTTGGTGCCTTCTCTGGCATAATGAGGAACTGGTCTAAATCAGTTGTGCTTCCCCTCACATGTGGCACAGCGCGTGTTCCGTCGCGTTATCCCATTGAATGGGCTGGTGGCCCGGTTCGCTATTTAAGAGTTTGGTTGTGTTGCGATGTAGAGACCCTTTGCCTTGCTAATTATGGCAAGTTAGTGCCCTGGTTGGAAGATAGAGTTGAGGTGTGGCGTTCGCTGCCACTCTCGCTTATAGGGCGCATCGGCATTGCCAAGATTGTCGTGCTGCCAAAGTTTCTGTATCTCTTTGTTAATCTTCCGCTGGTGCTCACTGTGAGTTTCTTGCGGAGGCTTAGATCAGCTTTGGTGTGGCTGGTGTGGGCGGGCGGGCAGGCGGTCAGCCCAGGATCGCCTGGGAGAAGCTGCCGTTTGAGATGGGGGGCCTTGCTGCCCCTGACCTGGAGCTTTATTATTATTGTGCGCAGGCTCATTTTGCGTACTTTTGGATACGTCCTATAAGATATCTGCCTCATCTTGCGCCTGAGAGCGATGCGGTGTGGCGAGACCGGCTGACGAGGGTTCTTGGATGTATGTCCTGGACTCGCTCCAGGGGAGTGAATACGGTTGCGTGTACTTCTGGGGCTTGGACTGCTTTGATGCGCTGGTCGGGACGAGTGAACCCTTTGCTCCTACAATGCCGGTGCTGGACGTTGCTGATGAGAGGATGGCCCGCAATGCATGATTGCAAGAGTTTCTTGCTGATTCCGAGTTGTCATTGCTGGGGGACTGGTTTGTGAGCGAGCGCTTGCTTTCACCGGAGGAGGCGCTGAGGACTGGTGCCGATAATGCGCTGCACAGGCTATATTTACTGCACATATATGGGTTGCTCCGTGCACGATTTACTGGTCTCCCATCAATGCCTAAGACCTGTCAGGTGCTTAGTTGCTGTGGCGCGCGAATCTCCGCGTAGACTTTTCACCAGATTGTATGGGTGCTTGCAGGAGCAGCAGAAGGCGATGGTGGAGGCTGCTAAGGCTAAATGGGAGATGGATGTTGGGGAGGCTATTACTGAGGCTATGTGGAGAGGCTGCTGCGCATACATGAGAACACTGTCGCCTAATTACAGACTGCAGCCTATACACTTTAAATTCTTACATTGTTTATATTATACCCCTCGCTGTCTGTATGATATGGGGCTGCGTGATGATGCATGCTGCGAACGATGCCATGCCCCGGATGCAGATTTTTTGCACCTGCCGTGGAATTGTGGGGAGGAGCGCCTTTTAGGGGGGGGTGATGCATGCAATAGCTGGAATGACTGGATTGGAGTTGCCTTTCTCCCCTGTGCTGGTGTTGCTTGGACTGCTGGACTGCTGGATGGGGTGCCGTCGGAATGGCGGCGTCTGGTTGGCATGCTGCTTTTGCTGGCAAAGAGAAGAGTGGCGATGTGCTGGGGGCAGGGCCGGGCTCTGCGGAGGTCTGATTGGTTACGTGATGCTGCGTTCTGTCAAGAGCAGCTGTCAATCTTTTGGGAGCTGGCCCCTGCGTGCTCTCACCCTAGAGACATCTGGGCACCTTTCCGCTCCTTTTTGGAGTCTCAGGGCTGAACTGAGAGGCCCTGGCTACATATGAATGGACACGCACATGGTTGATTGGATTGGAGGTTGTTTTCCGTAGTGTATTACGTGTTGTTTGGTAGATGATCCCGCTGTCTGAGTCTGCTCTGCCGCCTTCCTTTTATGTTGCTGTAACTGTTGTTGAGTTGTGCCCTGGTGAGCTCTAGCATTCAGTTTATCCCCTAGAGGTGTGATTCATGCTGTTTCTCTTGTTAGGTATATGGGATGCCGCTTGAATTTGCTGAACTAGACATGCTGGGAATCTTGTTTCATGGTACTATACCTTTGGATATCCCTAGTGATATTATGTACACACTGATGGACTCCTTCTGTTGTATTTTCCAGCTCCTGGGATTATTGTTGTTGTTTTATTGTAAATTTGTACAAATAAATAAATTTAAAAAACAAATGATGATCTTTGCAGAATGAAAACTCAATTCCAAAATGTAACATACAACCTTGGTTTTCAACCTGTGGTGGGAGGAGCCCTAGAGGTCCGCAAGGCCTACTCTGGGGGCCCACAACTATGTTACAAAATTAAATAATATTAAAATTAATAAAGTATATACAAATAAAGAAGCAACATTAAAGCTTTAAATCTTTCTTTATATTTGACTGTGAATTAAACAAAATAATTCAGTATTTGAGCATTTGTTTGGTGTATACTTGTTTATATATTCTTGTGCACTATTTTGAGGTTCAAATCGGACAAATTGCTTAAGCTGGGTCAGTCGTGGCTCGGTGCGGCACGTGGCAGGGGGTAGTGGGAGCAACAACAAAAATATATATGCATTTTTTTTAAGTACCCTTTTCGCCACGCCACCACTGCGCCACTTCTCTACTGCAGGCACACAGGTTCCCAGTCTGCCCAGGATCCATCCTCTCCCTCACCCGCAACCCCACCACCACCAAAACCAACCTACACGCTGCTCTCCTCGACACCGCCAACAGGATGACAACTAACCACCTCAAGCTTAACTCCAACAAAACCGAGATCATCATCTTTGGCCCCAACAAAACCATATGGGACAACTCCCGGTGGCCCACCGCCCTAGGCCCCGCACCCACCCCACCAAACCACGCACGCAACCTAGGCATCATCCTGGACCCCTCCCTCTCCATGACACAGCAAATCAATGCCCTAACCTCCTCCTGCTTCTACACACTCCGCACTCTAAAAAAATCCTTCAAATGGATTCCCCCAGAGACCAGGAAGACAGTCACCCATGCACTCATCAGCAGCAGACTAGACTACGGTAACGCCCTCTATGAAGGCACCACACTCAAACTCAAACGCAAACTCCAGAGAATCTAGAACACAGCCGCACGCCTCGTCCTTGGCCTCCCCTGCAACGAACTAATCTCACCACACCTCAAATCCCTTCACTGGCTCCCCATAGACAAGAGAATCACTTTCAAGATCCTCATCCACGCACACAAATCCCTCCACAACACTGGCCCAACCTACCTCAACAACAGCGTGAACTTCCACACTCGCAACCTCCGATCAGCCGACCTCGCCCTAGCCACAGTCCCCCGCATCCAACGCATCCACAGGAGGCAGGTCCTTCTCCTACCTCGCCCCTAAAACCTGGAACTCCCTCCCCACCAACCTCCGCAAAACCAAAGACCTCCTGCTCTTCAGAAAGAACCTCAAGACATGGTTGTTCGAACAGTGACCCTCCTTGCCTCCCCCTTAAGCCCCCCCCCCAGCGCCTTGAGACCCTCACGGGTGAGTAGCGTGCTCTATACATTTTTTTGATTGATTGATTGATTGAATCCTAACACTGCTTTCATGCTGCTGGCAGAATGAAAGCAGTGTTAGGATTGGACGGAGCGTCCAACCAGGGCACTCCCGGGCAGAGCGGGAGCCTCTGCCTGCTCTCTCCAACCCGGCACTGCGTTGAGCCTAGTGCGCATGTGTGTTTGGCCAGCCCGAGACGGCCCGTGGCTCCACCCCATTACAGTAAAAATATAATATAATAAACATATGTTTATTATGTTTTTACTGTAAATGTTTTGCCGCTGCTGATGGATGCAACGCTCCTGGCTGGGGATCTCTAGCTTTCAATAATGACTCAGTGGGGGACACTGGATTCCTGTAATGATTCAGTGGGTGTCCACCAAAGTCCATAGGTTAAGAACCACTGCCTTACAACAATAAGCCAACGAAGATAACTTAGGTTCTCATTAACAGTGGCCCTGTGTTTAGTGTGAGAATTTTGCACCATATAAAAACCGACCTTAATGTTTTTGGAGTTGATCAGGACAGATAATTAAAGGGAGGGCAGATAAACTTTCAGTATATGCAAATGCAGTCAAGATACTCCCGGGAACCTATGGTTGCTGTGCTCTGTTGCTTGTCTAACGGGGAATGGACAGAAAGAGGCAGAAAGAGGCAGAGGAGGGCCCTAGATATTCGAAACAGCTAAGTTGGTGTGACTCCTATTAGGAGATATGTAGGCCATGGATGTAATCGTGTGTACTATGTCAACATCTGCTGTATGATAGTGCAATTGCTTTCTGTATTAAACTGTGTTGAAAAGCATAAATAAAATTAAAAAAAATTAAAACAACTCTAAATAAAATGTTAGTTCATCAGGCAGAACAGTAGAATATCGTTTATATTTCAACCTAAATGTACATTCAACTTTTAATCACAGCTTAAACCCAATGGGGTGAAAGTACTCCGCAATTTGAGGGTCTGTCACCACCAGGAATGCTAGTTGGAATGCTGTTAATAGCAAAGAATAAAAGTAAGCTTCTGTTTCCTCTATGTAACTCAAAAAAATGTATCATCTATTGAAAGTTTTAGCCTAAAAATGGAGCCCTGAATGCATATTGTGATGTTTATTCTACTAAAATCTGCATGCCCCGATATTTACGGGATATTTTTCCCTCTTTAAATTCCGAAAGTTTTGCCTGAAGAAATTCAGCACGGAGGGTGAGGGTGATTTTTATCACACCCAGTAATTACCAAGTGCGATAAACAGTGCAACACTTCTAACTGACATCGCTGCAGAGGTTTGACCCTCGAAATAGTGCATATCGTACCAAAATCTATATGGTCTGGTATTATGGGGGAGGTGTTTCCCTCTTCATATTATGAAAGGTTTGCCTGGCGAAATTTAACCAGGACTGCGATATTTACTGCACCTAGTAAATGATGAGTGCTCTAAAAATAGGAAAGGCCTATAACTGCACTCCATGGGAAGGGACTCCTGTAATGAGGGTCTTCAGTTCCGATGGAAAATTTGACGGTAAATATTAACGTAATGGCTGTTATGGTGTTGCATTTTTATACATCATTTTTGCAAAACGTTCCCAGCAGTAAAAGGCTGAGAAGGATACTGTAGACATTTCTGGAATCTGATGGAAGGAGTGGTTATACTTTCAGTAATTTCTGAAAATGCACATAATGCTCCAGAGGGGAAAATGTATGATAACCCGATTATCGGACATATTTTAATTTCTGGAGCACAGCTGAGGTTAAGTTCTCCTGAAGTGCATGTGAAAGTCTAAAAATCAGACTAAAATTAGTCCCTAGGACTCCTGACATATAACACAACTTCCAACATTCCCCCCCCCCACAATATATTACCAAACAGCACAGCATCCAACATCACTTTATTTATTGCGCCAGCTAAAAAGCATGACCTCTCTGAAAGGAACATAGCTATAATCCACAAGGCACCAAACGCTCAGGTACACACATTAATGCAAAGTACTGTCTATAATAATACCAACAGAATGCTGCTCTAGCATAGCTAAAATAGCAAAAAACGAATTCTCTCCATTCCGTCTGCGTATAGACATGCAAATGGCCAAGAGGTCACCAGAAACCACATTAGATGTGTGCAATATCAAAACACCTGAGCAGCCATAGCTAAGGTAAAATACTGTTTACAATGCTCCACCTTGACTTGTGGATGTTATTGTAAGTTACAGAGATTTCTTCAATACTGTATTTCTTAACAGTGGATTTGGGTAAATAGTTATTGAGCCTTGTCGAAATACTGTTTCGAATGCTATGAAGCGTGCTGGAGCTAGTGGGCACAAGCGTGAGGGATGAAGCTTTTCACTCCTGATGACCTGGGGCCCGACCTACTAAGGATCCTGAGCAAGTGGGCCAAGTACTCTATCAGCTCTTGACTATCAGTAGTATCGCAAGTCAAGCACTTCAAGGGTTTTCATTGTGGGGGCAAAGGGGTAGGCATCATGGGGTGAACACAGGCTCACAATTTAAAGTGCACTCACCAGCAGTAATAAATGGTTGTTCAGTGAAATACTTGCTTTTTTTTCAAACAAGCATTGGCAAACCCAATAGGTCTCGCCTATGAAAACTATTGTCCTTGGCAATGTTTTTATAGCCATGCTGTTTAGCAGCACGGAAGCTTTGCAGTGTGGCTAAAACTAAATTAAAAAAATGCTATGACGCAGCCAGGGCTAATGATCTTTTTTTCTTAAAGAGCATTGGCACAGGATGCATCATAGTCCTTTTTCAGCATTATTTTTAACCATGCTGCTGTACAACATGGCTACAAATCATTGCCAAAGACGGCAATGTTCTTGCTGTACAGCATGAACAAAAGGTAATGACAGACCGAATAGTCTCAAAGACAAGATTAGATCCCGATTTGGTGATGGCGGTCTTAGTTGCAATCAGCCAGGGTGGCACTGAACTCAATGCCACTGTGCTGATTGCAACCTTGTTCTGCACAAGCCTTTTCATGGCGGTTTCACCACCATGAAAAGGCTGGCAGAGAACATGTGTAGGGGGCCCCAATGCACAAGCACCATCAGAATGTGCACTGTCTGCTTTGCAGACAGTGCCCATTCAGAGGGTGCTGGGCGGCCCTGTTTAAAGGAGCTGAGTGCTATTTCCTAGCACTGTTCCTTCCGGTCTGACCAGTGGGTACACTCTATTTCAAGGTTTCCACCGGTCAACCAGGTCAAGTCAGCAGAAACCTTGTAATAGGGCAGAGGGGGTACACCATCGCTAGGGTGGTGGCATCCTCCCCATGAGGTTGGTGGTCCTGCGTTGGGACTGCGAAACACGTAATGAGCCCCGAGTCTAGAGAGCTTATTGTGCTGCTTTCAGGATTAGGTTGACCTGTTCCTACCTGCACTTCTGGATCATTTTCGGTATCATTGAGAGTGATGGAAAGGTGTAAACAAATCTCTCTGACCATCTTATTGACAAGGTATTCAACAGTGACGCTGGTTTGTAGAACTTGGATGTGAAACTTTGGCATTTGGTGTTCTTGTGTGTTACCAATAGGTCTACATGCATTGTCCCCTTTATCTGGAATAGTTCCATCAACCCTTTTTGTCTCAGCTCCCATTTATGTGTGTTCCTTACTTTTCTGTTTAACTCATCCGCTTCTGTGTTTTTTTTCCTAGTAGGTGTATTGCTACTATCGTTACTCAGATTTTTATCGCCCATCTCCAAATCTCCTAGGCCAAGGTTGACAGCAGGTAGGACCTTGTCCTCTCCTTGTCTGTTGAATTAGTACGTTGTCATTGTGTTGACTGTTTGAATCACAACTGTCCTTCTTGTTATGTTTCTGGAAGGCCTTCAGTGCTACGAATAATGACTTAAGACCAAGCACATGTATGTTTTGCACTGCTTCCTTAGAGTCCTAGAGGCCTCTGAAGTTTAGCTTGTCCCTGTGACCATTCCCACCCTATGTGGAATGCATCCATTGTGATGGTCATTGGGGGAGTTGGTAGTTTGAATGGTTTCCCTACTGTCAGATTCTGGAGATTCTGCCATTGTATTTCTCTCTGAACCCTGTCCATAGCAACCACTAGATAATCCCAATTCCTAGTTGACTGGGTCTATGAATCCAAGGGCCAGATGTACGAAAGGATTTTACCCATTCTGTGTCTATGGGAAAAAGCTTTCGTACATATGGCTCCAAGTTCGCTCTAGGTAAGTTTTTTCTTCATGTTTGGGTTCTTCGACAATTTTTCATAATTGATGGAAAGTCCTGTAGTTGTAGAGTCTGGATGACCTAGTTGATATTCTTCCTGCACTGGTCGCTTGTCTTCACCTTCACAAGCCAGTCGTCGAATTATATGTAGAAGTACATTCTCTTTTGTCTGAGATGTGCTGCGAAAACAGCTAAACATTTTGTGAATACTCGTGGAGTTGACTTTATCCCAAAAGGTAGTATTTTGAATTGGTAGTGTGTCTTGTTCACTACAAACTTAAGAATTGTTTCAATTATTTGTTTACTGGTAGGTGGAAGTAGGCATCTTTGAGGTCTATGGTTGCCATGTAGTCTTCTTTCTCTCTCAGAAGGATGACTCGTAGTGCTGTCATTTCAAATATTTGCATTTTTATGAAGTAGTTTAGTGTCCTCAGGTCCAGTATTGGTCTTCGTATTGTGTCTGGTTTTGGTACCAGAAACAGGCTGAGTACACCCCTTTGAGTATTTGGTTCTGGGGTACAATCTCCACCATTTGTTTACTTAATAGGTCTTTCACTTCATGTTGTAGTTGTTGTTGTTTGTCTACTTTTATCCTCATCATTTTTGGTGGTGTTGCTGGAGGTCACTTTGATAACTCTATGCAGTAGCCATAGTTTATAATATTTAGCATCCACTTGTCAAAGGTCATTACCTCATATTCCTTCAGGAATCCTCTGATTCGCCCTCCTCTTGGCGATTTATGTAGGAGGGTTCCTTGAGAGCAGTCGCTTGTGTGTTTGCCCCCTTTCAGAGTGTTCCTTCTTCCTCTTCCACAAAATGGCTGGTTGGGGCTTGAGCGGTATTGCTTTAGTGGAGGGGTGGTGGTTTCACTGGGTTGTCAGATGAAGGTTGTGTTAGTTGCTTCTGGCTGTATAGCTCCTCTTAAGGCTGAGGCAGTTCCTTTCCTTTGAGTCATGCCTTCCTGGAATGTTCCCTTATTTTGTAGGGTTCACATGGCCTTGGCAGTTCATTATCTTTCTACATGCGCTGAACTGCTTTGTCAACAGCCTCTCCAACAGACTGTCCCCTGTGAACAGCATGTTGATTATGTCTGATTTGACCTCTTGTTTAAATCCTGAGATTCTTAGCCAAGTGTGTCTGCACATGATGGCCATGCAGAGCTGCCTACTTGCAGTGTCTGTTTTATCCGGCGCGTCCAGCATGGATATCAAGCAGGCATTGGTGACTGTCTTGACCTCCTGTAACACTGCACTTGCCCTCCTCCCTTCAATTCCAATGTTGATGGGCATCTCTGTTTAGCAGGGCATTTGAGATGGCTAGCTGCTACTGTGTTGCTGCTGATCTTTCCATTTTCCTCGCCACCATGTCCACTCTCTTTCATTTCTTGGCAGGAGGTGGTTACATAGACGTGGGGGTGCTTGCCGTGTTGTATGCCATTGCTAGTATGAAAGAATCAGCTGCCACGTTCACGTTGTAGGGTGGATCTTTGGACAAGAAGCGGTAGTTCCTCTTCACTCCCAGTGCCATTGCCTTGGATGCAGCGGGCTCTTTAAACTCGCCTCTGCCCTGGTCCAATATGCTCAGTAGCATTGGGGAAAACTGGTTTCTCTTTTGCTGGGTTAGCATGCTTCTGACTGCTCTTCTTCCAGCTGAACCCCATAAGCCCTGGCAGGTCTCTTTATTACTGCTTTGTATGCAGAACTGTCATCAGGTGTTGATGGCTTAGATGGGTAAGATTCCACCCCCTTATCTGGCAAGTCCATATGCTGTCTCTCCTAGATTTGAGATACCCTCTTGTTTTTCTTCCATTTATAAGAATCCCTCTTCCTTCTCTTCCTGCAGCTGCAGGGTGATGGGGCTTCCTTATTTGCTCTCGAGTTTGATCTCGAGGCACTAACTTTTTCACTGTACTTCAAGCTATTTTTTTGGCGTTGATTTCAGTTACCTTTCTGTGCTTCAACATTGATGTCAAAGAACTTTTTGACACCAAAGCTGAGTGTTTAGTTGCTTTGACAACTTTTGTTGTGATGCCGGGTAGCGTTTCAGTTCCACTGTGCACCCGAGCTTTCTTTTGCCGTCTGCCTCCCATGCCTTTGCTCATCACTCGAGGATGAGGCAGGTTTCGAGCGTTTGCCTCCAAGAGTGTCCCTTATCTTGGGCCCATGTGGCTATCTGGGCTTCACCTTTCCCCCCAGCATTGACAATTTCAACTGCATTGCCGTTTTTTCCAAGTCCAACTCTTTCAGCTTGATTATGTCTCAACCTTGAGGGGTTAACTTCTATTTGGGCTCCGCGTTTTCTGGTGCCCCTTATTAGTATGGCTATCGATCACCTCTTCGAGGTCCAGTTCTTTTCCTTGGGCCTACTCCGTCTCTTCCAAAATGTCATCATAGTTGTTAAACAGCCTGAGGTGCTTTAGGGATTTCTGTTTCCTCTGAGGTGACGCCATCGTAAGTTTGCCTGCCTATGCTTCTGCCTTGCCTTGATGGTCTTAGGCAAGTATTCTACGCACGCCATGCAGCCCTCCGAACTGTGGTCCTTTCAGAGGCACTGATTACAAACCTTGCCCGAGTCCTTCTGGATGTACTTGAGGTGACACTTGGGGCAAAACATAGAGGAGTAATGCTCCATGCCCCTTTCTCATCCTCCGACCATGTGGTCTCATTGCATCAGTCTTCTCACCTCAGTATTTCTCGGTGGTTTTCTGCGTTTTTCACTGCATCTTCCCCTTCTTAACAAGTTATTGTTAATCCTCTTCGCTAGACAGTGATTTGTGGTAGAAAACTTTATTTTTATGCACAATTTCTTCTTTCTCAACTCCGGAGCTCTCCTTTAGGCTTCCAGACCCAACAGCAGAAAAAATAATCTGAAGATGGTGACAACGTTGAGGGGCATATGTCTAATGTAGCGTAGAGTGGTTTAAACCCAAATGGTTGGCGATGCCAACAAAAACAAGAGAGACTACAAGGTGACTATTCCAGACCCAACCTCTAGATGGCAGAATAATGCACAGCATGTGAATCCTGAAAAGACTCGCGTTGCAAAACTAGGCATTTACTGTGTTTGCCTATAAATTGCCACATAATTTGTAGATTTCACTAAAATATTGTTTCTTAATCAAATTGTAGAGAGCAATACAGAAAGAAAATATACTGTAATTTGTCATTTTTGCTGTATATACATATAACAGTGTTTCATCCAACCTCTGGTTCTGGGACCAGAGGGTGTGCGTGATGCCTCGTCAGGGTGTCCGTGACTGCTTAGTTAATTAAATAACATTAACAGATTAATGAAGTGTATATCAATAAAATGGTTACATGTACAACTGAAAATATTAAAACGTGCTGTAAAGGCCAAGGAATTTGAAATTGGAGGCTAAAAGTTAAATAGTATCCTCAGATTGATTTGTGGAAGCAGTGCAGGTGCAACAAACAAAATATAGTAAGGACGATGCATGACTTCAATTGAATTTACAGATTGCTCCAACCTTCCTATTAAAATTAAAATGTTTATTTATTTTTTAGTTATATTTGCAAATTAAATAAAATATGTTATAATTTGTGTATGTCTTTGATGGAATGCTTGTTTCTGTATTTTTTGTGTATTGTTTTGAGGTTCAAATTATCAACAATGTTTAGGTTGGTGTCCCCGGCTTCCAGAAAAAGACTTAGTGGCAGATCCCCGGATTCCTATAGATTCAGTGGGGGTCCCGGGGTTCCAGTAATGAAAAAGTGGGGGTCCACAGAAGTCAAAAGTTTGAAATACACTGCCAGATAGCTTTTTTGGATTTTATCTGAACGGGATTTATAAAGTGCAGCAAATGCCCAAAGGTGTGTAGGCGCTATATTCTCAAAGTTGAAGGTGCATCTGCAGAGTCATGCCCAACCACAGCTATTTCTGCGACTGAGTCTGACTGAGTCTGGCTGTGGGAAAAAAATAGGTAACTCAACTGATTGGTTAATGTGAAATGGTGAAACTACCAAAGGGAGAAATTTTGGGTTTGTCCTAAGGGCTACTCTATCTTTATGTACTTGGAAAAAAGGTTCCTCTAAAGTGAAAGCTTGTATTTCACTTACACGTCGTAGTGAAGTGATAGCTACCAAAAAGGCAACTTTCCATGAAAGAAAGTACAAGAGTGTATGGGTTAAAATGGTGGACCCATAATTCTAGTAAGATAATGTTAAGGTTCCATACTGGAGGAACCATGGGTGGAATAACTCTCTTAATTCCCTCCATGAATGACTTAATTACAGGAATTCTGACCAAAGAAATATGTTGCCTGTTTTGGAGGTAAGCAGCTGCAGCTGCTAAATTAAGTTTAATAGATGAGTATGCTAAATTTGCCTTTTGTAACTATAGCAGAGAACAATGTCTTATACTAATGCTTTGAGTGGCCAAATGTGTTAGGTTGACAGTAGTATTCCATTTTGCAGCATAACATTGTCTAGTTGTAGGTTTACGTGTCTCCCTAAGAATGTCCATACATTCAGAGAGAAGTTCTGAATATCCAAATTCTATGACTTCAGGAGCCATATCGCAAGATTTAGTGTTTTGGAGTCTGGATGTCTGATTTGACCTCTCTTTTCAGTCAAAGGTTCTGGTCTATTGGGAAGTTTGTGATGGGGAACCACAGACAAATCCAGTAGTGTTGTGTACCAAGGTTGATGTGCCCATGTGGGAGCTACAAGGATGATGGTGAGTGGTGTTTGTCTCAATTTGCGAACCAAACATGGAATGAGTGGGAGAGGCAGAAAAGCATAAGAAAATTTCCCTGACCAATTCATCCATACAGCTTTGCCCATGGACTGAGGGTGTGGGTATCTGGGCGCGGAGGTGTGGGTATCTGTGCGCGGAGTTGTGGCATTCTGAATTTTCTACGGTGGAGAAGAGATCTATTTCTGGTGTTACCCAGAGGCGAACGTATTGGTGAAGTACTTGTGGGTGAATTTCCCATTCATGGACTTGTTGCTGCGCCCTGCTTAATAGGTCCACAAACTGATTGTTCATTCCTGGGAGATATTCTGCCAGTAACTGAATGTGATTGTGAATCACCCACTTCCAACTTGTCTGAGCTAGAAGAGACAATTGAGATGAGTGGGTCCCCATTTCTGCAGATAATACATTGTTGTCATGTTGTCTGTATGAACTAGAACCACTTTGTGAGCGATTTGTGTCAGAAATGCTTTGAGCGCTAGGAAGACTGCTAGCAACTCCAAGTAGACGATGTGATATGTTTGTTAAATGAGATCCCATTTTCCTTGCATTGTAAAATTGTTGAGGTGAGCTCCGAAACCCATCTGTGATGCATCTCTCATGAGAGTGATCTGAGGCACAGCGTCTTGAAAGGGCCACCCTTTTTAAAGGTTGGTGGGATTCCACCATTGCAGGAAGGGGTGACTCTGGCGATCCAACAACACTAGATTCTGAAGATGACCCTGTGACTGAGACCACTGACGAGACAAACACTGCTGTAGTGGACTTATGTCTAGTCTTGCATGTGGAACAATGCCAATGCATGATGCCATCATCCCAATAGTTGGATTACTAGTTTCACTGTGTAAGTATGATTCTCCTGTAATTGAGCCAGGAGATTTTGAAAAGCCTGAATCCTTACTGGGTTTGGATATGAGTGAGTATTGAGAATTGCTCCCAGATAAGGTTGTATCTCTGAGGGTTGAAGATGGGATTTGGGGTAGTTTATTGTAAACCCCAAAGTGTGTAGAAGATTTACTGTGTACTGAGTATGCTGTTGGCATTTTTGGATGGCATTGGCCTTTATGAGCCAGTTGTCCAAGTATGGGAAAACGTGAATGTGTTGCCTTCTGAAAAATGCAGCTACTACAGCTAAGCATTTCGTGAATACCCTTGGAGCGGTTGATACCTCGAATGGTAGTACTTTGAATTGATAATGCTTTCTCGCAATGACAAATTGTAGATATTTGCCGTGCGCCAGATGTATCGGAATGTGGAAATAAGCATCTTTGAGATATAATGCTGTCATGTAATCTCCCTGCTGTAATAGAGGAATAACATCTTGCAGAGTAACCAAATGGAAGTGCTATGAAAGTATGTATAGGCTGAGAGGCCTGAGATTGAGAATTGGGCTTAAGGAACTATCTTTCTTTGGTGTGAGGAAGTATAGTGAATATACTTCTAACCCCTGCTGAGATATGGGAACTGGTTCTATAGCCCCTTTGAGAAGAAGGGACTGTACCTCTTCTTTTAAGAGAATGAGATGGTCCTGTGAGAATTTGTGAAAACGAGGAGGCGTATTTGGTGGAGTGAAAATGAGTTCTAGACAAATAACCATGTTGGATAATTGATAGCACCCATTGGTCTGTGGTGATATTGGACCATTGGAGATAAACATTTGCCTATTTTGCTCCCACTAGAGATGTATGTGCTGTGGGGATTTGTAAAAAGTCACTGTTTTGTATTAGAGGGAGACCCCCTAGAGGTGGATGCCTTGCCTCTTCCTCTATTATTTGGACCTCTATAAGATCCTCTAAAGAAACCCCTGTTGTAAAAATGTGTTCCTTGATTATTTTGTGAGGTCGAAGGCTCGGTGGATGATGTCTTGAAGCCATACTTAATTGTGGCCTACGAAAATTACCCCTGATGGGTGTAGTTAATAAGGCCTCAATGGCTTTCACTGTTTCAAAGTCTGTCTTTAATTGGTTGATAGTGGTGTCTACCTCTGGCCCGAATAAATGCTCTTTGTCAAAAGGCATGTTTAGGACTGCCTGTTGTATCCCTGGCTTAAATCCTGAACACCTCAACCAGGCATGTCTTTTTATGAGAACACTAGTGTTCATACCACGTGCTGCTGGGTCAGCTGCATCCACGGCATACCTGATTGAGTTATTTGAGATGGCCTGTCCTTCTGCGACTATCTCCTGTCCTCTTTTTTGGTGTTCTTGTGGAAGATATTGTAATAACTCTTCCATTTTGTCCCAGTGGGCCTTGTCATACCTCGCCAGCAGCGCTTGAGAATTTGCAATTCTCCAATGATTTGCAGCTTGAGCAACCACTCATGCTGCTGCCCTTGCAATAACTTGATTATATGCAGTTGTATCCTCAGGGGGAGAAGCCCTTGCTGGATAAAGCTCATTAGGGAGAATGGGATCTGGATCATATAGATGATGCTTGTGGAGAGAATTGTGGCTGAATAAATAATGTATGTGATTGTGGTGGTGTAGAGGGAAGTACAGGAGAGTGAGGTGGTGAAAGCGGAGGTTGCTCTTGAACCTTTTTTTTGTTTGGAGACTTTGTTAGGGGGACACACAGTGTCCAATGTTTCTTGGAACGTAAGTCTCCTTTTGATTGGAATAGGAGGAGAAACCATGATTTTGTCTGTTCCCTTTTGTATTTGAATTTTTTGCTGTTGAGCATCCATGACTTCCAAAATAGGCTCTACAGAGGAAGTCTCCTCAGTGGAAACCGTAGAGTCCTTGCCAATTATATTTTTCAGTTCGGAAATTTTAGTTACTGAATGCTTTTTTCAAGCCGAAAGTGTTGGCTCAGAAGTTGATGGTAATGTCTGTTTCTTTGGCGCGGAAGTGGTTGATTTGAATGCTTGACTCGATCACAAAATAGATTGGGATGTGGATGCCTCTTTGGTCGGTGCCAAAGGCATCTTCGTCTTCATGATTTTCGGTGCTGAACCACAGGGTGGGACATCCGAATGTACTTTTCGGATCCTACCATGACCCGAAAGCAGTGGAGGACCTATAACCAATTTGGAAGTATTTTTAAGTGTCTTTGCGTGGTGAGATGGGGCTGGCGTACTCATGTACTGCGCAGCTGGGATGGACTGACTCTCAATGTCTGAATATGATATTCCATTTCACACAAAACATATTAATCATTGTCAAGTAGTCAAACCTTGTGTTATGGGCATAATCATGACTGAGGCAGACAACAAAATTTATTTTCATCTGTTAATCATCTTATTCTGAATGAAAGAATGTTCTACTAGAGCCACTTGCAAATGCTTACATATAATGTACGCATTCTATATTTTCTAATGAATCAACTAAGATTCTAAAGAGAGAACGTGCCACAGCATTATTTTCATTCATTTATGCTGTTAGTGCCTATAAAGTACATTTCCTAAAGATTCTTTAGTCATGATTGTCATTTTACTCACTATAAAATTGTTAAGATAACATTCATTGCACATATATTGTTTTAAGAATTTCATCTCCAACTGATGATTTACACAATTCCATTACATTTCCTAAAGATTCGTAAGTCGCAATTGTTATTCTATCCTCTATAATTTGTTAAGATGGTATTACACATACATTATTTTTAAGAATTTCATCTAAAACTGATGATTTACACAGTTCCATTACTGTTTTTTGCAAGAAAATTGCTGGAGAAAAATTTAAGAGAAACTGTTTGAGAATATTTTACCAGCACCTTTTTCCAATATAATCCTCTTTACTAATATACCTAATATACAGAGGATAGAGCCACTTGTTTGAAGATATTGATACTTGTGTTCATAAAGTGCATTTAGTTTGTATATATGTATATGCATAAAATGCTATCAGAAAAAATATATCTCAGGGGTGTACTGCACAAAGTTTCAAGAAAGAAAAAAAATGGCGATATCTGTGGCTGCGATACTCGTGCAGGACTGAGTGATGTGATTGGCTGACTGCAACATGAAGAACTTGGTCCCAGAGTCATGAAAAACAATGTTCAAAACCATATTGAGGGGCATGGTAGGGATACTCTAAGCCCCAGTCCTTATAGGGGTGTCCTAGAGGGACCATTCCTGGGCACAACATTTTACGAAAAATCAGGTCATCACGGTCCTGCAGGAACCACCGCAAACCCTGTGTGCTCCTACAAGGCTTTTGCAAGAGCCAGCGCAGTCCCATGTGGTTCTACGACACTCCTTCAGGGGTCCCAATAGACCAAAACTTTTTTTTTAATTAGGAAACATATGGGTGGGGATCCGTGGACAGCTGGCTGCTCACAGAGGCTTGGCTGCCCACTGGGGGTGGGTGCAACCGTGCCAAAGGCCATGCATGGCAGGGAATTGGCTGCATATGTATCATAATAAAATAATACTCTATTTTAACAAGGGCTCAGACATTCACTTAAAAAAACAAAGATTAAAGTGGAGTTATACGTAGGTCGCCTAACAATAATTACAAAAACTAATGCTGAAAAAAGCAAAAAATGCTGAAATTGACCAGTTATACATAACTCACATAACTACTTGCATAGATATGATGCACTGCTTATGAAAGCACATATTACATCATTGATAACAACTGACATCTAAGGTGGCGCAAGTTATACTTATGCTGGCTACGTTTAACTGGTGAATTTACGTTTTTTTTTAATGTCTTTTTTTATTATTAGAAGACTTGCGTATAACTCTGCCTTAACCTTTTTTCCAGTGTATGTATATATATATATATATATATATATATATATATATGTGTGTGTGTGTGTGTGTGTGTGTGTGCTAATCTGCGGCAAAGAACCCCGCATGTCAATCAAAGTGCTGTGCTCTGATCATTTGCATATACAATCACCATTACTGAAACGTGACAGTATAGTGGGGAAACATAAATGACCATCCCAACATACATTTCAGAGGAAACAAAACAATTTGTGATACCCTTGTAAGCAGTCATTTTTTTCACAAAAGACAATGACAAGGATGAATACAGAGGAACCTGACTTTTATCATGCTAGAAATGTAAAGCTCTTAAGATAGTGGCATTATAACACACACAGGTTTGCAACACATTGAATAAGAACATAAGATAACAGTACACATTGCCCACAAATCTGACAATACAATCTACATGATTACGCAATTTTTGCTGTGAAAAAAACGGATTTTGGAAACTTCAGAGCCATTATTAGCAGGGGCCATAAGTACCCAGCAGCTCGACACTTTGAGATTTAATATGAGCCAGACTGGATTAAAGCTAGATACTTTGGAGTTGATAGAAACCTGAGACATGCCAGGGAAGGAACCAAAAGAGCTCAATTATGTAAACCGGAGTTTAGATTCATTATAGATTTGGAATGCTAAGAACCATTTGGGCTCAACAACTATTTGTGCATTTGCCGATCTAGTATGCTGCCATTGTGTTCTTGGACTTTGCTAGCCAACCTCTGCTCAGGTTTTAAACAGGTGTTTTCGTTATTCTTTTTTCTCTCCGTTTTTCTAAAAAACGATCATGTGAAGGCCTTTAGAGGAACTCAAGGGGAATGTGCCCACTATAGTTTAATTTACTTTATTTTGCGTAGTTATAACGCACTGTGGAATAGCTGTTTCATACAGCCATATCATCGTGGGCTCTTCGGTATTATATACATATATACATATATATACACCGATGAACCCACGATGACATGGCTGTATGAAACAGCAAACGAAGACATTTGTCTTTCTCTGGAAATCCAGAATGTATTGTAAAGCTACTGTATTGTTAAACTAATATAGAAAAAGCTGGAATGAGTTTGGAAAAAAGACTAATCACTTAAGTATTGTCTTTTTTGTCCAGTACTTTCACAGTCTATGTACACGTATACATAAGATGGCGCCAACCGTGCTAATGGCTCGCTTTCTAAACCAAAGCCGCTTTGGGTCCGCCAGGCCTTGGAATACATTGTCACTGCACCGTAATTGTCAATGTACTTCTTCGCTGAAGAATGGCAGCTGATTATAGACTGATGAGGGGCTACCCCGGCCCGCCTCTACACGTCACCTCTAATGGGCCGGTGCAGATGGTTGGGGGGAAGTGTTTTTGATCTGAAGGAGTCTTTCTGCAGACATATATACGGGGCGCTGTTTGTGTGTATTTTAAAGCGGCTACATAAAGTAATTCCACTGCAACAGAAAAGCTAGAGGCAGTAATTTGCGGGGACGTTGGCTGCATGGACTTTAATTACGATTTCATTGAGAGCAGTATTTGGATCTTACTGCCCTGGATCCTGGAGTGGGTATTAAGAGAAAGGAAAATTAGACCTGGCAAAAGCCCAAATTCAAATTAAACTACAAATAACTACTTTGGAATGGTTTGGTAATGCTTTAAATGATTCTGGAACCTGGCTTAATTCACAAGGGCAGGAACTTGAACTAGATTAATACGCCTGCAATATTCCCGTAAGAAATGTTTTACCGTGTGTGTATCGGGAATCAGACCGCAGCATCAGTAATTTAATTTAAGATCAAGTATTATACTATGTAGCTTCTGAGGAAGTGCCACTTGAAGCTTTTAAGAATCTGTTTGGATCATTTGCAGGTCACAGGTGCATTTACCACAGCTGGGACACCTCCTGGTATGATGAAAAGCAATAAAAAAGCGATATGCATTTTTTTCTGAACATCCATTTTATATCATTTAAGGAAATGCGCCGCTGCCAGAAGCTTACTTATAGCTACGAACTATTTACTGGCAATTATTATTTTGTAATTCACGTGAGGCACATTTCTTTTTTCATAAGCACCTTTATTTTATCTTTAGATTTTTTGTTTCTCAAGCATTTACAGTGAGTATATTACTTTCATGTCAGGAGTTACATTTGAGTCTTTAGTGTGATATCAACATACTGTGACTTTTGCGAAGCTCAACCCACTTACAGCAGCAGATCATGGTAAACCCGCCACTTCCCCCATATTTTGTCATGTTTCTGAGGACAGCCCCGTGATTCGAACATTGGCTTTTCTTGTTGGGCACAACAGCAACGATGGGGCTGTAGTTCTTTTCCATAATTGGGCAATATCTCTTTTTGTCACTAGACATGCCATCCCTATAAAGGTCCGGTCTGCCCGTGGCACTCCCAGCTCCTCCAGGAGTCCGAATAGTGCATCAGTAGCAAGTTGGCTAATCACTGATACCAGCTTTCCATGAGCAAACGGGGATCAGGTATGTCTGGTGCAGATATTTAACTTGTATTAAACAGAGCCTGGCAGATATTGGCAACATTTGGGGAGCCATACAGGCATCCCTTGAGTCTGTAATCAGAAGGAAGAATGGAGCACACTATTATTGATTTACTTCCAATAATGATTGAAACCCTGAGTCCTTTGGTTCTATTTAAACTTCAATAGACTACCATGGTACAGTTCAAATATATAATAAGTTCTACATATTGGCTACACTATTTGAAATTCACATTTAATACAAATAGAAACACACCTATACAAATAAAACTAATAATTCAAAATAACAACAGAAAATTAAAGAAATAAATATCACAAATTTGACACAACTCGTCTAGAAAGTCCATATCATTGAACTCCGGAGACTTAAAAGTCAAAAGACACCCAAGTCCAAAAAGTCCGTGACAAGGGTGTATCTTATCCCATATGTTGACTTGAAGCAATGCAGTTTCTTAGTATCCAATGCGAAACAGTTCGCTGCAGAATCCGAACCAAATTCAGCCTCCCTTGAGTCTGCTTTGTCCAAAGTGCCAACCCATCCCTCTCATTTCCCTTTCAGGGTCTCCAGTAACTCAAGTGAGTGCACCACGAGAGACTGATAGATCTGGTAAACCCCACTCCTCCCTAGGTGGCCCATGAGCAATCTGCCTTCTAGCAGGCTATATTCAGGGATGTCCTCCTGAGCATCTCAATAGATGACATGGCGGAGCTGTAAATGGCAGAAGAATTGGGAGGTTGGCATGTGGAAGTCTACACTAAGATCTTGGAAGAACTGCATATGATCTCCTTCCCAGATATAGCCTAATTAGGAGATTCCTATATTGTCCCAGTGTCTGAATCCCTCCTAGGAAGCACCAAAACTAAACACTAGTTTAAAGCAAAGAGTGTGCTACGACATACCGGTTGAAAAGATGCTAAATAAAGGAAATATATTTATTGAATTAAAACCTGAAACAGATATAAAGGCTCTTACACATGCAACATTTATGACTAGATGGACTAGATGGACAATGAAGTCTGCAATGATGACAGTTTATGCTACGGTTTAAGCAAAAGACAGGCAAACGCAAGTTGAAGAGGTTGAACTGTATAAGAAGGCAGCTCCAAGTACCTGGCATTAACATAATCTAGGTGTGAATCAAAAATGGCTTGAACAAGGCTGAAATGAGCGTGATCAGGCAAGAAGGAAACGTTATTCAAAACCTCAATGTGGAAGAAGTATGTAGCAGAAATCTTACCCACTTTAAATTTGAATGTTAATCTACCATCGAAATGGGTACCCAAGTTTGTCCTAAAGCATCTGGCCACCAAGAGGACCGCCAGATAGAGAGGGGAATACCCAGAAATACCACATCCATTTTTATCAATTCCTCCCACCCAGCTGTCAAGTGAATTAAAGCAAATCTGAAAGCTATTATGTGCCAGCTCGGAATTCCCACCCATCCAGAGTATCAGCTGAGTGGCATCAGTGTAACACTTACAGGAAGGCTTATAAAATCGTATGTCTGGTCAAAGGAGCCATGTAGAGATTAAACAATGTAGGACTTACAGACGAACCTTGCAGAGCATCATAATACAACTTTGTAGAGGAAAAATGAAAAGGAGGTATTGTAACTCCTGATTTCAACCCGAAAGACATTTAAAAAATCAAACTTAGTGACCTTTACCAGTCCCATTCAACTTCTCTAAAAGAGCTACATGTGACATCGTACCAAAGGCTGAAAGACTGAGGAGGATCAGAGCTGCCACACCTTCTGTATCGAAAATAATACACCGTTCGTCTTGGGCAGCTACTAAATGAACCTCTGTACAGTGAAAAAAGTCAAAACCCTGCCTGAATCGAACGCAATAATAAATGTTTAGCAATGAAATATGGTATTTGAGCACTGCCATCTATCTCTGCTATAATAGCATTAGAAGGTAGCAGAGACAGTTCTGTAGTTATTAAGACTGGTCACAACCAAGGAAGCCTTCTTCAACAATGGGAACTCACAGGCTGTTTGACAGCCCAGACGGACCAAAGCTGAATCAAAGGACAGGTTACACAAGGTGCAAACACTGATGCCTTTACAGAAGCTATCAAGAATAAAATATAAGTAAGGCACTCCAGAGCCAGGGTTCTAAAATAATGTTATGATTTCTTGAAGCCTACAGGCAAGGTCCTCTCTGGACCTGAAATGATCGGAAATTATAAGATTTGTATCTTTACAGAAGGAAGACAGAGTCTCACAGATGGCTAAGGACGGAGAAGTAGTCATTCGAAAACTATAGAGGTTGGAAAATTCACAGATTTGAGAAGAGAACGATTGAGAAATACGGGTCATAAATGGTGCAATTAGGGTGCGTTAGGGAAAATATATCTATTGACTTGGCTTTTGATGCATTGAAAACAGAGCCGTCAAAACAATGACAAGTGTTATTTACAAATCATATGGCGACACCTGAAGCTCAGCAAGCAGAACCCACTCAGAGTGAGTCAGAAATACAGAATCTGAACTACTGCATTTAGGACCTGGTTTTATGTGGCACACCCTGCTTTGTTGAGTTTGGAATCGGACTCCAACTTGCGACGTGTATCTATTCCCTATTTCCCACCTTTTCAGTCTGTTTCTATACACTGTCAACTGGCACTTCAGTAGTCTGGTGGTTTGTTAAAATATACACATAAAGTAACATTGTGTGGTTCGTAAGGTACAAGACAATAAAAAACATACTAGCTCTAATAAAAGTTGTATTATCTGCTACAACACGCCTGACAATGTGGTTTGGATGTTTGCCTAGTTTTATGACTGGAAGAAGGGCCGTATATACGTTTCTATCTCACATAGGTATGTGTCCACATGACCTTATTTTGCATGTTGTTTTAGAACACTGCAGTATAATGCAGGGTCTGTGATGTTGTGCAAGTTTCATCATAATGTCGCTACGGGAATTAAACAGCTCTCTTTTAATTTATTAACAGGCTAAAAGGTATTTTCATATTGTGTGAAAATAATGGAATTACCACACCACCGCCAGCTCCCATTAGTTAGGGAAGTATATGCTTAATGTTCTTGCTGAGCAGATCACACGTTTGACTACCAGCAGAATCGTTCAGCCTAAACTGGCAATCGTGAGATGGTAATATTACTACTTGAAATTCATAGTGCTGAAGCAACAAACTCTACAGTTATTACCCTAGACATAGTGGCAAAGTCTGCAGTTCGGGTTTTAATGTGACAGTGCATGCAAACACAGGAATCAATTACTGATGTTTCAAAGCAATAGCGTATTAAAGCGAGATATATGAGCTTTGTCAGTGTTTGGTAGTGGTGGGTGTGGTGCTGGTGGTGGGATGAGTGATGGCACTGTGGTAGCTGTGTGGTTTGATGGTGGTATTGGTAGTTGTAATGTTACTCTAGTGTTTGTATTGTAATTGTAATTGCTTTACTAAGTTTACTGACCATGAGAACGCTTGGAAACCCAAGTAGTAATTCCAGTGTTATTGGATATTGTTGGTTATTAGAATTAGTCTTGTGTGCCAAAGCTAAATCCATTCAATGCATTCACTCCAGTTTCTTTGTGGTATATTAAATGTATAGAAGTTAGGTGTAATCATTACTTAGGGGAGTATGTGAGTTCATGCAGATGATTTGTGTGCCTAATAGCTGGAGGAGATTAGGCATTTTTAGTTTGCAGGGGTTGGTTTGGTTGTATTGTTTGTGGTGGTGGTATGGGATTGGTGCTGAATGTGGTACTGGTTGAGACATTAGTTGGAGTGGTGGTGGCACTGGTGGTAGCGGTATTGGTGGTAGTATCAATACCGGTGGTGGTATTGGGTATGATCGCATTGGTGGTGTATTTGTGGTAGTACTGAAATTATTGTAATGGTACTGGTGATGGGGTATTGGTGGTACTGGTAATGGTTGCAGTACTGTGGTGCTGGTACTGTATTACAGGTGGTGGTGGTATTGGTATAAGTGGTAGTAGTGGCGGTAAAGGTGGCAGCACTGGTGTTACTGTTGGTGGTACTGGTGTAGGTAGTACTGGTGGTCGTTATGGTGTTGGTATAGTTGGTGTGGTTTTGGTTGTGTATGGAATTGGTGGTGGTCTTGATAGAAGTATTAGAATCTTTGATAAGCGTATGATTGTTGTTATTCGTGGAGGTGAAGGTGGTGTGGTACTTGTAAACGTGGTATTGGTATACAGAAAGCAAACTGTTTAACTACGGCAAGTATTTTGTAAATACGTTCGTCATTGCTTTTAAAATGACTTTGTAATTCGTTTTTTTTTTATTGTGTTGGACAGCCATGCATCTCTGAGATAAAGAAATTAATGTGACAAAACGTGAAATGTCTGACTGTATTTTTTATACGTAAAACAGTCCTCATACAGTGCAATGCAAGAACTCTATATGGGGTGGACTGAAACACCAAATGGCTAATAAGAGAGAAATACTCCTCTGGGTAGTTCTCAGATGTGATTGAAAATGTCCCAGATCAATGTCTGAAAGAGGCTGATCCACACAAGCCAGTAATATAAGGCAGTGCTTAATTTGTGCTTGTTGTTTCCGGTTCTGAGCACCGGCACTTATTTTTGAGGGCCGGGGCTTATTCTTCTGCCTCCAGCATTTGCTGCGAGCAAAAGACACACATGGGAAAGACAGAGGGAGAGAAAAACGAAAAATCGTCACAAAGGGAGAAAGTAGAAAGCTGCTAGAGTGAGTTGAAAGGGTAGGAACTGGCTTTATATGGTTTTTCGAGGCCCGAGATAGCTTCAGGATTATGCTGCCTCAGTATTCTGTGTTCTCACATTTAATTGCAGCACCCGCGTGTTTATGAGGCGGGCTTTGGGCGCCAGCACCTTTTTATTTACAAATTAAGCACTGATATAAGGGGGCTGACTCAAAGTCAACTCGTTGTATGTTAATTCCGTCAACCCAGCCTTAATAAAAAAAAAAGTTGCACAACATGTGCCTTCACTGCATTCAGTGGCGTAGCGTGGGTTGTCAGAACCCGGAGCAAGGCAAGTAATTTGCGCCCCCTAACCCGTGGATTTTAGCACTCGAGTCTCTTCCAAGATGTTGCGCCCGGTGCGGCCGCCCCCCCCTGCAACCCCCACGCAAGGCAAGTAATTTGCGCCCCCTAACCCGTGGATTTTAGCACTCGAGTCTCTTCCAAGATGTTGCGCCCGGTGCGGCCGGCCCCCCTGCACCCCCCACGCTACGCCACTGACTGCTTTACAGTGGAAATGTCGACATATTCATTATGTACCTTACCAAAATTGGAAGAATACAGATGCCCTGGTGGTCTGACCTTGCTGTTTGATTCGCTGTTCGATACATACAGTAGGTGGGATTGTACCACAGAATGTCTTCAAAGCCCTTGTCGTGTGTACAGCACGATAGCTTAGTAGGATGGGAAGAGAAGAAGCATGCTTGATATAATAGATCCCTTTGCTGCCTATTTCTGCATAATGATTTCTATAGTACTTGATCAAACCTGTGTCCAGTGTGCGATGGAAGCAGTGATGGAGACACCGCAGCTTACCATGCTTGGATGGCGAAGTGCTGTTGGTGAGCAGTCTCAGAGGCGGGCAATCCCTCCCTGAAGTGTGGTGAATTGAGTTTACTTCTTCCTTTGCCCCACACTAAATGAGGAGGGTCCAACCCAAGGACCCGGGATACAGCCACAAACTGTGGCCCAGGTGGTGGTGGTAGTTGTAGGCCGGCTGCACTTTACTCCGTTTGTACTGATGTTGACAGGGCCTTTGGTGAGGGCATACTGAGTAACAGAATTGACAGTGTTTGGACTTTTGGTAGCTGGATCTGGTGTTACAGCCCCACGTAAAGGCAGGGGATCTTGGAAACCAGAACCCCATCCCATGCGCCTCTTCAGTGCTGCACTGGTTGCATGAGACCTGTCCCTCGGAAGTGGGTCATGGTGAGGGAGCGGAGGGTACCAAGTGCCCGCACTGAGGGCTGTAGGACCGTAGATGAAGTGGATTTACATGGCCTGCCCTAGCCGCAGATCTAACTGCCGTGGTTAATCAGATGGTTTCAAGGCACGTCCCCGTGGCAGCGATCGGAGCTGAGAGACACTGCTGACTAGGCTTGCCACTTGTCATACCGTGGGGGTGTCACCCAACCCATACACAGACAGAAACGCTGACTGGATTTCTCCTCTGTTGTTCAAATGATACAGAGTGTAGTGGTGAGCATGGGCGCTGTTGATGTTAGTGCATGATACTCACCATACGCCCCTATGTATTTCTTGTTAAGGCTCTGCTGAGGTGGACATTGCAGGTACAAAACAAAAATTGAGGGCAATGCCCTTGGACTACCGGGTCCTCTACCCGGCAAAACTAAAAGTGAAATTGCAATCTAAATCCTCCTTTTTTGATAGAGGCTGCCTGGGACTGGGCTGCAGAACTAAGAGTGCTGAAAGACACCCAACAAGCTGGACAAGACCAAACCAAAAATGCCAGTAGAGACAAAAAGGCCCGAAAGCAGTAGAAAAAAAGACAATGAGATAGGTCAGAAGACAACAATAGGATGATGAGATCGGACCATGGCACGCATTTTGGCACGGCAGAGGAAAACATGTGAGGCGTGAGCTCCCTCCCCGACCATGCTAGGTATGAAAGTTGTTACCAGTGCATAAAGAAGATGGTGGCTGTGTGTGACAAGAGAAGTTACACCTCCCCTATCTGATGGTGGGCCATTGCCTTTTGCTCTGGCTTTTCACGGCTGGTACTATGCTTCTCCCTTATGGACAAAAGAGCAAAACTGATTCCTGTAGGCAAAGATTACTGGCCTAGGTGGTGGTGAGTAGTTTGGAGCTTGTCAGGACACGGGTTGCCGGAAAAACAGCATGTCTGGTGGAGTGAATGCCCCATATCCAGTTAATTAAATTTCTGCATTCATGTGAAGCATGATTCTGAAATCTCAGGCCTGGATGGGGGACAGAGGTAATTGAGAAGGTCCTTGAGATCCCACCTCTTTTTGCAAGAAACAGCATAATTACTGGGGTGGTTTAAGTTGAATCTTTGGGATGGATGAAAATAAGAGACATGGAGCCCAATGAAGCGCCAGCCATGTTGGCAGGCCTCTCCCATGCCTCATCTGACTGATGCTTTGAGTTTTAGAAGTGTAGGATGGGTGAAGAGTAGAGTTATGAATCAACTACAAGGCTTGGGCTTGGTTGGACTTATTTTTCCAAAACAGATATTTCCAAGTGTTTGAGAAGCCTTTTTTTTTTGTAACACTCTCCCACTGATCTGCGAGGTTCTACATCAAACTTATTTAAGCCCAACCTTTTGAACATCTATGTCTGCGCTCCGGCCAATATTGTGCAGTTGTTCAGCTTGACCTTTGTCTCCTAAGCTAATGACACTCAGTTGATCATCTTCTTATCTCGAGACCAGGGTAACAACTCAGGGCAGCTGAGGAAATGCTACTCATCTGTGACAGATTGGATAGGCAGTAGCTGCCTTAAGCTGAATGAGGGGAAGTCACTGTGGTGGGCAACAAACCCCAGTTTCACTGTTGAAAACTGCATTAAATTGAATGCTCTCTGCTTTGCTTTCTGCTCTTTCCCCAACACAGGTCTTATTTTCTTGGTTAAACCTTACACTCCAATAAGAGCCCTGAGGTCCTCGGCCTGCAGTTTGGTCTGAATATCCCGGGGTGCCAAATCCAGACAAGCAGGTCGCCCCTGTTTTTTATTTGGCCTGCAGTCTTTGGGATGCTCCCCCCTTCGATTGTGACTGTTGTCCAATGAAACTTAGTTTAGAAAGCATTTGAAGGCTTGTTGATTTAGCCATCTAAGACCTGGTTCCCCTATCTAGTAAGGGCTGGTGTTGTTATGGTCTGTTAACAGCGGTAGGAAGCCTGTTTTGCGTACCCATGTGCTTTACAAATGCAGAAATGTAAATGTAATAGACAGACAAACACCTTGGCTGTTAGCACTGGGAGAGCCATACTTTATCTCACACGTATTGTGATGCGGAATGTAAACGGTCTACTAAACAAAACATAAAAGAGGTGCTAGTTGCTATCAAGCTGACATTTTACTGTTGCAGGAAGCTCCTCTAATGGGCACGAAATTCCCATTCATGGCATGTCAGAGCTTCTCCACAGTGCTCCCTGTCTCACTTGTGAGGGGTTCATGTGAATTTGCTATACGAATGGAAACATTCCCCCCATTCACACTTTAGGGAGTCTCAGCGATGCTACATCATGGTAGCTGGAAATTTACAGGGGCCACCTTTTTCTGGTATTTGTGTACATGGGCCCCTCTTAACAGTGATCGGTTAGGCAAGCTCATCATAAAACGTCCACCTGGGAGATTGATACTAGGAAGCAACCATACTGATGGGCTACTGAACCCCCAGTTACACAGGACTGGATAAACACACACCCTTGCACGCATAACATGCTAGCTAAAGTCCTAACAGCTAAGGCATCAAGTAATGTTTGTTGTTGCCTACACCAGACTTGCAGAAAATATACTTTTTCCAGTGCCCACAAACGTTTTCAAGACTGGATTAATTCCTCAAACCTCATTCAGATTTAACTGATGTTAAAAAGGTGCACATCCTCACCTGTGCTCTCTCTAACCACTCAATTGAGGGGGCTTGTACTGCATGGGGGGGGGAGGTTGGCAAATAAGTGCTTAAAGAATGACTGATCCCAAATTTAGAAACTACATCCGGAAGGAAGATGGCACATATTTAGTATTCAATAAAGCCTCAATTGTCTTCCAGATCACCCTTTAGGAAGCGTTCATAACTTTTATCCAGGCCAGCATCATGAGTTACTCTACTGGTGACCACCACCAGCAAAGAGAGGAGGTGGCAGCTTGAGAGGAGACATTCATATAGCTAGAATATGTTTATTGCTCTCCCAAAACCTCTAATACACCAAAATAGAGAGCATCACAAGACAAGATCAACAAAAATTCTATTAAATGACGTTCAAGCCACCTAGATTACATCTCAAAGCTGCGTGGACCAGCGAGGCAACAAGGAGAGTAACTCTTACATAGAGTATGCCAGCACAGCAACACTTTGAAGCACATCAGCCCAATTCAGCACCCTCATGAGGGGAAGGTAACTGATTGTCACCAGGCTGTACAAGATTGTGCAGAATACTATTGACAGCTGTATTCGAAACATAGAAATATATAACCTGCTGGAGTTCCTATGGGACTCCCAAATGAGGCGGTTATCGTTATCCAAAAGAGATTTCTGGCATATGACCACAAAACCCCATCATGATGGAGCTCCACTGGCTGCCCTTGGCAACCTTCACCACCTTCAATACCACCTGCAACACCTACAAAGCCATCATGAAAAGAACCGTTCTCTCCCCCACCCCCATGACAACATCACTAGCCCTGGAGGCTCTGGGCAGCGCACCATCAGACTGGAGAGGAAGAAGTGCAACATGCTAAAAAGAAAAACAAAGCAAGATGCCTTCTTTATTTATGCCACCGAGATCCAGTAGTACATCCCTTTATCCAACAGTACCACTCGACCGTCTTTCAATTAAGGAAAGATCTAAAGATATACCCCTTTAAAAAATCCCACATCACAATGAGGTAACAGTCCACCTTCACTCTCAGGATTGCCCTCAAATCACTGGTTGACTGCATCTTTGCTTTGACCATGTGCAGTCCTCCGCTGATTTTTGGCTAGATTCCTGCTACACAAGTACCACATACAAGCATAAATACAAGAGTGACCAGGTAGAGCTGGTTCTGGCTAAGTGAACATTTATTTCCTAGAGGGAGATCTTTATATTTGACAACCATCAACAAATACAAACATATGTACTGAATCTAAAAGCACAACATTCCACTTCTTTTTCTAAAAAAGCCTCGCTCCTCTCCTTATACACCTCCACTCTAATGGCATTTCGGCACCCTTGCACTGCCTCCCTCTCTCCTCCTTGTTTACCCTCGAACTCTAGGTGTGCTTCAGTACCACTCAAAAGGTTTTGGCAAGAGTGTGAGGTTGGAAAATCAGGACAGGATATACTAAAAGTCCCAATAGTGAGAACGGAGGGGACGGAATAAAACAAAACGATGCGAAGAGTGGGAAAAACCGGGCAAAGAGGAAGCAGAAATTGGGGAGGTGAAAGAGGGGTGTGTTGCAGGGAAATTGAGTTGTACTATGCAAATGATGAGCAATGCACCTTTCGGTCACTTCGAAATGTACTGATCCTTGGTAATGCGTATTGGGGGATGGGGGCATCAAAGTCAAGATAGTAGGGGTTGGAGAAATCAAAGTAAAACTATGGTGAGCTAAAGAGTAGACAGAAAGAAAGGAACTAAAGATTGAAAGAGTAGGTGAAGGAAGGATAGATTGGTGGTTAGAAGCACAAAGGAGAAGAGTAAAACTGAGGATAAAAACAACTGATACAGACACAGGTTAATGTCAGATGGGAGTAGTAAGAAAGTGATTAAAAAGTGTATATAAACAAGAAGAAAATAGGAACTGTAAAGATAATGGTATATTCATTTCTTACATTATTTACTGCAAGGGGTATCCTGCAGTATAGGACACGGCGTAAATGTTAGCTCTACATCAACTAAACCTGAAATAACAGAGACAGGTTTCGTTTGCAATGCCGAATCGTCAACCTTATTCGTATAATTCATACTAAGCATAGGGCCTGCACACAGGGCAAGTTGCAAAGAAAAACTAAAAGGCACAGTAATCCTGAGCTATTAAGAATATGCTGTAAAGAATCATAGCACTTCAAGGGATTGCAGAGACTTGCATTTGACTGATCATGAACTGCCACAGCTCACATACTTAATATGTTTGAGGAAGGTGCATCTAAATAAACACAGACCTCCAAGGTAGAAGCAAGATAAAGAAGCATGCTTGAGATTTAGCAAGAGTACTTCAGTCTAAAATATGAACTAATGAACTCAACTGCAAAGCGTAAAAAAAAGTGCTGAATCAGCGCATCTGCTTTATATGAAGAAACAAGAAGTCAGGGATGCATTCCAGAAAGTTGATGCGCAAATGACAGATGGAGAAAGGGTAGGGCAAAGATGCTATGAAAGAGACCTCGCACAGTATAGCTGTCAAAATATTAGAGTGAGAACAGATATTATCTGATCTCTCATCATGAAACGCTGGCATATTATTTTTGCAGACTTCACACTAATGTCTGAGCAAACTGTAGCATTCTTATATCAACTAAGCCCTGCAAGCACTAACAGATATCCCAGCTGAAACAACCATGTCTGCCACAGATACATATTGTTGTAGGCAGCTCATTTGCCAGATAAATTGTTTACCCAGAGATGACAGCATATACATTTCTCGAAGTGAAGTTAAGGCCTACATCAATACGTCCCCAGATACTTTTTTTTCTAGATGTACTTTGTGAGGGATGGGAGTGGTAAGTAAGATTTATTCTTCGTAACTAAGTCGTAATATGAATATGGTCAAAGAGATTTTTACAATCAAAACTATAGAATTGCTGGTGTCCGAGAACAGAAACTATTTTAACCACTGGAGGTAGGTAACCTCAGACTTTATAAAAAAGACACACGACTCAAACCTCGTCTTCAGACTGTATTTTTTCAACCACTTATAATCACCCTCGTGAAAACATTGCCTTAAGACACCTCTGGGCTATACCCACTCTCCTATGCTTTTTAGGTTTTGTCTACTAGTGTTTGTAAGTGAAAAACCCCTTATGCACCATACTAAAAGCGTACTGTGTGCTTAGATCCCACCTATTGCTTACCATTGGTTGGCTTTATTGTCATTCATTTGCTTGATTCTTATTCAATGGCTTGCCTTCATCTACTTCTGTTACATCCATTTGATTTGATGACTTGTATTCTTCCACTGCTCACATTAGGGGAACTACTATTTTTCTTTCAGTACTTTATGCGAGTGCACGTTTTCTAGCTCCCTCCCTCTTGTGTGGTGCTTCCTCCCCCGAACACCCGCACAAAGTGAGTGCTCCATGTTGCTCCCTCAACCCTCTCCCCAAGCTCGTCCATTGCTTTCCCCACCCCCTCCCTGGTATTTCTTTCTAATACTTTTTTTGTCCCTCTCCATCCCCATCCCCACCAACGGGGTCCAGCCTCAAGTGTCTCTGTTGTTTCCATCGCCTCAGGCAACATTGCACGTAAGACACTAAATGAGCAGTTCAAAGCTATGTTTGGAAACTGTAAGGACATGGGTCCTCATTAAAACTTTGGTGGTCCATTCGTAGGACCGCCAAAGCCGCAGCAGACAAAAGCCAATAATGGAGGTCTTGTGCCCACCATCTTAGAAGTTTTCCACTGGGCCAGCAGGTGAAAACTGCGTTTCTGCCCACTGGTCCAGCGGAAAACTCACGACAACACGGCAATGTTGTGGTGTGTCGGGTGCGACAGCACCTGTTGCGCATTTCTCTGCCCGCAATTCGGGTAGTGAAATGTGCGACGGGGCTGTTCATGGGGGCCCCTGCACTGCCCATGCACTTGGCATGGGCCCTATCGGGCCCCAGGCCCCCTCTTTCCGCCAGCCTTTGCATGGCGGCGAGACAGCCATTCAAAGGCTGTCGGAAAGGGGACTTGTAATGCCCTGGCAGATTGCAACTGCTGAGATCGCCAGGCTGTCGACAGGCGGCAACCTGGCGGTGCTGACAGTCGGACTTTGGCCCATCTGCCACAATCAAAATAGGCCAGTCGGACCGCCCTGTCTGCCATCGCGAGTGTGGCAGTCATGAGACCATCACACTCATAATGAGTGCCTCGGTTTTTAAAATATATTATTCATCTGCCTCTTGCTCCTCTCTTCTGGCTTGACATAATTATGAAATAATCTCTGCCATGCCGTTTGACACAAAATTCTAGAGTAGGTACAATGAACACCTTACAGCATCCTCAAACCCAGAATGCATCTGCTGGCAGAACTAGTGGATACTTAGCGCTTCTATTTAAGCTAGTACACCTACGTGAGGAGTATATGAATTATCAGTTGCAGGAACGCTACTCTTGGAAGTGGCATCCCAGCGTCTTCAACTCATAGGGGGTCATTCTGAACCGCCAGAAGACCGTACCGCGGTCAAAAGACCGCGGCGGTCATTATGACTTTCCCGCTGGGCTGGCGGGCGACCGCCAAAAGGCCGCCCGCCCGCCCAGCGGGAAAGCCCCAGCAACGAGGAAGCCGGCTCCGAATGGAGCCGGCGGAGTTGCTGGTGTGCGACGGGTGCAGTTGCACCCGTCGCGATTTTCAGTGTCTGCCAAGCAGACACTGAAAATCTTAATGGGGCCCTGTTAGGGGGCCCCTGCAGTGCCCATGGCAGTGGCATGGGCACTGCAGGGGCCCCCAGGGGCCCCACGACACCCGTTCCCGCCATCCTGTTTCTGGCGGTGAAAACCGCCAGAAACAGGATGGCGGGAAGGGGGTCGGAATCCCCATGGCGGCGCTGCTTGCAGCGCCGCCGTGGAGGATTCCCTGGGGCAGCGGGAAACCGGTGGGAAACCGCCGGTTTTCCTTTAAAGCCGTGGTCAGAATGGCCCCAGAAGCACCGCCAGCCTGTTGGCGGTGCTTCCGCGGTCGTTGGCCCTGGCGGTCCATGACCGCCAGGGTCAGAATGACCCCCATAATGTCCTTAAAAGACTGCTTTACTTGGATTGTTATCGCTAAATCTCATTTCAAGGAGTTCTGATCTTTTTTCTAGCATTAGATTATTCATTACTTCGGTTTATTGTATTCCTATGTCTACTCTGTAGCTACAGATGTGGTTTTGTCAGGTTTTAAGCATACTATATGCACAAATAAAGAAAGACTCACTGGTCCCATGAGTTCCTGAAGCTTCTTTCTTGGACCCTCCTCCGCACTTTAATTAGGCAGCTGGAACACCCTGTTCCTTACAGGTCCAGGAATCTTCAGAGTCATCTAACTGCCTTAATGACTGCAGGTTTTTTTTCTTGAATGACCACAAGATTGAGGCTGAAATTGTAACGGATTATGTCATTTTAGTCATATAAGCAGCTTCGGTCACCATCAATCATGACAGCTTAATTGACTGCCTCCAGATCAGGGAAACCAGATCCCTGATTTCTTTATTTCACTTCTTCATGATCAATTACTATCGGGTTGTGTTCATGCATTCCAGCCTATCTCTTAAAGAGCTCCTTAAGGCTCGGTTATATCGCCAAACGTATTATAATGGTAATGTTGAGCCTGTGGCTTGAACCATCCAGTACCACAGTCTAAACTTTTATATGTATGCTGATGACACCCTGATTTTCCTTAGATAACAGTGAGGTCTAGACTCACTGTCCAAGTCTAGCCATAGTAGAAATCAGGGACAAAATTGCAGACATTGGATTAAGTGCAATACCAAAAAGGTGTAAATCATGTTGGATGGGTACAGGTCCCACCATCGAGAACTCACTTTCTAGTCAGGTGAAAAAGGAGCATGCCATGAGGTGAAAAATGTCTGCTTTACGTTGGACCCTGATTTCTCTTTCAGGTCCGAAGTAATGGCCATGTTCTTTTCGTTGCTTCTTCTACCTAAACCTTGCTCTACTTGCAATCCAGAGCTCCTAACTCAGCGACTTTAGGCATTCTTTTTTACAATATATGGACTAGGTAATTATTTTATCTTTGGATACCTTAATGCAACAGATTTGGTTACTTCAAAATGCTGTAGAATGGGCCGTTTCTGGTGTAAGTATGATCCTGCGTCCTTGTTGCGTGCAAAAATAGTTTGCTTGCTTATCATGTGCAGAGTTACCTTCAAAGTTCTCTGCATAATGGCCAACTTGTTCTATGACTCATCTGCCTAAATTCGCACAGACAAACCTTTTCCTTATCAGTATTCTAGTCGTTTGCAGACAACCAACAGTGGTATGCTGTGTCTGCCTTGGTTTAATAGTCAAAGTACGAGTAGGCAGCCCAATCTGACTTCACTATCACTAGTTTAAATTGGTTTCTTCTCCTACCACATTACACTGCTTGCTGCCTTTATTTCTGCAAACTACTGAATGCTTGGCAGTTTCCTCTTTTTGATCTTGTTTGTGTTCTAGTTCTGTTGCCACTGTTCATTCTAAAAACACATAGTGGACATATGCTTAAAACACTATAAACATCACCATGCTGTACAGTGGTAAAAGATACAAATATTACAAGTCAAATATTTACGTTCATGTATCCTTACTGTGAGCTGTCGCATCTTAAGACACCTGCAGTTTAGGATTCGCAAGAAGTGAATAATTGAGTGTGCTGGCCAAAGTCCTCCACCACTGACAGTGCTCACAACATCTGCCCACAAACAATAAGACAGCCCTCTTGGAAACAGAGCAAGAGCTGTTGCCACCATTGCAAAGAGAGAGCAGTAGAAATCATCTTACTCTCCTTAGACTTGGAAAGATCAGTTCCGAAACCAATGGGAGTGAATAGGCCCACTCACAAATAGGACTGGCATCAATCTGTAGGTCTTATGTGTGTAATGCATTGATCATAGACATAGTTGCTGCTCCCGAAAACAACCTGTTGAAAGTGTTATGTGAACGGCTGTGACTTTCTTCAAAGTAAATTTTTGAATGTTAGTGCTGAGGTGAGGTGCTCTAGTTGCACTGGACCTCACTGTTCCTTATCAGTTTCTAAACTATAACATGAATCCATCAAGCAGCGTGTAGCATGTACCCGAAGACTGCGGTTGTATGGGTTTATATGTACATCTATTCCCTGGGACGTCTTACTGCTATGACACAATGTATGATACTTTGCAAATCCTGTATATGTAGTATGTGCGTTCATACAACATAGTGCATATGGAGCAACAGTGATTGCCTTTCATGTTAAAGTTAAGACAGTGGAAGACCAAGGAAATCAAATCACATTATAACAAGTAATGTAGGCTTGACAGTCATGACATTACCCTACATGAAGATATCAATGGGGATACAGGAAATCTTACAATATTTTGATTCGGTGATAGATTAATTTGGCACACAACATCTACACCGTTGTCACTAACCAAGTAATGATTTTCTTTTGCTATCTACTGTGCCTAACAATGCATCTCTAGATTACATTGCTCACTACTATATTAAACCACTGCTAGCCAATGTTGCCTGTTTGAAAAAAAGTACAAATAAGGGATAATTAAATACATTGAGACAGGCACCAAAAGTCTCGAAAGCAGTGGTGTTTACCTATATAGTCTGGTATAAACATTACTGTTGGAAATGGCCCTTTTTGCAGGGTTATCCCCAAACTTTTTGCCTTCTACTTCCTATTTTTTCCGATCTGTTTTTGCTGGTTTATTGTCTCTGTGCACTTTACCACTACTAATCAGTGCTAAAGTGCAAGTGTTCCCTATAGAAATTGTACTGTTGATTGGTTTATCCATGATTGGCATATTTGATTTACTGGTAAGTCCCTAGTAAAGTGCACTAGCGGTGCCCAGGGCTTGTAAATCAAATGCTACTAGTGGGCCTGCAGCACTGGTTGTGTCACCCACATTAGTAGCCATGTAACCAAGGCTCAGACCTGTCACTGCAGTGTCTATGTGTACAGTTTTAAACTGCCAATTCGACTTGGCAAGTGTACCCACTTGCCAGGCCTAAACCATCCCTTTTTATAGATGTAAGCCACCCCTAAGGTAGGCACTAGGTAGCCCCATGGGCAGGGTGCAGTGTATGTTTAAGGTAGGACTTGTACTGGTGTCCAAACAGTAAAATACTGCCAAATTCGGTTTTCACTGTTGCAATGCCTATCTCTCTCAAAGGTTAACATTGGGGCTGCCTTTATATAACTTTAAAGCACAGATTCCATTTGGGAGCAGATAGAAATATGTAGTTTGGGGTATTGGAATTCACAATTTAAAAATACATCTTTTGGTGACGTCGGTTTTTAGATTGTTAGTTTGAAAATGCCACTTTTAGAAAGTAGGCATTTTCTTGCTTAATCCATTCTGTGACTCTGCCTGTTTGTGGATTCCCCATCTGACTCAGTTTGACAGTTGGGCTGTTCACACCTCTCCTCTAGACAGTGACACAAAGGGGGCTAGGGTGTAGCCTGCATATCCTGATGAGCCATCTGTGCTGGAAGGTAGGGGAGGAGTGGTCACTAACACCGGAAAGGACTGTGCCTCCCCTCACACAATGCAGTCTCCGACCCCCTGGTGTGTGTCTGGGGCCTGGCCTGGACAAGAAAAGATCTTGCAAACACTTGAGACTTTGCTTTGACATTTGCCAGCTTCAAAGGTAGAAAGGGGTTTAAGAAGAAGACCTAAAACCCCAGACTTTTAGAATCTTTCTGGAATCAAGAGGAACCTCTGCAAGGAGAAGAGCTGAAGAGCTGGGGGAGTAGTACTGTCCCTTTGCTGTGTTGCTTTGCTGGACTGCCCTGTAGTTGCTGCTTCTGCCTGAAAAGAGTGCAAAGGGTGGACTTTGCTGTGTATCCTGCTTCACAAAGTTCTCCAAGGGCTTGGAGTGGAGCTTGCCTCCTGTTGGAAGTCTCAGGGATATCAAAGACTTCAGTTGTATCTGCCTACAGCACTTGGAACTGTGTGTTCTGTGTTGCAACAGAAGAAAAAGCACTGCGACACCGCCAATGATGCCACTGAACTGCACTGTGACCTACTGACACCGCACGGAGTCGCATTGCCCTGCTTCACACCACAACCCTGGTCTCACCGACGCTGTCATTGGACGACTTCACAAAGCCGCTGCTTGCACCGTGACCTGTGGGCCCCACACTCAGGCGTCGCCTGCTCACACCGCAGGCTGGGCATCCCTGATGCCGTCGCTCCTGCTGACGAAGACAAAGCTGCCTGAACCGTGGCCTGTGGACACCGTTCATGAGGAGCACACAGCACTGTCCGGTCCCGCAACGAAGCCCCGGTCCACCGATGCCAGCACCATCGACTCCAGTGTCATCACCAGGCATCCCTGCCTCCACCATGGCCTGTGGATATGGCTCGTGAGGGTCACGAAGCACCGTCCCGTCCTGCACCACTGACTTGGGCCTACTGACGGCAGCGCTTCAGCAATGACGTCGTCACTGCCTGCACTGTGACCTGTGGACACCGCACCAACCAGCTTCACACCGCAGCCCTGGTCTCACTGACGCCGCTGGATGCCGTCTCCGAGCCACTGCCTGCACCGTGATCTGTGGGCACCGCATGTCGCATCGTCCCGCTTTCCAGTGCAGCCCCGGCGGCATCCACGCCAGCACTCCTGACTTCATCAGCTTGGAGTTCGATCCGCAACGCGTGTGACTTCAAGGGCCCGATGACTCCCGCACCGACTCCGGAACCGACACCGCGACGCCAGGGGCGCCACTCTCTGGAGCTCACCGCGAGGATCACGATGCCCTACAAATCCAAGGTACTGTTTGCGGGTCTTCCCAACACCGTAGCTGGTTTGTGAAACTGCAGCTGGGCTGAACTGTTGGTTTTGTTGATCACGACGCCTTGATAGCCCCAGGGGGAGCTATCGACTTCAAGGAACTATATTTTTGAGTAAATCTTGGAAAATTAATATCTTTAACACTGTATGTTGGATTTGTTTCGTTTTGGTCTTGCTTTACACATTGTTGGCTATCTTTCTAAAACTGGTGTGGTGTCCTTTTGTAGCATTTTCACTTATTTCTGTATGTTATGTGCAAATGCTTTACACATTGCTTCTGAGATAAGCCTGATTGCTCGTGCCAAGCAACCAAGGGGGTAAGCAGGGGCTAACTGAGCTGGTATCTCCCTTATCCTGACTAGAGTGAGGGTCCCTACTTGGACAGGGTACAAACCGACTGCCAACTAGAGACCCCATTTCTAACAATTACACTGAAGAAATTGATTGGAATGACCACTGAATATATTATAAATTTTTATAAGGCCTCAAATGTGTCATTAGCAAGCCAGGCAGTGACTATGACTCCACATCATTTGATGTACTTGATGATTAAGGTCTTCATACACATCAAAATGCAATGAACGTGAAGAAGAACTATGTTGAGCTGATTAAAATTAATAACTAATGCCTCACATAGAATACAGAATAATTCCGCTCCCAGACCAACATGCCTAAAATAAAATTTAACAAACTACAAGTAGCAGGGTACTTAATTCTTAGAAGTAAAAACCTCCATCAGGTACTGTTTTTGTGGCTTTATTGCGAAGCAGGTGTCAGAATTCCTAAACTTCATACAGCACAACACTAATCTTAAAACACATCATCTCTTAGTACTGAGTTAGAGATAGACCCTCTGACTGCAAATTGATTGTTTCAGTTTAAGCATATAAGGGCACACTGCACTAGTTATGGCGCACCATGTTAGCTCTTTTGAAGTCTCAAGACAGACCTTTGAAGTCTCAGGACAGACATTTTGAACACTGAGAGAAGTATCATCTTTACATACAAAGCTAAAGGCTGAGCCAATACAATGTATTTGTCTAAAAAATAAATATTTAAAAATTAAGCTCTGTTCCTGTCGATCAACAAATGAAGTCTTGTAAATATTTAGGGCTCAGGACGCCCTAAGTTTGTTTCTCTCAATAATTGTATTGTATTGTATTGTAATAGTATTTATATAGCGCTTACTACCCCTGATGAGGCGTCAGAGCGCTTTTCGGCGAGTAGCACGCTACTCCGGAACCCAAAAGGAATTAGTGGTGGATTAGTATAGGGAAATATGGGTTCAGTTTTAGTGTTATTACGAGTTAATTTGAGTCGCGGATATGTGAGTTTGTTAGTTGGATTGACTGGAGTAATGGAGGGATGGAGGAGGGAAGAATCCAGAAGTGTTAATTGGGAGTTTAAAGTAATAGAATTTAGGGTTGGAATGAGTAAAGGGGGGATGGAGGAGGGAAGAGTCTGTGGAAAGGGTTAGGGAGATCATAGTAGCAGGAGGGGTTTTGGATGAGTTAAAGGTGAGATATATGAGGGCGAACTTAGTAGGGTTGTTTGGGAGATCATGGTAGTAAACTGAAGTTTGGGCGAGTTAGATGTGGAAGAGGAGGGAAGAGCTTAGGCAAGGTTATTTAGGAGATGCAAGTGGTAGAATGGATTTGGGATGTGTCAGAGTGGGAATGGAGATAGATTGATAGAGACATAACATATGGTGATGGGTAGACAAAGTAAAGCTTACAAGAGAGTAAAAATCAAATATTTTCTATTTATAATTTTATATATATATATATATGTGTGTGTGTGTGTGTGTGTGTTCAGAACAAACAGCTGACAGCAACTTTAATGCAGCACTCCAGCAGGAGAGTTATTATACTTTTTTATTGCAGTCATATAAATCACCAACCATCACCAATGGTGATGGGTAGACAAAGTAAAGCTTACAAGAGAGTAAAAATATAATATTTGTTATTTATAATTATATATATATATATATATATATATATGTTCAGAACAAACAGCTGACAGCAACTGTAACACCTTGCAATCAATATTGTGTGAGCGAGGGTTCAGGAGCAACAGTGAGAAGCTAATTGCTCAAGCATGTCTGCCAATGCAGTTAAGGAGCTTGAGGAGAGAGTGAGAAAAGAGTTCAAGGACAGAACAAAAGATACTGCAACCCAGGAGGGTAAAACAAGGGCAAATTACAAGGTGAGGACGTCAATGCCAAGCTAAGACATCTAGAGAAGCTAATTAACAAAATGGTGGGAAAGTAAATGCGTACAAAGAAATGTGTAGGTAAGAAGAATTCCCGGGCCTGCGCATTCTAATAGCACCAAGTCTTGAAAGCCCACATCCAAAAATGCTAAAAGAGTGGGCACAGGGTAACACAGATGCCTCTCTTGCATCTGGTGCAAATTTTGCTAAAGTATGCCGATATAGATAGACAATCCATTCTACAGGAAAATAGCTCAAGAAACAGACCAAAATAAAGTGAATAAATTACAAGAGGAAATTAAAGTCAGGCTGAGCAAACAAAAGGAAATAATCATTAACCGCAAAAAAAAAAATCCAAAGGGTAAGAATCATTACGAGAGCAGACAAATATATATTTTTGCTCGATGTTTTCAACCTGAGTTGAGTTGAAGAGCAAATCTTGGTATTAGGGTTATATCACTGTCCCAAAAGAAGCTTCAATTACACACAGACTCAAGTATGCAGCATAAGTAAAAAAACAAACCTAAAAGCAAAGATGCTTCTCAGGACAAGAATTACAATTTGGAAGTGTGACCTGAAACTGTTGATTGAACTAAAACAACTGGAGAATGATGCACAAGGTATACAGGAAATTGCTACTGAAGAGAACACTGTAACTCTTTTGAACCCAGATGTGTATAGCAAGGCAGTAACACCTTTCTAGCCTGCATCTACTTTCTTGCCAAATCTTTCAAGGGATAACTTAAATATTTTCACTGAGCTAGTGATCCAAGAATTAAACCAGTTACAAATAACAATAAACAAAAAATAAATAAAATGCAATCACAAGAGAGCTACATACAACAATCTAATCAAGAAGATTCAAACCAAATCGGATGTGGTGATTGGGAGTTTGGAAAAAGGGAGAAATATTGTCCTTTTGCCACTGTGGAAATTTAAGAGTGAGGCCATGAAAACAACTCAACAATGAGGAGTGTTGTATGAAAACTACTGTCCAGAAAGAAAGAGTAGTAAAAGCAGAGTTTCATAGTGAGCTAACTAAGTGGCAGAACAAGGAGCTATTAAGATATGAAGAATAAATTTTCTTGAACAATGACAATTCGAGGATTCCTATCCTTTATATTATCCCCTAGGGCCACAAGTACCCACATGAGCCACCAGGATACCCGATTATCTCTGCCACTGACAGCCTCCTGGAAAACACCTCCAAGTATGTTGATTATTTTTTGCAAGACTTTGTGAAGAGTCTTCCGCCCTGTGTGCAGGCCACATGGGATTTGCTCAAGCAGATTTTGGATATCACATGGGAGGAGAATTTTCTTCTAATTTCAATGGATGTGACTTCTCTGTAGACTAGTATCAGACACAGTGATGGTTTACGAGCCATGAAATATTTTTAGAATCCAAGAATCCAAGACCATTAACTCTGTTGAAACACACTGAGATTTTGGCGAGCATGGCCAAATGGTGTTTGAAAAATAACTGTTCCATGCTTGATAATGAGGTATACAGAAAACTATGGGGTACTGCTATGGGTACCTGCTTCACCCCCAGCTACACAAATATGCATATGGGCTGGCCGGAGGAGCAGGTGCTCAAGAAGCAATATAGTAAAATTTGGAATGAAAATATAATAATGTGGTCTAGGTTTATTGATGATGTGTTAATATTTCTATTTCCTAACTATAACGTCCCTGTAACCTTTCTTTTTGTCAGTGTGTATGTGTGTGTGTGTATATATATATATATATATATATAAATATATATGTATATACATATATGTATATATATATATATGCATATATATATATACACACACACACACTAACATTTACACAGACATACATATGGGCAAAGAACATTTTTAAAAAATATTTTTGAACCATTATAGGCTGTTCAGAAAATATTTTTTTTTTAAGTTTTCAGGAACTCCTTTTTTTTTTTTTGGGGAGGTTCAACAAAAAAAAGGACATCAGAAATTGGAGCAGGATTCAAAAATGGTGAACAAAAAAACCTACTTTTTGGGACACTTATGGGCCTCAACATGAATTTTCCTGGCCAACATATTCTTTTCACCAGCAACAACTATAAACAGGCACCTTAGGTAAGAGGTGTTTATGCTTCTGTATTCTGGCACCAAGTCTCCTTTTTTTGGAGGACTTGGCACAGAGGTGTGACCCAGGGATGGCCCACCAGGGGAAGTCGATGCCTGCTCTCCTTCATGTTCATCAAGGTGTCTTTGTTCTGCACATGACAAATGTGTGGGATGCATATTTTGGAGGTGCTTCTTCATCCCTGATGTTCCAAAGGAGTAATTTATTCTGTCACCACAACTAATTGTATGGTTGCATACCTTGAATGTGACATCCCATGCTGAAATATCCCAAACAAGAGACTCCTTAGATGGTTCTGGAGACTCTTCCTCTTTCTTTTCCAGAGTAACAGGCATGCCCTCTCCTGATGCCATGTATATAATCAGTTTTGTTCCTCAAAGAAAGTCAGCAAATCAAAGTGAAATAGCAACCCTCGGACTTCTGGTGAGGACCTGCCATTAGCCATACAATACATACATACAATACCATAACAATACAAAAATATAGAAAATGTCACCTACCCAGTGTACATCTATTCGTGGCATGTTCCGCTGCAGATTCACATGCTGTGCATTATTCTGCCATTTAGTGTTGGGCTCGGAGTGTTACAAGTTGTTTTTCTTCAAAGAAGTGTTTTCGAGTCACAAGATCGAGTGACTCCTCCTCTTCGGTTCCATTGCGCATGGGCATCGACTCCATTGTTTTCCCGCAGAGGGTAAGGAAGGAGTGATAGAGTATATAGGTAAAAGATAAGAGATGTCCATGCTAATGCAAATATACATATATATATACATATGTACAAATGTTTCTAACTTAAACGACTACAAACTCCCAGGGAGTTGGGAGGGTGCATGTGAATCTGCAGCGGAACATGCAATGAACAGATGTACACTGGGTAAGTTACATTTTCCGTTCAATGGCATGTGTAGCTGCAGATACACATGCTGTACATAGACTACAAAGCAGTTTGTCCTCCCATAAAAATAGCGGTGGTTAGCCTGTAGGAGTTGAAGTTGTTTAAAATAATGTTCTGAGTACAGCTTGGCCTACTGTGGCTTGTTTTTGTGATAAAACGTCTACACAGTAGTGTTTAGTGAATGTATGTGGTGTTGACCAAGTGGCTGCTTTACATATTACAGCCATTGGTATATTCCCTAAAAAAGCCATTGTAGCAGAAAATGTGCTTTAGGAGTAACTAAGAGTTGTCTTTTGGCTTTAATGTAGCATGTTTGGATGCATCTTACAATCCATCTTTCTAAACCTTGTTTTGATATGGGATTGCCTGTATGAGGTTTTTGGAAGGCTACAAATAGTTGTTTAGTCTTTCTGAATGGTTTAGTTCTGTCTATATAGTCCATTAAAGCTCTTTTGATGTCTAATGTATGTAGAGCTCTTTCTGCCACAGAATCTGTCTGTGGGAAGAAGACTGGCAGTTCCACTGTTTGATCTATATGAAATGGTGATACGACCTTTGGAAGATATTTTGGGTTTGTTCTTAGTACAACTTTATGCTTGTGTACTTGGAAGAACGGTTCTTCAAGAGTAAAGGCTTGGATTTCACTTACTCTTCTAAACGAAGTAATTTCCACTAGGAAGGCAACCTTCCATGTTAAGAACTGCATTTGGCAGGAGTGCATGGGCCCAAATGGTGGTCCCATAAGTCGTGTAAGCACTATATTTAAATTCCAAGAGGGAATTCCAGGGGGGAATGATGCGTTTTAAACCTTCCATGAAAGCTTTAATGACAGGAACTCTAAATAAGGAGCTGTGCTGTTTATTTTGTAAATATGCTGAAATTGTAGTAAGATTACATTTTTATGGAAGAGAATGCTAAATTTGATTTTTGTAAATGAAGTAAATAGCATACAATGTCTTGTATTGATGCTGTAGGAGGGTCAATATGTTTAGATTGACAGTAATATACAAATATTTTCCATTTGTTTGCATAGCACTGTCTAGTAGTGGGTTTTCTTGCTTTTTTAATAACTTCCATACATTCTGATGGGAGTTGTAAATATCCAAACTCTATGACCTCAGGAGAGAATTTGCTAGATTGAGTGTCTTTGGATGTGGGTGCCTGATTTGGCCTTTGTTTTGTGTCAACAGATCTGGTCTGTGTGGGAGTTTGGAGTGTGGTACTACTGACAGGTCTAATAATGTGACCACGGTTGACGTGCCCATGTTGATGCAATGAGTATCATGCTGAGTGAAGTTTGACGCAACTTGTTGACTAGAAACGGAATGAGTGGGAGAGGGGGGAAAAGCGTAAGCAAATATCCCTGGCCAACTAGTCTTTTTTCGGGTCGAGCCATGGCCTTCCGGCAGTGGCGTACCCAAGGCCTTGTGTTTTGTCTTTTGTGAGGGTACAGGAGCAGACGTACTCACATGTTGTGCAGTAGTAACCGGTCTGTCTTCTTCTGATTCCTGTTCGGATTCGTAATCTCAAACCAAGACCGCTGATTGAATCAGTTCTTCTTCCTCTACGTCGAGATGTTCGGTGCTTCTCAACACCATTTCGAGTCTTCGTGCCCTCCTGTCTCGAAGAGTCTTTTTTGATCAGAAGGATCGACAGGCCTCACAATTTTCTACTCAATGATCCGGGGAAAGGCAAAGGTTGCAAACCAGATGCTGGTCTGTGTACGGGTATTTTGCGTGGCACTGAGGACAGTATCTGAATGGAGTCTGGTCCATGAGGCTTTCCACGCGGTCGGCCCGAATAGGCCCCTAGTTGGGCGTGCGCACCCCGAAGGACGAACAAAGTTGTTTTCCCTACGGTACTGCTATGTCAATTGAAGATATTAGCCCGATCGATACAATACCGACGAAAAGAGAGTTTTACAGAGTTTTCCCAATCAAAATCTCAGAGCGACAGGAAACTAGTCCGAACCCGACGGCAGAAAGAAAACAATCTAACAATGGAGTCGATGCCCATGCGCAATGCAACTGAAGAGGAGGAGTCACTTGATCTTGTGACACGAAAACACTTCTTCGAAGAAAAACAACTTGCAACACTCCGAGCCCAATACTAGATGGCAGAATAATGCACAGCATGTGTATCTTCAGCTACACATGCCATCGAACATATATATATATATACATCCAAATACTCGAATATTATTTTTTCTCAAACAAATTATGTATATAAATTGTATTATTTGTAGCTTATATACTTTTACCAAAAAAAAAGTATATGAAATACAAAAATAATTTGTATAGCAAATCATGAAAACATAGAAATTCACTGAAAAGAACAGAGGTTAAAGCAGCCTTATAGTTAGGAAAGTTAATATTATGTCACTTTGCATTAAAAAAAACTTACGAATTCATTGAAGAAAACCAAATGTTAAAGGGACGATAGAGACAGATGAAAATGTCAGTTAAAAGATAATATTTTAAACTATAAAAATCACTGAAATTCACCAGTTATAGTTTTCTAATGTAACCATATATTGTCCCCTAAAGTAATTATAACTGACACCCTCGCCATATACTGCTTGTACCCTCACATATTACCTCACTTATGACATGTTGAATGACTGCACTGATAACATCCCTAATAACATCAGAAATTACATCATCAATAACAACACTGTACATGGCGAGGGTGTGGGTCATAATTACATTAGGGAACAAGATATTGCACTTGAGGTAACTGTAACTGGTACAATTCAGTGGTCTTGTTGGTTTAATAGTTTAAAAGGCTATGCTAGTTTGAAAACTTTATGTTTTAACTGACATGTCCCTTCCCCAAGCCTTTACAGGCCCCGGGGACCCCATCCACCATGTCTGTATTATTTGTAAAGGGGGGGGTGCATAGTCCCCTCCCCAAGCCTTCAGGTCCCAGGTGACCCCATCCACCTAGGGCTTTTTCTGTTGGTTGGTAGGGGTGTAGCCCAAACCCTGACCCTTCAGGGCCCTGGGGACCCCATCATCTGCGACCTGTGGGTTCCCCAGTGCCCACCCAGGGCACCCACAAGACACAACGGCCACAGGGGGAAGACCAAGTACCCAAGCTATCATGCAGGCTTACGGCATCCACCCATCCTGGGTGCAGCAGGAACTGGCATTGCTCCCATCTGATGGGAGCAGGTTGTTTCCTCTGCCCCCGCCAGGTGGGACCTATCTGAAGGGCAGGGAAACTGTGTCCCAGGAGTGAGCTCCCCGGTTCACTACAGTGGAGCCAGCCCGGGGGATGGGTCCCCAGGGCCGTAATCGGCTCAGGGGGGGCAGGCGCCCCTCTCCCCCTTTCAATGTTATGCTAGGCCTCGTCTCTCCTTTCAATGTTACGCCAGGCCCCAAGGGATGGGGTCACTGGGGCCGTAATTGTCTCGGGCCACGTTCTCCCCTCCCCTTTCATGATCATGTTGAGCCCTGGTGCAGGGGGTCCCTGGGGTCGTAATAGACTTGGAGAGTGGGCCCCATGGACACCCCTTCCCCAATATATATATTTTTTTACACAATCCAGCTGGAGTACCACAGGATCATGGCAAAAAAAAACTAATTTTGTTTTTTAATTTTGACCCAGAGTGGGGTCCTGAGTTGGGTCCCTACCCTGCTCTCTTATATTGTTTTTTACATATTTTCAGGACAAGGGACTAAGGGGGTCATTATGACCCATGCTGTCGGTGTAACTGTGGGGATAGTACTACATACCACACCGACTGCCATGGCGGTAGCAGTCGCCGGAGATAACAATCTCCAGCCCGGCAGCTGCTATTGTACCGCCGGCGCCGTTATGACCCTGCCTACCACCATGGTTTTCGTGGCGTTCGGAACGCCATGAAAACCATGGCTGTAGGCACTCCTTCCCTGTCACTGGTAGGAGACCCACCCACCGACCCTAACACTCCCCAGACAATCCCCACTCCCTCCTCCATACACACTTCCCCCTTCCAATCCCTGCCATACACTCACACTCGCAGGCACACACCACCCATTCATACACTCACTCACACAGGCATACATGCAGGCATCCATTCATTCATGCACACATCAGTACACACATTCATACTGACATGCAGACATGCATTCACATTTCCATTCATAACGCAAACTCACACATGCACACACACACACGCAAACACTACACATTCGCATTCATGCACACGCTCACACATACATGCACACACAACCACACACACAAATACCCCCTCTCCTGTCGGAAACCCTACTCACCTGCATCCAGTGGGACTTCCGGCAGGGGACAGGATGAGGCGCCAGCAGCGCCTGCCAGCAGCACACCACTAGGCCGTATTATTTGACAAAATATGGCTTGCAGCGGTCTACTGGCGCGGCACTGCTGGTGGTAGCAGCGCCACCTTAACACCATCCGCCAGCATGGCCACAGCCGGATTTCCACCCTTCTTGTGGTAGAAATCCGGCTGTGGTCATATTATGGCGGATGGATGTTAGCCGCAGTGACGGTCTTTTGGCGGCTGTCGCCGCGGCATTAGGCGTCACATACCGCCATTGTCATAATTAGGGCCTAAGTCTGCAGTAATGGCTGGCGCAACATTTTTATTCATGATGCGGCCAGCCAATCAGAGTGCTTGCAGGATCCTCACTCCTGCGGGAGCAAGATGGCCCAAGGGAAAAAAAGACCTCACTCAGAAAATCATAACTCTTTCGTTTTTAAGGTGTGCTCGCAGGACTCTCGCTAGAATCCCTCGAAACCAACTGTCCACATATACATTTTTTTAAACCTTAATTGTTAAAAAACTACTGAACGAATGTACACAAAATCACAAAAAGCATGCTTTCTGGACCAAGATCTACCTTTCTGCCAAGTTTGATATAATTTTGATCAGCAGTTTTAGCTGTAGTGCTGTTCAGAATCCCTGTGGAAATTGCATGGGGATTTTGCCTTTTGAGGCCCCCCATTTGTCTTGGCCCGCAATTGACGGATGAACCCGAAACTTTCCATTAAGGAGCACTTTTGCTTTTTTTAGGCAAAAAAGAGCAGTTTTTTGTAACGTTTCATGAAGATTTGTCAAATGGGGTCTAAGTAATTAGCAATCCCCAAAAAATGCTTTCTTTTGGAAACGCAGGCCTAACTACAACTATATATATATATATATATATATATATATATATATATATATATATATTCTCACAGAAAAAAGGCTAAAGTTCATTAACTTACATCATTACAAAAACCTTTGAAAGTCAATGAAAAAAAGCTAAGGTTAAAAGTTACAATGTCAGCAATAATGTTACATTTTAAGCCTGAAAATGCATTGAAATTCACCAGTTATAGTTAGTTAACTATAACTTTCGCCACTGCCATGCATTGCATGTTACCTCACAAATTACATCAGTCATGCCATGTTCAATTACATAATTGAGAACATTACTAACTCTTTGATGTCATTGCTGATGACATCAGCCACCCTACTACAGTTTAATTTACTTTATATAGTAGTGCAAAGCCTCTACTTCGCAAAGCCTTTGCCCTCGGTCATGGGGAGACGTTTTCATGAAGACCCCATTTTCTGTAGACACCAAAGTCCTATTAAGTGGTCAAGACCCTACTAAGCACAGCCTTCAGCGTTCACCCATTGCAGAGCTCTTCACAGATAGACCCCTCTTTCCAGGCACCCAAGCACCATTAGATGGCCACGCCTCTACTATGTACAGTCTTCACTCTGTGCACATCTCTATACAGAGAATCCATTTTCTGCAGACATCAAAGCACCATTAGATGGTGAAACCCCTATTATACACAGCATCTGTCATGTGCTTAACTCTTTACAGAGATCCACTCTCTCCAGACACTTAAGACCCATCAGATGGCCAAGCCCCTAATTTGCACAGCCTTTGTTCAGTGCACAGCTTTTCACAGAGAGACCACTCCCTCCAGACATCCTAGCTTCATTATGTGTCGATGCCCTTACTATGCACAGTCCTTGTCCTGTACACAACCGTTTATGGACACCAGACATTAATTTGGGTGGCCAAGCACCTACTATGTACAGCCTATACCCTTCCTAGTAATGCTATGCCAATGAAAATAAATATGGGCAAACATGTTATTTTGACCAAGTGTACTAATAAACACACATTTAATTATTTATTTCAACAGTATAAAGGTCAAATTTCTCATTAGCACCACAGTACAGAGTAACTGATTTGAGAAGATATGCTTATTGATTCAAGAATTTCATTCTAGAATCAGAAGAAAAAACTGGGGCCTTATGTAATACTAGCTACTATGGTTCTATCTCACTACCTGAAATTAATCTTTTGTGCAACAACTACTGCCCCTGGAAAAATAGCAAGTGTACTAATAAACATACATTCACTCATTTTTTACTGTAGTACAAACGTGTTATTACCACAATAAAGTTGAATTCATTTGAGAAAGACATACATTGGGTGTGATTATGAGTTTGGGGATCGGGCCACCAGACTGCCAAGATGGAGGTTCCTAAAAGACTGCCAAGTTGACAGTCTCCCATCTGCCGTTTTACAATGCAACCGGTGGCCCAGCAACTATATACTTGATGGTGGCGGACCGTCAAGGGACTCGGTCAGCAATATAAGGTATGTTTTTACAGTTGTGTCGATGCAGGTGTGTACATTTTCATCAAAAGGTACATCTATGCATGACACGTGTAAAAATACTTTGTGCATGTTACATTCCATTGTTAGAGTTTGGGCTATATATTCCCAGTCCTGTCAATGGCAGAAAAATGCTAAATTGTAGTTATCTGTATTTTTCTTTTTCTTTTCGGGGGTGAAAATGCTGCCTTGAAATGGGGCCCTGGATAAAAGGGCCCAAGTTGGAGAAAGAAGGGGAAAGAAGAAAATGGGCGAGCTAGCATGCCATTTCTTTCGGTTCCGCCATCTTTAAGCAGGTGGTCTCTCCCGCCACAGTCAGATTAGCTTAGCAGCACATTGTAATGTGTACCGCAGTACCCTTGTCTATACCGCCCTATGACAGCTTCTTTTCCCCAGCTGCCGACAAGGCGGTCAGAGGATGGCTGGCAGTGTCTATGGGACTCCGACAGTCTATAGTTCAGCAAACCACCAACATCATTATATGGCGGTCGGACCGCCTCCATGGCAGTCCTCAGACTGTCAGATTTGTAATCAAGCCCATAATGCCTCACAGATTCTATTCTAGATTCAGCTTACAGAAGAAAACAACTGAAACCACAAACAAAGCCTAGCATGCACAGATGTAACCCTTTGTTCTTTGTTTTGGTTAGAAAGATTTCTTTTGATTACAGCATATGAAAAGACAACACAGCATAGGCCATACATGCAGATGAGCTGATTAAAACCCCTCTTACGGTTTTCTGTTTTAAATACCTAATTAAAAGACTTTGAAATTCTGGGAGAATCAAATCATGAGCAATTTTCTGATGTAGAATGCATGCTGAGAATTGGAAGGCCAGAACACAGTTTTCTGAGTACAGAAAAGCCCATGATTTACCTGCATCAATGCAGAAAACACACCCCTCCTTGAAAAAATGCATTTCCCTGTACAAGCAATTCTTGTTCTAGGTGCTTTCCTCTGATGAAAGGATCCTTCTACAACTCAGTGTGTCACTCCTTCAGGGTGTAATTCCTGTAAGATCTTAGGAAAGCATCTTTCTCTCTCAGGACTAAGAAGTTATTTTCCACATGACTGGTCGTTGGAATGCTCTATACTACTTCCAACTGAATTCAGCTCATTGTAAACAAAAGTCCACATGAACTTTTTTTTTTCTAAACTTGTGTCTCAAAAGGCTATTGTACATAAAGTTGGTGTTTAATGATCTAATTCAAAGGGATTTTACTGACTTTCTGGTCCCTTCATTTGACAAGCAAACGATAAAACATCAATATATATTTTTTTAAAGAAATAAGAACCATGTCAAAAGAAAAGTATAATAGATCTACCCCTTTTAAGTTGCACCTCTGAATAACAACAAAGGGGATGCTCCTCAACCTGAGGGTTTGCCAACAAAGTAATACTGCATGGCAGGATATGGTACAAGTCGGATAGGTTGTTCAGGGGCGTACTACAAACCCCAGCAGTCCCTGTGGTGCAGGGGATGGCCGCACTCCTTCAAGTGGTCTCCATTTAGCCCAAGATCAATACATATCTGTGAGATATGTGAGACTAGATGCCCCATATCACATTCTGCAGCAGGACCCATCATTTTGTGTAATGCCACTGTGGTTGTTACAGTATGACTTCACTCATATGCTGCCAATATTGGGATGTGGGTGTCCTACGCTATACGATGGCAGCCTTATGCATTGACACAGGGCAACAGTAATGTGAAGGCCAGATAGCTGAGATTTACAGCCATGGTGTGGTGTAAACAGCATATTCACTCCCACCTTTATTTGCTCTTCCTAAGTAATGCAAGAGTTTCCAGTGCTTAATTTGTGAAAGAAAGAGTGCTGTGTCCAAAGCTCTGCTCAGAAGCCGGCGGTCAGTAAACATCAGCGCGCCGAATACCAAGGATGAAGTGTGGGCTGAGAGAAAACTGAATATAGGGAGAAATCCGAGTCTGCTTCTGGGCTTGCTCCTCCAGGCTGATCAGGACACTGCTGATAGCCAGGAGGAGGAAGGGAAAGCTGAGTCTGATCCACCAATCCTAGATAGGATAGATGAGGCACACACTGGGGATCATCGCAGCCTTCCAAAAATCTTTAATCCTCTACCAGACACTCTCTGCCCCCTTTCCTTGCAGGATCTTGCTTTCTTCCTTTGCGATGGTTTTGCAGTTTTTCTCTTCCTCTGTCTTTCTAATGTGTGTTTTTCCCTCTCTTGCACTATGTAAATATCTGATATGTCAAATAAGCCTCCAAAATAAGTGTCCATGCCCCCAATGGCAACACAGGCTCAAATTAATCAGTCAGGAGTTTTTTAAATATTAGTACATTCACTGAAATGTATCAAATGATGGATGCTTGATTATAACCAGAAAAGGTTGATGCACAGACCCCACATCACGATTCTCTTTAAAGTACGTCTGATCATAGAGTTTCAATCCCTCACCGAAGTCCTTATGTCTAGGAAAGGCCCTTTCACAGTTCTTAAATGATGTACAAACTGAGGACCATCAACATCTCCACCCAACTTTAACCCCATTTCAGAGGACAAACAGAAAGATGAATTAGATCTTCTGCGATGTTATAGTGACAAAAGCTCTTCATGTTTCTGTTAGGCAGAGACAATAAGATCTTTCTGATTCTAGCGCTAACCGCATTCACATCTGACCCTGATTTTAGGGTCGAGCATGCGTCGCATGCGTATGCGTTTCGCTTGCGAGACGCTTTAGGAGTTAGAAAAGGGCTCGGACCCCCGTCCACGTCAAGTCAGTGTCTTTCATTGTTGGTTCGTGGGCTTGCCTGTTAAAATCTGCTTGCTTTCATTAGTGGAAGGCACATATAATTCATGCCTTTTCCGGTGGTTATCCCTCCTCGAGTGCAGCAACCAAGTACTGAAAACATGCGATGCTCGCTGTGTCTGTCAGGTTTGTGGACTACTTCTTATCTTTTGTTCTCAGCGCGATCTGGCTTGGCAGAAGTCGAGCGCTTTGCATAACATTGACCCTGTTACATAGTTAATTGCACTTTTGCCGGTTACGTAGATAATTGCACTTTTGCCGATAGGTTTCACTATGAGTGAACTGTAGTAGCGCGAGCGCGCTCTTTTTTTCCATTCAGTGTGGCAAAAAAATCCGGTTGGGAGTTTACAACTGCTAATAGCTGTAACTCGGAGAAATGCGAGACCCTATTTCATTGCAAAAGCTTGTTATTATATGCAGCAAACCCATACTACTCAGGAGGCTGTGCTCATTCCTACACTCAAAATCGCTTTAAGACAACCACTCCATTCAAACCATTGGAATCGACAAGGTATTGTGCCACGTACAAGGTAACAGAATAAGCACTACCTCCAGCAACCCGGATCATCCTTAGCGGTGGACAAAATTAGCTGAAGTACACGTGTGTGGTGGTCTGCTGAGAGGCATACTTGCATGAACAAACGTGACAAAAAGTGATACTACATAACTGCCCATACAGTTCCAAAAGCTCCAAGGTGAACATTACACACACAGTGCAAACAGCCATGGCATGCACACTACATGTAAAAAATTCCGCTCAAAACAGTCTTTTGCTAGTAAGAATTACGAGAAAAGCACAAGTGGGGGAAAACAAAATTACATGAAATATGCAAAACCCGTAAACCAGGATTTATGCAAAATAAGGCTTGCAAAAAAATTTCACCCGTACGGCACCCCAGGAAACACAGAATAGTCTTAACATGAGAGCCTTGTTCTCCCCCTCTGCACATATGATGTACAGACATTCACTGTAACAGTTCGTAAGGGCTTAATATGGTGTAATGATTCCACCACGAAAGGTCTTTTGGTTGAACATATGCTTGTCAATACAAATAAGTTAGATCTAATGCATTGGTTGTAACTTTTCATAATAAACAGACCAGACTTGTATAACTTGAGATAAATTCACCCTATTAACCAGCCTTAAAGAGTGCCTTGCCATCATTACCAACTAAGGCATACCATATTGAGCATAAACGTTCCGACTAGGAAATCAATGGGCATTCAGTCACAAAAAGATAAATGTGTACAACGTGACCGTGACTAAACAATGCACAAAACCTTTGAGAGTGCCTACCAAGGGTAATTAATCACAATCATTTATTACCACGCTTTGACAGAGTAGGTAACTAAACTCTTGCCTACTACATAATCTATGCGAGTGCACATAACACATTATCGATCTATAGCACACAGTCTGATTATTAATCCACCCATACAGTTATGTAGGCTTTTACAAACACTTTTCGCAATACCTAAATCAGCCTCATGCCTATGTTGTAACTTGTCATGCTAAATAGATCAAACCTTTGGTGTCTGACATAACTTTTTCCAATGACCCAAAGAGACTTGTCACCATAACTCCCTCATGTCTATGTATCAGAACACAGACATGAAATTACAAGTAAATACAAAACGTAAGCTGGCGAAACAATATAAAAATCTACGAAGAAGGGTTAACAAGGTTTAAAATGGTGAAAATCTTCTACCTCTGAGGTTTTTCTGAGGGGCTGACAAACACCAAAACCGTTGCCTACTATAGTAATCTATGTAGTTCCCTGTAGAAAAATACCCATCTAGAGCCTTTAACACATTGTAATAACAATCTATGAAAGGTTCCAATACTGGAGAACTACAGTTTCAGGTAAGTAACTTGTTTCTTCTACTGAAAAAGGGTGTCTTTATTGCACATTTTGCCTTGTGGCAAAAACTTGTATCGAACACAGCAGGCCTGATTTGGCTATGCTGATAAAAGGTAAGTAAGTTGTTTCTTACTTCAGTATTGGAACTTTCTTAGATTCACATGCTTGAATCAGAATAGTGAGCAGTAGATAACACATTTTTGTTCTACAAATAGTAGCATAGCACTCTGAAATGCGAACTGGGTTGATGATATGTACGTACACTTCTTGCTATGATCTACAGCATTATAAAAAAAGAAATTGTGATATAACAGAAAATAAGCGGATGGAGGGAAATAATTATTTTTGCTCACGTCACTGCAACAGGTTTTGAAGGACCGCTTGACCGACGGCTGCATCCTGAAGTGACTCCGTGTCCAGGAAGTAATGCTGCGTGAAGGTGTGAGTTGCTCTCCATGTCGCAGCACGACAGATGTCTTTAATTGATACACCAGCAAACAGCACACAGGACGCAGAGATGGCTCTGGTAGAATGCGCTCTTACGCTCTTGTTGAATGGCCTTCCTGCTTTCTGATGGCAGAATATGATTGCATCCTTAATCCATTGAGATATAGTCTGTTTTGTTACCGAATGACCTTTTCTAGCAGTACTGAATGCTACAAATAACTGATTAGACAGTCAGAACGATTTTGTTCTATCCAGATAGAATTTTATGCATCTTTTAAGGTCGAGTGAATGGAGAGTTCTTTCCGTAGCAGGGTTCGGGAAGAAAGTTTTGAGCACCACTGGCTCGTTGATATGGAACTCCGAAGGCACTTTAGGAACGAATTTCGGATTGGTGCACAGGATGACTCTGTCCTGCCTGAACTGCAGAAAAGGTTCTTGTATAGTGAAAGCTTGAATTTCACTAACTGCGCACCGAAGTAAGGGCGCGAAGGAGAGCCACTTTCCAACTGAGGTACTTGATGTCTGCCCTGTGAATCGGCTCAAAAGGCTTCTTCATGAGCTGGCCAAGGACGATGTTAAGTTGCCATGCCAGCGGCAGAGGCTTTATTGGAGGAAAAGATCTGAAGAGACCTTTGAGAAATTGCTTTACCAATCTGAGAGAGCATAAGGATGGTTTGCCTGGTACTCTTCTGTATCTGGAGATGGCAGCTAAATGGACTCTGATTGAGGAATGGGCTAGACCGGAATGTGGCAGCTGTAATAAATATGGCAACACTGCCTCCGGTACGGAGGAGAGAGGGTGCATATTTTGGGTTTCGCACCACACACAGAATCGTTTCCATTTTAGTTGGTAAGATTTGTTGGTACTAGCTGCACGTCCGTTAGCTAGCACTTCTCTGCACTCAGACGGTAGATCTAGATGGCCGAATTCATTGTACTCAGGAGCCATCAGTGCAAACTGAGAGACTTGGGGTTGGGGTGCCTCACTTGCCCCTGACTGATGGTAAGCAGCACCGGGATTGGTCTGGGCCTGATGGGAGGAGAGGCCGAAAGGAGAAGCAACTCCGTGTACCAGGGTTGACACAGCCACGCTGGAGCTATGAGGATCAGCTGGCAGGGTTCTAACTTTATCTTCCTGATCACCCTTGCGAGGAGAGAAATCGGAGGAAAGGCGTATGCATAGATCCGTGACCATGCAATTGAAAATGCATCCCCCCATGAGCCCTCTTGGTGATGCCAACTTGCATAGTGTCGGCATTTGGCATTCTGGGAGGATGCAAAAAGGTCCAGATTCGGTTTTCCCCACTGGTTGAATATTCGATCTAGCGTTCTCTGGTCTAATTCCCACTCGTGGGAGGATGTCGCCAATCTGCGTAGTGAATCCGCAATGGTATTCTGTAGGCCTGGGACATGCTCCGCAGTTATGTGGATTTGGTGGTGAATGCACCATTTCCAGATGGTTTGTGCTTCTTGAGAGAGTATGCAAGACCGTGTTCCTCCCTGCTTGTTTAGGTAGTGAATTGTGGTGGTATTGTCTGTCCTGACAAGCACTGATGACCCTCGTATCCTTGGAAGGAAGACTTGCAAGGCATAATAGACTGCTCTCAACTTGAGAAGATTTATGTGGAACAAACAGTGAGAGGGTGGCCACTTGCTGTTCACCACAAGGTCTTGCAAGCATGCACCCCATCCTGTGAGCGATGCATCCGTAGTTACAATCATTGGAGGAACTGGTGCCAAGAAGCTGATCCCTTTGGAAATGCTCTCAGGATTCGTCCACCAACCCAGAGAATGGACCATGCGCTGTGTTACGAGGGTGGTATCCTCGAAGGATCCTCATGCTTGCAACCATTCTTCCTGAATTTGGCACCTTCGGAGAATGAAATGAAGGCTTATACATGACGACATCATGCCCAACAAGGACTTGTACCGCCAAACTGAAAGACACTGTTTTCTTTGGTAGCGCCTTGCCAGCTGTATTAGCCGTGTTTGTCTGTGTGGCGCTGGATAGGCTTTGGCTCGTTGAGTGTCTAAGATAGCCCCTAGGAAGGCTACTCGAGTGGATGGCTGTAGAAACGATTTTTCTCTGTTGAGTGTAAGGCCTAATTCCGTGAAAAGGGGCCGAGTCGCCTTGACTGAGCTTTCTGTTGACTGGACATCTGGAACTTTTACCAACCAGTCGTTGAGGTAGGGAAAAACCTGGTGTTTGTTTCTCCTTAGGTAGGCCGCCACTGGCACTAGACATTTGGTGAAGATTCGTGGTGCTGAACATAGGCCAAAGGAAAGGACCTTGAACTGGAAATATTTGCCGTTGACCGCAAACCTCAGGTACTTTCTGTGGTTCGGATGACTGGAAATGTGAAAGTACGCATTCTGAAGGCCCAGAGAGGCCATGTAGTCTGCTCTGTTCAGAAGCTGGAGGACGTCTTGGAGGGTGACCATCCAAAATGTTTGCTTCTTGAGGTACTTGTTTAGCTCCCGTAAGTCCAGGATTGGCCTTCATAGGCGAGACTTTTTTCAGATCAGAAAGAAGCGGGAGTAAAAACCCATTCCCCTCTGGGAATGCGGAATAGACTCTATAACTCATTTTTTTCAGCATGGTTCTTACCTCCAAGCGGAGTAGACAAAGGTGTTTTTGATGAATCTGGGATGGAGGCTTTGAAGGGGGAATTTGGGTGAATTCCAACAGGTGTCCGAAGCAGATGACACCCAGCACCCACTTGTCTTTGGTTATTTGTTTCCAGTGTTGGATATGATGTTTTAGAATTCCATGCTAAATTGTAGGAGGAGAATGAATAGGACGTGTTGTTAGACAGTCATTGTCTACACGCGGATTCTTTAGATCGACGCCTCTGTTTCCTCTTGTGGTAGGGCCTGGTATATGATGCGGAAAGTGGTTGCCTCGGCTGGTACTGTGTTCTAGAAGGTTGAAACATGGAGGAATAGCCTGGGTACCTATATTGTTGGTATCCCCTACGAAAGGAAGGTTGACCTCTGCCCCTAGCACCCCGAGAGGGCACTTTTCTGTATTGCAGAGTGCCCAAGGATTTCGCTGATTCCGTATCTGACTTGATGGCTTGAAGGACGTCGTCGACATGTTTGCCAAATAGAGCTTCTCTGTTGTATGGAAGATCTAGAATTTTAGTCTGTACTTTCTGGACAAAAGTTGGTGGCTTTAAGCCAACCCTGACGCCTCAGCACCACAGAACCCTCGAGTAATCTGAAGCCCATGGCCGCTATATTAAGCGCACAATCGATGATCTCAGCTGAAGATCGCTGGCCCTCTAGCAGAACTTTCCTAGATTCTGCCTTGGAGGTGTCTGAAAGCTCTTCTAATGAATGAGAGATATCCGACCAGAGCTGTCAATCGTATCTGCCTAGCAGAGCAAGGGAGTTGGCCGCTCTTACCTGTAGGAGGCTGGCCTGGCTTGTAGTGGGTACCAAGGGGTACTTACACTCTGTACCAGGTCCAGTTATCCCTTAATAGTGTAGAAGAGGTGTTTCTAGCAGCTTTGGCTGATAGAAGGTAGCTATAGCAGAGCAGCTTAGGCTGAACTAGGAAACATGCAAAGCTCCTACTATACCACTGGTGTAATAGACACAATATCATAAGAAAACACAATACACAGATATACTAAAAATAAAGGTACTTTATTTTTATGGCAATATGCCAAAAGTATCTCAGTGAGTACCCTCAGTATGAGGATGCCAAATATACACAAGATATATGTACACAATACCAAAAATATGCAGTAATAGCAAAAGTAAGTAATGCAAGCAGTGTAAAGTTACAGTAGATTGCAATAGGAGCACATAGGTATAGGGGCAACACAAACCTTATACTCCAAAAGTGGAATGCGAACCACGAATGGACCCCAAACCTATGTGAGCTTGTAGAGGGTCGCTGGGACTGTAAGGAAACAGTGAGGGTTAGAAAAATAGCCCACCCCAAGACCCTGAAAAGTAGGTGTAAAGTGCACCTATAACCCCCAGAGAGCACAGAAGTCGTGATAGGGGGATTCTGCAAGGAAGACCAACACCAGCAATGCAACAACAGTGGATTTCCGGACCTGAGTACCTGTAAGACAAGGGGACCAAGTCCAAGAGTCGCGACAGTGTCGAGAGTGGGCAGATGCCCAGGAAATGCCAGCTGAGGGTGCAAAGAAGCTGCCACCGGATGGAAGAAGCTTTGTGTTCAGCAAGAACGAAGAGGACTAGGAACTTCCTCTTTGGAGGATGGATGTCCCACGTCGTGAAGAAGCTTGCAGAGGTGTTCCCACGCAGAAAGACCGCAAACAAGCCTTGCTAGCTGCAAGGGTCGCCTTTAGGGTTTTGGGATGCTGCTGTGGCCCAGGAGGGACCAGGATGTCGCCACTTGGATGAGGAGACAAAGGGTGCGCCCAACAAGTCAGGGTGCCCTCACAGAAGCAGGCAGCACCCGCAGAAGTACTGGATCAGGCACTTAGAAGAGGAGTGAACCGGAGTCCACCCGAAGTCAGAAAAGGGAGTCCCACGACGCTGGAGGACAACTCAGAAGGTTGTGCACTGCAGGTTAGAGTGTTGAGGACCCAGGCGTGGCTGTGCACGAAGGAAATCCTGGAAGAGTGCACAGGAGCCGGAGCAGCTGCAAATCATGCGGTACCCAGCAATGCAGTCTAGCGTGGGGAGGCAAGGACTTACCTCCACCAAACTTGGACTGAAGAGTCACTGGACTGTGGGAGTCACTTGGACAGAGTTGCTGAGTTCCAGGGATCATGCTCGTCGTGCTGAGAGGGGACCCAGAGGACCGGTGATGCAGTCTTTTGTTGCCTGCGGTTGCATGGGGAAGATTCCGTCGACCCACAGGAGATTTCTTCAGAGCTCCTGGTGCAAGAAGGAGACAGGCTACCCCCAGAGCATGCACCACCAGGAAACAGGCGAGAAAGCCAGCAGGATGAAGCGATACAAGGTTGTAGTAGTCATCTTTGCTACTTTGTTGCGGTTTTGCAGGCGTCCTGAGCAGTCAGCGGTCGATCCTTTGGCAGAAGGTGAAGAAGGAGATTCAGAGGAACTCTGATGAGCTCTTGCATTCGGTATCTGAAGAATTCCACAAAGCAGAGACCCTAAATAGCCAGAAAAGGAGGTTTGGCTACCTAGGAAGGAGGATAGGCTAGTAACACAGGTAAGAGCCTATCAGAAGGAGTCTCTGAAGTCACCTGCTGGCCCTGGCCACTCAGAGCAGTCCAGTGTGCCAGCACACCTCTGAATCTGAAGATGGCAGAGGTCTGGGGCACGCTGGAGGAGCTCTGGGCACCTCCCCTGGGAGGTGCAGGTCAGGGGAGTGGTCACTCCCCTTTCCTTTGTCCAGTTTCACGCCAGAGCAGGGCTGGGGGATCCCTGAACCGGTGTAGACTGGCTTATGCAGAGATGGGCACCATCTGTGCCCATCAAAGCATTTCCAGAGGCTGGTGGAGGCTACTCCTCCCCAGCCCTGACACCTTTTTCCAAAGGTAGAGGGTGTAACACCCTCTCTCTGAGGACGTCCTTTGTTCTGCCTTCCTGGGCCAGGCCTGGCTGGACCCCAGGAGGGCAGAAACCTGTCTGAGGGGTTGGCAGCAGCAGCAGCTGCAGTGAAACCCCGGGAAAGGTAGTTTGGCAGTACACGGGTCTATGCCAGAGACTCGGGGGATCATGGAATTGTCTCCCCAATGCCAGAATGGCATTGGGGTGACAATTCCATGATCTTAGACATGTTACATGGCCATGTTCGGAGTTACCATTGTGACGCCATACATAGGTAGTGACCTATGTATAGTGCACGCGTGAAATGGTGTCCCCGCACTCACAAAGTACGGGGAATTTGCCCTGAACAATGTGGGGGCACCTTGGCTAGTGCCAGGGTGCCCCCACACTAAGTAACTTTGCACCCAACCTTCACCAGGTGAAGGTTAGACATATAGGTGACTTATAAGTTACTTATGTGCAGTGTAAAATGGCTGTGACACAATGTGGGCATTATTTCACTCAGGCTGCAGTGGCAGGCCTGTGTAAGAATTGTCAGAGCTCCCTATGGGTGGCAAAAGAAATGCTGCAGCCCATAGGGATCTCCTGGAACCCCAATACCCTGGGTACCTCAGTACCATATACTAGGAAATTATTAGGGTGTTCCAGTATGCCAATATGAATTGGTAAAATTGGTCACTAGCCTGTTAGTGACAATTTGTAAAGCAGAGAGAGCATAGCCACTGGTTAGCAGGTTCTGGTTAGCAGAGCATCAGTGAGACAGTTAGGCATCACACAGGGAACACATACATATAGGCCACAAACTTATGAGCACTGGGGTCCTGGCTAGCAGGGTCCCAGTGGCGCATAACAAACATACTGAAAACATACGGTTTTCACTATGAGCACTGGGCCCTGGCTAGCAGGATCCCAGTGAGACAGTGAAAACACCCTGACATATACTCACAAACAGGCCAAAAGTGGGGGTAACAAGGCTAGAAAGAGGCTACTTTCTCACATTACCACAATAGCAGACATGGAGGAGAAATGCTATCCGATGTTATCTAAGCGCCTCCCTTCCTTATCTGGTGGTGATGTCAATGGCATAAAGGGGTTCCTGGAGCGACGTTGGGCAGCTTATGATATTATGGAGTTCAGCTTCAGAGGTCCTGAGAGGCAAGCCGAAACATCCTCCGTTGGCTTATATTTCTTATCCAGTCTCGGCAGAACCGCAGGGACCGTTGCAGGATTCTGCAAAAGTTTCAGACCCTGGCTCCAAACATGGTCTATGATGGGTATAGCTCTGATCATTTTCCTGTGGGCTCTTTAAAGTCATATAGGAAGCAGTCTTGCTGAGTTGCAGGCATTGAAAGATCGAACCGCATGGTGGCACGCTCAAGCAGGTTATGGAAGCCACCTATATCTTCATGTGGGGACTCAACCATGGGCGCTGTAGGAGAAGCAGGAGCCGGAATAATGTAATCATCCCACTCATCATTATCAGGCCGTATCTCACCTTCCCCTGCATCTTCATCGGAGGATACCTGATGTCTTGGTGTGGAAAGAACAGACTGCTGTGACCTTGGGTGAGGTGCATGAAGCAGCTGCTGCAAGTGAGGAGTTGCTGGCAGAGGCGGAAGTATTGGCTGTTGCACCGATGAAGGTTTAGTTGGAAAACGTTCCTGATAGTCCGCCAACATTGCTTGTAAGTCAGAAACAAGCCCATGGGGAAGACCAACCAGTGCTGGCTGCTCATAATAGCCTTGTGTATAGTATGAAGCATCATCATCATCTGAGTATTCTTGGCACTTAACCCTTAACTGGGAAAGGCTGCTAGCCACTCAAAAAATACCCTCCTCATCCGATTCATCTTCATCCAAAAGATGTGAGGTTAAAAGGCTGGAAACCTTGCTAGGAGACATAAATGAGGGCGATAGATGATACTTTTTCACCCTCCTGTGAGCATCCTGGTCTCCTGACGAAAACAGAGGTAAAGAACATGGCCTCTGAACCTTTACTGCAGTCTTCATCCTCGAAGAGAGATGTGCCGTCAATGGTGGTGGCGTTGACGAGAGCATTGCTGTATCGATCGTCGTCGACAGTGGGAACGTCAATGGCAGAGATGTCGTTGACGGTTGTAGTGTTGACGGCGGTTGGAAAGTCGTCAACGATGCCATTGACGGTTGTTGCTCTGTCGACTAAGCCATCGTTAGTGGAAGCAGCGTCGACGCGGCCGTCGACAGTGGAAATAGCGTTGACAAGGCCGTCGTCGGCATGGTCGTTGATGAAAGCGTCGACGGTATCACAGCCGATGGTGAAGCTATAGGACGTGCCATCAACGAGGATGAACATATCGTCACCGAAGAGCCGGATCTCGCCATACAGACAGACAGTGTGGCGATGGTAGAAGTCGACGTTAGGACTTGAGCCGTCGACAGCGAAGTCATCGGCGATGATCCTGTCGATGGTGCAGAAGTTGGTTTTTCAAAGGTATGCTTTACCTTGAATGGTGATGTCAACGGCTCAGAAACAGGATTCTTTTTGGACTTTTTAGTCTTCATCTTTGAAGGGCTACCAGTTTTTGAGGATGCCTCAGCAGATTTTGTAGCAATTTTTCTAGGTCTTTCCTTAGAAGAAACTTCAGATTGTCGTTTGACAGGCGTTTCCACCACAGAAACAGAAGAAGAGGCAGTGTCCTCATCAGAGACAGGATTGTCCCTGGATTTCGACTTTTGTAGCAGATGAGAAGACGACCCTCTCTGTCCTTAAGAGTCTTAGGTTAAAATGTTCTACATACCTTGCAGTTTCTAGGTTTATGGCTAGGATAGAGACAATATATACAGTCCTTATGCTGATCGTCAACATGCAGCCTTTTGTTCATGTAGGTAGCACAAGCTCTAAACAGCTCTTTTTTAGGTGCCTCTGACATAGTAGTCAGTTTGAACCACCTTGAACTATTCCTGAAGAGAGAAAATATCCACATCCACTCAGTGAAGATTTCTGAGAGAAAAAACTGAGCAGAGCTCAGAGAAGACTCTTTTGCATAATGTGCAGTGGAAAATCTGAGGGAAAACAGCTCCTCACGGAAGGGTTGTAGAGGGTGGTGAGAGCTGATAGGTTGTCTCTTAGGTTTGGTCCTTTTTTATAAAATGACTATAAGATGTTACTAAATTAAAAGGCCTAGTGCCTCTGAGCTTTATATGCAATTGAATATGGTTTTGTATTACACCGGAGACTCCCATCTCGACGACGGGGAATGATTCATGCATGATGCATGTGAATCTATGAAAGTTCTAATACTAGAGTAAGTAGACATCTTCTGTCCAATCAAAAGCTGGACTCAAGTTAATCAACACATTGGCAAAGCCAAACCCCCACTTTCAGTAGTGCTTCTGAAAGCTTTTTTTCAGTTGATAATTTAAGGTCACCAGTTGAAAATTGCATTGTCAAGCCAGAACTAAAAAAGAGCAATTTTCTTTGTGTATTGACCAACACCCAGTAGCTTTCTTCTCTGTCAAACTCAGCCCAGTGTCAGACTCTAAGACAGAGGAATATTTACACATATTGAACAAGCAAAGAAAAAGCCTGCAATTTGATAATGCATGTTATTATCAGCATCCACTGTCCGAGTCAAATTTATGAATGAAATAAGTATTCATTGTCAAAACGGTACCCACGTAGCCAGGGTCGGATTGGGATCACAATTAGGCCCAAGCACTCCCAAAAAAAGTGTCCCACATTCCTGGATCATCCATTTCATTTATCCCCATTCGCTTAGTCCCACTGGACTACTTTTTAGAGTAATGTTGTTAAGTTAAGCATTTGAAAGCTTATAGAGCAGGTAATGTTAGTGAAAACTAGAAACACTGCAGTTAGGCCAGGCTGGAGAGGTGAAATAAAACAACACATATCTGGTTAGGGTTCCCACCTAGCTATTTTTTAACCAGAATGATTGGTATTTTAATGTCCTAGCTGGTACGAAAATGAAGAAAATCAACCAAAGCCGGTATTTTAACTCAAGTCATTATATACTTTAAAAGCAAAAGTAATGAAAAAGCACACTGAAATGTTTTCTTAAAAGTGAGTTAAACCTAGACAAAGGCAGAAAAGCAATAATTTTAACAAGAAATATGGATGTTTTATATAAAGAGTCCTCATTATTTATCATGGCGCAGGGCTTTGTAGAATCTGGTCATTTATTTTTTGTCTGTGCAGTTTTACATACCATGAACTCATCCCAAAGGCATTGGAGCCATTTACATGAGCATAGTTACCTTAGACAAGATCAAATTTGTTTTTATTTAAGCCTTGGGAAATTAATTGAGTTGCCCACAATCACAGGATGCTGAGCCGATGCTGGGACTCGAAAGTACTTTACAGTCTTTCTAGTTTTCTCTCTGGGAAAGGTGGCCTCACAGTGAGGCCTATGCAAACACACAACCCCCACTAGCACCTAAAAGACACTGGGGCCAGGTGAAAACCCCCAGTGAGGCCTCTGCATACTCCCTCCTTCCCTCCTCACCTTGGCCAGAATGTGGTGGCCCGAGGGGGGTGGGGTTGGGGGATAGGCTGAGATGTCAGCTGCTGGGTTGGATCAGAATGGTTGAGTTGAGACTGGCTTTAGGGCCAGAGTAACACATGTCCCCCAGCCTGGCCCGGGTGGGTGAGAGCATGGCCAAGATGAATACACATTACTACAGTTACCTGGTAAGGTCCTGCCAGACCGTAAGGCTCTGTGGGCCGGTTAATGAGGCCCTAGTAAAACTGGACCACATATGACCCTGAGGCACCAGTCCATCGGCCAGTTCCCAACTGCCTGCCTTGCCAATCCGACCCTGCACGCAGCTGCATCAAGCAAGTAACTCAGCCACTGACCATGTAAAGCAAGTCACCAACACTCCACGTCCCACAGCAGGCAGTAGTGAAGGCAGAATGTGAAAGAAATACACAGCACAGATAAATAAACATGAATGAATACAACAAAATGACCTGCTATTGGCGTTATCAGTGCTTATGCATTATTAGAAGTCCATTGTTTAATGTTTTTAGCACATTGCTGGTGCATTTCAAAGCACCATACATCCTTCTTGCAGTGGTAAAAAATGATATTGTAAATCAAATACATTCTAAGGTAGCTGCCTGTCCATGTGACCTGTGAATGCTTTATCAATACTTTATTATTTGCTTACCGTTCCAGAACAGACATAAACCGTAAGGAGACCATAAATTAATAAAGTATTGGTAAAATATTGTCAAACCATTCAAAGATGTCTATCAATGAAAGCAATGACCTGGGAAGCAGCCCAAGTAATTACCAGAGCTGAGATTAATTAAAGCATTCCATCCATCACTTTTTATAAACTTTAGTATGTTGCCCTAAGGGAGATGGGTATGCACAGACGTGGGTCCTGTGAAACTGAAATCGAGCTTTACCGGGCTGATGAGTCCATACCAGTGGTGAAACCAATCCTGGGCTGCTTGTGTTCTGGTACACAGAGAACCTGGCTTAGCAGTTCTGGCTGGATTGCAAAATAACAATATGCTGAAATGCGGCCCTGAGTAATTACTGGTGGCTGAGATTGATTCAAGCATTTCAATCATCACTTTTTGTATACTGTAGTATGTTACTCGAAGTGGGACAGGTATGCCCAGATGTGGTTCCCATGCACACTGTCTCTGGAACCGAGGTATACCTCATTGATAAGCCCATAACAAGGGCAACAATGGTTCTTGGGTGCTTGTGTTCTGGTTCAGGGAGGACCTGGCTTGGCAGTTCAGACTGGACTGTTCCTATTGGAGCCGGTTCAGTACTGATTTGTATGTAACTGAGTCCAAACTGAGGTGGCATGGTGTGCAAAATTATGATGGACTGGGATGCGGCCCTGTGGCTGAGATTAATTTAAGCGTTCCATGCATCACTGTTTGTATACTTCTGTAAGCAAGTGTGGTACTGCAAGTAGCAATGTAGGAAGCGAGTGGACAGGTAGCAGCATTTATGAAGCCGGCAAGCCTTCAAGAAAAAAATCACTAAGTTAAAATAAAGGTTGTTTAAGCTGTAAAGAAAAAGATTGTGAGCAGCACGTTAACAGCCTGTCGGACGTTTCTGGGCTGTTGGGAAAAATAAAACAAACATTAGCAAAACTATAAAAAGAAAAGGAAAGTGAGTGGGCTGCTAGTAGTGTGTGGATAGCAATGGGGCCCTTACACACAAGAAAACAAACATTGGCAACAACCCTCCCCCCAATAAAAACAGGCATTGGCAGGCCAAAAAGTCTTTCCTATGTGGGATCTATTGGCTTTGGTGGAGTGGCGTGGAATGGGGTGAAGTAGAATGCAGTGACACTGTGTGGCGTGGAAGGGAGTGGAATGTCATTCTGGGGCATGGATTAGAGTGACATTTGATGGCTTGGAGTGGAGTAGCATTGTATGGCGTGGCGTGGAGTGGCGAAGCATTGTGAAGCGTGGGATGGTCTGCAGTGACACTGTCTGGTGTGGAGTTTAGTGCCCTTGTGTGGAGTGGAGTGCCACTGTGTACAGTGAAGTAGAGTGATACTGTGTGTCTTGGCGTGGAGTGGAGTAGCCTTTTGCAGGGTGAAGTGGAGTACAGTTTAGTGGCAGTGATTGGAGTGCAGTAGAGTAGTATTGGTGGCCTGGTGTAGAGTGACACTGTGTGGTGCGAAGTGGATTGGCATTGAATGGAATGCAGTACATGCCACAAAGCACTTTAACACCTTTTCAGGGGTTGCAAGCGCAATATAAATATAATTACAATTGAGTTGAGTGGCCTTGAGTGGAATGTAGTAAAGTGACATTGAGTGGAATGGCATTGAGTGAAGTGGATTGGCACTATGTGGCATGGAACAGAATGGCACTGTGTGGCATGGAGTGGCATGACTGGATTGACACTGAGTGGAGTGGCGTGGTGTGGAGTGGATTAGCATTGTTTGGTATGGAATGGAGTGGAGGGGCAATGAGTGGAGTTGAGTGGCATGATCCAGCATAGAGTGAAGTGGTATTGTATAGCGTGAAGTGGTGTGGAGTGGAGTAGCATGAGTGGGGAGGATTGTCACTAAGTGGAGTCACACTGAGTGGGGTAGAGTGGCACTAAGTGGCGAAGAGTGGAGTGGAGTGGCACTGTGCAGTGTGGAGTAGAATGGCACTGTGTACTATGGAGTGGTGTTGCCTGGCATGGACTAGAGTGGAATAGTGTACAGTGGTGTTGCATTGTGTGATGTGGAGTGGACAGGAGTGTCATTAAGTGAAGTGGAGTGGCACTCTATGGGATGGAGCGGAGTGACATTGTGTGGCATGGAATGGCACTAAGTTAAGCAGCACTGTGTGGAGTGAAGTGGCATTGTGTCGCGTGGAGTGGCACTGTATGGCACGAAGTGGCATTGTGTGGAGTGGAGCAGCACTGTGTGGCGAGGAGTGGCGTTGTGTGGCGTGGTATCGGAGCTTCCACTAAATTGCCCTATAGCACTTCAAAGCCTCATCAGGGCTAATAAGTGATATATAAATGCAATTATCATACAATACAACATCTTACCAATTATTTCGACATATGATCTATGTCAACATCTGATGTGGGGAAGAAGCAAATGGGGTGAGAGGAGAAGGCTATATAAATGCAATTATAATGCAATACAATATGTTACCGATTATCTTAACCTATGATCTATATAAACATCTGATGCAGGAAGAAGTACGTTGGGGAGGGAGGGGAGGAAGCAATATGGGCGGGAAGAAGAAAGAAAATAGTATCTAAATCGTACTGAGCAGTGAATGGACAGTGGAAGAACACTAACCAAACTAAATGAATCAGCACAATGCCCAGAACAAAACAAAAGGAAGTGCCATAGGCAAACACTCACTGGCCAATTAGGAGGCAGCAAATAAGAGTGACAATGAAGCCAACAGATGGTAATCAATGGGCTGGCTTCAAGTCCCTTATTGTAAATAAGACACCTTACAGCAACAGAGCATGCACTGTTGAAGACAGGACCTAAAAACCTGAAAAACATAATGCAGTAGTTCATTTCCATTTTTGTACTCTGGATCTGGAACAACATCCTTGTATCCTCAGGTCTGCCTAAACGCTGTTTCAATGTAAGAAATAATTTGAGACACACCTCTTTAAAGACTGCTACAATACAATGCCACAATCCAGCTACCTCTCCTATTAATCACTGACTTTATGCTTGCCTTTGATCATTTTCAAACAATTGTTGATTTTTGAATCAGTCGGGTCTGGATACTTGACTACATTCCTTGTCCTTTTTGTGTGATGATTCATTGGTTAAGGGAGGTCGGACAGGAAATCCCTCTCACCCCTTCACAGTGTTGTGATGCCTTTGATCATGCACAGTGCTCCACTTCCTTTAGGCTAGGTTCGCACTATAGCAATACCACATACATAAAATGTGTGTCATAACAGCTAAATACTACTGCAGCAGAACTTGCTACATAATTTTTCGGTTTTTGCATAATATGCCACATAATTTGGCTTTTCCTGCCTCATCGCTTAGTAAACTCAGCAGTATAAATGGTCTTCCACTGCTACCCACATCCAATGGTTCTGTTCGTAATGAACTAATAAATGAATCATTAAATCACAAATCCATAGCCTATACCCCAGGTCACCCTTCTACCCTGCTCCCTATTTATCTCCCATCCATCCTTCACTCCACGTGTTCTTTCCATCCTCATCAAGGTGCCCTATCTCTTTACTGACTTCGTCCTTGCTCCTGATAGGGTGGTCGATGCCCTCTACCTAGAAGTGGGTAAGCTTCTAGTTGAGTCAAGCAAAGCTAAACCAAGGGTCAGCTTTGGCTCTAAGAGACCATACAAGAGACAATCCCTGAAAATATTTGGCATGTAAATCATGCAAGAAACACCACGTTAAACTACAGTAAGGTGACTTCAAATTTAAAAAAAAACATATTTCTTTAACAGGCGAAACATTTTACCTTAGTAACTCAACAACACGAGAGATAGTGTACTGCGCACATCCAGAACTTAAGTATTTGAAGGTGCTCTGATATGTGACAATGAACAACAAGCATTGGCAAAGCCAAAAGATTGTGCCTTTGTTTTTTCTTTTGCATTCTATCTTACTATCTATCTCACTGGATTATAAATATTAGAAAAATTTTATAATAATTTGTATTTTATATTTGATAAACCGTTCATAGTTGTTTACGTTGTGATGTATGTTGGATTAATAAACGACAGCATAACCATTAATCTTAACAAATCTCCCTTTTTCATAAAAATAGAATATGTAAAGTAGTCTGTATCTGTAGTGAAACACTTGTATGTCCCTGGGCAACGTATGTGCTATGTGAAACTGCCCAAAAAATATGGATTCTGCTATTAACGACAAGGCATTAACCTTTGAAGTCAGAAAGAAATAACCATCTAGTGGCTGAATTGCACACTGGAAACTAGAAAATCAGGTATAATTCCCGGCTTCACTGCTTGACCAAATTGTGTGATCATAGACAACACTTCATTTTGTTAAGTTTCCTTTTTAGGTTTAGCGCTTGCGCTGTGCTTGCAAAATCTTTTATGTTTAAAAAAAAGCTTAAAGGGGGGAAGAGTACAGTGGACTAGAGTGGCATACAACAGAGTGTCAGAGAGTGCAGTAGAGTAGAGTGGTGCAGTGGCATAGAGTGTAGTGGTGTAGAGTGGCGCAGAGTGGAATAATGTAGAGTGGTGAGATTTCTTTTTGTTAAGATTCACAGAATGCAGAGCCAAGGCTAGAACTCGAACCTGGTTCCCCATATAACATGGTCAACAGCCAATAAGTCACGTGGGCTCCAGTGAAACCTTGGCTTGTTTTGGGCTCAAGGTTCCAAAAGGACCTCAAGATGAGCCAGAGCAAGGCATCTAGCTCAGGCTGGCTCAAGTTTTCAGTGACTCACCCATCTCTACTTTTAACTACTCCCTCTGCACAAGCTGCGTGACACTTTCACACCTTAAAAAGACATATTCTTCAAAAAAACAACTATCTCTTCATTGTTGCTAGGGTTAGGAGTCGTTGAAGGAAAGGGGTAAAACAAAAATAAAATACTGCATGTGTGCGTGTGCACGTGTTACCCAAGCTCTACCCGATCTATTTGTGAGGGAATTTTGCAGTGCTACTACCTTACAGTTCCAGTTCTGTGGGTGACAGATACTTGCACTACATCTGGTCATACTGTACCTGTACTGCATACCAGTGGATCTTGAGAAAGTCTTTTCTCTTGGCGTGGTCAATACTTAATCAAAGATATATTTCACTTACAGCCTTCTCAAGGTTCTATAACAAGTGACACGAAATCCAGCGATTAACATAAGTAGGACCCACAGCGCTGCATTCAATGAAACCAATTCCATGGAGTACTAGATTATAGTAATCAAAATATCCACTGACAGATATATCAAGGCTTAAAAATATCACCCAGTAAATAATGGAAAATCTACAGCCAATCATACAATATTTGTTGTAAGCGATATTTATGACAAGATTATTCTGACAACAATTTTCTGACAGACACACCCATAGACGGGCATCTCTGTGAACTTTTGGGGTTATCGAATATCTTAAACTTCTGGCAACATACACACCTGTACGTCTAGCAGTAATAAGAGGGTGGGGTAAGGAACCCCATTCCCAATGTAAGGCAGGGAAAGGCTTCTTTCAAGATGCTGCTGACTCACTGGTTGGACTTTACCATCATGGGCTACTATGGCTCAGAAATGTCTACTATCCTCTTCCCAATTACCTGTTAACGTTTATGTCAACCATTTTCTTGGTATAGCCCATGTTATGTGGTCAAAAATGTTTTCAGACTGAGGTAATCTGCTCTTGTCTGGACGGCGATGTCTTGCCAGAATCGTTGTTCAGCAAGCAACCAAACGGTTTTGTTGCATGTGGTATAAACCGTGTCATGTTTAGGAGCTCACACTACCTTGGTTGGCCTTTCAAAATCTCCCACCTTCAGGATTTCTCAACATTTTACCACAATCCAGACAGCAAAGCAAGCGCTGCACAAAGAGGTTGTACTTTTAGCAGAAAGAGTTTGCACATACACTCCATGTTCTTCATGGGGATCGCTTCTATGGGGAAGTCTTGGGTTGTGAAAAACAAATTTACTTCTGAGGGGTAGACCAAAATTAATGTACACAGCCCTTGTATACACTTGGCTTGTGCTGTGTGCATTTGAGCTCAGAAAAGACCTGTTGCCCGTACACCAAATGTCTGATGGCGAGAGATGTTTGACCTGTTTTCATTACGAACACAGTTAAAGCACTTTGCATCCATGTTTGAGCAAGGACACCCAGACTTCCTGATTTGGCACGAGGCACTTCTAGCAAACTAGGCCAGTGTTCCACCTAGTCGGACACGGTACACTGCATTCCTTCCTTTCTTCCTTGAATTTTCGGTAACACTCCTCTTTTCTTCCTCACGTTGTATAGGGGAACATAAGATTTTTTGCTCCATCTTTCAAACAATTCTTCCTTATAGCCAGGGCCACTGGAATTATGCGAATGCGTGGCCGCTGCGATTTTCGCATTATTATACATTTGCTGCATTTGTCACGTAATCCATCATCTGCTGCATAATCTGCAGATTTTAACAAAAAAAATGTTGTTTCTTGCTCAAACACATGTTGTCACGCATTGGAAAGCCCTTTGCAAAGGTTAACTGGTCACCTTTCTGTAGCCTATTACTATATTTAGGTGTTAAATTGGCATTAATGAAGTGCAACCAATGCCCAGCCATTGTTGGCAAGTTACAAATTGACAATATGATGAGGTGATAGTATAACAAAATGTGCTGCATATTTTGCCTTTCATAGCCGCATAAACTGGCCCTCCCCTGCCGCATAATTCCAGTGGCCATGTATCTCTGATTTTCTCTCTCTTTGCATACTATCCCCCTACAAGGCTTTCTTGATGTCTTCTGCATACTCCTTACTCATTTCCCTCTTCATATCTTTTCTACTTTCACTCTTGCTTTCTCCTTCTCTTCTCTGCTTGTTGCGTACTCTCGCCATGTCTCTCTCACTTTGCTCTCTAAGACTTACTCTAACTCTTCTTTCTACTGCTTCCCTCATTTTTCTTTCACTCCCTATTTTCTCTCCTTAATTCTCAGTTTTATTGGGGCTCTATCTAGCACTCCTCCTACCATGGCAACCATAATTCATCACTACAACACATTGTTTATTGTTTGCTTCCTGACTCTATTTCTGTCTTTCCTTTCTTTGCTTTGAGCCCTATCCCTCTCTGTATCTGCAACTGTTTCACTCCACTTCCTATCTTGTCTCCACCCTCTCTCCAGTGGTCTACCCTGCATTTATAAACAGGGGTGTAGACATCTTCCCTTTTTACGTCTCACCTAAGGCAAGGTCTGTGCTGCCTACTGCAAGATATTTTGTTACCTTACAGTGCATTTAGAGGCCAGCCATTGCTTTCCATTGGGTAGCTTCATTGTCACTATTATTTCCTTGCTTCTTATTTGTCAGCTTCGATAAGCTTTCCTACCTCTTCCTGTGTTTGCCCCTGCCCTGGAGCATGAATGCATTACTGTGTACTTCCTCTGCTCGCTTTTTCAGGCACTACTTTTTTCTTTTGTTTAAGCACTCCATAAGAGACGTGTTTTGCAGCTGTCTCCCTCATGTACTTCTCCCCTCTCTGTGTTCCTTCCCCATTCCCCACGTGCCCATCCACCACTGTCTGTGTGCTGCCCCAGGCCCTCATGCCAGCCTTCTACTGTCTGTGTGCTTTCCCCAACCCCTTTTCCATGTGCTTGCTCCAGCCTTTCCCAACCTCTGTTGCATGTGTGCTTGACCCATCCCCTTCCACCCAACCTCCATTTTCGTGTGCTTGCCCCAGTTTTTACTCCTCACCCTTCATTGTCCATGTGCTCCCATCCCCTCTCACCTCTTCTCTGTCCCTACCCACGTTATCCTGTAATGTACCTTCCTTTCTGTGTTGCCTTAACCCACTCTGCTATATATCATGGCTACAAATCATTGCCAAAGCATATAACTCTCATAGCAAGACCTATTGGCTTTGCTAATGCTAGTTATGCGCCTGCTTTACTCTTTCCCGTTCTGTCTTATTCAACTTGTTCTTTCACTCTCTGCTCTTGTCGCCCTCCCTCTTTCTCACAGTGTCACAGTTTCCCAAGATTCCTTTTACTTTTACTTTGAGGTGGGCGAGCCACTGAAAGCTTGAGCAGATGCTTGGCTCTGGCTCAGCTCGAGGTCCTCTTGGACCCTCGAGCCCAAAATGAGCCAAGCCACCATGTGGCTTCTGCCTGCTACCCATGCTATAACATCAACCACAAAGAAATGAAGACAAAGCATTAACTTTTAATAAAAAAACAGGAAATAGAAAGAGAAACCTATTTAGTAGCTGAAATGCACAACATCAATCCAGAAAACCTGCGATCAATCCCAGCTTCCCCACTTGACCAAATTATGTAATCCTAGGAAATATTTTATTTCACCAAGCTCTTTTTTCTTCATAAGCACACCATCAAAGACTTTAATTCAGGCTGCACAAAAACCTCATGTGTTTGATTTTATAGCCTATAATACTGTTCCACACTGAATACAAATCTATGCCACATATAGGATACACATGGCAATTGACTTGCCTCTTAGATCACAAATGGCATTATCTTCAAGGCAGTGGGCTGGGGCAGGAATGCTTCTAAATTCATGTTTAAAATGTGTCACTTTTAATAAATGTCTTTGAATGTAGTGATTTAATCTGATATGCTAAGGTGAATTGCTTTAACATGTTTACGAAATATACTTTTTTAATTGTGGAAGGACTTTATATTTTTACATGATATGTGCTCCATCATTTACTTGCTCTTGGAGCCAAGCCAGTCCCCCAGCTTGGCTTTCATTTGGCTTTATGTTAATTTGTTGCCTCTGCTACCTCTATTTTCTCCCCTGTTAGTATTTTTTACTATCCAAAACTCTGATCTCTTTATGGGTTTATCCTTCATACGCTCTCCATCTCTCGGTCCCATGGAGTAGTCAGTATCCACAGAGCTGGGTAGAAAAAAAAGTTGTTCCCCTTAAACAATACTCCATCTGAACTTCACAAAACAACCCTTCTTAATTCCTGGTTAGCATCAATCCTCTTTACTGACTCCTATCTCCCCTAATTATCTCTCACATGCTGGGCCCCAGGCATAAATACAAGACCAGACCTTAGTGCACTTTAGAGACCCACCGGGGGATCCTTACAGCTGCTACAGTACATAGTGCTTAACTAAAATGCTAAAATCAAACTGTTTACAAAGATAGTGCAAAGTATCCCCTAGGCAGCATCAAGAATAGTTTTCATAGTTTTCGTTTCAAAAATGACGTGGTAGCTGCCTTATGATTCTGCAGTTTATCATTCTATATGTGCCAAGGTTGTTAGCTGCTCATGTGCCTATGACTGAGGTGCCTGTCTATGTTTAAAAGCTTAGTAAAAACAATTGTAAACAAGCATTTGCAATGCAATAGATCACACATTTGTGAGAGAACTATTGGCGTTGTAAATCACAATGTCTTTTGCCTATGTGTTTTGGTTTGGAGTGTAGTGGATGTATGCCAGGTGCCACAGCAAACCTCTCAGGCCCGTCACTGCAGGAAAGAGGACACAACAAGGGTGTCATCTTGGGACTCTTTTTGCCTCATTCCTACAGACTGGCTGTGATACCCTAGAGATGCAACCTTTCCTAGTGTGTTTACCTACATTTTTATAGCATCAAACAAGACACAAATAGGCACCTTTGTGACATGTAACCCAGAGAATGAGGGAGTCAAAAGAGTTAGGAGCAAATAAAAGGGGGCAGATATATATTTCTGATGTCAAACTTCTAAAGGAATCATTTCTCTACTTTGGCAATACCAGCCTAACTTTTAAAAACATGACTGCAAACAAAGAGAATAACAGAACTGTGAATGAATTTTGGCAATTTTGTTAGGAATGGCACCTGCTTTGCAGTGCTATGAATTGGCAGAGCCTGTATTACCAAGCGTTATATGAAACAAACAAGTTATTCCCAGACTGCCCTAACATGCACCAGACAAAGAACCCTAGGGGAGAGGATGTGGCATAAGGGCAGGAGCTGCCGACTTTGGAACTGGGGAACACGATTTGAGTCTTGGCGCTGGCTCAACATCCGGTGATTCTGGGCAAATCACTTAATCTCCTCTTGCTACCAAAAATGAATATGCTCTTGTGTAATGTAACCAGTGCTCATGTAAAGCGCTGTAATACCTTTGTATCGCATTTGCACTAACTGAACTCTATTTGAAGAGGCCCAATTTACATCAAAAGGCTAGATGTTTTTTGCTATCAAGCTTGAGGCCGTAACATGCTTGGGTCTGGAGTCACAACTCCTTTTCCACCATTTTGGAGACAGCGCCTTTCACCATCCTCTTGCCTAGAACTAGCCTATGCGCTTGGATGGTGACCCTCCAGAGATTATCAAGAGCACATGCTATTGCCTAGTGTTAAGCTCTACTTAGGTCAGTTGGTTAATGCATCCACTGCAGAGGTCTTGACAGAATGAAAATGTTACAGATTACAATCCTGGTATAAATTGTTCACCTCTTCATATTTGCAAGATCGATGCAAATGAATTATAGCAATTTTGTTAAGAATGGCACCTGCTTTGCAGTGCTATGAATGGCAAAACCTGTATTATGAAGCGCTGTACAAAAAACAAGTTATTCCCAGACTGCCCCAACATGCACCAGAGAAATAGACCTAGGGGAGAGGATGTGGCCTAAGGGCTAGAGCTGCCGACTTTGGAGCTGGTGAAGTCAGTTCATGTCTCAGCACTGGCTCAACATCCTATGATTCTGGGCAAAACACTTAGGTCCTCATTACAACACCGGCAGACGGCGGTATAATGGAGACAAGTACTGCCAACAGGCTGGTGGTACTTTTCCCGAAATTATGACATTGGCGGTTTGTCCCAAGCCAAACTGCCAATGTACCACTCGGTCCGCCACGGCGGTAAGAGCTGCTGGGCTGGAGACAGGCGGCCGTCACTAGCCCGCCCGCGGGATTATGACCCCACCTACCGCCATGGTTTTCGTGGCCTCCTTACCGCCACGAAAACCACGGCAGTAGGCACTAGCAGTGACAGGGAAGCCCTTCCTTGTCACTCATAGGGGTCTTCCCCGCCTCTCTCTTGGTTTCCCACTACCCCAACATACACGCACCTTCACGCACCAACATACACACTCATACCCACATGCACCCACGCATGCATACATCCATTCACACAAACACCCAAACACACTGACAAACATACAAACACACACACATTCACACAGCAGAACATACACGCACTCACACATCCACACATGCACACACATACAACATGCATCAAACACCCGCATTCAAGCACGCACAGACACACACACACACACACACACACACAACATCCCCCTCCACTGTCAGAGCACCAGACTTACCTGATTTCAGGGGGTCCTTCAGCAGGAGACGGGACGGGGCACTACTGGCAGCAGCAGCCTCCGACAGCAGAACACCGCCAGGCCGTATCATGGGTCATACGGTCGTCGGCGGTCTAGTGGCGTGGCGCTGCTACTGCCAGTAGCACCACTTTACAGCCATCCGCTGCCATGGCCGCAGTCGGAATTCAGCCATCCTTCTAGTGGAATTCTGGCTACTGTCATAATATGGCGGACGGCCGGTAGCCGAGGCAACGGTCTTTTGGTGGCCATCACTGCAGCGGTAGCAGGTTTTTACCGCCAATGTTATAATGAGGGCCTTAAACTCCCCTTGCTGCCAGTAAGAAACAGGAAAGTGCCTGAAACCAAGGAAGAGGAAGAAACAGCATATCACCATGAGGGCGGCAAAGCCACAGGGCAAAATAAAATAGTGCACCACACTAAGATATTGCATCGATCGTGCAATAATCCGTGTAACAGGGTCAGTCTCCAAGGCGGTAACAAAACTGCCTCAAGGCGGGACAAACAAAAGCATTTAACAAAGACATCAAGGGATTTTTGAGAGGCAGGCGCAGGAACGAATGAAAGTGATGGGTGTGAGATGGGCGTGGTTAAAGCCCACAAAATAGATTACAACATGTCGAGAAGAGCACGGCTTGCACGCTGCTATGCCCAACCTAACAATAATGTAGCAGTAACTGCACAAAGGAGTGGAGTAGAGCCTTCACCCCGACACAACAAACAGCTCATTCCTATTGCCGATTGATAGACCTAAGTACTCCAACAAGGCATTTACTTCTTTAGCCCAAATCGCATCCCATCATGCAGGAGAAATGAAAATACTCTCTGCTTCCTAGTTTTTGGGAAACCTAAAGCCACCTTTATTGAAGCTAGTGCTAAAGACGTGCCAACAATTGGTATGGCGTGGGATGCATCTTGTCCACCAGGAGGTACGTATGCCTTTTTATGCCCTCTGCGCCTATTCCTTAAGCAGCTTCAGGACATACCTTAACTCTAAATATCTCGGAGATAGTGTAAGGGTTGCAGACAGCAGCATTTGGAAACACTGTGAGTGGAAAACAGAAATACGAGAAATATGCAGATCCCAGAGCAAAGGACGGGGTCGTAGTACTGCCTCACGTAGAGGATGAGCAGATAAAGTTTATTTAGGTAGCAGTGAGAGGTTTTTGAAGATCTCCTAGTCTTAGTTCCCCAACTCCAGACTTTGAAACATCTACTGCAGGTAATGGATTCGAGTTTGTGGACTAAGGAGAGTTTATGACATCCACTTTTACAAAACGTTCAATTCATTCCTCAAATCGCTGGAACAACATAAATGTATTTACTGATAAATGAAGCATTTCTACTAGCTATAATGTTTATAATAAGTGAGATCGTACGCGGGGCAGTGGTGTGGCTACTTAAACACAGGAGCATGTCTTTGTAGTGTTTAAGTTATATATTTTGCAATGCCATAACTTACAGGCACTGACAAAGCCTGTAGGTCTGGTTTTAAAGTGCTATTGTATACAAACACAAGCGTGCACAAATCCACACAATATTGTGCCATGTCACTCTATAAACCACTACATGACAGTGCAAGCTTCCGGACTGAAAAACACTGCACAGACATGGAAGTCCCAGAAAGAAACAGAAAGCACAAAGATGAGACACAAAGACTAAGCCTAATTGTGCATGATTATATTGACATATATAAGCACATTAAAACCACACCTATTTACTTTGCTAGTGCTAGTCTGCTTTTCTCAGTGAGACGTCCTTAGTACAAAGGATGTATCCTGGGTCACAGACAATATCTGGTTCAGTGGCTACAGGATGTTCTGCATTTATTATAGATTGGCAGCCTTTGCTTGCCACATAATCCACCGCCTACAGCAACGTTTGCAGATTTCCACCAAAAACTATGTATCTAGCTCAATCAGATCTAAAGTTACTAAAAAAATAAATATGTGCTTTCGTACAGTAGCAAACACTTTGCAAATGTTGACCTATTAGGTCATGATTGCTGAATTCAGACATTAAGCTGGTACTAATGAGATGAAACTTTGGCCAAACAATATTAATGCATACGAAAATGGCAAAATAGTAAAATAATGCTGCCACCCAATGTACTGCACTAAGCAAAATATTTTGCCTCTCTTACTGCACAAATCATTCAAACCTACCACATATTTTGGACCTTCTTTGACACTTAATTCCAGTTGCCCTTGTCTTAAACTCACACTGGTATCGAACTCAAGCTGTACCTCACTTATGAGACCCAATAGGACAAAATCCCTGTGGCAGCTGATATTACTGCTTTCCCTGCTATGGCTACTTCTGAGGTTGCTGCTGACAGTTGTTCACGTTGCTGCTGTTGGTGGCTGCTGTGGTACCTGATAGGCATTGCTTCACAGCAAGTCCCATCTCCCCAAAGTACAGTGAAATCATCATCAATGGCTTCAACCCTACTAGCATGGTTAAAAGGTTTGTACACTAGGCGCTGTGGTCTGTTTTAATAGAAATTGATCTTTCACGGAGGGCAATGTACCAAACCATTCTAAACAATCATGGATTTCACCTTTGCTGGAACACAAAAAAGGAACGACTGTGACCCACCAAATAATCCAACAGTTCCTACCACTCATTTTGTAGTAAGGTGATGGAAAAGATTGATGCATTTCAAATCTCCAAATACTGTGTGTGTTTTATGCTCTTTGCAGGCGTGCAATCAGGTTTTATGCCAGGCCGAGAACTAACACTGCCCTGCTGCATGTCAAGGAGCAATTACTCAAGGTTGTGAATCAAGACAGACCAGCACTTTTAGTGCTGCTAGATCTATCAGTCAACTCCAATATAAATGCCAATGGGTTATTACTTAACAGGCTGAACCCAGTCAAGGGAATAATGATAACACGCTGTTCTGGCATTCTTCTTGCTTGGACGGATCAAAGACATAAGATAAGCGTTTTCCTTATTAAGATCATGCCTATGTGAGACCCCTGTATGATTTTCTGACAGCAAGCAGCACAGGGTTTCACACATATGCAGATGGCACACAAGTAGTGATTCCTCTCTGCAATTATACTGATCAAAGTAATAAGAATTTGTATTGCGGTCAAAGATCGTGGTATTACAAATTTGGACTGTATGCAATTGGCTTGCCCTAACCCAAAGGAAAACTGAACTGGTCATAGTGGCCACACAATATGAGATGCCTAATCTAAATGATTCTTGTAACAAAATAAAATAAAAAGTAAAGACTCTGTCCTGAACACCACTTCTCCAGAGGGCTCATCCCAGTAGATTTCCTAAGCCTCAAAATGAATAATATGTTGTGTTCCTTCTTCAGAGAAAAGAAGAACGGGTAGGTGTCTCTTATTCCTCACCACACTGAGTTATTGTTAAGAAGTACTAGGAGTCAGACAGCCTCATCACAGTGAAAACACATCTGAAGGGTGGCTATTGTGGGTAATTAATCCCCAAATATTCAGGGACCTAGAAATAGTATATTCACACAGTTGTTGTTTACAATAAAATGTTATTATGCTTTGTTTGTACATACATTTTATATCAGAATGATGGTAATAATCAATATATTATTAGCAGTAAAAATATAAAAAGGTGAATATCAGAAATACCTCAAATATTTTACATCAGACTTTCTTTCTCTCCCCAATAGATTAGCTTAGTCCATACATAATATCTACATATATATCTACATATATGTTAGAATTCCCTAACTATTTATATGCCAAGCCATCTCAGTATTCCCACATGTCTCAGGAAGCAGATATACAGTCGGATAGTGGTACTTCATCATGTCCCTCTAACAATTAGTCTTTGTGTTTCTTGTGCTTTCTTCACTCTGGTGCATTAGCAGGGCTTCTGTAAGAGAAGTACAAGGAAGGCAGGTAAATGTTGCCATTTTATTTTCTCCAAAGCCTGATTTGCGCAAGGTCAGATTTCATTGCAGCTCTAATCATAGCGCATTGTCCTGCAACTTTTCAGCGAACAGAAATTTTCAGTTATCCATTTTGTTAGAATGAATAATGCCAACTTTCAGCTCTGAAAATAATGTATGAAAATAATATGGTGATCTTGCACAATGTTAACATCACCACTCAAAATATTTTTAGCCCCTAAGCATGACATACACATAAACACTCTAAATAGTTAGTTCTCACATACAGTAAGACTTGGCTTGTATGTAACATATATGGAACCCCAAGAAATGTCTGGCACACACAATAAATCTATGCATCCTATTTGATCTGCTGTTCAATTTACAGGAGCTCAATAATCAATTAACTGTGGCTTTTATCTAAAAAAAAACCTTGGCAGGCCCTGTTTGGAGGGCCCTATGGCAGAAAGGGGCTATTGCTTAAGGTCATTTGCCACTGGTGTTCTGTGACCCATCCTATTATAGCTCTTTAAATTGGGTCAAGTACTCGCTTTCCGCACTTGACTTTGAGGGTACCAAGGGTGAGCACTCCAAGGCTTCTAATGAAAGTAGTGTGGCGGTAAGAGACTCAGAGCTCGAATAATCACACAGTAGGTGTGATGATGTAATATCCAGCCCATTGTTTATCTTTTTAGCAAAATGATAACCAATTTAATCACAGCAGAACTTAATACAATACATATGAAGAAACAATCTAGCAGGATGCAATACGGACTCTACAGGATTCTCTAAGAATGAAAGCTTGTGAATAATCATGATTAAAGCTCATGTGCAAGCTTACTATGTTACAGTGAAGCAGCTTCAATGCGTTCGTGACCCATAGGTCAGTCCTCTCAGTTGGACGTGACTCAGCAGTCTTCTTGGCACTCTCTCATGTTTCCTCTGCTCCCTGTGGGCTGCTCCTCATACTAGGCTGAGCAGCAGGGATCTCCTCTGAAGACAGAATCCTGTGGGGAAAAAGCTCTTTCATCTCCCTTACCAGCAGGCAGAAATCTTCCCGGGTCGCTGGCATACCCACAACTTCTTCCAGCAAGGCCTACCGAAACCAGATGAAGTCACACCACCTTTGGGAAACTGGCTATCTGCGATACCAGCTTTGAAACACAGCAGCTTTTGTGCTACGCCGGTGAAGGAGCTCAACAAAGTGGGGACATTTCAGACTAACCTCGATTCCCCCATCAATAATCAAATGCAGTGCTTAGGGACGACTAATCAGCAATCTATTGCTAAAAAGGTCAGATGGAATTTCTTAATACAGTCTTGTTCCCATCCCTCCACACTTCTGAGCTAGAGTTACATTCCCCCCTCAGGAATGCAGGCAATACACTTAAACTGGCTGGAGGCTGTTTCACAGCCTCCATGTTGTGTTATGCCAGGAAATGGTCAATCCAAAATGGATCCCACTGCTAACAGCATACATGCACATTCATAAACAATATGGAGTCCTGCTGCCATGCACAAGGCACACGCTTTCAACAGTCACACCTGAATATTAGCGCAGGGTCTGGTCATGACAAGTAAGTGGAGCTTTACTCAAGCGTGCCTGCAGGCATCACACTAATATCCTTGAATAATATAAAAGGCCTATGCAACTTCTGACAACTCAAACCATCACTGATAAAGTACATAGCTAAGGACACAAACACAAGCTCTGTGCCAAGCTAAGGGTATGCTTTGATGCCCCACCATGACCTCAGAGACAAGTTCTGGGTCTTAATGTCAATTTCTGGCCCAGGCATGCAGCATACACACAGGATTATGTGTGTACCAAGGCCAAAATAAAGTCATTACATCAGATTCAAAAGCAGCTGGGTCAATTAGGGCATGGGTAAAACATCCTTTACCAGACAGGGGGGGCATTCATATCCCAACATCTCCATCAGATTGCATCCTTTTCTGAAAACAAATTATTGGGCTACCATTGAGAAGCCATCATAAGCTCACGCTTACCCAACTGCAACTTGCTATTTCAGCGGGCTCAACCAAAAAAAAAAAAAAGTAAGAGTCTAGAAGACTAGAAACAAGGCAGAGGGAGTAGTTAGCTCACATTATAGCCGTGCTATTTTAAATGCTCTGCTGGCTCGATGTTGCATTGTAAACTGAATACAGAACTCTTAGAATGGTGTTTAATGCTATATATGAAAACTGCCCTGAGCATGTGAGCTCACGATCCCAGTGGTATTCCAGAACATCTAACCTAAGGGTCCTTGCTGTCACACGATTTTACATAAGCATTCTGTGAGGAAAATACTCCTTCAAGTGGCTGAAGTCCATCTTTAGAACATCTTAAAGAAGCAGAAATTCTAGGTTACTTAAGAAAGAAATTGAAAACATTAATGTTTAACCAATTTTTAAGATCTGGCTATAAACATTAGTGTCCAAGGAACTGGACTCCAGGGTAGACAAGGTACAAGGGATCCCAGTGGTGGTTAGGCTTAACCAGAAAATGGACGCCAAAGATTATAACTTATAAATGGCATGACTCTTCATGAACTGAGAATGCTGAATGAGGTGTGTGAGTCTGGATCAGCAAAGAGGCACATGAGGTCGATCAATCCAGTCATCAATAACTGGTTATATTCTGATGGATCTCTTTATGACAAAATAATTGCTGGAGTCTGAACTCTGACAGAGTAGAAAGCAACAAAGAGCCATTTGCATTTGTTTCGGGCAGAAGTTTAGAAAATAACGATTTTAGTAAACAAAGTAGATGAAGATCTGGACATCATATTGTTTATTATCGTTTTATAGGAAAAGTTGTGCAGCTGTTGCTGCTGACGGGGGATGCTCCTCTGCCCTAATGGAGGAGCCACCCCTGCCCCCACCCCTCCGGCCTTCTGGGGAGACACCCCATGCCCGCTACAGCCAGTCTGACCCTGCTTGTCTGTGCTTTTATTACTGTTTTTTCAGCATTTTCAGTTTTTAAAGTAATTTGTCAATACCCTTATGTAACTGGCTTTCGATAATGTCCATAAGCATCGATCAGAGGCTTCCTAATTTAATTGGTGGCTAACAATAATCACTCCATGAAGCAGGTATCGGGACAACTGTGTTCTTTATGCCATTGGTTATTAACCTGTGGTCCAAGAACACCTGGGGATCCGTGAGTCCTATTCAGGGGGTCTGCGACTATTTACAAAATGACATAATACTAAAATGAATCAATTAAAATTTGTAAAGTACATACACATAAAGAAGCAACATTGAAAAAATGTCATATATTCAATTGTGAATTACACAAAATATTTGAGCATTTGTTTGTGGTATACTTATTTTTGTATTTATGCATATTGTTTTGAAGTTCAAATCAGTTGCTTAGGCTTGGGCTCCCTCACTTACATTAATGATTCCGTGGGGGTCCACAGAAGTCAAAAGGTTAAGAACCAGTGCTTTATGCCATTCTCAGGTGTGCACAAAATGTCTCATCATAAAAGGAAGCTTGTCTCTGGATATTCTTTGGTGCTGTACTAACAGGGGCGCAGCTAGGATTGGTGCAGCAGGTGCAGTGGCACCAGGGCCCAGGGTTGTGAAAGATTCAGTGCAACCCAATTATGTCTGTCTTTTATCACCCAACAAGAGTGAATTGGGTCATTTTCACTGCTTGTTTTGGGGCCTCTGACACTACTTCTCCTGTGTACTGAGCGGCTTTTAATTGATCAGTTCTGTCGATATTTATTCCTTGATTGGGTCGCTTGGTATAGGGTAGGGATTTGGCTCCATTGTGAGTTAAAGTACCACCCTCTTAGTTTTGACGGTTTACTGCCATCCTTAGTGGATATCATTCACGTGCATGTTAACTCCGGAACGCAATGAAAGACTCTTTTGAAGGAACCACAACATGATCACATTGTAACCCCATAGTACTAAACGTGACCAATAGTAACTGATCCATATAGCACCACCTACGCTGAGCTCCAGAACCGGCCTCTCAGAAGAACAGGCCATGCACATCTGAATCATTCACAGTACAGAATCTTCTTGACTCATTCACAGCACATAATCCTCTTATCACTGGGCCAGGCGAAAGTTGAAAGGTTTGACGTTCTGTTTTTTTTAATTTGAAAGTGAAACACGTATTGCTGCCATTAATGACGAGCTGCGGCTGCCGCTACATCTGCAACGATTCCAGGACTCGGCGCAAGGGATCCATCGATGCCTGAAACATTCAACTGCATATGTGACTATAATATAACACGTGGCATGTGAACTACCACTCTATGATGTATAAATGAAAATAACCAATAAATATATATATATTTTTTTTTTTTTAAAGCGTGTGCACATGTTAACTAGTTGTAAAATATCGAGTTGACACCCTCGCTTTGGTCTTATTGGGCGTGTTTATGACTGTTCACATAGTAAGGCAGAAATTGTTCCACCCAAATCGAACATTTGATAGCTGTGCTAACATTTCAGTTTGCAAGCGGCTAGTGTCCTGGGAGCAGTTTTTTTCTAAAGTGGAGGTATCATGAGAAAAATATGGGCTGCGATATTAATACAGAGGGGATACTATCTCTCAGTAAGTAATATACCTTTCATCCACAGACGCGGGCTGTAGCATTACTAGCAAGAATTAAAGAACTCAATAAGGTTCAATAATATGTAATTGTTAATGCAAGAGCTGTGTCGGCAATCATGTAATAACAATAATAAACGGAGATTCAGGTCAAAGCCATGTTTGGATTTTATTTTTCAATTTGTGAAAAAAAATCAAGTGGTTTTTTTTTTTTTATTCCAAAAATGAGGGTTAATATTTTTATGATTTACTTCCTGGCAGCTGAGTTTGCACCTGTTTGTATAGATCACTGCTGGCCAAACAGTCATTATGAGGTCTCCAGGCCCAATTCGGTCCATTGATCCTGTTTTGAAACTAAATGTAAGCCTTGCCTGGACAGGGTGAACACAGCCCATATCCAAGGGGTCCTCAAATCAGGTCTGCGGACACCAGTGGCTGAATGTTTTAGGTCAGCCTGTGACTGACAGGTGTCCAGAAATTCTCTTTGGATTGCACAGGCAGTAATTAAGGCCTAAGGGCCCAAACAAGTAGTTACCAAAGCAAGGAGACAGTGTTACTAGACACGTTCTGAACCCATTGCCCAATTGGGCAATCTACAAGTCACATCCTGAAGGTAACAGGACTGAGGTATGAGGCAAAGTTTAAAAGTTCCGTCTTTAGCACAGTTCCCACAAGCAGATAGACAGACAGGGCACATTAGCTGAAAGACATGACGTGACCATTACCTGCTGGACATTTGAAGGACTCTATGTTTGGTTATAACCAGTATGGGAGGTAGGTAGTGTGTAAACAGAGGCCCAGTGTCTATTGAAATGGTCACTGGTAAGACCTGGGGGCGCAGATGGCAGGGGCACAGATCACAAAGCATTACCGATGAAACGGTCATGTGCTTAATCCACTGAGCACTGGCATAGCCCGTGTTCAAGGGGAAAGGAGGTAATGGTAACTGGGCACCTAGCATTTCTGAAGGATTGAGGAAGAAAAAAGGAATCCTCGAACAAGGCTCAAGTATAATAGAGTGGCAATACATATGGTGTGTCATTACAGGGAAAAACTGTTACCATGAAGAACGACTGCATATGGAACTGAACGAATAGAAACGAATGCAATGATAAACCATATGAACATTTGCTGTAGAAGTTATGTGCAAAGCAGTCCGTTCATATAAACTAGGGCTAGGTTAAACAAGGTAATATACATATACAAATAAATAAACAGCATGCTTAGTTATGCAAGTAGAATATTGAATATGAAATGTAAGCAAATATATGTAGCATACAATGTAGGGAAACCTACGAATTACAACCTCTTAAATAGGCGAGGGAGTGAAATCACAATCCTTTTTGTAAGCTGCTTCTTATAAGAATGGTCCCTTGTGAATTCTGAGATAAATTGCATATCTAATTTTCGTAGTATTTGTAAGACCTTGTCTCCTGGGGAAGCCAATTGGTTAGTATACCATCTATCAACAGTGTACTTTTGCACTAAGTACAACCAGTCCAGGTTTTTTCAAAGAGTAACTCGTGAGCTACTGGTGGCTCTCTTGCTACCTGTAAGTATCTCTCCTGTGTGTAGCCCAGTGAAATAAATTAGAATTGTTTGCTTGGTTTAATTCATGTATGCACACCAAAAATGTTAATGGATATTTGAAACAAAAATGTGTGTTTCCAGAATTCATATGCTGAATTTCAAAGAAAAACGGCTGGGTCCCCAAAATATATTTAAAACTGATATTTGAGTGATAAAAATTAAACTCTGATGGGGAGAGTATTACTTATATTTTTAACATGCTGCCAGGCGAATTGCAGCTTTTGTTATGTATTACCCATTTAGATGCATTCCACAGTGACAAAGCATTTTTAGGGTCGAGCGCAAAGCGCTCCGTCCGGTGTAATCTCTCTGTGGGCTTCTTACCATGCCCATGTCAAGCCCATCAGTTTGGTTGGTTCCTGGGCTTGCCTTTTAAGATTGGCTTGATTTAATTAATGAAAGGCAAGCATAGGTCATGCCTTTTCCGGTGTTTAGCCCGCCTCGAGAGCACCGGCCAACAACTGAAAACATACGAGGCTCCATGTTTTCCGTATGGTTTCTGCACTACTCTTTTCTATTTATTTCGTTGGCAGCGCAATCGCGCTGGGCAGTAGCAGAGCGCTTTGCATGACATCAACCCAGTTACATGGATATTTGCACTTTTTGCCGGTTACATGGATACTTGCATTTTTGCTGGTTACATGGATAATTGCCCTTTTGCTGATACGTTTCACTGCGAGGAACTTCTGGTTCCTTTTGTGTGATTGCTTTGTGCTCAAGGCAGCCGTCGGCTCGCTGTTTTAGTTTTCAGTTTATGTGGCAAGAACAGTCTGGTTAGTTATGTGAAACTGTCTTGCTTTTCATTTTCAGTTTATGTGGCAAGAAAAGTCCGGTTAGGAGTTTACAACACTAATAGCTTTAACTCGAGCAAACGCGAGACCCATTGCATTGCAAATGCTTGTTTACATTACTGTTGGTAACCGTGCCTAATGCATGGAGTTGATCATGGCTGGTAATCTTGCATATAGTGGGCACTAATGTAATCTTGTTTGGTGTGGTTACTACTACATCTCTAATACTATTAGTAGCTCGGGGGGATTTTCATTGAACACCAGTAGCTCTTATTATAGAAAAGGTTGGAGGCCACTGGACTAGTAAATACTGTATTTGTAAACATGGCTATTCAACAATACCAAGGCTAAACAATTAGGGCATACTCAAGGGGCTGGCAAAAGTCAAAGCAGAGTCAGAGGTACTCTTAGGAACATAATAGAACCTTGTTTATAGTAGAGGAAAGTAGAAAAGTTACACTTTGATAGCATAAGCACCTTCTAAGGCTACAGGCTCATATAATCGTTACCCTTATCCTGCGGGCAATTATATCCTATTGCTGGCCTTCAGAAGCGTTTGGGATGGCTTGGGATGTGTAACACTGTCTCACTCAAACAAGCCTTTGCAATGCAATTGGTCTAGTGTTTGCTCCAGTTATAGCTGTTAATGTTGTAAATTCCTAGCTAGCCTTTTCTGCCACCTAAATTGAAAATTAAAAGTAAAACAGTTGACAAAAGCGAGTCGATTCAAAGCGCCACAGCCACCATGAGCGTGAAGGAGAGACACAAAAGAAAAAAGAAGTTTGATCGCAGTCCAACGTATCAGTAAATGTGCAATTATCCATGTAACAGGGTCGTTGTCCAAGCCGGTGGCCAAACTTCCCCAAGGAGGGACAAACATAAAGCATTTACCAATGATAACAAAGGATATTTGAAAGGCAAGCCCACGAACGAATGATAGTGATGGGCGTGCGGTGGGCGTGGTTAAAAGCACATAGATAGATTACAACAGGTCAGAGCAATTGTGCGCTCGACCTAAAAAGGAGGTCCCCCGTCACTGAATGAATGGAGTGCTGCAATGATTAATCTATGCCTGTTTGCCCTTTCCTCCAGAACCCTTGTGTGGCAACAGAATAGCAAATAACTTAGTGAGTTTAAGACACCAACATGTTTTCTCAAACAACAAGACCCAAAACGCACCATTCATTTTGGAAATGGGACAAATATCAAACTTACCCTTTCAGTCTGAATTGGTTTCCTCAGCTATGACACGTCACTGTGCTTCTCCATTTGAAGAAGTCTTTGCTAAAGCTACGTAATACTGCCACCTTTAGGCCTAGGTCAGAAGCCAAACTGCGGTGAAAGCTGTAGAACAAGAAGTGACTTCCTTGCTCTGGAAAACACTGTCAGTACTTAAGTAAGTATTAGTTCAGCCATAGGAACACGCACGATCTAATATGGCGACTGCTTGACTGCAGGCAGGTGAACCGCTGTACCCAACGTCCTTTGGACATTTCAGCAGCATTTATCAACACTGACCACAACGGTGTTCACTTCACTGGGATGGTATTGGCTGCTTTAACATCGTTCTTTCAGCTCAGTCTTAGACCTTTTATTTTCTCGCTTTTTCTATAAGAGCTATCAAAGTATCTGTGGTTTCCGCGCATTCCTCTGTCACAGCTGTGTACAATGCTTAATTTCAACCATCTATTCACATCTGTTGATTTTGCTTCCATGTTTTTGCATGCTGGTGAAAAACAAAAATGCTTCCAATTTCTGATCCAGCTATATTGGAAGAGGGCCCTACACTCTTTCAGTCTGCGTTCTGCCTGCTCGCAGTCAATAAATAAATCTGTAATATTTTTTTCAAGATCAGTAATAGCAAACACAGATACTGATGCAGATCCCTGAGATGCCTCAGTCTGGTCCCATGGCCTAGGTCCGACTCTAGTTGCCTTTGTTAGGAACTAGAAGTTTAAACTGAACACACTTGTTAATTATATGTTTTAAGTGTGTTTCTCTCGGATGAAACTCCTTAGAGTCTCCCATTTATTCAATCAAAATAATCTATCACAGTGGTGAATGCATTTATTACAGCATTATTAACACTAAATCAACAATTTAAATTTCTGGTTACTGGCTGCACAGCTGAGATAATTTTGGATGATCCTGAACTCAACATTCTTCTTACACTTCATTCTGAGAACATTTGATATGTTTGGCATGCACAGCGCATAAGCTTCAATGGCTCCAGATTCATGCCTGTAACCTGTTAGTAGTACTTTGCATTGCCTATTAGGTCTTCTATCAGATGGTTCCAGACTTTTTATGGAATAAACTTAAACCTGAAAACCAGGTCACTTTGTATTTAGAGAACAGCCTCGTGAATGCAGTTCCATGTTTCAAATGTCAACTCTTTCAGTGTCGATCACTTTGAATATCAATGATTTATCTTTGGAAAAACAAGTAAGTCTCTCCTTTTTGTACCTCATGTGTAAAACCCAGATGGATCTTGTGACTTGTGCTGGCGCCAGAAATCCTTTGTGTGTACACATACAGTACAAATACCTGCTATAATGTAACACAATGAATACAATTCATTGGACGTTTTTCAGTTAACCAGAGCCAGTTTACTCGGTCTAGTCAGTGGCACACAAAGTTCTACAAGCATCTTCTACAGGGATCCGAGCTGAGAGGTACTCGGGTGATTGCAAAATGGAGAATGGAGAATCCAGTAGCCCTGAAATGGCTGGCTGTGATCATACCAAAAGATTCAGGAGCACCTAATGGATAAAGTGGCACATAAAAGGATAAAAACAACTCGGTTTAGGTCTAGGGTCAAACCCGAATATTCTGATTTTAAAAGGTCCAAGAACTTGTGGGTAATATGATGATAACTGAAACAGCTGCAGTCCGTGCAAATCTCACAAATAATAAAATAAAAATTAAAACATCTTCCCAGTTACAATCAGCACTTTCATTATAATTTGTCTGAATAAAACCGAAGTAAATTTAAAGTTACAAAATAAAATCAACACTATATTCAAATGAAACAAAATTAATAAGTATAGATAAATACTATTTTCTTGAGTCAGTCATACTTTGATATACCCTAATCAATCCATTATTGTTATTTTTACAATAGTGCTGTATTTTTTTATGACTTGCTTTTGTAAATGCTCCTGTTTCAGCTTCATCCGGTCTTGTCTATTGGTTTTTATTTTTGACATACCAGGATGCCACACCCCAAGATGGCTATCCTGATTGCACAAGACTTCGGTGCTATCTGGTAGTTAGTTATCCCAATATGTCAAAAACATAAGCCAACATCACATCTCTCTCTTTTCCAGGTATGTCGCTCCTGCCACCACACCTCCCTATCATTGTTTCCTCCATTATGCTCCTTTTTCCTCTGCCCATAGCTCCCTCTGATTCCTCATCTGAAAAATGTTCCTTTCTCCCACTAGCCCCTCCCTTTCAGCGGCATATTATTAGTCCAGCAGAAAAGGAAGCCAGTCTACAACGAAAGCTCTCTGGCTTTCAGAAAAATCCAGTTTTTCTTTCTATTTGAAATGAAAGCCGCGTGGCAAATGAGTCTTCAACATAGTCCACCGTTTCTTTCTGTGTCAGATAAACATATTTCACCAAGAAAAAAATAGGACTTTAATAAAGGCGAGGGTGCCATCCTTTTAGATCATTCAGTGACTGTTTTCCTGTCTGCTTTCAATGCCCTAGTGAGTCTCACGTCTCTTTTTCTGTCTTCATTCAGTGAACTGTTGGACGTTATTTCTCTCAGTGTTGTCTCGACGTTTCGTGCTCTTTAATAAAAGGTAAAACAAAAGGTTCTAAGTCAAAGATTTAAATGGAAAAAAACACTCCCTGCTTATACAAACGAGTGCAATACTTTTTGTACATCTGATTTTGGAAATGATTCATCCCAAAACACAAAAAACTGACTTGCCATCAACCAGGCGAACAACTTCCGCACAAACCTGTTTGGTGACAGAGCCAGCAGGGCCTGATTAAAAATATTTTAATATTTGTATTTCTTATTTTACTTGAATTAACTGCGGACTTAAAGTGCCTGTGAAAAGACGTTGGATTGACTGTGCAGACAGAGAAATGCGGGGCGTAGCTTTATTTCACTATCTGCTAACTTTTCAGATTGCCTATGTGGTACATTTTCATGGTTCAAAAGTGCACTTATGAGTGACATTCACCTGTCAAATGTTTGACGCTTAGAGTGACACTTTCTTGCAAGTAAAGCCAATCAATGAAGCGCATAGAAAGAGATAAATATCGTAAATTATAAGCAATGATAATCTCTGAAAATATCGTGCTGAAAATTCCCTGATATGGAAGGTTAACACGAGTTTTATAATGAGCACTAAATGTCTGCATGTTTGCATCAGTCTATCTAATATTTATGGGTAATACAATTGTAATACAATGTGCATCTTCACATTGCTTTCAGTTGCAGGCTGCATCCCTGTAGCACTATAACACATAAGTCACTATTCCCCATTGCATCAACCAGGACTCATTCTGTTTCTTTCTCATTACACAGAAAAACACTGCAATGATTGCATTTATCAAATGAGGTATCCTAACACTCGTGTAAGACAATACATCTCCATCAATGTCTTTATCTTGTATGATATATCATCTTTCTTTTAGGCTTTCGCATGGGGTTACATAAAGATGAAAGACCAACGAAATAGTTATAGACCATTTTAACACTTCTGTATCTCCACATGTCCTTATCTACATACGTCCTATTCCGGGAGTGGAATGAGAGGCCGGGACAGCAGATGCCCTCATTGGGAAAATATCTGCTGCCTCTTTATTATCTACAAGAGCATGGATTTAAAAAAACAACCCATTAGCAGCAAGGCAGAATGCTGTTAAAATCAGCACAGCACAGGTTTCCAAAATAGAAAAATCTTTAATATCTCGATGTGATTAGAATTAAAAGACTGTGTCAGAAACAACATAGGAATGTGTTAAAGAAGTGAGGGCATCATTAGGAAGGCAGCTCTGAAGATTTGTGTGCTGAAAAATAAAGAAGTAAATAAATAACTATAACACACATCTCACAGCGACTTCCCACGCCATTACACTTTAGTGGAGATCAGATTAAAGCAGGACAGAGTCTGTAGACTGAGAGAGCAGAGTGTGACTCACCCAACAATGACGCTTCTCTGAGATGGAGCCTGTGAGTGCATGCACTAGCGCATGTGTCTCGCTTGTGAGACTCTGTTGTGTACAGTAAAGGGACTGGAGCCCTCCTGTCACTCACCACTTGTTGGTTTGAGTGGCACTTTTCTTTACAGCCTTGTAATTTGTCAAGGCAGGCCTGGCATTATCTCCATTCTTCTGTGTGGAGCAGAGATCAAGCACTGATTGATTCAACCTAATTAGTGCCCGTCTGCTGCTCTCGACATGATCGAGGTACTATTTTGTTTGTTTTAAATTCTAGTGCCCTGCAAAGCGAAGGCTTATGACTGACAAAACGTGCTTTACAGGACAAACAAAATTGCAAAGTTTTATTTTTTTAAACTAACTTTCTTTTATTTTGTCAAGTTGTCTTTTCTCACTTTCCACTCATGTTTTCTTTTGTTTTTGTTCGTGGGCGCTCTTCTCAAAAGATGACTATTAACTTGTTCGAAATATTGCAAAGCGACGTTGCTTCTTTACTGTGTGTAATTTCTGAAATTATGCTTTAACACATAATCGTGCAGTAAACCCCAATCCACCCCACTCCAATCTGCCCAATTACAGTCCACCGCAATCCACCCCACTTTACCCAACACCAATTCATCCCACTCCACTCCAAACCACTCACCCCAATCCTATCCACTCCAACCCACCCATTCCAATCCTCCTAACCCACCCCAATCCAATCTGCCCCACTCCAATTCACCCCACTCTTATCAAAAGCAATCTGCACCACTCCAAAACAATCTGCCCCACTCCAATCAAAAACAATATGCCCTTCTCCAGTCTACCACACTCTAATATGCCCCACTCCAATCTAAAACAATCGGTCCCACTCCAATCCAAAGCTATGTACTCTAATCTGCCCCAATCCAAAACAATCTGCCCCACTACAATCCAAAACAATCTGTCCTACTTGAATCCGCCTCACTCCAATTTGCCCCACTCCAATCTAAAACAATATACCCTCCTCCAATCTGCTCCACTCCAATCCAAAACAATGCCCCACTCCAATTCAACCCACCTCACCACAATCCAATCCACCCCACTGCATCCCAGTTCACCTCACTCCCATCCAATCCACTCCACTTCCATCTAATCCACTCCAATCCAGCCCAGTCCAATCTACCCCACTGCAATCCAGTACACCTCATCCCAATCAAATCCACCCCACCCCAATCCACTCCAGTCCAATCTACCCTACTCCAGTCCAATTTATCCCTCTTCAGTCCGATCCACCCTCCCGACTCCAATCCAACCCAATTCAATCTATCCCCCCAAGCCAATCCAACCCACTCTACTCCAATCCAACCTACCCAGCTTCAATCAAATCCACCCCACTCAGATCAAGTTTACCACTACCCAACATACCTCAAACCAATTCATCTCACCTCACTCCAATCCAATCCACTCCTCCCCACTCCAATACAATCAACTTTAATCCACTCCAGCCCAACCCAGTTCACATTAATTCACCCTACTCTAGTCCAATCCACCCCACTCCAAACCACCTTAATCTATCCCACTTCAATCCAGTACACCCCTCCCCAATCCAATCCAATCCACCTCACACGAACCCAATCCAATCCAACCCCCTCCAATTCAATCCAATCCAATCGAGCCCACTCAAGTCCACTCCTATCCACTCCACTCCAATCCACACCACTCCACTCCAATACACCCCAATCCAATCCACACGACCCCAATCCCTCCCACCCCTATCCAATCCAATCCACCCCACTCAATCCAATCCACTCCAACCACCCCATTCCAGTCCACCGTACTCTTGTCCACCCAACTCCAGTCCATCCCACTTAGTCCAATTCATCCCACCCCACGCCAAACCAATCAACCTTACCTGAATGCAATCTATTCAGTTCAATCCACCCTACCCCAATCCAACCCATCCCACCTAAATCCAATCCACCCCAACCCAATCCACTCTACCCACCCCAGTTCACCCCACCCCAATCCATCCCACTCCAACCCACCCCCACCCCAGTTCAGTTTGCCGCACTCCAATCCATCCAGCCTACCCCACTGCAATCCAACCCCACCCCATCCCAGTTTGGGCCACCCCAATCAAATCAAATCCATCCACCCAACAGTACTCCAATCTACCCCACCTCAATGCAATTCACACTGCTCCAATCCACCCTACTTTAATCCACCACAATCCAATCCCACACCCCAATCCATTCCACTGCAGCCCACAACACCCCAATCCAATTCACCCCACCACATTTCAATCCATCCCACTCCAATTATCTCCAATCCACCCCAGTCACTCCAATACAGCACACTCTACTCCAGTCCAACCACTATATCCCAATCCAATCCACCCTACCCCATCCCAGTTCAGTTCACCCCACTCCAGTCCATCCAGCCCACCCGACCAAACCCTAGTCCACGACAAACCACTCTACTCCACTCCAAACCACTCCAGTCCAATCCACCCCACTCCAACAAATCCACTCTACAACTCTCTACTTCCCCACTCCACTCTGACACTCCACTAACTTTTAGCCATTCTGAAAAGCAGCCACACTGGTGTACAACATGGCAAAACACATTGCCAAAGCCAATCGCTCTTGTATAGGCCAGACCTATTGGCTTTGCAAATACTTTTTTTTTTAGCTACAAGTGTAAGTGCTGAAATTCTTCGGCTGGGCTGGGGAGTGGAGCGACGAACAGCAGCAGAAAGCAGATCCAAAGTGTCCGAACGGAATTTGGGAGGAGAGCCACAGGCAGCTCTCCGCTCCTCATGCAGGAGTGTCTAATTCTGGCTAGCCAGCAGCATTGACACTACATATCTGAATAATTCCTCAGTAAACAAATCGATGTGACTTGTTCACTTAAGAAGTATTCAAATATTTAGAGTCACTGCTGCTGGTCAGCCTGTTTCTGATATTTGGAGGACCCCCTACATGTCGGAGGATGCTTGTGGGTGGAAATCTGCTCCAGTGTTCTCTTCCCCAAGGGGCTGCCCGCAACAGCCCCTCAATTTAGCTGCCCAGCCAGTGTTGGATAATACAGCAGCCATGTGTGCCTCAGAGGGGGCTGGGATGAGGCCACCAGTAGAAGCACAATTCCCACGAGGACCCATGTCAGCATAACAACTAGTAAGAGTACCTAGGACAGCCAGCAGGGCGGTTATAATGTAATCCTCTCAAGTTTCATTCTGACACAACGGAGGAGTTCTGGGTAAGACACAATGGCCCAGATCCTGAAAGGTGTCAAGCAGCGCAGTGCAGCACCCCAAAAAAGCTGCGCTGCATGACAGGGAGAGAGCAGGAGAGCACTATATTAACAGTGATATAGATCTCTCCTCCCCTCTCCCTAGCGCCGGAGCTGATTTCAGCTGCTGTGTGCCACGTACACACCCTTCCTGTACAAAATACTATGGCCCTCATTATGACATTGGCGGTAAAAGCCGCTTATCGCCGTGCAGAAGACCGCCATCACACTGCCGCGGCCGAAGAATTGCACCACAGCTATTATGACCCACAGTTCGGAATCCGCCAAAATCTAGACACCCACACAAGTCCACCACACCAAAGGTCAGTGATAAACTGGCGATAACAAAACCTCCACCGTCACGCCAACAGAAATACGCCCACACTATCACGACCCACGAATCCACGCAGCGGTCTTTCACCCGCGGTATTTCATTGGCGGTACACACTGCTGCGCTCAAAATACACACACATATACAAAACACAGCCACATTGGACAATTCGAAATACACACACTTAATACACATACACACAAAACTCCCACACACTCAATACAATATAAAACACACACCCACATCATCCACAAACCCTTACGACCACAAATCACGAACAAAAGCCAGAGAGAGACACCACCAGCAACAACACTAGCATCCACAGGCACACAACACCATAACCCACATAACCTCCACGCACCCCACACAACACCCCACTACATATCAGCACACTTATCACCCCATGGCACGGCAAAGACACCCCAGGTTCTCGGAGGAGGAGCTCAGGGTCATGGTGGAGGAAATCGTCCGGGTAGAGCCACAGCTATTTGGATCACAGGTGCAGTACACCTCCATTGTAAGGAAGTTGGAGCTATGGCGAAGAATAGTGGACAGGGTCACCGTGGTGGGACAACACCCAAGAAATTGGGAGGACATCAGGCAGAGGTGGAACGAACTACGGGGGAAGGTGCATTCCGTGGTCTCCAGACACCACCTGGCGGTTCAGCGGACTGGCAGCGGACCCCCACCTCCTCCCCCACAACTAACAACATGGGAGAAGCAGGTCTTGGCGATTCTGTATCCTGAGGGCCTCGCAGGAGTAGGTGGAGGAATGGACTCTGGTAAGTCAAAGCTTTACTATTACATCCCCCCACCCTACCTACATGCCAGAACATATCCCCACCCTCACACTCACCCCCATCACTCCGACTCCACACAAATGTCTCAACATCACAAACCACACATCCCAACACCAAGCCCTGCATGCAACACCAAAGAATGGACACCCATCACTGAAGCATGCCCACTGCACATACCCATACACCCCCCTAAACCATCATCACACAAGGTCCCACAAAGGAATGCTAGCACTGGGGTACACAGTCACCCACCCATTGCACACCTTGACACACACAGATGCAATAATCATGCCTTTATACCCCTGCAGGACCCCTACCCAACGTCACCGGACAGGAGGGTCTACACATGTCCACACCACCAACAGAAGAGGCCCACAGTGATGACAACACCTCTGTCCAACTGGATCTAGATGACCAGCCCGGCCCATCGGGGACCTCGGGACAGTCGGTTCCCCACACCCAGTCACAGGCCACTACAGAGCTTCCCCCCTCTGGAAACACCAGCACTGCACCCACCCAGCGGGCCCATACCTCCGTCCCCAGGACACGTCAATCAGCAGTGTGTCCACCACTACAGGGAACCCAGGCTAACCCACCACCCCAACAACAGGGACCTGGGGGCAGTGGTAGTGGGCACACGGTCCAGGGGACGGAGGCCCAGGAACACAGGGGAACTGGGAGGGCTGCTGTGTGACAGGGGGCGGACAGGCCCAGGGAACCCACTCTCCACAAGGCCCTCTCCTCCATTATGGGAGCCTACCACCACTCCCAGGAGACGATGGCAACGGTACTGGCCAAGTTTCAGGAGACCCAGCGCCTGCAGGAGGAACAGTATATGGGCTTCAAGGAGGAACTAAGAGCCATCAATTCCACCCTGGGCACCATCATAGGGGTGCTGAAGGAAGTACTCAACACCAGGTGGGACACTGTGGCACTACAAGGGGCCCCTGACACTAGCCTGGACGATGAACTGCCCACCACCTCCGCCGGCGCTAGTGGACAGGAGGAACCGCCACAGGACCACCACACCAGCACCCCACCCCCTGCAGAGGGAGAACCACCTGTTAAACGGTCCCTGAGATCCAGGAACAAGACAGAGAACGATGCCAAGACCCCGCCAAGAAATGAAACCACCCTGATTGTCATCCTACTGTCCCACTTTGTCATCCAGTCCATCCTTAAACTGCCCCAGCTCCACTTCCTACGCCCATTTGGGCAATGCACCTGTGAGACTAATAGGCTGGACTCTGCCATGGACATTCCTCCGCCATCACCCCTCACCATTTTGCTACCCCCTCCAATTTTGAGCACTAAAATAAACACCCTTAAAGCACAAAACAATCTGGAGTCTGTCTGTGATTTCGGAATACTGTATTAGCAATCACTGTGGCAAAAAGCTCCTTCATTTGTAATGTCAACATACCTATGTCACACAGCTCTAGTCCATGAGGAATCATAGCAGATGTCACACTGTGGGACCCAGATCTGTGAAATTGTAAGGTAAAGTGACAACTCAGTGACCATACACTGGGTGAAAAAGACAGACAGTAGAGAGGCAGTAGTGTTTAAGTACATGTAGTAGGCAGGTTTGTATCCTTACCTGTGTTTCACTGAAAATATTGCTGGATCACTGAGTCCCTGTTGTCCATGTCTTCTTCCTCTGCTTCCTCGTCTTCACTGTCCACAGGCTCCACAGCTGCAACAACACCGCCATCTGGACCATCCTCCTGCAAAAAGGGCACCTGTCGTCGCAAAGCCAAGTTGTGAAGCATACAGCAGGCCACGATGATCTGGCACACCTTCTTTGGTGAGTAGAATAGGGATCCACCTGTCATATGGAGGCACCCGAACCTGGCCTTCAGGAGGCCGAAGGTCCGCTCGATCACCCTCCTAGTTCGCCCATGGGCCTCATTGTAGCGTTCCTCTGCCCTTGTCCTGGGATTCCTCACTGGGGTCAGTAGCCATGACAGGTTGGGGTAACCAGAGTCACCTGCAAATGGCAAAGGACAACTGTTAGACACACACTAACCTGGAGGGATATCCCCAGACCCAGACAACCATTCCTACTGATTTGCTTCCAGGTGCTCACCTAATAGCCACACACGGTGCCTCTGGAGTTGCCCCATCACATAAGGGATGCTGCTATTCCGCAGGATGTAAGCGTCATGCACTGAGCCAGGGAACATGGCATTCACATGGGAGATGTACTGGTCTGCCAAACATACCATCCGTACATTCATCGAATGATAACTCTTCCGGTTTCTGTACACCTGTTCACTCCTGTGGGGGGGGACAAAGCCACATGGGTCCCATCAATGGCACCTATGATGTTGGGGATATGTCCCAGGGCATAGAAATCACCTTTCCTTCAGGCAAATCCTCCACCTGAGGGAAAACGATGTAGCTCCGCATGTGTTTCAGCAGGGCAGACAACACTCTGGACAACACGTTGGAAAACATAGGCTGGGACATCCCTGATGCTATGGCCATGGTTGTTTGAAATGACCCACTTGCAAGGAAATGGAGCACTGACAGCACCTGCACTTGAAGGGGGATTCCTGTGGGATGGCGGATAGCTGACATCAGGTCTGGCTCCAACTGGGTACACAGTTCCTGGATTGTGGCACGGTCAAGCCTGTATGTGATTATCACATGTCTTTCCTCCATTGTCGACAGGTCCACCAACGGTCAGTACGCCGGAGGATGCCGCCATCTCCTCACATGTCCCAGCGGACGGTGCCTATGAAGGACAACAGCGAGCACAGGGTCAAACAACTCAGAGGTACGTACCCACAGCTTACACAGAACACCATTCATACTCAAAATGTGGCCTGTATGTGTGTTGAGTCTAGGCCTAGGTATGTGTGACGCAGTTGAAAACGAAGCCATGTGGGCCCCTGAAATGGCGGCTGCCTGACCTCTAAAGTGGGACAATGGGATGTGAGGTAACTGCGCTGGCGTTGTACACCGTCGCGGTAGGCGATCGAAGACCGCGGCGCAATGCTGCATTGGTAAACATTGGACCCTATGGGTCCCAGGAGCCAATGACGATGTACGCCGGCGGTGACGGTATGCACCGCCGCGGACGTGACCGCCATTTTCTATCTGTTCAATCACTCGATACCTGATCTTCGACAGGAGAGGACCTATACTGCAAGTGCTGCTGTGACCTCGGTCTGGAAGAGACAATGGCTCGAGTGTCTGGGGAAAGGGTCCCTGCCTTCACATCGGAGGAGTTGGAGAAACTCGTGGACGGGGTCCTCCCCAGTACACGCTACTCTACAGTCCTCCAGACAAACAGGTAAGTACACTGGGAGCATGATGTATGGGCTTTGCCTGTGTGGAGCGGGGTGGATGTAAGAAGGAAGGGGGGAGAGTGCGGCTTGCATGAAACGATGGTGAGTGCATGTGCCACATGGCAAGGGTAGGGATGTGGGCCAATCACTTTGACGGTGCAGTTGGTAATAACTTTCTCTTTCCCCTGTACAAATCATGTAGGTCAGCGCCCACCAGAAAAAACATATTTGGCGTGCCACCGCCAACAACATCCGGACCCTGGGAGGCTACCACAGACGGAGCACCCACTGCGGGAAAAGATGGGAGGACATTCGCCGCTGGAGCAAGAAGACGGCGGAGGCTCAGCTGAGGATGGCCTCCCAACGTGGGAGGGGTGCTCGTCGCACCATGACCCCCCTGATGTTCAGGATCCTGGCGGTGGCGTACCCGGAGTTCGATGGGTGCTTGAGGGCATCACCGCAGCCCCAAGGGGGTGAGTACACTCGCATTCTGGTGACTTTGCGCTCAGTGGAGGGGTCTGGGTGGGGGAGGTGGGCTGTGGCTTTCCCTAGGCCAGGGCGAGTTCCGTAGGCAAGGTCCCTCCGTAAGGCAGGCCATGTGGCACGTCACCCCACGTCTGGAGAGTGACAACTACACCTAGTCATGCCCCTGTGTCATCTATGTGTGCAGATGTCGTCCATAGCCTTGTAGGCCATTTCCCAGGAATTGAACAGTGGAGCCCAAGAGCGTGGCGTAGTGCAGGGGGCTTCTGTGTCTGTCGTGTCCGCCAACGGAAGCAGTAATGCATGCACTCAACATGTCTTTCTTCTGTCGTCCCCCCCCCCTTTTTGTGGTCTCCCTGTTCTTGTGTGCATTAGCATCATCAGGCGGAGGAGCAGTGGCACCGGAGCACCAGCGGGCGGCATCCCACATGGCCATGGATGGCCACACTACGGAATCGAACTTCACCAGTGGGACAGAGGGCGAGGGGAGCTCCACAGAGGGGACAGGAGCTGAGACCAGTGACATGGACTCGTCCTCTGATGGGAGCTCCCTTGTGGTGGCGGCAACATCTGTGCCACCCCCATCTACAGGTACAGCCGCCACCCCCCCTTCCAGCACCGCCCTCCCAGCAGCCCCACAGCCTTCGCCCGTGCCCGCTCACCCGGGAGGGTGGGCATCACCTTCGCCCCAGGCACCTCAGGCCCTGCCCCAGTCAACCCTGCTGCCCTCAGTGAGGAGGCCATTGACCTCCTCAGGTCCCTCAATGTTGGGCAGTCTACCATTTTGAATGCCATCCAGGGTGTAGAAAGGCAGTTGCAACAAACAAATGCATTCCTGGAGGGCATTCATTCTGGTCAGGTGCCCCTTCAGCGAGCTTTTCAGACTGTGGCCTCAGCACTGATGGCAGCCATTGTCCCTACGGTCTAGCCTCCCCCCTCCAACTTCCTCCACCCCGACCCAATCCCCTGTACCTCAGCCTATCCCAAGCACACCTACAGACCAGCATGCACATACGTCAACACACAAGGGAAGCTCAGGCAAACATAAGCACCACACATCCCACAGGCACTCACGCAAGCATCACACACATGCAGACATACCAACATCCACTGCCTCCACTGTGTCCCCCTCCTCCCTCCCAGTCTCGTCTACACTCACACCGCTCTCAGCTGTGACACCTTTCAAGGTGGGGAAGAGCCACAAGAAACCCGGCAAGTCTGGGAAGAGCAGCACGGCGGAGAAGACCGCCATCATCCCCGCTGCCCAGGAGGCCACCGCCAGCACCAGCCCAGCTGCCCAGGAGGCCACCGCCAGCACAAGCCCAGCTGCCCAGGAGGCCACCGCCAGCACCAGCCCAGCTGCCCAGGAGGCCACCGCCAGCACCAGCCCAGCTGCCCAGGAGGCCACCGCCAGCACCAGCCCAGCTGGCCAGGAGGCCATCGCCAGCACCAGCCCCGCTGGGCCATGGAGGACCACCAGCACAAGCCCCGCTGGGCCATGAAGGACCGCCAGCAAAAGCCCCGCTGGGCCATGAAGGACTGCCAGCAAAAGCCCCGCTGGGCCATGAAGGACCGCCAGCAAAAGCCATGCTGGGCCATGAAGGTCCGCCAGCAGCTGAGTCCCTGCAATGGAGACTGCTGCCTCAAGCACCGCTGAACAGGGCACCGCCGCCTCAAGCACAGCTGAATAGGGCACCGCCGTCTCAAGCACCCCTGAACAGGGCACCGCCGTCTCAAGCACCGCTGAACAGGGCACCGCCGTCTCATGCACCGCTGAACAGGGCACCACCGTCTCAAGCACTGCTGAACAGGGCACCGCCATCTCCAGCACCGCTGAACAGGGCACCGCCGTCTCAAGCACCGCTGAACAGGGCACCGCCGCCTCAAGCACCGCTGGCCCATGAGCACCAAGGGCACTGACGCTACTGAGACCTTCACGGGGATAATGAAGCACTCTGGGCACCATGCCCACTCCAGAACCAGTGGAGAGATCCATCCACTACCTCTGTCCTTGGCAGGATGAAGCACTCTGGGCACAAGGCCCCCTCCAGAACCAGTGGAGAGATACATCCACTACCTCTGTCCTTAGCAGGATGAAGCACTCTGGGCACCATGCCACCTCCAGAACCAGTGGAGACTGTTATCCACTTGAGAGACTGTGGCTTTGCACTCCCCAGGATGGAACAGTGGGCAAGCCACCCACTGTAGAGACTTGAAAGACTGTGGCTTTGCACTCCCTAGGATGGAACAGTGGGCAAGCCACCCACTGTATAGACTTGAGAGACTGTGGCTTTGCACTCCCCAGGATGGAACAGTGGGAGACTGTGGCTTTGCACTCCCCAGGATGGAACAGTGGGCAAGCCACCCACTGTAGAGACTTGAGAGACTGTGGCTTTGCACTCCCCAGGATTGAACAGTGGGCATGTGGTCCCCTCGTGGATTTGGCATCGTGCACTCAACCGGCTGAGGTGCCCCCCCTTTCCCTCCCCCTGAGGTGCCTGTTTAGTTGCTCTCTGATGCCCCTGCAGTGTTCTCTTCGTCATGGTCGGGGATCTTGTGTGGGCCTCGCCCATACCGTGTGGGCCCAGTGTTCCACAGACTTAATTGGAGCCCTACCTGGACTACTATGCTTGGTATATATTTTGTAAATGGTATATATATATATATATATATACATATATATATATATATATATATATTTCTGCCTACTTGATTTTAATATATTACAATGGTTACACTCATTTTCTATTGTCTTTGTATTCTTCCGGGGGGAGGGGGGATTGGGGGGTGTAACTGTGATGTATTAATATGCATTAGTGTGTGTGTTGTAGTGGGTGAGGGTGGGGGTGTTGCGTGTTGCCTGTGTGTGTCCCTGTTTTTTCCCTCCCCCCTCCCCTGTGTCGTAGGTGCAGTACTCACCGTGGTCTTCGCCGCCGGCGTTCGTCCTCCTGGTAGAGGAGTAGGAAGACTATCGCAGGTAGAATTTGGAGTTCCGGGTCCAAGGTGTCCTCGTTCCTCGTGGGGTGTGTAGAGGTGAGCGTTTTCCCTTCGGAATTGAATTCCTGTTTCCGCTGTGTTTTTATCCACGGTGAATCCGCCCCAGAAAAGGTGGCGGATTGGCCTGTCATTATAGTGTGGGTGGTACATTGTCTCCCGCCTGTCTGTTGGTGGTGACCGGCGCGCTGTTTGTTTGTACCGCCGTGGCGGGCTGAGTGTTAAAGTGGCTGTCTTTGTTGGCGGTTTCCGCCACGGTCATAATTGCACATTTTTTACCACCGGCCTGTTGCCGGTCTTACCGCTGCTTTAACACCGTCCGCCAGGGTTGTAATGACCACCTATATGCCTAGACAAGTGGAAATGCTTTTCCTACTTTGTATGTGTTTAGTAAAAAGCAGCACAAATGCAAAGTTGGAAAAGCAGGGAGAAATAAAAACATTTTTCTGTTTAATGTCTGCTTTTCAAATGTGTTACTTTTTGGAGCTTAGCTTTTTCTTCTGCTGTTTCAGAGTTTCAGGGTTTAGAGTCAAAAAGCATGGGTGATAGCAAGGGTAGGCCCATGTACCACCCCCTCGGCGTAAAGTAATGCAAAGCAGCGTTTCGAGCTGCATTGCTACACAAGCCAAAGCAAATACCTATTTGCATTGGTTTGTGAATGCCAACAAAACGTTTAGCGTTGGTTTAGTTACAAAAGCAACTCTTAACCAACACTAAACCTTTGAGAATCTGGGCCTACATCTCTCTCCATTTCCAGAGCATTTCTGGCCCGCATTCTGGTCCACGTGGCATGCTACTGCTTTGGCAGTAAAAAAAATACTAGGTGTATATCTTGAACTAGAGCTTCAGTTGGAAAAGCAGGTTAAGCGCGTTTCCTCGACCTGCTTCTTCCTCCTGAAGATACTCAGGAAAATCCTGCGTTTTTGCCCAAGCAGGTCCACTGGGTGGTGCTCCAGGCTACTCTATTAAGTTGCCTGGAGTACTACATCTCTATTTTCTGTCTATGGGCAGCAGCCTGATTTAAAAAAGGTGCGGGGGGTCCAAAATTCTGCGTCCAGCTTGGCTCTGGCACTTAAACGTTTCTCTTCGGACCCTTTATGGCTTCAGGTAGACAAGTGAAAAGTTTATATACAATCTTTATGCCATGTGTTCATAGTCGTTCACCATATTGGCCCAAACTATCAAAGGAAAAAATGTAAACTGTGCCATTGTACACTTCCTCTATACCTCAGGGACCTCATTGCTTAGTATACCAAAATGTAAGCAGGTTTGCTCTGGCAGCAGAACTTTCTTGGTCAGGGCAGCTCTGATGCACTCTCCTAAAGGCCCCATCTCTACTACACTTCAGAAACGTCTTGAATTCAAGTTTTCCAAGAGCTAGTTCTCCTTCCATACCGGTTCTGTCATTCTGTGCATTGTTCCAGCGCCAAGACGCCTTTCAAGGTATTTGTTGGACTTTACAAATGATATAACATAACACAACTTCCAGAGCAATGTGCGCCTTTCGCTGCACGTTAAGACTGGTCACGCTGTCATCTGCAGTGAGATTACCATTCATTGCAACAGTGATGGGCCCCTTTCATTATTATGTAGACAGTTGGGAGCCACCCTGACATCACAGGCACATTTAATTTCAGATACTGGGATCTATAAGTACATTTAGATAGAGCACAAGGCGAGTGTCTACCTCCTCATCCGTCTTCCTCCACGAGTTGTCTTCTGTCCTCAAAGATATTGTTTACCCAGCCCAGCTAAAAAAACACATCAAATACGGTACCCTACCTTCCCAGAATACTATAATACACGAACTTTCATGACCACATCCTATTTTTATTCTGTGCAACAGAGTGGAATTCTTTCCCAGCCCCAGAGTACTTTTTGTCGTAATCTTATAGTTTTTCACTAATTCCCACTCTTTACTCTTTGGAGCTCTGCTATAGCGACTTCCATTTTAACAGGTGCATTTGACCGACTGCTGGGCAGCCGGGACCAATTTTCCAAAATATTGAATACTCGCTCAGCGTCTTATTGGTATGCGCTACCTATGTTAGTATTTTGAATTCCTGCACATTAGTCTAGGGATTCAGAATTAGCAGATAATAATTGTGTGTTATTAATTAGTGCCCCCGTTGCCTGCCTATAAGGATGGCTGCCTCCTTTCCTCTTACAAGAAGCAAGATTTTATTTCCTAGGTAATGAAGGCAAGCAAGAAGTGTTTGGCTTCACTGCGGCCTACCGTTATGGAGCGCGAAAGCCTTCATGAGGATGCCATACCTTCAGAGAAAACTGGTCCCTTTAATGTAATTCCTAGTATGGAGGCCCTGCAACAAAGTATTTCTTCAGCGGTGCAAGCAGCAATGAAGGTCAGGGACACCCCTTATCCTATAAGATGCTACGAGTGGATACAGATGAGGGCACCATTGACCTTGATGATGAGGACATTAGGGGTGCTTTATCCAAGGGACTGATCTTATGGCTATTTTGAAGCTGCTAAGAAATAATTTAGGGTTTTCTCCACCACACCTACAAAGAAAACAGGAGGATGTTTAGCACAATACCAGCATTTGTAGCTTGAATCATTGCCCTTATATAGCGCTGTGAAGCGAGTGTATGGAGGCCCTGCAACAAAATATTTCTTCTGCGCTGGAAGCAGCAATGAAGGTCAGGGACACCCCTTATCCTATAAGGTGCCACGACTGGATACAGATGAGGGCACCTTGATGATGAGGACATTAGGGGTGCTTTATCCAAGGGACTGATCTGATGGCTATTTTACAGCAGCTAAGAAATAATTTAGGGTGTTCTCCACCACACCTACAATAAATGAGGAGGATTTGTTTGCATAATACCAGCATTTGGAGCCTGAATCATTGCGCTTACATAGTGCTAAGAAGCGAGTGTTAAAACGCAAGTAGAAAATCTTTAAAAAACAATCTTTCCCCACTGTGCCTCAGCTGCAGCATCTGGAGCAGCTATTAGACCGCATAGACATATCTGGATGCGTTCCTGGAGAATTGACACATCGCAGAAGGGATATGTTGATGATGCTCCTCTTTTCTTTAGCCAAGAACTTGAGGACCGTGTAAAAAAACACGTTGTGAAAAAAGAAGTTATACCCACCTGAAAGGTCCTTTGTTAGTGGTAAAGCTTAGGTTATAGTAGGGCTTTTAGCCCATGTTCTTTCAAAGAAGGTAGCCTGCCCTTTTGAGGTATGGCTCGTGGCGAGGACACCCTTAGATCTGACAAATTTCAGTATCAACAATCCTCATCTTCTTCACTTCCACCCCAACACCCTCAAAAGCAGGACTATGCTCCAGTAACGCTGGTGGGTGGGAAGGTTTCTTTTATTCAAGGACATATGGCACTTCACAGTAATGGATGCGTAGGCACTGGAGAGGTGTCAACAGGTCATCTCATTCCCTTCTCATCACTCATCTTCTTTCGACAGACTCCTCTACCATAGTGCCCAGTTAGGAGTCTTCTTCAAGGAATCCAGTATCTTTTTGACAAGTCTGCCTTAATTAAAGGGCCTTAGGGAAGAAAAGAGATCAAGAATATTGTTTGATCCTCTTGTTTGTACAGAGGTCTTTGGGGGAAATCAGGTCAATCCTCGACTGGAGGGGGGGAAACAAGTATATGTCTTATCAATCCTTCAATCCAGTCTCATTTCAAGTTATTTTGCCACTCATCAAACAAGGGGGATTTGTATGCTCTACTGATTTGCTGGATGTGTACCTACATATCCGTATCCATCTATATTCCCAAATATGTCTATGACTTGCAGCGGATTGAAGCCACTACCAGATCAGGGTGATACCCTCTGGCCTCTCGTCAGCCCCCAGAGTATTCACTAAGTTGCTGGCTCCACTGGTTGATATTTTAAATGTCTCTGGTATTCAGGTTTAACCTTCTGTCTCAGGCCAGCCTGCTTTTTTTATGACACCTCTTTTACTGTTCGCCTTCAACTCTCATCTGTCATGCCCTCACATTGTTTTCTACTTTCATTTCTCTGTATCCTTCCTGCATGTCTCTGTTTTCAACCCCTCTCACCTCTGTAATGCATATGTAAGCACACCTTCTTATCTACAACATTACTTTGTAATGTCTCCTTTCTCTCTTCCACTCTTTCAGCTTTCCCTGGCGCTCTCTCTTGCTTGCCTCTTCTATATTTCTCTTTCCCACCAGGGGCAGCTAGAGAATCAGAGGCATCTTTTCCACATGTGTTACTTTTAGTTTTTTTATCGTTTTCAGGGTCGAGCCTGCGTCGCATGCGCTTGCGCATGCGTTTCACTAAGCGAGACGCTTTAGTTATTAAAAAGGGCTCGGAGAACCCGTCCACGTCACGCCAGTGTCTGTCATTGGTTTGTGGGCTTGCCTGTTAGAATCTGCTTGATTTCATTAGTGGAAGGCATGCATACGTCATGCCTTTTCCGGTGGATAGCCCTCCTAGAGCGCATCGACCAAGTACAGAAAACATGCAAGGCTCGCTGTTTTCCATCCAGCTTGTGGACTACTTTTTCTCTATTTTCCTAGCACGATCTCGCTTGGCAGAAGTTGAGCGCTTTACATAATATCGACCTTGTTACACAGTTAATTGCACTTTTTCCGGTTAGTACATAAATGCACTTTTGCCGATAGGTTTCATTACCAGTTAAAAGTCGGGTTAGGAGTTTACAACGCTATCAGCTCTAACACGAGCAAATGCGAGACCCGTTGCATTGCAAATGCCTGTTTTCGATGCCTTCATGCACAAGTTTCAAATAATCTTAGGGGAACCTCACAAAGTGATTTATTATGAGAGCATTATTTTTACTGAATGTGATTTACACAGTTAAGGCGACAGAAAGTAAACAAAGCTCCAAGAGCCCCGTTTAATTCCTGTTCCTTGCACTCTTTTTGCTAGCTTTGAGGCTAGGGGTCGCAAAGGCCATGCCAGGGGTTGCGAGGGGCAAGCCAGGGGTCGCAGCTGCGACCCCTGGCGACCACTAAATGACGTCAATGGCTCTATCACAATCAATGCCAGAAAGGGGTTGGCAAGCAATATCCAGGGATCACTAGGCTCAAAGAAAGTCGTTCCCTCATCAAGTGGCTCATTCTTCTAATTGGAGGAAATTGGAAGCTGTCATTATTTCTCTTCTTCAGTCCGTCACTTTCATAAGATCACAAGCAGTTTACATTCAGACACACAACCAAGTTGTCAGGTCCTATGTGAACGGTCAGAGGGGAATGGGATCCCCAGATCTAGCTCTGTTTTCTCTGAATATCTGCCTTTATGGGTAGGAGAATGGCCTCTTTCTCTTTGCAGCCTAACTTCCGTGGAAGAAGAATGGGCCTGCAGGTCTACTGAGTCATCAATTCCCTTCCTCACTTGCCCAATGTCTGTATTCTTTCCTGTTTTTCAGATTTGCAGAAGGTTCGGGAAGCCATGGCTGGGCCTCTTTGCCACAGAGAAGAATGCTCTCCTCCCAGTTCTTTAATTCCATCTCTGACGGAGTGGACAATGGATGTGTTTTCCGTTCCATGGAAAGTGGGTCTCCTTTATTGCCTTCTCCCATTCCAGTTGATCCCAATGGTAGCTAGGAAGATCCGAGTGGATCTAGCAGAGGCGCTTCTTGTGGCCGGGTGGTCCAGGAGAAACTGAGTTTCAATCCTCCTCCAGATGTAAGTTTCACCCAAAGGGTTTTTTACTTCTTGCTGGGCTTAGCTGTCTAAACAATCATGAGCCAATAGGCAGCGATCCCGGTGATTCAAGGCTCTGATGTTTTGACTGTCTCTGGCAGCTTCTCACCTTCTGAGAAGCTTCTTTCTTTGTCGCCCGTAGTTTACTTCCCCATTCCCTCACTGGTTCTTCTCCTGATTCTCCAGAGGTTTCTAGACCCTCCTTTGGAACATATACTTATGCAGACCTTAAGTGTGAGTCAGTCAAAGTCATATGCCTGACAGCCTTCTGTTCAAGAAGATGAATAGGTGAAATTAGGCCTTATTAAATTTGCCTCCCTTCTTTAAATTCTTTGCAGCTAAGGTTGCCCTGAAGCAGTGTTCATCCTTTTTTCCCCAGATCCAGACTACGTTTTACTGTTTGGAGGATATTGCTCTTCAGTTTTTCCCCAGAACCCTCTTTACAAGAGAAGGCTAGGCTCCATACTCTTGATGTCCACAGACCATTATCAATATAACTTTCCATGACAACCTTCTTCTGAAAAGCAGATTCACTTTTTGTGACTTTTGGCCTTTCGAGGAGAGGTTTTTGCCCTTTCTTTTTTGCACTTTCTAGTGGGTCAAACTGGCTATTTCAATATATTATGTATCAGCTGGTCAGGAGGTTCCTTTGATAATCAAGGGTCGATACACTAAAGGAGTGTCTACCTTTTGGGTGTCTTTCAGATGGGCTACTCTCGAAAACATGTACTGTGCAGCCATGTGGTCTTACCACTTACTGTTATGTCACATTATTGCTTGCCAGTGGGAGGCTCCCCTTTTACTCAGTTTGGTTCTCACTTTTTGTCTGTAGTGCATCAAGAGTAATGCTATTTGTTTATTTTGATTAAAACTCATGGTTGCATCGTGGTGTATTTAATCACAGTGTATTTGTCTTGGTGAATCAAAAAGCAGGTAATTACCTGGTTATTTAGCAGTAATCTTCATCACTCAGGATAGGATGCAGGTCTTCCTGGTCACAGGCCTGAATCCCCTTCGTTCCTCATTCTCCATATTAGTTTTGATTCAACATATTTTTTACTTAGGTATGTCAGAAAATGGCCATGACAAGTTCCTTTATTATAGTATTCTGGGAGGTAGAGTGCAATTGGGTGTATTTTTTCAGCTGGGCAAGGCCAACAATATTTGCAGGACAGAAGACAACTCATGGAGTGAGGACTGTGATGAGGAAGACCTGGACTCCGAGTAATAAAGATTACTGGTAAGTAACACAGACATCTATTCTGATTCTGACTTAGGCCAGATTGATAGCATGAAATCCACAGTTTGAAATAGGCCTAAGGGAGCATATTAGACCCATGTGCAAAAGCTAATACAAAAACGTCTTGGCACAAATTGCACTTGCAGTTTTTGTGGGAGATGTCCCCTGAGTTCTCTTTTTTAAACAACTTACACATCAACAAAATGTAGGGAATAACATATGCAAGTACGATTTGTCTCTGACATGGGCAAGGCAACCTTTACTATAGACTGGTTTTCATTTTTTTTTTTTTAGAATTGTCTTCTGACTTTAATGTGCTAACGCTGTGTTTCATGTGGTAGCACATCAGCGCTGGCTTTGACACTGCATCTCGGGGCAGATGTGGTGTTACAACTTCAGCTGCCGACTTTCAATTTGGGAAACCAAGTTCGAGTCTTGGCGTGGGCTCAACATCCTGTGATTCTGGGCAAATCACTTAATCTCCCAAAGAGAAAAAAAAAAAATCCTTGGGTAATGTGCTCATGTAAATACCTTCGGGTCCAGTTCACACTATGAAATGTGTGTCTTCACTAAACAAATCACTTTCATTACCATTGCCTGTAGCACCTAAGTACAGTTTCATACAAGACCGATTTCAAAACCTGGACACAGTCGACATCTGATGCTCCACCTAATACTTTTATTCCTAAATCTTTTCCTGAGTCATAAAACCTCTGCCCCTCATGTGCTGTAAATCCATTCTAAAGTGTGTGCCTCCCACTGCATGAGCTATTCAAAACAAATGAAAAAAGAAGTTGAAACCCTCTATCCATAGACAGTTTTTACTGAACGCTAGTAAACGTTTAGCTGCTGTGGCCTTCATATTGAGTAATCCACTCCCGGCCAGGTGTGCTCCAATAAGAGGCAAAGTGAATACTGGAGAGTCATGGTGACTACAAGTCATATGTATTCTGAAGAATGTGATGTATCTTCTATTGGGCCCAGTGCTCTTCAGGTGGATGCAGTGGGCAGAACCTTCTGTACCAGGTGGAGTCAAAATGATGCACTGAATTTCCTAGTGACTGTTAAATGTCCTTCTAAGCTGCCTTGTTATATGTTTAGTTGGTGGGTGTTTACATATCATGTTTATGTTATTTGAGTAGGTTATGGATGGTGTAAAATGGTTGCCATAAACTGTAACAATAATTTATGGTACTGAACATACTGCTGTGGTGGGTACACATATGGGTCTTTCTTGGTTTGAAAGTATTACTTGTATTCCATACAGTGGGCGATAGAGGTGTGAAATTGTAATTACGGGTACTGGGATATGCTTAAATGCCACACTGCTTCACGTTCACTCATAAAGGGGTCTCAACAGCCCTGGGCTTGGTTTTAGCAGTGAGTCGAGTAATTGCCACCTCTTAAGTTAAGTGACTTTAGAAAGACTGTTACATGCCACATTCCTTTAGAGCACAATATACAAATGTTTTTTTAGTTTACATCTAGAGATTGCATACCGTCACATAATATCTACACCTGATATTTTCCCTTAAAAAATTCTGCATTAAAAATTGACATTGGATGAAACTTTTTCCCGCTCTTTATTTATTTTGAATGCACAACTCCTGCCCCTCTACCTTATGCATGCATTTTCTGTATATAAACTACTCTAAATCCCATGCCCGCCTGTCTTAATCTCTTTTTTTTTAAACATATCCCTTCAACCTAACAATATCCCGTAATTGCAGCAAGCATTAGCTTCTCACATAGACCCTTGCTAAAGGTCACACTTCAGTCATTTAAGTTTTACAAAGAAACTGAAGTAAATTCATTGAATGGTTTCCTTTTGCATGAAAGACTAACCCCAATAACCAATGGACTGAAAACTAACTCTGGGGCTCCCATGTAGCGTGCTGTTCTTCCTAAACCATTTTAATGCCTCGACATCACGCTATATAAATGCAATTGCAGTGCAATTTCAGGACCTTTGTATCACTAGAGTTCTCAAACTGAGTTAATAACCTATTAGAGCTATAGATAGCACACTCACATCCTTGGCTAATAGCATCTGCTAACAATACAATTGGCACATTTTCGCAAACTACTTTGGGAAAATCATACTGAAATATTCAACTGCTCTGCAGCCATGGTGTTACTAAACTAATAATAAAGTAAAGGAAAGAACAAAATCCTGACTCCTTCGCGCCACACAAATATGTACAGCGACTCCCAAACTCCTTGCTACTACAACAACATTCGGCATTTATGGATGCATGCAAGGGTATAATGTCATTACTGAGTTCTTCTTTAGACCGTATCCTCATATGAGCTGCTAGAAAGGCATGTTTCCATAATTTAGGTGGTTTGCAAAATGAAAACGGCTACATACCATGATCTCATTAGCAGCTTTAGGTATTTACATTCGAATGAATATACCATTTAAAATCTGATCAGTTCGGCTTCCTGCTTTTTCTAATGTTGCATGAAAGTCAGCCTTAGTCTGTCTCTCTCTCTCTCTCTCTTTTCTCTCTCAGTTTTCTCTCTCAACACATCATTATGTGCCGATAGGTCCGCTCTCATTTGATCAGGGCCTAGTTGGCGGTCTCGTGTGTTCACCGGATTTGCTCCTCCGGAATCTGACTGACAAGGAAATTTGGATGTGCAGATCTCAAGTTTTGAGGTGAAGTATACGTTTTTACTTTCGAATTATAAACTGAGGAGAAGAATTGTATTTTCTTAAATCAAATACAGCAGGTTTTAAACAATGCATTGTTTTATGGACAACCAATGTAGCTTTCACAATAGTGAGGTGGCAAGTGTATGTGTACATCTTGGAAGTTGGTGTATCAGTCATGCTGCTTAATTTTGAAAGAACTGTAGCTTCTGTAAAACGTGTTTGGTAGCCCTAACCTGATGGAATCATAAAGAGTAGGGCTGGGGGTCTAGGATTAACCTTTTGATGCACATATCACTGTGGCATCCAGGTTTGAACTCTGGTCACTCCATGAACTGTGTTGTGGACAATCAGCTTTGGGGTTATGCCTGCTGTGGCAAACATCTTTCATGAAGGAAGATGAAAAGGAGAAGAGCCCACTTAAATGAAAGCAGAACCCCAACATAAAAATCAAAGACCCAGATCCTAAGTCACATTTTGAGTCTTAAAAAAGACTATTAGACGAGGAAGTTGAGTCCCCAAAAAGTGGGTCCTCTGCCAAGCAGCCAGACAGGCAGTGTGAGAAGGAGAATCTGCACAAGACTTCTGACTGTGTCGCCTCACAATGGAGCATCAATCTAAAAAAGATTTCTTCATCCTGCTTTGGCCCCCTTTGAACCCTAAGGAAAGTTTTTGAGCTGTTACCCCCTCTAGCCAGAAGAATTCTTATCCAGGTCATGATACTCTCTAGACTGGATTATGGTAACTCCCTTTTTCTCAGTTCCCTTGATTATATAGTGAAGAAACTTCAGGTTGTACAAAATGCGGCCGCAAGACTACTCATGAATATACCTAGACATCAATCAGCCAAATCAGCTTTAGTTTCCCTTCATTGGTTAGCAATAAAACAGCGGATTCATTTTAAGGCCTTCTGCATGATACATAAAGCTCTGCACAACAAAGGTCCCCATTTCTCCAGACAAAGCATCTCCCCTTATATCCCTACAAGAACTCTGAGATCCTCCACCACCCAGCTAGTTCACATATCACGGTTTAAGAGGTCATCATGGGGAGGGAATTCCTTTTCAGTCAAGGCAGTGTGCCTTTGGAATTCCTTACCTCTAGAACTCGGCAAGAATCTACCGTTCCGGAAAAAAATAAAGACTCTCCTTTATTTGACATAACCTTTTATATTTTATATAGTTTTACTTCCTGTCTCGGAGTTGTCACTTCCTTTTTTAGCGCTGGGAAGCCTTTGGGTAGTTATGCGCTTTACAGATCTGCTAAACTAAACTAAACTAAACTAAATTAAACTGCCTGTGTTCAGGACTGGGGGCCAAGGCCTGCTAGTCTCCCTGCTGTCAGAGGGGATATCACTCATGGAAACCAAGCCCACCTTCTCTTGAGTCTGGATCACCAGTGTCTGCCTGCTTGCCAAGACCAGTGTGCTCTGTGAGGAAGAGGACAGTGTTTGAGACAGCAAGGTCCAGTGGGGAGCCCTACCATGAGGACTCCCTGTGCGAGTTGTGAGGATGCGGCTGTGCACTGATCGGGCCTTAGACCATGTGTTTCTGTGACCCCTGTACACCAGGGCAGGACCATTTTTGACTGAGCCAAGTATTGAGGGCTGAGTGGAGGGCTCTGAGCCCACACCACTTCATTGTGGTGACACCGTTTCCCAAAGTAAGCCAACCATGAGGATGCTGTGTGACTCGTGAACGTCTGTGTTGTGACCCCATATGCTAGGAGGGACCGCTGTGGTATGGGCGATCACACCTGTGGGTACATTGGGTTAGGAAGGTAACGCAGCAACCCTGTGTGCCAGGAGGGGGCTGCTGGTACCAAATCATTAGAAACTTCAGGCTGTCACCCAGGACTAGAGTGAGGCTGTGACTGGCGGTTTCAGCTGCACCAGAGTATCTGCCCTGACTGACCCTCGTGGACCAGAATGGCACGGAGGAGGATGACGCGCTCTCGCAGGACTCCAGTCGCAAGCTAAAGGACCAATTTCTCCTCACCACGGAGAACCTGAATTACTGCATCGCTGTGCACAGTAAGCTGCTCCAACCGCTGTGGAGAGCGGCACGCCATTTTAAAGAGTGAGCCTGCAGCTGCCTGACACTGTCTGGTGTATCATGAGCAGCATGACTTGTCTGACTAGGATCTGATCTCACCGGTGCCTGTGAGGACGGCACCCACTGTAATGCCAAATGTTTCCTTGCTGCGGGAGCAGGTAAGAGTTGAATTAGGGCCTTGTGGGACTTGCTGCTGAAGGTGCTGAGAACCATAGACACTTTTGACTAAAATCCTGAAAAGTTAAAGAGGACTCTTGAGTATAGCCTAATAGCCTGCATTCTCTGATGTGGCCACCAGTGAATGGGGAATAAACTCAAACACCTTACACGAAGGAGGGTGGGACAGGGATCTGACTGATAAATTGTAGAGTCCAGACCTTAAGATGGTCTGTGTTGTTGCATTAGAATGTTGCATCTCTTTGCATGTGTAGAGCTAGAAATTAAATACTACTTTTTCTTATGAGAACAAGTATTTGGCTGCTCATTGATTTATTGTTGCACTGCTTTCACTTTGAGTAATGAGTTGTGTTTATTGACCTGTATCTACACCTCCCTTCCTCCCTACACAAAGGATGGTGGGGCAGAGATCTGACTGATAAATTGTAGAGCCCCGAGCTTAAGGCCTGTGTTGTTGCATTGGAATGTTGCATCTCTTTGCATGTGTAGAGATAGAAATTAAATACTACTTTTTCTTATGAAAACAAGTATTTGGCTGGTCATCAATTTATTGTTGTACTGCTTTCACTTTGAGTAATGAGTCGTGTTCATTGACCTGTATCTACACCTCCCTCTCCCATCCCGTCTACCCCAGAGGGAGCCTTGATTGCTCGACCATAGCAAGCACAGAGTCAAGTGCAGAAGGGCTACTTGGCCCAGTTGAGCTGGATCCATAGTCGGTCAAGCTCCAGGACATCGGGAGTAAAAGGCCTCAGCCACCACGACTGGACCCAGTAAACCCTACGTGCCCTGTGGACCTCTGAAAGGGGTTCTGACACTATAGCATGTGGATTTGGTGTGAGTTATGTAACAAAACTCATTTATTCCAATGTATTTTAATGGCTAAAGAAAAACTAATCAGCCAGCCCTTGCTATCAAAGACTTTATGAAATGTCTTGTCATTGTCTGAAAATCACACTTTTTGTTCCCCAAAAACAGTTTTCAATTTTTGGTAAATACAAGTATTTGGCTCCCAAATATTAACTTGTCATTTTAACCCAGTAGTCGCATGTACTACTGCACCACCTAAATAGATTTTATCCCACATGTCCATGTATCACCAACCCTTATCAGGGATTCAAACTATAGGCAGCCACCAGTCATCAGATCGTGGTCGCCCGCTTGTGCTAGAGAAGTCCTTGAGAAAATAAGAATGACCACTATATGCTATCATTATGCCAGGACAATCATTATGACAAGGACAGCCACCATTATGTCCCCCGTTATACCACAGACACATACACATTACAAAGAAGGACATCCATGTACCAAAGTAGATGACATTTCTCAAGGAACTGACAGCAAGGTATCTGGGGTGGCCATTATTAGGTCCAGCATAAGAGGCAAGTGACCCAATTGAATCACTTATATAGTGCCAGATAAAAGGTCTCCCTGCACCTTAAGTGCCTGGCTAAATGACCAACTACAATTGCTGCACTGGTGGCTCTTACCAATCTCCATGGATGCACATTGGCAAGTCAATTGGTGAGAAGAGGGCAAGGATGGTGGTCTCAATAACATAATTTATATGGCAGAACAAGCATGGATGAAGGTGTGTGGGATCAGACAGTGAGAGGACTGTGGATGCTGATACTAACATGTGTGGATAAACATCTCTTTTATAACTAGAAGTGTAATAACTATTTAGCATACATCTGTAAATGCTGTGCATTCTGGAAACTGAAAGCCAAATAGTTAATGAGTTAGAGCTATCAGCATTGTAAATTCCTAACTGGACTTTTCTTGCCACATAAATTGAGAATGAAAAGTAAAACAGTTGACATAATCAAGCCGATTCAAGGCCGTCATAAGCAAGAACGCAAAGGAGAAACACAAGATGGAAAAAAAGTTTGCTGCAGTCAAACGTAACTGCAAACATGTAATTATCCTTGTAACAGGGTTGATGGCCAAGGCGGTAACAAAACTGCCCCACGGAGGGACAAATGTAAAGCATTTACCAATGATAACAAAGGTTTTTTGAAGGCAAGCCTATGAACGAGTGACAGTGATGGGTGTGCAGTGCACGTGGTTAAAAGCCCACAGAGATTACAACACATCAGAGTGTGTGTGCACTCAACCTAATAAAAAAGATGGTATGTCTGCTTTAGAAGTGAGCTTCAGTGGCTGTGTTTGAGGATATTAATATCAGTGAGCGAGGAGCTCCTGTCATTCTCAGTAAATGGCTGACTGTAGGGAAGTGAATGCTGGCACTCAGTTCAAGGCAATCTTAATAAATAACTTCGATGGTTCTGAATGCTGGGTTACCACGGAGACCAGTCCGAGGTGCAGTGGCGGTTACAAGGAGCCAGCAAGAGGGAGGCGCTGATCTTTGACACTGGAATAAATATTACAACTACGAACTACGGCGGGATAACGTGTTATTTACAACATTTTGGCGACGAGTTGCCGGTTCTGGAAGCCAGTGGCAAGGCATCAGCAATTTTGGACTACGCGTGTAGCAGCACATCGACGGCGCCGCGCTTACTGTAAAGGTAACGCAGGCTGTATTCCTTACTTCTACTAGTTGCTGAAGTGATATCGGATGTCTCGATCTTTTCAAAGACAAGGACTGGTATTAGAGGAAAGTACCTAGCGAGGTACTTCTCTTGTGAAAGGAGAGAAGGACTAAAAAAAATTCAGTGAGAAATTAGAAGAAAGTACACAAGGAGGAAACTTGAATGTCTTGAACATTTTTTTATTTCATCTATTTGGTCATTTTAATGTGATTAAAAGGTACAAACTGTGCAATAAACTAAATATAATGGATATGCCGACAATCACAGCACCTCCTCCATTCTTGTCAATACCAGGGCGGCCAGCAATAGAATGGGAGGAATAACTGGACATTTTTGACAATTACTTAGAAGCTTTGGACGGACAAAGATTCCGCCCTAGTAGGAAGAAAGCTATTTTATTAAATGCTTTAGGAAAAGAAGGTCAACACATTTATAAATACCTTCCAGACTTACAAGTTCAGGGTGGCGAAGTAGATGTGGATGTGTACGCAGATGCCAGGAAAAAAATAGATTTAAGATTTGCTAAGGCTGAAAATGTGGTGATGAGACGACACACATTTTATACCCAACCTCAAAGAGATGGAGAATCTATAGATGATTTTATTTCTAGGTTGAGAGAGTTAGCGGTCAAGTGTAAATTTGGTCAGATGGAAGATGAAATGATTCGTGATCAATTGATTGTTCAATGCAGAAGCAGGAAAATACAAGAGAGGTTATGGGCAGCAAGGAATCCCACTTTGAAGGATGCAGTTGATTTGGCCAAAGTTGTGGAAGAATCTGAATATTGTATGAGAGCAATGGAGAAACGGGAGACAAAGGATGAGGTAGCAGTTATAAGCAAGCGACAGGACAGTTTTTCAAGCAAAGTCAGGAGTGGCAACAGTAAACCTATAAGAGAAGCAGAGAATAAAAGATGTAACAAATGTGGAAGTTTCAATCACACGTCGGAAGCAAAGTTTTGTTTCGCTACAGGGAAGGAGTGTAGGAAATGTGGGCTCAGGGGTCATTTTGCAAGAATGTGTCAAGGTTTAAGGAGAAATAAGAACGTGGCAACACTCTTGCAAGAAGAGGTGAATGATAGCTTGTGTGAGACAAACATAGGTTCAGACAGAGTATTGGCTGTTGGGGATGAAGGATGGAAAAAACAAAGACCCAAGGCACAATTTATGATTCGAGGAAAACCAGTTGAATTGATGGTGGATTCAGGATCCTTATATACCATTATTCCAAGAAGTTTGTTCACTTCTGAATGGCCACAAGCAAGATTATTGCCTAGAGATATAAGTCCTGGGGGATATCAAGGCGAGAAGATAGATCTCATTGGTTATATGATGGCTGATATCAAATTTGGAGGAAGAAGCACTAAAGGAAAAGTGTATGTAGCCGAATCGGGTCCACCAATCCTGGGATGGATCCATCAATATGATCTTCATATCATCATCAATCCTCGAGCTAAAACACAAATATTAGTTGTAGAAGAAGTAACGTTACAAGATATTCTCAGAGAGGCGGAAGGTGTTTTTCGAGAGGAAATGGGGCAACTAAAAGGGTATTGTCACAAAATTAACCTCAAAGACGGTGCAATTCCTGTACGACATAAAGTTAGGAGAATACCGATATTAGCTAGAGGACAGGTCAAAGACTTGATAAGAGAAATGCTATGTTGTGGAGTCATTGAGCCTGTCGAGGCATCAAGTTGGGTATCTCCAGTTGTGATAACGAAGAAGTCTGATGGAAAACTTCGTTTTTGTGTTGATTTGAGAAGCTTGAATCAAAATGTGGTAATGGACAGTTTTCCTCTGCCTAACATCAATGAGCTGGTTCTAATGCTGAAAGGAGGAAGGTTTTTGCAAAACTGGACTTAAAGCATGCGTATCATCAAGTAAGGTTACATCCTGAGTCAAAAATCTTGACAACATTTATCACAATGGAGGGCACGTTTCAGTTTTCCAGAATGCCTTTTGGTTTATGTTCAGCCGCAAGTGTCTTTCAGAGAGTGATGAATGACTTACTCAAAGACATTCCGAATGTTATATATTTTCAAGATGATATACTAATTTTTGGAGACACAGTGGAAAATCACAATGTGACTTTTAGGCTGGTTCTAGATAAAAAATTTAAATCAGGTTTAACGCTGAGAAAAGAGAAGTACGTATTCTTAGCTAAGGAAGTGGAATATCTGGGTCACACATTGTCGCAAGATGGGGTGAAGCCAAAGAGAGATCTATTGAGAGCCATCAAATTGGCACCATGTCCTGTGAATAAAGACCAGTTGAAGTCATTTTGGGGTTTAGTGGAGTACTACTCCAAGTCCGTGGAGAATTTTGCATCGAAGACGGAGGAACTTAAAAAACTATTGAGAAAAGGTGTGGTCTTTGATTGGGGCGCAACACAAGAACGGTGTTTTGAATCAATCAAGAAGGAAATTTGTGAAGCTGACATTCTAGTGCCTTTTGATGCGGGAAAAGAATCGATAGTTACAGTAGATGCTAGTGCCACTGGTATTGGTACTATTTTATCACAAAAAGATGGTTTAAAAGAAAGAACAATTGCCTTTGCATCACGTTCCTTGACACCGACAGAGCGCAACTACTCGGTAATAGAGAAGGAGGCATTAGCTGTGACATGGAGCATGGAACATTTCAGGATGTATATTTGGGGAAAACGATTCAAGTTGCAAACTGATCACAAACCTCTGGTGAAGGTGTTGACCCCAGGTGGAGCTGAAAAAGGTTCTTCTAGACTGATAAGACTTGCTGCGAGGTCTCAAGAGTACAACTATACTGTAGAGTATATACCAGGATGGAGAAATGTACAAGCTGACTGTCTTTCACGTCTATCACAAGATTGGGAATTGATGGATGAAGAGTATAGTAGTATTCAAGATTGTGAGGAACTAGTTGCAAGTGTCGGGGATGTAGTGCAATGGTCATCGGGAGCATTGAGTAAAGAGGAATGGTGTCAAGCCATGGCAGGTGATGAGGAAATGAGGGAAGTGATCAGAATGATAGTGAGTGGTAGACGTAGAGAGAGTACACTGCCAAAAAATTTATGGACCTATGGTAAGGTATTAGATGAACTCTCATGTGTGGGTGATTGTAGGGGTGAGGAGGAACATTTTTAATATTGCACATGAGGGTCATTTAGGGCAAACCTTGATGAAGAGGAGGCTCAGAGAAAATTTCTGGTGGCCAGGGATGGATGACGACATTGTACACTGGGTGGAGAGATGTGATGTGTGTGTACGCAGTGAGAAAAGTCTGAAAGTGGGCAAACAATCTTTGATGGGTCACATTGAGGATCCTGGTCAAGCATGGCATACTGTATGTGGGGACTTCATTGGTCCTTTAAGTGGAGTTAAACACATGTCTAGGTTTGCATTTGTTTTGATGGATGTTCATTCAAAATGGATAATAGTGAAATTTATGTCAGAGATAACCACAGCATCCACAGTGAGAGTTTTGTCTGAAATATTTAGGGAAGAAGGATGCCCGGTATGTTTGGTGACGGATAATGGTACACAACTCACCTCTTATGAAATGAAAGAGTTTTTATTATTGATGGGTGTTAAACATTCAAGGACAGCACTTTATAATCCACAAGGAAATGGAATGGTGGAAAGAGCCAACAGGATGGTTAAAGGGGCCATACAACAAGCACTGGCTAGTGGCATGGATGTTGAAGGTATGGTTGCAGATGTTGTGTGGGCATATCGCACCACTGTTAATGGTGTTACTGGACGTTCATCGTTTTTCATGATGAGGGGTAGAAGACCGAATTCTAAATTGACTCCGTTTTGGTTGAGAGAACTTGTTAGCAATAATATAGGAACATCTGAGGGTGAGAATAAATGTGGAGAGTCTGCAAATGGTGGTAAAGATAAGAACAAAATTTGGCCGGGTGATTGGGTGAAAGTTAAGTCTGGGAGAATTGTTAGAGGGTTGAATAAATTCAAAGGGCCATTTCAAGTCAAGGAAGTTCATCCTTGGTATGTGATATTGAGCAATGGTGAGCAATGGAATCTCAGGAGAGTGGCAAAGTGTAATTATACAGAAGATATGATTGCAGAAGATAAGATCAGTGATGGATGCAGTGGATGTATGTTTGACGAACTGGTAATGAAACCTGTTGCACAGCATTCTAGTTGTACAGGTGATATGCTGCCTGGTTTTATGGAAGATGGTGGGGTGAGACAACGAGAGTTTAGTGAATACGGGAATGAAGTTATGAGGGAGAGATCACATAGAGTTAAGTAAGCACCAGCGTATTTGGCTGATTATGTAAAGTAAAAAAATGTAATCTATTTTTCTTTCAGGAATGGTTTGGGTAGTATCTGTGTTTCAGTGAGTTATAGTTTATGTTGTTAATTTATACAGTTCAATATTTGATATTTTAGTAATTCTGCTTAAACAATGAAAGGAAGAAGATATGTTGTAATGTGTTCGTACATTCAAGCGCGTGAGCTCTTGAGAAGCGCGAGCTCTTGACGGTTCCGAATGCTGGGTTACCACAGAGACCAGTCCGAGGTGCAGTGGCAGTTACGAGGAGCCGGCAAGAGGGAGGCGCTGATCTTTGACACTGGAATAAATATTACAACTACGAACTACGGCGGGATAACGTGTTATTTACAACATAATGCAAGTAGCAGTAATTCTTATTTTCTTAGAGAAGACATTTTCTGCATTGCAAAAATGTTTGGATTATCTATAATTTGAAGCTGTCCTCTTTCAAGTGGCCTTCCGTAAGCTGCTATCCTGACACAGCCTTTGTGCAAATTGATTCTATTCACAGCATATAAAACTGCAATATTTACAAACTAGAGCACACTCAACATGGGCCCTATGTGGTGTGAAGTCTCTGCACCTGGATGTCATCAGCAGCTCTGAAGCAGTAGTCAGGTCAGAAAAAAGGGGCAGACATGACCTAGAAACTTCCTTTCCATGTTTAACAGAAAGTGCAATCTCAGCCTTCATCCCTACCATCTACCAAATGGTTAGAGAAGAACTAATCTGCCAGCCCTTGCTATCAAAGTCTTCATGAAATTTCTAAAGGTAGCCTTTCTCCAATCACCTCACTTCAGTGTCTGTTGCTACATCCACAAGAATGCAGGAAACAGACGTCCAATCTGTCTGGAAGGCTGCCCTTGTCCCTCATCTGGTGCCAGGGTAAAGCAGGGGCATCCAAAATGGATATCACCTGTACCAGTAAGCCGCAATCAAACGGACTCAAATTGAAAACGTTTTGTCAAATATATCAGATTATAAAACATGTTACTCTGCCACCAGTGCCTCGTGTGCTAAACCCAGGATAGGAACAGTTGTCCGCTGTCCAGCGTGAGGGCATAGCTGTGGTGCTTCTCCAGAACACTGAGCGGATTCTGGACCTCGCTTTGTCAGGTACATGACTAGGTTTCTGCATGCACACTAGATTAGGGTCATGCCAGTACCAAAATAAAGGTCAGGATGCCAGATGCACATTCAGTCCAGCATCACTTTGGACAGGGATACACACCCATATCCTAAGCAGAGGACATTCTCATCAATCTTAATGGAAGATCATTCTCCTGTTTCTAGTGCCTATCAAAATACTTAATAAAGAACTGTCCTGCATGCAAATAAAGTTATTTGCTTTCATCTGTTTCTTTCCACAGTCCCTGAAACTATAATCTAAAAGCTTGCATGAAAATCCAACTTGAATTAAAGTTTCAAATATTTCCTTTTTTTCTTCTGAATGCCCCCTCCTTATTTCCATCCTACTTCAGGTTGCATGCCTGTTTCCCTTAATCTCCTTTATTGTATTTCTGCAAATTGCTTACACCTCATTTTATGGACCATAACCTTTCCTTCTTTGAAACCATGTTCCTGCAAATAAATATTACCTAATCTCCACTAGTCCATCTATTCACCCCACTAGCCATTTGCAAGAACTCACATAGCCCCTCGACCCCCAACTCCTACTAATTAATCTACCACAAAGGAACTGGAGTAAATGGATTGAGAGGGCATGTCTAACCCCAGTAACCAACAATTTTAAATAACCCCTAGAATAACCACTTGAGTTCCGGAGTAGCATGCAATTGACTATGAAGTGCTTCAATTTCTCACCAGGGGTAAGAAGTGCTATATAAATCAAATTGCTATACAGTACAATACATTACAGAACAATCATTATGCCAGGGATAGCCATGATCCAGGGATGTCCACCATACCAATAATGCCAAGTAGAGCCATAATATACCAACAGACATTGATAAAGCCTTGGTAAAGCTACTAGGGCTGTGCAGCATCAGCAGTGTGAGGGTGTGTATTTACAGAAGCATGCTCTAGGGTCCTCACGGGAAGTTTAAAGTCTTAGGGCCCAGCGACATGGTGAGGCCTCACCATGGCTCAAGAGACAGAAAGCTGTAGCAGCTCTTTGGCTCCTGAGTTATGGAAAGGCATCACTACCAGGCTAAGGCAGGGGATAGGTGAAGGGACAGGGCAGGGGGCTGTTGTTGGTGAGAAGGCAGCCATAATGGTACGGCCAATCCATTTAATATCCATCTAACTATAATTGATTTTGAATTTATGCATTTTAGAAACAGAAACATTAGAACAAAATCTATTTGTGCCTTCTGTAGAGTCAACTGAACAACATATATGTCACTATTTCACTGATATAACTCAGTTATTTGGAAATATGAATGTGTTGCAATCCATACGTGATGAGTGACATTCCATTCACTTAATAGCCCCCTTGGGATGATCCAAAATGTGAATAACACTGCCAATAAAGGAATAGCTGAAGGGAGTTGACCTACTGTTCCAATCTGTGTATGCTCTCCAGTACACTGGTCCAAAATGTTAATGATATTTCTAGTACGTAATGGATGAAGGGGGCTGACCTGACTCAAAGACACACACACACACACACACACTGTGTATTATATTTATATTTTATTATAAGAGTCTACCAGACAGGTAAATCTGTCTCACTAGCCCTGAAACGAAATCCAGTTGACTACATAATGAAAACAAAAGCAGAATGCTTAGTCACAACTACTTAGTTTATTAGTATGCCTTTCTCTCACAGACAATGACCTCATAAGAACAGCGCAGTCCTCTCTGGTGCATTATATATTGTAAAAAGGAAAAGGCACCAACCCTATAATATCTGTTCATCGACTAGGTATTGTACTGTAATTGCTTTTGTCTAGAGCTTTATACCTCAATGTGAGGTGCCAAAGTGCATTATCGGGAGAGTAGCGCGGTACACTGTGGAGTAGTGCTCGGATGGAAGGCTGTTGTACATGCTGTGGGCCTCTATTGGAAGCATTTCGGAATTGTGATTGAGTGATCAGTGCAATGCTATTATTATGTGTTGGGTCGCAAAGCTTAACAGTGTGATGTAGGAAGCATGAATAAGAGATATAATGCGCTCAGATTAAACTATCTAGCTGCTACACATTACTCTGCAGGTCCTATGTTGAGTTCAAGGTGAATACAGAAAACTGTCAATCTACTGCCTGTGCTGGGTATGGCAACTAGGACATCCACTCTTCAAATCCTGGGGGACTAGAGAGAAGATAGAGCTCCACATATATGCTCTCTTTTACATTCGTCCCTTCTACAAGTTATGTTTTTTGTAATGCATTAGGGTATTCAAATTCGGATCTGAACGGGACGAGAGGAGGACCTGCAGGTATGGACTATATTGAAGTCCTCCAATATGCCAGCTGAATGTGGCAGATCTCTTTGTGTAATATGAAAACAGTGCAGACCTCCTGCATGGACCCAGCAATGTCATAACATTTGTGTACTAAACAAGCAGTTTAATATTAGCACACCCCTTGCTCATTAACCAGGGCATTAACAGAGCACTAGCTTCAATGGACCAGAGAGTAATGAAAGAACATTATTTACCATGGACACTGACAAACAGCAGCAGAGTTGACATTCACCATTGTGCAATGAATATAATAACAGGACAGTCCTCTCTTCCGGACATAGTAATGTAATTATAAAATCTTCATTTTCTCCTCATAAAGCCATTTAATATGAGCAACCTTTCTTATTAGGTTATGCATAAAAAGAACACCATATACTTAAAGCCTATTGAGATTTTACTCCAGACTAGAGCATGTGCAGCTCTTTGTGAATGTTTGTGCCCCACGGGGGTTGTTAATTCCGTCGAAGAAAGCCTGTCGTAATTCGATATCCATAAGGACAAAGCGCCATAAAACCCACAAGACTTAAAAAAAAGGATCAACGCTGTTCTGTTTAGTGAAGCAGAACGCTATGCAAAATGTTGAACTATTTGATCTATACAGTCAACATCGCAAGGACTTAGCTATCAGTCATAGAAACGGTCCAATGATACCGGGGCCAGGAAAGGTGGAGCCTTTAACAGTGTGTGTTTAGCCTGCTGGCTATGCAGCCTTGTTAAAAAAATAAAAAATAAAAAACACTATGATGCAGTGGTTGCATCATTTTGTAGGTACGTGTACCACTCGCGCACTGGCCTACAATATGACACCAGAGGTTACATGTTTTACCAATTTGGATTGGTAAATAAAAAAAAAATAAGTAGCTCAAAAGTATTTTTTTAAGCGTGGTTGGGGAGGAGCAACATGGAGCATGGAGGGCAGCAGTGAGAGGAAGCTTTGCAGGGGCAGAAGCAACATAGAGGGTGGTCGAAGAGACGCAACAGGCGAGAGAGGAGGATGGCACGTTTTGGAGAAAGTAACATGGAGTGTTGGGTGGGGAGGAGAAACAAGAGAGGAGGGTATGGGGAAAGCAACACAGAGGGTGGGGAGAGGAAGCAATGGGGAGCACCACACAGGCATGAAAGTAATTGGTCTAGAGCATGAGTGTGAGCGCAACATGGAGGGGACAGTGAGAAGAACAAAGGCAACAAAAAAGCAATACAGATGGGAGAGAATTCCACGAAAGACAGATGATAAACATATGCACTGTCAAGGAGTGTTTAACCCAAAAGAAAGCAAAGTAGTGATTGAAAACCAAGCAGTGGAAGCATAGACACGAGTCAATTAAAAGAGATGGTAAAGAAACTTTGATCCATGAGAAGGACAAACACAAGACTGACAATCTGGGACATGAATAATAAGCAGGCAAATGAGAGTGACTGTAAAGCCAATAAATAATAAGGAATGGTTGGGCACCAAGCCGCTAGATGTTCTTTTGTAAGCATGCAATATAAAGTGCAACAGAGAGCATATGCGCTGTTTTGTAGGCTCGGCCTAAACAATAATATGAATCTACCCAGAGATTTATGAACACTGCCTGCTGTACACAAGTATATGAAGACAGTCTTCACATAACCACAGAATGTAAAGAATAGTACAAATGGGGAATGTATAAGGTTAAGGAGCCTGGACATATACAAAGTAGGGGCATAACTATCGATCGTGTAGCAAGATCTCAAATACGGACTGAAGATATTACAGAATCTAGGTCTTTGAAGGCTCAGTTATCTTTCTCCGAGTTCTATTCTGACCTGGGGAAAGAAAGAAAGATCAGAATTAAAAAGGAAACCACAGGCTCCTTACTTCTGGCGAAACAGGAGGTTGGGTTCCAAGGTTTTGGCGATCAGTTAAACAGTAGTGAATCAGACCCAGTGTCTCTGGTTATTAGTATCTAGTGCCATGCACGAACAAGAAGCTCTCCTTCATCCAGTGGAACAGTTGGTCCATGCATCAAGTGATCTTGTTTGTATTTTCAGGCCAGTTACTTCATAGGAGTAGGATACAAGTGTTGTCAGCGTACATTTCAAGGAACTGAGCTGGGGCATAGATAGATACAATATACAAGGAATGAGAGGACTAACTATTTAGGGATTCAACAAAACACTTCTGACTTTTTTACTGTGTTCAAGGAAGACACCCATTGTAGCATGGGTCCTAAAATTCCTGCCCACTGTTGGACATTCAAGCAGGATTCCGACGCAGTGTTTTTAGGAGTCAGGTATTTTACCAAAGAGAAGGGAGCCACTGATCAGGTTGTTTGTGTCTACCATGAATGATTGTTTGAGCCGTGCAGCTGAGCATGGGTCAGTAGGAGGTTTGGACAATTTTCTTTTACGAGTGAGGTTCAAACTTAAACTGTTTCTATGGGTGTGACAGAGGATTGTAGTGGTGAGGTGAAATGGAAATGCGAGAGGGTGTACTTCTGGGTAGTTTATAAAACATTCACAAATTCTGGCAATCTTCACCTTGAAGCACATGAGGTCTTCACAGTGTTGGTACACTGAGAGGAGGTCACTTACTGTGGCCTCTTGTTTGGACTTTTCTTGATAGATATTGAACAGATCCTTTATTTGATTAAGCGTCTCATAAATACGTTTTGACAAATAGGCCATTTTGGCTTTATTGGTGGGCTTGAGGCCACCATGCGATTTTGGATTTGCCTGGAGCTAGTGTGTCTAGAGCACAGATAGGTTATCATGGACACTGTCAAGCAGCTTTTCCAGGTCAGATGATTCCTTTACAAAAAGGCCCTGCCCAAAAAAGATTCCACAGGGTGGACAAGGGAAAGGAAAAAGATTTTTTTGTGTAGGAAAACCCTCGCCCACCAAAGTTACCCTTTGGTGACATGCTTCATTATTGGCTTTCCTCCCATTCCACTGCGGAACAGGGCATGCTATGACCAACAGAATACGAGGGAGCACTGATGGACCCTTTTGGGTTGGACCTTTTTGGAATGTTATATAGGCTATAAGGAGGACAGTCTCAGCCCCTCCAAAACCTCCTTCTCCCTCTTTGTTATCGTACAGATGATTCCTTTGTGAAATTAGTGTTTTTTTTTTTTCTGGGGATGGATTGAGAGGGACCGACTTGATGCAAAGGAAGTATATTGAGCCTCTTTATGCAAATTGCTGCTTTTGCATCCTACAACATAAGCCAGATCATTAGCCAGTGCTTAACTTGTAAAAGAGCAAGTGCTGGTGGCCAAAGCTCTGCTCTGGCAGTGCTTACAAAAAACTTGATGTGCAGAATACCAAGGCTAGATAGTCTTAAATCTATCTCATGCCTCTTGACTCCACTAACAGACATTGCTGCACCTTTATCTCATTCTTGCCAGTCCCTTCTTTCTCCCTTTGTGCTGTTTTCCCCCACCGTTTTCTTACTTCTTCTTTTCCAAAAATCTATTTTTTCCTTCTCTGCTCTCAGTTAATATCTGATGAGGAAAGATAAGTGTGGGTCACCAAAAATAAGTAGCAAAGCGCATCACCAGCTTAAATTAAGCACTGCTGTTAGTTAACACATGGCATGCATGGGTTTTTCCTACTGCACCCCTCCTCTTCTTTTTATAACTGTGACTGGAAGTTTGTCCCTTTGTGACGTTTTTTTCCCATCTTTTTCTTATTCTGTCTTTTCCCAAAGTCTCTTTTTTTCCTTTCCTGCTCATAGTTAATATCTGATGAGGAAAAATAAGTGCTGGTCACCAGAATAATTAGCTAAGAGTCCAATGGCTCAAATTAAGCACTGCTATTAGCTAACACATGGCATGCATAGTTTTTCCTACTGCACTCTTGCTCTTGTTTTGATAACTGTGACTGGAAGTTTGTTATATCGCCACACCTCTCCTTCTGTGGGGATTAAGTTGGTGCCTTTACACACTGCATCATCTATTTCCCCCTGACTTCAACATAGGTCATGTCTGTCAATACCAACATCCCGTTCCTTTAGCCTTTGACCCATTTCCTCTCTATGCAGAAGAGGCAGAGAAAAGGTCGGTCTTAGAAATTTCACATCAAAAACAACCCAGACAATAAGAGCCAACATCAGCATAAAATCATCAACTGAGCTGTAGACTTTTGCCATCACAGTATCTTACAAACACATGCATGCATGCATACAAACATAATCACAAACGCACTGTGGGCTACAGAAACAGCAGCTGTACAAGCTGAACATGTTCTGTATAGGTTTGCAATACTGATGCCCTTGTTTGGTATGTGTCATTCTGCTACCTGTGGTCTACCTATTCTGAGAATGTGTGTGTGTGTATGTGTGGGGTGGGGAGCGGTTACTGCTGCCACCCATACTGTACCTATATTTTGTATTAGGGATGAGTGCGCTATATATCTGTTAATTGTGGCTCTAACTTTAGGAAACAACAAGGAAGGTTTTACTAAAGAACATCAAAAACTACGTGTTCGATACAATAAGAACGAACAATATGAAGAGATTACATCTAAGAGGTAGGTATATCAAAGGTCGAAGTAATAATAGAAGGGTCACATTACCTCCTGCAGGATGACAGCACTGTTATTGGCATGATGTATATATTGTGCATTAGCCACCACCACCACCACCTCTAAACTGTCTCACTGAACCTGGTCTATTGTGCTAGCTGCACTCTGTAAAGATTCATATCTGTTATGTAAACAGCATATTCTACATGATGTAGGCACTCTGGAAAGAACTCTCCCCAGCCTCAAAACTGCATATCTCACAGTCTGCTGACACCCTCACTGGAAAGTACTCCGGATGTTCTGTAAACAGCATATTTTGCAACCTGTAAACACTTTTACTGTAAAGGGCTCTGTGCAGTAAGCAGAATATTTCACAGCCTGCAAACAATCCCATTGTAAACAGTATATTTCACAGCCTCCAAATGTGCTCACGGTAAAGGGCCATACGTAATCTTTAAAAAGCGTATTCCAAAGCTTACAAACACTCTTTCTATTTAGGACCCTATATGTTCTGTAAGCCTTGTGTTCTACAAGTTGCAAGGAATTAATGTCAAGAACTCGAGCCTAAAAGCAGTGGCTTCCACGGCATGTAAAAACTTTCTAAAGGGCCTTATCTGCTATGTAAGCAGCAATCTTCACAGCCAGTATATACTCCCCGTAGAGTCCTATCGAGTCTGTAAGCAGGTTTTTTCGAGGCTGAACTTGAACCTTTCTTTTCCCGGTCTCAAAGTTTGATCGTCTACAGTAATCATAGTTAATTAGTTTTGTCAATCTGCTTATCAAACATAATGACTTTCAATAGACTAGTAAAGACTCTTCAGCTTTTTTCTAATCAATTTCTACCAAGAGTGACAACAAAAAGATACAAAGAAGTTTAGCAGGAGAGCAGGGATTAGCAAAGTGAGAAACGTGGAAGGGAAAGATGGAGAAATGTAGAAATGGAGGTGAACAAAAGCCTAAACACAGGAGGTTGAGAGAAATCATAAAAGTGTTATCTGTCGGGAAGAAGAGGACAAGAAGGAGCAAGAGGAGTGAGGGGGACATAAAGACATAGAAAAATGGGGAAACATCTCATGTCAAGAGAAAAATGAAGGAAGAGTAGAAGAGACAGAAAGAGAAAGAAAAGGAGAGAAAGCAAGGGAGACAATTGTGAAGGTGAAAAGAAAGTGTTGAAAAAGAATAACTTGGTCCTAATATGCTTGATGAAAGTGTGTAACGGAGTAGAGTAAGATACCTGACGTCTTATTTAGTATGCCCTTCATTTCTCCCAACAAAAGTTTAATAAAAATCGAAAGAGATAGTAGGCAAATCGAGAACGAGATAGAGAAAAGCCCAAGGCAGCGATGCAATGCGAAAGTTAAAGACAGAGTGGAGATGGAAACTGTGAGAAAGTAGCCTCTTTCTAGCCTTGTTACCCCCACTTTTGGCCTGTTTGTGAGTGTATGTCAGGGCATTTTCACTGTCTCACTGGGATCCTGCTAGCCAGGGCCCAGTGCTCATAGTGAAAACCCCATGTTTTCAGTATGTTTGATATGTGTCACTGGGACCCTGCTAGTCAGGACCCCAGTGCTCATAAGTTTGTGGCCTATATGTATGTGTTCCCTGTGTGGTGCCTAACTGTCTCACTGAGGCTCTGCTAACCAGAACCTCAGTGGTTATGCTCTCTCATTTATTTCAAATTGTCACTGACAGGTTAGTGACCAATTTTACCAATTTACATTGGCTTACTGGAACACCCTTATAATTCCCTAGTATATGGTACTGAGTTACCCAGGGTATTGGGGTTCCAGGAGATCCCTATGGACTGCAGCATTTCTTTTGCCACCCATAGGGAGGTCTGACAATTCTTACACAGGCCTGCCACTGCAGCCTGAGTGAAATAACGTCCACGTTATTTCACAGCCATTTTACACTGCACTTAAGTAACTTATAAGTCACCTATATGTCTAACCTTTACCTGGTAAAGGTTAGGTGCAAAGTTACTTAGTGTGAGGGCACCCTGGCACTAGCCAAGGTGCCCCCACATTGTTCAGGGCCAATTCCCCGGACTTTGTGAGTGCGGGGACACCATTACACGCGTGCACTACATATAGGTCACTACCTATATGTAGCTTCACAATGGTAACTCCGAATATGGCCATGTAACATGTCTATGATCATGGAATTGCCCCCTCTATGCCATCCTGGCATAGTTGGCACAATCCCATGATCCCAGTGGTCTGTAGCACAGACCCTGGTACTGCCAAACTGCCCTTCCTGGGGTTTCACTGCAGCTGCTGCTGCTGCCAACCCCTCAGACAGGCAGCTGCCCTCCTGGGGTCCAGCCAGGCCTGGCCCAGGATGGCAGAACAAAGGACTTCCTCTGAGAGAGGGTGTTACACCCTCTCCCTTTGGAAAATGGTGTGAAGGCAGGGGAGGAGTAGCCTCCCCCAGCCTCTGGAAATGCTTTCTTGGGCACAGATGTGCCCAATTCTGCATAAGCCAGTCTACACCGGTTCAGGGGACCCCTTAGCCCTGCTCTGGCGCGAAACTGGACAAAGGAAAGGGGAGTGACCACTCCCCTGACCTGCACCTCCCCTGGGAGGTGTCCAGAGCTCCTCCAGTGTGCTCCAGACCTCTGCCATCTTGGAAACAGAGGTGCTGCTGGCACACTGGACTACTCTGAGTGGCCAGTGCCACCAGGTGACGTCAGAGACTCCTTCTGATAGGCTCCTTCAGGTGTTAGTAGCCTATCCTCTCTCCTAGGTAGCCAAACCCTCTTTTCTGGCTATTTAGGGTCTCTGTCTCTGGGGAAACTTTAGATAACGAATGCAAGAGCTCATCCGAGTTCCTCTGCATCTCTCTCTTCACCTTCTGCCAAGGAATCGACTGCTGACCGCGCTGGAAGCCTGCAAAACTGCAACATAGTAGCAAAGACGACTACTGCAACTCTGTAACACTGATCTTGCCGTCTTCTCGACTGTTTTCCTGGTGGTGCATGCTGTGGGGGTAGTCTGCCTCCTCTCTGCACTAGAAGCTCCGAAGAAATCTCCCGTGGGTCGACGGAATCTTCCCCCTGCAACCGCAGGCACCAAAAAGCTGCATTACCGGTCCCTTGGGTCTCCTCTCAGCACGACGAGCGAGGTCCCTCGAATCCAGCAACTCTGTCCAAGTGGCCCCCACAGTCCAGTGACTCTTCAGTCCAAGTTTGGTGGAGGTAAGTCCTTGCCTCACCTCGCTAGACTGCATTGCTGGGAACCGCGACTTTTGCAGCTACTCTGGCCTCCGTGCACTTCCGGCGGAAATCCTTTGTGCACAGTCCAGCCTGGGTCCACGGCACTATAACCTGCATTGCACGACCTCCTAAGTTGTTCTCCGGCGATGTGGGACTTCTTTGTGCGACTTCGGGTGAGCACCGTTTCACGCATCCTCGTAGTGCCTGTTTCTGGCACTTCTCCGGGTGCTACCTGCTTCTAAGAGGGCTCCTTGTCTTGCTCGACGTCCCCTCTACCTCCTGGTCCAATTTGCGACCTCCTGGTCCCTCCTGGGCCACAGCAGCATCCAAAAACGCTAACCGCACGATTTGCAGCTAGCAAGGCTTGTTGGCGTTCTTTCGTCGGGAAAACACTTCTGCACGACTCTCCACGGCGAGAGGGATCCGTCCACCAAAGGGGAAGTCTCTAGCCCTTTTCGTTCCTGCAGAAACCTCAGCTTCTTCTGTCCAGTAGAAGCTTCTTTGCACCCACAGCTGGCATTTCCTGGGCATATGCCCATCTCCGACTTGCTTGTGACTTTTGGACTTGGTCCCCTTGTTCCACAGGTACCCTAGATTGGAAATCCATCGTTGTTGCATTGTTGGTTTGTGTCTTTCCTGCATTATTCCTCTAACACGACTTCTTTATCCTTAGGGGAACTTTAGTGCACTTTGCACTCACTTTTCAGGGTCTTGGGGAGGGTTATTTTTCTAACTCTCACTATTTTCTAATAGTCCCAGCGACCCTCTACAAGGTCACATAGGTTTGGGGTCCATTCGTGGTTCGCATTCCACTTTTGGAGTATATGGTTTGTGTTGCCCCTATCCCTATGTGTCACCATTGCATCCTATTGTAACTATACATTGTTTGCACTGTTTTCTAAGACTATACTGCATATTTTTGCTATTGTGTATATATATCTTGTGTATATTTCCTATCCTCTCACTGAGGGTACACTCTAAGATACTTTGGCATATTGTCATAAAAATAAAGTACCTTTATTTTTAGTATAACTGTGTATTGTGTTTTCTTATGATATTGTGCATATGACACTAAGTGGTACTGTAGTAGCTTCACACGTCTCCTAGTTCAGCCTAAGCTGCTCTGCTAAGCTACCATTATCTATCAGCCTAAGCTGCTAGACACCCTATACACTAATAAGGGATAACTGGGCCTGGTGCAAGGTGCAAGTACCCCTTGGTACTCACTACAAGCCAGTCCAGCCTCCTACAGAAACAGAGATACAAAATAAGTGGCGAGTGAACGAAAGACCAGAAATGTAGGGAGGAAAAGAAATACAGAGTGACAGTCAGCAGGGAGTGAGGGAGCGAGGGAGAGAAAAGAGAGAAGTGTCTGAGAGTGAAAGAGGAAGTGGAAAAACTAAGAGTTATAAGGGATTGGAGGCGAGTGTTTGGAATTGGAGGAAAGGAAGCAAGTACTACAGAAAGAGATAGAGAGGAGGGGTGGAGAGAGTACAAAACTGAGGAGAAAGTGGGAGCTGAAAAGTGAGCTTTAAAGAATAACACAAGACTGATAATAAATCAGCCTACAAAAGAGACTATGGGTGTGAGACAACACTGTGCAAAGACAAAGCTGTGGGAGGCGGAATTGAAGGAGATAAGGAGAAGATGTGAAAAAACTTGTAAAAATAAGACGATGAAATTTAGGTGTGGAAATCAATGGAAGAGTAGAGGATGTGTTTGTGTGTGTGAGAGAGAGAGAGAGACAGAGAGAGAGAGAGAGAGAAAGAGAGAGAGAAAGAGAGAGAGAGAGAGAGAGAGAGAGAGAGAGAGAGAGAGAGAGAAACCAAAAAACTAAGTGTGATATTTCAGAACGTGTGCCAGAAATCGGTGGAAAAATATTGACTATGGGTGACCGTATTGTCGTTAATAATAGAATAAAGAATAGACTTCATTTAGAGGCACAGGGAGAAAACAATAAGAGAACATGGGGTAATAAAGAAAAGGTGGCTTGGAATAACAGCTGTAAAAATCGACAGAAAAGATAAGAAAACACAATTCGGCGAGTGGGATTTGACACAGGCTAAGGAGGAAACAGATACATGACGAAAAATATAACGAGGGAGCGGTAGTGAGTTATAATTGAGAGTAAGATGTGCTTGAGGATGAGGAAAGGAGACCGGAGAGAAGGGAAAGTGTGAGTGAGGGACAGAAGTCCGTGAAAATGGAACAGAAAGGAAGGAAGAAATGGGTGGACAGTGTCATGTAAAGGATTTTGAGGGCTGTAGGCAAGACATGTTTTGGGGGCCCTTGTACAGATCAAATTTGAATTGTATTGCCCATGTCCTGCTAATTCAAGCATGCATGATGCCAAATGATACTAAATTCTATGTTAAAAACTTTAACAGGGACACACAAAGAGAGGTGAAATATGCATTGGGTAGGACCTCAAAAATCCATAAGATGACCAAGGGTAGAAAGAGTCAGTGGGAGAGAGGGAGAGAGAGGTTTAGCCAGACAATGGAATAGACAGATTAAACAGAGAGAAAGTTCCCTTTCCCAGGGCTCCCCTTGGAAGGCGAGGGGAGTTGGGGGGGGAGGGGCATGGGCAATTGCCCACTTTGCCCATGCCCTAAACTGTCTCTGGTTTCAAAATGTGGAAAAGGTTAAAACCATACATAAAGAGTGAGATGACGACGAGGAAAGTTGGGAGGGAATCAACAACAGAGAACTAACAAGAGAGAGAGGCTCTCCATACGGTCCACGCTGGCAACGGAATACTTCGCTAGCGAATTTTCTGCAGGGCCATTTCTGACTTTGGAGTTTTCTGCTTATTTAACCTCATGCCCTCCCCCATCATTAGAGCCATGCTGCTACTGTAAATGGTTTCAAGGCCTAGCCTGCCTATGTGCACAGCTGGGGCACGGCTGCCACCGCAGCGACCATTTCTAGGGGAAGCTTGTGCTGAATTGGAGCTTTTAACTTGCTGCAGTACTTCCTAGCAGGAGGCGGGAAGGATTAATCCCCCGCCCTCTCCTCCACACACAGGCTGAGACTGTGGTGTGATGAATTAATCACCAGGTCAGGAGCAGAAGCAGATCAGAGGTGTAATTTCCACGGCACTTAAAGCTTTCAAGTGGGGAGGGGTCACACTCGCCTGGGAAAAAAGCCCAGAGATTGAGGACAGCAAACCACATTTGTCCCTCTTCTTGTGCCAAACTCACAGGTGGAGGGCAAATAAAAAGAGCTCCCAGACAAAGACTGGAAAGATGTATTTCGTTTCATTTACAGTAATTTACATTCAGTTGAATTGGTCTGGGTGCAGTAAGCGAGAAAGAAAAGCTACTGAGAGCGGAGCTATAAACTCATAGCTGGGTTTATAGGTTTGATTATTTACTGGTCTAACCTGTTAATATGCATTTGTCTAATTCCATGTGGTTTATGTTCAAGGTTTAACGTATTTGGTAATCGCTTCCTTCTGTTTGTGATGTGATATAAAATTAGATTAATAACAAGGAGAAATATTTTCATATTTCCCAAATCTGTTATCTTTTGGGTGGGCCCATAATCCAAGTAGCCACATTCTACCACTGGTTGCGTGTATTCACCATGTCAAATGAAACTCAACTATTAATCTAGAAAGGATAAGACACTCAACTGCCCTAACTATGTACTGATAACCAGTCTGGCCAGTCTGTATACTTTATTGGAAGGTGGTTTGATATGTGTGAGATGGCCTCCCCCACCAAGTTGTGGAAAAGCTGTGGACCACCCTGGAGTTATTTTTAGTGCACTGAAATTATTTATGGGATAAAGTACCCCTTGCCATACATTACAATGATAATGCAAGTCACTGAGGGCTCCTGTGACCATATAGAGGAACAAGACGGATTGGGAGTTCCTTTATGAGTCATCGAACTCCAAGGTGATTCGTTTTGTGGACTTTTCCACACTTTCTGCAAAACTTACAGCTGGGTCATTAAGGTGTAGATTTAGAAATGCAAAGAAATGGCAAAGGGGATGCAAATGATTGTGAAAACATATTTAGTTATGATTCTACGGGTATTCATTTCACTCGCATAACATTTCCCTGACATCTCTCATAAACTCCTCTAACACCAGCTACCAGTTCTCCCGTACGTGCCACAACTACGGAAATATAAACATACTACGCAGAACGTACACATTCCTAAGTGATATGTCTGCATAAGAAAAACTTCCCTTTTCAGTGTCTTAAATATGATTTAGCCAAGAAAAAAGTTTTTATTTTGGACCCTACAAAAATACCAAACTCACCTAAAGCATCTAACTCTGTTAAATGGTTCACTAAGGTATCAGAGCTCTGCACCTAATATTACTTCGATACTTCATAGGGTATGGTGACCCACCCTCGGGAGTGGATCATTCCTTTTTTCAAGAATTTGGGAAATAATCAAGCACTCTTTGACCTTGAAAAGAGATCCACATCCCACGTCCTTTAAGAAGAGTTGCAAACCCATTGGGTTTATAAGAAAATTCGCTCTCCACGCTGTAAAGCATTGCTCATTTAAATACTATTAAAGGGACGCAGTGTTTAAATAACACCTTACCACTTACGTGGGAAACTAAAAATAAACAAAAATATTGACCTCATCGTGAGGGCAAATGACTTCACCATGATCGCCATGTCCCTGTGCCACTCATGACACCTAATTAATTGCATGAAGAGTGTATTCTGTCACCTGGGTGCCCTCACTTTAGCAGCTCACTCCCTGCTTGTCTATGAGAATGCCACCCAAATGGCTGCCCATCACCTTTTTTTCACTAGATTTTCAGTAGATTATCTTCCCCAGGTCTCCAGTCTTTTATTATACATCTTTATATAAAAGTTTCACTTACACAACACAAAAGAAAAAACGATTCAGAACTGCTGCTAATGGTAGCGCAGGGTGATTTCATATGGTGATCTCTGACTGGCAGATGCACGAATCCACAAAAAAGATATCCAACAAGTAACTTCTACAGTCCTAACGCGCTACTCTAGCGCCTAGCGCACCACATTCTGTCCACCTAACACTGCATCTAGTCCGAGTTCTTTCAGATCTGCCTCACACTCTAAAACAGCATTCGGGAGGCATACAAGTGCGCTATAGACTGTTAACACCGTCGCACTCCGCTGCAGTGGCGTAGCGTGGGTTGTCAGCACCCGGGGCAAGGCAAGTAATGTGCGCCCCCTAACCCGGGGCAGGGCAAGTAATGTGCGCCCCCTAACCCGTGGATTTTAGCACTCGAGTCTCTTCCAAGATGTTGCGCCCGGTGCGGCCGGCCCCCCTGCACCCCCCACGCTACGCCACTGCTCCGCTGTCAGGCAAGAGCCACAACATGCATCGCCATCTTGCTGGAATGGAAAAAAAGATAGGGACAAACCTAGGGTCGTGGCCGTGGCGGTGACCGGGGCGCCCGAGAGACTGAGGTAAATGGCAGAACAAAAAAACACAAGAAAAGAAAAAACATGCAAAAAAAACAGTGCAGAAAATCTGAAACTCAGCCTAGGTGGAAAACAAGCACCAAACAAAAGGACTGTCACATCAGAAACACAGTTAATAACAGGCTGAAAATCACCTGAAAAGCCCTGACCTCTGGGACACACCGATCTTGCCTGCATGCCACAGAAAACTGTTTGCAGATGTGCTTATTGCAGTTGGTGACTACAAATGGTTTGTTTGTTTGGGTTTTTTTCATTTTTTTTTTCTAAGAAGAAATGTAAGCCCAGGCACGTTCACCTCCTGAAGTCATGTGGCGCCTTTGAACTGCCGCATACGAATTGTTTACTGTCTTAAATTTCATATTTCTGAGAAGAAAGTATAAAAAAGACAACCGTGTAGTCTGCGATTCAAGTCAATCCAAGAAGAAGGGCGGCAAAAGAAAAATAAATCTCGCAATCCTGAATTATTATTATTTTCTGGCCTGAAACATCGGCCCTATTGTGAGGTTTACAGGTGCACTTAAATTCAAAAGAATTGACTCCATTACCAAAAGTACTGTCAATAAAAATGCTTGAGATAAAAATACCAGGTTCCCTCGGGGTATGATTCTGCCGGGAGCCGAGCTGCCTGCCTTGTAACTTAAGATGCAGGGAAGTCTTGTAAGCATTTAAGAGCCGCAGGGGGAGGTAAGCAAACCGCTGCCTTTAGAGTTAACAATCAGTTTCGTTACTTAGTCACCTGGGGTATTTTAGCTGAAATCACCACACGGCAATCGCTTATGCTTTTGTTAACTCTTCAATCTAGCCACGCAGGTCTGCAGTTTATGGAACCGAACGGCCATAGTATTTACATTTCGACCCAAAAATCAAACACAATCTGTTCCACATAGTAACAGTAACATGATGCAGATTTCATGACAACTCAATATATGTAGAATATCTGCACAGGGTAGCAATTATTGACGGTAGAGAGATGGTAAGAGAAACGCTACCATTGCAATAAACCGGAAAACAACACAGGAAAGAATTGCGTTGTATTTCTTATGTTATCCAGTTGTCGCTGCAAGAACCAGTTCCGTTCGAGTTGTGATAGGAGGTTTATCAAAACCTGGGTGGCCTTGCCAGGATGTGACTCAGCTTGCTCTCTGGAGGTGGATCTCATCCAACTCTCTGAAGGTCTGCCCAGACTTCGTTTCAATAGTCCTGGCACACAAACCTCTTAAAACTCAAGGATAAAATAACACTTGAAGAATGCAGGACTAGGAAAAGGTAGCACAGGGAAAACAAGCAATCAGTATCTGTTAAACTGTTATTAAATGATCATTTTATATGAAATGGGTGACTGTCTTGCAAGAAGCCTGCTTGTCTTACCCCAGTAAACAACAACAACCATTACTTTGATCGGTTCCTGGCCAACATTACTATATTTCCCATTTGAGTTCATTTGGGTATGTTTTACAGATCAGTGATGAAGAAATGAAATGGGATCCCAACATGCAGGTGTGATCAAGGAAATTGACAATGGTGGCTGAAGTAAACAGAGTGACAGACCTGTGACATTCCAAGAAATTGACTCCACCATAGACGACATTTATTCCTTTTAATTTGACAACTCCACTAACAAAAATCTAATTCTACTGTGCATGCATGAAGAAATTCTCAATAACAAATTCTCAATAAAGAATAAGTTAATTCTCACATGACTGTAAAATGCTACTTTTTGGACACTATGCCGAGTAATATACTTAACAAAATACTCACTGCTGATATTCATTTTTTTCCTTAAAAAATATTGTAGATGTTTTCAATGACCTCTTCTTCAGCGTGTCTGTTAAATCTTCTTCAAAACATTTATTTAAATTGTTGACATTGTTTGACATCTATTATTTTGGAAATCATGAATATAGTTTCTTAGAAAGCACCTTCCCTCAAGCATCGAAATCAAGGTTGGTTGGCATCCTTTAACAGAAACCTTCCTTATACACCTATACTAAATCCAATGATTGAGCAGCTACCCCGTGCCTTTATTTGCTACACTTGCAGAAAAACGTTGCAGATGGTCACATTCAGGAACCTCGTGAAAACTATGGTTTTCTGCTTCCAGTCCACTGGGTCTCACATCCTTATCTTGTGAAGGAGATTGTTCCCCTAAATGATTGGTATACAATCTTTACAACTGTGGATGCTGGAAAGCATTTTAAGCTGGTCCTTTTCAATCTGCTGTCTGTGTTCGACACAGTGGATCGTACATTACAAGTAAATTAATTGGAAAATGCCATAGGGGGAGCTCTCAGGGTCAGCATTGCAGTTCTTTAAGGCGTTCTGGAAGGCAGAGCCCAATGTGTTACCAAGGTTCTTTCTCAGCTTCATAAAGTTGTGTGAGGTGTTCCATAAGGGACTCCTTTAAATCATCACCTATTCAAGAAAAGTAAAATCCCCCACTTAAATACTCTAGAGGATTTGGCCCCAACCACAGTCTGTTTTCAGATTGTTTGAGTTGGATCTACAGCAGCCATTGGTGTGGTTTATCTCATGCTTTTGAGTATATATTTGTCTGCATATGTGCAGTAATGGTTATAATTGCTTGGTGTTTGCATAGCCTGAAGCCTTAACCAATTTGGGTATGGCATATTGGAGGACTGGTATCTGTATTGTCTGGCTTGAAATAGGTCTTTGAGGTAATTAATACACAAGCTGTGTGTTGTTGTGGGTTCAGTGAGTTATGCATTCTTGTCAAGTAGTTAATTCTTTTATGAAAAGCAGAGTGCTGCTGTGAGCTCAGTGAGGTCCAACTATAAGGTACCTTCAAGCTGTGCTCTTTGTAGAAAAATATCCTTTCATCTCCCAAGAACTAATGGAATGATTGTGGGAGCCCCTATTTACACCAAGCTGTATTATAGCAACAACCTTTTCAGCTGTTGGCCTAATAACAGATGGCAGGTCCTTCAAACTATCACTGCTAGAATAACTAACAGGGAACTATTTCATTGCATAACAGAAGGGTGACAAGAACTTCCCTGGCTCCTAGTACAGGTGTGTTAGGCTTAAATTTTCCTACCTTTTCCATAGGCTACATGGTAAAGCCCCGAGTATTTTTGTAAACACAACTGAATGAACCTAGAAGGGCCATACAATGGCCAATGAAACATTCCTGACCACTTCCATATTTAGATTTTGGGAGCTTCTGGGTAGAACTCCCTCCACTGCGGATGTAGAATGCTTTCAGATATATGCCCTCTAATAGATGTGGTTGTACTTTCCACCCAGTGGTGCTCCCGTACTCTGTGTAGAGATAGTTGGACTGTGATCATTTTGGGATACAATTTTTTCACTTCAATTCACATATGTTTTGAACTGTTTCTGTTTGTTTTTACCAGTTTCCTTTTTCAATTTGAAGTCATGGTGGACTTCCTCGTCAATCATGGCATAAATTGCCATTACATGTTGTCATGTATTTATATATGTGGGAATTTGTTTATCCTGATCCGCATGGCTCATTCAAGATCTGTAACCTGATTATCAGTTATTGCCACAGTCTGTAGCCTCTCCTCAGCTCATCCACTATTAGTGTAACCCTAAAGTATAAACCCTTACGTCTTCTTAAATCAATATTGAGTTCTTTGGGATTTCCTCCAAAAATAACAATTTCTTTGTTTTCCACTTAACTCTTTTTTTCTGATCTAACCTTCTACTATAAACCCAGTTGGTTCTTACAACTCCTGTTTCCTATGAAAGTATCCATCAATCGGTGAGTGGAAGAGTGTGAATGGAAACAATTAAATAGCTCCGTACACATACCCAGCACTTTCTTTTTAGTCCTGGCTAGTTGCATGGCATAAGTCTTTGTGGCAAAGTACCAGAAAGTTACTAAGACATCAGCACCGGGCCTTGACTTGTCTAGGGTATGTCCATAAACCTTGCGTTAGTTTGTTCTAATGAGGAACATGCACTTGCTTCCCTGACAACTAAAAACAGCACAGATCATCTTCCATTGCCATTTTATCACATCAAATCAAATCTGGGTTTATAAAGCACAACTACTCACCCATAACGGTCTCAAGGCGCTAAGGGAGTTTGTCCTCTGAGTTTCAGTTGAAGAGCCAGGTTTTATGGTCCTTCCTGAATTGGGGTACCGATGGTGACTGCCTCAGGGGCAGGGTGTTCCAGCTCTTGTGCCCCGAGGTAGGCAAGAATCTCCCACCAGCCAAGTTCTTTTGTATGCATGGTACGGGGGCTAGTGCTTGTTGAGTGGAGCGGAGAGGTCTAGTCGGGGAGTAGAAGGTGATGCGGTGGTTGAGGTAGGCAGATCCTAGGTCGTGGAGGGCCTTGTAAGCGTGGACAAGGAGATTGAAGCTAATTCTCTTCTCGATAGGGAGCCAGTTAAGGTCTCTTAGGTGATTGGAGATATGTTTGCGGCAGGGAATTTGCCATTTTAATGGTGAAAAAGCCCAACATCCATAAGCTAGCCAGGCCAGAAAGTAATGGGAGGCACATATAAAAGCGCATGTGCCATTGAGCTTTGAGGATTTGGGTGACTGTGTGTGGCATATTTGAGGGATACGCTCCCAGTCAGTAGGTTCCTTTTCACAGGGGTTCTCTTACTCCTACTCTGGAAATATGTCACGTAGTGATGATGTCAGATTATCTGATTTTGTTGTTCTGCATATTTAAGTTTATACATGGGTATGATTTAAAGCTGTGCTCCATATGTATGACATACGAAGTACTACGTTTGCAGCTAACTGCTGTTTTAATGTTATGTGTGTTGTGATTGATAACAATAAATACATTTTCATTTTTCTGAGAATAGGGAGAATTTTTTCGGACACCTTTACTCGTGGCTTTGTTTACACTGCTAGGAGTAGCACGTATATAAAATACTAGACAGCACTAGTAAATGATGCCTGACCTGGTTATTTCTTTATGTAGTTCACTTTGGCGTGAACCAATTACATCACATTTTCTTGAGTAAAGTAATGTATTCAGTCTTTGCCTTGTATCCAAAGCAAGAGTTTCTTCTTCAAAGGTATTCTCTTTTTTCTATCAAAATATATTTTTGCCAAATGGCTCCTGATTTGCTATTTTTGGTGTCTTATAATCCATCTGCAATGTGGCTATGTGCCCATGAGTCCAGAGGGCATTCTCTTCTTTCTGGAGTGATGCCGGGTTACAAAATGCCCCAATCCATCACTAAGGTATCCATCATCTAGACCATAGAGATATTGATATTGGTAAAACCTAGATTTTCTAAGAAAAGGCTGTTAAATTGGAGCCTCAGGATTGTATGCCAACAGCACATTTCTTTCACTACACTTGTTTCAACACCTGTGGGCAATGTATTTTTCCAGAGCGCATCACAAGATGTTAAAACTCTCTGCCTTGAATTGTGTGTTACAATTGTCTGGAAAAATCTTCTTTGTGATCTGAAAATTCAGTAGAATTGGGGATGGAGCATGTAATCACTTAAGCCTGGGTAAAACATGAGTGGGACTAAAATTAATTCAGCAAGTACATCTTCATTACTGCAGTTCAGTTCCTGTGACATACTTGATCCAACTCAGATCTGCAATCTAGGATCTTCTATGTTCAACTCATAGCCTTTCTTCTGGCTTCTGCATTCAACCTCTTGCTCTATAACGTTACCATCCTGCCTTGCCAAGATGCATCCTTTTCCGTATGCCGCTGTATCTAGACTAACGCTGATGGCCGACTCGCATTTTTTTTATCGCATCCCAACTCTTGACCCCTGGTCAGTGTGGCTTCTAGCTCGCACTGCTCTGGGATCTGTGTGCATACATTTATTGCTAACTTGTTTAAACAACAAGTTTTTAATAAAACTAAAAATATGAATGAAAGCAGAGATGTGCATGTTGTCATTTAATTGCACATTTCAAACGTACCCGAGAGACAAAAATATACTTTATGCAGAACACTAATCACGCGCTCGATTCGGAAACAGAAGGCTTTTGCAAACGTTCTTCATCTTTCAGACGGGGGTCCCATGCGAGCGTCTGAATTCTATCTGACATCTTAAAATATATGCACAGAAAACTGTGCTCAGCAAAACATCCACAGATTGGTGAACAGTATAATACATTGATAACGACTTTTGAAGACGTTCATAACATATTAACCAATGCCAAGGGTGGACTGAGTTCCTGTTGGTGATATGACATGTTTGAGTGAATCAACTGACTGAAATCCCAGCAGAATGGTAGGAGCATTAATCAAGTGTTTGCTTTGCTTTTCAGTTTCGTTTTTAATTTTTCTCTGTTGGCTTGTTACTTTTTCGCATGGAATTTAAATTGCTACATTTGTTTCACGCGTTTTTTTCTCGCAAATATGTTTTGAGAAACAGAACCTTTCCATGTTTTATCAAATGTTAGAGGTTGGAGCAGTCATTAAGATTGCCGTTTGAAACATAACACGTACATTTTCTGTCACAATTATTATTATTTTTTTACTAATTATGATGGTGATCTCTAGCACATCTGGAACTGGTGATGCCATTGACTCGTACATCTGTCATCAACTGTTGTATAAAACACTACATCTGGATATTATTTTGTATAACAGTGGGTTTCTCAAATTATCCTTGACAATCACCTGTCATATTTGTACTTAAAACTTCTTCCCTATGCACTACATTACAGAACAGGACATTATGCATCCTGACAGCAGGTTAACATTCAGTTATGGCTTCTAGACGTTTGGGCATATTTATATGTAATGATGACCCTATTTAATAATTATACCCAGTGTAGGCTCTCCATATAAGAATAATCTGTAGATTGCATAGAAAAGTATTCTAGAGCCTACAGCCAACCACAATGAAAGAAATCCTGAGGTTTGCAGCCAAGATTACTTAATTTTTTCATGAGAAAAACTTAAAAAACAAAAGCCTTGGTGCGGAATTTGGAGACAAAAAAACTTTGTAGGAAAATAAACAGGGAAATGTTAAGAGTTGGGGTGTCATTAAGACACACAATTAGGCTGAATAACAATTAACATCTGTTATTCAGCACCAAGATACCTCAACGAATGAACGTGCACTTCATACACAGATTAGGATATATTATGTTAACTAAGGAAACAGTGATGAATAGATGAGTAAAAGGTCAAAAGCTTTAGGGTCAGGGTGAACGATAACAATAGCATAAGGGTTACGTTTGGTGTGGAGGTTATAGTAAGGGATAGGATAAGGCAATGGAATTAAAAAAGGAGTATGTAACAATTAAGTATAATGTTGAAGGTAAAGTGAATATAGATGAATAAAGGTCTGGAATTAGGGTGAGTGTGAGCAATCAGTTTAGCACATTTTCTACATTAAGGATCACATGTAGGATAAAGGTTAAGGGAAAGGTAAGGAAGAGGAGACACATTAAAAAGGAAAAACAAGCACTGGCATAGGCAATAGGAATCGCTATTGGTACACATTGGCTTTCCCAATGGTTTTAGCGAGGCTGCACTGCACTAGAGGTGCAGTGCAGCCTGCTTAAGAAGAGGAAAAAAATCCTATGACATGGCTAGTCACATTATTTTGTAGGCATGCACACCAAGGATGCCTGTGCCTACAAAATAATGTGAGCGCTTGCTTTTTCTTTTAGCTTACCAATTTTAGTTGGATCGGTTAAAAAAAAAATGTGTGGCGTGAATCGAGGGTGAGGAAGGCAACATGGAAACAGGGTTATGATCACAGAGGGCGGGGTGGGGGAGCAACACAAGGACAAAGGGGAACCAACATGGGTTGGAGCAAATTACATTGGGAGGGTCAGGTGAAAGAGATGCAACAAGGGTGTAGGGGGGAAGCAAATGGAAAGGCAGGAACGTGGAGAGGGGAAGTAAATAGATGTGAGAGCACAACGTGGAGCTGGTGGGGAGAAGCAAATGAGGAATGTTGCATCACATATGGAGTCAAGGAGAAGCACACAGGCAGAGAAAGAGAAACATGAGCATTGTGAAAAGGTAAAGTTCATGAGGGAGACAGCTGGAAAACACATGCACTCTTGTGAAATACTTAAATAACAAGAAAAGGTAGTGCCTCAAAAGAGTGCAGTGGAAGGACACAAGTAATGCGCCCATCCTTCAGGTAAGAGACAAACGCACAAAGAGGCTGTAAAGCCCATACAAGCGAATGATTAAGTCGCTTGAAGCCAACCAGTTGTAAACAAAGGGCAGGCCCTTAGCCCACTATAAGCTTACAATGAATCGTGCTGTCTAGTAGGCGAGATCTAAAAAAGCCGAAAAGGTCAGAGATTACTGTATAAACACTACCTCGCACACAGTGCAAAACCTTGGCATTCACAAGGATGCAGATCTCAATTACCACTCATGTGAATAAGCTTTCGGCTAATTTGCCTGAATGCTGCTTCTTCATAAAATCTTGCCATTCTTTCCTTCTCACTTCAATCCTTTAATAATCCAATCCTCTATTTAGAGTAGCTTGGATTATTGCAATTCTTTTTAAGTTGAGCATGCAACCTTTTTGACCTGTTGTAAGTATTATGGGTTTTTAACCATGCCCACCTCACACCATCACTTTCTCACGTTTTTCCACTTGCTTGTCAATAATCTCTTTATGTCAATGGTAATTGCTTTATGTTTGTCCTGTCTTGGGGCATTGTGGTTACCACCTCAAGACTGACCCTGTTGCATGGATAATTGTACAATTACTGATACACTTCAGTGTCTGCAAACTATTTTTTTTCTTTTGTCTCTCCCCTTCGTGCTCCATTACAGCCATGGTCCTCACAGCACCAACAGCACAAACTCCATTGTGGTATTGGAGCACTAGTCACATTGTTCACACTGTTACCTAATCAGAGTCATTTATTTTGCCTCTCCCCTTCATGCTCCATATCTTTTCTTAAAAACATTTATAGTTGATAAATCCTTTACTATAAAACACAGAAATCCGCATCGGGGCTCTCCCAGCACAGTGGGAGAACTGATACTACAATATTCACTGCGCTTGGGAAAAGTCACACCCATGATGCTTTGCAAGCATTCTTTTCCAAACCAATTTTGCCCATGATTCAGTCTGTGGTCTTCCTAGGGCAATTGGACCACCACCAAAACATTCAGCATGACGTACTCTTTTAGTTTAAGTGATCTGCGGGTCCCCACATCACGTTAGTGGGGATCCCTAAATAATAACCCCTCCCACCATTTAGTCCCTTTTTAAGCTCTCCTATGGCTGGAACTTATGTTTTACAGCTTGGAGTAGGTTGTGTTCTAAGGGCTTTAGTATTAGAGTAGGCCTGATAGGTCTGAAAAATGTGTAAGGCATTATGCTCTCTAAGGGCTAAATATATGGTTGGGCTATATTACGTTGTGCCATTCTATTTTCATGTGGTTATGCCCTTTAAGGGCTAATTATATGATTGCATAACCATGTTTCTTAAAAAAATGATATTTTTATTGTGGTGTCTTCTAGGGGCTGTTTTCAGCATTACAGTGAACATACTACAATATGTGCTGTACTTGGTCATCCCATAATGCTTTGCAGGGCATCCTTTTACACAACGTTTTTGCTCATAACTCAGCCTATGGTGGTCCTAGGACAATGGGGCCACCTTCAAAACTCGCTCCATTCAGTGTCTTTTTAACTTCTCTTGTGTCTAGAGCTGTTGTTTTACAGCTGAGAGTAGTTTCTGTTTTAAGGGTCTTGTTTGAAATATCATTGCAGTAGGCCTGAAAATGTGTAATGCACAACGTTCTCTAGGAGTTAAATATATGGTTACTTTCAGTCATTTTCTTTTCAAGTGGTTATGCCTATTTAGGGGCTAACTATATAGTAACATGACCATGTTTCTTACAAATTTTATTTTCATTACGGAGTCTTCTAGAGGCTGCTCTGTGCAGTACAGTCTAATGCCAAACATTTATTTCTGATAACGTTTTTTGTTGAGTTTTATATGCTAATTGTATATGTTTTATTAATATCTCCTTATTGGAATTATGACCATGATTCAGGCCAACTTCCCATACTTATTACACTATGACTGTTTGAACACTCTTGATATGTTTGGGCGACCCTTCTAGTTTATTTCTCTTATTACTCCTCTATGGCTGTCTTGTTTTGGGAATTGTGTTCGTTAGCCAGCAACTCTGATGGTGGGGAGGTAAAAGCGGTATTCTATTGGAATTAGCATGGCAGATTTAAACTAGGATGCTAAATGGAACATTTTTATTTGTAAGGGTGCAGATAGAGGAAAAAGGTAAATGGAAATACTTTAGTTATATGTCTGGCCACTGGAATTATGTGACAGGAAAAGACCAAACTATGAGGCAGGGTTGACCAATCTATGTGGTAAGAAAACTCCAGTTATGAATTTACAATGCCAATAGCTCTAACTCAAACAAATGCGAGACCGCTTGTATTGCAAATGCTTGTTCTTAGGTGCTTTGGATTACATACCTAGTAATGTCACTAGTCATTATCTGAGGCTCTGAATATCTTGCACTGGCTACCATTGCCTAAAAGGGTGAAGTTTAAATCCTTAGGTATATTGCACACAGCTATATATCAGTCGGGTCATGTGTTCTCTAGAGAAAATTCTCATGCTATATGCCTAACTGCATGATGCGATTGCCAGTTCCAACCTTCTTACCGTTCCTAAATGTGTAATGATCTGGGTTAGCCGTGCTTTTTTGGTTCAAGCAGGAGCGTAAAAGAAGCTCTTGCAGCCTCTGTGATAAAGGAGGGTCCCACAGGCTTCCCATACTGGAGGGGGCCCCTCGGCCCCTACTGATGTGAGTGGCGATCCCTTCAGCATATTTTGCCCCGCACCCTCCCCCCTCAAGTTTTCTTATGCCACAGGGTTCAAGCAGCCCAGTTGTGGAACTCTCTCCTTCCAAATTTGCGATCCATTGATAATTTAATGAATGGCCTTCAGGAAAGCTCTCAAGACCTGGCTGTATACCAATTATGTTCTGATATCTCTTTTTTGGGGAGTAATTCCAGTTTCCATAGGTTTTCACTGTGCCAGGACACTGTAATGGTAACAGTGCGCTTTACAAGTATAAAGAACAATATTCATAATACTAATAATAATAAAGATAGGACCCCCGACATTATTCACCGAGATTAAACATGAAGTGGAAATCACATGGAATCGAAGCCAATCGTTCTTCCTAAAACTAGCCCTCCCTGCGCAAATGCCGCGTCCTCTCCGGAGTATCCCTCCCCTCGGGATAAATACCGTGGCCTGTTGGAAGGCTGCAGAGCCTGCAGCTTGTAACTCGCCGTTCTGTAAACAAACTGTTAAGTAGGAACAATAGACACTACAGTCAACGGCCTATAACCCCTCTGTACAAATATATTTATAGCATATTCCACAGTCTATAACCTCTCTGTGTAAATGTATTTATTGCCGGTCCACCGCCCGGAGCCGCTGTGTGTAAATGTATTTATTGACGCGTTTACCAGACTTCTAATCACCTGCAGTCACTTTAAAAGGGCGACTGCGAAATAAGCATGCGAACTCTCTAGGCCATGATGCACCGAAGCAACCAAACATGACAGTCACTTTTACTGTCTGTGGGAGGGGCGGTGCGGGATTAGGCAACATTACAAATACATTATTGAATGCTTATTATCATAAATCCTGATCAAATGAATCAGCACTAGTGAGGCTGTCCTGAAAAAATATATTAACATTATTTCGACTTTCGGCCTTTCTTGACCGTCCACCTACCACTCTTAGTTATGCAGTGATTTCACAATCTTGCCAAGTTTTTCCCGTCACGAATTACTCCAGTGGGGAAACGTTTTGTAACGCAGCACAAGGAAGAAGGTGTTGTAAAACCGACCCCACTAGTTATCCCCTCATTGTGACAAATATATGTGGACTAGAGCAGAGTTTCAAGGTAAAAATTCAGCTTTGCTGCTGTTAGTTTTATTGGGTATCTGGAGGTTACAGATCTTTTCGCTGTTTGTTGCCAGCAAGTGTGAGGGCGGTCAAAAAGCGGATTCAATACCCCAAACCCCAAACTTCCCATAGTGTGGTGCTTTTCTCCACCACACTGCTTCCATTCAAAGATCCTCTGCTTGCTATATCCCATATCCTCATTAATGGCTGTTGGTTTACTCAACTGCTGCTCTTTTGCAAATGATTAATACTGTTCTCTGCCTATCTGTGTCACCTTTCCCATATTTAAGGCCCCGTTGAAGGATGTGCAGTAATTACAGCCAATGGTAAAGTGGTGTGTTATGTGTGGTATGTTATGTTAGCAGAGATTTGTGAAGCACTGTATTGCCATTAGTATGGCCTCGCCCAGCTTTCGGTTCCGGTCTCAAGAATTCCATTACAGACCAAGGTGTGTTTCCTCTTGCCTAGGATTATCAGGAATGCAGCAGTTATTGACATATGGTATGTACTTGGAAGCCTGAAGCTGGAAATCTTTGCCTGTCTGGGTACTTGTCACTAAAAGAGTGGATTGCAAATTTTCTAGCTTGAAATATGTGTTTGAGGGAACTTAAACTATGGTATCTTACTAGGGAACACAGAATCCCCTTTGATCACTCTAGGTATGGGATATAGACTGGGTACCAGCTTACAGTCCTACATATTGTCTTGGGCAGCAATAATATTTTATAAAAAGAGGACTGCTCTTGTGGGCTCGTGAGATATAACTTATAGCTTAGAGCTGTATTGGATGTGTGGGAGTTTTTCTAATAAATTCTGTTGAAAGTTGTGATTGTTTATTATTGTGGTTGGTATAGCTGTGCGTTCGGTAAATAGTGGCAAGTTTTCCCAGGTCCATTTGAGACTGGCTCTGCCAGTCCTCTTTTGTTTTTTTATTTAGATTCGGGGAATTTTAGTCCTGGTTTCGAATACGAGATCACAAGTCCCAGAATACAAAGAAAAAACCTGGACTTTAACATCTAGTCATACATGAACATTAGAAACTTGGCATGGCTTGAAATATCTGAACTTGTGTTCATGTGTGCTCGGTGTTCTGTATGTGTGTTGTTGGGTTCTGACTGTATTCTAATAGGAACAAACTACTGTGTGCATATCAGCATGGCACTCCACATCCAAGTGTGGTTCCAGGATGAGCACACAGCTGTTAACATCACAAAATGGGAAACTACCACCATGTGGTATAAATATACTTACTGTACAGTGGTAATTCTAACACTGGTGGTATATGAATTAATTCCAACGCTTATAGCATAAATACAGGTAATCTCGACTAGAACAAGAAAACTGCATCTATTGGCTTTGCCAATGCTGGGGAAATGAAGCCAAAGCATTGCTTTCGATATAGAATGCTTGGACTAAATAAATAACTGAATATGGCAAATACTGTGATGAATGGGTGTACTTTTCAGATGTATAACATTCCCTTGTGCTTTCCAGTGAGAGCACTTCCTTCAAGGCAGAGTGATACACCAAACAGCCAATACCACAAGGTGAGAGATAAATACTCCTGTCTGCGAAGAGAAAGCCCATACAAACTCTTAAAAAGGCAAAAAGCTCAAAACAAGAACTACCGGCTACTTCCCGAAGTGAAGGCAAAGTGTGATTACCAAACGCTAAGGCAAAACAGTAACGGAAGAGTGGTCTCTTTTTCTGGGTCTCAGTCACTGTGCCCACGTAATGCAACATTACATTCGTAACCGTGCACTAAATACTGATCAAATGCAGCATTAGGGACAGGAGCCTGTACTTTGCGACATAAAAGTGTGCGCCATATTCTCACAACATAGCGCCATTTCAACAACCAGGAAGGAACATTGGAACTGTAGAGGCCTGGGGAAGAACCTTACGCGAGTACTTCCGTCGACCAACACACTGACACATAAAGAAGAATAAACTCAAAGCGTCGCCAGAATGGGCAGCGAACCTTGACTAAACACGGTGAAAAGGGGAGCCTGTATTTTTCTTTATATTTGGAGTATTTTTGTATTATTGAAGATATTGATAAAGTATCGACATAAGAATTGGTCGTTTCTCGGTCATTCCCTACAGCAACTGTTATCCGTTTTTTTTCGGTTTTGTTTTTAAGCGACCTCCAGATGTGCGGTGACAAAAGTAAAAAGTATAAAACAACCAAGCCTCTGTAGCGGGAAGCTACGCTGCTGTGGGCATGGACATCTCCTGGTTGTAAAGGATCCCGCCAATCTGTTTCCTTTCTGCCCGGGCAGGGGGCCTGGATCACCGGTCTAGATGCGCCCTCTAGACCGGTGCTCCAGTCCGCTCCCTCCTTTGCGGGTCACATCTGCCCTTCTTCATCTCGTCTCCAGAAAGTGGTGTAAAAGGTCGTCACTCAGATGAAGCTTTCATTACTGAGCTCCGCTTTCTCCACTTCTGGGCATGCGAGGCTCCACGCCCCAACAGGTTCATCGATGGCACGGAGCCCACCAGACACCCCTGCATCAAGCCTTTTATCTGCCCAGACTAAACTCTGGTTCTAATTTATGCCTTCAATGGGCCAGCATACAAAGTACAAGCCCTGGATTGTTTACTGAAATAAGTTAAACATATAATACACAAAGCGCTGTCGCAGACTCTCGGGCGGTGTCTCGTGAGAACAGAGGCTTCACAGCAGAAGAGCAAATAGTTCTGCAAGCGGAGCTCTTATTTCCTGATCAGAGGGGATTATCTGATGGCATTACTCGTTCAGTTCACTTCCCATTGTCAGGTTAATAGTTTCAGCAGTAAAAACATTGAGCACAGAACTTCTTCCTGGTTTCATCACCATTGGTAACAATCGCAAAGAACATGAATGATTGCAAACTGGACTATCTTCATGAATGTCCACTTGACCACCGTTCCCCTTCTTATTATGAACTCTCTTCTGCACATCCCTCCTGCTGTGGTTTCTTTTCCACCTCGTCCCGATTACCAAAGGCTAACGCTCACCATCACCCCCCCGTACAACGCTCGCTCTTACCATAGCCTTACCCTCTTGTGAAGAGTTCTCCCACTCCCCTGTCTTATAACATGCTCTCTGTTGTCACACTCAATTCAGTTATAAGCCTCCACAGCCACCTGTGAGTAAATGTCTTCACTGCCACTTCTCAGGCGCCACTTGCCACCTCTTTGAATGGCGGCCTCTATTAAATTACTTGTATCCCCCTGTCCTTCCTGGTAACTCTTTCTTGTGCTTCAAGAACACTTTCCAATCATTGCTTCTAGGAAGAGCGCCATTTGTATCTCATAACAGTCCCCTCTGACCAGCTTCAGTGCCAAATGATGACAGGTACACGTCCTAGGCCTGAACACTGACACTCTCACTCTTTACCAGCTGGTCCAGCTCATTGAAAAGCATGTCACTCGGGTGCACAACGGGGTCCACCGCTGCCTCAAGTGATACAGACCACTTCCCATCTTCTTGAAGAACCCGCCAAGGCTCATGGTGTGGTGCCACTAGCACAGCAGGAGTGACAGAGGCGCTCACCCAAGCAAACAATGCCCCCATGCCCACGGGTACAACAACTATGAAAGGGTGCCCTCCCTCCTCTGGCGCTCAGTGCCACTCCCGCCGCTGCACTACTGATAGCTGTAATCCAGAGGTAGTACAGGCCTAGCAGCAGGGGGTCATTCTTTAATGAGCCATTAGCACATCTTTCTAGAAAAGGATACCTTTAATTGAACAGTCAGCACAATTCCGAGCTATTAATGGGACTGCCCCATCATTTCTCAACCCGGATGTTATTCTCTGATGGGGCAAGAGCAGCACTTCCCATAGGAGCTTCCATACATGGAAAGGGACAATGCCAGCTGTTGTGTGTTTAACTGGACGATGCCAGCTGATACACTTTTAATTGTGCAACACTTTCAGCCGGGTTGCTTTGCCTTTAAAGGTACAAGATATGTGTTGTCTTATTCTCTGTAAGCGATCTCATTGCTGGCGGATTCATGGCCTGCCTTTGGAAATCACATAGATTTCCCAAGTCAATATTTTGAAAAGAAAGTGGCACACGAAACTGGAGAACGTCCTTAATAAAATGCAGCAACGGCGTCAAGCTTCAAGAGCTCAGAGTCCCGGGCACCAAGAAAATGTTGTTGTTTTTTTCACTGCACATTCTCCTCCGTCCATTTTTATGGGTCTGAAGTTTCTGTCGAACTGACTGCACTTATTTTAATCCTCTGCCACATCGAAATAGGGTTTTTAAACGAGCAATAATCCAGCCCGGTAGGTAGATCACTTTTGGTATAGTTCACCAGATTCCTAGCTAGGTCCCTGACTTCAGACACAAAGAGAAATCCGCGTCCAAAATGCTGGCTAGAATGACCGTCGGACTTCGAGATTTTTCCTATCCTTTTATTTGAGAAAAACACTTCCAAGCCTATTTACAAGGTGAATTAGTTTAAGAGGGAGAGACGAGTGTGAGCAAGAGACGGCTGCCAGTGCATCACCACTGCTTAGAAGTGCCGGTTCTGAATCAATAGATGTATTAAACCCTTTCAGTCCAAAAAAAGCAAAAAAATAGCCTCGCTGAGAAGTGTTGGTACCGTGCCAATAAACTTATAGAAGCTCTTCTTAGAAGTGTGTAGCATCCCACAAAAGACACAGCAGCTCTGTTGAGGAGTGCTAGTCCTCTCTTTTAAAGACATAGATGCACCATAAGTGCCCCATAAGAAGTGCAGCCTCCCCGCTGAGAAGAGTTTCATTAAAAGTGATATGTCATTAGATGAAAGAGGCCATGTTGCGTTGCACCTCTGTTAACAGTATCGTTAAAAGTAGACCACTCAGAAGCGCTAATACCGTTATATTAAAAATAAAGTATATGCTAATAATATTGTACCATTAAAAGCAAAGCAACCCGGCTGAAAGTACAGTACAATTAAAAGTGTATCAGCTGGCACCGTCCAGATAAACACACAACAGCTGGCATTGTCCCTTTCCATGTACGGAAGCTCCTGTGGAAGTGCTGCTCTTGTCCCATCAGAAAATAACATCCGGGTTGAGAAATGATGGGACAGTCCTAATAATAGCAAGAAAGCTGCTGGTAAGTGTTGGTGCTGTTCAATTCAATGTATCCTCTACTGCAAAAAGGTGCTGATGACTCAGTAAAAAATGACCCCCTGCTGTGAAGTGACGATATAGGTCAACTAAGAGCACTGTTGCCTCACTAAGAAGTGCTGGCACTCTGACTTCATCTTCCCTCCAGAAACATTATGGTACAATCTGAGTCGAGCTCTAGCAGCCCTGTTGAGAAGTGCTTATCCTTTCCCACCATCAGCACAGAAGACTTGCTCACAAAGTGCATCATCCCGTCTGATAAGCAACGGTACTACCCCATTCAACATACAGCAGCTCTGCTGGTAGCCGATGGCACTATTAATCCATTCAAAATACAAAAGCTCTGCTAAAAAGCGTTATTACTGTGCCCTTTGGAAACACGAGGAAACACAGAAGCAAGTAACCTTATTGTATGTGTCCATTTAAAACATTTTCAAAACGTTTGGTAGAAAAGGTTAAGGCCAGAGGACGAAGGAAAGGGAAGTTGCCCTGTAGGTGGGAAGAGATGCGTGGCTGTGTGAATGAGTGCTGAGGAAGGGTGGACTCTAGCAGTAACCATGCTGTTACCTGTTCTTATGGCTGAAGGAGAGGCCACATGAATGAATTGTCGAAACAGGATATGAAGTAAAGCTAAGTAAACTGGGAAAGGAACAGATAGGATAGACAAAAGAACCACTGAGACAGTCGAGGGACTGTGATAGATGGGTGAAATGGTGGGATGATTGCATAATTAGAAAATTGTCTGGGCTTTTTGGCTGGTTGTATGGAACTGTAAGATGGCTGAATGAACAAGAAAGACGGCTGCAAGGACTAGTGTGATGACTGCATTGGCTGGTGGGATGGTTGTTGTAATAAGAGGCATGGTTGCACGAGTGGGTGCAATGGTTGTATGAACTGATTGGACCGTTGTACAGGTTGATGGGGTGTTATGTGATCTGTTACAATTGTTGCTTTAACTGGTGGCATGATTCCATAAATTAGTTGATGATTGTCTGAGTTGATGCAATGAAAATATGGTACGCGGAGATGGTGGTATTAACAAGTGGAACACTTGCATGAACTGGTGGAATTGTTGCATGAAATGGTCAGACTGTTTGGATTAACCGTGAAGTGCAGGGATCCACTGATTACATAGAACTAAAAATGATTGGTTAGATATACAATATGATACGATAATGCATGAGCCAGAAAGAAAAATGCAAACCACAGAGATCAGTGTGAGAATTAATGAATGATTGGGTGTAAATATAAGCATGTGGGGAACAGTTGCAAGGATGGGAGCCAATATGATTCCAGGGAGAAATGAGAGAAGTATGAATTGGAGCGAATTTGACTGATGATGAGAAGTGGTGAAATGGATCACGTCCATTGGGAAGACAGTCAAATCTTATATCATAGATATCAATCAAATGAATTGTGATGGGATCTATGCAGGATGAACATAAGAGTCTATAAGATAAATGGGAACTAACTGGACTGAAGTTAGTCTGTAGACCAAATACGTATAGGCTGAACTGACTTTGGAGTCTGTACAACATATGAGGCCCAATAGAATGAACATGAGCTTGCAGAATGGGAAGCAACTAATGCGATTGATGCAAAGTATATAAGAGGAAAATAAATTACAAATTATGAACTAAATGGAAACCAGAGAGATGGGACAAGAAAGTTGTGTAAGATAAAAAGTAACCAACAGGATAGGTTCAGCAGTGTAAGATGGACAAGAACTCATGGTATTGGCCAGAAAATAAGGAAGGCCAGGAGGCCATACAGGGATGAATTTGGGAACCGAACCGACAGGCAGGAAACCCTGGAAAGGACATCAGAGGGTCTGTAGAATAGATAGAAACTGATGGGATGAATACTGGCATTTGTTAAAAAGAACCCTTTGGGCTAGACGTGAGTACCCATAGGATTGATAAATACTGATGACATGGAAACAGTATAATCAGGGATTCTGTTCTGATAATCTGTGAAATCGACAGAAACCAATGGGAATGTTTTGAAGTCTACAGAGTAGATTGGACATGACGGGGTCGATTTGAATGCTTCTAGGATTGATGAGTACTGATAAGGTCGGCATGGAAGCCTGCAGAATAGAGAGATCTGATTGTTGTGGAACCAGGTAGAATGGATACTGATCAAAAAGTGGCCTACTGACATGAACCAAAAGCCAGCAGCACAAATACGAGACCCGGAGAGGTCGGCTGAGATATCAGTAGGGTGGTCGGGTAAGCTGTTGTGAGTGGGAGACAAGATGTTGGCATGACATGGAAACGTGTAACAAACACAAGGGACAATGCCATGGACGTGGCTAAGGTGATGTCATTGAAATAATATTAGGTGAAGGCCATACAGGGAAGGTGGGGATGGGGGTTGTCAGAAATAGTGGCTTTAGGTACAGGCACGAGTGAGGAAGATATAGAGGTCGATGAGGGGAATGTGGGAGATGATGGGTGGTTAAACGAGTCACAAGGGGAATGAAGGAGCTGATGAGATGTAGAGAGGAGCTGGTGAGGTGTCTATAGTAGGTGGTGGGAATGAAGATACAGTAGTTGGTGGAGGGGATGGAGGATCTAGTGAATATGACGATGAAGCTGATGGGAGGACGCATAAGGCAACGCGACGATGCAAGGAAGATAGATGGATAGATGTGTCTCGGAGACAATGATAAGTGCAGGTGGGCAGGGCAGACCGAGACAGCCAGTTCCAACTAAAAGGGACTAAAGTCCAGGGATGGACATCGTAGTTCGTGCGTCAGACAGACAGTGTCAAGAGCTGATCACGGGAGAGGAGCCAGCTGGTGGTCTGAAATGGGCTGGGTACTGGTTGCCTCTGGGAATCTGCTTACCTTGGCTGGCTTTACTTCCACCGGTGTCTCCAGAACTCAGCAGGATGAACAGTATGCAGAAACCAGAGACGCCAGGAGCCCCCATAGCAGCCGCAGAGCCGTCTCACACCAAAGACCTCTTCTAGTGAGGGTGGCGGTGCTGAGTAATGATCGGGGTGTGAGTGACGAGATCCGTGCCGGGTCCACACGGCTCCTGGAGCTGTCTGAGAGCGCCGGTGCTTTAGAATCGCACGGATGCGGACGGCAGAGGCGACACCGCTCCCGTGCTGCTGTCCCCACGAACTGTGGGCTGGACTGTCTCTCCACTCTCTGGAGATGAGAACCCTCCTGCCGGCTCCCAGTCGCTCCTTCACATCCAGGGCAGGCACCGTTCTGCGGGGAGAAGAAGCAATCGGGCGAGGGAGGTGGTGGTGGAAGGGAGGGAGGAGGGTGCTCCAGGCCTGAGGACCTGCAGAGGGGGAGGAGGAACTCGCATCCACACACCGCCCCTGGATTCCCCTTCTCGGGAGACTTATTTGCTTCTTGCACTCGCTCCTTCTCCCAGGAGCTGCAGACTGCCCTGCTGCTGCGCTCCTCTCCTGGCTCCCCCCATACCCCTGCTGCTCCCCTCTCTGGGTAACCCCCCCACCCCACAGCCTGCCCGCAGGAATTTACAATGGGTCGTCATGGAGACGGCTTCCCTGGGAGCAGGAGGTCAGGCTCAGCCCATGTGCAAATCAATGGATCAATGCAAAGCCCATGCCAGCCATCCCCAGACCCACAGGCATACTCTACAAGCTGCTCCCCCAAAGGGGGAGGGGACTGTAAGGGGGGCTGCTGAGGGGTGAGAGGGGGATGGTGAAAGGAAGAGAGGGAGAGGTAGGTGAAAAGTGGAGGGGACGCGAGAGAAAGGGAGACAGGCAATGAGAGGGGAAAAGAAGACGGAAAGATGGCGAAGGAGGGAGAAATATCGAGGGGGGAAAAGAGGTAAAAGAGGATGTAGGATTGATAAGAGTGAACAATACTGCGAGAGAGAAAACGAAGGCATTGGAGGAAGGAGGGAAAATAGATAGTGGGAGAAAGTGGATGGCGACGAGTTAGAAACTGTGAGAAGTGTGATACAATGAAATAGGAGAGAGTTAGAAGTGGCGAAGAGAGAAGAACAGAGATAGAAAGTGAAAGTATTGAAAGAAAACTACACAGCAGCACGGCCTGGCCATAAATAGGAGGGCACTGGCTAAATTTCAAGAACGATAAAGGAGCCATGGAGGAATAGATGCCCAAATATACGCAATGACTGGTCAAATGCAGCGCCTCGTATAGGGCAGTAAGCGCTATAGAAACACCTATTGCAGACAGGCATACCTATGGCTACGGATATACAAATCATACGGATTGATGGACGGAGTAAACGCTCCTTTTATAGTTGTATATAAGAAGGAGCAGACCGACTCGTGGACTAGAAAAGGGCAGCCTTCCTCAAAGTCCCTTTCTAAAGGCTGGGTAAAAAAAAGGCTTAAGTCTAAGGACAACCTGGATGGTAGAATCCAGTTCATGCCGGCACATAACGAAACCAAATCGCTATGCTAACCTGTCTCCATAGAAGTGTCATCACAAAAATCAGGAACGTGCAGCTGTCCTGCTGGCCTTACACCTTTCTGTTCTGATCAAGAAGCCCTGGTCCAAACTGGGTACCTGGTACTCTGATCACTGCCTCAGGCCACCACCATTCCTAGGTCGCAGGTAGAGACTTAAATAATCTTCCATTGATCTTTCACAATGCACGAGGTATTCAACAGCAATTCAAAGGCTCTGTGACAGCATCGGGGATGGAGGAAGGCCGCTACCAAGACCAGTGCTTGTTATCTGAGTCACATTCTATACTCACACAAAATAACATGGCACATAGTAAGTAGTCATCCCAGCCGAGAAGTAAACACGTGGGTAACATCCACCATAAAATTAGCCCCAGCAATCTTTCATACTTTTCTATGAAAAAAAATGAACAGCTATTTCCATAGGGGGATTCTCCCTAGCTGAATCATAGATGGCACTGCTTCAGGATAAAAAGAGGGAAGAGGGGATTGGCTGTCTACAGTCACCCGTCACTCACCCTCAATTTATTACGGATACTGCCCCAACACTACAACTGAACAGGCTGTTTCGCCTGTCTCCTCTCACCCCTACCTGGCTGTGATGCCACAGCACAACCCTACTGCACAACAAAAAACAGCTACAGCTCTGCAAACCTAACTCTGTGTTAACTTCTAAAAATGCAATAACAAAAGCCCCCACGACCTTGCATGTTTTCCTATAAATACTTGTCTTTGCTTCCTAAATTTAATATTCAGGCACGCCAACTTGGACACAAAGTTATACTAAGGTCCAGCGTATCCTGCATCTTTAGGATTGGCTAGTGCTTCTTTTCCTAGTGCACTGCCTTGGTTTCTTTCTCTCCTTTCTGGAGGTCAGTGGAGGTCTGTGCCCCTATTTGTGACCCATTTTGGGCCTTATGCTGACTTGCGTGTTGGGACCAAACTCCTCTGCAAGGCTTTGCAAAAATGTACCTCCATGCCCTCAACATGTTTCTTTAACCTGTTCTTTCATTCTCATTCGGTGACCCTGACATTCTGTAAGCCCAGTTAAGATGCTGAACCTTTCAATTGGAAATGTTATATAATATAGCATAGTTCTACTGAAAGAGGTGCACTCATGTACGCGATAGCAGCCCCCTTTTATTAGGCTGTAAGTGGACTAACACCGGTGGGAACAATTACGCTTCCCCTATGTAGGCTTCTTTGTTTGCAGCTCTTCCCAACCGTCGCTGTAAAGTTCCATCTTTTCACCCTAACTGGGGTCCTTGCCCAGGCTCATGCCTGGGATATGCCAGGGCTGCGTTTGAGCATGTTTTTTTTCACTTATGTTCTAATTAAATGGCAGATGTCTATCGGGCACTATGTGCATGTCCCTGCTGCACATGACAGCCTTTCTGCTCCCTTTGTTAGGGCTTCCCGCTCCGAAACTTAGGTTACGAAGTGTTTTCCTCAGTCAGAACAGGGTTCCCCTTAGCTCAAATTAACCCTCCCCCCCCCCCCCCCCACCACCTCCGTTTCTTGTGCTGCTGGCTTTCGCTTAGCTATCCGAGCTCTCTATCTGTGCCAATTCACTTGCTTAAACTAATTATAAATAACATATTTTTTGGGGGGGCTTCAATCTGTACAGATAGTGTAGTGTCAACTAAAAACTACGAACTTTTTATTCTGAAAACATGTTTCTCATTTTATTTCTTATTGAAATCGAATCCTCCATTTATTTTTAGATATAGTCATCATTTTTAAATTCATCCACTACACAGAAATATTTTTTTTTCTTTAACAAACCCTAGCTAACAATTGTTTAGCAAATAATATTTCGCTTCTCTAGAGCGCCTTTATCAGCTTTCTAGATGATTATATTCTCTTATCATTTTTCAGATTATTAATTACTTCTCCATCATTTTAGGTAATGATGATATTTTCTTTTCACTTCAATTATGTCAAAACGTTAAAAGATTATCTGTAAAACCACTGTTAGGGAACGGTGGCACTAAAGTGGATATAACTTGTAATCTATTGTCCAAAACCAAACCGACATCAAGACTACATGATTCTGCCAGTAATTCTAAACTTTATACCTCTGAATTAGAGCCCTCTAGTGGTACTATTGACTTGACATCTCCTACCGCTCGAATAGTCATCACTTTTAACAACTGGCTGGGTTCTGGAATGTAATTCGTTATTTTTTGAGCAATAACACAACATTTAAGCTTTAATTTCCTGTGTAATAAAACATGCCAATCTCTAAACTAGTCTTAGTTCTATTATAGAGGAATCTTTATTAAAGTCATAAAAACTGAATAGAACAACCTATTTCTGAGATCTCGGAGCACTTTGTTTAAGAATGTATGAATAACGTACATTCTTCTTTACAAAAGCTAATTTAAAATAATGCAAAAGTGACAAGAAAAAGTATCTGCAAACCTTTTTGAAAAGAAAAAGAAGAGAATAGTGCGTAGTGTTGACAGACAGTCTGCAGCCCATATGTCTGGAAAGCCGACACCGCTCCTTTAAGGAAGAACACACCAACAGTATCCTATCATGCCCTGTCACTCATAGTAACAGCAGGTCTTTATTGACATATAGGACAGTGATATTAAGTACAAGATTTCTAAATCTTTCAGTTGGGAGGAGGGTGGGTTGCTTATGACTTTAATGGCAGTTCCCCTGCAGAATACATACGATTACTGTAAATAACATTTCCTTCTTGAAAAACGAAGGAAATAACTAAGATAAAGGTGACCTACCTGTTGCATAGGCTCTCAATATTCTAATGAGACTACTGGATTTGAGCGGCAGAATCGTCTGCGGTGTGGGGGACTAAGTCCAACCCACTACAGGTGACACCTGTCGGCCTAATCCGGGTTTTTGCTCCGGCTAACTAGCAGCGCCTCATCTCCACCCAAGAGTAGGGATGATTGGGCAACTGGACGCATGACACAATTGATTCCTCAGGGAAATCGTGGTCACTCAGATCGCATCCATTTATCTCGGTTACATTAGTTTCACATATACAAGGGCAATAAGAGGCAGTATATGTTTCAATAAGGGTTTTTTAATGAAGCAACTGCATCTTAGATACTAGAGCATGTACTGCAACCACCAGGACGATAAAGCATGACAGGATTAAAATTGTGACACGCATAGTGAAGCATAAAAATAACGCTACAATATTGTCACTAGAGTCAACAGATCAATTCCTACTAAGGCTATATTAGAGCACAGCATGTTAAGCTCTAGTTCTGCCCTTCAGGTTCCCCTAGGAAGACATCATCCCCCATACCTGAGCAAAGGCTTGAAGTCTGCATAAGCAGCTGTAGTGAAGCGTTCAGCAATCAGCATACAGTCATGGTCATCTGGCTGGAATCTCCCTCTAATGTGTATGGGACAGAGAAGTGCTTTTATAATAAAACAGCCAATGTTCTGAGAAAATGTCCCTACATAAGGATGTGTATGTTTCTATGAATACCAGAGACAAAGCGTTACCACGTTTACCAGCAACCTATCTCACTGCAGCCTTGAGAGAAGCACAGAGTGAAAGAAATGTCTTGTTTACGAACGCAGTGCTGGCCTAGGCAAAGAACAGCTAGATAGAAAAAAATAAAAAAAGACCGCAAATGTGGCTATTGTTATAATAATAAACAAAGCTGAATAAAATATATCTAGGTTAAAGTGCACAGCGGCAGGCCTAGTGTGCTAAAATAACAGACATGGAACTATAACTAAAATGGCTACACAACAGCCTCCTCTTGCCGGTTTATAGGTGGTTCAAAGCCTAATGATATATAAAAGCTACTAAAATTCAACCTAAGATATGTATAGAAAATATCAATAATGACAAGTTAAAAAAACCACTTGAACCTATTTAAAAGGACAATTTAAAAATTTAACTTGTGGCATAAGAACGCTGAATTTCAAGAGTCAGAGTCATTTTGGAAGTTGCCAATAAAATCCGGGACATTTGAAGACAGGAAATCTTCCACTTCGGCAGGTGGTAAAGTAGATCGCCAAGAAGAACCAAGGAGCATTCGTGTTCCAAAGCCTGAGCATCAGCCAATGCAGCATCATTCCGTGGTGTGCCCAATAATGAGCTCAGAGCTGCATCCTCCATAAAGTGCAACTCATGAGCAGCTTCTTGTAGCAAATGCACCCTCAAAACCCATGTCTGGTAATGAGCTCTCAGCGAGAACATCAACAGATCGGTGTCCAAAGAAAGCAAACTTTCAGTGCATGTTCGAACGAGCACAAGAGACACCGAAACACGGGCTGCACACAATGCAAAACCAGTCTGAATGACAGAGACCAGTCAAACTCCAATTGCTCCAGTAGTGTTGCTCCGAAGTACTGCATCATCCGTTCCCGACTCAGTTGCACTGGTGGGAGCGCTTTTATTCCTCCTTGTTGCGGCGGGACAGCCATTGCGCAGAAAAAGTAGCAATAGCAGAATGGCACCTATTATAGCCAAAGTTATCAGAAATCCCCAGAAAATGCTAGAGAATATTGAGTGGATGGCTGATGGTATTAAACCTAATATAGAGGAGAAGGTGTGAACAAGATCAGAACCAACAGCCTTAAAGAAATTTGCAATTCATTAGTACTGGACACATTAAATACTCGTCCCATGAGCTCACCAAAGTGTCTCAGAAAGTTAGTACTTAAAAGGGACTGTATCTCTGCTGATGACCTTGCCACCTGAGGTGCGTAGGTCTCATGTGCAGATGTGAGCGCCACATGTTTTTGGAACAATAAAGCCTTGAGTCTGCTCAACTTGTCAAAATTCATATTAGAAGTAGCAAAATGAGGCCAAATCTCAGCTACCTCTCTTTGTCTTGTGGGAGGAAAAAGAACGTTCCCACAGCATGTAACTATTTCAGAGACCGAAACAACATAAACTATTCCCGCTTGCATCCCACAACAGTTTTCACTATTGAGGAGAACATAGCTGCCATTTGAAAGCACCTGGAACGCAGGTCTAATTAAGGGGACTGGAACTCCCTTCAGATAACAAGCCAAGTTCACTGCCGAAACTTTACACGTCCCGTGCATGGACAACTGTTTACAAACCATTGAATGGCTGACAGAAGTCTCGCATTCACTACCGCTAAGAAAGACCTCTTTCATGCCACTGAGACATTTGTACGAGAAGGGCAGCTCCCACACCTCATGGATGTAACTATCTCCCAGCCTTTCATATCTGCCTACCGGAATGTTTTTTAAACAGGACATGAATTTCAGTGTTGAAATAGGCTGATTAATGACTCCAGTGTATTAACTACTCAGCAGATGGTATTTCAGCCACAGTAAAAGGCAACTTTTCTAACTTTTTGATATTTAACATGACATAAGTCACTTCTTTCTTAGCCATTAGTTGTTGTCGCGTTAAATTAAATGTGGAAAATATGTCCCTTGCGCTAATGTGTTGCCAGGGAACGCAACCTGCCTTCAATGTTTGAAGTGTCCAACCCAACTGTATAATGGACCTTATTTGACTTTGTCCATGGTTGTCAACATCAGGACAGTGCGCGCTCCACGGGTGTCGTTGTAGTTACGGTGTGGTCCCTATTCTGAGCCCTTCTAGAATCCTCTCCTGCAGTCTGGCTGGGATCAGTTACAAAACAGAGTGGGAAAGATGGAGCAAAGTCCTTTAGGTGCAGATGGGCTTAATCCTTCACATAACATTTCACTCACAGTTCCCACACCCATTCCTTTGGCTCCCCCAGAAAGGTTTCCAGGTGATCCTCAGAAAGCACAAACCTTTTTGACTCAAGTAGAATTGCATTTTGCATGTCAACCAAACGCCTTCCCTGATACCCAATCCAGGGTGGCCTTCCTGCTATCCTATTTGACTGGAGACGTGGCCACCTGGGAAATCCCTCTTGTGCGTAAAGACAGTCCCCTACTTTATGATTGGAGAAACTTTGTCCGGGAATTTGAAGGAGTGTTTGATCGAAGAACAGTTACTCTATCCACAGACCGAGAAATGCTAGAAGTGCGACAAGGCAATAAAGACCTAGTTTCTTATTTGGCTAGCTTTAATAGGCTGATAGCAGAAACATCCTGGCCTGAAGAAAAGCAAGCAGCCCTGTTCTACCAAGGACTCCAATATGAGCTAAAAGATATTCTTGCTCAGATCGATCCTCAACCCAAGATCTGAAAAATCTTGTTTTGAGATTAGACCATCGTCTTGCAGAACGACAGGGAACACGCAAAAAGACTGAGAAAAATTCCTGCCGGGTTCATGAGTACAGAGAATCACAATTTCAGAGAGAGAACAGTCAAGAACCAATGGAAATTGGAACCATCAGGTTAACCTTTAACCTTTTGGGTGCCTTGGACGAGGTGACCTCGTCCAACGAGGTCACCTCGTCCAAGGCACGGGAACTGGGGGGAGCGCTGGCACTCCACCCCTGTGCTCCCCACCCACCCCTCCATGGCAGGGATGGAAGGGGAAGCCCTTCCCCTTCCATCCCCAACCCCCCCACCCCCCGCGTGACAGCGCGCGAGCACGCGCTGATTTGTCACAGGGCCTCCCCCATCGCGCTGGAAGCTCAGCTTCCAGTGCGATCGAAAGAGAAATGCTAGCATTTCTCTTTCGATCACGTGGGGGAGGCCCGGAGAGGCTTCAAAGGGAAGGAAATGTATTTCCTTCCCTTTGAAGTCCATCCGAGCGTTTATTTATTTTAGGCCATTTCTACCCCCCTTGGGGCAGATCGGCCTATTGTTATTTTACCTCTAGGCGCCTGGGCAAAATTTGTTTTGGTGTTTTTTTTGTTTGTTTTGTTTGTTTTTTTAGAGATAGGGAGCGACCCATTAGGCAAGGGTCGCTCCCCTGGGTGGCAAATTGTATTTAGACCATTTCTGCCCCCCCTTGGGGGCAGATTGGCCGATTTTAGGTCAATCTGCCCCCAAGGGGGCTGAAACCACTAGGCACCGGGGATTTTTTTTTTGGCGCCAATGTCACGCGGGGGAGTGATCCCGGAGGGAAGGGTCGCTCCCGGGTGGGGGGCAGGGGGGGTTGGGGGACACATTTATTTTAAGCTATTTCTGCACCCCCTGGGGCCGGCTGAGGTAGAGGCCAAAATCCACAGGTAGGCACTTTGCAAAAAACACCTCTGTTTTCTGTGAAAAAAAGTGATGTGTCCACGTTGTGTTTTGGGCCATTTCCTTTCGTGGGCGCTAGGCCTACCCACACAAGTGAGGTACCATTTTTATCGAGAGACGTGGGGGAACGCTGGGTGGAAGGAAATTTGTGGCTCCTCTCAGATTCCAGAACTTTCTGTCACCGAAATGAGAGGAAAAAGTGTTTTTTTGGCCAAATTTTGATGTTTGCAAAGGAGTTTGGGTAACAGAACCTGGCCAGAGCCCCACAAGTCACCCCATCTTGGATTCCCCTGGGTTTCTAGTTTTCAAAAATGCGCTGGTTTGCTAGGTTTCCCTAGGTGCTGGCTGAGCTAGAGGCCAACATCCACAGGTAGGCACAGTTTTCTATGAAAAAATGTGATGTGTCCACGTTGAGTTTTGGGCCATTTCCTTTTGTGGGCGCTAGCCCTACCCACACAAGTGAAGTACCATTTTTATCGGGAGATTTGGGGGAACGGTGGGTGGAAGGAAATTTGTGGCTCCTCTCAGATTCCACAACTTTCTGTCACCGAAATGAGTGGAAAACGTGTTTTTTAGCCAAATTTTGAGGTTTGCAAAGGATTCTGGGTAACAGAACCTGGTGCGAGCCCCCCAAGTCACCCCATCTTGGATTCCCCTAGGTCTCTAGTTATCAAAAATGCACAGGTTAGGTAGGTTTCCCTAGGTGCCGGCTGAGCTAGAGACCAAAACCTACAGATAGGCACTTTGCAAAAAACACCTCTGTTTTCTTTAAAAAAATGTGATGTGTCCACGTTGCGTTTTGGGGCATTTCCTGTCGCGGGCGCTAGGCCTACCCACACAAGTGAGGTATCATTTTTATCGGGAGACTTGGGGAACGCTGGGTGGAAGGAAATTTGTAGCTCCTCTCAGATTCCACAACTTTCTGTCACCGAAATGAGTGGAAAATGTGTTTTTTAGCCAAATTTTGAGGTTTGCAATGGATTCTGGGTAACAGAACCCGGTGAGAGCCCCCCAAGTCACCCCCTCTTGGATTCCCCTAGGTCTCTAGTTTTCAAAAATGCACAGGTTAGGTAGGTTTCCCTAGGTGCCGGCTGAGCTAGAGACCAAAACCTACAGATAGGCACTTTGCAAAAAACACCTCTGTTTTCTTTTAAAAAATGTGATGTGTCCACGTTGCGTTTTGGGGCATTTCCTGTCGCGGGCGCTAGGCCTACCCACACAAGTGAGGTATCATTTTTATCGGGAGACTTGGGGAACGCTGGGTGGAAGGAAATTTGTGGCTCATCTCTGATTCCAGAACTTTCTGTCACTAAAATGTGAGGAAAATGTGTTTTTTTAGCCAAATTTATTTTGAGGATTGCAAAGGATTCTGGGTAACAGAATCTGGTCAGAGCCCCACAAGACACCCCATCTTGGGTTCCCCTAGGTCTCTAGTTTTCAAAAATGCACAGGTTTGGTAGGTTTCCCTAGGTGCCGGCTGAGCTAGAGGCCAAAATCTACAGGTAGGCACTTTGCAAAAAACACCTCTGTTTTCTTTAAAAAAATGTGATGTGTCCATGTTGCGTTTTGGGGTATTTCCTGTCGCGGGCGCTAGGCCTACCTACACAAGTGAGGTATCATTTTTATCGGAAGACTTGGGGGAACGCTGGGTGGAAGGAAATTTGGGGCTCCTCTCTGATTCCAGAACTTTCTGTCACCAAAATGTGAGGAAAATGTGTTTTTTTAGCCAAATTTTGAGGTTTGCAAAGGATTCTTGGTAACAGAACCTGGCCAGAGCCCCACAAGTCACCCCATCTTGGATTCCCCTAGGTCTCTAGTTTTCAGAAATGCACAGGTTTGGTAGGTTTCCCTAGGTGCCGGCTGAGCTAGAGGCCAAAGGTAGGCACTTTGCAGAAAACACCTCTGTTTTCTTTAAAAAAAATGTGGTGTCCACGTTGCGTTTTGGGGCGTTTCCTGTCGCGGGCGCTAGGCCTACCCACACAAGTGAGGTATCATTTTTATCGGGAGACTTGGGGGAACATAGATTAGCAAAACAAGTGTTATTGCCCCTTGTCTTTCTCTACATTTATTCCTTCCAAATATAAGAGAGTGTGTAAAAAAGACATCTATTTGAGAAATGCCCTGTAATTCACATGCTAGTATGGTCTCCCCGGAATTCAGAGATGTGCAAATAACCACTGCTCCTCAACACCTTATCTTGTGGCCATTTTGGAAATACAAAGGTTTTCTTGATAGCTATTTTTCACTCTTTATATTTCAGCAAATGAATTGCTGTATACCCGGTATAGAATGAAAACGCACTGCAGGGTGCAGCTCATTTATTGGCCCTGGGTACCTAGGGTTCTTAATGAACCTACAAGCCCTATATATCCCCGCAACCAGAGGAGTCCAGCAGACGTAATGGTATATTGCTTTCGAAAATCTGACATTGCAGGAAAAAGTTACAGAGTAAAACGTAGAGAAAAATTGCAGGTTTTTTACCTCAATTTCAATATTGTTCTTTTTCAGTTGGTATTTTCTGTAGGAAACCCTTGTAGGATCTACACAAATGACCCCTTGCTGAATTCAGAATGTTGTCTACTTTTCAGAAATGTTTAGGTGTCTGGGATCCAGCATTGGTTTCACACCCATTTCTGTCACTGACTGGAAGGAGGCTGAAAGCACAAAGAATTTAAAAATGGGGTATGTCCCAGTAAAATGCCAAATTTGTGTTGAAAAATTGGGTTTTCTGATTCAAGTCTATCTGTTCCTGAAAGCTGGGAAGCTGGTGATTATAGCACCGTAAACCCTTTGTTGATGCCATTTTCAGGGAAAAAACCACAAGCCTTCTTCTGCAGCCACCTTTTCCCATTTAAAAAAAAAAAAACTAAATTGGCACTGTATTTTGGCTAATTTCTTGGCCTCCTTCAGGGGAACCCACAAAGTCTGGGTACCTCTAGAATCCCTAGGATGTTGGAAAAAAAGGACGCAAATTTGGCTTGGCTAGCTTATGTGGACAAAAAGTTATGAGTGCCTAAGCGCAAACTGCCCCAAATAGCCAAAAAAAGGCCTGGCACAGGAGGGGGAAAAGGCCTGGCAGCGAAGGGGTTAACGGAAGAAGAGAAAGATCTACGTAGAAAAGACGGACAATGTCTGTACTGTGGTCGAAAGGGCCATTTCGCCAGAGAATGTGCCGCAAAACCAAAAAGACAAACAAACCCCTACCAAGAAGCTTGTAGCAAATGCACAGATCAAGCAGAAAATCTAGAACACCCAAGGTGTACAGAAGGGTTGCTCTTGGGTGTAACCGTGGAACCTTCACAAGATGGTAGAAAAAGTTTACTCGAGTCAAGACATCTAAGGCTAGATCTAGAAGTACTGGTAAAACAAAAGACTTATCTAAAGAAAGCCATAGTAGATTCTGGAGCTACTGGAAATTTTATCGATGCACAATTGATCCAAACATGGTGGATCCCATGTAAGAAGAAGAAAATAGTACAAGTTGTAGATGGAAAACCCCTATCTGGAGGTCCGGTGACTCTGCAGACCTTCCCTTTGTCTGTAATTTGTAAAGGGGGAAATCAAGAACCAAACACGAAGAAAAAATAATCTTTGATGTCATTCATGCTCCTCAGAATGGGTTCATCCTTGGAATGCCATGGCTAAGCTACCATAACCCTGTAATAAAGTGGCAAGAAAGGAAAATCACGTTTTCTTCACTCCTGTGTAAAGAAAAATGTCTCCAGACATCAAGTGTCACAGATACTCGCAAATCCCACACAGCAATAATCGCTGAAACAGATGTAACGCTGCCTTTGCAGTATTCATCATTTCTTGATGTTGTTGACAAAAAAGAAGCCTTCTCCACCGCCCCAGTCTTGACTCATCCAGATACTGACCGTCCATTCATAGCAGAAGCAGATGCTTCAAACATGACAATTGGGGCAGTGTTATCGCAACACAACAAAGTTAATTACCAAACGGACGATCTATCCAGACAAGATTCTACCATGGTAGCCACAATCCAGCCCGCACGAGCTATCATTGCTCCAGACAAAATCCTTTGTATCATCAAAACCGAAGACTTTTTTGAAGAAATTCATAATTCTTTCACCATGGAAAAAAGGCAGAAATGGGCGCAAGCAGATCCCAAAAGATCGATCAAACAAGGTCTACTTTTTCATGATGCATGTTTATTTGTTCCAACTACCAAGCTGCGTAAATTAGTGTTTCATTGGTTGCACGTTATACCTACGGCAGGTCATCCAGGTATTCCTAAGACTCTTGAACTAATACAACAATATTTTTAATGGCCTACTTTGACAAAAGAAACTCAAGCAAATGGTAGCTAACTGTGAAGTTTGTGCTCACATCAAGACAAGTCATTCAAAACCAAAAGGGCTGTTACATCCTCTCCCAACTCCACTCCGACCTTGGGAACACATATCATTAGACTTTATTACAGGACTGCCAGTTGTTCAATTTCACTCAGAACTCCTGTTCCGGAGGCCTACCTAGGATTTCCAGGCCCTGTCCTCATTTCCTCGGTGACCCTCAAGCAGGGCAGTAAGGCGGTGGTCGGGTTGGCCCCTGACTCAGTTTTCAGGAGCATTAGAGTTTTAGGCCCTTTTGTTAATCGCGTGTGCGATTCATTCTTGGCATTTAACTATTGCAGTTCAGATCGGCAAAGCGTGCAGTCATTTCATGGCATTTGAACCTTGATGTGCGAATCGGCAACAGTGAGCACGATTCATCTTGGCATTTAACTATTGCAGTACAGATCGGCAGAGTGCGCGATCATTTCATAGCATTTGAACCTTGATGTACGAATCAGCAACAGTGTGTGCAATTCATTCTTGGCATTTAACTCTTGCATTTCAGATCGGCAGAGTGCGCGATCATTTCATGGCATTTGAACCTTGATGTGCGAATCGGCAACAGTGTGCACAATTCATTCATGGCATTTAACTCTTGTAGTATAGATCGGCAGAGTGCGCAATCATTTCATGGCATTTAACTCTTGCAGTACAGATCGGCAGAGTGTGTGATAATTTCAGGCTTTTTCATCTCGCTGCACAATCTGGCAATAAGGTGTGCAAAAGTTTCTAGACAACTGACTGAAACCCAAAGCCAAAAGGAGTGATATTCAATGTTTAGATTATTATTAAAACCCAGACTCAACAGAGTGTTATTCATTGTTCAGAGTATTCCTGAAACCTAGATTTAACAGAGTTTTAGTCAATGTTCAGATTATTACTGAAATCCAGATTCAACAGTGTTATTCAATGTTCATAGTATTCTTGAAACCCAGATTCAACAGAGTGTTATTCAATGTTCATAGTATTCTTGAATCCCAGATTCAACACAATGTTATTAAATGTTCATAGCATAAGATGTTATTCTAAAAACACTCATAAGAAAGTCTGCATAATCCTTCTTTATTTTCCAGGTACCCAGAGCTAATAAGGTCATGTTATAGAAAAGCTCTTGATCATTCATGTTATCAGTATATAAATATTTAGAACAAAGTTTATGAAAGTCAATATGAATAATCTTGCTATTGTGTTCTTAACTCTTGCTCCCACAGGTCTCCTGCTGTTCCCAACTTAAAACCCCATCCCCTGCTTGGCCATTCTTTAACTCTGTGCTATAACAGCTAGTAGAGTTTGGAGCTGCCAAGAGGTGGATATATTGGGAACAGGCGCGAACCCTGAGGATCCGGTCTCTCTGACAATGGTGCAACAAAGACATATCAATTTGTATTATGTCTATTGCAGGAGAAACAATATTGTTTAAGGTGTATATCCGGTCGGACACGGTATTAATCCCATTATCTACATCAGCTAATACCTTCTTTAAGTTTTCCTGGCCTATTTGCCTAACCGGGCTGCAACGTTTTGTTAGGAAAGCTTCCAAATTTCATTATGTACTGCATATAAGAAGCGCTTTCTCTATTGTTTTCTGGGGCCTAACAGGAAGTCCTGTAAGTCAGTGATATTAGACAGGAGACTGAGGTGTTCTCTAACAGCATCTAGTGAGGAATTCTTCAACCATTGCTGGCATACTTCCCCTACACTGTATGTTGTTACTATACCTGCATGTTTGGATGAGACATAGCGAGGATTCGGCCTATTAGTTCTAAAACCCCCCTCGTGGAGTTTATAAAGCGTTTATGACACCCATTGGTATCTATTGGCCACAATAACCACCCGCTAGGACGTGATAGTGAAGCACTAAACGTGCCATTCTGGAGCCATTCTTCAAGCTAATCTTCTGTTATATTTATATACTTTTGCCATTTGTAAAAGTTTGCAGAGGCAGGAATACTGGGCACATTCAAATCCTTAATCTTTGCTAAGTCTAAACAACTAGTTTGTTGTACAGTTTCATTTAAAAATATCATTTGAACAGGTATCCCCTTATTTGCCAATTTCTAGTTCCCCACATACTTTTTAAGTCAATCGATTTCAGCCAATATTCATAGCCTTCTACAGCCAACCAGGAAACAAAGGAATCAGAATAAATGAATTTCATGTCTTTCAATAATTTATGTACATTTTCATTTGATGGCAATATGAAATAATATGACTCAGCATTTTTAACATTGTGCCCAGAAAAATATGCAAACTTTTCAGAATACGTTTTAGAACTCCTTTGTGGTGGAGTTGGGCAATGTTCCCATTGTGTGTAATGAAAGATAGTCTTTGGGGTACTTGCTCTGTGAATGAAATGGTGGCCATAATAATTATAGCAAAACATATCACCATATTTCTGTTTAGATTGATAAACATCTTCACTTTCAAATACAGCATAATACTGCAATTCAGTCATCATAGAGTCAACTGTTTTCACATCCCAGTCATCAGAAACAACTCCGGGTATTATTACATAGTTCATTGAAAGTTTAAACACGTTTGGTATTTGAATGACCTCTGTGGGACCGTATATATCAAATGTGACTCTATCCCAAACACTCCCATCAGGAATTGGTATAGCGGAAATGTTCATGAAAGACAAGTCTCTGCAGACCTTGTGAGAAGAAAAATTGGGTTTTAGGACCTCATCCACCAGTTCAACTGTTTATCTTTCAGGAAGAAAATGACCATGTATCAATAGAAAGAATGTTATGACAAAGCCAATCCAAAGGAGGAAAGCTAGCACAGTCAAGGAAAGCCACAGATAGTTCCATGGTAAAATAAAGTAATTTGTTTTAAGCCAGTTTATCAGCATTCATTGTTTTTGGCAGTTCAGATGTAGAAGAGGCAAATGAGTCCGGTAAAATGTCATTGACGTCGGCGAAGTATCCAGAAGCAGTTCATGCAAAAGCTGGAGCCGTATTTGTAGGAGGAGAACTGGTAAGGGGCTCCTGCGGTGGTTAATAGTAAATGACACCATCTGTCTGTGTTGAAGTTGTGTCAAATCGATCAGTACTTTCCATATTGTTTGTTGTAACAGATGTTAGTGGAAGTAATGCAAGATCATTTTCCACCCTCCCCAAGCTCGGAGAGGTGTCAGCGTTGCTGCTCAAAACTTGGAGAGGGACTTCTTGACCAGTAGTGAGATGGATTCGGGAACTACTGGCTGTTCCTCTTGGTCTGCTGTGCAGGATTGGCAACATGGTGTAACTTGACATTGTCGATAGATACAAAGCGGTTTTCTTTAGCACCAGCCAACGGTGGTAGAATGACAGTTCTGGTACCGTGTATTCCCAAAACTGGAACTGGTGCACGATAAGAAGGACCGAACACCTTTTTTCCCAGCAACCTTTTCACATACTAGATCCCCAACTTCAGGAATCCAGTCAGTGGGTGTTACATGTACATCCTTAATTCCTGTGGAGGCAGCATTGGCAGAAGCGTTGTCGTCACTGAACTATTGTAATTCCTGCAAGACAGTGACACCTTCATTTATGCCAAAGCGCGTTTCTGCCGCCTCCACGCCAGGACCATCAAGATCTGGAGTTCCGAACAGGCACTAGTATGAAGTACGACCCCCACAGGGACCTTCTAGGCAGATTGTTAAGTGCTCTCTGGACTCCATACAGGTGGGTAAAGCCAACTATGACCCGTACCTAAGACTCTGGCTGTTAAGGACTGCTTTAAATCACAGTTTTGCCGCTCCACAACACTATTTCCCTCGGATGAAATGGAGACGAGTAATGGAGTTGGCCCCCTAATGAAGCCATGGCATCCCTGAATACCCCTGAGGTGAAAGCAGGGCCCTGGTCCGAGTGGAAAGCCGCAACTGCATATGTACCAATAAAGACTTGCAAATCTTTAATAACAGTCCGAGCGTCAGCTGAGCATTGTGGCCACACCCATAGAAATCTGGAGCAGGAGTCAACAGCGACTAGAATGTATTTGTATGCACTATCCAGTCTTAGAGGACCACAATGGTCCAAGTACACACATTGTAATGGTTTGTTGGAAATGAGGAGGGGTGTCTGCGGTGGGCGTTTGCCGGTGGAACCCTTAATTTGTTGGCAGATGTCACAACAAAGGACATACTGCTTGGCCTGTTTGTATAGTCCTGGCCACCAATAACCTGCTTGCAATAATGATACTGCACACGCCACACCAGCATGGGCAGATGCTAACCCCTCATGCGCTGCTTTAATCAACTCTGCCTCACGCCTGGTATTTTTACTTCGGCCTCTGGGCAGCCTCCCATTCGGTAGGAATATTTAGCAGGAAATGACGTTGGATAGGACGTGCCTTTCACGGCAGCCCATACTTCATTGTCTGGTTTTCGCTTCAGAGCGGGTTACTGCAGTAACAGCAGGCGTAGCTACTGCTGATTTAGTGGCTTCATCAGCCAGTGTATTTCCAGCAACGTGTATTCCAACGCGCTGGCGTCCAAGTGTATGTACAACATGGACATTTGGTAGCATTTCATTAAGATCTGCTACTTCCCCCACAGAAGTCTATGTTTAACGGTGTTGCCTTTGGAATCTCTGAACCTAATCTGGCGCCAGAAATGCAGGTATTCATTGAAGGACTGGATACAGTAGTACAAATCACAAACAATCAGTGTTAACTGTGCAGGATCCGTATGATCCAGTGCCATCACCAGAGCCTTTAGCTCTGCTAATTGTGCTGTGCAATCCCCTAGGGTTTGCGTGTATGTATGTTGGGGGCAAAATGTATTATCCTTCATATAGCCACTTATGACTGCGCAACCAGCGGAGTATTGATGTTTTGTGCCAATTGCAGGTTGTGCTGAGCCATCGGTGTACATGACTCTTTGATATTGATCAATAGACAGTGTATTTGCTGGAACTGGGTATTCTAGTTCATGTTGCAAAAATTCTTGAGTTTGTAATTTTGGATCAAAAATGTAGTCTACATCAGTGGCTGTCAAAGACGTTGCCCATTGAATCCAACATGGATGTAATGCTTTAGCGTTAGGAACGCTGGCTTTGGTAACAGCCTCAAGGGCTGGAATTGGAGAGGCAACATAATGCGTTTGCCTTGGGCTAGTGGTCTTTCGTTAATGACAGCCATCTGAACAGCAGTGAGAATTTCTCAGTGGGAGCAAAGAGTTGTTCTGCTGCTGAATACAAATGTGATTTGTATGCAATCGGGACTGTTTCACCCTCATGGAAAGTTACATAGGTGAAACCAATGGCAGCAGCAATTACTCTGATGACCAGATGTTTTTTGTTGTCCCTTGTGCGTAGGTGTTGTCCTGCAAGCATGTCTGTTTGCAAAGCTCTGAGAATACGTGAGTGTTCGACTGCCCAACATTTACTTGAAAAATCAGGACGTATTAAGGCATATAAAGGTTTCATGCGTGATGCATAATCTGGAATGTAAGTTCTGCCAAAATTTAGGAAACCCAATAAGGATTGGAGTTTTTTAATGGTATTTGGAGGTTGTAATTGTGTCAATTTTTCCAAGAATTGTGGCGCTAGGCTCTTTTCTTTGTTTGAAAGCTCATATCCCAGAAACAGGACGCTAAGGAAGGCTATTTTTGTTTTTTTGAAATTAAATTTGTAGCAAAATTCGGCAAATCCCACAACAATGCGGGCTACCAGTCTTAAATGTTGCAGCAATTCATCATTCCTGAGATAGATATCATCTACATACAACAATGCTTCAGGGTCTATGTCGTGCAATATTGAAGTCATACAAGCTGCGAACAGTCCTGGACTGTTCTTGTACCCCTGGGGTAAACGACAGAATAGATCTTGGGAGCCTTGTTAAGTCTCAGGCGCTATATTTTGGCAGAAGAAACCATTGGAAATGTCCCCGTGTTGTTTTGTATTTTTAGCGCACTGTTGTTCATGAGTGCTGTGCTATGGTAGTTTTGTATAGCGTATGTGCGTGTATGACTGTTTAAATGTCTATAATCTAAGACTATTCTGTACGAATGGTCCGGTTTAGCTACGGGGAATAATGGATTATTCATGGGTGAGACACAGGGTTCGATTACACCCTGGTACTCCAGTTGTGTGAGGATTTCCCTCACAGGTGCTTTAGCATAATTTTTTATTGGACATTGGGGTTGTGGTTGGGGTTGATTTTTAATGGGGATTAAATGACAGGGGGAATCTTTGTCCCATCCTACGTGGTTGCGATACAACACGGGTGCCTGCGCCAATGTCCAATCGATGGCATAGGATTCTGCGAGGTCCTCTAGAACAAGAGGCGAGAAAGAAGGTTTAATAACATATTCCCCATATGGGCAAGTACAGACAAATTCAGGTGGCCAGTCCCTTTCAGGACAGTAGAATATCGTATATGTTTATGACAAGGTCCCAAAAGATTGCATCTATTGTGCGTTCTATGTCTCCTTCTAACTGTAACGTTACTTTGTACACCCTATCAGGTGTGGAGACACATATGTACGCAGCTTCTACTTGTAGGAATTCATCAGTTGCTTTTACCTCCAGATGCTCTAGAAGATTCCGGAGAACTATTGTGACTTCTGCTGCGCTGTCTAATAGCGCTAATGCTCACTTCTTGTTCTTCCATAGAGCCCTCTTCTTGAGTGGCATGTCGGACTGCAACTGCTGCCACCTTTTTGTTTTTGAATTGGGGTTTTTGTTGGGGAAGTTTCTCTTCTTTTTTAGAAGAAACCTCTGAAGAGCGTTGTCATTCCTGTCGCTGTTTCACCTACTCAGTTCTTCGATCTGACCACCCACCTCTCTCACTGTGTTTTTCCGGTGAGTCCTGAAAATAAAACGAGATTGCCGTGTATCAGTAAATTGATATCTGTCAGGCGGTTTTATATTATCTATATTTCTGAGAATATATTTATTCTGTGGGGTCTCCGTATGTGGAGATTCTCCCCTTTCTTTTTTAGGTGTTTGTTGTTTTTTATCCCAGCGTTTCTTAGTACACTCAGGAGCTTGCTTGGTAGAATCTTTATTACATTTACCTTGAAATTGTGGTTTTCTTGGTCTGGCCCCCATACTATCTCGACCAATGCTAGAGGAGGTCTCTGCGATAATCTTTGGTAGCTCCCTTTCTTGATCCTGTAGAGGAACATCCCGGAGTTGCATGCGCACCGCTAGTGCGGCTGTTTCCCCTTTAAGGTTACTTAATATAATTAAGGATACTGTGGGAAAGTTGCCTATTAGTTGCATCCCCAAGTCCAGGGCCGGGGCAGCCCCGTATTCATCTTGAATTTGTTTCAACATTTCCGGTATATTGGCAAGTGTTGGTGTAGCGTGGTGGTAGTATAGAGCATGGCAAATACTGTGCCCCATGTATTACAATTATCTATAGTGGGACCCATCCCAAATAGCAAGCACATAGTTAATATTCTGTGTTTATCCTGAGGTCCCTTATGGGTAGATACTGCTTCCAGCATGTTTATTTTTTGAGCTAACCAAAACAGAATTTCTTCTCTTTTGGCGCGTACTTTACCAGGATCGAATGTACAGTTGCAGGATTAATGCCTGGCGTTACTGCATGTGGTTGCGATGGTGAAGCATGTGCTGGGTTTGTATTCAAAGTTTGCATTACAAACTGTACTAATCATCTGTATATTGCCATCAGATCAGCATATAAGCGGCGGACTTCAACTACCATTAAGTTCGCTGCAGCAGGGTTAGGTGTATAAGTGGCCAATAAAGGCCAGGTAGAACCATCATTACTTAGAGGACCTAAACTAACGTGTAAAATTGTGTGGGGTAGGGCGCCATCAAGCCAATTATTCTGTTCTTGATAAGATATAGGTATTTCCTAGATATGCATAGGCTCTGTATTGTGCAGGTACGTTTGCAGGTGTATAGTGATGAAATGTATTGGTGTCCCCATCAACTGCTGGAAATGGTGCCCAAGAATAAAAAAAGTTCTGTTCTATAGGCTTGGTGAGCCTCAACAACAAATGTAACTGGACCCCCCTGGGCCGTTAGGCCATGTGCCAGTAAATGTGCAGTAAGGGGTGGTCCCATATTAACTGCAATTGCTACCTGTTGTGGATTCGCCATAATAAATGGTAAGTTTTGTTCAGAGATAAACACACCAGATGGGGATTATACTTCTAATGGTTCAAGCTTGAACAACCTACAGCGTTAGTTAGGTACTCCCTACTTAGCTGAGGAGGAAGTCCTCAATACCAAGAACGTCTCTGTATATAGTACTGAGGTGTCTTTGTATGTAGTGAGACAGAGATACTCAGGAGGGCGCGAAAATTAGAGCCTGACCAAACGTTGGCGGCGCCATGTCGCATAGGCTCTCATTATTCTAATGAGACTACTGGATTTGAGTGGCAGAATCGCCTGCGATGTAGGGGACTGAGTCTAACCCACTACAGGTGACACCTGTCGGCCTAATCCGTTTTTTTTTATTCCAGCTACTAGCAGTGCCTCATCTCCACCCAAGAGCAGGGATGATAGGGCAGCCAAGCGCATGACACGATTGACTCCTCAGGGAAATTGTGGTCACTCAGATCGCATTAATTTCTCTCACTTACATTAGTTTCACATATACAAGGACAATCAGAGGCAGTATATGTTTCAGTAAGGGTCTTTTAATGAAGCAGCTGCATCTTAGATACTACAGCATGTACTGCAATCACCAGGACGATAAAGCATGAAATGATTAAAATTGTGACAAGGAGAGTGAAGCATAAAAATAATGCTATCATATTGTCACTAGAAGTGAAAAATTACTACACGGTGGTTGATGCTAACAAGATCGCACATCTGAAACAGAGAGCAACAAAGTTCGTATAGGGAATGCCGAATCCTGGAGAGGGTGCCAACCTGGTGTAAATACCCAACCACCATGGGTATCAGATGCACGTAACACAGAAATTGTACAAAGAAACCTCCTATGTCATGAAAACAAAGCACAACCAGGGCACTCCGAATAGTAAGTCCACAATGCAAGATAGATTGCAGAGTTCTTTATTCCTTTGTATTGAGAAAATCAAATCAATGTTCAAAGAAATTCACATCCTCATGTTTGGAAGAGTTCAAAAACAGCCAACACGTGTTTCGTCCACACGGACTTTTTCAAGGCTGGAACAAGGGAGAAACGGAATCTCTTAACATAACAGCAACTACCAACCGGTAGGTATGAGATACATCAACAAAACTGGCTGGCCAAAAGGCAGTATAAAAAAATATAAATAGTAGAAAATTATTTTCCATAGAAAAAGCAGCCCTTAGAAGTGACAAGAAAGTCTCATACGAGAGATACTCCCATGCTGGAATGTGTTAAGATAAACCTGTCGTGAAAAAAGATCAAAAAGGTGCCAGGATGGAGAAAAAAGGGAATTGGGAAAGAACAATGCACTAATATATAAGAGTACAGATATCACCACGTGAATGTTACATAACGTCATGAGTGAAATTACCCTGAAGTAGATCTGGGAAAAGACACAGTGAGGTCCCTGCTGGAAGTTACGTGCAATAAAAAAAGAAAGAAAAAGGAAAAGAGAGAATAACTCTGTCATACCAAAAGAATGGTTGAAGAGAACAGTATCCAAAAAAGTCACTTATCACATAGGGAGATGATAATCTTTGAAGATGTATGGCCTGTATGGAGTACGGCATCCGAAATTTACGGGATGTCACGTATGAGGGCCCTGATAAGCCCACACCTGTGTGGCAAAAAACAAAAAACAAAGACACAATGCAGATACGTGGAGCCTGCCTGAAAAAAGGCAAAAAACAGAAGTAACGAAAAAATTAAAGAAATAGGGAATGTCTAACCATAGCAATAGTCATTAAAACATTCACAAGCGTGTCACAAGCAGTTTCTCTGAGACAGGAGAGATTGTAAATGTGAAACTGGTAGGAAGCCGGTAATTGCAGAAAAAAATACTCTATAATATAAGAGAACTGCAGAGGCTATAATACCAAAAGGATGTAGAGAAATGCCCTTGGGCTTAGGCATGTGCTTGTAAAATGTGCGTTACCACTGTTAAAACACGTGAGCCCAGTATATAACAGTATAACGCATGTAAAAAAGATTGCCGGGACAGCCGCCCTTACGAGTGCATGAACTCGGTAAGAAATTACAACGGCCTCCCGAGTTACTATCGTTCCCCGCTAAGAGAGCGGGTGGCACAACAGCGTGTGAGCCCCTTACCTGACCCCTTGCCGGTCCTGAGAGGCAGGGAGAGTAAAGCAAAAATGTGTAGTTCGCCTGGTAACGCTGTAAGGATAAAGAAAACTGCCCGTGTAGTCCTGGCATCTATAACAATACGCTAAGACATAGACAAAGGACTCAGAAGCCGACATGGTGGAGAGACTTCAACCAAGCCTGGAGGCACATTGCAGGCGCCATGTTGGGTGTGTGGGGGAGCTGCTGAGGCTTATTCTAAGGCACAACAAAAATATAGTAATAAACATTTAAAACGTAAACTAAGTGATCCGAAAAATTACTGATGACAGTCGACCAAAGAAAACAATAGAGCATGTTACCGCAAGGACCCTGGACAAAAGAGATGAGAAAGTAAAAAAGTAAAAGAACATTAAAAAATATATAAAAAAGTGTACACAAAGGGTGCAATGACATCCCATTACTCTAAATGTGTACAAAAATTTAGTAAAAGGGGAAAGCGTATAAAATGAGGTATGTGATACAGAAAAGAGAGGGAATCGAGTGAAACAAAGAGAGAGAAAAGAGAAAAAGATGGGGAAAACGCCACCAAGCATGTTAAGCAGAACAGAAATATATGTGTAAAAAAAGGAAAAATCAAAAGAAAAAGAAACTCATAAACACTTAGCACAACGGATTAAATAGTAGACGACTATTTGATCCATTGTGCTAAGTGTTTATGAGTTTCTTGGGTACTAACATTACCCTAACAGTGCATTGACCTGCTCGGGTCACCACTCTCCATTAGTCTAACATTGTGAGTATGGGATTATAACTAGCATTTTTCTTTCAATTTGTGAAGTGTTTTTATAATAAAACAGCTGATGTTCTGAGAAGGAGTGCCTACATAAGGATGTGTATGTTTCTATGAATACCAGAGACAAAGTGTTATCACGTTTACCGGCAACCTATCTCACTGCAGCCGTGAGAGAAGCACAGAGGGAAAGAAATGTCTTGTTTAAGAATGCAGTGCTGCCCTAGGCAAAGAACAGTTAGATAGAGAACATAAAACAAGACCGCAAATGTGGCTATTGTTAAAATAATAAACGAAGCTGAATAAAATATTTCTAGGTTAAAGTGCACAGCGGCAGGCCTAGTGTGCTAAAATAACATGCATGGAGCTATAACTAAAATGGCTACACAACATACTTAGAGGGGTTTCTCAAGTTGATCTACTTTACTTGAGCATAGGCCCTAGAGTCTAATTCACGACAGCAGTATCTTGTGAAAAATCTGAACAAACTTTCATGGGGCTGACCTGCAGATCTCAGATTTATGGCTATTCCTTAGTAATATGACACTGGCCACCTTTTTAGTGAAGTGGCTTCTAGGCATGCTAGGTACATTTTTGTTAACCGTTTAATACCATAAAATGATAAAGGACACTATCCATCAAAAGAAGGTTTGCTTTGTATCGCCAATCGAGGTTGAATGGGATCACAGTTGATAAATAGATGCTTGGATTGTCTACTGGCTTTAGTTCAGTCCAAACAGATCTATATGACCTTTTTGATATCTAAACTGTGAAGAGACCTTTCCCCCAAAAATATCACAGAGTGATTCCACAGCTGCATTATTAACACCAGGAAGAATGACTGCTGTAATTTGGAGTTTTCATATTTTGTATGCTTACAGAGCCAGAACTCTGGATCTTGTCTAAATAGAACATTGTGCCATTTTCTTTGCACTTGAAGATGATTCATGTATGCACTCAAAACCACTAGAAGACATGTCACAACTGTTTGTTTTGGAATGTCTTTGCGAAAAGGAATGCCCTTTAACAGGTTTTGGGATTGTCACCACCATGGAAATAAAAGGGTTGCAGCTAACAAGAAAGTGTGTTTGTTTTCCCATTTGTTGGGCTATTGGCTCTACTGATCTTCTAGATACTTCTGCAGAGGTCACATGTGCAGCCGGACATAAGACAAGTAAAGTGGATACTCTCCTCTGAAGGGTACACTTTTGCTAACGAGTGTACAATACAGCTACCAGGTATCAGATGGACATAACTGGGACCAAGGTTGATTTATTCTGGTGGAACTGTAATCTCCACAAAAGGAGGATGGAGACTTTCATCTGGAAGTGACGAAGAACCACCTGAACTATTAAGGCCTTCATAAGCTAATATACTAGGTACTGGCTACAGATATACCATTTCTTCTCAAGAACGTAACCACTATTGCCACTCATTTGGAAAAACATCTTCAGAAACCGCATGGCCTTGATCTGGCAGAGGTTTTCTCTTTATCTATCTGCTTGCCATCTGTAGTTCCTCAATGGGTCTGAATTATTGTCTGGGCCCCTTCTTTCAGTCAAAAATGAACAGGAATAAAGTCACTTTCCTTCTGCGGAGTGAAAAATAACTCCATCTCCCTTCTTTCTACAGATGGGCACTGACTTCTTGCATAAGGCTGTAATAACAGTTTGGAAAGGCTCATTTTGAGGTATGATCAGAGGAGATGATTTGGACCTGGCAGTGGCCATTTTGTAAAATATGCAGCACATATCTGTCTTTTGTGATATATGCAACTCTTGTAGTTGTTTCATCATAGGTAACTGTACCAGAATGGCAGAGGGAATGGGGGAAGAAATGAGTCACCGTTTTGGTGGAGATTTTCTTGCATTTACAAATTATGGCTGGCTCCCTTTCCCCTTTGCTTATTTGCCACTGCTGAACGGATTATGTGACCAGGGAAGGTCCCTAAGGGCTGCGGACCCCTCACCTAACACATGCACACTGCCATTGCAGCTTGTGTGTGTTGGTGGGGAGAAAAAGGCAAAGTCAATATGGCATCCCCTCACAGTGCCATGCCTACAAAACACTGCCTGTGGCATAGGTAAGTCACCCCTGTAGTAGGCCTCACAGCCCTAAGGCAGGGTACACTGTACCACAGGTGAGGGCATAGCTGCATGAGTACTATCCTCCTACAGTGTCTAAGTCCATTTGTAGACATTGTAAGTGCAGTGTGGCCATATTAAGTATATGGTCTTGGAGTTTGTCAAAAGCGAACTCCACAGTTCCGTAATGGCTACACTGAATACTGGGAAGTTTGGTATCAAACATCTCAGAATAATAAACCCACATTGATACCAGTGTTGGATTTATAAAAAAATTCAAACAGAGGGCATTTTAGAGATGCCCCATGTATTTTACACAATCTTTCAGTGCAGGACTGACTGGTCTGTGTCAGCCTGCCACTGAGAGATGAGTTTCTGACCCCCTGGGGTGAACGCCTTTGTGTTATCTGAGGCCAGAAACAAAGCCTGCACTGGGTGGAGGTGCTTCACACCTCCCCGCTGCAGGAACTGTAACACCTAGCAGTGAGCCTCAAAGGATCAGGTTTCATGTTACAATGCCCCAGGGCACTCCAGCTAGTGGAGATGCCCGGCCCCCAGGACATAGCCCCCACTTTTGGCGGCAAGTCTGGGGAGATAATGAGAAAAACAAGGAGGAGTCACCCCCTCAGCTGGGTCCACCGCTAAGGTGACCAGAGCTGATGTGACCCCCTCCTTAGAAAATCCTCCATCTTGCTTTGGAGGATTTAGCCCAATAGGATTAGGGATGTGCCCCCCTCCCCACAGGGAGGAGGCACAAGGAGGGTGTAGCCACCCTCAGGGACAGTAGCCATTGGCTACTGGCCTCCAGCCCTAAACACACCCCTAAATTGAGTATTTAGGGGCGACCCTGAACCCAGGAAAACAGATTCCTGACGACCTACAACAAGAAGGACTGTCGACCTGAAACCCCGCAGAGACGATGGAGACGACAGCTGACTTGACCCCAACCCTACCGGCCTGTCTCCAGTCTCAAAGAATCTGCACAGCGACGCATCCAGCAGGACCAGCGACCTCTGAGAATCAGAGGATTGCCCTGCACCCAAAGGACCAACGAAAAAACTCCAGTGGATAGTGGCTCTGTCCAAACAGCAACAAAGAAACCATCTTTAAAGGGACTCCAGCCACACTCCAGAAGCGTGAGTCCCCAACACTCTGCACCCGACACCCCCTGGTCATGTCCAGAAGAACCAACACTGCAGAGAGGACCCCCAGGCGACTCCAACGACGTGGACACCCTGAGACGACCTCCCTGCACCCCCCACAGCAACGCCTGCAAAGAGAATCCAGAGGCTCCCCCTGACCGCGACTGCCTGGTAACAAAGAACCCAACGCCTGGAAGAAGCACTGCAGCCCGCAGCCCCCAGGCCCGAGAGAAACCAACTACCAGTGAAGGAGTGACCAGCAGGCGGCCCTCATCCTTGCCCAGTCGGTGGTCAGCCCGAGAAACCCCCTTGTGCCCTGCCTGCATCGCCAGAGTGACCCCCGGGTCTCTCCATTGATTTCAACCTAAAACCCAACACCTATTTCACACACTGCACCCGGCCGCCCCTGTGCCGCTGAGGGTGTATTTTGTGTGCCTGTTTGTGACCCCCCCGTGCTCTACAAAACCACCCCCTGGTCTGCTCCCTGAGGACGCAGGTACTTACCTGTTAGCAGACTGGACCAGGAGCACCCCTAGTCTCCATAGGCGTCTATGTTATTTGGGCCTTACTTTGACCTCTGCACCTGATCGGCCCTGTTTCGCTGGTGCTGGGTGTTTGGGGTTGACTTGAACCCCCAACGGTGGGCTGCCTATGCCCCGGAGACTCAACTTGTAAGTCCTTTACTTACCTGAAAAACTAACCTTACCTCCCCCAGGAACTGTTGATTTTGCAGTGTTCACTTTTAAAATAGCTTATTGCCATTTTTGCCAAAACTGTGTACATTACTGTTTTAATTCAAAGTTCCATATTTACCTATGCCAAGTACCTTTCAATTTATGTACTTACTTGAATTCTGAATCTTGTGGTTCTAAAATAAATTAAGAAAATAATAATTTTCTATATAACAAAACCTATTGGCCTGGAGTTAAGTCTTTGAGTGTGTGTTCTCATTTATTGCCTGTGTGTGTACAACAAATGCTTAACACTACCCTCTGATAAGCCTACTGCTCGACCACACTACCACAAAGAATAGAGCACTAGTATTATCTAATTGTGCCACTATCAACCTCTAAGGGGAACCTTTGGACTCTGTGCACACTATCTCTTACTTTGAGAAAGTATATACAGAGCCAACTTTCTACAGCTTGCCTTTCAAAAATCCTTTGTTATCATTGGTAAATGCTTTACGTTTGTCCCTCCTTTGGGCGGTTTTGTTACCGCCTTGGGGACTGACCCTGTTACATGGATAATTGCACATTATCTGACAGGTCTGACTGCAAGCAAACTTTTGTCCTTTTGTGTGTCTCCTTTGCGCTCATGGTGATCGTGGCTCTTTGAATTAGCTCTCTTATGTCAACTGTTTTACTTAGCATCTTTTTGTGTATGTGGCAAGAAAAGTCCAGTTAGGAATTTACAATGCCAATAGCTCTAACTCGATCAAATGCAAGACCCACTGCATTGCAAATGCTTGTTTTAATAGGCAGACCCATTTGGCAGACAGGTGTAGGGATCCATGTGATGTCCATTCTATCAGCACTGAATATTGATTCAATATCGAGATGGTTTTCAACATTAACTACACCTCATCTTCAACATCGATTGATGCTTTGCTGGCATACCTGTCACTGATGGCAAGCAAACTCCCACAGTCCACATTTGTGACATTATATATCCCGACATCAAATGGAAGTGTCACCTTTTTCCACAAATCTATGGCTTATCACGATCTTCCTCTCAGGGTGTCTCAAGAGGCAGATGATCCAGTAGTGATGGAAGGAGCATCCTCTCCATACTGCTGTGATTTTCCCACAGCTGATTCATAGCAATGTTGTGATTCACCCGCGGGTCACTGAAGTAAATCTTCTATCTGACCTTTAATGTACTACTGGACATCTTCTGGCAAGGCTTACTTTCCTCAGAAAGAGGAGAGTGTGGAAGTCATACTACGCAGATATCAGTGGCTTCTATCAATCAAAAGAAGGGCACTTCACAATAAGAGATGAACAAGCTACTTACTTTCTATAATGCTTTATCTGGCAGAGACAGGGTACTCCAACCGGTCAATCGTAAGGACTCGCCCACACCCTGTCAGTAGCTCACATCTCTGACATCCATTTTAGTGCCCTGTCAATGCCATTTTGTTTATGTTTAAGCGTTTTGTAGACCTTTTTATGCCACTTGGCCTTGCTTGCCCATCTTCATATGAACCAGCAGCTCACATTGGCTACTGAGCTAAGCTGGGGCAGGGTGAAGCAGGTGAGGTCAGCATGCCCATGGGGACCTGCTATACCTCACCAGCACTGAGCTATGATACTGTGTGACTTGTGCAGCTTGCTCGGCAGCCTTGAAGGCCCAGTTTTATCACCGTCCAGGAGCGCAAGAGGTGTGGTGCTCAGCACATTAGTCACAAACAGACCAGCATAAGGTTTGTGGCCCAGAGGTGCCTTATGCAAAAGAGAAAAAGATGCCTGTGGAACGCTTTATTTGGGGCATTTAAAATGCAAGAGATAATATATTTACAAAAAAAACAAAAAAACTACATCCATTTGAAACACTGTTTTAATTTAATCATTGAATGAAAGCAGTGTTTCCCAGGGATCTTTTATTTTTAAATTAAAAAAGGACCTTGCAAATTGTTCTTGGCCACAAACCAGAGCCAGGAACATCATTTTAGATTTCATTTCATTAACGTTTAATGAAATAATGGAAAAAATGTAAAATTAAGTTCCTGGCTCCGATTTTGTGCCCAGGGACTCACAAGAGGTGCTTTATTTATTTAAAAAAAAGATCTTTGTGACACATTGCTTTAATTTAATGAAATAATGGGGAAACATCAAAATGAAGTATTGACTTTATCCACAATGAACATATGGTTTAACACTTCACTTTACATTTATCCCACTTAAAACAACGGAGTCCTCACAATGCATATGCAGTGCCCATAGTTTTCTGTTGTAAACAAGGCCAATAAATTACAGGGAGAGCAGAATCATGTGTGAATCTTAGGTCTACGATTCCTTCCTTGAACAAGCACAAATAGTGACACAAAATTCATACAAAAACATGATCAAATCCCTTTAAAAATCACGTTAATTTCTCTAACGTGCAGAAACATTTCACCAGAACATCAGATTATATTACTACACTTAGAGATATTTTTAGAAGTGATAGTTTTTAAACATAAAACAATCATGAAATTCCACCACCTCTCAAGACAATGCTAAATTAAAGAGCTTAGAAGCAAGTTATGTGCACCATATATGTGCAGTAGGGTGTTATTACTAGATGGGGCAACTTTAAAGTCTATCCAAAAAGAGTTCTGTACAGTGCACACCCTGAACTCATGTGTGATAACGAAGAAAAGGGAGGTACAATGTAATAAAACAATTGCATTGGGCGCACTCAAATAGTGCTCCCTGAAGCACTGAAGCACTCATACATGATAAGCAAGCTACACCATGTATAGTGTGTGGTGAGAGTGCCTAAAGCAGAGCCCTACTGGGCAAAAGAAAGTATGAAAAGGAGAACTTGAAAAAGAGCGGCAGAAAGGGGGATCAATCTGTTTTTCTGCACACTATGCCAATTGTTTCCAACAGCAGGCGTATACAGTTCTGGTGCGGGGATGCCTGGCTGCCAAGATGACATCACAGACTTCAGGAGGAAGGTTAAAAGCTGTCAACTGCAGCCACTCCATCTCCACACAGGAAGGCGGAGACTGGACAGGTGCAGATGGAGTACCCTCCCCTGCTGCTGCAACAGAAGATCCTCCCAAAAGGGCAGAGCACTGATGGCCAAACTCAGTACCTCAGGATACCAGACTGTGCCCATTCTGGAATCACAAAGGATGATTTGGGCCCAGTTGTTCCTGGTCTTCCTGAGAACTCTGGGCTGGAGTGGTATGGGCAGGAAGAAGTACAGAAGGCCTGAGCTCCACTCAAGACAAAAAGCGTCTCTGGGAGACAGCTGCCTTGGAAACGCCTGCGCACAGGACTGCTGACATTCCACATTCTCGTTCGTGGCAAAGGGATCTTACTCTCTCCACTGCTGAAAGAGACATTGAACCACCTCCAGGGGGAGATGCCATTTGTGATCCGCTGGGCATCTTCAGCTGGGGTTTGTCTGCCCTGGCAGGTGTTGAACTACCAGGCGTATGTCCTGACGTTCCAGCCATGTCCAGAGACGCAGAACCTCTTGACAAAGGTCCCATCACCCAACCCCAACCTGTTTCTTACAGTGCCACTTGTGGAGTTGTCCGAGAAAACATGCACTAGCTGTCCCTTGATGGAAGCAAGAAAGGTGTTTAATGCCACACTGTAGGAAGTTGACTCAGTATATACTATTACAAAGTAATAAATAGTGTTCACAGAGTCCAAGGGTTTCCCTTAGAGGTAAGATAGTGGCAAAAGTAAATAATTCTAATGCTCTATTTTGTGGTAGTGTGGTCGAGCAGTAGGCTTATCAGAGGGTAGTGTTAAGCATTTGTTGTACACACACAGACAATAAATGAGGAACACACACTCAAAGACTTACTCCAGGCCAATAGCTTTTTATATTGAAAAATATATTTTCTTAGTTTATTTTAAGAACCACAGGTTCAAGATTTACAATTAATACCTTAAATGTAAGGTGCTTCACTTAGATACTTTAGGAACTTTGAATGAAAACAATATCATGTACAGTCTTTGTAAAAATGGTAATAAGCTATTTTCAAAGTGGACACAGTACAAAAATGGAATGGTTTCTTATCTGTAACTCCAGTTCTCTCGTAGGGGTATATCCATGATAGTCATTAGCACTGAATAGTTCCGCACACCTGTGGGGACCCCGGAGCACTGTTCTGAAGTGTATTCTTAAGTGTAGATGTTTGCCTTTCTTGAAAAAGGCCTGTAAAGTCACTTAAGAATATCAATGTGCAGCGTAGAGGAAAGGCTACAAAGGCCAAATTTTTCATTCTTTTGGTTGGTAAGAAGGGAAGCTGTAGTACAGATATACCTTTAAAACATGTTTATTCTAGAAATGTAGTAAAAAACATGTTTTCCAACCTTATTTACAACTTCAAATGAGGATAAAACAATGCAGGGCAGTGTAGCCCATAGGCTGCCATTATACAGAATGTAAATAGAGCTGTGCCTTTAAGAAAAGAAAGTCTTCCTGTATCCCATCATGCACAGCAAAAGGTAGTTGCCTCAGTTCTTTTTGTAGGCTTGTAATATGACATGAAGAAATCTGAATATCTCTTTCATTAACAATATCGTTATTATTATGGTTATCCTCATGTCAACTCCACCGGGGAAGAGGGGGGGTTGCTTATGACTATCATGGAAATACCCCTACGAGAGAACTGGAGTTACAGGTAAGAAACCATTCCTTCTCTCGTAGGGGATTTCCATGTATAGTCATAAGCACTGAATAGATTAGCAAGCCCATCCCAATAACCGCGGTGGAGAAGACAGAACAATAAAGAAACAATAAATCACGCAAAGAGATTCTTAAGAGAGGCCTGTCCAACCTGAGCATCTGTCCTAGCATCTGAATCAAGGCAGTAATGCTTAGTAAAGGTGTGGACAGAACTCCAAGTAGCCGCTTTGCATATTTCTGCCAAAGGAATGTTTCTCATCAAAGCAACAGTTGCTGCCTTCCCCCTAGTAGAATGGGCTTTTGGCCTGCCATCAAGGGATTTATTTGCTAACTGATAACAGAATACGATATATGAGACAATCCACCTGGATAAGGATTGTTTGGAAGTGGCCAGACTTGTTCTAACTGGGACACAGTTAATAAACAGCTGCTGTGATTTGCGCAAAGATTTCGTTCTATCCAAGTAAAATTTTAAAACCCTTTTTACATCGAGAGAATGTAGGGTTCTCTCAGCAGGAGTAGATGGATTTTGGAAGAAAGTCGGTAAGGAGATTGTCTGGTTTACGTGAAAGTCTGAAATGACTTTAGGAAGAAATTTAGGATGTGTTCTCATTACTACTTTTGAGGAATGAAAAACCGTATCAGGTTCCTGAGCGCAAAGGGCCTGGATCTCACTGACCCTGCGAGCTGAAGTGATTGGAACCAGAAAAGCAGTTTTCCATGTAAGATGTTGGAGTGATGCTTTGTGTATTGGTTCAAAAGGGGGCAGCATCAGACGCAAAAGGACAATATTCAGCTCCCATGGAGGAGATGGCCGTCTAATGGGAGGAAAAACATTTTTCAAACCTTCTAGGAAATCTTTTATGATTGGAATTTTAAAGAAAGAGGATTGGGAAGGGCTCTTCCTATATGCCGTTAGAGCTGCCAGGTGTACTTTGATTGATGACAACTGTAAGCCAGACTTTGCCAGGTTTAAAAAATATGGAAGAATAGCTTCTTCTCCGCATGTTATTGGGTCAACGTTCTTGTCCAAACACCACATGCAGAACCTTTTCCATTTGAAGGCATAAGCTGTTTTTGTGGAAGGGCGTTTTGCCTCCCTTAGAATCTCCATTCAGTCCTGAGGTAGATTAAGGTCACTATACTGCACTAGCTCAGGAGCCATGCTGCCAAATTCAACGACGAGAGGTTGGGATGTCTCATCTGGCCTCGAAACTTCATGAGAAGGTCGGGGCGGCAAGGTAATCTGATGTGTGGTCTGATTGACCGGTGAAGGAGGTCTGGAAACCACCACTGGCGTGGCCATTCTGGGGCGATGAGAATCATCTTGGTGTGGGAGTGGGACAGCTTGAGGAGGACTGTCGGTATCAGGGGAAGCGGTGGAAAGGCTTAAAGAAATGCTCCTGACCAGTTTATCTACAGGGCATTCCACAATGTTCCTGGATGGTAGTACCTGGAGGTGAAGTCTTGGCATTTTTTGTTTTCTGGGGTTGCGAATAGGTCTATAGAAGGGGTACCCCACATGGAAAAGATGTAGCGGACGACGTCGTTGTGCAAAACCCACAGGTGGTTTTCGTCCATTGCTCGGCTGAGGGCATCTGCCTGGACATTCTGTATGCCCGGAAGGCGAGTTGCCACTATTGATAGGTTCCGGCTAGAAGCCAGTGCCAAATTGTTTGGGCCTCTGTCGACAGAGTCCTGGATCTGGTACCCCCTTGTTTGTTCAAGTAATACATGGTGGCCATGTTGTCTGTCTGGAGAAGCAGAGTTTTTGCCTTCAGTGCGGGGAGGAAGGCTTTGAGTGCAAGATAGACTGCGCAAAGCTCTAAAAGATTGATGTGATACAGTCGTTCTCTTTGCGACCAAGAGCCTTGTATTTGGAGGTGATCCATATGCGCTCCCCATCCGAGCAGCGATGCATCCGTGACTATGGTCTGAGTTGGAGGCTGCTGGTGGAATGGCATCCTTTTCAGAAGATTGTTCGGAGAACACCACCACTTGAGAGATTGTATGGCATGGGGAGAAAGAAGGATGCTGTTCTCCCAATCGTCTACTAGTTGATACCATTGATTCTCTAGACATTCCTGTAAAGGTCTCATATGGAGGCGAGCGTTGGGAGTGAGGTAGATGCAAGACGCCATCGACCCCGGGAGACAGGATATCGCTCTTGCAGTGGCCTGAGGTATTTTCTCGAGCTGCTGGCACTTTTGGAGGATTGATAAACGTCGTTCCTCCGAAGGAAACACCTTTCCTTGAGTGGTGTCTATGATGCCGCCAAAGTTGTGCAACCTCTGAACAGGTGTTGCCGTGGACTTGGAGAGGTTGACCTGAAGGCCCAGTCTCTGGAGTAGCTGGTGAGTCCAATTGAAGTGCTGTTGGGCCTCTAGGCATGTGGATGCTTTTATGAGCCAATCGTCTAGATAGGGATAGACGAATATCCAATGTTTCCTTAAATGGGCTGCCACCACCGCCATGCATTTGGAAAACGTCCTCGGTGCTGATTTGAGGCCGAAAGGTAGCACTGTAAATTGGTAATGACTTTTTCCGACGAGGAATCTTAAAAACTTCCGATGCTTTTTGATCACAGGAATGTGGAAGTAAGCGTCGCGGAGATCTATTGAACAGAGCCAATCGCCTTGACAAAGTTGGGGATAGATTTGGTGTAAGGATAGCATCCTGAACTTTTCTCTGCAAACCCATTTGTTGGCTACCCTTGGATCTAGAATGGGTCGGAACTCGTGTTTGTCTTTTTTTGGTACCAGGAAGTACCTCGAATAGATTCCCTTTCCCTGCTGGTTGATAGGGACAGGTTCTATTGCCTTCTTTTGTAATAGGGTTGTCACTTCCACTTTGAGAGCGTCGAGATGGTAATTCACTGGTTTGGGTGGAATAGAAGGCGGGGGGCTTATGAACCTGAGACAGTAGCCATTCCGCACAATATTCAACACCCAGGCGTCTGACATGATGCGTTGCCACTCTTCCAGATGATGTGAAATACTTCCCCCTCCCGGAGTGGGTAACGGAGGAGGGGGAAGCGAGGATTCAGGGCTTAGACGCAGATGCTTGACGAGCTGTTTGGGCAGTTTGTGGCGTAGAGCGACCCCTTGTTTGTTTTCGCTGGGTCGAAAAGGTTCTCTGATGTTGCTGGGATCTTGGAGGCATCCACTGCGGTGTTTGAAGCCTTTCAGCAAAGAGTCTACGGTGGTAGGGACGGAATGTTTTCCGTTGCTCTCTTGGCTTCTCGATGCCCACCGCCTTCAGAGTGTCCAGTTCTGTTTTCATCCTCGACATTTTGTCGTCAGCATGAGAACCAAACAAAGTGAAACCTGAAAAAGGCAAATTTTGTATCCTCTGTTGCGCCTCTGGCTTAAGTGAAGTAAGGCGTAGCCAGGCATGTCTTCTCAAAGAAATTCCACGAGAATAATTATGTGCGGATAACACAGAGGAGTCTGCAGCCGCGCTTATTACTTGATTGGAGACCATGGCGCATTCACTTACAATCTCCAAGAAATCCTCCTTTTTCTCCTTAGGGAGGTATTGTGCAAATTGCAGTACAGAATCAATTTTTCTACTCTCCTTGTCCGGTGGAGAAGAAGAAGACGGAGATGTAGAATGTAATTTCTTAGCAGCCACGATTACCACCGAATCGGGCACTGGATCCACTCTCAGAAATAAAGGGTCCTGCTCCAGAGGACGATATTTCTTTATGAGTCTGGAAGGAGCAGTTTTAGTTGTGGACGGTGTTAAGAAAATGTCCATTGCCGGTTCAAGTAATCCTGGGACCAGCGGTAGTAATGGTCTAGCAGACGAACGCTGGTGTAGTGTCTCAAAAATGACAGAGGTTGTTGGAGTGGGTACTGCCAGAGGGATGTTCAACTTGGGAGCACCGCGAATTAGTACCTCTTCAAAAGTGTTGTCATCGTCTTTGGGAGAAACTCTCGGTGACGGGGAGTCAGATAACGTCGGAGAGTAATCTCTTATGGATGAGGAGGAGTATCTATGGTGGGAACGAGGAGACCTGCAATCAGAGTCGTGCCGATGACGATGTCGAGATGAAGAAGAACGTCTCGAAGAATGTCAAGAATGCCTTGTGGATTCTGCAGGAGTCACTGGGGCGGACTCTGAAAGAGGTACCGGCGGTGGAGCTGTAGGTGCCAGAGGTGTCGGTGGCAGAGGAGATGGCTGAGGAGAAGGCTGAGGCGAAGGTGGTAAGAGAATAAGAGAAGCCGAGGATTCTGAGGTGGTATAGACCCTCCGTGGTCTCTTTGAGTGCCTTCTCGATGCCGACAAGCTTCTCGACGTCGAAGTACGACACCGACGAGTACCTCTTGCCGTTGAGAGCCCCTCGACGGCGATCTCCCTCGACGTCGATGGGATGACGGCGATCGTCTCCAACGACGAGTACTGTCCACCGACGTCGTTCTTCCCCTTCGCGTTGACGGTGATCTGGACCGAGAACTTCTCGACGGCGAGTGTCTACGCCGTCTCGACGACGATAAAGCTCTCAACGGCAAGCGATGTCTTTTCCTCGACGGCGAGCTGGTTCTCGACGGCGGGCATGTCGGCGTCGTTCCTTGTCTCGACGTCGATGCTCTCAACGTCGTCGGGGACCTGTGACGCTTGTGAGCAGATCTGGCAGCTGCTCCAGAGGACACAGTGAGAGCCCTGGTAGAAGACTGACCTTCTCCTCGCTCTGTGGCAGATTGTCCTCTTCGTCTCCTGTCCTCCTTGGCCTGAAGGCGGATTTTCTCCCTGTCACGAAGGGTTCTCCTGGAAAAGGTTTTACAAATGTCACAGGCATCAGGCCTATGAGTTGAATACAGACAAGTAATACAGACTTGATGTGGGTCTATTTTGGCCTTTTTCCTGCCACAGCTGGGGCACTTATCAAAAAGAGAAGGCATTCTGGTGGCAAAAAAGCCTCAAGTTTCTGTCAGAATTTGACAGGAAAAGCTAGGAAATGTTCACTCTAGATAAAAAACGTTGAGTGAAATTGAAATTCAAAGGATTTTTGTTGAGTTTTAGTAAAAAAAAAGCTATGAAAGGTGGAGCTCAATGTTTCAGGGTCCTGTCAGAAGGAGCCGGAAAAAAGAACTGAGGCAACTGCCTTTTATTGTGCATGATGGGATACAGGAAGACTTTCTTTTCTTAAAGGCACAGCTCTATTTACATTCTGTATAATGGCAGCCTATGGGCTACACTGCCCTGCATTGTTTCATCCTCATTTGAAGTTATAAATAAGGTTGGAAAACATGTTTTACTACATTTCTAGAATAAATATGTTTTAAAGGTATATCTGTACTACAGGTTCCCTTCTTACCAACCAAAAGAATGAACAATTTGGCCTTTGTAGCCTTTCCTCTAGGCTGCACATTGATATTCTTAAGTGACTTTACAGGCCTTTTTCAAGAAAGGCAAACATCTACACTTAAGAATACATTTCAGAACAGTGCTCCTGGGTCCCCACAGGCGTGCAGAACTATTCAGTGCTTATGACTATACATGGAAATCCCCTACGAGAGAACAACAGTTCCTGGGGGAGGTAAGTAAAAGTTAGATTAAGAGGTAAGTAAAACACTTACAAGTCTCAGTTCTGGGGCATAGGCAGCCCACCGTTGGGGGTTCAAGGCAACCCCAAAGTTACAACACCAGCAGCTCAGAGCCGGTCAGGTGCAGAGGTCAAATAGGTGCCCAAAATATATAGGCGCCTATTGGGAACAGGGGTGCTCCGGTTCCAGTCTGCCAGCAGGTAAGTACCTGCGTCCTCAGGGGGCAGACCAGGTTTTTTTTTAGAGCACTGGGGGGGACACAAGTAGGCACACAAAACACACCCTCAGCAGCACAGGGGCGGCCAGGTGCAGTGTGCAAAGTAGGCGTCGGGTTTTGTATAGGTTTCAATGGAGGGACCAGGGAGTCACTCTAGCGGTGCAGGCAGGCACAGGGGGGGCTTCTCGGGACAGCCACCACTTGGGCAAGGCAGAGGGTCGCCGGGGGGTCACTCCTGCATCGAAGTTTGGTTCCTTCAGGTCCTGGGGGCTGCGGGTGCAGTGTTGGTTCCAGGCGTCGGGTCCCTGTTAAAGGCAGTTGCGGTCAGGGCGAGCCTCTGGATTCTCTCTGCAGGCGTCGCTGTGGGGGCTCAGGGGGGTCGTCTCTGGTTACTAAGGGCTCGCAGTCGCCGGGGAGTCCTCCATGAGGTGTTGGTATAATGCAGGTCGAGCCAGGGGCGTCAGGTGCAGAGTGTAGAGTCTCACGCTTCTGGCGGGAAACGTGAAGTCCTTGAAAGTTGCTTCGTTGTTGCAAAGAAGTAGCTGGTTTTGAACAGGGCCGCTGTTCACAGGAGTTTCTTGGTCCTGTAGTCTAGGGCAGTCCTCTGAGGCTTTAGAGGCCACTGGTCCCTGTCCGATGCGTCGCTGGAGCAGGTTTTTGAAGTTGGAGACAGGCCAGTAGGACCGGGGCCAAATCAGTTGTCGTCTTCCTCCTTTTCTGCAGGCTTGTAGGTCAGCAGTCCTTCTTTCTTCAGGTTGCAGGAATCTGATTTCCTGGGATCTGGGGTGCCCCTAAATACTAAATTTAGGGGTGTGTTTTGGTCTGGGAGGGCAGTAGCCAATGGCTACTGTCCTTGAGGGTGGCTACCCCCTCTTTGTGCCTCCTCCCTGTGGGGAGGGGGGCACATCCCTAATCATATTGGGGGAATCCTCCAAACTCAAGATGGAGGATTTCTCAAGGCAGGGGTGACCTCAGGTCAGGACACCTTAGGGGCTGTCCTGACTGGTGGGTGGCTCCTCCTTGTTTTTCTCATTATCTCCCCTGGACGTGCCACCAAAAGTGGAGGCTGTGTCCAGGGGGCGGGCATCTCCACTAGCTGGAGTGCCCTGGGGCATTGTAACACGAAGCCTGAGCCTTTGAGGCTCACTGCTAGGTGTTACAGTTCCTGCAGGGGGGAGGTGTTAAGCACTTCCACCCAGAGCAGGCTTTTGTTTATGTCCTCAGAGAGCAAAAAGGCTCTCACCCCAGGGGGTCAGAAACTTGTCTCTCAGCAGCAGGCTGGCACAGACCAGTGAGTCCTGCACTGAAGGATTGGGTAAAATACAGGGGGGGTAGCTCTGAGATGCCTTCTGTGTGCATTTTTTAATAAATCCAACACTGGCATCAGTGTGTGTTTATTATTCTGAGAAGTTTGATACCAAACTTCCCAGTATTTAGTGTAGCCATTATGGAGCTGTGGAGTTCGTTTTTGACAAACTCCCAGACCATATACTTAATATGGAAGCACTGTACTTACAATGTCCAAGAATAGACTTAGCCACTGTAGGGGCATAATGCTCATGCAGCTATGCCCTCACCTGTGGTATAGTGCACCCTGCCTTAGGGCTGTAAGGCCTGCTAGAGGGGTGACTTACCTATGCCACTGGCAGTATTTTGTGGGTATGGCATCCTGAAGGGGATGCCATGTCGACTTTGCCTTTTTCTCCCCACCAACACACACGATCTACAATGGCAGTGTGCATGTGTTAGGTGAGGGGTGACTTAGGGTGGCACAACATATGCTGCAGCCCTTAGGGATCTTCCCTGGTCACAGGGCCCTTAGTACCACTGGTACCTTTTACAAGGGACTTATCTGTGTGCCAGGGGTGTGCCAATTGTGGAAACAATGGTACATTTTAGGTGAAAGAACACTGGCGCTGGGGCCTGGTTAGCAGGGTCCCAGCAAACTTCTCAGTCAAGTCAGCATCAGTATCAGGCAAAAAGTGGGGGGTAACTGCAACAGGGAGCCCTTTTCCTACACACACGGATCGCCCAGAGTTCCAACTGGCTGATGCAGAGTCCGAATTCTATTGCTGACCAGAGTCCTCTGGCCTACACCTCTCCCAGGTGGCCACCCCATTCCGGGAGAGAAACATATGTCACAACTGTCAGATTTGGTTGGGGAATTTAGAGAGGTCTACTGCTGACCCAGTCACTATTCATTAGCCACCACTGCAGGTCCTTTGCAGTTCCCTTTCAGATCTGGGCAATGTTGGAGAAAGTCCCCTGATGCTGCACCTACTAGAACTTCAGGTCCCACTGCAGAGCCCATCTATGCCAGTGGGTATGTGACACCAGCAGGATGCAAGAGGCTATGAGTCCCAGCAGCCTCAGTCTCACCGAAATCCAGGACAGAGGCTGATACATTGATATCATAGCCTGAATATCCTGGACTCATTGTTCAGGAGAATAATCCTGAAACTGCACCAGGTCTAGAACAGCTCTGATGAAAGAGAGCATCTGAGAGGGAATCAGGGGTGACTTGGACATGTTGATAGTGAATCTCAGCGAGTGCAGGAGGTCCACTGTGGTCTGGTGTTGGGTCCAAACTGGGGCGGCATGGTAAACAAAAGAACAATGGATTAAACCCAGATCTGTGACTAGCGGTGAGTGTTTGCATTGTTCAGCACTCCGTCCATCATCCTTTTGTGTTGCTAAAGTTGCCCTAAGTGGGAGGGGTATGCCCAGACGTGGGTCCCTTGCTCACTGTGCCACTGGATTCAAGCTAGCCTGACTGATGAAGGTGATATCCTGAAACCAGTCCCATGATGCTTGTTTCCGGTCCAGGGAGGACCTGGCCTGCAGCTCGGGCTGGACTGTCCCATGAGGAACAGAGTCAAGACTGATTTGCACATGGCTGGGTCCAAACTGGGGTGGCATGGTGAGCAAAAGAACGATGGATTAAACCCAGATCTGTGACTGGGGGTGGGTGTTTGCATTGCTCAGCACTCCGTCCATCATCGTTTGGTGTTGCTAAAGTTGCCCTAAGTGGGAAAGGTATGCCCAGACGTGGGTCCCTTGCTCACTGTGCCACTGGATTCAAGCTAGCCTGGCTGATGAAGGGTGATACACTGAAACCGGTCCCAGGATGCTTGTTTCCAGTCCAGGGAGGACCTGGCCTGGCAGCTCAGGCTGGACTGTTCCCGTGAGGAACAGGGTCAAGACTGATTTGCATATGGCTGGGTCCAAACTGGGGTGGCATTGTGAGCAAAAGAACAATGGATTAAACCCAGATCTGTGAATGGGGGTGAGTGTTTGCATTGTTCAGCACTCCGTCCATCATCCTTTTGTGTTGCTAAAGTTGCCCTAAGTGGGGAGGGTATGCCCAAACGTGGGTCCCTTGCCCACTGTGCCACTGGATTCAAGCTAGCCTGGCTGATGAAGGGTGATACCCTGAAACAGGTCCCAGGATGCTTGTTTCCAGTCCAGGGAGGACCTGCCCTGGCAGTTCAGGTTTGACTGTTCCCATGAGGAACAGGGTCAAGGCTGATTTACATATGGCTGGGTCCAAACTAGGGTGGCATGGTGGGCAAAAGAACGATGGATTAAACCCAGATCTGTGACTGGGGGTGAGTGATGGCATTGTTCAGCACTCCGTCCACCATCCTTTTGTGGTGGGAGACGACAGCCTAGGAAGGGCAAGCCCACCTTCAAAAGCCATTCATCGAGATAGGGGAAGATTGGCACCTCTGATCTCCACAGATGAGCTGCAACCACCTTGATAAACACCTGAGGGGCAATGGTAAGACCAAACGGGAGCACTGTGAACTGAAAGTGCCTGTGGCCTACCATGAACTTCAGGTAATGCCTGTGGGCATGCAGGATGGGGATGTGAAAGTATGCGTCCTGCAGGTCCAGTGCTACCAACCAGTCTCCTGGGTCCAGGGCAGACAGGACCTGAGCGAGCATGAGCATTTTGAATTTCCCCTTTGGGAGGAAGAAATTGAGAGCATACAGGTATAGGATAGGACTAAGGCCTCCATCCTTTTTGGGCACCATGAAGTAGTAGGAATAGCAACCACAATCTACTTCTGGTGTCGGCACCCGCTCTATGGCTCCCTTAACCAAAAGAGCAGTCACTTTCTGATAGGTAAAGGTTAGGTCCTCCTAAGGTGGTGGATTGTTGTAAGGTAGCATGGACGAAAGGGTAGTCATGAAGGGGAGGGAGTAGCCCCTTTAGACGATTTGCAAAACCCACTGGTCTGATTCTGATGTTATAGACTGCCACTAGGGCATGTGATAGAGGCACCCACTGGGTGTCCATGATGGTAAGAGGGCAGACTATAAAGATCTAGAGGCTGAAGATGTCGGGGGTGGTGGACTGGCCCTACCTATATTTAGCCCACAGCGTCTGTGGGTAACACATCCTCTCCCACACACAGGCTGTGAATCTTGCATGCTGCAGTGGCTTGGAGGGTAAAGATGCGGCTGGAAGCCCCTTCCATAGGAACGTAAGGTGGATTGAGGATGACACAGGGCCATGGTAAGGCCCAAGGACCTGGCCACAGTCACGCTGTCCTTAAAGCATTCCAGCGATGAACCTACCTTGTCTCTAAAGAGACAGGGCCTTCTAAGGGCATGTCCTTAAGCGATGCTTGGACATCCCCAGAAAAGCCAGTTGTCCTCAAACAGAAATGGTGACATAAGGTCACTGTTGATGAAACTGTTCTGCCCAGTGCAACGGTGGTGTCCAATCCACATCTTATTCTGAACATAGCTGCATCCCTCCCATCAGCAATAGCCTGAAAGAATATGGACCAGGCCTCTCCCAGAACCGTTGGCAGCACCTGAACAACTGTGTCCCACAGAGCAAGGGAATAACGGACCATAAGACATGCAGTGTTCAGGGACAACAGAGGGAGGCTGGTGGAAGAAAACATCTTCTTCCCTAAATTGTCCAATCTCTTAGAATCCCAATGCGGTAGTGCGGTTCAGAATGCGCCAGGATTTTCTTGGGAAGTGGAGACTTGGTCCACCAATCTCTCCTGGGGAGGGTGTTTTGTGAGGAAGCTGTGGGTCCCTGGTCCCCTGGACAGGGGTGGCGGGCAATTGTCCTTTTCACAGGATCCCCTGTTTTTGGTCTTTGACCAGGTTCCAAGCAGGGCATCATCAAAAGTCTTATTAAATGGTAGAAGCGGCTCCGAGGGGCACACTCTCAGTTGAAACATTTTGTCAAGACATTTGTCTTGACTGCCACCGAAGGCAAGCTAAGGTCCAGGACCTTGGCAGCCATCCTCACCACTACTGCAAATTATGCTCTCTCCTCTGTAGCCATGGTAGGGGGAGAAAGCATGCCAGTATCTGGAGAGGTGTCCAGTCCACTGGTGTCTGCCAAATCCTCACACCAGTCCATGTTGGTATCACAAGGCTGGTATTCTTCAGGGCTTAGCAAACCCTCCCAATCCTCTCTGAGTCCTAGCCAACAGGAATAGGGCTCACGCTCTGAGCTACAAGGCATGGCTTCAGTTGACACCGGAGTCGGCATGGGATGACACCCTCTGGCTCCGCGGCAGAGTCAGTGATCAGAATGGGTACAGCGGTGCTGCCATAGGGATCGATGTTGAGGAAAGACGAGGTGGCTTGACCGGAGCCGGTTCAGATCCATCTGAGGATTCCATGGGCAAGACTGGCTCCGGGGCTACCAGCATAGATACAGCAGGGGTCCCTCCTGAACCGGTGGGTCTCAAAGGAGTGCCAGGGGCAACTGGCAACCCAAATATGAGGTGTACTGCCTCATAAAATTCTTTTAAATGAGTAGGGGTCGTTCTGGCTCCCAGAACCTCAGGGAGGCATGGAGACGGCCCAGGCACTGGCTCAACTGCAGAGCCAGGACTTGAATGTCAACTTTCCCTCGTTTCATCAGCCGATGGATGGGGTGAAGTCCAAGATTTTTTTGACCCAGGCACTGGCTCAACTGCAGAGCCAGGACTTGAATGTCAACTTTCCCTCGTTTCATCAGCCGATGGATGGGGTGAAGTCCAAGATTTTTTTGACTTCTTTTTCTTCTTGTGGTGGGGCTTACCTGCATGACGAAACAACTTTAAGTGCAACCAGGATCTCTGACTGCAAACACTCGGGGAACTTCATCTTGACCTGGATCTTGATCATTGCGGTGGCACACGTTGAGCCGCCAGGAGCTCGATAGATCTCTCCCTCAAGCCCTTTGGGTTCATGGCATAGCAATTGGAGCATGCTCGTGGCACCAAAGACATATAAGATACGGGTCATCACTGACATCGAGTGGCGATAGGCACCACAGGGCTTAAAGCTAGCCTTCTGACATCTCTGCCACACCAGGAGGAAAACCTCAAAAAGACTTTGACAAAAAGTCAAAACAAGTTAGTCAACAAGTGACTAAGGGGTATCTTTACTGCAGATCTATGGTGAATGATGCAGAAAGAAAAGAACTGATGTTAGCGTGCTGGGGTGGCACCTATATAGGCATTGCACATGTCACTTCCAATGCCACACAGAGCTAAATGACGCCACCTACTGGCGAACAGGGGCACTACTCATGAAAAAATTCCGGATCCAGTCTGACGCCTGGGGATGATTCTAAGGTAAGATATTTGCAGCTAGAGGTCTCTATCAGATATTGGGGATCAGACCCATGGCACAGCGCAAACCGAGGCTCCTTCGTACTGCACTTATATGTTGGGAGGGAATGCGTCACCAGCTGGGAACTGCCACAATGTATACTCCTGTGACCCCAGTGGTAGGTGTATCAATCTTTAGAGAAGGTTACTTCACTGCATGCCAACTGAGGCCCTGGACCGAGATGAGTGTGGTGACACTGAGGAATCATTACTTGGAGGGCTTGTTCCATACTCCGCAGAACCTAATGGCAGAGGATAATCTGCTGGGTGCTCAATCCGGGGCACTAGATGGAACCATACAATATTTCTTGGAAGCTTTAATTCAGATTCCCCAGAACACGATTTATTGCAGCTGTTGCTTACATGTGGTGAGGGAAGACACTATGGGGGTCATTACGACCCCGGTGGTTGGCATTAATGCAGTAAATACTGCCAACAGGCTGGCGGTACTTACCGCCATATTATGACATTGGCATGTTGGCTGAAGCCAACCCGCCAATGTACCACTCCGACCACCACAGCATTAACAGCCGCCGGGCTGAAAATATCCATCTCCAGCCCAGCGGGCATCACTGTTCCGCCTGCGGGATTATGACCCCGTCTACCGCCACGGTTTACGTGGCTTTCTTAACGCCACAAAAACTAAAGTGGTAGGCACTATCAGTGACAGAGAATTTGGTCCCTGTCACTGATAGGGGTCTCACCCCCCTCTCCAGTTATCCCCCCCACACCCTCCCTACCTCTCCAAGGCCCTCCACCCCCCTACATTCACGCCCCCTTCACACACACACACGCATACACACTCACCTATTCCCACATGCATCCAAGCATGCAGACATCCATTCACACACACATCCGCACACACTTTCATACATACACACAGACACGCATTCACATAACACAACATACACGCACTCACACCTCCATACATGTGCACACGCATTTAACACGCAACACACACCCGTATCTACGTACACATAAACATTCACACACCCCGACACACACACACACACAAACACCTCCCAACCCCCTTCCCTGTCAGACACCCAACTTACCTGGGTTCAGGGGGTCCTCCGGCAGGAGACAGGATGGGGCGCTGCTGCTACGAGCAGAACACCGCCAGGCCGTATTATGGGTCATAATACGGCTGGCGGCGGTCTACTGGCGTGGTGCTGCTGGTGGCAGCAGCGCCACCTTACCGCAATCTGCCGGCATGGCCACAGCCGGATTTCCACCATTCTTGTGGTGGAAATCCAGCTGTGGTCATAATACAGCGGAAGGCTGGTAGCCGAAGCAACAGTCTTTTGGCGGCCGTCGCCGCAGCGGTAGGCGGTTTTTACCACCAATCTCCAAATAAGGGCCCTGGTGTCCTGGTTATATAAGAAGACACTGGCCATGAGGCTGGATAACCTACCAACCTTGACGGCCACATATGAGGAACACATTGGTAGACACTTCATAGGGAACGAATGGGACCAGACTCTGGAGTGCACCTATACTCTCACACGCAACACCAAGTATACACAATTCAACTAGTTACAATCCAAATATCTTGCACACCACAGGCTAAATGTAATGCTGAACTCTGCAGAGCTTTGTTGTCCCAGATGTGCCCTGATGGATGCAAGCTTACTCCATGTGGTATGGAACTGCCCTGTCATAATTCCCTTTTTTCCCCGATTTGCATGAGACCTAGGTGCCACTTACACGCCGAAGAAATATGCCTTCTTGGATTGTATGCCGGAAACCCAAAAAGAAAGTCGGCAATAGATTCCTAAAGCTAGCCCATAGAGATATTGCCCAACACTCAAAATCACCCCCACAGTACCCCACATAGTAGGTGTTGAGCAAAGGTGGAGAAATGGGAATCTGCTGAATGACGGCGCTGCGCGCAGAGGAATTTAAAGGGTTGTGGGAAAAAAAACATGGTGGATGAAGGGGTGTGGGGGGCAGGCAAGGAGTGAACAGCTTTAGGGAATATGAGGCCTAGGTAGTACCTGAAGGCACGGGTTTCCTGTACTCCTCTACGTTCGATACCATGGAATGGCTGAGCGGAAAAACAACAGGGGCCAGATCGGTAGCATCCCTGGGGGACCCCACTTTCATCTCCTAGTTATGGTATGGGAGCGTATTAGCAGATATTTATAGATAACAAGGCAGTTATTACTGGGCAAGATTACATTTTTGGCTCTTGGTTGCTGTTAATTTCTTCTTTGACAATTCTGTAAATGGTGGAAATGGTAATGGTCCTACAAATTATGCTGGTGGTAATGGGCTAAACAAAGTTATGGCTGATGCTCCAACATTAATCCTATACACTTATGATGAAAATGGCTACTAGTATTGACGAACAATTTACTTACCTTCGGTAACGCCTTTTCTGGTGGATACATTAGCTACCTGTGGATTCCTCACCTAAAGAATTTTCCCCACGCGCCAGCATTCGACTGAAATTTTCTTCTAGCTCTGCACGTCGACAATGACGTCACAAATGCCCGACTCCGACGCGACGCCGTATGACGTCATCCAGGCAATAAGAGGTCCTCGTCGACGTGCAGATGTCAGTTATCACCATTTTTTACGTGCCTTTGAGGCAAACAGGAGAACATTGACACTACAGATGTGATATGAACACATCAATCAAACTTATATACCAACATTTATTTCCACTAATATGAAACATAACCAATAGAAATAAACAATCCACTGCATACAATCCTACAATCCGAAATATATGCATAAATATATACACATGTCCTTTTTTTTTTCTTCAAATATATATATATATATATATATATATAAACTAATATATACACATATATAAATCATTGCATCAGTATATACATATGTACAACATACAGGTACTCACCCAAGGAATTATTGGTAAGACCAAGCAGTCAACGGGGAGGCGGGTGGGACCGTGAGGAATCCACAGGTAGCTAATGTATCCACCAGAAAAGGCGTTACTGAAGGTAAGTAACTTGTTCTTCTGATGGATACAACTTCCGGTGGATTCCTTACCTAAAGAATAGAGTCCCAAAGCAGTACCGCACTCAGTGGTGGGTGCCTGAATGGTCAAACCAAGAAATCCTGCAGCACTGAGCGTGCAAAATAGCCATCCCTCCTAACTTCAGAGTCCAAACAATAATGCTTGGCAAAAGTGTGGAGGGATGCCCAAGTTGCCGCCTTGCAGATGTCAACCTCTAGCTAAGGCTGATGAAGCCGCTTTAGCCCTGGTGGAATGGGCTCGTAGCCCCACAAAGAATAACACAATTTGATGCAAAGAATGACCCACCTGGAAAGCGTTCTCTTGTGGACAGCTTTGCCTCTCCTCTTCCCCACGTAACCGACGAAGAGCTGATCGTCCTGTCTGAACTCCGTCGTCCTGTCAACGAAGAAGCTCAACACTCTTCTTGGGTCAAGTCAGTGAAGCCTCTCTTCCTCCTTTGATGGATGAGGTGGAGGATAGAAGGAAGAAAGAGTGATGGACTGTCCTAAATGAAAGGGTGTAACAACCTTCGGTAAGAAAGCCGCCTTGGTCCTTAAAACCACTTTGTCCCTGTAAAAGGAAGTATATGGGGGTTCCACACAAAGAGCCTGGAGCTCACTCACTCTTCTAGCAGATGTAATGCCAACTAGAAAAACAGTTTTTAAAACCAAAAGCCTCAAGGGACAAGAATGCATTGGTTCAAACAGTGAACCCATAAGAAAGGTCAATACTAAGTTCATATCCCACTGTGGCATAACGAATGGAGTGGACGGAAACTTGTTAGTGAGACCCTTAATGAACCTCAAAACAATTGGGGACTTAAACAAGGAGGGTTGGTCTGGAAGGCACAGAAAGGCCGACAGTGCAGAGAAATAACCCTTAACAGTGGCAACTGCACAACCCCTCTGTGCCAAGGATAACGCAAACAACAGTATGTCAGATAAGGGGGCACGCAAGGGATCAATTTGATTCTCTCCACACCAAATCACAAATTTAGCCCACCTGCTTGCATAGATAGATTTGGTGAAGTGTCGCCTGGCCCATAATATAACTTTCACCACCTCAGGTGGGAGAGAAAAAGTACTCAGATTGCCCCGTTCAATCTCCAGGCAAGTAGGTGCAGGCTCTGGAGGTGGGGGTGTAGAACCTGCCCCTGCGATTGCGAGAGGAGGTCTGCCCTGTAAGGGAGACGGAGCGGAGGGCACAGAGAGAGTTGGAGGAGGTCCGAATAACACACCCTTCTTGGCCAATCCGGAGGTATTAAGGTGACTTGGGCCGGGTCTTGGCGGATCTTCCTCAGGACCCAAGGAATCAAGGGTATCGGGGGAAATGCGTAAAGCAACTGACCCTTCCAGGACATCTGAAACACGTCCCCCAAAGCTCCTTGCACAGGATACTGAAGGCAGCAGAATGACGGGCAGTGCACGTTCTCACGAGTAGCAAACAGATCTATCTGTGGATACCCCCACACCTGGAAGATGTAAAGGACAATGTCTGGATGAAGACGCCACTCGTGATCGGTCGAGATGCGCCGACTGAGACCGCCCGCACACACGTTCAGAACTCCGGCCAAATGGTTTGGTACTAAGCAAATCTGATGGTCCTGAACCCAGGACCAGAGCCGTAGAGCTTCTCTGCATGGAAGATACAACCACACTCATCCCTGCTTGTTTATATACCACATCGCAGTAGTGTTGTCCGTTAGGATTCGAACCGACCGACCGCGGAGGAAGGCCTTGAGAGCCAGACTGATCGCCCACAATTCCAACAGATTGATGTGAAACCTCTGTTCCACTGGAGACCAATGACCTTTGACCTCCAGGTCCCCCAGATGAGCACCCCACCCTAGAGTGGAGGTATCCGTTATCACTGTGGCCACCGGAGGTGGCAGCGAGAACGGCTTTCCTTGGGAAAAGTTGCCGTCCGCAGCCAACCATTGAAGATCCACTGCAGCATCTCTGGAGATCTTTATTGTAGGAAGTTGGCTCTGCATGTACTATTTCAAAGTAAGAAGTAGTGTGAACAGAGTCCAAGGGTTCCCCTTAGAGTTAAGATAGTGGCAAAAAGAGATAATTCTAATGCTCTAATTTGTGGTAGTGTGGTCGAGCAGTAGGCTTATCAGAGGGTAGTGTTAAGCATTTGTTGTACACACAGGCAATAAATGAGGAACACACACTCAAAGACAATTCCGGGCCAATAGGTTTTTATATAGAAAAATATAATTTCTTTTAAGTTTATTTTAAGAACCACAGGTTCAAGATTTACAAACAATACTTTAAATGAAAGGTATTTCACTCGGGTATCTTAGGAACTTTGAATCATCACAATAGCATGTACAGTTTTGGCAAAAATGGCAATAAGCTATTTTGAAAATGGACAGAGTGCAAAAATCAACAGTTCCTGGGGGAGGTAAGTATTTGTTAGTTTCACAGGTAAGTACAACACTTACAGGGTTCAAAGTTGGGTCCAAGGTAGCCCACCGTTGGGGGTTCAAGGCAACCCCAAAATTACCACACCAGCAGCTCAGGGCCAGTCAGGTGCCGAGGTCAAAGTGGTGCCCAAAACACATAGGCTTCAATGGAAATAGGGGTGCCCCGGTTCCAGCCTGCCAGCAGGTAAGTACCTGTGTCTTCGGAGGGCAGACCAGGGGGGTTATGTAGGGCACCGGGGGGGGACACAAGCAGGCACAGAAAGTACACCCTCAGCGGCACAGGGGCAGCCAGGTACAGAGTTCAAACAGGCGTCAGGATCGCAATAGGATTCAATGGGGAGACCCGGGGGTCTCTTCAACGATGCAGGCAGGCAAGAGGGGGGGCTCCTCGGGGTAGCCACCACCTGGGTTAGGACAAGGGCCGCCTGGGGGGGTCACTCCTGCACTGGAGTTCGGAACCTTCAGGTCCTGGGGGCTGCGGGTGCAGTGTGTTTCCCAGGCGTCGGGTTCTTTGAAGCAGGCATTCGCAGTCAGGGTGAGCTTCTGGATTCCCTCTGCAGGCGTCGCTGTGGGGGCTCAAGCGGGTCAACTCTGGCTACTCACTGGCTCGAAGTCGCTGGGGAGTCCTCCCTGTAATGTTGGTTTTCCGCAGGTCGAGCCGGGGGCATCAGGTGCAGAGTGGAAAGTCTCACGCTTACGGCGGGAAACGTGTGGTCTTTAAAAGTTGCTTCTTTGTTGCAAAGTTGCAAGTTGGTTGAACAGGGCCGCTGTCCTCAGGAGTTTCTAGGTCCTTTTAGATGCAGGGTAGTCCTCTGAGGCTTTAGAGGTCGCTGGACCCTGGGGGACGCGTCGCTGTTGCATTTTTTCTTGAAGTGGGGAGACAGGCCGGTAGGGCTGGGGCCAAACCAGTTGGTGTCTCCGTCTTCTCTGCCGGGTTTCAGGTCAGCAGTCCTTCTTCGTCTTCAGGTTGCAGGAATCTATCTTCCTCGGTTCTGGGAGCCCCTAAATACTAAATTTAGGGGTGTCTTTAGGTCTGGGAGGTTAGTAGCCAATGGCTTCTAGCCCTGAGGGTGGCTACACCCTCTTTCTGCCTCCTCCCTGACTGGACAGTGACTCCTCCTTGTTTTTCTCATTATCTCCTCTGGCCTTGCCGCCAAAAGTGGAGGCAGTGGCGGGAGGGGTGGGCATCTCCACTAGCTGGGATGCCCTGTGGCGCTGTAACAAAGGGGGTGAACCTTTGAGGCTCACCGCCAGGTGTTACAGCTCCTGCAGGGGGAGGTGAGAAGCACCTCCACCCAGTATAGGCTTTGTTCCTGGCCAAAGAGTGACAAAGGCACTCTCCCCATGTGGCCAGCAACATGTCTGGTGGGTGGCAGGCTGGTAAAACTAGTCAGCCCACACTGGAAGTCGGGTATGTTTTCGGGGGGCATCTCTAAGATGTCCTCTGGGTGTATTTCACAATAAAATGTACACTGGCATCAGTGTGCATTCATTGTGCTGAGAAGTTTGATACCAAACTTCAGTTTTCAGTGTAGCCATTATGGTGCTGTGGAGTTCGTGTTTGACAGACTCCCAGACCATATACTCTTAAGGTTTTGCTTAGACACTGTAGGGGCATAGTGCTCATGCACATATGCCCTCACCTGTGGTATAGTGCACCCTGCCTTAGGGCTGTAAGGCCTGCTAGAGGGGTGACTTATCTATGCCACAGGCAGTGTGAGGTTGGCATGGCACCCTGAGGGGAGTGCCATGTCGACTTAGTCATTTTCTCCCCACCAGCACACACAAGCTGGCAAGCAGTGTGTCTGTGCTGAGTGAGGGGTCCCCAGGGTGGCATAAGACATGCTGCAGCCCTTAGAGACCTTCCCTGGCATCAGGGCCCTTGGTACCAGGGGTACCAGTTACAAGGGACTTACCTGGGTGCCAGGGTTGTGCCAATTGTGGAGACAAAGGTACAGTTTAGGGAAAGAACACTGGTGCTGGGGCCTGGTTAGCAGGCCTCAGCACACTTTCAAATCATAACTTGGCATCAGCAAAGGCAAAAAGCCAGGGGGTAACCATGCCAAGGAGGCATTTTCTTACATTTATCGATTCCTCAAGACCTCCTTTGTGTTGAAACCACTGCCTGCAGATGCACCACTGAAGAGCCCTCATGTGCCAGCATGCATGAGTGACCAGCAGAATGTAAGAAGCGAACAGACCGAGCAGACGAAGGAGCTTGAGGACTGGAATGACTGCTCCATTCTGGAACATTTGAATCAACGCCTGAATGTCTTGAATCCGCTGTGGCGGAGGAAAGGCCCGATTCAATGTTGTGTCCAGTACTGCCCCTATGAACAGGAGGCACTGAGAGGGCTCCAGGTGAGATTTGGGCACGTTCACCGAAAAGCACAGATCGATCAACAACTGAGTTGTCGACCGCAGGTGACGCCGCAGGAGATCCGGAGACTTGTCTTTGATCAAGCAATCGTCCAGATAAGGGAATACTACTATCCCCCTTCTTCTGAGCTCTGCTGCAACCAGCGCCATCACCTTCGTGAAGACTCGAGGTGCCGAAGTAAGACCAAACAGAAGGACCGCAAACTGATAGTGTTGCGACCCCACCACAAACCAGAGATACTTCCTGTGCGACTTGAGGATCGTGATATGAAAGTAAGCATCCTGCAAGTCGACAGACACCATCCAATCTCCTTCGTTCAACGCCAAAAGAACCTGTGCTAGGTTCAGCATTTTGAACTTCTCCTGCTTGAGGAGCCAATTCAAAATTCTCAGGCCCAGGATTGGCCTCAACCGACCATCCTTTTTGGGGATCAGGAAATGTCTTGAATAACAGCCCTGACCCCTCTCCTGCTCTGGAACCACTCTACTGCACCTTTCGATAAAAGGATTAGCACTTCCTGTTGTAGTAAAAGAATATGGTCTTCCGAATAGAAGGATAGGCGGGGAGGGATGGGAGTATAACCTTTCCCCACAATATCGGTGACCCAGGAGTCATGTGAAGAAATTGAGACAGTCTCCCCCTACAGGAGATGCATGTAAAGGGAGTGATGGAGGACCAAAGCTGCTTTCCCTGCTGCACCCCTCCGGAGGAAGAGGAAGAGGCAGAGGCAGAGTGCGTCTGGGTGGCCCCTATAGTATGAACTCTACCCCTGCCCCTGAATGATCTATAAGGGTGAGCTGTTGAAGGTTGCTGTCCTGCTGCCTGGAATCTCCCTCGAAAGGAAGAGCCACGCCCAAACCCCCTAAACCTCCTAAACAATCTCAAGGAAGTGGAGGTGGATGCTTGCAGTCCCAAGGATCTTGTCATGGCCCTACTCTCCTTGAACCGCTCCAAAGCAGAGTCAGCTTTTGCCCCAAATAGTTTATCCCCATCAAAGGGCAGGTGGAGTAAGGTTGTCTGCACATCGGGAGAGAATCCTGAAGACCGTAGCCAGGCATGTCGTCTTGTCGCTATGGACGTGCCCATAGCCCTGGCCACAGAGTCCGATGTGTCAAGCCCAGATTGGATAACCTAGGTCGCCGCCGCCTAATCGTCCGCCAAAAGGTTAAGCACCTCCTGAGGCAATGTAGTGTGTGTCTTGGCCTCGTCCATGAGAGCATAAATGTACCTTCCCAGGATACAGGTAGGCTTCGTAGACTTGAGGGTCATGCTACATGAAGAGAACGCTTTCTTAGCAGATTGGTCCATTCTCTTGGACTCCCAGTCCGCGGGAACCCCTGGAAAAGATCCCGGATCAGAGCGTGAGGAGCATGAAGCCTGCACTACCAAACTCTCCCAAGTCAGATGTCGGGACAAGAACGCTGGATCTCCAGGAGCCACCCGATACCTCCTCGCCCCAGACCTGTTTACTGCCGAAGTCACAGGCTTCTTCCACACCTCCATTATCGGGTCAATAAGCGCCTCAATTAAACGGAAGAAGTGGCTCTGCCACAGCTGAAGAAGGATGCAAAACCTCAGTGAGAATGTTTGTCTTAACAACCGCAGCAGGAAGAGGAAGGTCAAGAAAATCCACCACCTTCCTCACCACCGAATGGAAAGAGGCGGCCTCCTCAGTGTACTGCCCCACATACGCCAAGTCCCACTCCGGGGAAGTGTCCAAACCACTGGCTGTGTCCAAGCCTTGCAGGTTTCCCAGTGGCTCCACCATCTCACCCTCTTCCAAGAGCTGCTTCTCATACTCCTGCTCCTCTAGCAGTCTCAGAGCCAACCTCCTGGAGCAGAGCATGAATTCAATCCTCGGCGTCGATAAGGCACCTGCCGACGCCGAAGACCTCGGACGGAGTCGACCACTGGATTCATCCGACACCGGATCCATCGGCGCCGAAGCCTTCTTTAGAGTAGATGAAAGCTGCGTCGAACTCATCAGCGCCGGGGCAGTAGATGTCGTCGGCGTCACAGGTCTTCTAGGCGACGCCATTGTTCCCGGCGCCGAACCAGCACTTCCCGAAGGAAGCAAAGGCACGAAGGGCATCGGTCTGTATGAAGCCGGAACACCCATGTCATAGGCCAATGGACCCGAAGGTCCCGAATGACCACGTCCCGGAGCCATGGTGGCAAAGATGTTGAACATCGCATTAAGAAATGCGGCAGGGTCTGTGCCTGGCGCTGGGAACGCCAGATAACCTTGCGGAGCCGGTGCATGAGGCGAAGCCAGCGTCGGATCGGGCATCTCCGTCTGCACCGGAAAGACCGTCGGCTCCTGGTGAGGATCGACTTTGAAGACCGACAGCAGAGACGTCGGAGAAGTAGGAGTCGTCCGAGGCGGAGGTGTCACAGTCGGACTAACTTCCCAAGTCATTCGACGCCGAGCCGACGGCGACCTCGAGTGGGAACAGTACTTACTTGACCGGCGGCGTGAATCATGCCGACGTCGGGAGTCTCGATGTCGCCTGTGAGATTTCGATGACTTGGAAGAAGACTCACGGCAATGATGTTTCTCCTTCTTCTTAGACCCTTCCAGGAACAACTTGGCCTCCCGCTCCTTGAGAGCCTTCGAATTCATGCGCTGACATGAACCGCACACTTCGACCTCATGGTCAGAGCTCAGACACCACAAACAATTCTCGTTTGGGTCTGTGACCGACATTCGACCTCTGCACTCCCTACAGGGTTTAAAACCTGACTTCCTTGGCTGAGACATTGTTACACAAAGTGAAACAGCAGCTCCCTGGTAGCATCGAAGAAAAAAACGTTACTCGAAGGCATGGAAAAAAGAGAACTGACGTCTGCACGTCGACGAGGACCTCTTATTGCCTGGATGACGTCATACAGTGTCGCGTGGGAGTCAGGGAATTGTGATGTCATCGTCGACGTGCAGAGCTGGAAGAAAATTTCCGTTGAATGCTGGCGCGTGGGGAAAATTCTTTAGGTGAGGAATCCACAGGTAGTTGTATCCATCAGAAATATGACGAGATGTGGTGTGATGACTACCAACTGAATCTGTATTTCTACATAAAGCCCATCGACATTGCAACATGCGAATGAACACAACAGGGTACATCATTTTTTTTCCCAAAACTCAAAAAAGACAAATTTTTAAAAATCTATATCTCCTAAAGTTCATTTCATTGCCATTAATGAAGCTATCCCTGTGACTGTGCCCAAATCATTTGCTCTGCAATGCACAATCATCATATCAGGGTTCTGGCAATTTAAAATGTTTTTATCCATAGGGAGAAGTTGATGGCATTTTACCACTCTGTTTCCAACCACAGTAATGTCCACTTTGAGACAACCTAGATCTTTGTCACTGCCATATCTTTTTTTCACAAGCATGAGATCAGTACACAAAGGCCTACAATCCAGATGCAAGCCATGATGCTGGTATCCTGCTGTGAGACAGATAAAGGGTCTGGAACAGAATGCAAAGTGTTCTGAAAGAGTATGTGATATGAAGAGAAACAAATGAGAGCTAATGTCCTAGCTGCCCATTTGGTTGCTCTTAGTGGGGGGAAATAGTAAGCTAGAGAGTAAGTAACTGCTATTTCTTTGACATATTTTTGATTAGAAAGCAGGGAGTATTATGTATGGAGTTTGGTGTTATTGATTTAAACTGATTTGCAGAACAAGAGGATTATCAATCATTGCATTACTTACAGTGTTTGTGGAGCAGACAATGCTTGGTGAACCTCTGACCTGGAAGCAAGCTTCTGACATGGGGCCTCATTCCAACTCCGGCAGGTGGAGGTCACCGCCCGCCTGGAGGGAACCGCCATTTGGCCGCCCCGCGGTCAAAAGACAGCTGGGGCCATTGTAACTTTCCTGCTGGGCCGGCGGGCGCTAGCCAAAATAGCGCCCGCCGGCCCAGCGGGAAAGAGGCCTGCAACACTGAAGCCGGCTCCGAATGGAGCCAGCGGTGTTGCAGGTGTGCGACGGGTGCAGTTGCACCCGTCGCGCTTTTCACTGTCTGCTAGGCAGACAGTGAAAAGCATACTGGGGCCCTGTTAGGGGGCCCCTGCACTGCCCATGCCAGTGGCATGGGCAGTGCAGGGGGCCCCAGGACACCTGTTCCCGCCATCCTGTTCCTGGCGGTGAAAACCGCCAGAAACAGGCTGGCGGGAAGGGGGTCGGAATCCCCATGGCGGCGCTGCTTGCAGCGCCGCCATGGAGGATTCGCCCAGCCGGGGGAAATCCGGCAGGAAACCGCCGGACCCGGTTTTCCGACTGCGGCTTTACAGCCGCGGTCGGAATAGGCAATGAAGCACCGCCAGCCTGTTGGCGGTGCTTCAGTCATTTTAGCCCTGGCGGTCTCGGACCGCCAGGGTTAGAATGACCCCCATGATCTTCTTTGGTCACTTAGGAAACTGGTTGGCTGTAGAGGTAGGGAGCCTACTGTTTGAATAATATGAACGAGTTACTACAGTTTAAAAAGTACTTTTGTATTCAATCAGAATCGCCAACAAAAGATTTTAAAAACTACATGTTGGTGAAGAGTCACTGGATGGTATGCAAACAGTGAAAACAAGTGTCTCAATTGAGTGGGAACATGTCAAAAGATATGAAACACACCAAAATGAATCCAAAAAGCACTCTTGTAAAGGTAACTGAAACAGTTCCCCGACATTATCTAGTCTGTGAGCTTTAGGAGAGTACCATGTGATGAAAAATTTGTAGGCATGTACACTTTCCTCTCATGCATCCTGAGAAGCCAAATTGAACTCAACCCAGGTGCAACCTATTGAAATCTCCCTTCACATACTCTCTGCGAAGTAGGCTGCAGCTAATCCTTCCAAAATGGTAAAAATACTATTAGAGAGTTGACCAAAAAAATACTTTTGACGTTCACTGGAAGTGATTTCTGCACATATTTTGCACATCTCAGCAACTAGAAACAGGAGTATAATCAAGGTAACAATTTGTTACTGGTCCTAAAAATATGCGACATGAAGAAAACCATAGCTGAAAAGTTTCCCAGTTTCATGCGTGATGTGGAGCTCCAGTCCAGGTTTTTTTATTTCAATTCTGGGACTTGTGGTCCTGTTTTGTAATGCAATAAACAAGCCTCCAAGTCTTAGAATTCAAAGGAAAACCTGATTTCAAGCGAGGCTCGAAAAATACTGAAAACTACAATTCAAACATAGCACTTTTGCAACCTTTCGTGCAAAAAAACAAAAATGTCACTCATTGGCATGTTTAACATGAGCACTACTAAGATCAAAACCCAGGTTTACGAGGAACTTACACAAAGGGACTCTAATTTTACCCTAAATGAGGATATCGTAAAAGAGCAGAAAAAGGCCCCAGTAGACTAGCCACGTTAAAAGACATGAAAACACACAATGATGCAAAAAGTGTTGATTTTAATACCGCAGTAGTGACAATATAAATTTAGTAATAGAAGGGCATCTTTAGGGACAATTGTCTCTCTTAAAAGTGCAGATTAAGGAAAGATATACCAATAGAACATCATGATCTACCGTTAAAAGGAGGGTGTTAAACTGTGAGTGTTACTCGTTGAGGCATATGTGATTACTGGAGTACGTCACCAAAGACACCTAAAGTCGAACTCAAGTAACTCACCCTTCATTGCTCAGACATCTAAAAACACATAACCAAACTGTGTACACCAATAAAGAACCATGTTTGTTTGCGTGGCTACAAGAATAGCCCAAAAGTTTCACATCTGAAGACATGTTCACTTTCTTGTCCGATATCAAAAGAAAGTCCTCAGGCCGCTGGAAACATGTCAAAAGACATGAATACACACGAACATAACTTCAAAATACTCTTAAACATCTAACTGAAACACTTCTGAACCATAACCTAGTATGTGAGCTGTAGGAGAATAGTGTGTAGTGAAAGTAGTACTGCACTCTGCTATCCTTAAATAACACAAAAGTAGAATAGTGTTGTTTTAATAGTGTAGAAATGTGTATTTATAACAGAAGGGTTTCTGTGGATAATAGGGAAGATCAAAAGATATATACGTAGAAAGTGTAATGGAGAAAAGAACATGTCATTACAGTCTGAATTTGTCAGCAATGTAACTTACTGAGATATACATCATTATTACATTGATAGAGAGAATACACTGAAAGTAAATGATCACAGTGCAAATTAGTGATACATCTATGTTTGGATTCATTATAATATTTATTTTTAGGTTCAATGGCAAGCGCGCTGGCCTATTGCAATCTTTCTGTGGGCGTTTAACCACACCCACTCTTGCTATTCATTATTTGTTGTGCATGTCTTAAATGCTTCATTTATATTGGTGCATTTTGTGAAATGTCCCTCCTTTGTGTGCTGATTTCCCTTTCCGGAATTTCACTAATTGAACATTTTTGTTGGCCATCACACTACGCCACGCTTCCTCCTGTTACAGAGTGTGTTTGCCCCTCCTCTGGTTTCGGTTTGTCTTTCATCTCATTCGGGATCCTTTCTAGACGTTCACGCAGGGAGCCAATAACTTGCGTGCTCACACTCATGAGGCCATGGCGCTTTTAATTGACTTGCGTCTGTCAACTGTTTTACTTTTCATTTTCAATTTATGTGGCAAGAAAAGTCCAGTTAGGAATTTACAATGCTAATAACTTTAAATCGAGCAAACGAGACCCATTGCAGTGGAAATACTTGCTTCTTTTACGTTTCTGAGATTCACAGTACTCCCTGGATAGTTAAGAGGGTACTTCAGAAAATGTGGTGAAATAGGGTTTTGACTTGGTACTGCGGTACCGTTAAACTTCGTAAAAAAAAGTGAAGATTAAAATTGATTATTGTTGAGGAAATAAATTGGATTTATTATACTAAGTTTCCAAAAAACGTACAATAACAGACAAATAACATAAAACTGTTGGCTGCACAGAAAAGTGAAATGCAGCATCATAATGTTCCAGTTCCCCTAATTATAACAGAAACCTCTACTTTTTTTTCCAGTGCATGAGTTAGAAAACTTAATTGCATAGGTTTATAATGAACGTGGGACTCTCATACACACTTCTTTCACCATGATATGCAGTGTACAGGGAATAGGCTTTGGAATGGTATCCATGACAATATTGGTATACTAGAGAAGGATTTGCTATTACTAAAACAGAGAATAAAGGTCTACAAATCAGTGCGATTCACAATAAATGTTTGCCAAAAGCTTTACTTTTATTGGGAGCTCCCTGAAAATTGATATAAGCCTGACCTAATTCTTGCTAGCTGAATACAACTCTGATAGGAGTAGAGGTGTACGAGTTCAACCCTTTTGCTGATGGTGATGTATTGAGTTGTGATCACATTTTGATGTGATACATAAGTCACCATTAACATTATTTCTACCCACAGTTTCTATTACAGGTAACGAAACCTATAACAATAGTGAACAATGTGTGAGTGCTCTCAAGAGAGAACTAACAGTATATTTCTTTGAATTACATTATAAAATGAAATGCATGTTTAGAGCGTGCCTCTCAATATTCACACCACTGTACCGATTTATATTGTTTTTGTGAATGCAGTATGTTTTAATTTAGCTATTATTTTATTTTTAAAAATTCCTTATTTGTAAAACAATGTATATGTCGCATATGTCAATATATAAATTTTAATAATGACAGGATCGGTATATTAAAAAATAAAAACCATATTGCATTTTGAATTGATTCTTTAGGAGACACGGCCTTCAAAAGGTGCGGATTATTTTTAATGTGATGTTCCAGAGTACTGCTTCACTTTCTTTGATTAGATATTTAGATTAAAAATGGGCGTGGAGTAAACGAAGGTGTTACACTTTGACTTATTTAGTAGCACTAAATCATTCACCTAACTGTAGAGTGTTTCCGATTATACCTTGTTTTGGAGGATACTAGAGGGAGGAATTTTCCTATAGTAACATTAATTAACATAGCATTTTAAGGATGGACATCTAAAAGTTACAGAGTTCCAATAACAGAGAGTTCCATAATAAAAAGACAAGTACTAGGAATGACCTGCTCACTGCTTCTGAAGGACAAGGAAGGGTATACTGTTTTTATTAGTTACCTTTAGACGCTCGTACGGCATTCTCGTTCAGTGATATCACTCCACAGTGCATCATGATGCCAAGACAATACTACTTTAAGAGAAGATAGTAAGGACATGTGCTGCCTATATTTTGTGTAGTGATAGTGCACTTTCTTTAGCTATAGTATTAGTTATAATATGGAACGTTTTTAATTAGCTAACTATGTCGTATACAGTTAGAAAATCACCGTTTACGATGATGTCAAAATATAACAGGGTCGCTAGTTTCCAACGTAGATCCAGGTTTCTCTATTCTGTGCTCTCTTCTCCACTTACTGTCCGTTCCACTTCCTTTTCCTTTCTAATTCATCTCATCCCAAACCACTTACCATTCCCGTTCACTGCTTTCCGTCCAAAAAACAATTTGCTTTTCGTTCCAGTACTTTCCTTTAATTTTCTTTACATTCTTGATATTTTCTCCTGTCTTCTCACCAAATGTTCTTCCTTCCCATGCCAGCCCCAATCTCCACTCTGTCCTCTTCGCTTCACGAAGCTCTTTAACTTTCCTTGCCAACACACATGCTTCCTTTCTTTATCTTTTATCTGCTTTCACTTCTGTTCTTCCTCTTTCCATAGCATATTTAATTTATGTATTTCCTCTCACCTCACCTTTGCTTAACACGAATTCCCCTTCACTTGCATTTCCAATTCTTCTGAGTCCTACCCACTTACCCTTTTCTGCTGCTGCTTTTCCTTCCCAAATCAATTTGCCTTTCCTCCAGTCATTTTCTTTCTCTTTACATTCTTGACACTTCTCTCCTTTCCTCTTGTTTTTCTCCGAATTTATGAATGTGTTGGCCCCTCCTTCTGCAGGACTAGAAAGGGAAAAACTGATTTTATTAGTTAAAATTAGATGTTTGTACAGGGGCAGCTCCTCCATTAGGGCGGAGGAGCTTTTCTCCCCTCCCAGCAGCAGCAGCTGCAAAACGTTCACAAGAAAACGATAATAAACTGCGTTTATTATCATTTTCTTGTAAAGAGGTGGGGCCACAAGGGAGACGAGCAGTGAGGGGGAGTTTACTGCACTCCCACTCAGAGCGCATGTGTGTTTGGTTGGCCGTCTCCATGCCAATCCTGACGCTGCTCTGAGCAGCATCAGGATTGTCCACAGGGAAGGCTGAGAGCCTGTGCCTGCAGTGATGAGACAGAGGAGCAGAACGGAACAGCATGCGGCGTTCAGGTAAGTGTGTTTAAAAAAAAAAAAAAAAATGTTTAATTCTTCCCTTTCACCTTACGTGAGCTGGCCCGCCCCTTCCACCCCTGCGAGCCGCAACTGTGTTTGTATGACATTCTGATTCAGCGCTATGACCCCAATTGCATTACAGCATCAAGGTGGTAAGCATTTAATGACATAGCAAGGAAAAGTGCTGCTTAAATTGTTTGTAATCACAGTGTACATTACATAGTTATAGTATTAGTTATAATATGGAAGGTTTTTGATTAGCTTAGTGTGTCTTGTACAGTTAGAAAATCATTAATTACAATGGTGTTAAATGTATTACAAGAAAGAAGATGTCCAATGTAAAGGTACAGGTTTATGCTATTTCTTCTCTTCTCCTCTCTTGTCTTTCCCTGCCCTATCCTCTCCTCTAAGCCTGGATTAATGTGTATTACCCTTTCCTATCACATTCTTCACTCCCAACCTACTTACCCCTTCCCCTCCACTGTTTTCCATTTCCAAACAAATATACCTTTCCTACCAGTCTAGTACGTTGTGTTCCCACCTCAGGAGTGCAATCTATGGCAAAAGATGTATGGGTGTTCCAATTATTTTCTGCGTAGTGTCTATCACCTTTTCCCAGAAGTTTAGGATCCCAGCACATCCCCAAACCAGATGCATAAACCCAGCTCCCTCGGATCTGCAACACTTTGAACGGGAGTTAGTACACAGGCCTTTTTACCAACAGTGGGGAGCAGTGCATAATTTGAGCGAGTGGTTTTCGGTGCCCAGCAGTGGCACTATTTTCATCATCAGCACTTATGACAGTTCACCACATGGTGGTGCTGTCTGACTGATTTCCAGATAAGTACAACAGAGTATTTAATATTTCAAGAGATGTTAAAAATTAACAATACCTGCAGCCCTCGCAATTAAATGGATGTGTGATTCCTATAGCCCAATGCCCAGGACAAGTCGTTTGGGGTCAAGGACAACAAGTTTTCATGTTTACTTTGTCCTTGGGATAAGTAGGCCCAACTCCCTTCAGCACAATTCCTTTGGCTGCCAGTTTACCCCCTTCAATGCGGGCGTCGACCGACACTAGGGAGGGTGTTCGAAAATCCTCGGGTGCAATTTTTTATTTTTTATTTTAAACCCTGGGAGATACGGAAGACCTTCTGTGTGTCCCCCCACCCGCCCCTTTGTAATGTCAGCGCGCGACGTCACAGTGTTGTTTTCCCCATCGGAGCAGGAAGCGGCCATAGGGCCGCTTCCTGCTCCGATGGGAAAAACGGCCCCAAACGGCCTTCCCGATGCTCGGAAAGGCCTCGTATGAAAGGGGAGACTCTCATCATCATTTAATAAAATGTGTTGATGCATGCTGGTATTTAAAAAAATATTCATAATGGAAAATCAGTGTAACCATTTTCAACAAGATTATGGGAAACATGAAAATAAACAAGCACTGACAAAGCCAACCGATCCGACATTGGTTGTCAGCCTTTTGGTTTTGTCAACGAGTGTCTTGTTTTGACATGGCATTTGTAACACTATTGTTGTGCGAGCTGCCAGGCCCTCACCATTGTAACAACCATTGGCAAAAAGCAAAAAAATATTTTTGGTCTCAAAAAGCACACATTGCCACAATAGTTCCTGCCACCGAACAAAACTATTTTGGCCTTCTTTACAACTTTGCGGGCGCCAGAAGACCACCAGTGTTGGCGGTCTGAAGACCGCCATATTACAACATCATTTGGATTTCTGCCCATTTACGGGTGGAAGTCCAACACTGTTGGCCTGGCCGATGGCAGAAGAGAGGCTTTTTCCCCTGCCACACCAATAGGACTCTGCCTGCTGTATTACGATACGTAATACGGTGCAATGATTTCCTGAAAGGCGGTGTGATGCTGGTGGTGAAGAACGCCAACACTCATTACCTCCTTGACGACCACCTTGCCGAGACAGGTAGGTGGGCCGTCCAAACAAGTGGAGGGGGTGGGGGTAGGAGAGATGTGTGTATATTTGTGAGGTGTGTGCGTGTATGTGTAGCGGTATGGGTGTGCATGAGTGCATTTGTGCATGTATGTGTGCGTGGAGGGTGTGTGTCTGAATGGAAGCAGAGGGGTGGGTATGTCGGGGTGTGTGTGAGTAGGTCTGTGAGTTGGAATGCATGCGAGTAGAGGTGTTTGTAAGGGTGCTTGCGAGCAAGTGGGGTGTATGTCAGGGAGTGTGTTGGTGAGTAGGGGTGCATGTCTGTGTGCAAGCAAGTGGGGGGTGTCTGGATGTATGCGTGCGGTTGGGGGATGCATGTCCGCAAGTGTGGGGGTATGTGTCTGCAGGTGTGTGGACTGGTGAGGGGGTGTTCGCAGGTGTGTGGATGGGGTGGTTGCTGGTGTGTGAGTGTGTGGGGGTGCGTGTTCCTGTCGCCGGGCGTGTTACCCCCAGGGTTTTTGTGGCGGGGTGACGGCCGTGGGAAGCTTGGTGGTTTCCCAGGCCATCATACCGGCAGAGGTCTTATGGCTGCCGTCAGCCAGAAGTCCTCACCTGTGGCCAGGCAGTCTGACCGCCCTGGCAGTACTGGCGGCGTTCTGGCGTTTTAGCTTCAGCCAAACTGCCCATGTCATAATACAGCGGTCTTTACCACCAGGCCTGCGGCAGAAAGACCACCACTGCAAGTGGGACGGTCTTAAGACTGCCACACTCGTATTGAGGGCCTTTGTGTGCCAGCATGCTCCTTGTAGAAGGGCAGAATGCTATCACTCATAGCAAGGCCAGCCGATAGATGGATAGAGAGAGAAATAGAATTTTAATAACAAACAAAATGTCTAACAAAATGTCTTGGTTAATGCCAGACCTGATTAGAGGTCCAATTCTTTAAAAAAGTCACAAAAGTGCACCCATAGTATATGTCTTTGCATTGGTGGCATTCATGAATTCACAAGAATTTACAGAAGTAGACAAGGAAATCGTACTCTTAAAAAATATTTGCGAACTGTATGTTAGCACGAGAAAACATGCATGTTTAGATTTGCTCATTCAAAAATGTATTGCACATTTACAAGTTCACTTTCCCTCCAACCACTTTATTCCTAACCTTGGAAGAATTTCTGCTTCTGCCCATGCCTAGAGTAAATGTCCAACCTTTCGCAGTATGGTAAAAGATTAGATAAGAGCTGGTGAAAATCCTTAAAATATGCATGTTAGTAGGATTGCACAGACTCAAAGGCATTCCACCTCTGGAACTATTACTTACTGCTTCCTCCAGCGCCAGTATGTAAATCTGCAGAAAGGTGGTAAAATAAGGAAACTGCTATAGTAGGGATTGAAATTGCTAGTATTCAAGCCCTACTAAAGTATTAGCCCTGTTATAATCATAGAGGCTATTATTAGAGATTGCTGCCATAATGTGTCGCCACACTACATAGCATCAAAGGGACAAGTAGATTCTTTTACAGGACAAGTAGATTTAAGAAGCAACCTATTCCATGGACAACTAGACATTTTATTACATTCCACACCCCTGCCATTCTCATAGTTTTGCATGGCCTGTGTAAGGAAATGCCTCCTTGGCATGGTTACCCCCTGACTTTTTGCCTTTGCTGATGCCAAGTTATGATTGGAAAGTGTGCTGAGGCCTGCTAACCAGGCCCCAGCACCAGTGTTCTTTCCCTAAAACTGTACCTTTGTCTCCACAATTGGCACACCCTGGCATCCAGGTAAGTCCCTTGTAACTGGTACCCTTGGTACCAAGGGCCCTGATGCCAGGGAAGGTCTCTAAGGGCTGCAGCATGTCTTATGCCACCCTGGGGACCCCTCACTCAGCACATGCACACTGCTTGCCAGCTTGTGTGTGCTGGTGGGGAGAAAATTACTAAGTCAACATGGCACTCCTCTCAGGGTGCCATGCCAACCTCACACTGCCTATAGGCATAGATAAGTCACCCTCTAGCAGGCCTTACAGCCCTAAGGCAGGGTGCACTATACCACAGGTGAGGGCATAGATGCATGAGCACTATGCCCCTACAGTATCTAAGCAAAACCTTAGACATTGTAAGTGCAGGGTAGCCATAAGAGTATATGGTATGGGAGTCTGTCATACATGAACTCAACAGCACCATAATGGCTACACTGAAAACTGGGAAGTTTGGTATCAAACTTCTCAGCACAATAAATGCACACTGATGCCAGTGTACATTTTATTGTGAAATACACCCAGCGGGCATCTTAGAGATGCCCCTTGAAAACATACCCGACTTCCAGTGTGGGCTGACTAGTTTTGCCAGCCTGCCACACACCAGACATGTTGCTGTCCACGTGGGGAGAGTGCCTTTGTCACTCTGTGGCTAGTAACAAATCCTGTACTGGGTGGAGGTGCTTCTCACCTCCCCCTGCAGGAACTGTAACACCTGTCGGTGAGCCTCAAAGGCTCACCCCCTTTGTTACAGCGCCACAGGGCATCCCAGCTAGTGGAGATGCCTGCTCACTCCAACCACGGCCCCACTTTTGGCGGCAAGGCCGAGAGGAGATAATGAGAAAAACAAGGAGGAGTCACTGGCCAGTCAGGACAACCCCTAAGGTGTCTTGAGCTGAGGTGACTCTGACTTTTAGAAATCCTCCATCTTGCAGATGGAGGATTCCCCCAATAGGATTAGGGATGTGCCCCCCTCCCCTCAGGGAGGAGGCACAAAGAGTGTGTAGCTACCCTCAGGGCTAGTAGCCATTGGCTACTAACCCCCCAGACCTAAACACACCCCTAAATTGAGTAATTAGGGCCCCCCAGAACCAAGCAATATAGATTCCTGCAACCTGAAGACGAAGAAGGACTGCTGACCTGAAGCCCTGCAGAGAAGAGGGAGACACCAACTGCTTTGGCCCACTTCAAGAAAAACTGCAACAGCGACGCGTCCCCCAGGGTCCAGCGATCTCTGAAGCCTCAGAGGACTACCCTGCATCTAAAAGGACCAAGAAACTCCAGAGGACAGCGGCCCTGTTCAATAAAACTGCAACTTTGCAACAAAGAAGCAACTTTTAAAGACCACACGTTTCCCGCCAGAAGCGTGAGACGTTCCACTCTGCACCGACGCCCCCCGGCTCGACCTGTGAAAAACTAACTCTACAGGGAGAACTCCCCGGCAACTGCGAGCCCGTTAGTAGCCAGAGTTGACCTCCCTGAGCCCCCACAGCGACGCCTGCAGAAGGAATCTAGAGGCTCCCCCTGACCGCGACTGCCTGCTTCAAAGAACCCGACATCTGGGAAACACACTGCACCCGCAGCCCCCAGGACCTGAAGGATCCGACTTCCAGTGCAGGAGCAACACCCAGGTGGCCCTCTCCCTTGCCCAGGTGGTGGCTACCCTGAGGAGCCCCCCCCCCCCTTGCCTGCCTACATCGCTGAAGAGACCCCTGGGTCTCCCATTGAAACCTATTGCAAACCCAATGCCTGTTTGCACTCTGCACCCGGCCGCCCCTGTGCCGCTGAGGGTGTACTTTTTGTGCTGACTTGTGTCCCCCCCGGTGCCCTACAAAACCCCCCTGGTCTGCCCTCCGAAGTCGCGGGTACTTACCTGCTGGCAGACTGGAACCGAGGCACCCCCTTCTCCATTGAAGCCTATGCGTTTTGGGCACCACTTTCACCTCTGCACCTGACCGGCCCTGAGCTGCTGGTGTGGTATCTTTGGGGTTGCCCTGAACCCCCAACGGTGGGCTACCTTGGACCCAACTTTGAACCCTGTAAGTGCTTTACTTACCTGAAAAACTAACAAATACTTACCTCCCCAGGAACTGTTGATTTTTGCAGTGTCCACTTTTAAAATAGCTTCTTGTCATTTTTGCCAAAACTGTACATGATATTGTGTTAATTCAAAGTTCCTAGGATACCTGAGTGAAATACCTTTCATTTAAAGTATTGTTTGTAAATCTTGAACCTGTGGTTCTTAAAATAAACTAAGAAAATATATTTTTCTATATAAAAACCTATTGGCCTGGAATTGTCTTTGAGTGTGTGTTCCTCATTTATTGCCTGTGTGTGTACAACAAGTGATTAACACTACCCTCTGATAAGCCTACTGCTCGACCACACTACTACAAAATAGAGCATTTATTTATCTCTTTTTGCCACTATCTTACCTCTAATGGGAACCCTTGGACTCTGTGCATGCTATTTCTTACTTTGAAATAGTACATACAGAGCCAACTTCCTACAGCCTGGAATAGTCTGAATTGTTACACTTGTAGGGATGTGATGGTTAATAATTGTGACGGTACTGTCACTGGCAGCGCTGGAAGGTCAATGGATGGTGCAAGCTACAGTGGCCTCCTGAGAAGGGCCCAGGCACTTACATTTTTAAACATTAAGCTCTGATGAGGAGTAATACACTCAGGAGATATATCTGAAGTGAATTAGGAAGTCTACAGCTGGGCAGAAGTTAGCCTGTTTGTACACAGCAGTATCCCACATTTAATCATTGGGGTGAGGAGGTTGGCCAGTTCACTATCTTAGCCTCCTCTGGCAGGGCTGCCCTATGTAAGCCCAATGAACTTTTCATTATAGTGCTGTTAAAAGTTTCATGGGGGGGTGGTCACTGGCGTCAAGATGGCGGTCGCACTCTAGGAGTGCTCTGGACCCCTCCGTCATCCGCCGGTGTGAGGCCTGCTGTCCCGGAGCCCCCCGCCCACCAGCGGACCGCCAGAGGCCGAGGAGGTTAAGGAGTACCGGGGGCCCAATTCTGGGCCGGAAAGCAGCAGCAGCGCGTAGGACGGGCCCTGTTGCCTGAGCCTTGGGCTGCTGCGGGTCCCGAGACTTCGAGAGGGGGGCGCGCCTGGAACCGGAGTGGCCCCTCCGTGTCAACGAGTGAGTCGCGTTGCGGCGGAAGAGAGATTCGGCAGCCGGGACCCCATGGACCACAGCATGTGGTCCATAGAGGCCTGGGACGGGGGAGGGGCGGGGCGCAGAGCAGAGAGGAAGATTGGATGCTCCCACACCTGGCCCTGGGGCCTGCTAGTGACCCCCCCCAGAGGTTTGTGGAGGCAGAGAGGAGCTGTGGGGCCCTGACCTGGCCTCATTCGGTGGAACTCAGGACCGGGGCGCCCGCACGAGGAGGAGGAGCCTGGGCCCACGGCCTGGTCGGCGCCGCAGTTGGGGCCCAGATGGCTGGAGCAGCAGTGGTGGTGGCAATGGAGGTGGGCCCCCTGCGGAGGTGAAGGCAGCAGAAGTGTCTGACGAACAGTCGGTGAAGTAGTGGACCTCCTGGGAGGCGGCGAGGAGACGCGGGGCCAGGAGGGGCCCCATGGAGGCAAAGATTGGTCAGTGAGAGGCCAACAGCGCCAGACCACCGAGTCGGAGTGCCCGATAGGGTACTTCCGGGGACTTCTGGGGGTGACCCGGGAACCTTCTCTCCTGTTCCCCCCCACCCAGGAAAACAAGACCGGGGTTGTGCACAGTCGACTGCGACCATTGGTGTAGCTCCGGGGGATCCTGGAAGTGAGCGATGTGCGGTGGACAGCTTCTGGATCAACCTGTGGAGTGGTGTAAGGTGGTCGAACCTTGAGTGGCGGGTGAGTGCTCTTGGGCCCTGGAGGACGGCTGCCAGGCCGGTACTCGGGGTTGTGTCAGAGCCCTCCAGGGGTAAGTTGTTGTGTTCTGCCCGCCTGCCCGGCGACACCCTTGGAGATCGAAGGGCACTGCTTGAGACCTGAATCAGAGCTCTTTTGTGACCACATCGACGAGGAGCGACCAGCCGCCGTGACGCTGCCCTAACCCCACAGCAGAGATGGGGAGAGACAAGGCAGGCAAGCAGCCTCTGGCATTGCAGCAGCACATAGACCAGTTTACTACGCAGGGGTCCTCTAGGGCGACGGGAGCCCCGGAGTCTGAGACAGAGGCCGGGGGAGTGAACATGATCCTTCAGGCGATTCAGGCCTCGCAGTCAGCGGTGGAAGCCAAGGTCGGTGAAGTGAAGGAGAATGTGGGTCTCCTACTCAGGACCTGCGAAAGGCGGTGGGTCAAGGAGGTTGAGGACCGTGCGTCGCAGACTGAGGATGAAATTGCAGACCTTAAAATCAGGGTCACCCAACTGCAGACCCGCACTGGTGAGCTACACCGTAGGGCTGAAGATGCAGAAAACCGTTCCAGACGTAACAATTTATGGTTTGTGGGCTTCCCGGAGGGTGCGGAGACAAGTTCCTCGATTGAATTCTTGGAGCGTTGGATTCGTTTGTGGGTCCCGGACCAGCGTCTCTCCCCGTGGTTTGCCATAGAGCGTGCACACAGGGCTCTGACGCCGCGACCACCGCCGGGTGGCCCCCGGCGACCGATGATAGCACAATTCTTGAACTTTAAAGACCGGGATGTTGTCCTTCGAGAGGCTCGAGCCCAGTCAGATCTCTGCTGGGACAACCATAGGATCCTTCTATTCCCGGACTATACTCATGAGGTGCAGGCCCGATATCGTTCATATGAAGGAGTCAAGCAGAAACTGCGAGCTATGCAGCTGACATACAGGCTCCTCTTCCCTGCGAGGCTGAAAGTTATAATGGACAGGAAATCCTTCTTCGCCGGAGGCTGCATGGGAATGGCTCACAGAGGAGCACCGTGTGGCTCGGGGGGGGCCTCACCGGCCGAGTGGCGATCTGCCGGGGACGGACCGGGCGGGCCCCCTGGGAGCGCAGGGGAGCCGCAGGCACACTCAGTCTCGTCTGAGGGGAAGGAGCGGCCTCCGTCGAGCCTCGGCAGAGGAAATACGACATGACCTGACCCCCGATAGCGGAGGGGCGGTGACAGATGGCCCTGAGGAGAAGAGACCAAATCGAGTTATGGAGGGGGGGGCGCCTGAGCCAATCTCCCGTGCTTTCTTGACTTTGACTCCTGGAGCTGCGAATATGTCGGAGGGCCCGGGAGGACGCTCCCCCCCGGAGGTGAGGAGAGGGACAGTGCAGGCCACATTGCAGAACTCCGACTCAAATGGAGGGGTCCACCATTTCACGTTCACTGTAGACACCCTGTTTCTACTGTTTGGGGCAACAGATGCTTCTGGGGTGGAAGTATGGGGAGGTGGGAAGTTGGGGAGAGTTCATGGGTTGTTTAGCAGTTATGTGCTAAGGTTGATGCAAAGTTCTTCTTTTTTCAGGGTTGTCTTGACAGGCCACGATGGAAGGGTCGGGTGGGCGCAGGTAATGTACTGTTCTTGCTCTTTAGTCCATGTCAGAGTCTGCTAAGAGAGTATTATCCTGGAATGTAAATGGGCTCCTAGATGAAATTAAGCGATTAGCAGTGTTTAGCACCCTCCGTTGTTTTGCACCATCTGTGGTCCTATTGCAGTAGACCCATCTGCTTGGCACTCGATGCCCTGTGCTGCTGAGAGGGGGGTATGACAGGGTTTATCATGCAGGCTTTACCAGGGGCTCACAGGGGATGGCCATTCTATTGCACCGTTCGTTGGCTATGGTGGTGGCTACCTCTCGGTCGGACCCACAGGGCCGATACGTGGTGGTCTCTGGGTTGGTGGGGGGGCACCCCATCAATATCCTTAGGGTCTATGCTTTCTTATGACCCTTCGTGATGGGACTGACTATTCTGGGTGGGAACTTCAATTTGGTGCGAGTTGGACATTATGGGGCCCCTGTCCTTGAGTCGGACTGTCAGAGTCTTGGGGTTGCGCAACTGGGCGGAGGACCTTGGTCTGTGCGACGTCTGGAGGACTTGGCATCTCCGGCTGTGGTGTTACACCCACACGTCGGCAGTGCACCACACGCACGTCAGGATAGACCTCTTTCTTGTTCCGGCCCTTGATGCATCACAGGTGGTGGGGTGGAAATGGTCCCACATGGGGTCTCGGATCATGCGCCTCTCTTGCTGCAACTAGATGACATTGAGGCAGGACGCCGCCCAATGTGGCGGCTTAATGCATGGTTCTTAAAGGATGACGACTATGTGCAGGCTATAGGCAAATGCCTATCAGAGTACTTCTCTACCAACCTTGGTTCGGTGTCATCCCCGGGTATACTTTGGGCTGCCTGTAAGGCTACCCTTCAAGGACACGCAAAACACCTTCTTCGTGTGAGGGAGTGGGGGCGTAGTCAAGTGTTGGAGGCCCAAGCAGAGGCCCACAATGAAGTACTTACAAGGCAGCTCCTCCTTATTCGACAGGAGATCAAGCATGCAACCCTCGAGACAGCGAAACGTATGTGGTGAGCCTCCATGGTCCGGGTGTACGGGTGGGGAGACAAAAAGTGGCAAAGTTCTGCACTGGTTGGCAACTGGTCCAATGGCGGGGAGGATCGTCACGGAGGTTGTTACTGAGTCGGGGGCGGTACGTGGGTCACCTTACGAGATAGCGAGTAGCTTTGCCAACTATTATGAGAGACTATATGAGGAGCGTCCTAGACCGTTGGCGGAAAGAGATGCTCCCCTATTATATGAGTTGTCCTTCCCTAAGATTTCGATGGCTGACAGAAGAGACCTGGACGAGCCAGTGAGTGTAGAGGAGGTTGGGGCCGCCATGGCTGAGTTAGCAGCGGTAAGACTCCAGGTCCAGATGGGTTTCCGGCTGAGCTCTATAATAGGTTTTGAGGCATCCTCGCCCCACATCTGCTAGCCCTGTTTGAGGAGGCAGAAAAGACTGGGAGATTTCCACCAGAGCTCGAACAAGCAACTATTGTAGTAATCCCCAAAATGAACCCGCCGTCGCGGAATTGCTCGGAGTATCGACTAATCTCACTCCTAAACACAGCGGTTAAGATTCTCTCTACAATTCTCGTGGCTAGACTGCGAAAGGTGCTGCCCTCACTGATAAGTTCAGACCAGTGCGGATTCATGCCGAGTAGGGTTACCAGGCATTGTATCCAACGGCTGCACATGGTGCTGGCTAATCAGGCCCTCCAGACCTCCGCGCTGGCACTCCTCCTTGTGGATTTCGAGAAAGCGTTTGACACGGTGGACTGGTCTTATCTTCAGGGGTGATGGATAGGGCAGGGTTGGTGGGACTCCTCTACTCTAACCCTACAGCGCGAGTGCAAGTGAACGGGGTGGTGTCAGATTTGTTCCCCATCCGGAGGGGAACTCGGCAGGGCTGCCCTCTCTCTCCGCTGCTATTCGCTCTAGCGATGGAGTTATTGGCAAAGCTGGTTAGGGAGGATCCCTTGATTGACGGGTGGGCCTGGCCCACCGGACGGGAAGATCGCACTGCGCTGTTTGCGGATGATGTACCGTTTTATTAGCCAACCCAGCTAGAAGGGGGCCGCGGGGGCTGCAACTCCCAGGACTCTTTGCGGAAGCGTCAGGTTTGGTGGTAAATCATAGTAAGTCCCTCCTGGTCCCACTGAGCCCGGCTAGGGATAGCTATGACTGGCAGCAGGGTATTCCCCTCCACCGCAATAGTTTCCAGTATCTTGGGATACACGTGGCACTCTTACCAGAGTTGGTGTGGTCCCTCAGCGTAACACCCTAGACTAGAAGAGTCAGGGAGGTCCTCCAGCGCTGGCAGTCGCTCCCCCTCAACATTTTGGGCCGAATTCCGCTGTATAAAATGATGGTGCTTCCCCGGCTCCTCTACATGCTTCAAAATTTTCCGCACCATATCCCTAGGAAGTGGTTTCGTGAAATGGAGGCGATGGCACGGTGATTCTTGTGGCATGGTTTGCGCCCCTGACTAGCGTTCAGCACCTGTCAAGGGGATGTTTATGATGGGGGACTGGGAATGTCCAACCTCTACTTATACCATTTGGCCATGCATCTACAGGTCATTCATGACTGGTTGGGGGGTGGGGTTGGGGGTGGTCGGACCCAGCGTATCAGCTAGAACTTTTGGCGATGGGCTTCTCTGGCTTGCTTGGGAGGTTGTACGGGGATCCCCTGCTGCGTAGTGATCTGGAGGTTACTTGGGTGGTGTTGGAGGGGTGAAGAACTACCCAGCGGAGAACTGGGTGGTGGCGTCGCCTTACTTAGCAGACGCCGTTGTGGCAGGGACGGTGGCTTGGGGAGGTCTCAGCTATGTGTGGATTCAATAAATGGGACCTTATAGGTATCTCCCAGCTGGGAGACGTCTGGACTGGCTCCCACATGCGATCATTTCAGGAGCTTCAGGAACAAAGGTGTGGAGGAGCTGGAATGGGGCAAGAGGTCTGGGTTCATTGTAAGGGGACGGTTCAGGCTGACAATTGGGGCAGTGCTTCCTGTAAATGAATTATAGTATCATGCGATGGTTCGATGTTGTACCACGTTAATTGTGCTGTTTGTGCCACTGACCTATTGGCCTGTCAAGCTGTTTCACATATAACTAATAAAAATGGTTTATCAAAAAAAATAAAAATAAAAATGTAATGGGAATATTGGCAGCGATAATCATTTTTATGTTTCAAATCTTTTTTTATTAGTATAACATGCATTGGCATAGCATCCTCATTACATCAATTGGGGAAACAGATTTCTCAAGTCCATAATAACAAATGGTAAGAAACAGCTACCCACCTCCCCCTTCCCTCCCCTGGAGCACACCAACTAGTGGTCAGAATGCTGTACAGGTAGGTACCAGTGTGCTCCCACCTAGGTGTCCTTGGAAAGTATGCCTGGGTTGGTGTACCTAGAAGTCGCAAGAGTCAAAGATATTTAGGGCAGGTCAAGTTTGGAATTCACTGGAGAGGAGCTCCAAGAACGGGCCCCAAAGGCCCCGGAAGGAATCTCCCCGTGCAGTGAGCATCAGGTAAGCTTCTCCATCCTAAGCACATGCCATAATCGATATAACCATCCTGTATGAGTAAAGAGTGTCAGTGCCCCAATGAATAAGGATGTGCTGGAGGGCAGCTCCCAAGGCTAAAAATATTAGTTGCCCCCTGTGAGATTTAAGAGGGTATGTTAAAGCACTAGGCAGCCCCAAAAGGACATAGGCTGGAAAACAAGGGAGCTGTGTGTCAAAGTGTGTGGTGATGTCCTCCAATACTTTCTCCCAGTAGTGTGTCAACTTTGGCACTTCCATAGCAAGTGTATTAATGTACTAATGTACTTGGGGGTCCACAGCTACTCCAACGTTTGGGGCTATGAATGGGGTTACTTTTATGGATACCAATAGGTGGCAATTTTAGTCACAGTTTCTACACTAGCCATGTTTCATGCTGTGTGTCGTGTCCTGTAATGTATCTCCTCCCACTCATTAGTTGTGAGGGATCTCCCAAGTTCCAGTTCCCAGCGTTTTTGTCCTGGGGATTTCAGCAGGCCAGGCGTATTTTGCAAGAGGGCAAATATGTCTGTGATAAGTCCTCTATCAGTGGATTTAGTCAAGAGCCAATTGTGAAAGGCTGTGAGGGGTCTCTGTGCCCCCTCCCATATGTCCATCTGCATTACCCAATGGCGAATTTCAAATAGCACATCCTCTCTGTCTCTGGAACAGCATGGTCAGATTCTAACATCTCAAAGGGGAGTGGGCCCTCCTCATCAAAGAGGTGACGAATGGAACAACACCCTGGTGACAACCAGGGGCGGAAGACCACTGCCATGCCTGGTGTAAAAGACGCGTTACTGACTATTGGAGTCAATGGTGATGGAAATGTGGAAAACTCCTTCCGCCCTGCTTCCTGGTCCCACACTCTCAGTGTTGGAGTTGTGATCAGTGAGGAATACAGGCCCAAGGGCCGCTGAGAGCGGGCCAGGAACAGGATCTTCCACAGAGATGTCCAATCTTTGAACCGCCAATGATTTTTAGACTCTTCCCTGGACCACTCTACTAAGTAGCAGAGCTGGGCAGCCTGATAGTATTGTATAAGGTTTGGGATTCCCAACCCATCTTGGGCTAGGGGCCGATGGCACAGGGCTCGGTTCAGCCACAGCCATTTCCCTGCCCACACAATTCATTGAAATTCCCCTTTTAAGGACTGAGGCATGCCTACAGGAGGGTCAATCGGCAACGTCTGGAAGAGGTACAAAATCCTCGGCCGTGCCGGCCTCTTTAGAGCAGCAATACAACCCAGTCAACAAAGTGGATACAGTTGCCATTAGGCCAAATCGCTTTGAACCAGCTGGAGGAGTGTACAGTAATTAATGATAGATGTTTCCAATCAATCACTCAATCAGGCACTTGTAAAGCGTGGCTTATCGGCCGTGGGGTCTCAAGATGCTGCTCACTCGAAGATCCAGGTCTTGAAATCCTTCCTGAACTGCTTCACCAAGGCGGCCTGTCTGAGGCTGAGTGGGAGCGTGTTCCATTTCTGGGCTGCAAGGTGGGAAAAGGATCTGACTCCAGCTGTGCTTTTCCTGATTCTGGGGATGGCGGCGAGTTGGGAGGATCGGAGCTGCCTGGTAGAAATGTAGAAGGTCAGGCAGTGGTTGAGGTAGGCCAGTTGGATGTTGTGCAGTGCCTTTTGGTGTGTGTCAGGAGCTTGTAAGTGATGCGTTTGATGGTTGGGGTGAACTGAAGCCCCATATAAGAAATGGACGTTGATTGCCACTGTATCAGGAACTTTTGTTCCAAAAGGAACTGCTCCTTCCGGGGAACCAAAAGATTAAGTGCCTAGGACTTCTGAATATGAATCCAGAAGCCAGATGCTCTGCTGAATACCTCTAACTCCTGTAAAAAAAAAATCAAGAGAGTGCATCCCCTCAATTGTCTAATGCTACAATAACGTATATTGGGCCAGGGTATATTTCTCATCACCGAAAGTCACGCCCATAATATCTGAATTCTCTCGAACCCGCTGAGCAAACAGCTTCATATATAGGGCAAACAATAAGGGTGACAACAGGCATCCCTGTCTGATACCCCGGCAGATATGAAATGAGGATGAGGAGAGCCCATTAATCCGCACTGGTGTCCGCAGCTGGCTATAGTTACTAAGGATAGGAACCAGAGCCCAAAGCCACAATGAGCCAGAGTTGCTGTCAGATACGGCCAGTGCACCCTATCGAACCCTTTCTCTGCGTGGATGTCCAGGAGCATAATGTACTGATGCGAATGCCCAGCTTTGTCATTAAGGTGGAGAATGTGTTTCATATTATCACTGCATTGTCCATTTAGTTCAAAGTCCCCTTGGTCCGGGTCAACTAACCCTGGCATAAGTGAATTCTTTAGCAACACAAAAAGATGATCTGTTCTATTGCATTTGTCACCCTAAGTGGGAAGGGTATGCCCAGATGTGGGTCTCGTGCTCACTGCGCAACTGGATTCAAGTTAGCCTAGCTGATGAAGGTTGATGCCCTTAAACTGGTCCTAGGATGCTTGTTTCTGGTCCAGGGAGGACCTGGCTTTGCAGTTTGGGCTGGACTGTTCCCCGGGGCAAGACCGATTTGCATATGACTGGGTCCTAACTGGGGTGCCATGGTGAGCAAATCAACAATGGATTAAACCCAGATATTTGTGACTGGGGATGAATGTCTGCATTTTCAGCATTCCGTTTATCATCTGTTCTTTTTGCATAAGTGGATTCAAGCAGTTGGCTAAGATGCAGGTGAGAAGCTTAATATTGATACTGAGTAAAGATATCGGTCTGTAGGACTGGCACTCCTGGGGGTCCTTCCACAGGTTGGGAAGTACAATGACAGATGCCTCTAACATGGAGGGAGGGATCGAATCCGGGGCTGAGATGCCATTAAAAAGGCATGTCAATATGGGCGCCAGCAGCGGGCTAAGTGCCTTGTAAAATGACAATGGATATCTGTCCGTCCCTGAGGTTTCGATCATGCAATCACAGATATGATCTCTTCTATTGTAATTGGGATGTCTCAGGCCGCCGTCTGTTCCGGCATCAACCGGGCTGTGTGGGCTTCTCTGAGGTATACCTGGGGTGCCTCCCCAAAGTTGCCATCATGCGAATAGAGATTTTTATAAAACTGGTGAAAGGTAGAAGCAATGGGGGCATCTCCTGTAATTACGGAGCTGTCTGGTGACCTAAAGGAGTTCACCCCTGCCGTCTCTTGACCCTTAGCTGGTTGGCCAGTAGGTGGCCACATCTATTCAACACAATGTAAAAGGATTGGCATAGTTTGAGTAAGGCATACTCCACTCTGTATTGGACTAACCCCACCAGTTGTGCACAGGCCGTTTCTGTTGCCAGACCCGTGGGTGACCTGTGCATTTATGGATTCTTTCTAACTCCAGTACCTGCTGGCACAATGATTCCTTCTTCATCCTTCTAAGCTTATGATCCACCGCTGTAATTGCTACAAGTTCCCCTCTAATAGCAGCTTTAAGGGCTTCCTAGAGAAGGGAGACAGAGAACCTGGAGTACTGTTTAGTTCCAGGTATCTCGTAATGGCCTGTTCTATTTGTTTCACTATTTGAGGTATCTGCAGGATAGTTTTGATCATTCTCCAAGGACAGACGGCACTCTGGAGGGGTGGGAGCTCGAGGCCCAGAGAAACTGCGAATAATTTGACAAGCAGCGAGGTTCTATAGCTATGTCTGTAAGCAGCTTCTGAATACCGGTGGTCTCTAGGAAATGGTCAAGCCTAGCAAATGTCTTGTTCTTGTGGGAGAAAAAAGTATAATCTCAGGTCTGGGGGGGACACTCATGCTAAAGATCTTTAACCACCATGCCCCCTCATCAGAAATCACTCCTGCTGCCCCATATTGTTGGGCCGACCTGTTTCAATCGTTGTGAAAAACCAGATTCAGATCTCTGTCCAGCAACACCAGTTTGTCTTGGTTAGCCATCACGTCTGCCAGAGTCAGCTTAACACTTTGGCAGCCAAAGAGCCTCACCTCAGCACCCCCAGGGCAGGGATGGAAGGGGAATGCCTCCCCCCTCCCCCTCACCGGCATCTGATGCTTTTGCATTTCTCTTCCGATCACTGGAGGGGCCGAGAAAGGCATGAAAGGAGAGGAAAGGCTTTTCCTCTCCTTTCATGTCTCTCTCAGCAGAAATGCCCACTGGACCCCAGGGAATTTTTTTTCTTCGTAATTGGCATGAGGGCAGCGGCCCCTTGGGCAAGGGCCGCTCCCGGGGGGGGGATTTACTTTTAGGCCATTTCTGCCCACACACCAGGGATAAAAAAAATTGTGTTTATTATTTTTTATGTGGGGAGTCCCCGGGGAGCCAAATTATTTTTAGGCCATTTCTGCCGCCTTAGGCAAGGGTCGCTCCCCGGGGGACCAAATTATTTTTAGGCCATTTATGCCCAGAAACCACTAGACACCAGGGATTATTTTTTTTTTTATATACTTACGCATAAGAGGAGCAGCCCCTTGTGCAAGTGCTGCTCCCCAGGGGAGGCAAAATATTTTTAGGCCATTTGGACAGAAACCCCCTAGACACCAGGGATACTTTTTCTTTTATATGTGGGGTGCGACCCCTTAGGCAAGGGTTACTTCCTGGGGGGGCAAATTATTATTAGGCCATTTCTGCCCCCCACCCCCTGGGCAGAAACCACTAGACACCAGGGAATTTTTTTCCTTATACTTATGCATAAGGGGAGCGGCCCGTTGGGCAAGGGCCGCTCCCTGGGTGGGCAAAATATTTTTAGACATTTTCTGCCTCCCCCGGGGGCAGATCGGCCTATTATAATTAGGCCGATCTGCCCCCGGGGGGGGGGTGTCAGGAACCTCTAGACACCAGGGATATATATATATTTTTTATTTACTTTATGTTTTTATGTATGGGGATCGACCCCTTAGGCAAGGGTCGCTCCCCTGGGAGGCAAATTGTATTTAGCCCATTTCTGCTAGGCCGATCTGCCCCCGGGGTGGGTGGGGGGACAGAAACCACTTAGGCACCGGGGATTGGTGTGTGTGTGTTTTGTTTGGGGGGGCAGCCCCTTGGGCAATGGTCGCTCCACATGGGGGCCCATTACTGTTGGCCATATCTGCCCCCTTTGGGGCCAGATAGGCCTATTTTGGAAGGCCCATCTGCCTCCAAGAGAGGCAGAAAGCCCACCAGAGACCAGGGAAGATTTGTTTTTCAAAATAAGAAGGTGTGGGTATGGCCATACCCCCACCCCAAATAAATGGGGCCAAAGTTGTTCTGCCCACCAGTGGGCAGATGCAGCAATTACCTCGATCCACACCCCTGAGGGCAGAAAGTCTACTAGATGCCAGGGAATAAAAAAAAATAGTGGGTTGGTGGCTACCAACCAGTATGGGCCTTGTTATGCCCCCACCCCAACTTATGGGGGTAACAGTCTTTCAGCTCTCCCCCCACACATTTCAATATCTTATCCCACGGCAAGCAAGAAGACATTTAATTATTTTGGGTTTTGGTTTTACATTTGGGCCAGGAGAGCTTGGATAACTTTCAAAATTGTCCCACTTGGAATGGTGAGGGCTGCACTTTTTGAACTTTGGGACGCTGCCATGTAGAAAAATCAATAAGACCTAGACACATCTGAAAACTAAGCATCTGGGTAATTCCAGGGTGTTGTGCTTCACATGCACCCCGCACCATTTTCTTCCCCACAATGCCCTGCAAACCTCCAACTTTGCTGGAAATCACATATTTTCCCACATTTTTGTGATGGAACCTTCCGGAATCTGCAGAAATCCACAAAATTCCTACCACCCAGTATTGTCTCATCTATAGCGATAAAAATTCTGCTGCACTTGTCAACCGAATTTTTTTTTTTTCCAAACTGCCCTTTTGGACCCGCTTTGGTTCCCCCTCAATTTCAACATGTTTCTGGCTCTTCCCTCTCACAGGCACTTGGCCCACCTACACAAGTGAGGTATCATTTTTACCGGGAGACTGAGGGGAACATTGGGTGGTAGGAAATTTGTCCTGGGGCGGTGATCCCACACAGAAATGTGGGAAAAATTAGATTTTCTAGATAAATTTGAGGTTTGCTGAGGATTCTGGGTAAGAAAACATTGGGGATCCACCTCCCTGGACTACCTTGGGTGTCTAGTTTGCAGAAATGTCCGGGTTTGGTAGGTTTCCCTAGATGGCTGCTGAGCCCAGGACCAAAAACGCAGGTACCAAACCTGGCAAAATCAGGCAGTTTTGTATTTGATAATTTTGATGTGTCCAGATAGTGTTTTTTGGGGCATTTCCTTTCGCGGGCACTAGGCCTAACCACACAAGTGAGGTACCATTTTTATCAGGAGACTTGGGGGAACGCTGGGTGGAAGGAAATATGTGGCTCCTCTCAGGTTCCAGAACATTCTGTCACCGAAATGAGAGGAAAAAGTGTTTTTTTGGCCAAATTTTCAGATTTGCAAAGGATTCTGGGTAACAGAACCTGGTCAGAGCCCCACAAGTCACCCCATCTTGGATTCCCCTAGGTGTCTAATTTTTAAAAATGTGCAGGTTTGGTAGGTTTTCCTAGGTGCCGGCTGAGCTAGAGGCCAAAATCCACAGCTAGGCACTTTGTACAAAAACAGCTCTGTTTTCCTTGGGAAATCTGATGTATCCATGTTGTGTGTTGGGGCATTTCCTGATGCGGGCGCTAGGCCTACCCACACAAGTGAGGTACCATTTTTATCGGGAGACGTGGGGGACACTGGGTGGAAGGAAATGTGTGGCTCCTCTTGGATTCCAGAACTTTCTGTCACCGAAATGTGAGGAAAAAGCGTTTTTTTGGCCAAATGTTGAGGTTTGCAAAGGATTCTGGGTAACAGACCCTGGTGAGAGCTCCACAAGTCACCCCATCTTGGATTCCCCTAGGTGTCTAGTTTGAAAAAAATGCACAGGTTTGGTAGGTTTCCCTAGGTGCCGGCTGAGCTAGAGGCCAAAACCTACAGCTAGGCACTTTGCAAAAAACACGTCAGATTTCAATGTAAAAATGTGATGTGTCCATGTTGCATTTCCTGTCGTGAGCATTAAGCCTGCCCACGCAAGTGAGGTACCATTTTTATCAGGAGACTTGAGAAAACACAGAATAGCAAAACAAGTGTTATTGCCCCTTGTCTTTCTCTACATTTTTTTCCTTACAAATGTAAGACAGCGTGTAAAAAGACATCTATTTGAGAAATGCCCTGTAATTCACATGCTAGTATGGGCACCCCGGAATTCTGAGATATGAAAATAACTACTGCTTCTCAACACCTTATCTTGTGCCCATTTTAGAAATACAAAGGTTTTCTTGATACCTATTTTTCACTCTTTATATTTCAGCAAATTAATTGCTGTATACCCGGTATAGAATGAAAACTAATTGCAAGGTGCAGCTCATTTATTGGCTCTGCGTACCTAGGGTTCTTGATGAACCTACAGGCCGATATATGCCCGCAACCAGAAGAGTCCAGCAGACGTAACGGTATATTGCTTTCAAAAATCTGACATCGCAGGAAAAACTTGCAGAGTAAAACATGGAGAAAAATGGCTGTTTTTTCACCTCAATTCCAATATTTTTTTTATTTCAACTGTTATTTTCTGTAGGGAACCCTTGTAAGATCTACACAAATTACCCCTTGCTGAATTCGGAAATATGTCTACTTTTTAGGAATGTTTAGCTTTCTCGGATCCAGCATTGGTTTCACACCCATTTCTGTCACTAACTGGAAGGAGGCTGAAAACACAAAAAATAATAAAAATGGGGTATGTCCAAGTAAAATGCCAAAATTGGGTTTTCTGATTCAAGGCTGCCTGTTCCTGAAAGCTGGGAAGATGGTGATTTTAGCACCGCAAACACTTTTTTGATGCCATTTTCAGGGATAAAAACCCACAAGCCTTCTTCTGCAGCCCTTTTGCCCATTTTTTTTTAAAACTGCATTTTCGCTGTATTTTGGCTAATTTCTTGGTCTCCCTCAGGGGAACCCACAAAGTCTTGGCACCTCTAGAATCCCTAGGATGTTGGAAAAAAAGACACAAATTTGGTGTGGGTAGCTTGTGTGGACAAAAGTTATGAAGGCCTAAGCGCGAACTGCCCTAAACAGCAAAAAGAAGGCTTGGCACCTGAGGGGGAAAAGGCCTGGCAGCGAAGGGGTTAAGAAATCGTTCTTGGCCGCTGTTGGGTGCATAAATTGAAGCCAACACCACAGAGCAGTTACCCATGTGTATCCTGTGCGCTAGTAATCTTCCCTTGACCTCAAAGACCCTGTCCCCCCACCTTCGCCTTAGAACGAATGGGAAGCTAGGAAAGGCCACTCCCGTTGTCTTATTATCGGCGGAGGAGAAATATTGATGAGGGCAGGCCATGGACCTCAGCCTATGGCAGTCCCCTGGGAGTAAATGTCTCCTGTAGTAGGCACAGGTCTGACCCCGAGTATTTCAAATACGAGAGGATTGCAAAGCACTTAGTTGGACTTTTGAGACGCTTGACATTAATTGTAACAACTTTTAAGTTAGTGTGCGTAATTTGGGGCAAGGGTGGTGCTGTGTTGGCTGGTCAACGTACGGTCTACTATAGGAGAGCCCCTGCTTTGTGTCTAACAGTTCATCTCCAGTGAGGTCTGGCTACGGTATATTGTTTCTAAGTGTGTGTGTGCTCCCATCCCGACACAGAAAACAAACTCCCAACATAACATAACAGCAATCATGTGATAACGCTGTACATGTCCAGCAGTGTCTCTGTAAGCAATATGGCATTCGGGTCTGTGGTACCATATAGGCATGCTATCCCTCCCCCATGGTTCCGATGTCTCCTGCCCCGCCTCGTGCCCTCAATGCCCAATCTGCTACGCAGTCCAGCTGCAGCTCCAACATATAGCCCTGAGGGTAGTCCAGTTTTAGGGCAGTCCTCATATTGCGTCTTTGACCTCTAGGTGATAGGGCACACAGAGAGTTTTTTTCTGGGAGTCGTTTAGGCAAGCAATGGCAATCTCTTTGAGATCCCCACTGTGCACAATGGGTTATTAGTGTATTGCAATCCATACTGTTCACTATAGTAATTCAGGAACACATCCTCAATTGCTTTTCAGTTGCCCATTACTAACCCGTAATCACTCACACCGATAGCAGCCCACGATTTTTTAAATAATAGTGACAAGCATCTTCTCAAGTCTTCACCCCTCCACATATGCACGTCCTCTAGAATATTTACCTAGATAGTTGGCTTTTCGTCACTGTTGTAATTGTATTCTTTAACCTTTCTTTTGATTTCCTCTCTGACATTTTGTAGAGCAATGCACGCCTCGTATTGCTTAATTTCCCTTTCTAGCGTCACAGAGGTTCCGTCGTAGTGTTTTAAGAACACCAGTGTTGTTTAGCGATGCACTATCTTGGGATCATTACTTTACAGGGATCAGACACCGAACATAGCAGTCAAAACGAGGTGCTTAATTTATTAGGATAGCAACTCCCCTAGCGTAGGCAGAGTATTAGGACAATATATCAGTCCATGCCCATTTCCTAAACAGGTGTTTATCATTAAATGGCGTGAGACATGTTTCCTGCAAGACGATGGTGTCCAACCTCTGTCTTTAATGTCTTTGCAAACCTATTCAATCGGTTCATGTTCCAGGTGAGAAAAGTACATTCTCTATTGGTGTTGCGGCCAATAGAGAAACACGTCTATCTGTTCACTAGATCAGTTACTCCATTAAAGGCGGGTATGATGTCATTTACATTTTTGGGGCTTTGAAATTAGTGAGAACGAGTTGGGTAGCATGCATAGTGTAGGGGGTCGCAAGTGAAAACTGATAACGCATCAGGGTCCGTATGTAAGCCTATTCATGATTCGAAAGGGAAATTATATCCCCCTCTGTCAAGTTGCCGTGAGTTTTTGTGTTAATTCTGGGACGTCAAGAAGGTGGTCACTTGCCGCGGATCTATGAATATCCTCTGGTTGGCGTAGTCCTCGGTCTTGTAGGGTACTGTATGGTGTATGGAATGTCCAACTGTTGCAGATTCGTCTTGACAGAGAGGAATGCGCAATGAGGCTCCTGAACAGCTACTGTAAATTCCTGGTAAAACGATATTTACACATCCACAATAATGTAGGTCCTTTCTCTCGCTAGTCACAACACCATGTCCCTATCTCTAAAGTTCAGAAGCCTCTCAATTATAAGCCTGGGGGAAGCGCCAAGAGTCTGTCAGGGTGCCAGCCATCACAATGTTCTTTCCACATTAAAGAGATTAGGGAATTTGTCCACAAGAAGAATAGGAGCATGTCTTCAACAAAAGATTACATTTTCCAGTCAGTATCTGTTGATTCTGCAACTCTCATGATTCGTAAATTGTTTCTCAGTAACCTAGCTTTCAGGTCCATTTTTTTGGCTTTCATTAGAGAGTACCTGGTCCATTATAAGCATTATCATTGTCGTTCTGCTGATTATCCTTCACAATGGGTATCCTCTGCTCCACCATGTTGAGGCAGTGTTCATTCATATCCATTGTAAGACAATACCAGTCCAAGTGTAGGTTGAGCATATCCATTTCTAGCCCATGGACATGACAGTCATTTGCATACTTTTGAGGAGTTTCTTCATGTCAAGGTCTTTATCGTTATCTTGCTGTCGCCTGTATCAGGAGACTCTCTGTGAGGTCTCCACATCTGCTTGTTTGGCTGTGTGCCAATGTCAAAAGGCAGTTTTGGTTGCTTGGGTCTATGGTCTACCTCATTATGATTGGCTAGAGCTGCAGTGTATAATGTAGTATCCGTAGGTCACCCCACGTAGGGTGTCAGGGGGCTGGATTTCCTCCCTGGCGATTATAACAGTTTATTAGCAATGTGTTAGGGTAGGAGTACTCCTCCATACGGCAGTGCCCGTGAAGGGGCAGCCAGGGTTAGCTAGGTGGGGGCCTAGTTTCGTAGCTAAATATCTCACATCGAAGGAAGTAGAAGCCACCACACCTCAAGGCCATGAGAGCCAGGAGCAGTCCCAACTCTAGAATCCTTCTGTTTTGCTTTTTGTGGTTGTGGCTTGGTCATCTGACACAAAAAGAGAGGAGATATAGGTGGTCATTACAACTTTGGCGGTAAAAGCCGCTTACCGCCGTGCAGAAGACCACCAACACACCGCCACGGCCACGGAATTCTGACACAGTCATTATGACCCACAGCTCGGAATCCACCAAAATCCAGACACCCACACAAGTCGGCGACACCAAAGGTCAGTGATAAACTGGCGATAACAAAACCGACACGTCACGCCAACAGAAATATGCCCACACTATCACGACCCATGAATCCACGCAGCGGTCTTTCCATTGGCGGCACACACCGCCACGCTCAAAATACACACACATTTACAAAACACAACCACATTGGACATTTTGAAATACTCACATCTGATACACATACACACACCACTCCCGCACACCCAATACAGTATAAAACACCCACCCAGAAACCCTTACGTCAACGACTGAGGTCCAGAGAGAGACACCACCATCTACAAACTAGCATCCACAGGCACTCCGCACCATCACTCACACAACATCCACGCACCTCACACAACACACCTCTAAATGTCACCCCACACATCACAACACACACCACCCCACACATCACCCACACAACCCCATGGCACAGCAAAGACACCCCAGGTTCTCTGAGGAGGAGCTCAGGGTCATGGTGGAGGAAATCATCCGGGTAGAACCACAGCTATTCGGATCACAGGTGCAGCACACCACCATAGCTAGGAAGATGGAGCTATGGCGAAGAATTGTGGACAGGGTCAACACAGTGGGACAGCACCCAAGAACCAGGGATGACATCAGGAAGAGGTGGAACGACCTACGGGGGAAGGTGCGTTCCGTGGTCTTAAGACACCACATCGTGGTTCAGAGGACTGGCGGATCCCCACCTCCTCCCCCACAACAAACAATATGGGAGGAGAAGGTCTTGGCTATACTGCATCCTGAGGGCCTCGCATGAGTAGCTGGAGGAATGGACTCTGGTAAGTCAAATCTTAACTATTACATCCCCCACCCACCTGCATGCTATCACATACCCCCACCCTCGCCCGCACCCCCATCACTCCAACTCCTCACGTATGTCCCAATATCACAAACCACACATCCCAAACTCAAGCCCTGCATGTAACACCAAAGCATGGACACCCATTACCAATGCATGGCCACTACACATACCCATACACCCCCCTAAACCATTATCACACAAGGTCCTACACAGGAATGCAATCACTGGGGTACACGGTCACCCACCCATTGCACACCATGGCACACGCAGATGCAATAATCATGCCTTTACACTTCTGCAGGACCCCTACCCAACGTCACCAGACAGGAGGGTCCAGATATGTCCACTCCACCCACAGAAGAGGCCCACAGTGATGACAGCAGCTCTGTCCAACTGGATCTAGATGACCAGCCCGGCCCATCTCGGACCTCGGGAGAGTCGGTTCCCCTCACATTGGCACAGGCCACTACAGAGCTTGCCCCCTCTGGAAACACCAGCGCAGCGCCCACCCAGCGGGCCCATACCTCTGTCCCCAGGACACGTCAATCAGCAGTGTGTCCACCGCTACAGGGAACCCAGGCTAACCCACCACCCCAACAACACCAGGGACCTGGGGTCAGTGGTAGTGGGCACACGGTTCAGGGGACAGAGGCCCAGGAACACAGGGGAACTGGGAGGGCTACTGTGTGACAGGGGGAGGAGAGGCCCAGGGAACCCACTCTCCACGAGGCCCTCTCCAACATCATGGGAGCCTACCACCATTCCAAGGAGACGATGGCAACGGTACTGGCCAAGTTTCAGGAGACCCAGCGGCTGCAGGAGGAACAGCATTTGGGCTTCAGGGAGGAACTCAAATCCATCAATTCCACCCTGGGCACCATTGTAGGGGTGCTGAAGGAACTCGTCAACACCAGGAGGGACACTGTGGCACAACAAGGGGCCCCTGACACTAGCCTGGACGATGAACTGCCCACCACCTCCGCCGGTGCTAGTGGACAGGAGGCACTGCCACAGGACCACCACACCAGCACCCCACCCCCTGCAGATGGAGAACCATCCCGCAAACGGTCCCTGACATCCAGGACAAAGACAGAGAACAATGCCAAGATCCCCGCCAGAGAAATGAGACCACCCTGAATGTCATCCTTCTGTCCCACTTTGTCACCCTGTCCATACTTAAACTGCCCCAGCTCCACTTCCTATGCCCCTTTGGACACAACCCCCTCCACTATTGAGCACTTAAATAAACACCCTTAAATCAAAAAACAATCTGGAGTCAGTCTGTGCTTTCGAAAATGTGTATTTGCAATAACAGTGGCAAAATACTATATCAAATATAATGTCAACATACCTATGTCACACAGCACTAGTCCATGCGGAAACAAAGCAGATGTCACACAGTGGGACCCACATCTGTGAAATCGTAAGGGAAAGTGACAACTCAGTGACCATACACTGGGTGAAAATGACAGACAGATGAGAGGTAGTAGAATTAAATCAGATGTAGCAGGCTGTGTTGTCTTATTACCTGTGTCTCACTGGAAGTTTTGCAGGATCACTGTGTTCCTGTTGTCTATGTCTTCTTCTGCTTCCTTGTCCTCACTGTCCACAGGCTCCACAGCTGTCACAAAACCTCCATCTGGACCATCCTCCTGCAGAAAAGGCACCTGTTGTCGCAAAGCCAAGTTGTGAAGCATACAACAGGCCACGATGATCTGGCACACCTTCTTTGGTGAGTAGAATAGGTAACCACCTGTCCTATGGAGGCACCGGAACCTGGCCTTCAGGAGGCCGAAGGTCCTCTCTATAACCCTCCTAGTTTGCCCATGGGCCTCATTGTAGTGTTCCTCTGCCCTTGTCTTGGGATTCCTCACTGGGGTCAGTAGCCATGACAGGTTGGGGTAGCCAGAGTCACCTGCAAATGTCGAGGGACAACTGTTAGACACACACTAACCCTTAGGTACAACCTCAGACCCAGACACCTAGTCACACTGTATAGGGTCAATGTCCTAACCTAATAGCCACACACGGTGCCTCTGGAGTTGCCCCATCACATAAGGGATGCTGCTATTTCTCAAAATGTAAGCGTCATACACTGAGCCAGGGAATTTGGCGTTCACATGGGAGATGTACTGGTCTGCCAAACACACCACCTGCACATTCATCGAATGGTAACTCTTCTGGTTTCTGTACATCTGTTCACTCCTGCGGGGGGACCAAGGCCACATGTGTCCCATCAATGGAACCTATGATGTTGGGGATATATCCCAGGGCATAGAAATCACCTTTCACTGTAGGCACATCCTCCACCTGAGGGAAAACGATGTAGCTCCGCATGTGTTTCAGCAGGGCAGACACTCTGGACAACACGTTGGAAAACATAGGATGGCCCATCCCGGATGCACTGGCCACTGTAGTTTGAAATGACCCACTTGCTAGGAAATGGAGTACTGACAGCACCTGCACTTGAGGGGGGATTCCTGTGGGATAGCAGATAGCTGACATCAGGCCTGGCTCCAACTGGGCACACAGTTCCTGGATTGTGGCACGATCAAGTCTGTAGGTGATGATCACATGTCGCTCCTCCATTGTCGACAGGTCCACCAGCAGTCTGTACACCGGAGGATGCGACCATCTCCTCACATGCCCCAGCGGACGGTGCCTATGGAGGAGAACAGCGAGCAGAGAGTCAACCAACTCTGAGGTACGTAAACACAGCATACTCTGAAATATTACAAATCGACATATGCCTGTATGAGTGTTTAGGCAAGGACTAGATATGTGTGACGCAGTCCAAAATAATGCCATGTGGGCCCATGAAATGGCGGCTGCCTGACCTGTAAAGTGGGACAATGGGATCTGAGGTAAATGCGCTGGCGTTGTACACCTTCGCAGTAGGCGGTCGAACACCGCAGCGCAATCCTGCATTGGTTAACATTGGACCCTATGGGTCCCAGGAGCCAATGACGATGTACGCTGGTGGTGACGGTATGCACCGCCACGGACGTGACTGCCATTTTCTCTCTGTTCAATCACTTGATACCTGATCTTTGACAGGAGAGGACGTACACTGCAAGTGCTGCTGTGACCTCAGTCTGGAAGAGACAGTGGCTCGTGTGTCTGGGGAAAGGGCCCCTGCCTTCAGCACGGAGGAGTTGGAGAAATTCGTGGATGGGGTCCTCCCCCAGTACACGCTACTCTACGGTCCTCCAGACAAACAGGTAAGTACACTGTGAGCATGCTGTATGGGCAATGCCTGTGTGGAGTGGTGTGGATGAAAGATGGGGAAGTGAGAATGAGGCATGCATGAAACGACGGTGAGTGCATGTGCGTCATGGCAAGGGTAGGGATGCGGGCCAATGACTGTGACGGTGCGGACGGTAATAACTTCTCTTTTTCCCCTGTACTATTCCTGTAGGTCAGCGCCCACCAGAAGAAGGACATTTGGCGTGCCATCGCCAAGGAAGTCCGGACCCTGGGGGTCTACCACAGACGGAGCACCCACTGCCGTAAAAGATGGGAGGACATTCGCCGCTGGAGCAAGAAGACAGTGGAGGCCCAGCTGGGGATGGCCTCCCAACGTGGGAGGTGTGCTGTGAGAAAGTAGCCTCTTTCTAGCCTTGTTACCCCCACTTTTGGCCTGTTTGTGAGTATATGTCAGGGTGTTTTCACTGTCTCACTGGGATCCTGCTAGCCAGGGCCCAGTGCTCATAGTGAAAACCCTATGTTGTCAGTATGTTTGTTATGTGTCACTGGGACCCTGCTAGCCAGGACCCCAGTGCTCATAAGTTTGTGGCCTATATGTATGTGTTACCTGTGTGATGCCTAACTGTCTCACTGAAGCTCTGCTAACCAGAACCTCAGTGGTTATGCTCTCTCTGCTTTCCAAATTGTCACTAACAGGCTAGTGACCAATTTAACCAATTCACATTGGCATACTGGAACACCCTTATAATTCCCTAGTATATGGTAGTGAAGTACCCAGGGTATTGGGGTTCCAGGAGATCCCTATGGGCTGCAGCATTTCTTTTGCCACCCATCGGGAGATCTGACTAGTCTTACACAGGCCTGCCAGTGCAGCCTGAGTGAAATAACGTCCACGTTATTTCACAGCCATTTACCACTGCACTTAAGTAACTTATAAGTCACCTATATGTCTACCTTCACCTGGTGAAGGTTGGGTGCAAAATTACTTAGTGTGTGGGCACCCTGGCACTAACCAAGGTACCCCCACATTGTTCAGGGTGAATTCCCCGGACTTTGTGAGTGCGGGGACACCATTTCACGCGTGCACTACACATAGGTCACTACCTATGTATAGCGTCACAATGGTAACTCCGGACATGGCCATGTAACATGTCTAAGATCATGGAATTGTCATCCAAATGCCATCCTGGCATTGGGGAGACAATTCCATGATCCCCCGGGTCTCTAGCACAGAACCCGGGTACTGCCAAACTGCCTTTCCTGGGGTTTCACTGCAGCTGCTACCAACCCCTCAGACAGGTTTCTGCCCTCCTGGGGCCCAGCCAGGCCTGGCCCAGGAAGGCAGAACAAAGGACTTCCTCAGAGAGAGGGTGTTACACCCTCTCCCTTTGGAAATAGGTATGATGGCTGGGGAGGAGTAGCCTCCCCAAGCCTCTGGAAATGCTTTGATGGGCACAGATGCTGCCCATCTCTGCATAAGCCAGTCTACACAGGTTCAGGGATCCCCCAGCCCTGCTCTGGCGCGAAACTTGACAAAGGAAAGGGGAGTGATCCCTCCCCTGACCTGCACCTCTCGGGGGAGGTGCCCAGAGCTCCTCCAGTGTGCCCCAGACCTCTGCCATCTTGGAAACAGAGGTGTTGCTGGCACACTGGACTGCTCTGAGTGGCCAGTGCCATCAGGTGATGTCAGAGACCCCTTCTGATAGGCTCTTACCTTTCTTACTAGCCTATCCTCCTTCCTAGGTAGCCAAACCTCCTTTTCTGGCTATTTAGGGTCTCTGCTTTGGGGAATTCTTCAGATACCGAATGCAAGAGCTCATCAGAGTTCCTCTGCATCTCCCTCTTCACCTTCTGCCAAAGGATCGACCGCTGACTGCTCAGGACGCCTGCAAAACCTCAACAAAGTAGCAAAGACAACTACTGCAACCTTGTATCGCTTCATCCTGCCGGCTTTCTCGCCTGTTTCCTGGTGGTGCATGCTCTGGGGGTAGCCTGCCTCCTTCTTGCACCAGGAGCTCTGAAGAAATCTCCAGTGGGCCGACGGAATCTTCCCCCTGCAACCACAGGCAACAAAAGACTGCATCACCGGTCCTCTGGGTCCCCTCTCAGCACGACGAGCGTGGTCCCTGGAACTCAGCAACTCTGTCCAAGTGACTCCCACAGTCCAGTGACTCTGCAGTCCACGTTTGCAGAGGTAAATCCTTGCCTCCCCACGCTAGACTGCATTGCTGGGTACCGCGTGATTTGCAGCTGCTCCGGCTCCTGTGCACTCTTCCAGGATTTCCTTCGTGCACAGCCAAGCCTGGGTCCCCGACACTCTAACCTGCAGTGCACAACCTTCTGAGTTGTCCTCTGGCGTCGTGGGACTCCCTTTTCTGACTTTGGGTGGACTCCGGTTCACTCCTCTTCTAACTGCCTGATCCGTTACTTCTGCGGGTGCTGCCTGCTTCTGTGAGGGCTCCCTGACTTGCTGGGCACCCCCTCTGTCTCCTCATCCAAGTGGCGACATCCTGGTCCCTCCTGGGCCACAGCAGCATCCAAAAACCCTAACCGCGACCCTTGCAGCTAGCAAGTCTTGTTTGCGGCCTTTCTGCATGGGAACACCTCTGCAAGCTTCTTCACAACGTGAGACATCCATCCTCCAAAGGGGAAGTTCCTAGTCCTCTTCGTTCTTGCAGAACACAAAGCTTCTTCCATCCGGTGGCAGCTTCTTTGCACCCTCAGCTGGCATTTCCTGGGCATCTGCCCACTTTCGACACTGTCGCGACTCTTGGACTTGGTCCCCTTGTCTTACAGGTACTCAGTCCGGAAATCCACTGTTGTTGCTTTGCTGGTGTTGGTTTTCCTTCCAGAATCCCCCTATCACGACTTCTGTGCTCTCTGGGGGTTGCAGGTGCACTTTACACCTATCTTACAGGGTCTTGGGATGGGCTATTTTTCTAACCCTCACTGTTTTCTTACAGCCCCAGCGACCCTCTACAACCTCACATAGGTTTGGGGTCCATTTGTGGTTCGCATTCCACTTTTGGAGTATAAGGTTTGTGTTGCCCCTATATCTATGTGCTCCTATTGCAATCTACTGTAACTTTACTTTGCTTGCATTACTTCCTTTTGCTATTACTGCATATTTTTGGTATTGTGTACATATACCTTGTGTATATTTGGCATCCTCATACTGAGGGTACTCACTGAGATACTTTTGGCATATTGTCATAAAAATAAAGTACCTTTATTTTTAGTATATCTGTGTATTGTGTTTTCTTATGATATTGTGCATATGACACCAGTGGTATAGTAGGAGCTTTGCATGTCTCCTAATTCAGCCTAAGCTGCTCTGCTATAGCTATCTTCTATCAGCCAAAGCTGCTAGAAACACCTCTTCTACACTAATATGGGATAACTGGACCTGGTACAGAGTGTAAGTACCCCTTGGTACCCGCTACAAGCCAGGCCAGCCTCCTACAGGTGCCCATTGCACCATGACCCCCCTGATGTTCAGGATCCTGGCGGTGGCGTATCCGGAGTTGGATGGGTGCTTGAGGGCATCACAGCAGCCACAAGGGGGTGAGTACACTCTCATTCTGCTGATTCAGCGCGCATTGTAGGTGTCTGGGTGGGGGAGGTGCGCTGTGGGTTCCCCTAGACCAGGGCGAGTTTAATAGGCAAGGACCCTTCTTAAGGCAGGCCGTGTGGCACCCCACCCCACCTGTGTACAGTGACAACTACACCTAGTCAGCCTCCTGTGACATCCATGTGTGCAGCAATCGGGCATAGCCTTGTAACCCATGTCTCTGGGATTGAATAGGGCACTCCAAGTGCGTGGCGTAGTGCAGGGGGCTTCTGTGTCTGTAGTGCCGGCCAACGGTAGCGGTATTGCATGCACTCAACATCTTTCTTCTGTCTTCCCCCCTTTTTGTGGTCTCCCTGTTCTTGTGTGCATTAGCATCATCTGGCCGAGGAGCAGTGGCACCGGAGCAGGAGGGAGCTGCATCCCACATGGCCCTGGAGGGGAACACTACGGAGTCAGAATTTACCAGTGGGACGGAGGGCGAGGGGAGCTCCATGGCGGGGACAGGAGCTGACACCAGCGATACGGACTCCTCCTCAGATGGGATCTCCCTTGCGGTGGCGGGCCCATCTGTGCCCCCTGCATCTACAGGTACAGCCGCCACCCTACTTACCAGCACCGCCCTCCCAGCAGCCCCTCCCAGCAGTCCCTCGGCGTGTGTCCCGTGCCTGCTCACCCAGGAGGGTGGGCATCTCCTTCGCCCCAGGCACCTCAGCCCCTGCCCCTGTCACCCCTGCTGCCCTAAGTGAGGAGGCCATTGACCTCCTCAGGTCCCTCACTGTTGGGCAGTCTACTATTTTGAATGCCATCCAGGGTGTAGAGAGGCAGTTGCAACAAACCAATGCATACCTGGAGGGCATTCACTCTGGTCAGGCAGCCCATCAGCAAGCTTTTCAGACTCTGGCCTCAGCACTGATGGCAGCCATTGTCCCTGTCTCTAGCCTCCCCCCCCCAACTTCCTCCACCAGACCCAAACCCCTGTACCTCAGCCTATCCCAAGCACACCATCAGACCAGCATGCACACACCTCAACACACAAGGGAAGCTCTGGCAAACATAAGCACCACACATCCCACAGGCACTCACGCAAGCATCACACACATGCAGACACACCAACATCCACTGCCTCCACTGTGTCCCCCTCCTCCTCTTCTCACTCCTCCCTCCCTGTCTCATCTCCACTCACACCTGCATGCACTACATCCTCAGCCACTACCTCCATCACCAGCACACCCACCACTACACCCCGCTCACGTGCAGTCACCACTCCCACTACCATTCACATGTCCCCTGTGTCCTCTCCCAGTGTGTCTGTGAGGCCACCTCCCAAGGTACACAAACGCAGCCACACACCCACCCAACAGCCATTCACCTCATGACAGCCTCCAGCCCACACACCTTCACCCAAAGTCACCAAACGTACACCTCCTACAACCACTACCTCTTCCTCCACTCCCAAACCCCCTCCGTCTACGCGTCCCAGTGTTCCTAAGAAACTTTTCCTGTCCAACCTTGACCTCTTTCCCTCACCCCCCCCACCCCTTCAGTCTCCTAGGGCCCAACTCTCCAGGTCCCAACCCAGCACCTCAGCTACAACATCTGCGGGACCAGTGGTGCCAGTAGTAACCAGCTTCTGGAGTGCGCCAGGCAGCAGGGCAGCCAGTGTGGCAAGGAGCCAGAGCATGGACAGTCCCCCACCTGTAAAGCATGAAAAGTTGGCCAGTGCCCGGCGGGAGAGGGGAAAGAAATCAGCCACCAAAGCCATTCCCAGGGGTACAGTTGGGGGTGTGGAGACAGCTGCGCCACCATCCAAGGTGGGGAAGGGGCACAGTAAAAATGGCAAGTCTGGGAAGATATGCACAGCAGACAAGACTGCCACCAGCCCCGCTGGCCAGGACACCACCGCCAGCAGCACCGCTGCCCAGGACACCGCCTACACCAGCCCCGCTGCCCAGGACACCACCGCTGCCCAGGACACTGCCGCCAGCAGCCCCGCTGGCCAGGACACCGCCGCCACCAGCCCCGATGCCCAGGACACCACGCCAGCAGCACCGCTGCCCAGGACACCGCTGCCACCAGCCCCGCTGCCCAGGACACTGCCGCCAGCAGCACCGCAGGCCAGTGAGCGCCAATGATTCTGACACTATTGAGGCCGCCACGGGCAGGATGAAGCACTCTGGGCACAAAGCCTCCTCCAGAACCAGTGGAGAACAGCATCCACTACCCCAGTACTTGGCAGATGAAGTACTCTGGGCACAAAGCCTCCTCCAGAACCAGTGGAGTATCACATCCACTACCTCTGTCCTTGGCAGGATGAAGAACTCTGGGCACAAAGCCCCCTCCAGAACCAGTGGAGAACAGCATCCACTACCCCAGTCCTTGGCAGGATGAAGCACTCTGGGCACAAAGCCCCCTCCAGAACCAGTGGATTATCACATCCACTACCTCTGTCCTTGGCAGGATGAAGCACTCTGGGCACAAAGCCCCCTCCAGAACCAGTGGAGAACAGCATCCACTACCCCAGTCCTTGGCAGGATGAAGCACTCTGGGCACAAAGCCCCCTCCAGAACCAGTGGAGTATCACATCCACTCACACAGTCCTTGGCAGGATGAAGCACTCTGGGCACAAAGCCCCCTCCAGAACCAGTGGAGAACAGCAGCCACTACCCCAGTCCTTGGCAGGATGAAGCACTCTGGGCACAAAGCCCCCTCCAGAAACCAGTGGAGAATGTAATCCACTTGAGAGACTGTGGCTTTGCACTCCCCAGGATTGAACAGTGGTCAAACCACCCACTGTAGAGACTTAAGCGACTGTTGCTTTGCACTCCCCAGGATATAGCAGTGGGCAAACCACCCACTGTAGAGGCTTGAGAGACTGTGGCTTTGCACTCCCCAGGATATAGCAGAGGGCAAACCACCCACTGTAGAGACTTGAGAGACTGTGGCTTTGCACTCCCCAGGATTGAACAGTGGGCATGGAGCCCCCTCGTGGATCTGGCGTCGTGCACTCATCTGGCTGAGGTGCCCCCCCATCCCTTCACCCTGAGGTGCCTGTTTTATTTCTATCTGATGCCCCAGCAGTGTTCTCTCCGTCTTGTTCGGGTATTGAGTGTGGGCCTCGCCCATGCCTTTTGGTCCCAGTGGTCCACGGACTATGATAGTGGAATACCTTGTGCTTGGATTCTTGGTGTATATATTTGTTTATAGTGTGAATATCTTAATATATGTATATATTTTTGATTACTGTCTTCGTATATATTGCAATCATTCGACTCATTTCCTTTTGTCCTTGCATTCTTCCAGGGTGGGTTGGGGGTGTAACTGTGATGTATCATGATGTATTAGTGTGTGTGTTGTCATGGGTGAGGGTGGGGATGGGAGTGTTGCGTGTTGTGTGCGTGTGTGTGTGTGTCACTGTTTTTCCCTCCCCCATCCCCTGGGTCGTAGGTGCAGTACTCACCGTGGTCTTCGCTGCCGGCGTTCGCGCTCCTGGTAGAGGAGCAGGAAGATAAGGGCTGGAAGAATCTGAAGTTCCGGTTCCATGGCGTCCTGGTTCCTCGTGGGATGTGTAGAGGTGAGCGTATTCCCTTCCAAGTCCTGTTTCTGCCGTGTTTTTGTTCGCGGTGTATCCGCCCCGGAAAAGGTGGCGGATTGGTGGCTTGTAATAATGTGGGCGGTACATTGTCTTCCGCCTGTCTGTTGGCGGTTACCGCTGCGGTGTTTGTTTGTACCGCCATAAAGTGGCTGTCTATGTTGGCGGTTTCCGCCATGGTCGTAATTCCATTTTTTTTTCCGCCGGCCTGTTGGCGCTTTTACCGCCGCTTTAACACCGACCGCCAGGGTTGTAATGACCACCATAATGCTACCATGATGCACAGTGGGAGGAAGGGCTAAATAATGGTGCAAAGCTTGCATCATTATTTAACGCCTGGGTCAGACCAGGTGTTAGGGGACCTGTGGACCAATTTCCATTACTAAATCCCATGGAATGGGCCCACAGGTGCCCACCCCAAGCCCCAGGAACACCCATACCAGAGGGACACCGGAGGATGGGGGACCCCATCCCAGGTAAGTAGGTTAAGTATTTTTAAATGTTTTCTTTTTTGCCATCGGGGGCCCTAATTTTGGGCCCCCTGCAAGGCACAGAATGTAATGGCCATGCCCTGGGGACACTTGTCCCCTGTGCTGGCCATTGGGGTAGTGGGCATGACTCCTGTTTTTCCTAACAGGATTCATGTTTTTGGGGGTTGTGCACCAGGAAATGGCGCTAGTCTGGTTAGAGGCATTTTTTGCCTCTTACCTGGCTAGCGTCATTTTTATGATGCATAACCCCCTCCTTCCCTACTGCCACCCCCACCCGGCTAATGTCTTTTTTTAAGACGCTAGGCCAAGTTTAGCTTGGAGAAATTGCACAGGCCCCAGGTTTGTGTCTGATTGGCAGTCACTACTGCTCAGACCAATCCTGACACTGCTTACATGCTATGTTTAGCATGTAAGTAGCGCAAGGATTGCTGGGGAGCCTCTGAACAGGAAGGGAGGACAGGCAAGGCGGCAGGAGAGAACGGCAGCGGCAACAAACTGTAAGTTTTTTTTATTTTATTTAATTCACTCCCGTCTTCATTGTCCATATTGTCCCTCCCCTTGATATCTGCAGCAGCCACCATTGTAAACAATGCCAGTATGTCTTTTCAAGTATTGCCTCTCATGGTACAGCATAGTTTAATTAACCTAAGCAGCTGGTTTCCCAGTGACAGACTAGCCTTGACCACTTTTAGATAAAGCAAGTGTGTGGTCCCAAGAGATTACTATTTTGTCCCGTTAGAGCAGTTCAAACAAACAGAAGACTTTCACGTCAATTAAGTATGGGTTTTAGTGACCATCGTGCCATAAAGTTAAGATTAAGGGGGAGTTTCTAAAAAAAAAGAAGTCCACTTTAGATTCCAATATGGTCTATAGCCACAGATTTAGATTCATAATTTCGGAGGATAATTTACAAGATTAAAGACCCTGGCGGACAGCGGTAAAATGGAGAAAAGTACTGCCAAAAGGCTGGCAGTACTTTTCCCCATATTAAGACATTGGCAGTTTGGCTCAAGCCAAACCGTCAATGTACCACACCATCCGCCACAGCGGCCGTCCTTAGCCTGCCTGCGGGATTATGACCCCGCCTACTGCCATGGTTTTCGTGACAATTTTACTACCATGAAAACCATGGCGGTAGGCACTATCAGTGACAGTGAATTCCTTCCCTGTCACTGATAGCGGTCTTCCTCGCCCCTCTCCCCTCCCCTGGTTTCCCCTCACTCCTCCTCCCTCTCCAGAACCCCTTCATTCATGCACCTTCATGCACACACGCCCTCATGCATTCACACACTCATTCTCACATTAAAGCATGCATGCAGACATCCATTCAAACACACATCCACACACACTTACATACAGGCACACATGCATACACACAACACAACATACACGCACTCACACATCCATACATGCATACACACACAACACGCAACACACACCGCAATCACGCACGCACAGACATACACACACACCCCACACACACTCCCACACCCCCTCCCCTGTCGGAGCACTCTACTTACCTTTTGTGAGGGGGTCCTCCGGCAGGAGACGGGACGGGGCGCTGCTGCCAACAGCAACATCCACCAGCAGAACACCGCCAGGCCGTATCATGTGTCATGATACAGTCTGCTGCGGTCTACTGGTGGGGTGCTGGTGCTGGCAGCAGCGCCACCTTATTGCCATCCGGATTTCCGCCATCCTTTTGGCAGAAATCCGGCTGTGGTCATAATCCAGCTGATGGCTGGTAGCTGCGTCGACGGTCTTTTGTCGGCCATCGCCTCGGTGGTAGGCGATATATACCGCCAATGTTATAATGAGGCCCTAAATACCACTAATTTTTGATGAGAAAGAAACTAGTAATTTTAACTTAGGTGGGCACAAATGCATGTAGCCATATTACAAGGAAACTAAAAAATGGCTGACGGTTGGTTAATGTTGAATCAAGTGTCTCTGAGTAACCTAGAAGTTCAAGTCAGTGAAGCCCAATGGGTCGGATTTATTTCCGAATTACATAAAAGTCTGTCTCAGTAAATTACACTTCAGGAGAACGGAGGATACATGGCGGATGCCAAGTTAATGTCTTTACAGGAAGTGGTCATAATTGCTGAAGTAAGCGGTAAAATGAAACCTTGCAAGCAGGTAGCCCAGATGGCCTTCCTGCGGCCTTGTTGAAGACAGAACCTCTTTGGAGGGCCAGTGTGTTAAGCCTAATCTTTAAATGGGTTTTACAATTGGGATTAATATTGTATTTGTGGTGTGGCACCATCATTAAGTCAACCAAAAAAAAAAGCTGTTGGGGCACCTGTAAATTACAGGATGTTCTCTTTGCTTGACACTACATCAAACAATTATGCAAAAACTCTTAATTGATCTTGATAATTGGGCATTCGCCACTGGTACATTTCTAGGAAAACAAGGTGTTTTCTGGTAAAAAAAAAAACGATTCCATTGTGGACCACTGTTTGGTCCCTTGGGAAGCGGCAAGGACATCTAGCTCAACAGTCAGCAAATTATATTTTGTTTTGTGGATTTTTGGGCTGCTTTTGAGCTAGTTGATCGTGGCATTTTGTGCTAATACTGCAGAACATTATATAACCTTGTCATATATATGATCCGACAGCTGCATTCCTGAAAGTGGATTCGAGTAGGCCTGGTTAGGCTTGGAATTTTATCTGAAAAACATCCTGAATTAAATAGTCTCAGGTAGGAGTGCATCTTAGCCCTTGCTCTATTTAGTCTATTTATTTATAATCTTCCAATTATTCTATCAGACATATTTTTTACCTACAAATTGGACAGTTTCACATACTGTGTTTTAATGGATTATATCCATGTCGGTTTGCAACGTAAACTAAAGCTCTTAAAGAGTATTGCAAGTTTTACTGACTAACTGTTAACGTAGAGAAGACCAAGAACTAAATGTTCTCTATGCAAGCTAGGAACTCTAATATATAAATAACACACCTTTGTGCTGGTCAATGTTTACAAGTTTTTTTTGCGATCATTTTTTGCAACCCCTAGTAAGACATTCTTCCACTTACCTCCAAGACACCAAGGATGTCCTTAATCTCATAGAGTCAGTGAATCTGACTTCTAAAGTACAAGGGATCATCACCCTTGATGTGGAAGCCCTTTACACCAACATCCCACAAGAAGCAACCTTAAAGGTAGTTGAATTAGCTTTACGGAATGACTCTTCTATCACATCTACACCTATCTCCTTTATTATGCAATGCGCTACTTTGGCTCTGACAGAAAACTACTTTCAGTTTGAGAAACAGTTCTTCCACCAGACTAGAGGTACATCCATGGGCAGTACTTTTGACCCTAGCTTAGCATGCTTATACATGTACGATTTCGAAAAGAAGAACATCCGAACATCAACTAATCCTTTCCAACAAGCTATTCATCTATGGAAGCGCTATATAGATGATATTTTGATCATCTGGCAGGGACCATTATCGTTGACAAATGAATTTATCAGGTGGATTAACTCTCTTGACCCATATTTAAAATTTACAGCTTCAGTTTCATCCACAGAACTGCCATTTTTGGATCTAATGATCACTATTAATAATGGGTCATTGAGCACAACCACCTACCACAAACCAACTGATCGAAACAGTCTTCTCCTTTACGAAAGTCATCACCCAAGAGCGTTAAGAGAGAATCTACCAGTTGGCCAATTCTTACGGCTGCGTCGTAATTGCAGCTCTACACGAGAATATGACAGACAATCCGACATCTTACAAAGTAAACTGCAGGAGCGACATTACCCAACAAAGATCATAAACACTGCCCGTAAGAGAGCCAAAAATAATCATAGGGAATGTCTGTTGGCCACTAATGAAAAAACTCCCCAGACACGCATTACTTGTGTTACCACATTCACCCCACTAACAAATACCATCAAAAAGGTGATTAATAAACGTTGGTCAATTCTGGAAAGTGGGGGTAACGAAATGCCTAAACCTATGTTTGCCTTTAAACGCACCTCCAATATCAAAGATTTAGTGATCCATACTCGACCACGGAGACCAGATACCTTGTCACAAAAGACACTGTGGGATCTTCCACCTGTGAAAGGCCATTTCCCTTGTGGCAACTGCAATGTGTGTCCTTTGACTAGTAAAACCACGTCACTCGATCTTAATCCGGTTGGGAGATTTTTTTTAAATAAACATACAAACTGTAATTCTAAAAATTGTATCTACATGATTACTTGTCCCTGAGGGTTACGCTATGTAGGGATGACAACACGACCAGTTAAGATACGTATAAATGAACACAGAAGTAACATAAAATGCCAGAGAATAACTACGAAACTGTGTGCCCACTACATAGAGTTTTCACACACACCAGACGACTTAAAATGGGTGGTCCTAGAAGTTCCACGATCCCTCCCAAAAGGTCCTGATTCACTGTTTAGAATCGAACAAAGGTGGATTTTCAAATTGGGAACAGCATCCAGCGGGCTGAATGATGATATTCCCTGGACAATACTCTCATCATAAAAGATGCCCTTGAGGATTAGCTCCATCGCCCATCTGGATAGCTATTGAATTAATTTGGTCCCCATTAAGTTTCATTTTCAAGATCTGGATCATAACAACCCTTGCAGGTGTTATTGATGACATCTCCCCTTCCCCCTGATTTTTCTTGTCTTTTATTCTAGACAAATAAGTGATGTATTAATAAATACACTGATAGACAGTTGTTTTAATATTCTCTTATCCCCCTCTTCCCGCGTGTCATTGACCTCTATTTATACTATTTTATCGAGTGTTGATCTCTTAATATTCATTCCTTCCTAATAATTTGAGTCCTTTTATCCATCTATTAATGATTCGCTATTATTACGGGCCGATGTCACTTTTGACTATTTCAAACTACCCGTAGTCCGTTTTTGTTGTCAGTGACCACGGGAGCCGACGTCGGCTTCCGGGTCCCGCGGATCGGTTTCCTTTGAAAAGACCCGACCAGACGCTGCGCCCGTGTTTGGAGGACGCGCGTCAGACGGGTAGGTGATACTGCCTACACACGGATACCTAAAGTAAGTCCTGGCGCAATTGAGAGATTAATATCTGGGTTTTTCACTTTAATCATTCCCCGATTTTTTTCTGGTACACAATACCGTCGCGGGCTTAGGTTTTTCCATTGGGTTTGTTTTACATAGATTAAGTGAAGGATAATACACATGTTCCTAATTCAATATCATACTGTTAATTCAGTATGACGGCCGGTTTGTTCCCGATATAATTTTGTTTGAGATCAATAGTTCAACAAACAGCATTGTTGTGTTTGACAAGAGGAAGGTGATATTTGAGAACTTTAAACGAGTAGTTTGTTTCCTTACACTCCCTTCATTTAAGACTGTACCTAGGCATCTAGAACCATGGTTGTTATTACTAATATAATTAGACTCACTGCGAGTAGAGTGTCTATTGAACTTATTGTGTCATGGCTTTTTCTATATGATTATTAATCCACAGAATTTTAGCTCCTATTTCTGACAAGCGATCCTTATTGAACCCTATTCTGAAATTGGGGATGGTAAGCAGAATCATTTTTTAAATTTTATCACATGAGTGTTTGCTTTTGAGCACTTCTAGTTAATACATGCACTATATAAAAAAAATTGTGACTGTATTCTCACTCACGTTGACTTATCATGGTTTTTGTTTACATTTATCTAGGGTAACTTTATCTTACGAGTTGAACTGAGTAAGTGAAAAAACTTTTACTACTTTAAGTTTAGTTTTTTGGGGAAGTTTTTTGTCCTGATGAAGCGTCACTGGATCCGGCTGGACCACCTAGACGCGAAACATGTAGACTTAGTTGAGTGAGTTTCCACAATTGGTTTTCTCCTCCTTCATATCGTGTGAGTAGGTGACCATTACATTCACCTAGTACTCCTCTCTTGCGTTTTTAATCTTGGTCCCCATCATATCAATTGCTGATTAAATCATTGATTCATGGTCTGTGACGGGGAACCAATTTTAATGATTTTATCTTTTCTCTCCATCAACACTTGGTGCCAAATACTGGGTACTCACTTTGAATTTTTCTCTTGTGCTACTATTTGAGCACTTTGGTTTAGAGCACCCCATCGGGGGAGCCCGTCAGGCATTGCAGCACCAGCCTGATGAGGAGCTTTCCCAATGATGATGCCAGTCATCCAGTGTGATGCATGAGGGTTCTTGCTCCTGGAATATTTGGATCGCACCCAGTATTTTCCTATGAATAGAGTCTTTTTGGAACAGTGTACTTCTTTATATTTGAATGGTTACCATGGGAGGCCGTACACTGGACCATTAATCTCCCGGGTCCTTCCTCGTTTTACACAATGTTTACAAGTATTCTGGTCTTAATTTTGCAGACAACTCGAAATGGGTTAAATATTTTGAAGTTCTAAAAACTTAATTAACAACTACAGGTAATTCTCTTAAAAGGTTTGACTCCCGATTTGGAGGTTTGTCAGCTGATCCACGAAAATACGTATTTTGGGGTAAATTAATTCCCCATGCTCTTTATGGAGCTGGATTACTGTCTCTCGATTAAAGAGTAATCTGGGATAATTTGTAAAGTCTATGTTTAAAGAACCCACTATTTAAGGCCTAAGTAGCACATTCCAAAAATATACTACGATTGATGATGGCTGTCACCCAACCCCAAAATTCCACACTAGGACACATCTTTACATACCTCTCATACACCCTAAAACGACAGATCCAATTCAGCCCACCTGCAGTCCATTGAAAACACCTTCAAATATTCTCTGAAAACAGTGGTGTAGCTATGACCGCCAAAGGGATCTTAACTACCTTCAGAATCCAACCAAAAGTGCGCCTTCCACCGCATTCCTACATTCCAAAACACTTTATGACAAAACATTTACAGCTCTGTGAGTAGAAACAACACTTTAACCCATGTTAAACTATCTGGAAAAATCTGTGAGGGATCCTTATAAACATGCAAAGTGAAGCCACTAACAAGGCATGAAAATTACTGACAACTGCAGCAAAGCCTTTCTTGAAACGATTACAAAATGCTGCTTGCGAGCACGTTTGACATGCCTACAACTGAAAAGAAGATGTAAATGCAAGGGGAACTATTGGAAAGACAGCCTATTTTCACACCAAATCCTGCATAGCTCAAACAGGGGAAATGTAAATCTCAATTGAGTTCAAACGTGTTGAAATATATCAAAACGCGCTAAAATCGAGCAAAGAAGCACCTCTGCCCAGCGCTTAATGCAGTGGTTCCCAAACTTTTTTGATCCCCGGCTCCTTTGACCTATTGGCCGTGTTGGCCACGGCTCCCCGTTATGTTACTTTTTTTGGCGGGTGGGGGAATGTAATCCCAGCCTGTACCTGTACCTACACTATTTACCGTTTGTCTTCTTTATTCTCTCCTTCACGTTGCTGAAAACCATTTATTGGAAACAATTTTTGTTACAGGGATATTATTAATGGTACTTTGGCGCCCTCCGCTGGTCAGAATAATTAATGCAGGGTGTTTTTTTCCAATACCACGAGGAAAAGCTACTGATTCAAAGAACCTCCGAGTGGTTTCCAGACTGTGTGCGGCGCCCCTGGCTAGTTTTGACGGCGCACCAGGGAGCCGCGGCGCACAGTTTGGGAACCACTGGCTTAATGTGTACATAAAAAGGTGCCGGTGCTCAAAGCTCTCCTCTGAAACACGCGGCTGCTGCAATTAAATGTGCGAACTCGGGATACCGAGGCAGAATAACCCTTAAGACATCTTGGGCCTCTTTCATCAATTTACAGACACACACTGCTCCTCCAGCTCACTCTTGCAGCTTTCTGCCTTCTAACTTTGTGACGTTTTTTCGCTTTGCTCTTCCTCCGTCTTTCCGATATGTGTCTTTTGCTACAAGAGCTCGCAGCGAATGCGTGAGACAGAAGAATAAGCCCCGGCCCGCAAAAATAAGTGCCGGTGCTCAGCACCGGAAACAACAAGCACAAATTAAGCATTGAGGCTCTGCCCAGCTAACCTACAGCTACGAGCTCTAAAGGAGTGAGTTAGCTGTTGGAGAGCAGAATCTAATGAAGTTGGTACTACAGCCTGCTATCAATAAATGACAGAAAACGTGGCGAAGGCCTCCATTCAACAGCACACATATAGCGGTATATATTTAGTAAGAGGTATATTTAGAGACAGTGCTCTCTCTTTTCATACTATTTACATTTTATTACATATTATTTATATATTTACTAGATGTGTTTTCATTTTATTCTGTCACATTTTTTGATGCGGGTTCACAAAGCTTCAGAAAGAGAAAAGAATGCCAGCGTGGTCATGAAGAAAATAGTACATGTAGAGCACGAAGAGTCTACAATAAAAATAACTCATGGCAAGAGAAGTCAAGCATTTATTACAAATAGATTAGCAAAAAGCACTGAGAACTGAAGTTAAAAGTAAAAAATATGTAACAGAGAGATCAAGAACAAATCTTCATGTAGTAGGAAAACCAAATAATGTATAAAAACGTGGAAATGGAAACGATAGCAGGACTGTAAGGAAGAAGCAAATCAGACAGCTTTTTGAAATTGTTTTTCTGAAGAGAGAAAAAACAAATATTATGGAACAAATGAAATGAATAAAGAGGAGAAATGCTAAAGCTAGACAAAAGCAGTTTGTTGAAAATGTTGTAGAAAGTAAGTTGCCATGAAAAGGAAACTGTCCATTCCCATTCTGAACAGGATTTAAAAAATAAACAGACTACCTAAGTCAAAAAATTTCAACAAAAGCAGAATATAAACAAGTCAAACTTTTGTACCATGTTTGACAGAGACTTGAAACATATTTCCGGCCACAAATACTTTTTTATGAGGAAAGCTGTTATCAGAAACATACTTCCGTTTTTGTTGACAAAGATGCACGTGGTTATAAAGTGAAAGAAGTCCCTCAGTTAAAAAAAAAAAACATAGAACCGAGAAAGAAGGAAGATATAATTATGGATGAGGCTTTGCAAAGACAGCCTCCAATACCTTTTTATGAGTGGCAAGGCAGTAATGTTGGCACCATTATACAAAAGTGAATTGCTAAACTGAGATTATTCCTATATACAATTGAGGGGCACTGAAGCAGAAGCACACACTTTTACAAATGCTCAATACAGAGTTAGAATTCTTTCAAATATAAAGGAACATTATTTGGCTTGTTTGTACAAAAATGCAGGTGAATTTACTTTCCATCATATTCGAAAGTTATCACTTCAGCATAGTAAGATACACAACCTAGTTACGAAGGTGTACTATATAAAATATCCTGCTCTTTATATTGAGGAAATAAATAATGCACTGTGATATAGGAAACCTTCTGAAGTAACACAAATTTCAGAGAAATATGAAATGAGAGTATGGTCCAGAAACAGAGGATGAAGACAATATAGTTGAAGTACAGATGGCCAATGAAGCGATTACTTTAGGAAATGTATTAAACGGCCTTAGAAAAAAACTCTGAATTCACAGTACCCCTTGAGATATTCCAAGTAAGGTATGCGTTGGAAATTGGCTCTACGCACTTTACCACTGCCAATCAGTGCTAAAATGTATGTGCGCTCTCCCCTAAAACTTGGTATATTTGACTTACACCGGTTTGTTTTATTTAATTTACCTGTAAGTCCATTGAAAAGTTGTATACCATATACCTACGGCCTGTAAATTAAATGCTAGTAGTGGGCCTGCAGCGCAGATTGTGCCACCCACAGAAGTAGCCTTTTAAGCCTGTCTCAGGCCTGCCACTGCAGGGCCTACATGCACAGTTTACTGCCACACTGACTTGGTGAGTGAAACTACTTGCCAAGGCCTAAACTCTCTCTTTACTACACCTAAGTCACACTAAGGTAGACCCTAGATAGCCCTATAGGCAGGGTGCTGTGTATGTAAAAGGTAGGACATGTCTTTATGTGTTCCATGTCCTAGTAGTGAGAAACAGCCTATTTAGTTTCTAACTACTGTGAGTGCTGCTCCTCTCATAGGTTTGCATTGGAAATGCCCTTTACATATGTCTAAGTGGTATCTTTTGATCTATGAGGAATAGTGTGGGCATGTTTGGTATGTTTGCAATGCTAATGAGAAATCCTGCTTACTGGGGCAGGTGGATTTTTTTATTAACATTGTGGAAATGCCACTTTTAGAAAGTGGGCATTTCTCAGTGCTTACAACTCTAGTGCTTTGCAGCCTGACTCTAAGCACCGTCTGTGGCAGAGTGACAGCTCCACTTGGTGCATACTTTCCAGACAGCCATCACACAGGAGGGGTTGAAGTGACAGAAGAGGCATCTGCATACCAACAGCCTTTCTGGGCTACGGAGAGGGAGGGTCATTCATACCTTACATGTGAATAGGCTGTGTTCTGCCGTCATGCCATGTGGGGGTTTTGAGGAAGACCTTGAGGAGTACCTCGAGAATAGTAAGGACTCTGAGTGGGAGGGTTCCCAGTCCACATCCCAGGGGGATAGTGGCCCCAAAGAGTTTGAAGTAGAGGGAGAATATGACTGGGCGGGGATGCTAGTAGAAAGGGAGGACACCCATAGACAGGGAGCCCCTTACTGGGTCCAGTGCCAGGAGCAGTGTCACCTACCATACCATGTACCATGAGTAACTCAAGGATAGACAGACTGAGAGGGACCTGAGGTTGCAGCTGGCAGTAGAGAAGAGAAAGCTAGGGGCTGAAAAAGTCTTAGCGCAGGAAAGGATGGCATAGGCTGAAACGACCTTTGCCAGGGAAAAGCTTACCTCAGAGGGAAGGAAACTGACTCCTGAACATAGTTTTGGAGTTCTGGACTCACACACGCCGCAGGTGGAGCCCAGTGGTGGCAGCAATACTGAATCTAGTGCAGAGGATTTTCGCGAAACAATAGATGGATGGGTGAAGGGTAGCACAGCAAATAATTGTGAAGGCTGTACAATCTGATTATCAGAGGGCACATGTTCTGTTGTTTTCCAGGGCTATGCCAACACCTGTTGGAGAGTAAGTTCTCTGGCTCCAGGGATCTTGCAAAGGAGGCAGATTGCTAGGTGAGTACCAGAGGGTCTGATGAGACACTTGGGAGTGACCCAAAAGGGAGTGGCTCAGGCTCCCCCCAACCAAGGGCTGGGGAGGTTCATAGTAGCCCAGAAAGGTCCCCTTGTAATGGCATGGGTATAGGGTCTCATGTCCCTTCTCAAAGAAGGATGAAAGGTGGGGGGGCGAGAGACATCCCAGAGTGCTCTATGCCCAGCCCACAAACCTGGAGAGTACCCAGAGATGATCCACTGAGGGCAGACCCACAGTGTCAGGAGAACATGGGGGGGGGGGGTATCTGGCAGTACCACTCCGCAGAGGAGGGTACAGAAGCCCAGATGGAGGGGTTTGAGGGGGAGGAAAGACTTTCACCTAACTCCTGTCCATCCCAAGGGTACAGACCATGGGTTGGAGAACCAGGTCCAGGGTATCACTTCTGACCTGGGGGAAGGGGCGGCTGTACCAAGCATCCCTACCATTTTGTGTTCTAGGGGTACAGCTTTAGAGGGGAGGGTTTGGAACTCTAGAAGGAGGGGCAGGGGGAGGAAGGACTCTCCCATTACCCCAGTTCAGCCCAAGGGTACAAACCCTTGGTTGGGGGCCCAGTTGCAGGGTAGCTCCCCTGAAATGGTGGGAGAGCTGAGCAGGATGGCTGACACAAGCGCCCTGACAGTTCTGGAATCTGGGGGTACCATTCCCAAAAGGACGCTACGGAACCCCAGAAGAAGGGGCAGAGGGAGGATAGTCTTGCCCCTGGCTCCTGTCTAGCCTCAAGGTTCAGACCCTGGGCTGGAAGACCAGTCGCAGAATACCACCCCTGAACTGGAGGGAGGTGGAGTGGAGAGAGGATGCAATACACCAGGAGCTACCGCCCCCACTCTGCGACACCACAGAGGACAGAGATTCCTGGATGGCCTAGGGTCGGGCTTTTGATACAGACATCTGTCAGTGTCCTCTGGTGGTTGCTTTCCTTTGGGACAGAGGTGTCCCTTGCTTGGGGACAGAAGTTAGACCCAAGGGGTGGCATGGGCCACATAACTTTGTTGGCCATGGTTGCACTGTTTGCATACAGGGATGCATCTGTGAGCTGGTTAAAGCTAGGTGCTTCACAGATGGGGTCCACAGGCAAAATGAAGGGTTCCCCATGGGCTAGCTTAGTGGGTTCTGACAGCATAGACAGAGGGATCCAAATGAGTGCAGGGTGGCATAGAACTGCAAAGTGTTGCCCCTGAAGTTGCAGGCCATTGCCCACGTTCTATCACCCCAAGCAGGGAAGCCCATCAAGGTATTGATTGGTCTACCCTGGCTTTAGGCTGGAGAGGGGTTGTGTTGGAAATGGCCCTTTCTGCAGTGTTATCTCCAACCTTTTTGCCTTTCTTCTCCTATTTTTCTGACCCTCTTTTAGTTGGCTTGAGGACTCTGGGCACTTTACCACTGTTAATCAGTGCTAAATTGCACATGCTCTCTCCCCTAAAACCTGGTATAATTGACTTACACCTATTTGGCTTATTTAATTGTCCATTAAGTCACTTGTAAAGTGGTATACCATATACTCAGAGCCTGTAAATTTAATGCTACTAGTAGGCCTGCCGCGCAGATTGCACCACCCACAGAAGTAGCCCTTCAAACCTTTCTCAGGCCTGTTACTGCAGGGCTTGCGTGCGTAGTTTACTGCCACACTGACTTGGCAAGTCAAAGTACTTGCCAAGGCCTAAGCTCTCTTTTTACTATACCCAAGTCACTCCTAAGGTGGGCCCTAGATAGCCCTCAGGGCAGAGTGCTCTATATGTAAAAGGGGACATATGGCTTTATGTGTTTCATGTCCTAGTAGTGAAAAACAGCCTATTTAGTTTCTCACTACTGTATTGGAAATGACCTTACGTATGTCTAAGTGGTAGCTTCTGATCTATGAGGAATAGCTTGGGCATATATATATTTTTTTAATTGTAGTGAGAAATCCTGCTTATTGGGGTAGGTGGGATTATTGTTATCATTGTAGAAATGGCTCTTTTAGAAAGTGAGCATTTCTCTGTGTTTATAACTCGAGTGCTTTGCAGCCTGACTCCAACCCACATCTGGGGTAGAGTGACAGCTCCACTTAGAGCATACCTTACAGACAGCCATCACACAGGAAGGGCTGGGTGTGACAGAAGAGGCATCTGCATACTGATAGCCTTCCTAGGCTCGGGAGAGGAAGGGTCGTTCACGATACATGTGAATAAGCTGTGTCCGGCCCTCACACAATGGACTGATTACCCCCTACTGATGTCTGTAGACAGGGCTGGGTAAAAAGGGTGCTTCACTTGAAAGGGCTCTTTTGAAGTTACCCTCTGAACAAAGGCATTTCTGAGTATAAGTAGAGGGGCTGTAGTCCCCTGATTTGGAGAGCACTTTTGGAACTGGGACTGAACCTCTCTCAGAAGGACTGCTGGACTACACAAAAGGACTAATCTGGACTGCTCTTCTGTTTGTTGCCCTGCTGCCTAGTGCCTGCTTGGTGGCACAAAGGACTCATCTGGATTGCTTTTCTGCTTGTTTCCCTGCTGCCACCTGCTCCCTGACTTTGGTTTCCCTAGACTCTGCATGGATCTGCCAGGAGGAACTGTTATGCTCCTAAAAGGAACCGCCATTAAGACTGACCTGCTGAAGTGCTGACCTGTGGCCTGCAAAGTCACCAGAAGGACTGCCACTATTGTTTGCAAGGACCCTGATGTGCTGACCTGTAACTGGATCCCTGCATCTCTGTGCTTACCAGTTCTCCAAGACTGGGGTGGTGTGTGTATGTTTCCCCCTACTCTCCCTATACTGCCGGAAATGCTTCTAATGAGCGTGAGAGAGTGTAGTTTATATAATCTATATTAACATGAAATGTTTATTAAATAATGTGTGATAATGCCGCATAGAAACTGAATTAATGTGATTTGCTTAAAACGTGCATTTGAAATGTGACCACTGGGGAGTGGCCGCCAATGTATACGAGGACTAATGAAATTGACTAACGCTTTTGAATATTTGTATTAAAATATGGTTTTGTACTAATTATTGATAATTATGTTATTATAGTTATGCTAAATGAATCTTGCAGGCCTTAAGTTAGCATGAGTCCAAGCTTAGCTGCCTGGCTCTCATATTAAATGTGTTTTTCCTAAACGTGCAGTGTGCTGACTCGCAAAAGGACATGACCTCTTGCTTTTCTTCAACTGGAAGCTGAATGTAACCATAGTGGATCCGTTCTCATAAAAATCATCTTGCTTGTAGAAATATTTAGCTAAAATGCAACAGTATAGATTAATATAATGTACAAGGTCGTTCTAACCAGTGAAGACAATGGAGCTACTGACCAAAAGATGTGCAAAGAATTACAGAAGGATGAATTCATACCGGACGTGCTACCTCTGAAGACATCAATCACATGGACCAATAAAATGTCTATAAAATAATATGGGGTGACAACACGTTGTGTTATGTTCTGATGTTCGCGGTTCTTGCCTTAATGAAATCTTATCAGAGTTGCCATATCGTGACTATGCTGTTTTGTTTCTTGGTTTTGAGATTAACACATCTACTTTTAGAATTGTAACTAATAGGAAATAAAACTAATAAAATTCTACTAAACTGGTGTGGTTATTCATGACTGCAAGGTCATGGTGGTGTCTTGAATCAATTAATGTCTGACTAAAGTGAAATGCATTGTAGTAATAAAAATTGATGACATCATTGACGTATTGATTGACATATTGATTAGCTATCTCGTCCAAAGGTGTCTCTCAACTGGGTCAAAAGATTCATTGGCCTAAAACGAGTCCTAATGTGTAGTAGATTATCATACAGGGACGCGTTAACAAGCGCAAGGTGTGCGCTATACTGTTTTGCTGGAGCTGTGCCCACAGCGCGTGCTGCCGCCCTTCATCTCTAAGGAACACGTAGTGAGGGCTCTGCCCTTGGTATCCCAGGGACAGGTTATATCTGTTTCCAAGCGCGGACGATGAGCCATCCATCTGACGCCCCCAGGGGACAAGCAGGCTGCTGGTGTTTTCATTGCCGCAACCTGGCCGAACCATGAGAAAAAGCATGGCAGCTCTTCAGCCTGTCAGAGGAGAGTGCTGCTACCCTGCCGACATCGGAGCAGGCCTGGCCTGGCAGGAGTGTTGGGTTTCGTGTCACAAAGCCTTGGAGGGCTCAGGAAGAAGCCGCAGCCTCGCCATGCCCACACGGCCGGCTGCCTAGTGATCTGTTCTACGGGGAGGATCAGGAAATGTCTCCCCGCCGGCGTGGAAGGTGTGAGGGTCCTTTCCCCTCTAGTGGCGAAGTGAAGAGCCTCCCATCGGCGTGCCCCCGGAGATGGAGGCTCGCTTCGAAAATACTGTATTTTCCTTCGTGGAGAGACCTGCAACAGCCCTTACGGCCTTTTTCTACTCATATGCGGGGAGAGTAGGAGAGATCTCCCTGCCAGTGTGGAAGGTATGTGTGTGTCCTCCCCCACTACCCTTGGGGGCATACTTGTGTTTGGGGGCGCTTATTCAGCAATTAGTGGGATGGGACAGGAACCTCAACAGAGGCCCCATTCCCACTAAGGAAAAGTACAGCCCTGGTGTAATAGGAGCAAAGATGCTGTGTTGGATGTGTGAGCTATGTGATTACTGCAGATCGTATAATATAAGGGCAGGTGCATGGAATTCATGTACTGATTCCAGGTCTGGATGGCAGAGGGTGAATCACAGGCCGTTTTCATTGTTTGTTGCATATCCATGTTTCTAAGATCGATGTATGTCGTGCTTTCTGCAGACAGGAGCACAGAATACTGTCCTAGGGGCTATCTGATATGCGCAGTGCTGTTTCCTTGGTAATGTTTATGACGTGCATTAGGGAGATGTCCCCCTTTAGTTGCATTATGATGGTTTGACAATTGCCAGGTTGGCAAAGTATTACAGATTTATGCTGTTATGGTCTGTGTTTTTGTTCAATACAGTTTATTTTTATATAGCTTATTGTGAAGTCTCTTTTGTGATGTATTTATTGTCGCTGGGTTGTGTGTGTTGTGCAAACGCTTTACACATTGCCTCTGGGATAATCCAGACTGCTTGTGCCGAGCCACAAAGGGGGTGAGCAGGGTTTTGGCTCAGGTGCCTACCCTAGCCAACCAGGAACCCCATTTTCAACAGTATGTTTTTGCTGCTGCTGTACAAACTACAAGGCACAGACCAAAAAGGTAGGGTAAAGACAAAGAACAATTACAGTGGTTTAATCAAACTCTCTACTTTAATAGCTAAGCATAGTTTTGATTTTTGGGAAAATCAAGTAATTTTCCAATACTGTATTAGTATATTGGATGACAATAAAATGCATGCAAGAGGCAATCATAATAATTTGGAGATCTAGCCGATTCCTGCTGGACTCTTTGAATGTTTATGAGAGAACTACCATCCAAACTGTACATCCTTTTGAATTGACAGTTCACCTGCAGCCAAAAAGTGCTAAGTTATCTCCTAGTGAATTACTGAAAAGAAAAAAAGTAGTTTATGTTCTACTAAACTTAAAGGAGATTACTGAAACTCTGAGGACCTGATTCAAAAAAACAAGTTAAACTTTTGAGTAAGTTTACACTTTGTTGTAAGTTTACTACTTGTGGTATTAACAAACATGAGTGTAAACTTACTACAAAAGTGTAAGTCACATGTCTCCATCCTAAGAGTAATACATCAGACTTACTTTTGTGTGGGTGGGTGATGCCCCCTCCCCCCAAACAGTTCTCTTGCCCTTCCAAAACTCCTCTTATTCCTCCCTAATGCCATCCTCCTTAGCAGTAAATCTGCCCATTTTCCCACCCACTCAACTGTGTGCCTCCCATATTTACTACTCCGATCTAAAATTACATGTGTGTAGACTCTGCAGCAGGGGTAGAGAACTCCATACGATTAAGTATAGGCAAATTGTACACTTTGTAGTACGATTTGTAGTACTACAAAATGTACTACAAAGTGCAGCTTGTGAATCAGGCACTCAGTGTGGACATAAAAATTGCAGAACTACTAGTGGATGTAGTTAATGGTGTAACAAAAGATAAAAAAAATTAAAAACGTCTTAGCTTAGGTAAGGTAAAAAAAGCCTACAATTCTTGAAAGGAGAAAACAAGAACTATGAAAATGTTGACATTGATAAACATTTGACTTCAGATTGTGCACAACTTTTCAAAGTAAAAAAACAGTGCTCAGTGTGAGAAGACAGACTCTGCTAAAGCTGAAATTAGCTATGTGCACTATACATCCACTCCACAGGTGTTCTGGGTGATGCTTTGGTATTGTATCAAATGAAACAGGCAAAAGGTAAGCTGATTAGCAATTAGGAAAATTGTTTAGAAGCCTGTTGTTTTCAGGAGAAGGAGGCTGTTACTCTGTTTGTTGGGTATAGATCTCTGCTGCTAAATTCAGGTCAATCAGATTATATTTTGAAAATCCGCCATTCCGAAAGGAAAAATTATATCATTTTCATCTTCTGTTTGAAAGTAAACTTGCTGTTGAGTGCTACGATATAGCAAATATTCTTAAAACAGAAGCAATAATTCTTAATGAATGCAAGAACATTCTCACAAAGTTATTCAGTACAGATGAAATTTTTGAACCAACATGGGGAATCTCCTGGCTTGGTAACATGGAACAAATGAGTGTTGTTTCAGTTAATATGCTGAAGTAAACTGTATGTTACATAAAGTAGGTGTTTCTACTTGATTTCTACCTCTCAGTTGTGCAGAGTATGCTTGGGATGACCTTCACAACTTTCTGAAACAAACAAAACCAAATACTGCTTGGATCAAACTCTGAATGGAGTTCCATGGATCCAGAAGAAGTCTGTAGGTAGTTAAATCACAGATTGCAACCCATAATTTGCTTCCACTTGGTGAGGTTGTTGACTACTTTTGGATGAAGGAATACCAAGCAAGAGGCACCGACACACCCCACAGATACACTAAAATTGGGAGCGGAAAATGACAAACATGTTATGTCATTTAAGGACCAAAAAGTAATGTGAAATGCTAAATGTGTCTCAGAATAAAACAGCAAGTGTTGAGAATCCAGTCACAGAAACATGGAAAAAAACGGTAGTTGTAGATACACTGCAAAAGAGTCACTTTGGTTTCCTTAGGCCTGTGATTTCTAAAGGGAGATTACACAGTTTCAAGTGTGTAGTTGGACAAACTGTGAATGGTATATCATTATAAATGCATATAGCATTAAAAGAAGCAAGGCTTCCAAATGTATTAATAAATACTGTAGGAAGCTGGCCTGGTGAGTGGTGAGTACCCAAGGTATTATCACCTTATACCAGGTACAGGTATCCTTTATTAGTGAGGTGTAGTCCGTGTCTAGGAAGCCAGGCTCTCAAGAGCTCATCTATTGATGAGCAGCCAAGACCTATCTAGAAAACATGCAAAGCGCATGCAATACCACCGTAGTCACACAGCACCTACACACATGAAAAAACCACACAGTGTTTCAAAACTAAAGGTACTATATTTTAGTGACACAAATACTAAAACACTATATAGGCAATACCCCAACTAGAGGTAAGTAAAACACACTATTATATGTACAGTAACAGTCACTGATTAGCATAGAATGCAATAGAAAACAGTGACAGCAATAGTAAGTACTGAAGGCCTACGGAGGGACCCAACCATATACTAAGAAAGTTGAATGCAAAAGTCTGGACCCCACCCAAGGAATTTGAATCGGTAGAGGAGAGCTGGAGGAACTAGGAAACTCACAAGTTAAGTACCAGAGTGCCCCCCAACTACCAGGAGAAGAGAGGTAAGTACCTGGTTCTTCCCACACCCACCAAAAGGACTTCAGAGAAGGAAAATTTAAGACCCAGACAAGACAGCAAGAAACTAAAGGTGGATCCCCAAAGAGGAAGACCTGGAAAAGAAGGGGACCAAGTCCAGTTCACGTTGGAGTGTCCGGTGGTGGCACCCACCCGTCTGTGGATACAGGACAATGTCAACGGTGGACTAAGACAGCCTGGAGCAGCTGAAGAGTTCCTGGAGTGATGCAGTCGACGTCCCATGCCGGACGAAGGATTGCAGTCAGTCAGTGGTGTGGAAAAATCCACTAACAAGCCTTGGCAAAGACAAATGTTGTGGATGAAGAAAATCAGAGCTGCCAGGGATCAGCAAGGTCCTGGAGGACTCAACCCATGAGGGGAGTGTTGGGTGATCCTCAGCAGACAGGAGAGTCACGGGAAGAGGAGGCAGCCTCCACAGGCAGCAAGGCACAGAAGTTGAGGTGAGGCCCATGCAGCACCCCTGGAAAGGAGTCCCACATCGCAGGAGAATCCCTCAGAGGACTGTGTGTCACAGGAAAGAGTGCTGGGGCTACACAGAGCCTGAAGATCCCTTGGAGGAGATGCCAACAAGCCTTGGTAGCTGCAAGAGATGCAGTGCAAGGGGGTAATGTCTTGTGTGGAGATGCAAGGACTTACCGTCTCCAAAGCTGGGCAGCTGGCAAAGAGGACCAAGGGGACCACTCCAGATCACCACCCATGATGCAGGATCCATGCAGCCGGTCGTCATTGCAGTTGATGCCTGCAGATGCAGGAGACTGACTCCATCACTCCAAGGGAGATTCTTTCTTGCTTCTTGGTGTAGACTGAAGACTTGCCGCCTTCAGAGGATGCACAGTTGAGGAAATGTTGCATTTGCTGGAAGGAGACAGAGAAACAACAGAGTGGTTGCTGTAGCTGCAGATTCTAGGTTCCTGTGAAGTGCAGTTGTGGTTTTAGTGGCCAGAAGTCGAAGTAAACAATGCAGAGGTGTCCTGCTGGAATCTTGCATGTCGAATATGAGGACCCACCCAAGAGGGAGACCCTAATAGCCCTGGAAGGGGATTGGTCACCTAGGAAGGTGACCACCTATCAGGAGGGAGCTGTGATGTCACCTGCCAGACCTGGCCACTCAGATGCTCCCAGAGGCCTCTGCCCACCTTGGATTTAGGATGGCAGAATCAAGTGGCCTCCTGGAGGAACTCTGGGCACCACCACTGGGGTGGTGATGGACAGGGGAATGGTTACTCCCCTTTCCATTGTCCAGTTTCATGCCAGAGCAGGGACTGGAGGTCCCTCAACCGGTGCAGACTGGTTTATGCAAGGAGGGTACCAAATGTGGTCTTCAAAGCATACCAGTGGCTTGGGGAGGCTACCCCTCCCAAGCCATGTAACACCTATTTCTAAAGAGAGAGGTGTTACCCCCTCTCCCACAGTGAATCCTTTGTTCTGCCTTCTTGGGCTTGAGCTGGTCAAGCAGCAGGAGGGCAGAAACCCGTCTGAGAGGTGGCAGCAGAGTGGGCTGCCTGGAAAGCCCCAGAAAGCTGGTAGGAGCAATGCGGGGGTCCTCTAAGGAGCCGCCGGAGTGCATGGAATCATACAACTAATACTGGCAATAGTATTGGGGTATGATTCTGACATGTTTGATACCAAACATGCCCAGGTTTGGAGCTACCATTATGTAGCTGGACATAGGTAGTGCCCTATGTCCAGTACACGTGTAAAATGGTGTCACGAAGTCCAGGAAAATGGAGCCGGAATTCTTAGGGGTATCAGGCAGGGGTAGCGTCACACACAGGTACCTGCACCATGCCCTCTGGGCTAAGAGGGCCTACCTTAGGGGTGACTTATGTTGACCTAGTGCAGTGACCTGAAGTGAAAGGGTGCATGCACCTTTTCACGCAGGCTGCAATGGCAGGCCTGCAGACATTTTACATGGGTTCCCATGGGTGGCATAATACATCCTGGTGCCCCAATGCCCTGGGTACCTGGGTACCATATACTAGTGACTTATAAGGGGGCACCAGTATGTCAAATGTGGGAGGTTTGTGTCCAAGCTACCAAATTTAAAAGGGAAGAGCACGGTCACTGCGGTCCTGGTTAGCAGGATCCCAGTGCCCACAGTCAAAACATACTGATAACATGCAAAAAGTTGGGGTAACCATGCCAAAAAGAGGGTGCTTTCCTACAAATACAACCCTGACATGCATCCTATGTGGAATTCAAATATGTACATGTAGAGAACTGCACTGCTGTTGCACGCAATGCAACTTCCTTTAAAACAAAGGGCCTCATTATGAGTTTGGAGGTCTGAGGACCGTCATGTTGGCAATGGTGGACAGACACCATACAGTCATAGCACAGAGGACACCAAATTATGACTTTGGCGGTGATGCATACAGAATCCCGCCAAAGCACCAAAGGCACCGCAAGTGTGGTCAGACCGCCACGGATGAATGAAGGCACCAGCAGCCCAGCGGAGGCCAAGTTTCCGTCGGACTGATTACGAGGTTGCACACCGCCAACATTTCCGTTGGGGTTGGACTACTACGGAAACCCAGGCGGAAACAAACTGTATAAAAGAAGGCACTCACCTCCAGAAAGTCATGCTCGTCCAGAGCTGCCAGGGAACCACAACTAGACCTCCTCCCGCTGCTCCTGCTCACCGAAAGTCAATGGAATTTTCACTGCTGACAACAACCGTAAGTACACACACTCAACTGTTTCAGTTGTATATTGTGACATTTTGTACAGTAACATAAAGGCACCATAAGGAGGGGGCTACGAGGGCAACACTCGCATGTAATAGTACAATGACACGCATAATGACGTACAACAACAAGGACACCCACACACACACAGCACACACATACCGCACGTCAAGAACACACAGCAATACAGCACAGGCCCAGCCTCAACAATCCCATACAACATACCAACACGTCACAACAACACCACAACCGCACCATCATAAACACAGTGTCAAGCACTCACAACCAACACTAGCCAGGGACTCATCACACATACAGCACAATGTACAACCAACAGGGAACAAGCACACACAATTACACAATCATACAACTTAGCAATCAACACACACAGCACATCATACATATCACACCATGCACAATACACACACACAGTCAAAGCACACAAAGCCACACACCACAACAAACACCACACAATATCATCACAACAACATGTCTGCAACATACACATGCCCATCACACAACACACACCCTATCCTTGGGGGACAAAAGCACTGCTCATACCTTCACATACTGACCAAACAATACAGGAAGCACAAGCACCACACACAAATACTCTCACACAACCAAAGTCAGGCAGGAACAACTCAAACCTAGAAAAGGAAAAGCAGGACAAATATGTAACCAGAAGACCTGGTTGGTCTGAATACATTTTTGACACAACAAATAGAGAAGTTCAAGGCCACTGGCCAGTCCAATAGAAAACACAATGTGGTGTGCCAAAGGCACTATATTGTGCCCCAACTTGACTTCTGACTGCCATGTAACCTCCACAGGTAGGGGCATCAACAGGGCAGGCAGGCACTCCAGGGATGACCTGGGCGACAAGGGTTTTGGGCGTCGGCTTTGACGGGAGGAGGGAATTGGGCTTTGGCATGGGGGAGGGTTGGGTCTTCTTGGGAGGGGTCGATTTCTTGGCAGGGAGGGTCATGGGCACTGGCAGGGGGCAGTGGGGGCCTTGTAGGTGGGAGGGATGGCCTTGGGGAGGGCAACGGATTGTGTAGGGGTGTCACGAGCGGGGGGAGGAGAAGGGAAAAGGTCAAACTCCAAGAGGAAAGCTTTTGTTGCACACACAGCAGTGGTCATAACAAAAGGGTTTGGGTGTGGAGGGAGAGGAAATGGGTTTATGCGGTGTTGGTGTGGATGTCTTGGGTGCGTGTTTGTGAGAGGTATGCTTGTAGTTGGTGGCTGCCGTCAGTGTGGAGGCCAGAGCCTGAAATGATCTCTGTAGGCCAGCCAGTGCCCCTTTAATGCCCTCCAGAAACTCATAACTCTGTTGTATCTGAGTTGCCAGTCCCTGGATGGCATTCACAATGGTCAACTGACCCACAGAGATTGACCTCAGGAGGTCAATAGTCTCCTCACTCTGGGCAGCAGGGCTAACAGAGGCTGGGGCAGAGGTGCCTGCTGCGAAGGAGACGCCCACCCTCTTGGGTGAGCAGGCACGGCCAACTGGGTGGGGAGTGACAGGGAAGGTGGTGATAGAAAGAGGGGTGGTGGACAGAGATGGTACCACTGCCAGGGAGTGTCCACTGGAGGAGGATTCCGAAGATGATGAACTGGATCCTGTCTCCACCGTGGCACTCCCTACGTCCTCTGTGCCACTGGGTCCCTCTGTATCTGTGTTCTTGTGACTGGATAACCGGTGGCCAGAAGCTTCCCCATTCGGCTGTGCCCCATCTCCTTTGCCTGCCGATGCTGATCCTGGGAAACAAAGTGAGGTAGGGTCATCACATTCTTTCCATACCACTTACATCACATTGTACACTTCTGTAACATATTGAGTTGTACAACAACCCCAGGTAGTACCAGTTTAGTGGCAATCTCATGTCACAACAAAATACAATGTACATCCCTCAGTCATAACATTGTCACACACCAGCTAAGCTACCTATCTCACACCTACAATACCATGATATCAGTAGAGTTATCACACTAACCATTTCTTGATTACGTGACTTGGCCACGATACTGGATCCCTGTCCAAAGAAACATTGGCTCTCATTACAACCCTGGCAAAAGGTATTAAAGCAGCGGTAATACCGCCAACAGGCCAGCGGTAAACAAAATGGGATCACGACCACGGCGGAAACCGCCAACATAGACAGCCACTTTAACACATCAACCACCAGGGCGGTAGCAACAAACACCGCGGCGGTCACCGCCAACAGCCAGGCGGAAGACAATGTACCGCCCACCCCATCACAACCCGCCTATCCGCCAGATTTTCTGGGGCGGTACCAACACCATCAAAAGCACGGCGGAAACAGTGTTTGAAAGGGAAACCACTCACCTCTTGACACTCAACGAAGAACCAGGATGCCATGCAGCCCGAGTTACAGGTCCTGCACATGCTGGTCTACCTCCTCATCTACCAGGAATACGGAAGGCGGCGGCGACAACCACGGTGAGTGCTGCACCTAGTACTCAGGGGAGGGGGGGAGGAGAAAGAGAGTGGCACACACACGCAACACCCCCAACACCTCACACACAAACACATGCAGCAACATTACATTTCCACCCCGTAACTCCCTGGAAGAACGCAAGGACAAAAGGAATAGAGTCAAATCAGTGATATATTAAAAATAGGCAGATATACGTAACAAATATAAAAACAGTATTTACAAAAAGTTACAATATGTACAGAAGGCCGTACATTGTCCTTTCCAAATGTCCGTGGGCCACTGGGCCAAAACTCATGGGCCAAGCCCACACTTGACTCCTGCATCAATACGGAGAGAACACTGCAGGGGCATCAGGTCGAAAACACACAGGCACTTAAGGGGGATGGGGAAAGGGGGGGGCACCTCATCCGGAAGATGGAAGAACGCCACTGCCCCTCGAGAGGGCTCCATGCCCACAGCGATGTTCTGGGGAGTGCAAGGCCACAGTCTCTCAACTGGGTGGTCTACCCACTTCTTGGTCCTGGGGAGTGCAAAGCCACAGTCTCTCTAGTGGATGGCTTCTCCACTGGTTCTGGAGGGGGCCTTGTGCCCAGTGTGTTTCATCCTAGCAAGGAGGGGGTGAGTGGATGCCTTCTTCCACTTGTTCTGGAGGGGGCTTTGTGCCCAGTCTGCTTCCTCCTGCCAAGGATAGGGTGAGTGGATGCATCTCTCCACTGGTTCTGGAGGGGGCTTTGTGCCCAGTCTGCTTCATTCTGCCAAGGATAGGGTGAGTGGATGCATCTCTCCACTGTTCTGGAGGGGGCTTTGTGCCCAGTCTGCTTCATCCTGCCAAGGATAGGGTGAGTGAATGTATCGCTCCACTGGTTCTGGAGGGGCCCTTGTGCTAAGTGATGCAGCACTTGGGGTGTGGCAGTTCACATTCCCTCACCTGGGTGTCTGAGGCACGAGATTTGCAGGGACCAGATTGCATGATAGTCCATGGAGGCAGGGCTAGACTCCATCCTGCGGTGCCTAAGGCTGCCAACTAGTGGTAGTGCCGGTGATGGTGGGGGTGCTGCCAGTGGTGGTGTTAGGCTCCAGCCCTTCTCCTGCAGCCTTGGACGGCTGCCCACTGGGGTTGCTGGTGCTGGCAGTGCTCCTACTGTCAGAGGTGCTTGCGACGGGGCTGCTGGCGGTGCTGCCTGTGGTGCAGGTGCCGGTGCTGCCAGTGAAGGGAGGCTCCAGCCCTTCTCCAGCAGCCTCGGACGGCTGCCCACTAGGGCTGCTGGTGCTGGTAGTGCTCCTACTGTCAGCGGTGCTTGCGCCGAGGCTGCTGGCAGTGCTGCCCGTGGTGCAGGTGCCAGTGCTACCAGTGGTGGAGGGAGGCTCCACCCCTTCTCCTGCAGCCTCAGACGGCTGCCCACTGGGGATGCAGCTGCTGACAGTAGTGGTGCCAGCGGCGGTGCAGGTGGCGGTGCTTGCAGCGGGGCTGCTGGCGGAGCTTCCCGCGGTGCAGTTGGCGGGCTGGCGGTTCTGCTGGTGGGCACCAGGCCTTCACCTGCAGCCTCCGATGGCTGAAGTGCCTTGCCTTGGGTTTTCTGCCCCTTCCTCACCTTGGCAGATGCTGTTGTGACCTTGGCTCTGGCAGCTGGGGTTTTGGAGAAGGCCTTGCCAGGTGGGTCGTGCTCCTTGCCCTTGCTGCATGCTGGCCCCTTCTTCACCTTGGCAGGTGGTGGAATGGTTTGGTCCTTTGCAGGGGTTGGTGGCACACTGGCTGGCCTGATGGCTGCCCCCTTTGAGCCTCTAGGAGTTGCAGGTACCACAGCGGACGCAGACTTAGTGGCTGAGGTGCTGGCCAGGGTTCTGGACACCCTGGCCTGAGGGGAAGGACAGGGGGAGGGGTAGGTAACAGGTCAATGTTTGCCAGGAACATCTTTTTAGACACACTGGGGCGGGACGTGGGAGAGGGTTTGGGAGTGAAGGAAGAGGGAGTGGTTGTAGGAGGTGTCTGTCTGCTGAGTTTGGGTGATGGTGCATGGGCTGGATGCTGTTGTGAGGTGGATGGCTGTTGGGTGGGTGGGTGGTTGCGTTTGTGGACTTTGGGAGGAGGGATCACAGACACACTGGGAGAAGTCACAGGGGACGTGTGAATGGATGTGGGGGTGGTGACTGCTCGTGAGGGGTGTGTAGTGATGGGCATGCTGGTGATGGAGGTAGTGGATGCGGATGTAGTGCATGCAGGTGTGAGTGGAGACGATACTGGGAGGGAGGTGGACGACGAGGGGGAGGGGGACACAGTGGAGGCAGTGGACGTTGGTGTGTCTGCTTGGGGATGGTGCTTTTGTGAGTGCTTCTGAGATGAAGTGTGGTGCTTGTGTTTGCCTGAGCCACTTCTGTGTGTTGATTTGGGTGAATGCTGGTCTGAAGGTGTGTTTGGGATAGGATGGGGTTGAGGAGATTGGTACTGGGTAGAGGAAGTTGAAGGGGGGAGGCTAGACACAGGGACAATGGCTGCCATCAGTGCTGAGGCCAGAGCCTGCAACACTCTCTGTTGGGCCGCCACGCCAGAAGGAATGCCCTCCAGGTATGCATTTGCTTGTTGCAAATGCCTCTCGACACCCTGGATGGCATTCAGAATGGTTGACTGCCCAACAGTGAGGGATCTCAGGAGGTCAACAGCCTCCTTACTGAGGGCAGCAGGGCTGACTGGAGCAGGGCCTGAGGTGCCTGTGGTGAAGGAGATGCCCACCCTCCTGGGTGAGCAGGCACGGAAAACATGCTGAGTTGCTGCTGGGAGGGCCGTGCTGGTATGGGGGGTGGTGGCAGCACCTATTGTTGGGGTGGGCACAGAGGTGTCCGCCACCACCACGGAGCTCCTATCGGAGGAGGAGTCGCTGTCTGTGGTCTCCCCTCCTGTCCCCATCGTGGTGCTCCCCTCACCCTCCGTCTCACTGGTGCCCTCACCGTCGGCTGATTTGGCCTCCAGGCCCATGTGGGATGCAGCTCCCTCCATCGCCGGTGCCTCTGCTCCTCCGCCAGATTATGCTAATGCACATAAGGACAGGGTGACAAAACAAAAAGGGTGGGAAAGAGACAGAAGATACACTTGGACAATGCCAGCAACACCACTACCATTGGCGTACACAACACACAGGGAGCAGCCCTATGCACTATGGAGTACAATGCCTAACGCCATAAGCTGCACACCAGAAACCCACAGGACCCTGCCCAGTAGTAGATGCCCACTAACACTATTGGGGTAGGAGTGCTTCAGACCCTGACCAACAAGGGACCTACCCTGCCATCTTCGCCCTGGCCTAGGGGCACCGCTAGCCCACATCCCCCACACAGGTACCTCTTAACGCGCGCATAGTCAGGAGTCCTATTCTGTACTCACCCGCTTGTGGCTGCTGTGATGCCTCCAAGCGCCCATCCAACTCCGGATAGGCCACCGCCAGCATGCGGAACATCAGGGGGTCATGGTGCGAAGGGTATCCCTTCCTCGTTGGGGGGCCAGCCCCAGCTGGGCCTCTGCCATCTTCTTTGCCCTGCGGCGCAGGTCCTCCCACCTCTTGCGGCAGTGGGTGCTCCATCTGTCAAAGACCCCCAGGGTCCACACATCCTTGGCGATGGCACGCCAAATACCCTTTTTCTTGTGGGCGCTGGCCTGCAGGGAAAAGACAGCAGAAAAAGGAATAAGTCAACCGTCCGGACCATAAGACTCATGGCCCACCAGATCCCTCCCATCCCCTGACGCACATACATTGACCACCTTACATGCCTCACTCTGGCCAGGACGCCTCTGCCCCCCCTACATGTGGCTTACAATCAAAGCACTCCATACATTCATGGCCCACGCATCATGCTCACAGTGTACTCACCTGTTTGTCTGGAGGACCGTAGAGTAACGTGTACTGGGGTAGGACCCCATCCACCAGTTTCTCCAACTCCTCAGCAGTGAAGGCAGGGGCCTTTTCCCCAGACACATGAGCCATGGTAGCTTCCAGACACAGGTCACAGCAGCACTTACGGTGTAGGTCTTCTCCTGAAGGTCAGGTAGCAAGTGAGTGAATAGATAGAAAATGGCGGTTACGTCCGCGGCGGTGCGTACCGTCACCACTGGTGTACATCGCCATTGGCTCCTGGAACCCATAGGGCCCAATGATAACCAATGCGAAGTTGTGCGGCGGTCATCGACCGCCTACCGCGATGGCACACAACACCAGGGACATTACCTCATTTCCACTTATCCCTCCTCACAGGTCAGGCAGCTGCCATTTCAGGGGGGCACAGGCCATGGCACCTAACTGCGTCACAGCAGACATTGGCACAGAAACTGATGTTCGGATTCACATACTGGGTCTGTAAAGGCAGAAATTCATCATTAGTGAAATCGATCTGTGAATATTACCCTCTGCTCACCGTTTTCTTCCACAGACTTTAACCGCTGAGGCTGAATATGAGATGGCGGCATCCTCCGGTGTACAGACCCCTGGTGGACCTTGCGACAATGGAGGACAGACACATTATCATCACCTACAGACTTGATCGTGCCACAATCCAAGAACTGTGTGCCCAATTGGAGCCAGATCTGCTGTCAGCTATCTGCCAACCCACAGGTATTCCCCCTCTAGTGCAGGTCCTGTCAGTGCTCCATTTCCTGGCAAGTGGTTCCTTTTAATCAACAGGGACCATGGCATCAGGTATGTCACAGCCTATGTTCTCCAACGTGCTGACCAGAGTGTTGGCTGCCCTGCTGAAACACATCCGCAGCTACATCGTATTCCCCCAGGTGGAGGATTTGGCCACAGTGAAAGCTGACTTTTATGCCCTGGGACATATCCCCAACATCATTGGTGCCATTGATGGTACACATGTGGCACTTGTCCACCCCCGGAAAATGAACACGTGTTCAGGAATAGAAAAAGCTATCACTCTATGAAAGTGCAGATGGTGTGTTTGGCTGACCAGTACATCTCCCAGGTGAATGCCAAGTATCCTGGCTCTGTGCATGACGCCTTTATCTTGAGGAATAGCAGCATCCCATATGTGATGGGCCAATTCCAGAGGCACCGGGTGTAGCTAATAGGTGAGCCCAAGGTCCCCACACAGTATAAGTTGGTGTCTGGGTATGGGGTTGTCCCTAAGGTTTAGTGTGTGTCTGACAGTTGTCCCTCGATATTTTCAGGTGACTCTGGTTCCCCAACCTCTCATGGCTATTGACCCCAGTAAGGAATGCCAGGACAAGGGCAGAAGAACGTTACAATGAGGCACATGGGCGTACAAGGAGGATTATTGAAAGGACCTTCGGCCTCCTGAAGGCCAGGTTCCGGTGCCTCCATCTTACTGGTGGATCCCTGTACTACTCACCCAAGAAGGTGTGCCAGATCATCGTTGCATGCTGCAGGTTGCACAACCTGGCATTGAGACGCCAGGTGCCTTTTCTGCAGGACGATGAGCCTGGAGAAGGTCTTGTGGCAGCGGTGGAGCCTGTGGACAGTGAGGAAGAGGAGGCAGAGGAAGAAGATGTTGACAACAGAAGCAACATAATACAGCAGTACTTCCAGTGACAGACACTGTAACTTCACTTAACATATCAGTTATTTGTTGGACATTGTACATGGCAGCCTGATTTCCCTTTGTCTATGGCCACTTACTGTACCCTTTGGCATCCCTATTTTCAGATCTCTGTGGCCCACTCTGGCTCCTGCTATGTGTACTGCTGCCCAGAAAAGGTAATTCCAAAGTATATTTCACTGTACATTTGAGTTGCAATGATTTGATAATGTTGTACTAATACATTTGCGAATAATTTGACGGACTTCAGATTAGTATTTGTTCCAAGGGTGCTTATTTAGGTGCTCATAAGTATAGGGGGATGTGCAATGGGCTGGGCTGATAGTGGAGGAAAGTCCAGGGTAGAGTCCAGTCTCTTGGTATCACAGGTGCATTGTCCAATGGGGCATAGGAAGGGGAGTAATGGCAGTTTAAGGTGGAAGGGTGACAAGAGTGGGACAGAAGGGTGACAATCAGAAGAGTCTTATTTCCTGGCAGGGGTATTGGCAATGTTATCTGGCTTCTGCCTGGATCGCAGGGACCGTTTGCAGGGTGGTTCTCCTTCTGCAGGGGGTGGGGTGCTGGTGGCCTTTTGGTCCTGTGGCGGGGCCTCCTGTCCACTAGCGCCGGCGGTGGTGGAAGGCTGTTCATCGGTTTGGCTAGTGTCAGGCGCCCATTGTTGTGCCACTGCCTCCCTCATGGTCTTGCCCATGTCAGCCAGCACCCCTGCAATGGTGACCAGGATGGCATAGATGTTTGTTAGGTCATCCCTGCTCCCCAGATACTGTCCCTCCTGCAGCCGCTGGGTCTCCTGCAACTTGGCCAGTAGCTGACCCATGGTCTCCTGGGAATGGTGGTATGCTCGCAGGATCCCTGCAAGTACCTCGTGCAGAGTGGGTTCCCTGGGCCTGTCCTCCCCCTGTCGCACAGCAGTCCTCCCAGCTTCCCTGTTGTCCTGTGCCTCTGTCCCCTGAACCATGTGCCCACTGACCCCAGGTCCCTGAACATCCTGTGTTTGTGGGGTTGCCTGGGGTCCCTGTAGTGGTGAACACACTGCTGATTGACATGTCCTGAGGACAGTGGCTTGGGCTCGCTGGGTGGGTGCTGTGCTGGTGTTTCCTGAGTGGGGAGGCTCTGTGGTGGGTTGGGACTGTGGCAGGGTAACCGACTCTCCAGAGGTCCCGGATGGGCCAGGTTGGTCATCGTGATCCAGGCGTGCAGAGCTGCTGTCATCACTGTTTGCCTCTTAAGTGGGGGGGACTGGATGTGGCTGGCACCTCCTCTCCGGTGGCGTTGAGAATGGGTCCTGTGGGGATGCAAATGCAGTGTTAATGTATCTGCATGTACCATCTTGTGCATGGGTGTGTTTCCCTGTATGATAGTGATTTCCCTGTCAGCCTGGCCTTGTGTGAGTGGTGATTTTGTGGGCTGGGTGGGTCTCTCTACTGGGCATGCTGTGGTGATGGGTGTCCATGCAGGTCTGTGTTGGGGGGTCATGCTTTGGTGTTGCATGCAAGGCTTGGTATTGGGATGGTTGGGTTGTGATAATGAGGTATATGTGAGGTGGTGAAGTGATGGGGTGAGGGTAGAGTTAGGAATTTGTGATGGCATGCAGGTGGGGGGGGGATAAAGTAGTAAATATGTGACTTACCAGAGTCCAGTCCTCCTGCTACTCCTGCGAGGCCCTCAGGATGCATTATTGCTGAGACTTGCTCCTCCCATGTTGTTAGTTGTTGGGGAGGAGGTGGGGGTCCACCGCCAGTTCTCTGTACTGCTACCTGGTGTCTCGCAACCACGAAACGCACCTTCCCCTGTAGGTCGTTCCACCTCTTCCTGATGTCATCCCTGGTTTTGGGGTGCTGTCCCACGGCGTTGACCCTGTCCACGATTCTTCGCCATAGCTCCATCTTCCTTGCAATGGACATCTGCTGCACCTGTGATCCGAATAGCTGTGGCTCTACCCGGATGATTTCCTCCACCATGACCCTTAGCTTCTCCTCTGAAAACCTGGGGTGTCTTTGGGGTGCCATGGATGTGGTGTGAGTGATATGTGTGAGCATGTGTGGGGTGATGTGTGGGGTGATGTGTTGGGGTGTATGCTGTGATGTGCGTGGATGGTGTATGGATGATGGTGTTCTGTGCCTCTGATTGAGTAGGTGCTCCTGGCTTGTGTCTCTCTGTGTTGGCAATCTTTTTTTTCGTTGAAAGGGTTGTGGGTAATGTGGGTGTGTGTTTTATATTGGTTTGGGTGTGGTGTGTGTATGTGTGTTAAGTGTGGGTAGTTTGAATTGTCCAATATGGTATAGTTTTGTAAATGTGTGTGTATTTTGAGCGCGGCAGTGTGTACCACCAATGGTTTACTGCAGTTGAAACACCGCCGTGGTGATTCGTGAGTCGTGATACTGTGGGAATATTTCTGTTGGCGTAACGGTGTAGGTTTTGATATCGCCAGTTTATCACTGACCTTTGGTCTGGCGGACTTGTGTGGGTGTCTGTATTGTGGCGGAGTTCTCAGTGTGGGTCATAATACCCGTAGCGGAATACCACCACGGTCACGGTATGTTGGCGGCCGTCAGCACGGCGGTAGGCGGCATTTTCCATCCCGGTTGTAATGAGGACCACAGTCAACCAACAACCAAGCTATCGGAAATAGATGTAACATAGATTTCCCCATAAACAAACTAAACACAAAGTAACTCATTGGCATGATGCCATGTACCAGGCAAGGAAACAGTGTATAGTAAACACAAGACAGCATGTTGCACACAAGTTATACCCACTTTATGTCACTGGGTTCACAAGCTTCATAATGGAAATTTGCAACATGCAACCACACTAATTGGCACAACCAAATGTTAGAAAAAGAAAGAGTCAGAACGTGTCACCTACACATGTACTAATAGTGATGTAGGAAAGGATTATACATACTTTGTGGACCAAGTCAACTAAGTCATTATCCCCCTGAAAACAAAGTATATCACTCATAAAAAGGTCTAATTAGCTCAGGGCATTTACTCACACACAACCACAGGTATTATATCTACTCTTTCAAGTCAAAGGACACCGGTTGTGCATGAAGGTGACATGCCGATCAACGTATCATGCAATTATCCCATCAACAGCCCAATGACTGAGTGGCAACATCACTATCCACACATCAGACATGATTAGCCTTACATATGTTTAGGAAAATTTCAGAGAGACAAACCACACCTACGGCTACCATGACAGGTACACCCACCATGATGCAAGCCAAATGCCTGAATACACATACTATACCACTCACATGTGTATGTGAACTACCACACCTGCACCACATTGGTGTCAGTACAAACAATAGGTTTTCATTCAGCAAGGACTCAAAACATATCCAAAATGGCAAATGAAAGTATGTTTATAAGTCATTACAATGTGGACAATGTAGATTTATGACATAACCCTTCAATTTACACATGATTTTGGGGAACAACAGTGAAGATTGTAACTGTGAATGATACGTCTTTGCATATTTATCATGCCTACAACACTAAGGCATAGGAAACAACTGTGTAGCCACTTCCCACCATGAACATGGTACAAACATTCATAGCCCTGTCACCAACGTATGTGATCCAATAGAAGTCTAGCAATATCTGCATGGCTACCAACATATAGGATGTTCACTCAGATGACACATTACAGAGGCCTATGTACATCCCTCATTTGTCAAGGGGGTTCACCTTGTAACAGGTCTTAATAGGTTTTGCAAGTATGGCATGTGAAATGTCAGATGGACATCACAGCCTCACACAATGGTGTCACTCATCAGAAACCTTTTGAAAAATAGGAATGACTTCTAATTGTCAGACTCTATGTAGCACAAAGACATGGATCAGGGGACATTGGAATGGACGGAGGGCAACGACCTGGTCAACTTACCATCATGATACTGGGAGTATTAACCTGTAGGTGGGAAGAAACAACCACCAGGGTATGAAAAGCTGTATAATGGTACACATATGACAGTACCAATGTTGGGAACTGTACCTCAATGTGTTCCTTGGAGAACTTTGACCCTTTGCATTTACCACATTGTCACAGCTTGGAAACGTTCACATCATACACCATCCTGGTAAAAGGATGAAACTGTGTCAAGTTTGTACTTACCCCCTTGTGGCTACTGTGCTGCCTCAAATGCCCATCCGACTCCGGGCAGGCCACTGCCAACATGCGAGCCATTAGGGAGGCTCAAGGTCCTATGGGCACCCCGTCCTCCTTGGGAGGACATCCCCAGCTGGGCCTCCGCGGTCTTCCGGGCCCAGCGTCTAAGCTCCTAACAACACTTCCTACAGTGGGTGGTCTGCCGGCTGTGGCCCCCCACGGTCTGCACTTTCTTGGAAATGGCATACCAAATCCCCTTTTTATGATGGGCGTTGACCTGCATGGATGACAGAGCTAAGAAGGGAATGTCATCCACGTACACAATACCAATACAAGCAGGGTGAAAATACAAGTTAGTGCAACTAACCATACACACACTACCTACAACATCCCCTTCAATGAGGGATGACAATCTGCAGTCAGGCCATGTGTGATGTTGAGACAGGCATACAACATGCAACCAGCACCAGGTGTCAGCTTGAAACATGTGACTAGACCACAAGCACATCTCTAAACATGGTGTTTCTTTCCAAATATTTTTTCACACCACCTTCAATGATCATGTATTACAGTCTACAGTTGGGTCAGGGTACATACAACACACACTCTCTACTCAGGACTTAAAAATCTATCTGTACACATGTCTATCTATTACCACCATCCTTCATTCCACCACATTTCCTGTACATCACCATACACTTAACGCTTAAAACACTGCAATTGCATTGCAATTATATATTCCTCTGGTGCACCATAGAGCTGTCCTTAGAGGGGTAGGGCCTCCTCCACAAGCTTATCAAGCTCCACTGGGGAGAAGGCAGGGGCCCTATCACCTGTAGGACTTGGCATGATTGGTCCCAGAGGCAGTATACAGCAGCTCAGGTTGTGGAGGTCTTACTGGCAGCAGTGTCAGGAGTCAAGTGAGAGATGAAGTATGAGATGGTGGTCATGCCCACAACGTAAAAGACCACCACCGCTGGCAGACATCGCCATTGGCCTAAGACCACCAAAGGCACCAATGTGTTCCAATGGCAATGTCCACCGCGGTTGTATCTGCCTAACGTCATGACGACTTCCGCCGGCGGCTTAGGTCACTTCCTAATGTCGAGTACAGTAGGTCAGGCAGCTGCCATTTTAAGGCTCGTATATGAACGAAAAAAGTATTTAACAGTTGCGTCACAAGCTGTGAAACATATCTACGACACTCTGTTCAGTGCTGGCTTTGAACAAACATTTAGAAATGTGATGTGCATGAATTACATACAGGATGTAAAATTGATGTGTTGTAAGTAATGTAAATGTAGTAGCATAGTCAGCAGAGCAATGACAATTTGACATATGGTATATGTGTCCAATATATGTGTAACATGTTAAGAATGTTCATGTCACTTAGACTGTCAGTGACATGCTTTTCCATTTCTAAAATATGATAGAGGAAAGGGGATGTGAATGCAGTAATAAGCCATTATTTGCCTAGGTATGTTCAGTGTACAACGTTTTAACAGTTTCATGTGGTATTTAGAACATTATCTGCGACATGGGTATGATTATACTTCTGATGTACTGTATAAGTGATACACAAACATTCTGGTTTTCTCCCACATAGTTATCCTGGCATGAGAAGAGTGAGAGAACCTCCAGTGTACCATCCACTAGCAGACCTGCAGAGCATGGAGGACCAACGTATAGGCATATAATCATGGATCTCTGTCGTCAGTTGTGGCCAGATCTAATGTCGCCATTCATAATCCCCATAGCAAACGACCCATTGAACAAGTTACGTCAGTGCTGCACTTCCTAGCCAGAGGCTTCTTTCAAAATACAGTGGCCCTAACTGCAGGGGTGTCTCATCCTATGTTTAGTTTGGTCTTGAACGCTGTACTGTCTACATTGTTGCAACACCTAGACAGCTACATACGATTTCCACAACGTGAAGATTGGGCCAATGTAAAGGCTGATTTTTATGCTTTGGGACACCTTCCACATGTGGTTGGTTCCCCCAAATGCCAATGAACAGGTGTATAGGAACAGGAAAAACCTTGCCATTAATGTCCAAGTGGTCTGTTTGGCTGACCTCTACATTTCACAAGATTGTGCAAGATACCTGAGGTCAGTCCATGATTCCTTCATCATGCGGAACAGCAATATCCCACTGCTGATGACACGAAAATACACAGAGAGGGCCTGGCTGATTGGTAAGTCACATATGTCATGTGTGTCCGTCACTTTTATCTGCTAACAAATGTGTGGATGTCCTTTACTTATGTTTGCCTTTCTAACCTCTTCTTTACTGGAGACTCAGGTTACTCAAACCATCCCTGGTTGTTGACACCAGTGAGGTACCCAATCACACAAGGGCAAGTCTGCTACAATGAGGCCCATGGAAGGGCAAGGCATGTTTTGAAGCAGACTTCTGGGCTACTGAAGGCAAGATTCCGTAGCATCTGTAAGTCTGGGGGAGCCCTCCTCTACTCACCCACCAAAGTATGTCAAATTATTGTTGCCTGCTGCATGCTCCACATTCTCACCCTGAGACGTCAAATCCCATTTATTCCAGATGAGGGGGAGACAGCAGTTCCAGCAGGTGAGAATGCAGATTTTCAAAGTGAGGATGAGTAGGATGAGGATGAAGCTGGAGACATCAGGGCAGATCTCATCAATCAGTACTCCCACTGACTTTAGGTATGTGATGTTATGTAATTTAAATAACTTAGTGGGTAATTGGTGGGGTACGAAATGCTTGATAAAGGTCTTAGTATGACCATCAGGCAGGTCATAAGCAGCTTCAAACCCATAACTCACATGTGCATGCACAATATTACATAGAGTAGTGTGCAGCTTTTTGATCACCATAGTCTAATTTTATCACAATGCACAGATTTACCATTGTATATATGTATTGTCTGTATGTTTTTGTTACAATGTAGCCTATGCCTTATGTTTCACTTTATAATTTGCAGATTACTTCACAAGGTCATTCTCATTTGGCAATAGCAGACAGTGTCACAGGCAGGTGGGATTTGCAGACTACCAAGTAAAAGTGAACATGGATTGAACCAGGTACTGTCAGGCATGTGATTTGTGGTGTGTGAGTTCTATGCCCAGACTGCCAGGACAGTGGGATGGTAGTATCCTACTCCCTTCAATATACCTGCATGACATTGAAAGTTTGTTCACTGGTGCCATGTGTGTGTTCATTTGTCTCTCACACATGCCATCCTGTGCTATCCATACCCTCAACCATCAGAAAGCTTTGTATAGGTAATAACTAACTTTATGTAGCTGTCACTGAGTTTCCTCACTGCAGGCCACTGTGCATGTGTATCAAGACTGACATAGGTGAGTTGCATGCCTACTGATACCTGACCATGGTAAGTGGAATGTTCCATGAATGGGGGCATTTGTACTGACCTCTGTATCATGGGGTATGTTCATTTGGGAGCTATGGTATAGGTATGTGATAAAACGTTAGCTAATAATACATTGAAACAATATTTTTGCCTATTGGGATAGTGAAAGACCAACATATCCGTAACGTCAGTAGTCTGTGGGGTGGTAGTGATTGACACCTATGCTGAAACACTGAAATGAGCAGCAGTTCTTCACTATGTGATCACTGGCACTCTCCCAACCTATATGTAGGGAATTTCAATGAAAGAGATTTGAGTTTTGTCCATCATTATTACTACATGGAAAACCTACCCTGATTAAACAGTACATGTGAGATGGAACATTCTAAATGTCTTACATTTGAGATAAACTTTTTATGTACAAGGTGTTAAATATGACAGTTAAAAATGGTTGATAAAGGACTCTTATACATGATCTGTGGTTAAGTAGTATTTAATGAGGTGTGCACAGCAAAATTAGTAAAAAATTTTGGAGACACAAGTCCAGTGTCCTTGTACCATAGGAAAATGGAGATAGGTTTCAGAAAAGTCAACAGGGTGTATACGTGCCACACAAGGGGAACCAATCAGTAGAGGTTCCATTCCTGGCAGTGGTTTTGGTCTTGGCATTTGCTCCTCCTGGATATTTTGGGGGATGTCCATGTTTGCGGAGGTGAGGGGAGGGGTTCTTCAGCTACAGAGGGAGGGGTTTCCTTCCCCTGGCAGGGCCTCCATTCCACTAGCAGCCACAGATGTAGAAGTGGCTGGTGTTTCATTGCTAGTGGAAGGGGCCAGCTGGTGTGTACTAAGCCAACATAGTGTGTTATTCATGTCTCTCAGCCCCCTGTAATGGAAGCCAAGTGGCCATTTGCACCTGCCACTGCTGCACGACTTTCTGGTGGTTGTTCCTCTGCAGTTGCTATATCTCCCCCATCATGGTAAGTACCTGACCCATCACGCCTTGGGATTGTTGGTAAGCTCCCAAGACTTGGGAGGGCCAGCTATATCACTAGAAGCCTCCATCCTCTGGCCCACACCATCCCTCCCACTTGTCCTACCCCCACATGCCTGTGCCCCAGGCACAGTTTGCCCACTCCCATTGGTGTCAGGTCCATCATTGTCTGGGTTTAGGACAGGAGACTCAGATACCTGCGCTGGGGGTACAAGATGGTAGACACTCCTTGGAACACAGGTTTGGGGGTGAACGGTTATCAGTGATAAGCAACAGGTTTGAGAGAAGTCGAAGTGGTTAGGGTGAGACTCACAGTTGTTGACTGACCAGGTGTCCCAGACGGCCCAGCTTTGTCCTCAATGTCCACAAATCCAGGGGTGTACTCTTCACCGAGGGCTTCATCCAGAGAGGCAGTGTCCTTTTCATGGTGAAATTGGCTAGGTTACCTGTAGGAGAGGTGAAACACACAGTTGCTGAAAGTAATGCAACAAGTGATATCAAAGTTTGACCACAAGACATGCCTTGTGACATGCACACAAAGCCTTTACTTGATTGCCTGATATGACAACACCTGCTTCCAAATCTGAGTTAAGGCTATATGAGAAACAGTGATTTCCAAATGTATACACCTTGTGTAGGAAGTTGGCTCTGTATGTGCTATTTCAAAGTAAGGAATAGCATGCACAGAGTCCAAGGGTTCCCCTTAGAGGTAAGATAGTGGCAAAAAGAGATAATACTAATGCTCTATTTTGTGGTAGTGTGGTCGAGCAGTAGGCTTATCCAAGGAGTAGTGTTAAGCATTTGTTGTACATACACATAGACAATAAATGAGGTACCCACACTCAGAGACAAATCCAGCCAATAGGTTTTTGTATAGAAAAATATCTTTTCTTAGTTTATTTTAAGAACCACAGGTTCAAATTTTACATGTAATATCTCATTCGAAAGGTATTGCAGGTAAGTACTTTAGGAACTTCAAATCATCAAAATTGCATGTATACTTTTCGAGTTATTCACAAATAGCTGTTTTAAAAGTGGACACAGTGCAATTTTCACAGTTCCTAGGGGAGGTAAGTATTTGTTAGGTTAACCAGGTAAGTAAGACACTTACAGGGCTTAGTTCTTGGTCCAAGGTAGCCCACCGTTGGGGGTTCAGAGCAACCCCAAAGTCACCACACCAGCAGCTCAGGGCCGGTCAGGTGCAGAGTTCAAAGTGGTGCCCAAAACGCATAGGCTAGAATGGAGAGAAGGGGGTGCCCCGGTTCCGGTCTGCTTGCAGGTAAGTACCCGCGTCTTCGGAGGGCAGACCAGGGGGGTTTTGTAGGGCACCGGGGGGGACACAAGTCCACACAGAAATTTCACCCTCAGCGGCGCGGGGGCGGCCGGGTGCAGTGTAGAAACAAGCGTCGGGTTCGCAATGTTAGTCTATGAGAGATCTCGGGATCTCTTCAGCGCTGCAGGCAGGCAAGGGGGGGATTCCTCGGGGAAACCTCCACTTGGGCAAGGGAGAGGGACTCCTGGGGGTCACTTCTCCAGTGAAAGTCCGGTCCTTCAGGTCCTGGGGGCTGCGGGTGCAGGGTCTCTCCCAGGCGTCGGGACTTTAGATTCAAAGAGTCGCGGTCAGGGGAAGCCTCGGGATTCCCTCTGCAGGCGGCGCTGTGGGGGCTCAGGGGGGACAGGTTTTTGTACTCACAGTCTTAGAGTAGTCCTGGGGTCCCTCCTGAGGTGTTGGATCGCCACCAGCCGAGTCGGGGTCGCCGGGTGCAGTGTTGCAAGTCTCACGCTTCTTGCGGGGAGCTTGCAGGGTTCTTTCAAAGCTGCTGGAAACAAAGTTGCAGCCTTTCTTGGAGCAGGTCCGCTGTCCTCGGGAGTTTCTTGTCTTTTCGAAGCAGGGGCAGTCCTCAGAGGATGTCGAGGTCGCTGGTCCCTTTGGAAGGCGTCGCTGGAGCAGGATCTTTGGAAGGCAGGAGACAGGCCGGTGAGTTTCTGGAGCCAAGGCAGTTGTCGTCTTCTGGTCTTCCGCTGCAGGGGTTTTCAGCTGGGCAGTCCTTCTTCTTGTAGTTGCAGGAATCTAAATTCTTAGGTTCAGGGAAGCCCTTAAATACTAAATTTAAGGGCGTGTTTAGGTCTGGGGGGTTAGTAGCCAATGGCTACTAGCCCTGAGGGTGGGTACACCCTCTTTGTGCCTCCTCCCAAGGGGAGGGGGTCACATTCCTATCCCTATTGGGGGAATCCTCCTTCTTCAAGATGGAGGATTTCTAAAAGTCAGAGGCACCTCAGCTCAGGACACCTTAGGGGCTGTCCTGACTGGCCAGTGACTCCTCCTTGTTTTTCTCATTATCTCTCCTGGACTTGCCGCCAAAAGTGGGGGCTGGGTCCAGGAGGCGGGCATCTCCACTAGCTGGAGTGCCCTGGGGCATTGTAACACGAAGCTTGAGCCTTTGAAGCTCACTGCTAGGTGTTACAGTTCCTGCAGGGGGGAGGTGTGAAGCACCTCCACCCAGAGCAGGCTTTGTTTCTGTCCTCAGAGAGCACAAAGGCTCTCACCGCATGAGGTCAGACACTCGTCTCTCAGCAGCAGGCTGGCACAGACCAGTCAGTCCTGCACTGAACAATTGGGTAAAATACAGGGGGTATCTCTAAGATGCCCTCTGTGTGCATTTTTTAATAAATCCAACACTGGCATCAGTGTGGGTTTATTATTCTGAGAAGTTTGATACTAAACTTCCCAGTATTCAGTGTAGCCATTATGGAGCTGTGGAGTTCGTTTTTGACAGACTCCCAGCCCATATACTCTTATGGCTACCCTGCACTTACAATGTCTAAGGTTTTGCTTAGACACTGTAGGGGCATAGTGCTCATGCACCTATGCCCTCACCTGTGGTATAGTGCACCCTGCCTTAGGGCTGTAAGGCCTACTAGAGGGGTGACTTACCTATGCCACAGGCAGTGGGAGGTTGGCATGGCACCCTGAGGGGAGTGCCATGTCGACTTAGTCATTTTCTCCCCATCAGCACACACAAGCTGGCAAGCAGTGTGTCTGTGCTGAGTGAGGGGTCCCTAGGGTGGCATAAGACATGCTGCAGCCCTTAGAGACCTTCCCTGGCATCAGGGCCCTTGGTACCAGGGGTACCAGTTACAAGGGACTTACCTAGGTGCCAGGGTTGTGCCAATTGTGGAAACAATGGTACATTTCAGGTGAAAGAACACTGGTGCTGGGGCCTGGTTAGCAGGGTCCCAGCACACTTCTCAGTCAAGTCAGCATCAGTATCAGGCAAAAAGTGGGGGGTAACTGCAACAGGGAGCCATTTCTTTACACCTTGATACAAGATGTTGGGGTATCTTGGTCGTTAGATGACTGTTCATTGACTCATATCTTGTCTGATTGATGACTTCACATTTAAAAGTGATCTCCAAGATAGGTATATAGCATCATTAAGTCAACTAACTGCTGCCCAATGTACTATGGTAATAGAGCTGTCCAACAGTATAGGTGTAACCATTACACCTGGGCATCTGTATGGGTGTACTCCAAGTACATCCAGCTTCCTATATTGGTGTCCCCCCAGGTGAGTACATGTTTGCATGGTGATTGAAAGGCCAGTTTAGTAGGGAACACAGCTGTAGCTGTGTCTCGCTTGTAATAGTACTGGCAGAGGGCCAAAGCATTGATGTCATTGCCACGGACAGTACAATAGTGGAGAAGTCAGGTGGGCTGAATTGATTGTTAGTTTCACATGCAAGACTATTTGACTTGTAGTGCTATGTTCTCGTTCCCTTAATGGTAGAACAGTGCATGCTGAGAGTTGTAGTGCTGTCAGTCCCTGTACTACCCATGCCATACACATACAGTGTGCCCCCAGGTCAGTTTAGTTGACACGTGGTGTGCCAGAGAGGGGTATTTGTACAATTGGACACAGGGGTGGTGACTGGGTTGGCTGTTAAGGTGGCCAAAGGTGATCAGTGAGCATGCAGGATGTTGCAGTTTGGTGACAATTGTACTGTGACTCACCCGACTCTACCACCGCAGGTACTCCTGTCAAGCCCTCAGGATGCAGGATGTCCAAGACCTTCTCCACCCATGATGTGAAAGTTGGGGGAGATGGTGAGGGCCCACCGCCAGTCTTGAGGACTGCCAGCTGGTGCCTGGCAGGCATGGAACGTACCTTCTCCCTGAGGTCATTTGACCTCTTCCTGATGTCTTCCCTTGTAGGTGGGTAGCTGCCTACAGAATTCACCGTGTTGACTAATCTTGGCCACAGCTCCATTTTCCTAGCCACAGATGTTTGCTAGACTTGTGCTCCAAAGAAGTGTGGCTCTGCTCTGATAATTTCGCCCACTATGACCCTCAATTCATCATCTGTAAAACGGAGATGTTTTTATGGGGACGTGGTAGGGGTGGACGTGACAGCGAGGAAGAATAAAATAATAAGATAAATCAATTGGTGATGAGGTGTGGGTGCTGTGATGTAAGCTGTTGACCGGTGGTGTCGAATGTGTGGGGTACTAATGTATGTGTTGGGTTTATTGTGCAGGTGTGGGATAAGTGCTATGTGAAGTGTGTAGGGTAGGCTATTCTATGGTTGGTAATTTTGTTTTGTACGGCCTCTATCTAGCAGTGTCTGGTGTTCTGGTTGCAATGGGTTTTGGGGTGTGAAGGGGTGTGTTTTAAAGTGCAGTGTGTAGGTGTGTTGGGTGTGTGGTTTTCAAACTATCCAATGTGGTGTATTATTGATATGACCGCCATGGTTCACACTGCCATTTGTGTTCTGCCATGAAAGAACCACTATTGTGATTTGTGGGTTGTAATAGGAGCTGAAATTTTTTGGCGGGTTGGCGGTGCTTGTGGTGGGACCACCTCTTTCCCGTCCTCCAGTGCCATGGCGGTTTCAGAATTTTGGCTGCATTTTGTGGTCTTCGCCGTGTGAGTTGTAATACGGCGGTTGGATTACCGTCATCATATCAGTCTTTTGGTGGTTGCCACCGCAGCAGTCTTGCCAAAAGACCACCAAACTTGTAATGAGGCCAAAAGTATGAAAAGACAGAAATCAAAGAAGCTTGGAACCAGATCTCAACAGAAAGATCTTCAGCTAAGACACTGTAAAGCTTTTGCCTGAAGATGCTTTTGTATGGGGATATTGGCTTGTATGAGATGTGTGTTTGCATTCGTTCATTAAGTTTATACAGTAAGAGTAAGAGCATTTTTCAGATAAGGTCCAGCATCAACACAAAACGAGTCTTAAAGTCCTTTGCAGAAATATAGTATGTCACACATGCATGACCAAATAGTACTGATAGAGTTAAAACAAACTTGCTGGAAACTCACTATCCCAAACTGAGGCCCTCATTACGAGTGTGGCGGTCTCAAGACCACCACACTCGTGATGGTGGTCTCAAGACTACCACACTCGTGATGGAGGTCGGACCTCCACAGACAGGGCGGTCCGACCGCCCTATTATGACTGTGGCAGATGGGCCACAGTCCGACCGCCAGCGCCATCGGGTTGCCGCCTGTCACCTGGCGGTCTCTGCGGTTGCAATCCGCCAAGGCAGCGCTGGCGATTACAAGTCCCCTTTCCGTCAGCCTTTGCATGGCGATATCACCGCCATGCAAAGGCTGGCAGAAAGAGGGCACCGCCCGTGCACTTGGCATGGGCAGTGCAGGGGCCAGAAGTGGACAGCCCCATTGCACATTTCACTGTCTGAAATCGCACCCAACGCACTACAACATTGATTATGAGCCAGTGTCAATGTTGTGGTGAGTTTCCGATGAGCCAGCGGGCGGAAACGCTGTTTTGTGGCGGTAGAAGGACTGCCACAATTATTCACATAAAGACCGTGAGGATTGGGCCCCTCTTCCTTAAGCGGTCCTGGTAGGCAGAGGGGTTGTGATTCCTGCCTGAGCCTCATGATATTCTGTGTCAGAGCAACAGGGTTATGGACATTCCTCTTGAGGCACTTGACACAATTCTGGATCAAACAATATTGGAAAATCTGAACAAACAGTGTAGGAAAGTGCCACTGTTGGCATGGTTACCCCCCCCCACACTTTTTGCCCAGTGTTGATGCCAACTTTGATTGAAAGTGGGCTGGGACCCTGCTAACCAGGCCCCAGCCCCAGTGTTCGTTCCCTAAAACTGTACCTTTGTATCCACAATTGGCACAACCCTGGCACACAGTTAAGTCCTTTGTAAAAGGTACCCACGGTACCAAGGGTCCTGTGGCCAGGGAAGGTCTCCAAGGGCTGTAGCATGTATTATGCCACACTAGGGGACCCCTCACCAAGCACATACACAATGCCTTGCAGCTTGTGTGTGTGGATGAGGAGAAAAAGACAAAGTCAACATGGCACCCCTCTCAGGGTGCCATGCCCAGAAAAAACACTGCCTGTGGCATAGGTAAGTCACCCCTCTAGCAGGCCTTACAGCCCTAAGGCAGGGTGCACTATACCACAGGTGAGGGCATAGCTGCATAAGCAATATGCCCCTACAGCGTCTAAGTCTATTCTTTGACATTGTAAATGCACTGTAGCCATATTAAGTATATGGTCTGGGAGTTTGTCATTACGAACTCCACAGCACCGTAATTGCTTCACTGAATACTGGGAAGTTTGGTATCACATTTCTCAGCACAATAAACCTACACTGGCACCAGTGTGGGATTTACTGAAAAATACACACAGAGGGCATCTCAGAGATGCCCCATGTATGTTAGCCAAACTGCTAGTGTAGGACTGACCGGTCTGTGTCAGCCTGCCACTTTTAGACAAGTTGCTGACCACATGGGGTGAGTGCCTTTGTGCACTCTGTGGTCAAAGCCTGTCCTGGGTGGAGGTGCTTCACACCTCTCCCCTACAGGAACTGTAACACCTGGCGGTAAGCCTAAAGGCTCAAGCCTCGGGTTACAGTGCTCCAAGGCACTCCAGCTAGTGGAGATGCCCAGCCCCCAGACAAAGCCCCACTTTTTGCAGCAAGTCCGGTGGGAAAATTAAGAAAAACAGGGAGGAGTGAACACCCCAGCTAGGACCACCCCTAAGGTGTCCAGCGCTAAGGTGACCCCCTTCCTGCAGAATCCTCCATCTTGGTTTGGAGGATAGGGACCAATAGGGATAGGGATGTGCCCTCCTCCCCAAAGGGATTGGACACAAGGAAGGTGTAGCCACCCTCGGGGACAGAAGTCATTGGCTACTGCCCTCTGGCCCCTAAAACGCCTCTAAATGTAGGATTTAACCCCTTCTGTGCCTTGGACGAGATGATCTCGTCCAAGGCTACAGTTCCCCTGTGCCTTGGACGAGATCATCTCGTCCTAGGCACAGGGGAACTTGGGGGCGCGCTAGCGCGCCCCCGTGCACCCCCCTCCCCCCCCCCAAGTCGGGGATGGAAGGGGAAGACCTTCCCCTTACACCCCCGACACCCCCCCACCCCCCCGTGACGTCAGCGCGCGCGCGCGCTGATGTGTCACAGGGGCCTCCCCCAGCGCGATTGAAAAAGAAATGCAAAAGCATTTCTTTTTCAATCATTGGGAGGCCCGGAGGGGCTTCAAAGGGAAGGAAAAGTATTTCCTTCCCTTTGAAGTCCCTCCGAGGGTTTCAAAAGCCGGATTGCTTGCAATCCGGCTTTTGAAACCCCACTAGACACCAGGGATTTTTTTTTTTATTGAAAGTGACAAAAGGGAGCGACCCCTTGGGCAAGGGTCGCTCCCAGGGGGGGCATTTTTTTGAGAAGGCCTTTTCTGCCCCCAGGGGGGGCAGAAACCACTAGGCACCAGGGACCATTTTTTTTTTTTTTTTGGTGGGGAGCGACCCCTTAGGCAAGGGTCTCTCCCCTTGGGGGAAAATTATATTTTGGCCATTTCTGCCCCCCTTGGGGGCAGATTGGCCTATTTTGATGAGGTCAATCTGCCCCCAGGGGGGGCAGAAACCTCTAGGCACCAGGGACCATTTTTTTAAAAAAAAATTTTTTTCATTTTTTATTTTTTTTTGGTGGGGAGCGACCCCTTAGGCAAGGGTCGCTCCCCTTGGGGGAAAATTATATTTTGGCCATTTTTGATGAGGCCAATCTGCCCCCAAGGGGGGTAGAAACCACTAGACACCAGGGATTTTTATTTTTTTTATTGTTATTGACAAAAGGGAGCGACCCCTTGGGCAAGGGTCGCTCCCAGGGGGGGCATATTTTCGGGAAGGCCTTTTCTGCCCCCCGGGGGCAGATCGGCCTACTATTAGGCCGATCTTCCCCCAGGGGGGGCAGAAACCTCTAGGCACCAGGGACCTTTTTTTTTGTTTTTTGTTTTTTGTGTTATATATTTTTTTTTTTTGGTGGGGAGCGACCCCTTAGGCAAGGGTCGCTCCCCTTGGGGGAAAATTATATTTTGGCCATTTCTGCCCCCCTTGGGGGCAGATTGGCCTATTTTGATGAGGCCAATCTGCCCCCAAGGGGGGTAGAAACCACTAGACACCAGGGAGTTTTTTCTTTGCGTGAATTTCACGCAAAGGGAGCGACCCCTTAGGCAAGGGTCGCTCCCTGGGGGGGAGGGCAATTTATTTTAGGCCATTTCTGCCCCCCCTGGGGGCAGATCGGCCTATTATTAGGCCGATCTGGCCCCAGGGGGGGAAGAAACCTCTAGGCGCCAGGGCAATTTTTTTTTTTTTTTGTTGTTTCTTTTTTTAGAGATGGGGAGCGACCCATCAGGCAAGGGTCGCTCCCCTGGGGGGGCAAATTGTATTTAGACCATTTCTACCCCCCTGGGGGCAGATTGGCCAATTTTAGGTCAATCTGCCCCCAAGGGGGCAGAAACCACTAGGCACCGGGGATTTGTTTTTTGGCGCCAATGTCACACAGGGGGAGCGACCCCGTAGGCAAGGGTCGCTCCCGGGGGGGGGGTGGGGGTTGGGGGGGCAAATTTATTTTAGGCCATTTCTGCCCCCCCCGGGGGACAGATCGGCCTAATATTAGGCCGAACTGCCCCCAGGGGGGGGGGGGGCAGAACTCTCTAGGCGCCAGGGCAATTTTTTTTTGTGTGTTTTTTTTTTTGTTTTGTTTCTTTTTTTAGAGATGGGGAGCGACCCATCAGGCAAGGGTCGCTCCCCTGGGGGGGGGCAAATTGTATTTAGACCATTTCTGCCCCCCTGGGGGCAGATTGGCCAATTTTAGGTCAATCTGCCCCCAAGGGGGCAGAAACCACTAGGCACCGGGGATTTGTTTTTTGGCGCCAATGTCACGCAGGGGGAGCGACCCCGTAGGCAAGGGTCGCTCCCGGGTGGGTGGGTGTTGGGGGGGGCAAATTTATTTTAGGCCATTTCTGCCCCCCCGGGGGTCAGATCGGCCTATTATTAGGCCGATCTGCCCCCGGGGGGGGGGGGGGGGTAGAAACCTCTAGGCGCCAGAGGAATTGTTTTTTTTTTCTTTTTTTTTTTCTTGTTTTTTTTCTTAGAGATGGGGAGCGACCCATCAGGCAAAAGTCGCTCCCCTGGGGGACAAATTGTATTTAGGCCATTTCTGCCCCCCTTGGGGGCAGATTGGCTGAGTTTAGGTCAACCTGCCCCGGGGATTTGTTTTTTGGCGCCAATGTCACGCAGGGGGAGCGACCCCGTAGGCAAGGGTCGCTCCCGGGGGGGGGGTGGAGGTTGGGGGGAGAGAAATTTATTTTAGGGCATTTCTGCCCCCCCCCCTGGGGCCGGCTGAGCTACAGGCCAAACACCACAGGTAGGCACCTTGCAAAAAACACCTCTGTTTTCTGTGAAAAAATATGTTGTGTCCACGTTGTGTTTTGGGCCATTTCCTTTTGTGGGCGCTAGGCCTACCCACAGAAGTGAGGTACCATTTTTATCGAGAGACTTAGGGGAACGCTGGGTGGAAGGAAATTTGTGGCTCCTCTCAGATTCCACAACTTTCTGTCACCGAAATGAGAGGAAAAAGTGTTTTTTGGGCCAAATTTTGATGTTTGCAAAGGATTCTGGGTAACATAACCTGGTCAGAGCCCCGCAAGTCACCCCATCTTGGATTCCACTGGGTTACTAGTTTTCAAAAATGCACTGGTTTGCTAAGTTTCCTCAGGTGTCGGCTGAGCTACAGGCCAAAATCCACAGGTAGGCACTGCTTTTTATAAAAAAATGTGATGTGTCCACGTTGTGTTTTGGGCCCTTTCCTTTCGTGGGCGCTAGTCCTACCCACACAAGTGAGGTATCATTTTTATCAGGAGACTTGGGGGAACGCTGGGTAGAAGGAAATTTGTGGGTCCTCTCAGATTCCAGAACTTTCTGCCACAGAAATGTGAGTAACATGTGTATTTTTAGCCAAATTTTGAGGTTTGCAAAGGATTCTGGGTAACAGAACCTGGTCCGAGCCCCGCAAGTCACCCCTCCTTGGATTCCCCTAGGTCTCTAGTTTTCAGAAATGCACAGGTTTGGTAGGTTTCCCTAGGTGCCGGATGAGCTAGAGGCCAAAATCTACAGGTAGGCACTTCGCAAAAAACACCTCTGTTTTTTTCCAAAATTTAGGATGTGTCCACGTTGCGCTTTGGGGTGTTTCCTGTCGCCGGCGCTAGGCCTACCCACGCAAGTGAGGTATCATTTTTATCGGGAGACTTGGGGGAACGCTGGGTGGAAGAAAATTTGTAGCTCCTCTCAGATTCCAGAACTTTCTGCCACAGAAATGTGAGGGACATGGGTTTTTGTTAGCCAAATTTTGAGGTTTGCAAAGGATTCTGGGTAACAGAACCTGGTCCGAGCCCCGCAAGTCACCCCTCCTTGGATTCCCCTAGGTCTCTAGTTTTCAGAAATGCACAGGTTTGGTAGGTTTCCCTAGGTGCCGGCTGAGCTAGAGGCCAAAATCTACAGGTAGGCACTTCGCAAAAAACACCTCTGTTTTTTTCAAAATTTAGGATGTGTCCACGTTGCGCTTTGGGGTGTTTCCTGTCGCCGGCGCTAGGCCTACCCACGCAAGTGAGGTATCATTTTTATCGGGAGACTTGGGGTAACGCTGGGTGGAAGGAAATTTGTAGCTCCTCTCAGATTCCAGAACTTTCTGCCACAGAAATGTGAGGGACATGTGTTTTTTTAGCCAAATTTTGAGGTTTGCAAAGGATTCTGGGTAACAGAACCTGGTCCGAGCCCCGCAAGTCACCCCTCCTTGGATTCCCCTAGGTCTCTAGTTTTCAGAAATGCACAGGTTTGGTAGGTTTCCCTAGGTGCCGGCTGTGCTAGAGGCCAAAATCTACAGGTAGGCACTTCGCAAAAAACACCTCTGTTTTTTTCCAAAATTTAGAATGTGTCCACGTTGCGCTTTGGGGTGTTTCCTGTCGCCGGCGCTAGGCCTACCCACGCAAGTGAGGTATCATTTTTATCGGGAGACTTGGGGGAACGCTGGGTGGAAGGAAATTTGTAGCTCCTCTCAGATTCCAGAACTTTCTGCCACAGAAATGTGAGGGACATGTGTTTTTTTAGCCAAATTTTGAGGTTTGCAAAGGATTCTGGGTAACAGAACCTGGTCAGAGCCCCGCAAGTCACCCCTCCTTGGATTCCCCTAGGTCTCTAGTTTTCAGAAATGCACAGGTTTGGTAGGTTTCCCTAGGTGCCGGCTGAGCTACAGGCCAAAATCTACAGGTAGGCACTTCGCAAAAAACACCTCTGTTTTTTTCCAAAATTTAGGATGTGTCCACGTTGCGCTTTGGGGTGTTTCCTGTCGCCGGCGCTAGGCCTACCCACGCAAGTGAGGTATCATTTTTATCGGGAGACTTGGGGGAACGCTGGGTGGAAGGAAATTTGTAGCTCCTCTCAGATTCCAGAACTTTCTGCCACAGAAATGTGAGGGACATGTGTTTTTTTAGCCAAATTTTGAGGTTTGCAAAGGATTCTGAGTAACAGAACCTGGTCCGAGCCCCGCAAGTCACCCCTCGTTGGATTCCCCTAGGTCTCTAGTTTTCAGAAATGCACAGGTTTGGTAGGTTTCTCTAGGTGCCGGCTGAGCTAGAGGCCAAAATCTACAGGTAGGCACTTCGCAAAAAACACCTCTGTTTTTTCCCAAAATTTAGGATGTGTCCACGTTGCGCTTTGGGGTGTTTCCTGTCGCCGGCGCTAGGCCTACCCACGCAAGTGAGGTATCATTTTTATCGGGAGACTTGGGGGAACGCTGGGTGGAAGGAAATTTGTAGCTCCTCTCAGATTCCAGAACTTTCTGCCACAGAAATGTGAGGGACATGTGTTTTTTTAGCCAAATTTTGAGGTTTGCAAAGGATTCTGGGTAACAGAACCTGGTCCGAGCCCCGCAAGTCACCCCTCCTTAGATTCCCCTAGGTCTCTAGTTTTCAGAAATGCACAGGTTTGGTAGGTTTCCCTAGGTGCCGGCTGAGCTAGAGGCCAAAATCTACAGGTAGGCACTTCGCAAAAAACACCTCTGTTTTTTTCCAAAATTTAGGATGTGTCCACGTTGCGCTTTGGGGTGTTTCCTGTCGCCGGCGCTAGGCCTACCCACGCAAGTGAGGTATCATTTTTATCGGGAGACTTGGGGGAACGCTGGGTGGAAGGAAATTTGTAGCTCCTCTCAGATTCCAGAACTTTCTGCCACAGAAATGTGAGGGACATGTGTTTTTTTAGCCAAATTTTGAGGTTTGCAAAGGATTCTGGGTCTCATAACCTGGTCAGAGCCCCGCAAGTCACCCCTCCTTGGATTCCCCTAGGTCTCTAGTTTTCAGAAATGCACAGGTTTGGTAGGTTTCCCTAGGTGCCGGCTGAGCTACAGGCCAAAATCTACAGGTAGGCACTTCGCAAAAAACACCTCTGTTTTTTTCCAAAATTTAGGATGTGTCCACGTTGCGCTTTGGGGTGTTTCCTGTCGCCGGCGCTAGGCCTACCCACGCAAGTGAGGTATCATTTTTATCGGGAGACTTGGGGGAACGCTGGGTGGAAGGAAATTTGTAGCTCCTCTCAGATTCCAGAACTTTCTGCCACAGAAATGTGAGGGACATGTGTTTTTTTAGCTAAATTTTGAGGTTTGCAAAGGATTCTGGGTAACAGAACCTGGTCCGAGCCCCGCAAGTCACCCCTCCTTGGATTCCCCTAGGTCTCTAGTTTTCAGAAATGCACAGGTTCGGTAGGTTTCCCTAGGTGCCGGCTGAGCTAGAGGCCAAAATCTACAGGTAGGCACTTCGCAAAAAACACCTCTGTTTTTTTCCAAAATTTAGGATGTGTCCACGTTGCGCTTTGGGGTGTTTCCTGTCGCCGGCGCTAGGCCTACCCACGCAAGTGAGGTATCATTTTTATCGGGAGACTTGGGGGAACGCTGGGTGGAAGGAAATTTGTAGCTCCTCTCAGATTCCAGAACTTTCTGCCACAGAAATGTGAGGGACATGTGTTTTTTTAGCCAAATTTTGAGGTTTGCAAAGGATTCTGGGTAACAGAACCTGGTCCGAGCCCCGCAAGTCACCCCTCCTTGGATTCCCCTAGGTCTCTAGTTTTCAGAAATGCACAGGTTTGGTAGGTTTCCCTAGGTGCCGGCTGAGCTAGAGGCCAAAATCTACAGGTAGGCACTTCGCAAAAAACACCTCTGTTTTTTTCCAAAATTTAGGATGTGTCCACGTTGCGCTTTGGGGTGTTTCCTGTCGCCGGCGCTAGGCCTACCCACGCAAGTGAGGTATCATTTTTATCGGGAGACTTGGGGGAACGCTGGGTGGAAGGAAATTTGTAGCTCCTCTCAGATTCCAGAACTTTCTGCCACAGAAATGTGAGGGACATGTGTTTTTTTAGCCAAATTCTGAGGTTTGCAAAGGATTCTGGGTAACAGAACCTGGTCCGAGCCCCGCAAGTCACCCCTCGTTGGATTCCCCTAGGTCTCTAGTTTTCAGAAATGCACAGGTTTGGTAGGTTTCCCTAGGTGCCGGCTGAGCTAGAGGCCAAAATCTACAGGTAGGCACTTCGCAAAAAACACCTCTGTTTTTTTCCAAAATTTAGGATGTGTCCACGTTGCGCTTTGGGGTGTTTCCTGTCGCCGGCACTAGGCCTACCCACGCAAGTGAGGTATCATTTTTATCGGGAGACTTGGGGGAACGCTGGGTGGAAGGAAATTTGTAGCTCCTCTCAGATTCCAGAACTTTCTGCCACAGAAATGTGAGGGACATGTGTTTTTTTAGCCAAATTTTGAGGTTTGCAAAGGATTCTGGGTAACAGAACCTGGTCCGAGCCCCGCAAGTCACCCCTCCTTGGATTCCCCTAGGTCTCTAGTTTTCAGAAATGCACAGGTTTGGTAGGTTTCCCTAGGTGCCGGCTGAGCTACAGGCCAAAATCTACAGGTAGGCACTTCGCAAAAAACACCTCTGTTTTTTTTCAAAATTTAGGATGTGTCCACGTTGCGCTTTGGGGTGTTTCCTGTCGCCGGCGCTAGGCCTACCCACGCAAGTGAGGTATCATTTTTATCGGGAGACTTGGGGGAACGCTGGGTGGAAGGAAATTTGTAGCTCCTCTCAGATTCCAGAACTTTCTGCCACAGAAATGTGAGGGACATGTGTTTTTTTAGCCAAATTTTGAGGTTTGCAAAGGATTCTGGGTAACAGAACCTGGTCCGAGCCCCGCAAGTCACCCCTCCTTGGATTCCCCTAGGTCTCTAGTTTTCAGAAATGCACAGGTTTGGTAGGTTTCCCTAGGTGCCGGCTGAGCTAGAGGCCAAAATCTACAGGTAGGCACTTCGCAAAAAACACCTCTGTTTTTTTCCAAAATTTAGGATGTGTCCACGTTGCGCTTTGGGGTGTTTCCTGTCGCCGGCGCTAGGCCTACCCACGCAAGTGAGGTATCATTTTTATCGGGAGACTTGGGGGAACGCTGGGTGGAAGGAAATTTGTAGCTCCTCTCAGATTCCAGAACTTTCTGCCACAGAAATGTGAGGGACATGTGTTTTTTTAGCCAAATTCTGAGGTTTGCAAAGGATTCTGGGTAACAGAACCTGGTCCGAGCCCCGCAAGTCACCCCTCGTTGGATTCCCCTAGGTCTCTAGTTTTCAGAAATGCACAGGTTTGGTAGGTTTCCCTAGGTGCCGGCTGAGCTAGAGGCCAAAATCTACAGGTAGGCACTTCGCAAAAAACACCTCTGTTTTTTTCCAAAATTTAGGATGTGTCCACGTTGCGCTTTGGGGTGTTTCCTGTCGCCGGCACTAGGCCTACCCACGCAAGTGAGGTATCATTTTTATCGGGAGACTTGGGGGAACGCTGGGTGGAAGGAAATTTGTAGCTCCTCTCAGATTCCAGAACTTTCTGCCACAGAAATGTGAGGGACATGTGTTTTTTTAGCCAAATTTTGAGGTTTGCAAAGGATTCTGGGTAACAGAACCTGGTCCGAGCCCCGCAAGTCACCCCTCCTTGGATTCCCCTAGGTCTCTAGTTTTCAGAAATGCACAGGTTTGGTAGGTTTCCCTAGGTGCCGGCTGAGCTACAGGCCAAAATCTACAGGTAGGCACTTCGCAAAAAACACCTCTGTTTTTTTTCAAAATTTAGGATGTGTCCACGTTGCGCTTTGGGGTGTTTCCTGTCGCCGGCGCTAGGCCTACCCACGCAAGTGAGGTATCATTTTTATCGGGAGACTTGGGGGAACGCTGGGTGGAAGGAAATTTGTAGCTCCTCTCAGATTCCAGAACTTTCTGCCACAGAAATGTGAGGGACATGTGTTTTTTTAGCCAAATTTTGAGGTTTGCAAAGGATTCTGGGTAACAGAACCTGGTCCGAGCCCCGCAAGTCACCCCTCCTTGGATTCCCCTAGGTCTCTAGTTTTCAGAAATGCACAGGTTTGGTAGGTTTCCCTAGGTGCCGGCTGAGCTAGAGGCCAAAATCTACAGGTAGGCACTTCGCAAAAAACACCTCTGTTTTTTTCCAAAATTTAGGATGTGTCCACGTTGCGCTTTGGGGTGTTTCCTGTCGCCGGCGCTAGGCCTACCCACGCAAGTGAGGTATCATTTTTATCGGGAGACTTGGGGGAACGCTGGGTGGAAGGAAATTTGTAGCTCCTCTCAGATTCCAGAACTTTCTGCCACAGAAATGTGAGGGACATGTGTTTTTTTAGCCAAATTTTGAGGTTTGCAAAGGATTCTGGGTAACAGAACCTGGTCCGAGCCCCGCAAGTCACCCCTCCTTGGATTCCCCTAGGTCTCTAGTTTTCAGAAATGCACAGGTTTGGTAGGTTTCCCTAGGTGCCGGCTGAGCTACAGGCCAAAATCTACAGGTAGGCACTTCGCAAAAAACACCTCTGTTTTTTTTCAAAATTTAGGATGTGTCCACGTTGCGCTTTGGGGTGTTTCCTGTCGCCGGCGCTAGGCCTACCCACGCAAGTGAGGTATCATTTTTATCGGGAGACTTGGGGGAACGCTGGGTGGAAGGAAATTTGTAGCTCCTCTCAGATTCCAGAACTTTCTGCCACAGAAATGTGAGGGACATGTGTTTTTTTAGCCAAATTTTGAGGTTTGCAAAGGATTCTGGGTAACAGAACCTGGTCCGAGCCCCGCAAGTCACCCCTCCTTGGATTCCCCTAGGTCTCTAGTTTTCAGAAATGCACAGGTTTGGTAGGTTTCCCTAGGTGCCGGCTGAGCTAGAGGCCAAAATCTACAGGTAGGCACTTCGCAAAAAACACCTCTGTTTTTTTCCAAAATTTAGGATGTGTCCACGTTGCGCTTTGGGGTGTTTCCTGTCGCCGGCGCTAGGCCTACCCACGCAAGTGAGGTATCATTTTTATCGGGAGACTTGGGGGAACGCTGGGTGGAAGGAAATTTGTAGCTCCTCTCAGATTCCAGAACTTTCTGCCACAGAAATGTGAGGGACATGTGTTTTTTTAGCCAAATTTTGAGGTTTGCAAAGGATTCTGGGTAACAGAACCTGGTCAGAGCCCCGCAAGTCACCCCTCCTTGGATTCCCCTAGGTCTCTAGTTTTCAGAAATGCACAGGTTTGGTAGGTTTCCCTAGGTGCCGGCTGAGCTACAGGCCAAAATCTACAGGTAGGCACTTCGCAAAAAACACCTCTGTTTTTTTCCAAAATTTAGGATGTGTCCACGTTGCGCTTTGGGGTGTTTCCTGTCGCCGGCACTAGGCCTACCCACGCAAGTGAGGTATCATTTTTATCGGGAGACTTGAGGGAACGCTGGGTGGAAGGAAATTTGTAGCTCCTCTCAGATTCCAGAACTTTCTGCCACAGAAATGTGAGGGACATGTGTTTTTTTAGCCAAATTTTGAGGTTTGCAAAAGATTCTGGGTAACAGAACCTGGTCCGAGCCCCGCAAGTCACCCCTCCTTGGATTCCCCTAGGTCTCTAGTTTTCAGAAATGCACAGGTTTGGTAGGTTTCCCTAGGTGCCGGCTGAGCTAGAGGCCAAAATCTACAGGTAGGCACTTCGCAAAAAACACCTCTGTTTTTTTCCAAAATTTAGGATGTGTCCACGTTGCGCTTTGGGGTGTTTCCTGTCGCCGGCGCTAGGCTTACCCACGCAAGTGAGGTATCATTTTTATCGGGAGACTTGGGGGAACGCTGGGTGGAAGGAAATTTGTAGCTCCTCTCAGATTCCAGAACTTTCTGCCACAGAAATGTGAGGGACATGTGTTTTTTTAGCCAAATTTTGAGGTTTGCATAGGATTCTGGGTAACAGAACCTGGTCAGAGCCCCGCAAGTCACCCCTCCTTGGATTCCCCTAGGTCTCTAGTTTTCAGAAATGCACAGGTTTGGTAGGTTTCCCTAGGTGCCGGCTGAGCTACAGGCCAAAATCTACAGGTAGGCACTTCGCAAAAAACACCTCTGTTTTTTTCCAAAATTTAGGATGTGTCCACGTTGCGCTTTGGGGTGTTTCCTGTCGCCGGCGCTAGGCCTACCCACGCAAGTGAGGTATCATTTTTATCGGGAGACTTGGGGGGAACGCTGGGTGGAAGGAAATTTGTAGCTCCTCTCAGATTCCAGAACTTTCTGCCACAGAAATGTGAGGGACATGTGTTTTTTTAGCCAAATTTTGAGGTTTGCAAAGGATTCTGGGTAACAGAACCTGGTCAGAGCCCCGCAAGTCACCCCTCCTTGGATTCCCCTAGGTCTCTAGTTTTCAGAAATGCACAGGTTTGGTAGGTTTCCCTAGGTGCCGGCTGAGCTACAGGCCAAAATCTACAGGTAGGCACTTCGCAAAAAACACCTCTGTTTTTTTCCAAAATTTAGGATGTGTCCACGTTGCGCTTTGGGGTGTTTCCTGTCGCCGGCACTAGGCCTACCCACGCAAGTGAGGTATCATTTTTATCGGGAGACTTGGGGGAACGCTGGGTGGAAGGAAATTTGTAGCTCCTCTCAGATTCCAGAACTTTCTGCCACAGAAATGTGAGGGACATGTGTTTTTTTAGCCAAATTTTGAGGTTTGCAAAGGATTCTGGGTAACAGAACCTGGTCAGAGCCCCGCAAGTCACCCCTCCTTGGATTCCCCTAGGTCTCTAGTTTTCAGAAATTCACAGGTTTGGTAGGTTTCCCTAGGTGCCGGCTGAGCTACAGGCCAAAATCTACAGGTAGGCACTTCGCAAAAAACACCTCTGTTTTTTTCCAAAATTTAGGATGTGTCCACGTTGCGCTTTGGGGTGTTTCCTGTCGCCGGTACTAGGCCTACCCACGCAAGTGAGGTATCATTTTTATCGGGAGACTTGGGGGAACGCTGGGTGGAAGGAAATTTGTAGCTCCTCTCAGATTCCAGAACTTTCTGCCACAGAAATGTGAGGGACATGTGTTTTTTTAGCCAAATTTTGAGGTTTGCAAAGGATTCTGGGTAACAGAACCTGGTCCGAGCCCCGCAAGTCACCCCTCCTTGGATTCCCCTAGGTCTCTAGTTTTCAGAAATGCACAGGTTTGGTAGGTTTCCCTAGGTGCCGGCTGAGCTAGAGGCCAAAATCTACAGGTAGGCACTTCGCAAAAAACACCTCTGTTTTTTTCCAAAATTTAGGATGTGTCCACGTTGCGCTTTGGGGTGTTTCCTGTCGCCGGCGCTAGGCCTACCCACGCAAGTGAGGTATCATTTTTATCGGGAGACTTGGGGGAACGCTGGGTGGAAGGAAATTTGTAGCTCCTCTCAGATTCCAGAACTTTCTGCCACAGAAATGTGAGGGACATGTGTTTTTTTAGCCAAATTTTGAGGTTTGCAAAGGATTCTGGGTAACAGAACCTGGTCAGAGCCCCGCAAGTCACCCCTCCTTGGATTCCCCTAGGTCTCTAGTTTTCAGAAATGCACAGGTTTGGTAGGTTTCCCTAGGTGCCGGCTGAGCTAGAGGCCAAAATCTACAGGTAGGCACTTCGCAAAAAACACCTCTGTTTTTTTCCAAAATTTAGGATGTGTCCACGTTGCGCTTTGGGGTGTTTCCTGTCGCCGGCGCTAGGCCTACCCACGCAAGTGAGGTATCATTTTTATCGGGAGACTTGGGGGAACGCTGGGTGGAAGAAAATTTGTAGCTCCTCTCAGATTCCAGAACTTTCTGCCACAGAAATGTGAGGGACATGGGTTTTTGTTAGCCAAATTTTGAGGTTTGCAAAGGATTCTGGGTAACAGAACCTGGTCCGAGCCCCGCAAGTCACCCCTCCTTGGATTCCCCTAGGTCTCTAGTTTTCAGAAATGCACAGGTTTGGTAGGTTTCCCTAGGTGCCGGCTGAGCTAGAGGCCAAAATCTACAGGTAGGCACTTCGCAAAAAACACCTCTGTTTTTTCCCAAAATTTAGGATGTGTCCACGTTGCGCTTTGGGGTGTTTCCTGTCGCCGGCGCTAGGCCTACCCACGCAAGTGAGGTATCATTTTTATCGGGAGACTTGGGGGAACGCTGGGTGGAAGGAAATTTGTAGCTCCTCTCAGATTCCAGAACTTTCTGCCACAGAAATGTGAGGGACATGTGTTTTTTTAGCCAAATTTTGAGGTTTGCAAAGGATTCTGGGTAACAGAACCTGGTCAGAGCCCCGCAAGTCACCCCTCCTTGGATTCCCCTAGGTCTCTAGTTTGCAGAAATGCACAGGTTTGGTAGGTTTCCCTAGGTGCCGGCTGAGCTAGAGGCCAAAATCTACAGGTAGGCACTTCGCAAAAAACACCTCTGTTTTTTTCCAAAATTTAGGATGTGTCCACGTTGCGCTTTGGGGTGTTTCCTGTCGCCGGCACTAGGCCTACCCACGCAAGTGAGGTATCATTTTTATCGGGAGACTTGGGGGAACGCTGGGTGGAAGAAAATTTGTAGCTCCTCTCAGATTCCAGAACTTTCTGCCACAGAAATGTGAGGGACATGGGTTTTTGTTAGCCAAATTTTGAGGTTTGCAAAGGATTCTGGGTAACAGAACCTGGTCCGAGCCCCGCAAGTCACCCCTCCTTGGATTCCCCTAGGTCTCTAGTTTTCAGAAATGCACAGGTTTGGTAGGTTTCCCTAGGTGCCGGCTGAGCTAGAGGCCAAAATCTACAGGTAGGCACTTCGCAAAAAACACCCCTGTTGTTTTCCAAAATTTAGGATGTGTCCACGTTGCGCTTTGGGGTGTTTCCTGTCGCCGGCGCTAGGCCTACCCACGCAAGTGAGGTATCATTTTTATCGGGAGACTTGGGGGAACGCTGGGTGGAAGGAAATTTGTAGCTCCTCTCAGATTCCAGAACTTTCTGCCACAGAAATGTGAGGGACATGTGTTTTTTTAGCCAAATTTTGAGGTTTGCAAAGGATTCTGGGTAACAGAACCTGGTCCGAGCCCCGCAAGTCACCCCTCCTTGGATTCCCCTAGGTCTCTAGTTTTCAGAAATGCACAGGTTTGGTAGGTTTCCCTAGGTGCCGGCTGAGCTAGAGGCCAAAATCTACAGGTAGGCACTTCGCAAAAAACACCTCTGTTTTTTTCCAAAATTTAGGATGTGTCCACGTTGCGCTTTGGGGTGTTTCCTGTCGCCGGCGCTAGGCCTACCCACGCAAGTGAGGTATCATTTTTATCGGGAGACTTGGGGGAACGCTGGGTGGAAGGAAATTTGTAGCTCCTCTCAGATTCCAGAACTTTCTGCCACAGAAATGTGAGGGACATGTGTTTTTTTAGCCAAATTTTGAGGTTTGCAAAGGATTCTGGGTAACAGAACCTGGTCAGACCCCCGCAAGTCACCCCTCCTTGGATTCCCCTAGGTCTCTAGTTTTCAGAAATGCACAGGTTTGGTAGGTTTCCCTAGATGCCGGCTGAGCTACAGGCCAAAATCTACAGGTAGGCACTTCGCAAAAAACACCTCTGTTTTTTCCCAAAATTTAGGATGTGTCCACGTTGCGCTTTGGGGTGTTTCCTGTCGCCGGCGCTAGGCCTACCCACGCAAGTGAGGTATCATTTTTATCGGGAGACTTGGGGGAACGCTGGGTGGAAGGAAATTTGTAGCTCCTCTCAGATTCCAGAACTTTCTGCCACAGAAATGTGAGGGACATGTGTTTTTTTAGCCAAATTTTGAGGTTTGCAAAGGATTCTGGGTAACAGAACCTGGTCCGAGCCCCGCAAGTCACCCCTCCTTGGATTCCCCTAGGTCTCTAGTTTTCAGAAATGCACAGGTTTGGTAGGTTTCCCTAGGTGCCGGCTGAGCTACAGGCCAAAATCTACAGGTAGGCTATTCGCAAAAAACACCTCTGTTTTTTTCCAAAATTTAGGATGTGTCCACGTTGCGCTTTGGGGTGTTTCCTGTCGCCGGCGCTAGGCCTACCCACGCAAGTGAGGTATCATTTTTATCGGGAGACTTGGGGGAACGCTGGGTGGAAGGAAATTTGTAGCTCCTCTCAGATTCCAGAACTTTCTGCCACAGAAATGTGAGGGACATGTGTTTTTTTAGCCAAATTTTGAGGTTTGCAAAGGATTCTGGGTAACAGAACCTGGTCAGAGCCCCGCAAGTCACCCCTCCTTGGATTCCCCTAGGTCTCTAGTTTTCAGAAATGCACAGGTTTGGTAGGTTTCCCTAGGTGCCGGCTGAGCTACAGGCCAAAATCTACAGGTAGGCACTTCGCAAAAAACACCTCTGTTTTTTCCCAAAATTTAGGATGTGTCCACGTTGCGCTTTGGGGTGTTTCCTGTCGCCGGCGCTAGGCCTACCCACGCAAGTGAGGTATCATTTTTATCGGGAGACTTGGGGGAACGCTGGGTGGAAGGAAATTTGTAGCTCCTCTCAGATTCCAGAACTTTCTGCCACAGAAATGTGAGGGACATGTGTTTTTTTAGCCAAATTTTGAGGTTTGCAAAGGATTCTGGGTAACAGAACCTGGTCCGAGCCCCGCAAGTCACCCCTCCTTGGATTCCCCTAGGTCTCTAGTTTTCAGAAATGCACAGGTTTGGTAGGTTTCCCTAGGTGCCGGCTGAGCTACAGGCCAAAATCTACAGGTAGGCTATTCGCAAAAAACACCTCTGTTTTTTTCCAAAATTTAGGATGTGTCCACGTTGCGCTTTGGGGTGTTTCCTGTCGCCGGCGCTAGGCCTACCCACGCAAGTGAGGTATCATTTTTATCGGGAGACTTGGGGGAACGCTGGGTGGAAGGAAATTTGTAGCTCCTCTCAGATTCCAGAACTTTCTGCCACAGAAATGTGAGGGACATGTGTTTTTTTAGCCAAATTTTGAGGTTTGCAAAGGATTCTGGGTAACAGAACCTGGTCAGAGCCCCGCAAGTCACCCCTCGTTGGATTCCCCTAGGTCTCTAGTTTTCAGAAATGCACAGGTTTGGTAGGTTTCCCTAGGTGCCGGCTGAGCTAGAGGCCAAAATCTACAGGTAGGCACTTCGCAAAAAACACCTCTGTTTTTTTCCAAAATTTAGGATGTGTCCACGTTGCGCTTTGGGGTGTTTCCTGTCGCCGGCGCTAGGCCTACCCACGCAAGTGAGGTATCATTTTTATCGGGAGACTTGGGGGAACGCTGGGTGGAAGGAAATTTGTAGCTCCTCTCAGATTCCAGAACTTTCTGCCACAGAAATGTGAGGGACATGTGTTTTTTTAGCCAAATTTTGAGGTTTGCAAAGGATTCTGGGTAACAGAACCTGGTCAGACCCCCGCAAGTCACCCCTCCTTGGATTCCCCTAGGTCTCTAGTTTTCAGAAATGCACAGGTTTGGTAGGTTTCCCTAGATGCCGGCTGAGCTACAGGCCAAAATCTACAGGTAGGCACTTCGCAAAAAACACCTCTGTTTTTTCCCAAAATTTAGGATGTGTCCACGTTGCGCTTTGGGGTGTTTCCTGTCGCCGGCGCTAGGCCTACCCACGCAAGTGAGGTATCATTTTTATCGGGAGACTTGGGGGAACGCTGGGTGGAAGGAAATTTGTAGCTCCTCTCAGATTCCAGAACTTTCTGCCACAGAAATGTGAGGGACATGTGTTTTTTTAGCCAAATTTTGAGGTTTGCAAAGGATTCTGGGTAACAGAACCTGGTCCGAGCCCCGCAAGTCACCCCTCCTTGGATTCCCCTAGGTCTCTAGTTTTCAGAAATGCACAGGTTTGGTAGGTTTCCCTAGGTGCCGGCTGAGCTACAGGCCAAAATCTACAGGTAGGCTATTCGCAAAAAACACCTCTGTTTTTTTCCAAAATTTAGGATGTGTCCACGTTGCGCTTTGGGGTGTTTCCTGTCGCCGGCGCTAGGCCTACCCACGCAAGTGAGGTATCATTTTTATCGGGAGACTTGGGGGAACGCTGGGTGGAAGGAAATTTGTAGCTCCTCTCAGATTCCAGAACTTTCTGCCACAGAAATGTGAGGGACATGTGTTTTTTTAGCCAAATTTTGAGGTTTGCAAAGGATTCTGGGTAACAGAACCTGGTCAGAGCCCCGCAAGTCACCCCTCCTTGGATTCCCCTAGGTCTCTAGTTTTCAGAAATGCACAGGTTTGGTAGGTTTCCCTAGGTGCCGGCTGAGCTACAGGCCAAAATCTACAGGTAGGCACTTCGCAAAAAACACCTCTGTTTTTTCCCAAAATTTAGGATGTGTCCACGTTGCGCTTTGGGGTGTTTCCTGTCGCCGGCGCTAGGCCTACCCACGCAAGTGAGGTATCATTTTTATCGGGAGACTTGGGGGAACGCTGGGTGGAAGGAAATTTGTAGCTCCTCTCAGATTCCAGAACTTTCTGCCACAGAAATGTGAGGGACATGTGTTTTTTTAGCCAAATTTTGAGGTTTGCAAAGGATTCTGGGTAACAGAACCTGGTCCGAGCCCCGCAAGTCACCCCTCCTTGGATTCCCCTAGGTCTCTAGTTTTCAGAAATGCACAGGTTTGGTAGGTTTCCCTAGGTGCCGGCTGAGCTACAGGCCAAAATCTACAGGTAGGCTATTCGCAAAAAACACCTCTGTTTTTTTCCAAAATTTAGGATGTGTCCACGTTGCGCTTTGGGGTGTTTCCTGTCGCCGGCGCTAGGCCTACCCACGCAAGTGAGGTATCATTTTTATCGGGAGACTTGGGGGAACGCTGGGTGGAAGGAAATTTGTAGCTCCTCTCAGATTCCAGAACTTTCTGCCACAGAAATGTGAGGGACATGTGTTTTTTTAGCCAAATTTTGAGGTTTGCAAAGGATTCTGGGTAACAGAACCTGGTCAGAGCCCCGCAAGTCACCCCTCGTTGGATTCCCCTAGGTCTCTAGTTTTCAGAAATGCACAGGTTTGGTAGGTTTCCCTAGGTGCCGGCTGAGCTAGAGGCCAAAATCTACAGGTAGGCACTTCGCAAAAAACACCTCTGTTTTTTTCCAAAATTTAGGATGTGTCCACGTTGCGCTTTGGGGTGTTTCCTGTCGCCGGCGCTAGGCCTACCCACGCAAGTGAGGTATCATTTTTATCGGGAGACTTGGGGGAACGCTGGGTGGAAGGAAATTTGTAGCTCCTCTCAGATTCCAGAACTTTCTGCCACAGAAATGTGAGGGACATGTGTTTTTTTAGCCAAATTTTGAGGTTTGCAAAGGATTCTGGGTAACAGAACCTGGTCCGAGCCCCGCAAGTCACCCCTCCTTGGATTCCCCTAGGTCTCTAGTTTTCAGAAATGCACAGGTTTGGTAGGTTTCCCTAGGTGCCGGCTGAGCTAGAGGCCAAAATCTACAGGTAGGCACTTCGCAAAAAACACCTCTGTTTTTTTCCAAAATTTAGGATGTGTCCACGTTGCGCTTTGGGGTGTTTCCTGTCGCCGGCGCTAGGCCTACCCACGCAAGTGAGGTATCATTTTTATCGGGAGACTTGGGGGAACGCTGGGTAGAAGGAAATTTGTAGCTCCTCTCAGATTCCAGAACTTTCTGCCACAGAAATGTGAGGGACATGTGTTTTTTTAGCCAAATTTTGAGGTTTGCAAACGATTCTGGGTAACAGAACCTGGTCAGAGCCCTGCAAGTCACCCCTCCTTGGATTCCCCTAGGTCTCTAGTTTTCAGAAATGCACAGGTTTGGTAGGTTTCCCTAGGTGCCGGCTGAGCTAGAGGCCAAAATCTACAGGTAGGCACTTCGCAAAAAACACCTCTGTTTTTTCCCAAAATTTAGGATGTGTCCACGTTGCGCTTTGGGGTGTTTCCTGTCGCCGGCGCTAGGCCTACCCACGCAAGTGAGGTATCATTTTTATCGGGAGACTTGGGGGAACGCTGGGTGGAAGGAAATTTGTAGCTCCTCTCAGATTCCAGAACTTTCTGCCACAGAAATGTGAGGGACATGTGTTTTTTTAGCCAAATTTTGAGGTTTGCAAAGGATTCTGGGTAACAGAACCTGGTCCGAGCCCCGCAAGTCACCCCTCCTTGGATTCCCCTAGGTCTCTAGTTTTCAGAAATGCACAGGTTTGGTAGGTTTCCCTAGGTGCCGGCTGAGCTAGAGGCCAAAATCTACAGGTAGGCACTTCGCAAAAAACACCTCTGTTTTTTTCCAAAATTTAGGATGTGTCCACGTTGCGCTTTGGGGTGTTTCCTGTCGCCGGCGCTAGGCCTACCCACACAAGTGAGGTATCATTTTTATCGGGAGACTTGGGGGAACGCTGGGTGGAAGGAAATTTGTAGCTCCTCTCAGATTCCAGAACTTTCTGCCACAGAAATGTGAGGGACATGTGTTTTTTTAGCCAAATTTTGAGGTTTGCAAACGATTCTGGGTAACAGAACCTGGTCAGAGCCCTGCAAGTCACCCCTCCTTGGATTCCCCTAGGTCTCTAGTTTTCAGAAATGCACAGGTTTGGTAGGTTTCCCTAGGTGCCGGCTGAGCTAGAGGCCAAAATCTACAGGTAGGCACTTCGCAAAAAACACCTCTGTTTTTTTCCAAAATTTAGGATGTGTCCACGTTGCGCTTTGGGGTGTTTCCTGTCGCCGGCACTAGGCCTACCCACGCAAGTGAGGTATCATTTTTATCGGGAGACTTGGGGGAACGCTGGGTGGAAGGAAATTTGTAGCTCCTCTCAGATTCCAGAACTTTCTGCCACAGAAATGTGAGGGACATGTGTTTTTTTAGCCAAATTTTGAGGTTTGCAAAGGATTCTGGGTAACAGAACCTGGTCCGAGCCCCGCAAGTCACCCCTCCTTGGATTCCCCTAGGTCTCTAGTTTTCAGAAATGCACAGGTTTGGTAGGTTTCCCTAGGTGCCGGCTGAGCTAGAGGCCAAAATCTACAGGTAGGCACTTCGCAAAAAACACCTCTGTTTTTTTCCAAAATTTAGGATGTGTCCACGTTGCGCTTTGGGGTGTTTCCTGTCGCCGGCGCTAGGCCTACCCACGCAAGTGAGGTATCATTTTTATCGGGAGACTTGGGGGAACGCTGGGTGGAAGGAAATTTGTAGCTCCTCTCAGATCCCAGAACTTTCTGCCACAGAAATGTGAGGGACATGTGTTTTTTTAGCCACATTTTGAGGTTTGCAAAGGATTCTGGGTAACAGAACCTGGTCAGAGCCCCGCAAGTCACCCCTCCTTGGATTCCCCTAGGTCTCTAGTTTTCAGAAATGCACAGGTTTGGTAGGTTTCCCTAGGTGCCGGCTGAGCTAGAGGCCAAAATCTACAGGTAGGCACTTCGCAAAAAACACCTCTGTTTTTTTCCAAAATTTAGGATGTGTCCACGTTGCGCTTTGGGGTGTTTCCTGTCGCCGGCGCTAGGCCTACCCACGCAAGTGAGGTATCATTTTTATCGGGAGACTTGGGGGAACGCTGGGTGGAAGGAAATTTGTAGCTCCTCTCAGATTCCAGAACTTTCTGCCACAGAAATGTGAGGGACATGTGTTTTTTTAGCCAAATTTTGAGGTTTGCAAAGGATTCTGGGTAACAGAACCTGGTCCGAGCCCCGCAAGTCACCCCTCCTTGGATTCCCCTAGGTCTCTAGTTTTCAGAAATGCACAGGTTTGGTAGGTTTCCCTAGGTGCCGGCTGAGCTAGAGGCCAAAATCTACAGGTAGGCACTTCGCAAAAAACACCTCTGTTTTTTTCCAAAATTTAGGATGTGTCCACGTTGCGCTTTGGGGTGTTTCCTGTCGCCGGCGCTAGGCCTACCCACGCAATTGAGGTATCATTTTTATCGGGAGACTTGGAGGAACGCTGGGTGGAAGGAAATTTGTAGCTCCTCTCAGATTCCAGAACTTTCTGCCACAGAAATGTGAGGGACATGTGTTTTTTTAGCCAAATTTTGAGGTTTGCAAAGGATTCTGGGTAACAGAACCTGGTCAGAGCCCCGCAAGTCACCCCTCCTTGGATTCCCCTAGGTCTCTAGTTTTCAGAAATGCACAGGTTTGGTAGGTTTCCCTAGGTGCCGGCTGAGCTAGAGGCCAAAATCTACAGGTAGGCACTTCGCAAAAAACACCTCTGTTTTTTCCCAAAATTTAGGATGTGTCCACGTTGCGCTTTGGGGTGTTTCCTGTCGCCGGCGCTAGGCCTACCCACGCAAGTGAGGTATCATTTTTATCGGGAGACTTGGGGGAACGCTGGGTGGAAGGAAATTTGTAGCTCCTCTCAGATTCCAGAACTTTCTGCCACAGAAATGTGAGGGACATGTGTTTTTTTAGCCAAATTTTGAGGTTTGCAAAGGATTCTGGGTAACAGAACCTGGTCCAAGCCCCGCAAGTCACCCCTCCTTGGATTCCCCTAGGTCTCTAGTTTTCAGAAATGCACAGGTTTGGTAGGTTTCCCTAGGTGCCGGCTGAGCTACAGGCCAAAATCTACAGGTAGGCTATTCGCAAAAAACACCTCTGTTTTTTTCCAAAATTTAGGATGTGTCCACGTTGCGCTTTGGGGTGTTTCCTGTCGCCGGCGCTAGGCCTACCCACGCAAGTGAGGTATCATTTTTATCGGGAGACTTGGGGGAACGCTGGGTGGAAGGAAATTTGTAGCTCCTCTCAGATTCCAGAACTTTCTGCCACAGAAATGTGAGGGATATGTGTTTTTTTAGCCAAATTTTGAGGTTTGCCAAGGATTCTGGGTAACAGAACCTGGTCAGAGCCCCGCAAGTCACCCCTCCTTGGATTCCCCTAGGTCTCTAGTTTTCAGAAATGCACAGGTTTGGTAGGTTTCCCTAGGTGCCGGCTGAGCTAGAGGCCAAAATCTACAGGTAGGCACTTCGCAAAAAACACCTCTGTTTTTTTCCAAAATTTAGGATGTGTCCACGTTGCGCTTTGGGGTGTTTCCTGTCGCCGGCGCTAGGCCTACCCACGCAAGTGAGGTATCATTTTTATCGGGAGACTTGGGGGAACGCTGGGTGGAAGGAAATTTGTAGCTCCTCTCAGATTCCAGAACTTTCTGCCACAGAAATGTGAGGGACATGTGTTTTTTTAGCCAAATTTTGAGGTTTGCAAAGGATTCTGGGTAACAGAACCTGGTCCGAGCCCCGCAAGTCACCCCTCCTTGGATTCCCCTAGGTCTCTAGTTTTCAGAAATGCACAGGTTTGGTAGGTTTCCCTAGGTGCCGGCTGAGCTAGAGGCCAAAATCTACAGGTAGGCACTTCGCAAAAAACACCTCTGTTTTTTTCCAAAATTTAGGATGTGTCCACGTTGCGCTTTGGGGTGTTTCCTGTCGCCGGCGCTAGGCCTACCCACGCAAGTGAGGTATCATTTTTATCGGGAGACGTGGGGGAACGCTGGGTGGAAGGAAATTTGTAGCTCCTCTCAGATTCCAGAACTTTCTGCCACAGAAATGTGAGGGACATGTGTTTTTTTAGCCAAATTTTGAGGTTTGCAAAGGATTCTGGGTAACAGAACCTGGTCCGAGCCCCGCAAGTCACCCCTCCTTGGATTCCCCTAGGTCTCTAGTTCTCAGAAATGCACAGGTTTGGTAGGTTTCCCTAGGTGCCGGCTGAGCTAGAGGCCAAAATCTACAGGTAGGCACTTCGCAAAAAACACCTCTGTTTTTTTCCAAAATTTAGGATGTGTCCACGTTGCGCTTTGGGGTGTTTCCTGTCGCCGGCGCTAGGCCTACCCACGCAAGTGAGGTATCATTTTTATCGGGAGACTTGGGGGAACGCTGGGTGGAAGGAAATTTGTAGCTCCTCTCAGATTCCAGAACTTTCTGCTACAGAAATGTGAGGGACATGTGTTTTTTTAGCCAAATTTTGAGGTTTGCAAAGGATTCTGGGTAACAGAACCTGGTCAGAGCCCCGCAAGTCACCCCTCCTTGGATTCCCCTAGGTCTCTAGTTTTCAGAAATGCACAGGTTTGGTAGGTTTCCCTAGGTGCCGGCTGAGCTAGAGGCCAAAATCTACAGGTAGGCACTTCGCAAAAAACACCTCTGTTTTTTTCCAAAATTTAGGATGTGTCCACGTTGCGCTTTGGGGTGTTTCCTGTCGCCGGCGCTAGGCCTACCCACGCAAGTGAGGTATCATTTTTATCGGGAGACTTGGGGGAACGCTGGGTGGAAGGAAATTTGTAGCTCCTCTCAGATTCCAGAACTTTCTGCCACAGAAATGTGAGGGACATGTGTTTTTTTAGCCAAATTTTGAGGTTTGCAAAGGATTCTGGGTAACAGAACCTGGTCAGAGCCCCGCAAGTCACCCCTCCTTGGATTCCCCTAGGTCTCTAGTTTTCAGAAATGCACAGGTTTGGTAGGTTTCCCTAGGTGCCGGCTGAGCTAGAGGCCAAAATCTACAGGTAGGCACTTCGCACAAAACACCTCTGTTTTTTTCCAAAATTTAGGATGTGTCCACGTTGCGCTTTGGGGTGTTTCCTGTCGCCGGCGCTAGGCCTACCCACGCAAGTGAGGTATCATTTTTATCGGGAGACTTGGGGGAACGCTGGGTGGAAGGAAATTTGTAGCTCCTCTCAGATTCCAGAACTTTCTGCCACAGAAATGTGAGGGACATGTGTTTTTTTAGCCACATTTTGAGGTTTGCAAAGGATTCTGGGTAACAGAACCTGGTCAGAGCCCCGCAAGTCACCCCTCCTTGGATTCCCCTAGGTCTCTAGTTTTCAGAAATGCACAGGTTTGGTAGGTTTCCCTAGGTGCCGGCTGAGCTAGAGGCCAAAATCTACAGGTAGGCACTTCGCAAAAAACACCTCTGTTTTTTTCCAAAATTTAGGATGTGTCCACGTTGCGCTTTGGGGTGTTTCCTGTCGCCGGCGCTAGGCCTACCCACGCAATTGAGGTATCATTTTTATCGGGAGACTTGGAGGAACGCTGGGTGGAAGGAAATTTGTAGCTCCTCTCAGATTCCAGAACTTTCTGCCACAGAAATGTGAGGGACATGTGTTTTTTTAGCCAAATTTTGAGGTTTGCAAAGGATTCTGGGTAACAGAACCTGGTCAGAGCCCCGCAAGTCACCCCTCCTTGGATTCCCCTAGGTCTCTAGTTTTCAGAAATGCACAGGTTTGGTAGGTTTCCCTAGGTGCCGGCTGAGCTAGAGGCCAAAATCTACAGGTAGGCACTTCGCAAAAAACACCTCTGTTTTTTCCCAAAATTTAGGATGTGTCCACGTTGCGCTTTGGGGTGTTTCCTGTCGCCGGCGCTAGGCCTACCCACGCAAGTGAGGTATCATTTTTATCGGGAGACTTGGGGGAACGCTGGGTGGAAGGAAATTTGTAGCTCCTCTCAGATTCCAGAACTTTCTGCCACAGAAATGTGAGGGACATGTGTTTTTTTAGCCAAATTTTGAGGTTTGCAAAGGATTCTGGGTAACAGAACCTGGTCAGAGCCCCGCAAGTCACCCCTCCTTGGATTCCCCTAGGTCTCTAGTTTTCAGAAATGCACAGGTTTGGTAGGTTTCCCTAGGTGCCGGCTGAGCTAGAGGCCAAAATCTACAGGTAGGCACTTCGCAAAAAACACCTCTGTTTTTTTCCAAAATTTAGGATGTGTCCACGTTGCGCTTTGGGGTGTTTCCTGTCGCCGGCGCTAGGCCTACCCACGCAAGTGAGGTATCATTTTTATCGGGAGACTTGGGGGAACGCTGGGTGGAAGGAAATTTGTAGCTCCTCTCAGATTCCAGAACTTTCTGCTACAGAAATGTGAGGGACATGTGTTTTTTTAGCCAAATTTTGAGGTTTGCAAAGGATTCTGGGTAACAGAACCTGGTCAGAGCCCCGCAAGTCACCCCTCCTTGGATTCCCCTAGGTCTCTAGTTTTCAGAAATGCACAGGTTTGGTAGGTTTCCCTAGGTGCCGGCTGAGCTAGAGGCCAAAATCTACAGGTAGGCACTTCGCAAAAAACACCTCTGTTTTTTTCCAAAATTTAGGATGTGTCCACGTTGCGCTTTGGGGTGTTTCCTGTCGCCGGCGCTAGGCCTACCCACGCAAGTGAGGTATCATTTTTATCGGGAGACTTGGGGGAACGCTGGGTGGAAGGAAATTTGTAGCTCCTCTCAGATTCCAGAACTTTCTGCCACAGAAATGTGAGGGACATGTGTTTTTTTAGCCAAATTTTGAGGTTTGCAAAGGATTCTGGGTAACAGAACCTGGTCAGAGCCCCGCAAGTCACCCCTCCTTGGATTCCCCTAGGTCTCTAGTTTTCAGAAATGCACAGGTTTGGTAGGTTTCCCTAGGTGCCGGCTGAGCTAGAGGCCAAAATCTACAGGTAGGCACTTCGCAAAAAACACCTCTGTTTTTTTCCAAAATTTAGGATGTGTCCACGTTGCGCTTTGGGGTGTTTCCTGTCGCCGGCGCTAGGCCTACCCACGCAAGTGAGGTATCATTTTTATCGGGAGACTTGGGGGAACGCTGGGTGGAAGGAAATTTGTAGCTCCTCTCAGATTCCAGAACTTTCTGCCACAGAAATGTGAGGGACATGTGTTTTTTTAGCCACATTTTGAGGTTTGCAAAGGATTCTGGGTAACAGAACCTGGTCAGAGCCCCGCAAGTCACCCCTCCTTGGATTCCCCTAGGTCTCTAGTTTTCAGAAATGCACAGGTTTGGTAGGTTTCCCTAGGTGCCGGCTGAGCTAGAGGCCAAAATCTACAGGTAGGCACTTCGCAAAAAACACCTCTGTTTTTTTCCAAAATTTAGGATGTGTCCACGTTGCGCTTTGGGGTGTTTCCTGTCGCCGGCGCTAGGCCTACCCACGCAATTGAGGTATCATTTTTATCGGGAGACTTGGAGGAACGCTGGGTGGAAGGAAATTTGTAGCTCCTCTCAGATTCCAGAACTTTCTGCCACAGAAATGTGAGGGACATGTGTTTTTTTAGCCAAATTTTGAGGTTTGCAAAGGATTCTGGGTAACAGAACCTGGTCAGAGCCCCGCAAGTCACCCCTCCTTGGATTCCCCTAGGTCTCTAGTTTTCAGAAATGCACAGGTTTGGTAGGTTTCCCTAGGTGCCGGCTGAGCTAGAGGCCAAAATCTACAGGTAGGCACTTCGCAAAAAACACCTCTGTTTTTTTCCAAAATTTAGGATGTGTCCACGTTGCGCTTTGGGGTGTTTCCTGTCGCCGGCGCTAGGCCTACCCACGCAAGTGAGGTATCATTTTTATCGGGAGACTTGGGGGAACGCTGGGTGGAAGGAAATTTGTAGCTCCTCTCAGATTCCAGAACTTTCTGCCACAGAAATGTGAGGGACATGTGTTTTTTTAGCCACATTTTGAGGTTTGCAAAGGATTCTGGGTAACAGAACCTGGTCAGAGCCCCGCAAGTCACCCCTCCTTGGATTCCCCTAGGTCTCTAGTTTTCAGAAATGCACAGGTTTGGTAGGTTTCCCTAGGTGCCGGCTGAGCTAGAGGCCAAAATCTACAGGTAGGCACTTCGCAAAAAACACCTCTGTTTTTTTCCAAAATTTAGGATGTGTTAACGTTGCGCTTTGGGGTGTTTCCTGTCGCCGGCGCTAGGCCTACCCACGCAATTGAGGTATCATTTTTATCGGGAGACTTGGAGGAACGCTGGGTGGAAGGAAATTTGTAGCTCCTCTCAGATTCCAGAACTTTCTGCCACAGAAATGTGAGGGACATGTGTTTTTTTAGCCAAATTTTGAGGTTTGCAAAGGATTCTGGGTAACAGAACCTGGTCAGAGCCCCGCAAGTCACCCCTCCTTGGATTCCCCTAGGTCTCTAGTTTTCAGAAATGCACAGGTTTGGTAGGTTTCCCTAGGTGCCGGCTGAGCTAGAGGCCAAAATCTACAGGTAGGCACTTCGCAAAAAACACCTCTGTTTTTTCCCAAAATTTAGGATGTGTCCACGTTGCGCTTTGGGGTGTTTCCTGTCGCCGGCGCTAGGCCTACCCACGCAAGTGAGGTATCATTTTTATCGGGAGACTTGGGGGAACGCTGGGTGGAAGGAAATTTGTAGCTCCTCTCAGATTCCAGAACTTTCTGCCACAGAAATGTGAGGGACATGTGTTTTTTTAGCCAAATTTTGAGGTTTGCAAAGGATTCTGGGTAACAGAACCTGGTCAGAGCCCCGCAAGTCACCCCTCCTTGGATTCCCCTAGGTCTCTAGTTTTCAGAAATGCACAGGTTTGGTAGGTTTCCCTAGGTGCCGGCTGAGCTAGAGGCCAAAATCTACAGGTAGGCACTTCGCAAAAAACACCTCTGTTTTTTTCCAAAATTTAGGATGTGTCCACGTTGCGCTTTGGGGTGTTACCTGTCGCCGGCGCTAGGCCTACCCACGCAAGTGAGGTATCATTTTTATCGGGAGACTTGGGGGAACGCTGGGTGGAAGGAAATTTGTAGCTCCTCTCAGATTCCAGAACTTTCTGCTACAGAAATGTGAGGGACATGTGTTTTTTTAGCCAAATTTTGAGGTTTGCAAAGGATTCTGGGTAACAGAACCTGGTCAGAGCCCCGCAAGTCACCCCTCCTTGGATTCCCCTAGGTCTCTAGTTTTCAGAAATGCACAGGTTTGGTAGGTTTCCCTAGGTGCCGGCTGAGCTAGAGGCCAAAATCTACAGGTAGGCACTTCGCAAAAAACACCTCTGTTTTTTTCCAAAATTTAGGATGTGTCCACGTTGCGCTTTGGGGTGTTTCCTGTCGCCGGCGCTAGGCCTACCCACGCAAGTGAGGTATCATTTTTATCGGGAGACTTGGGGGAACGCTGGGTGGAAGGAAATTTGTAGCTCCTCTCAGATTCCAGAACTTTCTGCCACAGAAATGTGAGGGACATGTGTTTTTTTAGCCAAATTTTGAGGTTTGCAAAGGATTCTGGGTAACAGAACCTGGTCAGAGCCCCGCAAGTCACCCCTCCTTGGATTCCCCTAGGTCTCTAGTTTTCAGAAATGCACAGGTTTGGTAGGTTTCCCTAGGTGCCGGCTGAGCTAGAGGCCAAAATCTACAGGTAGGCACTTCGCAAAAAACACCTCTGTTTTTTTCCAAAATTTAGGATGTGTCCACGTTGCGCTTTGGGGTGTTTCCTGTCGCCGGCGCTAGGCCTACCCACGCAATTGAGGTATCATTTTTATCGGGAGACTTGGAGGAACGCTGGGTGGAAGGAAATTTGTAGCTCCTCTCAGATTCCAGAACTTTCTGCCACAGAAATGTGAGGGACATGTGTTTTTTTAGCCAAATTTTGAGGTTTGCAAAGGATTCTGGGTAACAGAACCTGGTCAGAGCCCCGCAAGTCACCCCTCCTTGGATTCCCCTAGGTCTCTAGTTTTCAGAAATGCACAGGTTTGGTAGGTTTCCCTAGGTGCCGGCTGAGCTAGAGGCCAAAATCTACAGGTAGGCACTTCGCAAAAAACACCTCTGTTTTTTTCCAAAATTTAGGATGTGTCCACGTTGCGCTTTGGGGTGTTTCCTGTCGCCGGCGCTAGGCCTACCCACGCAAGTGAGGTATCATTTTTATCGGGAGACTTGGGGGAACGCTGGGTGGAAGGAAATTTGTAGCTCCTCTCAGATTCCAGAACTTTCTGCCACAGAAATGTGAGGGACATGTGTTTTTTTAGCCACATTTTGAGGTTTGCAAAGGATTCTGGGTAACAGAACCTGGTCAGAGCCCCGCAAGTCACCCCTCCTTGGATTCCCCTAGGTCTCTAGTTTTCAGAAATGCACAGGTTTGGTAGGTTTCCCTAGGTGCCGGCTGAGCTAGAGGCCAAAATCTACAGGTAGGCACTTCGCAAAAAACACCTCTGTTTTTTTCCAAAATTTAGGATGTGTTAACGTTGCGCTTTGGGGTGTTTCCTGTCGCCGGCGCTAGGCCTACCCACGCAATTGAGGTATCATTTTTATCGGGAGACTTGGAGGAACGCTGGGTGGAAGGAAATTTGTAGCTCCTCTCAGATTCCAGAACTTTCTGCCACAGAAATGTGAGGGACATGTGTTTTTTTAGCCAAATTTTGAGGTTTGCAAAGGATTCTGGGTAACAGAACCTGGTCAGAGCCCCGCAAGTCACCCCTCCTTGGATTCCCCTAGGTCTCTAGTTTTCAGAAATGCACAGGTTTGGTAGGTTTCCCTAGGTGCCGGCTGAGCTAGAGGCCAAAATCTACAGGTAGGCACTTCGCAAAAAACACCTCTGTTTTTTCCCAAAATTTAGGATGTGTCCACGTTGCGCTTTGGGGTGTTTCCTGTCGCCGGCGCTAGGCCTACCCACGCAAGTGAGGTATCATTTTTATCGGGAGACTTGGGGGAACGCTGGGTGGAAGGAAATTTGTAGCTCCTCTCAGATTCCAGAACTTTCTGCCACAGAAATGTGAGGGACATGTGTTTTTTTAGCCAAATTTTGAGGTTTGCAAAGGATTCTGGGTAACAGAACCTGGTCAGAGCCCCGCAAGTCACCCCTCCTTGGATTCCCCTAGGTCTCTAGTTTTCAGAAATGCACAGGTTTGGTAGGTTTCCCTAGGTGCCGGCTGAGCTAGAGGCCAAAATCTACAGGTAGGCACTTCGCAAAAAACACCTCTGTTTTTTTCCAAAATTTAGGATGTGTCCACGTTGCGCTTTGGGGTGTTACCTGTCGCCGGCGCTAGGCCTACCCACGCAAGTGAGGTATCATTTTTATCGGGAGACTTGGGGGAACGCTGGGTGGAAGGAAATTTGTAGCTCCTCTCAGATTCCAGAACTTTCTGCTACAGAAATGTGAGGGACATGTGTTTTTTTAGCCAAATTTTGAGGTTTGCAAAGGATTCTGGGTAACAGAACCTGGTCAGAGCCCCGCAAGTCACCCCTCCTTGGATTCCCCTAGGTCTCTAGTTTTCAGAAATGCACAGGTTTGGTAGGTTTCCCTAGGTGCCGGCTGAGCTAGAGGCCAAAATCTACAGGTAGGCACTTCGCAAAAAACACCTCTGTTTTTTTCCAAAATTTAGGATGTGTCCACGTTGCGCTTTGGGGTGTTTCCTGTCGCCGGCGCTAGGCCTACCCACGCAAGTGAGGTATCATTTTTATCGGGAGACTTGGGGGAACGCTGGGTGGAAGGAAATTTGTAGCTCCTCTCAGATTCCAGAACTTTCTGCCACAGAAATGTGAGGGACATGTGTTTTTTTAGCCAAATTTTGAGGTTTGCAAAGGATTCTGGGTAACAGAACCTGGTCAGAGCCCCGCAAGTCACCCCTCCTTGGATTCCCCTAGGTCTCTAGTTTTCAGAAATGCACAGGTTTGGTAGGTTTCCCTAGGTGCCGGCTGAGCTAGAGGCCAAAATCTACAGGTAGGCACTTCGCAAAAAACACCTCTGTTTTTTTCCAAAATTTAGGATGTGTCCACGTTGCGCTTTGGGGTGTTTCCTGTCGCCGGCGCTAGGCCTACCCACGCAAGTGAGGTATCATTTTTATCGGGAGACTTGGGGGAACGCTGGGTGGAAGGAAATTTGTAGCTCCTCTCAGATTCCAGAACTTTCTGCCACAGAAATGTGAGGGACATGTGTTTTTTTAGCCACATTTTGAGGTTTGCAAAGGATTCTGGGTAACAGAACCTGGTCAGAGCCCCGCAAGTCACCCCTCCTTGGATTCCCCTAGGTCTCTAGTTTTCAGAAATGCACAGGTTTGGTAGGTTTCCCTAGGTGCCGGCTGAGCTAGAGGCCAAAATCTACAGGTAGGCACTTCGCAAAAAACACCTCTGTTTTTTTCCAAAATTTAGGATGTGTCCACGTTGCGCTTTGGGGTGTTTCCTGTCGCCGGCGCTAGGCCTACCCACGCAATTGAGGTATCATTTTTATCGGGAGACTTGGAGGAACGCTGGGTGGAAGGAAATTTGTAGCTCCTCTCAGATTCCAGAACTTTCTGCCACAGAAATGTGAGGGACATGTGTTTTTTTAGCCAAATTTTGAGGTTTGCAAAGGATTCTGGGTAACAGAACCTGGTCAGAGCCCCGCAAGTCACCCCTCCTTGGATTCCCCTAGGTCTCTAGTTTTCAGAAATGCACAGGTTTGGTAGGTTTCCCTAGGTGCCGGCTGAGCTAGAGGCCAAAATCTACAGGTAGGCACTTCGCAAAAAACACCTCTGTTTTTTCCCAAAATTTAGGATGTGTCCACGTTGCGCTTTGGGGTGTTTCCTGTCGCCGGCGCTAGGCCTACCCACGCAAGTGAGGTATCATTTTTATCGGGAGACTTGGGGGAACGCTGGGTGGAAGGAAATTTGTAGCTCCTCTCAGATTCCAGAACTTTCTGCCACAGAAATGTGAGGGACATGTGTTTTTTTAGCCAAATTTTGAGGTTTGCAAAGGATTCTGGGTAACAGAACCTGGTCCGAGCCCCGCAAGTCACCCCTCCTTGGATTCACCTAGGTCTCTAGTTTTCAGAAATGCACAGGTTTGGTAGGTTTCCCTAGGTGCCGGCTGAGCTACAGGCCAAAATCTACAGGTAGGCTATTCGCAAAAAACACCTCTGTTTTTTTCCAAAATTTAGGATGTGTCCACGTTGCGCTTTGGGGTGTTTCCTGTCGCCGGCGCTAGGCCTACCCACGCAAGTGAGGTATCATTTTTATCGGGAGACTTGGGGGAACGCTGGGTGGAAGGAAATTTGTAGCTCCTCTCAGATTCCAGAACTTTCTGCCACAGAAATGTGAGGGACATGTGTTTTTTTAGCCAAATTTTGAGGTTTGCAAAGGATTCTGGGTAACAGAACCTGGTCCGAGCCCCGCAAGTCACCCCTCCTTGGATTCCCCTAGGTCTCTAGTTTTCAGAAATGCACAGGTTTGGTAGGTTTCCCTAGGTGCCGGCTGAGCTACAGGCCAAAATCTACAGGTAGGCTATTCGCAAAAAACACCTCTGTTTTTTTCCAAAATTTAGGATGTGTCCACGTTGCGCTTTGGGGTGTTTCCTGTCGCCGGCGCTAGGCCTACCCACGCAAGTGAGGTATCATTTTTATCGGGAGACTTGGGGGAACGCTGGGTGGAAGGAAATTTGTAGCTCCTCTCAGATTCCAGAACTTTCTGCCACAGAAATGTGAGGGACATGTGTTTTTTTAGCCAAATTTTGAGGTTTGCAAAGGATTCTGGGTAACAGAACCTGGTCAGAGCCCCGCAAGTCACCCCTCCTTGGATTCCCCTAGGTCTCTAGTTTTCAGAAATGCACAGGTTTGGTAGGTTTCCCTAGGTGCCGGCTGAGCTAGAGGCCAAAATCTACAGGTAGGCACTTCGCAAAAAACACCTCTGTTTTTTTCCAAAATTTAGGATGTGTCCACGTTGCGCTTTGGGGTGTTTCCTGTCGCCGGCGCTAGGCCTACCCACGCAAGTGAGGTATCATTTTTATCGGGAGACTTGGGGGAACGCTGGGTGGAAGGAAATTTGTAGCTCCTCTCAGATTCCAGAACTTTCTGCCACAGAAATGTGAGGGACATGTGTTTTTTTAGCCAAATTTTGAGGTTTGCAAAGGATTCTGGGTAACAGAACCTGGTCAGAGCCCCGCAAGTCACCCCTCCTTGGATTCCCCTAGGTCTCTAGTTTTCAGAAATGCACAGGTTTGGTAGGTTTCCCTAGGTGCCGGCTGAGCTAGAGGCCAAAATCTACAGGTAGGCACTTCGCAAAAAACACCTCTGTTTTTTTCCAAAATTTAGGATGTGTCCACGTTGCGCTTTGGGGTGTTTCCTGTCGCCGGCGCTAGGCCTACCCACGCAAGTGAGGTATCATTTTTATCGGGAGACTTGGGGGAACGCTGGGTGGAAGGAAATTTGTAGCTCCTCTCAGATTCCAGAACTTTCTGCCACAGAAATGTGAGGGACATGTGTTTTTTTAGCCAAATTTTGAGGTTTGCAAAGGATTCTGGGTAACAGAACCTGGTCCGAGCCCCGCAAGTCACCCCTCCTTGGATTCACCTAGGTCTCTAGTTTTCAGAAATGCACAGGTTTGGTAGGTTTCCCTAGGTGCCGGCTGAGCTACAGGCCAAAATCTACAGGTAGGCTATTCGCAAAAAACACCTCTGTTTTTTTCCAAAATTTAGGATGTGTCCACGTTGCGCTTTGGGGTGTTTCCTGTCGCCGGCGCTAGGCCTACCCACGCAAGTGAGGTATCATTTTTATCGGGAGACTTGGGGGAACGCTGGGTGGAAGGAAATTTGTAGCTCCTCTCAGATTCCAGAACTTTCTGCCACAGAAATGTGAGGGACATGTGTTTTTTTAGCCAAATTTTGAGGTTTGCAAAGGATTCTGGGTAACAGAACCTGGTCCGAGCCCCGCAAGTCACCCCTCCTTGGATTCCCCTAGGTCTCTAGTTTTCAGAAATGCACAGGTTTGGTAGGTTTCCCTAGGTGCCGGCTGAGCTACAGGCCAAAATCTACAGGTAGGCTATTCGCAAAAAACACCTCTGTTTTTTTCCAAAATTTAGGATGTGTCCACGTTGCGCTTTGGGGTGTTTCCTGTCGCCGGCGCTAGGCCTACCCACGCAAGTGAGGTATCATTTTTATCGGGAGACTTGGGGGAACGCTGGGTGGAAGGAAATTTGTAGCTCCTCTCAGATTCCAGAACTTTCTGCCACAGAAATGTGAGGGACATGTGTTTTTTTAGCCAAATTTTGAGGTTTGCAAAGGATTCTGGGTAACAGAACCTGGTCAGAGCCCCGCAAGTCACCCCTCCTTGGATTCCCCTAGGTCTCTAGTTTTCAGAAATGCACAGGTTTGGTAGGTTTCCCTAGGTGCCGGCTGAGCTAGAGGCCAAAATCTACAGGTAGGCACTTCGCAAAAAACACCTCTGTTTTTTTCCAAAATTTAGGATGTGTCCACGTTGCGCTTTGGGGTGTTTCCTGTCGCCGGCGCTAGGCCTACCCACGCAAGTGAGGTATCATTTTTATCGGGAGACTTGGGGGAACGCTGGGTGGAAGGAAATTTGTAGCTCCTCTCAGATTCCAGAACTTTCTGCCACAGAAATGTGAGGGACATGTGTTTTTTTAGCCAAATTTTGAGGTTTGCAAAGGATTCTGGGTAACAGAACCTGGTCCGAGCCCCGCAAGTCACCCCTCCTTGGATTCCCCTAGGTCTCTAGTTTTCAGAAATGCACAGGTTTGGTAGGTTTCCCTAGGTGCCGGCTGAGCTAGAGGCCAAAATCTACAGGTAGGCACTTCGCAAAAAACACCTCTGTTTTTTTCCAAAATTTAGGATGTGTCCACGTTGCACTTTGGGGTGTTTCCTGTCGCCGGCGCTAGGCCTACCCACGCAAGTGAGGTATCATTTTTATCGGGAGACGTGGGGGAACGCTGGGTGGAAGGAAATTTGTAGCTCCTCTCAGATTCCAGAACTTTCTGCCACAGAAATGTGAGGGACATGTGTTTTTTTAGCCAAATTTTGAGGTTTGCAAAGGATTCTGGGTAACAGAACCTGGTCCGAGCCCCGCAAGTCCCCCCTCCTTGGATTCCCCTAGGTCTCTAGTTCTCAGAAATGCACAGGTTTGGTAGGTTTCCCTAGGTGCCGGCTGAGCTAGAGGCCAAAATCTACAGGTAGGCACTTCGCAAAAAACACCTCTGTTTTTTTCCAAAATTTAGGATGTGTCCACGTTGCGCTTTGGGGTGTTTCCTGTCGCCGGCGCTAGGCCTACCCACGCAAGTGAGGTATCATTTTTATCGGGAGACTTGGGGGAACGCTGGGTGGAAGGAAATTTGTAGCTCCTCTCAGATTCCAGAACTTTCTGCTACAGAAATGTGAGGGACATGTGTTTTTTTAGCCAAATTTTGAGGTTTGCAAAGGATTCTGGGTAACAGAACCTGGTCAGAGCCCCGCAAGTCACCCCTCCTTGGATTCCCCTAGGTCTCTAGTTTTCAGAAATGCACAGGTTTGGTAGGTTTCCCTAGGTGCCGGCTGAGCTAGAGGCCAAAATCTACAGGTAGGCACTTCGCAAAAAACACCTCTGTTTTTTTCCAAAATTTAGGATGTGTCCACGTTGCGCTTTGGGGTGTTTCCTGTCGCCGGCGCTAGGCCTACCCACGCAAGTGAGGTATCATTTTTATCGGGAGACTTGGGGGAACGCTGGGTGGAAGGAAATTTGTAGCTCCTCTCAGATTCCAGAACTTTCTGCCACAGAAATGTGAGGGACATGTGTTTTTTTAGCCAAATTTTGAGGTTTGCAAAGGATTCTGGGTAACAGAACCTGGTCAGAGTCCCGCAAGTCACCCCTCCTTGGATTCCCCTAGGTCTCTAGTTTTCAGAAATGCACAGGTTTGGTAGGTTTCCCTAGGTGCCGGCTGAGCTAGAGGCCAAAATCTACAGGTAGGCACTTCGCAAAAAACACCTCTGTTTTTTCCCAAAATTTAGGATGTGTCCACGTTGCGCTTTGGGGTGTTTCCTGTCGCCGGCGCTAGGCCTACCCACGCAAGTGAGGTATCATTTTTATCGGGAGACTTGGGGGAACGCTGGGTGGAAGGAAATTTGTAGCTCCTCTCAGATTCCAGAACTTTCTGCCACAGAAATGTGAGGGACATGTGTTTTTTTAGCCAAATTTTGAGGTTTGCAAAGGATTCTGGGTAACAGAACCTGGTCCGAGCCCCGCAAGTCACCCCTCCTTGGATTCACCTAGGTCTCTAGTTTTCAGAAATGCACAGGTTTGGTAGGTTTCCCTAGGTGCCGGCTGAGCTACAGGCCAAAATCTACAGGTAGGCTATTCGCAAAAAACACCTCTGTTTTTTTCCAAAATTTAGGATGTGTCCACGTTGCGCTTTGGGGTGTTTCCTGTCGCCGGCGCTAGGCCTACCCACGCAAGTGAGGTATCATTTTTATCGGGAGACTTGGGGGAACGCTGGGTGGAAGGAAATTTGTAGCTCCTCTCAGATTCCAGAACTTTCTGCCACAGAAATGTGAGGGACATGTGTTTTTTTAGCCAAATTTTGAGGTTTGCAAAGGATTCTGGGTAACAGAACCTGGTCCGAGCCCCGCAAGTCACCCCTCCTTGGATTCCCCTAGGTCTCTAGTTTTCAGAAATGCACAGGTTTGGTAGGTTTCCCTAGGTGCCGGCTGAGCTACAGGCCAAAATCTACAGGTAGGCTATTCGCAAAAAACACCTCTGTTTTTTTCCAAAATTTAGGATGTGTCCACGTTGCGCTTTGGGGTGTTTCCTGTCGCCGGCGCTAGGCCTACCCACGCAAGTGAGGTATCATTTTTATCGGGAGACTTGGGGGAACGCTGGGTGGAAGGAAATTTGTAGCTCCTCTCAGATTCCAGAACTTTCTGCCACAGAAATGTGAGGGACATGTGTTTTTTTAGCCAAATTTTGAGGTTTGCAAAGGATTCTGGGTAACAGAACCTGGTCAGAGCCCCGCAAGTCACCCCTCCTTGGATTCCCCTAGGTCTCTAGTTTTCAGAAATGCACAGGTTTGGTAGGTTTCCCTAGGTGCCGGCTGAGCTAGAGGCCAAAATCTACAGGTAGGCACTTCGCAAAAAACACCTCTGTTTTTTTCCAAAATTTAGGATGTGTCCACGTTGCGCTTTGGGGTGTTTCCTGTCGCCGGCGCTAGGCCTACCCACGCAAGTGAGGTATCATTTTTATCGGGAGACTTGGGGGAACGCTGGGTGGAAGGAAATTTGTAGCTCCTCTCAGATTCCAGAACTTTCTGCCACAGAAATGTGAGGGACATGTGTTTTTTTAGCCAAATTTTGAGGTTTGCAAAGGATTCTGGGTAACAGAACCTGGTCCGAGCCCCGCAAGTCACCCCTCCTTGGATTCCCCTAGGTCTCTAGTTTTCAGAAATGCACAGGTTTGGTAGGTTTCCCTAGGTGCCGGCTGAGCTAGAGGCCAAAATCTACAGGTAGGCACTTCGCAAAAAACACCTCTGTTTTTTTCCAAAATTTAGGATGTGTCCACGTTGCACTTTGGGGTGTTTCCTGTCGCCGGCGCTAGGCCTACCCACGCAAGTGAGGTATCATTTTTATCGGGAGACGTGGGGGAACGCTGGGTGGAAGGAAATTTGTAGCTCCTCTCAGATTCCAGAACTTTCTGCCACAGAAATGTGAGGGACATGTGTTTTTTTAGCCAAATTTTGAGGTTTGCAAAGGATTCTGGGTAACAGAACCTGGTCCGAGCCCCGCAAGTCACCCCTCCTTGGATTCCCCTAGGTCTCTAGTTCTCAGAAATGCACAGGTTTGGTAGGTTTCCCTAGGTGCCGGCTGAGCTAGAGGCCAAAATCTACAGGTAGGCACTTCGCAAAAAACACCTCTGTTTTTTTCCAAAATTTAGGATGTGTCCACGTTGCGCTTTGGGGTGTTTCCTGTCGCCGGCGCTAGGCCTACCCACGCAAGTGAGGTATCATTTTTATCGGGAGACTTGGGGGAACGCTGGGTGGAAGGAAATTTGTAGCTCCTCTCAGATTCCAGAACTTTCTGCTACAGAAATGTGAGGGACATGTGTTTTTTTAGCCAAATTTTGAGGTTTGCAAAGGATTCTGGGTAACAGAACCTGGTCAGAGCCCCGCAAGTCACCCCTCCTTGGATTCCCCTAGGTCTCTAGTTTTCAGAAATGCACAGGTTTGGTAGGTTTCCCTAGGTGCCGGCTGAGCTAGAGGCCAAAATCTACAGGTAGGCACTTCGCAAAAAACACCTCTGTTTTTTTTCCAAAATTTAGGATGTGTCCACGTTGCGCTTTGGGGTGTTTCCTGTCGCCGGCGCTAGGCCTACCCACGCAAGTGAGGTATCATTTTTATCGGGAGACTTGGGGAAACGCTGGGTGGAAGGAAATGTGTAGCTCCTCTCAGATTCCAGAACTTTCTGCCACAGAAATGTGAGGGACATGTGTTTTTTTAGCCAAATTTTGAGGTTTGCAAAGGATTCTGGGTAACAGAACCTGGTCAGAGCCCCGCAAGTCACCCCTCCTTGGATTCCCCTAGGTCTCTAGTTTTCAGAAATGCACAGGTTTGGTAGGTTTCCCTAGGTGCCGGCTGAGCTAGAGGCCAAAATCTACAGGTAGGCACTTCGCAAAAAACACCTCTGTTTTTTTCCAAAATTTAGGATGTGTCCACGTTGCGCTTTGGGGTGTTTACTGTCGCCGGCGCTAGGCCTACCCACGCAAGTGAGGTATCATTTTTATCGGGAGACTTGGGGGAACGCTGGGTGGAAGGAAATTTGTAGCTCCTCTCAGATTCCAGAACTTTCTGCCACAGAAATGTGAGGGACATGTGTTTTTTTAGCCACATTTTGAGGTTTGCAAAGGATTCTGGGTAACAGAACCTGGTCAGAGCCCCGCAAGTCACCCCTCCTTGGATTCCCCTAGGTCTCTAGTTTTCAGAAATGCACAGGTTTGGTAGGTTTCCCTAGGTGCCGGCTGAGCTAGAGGCCAAAATCTACAGGTAGGCACTTCGCAAAAAACACCTCTGTTTTTTTCCAAAATTTAGGATGTGTCCACGTTGCGCTTTGGGATGTTTCCTGTCGCCGGCGCTAGGCCTACCCACGCAAGTGAGGTATCATTTTTATCGGGAGACTTGGGGGAACGCTGGGTGGAAGAAAATTTGTAGCTCCTCTCAGATTCCAGAACTTTCTGCCACAGAAATGTGAGGGACATGGGTTTTTGTTAGCCAAATTTTGAGGTTTGCAAAGGATTCTGGGTAACAGAACCTGGTCCGAGCCCCGCAAGTCACCCCTCCTTGGATTCCCCTAGGTCTCTAGTTTTCAGAAATGCACAGGTTTGGTAGGTTTCCCTAGGTGCCGGCTGAGCTAGAGGCCAAAATCTACAGGTAGGCACTTCGCAAAAAACACCTCTGTTTTTTTCCAAAATTTAGGATGTGTCCACGTTGCGCTTTGGGATGTTTCCTGTCGCCGGCGCTAGGCCTACCCACGCAAGTGAGGTATCATTTTTATCGGGAGACTTGGGGGAACGCTGGGTGGAAGAAAATTTGTAGCTCCTCTCAGATTCCAGAACTTTCTGCCACAGAAATGTGAGGGACATGGGTTTTTGTTAGCCAAATTTTGAGGTTTGCAAAGGATTCTGGGTAACAGAACCTGGTCCGAGCCCCGCAAGTCACCCCTCCTTGGATTCCCCTAGGTCTCTAGTTTTCAGAAATGCACAGGTTTGGTAGGTTTCCCTAGGTGCCGGCTGAGCTAGAGGCCAAAATCTACAGGTAGGCACTTCGCAAAAAACACCTCTGTTTTTTTCCAAAATTTAGGATGTGTCCACGTTGCGCTTTGGGGTGTTTCCTGTCGCCGGCGCTAGGCCTACCCACGCAAGTGAGGTATCATTTTTATCGGGAGACTTGGGGGAACGCTGGGTGGAAGGAAATTTGTAGCTCCTCTCAGATTCCAGAACTTTCTGCCACAGAAATGTGAGGGACATGTGTTTTTTTTAGCCAAATTTTGAGGTTTGCAAAGGATTCTGGGTAACAGAACCTGGTCCGAGCCCCGCAAGTCACCCCTCCTTGGATTCCCCTAGGTCTCTAGTTTTCAGAAATGCACAGGTTTGGTAGGTTTCCCTAGGTGCCGGCTGAGCTAGAGGCCAAAATCTACAGGTAGGCACTTCGCAAAAAACACCTCTGTTTTTTTCCAAAATTTAGGATGTGTCCACGTTGCGCTTTGGGGTGTTTCCTGTCGCCGGCGCTAGGCCTACCCACGCAATTGAGGTATCATTTTTATCGGGAGACTTGGGGGAACGCTGGGTGGAAGGAAATTTGTAGCTCCTCTCAGATTCCAGAACTTTCTGCCACAGAAATGTGAGGGACATGTGTTTTTTTAGCCAAATTTTGAGGTTTGCAAAGGATTCTGGGTAACAGAACCTGGTCCGAGCCCCGCAAGTCACCCCTCCTTGGATTCCCCTAGGTCTCTAGTTTTCAGAAATGCACAGGTTTGGTAGGTTTCCCTAGGTGCCGGCTGAGCTAGAGGCCAAAATCTACAGGTAGGCACTTCGCAAAAAACACCTCTGTTTTTTTCCAAAATTTAGGATGTGTCCACGTTGCGCTTTGGGGTGTTTCCTGTCGCCGGCGCTAGGCCTACCCACGCAATTGAGGTATCATTTTTATCGGGAGACTTGGGGGAACGCTGGGTGGAAGGAAATTTGTAGCTCCTCTCAGATTCCAGAACTTTCTGCCACAGAAATGTGAGGGACATGTGTTTTTTTAGCCAAATTTTGAGGTTTGCAAAGGATTCTGGGTAACAGAACCTGGTCAGAGCCCCGCAAGTCACCCCTCCTTGGATTCCCCTAGGTCTCTAGTTTTCAGAAATGCACAGGTTTGGTAGGTTTCCCTAGGTGCCGGCTGAGCTACAGGCCAAAATCTACAGGTAGGCACTTCGCAAAAAACACCTCTGTTTTTTCCCAAAATTTAGGATGTGTCCACGTTGCGCTTTGGGGTGTTTCCTGTCGCCGGCGCTAGGCCTACCCACGCAAGTGAGGTATCATTTTTATCGGGAGACTTGGGGGAACGCTGGGTGGAAGGAAATTTGTAGCTCCTCTCAGATTCCAGAACTTTCTGCCACAGAAATGTGAGGGACATGTGTTTTTTTAGCCAAATTTTGAGGTTTGCAAAGGATTCTGGGTAACAGAACCTGGTCCGAGCCCCGCAAGTCACCCCTCCTTGGATTCCCCTAGGTCTCTAGTTTTCAGAAATGCACAGGTTTGGTAGGTTTCCCTAGGTGCCGGCTGAGCTACAGGCCAAAATCTACAGGTAGGCTATTCGCAAAAAACACCTCTGTTTTTTTCCAAAATTTAGGATGTGTCCACGTTGCGCTTTGGGGTGTTTCCTGTCGCCGGCGCTAGGCCTACCCACGCAAGTGAGGTATCATTTTTATCGGGAGACTTGGGGGAACGCTGGGTGGAAGGAAATTTTTAGCTCCTCTAAGATTCCAGAACTTTCTGCCACAGAAATGTGAGGGACATGTGTTTTTTTAGCCAAATTTTGAGGTTTGCAAAGGATTCTGGGTAACAGAACCTGGTCAGAGCCCCGCAAGTCACCCCTCCTTGGATTCCCCTAGGTCTCTAGTTTTCAGAAATGCACAGGTTTGGTAGGTTTCCCTAGGTGCCGGCTGAGCTAGAGGCCAAAATCTACAGGTAGGCACTTCGCAAAAAACACCTCTGTTTTTTTCCAAAATTTAGGATGTGTCCACGTTGCGCTTTGGGGTGTTTCCTGTCGCCGGCGCTAGGCCTACCCACGCAAGTGAGGTATCATTTTTATCGGGAGACTTGGGGGAACGCTGGGTGGAAGGAAATTTGTAGCTCCTCTCAGATTCCAGAACTTTCTGCCACAGAAATGTGAGGGACATGTGTTTTTTTAGCCAAATTTTGAGGTTTGCAAAGGATTCTGGGTAACAGAACCTGGTCCGAGCCCCGCAAGTCACCCCACCTTGGATTCCCCTAGGTCTCTAGTTTTCAGAAATGCACAGGTTTGGTAGGTTTCCCTAGGTGCCGGCTGAGCTAGAGGCCAAAATCTACAGGTAGGCACTTCGCAAAAAACACCTCTGTTTTTTTCCAAAATTTAGGATGTGTCCACGTTGCGCTTTGGGGTGTTTCCTGTCGCCGGCGCTAGGCCTACCCACGCAAGTGAGGTATCATTTTTATCGGGAGACGTGGGGGAACGCTGGGTGGAAGGAAATTTGTAGCTCCTCTCAGATTCCAGAACTTTCTGCCACAGAAATGTGAGGGACATGTGTTTTTTTAGCCAAATTTTGAGGTTTGCAAAGGATTCTGGGTAACAGAACCTGGTCCGAGCCCCGCAAGTCACCCCTCCTTGGATTCCCCTAGGTCTCTAGTTCTCAGAAATGCACAGGTTTGGTAGGTTTCCCTAGGTGCCGGCTGAGCTAGAGGCCAAAATCTACAGGTAGGCACTTCGCAAAAAACACCTCTGTTTTTTTCCAAAATTTAGGATGTGTCCACGTTGCGCTTTGGGGTGTTTCCTGTCGCCGGCGCTAGGCCTACCCACGCAAGTGAGGTATCATTTTTATCAGGAGACTTGGGGGAACGCTGGGTGGAAGGAAATTTGTAGCTCCTCTCAGATTCCAGAACTTTCTGCTACAGAAATGTGAGGGACATGTGTTTTTTTAGCCAAATTTTGAGGTTTGCAAAGGATTCTGGGTAACAGAACCTGGTCAGAGCCCCGCAAGTCACCCCTCCTTGGATTCCCCTAGGTCTCTAGTTTTCAGAAATGCACAGGTTTGGTAGGTTTCCCTAGGTGCCGGCTGAGCTACAGGCCAAAATCTACAGGTAGGCACTTCGCAAAAAACACCTCTGTTTTTTTTCAAAATTTAGGATGTGTCCACGTTGCGCTTTGGGGTGTTTCCTGTCGCCGGCGTTAGGCCTACCCACGCAAGTGAGGTATCATTTTTATCGGGAGACTTGGGGGAACGCTGGGTGGAAGGAAATTTGTAGCTCCTCTCAGATTCCAGAACTTTCTGCCACAGAAATGTGAGGGACATGTGTTTTTTTAGCCAAATTTTGAGGTTTGCAAAGGATTCTGGGTAACAGAACCTGGTCCGAGCCCCGCAAGTCACCCCTCGTTGGATTCCCCTAGTTCTCTAGTTTTCAGAAATGCACAGGTTTGGTAGGTTTCCCTAGGTGCCGGCTGAGCTAGAGGCCAAAATCTACAGGTAGGCACTTCGCAAAAAACACCTCTGTTTTTTTCCAAAATTTAGGATGTGTCCACGTTGCGCTTTGGGGTGTTTCCTGTCGCCGGCGCTAGGCCTACCCACGCAAGTGAGGTATCATTTTTATCGGGAGACTTGGGGGAACGCTGGGTGGAAGGAAATTTGTAGCTCCTCTCAGATTCCAGAACTTTCTGCCACAGAAATGTGAGGGACATGTGTTTTTTTAGCCAAATTTTGAGGTTTGCAAAGGATTCTGGGTAACAGAACCTGGTCCGAGCCCCGCAAGTCACCCCTCCCTGGATTCCCCTAGGTCTCTAGTTTTCAGAAATGCACAGGTTTGGTAGGTTTCCCTAGGTGCCGGCTGAGCTAGAGGCCAAAATCTACAGGTAGGCACTTCGCAAAAAACACCTCTGTTTTTTTCCAAAATTTAGGATGTGTCCACGTTGCGCTTTGGGGTGTTTCCTGTCGCCGGCGCTAGGCCTACCCACGCAAGTGAGGTATCATTTTTATTGGGAGACTTGGGGGAACGCTGGGTGGAAGGAAATTTGTAGCTCCTCTCAGATTCCAGAACTTTCTGCCACAGAAATGTGAGGGACATGTGTTTTTTTAGCCAAATTTTGAGGTTTGCAAAGGATTCTGGGTAACAGAACCTGGTCCGAGCACCGCAAGTCACCCCTCCTTGGATTCCCCTAGGTCTCTAGTTTTCAGAAATGCACAGGTTTGGTAGGTTTCCCTAGGTGCCGGCTGAGCTAGAGGCCAAAATCTACAGGTAGGCACTTCGCAAAAAACACCTCTGTTTTTTTCCAAAATTTAGGATGTGTCCACGTTGCGCTTTGGGGTGTTTCCTGTCGCCGGCGCTAGGCCTACCCACGCAAGTGAGGTATCATTTTTATCGGGAGACTTGGGGGAACGCTGGGTGGAAGGAAATTTGTAGCTCCTCTCAGATTCCAGAACTTTCTGCCACAGAAATGTGAGGGACATGTGTTTTTTTAGCCAAATTTTGAGGTTTGCAAAGGATTCTGGGTAACAGAACCTGGTCAGAGCCCCGCAAGTCACCCCTCCTTGGATTCCCCTAGGTCTCTAGTTTTCAGAAATGCACAGGTTTGGTAGGTTTCCCTAGGTGCCGGCTGAGCTACAGGCCAACATCTACAGGTAGGCACTTCGCAAAAAACACCTCTGTTTTTTTCAAAAATTTAGGATGTGTCCACGTTGCGCTTTGGGGTGTTTCCTGTCGCCGGCGCTAGGCCTACCCACGCAAGTGAGGTATCATTTTTATCGGGAGACTTGGGGTAACGCTGGGTGGAAGGAAATTTGTAGCTCCTCTCAGATTCCAGAACTTTCTGCCACAGAAATGTGAGGGACATGTGTTTTTTTAGCTAAATTTTGAGGTTTGCAAAGGATTCTGGGTAACATAACCTGGTCCGAGCCCCGCAAGTCACCCCTCCTTGGATTCCCCTAGGTCTCTAGTTTTCAGAAATGCACAGGTTTGGTAGGTTTCCCTAGGTGCCGGCTGAGCTACAGGCCAAAATCTACAGGTAGGCACTTCGCAAAAAACACCTCTGTTTTTTTCCAAAATTTAGGATGTGTCCACGTTGCGCTTTGGGGTGTTTGCTGTCGCCGGCGCTAGGCCTACCCACCCAAGTGAGGTATCATTTTTATCGGGAGACTTGGGGGAACGCTGGGTGGAAGGAAATTTGTAGCTCCTCTCAGATTCCAGAACTTTCTGCCACAGAAATGTGAGGGACATGTGTTTTTTTAGCCAAATTTTGAGGTTTGCAAAGGATTTTGGGTAACAGAACCTGGTCCGAGCCCCGCAAGTCACCCCTCCTTGGATTCCCCTAGGTCTCTAGTTTTCAGAAATGCACAGGTTTGGTAGGTTTCCCTAGGTGCCGGCTGAGCTAGAGGCCAAAATCTACAGGTAGGCACTTCGCAAAAAACACCTCTGTTTTTTTCCAAAATTTAGGATGTGTCCACGTTGCGCTTTGGGGTGTTTGCTGTCGCCGGCGCTAGGCCTACCCACGCAAGTGAGGTATCATTTTTATCGGGAGACTTGGGGGAACGCTGGGTGGAAGGAAATTTGTAGCTCCTCTCAGATTCCAGAACTTTCTGCCACAGAAATGTGAGGGACATGTGTTTTTTTAGCCAAATTTTGAGGTTTGCAAAGGATTCTGGGTAACAGAACCTGGTCCGAGCCCCGCAAGTCACCCCTCCTTGGATTCCCCTAGGTCTCTAGTTTTCAGAAATGCACAGGTTTGGTAGGTTTCCCTAGGTGCCGGCTGAGCTAGAGGCCAAAATCTACAGGTAGGCACTTCGCAAAAAACACCTCTGTTTTTTTCCAAAATTTAGGATGTATCCACGTTGCGCTTTGGGGTGTTTCCTGTCGCCGGCGCTAGGCCTACCCACGCAAGTGAGGTATCATTTTTATCGGGAGACTTGGGGGAACGCTGGGTGGAAGGAAATTTGTAGCTCCTCTCAGATTCCAGAACTTTCTGCCACAGAAATGTGAGGGACATGTGTTTTTTTAGCCAAATTTTGAGGTTTGCAAAGGATTCTGGGTAACAGAACCTGGTCCGAGCCCCGCAAGTCACCCCTCCTTGGATTCCCCTAGGTCTCTAGTTTTCAGAAATGCACAGGTTTGGTAGGTTTCCCTAGTTGCCGGCTGAGCTACAGGCCACAATCTACAGGTAGGCACTTCGCAAAAAACACCTCTGTTTTTTTCCAAAATTTAGGATGTGTCCACGTTGCGCTTTGGGGTGTTTCCTGTCGCCGGCGCTAGGCCTACCCACGCAAGTGAGGTATCATTTTTATCGGGAGACTTGGGGGAACGCTGGGTGGAAGGAAATTTGTAGCTCCTCTCAGATTCCAGAACTTTCTGCCACAGAAATGTGAGGGACATGTGTTTTTTTAGCCAAATTTTGAGGTTTGCAAAGGATTCTGGGTAACAGAACCTGGTCCGAGCCCCGCAAGTCACCCCTCCTTGGATTCCCCTAGGTCTCTAGTTTTCAGAAATGCACAGGTTTGGTAGGTTTCCCTAGGTGCCGGCTGAGCTAGAGGCCAAAATCTACAGGTAGGCACTTCGCAAAAAACACCTCTGTTTTTTTCCAAAATTTAGGATGTGTCCACGTTGCGCTTTGGGGTGTTTCCTGTCGCCGGCGCTAGGCCTACCCACGCAAGTGAGGTATCATTTTTATCGGGAGACTTGGGGGAACGCTGGGTGGAAGGAAATTTGTAGCTCCTCTCAGATCCCAGAACTTTCTGCCACAGAAATGTGAGGGACATGTGTTTTTTTAGCCACATTTTGAGGTTTGCAAAGGATTCTGGGTAACAGAACCTGGTCAGAGCCCCGCAAGTCACCCCTCCTTGGATTCCCCTAGGTCTCTAGTTTTCAGAAATGCACAGGTTTGGTAGGTTTCCCTAGGTGCCGGCTGAGCTAGAGGCCAAAATCTACAGGTAGGCACTTCGCAAAAAACACCTCTGTTTTTTTCCAAAATTTAGGATGTATCCACGTTGCGCTTTGGGGTGTTTCCTGTCGCCGGCGCTAGGCCTACCCACGCAAGTGAGGTATCATTTTTATCGGGAGACTTGGGGGAACGCTGGGTGGAAGGAAATTTGTAGCTCCTCTCAGATTCCAGAACTTTCTGCCACAGAAATGTGAGGGACATGTGTTTTTTTAGCCAAATTTTGAGGTTTGCAAAGGATTCTGGGTAACAGAACCTGGTCCGAGCCCCGCAAGTCACCCCTCCTTGGATTCCCCTAGGTCTCTAGTTTTCAGAAATGCACAGGTTTGGTAGGTTTCCCTAGGTGCCGGCTGAGCTAGAGGCCAAAATCTACAGGTAGGCACTTCGCAAAAAACACCTCTGTTTTTTTCCAAAATTTAGGATGTGTCCACGTTGCGCTTTGGGGTGTTTCCTGTCGCCGGCGCTAGGCCTACCCACGCAAGTGAGGTATCATTTTTATCGGGAGACTTGGGGGAACGCTGGATGGAAGGAAATTTGTAGCTCCTCTCAGATTCCAGAACTTTCTGCCACAGAAATGTGAGGGACATGTGTTTTTTTAGCCAAATTTTGAGGTTTGCAAAGGATTCTGGGTAACAGAACCTGGTCAGAGCCCTGCAAGTCACCCCTCCTTGGATTCCCCTAGGTCTCTAGTTTTCAGAAATGCACAGGTTTGGTAGGTTTCCCTAGGTGCCGGCTGAGCTACAGGCCAAAATCTACAGGTAGGCACTTCGCAAAAAACACCTCTGTTTTTTTCCAAAATTTAGGATGTGTCCACGTTGCGCTTTGGGGTGTTTCCTGTCGCCGGCGCTAGGCCTACCCACGCAAGTGAGGTATCATTTTTATCGGGAGACTTGGGGGAACGCTGGGTGGAAGGAAATTTGTAGCTCCTCTCAGATTCCAGAACTTTCTGCCACAGAAATGTGAGAGACATGTGTTTTTTTCGCCAAATTTTGAGGTTTGCAAAGGATTCTGGGTAACAGAACCTGGTCAGAGCCCCGCAAGTCACCCCTCCTTGGATTCCCCTAGGTCTCTAGTTTTCAGAAATGCACAGGTTTGGTAGGTTTCCCTAGGTGCCGGCTGAGCTACAGGCCACAATCTACAGGTAGGCACTTCGCAAAAAACACCTCTGTTTTTTTCCAAAATTTAGGATGTGTCCACGTTGCGCTTTGGGGTGTTTCCTGTCGCCGGCGCTAGGCCTACCCACGCAAGTGAGGTATCATTTTTATCGGGAGACTTGGGGGAACGCTGGGTGGAAGGAAATTTGTAGCTCCTCTCAGATCCCAGAACTTTCTGCCACAGAAATGTGAGGGACATGTGTTTTTTTAGCCACATTTTGAGGTTTGCAAAGGATTCTGGGTAACAGAACCTGGTCAGAGCCCCGCAAGTCACCCCTCCTTGGATTCCCCTAGGTCTCTAGTTTTCAGAAATGCACAGGTTTGGTAGGTTTCCCTAGGTGCCGGCTGAGCTAGAGGCCAAAATCTACAGGTAGGCACTTCGCAAAAAACACCTCTGTTTTTTTCCAAAATTTAGGATGTGTCCACGTTGCGCTTTGGGGTGTTTCCTGTCGCCGGCGCTAGGCCTACCCACGCAAGTGAGGTATCATTTTTATCGGGAGACTTGGGGGAACGCTGGGTGGAAGGAAATTTGTAGCTCCTCTCAGATTCCAGAACTTTCTGCCACAGAAATGTGAGGGACATGTGTTTTTTTAGCCAAATTTTGAGGTTTGCAAAGGATTCTGGGTAACAGAACCTGGTCCGAGCCCCGCAAGTCACCCCTCCTTGGATTCCCCTAGGTCTCTAGTTTTCAGAAATGCACAGGTTTGGTAGGTTTCCCTAGGTGCCGGCTGAGCTAGAGGCCAAAATCTACAGGTAGGCACTTCGCAAAAAACACCTCTGTTTTTTTCCAAAATTTAGGATGTATCCACGTTGCGCTTTGGGGTGTTTCCTGTCGCCGGCGCTAGGCCTACCCACGCAAGTGAGGTATAATTTTTATCGGGAGACTTGGGGGAACGCTGGGTGGAAGGAAATTTGTAGCTCCTCTCAGATTCCAGAACTTTTTTGCCACAGAAATGTGAGGGACATGTGTTTTTTTAGCCAAATTTTGAGGTTTGCAAAGGATTCTGGGTAACAGAACCTGGTCCGAGCCCCGCAAGTCACCCCTCCTTGGATTCCCCTAGGTCTCTAGTTTTCAGAAATGCACAGGTTTGGTAGGTTTCCCTAGTTGCCGGCTGAGCTACAGGCCACAATCTACAGGTAGGCACTTCGCAAAAAACACCTCTGTTTTTTTCCAAAATTTAGGATGTGTCCACGTTGCGCTTTGGGGTGTTTCCTGTCGCCGGCGCTAGGCCTACCCACGCAAGTGAGGTATCATTTTTATCGGGAGACTTGGGGGAACGCTGGGTGGAAGGAAATTTGTAGCTCCTCTCAGATTCCAGAACTTTCTGCCACAGAAATGTGAGGGACATGGGTTTTTTTAGCCAAATTTTGAGGTTTGCAAAGGATTTTGGGTAACAGAACCTGGTCCGAGCCCCGCAAGTCACCCCTCCTTGGATTCCCCTAGGTCTCTAGTTTTCAGAAATGCACAGGTTTGGTAGGTTTCCATAGGTGCCGGCTGAGCTAGAGGCCAAAATCTACAGGTAGGCACTTCGCAAAAAACACCTCTGTTTTTTTCCAAAATTTAGGATGTGTCCACGTTGCGCTTTGGGGTGTTTCCTGTCGCCGGCGCTAGGCCTACCCACGCAAGTGAGGTATCATTTTTATCGGGAGACTTGGGGGAACGCTGGGTGGAAGGAAATTTGTAGCTCCTCTCAGATTCCAGAACTTCCTGCCACAGAAATGTGAGGGACATGTGTTTTTTTAGCCAAATTTTGAGGTTTGCAAAGGATTCTGGGTAACAGAACCTGGTCCGAGCCCCGCAAGTCACCCCTCCTTGGATTCCCCTAGGTCTCTAGTTTTCAGAAATGCACAGGTTTGGTAGGTTTCCCTAGGTGCCGGCTGAGCTAGAGGCCAAAATCTACAGGTAGGCACTTCGCAAAAAACACCTCTGTTTTCTCCCAAAATTTTGCATGTGTCCACGTTGCGCTTTGGGGCGTTTCCTGTCGCGGGCGCTAGGCCTACCCACGCAAGTGAGGTATAATTTTTATCAGGAGACTTTGAGGAACATAGATTAGCAAAACAAGTGCTATTGCCCCTTGTCTTTCTCTACATTTTTTCCTTCCAAATATAGGAGAGTGTGTAAAAAAGACATCTATTTGAGAAATTCCCTATAATTCACATGCTTGTATGGTCACCCCGGAATTCAGAGATTTGCAAATAACCACTGCTCCTCAGCACCTTATCTTGTGCCCTTTTTGGAAATGCAAAGGTTTTCTTGATAGCAATTTTTTACTCTTTATATTTCAGCAAATGAATTGCTGTATACCCGGTATAGAATGAAAACGCACTGCAGGGTGCAGCTCATTTATTGGCTCTGGGTTCCTCGGGTTCTTGATGAACCTACAAGCCCTATATATCCCCGCAACCAGAGGAGTCCAGCAGACGTAACGGTATATTGCTTTCCATATTCTGACATTGCAGGGAAAAGTTACAGAGTAAAACGTAGAGAAAAATTGATGTTTTTTTCACCTCAATTTCAATATTTTTCTTTTTCAGCTGTTATTTTCTGTAGGAAACCCTTGTAGGATCTACACAAATGACCCCTTGCTGAATTCAGAATTTTGTCTACTTTTCAGAAATGGTTAGGTTTCTGGGATCCAGCATTGGTTTCATGCCCATTCCTGTCACTGACTGGAAGGAGGCTCAAAGCACAAAAAATTGCAAAAATGGGGTATGCCCCAGTAAAATGCCAAAATTGTGTTGAAAAATTGGGTTTTCTGATTCAAGTCTGCCTGTTCCTGAAAGCTAGGAAGCTGCTGAGTTTAGCACTACAAACCCTTTGTTGATGCCATTTTCAGGGGGAAATCCACAAGCCTTCTTCTGCAGCCACTTTTTCCATTTTTTTTTTTAAAAAAACGAAATTTTCACTGTATTTTGGCCAATTTTTTGGCCTCCTTCAAGGGAACCCACAAAGTCTGGGTACTTCTAGAATCCCTAGGATGTTGGAAAAAAAGGACGCAAATTTGGCTTGGTTAGCTTATGTGGACAAAAAGTTATGAGGGCCTAAGCGCGAACTGCCCCAAATAGGCAAAAAAAGGCCTGGCACAGGAGGGGGAAAAGGCCTGGCAGCGAATGGGTTAAGGGCCTCCCTGAACCATCTCACCAGATTCCTGGTGACCCACAAGAAGAAGGACTGCTAAGCTGAAACCACCAGCAAAGAAGAAGGAAGACAACAACTGCTTTGGCCCCAGCTCTACCGGCCTGTCTACTGCTTCAAAGAACCTGCAAAAAGACCAGTGACATGTGAAGCGGGCCCAGGGACCTTTGCCAACTTCAGAGGACTGCCCTGCACCCCAAAGGGCCCAGAACTCCAGAGGACAGTGGCTCTGTCTAAGAAAATCTACAACCAAGGACTCCCACCTCACTCCGGATGTGTGAGTCTTTACCCCTGTGCACCCGACGCCCACGGGCCATGTCCAGGTGGTCCATCCAGCAAGAGAGGGTCCCCAGGCGATTGCTAGCAAGTGCGCTTCCTGGGTTGACCTCTCCACCTCTCCACGACGCCGCCTGCAGAGGGAATCACAAGGACCCCCCGGCGGACCGTGAAGCTCCGGACGGAGATATCCGACACCTAAGAACATACTGCACCCGCAGCCCCCAGGCCTTGGAGAAACCGACTTGCGGTGCATCAGTGTCCAGCAAGCGGCCCTTCTCCCTGTCCGACCAGTGGTGTGCCCGAGACAGCCCCCTGGACCTCGCCTGCAGCCTCTGAGTGACCCTCAGGGTCTCCTCATAGACCAGCATTGGAAACCCAGCGTCCTGTTTGCACCCGGCCGCCCCTATGCCGCTGAGGGGGTGTGTTTGGTGCCCACTTGTGGCCCCTCCAGTGCTCCTTCAAACTCCATGTTCTGCCCTCCAAGCTGCGGGTACTTACCGGCAGGCCGGCATGATTCCAAGTACCCCCTGTCTCCACAGGAGAACACGTTACATTTTCTCAAATTTGACTTCTCCACCTGACCGGCTACCAGTGTTGCTGGTGGTGGGTGTTTGGGGTTAACTTGAACCCCAACCGGTGGACTTCCTAAAACCCGGAGACTGAAAATGTAAGTGTTGTACTTACTTGTAAACCGACAGGACCTGTTCTGAAAATTGTGTCCCTTTTTAAAACAGATTATTGCCAATAATTCAAAAACTGTATTAATTACCTATTTCAAGGTATTGTTGATACCTGTGTGAAATAAGAAACTTTTAAAGTACTTACCTGTAACTTGAATCTTGTGGTTTAAAAAATAAATTAAGAAAAGTTAGTTTTGCTACATAAAAACCATTGGTCTGGAGTTAAGTCATTGAGTGTGTGCTTCTTCTATTGTCGGTGTGTACAACAAATGCTTTGCATTATCCTCTGATAAGCCTAACTGCTCGGCTACACTACCACACAAGAGAGCATTAGTATTATCTACTTTAGCCTCTGGTAAGCCTCTGGGGCACGCCCTGGACTCTGTGCACACTATATCTCATTTTGATATAGTATATACAGAGTCAGCTTCCTACAAACGGTCCATATTATTGTTCGATCCCTGCAAAAAACCCAGACCTCTTGACAGAGCAGGGCCAGAGGAGGATGTGTCCGACTAACAGGAGGAGACAATGCAGTCCTCTTCGATCAAGGCCATGTTCCTGAATCTGAAGCAGAGCTTGCCAGGCACTGACACCAAATCAGACCGCTTTACTGATCGCATGGACTGCCTTAAGGACAGAGTGGCCGATCATGATTCGAGGTTTGATCAACTCGAGCACCGCACATCTGAGTCATGCCTCAGAGAAGCGACATCTACAGATGGAAAAAGTACTAGAGATCATTTGTGATAAAAATTAAGGCCTTAAAGCTAGCTCCTAGAGAAACAATCTTTGCATCCTGGGAGTGCCCGAGTCCACCGCCATAGGTACGTTGAAGTAGGTGTTCCCTGATGCGCTCTCTTCGGTGATGGTGGTGGAGCGGGCGCACAGATGGTGGGCCAGAGGCCTCCTCCCGGGGCAGCTGCTAGGTCTGTTATTGCCCAACTTTCAAACTACCGAGACTTTGATGTGTTGCTCCGTTTGGCTCGGGAACAGCATCCACTGCTCTACCAGAACAACATGCTTATCATTTTCCTGGACTACACTCCAGCAGTCCAGGCAGCGCAGAGAGACCTGTTGCCTATTAAATGCTCGCTGCAGTCAGACCAATGCTAAATATTCCCTGAAACCTGCTAAACTGAGGATCCAGTTCAATGGCAAGTTTCATTCTTTCACGAACCCCAAACCAGCTGCAAAGATTGTACCCACCCTCCCAAAGAAAGCTGCCTAAGGGACTTGCTGAGATGAGATGCTGATGCAAACGGCCACCTCAGTGACAATGACTGAATAATGACTATAGGTCTGGCCGCCTCAAACATGTGCAGATGGTCAGATGCTATATTATAAGCAAGGGCCACCCGCCCAATGGCTCCTTGTTTCTCCTTCATTCGATTTCTCAAGACCACCCATCCCCTTAGGGATGGGGTGAGTCAGTCTCTCCTGTGGTCCCAAGGATGAGTCTGTGTACTTTGATCAGCTCCCCGGCACTGGGGATTGTTGTGGGTTCTTGTTGGGTGGGGCATGCTGTCTGGCCCAACTGGGGGGCTGACTTAGGTGGTGGGTGGAATGTTGGGTTTATACATAGGTTTGACACTGTTACTACATTGGTTCTGTCCTCTCACCTGCTCCCCCTTTTTTGTTCTCTCACGTGCTCTGCGCCTATGATATTTAGACATTGCAGTGATAGGAAAATGCTAAAGGTTCAGAATGCCACTCATTAGCACGTTCACATTGAAATGTTTGACTGGGAATGTCAGGGGGCTAAATGATAGGTGTAATATGCAATAGACGTTAGCTATCTACATCGCCATGCTGTTGACATTTGTGTGCTTCAGGAGGTTCACCTCACAGCTGTTTCTGCAACGCGCTTGCATGCAGGGTGGTTGGGAGAGTGCCATGTTGCTTCATATTCTTGCTATGCCCGTGGGGTCGTTATCATTATTCATAAGGGATTGCCTTGGTGCACAAGAAAAGTAATAGGCGATCTGTCAGGGAGATACGTTCTGCTCTCAGGAGTTCTATTGGAACAACCTTTTTGGTTGCTGTCAGTGTATGGCCCCAGTAGTGTCAGCCAAGAGTTTTTCAAGCAAGTGTGCCGATTAGCTGATTCATTGGGGCCTGGCACATTACTATGGGGTGGCGACTTCAATGTTGTTTTGAACCCAGACTTGGAATGCAGCAGTAGCACCAGACCCTCGCACAGGAGTGCTGCAAAAGTACTATACCCTACTGAGCAAGGACTGGTGTAACTATGGCGCTCAAGGCATGTAAACCTAAGAGAGGGCACCTGCATCAACACCACACACAACAGCTGGTCCTGCATTGATATGTGGATAGGCACCAGGGACGCAGAGCTCTGCACAGCTGAGATTAGACTTTTCCTGTGAACTCTTTCAGACCACTCCCCGATATTATTACAGTTGTGTGTGCCTGGTCACGCACACCAGGCGTTTACCTGTCACCTTCCCGCTGGGGCATTGTGTGATCAGGTGTTCAGGTCGCAGGTGTGCGAGTCGATTGCTGATTGCCGGGTACAGTCTGGGAGGCCTTTAAAGTGGTCATATGGAGAGTATGTCTAGCTAAGCAGCATGGTATTCTCTGAGCACTGTGCCTTGAGTTAGGTGATTTGGAGAAACAGCTTGCAAGCCTGGAGGAGCAATTCTATGAGTTGCAGGACATGCAGCTTCTGTAAGAAGCTTGAGAGAACGTGTCACAGTTTAATGAGGCGGCATTCTGAGAGGTGTGCTTCTTGGGTAAGGAAGCGCGAGCTAGACACTATGGGGAGAGAGATAGAGTAGGTAAAACGCTGGCTTCCCTGCTGCGTAGACCCTGGGCCAATGATGACATTGTGGAGCTTCAGGACAATGACAGGGCCCCACAGGCAGGAATAGCAGAGGTGCTCGGTATAGTGAAAAACTTTTACTCCTTGTTATATTCTTCTATGGGCACAGCTAACACTGAACTGTACACTGATTATTTTGAGACACTACGCCTCCTGTGGCTGGAAGATGGGCACAGGCAATATATAGACTCCCCCTTCTCGGAAGAGGATATAATTCAGATAATACGTGATCTTCCCAGAGACAAGACCCTGAGCCTTGATGGCCTTACAGCAGCATTTTATAAAGAATTTGTGGAGTTCTTTGCCTCGCACCACCTCGATATGTAGGCGGAATCCATCGTGAGAGGGGTGCTGCCACAGTCGCTGCAAGAAGCGCTTATTGTGACTATACTTAAGCCTAGCAAAGATCCTAGCAGCTGTGACCCCTATAGACCGATATCTTTAATAAATATAGACAGTAAGATATTTGCTAAATTGCTTGCTTCCAGGCTCCTACCTTTGTTCCCCACCATCATCCTGCCGGAACAATCTGGGTTTGTCTCTGGGCGCTCCACGTCCTATAATCTGCGCACCTACTTTGCAGTGACTCAGGCGGTGGACCCAACTGGTTTTCTTAGATGCTACCAAAGCATTCGATTCATTAGAATAGTCCTTTCTTTTTGGGCTGCTGCCAACTTCCTTTGTATCATTGGGCTGCTTTACTCACAACCAACGGCGAGGCTGTTCATAAATGGTTATTGTATTGTATTGTATTGTAATCGTATTTATATAGCGCTTACTACCCCTGACGAGGCGTCGAAGTGCTTTTCGATGAGTAGCACGCTACTCCGGAACCCAACAAGAATTAGTGATGGATTAGTATCATTTAATAATGAGTACAGTTTTAGTATTATTATGAGTTAATTTGAGCCGCGGATATGAGAGTTTGTTAGTTAGATTGACTGGAGTAATGGAGGGGTGGAGGAGGAAAGAAATCCAGAAGTGTTAATTGGGAGTATATCCTTCATTTACTCAATCCAAAGGCTTGGGATGAATAAATGTTACAGAAGCCTTCCCAATCTCTAGAGGCAACCAACAGGGGTGTCCTCTATCACCACTATTGGTCACGGTGGCAACGGAGCCCTTAGCTGCCCGCCTCTAGCAACATCATTTCCACCGGGGACAGTCATTCCGACAACGCCCAATCTCGGTCTCCATGTACGCAGACGACGTGACCTTGTATATAAAAAATCCACACATCAATTTAGATCCCATTATATCCGAATTTCTCAATTTTGGAAATCTGTGGGGCATCAAGATTAACTGGATAAAGTCCATCATTATACCCCTCACACCCAACAACTTGCAGCACGTCTTGGACTCCCCCCTACAGTGGGCTCTGGAGCCAGTCGTTATTTGGGAATCTGGCTGAGTAAGGATGTGAACGGATTGTGGTCTGCAAACTATGGGTAAGCAATCTCCTGGTTTGAAGAGAAGGTTGACTTGTGGCAAAATTTGCCTCTTTCACTTATGTGCCGAATTGCGATTGCTAAAATGGTCGTTCTTCTCAAATTTCTGGACCTCTTCATCAATCTTGAATCCCCCTAACTTGCCAATAAGAGGAGACACAGTCCATTGTTGTTATCCCTGGTGTGGGCGGGTAAGCAAGCTAGAATATCATGGAAAGTACTCACACTGCCCTTTGAATTGGGTGGCCTGGCGACATCAGATATGGACCTTTACTATAACTGCACAGACGCAGTTTGCACCTTTTTAGGTTCATCCTATACAGTATCTACCTCATGCTGCGTCAGAGTAGGACTTGATATGGCCCTCCAAATTGTCTTGAGCATTCGGCTGCCTCTGCGGCGGCCGCGGTCTGAAGTAGACACAGTTGCTTGGACAGATTTGGTGTGGCATGCAGTACACCTGAAGACTGTATGCTCCTGCTATGCTACCGTTGGACCAACCCATGTTTCCCGTTACCTGTGAAAGGAAAGTGTGCGGACGCCTAAGTGATATGCGGCTTACCACCATGGACTCCCTGCACCCGGAGGGGAGGTTATTTTCTCCTGATCTCGCACTCAGCGAGCGCAACCATACCTTCCTCCACAGATTCATTTATTTCCAAATTCGAGACGCAATCCGTGCGCAGAACAGTGACTTTCCTTCCCCACCCCTGGAATTGCTGTATTCCACCCAACCCCAAGGCGACTGGTAACTAGATTATACATCACCATGCAGAACGCGTCACCTGGGGCTCGTCCGAAGGTTAGGGAGCAGTGGGAATCGGATTTGGGAAAACCGCTTTCCGACGAGATTTGGAGATACTGTTGTGCGCATATATACACACCCTCTCCCCGAATTATTGGCTGTGCTTAAGTTCATTTCCAGTTTTTATACTGTATTTATTATACGTCCATGCGCCTTTATTGCATGGGACTACACTCAGATTCTAGATGCCTGAGGTGTTCGGCTGACGGGGCAAACTTCCTCCACTCCACCCGTGCTTCTAATGCAGTACAACAATTCTAGCAGGCAGTTTTCGACGTGATAGACACTATCTCGCGCTTGGTGTTGCCATTGCGCTCATGGGATATGTTAAGGATGTGTAAAATGAACACAGGGAACTAGTGTGATTTTTATTGTTGTTAGCAAAGCACAGGGTGACTATGTGCTAGGGGCGCAGTTGTAGCCCGCTCAGATCAGACTAGTTGAGAGATGCCGCATACTGTCAGGAAAAACTCACTCTATTCTGGGAACCTATGCCTGTGACATCGCGACCCCCCAATATTTTGGCCCCGTTTAAGGAATTGCTAAAATCACCAAGGGCTGAATTAGCGCGGTAGGGTGCCTTACCATTATACACCGCCGAGCGGCATAGAGGAGGTTGTGCTGTGTCCTTAAGAGAAACCTAATTGCTGCTATTACATTTTACGGATAGCAGCGCGGCAAAAGAGCATTTCCCCCCTCCCTCACCATGATTTTCCCTCCCTACCCTTTCTCTTGGCGACACTTCTGAAATGCAATTTCTATTTCAAAGTTTTCTGTGGTTTGATTTTTTGTGAACCATCAATCTGCTTCAAATGTGTAACTTTTTGCTTTGCTGAATATATATGCCTATCTGCTGAAAGGATCAGGCTACCAAGCGATGTATGATCGCTGCTCTTGGAAGTATCCCATTTGTGTTTTGTTGTCTGCTACGTTGCAACAATAAACACAATTAAAAAGAAAAAAAGAGGTAGATACATCTCTTATAATCAAACCGGCGGACAAGGGAGGTGGCATAGTTGTACACCATTGGAACACCTATAAATCTAAAATACTATCATATATAGAACATTATATCAAACTACCCACAGAAACCACTAAGGAGATTCAAACCGAAATTCTCACATTGATCATTGAAAGGAAAGTGTTAGGCTTTTTGAGTAACACTGAATTTCTATACCTGGAAGTCAGAAAGCTCAGAACAGCTGTTATATCTATCTTATTTGAAATTCATAAGAACTTGAAAGGTCTGTACGATAGATCTATTTTATCTGTCTATTTTAATTACTTTGAATATGTTAAATCAAAATATGTTTCTGAAGTTTAAATTACAAAACCCACCTCAAGTAAAAAAACAAAAGAAAGCTGTATTATGTATTAAGAATTACTAAAAGTGATGTGGATTAATTAAAAGTAATTTAATTAGATTTTAATAAAAAGTAATGTTATATTATTTTTTAAATTTAAACAGGTTAATACAATACATATTTATAACATGGAATGAAATGTATATGTATTTATAACTAGTTTAATTTATTTAATTTAACATTATTTCCTATGCAGAATGCAGACTTTGAAATACTAGTAGAATGAAAACATGTCATAGTGTTTTGGCAACCCGCTTCAGCTCACTCCACTTAAAGGGTAGTTGCTGCATAAGCAAATGTAATCCCGTTTAGGCACTATTGGAGATGTCAATTTGTTTAAAATATAACGAATGAACAAAATATGAGACAGATAAGACATACTGCACTATAGTAAAAAACATTAGAATAGGTGTAATAAGTGAACATGCTAAAACTGCTAAGAAAAGTTATACGTTACATGTTATGTTTCAAAACACGACTGTAAAGCAGGATCTGCAAAACACTCATAAACAAACTATATGCCTCATGCTAACGTTGGATGGGTCTGCACAATTTAAAGCAGAAACGTTGCACATGATAAAGCAGGAAATTCTTACATTTAAGTCAATAGACAAAATGGAGAATCAAGGATTACATTTACCACTTAGTCAAAAAGTAGTGAAGAATCTTTATGAGTAAGAAAAGTCAGTTTTGACTACACCTAGTTTAGAAAAAAACCTCACGTCTCTCTAAATACTGCCGGCTCATTTTACATCATAATGTCAGGTTTGTGCATGGTCTATTAAATGGAGCAATTGGAAATGTGGCTGATGTCACCACATTTCCAAACAGAAATGACTTTCTGACCACACAGAGAATGGAAACAAATAGATACAGTGCTTGGTTTCTATCAATAAAAGACCAATCTGCACACAGAGAACAAATTCCTCTGTGTTTAACTTATCCTGTTACTATCCACAAGGCTTAGGGATTAGTTCTGGATGCAACAATGGTCAATGTAGGTCAAAAAGTATTTTAAGAAGGGATGGCTTATGTTTCACTATTAGGTCACTTGCTAGATTATAGGCCTCATTACGAGTCTGGCGGTCCATGGACCGCCAAACTCACTGTGACAATCTGAACGCCGCACTCCAGGTAGCCCAACCAGCACATTACGATCCTGGCGGTCGACCGCCATCCCCGTCAGGAAATGGTGCCCAACAGGCTGATGGCGGTTTGATGTGTGCTCAGTGATAGCGGTGCTGAGTTCAGCATTGCCGTGCTAAGCAAGAGTCCCCTTTCAACCAGCCTTTCCATGGTGGTTCAGCAGCCAAGAAAAGGATGGCAAAAAGGATGTGCAGGGTGCCTCAGGCAGGACCCTACATTATTGCAGCCCCCCCCCCGCCCGGCACCCTTAAAATGCACATTGTCTGCATTGATATATTACCATCAATGTATTATTATCCAGCAGACTGCCCCAGCTTCCAATCCCTGCACCTTGTAGCATGACACCCATACCATCCTGCAAACAGTCTAGGGTATCAGGAGAATCCCATATAGGGGCATATGCCAAAAAGTATGCCATAGACCCTTTTTTCCAAATGTTAAACCAAAGGGTTGCTGCAGATTTTAAGATGTTCAACCTTATTTGAAGTATTTGGGGTCCCCAAAGTTGCAGTGGTAACCAAACCTCTAAACATATGATCTTTATCTGTGGCACCCGTTACTTCAACTGTACCCAACAGAAACCTTATTGACTTAAATTGGAATGCCATACAGTACAAGTGGTAGTCTGGCAACTGTAAAACATCCTTCTTTAGTGTCCTCCCCAATTTCTTCCATGCTATTTTTGCCACCTTAGATGCCCATATAAAACTGTTGATACCTCCTTGTATCTTTTAAATTTGCTTATTCGAAAATATTAAAGGAATGCAGTTGAACAGAAAAGAAAATCTAGGAAGAATGTTAATTTTAATCAGATTAACCCTACTGTAAATCGTTAAAGGCAGGCCATCTTTTAAGCGTTTTGTTTACCTCTACTGTCATTTTCTTCAAGTTGATCTCTGTTATTGAATATAAATTGTGACTTATCTGGATACAAAGGTATCTTATTTCTTAACTAGACTATTTTTTCACCCCTAGGTTCAAAACCATAAGCTCTGTCTTGACTCATAGCATATCCTGACATAGCTACAAAATTCACCAGCCAAACGTTTGAAACTACAAAGGAATGCTGTAGTATCTGAGGTGTATAATATAGGTCATCTGTATACAAACCTATTTTTCTGAATACCCATGTACTACAAAAGGACTAATAGCTGGCTCTTTCTTACCCTTTGCTCAAATGGCTCAATATGTAAGTTAAACAGCAAGAGGGATAGGTGGCACCCCTGGCGAGTGCATCTGCCAACTGCAAAGCTTTCTCTTATACCACCATTAACTAACACTCTAGCAGAAGTATTCAAGTGCAAAGCCTTTAATGCAACTATGTATTAAATCGGGATAACAAACCTTTCTAAACATACACATAAATAGACTTAGGGGATCATTACGAGTTTGGCGGTCCCAAACCGGGACCGCCCAACTCGTGGGGATGGCATCCCTCGCCTTATTACAAGGATTCCGCCGGCCTAACCTAACTGACCGGCGGAAACCTTGAAATACAGCGTTACTGACGGTCCAACTGCCGGGAACATTGTACAAGATAGCACTCAGCTCCCTCAAAGGAGCTGAGTGCTATCTCGTAGCACAGAGGGAGCCGACCAGCAACCTCTAAATGCGCACAGTATCATTCTGATGATGCTGGGCAGGGGGCCCCCTGGACTGCCCATGCCTTGGGCACGGGAACCGCCATGAAAAGGGTGGCGGAGAACAAGGTTGTAACCAGAAGGCGGCGATGAGATCAGCGCAGCCCTGGCTGATTACAACCAAGACCACCGTCATCCCATCAGGATCATGGATCCTGGTGGAGACGACGGTCAGTTAGCGGTCTTGTGAGCGCCAGCCTCGTAATGAGACCCTTAGTGTACCTGGTCAAATGCTTTGGCCACATCAAAGGTTAATATTGTTAGGGGCACTTTGCAGGTGTTTGCCAGATCGACAGAGCCATTTAGTTGGTAGACAAAATTATGCATTTGCAGCTCCTTCGTGAAACCCCGCTGGTGAATAATATTGCCATAATACCTGCCAGGATCTTACAGGCTGCATTTATCAAGAATATTGGTCAGTATGACTCACATCTTTTAGGGCATTTATTAGGCTTCAGAAGTAGGGGGATGGTGGCCTTGCCCCATGATTTTGCGGGTTCCAGACATGAAAAAAAATCCTTTCAAAAATGCCTTCAATGGGAGACAGATGATCTTGTTCAAAATCCTTTCAAGATCTCCAGGTATCCCATCAGGCCTTGCCACCTTCTACTTCCTAATTTTATTAATAGCTTCAAAGATGATTTCCTCAGATACCTTGCACCCTAACCTGGCCCTACGTTTTGGAAATAAGTACGGTAGCTGTATGGCCTTTAGCCATTTCATAGTATTTTCTATATCTGGGGACAGAGGAGTTGATTACGAGTTTGGCGGACCGAAAACTCAGTTCGACAAACTCCCAAGAGGGTGTCTGCCGCCTACGCGGCGACCTCCCCGCCGGAGCTATTATGGGTTTCCTGCTAGGTCGGCAGGCAGAAACCTAAGTTTCCGCCCGCTGGTCTAGCGGGAAACAGGGTACAGCATTATCTCCAGCTCGTAGTCGAGCCGACTACATTGTTGTTGAATTTTTGGGGTTTACCTCCCTTGGTGGGAAACTTCAAGTGTGGAAATTGTGCAGTGTGCCAATTTACGATAGAGTCTAAAGAATTAGCATAAAGTAATACTAAAATTGATTTGAAGCAGTTCTCTAATTGTAATTCTATAAATGTTGTCTACACAATTTTTTGTCCGTGCAATAAAATCTACATTCTCCAAACAACGCAAAAGATACACATCTGCATTTGTCAACACTGCAGTTGCCTACGATGTCAGGTTGCTAATGCCCCATTGGTAAATCACTTTATGGAGAAAGGACACACAGTAAATGACCTTTGCTGGCAGGCAATCACTGTTGCCAAGCCACCAGAAAGGGGCGCTGATTTGGGTGTGCTTCTCAAAAAGGAGGAACTAAAATGGACACTATGCACCAACAGTCTACATTCTGGTTTGAATAAAATGGAGGATTGGACTGCACTCATTTGAGGCTTATGAACTCGCCAGAACCAGTTACTCTGCGTCACTGAGACTTATCAGCTCTTTTGGTTGGGATTTAGCTTGCTACGGTGTACCACCTTAATGGCTGGTACCTTCTAAATTGCTCATTGTAAGTATGTTATGGGTCTATGTGTACGTATACTATTGGGACTGGGTTTGGGGTATTAGATCTGTAAGATGACAAATACGCTATTCTTCTTACTAATCACTTATGCTATTTCAATTTAATGCGGTTGGCATTCCTTTGTATTTTTAGCATTTCTTGCTTTGAAATGTTCTGTATGGGCTATGTCGTCCTACTTTATTACTGAGGTTCCAAGGAATTATTAATTTGAAATTTACTTGCATGTATGCAATTTCCTGACATAAAGAAATAATCTCTTCTAAGACGGCCTCCATGGGTTCTCCAACTTTTTATTCAGTTTTCTTCAAAATGGCCACCACTCTAACTTAAGTGCACTTGCTGGTTAATAATCTCTGGGCATGCTATGCATGTCTGCTTTAGGAACCAGGCATTCTGTTCCCTTGCATGCTGGCACATCTGTACACTTGTATATCTTTTAGGTGAGAGATATTGTTGATACTATTTGGCTATCTAACGCCGATTCCATTACAACAAGTTTGACCCGATATATAGGAAACTTCCTTTCCAAGATGGCTGCCACGCTTTCTTAACTTTTGAACCACATTCTCCTCGATATGGCCGCCATTCTTACTTAAAGGCAGTCCCTTAGCCTACAAGCACTGGGAGCACTACGTGTGACTGCTTTGGCTCCAGACTTTCTCTGCCAATAATTTGATTGCATGCTGGCACGTGCATACACCTTATTCTGTTTAGGTGAGTGATAAAGCTGGTAACATGGGTTACAAAATGCAGATTTTATTGCATGTAATAATTGGTTTGTCTAGACTCTGTTGGTTCCAATGGGGACATCCGGTAGCTTGTTTTGCCCTAAGGTCAGTTGGTAACTTGCATGCTGCACAACTGGTTCTATTACTGATAATTTAGTAGTAATTTGTATTTTGGGTTCCAGTAATTACTGCTAATTGCTCAATGAGGGCCTTGATTGAGGATCTTAACTACGGTCGATTTAATGAGGACTACTAAATTGACAGATGTCCCTACAAAGGTTTATTCTGGTGGGTGGTGCCATAAGAACCCTTCTGCTGCGCTACTCACTGAGTGATTAGTTTGCTTAAGCATGGAATGGCTTCACAGCTTCATGGCACATAACCCTGCATTGGTGTATCCACAGAACAAAAAGTGATTGATTTGTGTAAGCAGTGATTGGGCTCACAATTTTTGTGAAACAGTGACTATATACATTTGTCCTGATTCCTTACTGTTCTAGGACACATTCAGTAGATTACTAGCTTCAATTATCATCCTGATCCGGGTGTTGGTACAGCATGAGACCCTGCATTGCATGTGATGCATGGTGTGGCAGCACATTTATATTATATTTTTTACATATAGCAATATCTAATCTATTTCTTTTTACTTTTTTCTCTCAACCTTTTTTCTTTTCTCCTTTTTTTCTTCCCTTGCTTTTAAAGGGTCTTAATCAGTGCCTACTTATGTGCATCTTAGGCATCATTTTTGTGTCCTAATGATGATCCCAACAATCAAATAAGGGATCGAAACGTCGTTGACTTTTAGTACTTGGACTCTGTACAGTAATATATGTTTTTTTAAAAACGTTTTTATTTATAACACCAACAACATTCTCCAATTGGAGAATACATGTCAGAAATCTTCCACATATGACACCCATGTCAGCGTTGAGTACATTGATTACATTACATTTGGCGCAGTCCCTCTCTATGTATTCAAATTTTTACAGGCAGGGAATAGAATGTACCGTATTTTCCCACCTCCTCAGCTTTACAAAATACAAGGCCCATTAGCACTCCACCCCCTCAGTCTACTTGCACTACCTCCCAGTCCCCCTTCCAGACCCCACATTTAACGACAATAACAATTCAAGCAGTTGCCTTTTCCTGTTGCTCAGGATTAACACCCTCGGCTTCCCCTGTCTCCTTACCAATCAAATACGTTTGATATGGATCCCAGTAATTCCTTGGACGTATTTGTGGTGGAGTCAATTCATTATATATATCTGCTTGGGTGTTACAGTAGATCATATCCCGGTGCCAGTTACTCAATGTGGGTAGTGGTCCCCGGTCCCATCTCATCGCTACACAGTGTTTTTCCAAGAGCAGGCCCACGACATTCAACTTCCTCACCTCCTTACCCACCTGTCTACCTTTTTCCAACAGTGCCAACAAAGGTGTAGCCTCAAGCCCTATGTTTGTTTTCTGTTCCAATTCTGTAAACACTTTCAACCAAAATTCGTGGATGCCTGGGCAATTCCATGCCATACGTAGGAAGTCCGCTTCCTCGGCTCCACATCTTGGACACTGCGAAGAGTTGCAGAGGCCATATCTCCGTAACCTTTTGTGGGTGTAATATACTCAGGATATTTAAAGTGGACTAACCTCCCATTTAAGGATATGGTTCTCGTCTTCGAGCAACAGTATTGCCATGGATCATCTGATAATGTGGTACCCATGTCCCTCTAGTCTAGCCTTTAGTCACCCAGGTTTACATGCCTCTTGTGCAAAAGCATATAGTCTAGTCATTAATTTTTTCTTTGTTGTCTCTTGGATCAACCAAGTGAGAGCCAGAAGCTCAGGGGTCTCCTGAAAATCATCTTTCGGAAAGCATGCAGAGCTCTATAATATTGGTATGCCATGAGCGGTGTCTTTGGTGTTGTGTGGGCAGTGTAATATTCCTGAGGGAGCATGCTGCCATCCCGAAAAAAGTCACCTACCTTGTGTATACCAAGCCTACCAAGTGTCTCAATTGCACCCTTGTCTTGGCTAGTGGGAACCACGTACACCACTCCACCCTCGCCCGTGGGGAGTACAATAGAGAAAGTGCCTGTCAAGTCATTAAGTCCAATAATGAATAAGGTGGAAATCGCCACAAAAATGGGCCAGTCTTGCCTCCATATGTTTCCAGTGTTGCTAACACCGGTGAGTGATCAGAGAGCGTTCTAGGCATCGTCACACAGTCAGTTATTCTCAAGATTAAGCTTCTAGATACTAGCCAATAATCAATGCGTGTATATAATTTGTGAACTACGGAACAGTATGTATAACCTCTGGAAGTGGGGTGCCTATTCCTCCATATATCTATCAAACCCACCTCTTCTACTATCTTGTGTAGTGCTCGGGCCATCGCTGAGGGGTGTCAGGGAGGTCCAGCAGAACAGTCTGCTGTTGGATCCAACACACAATTGAAGTCACCACCCCAAACGTGTGATGTCCTCCACATATTGCCAAGATTGTAGCCAGGTCTCTGTAGAACTGAGGGGGATCATAGTTAGGGCCATAAAGGCTGATTAACAAGAACGTTAAGTCATTCCCCGTACAGCGGGCTATGATATATCTCCCATTTGTGTCTCGGGCCAGTTCTTGAATCCGTACCCCTGATTGCTTACTAGTCCATATCATGACCCCTCGGGACAGTGAGGCAAAGCCTGCCGCTATCAAATGGCCCTGCAACCTATGAGCAGTGAGTATCAGATTATTAGGGGCTAAGTGGGTTTCCTGAAGTACAGCAATAGCTACATAATTGCGTTGAAGATATGCAACTACTGTCCTTACCTCCCTATAGTCGTTAAGGTCCCTAACGTTCCAGGTCAGAAGCCTCAAGGACCCACAGGAGGAAATGTTATCTGGCGCTGACTCAACCCCCACCATGAAGTTTACATGCACGGCGTGGTGGCCCTTGCAATGTCTGACATATTGTCAATTGTGATTGTGTGGAGTAAATAACATAACAATCAAAACATCCCCAGCCCCCCCACCCCACGACAAGCAATCCCACAACTGGCATGTCGATCAATGCATATCCCACCCTGATACCTCCTTGCTCCCCCTCAACTTGAGCCATCAACTTCTGTGGTATACACACGAGGGCAGATGTTGCCATAGAGTAATGTCGTAAGCGCTCCCCAGTGTCGCTATCTATCATCATTTACAGCCCTAAATTAAGAGTTGACTAAGTTCCCTTGAAACACTGTGCTATTAGTACTCCAATACAGTCCAGTCGCATATATGGCACTTGCATCAGTTCTGTAGTGTCCTTTAACACCCGAAGTCTCTACATCTCCATCTATTCTCCATTTCCATTAATCACACGAATATCTGTGTGTAGCGAGCTGTCTCTAGCTCAATCTACCCTTCATTTCAAACCAGGTCTCACCTCTAGGTGCCTGGGCACACAATCTACCTGTCAACACGTGTGCACCTCCTGAAGGGGTGGGCACCCGTGCATTTTGTTGGTCACCGGCTGTCTGTCTGCATTTGAGAAATTGTTGCAACCTCTTATGGTCTGTGAAAAGCATAAATTTACCATCTACTGTGACCTTAGGTTTGAGTGGGTACAGCATGCAGTATTCCAAATGAAGTTCCTGTAGTCGCTGTTTAGCTGGCATGAACAGTCTCCGAGCCTCCGGTACCTGCTGTGTGAAGTCCTGGTAAAGGGAGATATCCAACCCCTCATGCCGCAGTGTCCTATTGTCTCGCACCCTTTGCAGGGCTGCATCGCGGTCTCTATGTATCAATAGTTTGGCTATCACCGGTTGAGGAGGTGCTCCCGGTGGTAGTTTGGGCACTACCAAGTAGTGTGCACGCTCCACTATGAAAAGGTCAGAGAAAGTCTTGAGGCCCAAGAGCGTAGTCAAGAGTTGTTCAACAAAAAGTTCCATGTTGTCAATAGCTGTTGATTCTGCTATACCCACCACTTGAGGATGTAGGAGCGGGCTTCTACATCCTCAACCTTATACCTCAGCGCAGCCACTGTTTTATGCATTTTTGTTTGTGTTTGGTATATCACATTATAGTCGTCTTCGACTGCCGAGATTCTCCGGTCCGCCTCATCCACAAGCTCTACCTGCTTATCTAGCCGTTCAGACATCCCTTCCATCCTGTAGGATACCGAATCAATTTTACCATCAATCTTGGCCAGGCTGTTCTGCATTGCCGCTAAGATATGACACAGCTCAGGTTCAGCATCCCACTCCTGGTCCTTTGAAGCCGTTCTGCATCCTTTTTACGCCTGTCTCGGCTTTTAGGGGTCTTGCTTGCCTCAAATTGCAGCTTTGCCTGCACTTTGTCTGCCTTGCCCATCTTGTGGATGGCAGGAACGAAGCCCTCTCAACTGTATGAAGGCACGGCCTGGCGTCATCCCCGTCCCCACCGCCACGGATCTCCGGGGCCCCACAGTACAGGCAGCTTCCAAGGTTGCCACCAATCTATTGCGCAGGTCAACTCACGATCCAGGTAAGGAGTCAGGCCCACCTCAAGGCAGAGTTCATGAGCGAAAGTCTCTTGGCCAAGGGCAAATCCGGGCCCACAGGGGCAACGGAGCATCCCAGGCGCCTCCCCCCCAGCGAGGGTCACGGGGGGAAGGGGAACTCGCACTGAGGCTGCAGTCTCAATACCCAGCCCAGGGCCATTCTTGGACTCCCCACCCCCAGCGACCCACCAGACCAGCCGGCTTCGCGCTCTTTCGGTTTCTCAAAGGGGGGCTGGGTGTAGTGCCGTCAGGCTACACATCCCCCACCGCACACCACAGTTATAGCACCTCGCAGTCACGGGCAGGCCGACTACTTCAGCACCGCCCCTTTGCTCCTCATCGCCCTCGCTGCACCGCCAGTGTGCTGCCTATCCAGGTGGACCCCCTCTGACGCCGCAATCCGACCACCTATCTCGCTGGGGGGAGGGGAGTATCCCGGCTCACTCCGCTCACCTGCACCATGGGCGCTGTCAGGAATCCCCAAGGTGCCTCCTGCGCTATCTGTCAGCATCCCCAGGGATTAGGGTTAAATCATATCTCTGTTCTTGGTTAAACCTTCATGTTTCTAAGTAAACATAGTGGCTCTCATTACAACCCTGGCGGTCGGTGTTAAAGCGGCGGTAAGACCGCCAACAGGCCGGCGGTAAACAAAATGGAATCACGACCATGGCGGAAACCGCCAACATAGACAGCCACGGCGGTAGAAGCAAACACTGCAGCGGTCACCGCCAACAGACAGGCGGAAGACAATGTACCGCCCACACTATTATGAGAGGCCAATCCGCCACCTTTTCCGGGGCTGAACCAACGCGAACAAAAACACAGCGGAAACAGGACTTGGAAGGGAAAACACTTACCTCTACACATTCCACGAGGAACCAGGACGCCATGGAGCCAGAACTCCAAATTCTCCCTGCGATGGTATTCCTGCTCTTCTACCAGGAGCACGAAAGACGGCGGTGACGAGCACGGTGAGTACTGCACCTACGACACAGGGGAGGGGGGAGGGGGGAGGGAAAAGAGAGAGACACACACACATGCAACATGCAACACCCCCACCCTCACCCACAACAACATACACACAAAAACATGCTGCAACATCACATTTACACCACCCCCCAACCCCCCCTGGAAGAACGCAAGGACAAAGTTGAACGATTGTAATAAATAATAATCCATTAGTCAAAACTTGAAATACAGTATAAACAATTATGTAAACCAACTACACAAGTCCGGATAGTGCACCATTCATAGTCTGTGGACCACTGGGCCCAAAATGTATGGGCGAGTCCTACACTCAATACCAGACTCCAAACGGAGAGAACACTGCAGGGGCATCAGATCGAAATGAAGTAGGCACCTCAGGGGGAAGGGAGGGGGGCATCTCAGCCGGATGAGTGCACGATGCAAGCTCCACAAGGGGGCCCCATGCCCACTCCTGTATCCTGGGGAGTGCAAAGCCACAGTCTCTTAAGTCTCTCAAGTGGGTGGGTTGCCCACTGCTCTATCCTGGGGAGTGCAAAGCCACACTCTCTCAAGTCTCTCAAGTGGGTGGGTTGCCCACTGCTCTATCCTGGGGAGTGCAAAGCCACAGTCTCTCAAGTGGGTGGGTTGCCCACTGCTCTATCCTGGGGAGTGCAAAGCCACAGTCTCTCAAGTCTCTCAAGCGGGTGGGTTGCCCACTGCTCTATCCTGGGAGTGCAAAGCCACAGTCTCTCAAGTCTCTCAAGTGGCTGGGTTCCCCACTGCTTTATCCTGGGGAGTGCAAAGCCACAGTCTCACAAGTGGATAACAGTCTCCACTGGTTCTGGATGGGGCTTGGTGCCCAGAGTGCTTCATCCTGCCAAGGACTGAGGTAGTGGATGCCTTTCTCCACTGGTTCTGGAGGGGGCTTGGTGCCCAGGGTGCTTCATCCTCCCAAGGACTGAGGTAGTGGATGCCTTTCTCCACTAGTTCTGGAGGGGGCTTGGTGCCCAGAGTGCTTCATCCTGCCAAGGACTGAGGTAGTGGATGTGATACTCCACTGACAGTGGTGCAACATGCAAGCTACCCAGGCTCCTGGAACTGACCACCGGCCTCGTACGACTGACCACTGGGGATGGCAGCCATGTCTGCGGTGTTGCCACTGGCTTAGGATGTTGCGGGCCGCTGGCGGTACTGGCAGCGGTGTCAGTGGCACTGGTGCTGGCGGCGGGCTCTGTGGAGGCGGTGCTGGCGGCGGGCTCTGTGGCGGCGGTGCTGGTGGTGGGCTCTGTGACGGCGGTGCTGGCGGCGGTCTTTGTGGTGGCGGTGCTGGTGGCGGGCTCAGTGACTGCGGTGCTGGTGGCAGGCTCAGTGACTGGGGTGCTGGTGGCGGCCTCAGTGACTGCGGAGCTGGTGGCGGCCTCATTGACTGCGGTGATCGTGGCGGTGCTGGTGGCGGTGCTGGTGGCGGTCTTGTCCGCCGTGCAGGTTGGCGTCGACGGGGACCTGCCCTTGATTTTCTGGCCCTTCCCCACCTTGGATGGTGGTGCAGCTGTCTTGCCACTATCCACTTTTGTTGTGCCTGAGCCTTTGGTGGCAAGTGTTTTCGCCTTCTCCCTCCGGGATGTGGGCAACTTTTTTACTTTGCGAGGTGGCGGAATGTCCTTGCCCTCGCTCCGTGGAACACTGGCAGCCCTGTTGCTTGGCGCACTCCAAAAGCCTGCAGTTGCTGGCACCACTGTGCCCGGTGTTGTGGTGGCTGAGGTGCTGGGTTTGGACCTGGAAAGGCAGGCCCTATGGGACAGACGGGGGGGTATTGAGGTGTAGGAAAGAGGTCAATATTAGACAGGAAAAACTTTTTAGACACACTGGGACGGGTAGATGGAGGGGGTTTGGGAGTAGAGGAAGAGGTAGTGGTTGTAGGAGGTGTACATTTGCTGACTTTGGGTGAAGGTGCATGGGCTGCAGGCTGTTGTGAGGTGGATGGCTGTTGGGTGGGTGTGTGGCTGCGTTTGTGTAGTTTGGGAGGAGGGCTCACAGACACACTGGTAGAGGACACAGGGGATGTGTGAATGGTAGTGGGGGTGGTGAGTGCACGTGAGCGATGTGTGGTGATGGACGTGCTGGTGATGGAGGTAGTGGATGAAGATGTAGTGCATGCAGGTGTGAGTGGAGACGAGACAGGGAGGGAGGAGGGAGACGTGGATGAGAGGGACACAGTGGAGGCAGTGGATGTTGGTATGTGTGCATGGGTATGATGCTTGTGCGAGTGCCTGTGGGATGTGTGGTGCTTATGTTTGCCTGAGCCACCCTTGTGTGTTGAGGCGTGTGCATGCTGGTCTGATGGTGTGCTTGGGATAGGCTGAGGTACAGGGGATTGGGTCTGGGTGGGGGACGTTGGAGGGGGAAGCTGCACACAGGGACAATGGCAGCCATCAGTGCTGAGGCCAGAGCCTGAAATGCTCTCTGTTGGGCTGACTGGCCAGAATGAATGCCCTCCAGGTATGCATTTGTTTGTTGCAACTGCCGCTCTACACCCTGGATGGCATTCAGAATGGTAGACTGCCCAACAGTGAGGGATCTCAGGAGGTCAATAGCCTCCTCACTGAGGGCAGCAGGGCTGACTGGGGCAGGGCCTGAGGTGCCTGGGACGAAGGAGATGCCCACCCTCCTGGGTGAGCGGCCACGGGACACACGCTGAGGGGCTGCTGGGAGGGCGGTGCTGGTAGGGGGGGTGACGGTTGTACCTGTTGATGCGGGGGGCACAGAGGGGCCCGCCACCGCAAGGGAGGTCCCATCAGAGGAAGAGTCGATGTCACTGATGTCACCACCTGTCCCCGCTGTGGAGCTTCCCTCACCCTCCTTCTTACTGGTGGATCAGACTCCGTTATCTCGCCCTCCAGGGCCATGTGGGATGCAGCTCCCTCCTGCTCCGGTGCCACTGCTCCTCCACCTGATGATGCTAAGGCACACAAGAACAGGGAGACCACAAAAAGGGGGGGGGGAGACAGAAGTAAGACATGTTCAGTGCATGCAATACCACTACCGTTGGCGGGCACTACAGGCACAGGTGTTGTTGGCTCTTACCACTGGTGGGGTTGGGGTGCCACATAGCCTGCCTCACGAAGGGACCTTGCCTACAAAACTCGCCCTGGCTTAGGGGAACCCACAGCCCACCTCCCCCACCCAGACACCTTGTAATGCGCGCAGAGTCAGATGGATGTGACTGTACTCCCTCCTTGTGGTTGCTGTGATGCCCTCAAGAGCCCATCCAACTCCGGATAGGCCACCACAAGGATCCAGAACATCAGGGGGGTCATGGTGCGACGGGCACCCTTCCCACGTTGGGAGGCCATCCCCAGCTGGGCCTCCGCCGTCTTCTTGCTCGAGCGGCGAATGTCCTCCCATCTTCTACGGCAGTGGGTGCTCTCACTGTGGTGGACCCCCAGGGTCCAGACGTCCTTGGCGATGGCACGCCAAATATCCTTCTTCTGGTGGGCGTTGACCTAGAGGAATAGTACAGGGGAAAAGGAAAATCTTTAACCATCCGGAACATCACAGTCATTGACCCACATTCCCACCCTGGCCCTGACGCACATACACTCACCGTCCGCTCATGCAGGCCTCAGTCCCCCCGTATCTTCCATCCACACCACTCCAAACAGGCATTGCCCATACAGCATGCTCACAGTGTACTCACCTGTTTGTCTGGAGGACCGTAGAGTAGCGTGTACTGGGGGAGGACCCCATCCACTAACTTCTCCAACTCCTCTGAAGTGAAGGCAGGGGCCCTTTCCCCAGAAACATGAGCCATCGTCACTTCCAGACTGAGGTCACAGCAGCACTTGCAGTGTAGGTCCTCTCCTGTCGAAGGTCAGGTATCAAGTGAGTGAACAGATAGAAAATGGCGGTCATGTCCACGGCGGTGCGTACCGTCACCGACGGCGTACATCGTCATTGGCTCCTGGGACCCATAGGGTCCAATGTTAACCAATGCAGGATTGCGCTGCGGTCTTCGACCGCCTACTGCGATGGTGTACAACGCCAGGGCAGTTACCTCATATCCCCTTGTCCCACCTTACAGGTCAGGCAGCCGCCATTTCAGGGGGCCACATGGCATTATTTTTAAATGCGTCACACCTATCTAGGCCTTGCATACACACAGTGACAGGCACATTGCGGATTGACAAATGTGTGCAATAATTATTTTTTTAATACCTCAGTGTTGGCTGACTCTCTGCTCGCTTTTCTCGTCCATGGGGCACGTCCGCTGGGGCAGGTGAGGAGATGGCTGCATCCTCTGGTGTACAGACCGCTGGTGGACCTGTCGACAATGGAAGAGAGACACGTAATAGTCACCTACAGACTTGATCGTGCAACAATCCATGAACTGTGTGCCCAGTTGGGGCCAGACCTGATGTCAGCTATCCGCCGTCCCACAGGAATCCCCCCTCTAGTGCAGGTCCTGTCAGTACTCCATTTCCTGGCAAGTGGGTCTTTTCAAACTACAGTGGCCATTGCATCAGGGATGTCCCAGCCTACGTTCTCAAACGTGTTGTCCAGAGTGTTGTCTGCCCTCCGAAAACACCAACGCAGCTACATCGTTTTTCCTCAGGTGGAGGATTTGCCCACAGTGAAAGGCAACCTCTATGCCCTGAGACATATCCCCAACATCATAGGTGCCATTGATGGGACACATGTGGCATTGGTACCCCCGCAGGAGTGAACAGGTGTACAGGAACCGGAAGAGCTACCATTCATTGAATGTGCAGATGGTGTGTTTGGCCGACCAGTACATCTCCCATGTGAATGCCAAGTTCCCAGGCTCAGTGCATGACGCTTACATTTTGAGGAATAGCAGCATCCCTTATGTGATGGGGCAACTCCAGAGGCACCGTGTGTGGCTAATAGGTGAGGACAAGGACCCTATACCGTGTGAATAGTTGTCTGGGTCTGGGGTTGTCCCTAAGGGTTAGTGTGTGTCTAACAGTTGTCCCTCGACATTCGCAGGTGACTCTGGGTACCCCAACCTGTCATGGCTACTGACCCCAGTGAGAAATCCCAGGACAAGGGCAGAGGAACGATACAATGAGGCACATGGGCGAACTAGGAGAGTGATCGAAAGGACCTTCGGCCTCCTGAAGGCCTGGTTACGGTGCCTCCATATGACAGGTGGTTCTCTCTACTAATCACCAAAGAAGGTGTGCCAGATAATCGTGGCCTGCTGTATGCTGCACAACCTGGCTTTGTGACGACAGGTGCCTTTTCTGCAGGAGGATGGTCCAGAAGGAGGTCTTGTGGCAGCTGTGGAGCCTGTGGACAGTGAAGAAGAGGAGGCAGAAGAAGAGGATATCGACAACAGAAACGTTATCCAGCAATACTTCCAGTGAGACACAGGTAAGAAGATGTCACTGGCTCACACATCTCATACAATTTGTAGACCTATCATATGTCTGTCACTTTCACCCAGTGTATTGACCCTGACTTGTCACTTTGCCTTTCCATTTTCACAGATGTGGGTCTCACTGTGTGACCTCTGCTATATTACCTCATGGACTAGAGCTGTGTGATATAGGTATGTTGACAATACAATCAACATTGCTATTTTCCAGAATTTTTTGTGATTCAAGGGTGTTTATTTCAGTGCAAATTAGTGGAGGGGTTGTAAAATGGGGCAGGGGTGATGGTGGAGGATTGTCCATTGCAGAGTCCAGTCTATTTGTTTCACAGGTGCATTGTCCAAAGGGGCATAGGAAGTGCAGCTAGGGCAGTTGATGGATGGACAGGGTGACAAAGTGGGACAGAAGGATGACATTCAGGGTGGTCTCATTTCCTGGCGGGGGTCTTGGCATTGTTCTCTGTCTTTGTCCTGGATCTCAGGGACCGTTTGCGGGGTGGTTCTCCATCTGCAGTGGGTGGAGTGCTGGTGTCGTGGTCCTGTGGCGGTGCCTCCTGTCCACTAGTGCCGGCAGAGGTGGTGGGCTGTTCATCATCCAGGCTAGTGTCAGGGGCCCCTTGTTGTGCCACAGTGTCCCTCCTAGTGTTTAAAAGTTTCTTCAGCACCCCTACAATGGTGACCAGGGTGGTGTTGATGGACTTGAGTTCCTCCCTGATCCCCAAATACTGTTCTTCCTGCAGCCGCTGGGTCTCCTGAAACTTGGCCAGTACTGTTGCCATCATCTCCTGGGAATGATGGTAAGCTCCCATGATGTTGGAGAGGGCCTCGTGGAGAGTGGGTTCCGTGGGCCTGTCCTCCCCTGTCACACAACAGTCCTCCCAGTTCCCCTGTTTTCCCGTTCCTCTGTCCCCTGAACTGTGTGCACACTGCCACTGCCCCCAGATCCCTGATTGTCTTGGGTTGGTGGGTTTGCCTGGGTTCCCTGTAGTGGTGGACACACTGCTGCTTGACGTGTCCTGGGGACAGAGGTATGGGCCCGCTGGGTGGGTGCTGTGCTGGTGTTTCCTGAGGGGGAGGCTCTGTGGTGGCATGTGCCAGTGTCAGGGGAACTGACTGTCCCAAGATCCCAGATGGGCCGGGCTGGTCATCTTGATCCAGTTGGACAGAGCTGCTGTCATCACTGTGGGCCTCTTCTGTGGGGGGAGTGGACATGTCTAGAACCTCCTGCCTGGTGACGTTGGGTAGGGGTCCTGCAGGGGTGTAAAGGCATGATTATTGCATCTGTGTGTGCCATCGTGTACAATGTACTCCAGTGCTTGCATTCTTGTGTAGGACCTTGTGTGATAGTTGGTTTGGGGATCTGTGTGGGTATCTGTAGTGGACATGCTTTGGTGATGGGTGTCCATGCTTTGTTGTTGCATGCAGGGCTTGGTATTGGGATGTGTGGGTTGTGATAGTTGGGCATATGTGAGGTGTTGGAGTGATGGGGGCGAGGGGAGGGTGGGGTATTTGATAGCAAGCAGGTAGGGTGGGGGATGGAATAGTTAAGATTTGACTTACCAGAGTCCATTCCTCCTGCTACTCCTGCAAGGCCTTCAGGATGCAGTATAGCCAAGACCTGCTCCTCCCATGTTGTTAGTTGTGGGGGAGGAGGTGGGGGTCCACCGCCAGTCCTCTGAACTGCAATCTGGTGTCTTGAGACCACGGAACGCACCTTAACCGTAGGTCGTTCCACCTCTTCCTGATGTCATCCCGTGTTCTTGGATGCTGTCCCACTGCGTTGAACCTGTCTATGATTCTATGCCATAGCTCCATCTTCCTGGCTATGGAGGTGTGCTGCACCTATGATCTGAATAGCTGTGGCTCTACCCGGACGAGTTCCTCCACCATGACCCTGAGCTCCTCCTCAGAGAAACTGGGGTGTCTTTGGGGTGCCATGGTGTGGTGTGGGTGATGTGTGGGGTGGTGTGTGTTGTGATGTGTTTGTGTGTGTTGTCTGAGGGACGTGGGTGTTGTGTGAATGATGGTGTTGTGTGCCTGTGGATGCTAGTATTGCTGATGGTGGTGTCTCTCTCTGTGCTTCTTTCTCAAATTTTGTCATAGGGGTTTTTGGGTGATGTGGGTGTGTGTTTTATATTGTATTGAGTGTGTGGGAGTGGTGTGAGTATGTGTATCAGGTGTGTATATTTTGAATTGTCCAATGTGGTTGTGTTTTGTATATGTGTGTGTGGATTTGTGGGTCGTGATAGTGTGGGCGTATTCCTGTGCGGATTCCGGCCTGTGGGTCGTAATAGCTGTAGCGGAATTCCGCAGCAGTGTGTTGGCGGTCTTCTGCACGGCGCTAAGCGGGATTTACCGCCAATGTTGTAATGAGGGCCAAAGTGCTGTGTTACACAATTGTTTTTATCAATGCTTGTTTTACCAATGCTTGTTTGCTAATATGAGCAGATGTAGACATGTGCTACTAATTGGGTGTGGTATAGACATGTGCTTCTAATTGGGTTTGGTGACTCATCCACATGTGGAAACTCAACTGCTTTCCTGATTGGCTACAAACAGCAGAGTGAATCATGCCTCCCTGCTTGACTTTGTTTTGCTTCCTGATCTCAGCATCTGACTTCGCAGTCCAGCCCCTGCTGTCATCCTCGTATTCAGGACTTTTGAGGCAATTCTCTTCTTCATTCCTGTACCAGCTGACACCAGGCATTCCCCCAGCACTCCGGAAAAGACTGCAGCTAAGTGACTAGTATTCTCCAGGGAGTTTGTTCTTTGAGCATTGCTCTTTCCCAGATAGCTTGTGTATTTCAGACCTCATATTTTGGCAGAGTGCTTATCTTGAAGAGGCAAATGCATTTCTGAACATTCTACATTATTATTTTAGTTACTTGCCTAAATGTGCCTCAGGAAATCTGCTTGAGATTAAGTACTACAAAAAGTGACAGTGCAATTTTAAAAGAGCCTTTACGTGACTTTTCTTTCTCTAATAGCATAACTCTTGGATTTAAATTGTGTCATTCATGCCTGTGTTTCAGGTTTGAGGAATTTGCTTTTTGAAGGGGTTTTCACACACATAGTGAAACCAAACCAAACTGTGCCCCCTAACTGTTTGAACCCAGAGTGGACATTTGTATTTCTTGGATTGTTTTTGTTTCTTTTAGTTTAACCCTATGCATGCAGGAAAGCTATATGTGATATAATTAATGCCCTTGTTTGTCTTTCTTGTGCATGATAAGTGCAACCACAGTTCTAATTGTAGTGTGCAACAGTAAATCTCTGTGAAGCCAGCCCTAGTGTCGTAGTACTTATTGTTATGGTGCTCAGTTTGGGTTTTTGATAATGCAGTGTTAGTAATTGTGCCAACAGTTATTATTATCCAAGAAAAGTGCTGGAGCATCCCGGTGTTCTTCTACCGCTCCTGTGCCCATATCAGAAAGAAAGATTCAGTTTCAAGGAAGTCCATGCCTCTGTACAATCTGCGCACACAGCCGTGCCGCAGCTATAGCAGAGGCATATTCTGTGCTTCTTGGGGGTACCCGTGCATTATGGGGCTGTGGGATTTTACAGGATCGTGATGCGGCCACGGGAGCTGTATTAACTTGGGGCCATATTGTTGCTCAGCAGGCTCCGCCCCCCTACAATTACATATGTTTTGACATGAGCAAGAATACTGTAAATTTGTGACGTTAACTCTGCATTCTGTCACACGGGGTATGTCTGAGCAATTATGATTTATGTTTCCAAAACGTTTTTGTTTTCCCACTTCACTGTTTTCTTACTTTTGTTTGGAATAAATATAATGGTTTATTGCATGTTTTCCATAGGCTTCATTGTGATTCTATGTGGTATTTAAATCTATAGTCCTTTTATCTGAGGGACCCTTGTTCCTTTATAAAATACTTGCCCCTGGTCCCTTAGTACCTCTGGGTTGTGTTTTGAAAACGGTTAATCAATTTGATGACAAATATCCTAATGTCTGTTCCTTCCTCCTCATCCAAAACAATGGAGATATTGATACTGTTACATCTTGCTTGATTTTCTAGCCTCTCCAGGGTGGTTTGTGTTGCCTTATTCTACACCTTCAGCATTGTCAGCTCTTGAGAGCTCCTTTCTACAGCAGCTGTTATTCTTGCCATTGTCGCCTCTAATGTTGTTGTTCTTGTGGCCACTTCATCTTTTTTAATCAGAGAGCTTTTGACAGGTATCTCAAATGCCCCTCTGATTGCTTTCAGACATATTGAACCTATTTTTCACTTTCTTTGCCACGGGCTGAATCTAATAAGCACCACAGATGTGTTACTTGTATTTCTTCCTATAGCTCCTTAGCCTCCCAAGTGGTTCCTAGTAGCAGGAATCTTGCTAGGGTAAACCAAGCCCATAGTTCTCTGTTGGTTGTTGAAGCCATATTATAGTCTGTTTGAGATATCCCAAAATATGACTTTAGAGAGGGAGTAGGTTTCGTCAGTGTGGCAGGTTTAAGTGATATAGCAGACTTCTGTTTCATGCTTTTACTTCATGTACTTGCATCCACTCTCCATCTAGTTGCCCAGTTGTTATCCCCTTCCATACTGGGATACCTACATCAGCTTCTGACTACAAGTCTGGCTGAAAATCACTAGTCTTTGGACGACTGTTGCAGATGTGCGAACGGGGTGGGCATCTGACCCTAACAGATACCTCAGATGATGAATATTAAAACCTCTGTGTGGGCCCTCCACCCTGCCACCTTTTGTCCCATTCATATGTGCCCATCCAGCGCCTCACCAGCTCCTTCCTTTTCCAAAATTGAGGTTGTCTGAGGTTTACCTAAAAAGCCTTCCTCCTATTCAGGTTGCCCCTCCACTCTGAAATAAGTTGTTGCAGGGAGCACTCCACTTCCTCCTGCCCTCTGCTTCCTGCTGCCACTTCAGGCAGTGTGACCGCGGCTCCAGCCTGAACTGATGCTTCCTCCAAACCCCCTGTAAGGAAATCCTGGAGGTGAAAAGGTGGTTTCCACAAACTGTATCCATCCGCTTGGGAACTCGTACATTGGATTTAACCCAACCAAGCTGTGCTGTGGCAGGGGGTAAGTGTCCTCTGTTGGGGGCAGGTCCTCCTGGGGGAGTGTCTTACTCCGTGGGAGGCTCGTGGTTTGCTAGATTACATCTCTTTCACAGGGGAGAGAGAGAACTGAATATACTTGCAGCAAAGGATCAGCCCGTTGCCACGTTCCTCCACCATTTCATGGCAGTCACCACTCCCTGTCCAGTCTCTGATTATATATCCTTCCATTTTGCATAATACAATAAAAAGATCCATTAGCACCTGATAGAACAACATATTTAATAACATTTTGTTTCACGTTTACTTTGCAAAACTAAAGTAAACTGGAAGAAATCATAATTTCATTTATTTCCAAGCACAAACCTTGTGTTACACTGGAAAGTTGTGTGAAAACGAAAAGGTCTACTTTATTCTTCTGGAGGCACAGACACATACCCTTACAAGCACACATGGTTTCTGATGCATAGTGCTCGATTATGAGTACGGCAGTCCTGGGACCGATGTATGCACAGTGGCGGTCCAACCGTCCCATCCTCTGCAATACGACCACCAGATTTCGAGGATGGCAGTCGGACCACCACAAGACTGCAGCAACTGCTAGAATCTCCGATCCTGCAGTTTGCGGTGGTGCGGAAAGCCGTGGTCAATCACGACGGTGGAAATGCAGGCAGCACCGTGCTGATCACAACCTTCCATTCTGCCAACATTTTCATGGCGGGGCTACTGCCATAAAAAGCTTGGCGGAAAGGCAGAGAAGGGGCCATGGGGGGCCCTGTACCACCCATGCCCATGTCAGGGGCAGAGCAGTAGCCCGCCCCGTCAGCACAGTCAGAATGCGCACTGTCTGCCTTAACAACAGTACGCATTCTGACCGTGCTGGTGGAGCAGTTAGTGAAGCTGACATTGGCCTCGGCTCTCTCTTAGAGTCGAAGTCAATGCCATCACACTATCGCCACCAGCCCCACAGGACCATCATGATACAGCATTCGAGAGGCAGCCTGCTTGGTGGCATCCTTTCACCTGCTGTACTGGCAGTCCAACGATTGGACTGCCAAAGTCATAATCGGCACCATAGTCTTGTTTCATACTTAGTAGTAAATGAGGGACGGACCGGGGGAGTGGCTGATAAAAGGTAGCATACTTACCACCAAATGGGAGAGGTTTACGGAGGATTAGGAGGGGTTTAGGGAGAGTAAGGGAGGGGTTCAGGGAGCGACATGCACCTACTCACAAAAAAGTAAGCCCATTGCTATTCACAAACTGTAAAGTTATAATAGCCAAAAAGGACCCAACAGTGTAGTAAATGTACTAACTGTACTACGCTCTGAGCTGAAGTACATACACATGGCCAACCACTGGTACTTCTGGTACTAGCGCAACCATAGCACAGAAAATATTGGAGGTAGGGACTTAACATAAAATAAAAATCCATGGGAAATAATGGTAAATTAAACCAATAAAATTATTTTGTACTCTTCTCTATATTTTAACCATAGGAAGATCACTACAAAGTTTATTCAACTTGAAAAAAAATAGCAAAGATATTTTTATATATAATAATATGATTGTAAATTAATTGTATACATTTATTTCAAAAGTAAGTGATAAAATATATATTTTAAATATATTAAAGTTAAGATAATTTTTCTAAAGTTTAAATATTTTTTAAAACCCCTGAGTAAAAATATTTTTTTATTATGTATTAATAATGATTAAAAGTGACATTAATTACAGGTAATTTAAAAATATTTTAATACAATGAATATTACATGTTTTTAAACTATGTTAAAATAAAATAAAAAGTATTTTATTTTTAGATAATTTTTTAAACATTGAATAAAAACTATCATTTTTAACTATTTCAATTTTTTTTTATTAAACATTATTTCCTATAGGGTTTTATTTTAAGTCTATGGGCCCACTGTGGCGGTCCGACCGCTGCATACCTGGCAATTCAACTGCCGGATTAAAATCCTGGCAGTCGGGCTGTCAGGAGACCACCGCCAGGATCAGGGATCCAGATGAGTTGGCAGCGGTGAAAGTCATGGTCAGCCACAGCGGTGCTGAGCATGACTTTCCTTTCCGCCAGCCTTTTCATGGCAGGGTCCCCGACATATAAAAGGCTGGTGGAAAGGCAGAGTTGGGGCTACAGGGCCCGCCCGGCACCGCCTAGGACCATGTCGTGGGCAGTGCAGGGGTCCCCCTGCCAGCACCCTCGGAATGTGCACTGTCTACTACTGCAGACAGTGCACATTCCGAGGGTGCTGTGTGCGGCAGCATTGGCCTCGGCTTTCTCTGAGACACTGCTTATACTGGTCAGCTTGTCTGACACATCATAAGCCTAGATGGCCGCCTCCCCACCGCTGTACTGGAGTTTGGGTGGTCATCAGGACCTACATGTCCATTATTTTCTATGGGAGGGTGTTGCAGTATCAGTGGTTGTCAACACACTCTATGCAGGAATGCCCAAGAACGTCCTAAACAGGCTCCAAACCATCCAAAACTTAGCTGTAAGGCTCATCCTAAACCTACCTCGCCATACCCACATCACCCTACATCTCAATGAACTCCATTGGCTTACAATACATAAACACACCCAGTTCAAACAACTCACACACACACATACAAAGCACTGCACAACACTGGCCCTGCATATCTCAACAGCTATGTACATTTCCACCACCCTCCAAGACACCTCCACTAAGCCAGACTCTCACTAGCACATGTAACCAACATCCTCAAAGCCACAGCTGGAAGCCATGCCTTCACCTTCATCTTCTCCCAAAACGTGGAATGACCTCCCACACCACATCAGAGCCTCCTCATCGCTTCTCAAGCTCCACCAGAGACTGAAGATCTGGCTTTTTTTAAGAACCTCACCAAGGAGACAGGAACCTAAACCTCCTGCAAAGCGCCTACATACCCTCTCAGGTGATTAGCGCTCTATAAAAATATACATATTGTAACATAACTGCTACTTTTTGGTAGTGGTCACTTTACACTTTCACTTCACACTCGTAAATTTGCACTTCCGTGTTTTAGGAGGTGAGACATGAATGTGTACACTTTAGGTAACTTTACACTTGTATTTTGTGAAGAGGTTAAAGTAGTAAAGTTACTCACAACTGTAAGAGTCAATTTTCTAGTAGTAAATCTACATGTGCAGATTTACCTTTGTGAATAGGCCCTTTATTGTTTCATTTCTTTTGTGAGCTTGATGAAAGTCAGTGTAGCATGTTTTCTGGTATGTCAGGTTGCGCCAAATCTCTTCCATAAAATATAGTGACATAATTTAATAGTTTGTCACCGATATGATATACAACACAGATTTGTTCCTATTTTAAAACCAATAGAGGTACTTCTAACAAGAACCATTTTATGTATTTAAAAAAAAAGTTTTTAGGAAGTTTACTGTTTTTGGGGAGCAACTAAAACTAACAGTGAAATATGTTGTCAGTGTATAGGTGCAAAATACTCTTACTGGTAGCTTGATGGGCAAGTACCTGTTTTTTGTGAGCTGTGGCTCGCCCACAGATATTACTGTGCCACAGCCAAGACAACACAATCCAGTTTTGAGTCCTCTTACTGGTCTGCAAGGTTATCCAGGCTGGGAGTGCTGGGCGGCTGCAGAACACGTATAAGACCCCTGTTTTTACAGTCTTCTGCATCTGGCAGCATTAAACTGGGGCATGTGCTACACATTGAGATGATTAGGAAACCAGTAAGTACCTATAAAGTACTTTTTTTACCAGATCCACAGCTAAATGTTTTATGTTCCTAAGTCAGCATATTGGCAGACACCTTTTTCTCCAGTTGGTATTGAACAAAAACTCCCAGACATTGCACTCTGGAGTGGTCGTCTGCTCCCACTCCTCAACCTGAGGGTATTCAGGTTGTCCCTGGACTTCTGCAGATTCCATGTTCCAGGAAGTTATAAACTTCCGAGAGTAAGTAGACAACAGAAAACATTCTGAAACAAGAGAAGACTGCTGTAAGTGTGTACACAATTCAGTGCAGATCCCTAATGAAAGAAACAAGACAGGAATCACTTCAAAATGATTGATTGATGATGAATAACAACAGTGACAGTAACCTATCAGAAGTAATTTTACTAGGGCACAACAATACTACAAACCCTTGTGCTCACTGCGCAAACTGTAAAAAAAAAAAAAAAAAGTCTGCTTTATACTTAACCCTAATTTGAAAACACTTCTGGGCCCTCATTTTTGTACCACAGGAACAGGAAAATAAAAGTAAAGGCCTCACAAGAGTTAGAGGACACTCGATCATTCAATCTATGGTACCACAGGAGTGCTGCTGTATCAAAGAAAAATTAAAAGATAAAAAAATGAAAGTGAAAGAAGCCATCTGACTGGCCACACAGAGTACACTACTCAATAAATAACCCACAGGTTATAGAAATAAGCACAAAGCAATTTTCTGAACAGCTTTCACGCATTGCTGTTTTAGAGAGGGAGATCTCTGGGTGTTTGGACAAAATATTGAATAGAAAATATTGTAATACAAATCTATCATGTCAAGAATATTGGGATGTCAAAAATATTGTGGACAGGACTCTCGAAGGTAAGATTTTTTTTTATTATAAACAAATTTTATTGTTTTCAAAATTAAAATCAGCAAACATTTGGTACAGACAGCACGGCAGGTTTCAACTCCAAGTATCATTGACCTTTGACCGTATGGCATTTCAGGAGGCATGCGCATTTCCTTAGCTAAATTCAACAATGAGGGAAATGCCACCCACTTTAACCTATGACAACGACCCCAACCATCCACCCCATATTTTCTCGTGTTTCCAGGGACATCACCTCGGCTCATACACCCATTTCTCCTGGTTTGCGCACCAGTCCATTCCTCTTCTCCATTTTTGTAAGGATGGACTGGAGGGCAAGCTCCAGGCGGCGGCGATGTCTCTTTTGGCGATCAGCAGGGCCGTGCCAACAAGAGTGCGGCTCGCTCGGGATCATATCACATCCTCCATCACCCCTAGTAAAAACTAATCTAGCAGAGAGCTGTAGCTCCGTCTCCAGTATCATATTTAAGTCGTTTAACACCTTACCCCAGTGTATCTGCAGTATTGGGCAGTGTAGGAAAGTACCATCTTGCCTGGCATGTTACCCCCATATTTCACTGTATATATGTTGTTTTAGTCTATGTGTCACTGGGACCCTGCCAGGCAGGGCCCCAGTGCTCATAAGTATGTGCCCTGTATGTGTTCCCTGTGTGATGCCTAACTGTCTCACTGAGGCTCTGCTAACCAGAACCTCAGTGGTTATGCTCTCTCTGCTTTCCAAATTTGTCACTAACAGGCTAGTGACTAAATTTACCAATTCACATTGGCATACTGGTACACCCATATAATTCCCTAGTATATGGTACTGAGGTACCCAGGGTATTGGGGTTCCAGGAGATCCCTATGGGCTGCAGCATTTCTTTTGCCACCCATAGGGAGCTCTGACAATTGTTACACAGGCCTGCCAGTGCAGTCTGAGTGAAATAACGTCCACGTTATTTCACAGCCATTTACCACTGCACTTAAGTAACTTATAAGTCCCCTATATGTCTAACCTTCACCTGGTGAAAGTTGGGTGCAAAGTTACTTAGTGTGTGGGCACCCTGGCACTAGCCAAGGTGCCCCCACATTGTTCAGGGCAAATTCCCGGACTTTGTGAGTGCGGGGACACCATTACACGTGTGCACTGTACATAGGTCACTACCTATGTACAGCGTCACAATGGTAACTCCGAACATGGCCATGTAACATGTCTAAGATCATGGAATTGTCACCCCAATGACATTCTGGCATTGGGGGGACAATTCCATGATCCCCCGGGTCTCTTGCACAGAACCCGGGTACTGCCAAACTGCCTTTCCGGGGTCTCCACTGCAGCTGCTGCTGCCAACCCCTCAGACAGGTTTCTGCCCTCCTGGGGTCCAGGCAGCCCTGGCCCAGGAAGGCAGAACAAAGGACTTCCTCTGAGAGAGGGTTTAACACCCTCTCCCTTTGGAAATAGGTGTGAAGGCTGGGGAGGAGTAGCCTCCCCCAGCCTCTGGAAATGCTTTGATGTGCACAGATGGTCCCAATCTCTGCATAAGCCAGTCTACACCGGTTCAGGGATCCCCCAGCCCTGCTCTGGCGTGAAACTGGACAACGGAAAGGGGAGTGACCACTCCCCTGATCTGCACCTCCCAGGGGAGGTGCCCAGAGCTCCTCCAGTGTGTCACAGACCTCTGCCATCTTGGAAAGGGAAGTGTTTGTGGCACACTGGACTGCTCTGAGTGGCCAGTGCCAGCAGGTGACGTCAGAGGCTCCTTCTGATAGGCTCTTACCTCTCTTGGTAGCCAATTCTCCTTCCTAGGTAGCCAAACCTCCTTTTCTGGCTATTTAGGGTCTCTGCTTTAGGGATCTCACCAGATAACGAATGCAAGAGCTCACCAGAGTTCCTCTGCATCTCCCTCTTCACCTTCTGCCAAAGGATCGACCGCTGACTGCTCAGGACGCCTGAAAACCGCAACAAAGTAGCAAGACGACTACTAGCAACCTTGTATCGCTTCATCCTGCCGGCTTTCTCGACTGTTTTCAGGTGGTGCATGCTCTGTGGGTAGCCTGCCTCCTCTCTGCACCAGGAGCTCTGAAGAAATCTCCTGTGGGTCGACGGAATCTTCCCCCTGCAACCGCAGGCAACAAAAGACTGCATCACCGGTCCTCTGGGTCCCCTCTCAGCATGACGAGCGTGGTCCCTGGAACTCAGCAACTCTGTCCAAGTGACTCCCACAATCCAGTGGCTCTTCAGTCCAAGTTTGGTGGAGGTAAGTCCTTGCCTCCCCACTCTAGACTGCATTGCTGGGTACCGCGTGATTTGCAGTTGCTCCGGCTCCTGTGCACTCTTCCAGGATTTCCTTTGTGCACAGCCAAGCCTGGGTCCCCGACACTCTAACCTGCAGTGCACAACCTTCTGAGTTGTCCTCCGGCGTCATGGGACTCCCTTTTGTGACTTCGCGTGTACTCCGGTTCACTCTTCTTCCAAGTGCCTGTTCAGGTACTTCTGCGGGTGCTGCCTGCTTCTGTGAGGGCTCCCTGACTTGCTGGGCGCCCCCTCTGTCTCCTCATCCAAGTGGCTACATCCTGGTCCCTCCTGGGCCACAGCAGCATCCAAAAACCCTAACCACGACCCTTGCAGCTAGCAAGGCTTGTTTGCGGTCTTTCTGCGTGGGAACACCTCTGCAAGCTTCTTCACGACGTGGGACATCCATCCTCCAAAGCGGAAGTTCCTAGTCCTCTTCGTTCTTGCAGAACACCAAGCTTCTTCCAACAGGTGGCAGCTTCCTTGCACCCTCAGCTGGCATTTCCTGGGCTCCTGCCCACTCTCAACACTGTCGCGACTATTGGACTTGGTCCCCTTGTCTTACAGGTACTCAGGTCCGGAAATCCACTGTTGTTGCATTGCTGGTGTTTGTTCTTCCTGCCGAACCCCCCTATCACGACTTCTGTGCTCTCTGGGGGTAGTAGGTGCACTTTACACCTACCTTTCAGGGTATTGGGGTGGGCTATTTTTCTAACCCTCACTGTTTTCTTACAGTCCCAGCGACCCTCTACAAGCTCACATAGGTTTGGGGTCCATTCGTGGTTCGCATTCCACTTTTGGAGTATATGGTTTGTGTTGCCCCTATACCTATGTGTTCCTATTGCAATCTATTGTAATTTTACACTGCTTGCATTACGTCCTTTTGCTATTACCTGCGTAATTTTGGTCTGTGTACATATATCTTGTGTATATATCTTATCCTCATACTGAGGGTACTCACTGAGATACTTTTGGCATATTGTCATAAAAATAAAGTACCTTTATTTTTAGTATATCTGTGTATTGTGTTTTCTTATGATATTGTGCATATGACACCAGTGGTATAGTAGGAGCTTTACATGTCTCCTAGTTCAGCCTATTCTGCTTTGCCATAGCTACCTTCTATCAGCCTTAGCTGCTAGAACACCTCTTCTACACTAATAAGGGATAACTGGACCTGGCACAAGGTGTAAGTACCTCTGGTACCCACTACAAGCCAGGCCAGCCTCCTACAGACAGGACCATACCATATGGAAAAAATCTGCAGAATCCCCGCACATCTTGGACATTGGCCATTGGGACGCAACCCGGCCCAGCAGAGCCTGACAGGTGTTAGATATGCTCTATGTAGATAACAGAATTGCACTGTGCGAAGTCTCGCCGACACAGCCAGGGTCCTGGGAGTGCCTCTGACCATTCCAAGTCGTCAAGGGTCCCCACCCACACCTTCCATTTTGCTCTAGTAGAGGCCAGGCCGTCTGGTGTATTATTGATTAACATTTTATAGACCTGTGAATTCCCTTTCCCGCCTATATTTCCCATGAATAATTTGGCTTTAAGTGGGCTGAATTCCGGTAGAGGTGCATTCCTAGGGCATTTCTAAGCTGGAGGTATCTAAAGAATTGTGTTCGGGATAACTGAAAGTCTGTCTGCAGTTCCTGAAATGTCTTTAATGTCTCACCTCCCCATACATCTCCTACCAATGAGATGCCCAGCAGGTCCCATTCCGCAAACCCCTCTAGTGCCGCAGTTGTGCTCATCCATTTTCCCCTCCACAGCGGCGTCTGAAGAGTAACAACAGCATTCCAATGGGTGTGTCACAGAGCAGCTCGCCATGCCAAGAAAACCGCCCTGGTAATCGCTTATATGCCTTGGGGGAGGGGTGTGCCATACAAAATATCAAGAATACGTGGGAAGCCCAGGATTTCCAATTCTACCTGATATGCCGGATCTGACCATCCTCCAGTGAACCAATCACCAATCACCAGCAACTGGGTCGCTAGGTAGTATAGATATGGGACAGAGGCACCTAGGCTCCCTTCATATATTCCTCTTCGGCAGCACTGCGCCGCCGCTCGATGTCTGGCCCCCTTCCAGAGGAACAGCACCGTGGCTACCTCCAAAGCTCAGAACCATGAACGTGGGATTGGGAGTGGAAAGTTCTGGAAAACATACAGAAGCCTAGGCAAGACCATCATCTTGTATAGGGCAACACGGCCCATTACATTCAAAGACCGTCCTAACACACGGTAGGAGCGGATCTAGATTCTTCGGCCAAGTTAGCTCCGTTAGGAGAGCCACCCAAACACTGAGATATTTAAAGCTAAGTCTACGGAGGGGTATCGTATCTTGCCAGTCAAAACAATCACAGGTGCTCACCAAGGGGACCAGCACTGACTTTGTAGGGTTCATTGTTATACCTGATGCCAGTTCATAGCATCTTAAAAGATGAAGGCTGTGCGGACCCAACTCACTTGGAGTGCCCATGTACAGCAGGACATCGTCAGCGTATAGGGCTATTCTGTCCTCCCGGGCGTGCACCCACCTCCAGCCACAGTATATTGGATCCGTCCTGAACATCTGAGCCAGTGGTTCAACAACTAGGGTAAAGAGAAGGGGGGGCAGCGGGCAACCCTGCCTCGTACCCCGTTGGACTTTAAAGATCGACAACAGGGTCCCGTTGACCTGCACACGGGCAGAGGGATCAGCGTATAGCGCCCGGACAAGGCGACAAAATCTCGGTCAGATACCTGCCCGCTGGAGCACCAAAAAGAGAAATCCCCAGTCTACTGAATCAAAAGCCTTCTTAAAGTCAACGAATAAAAGAGCTAGGTCTCGGGGCAGTCGGTGATGCTCAGCAAGGGCCACTTGTAGCCGGCGGATACAATGGCGAGTACTCCGAGTTGCCATAAACCTGCATTGATCAGGATGAATTCATTGCGGTAAGACTCTTTTGAGGCGCGTTGCAAGGATAGTAGCTTAGATTTTAACCTCACAGTTAATCAAGGATATCGGCCTAGAGTCCACACAGTGTAGCGATGGGGGTTGGGTTTTGGGGAGCACTACAATAGTGGCGGCGTCCAGTCCCTCCGGAAAGGACCCCCGCCGCTCCGCCTCCACAAAGAGAGCCACCAAACGGGGTAACAAATCATCCTTATACGTCTTGTAGTATTCTGACAGGAAACCGTCAGGACCAGTAGTTTTCCCTGTTCTCAACTCAGAGCTGGCTTTTCTGACCTCTTCTACACTGAGAGGTTCATCAAGGATTTGCACTTCATTTGTGGGCAACTGCGGCAAAGAAACGTCGTCTAGTAGCCGGCGGTCATGGGTCAAGTCTGCCGAAGCCCTATATAGAACCCTATAGTAGCGGGCGAAGGCTTCAGCTGTTTCTTGGTGCCCCGCAACTCAACCTGCCTCCCCGTCCCAAATTTCAGGAATAATACTAGAAGATCGATGGTGGGAAACCAACCAGTATAGCAACTTTCCAGTCTTGTCCCCCCAACCATAGATTCTCGTGGTGCTCGCTCGCCATAAAGCCTTTGCTGCCTCTAGAGATAAATCTCGAATTTCCTCATGTATTAATGAAAGCTGTTGCAACACCACTTCGTTGGGCTCTGTTCCTAGTGAACTTTCGAGACGTGACGCCCGCAATTCCAATAGCTCAATACGTTGGGTTCTTGAGCGTTCTAGCTCTCGTATCAAGTCTCTGGCCGAACCCCGCAGCACAGCCTTACCAGCAGCCCACAGGGTACCAGGAGAGGACACAGAACCATCGTTAAGGGCAAAGTATTCACTCTGCGCCTGTCGCAGCTGCCCCACAAACGATTTGTCCTGCAGATACCAAGCATTCAGTCTCCACATAGGCTGGTTCAGCGATCGGGCGTGGCCCATCACAAAGCAAAGGGGTGTATGGTCGGAGATACCCCGCGCTAAAATCTCGATATGGGAGAGGGTACCACAGCCAGTGCTGGGCAGCAATATCAGGTCAATTCGGGACTGCGAGCTGTGGGCCGCCGAGGTATGAGTGAATTGTCTCTGTCTCGGGTGCCACATTCACCACGCGCGCCGAGTCCCGCAGCCGAGAGCCAATCCGTGAGACTCGCCGCCATAGCGCACCTCTGGGCCGATAATGGACCGACCACATCCAAGGTGGGATCTGGAGCCGCATTGAAATCTCCTCCCAGCATAGTGAGCCCCGGGGACAGGTCTATGAGAAACTGGGTTAGGTCTTTGAGTGGTGCGCGGGAGGGACGTGCACACTGACTACATTAACCGTTACCCCCTCGACCCTCCCAGTAATGGCCACAAAACGGCCATGACTGTCGTTACAAACTTGGACCACCGTCAGAGGAAAGGAGCGGTGTAATAGAATTGCACCGCCCCGCGTGAACCCTGTGTGGTACACCCTATCAAAGCCCCTTCGTGCCAGGAAGGGGCAACGCTCCCAGAGAGGTGCGTTTCCTGCAGTGGAAGCACATTGGGTCGATATCTATGTATGAAGGTAAATACTGCAGCGCGTTTTACTTTATCTAAAAGACAATTAACATTCCACGGTATCAGACTCATCGAAACAGTTGTTGGAAGATGTCACAGCGCTACTCCTGGGTGTAGCCATTTTTGGATCTGAGGTTCCCCCTGTTCTGCCTCTCATCTGCCTGAGTAAAAACTTTGCTCTGTCAATTAGTTCTCTGTACCCTCTGTCAAGTATGCCGACTAACACAAACATGTCAACTTGACACTGAACAATAATGAATACCTTAATAAAGGACTTGAACTCCCCATCCTCCCAACTCCCGCCCCTGCCCATACTTCCCCCCAGAAGCATCTGTCACCCCTATACATTAGCATCTCACCCCCTAACCTAGTGAGGTAAACAATAAGTGAGTGAGCAGTGGTGGACCCCACCATCTCGGATCACTTAAAGAAACGCAATTTGTAGTAGTTAGTTATTTATAATACTAGTTCTTCATCATGGTAAGTAGCACCCTCTCTAAAGTTATTTCTTCGTTCAGAAGATTACAATGCCGAGCTGCAGGATAGGTCACAGCTCTCTGGTGAGTCAGATCTGGCCCGCGGTGCACTTTGCGGCTTCAGGTCTCTCTCAGTCTCCCTCAGCCCCTTCACCGGCTGCTGACCTTTCGGATTGGCAGATGGGGCCTCCAATGGGGAGTTCGAGCGAGAACCGCAGTGTTCCCTGTGTTTCCTTGAGTGTGTGTGATGCTGCTTTACAGCCAGTCGTTTCAGTTGGATGTCAGGCTGTTGTCTTGCCTGCGTCTGTCTGAGGCGCTCGCCCAGTGATCCAATCGGCATCTCTTCAGTCAGCCACATCCACGCCGCAGTCAGTTGCTCAATAAAATGAGTTTTATTTCTGTGAACCACACGTAACTTCACAGGGAATAAAAGACGATATTGTATGTCCATTGCCTTCAGTTTTTGTTTGACATCAAAAAATGAGCGCCGTTGTTGTTGCACATCCCTTGTGTATTCAGGAAAGAGGAGGACCTTAAACCCGTTACAAAAGAGATCTCCTTTGGAGCGTGCCTCCTGAAGGACCGCAACTCTGTCCCCCAGTAGGGGTTTTAACTGTGGAGCCCTATGAGCTCGTTCGATGGCAAACCATGGGGTAAGACGGTCCGATGGCATCCAGGAGCGAATTAATTCTTCTAGGAACGTGACGAGGGATGTCGCTGCTGCGGTCTCCGGAAGACCCACTACCCTAAGATTGTTCCGCCTAGACCTGTTCTCAGCGTCCTCGGCCCTCCGGTATAGCTCTGACGTGCAGGACGTGAGTGCAGAGACCTGTGCCTTGAGAACGTTCATGTCGTCTTCCACTGCAGAGATCCTTGTTTCCGCCTCTGTGATTCGGGCTGTGGCGTTACAGAGGTCTTGCCTGACCAGGGCCACATCTACTCTGACTTCTCCTATCTTGGACTCCACTGCTGCCTGGGATGCATGAATGGCCAGGAGGACTGTTGCTAAATCTCCGGACGCCGCCCTTGTCCCCCAGGGTGTGATCCTCCACTGGGGGTCAGCTTGTACCCTTGGTGAATTGATCTATGCGTTTTTGCGCTGTTGATTGCCGCGCTGATTTGTCTTTGCCGATAGTTCATTCACCGGTTCCTCTCCGGTGAGTGTATCACGATATCTACGTAGAGATATATTGGGAAGGGCCAGTCCGGGTACTGTGTGTGGCTCTGGGGCCACTAACGCCACCAGCGATGTCACAGGCCAAGATCACACTCCTTCCTTTGGTGAGACGCTGCCGGAGCCTCAGGGAACGGGGCCCGCCACGACCCAATTATGACCCAACGTGATCTCAGTTGCCAGTCTTTCACAGCTGTCGTCAGTGGACCCCGGGGGGTGACCAAGCCAAGTCCCCCTCCGGTGCGATGCAGCCCCCTTTGACCTCCCACTCCCCCAGCCGCAGCCCGCACAGGAATGGGGGGGGGAAGGAGACGGCAGGGGAGGTCCCGCGATGCGCCGTACTCTCAGTCTCTGCCAGCCTCAACACGTCTCCTCTGTTCTTTCCCAGGGGGGGGAAGGGGGCGAGAGACGAGATGGGTCTTCTCTTCCAGATACCCACACAGCCCCTCTCCCCGCACCCCTACCCCGGTACCTTAACTCTGTTTCTGCCTTCAGCGTCGGGCCGATGCAATCCAGTCGCCAGCACGCCAGCCACCCAGGCACAGTCTTTTGCCGCCTCGTCTCCGCCTCCCAGCAGCCACAGCAGGGGAACCGTGGCCGCTCACCCGGACTCTTGCATGGCTCGCGCCGCCGGTCACCCGCGCCGGCCAACATCTTGGGCGCAAGCCGCCCCAACTCTCCACCACCTCACAGCCGGCCGAGGAGCCGGTTGATGTCTGCAGTGCGTCGGGAGGGGCACGACAAAGCCCCATCCCCGTTGCCAATCAGCCGCAACAGGGGAACCAAAACCCGCTTACCTGCACCTTGGGCCGCCCACGCGTCTTAGGAGTGAGCCACCTCAGCTCTTTGTCAGCTCACAGCCAGCCAAGAAGCTGGTCGATGTCTTCAGTGCGCCTGGGGGGGGAATGACAAAGCCCCCAGACGAGAGGGTGCCGCTGATGAAGGCGGATTATGGGCGTATTTGAAGGCAGATGACGGAGGGGTCCGGAGCACTACAAAAGTGCGTCCGCCATCTTGACGCCTTGGCCACGCTCCCCAGAATATAATTTTAAGTGTTGTTGTTAATATAGTAAAAAATATTGTTTTAGAAAATATTATTGTATATAATGTTGGTTATAAGTGTTATTTTTTATGAATTTTACTGTAGTGTGTTTGACTGTGCGTTTATTATTTTTTGAATTTGTGTGTTTAGTAAAATAATGTATTCATTCTGAAATATTTAGTTCTATTAATGTGTATAAATATATCATAGATTTTTTTTTTGTTTAGTATCTGGATGTTAGGTTTTTAGAACAAAGAGTGGGGGCATTTTTAGAAAGGGATTTTTTAATGATATGCAAATCAATACTGAATAAATAAAACACTGAGGGGGTGATTCTGACTGCGGCGGACGGCGGTCGCCGCCCGCCAAGCGGTTCCCGCCGAAAGACCGCTCCGCGGTCAAAAGACCGCGGCGGTCATTCTGGCTTTCCCACTGGGCTGGCGGGCGACCGCCGAAAGTCCGCCCGCCAGCCCAGCGGGAAACACCCTTCCCACGAGGACGCCGGCTCAGAATGGAGCCGGCGGAGTGGAAAGGTGTGACGGGTGCAGTTGCACCCGTCGCGAATTTCAGTGTCTGCAAAGCAGACACTGAAATTCTTCGTGGGGCCCTCTTACGGGGGCCCCTGCAGTGCCCATGCCATCGGCATGGGCACTGCAGGGGCCCCCAGGGGCCCCGCGGCACCCCCTACCGCCATCCTGTTCCTGGCGGGAGACCCGCCAGGAACCGGATGGCGGTAGGGGGTGTCAGAATCCCCATGGCGGCGGAGCACGCTCCGCCGCCATGGAGGATTCTCAAGGGCAGCGGGAAGTCGGTGGTACACCGCCGACTTTCCGTTTCTGGCCGCGGCTGAACCGCCGCGGTCAGGATGCCCAGCGGTGCACCGCCAGCCTGTTGGCGGTGCTACCGCCGACCTCCGCCATGGCGGTAATTACCGCCAGGGTCAGAATGACCCCCTGAATTTTTAATTCTTAATTTGTACTAAAACATTTCATATTTATTTGTAATGTATTGAACATTAGAAATATTGGTATTTTATTGTAACTGTTTAAATCATTATAGAAAGTTTGGAAAAAAATAAAAATGATCACATTTAAATTTAGTAATGTAAACATTCTGTAGATGTTATATTTTTTATTTAATACATTTCTTATTATTACATTTTTATTAGAAATTGTATATGTTTAGGAGTTTTAATAAATGTCTATTGTTGATAGATGGTTTTAAAATTTAGCATTTTCTATTTATTTAAAAAACATTCAAAATTATGTTTAATTAAGTTATGAAAATAGACTAAGGGCCTAATTACGGGTTTGACGGACGGACGGCCAGACCCCCATAGTGGTGACTGCCAAAGAACCTCCATGCTGGCGGTCATACAGACTGCCTTATCACAGGTTACACAGGCAGGACTGACAAAAGCCAGCAAAAAAAGCCACACAGACACTCCCACTGAGGGCGGGAAATAGGTGATCTGACCACCAGCACTGACAGCCTGTCAACCAACCACCGAATGTATTACAAATCAAAAGTTGCAGTGGCGAACACCTATGGCGGTCAGCCAATGGCGTCCCAAAACACAGCAATTTGCGGTCAACAAAGTAATACACAACACCACATTGCATGGATTTGAAATCAACACAGCTGACACACATTGCCACATCTGACACACCTGCAAACCACACCGTAAAACACACCCCTTCCCTAACCACAATCCTTTGCATCTACAATGCCAAACACCCAAGCCAGAGCACATCTAAAAATGACCAGATCACAGATTAGGCACCCCCATAACTTTCCCCAAGCACATTTCTCACATCCTCAACACGCTCCTATTTCCAATCACATCTCATTAAGTCACTGTCACCTGCTCATTTCCCACCACTTATTTTTTCTATCCCCATCATGTCAACCCAGAAAAATCTCAGTTTCATTGAAGATGAGTTATTAGTCATGGTGGATTAAATCATAAGAATTGAGTCACATTTATTTGGAGCCCAAGTCCAGCACACTACTATTACCAGGAAAATAAAAATGTGGCAAATTATAGTCGACAGACTGAATTCTGTAGGCCCCACCCCACATACAACGGAGGGCATCAGGAACAGGTGTAATGACCTTAGGGGGAAGTTCCGCTCGATGGCATCCAGGCACCAGCTGAATGTCCATAAGACTGGCGGTATTTCCTGCCCCACTCCTCCCTTACAACTCACATCCTGGGTGGAGAAGGTTTGGGCCACCCTGCATCCTGAGGGTTTGATGGGAATACCTGGGGGAGTGGAGTCTGGTAAGTTACAACACAAAATTAACACCAAAATGTATTGTGATGCATGCTCACTGCTCACCTTCACTGTCACCTCACTTACCAGCCCAGTGACCACCTGTCCATAGATCATGGACTGGCATCTCACATGTGAAGTAGACTCACCTGGGGGAACATCATCTCTGTATAGTGTGTGTAGTAAAGACATTGACAGCAGTACAATTCCCAGCAGGCACTGTTCCACAACTTAAAAATACCAGAACAGTGTAACATTCTCTAAATGACCTTGTTTGCCAACTCCACGTTGAAGTGTACCCATCTGAGAGGATGACATCAGTCTAGTGTGTGTGTGTGTGTGTAGTACAGGCACTGACAGGACTACAACTCCCAGCAGGCACTGTTACTGTTACTCCAACTCTGTGACCACTACACCAAAGACACTCGTCTGTCAACTCCCAATAGAAGTGTACTCCCCTGGGAGGATAACATTCATATAGTCTGTGTAGTACAGGGAATGACAGGACTGCTAAGGCCAGGAGGCCCTGGTACTGTTACTCCACTCCAAAGACACTTGTCTGTCAACTCCCAATAGAAGTGTACTCACCTGGGAGGATAACATTTGTATAGTCTGTGTAGTACATGGACTGACAGGACTGCTAAGGCGAGGAGGCACTGGTACTGTTACTCCACTCAGCCAGCCCTGTGTCCTCTGCTCCAAATACCTTTGTTTGTCCACTTCCCATTGAAGAGCACTCACCTGGTAGGATAACATTTGTACAGTGTCTGCATAGTACAGGCACCAACAGGACCGCTAAGGTCAAGAAGCAAGAGGCACGGCTACTGTCACTACTAACACCAGAACAGTGTCCCCTTCCCAGAAGACAACAGTATCTCAAATGTGTATTCACAGGGGGAGTTGGCATCTGTCAGGTATTGTGAAGCAGTGTGAGTGACAGGACTGCAACTCACAGCAGGCAATGCTCCCCTAACTACACACAACACAACTGTGTCCTCCCCCAAAATACACCTGTAAACCAAATCATCACTGAAGTGTACACACCTGGGAGGAAACCATCAGTATATTGTGTGTAATACAGGGAGTTACATGGATGCAACTCACAGGAGGCTCCCTTACTGTCACTCCATGCACCAGTCCAGAGTACACTTGCTAATATACCCTTCTTTGGGAAATAACACATGAAGTGTACACACCTAGGGGATGACATACAAGTGCATGAAGTTCAGGGAGTGACATGACTGCTAAGGGCAAGAGGCTCTAGCTCCCCAAAGCCAAACACAAGTACAGTGTACATCTGTCTAAATACCCTGGTTCGTTAACTCACAACGGAAGTGTACTCACCTGAGGGGATGACCTATGTATAGTGTGTGTAGTATTTGGAGTAACATGACTGTGGATCCCAGGAGGGCCAGTCCCTGTAACTCCAATAACCAGGTCAGTGCCCAAAGGACATTGTGCATCTGTCTGTGAACTCACAAATGAAGTGTACCTACCTGAGAGGGACCATGATACAAATCAGGGTACACTCTGATGTGGCCACCCACCTAGATTAATCTTGAGCAGCAAATCCAAGATGGAAATACTGTGGACAGGAAGGACAGCTCAACCTGTGTGCAAGAAAAGCAAGAAAGAAAATGAAAGGCCTCAAGATGCATCACCTGAATGGTATTGGTAGCAGACACATGCAGAATGCACTGACCACATGTTGATAACAATCACATATACAACAATGTTCTGGGTCTTACTGCTTAACAGTCAACTAGGCCATTTAATTATCTAAACCACATCCTGCCCAGCCAGTGTTTGGCCTGCACTGCTGACAAGATTTGAGTCAAGGACCAGTCGGTTCGGGCCCATCAGAGCAACCTGGTCAAATCACACCAGGGAGCTTCACCGTGACCACATCAACTCCTACCAGCCTGGTTGCATCTACATCGCAGGCATCCAGTCGTCCCCCAACCTATGTCTCAAGGACAGTGAAAACCATCTTGTGCCCCCCCCAGTCCAGGATTCTGTGTCACAGAAAAACACCTCTGATAATGGTGGTCATGGAATTAGTGGCAGGAGGCAAGCTGTGCCAAGGGCACAGGCACATGGGGTAGGGTCCATGGGAGGGATGAAATGGGCCAGCAGAATGAGGCTGATGGGTATGGTCCTGGCCAGGACAGCATCAGCCACATCTTGGGAGCATATCAAGAATCCCGAGGCATGATGGGCCAGGTACTTGCCCAACTCAGGGAGATCAAGCAGCTGCAGAAGGATTTCCATCATGAGTCTCTGGAAATGTGGGAGGCCACTAACACCATCCTGGCCTCCCTATCACAGGGGTTCAGAGACATAAGCAGTACCCTGATCAGGGACGCTGAGCAACACAACATCCCTTCCTTTCACCAAGTAACACCAGTGGCAGCCACTCAAAGGGAGGCCCTGTCAGGGGAAGGACCCGCCTCAGGCAACCCTGCCCCTGTAGCAGCAGACCACTCCCACTCCCCCTCAAGCGGGGACATCCAGCTAAGAATCCAGGAGGAGCAGATGGCAAGACACCAACCACTGCCAACAAGTGACCTCTTCCAGAAGGAACTCCTTTGTGTGCCACATATTCATTCTGTTGTCTGTTCTTTGACCACCTTCCTTTTCCATGGTAGTAGGACAATGGACTTTGGTCTTCAAATGTTGTGGCATCTACTAATATGATTACATCCACCATGACTGATTCCTCCACTTTACTTTTCTGTTTCATCTCTCAATTATTTCCTGTACCTATGTCAATAAAATCACCTCTCACTAAAACATTGCCTGCTACCTTCTTTTCCACATTTTGAAATTCTGAAATGTGAGCTTATGTGATGCACATGAGAAAGACATGATGGTAATGGAATGAGGGCTATGCCTTAGGTAGTGTCATGTTGAGGATTACTAGCAACACAATGATACACGTGTCTGGTCACACCAAACATTGTATTGCACTGTACAGCACACAGGCTGATAAATTGTCTGGAATGTCATAGCCAAGAATGGCTGAACCAGAGTGAGTCAGGCTAGGTATCCCAAGGTATCGGCCCCCAGACCACAGAACAAAGGGCTTTGTCAGACCTCATCCCATAGAATAGGCTAACAGATTGGTGGTTGTTGTCGCCAGCTTGAGCCTTATCACATACCAAAGCCAGGTCTGCTGACATAACATATGCCATGGCACAGGTAGAGGGCAGTACAACAAACACTGATTATAGGTCCATCCAATTAAAATGACCAAGAATCTGCTGCTAAGACACAACCCTATGTCAGTGTTGTGGCACAGGCACTGTGGCCTGCAGTGATGAAACACATCTACAGCTACATACAGGTCATACAAGATCATTGTCAACACACTGTGAAGGGAGAATGCATGGATTTCACTTCATGAGGACACATTTCAAGGCCATATGGTCACACACATGAGACAATTGGACCAACACGCCACATCAAACCAGTGTATTGTGCACTTCAGAATTCCGCCCACCCACTGTCCAACCTGCATCGGCACAGAACTAGTACATCCTAAATCTGTGTCCAACATTACCTGGATCAATCCATGTTCACTTCATATGTCAGAACAGCAACAGACACCTACCAACTCTGAAATGCCCACATGAGGATGTCATGGTGAAGGTACCTGGTCAAAACACAATACAAGGGGGTTCTGGCAGGAAATCTATACCCACGACCAAAACCACGTCAAAGATCAATGGATCCACTTACATTGCAATGAGACTGACACAAACAAAACATATAATCAAGGTAATGAAATGTACACATCTAATTTAGCAATCAAACCTTGACTGTATACTGCAAAGCATAAGGGGCCATATGTATCAACAAACCATTTTGCGAATCTCTAATAGCGATTTTTAAGAAATCTCTATTTCTGAATCGCAAAATGTTAAGTATCATATTTGCGATTCGGTAATAGCGATTTCTTAAAAATCGCAAATGCTACTACCGAATCGCAAATTACAATACCGGCCCCGTTCGCACCTAGGGGCCTGTAGGCCCATATTTGCGCATTTTTTTGCATTTCCCAAATTGCGAATTCCTAACTGGAATTCTCAAATTTGGGAAATGCAAAACCCAGGGTGCAGGGGGCCTAAGGCCCCCTCTGCAGCACCCCAAGAGTTTTTTTAAGGGCATGTAAGGCGCACACATGCCAAGGGGCATGTGTGCGTTACATGTCAATTTTAAAAATGCATTTTTAAAATTTGCACATGCTTACCACCAAGTTCAACTTGGTGGTAATAGCGATTCCTTAATGCCCAAGTCGCATTAAGGAATTGCTTGTTACATGTGGTTTAGAAATCGCAAATAAGGATTCCTTATTTGCGATTTCTTATTTAGAGAATCACAATTGGCGATTCTCTAAATGGGCTCCCAATTTTAAGGAATCGCTATTTTAGTGATTCCTTAAAGTTGCGTTGCAAATGCCTTTCATAAATACTGAAAGGCATTTCTGCATTCGCAAACAGCCATTCGCACCGTTTGCGAATGCAAAAATGGATGATACATCTGGCCCAAGATCTCCTGTCTTATGGCAAAAAATACCCTACTGAACACATCCTCACAACTGCAGTTCCTCAAACAGTGACAGTAATCACATAACATTACATACTTACATTCATGTGAAGTAGTGATTGATGAGATCTGCCCGCAAGTCTTCACCTTCCTGTTCATCACGGTCATTTGCATTTGGTATTTCAGGATTTTCACCCGGTGGCACTGCTAGCCCCTCCTCATCTGGAATGCATGGGATATCCATCCGCTGGGCAATTTTGTGGAGCATGCAGCAGGCCACAATGATCTTACACACTATTTTAGGTGAGTAAAGGAGGGCTCCACCTGTGTTGTCCAAACACCTAAGTCTGGCCTTCAGGGGCCCAAAAGCCCACTCCACGACACGCCATGTTCTTCCATGGGCCTCAATGAAGCAGACTTCCCCTTCCGTAGTTGGGTTTCTCTTTCTGTTGTGGTACACTTGTTCACTGTCATGCGTTGGGACGAAGGCAACATGTGCCATCAATGGCTCTACATGTGGGATGTGTGCCAAACCATAAAACCGAGCCTTTACATGTGTGAAATCCTCATGTTGAGGAAACCTGATTTAGTTGTCCAGGTGTTTCAACATTGCTGAGAGTACATCCTTCAAAACAAGAATGAACATAGGCTGAGACATCCCTGCAGAAAGGGCCACTGTATTTTGGAAGGACCCTGTGGCCAGGAAGTGCAACACTGCCATGACTTGTGCGATGGGTAGTATGCTATTTGGATGCCAAATGGCAAGCATCAGATCTGGCTCCAACAGACGACATAGACCCATGATTGTTTGCCTACTGAGACGGTAGATCTGGATGGTGTGGTGTTCTTCCACGGTCTGAAGGTCTGGCAGTGGACGATAGACAGGAGGTTCTGTGATCCTCCCCCTCCGTGGGTACCTATGCATGACAAGAAAGGATTTTTGCCATCATTCAATGTGTTCCTTACAACATCCATGATGCACGTCAATGAAACACTGTGACAAGGCATGTCGTAAGTTGAGGACAAGATACATAGCGCACATCACAAATGTTGATCACACAGAAGTAACGTGCTACGCCATTTTTTTGCAACACGTGCACACATCATCTATCTAGTCATCAACAATTTGTGCATGAAACTTGCCACTCGGATTGTTACTTCATGTCCCAAGCTTTAAAATGACCTTTGTCATGGGGAGACTGTGCCTCAAAGCAAATTGCCATATGTGCCTAACAATGTAAAAAATGGTGTTTGAGTAGTAGGACCTAAATGGCAGGACAAGACAAGCACTTATTACTGCAAAATACAACATTTTCAGAGTTGTGACATTTTTCGTGGGCATATTACGCATTTCAGGTCTCTAAAATGGGGGCTGTCTGGCCTACTCCACTGGACAATAGGAACCGTCTGCGGTCGCTGACGGAAGTTGTCATGGCGGTAGGCAGTTGCAACCGCAGCGGACTCAGCCATAGGCTAATGTTGTTGCCAGTGGCGGTCGCAGGCCAATAGCTGTGCCTGCCGGCGGTGACGACCACGTATGTGGCTGACGTGACTGCCATGTTCTGCAAAATCCTTCACTTGACTCCTAACACTGCTGCCTGCAATACATCCACTACCTGAGCTGCTGTGTACCGCCTCTGGGAGAAATCATGCCACATCCAGCAGGTGATACGGCCCCTGCCTTCTCCCTGGAGGAACTGGAGAGGCTGGTCATCAAGGTCCTACCCCATAAGGACAGCTTTATGGTGCACCAGAGGAGCAGGTAAGTGCCTCATGTCCACATATATTTATCAGTACTTTACCATAAATTCCCTCCTCACAGACTAGATTGTGCCCACGTGTGCCATAATGTACAGTCAAGGCCATGAAGGTGCCATCAATGGCATCAATGTCAGTGTGGCATCAATGGAAGAGTCAATGTGCATGTATCTGTGTTTAGTGCCAGAAGTTAAGTCCTAATACATTGTTGTATGTGTGTTTTGAGTGTACCCTGATCTACCTTATGTTTGGTGCCAAAACTAGGTGAGGTGACATCCCAGCCATCCTCATATATCTCTTACGACATGGGTGTTGTCAATATGGGACAACATGTATTTGCATAACAGCGTGAGCTGTGTATGCATGTTATATGTGTGAGGTGTGTGTCAAGTGAGCTATGTGGTTGTTGCCACTGAGATTTGCAAACCACGTCTGGCCTTGCTAAACTGTTGTTTTGAAGGCATCTCTGACTCACCCTGCCCTTCAGGTTGCTACACACACCACATGCCAAATTGCTGTTGGCTACATGTCAGGCATGGAAGTGACTGGAATGGAGTTCTACCTGCTCAGCCTGCAGAGAGGAGGGCATGTCAAATATAACTCCCAGTATGGGTCCAAGTCTATGCTGGTGCTGAGTCACTTTTGCTATGCAAATGTGGCACTGCACCCACTCCCTGAGTCCCAGTTGATCCTTTAATGTGGCCAAATCTATTGTTGTGTAGCCATTTTAGCTATAATTGTAAATGTTATTTTCGCAAACTAGACCTGCCACTGTGCACTTTAACCTAGATATATTTTATTCGGCTTTGTTTGAATATTTTAACATTAGCCACATTTGCGCTCTTGTTTTATTTTCTCTATCTAGCTGTTCTTCGCATAGGTCACCACTGCGTTCTTTAAAAAGACATTTCTTTTACTCTGTGCTTTTCTCAAGGCTGCAGTAAGATAGGATGCCGGCAAAAGTGGTACGCTTTGCCTCCGATGTTCACAGAAACATACACACTCTTACGTGGGGATCCTTTCTTGGAACATCAGCTCTTTTATTATAAAAACACTACTTTGACCCATGTACGTTAGAGGGAGATTCCAGCTAGATGACCACGACTGTATGCTGATTGCTTCGCTGCAGCTGCTTATGTAGACTACAGGCCTCTTGCTTAGGTATGAGGGATGATGTCTTCCCAGGGGGAACTTGAAAGGCAGAATTAGAGCTTAACATGCTGTGCTTTAACATAACTTAGGTAGGAACTATCTCTACAAACCTTAGTGACAGTGTGGTAGCGTTATCCTTGTGCTTTATTCTCCTTGTCACAATCTTAATCTTATTGTGCTTCATCGTCCTAGTTATTGCAATTCATGCTTTATTATCCAAGATGCAGTTATATTCTGCCTCTGATTGTTCTTGCATAAGTGAGACTAATGTAACTGAGAGAAACGGATGAGATCTTAGTGACCACGATTCCCCTGAGGAGTCATGTATGTCATGCACCCGGTTGCCCCAATCATCCCTGCTCTTGGGTGGAAATGAGGCACTGCTAGTTAGCCGGAACAAACCCAGATTAGGCTGACAGGTGTCACATGATGCGGGATCAGACTAAGTCACCCGCAGTACAGGTGATTCTGCCCCCCAGAATCCAATAGCCTCATTAGGGTAGTGAGAACCTACGCTACACTAGGCTCCGTGCCAATTTGCAGATTATCGAGGCTCTTTCCCTGATGAGTATGAAAATGGTTTTAGGGGAGAGGTAATGATCTGTGAAAAATCTGCACTTGGCATCATTGTCAATGTGTGTATCTGTTCCCTGATAGGTCCCTTCCTCACACAGCCCTGTCGTCACCTTCACACAGGTCAAATTAGTCCTGTGCAGACTTATTTCATTATTGATAGTCCCACAGTGCAGACAGTGAGTTGATGCTTGGTAAGCCATGAAATGTGGTTCAGTAGCTTGGTCACATGTCAATAAATGGACAATGCATACCTTTGTTTGTTGGGTACTATTTCTGTAGGGTGGACACATATGTCCAAAGCATGTTCTGTGGCACAAGTAAATGACACAGACCCCCCCCACCACCACCTAAGGTGGCATGAGTCTGTATTTATTAGTCCAGATATCCACACATGGACAGGGTAGACACTTTCTGTACCCACCATACCAGTCCCCTCATTGTTACCCATGCGTAATGTTTGAGTTTTACTCTGGCAGTAGCCTGTCTGAACTGTATGCAGAGAATCATTCTTAAAAGGTGTGAGTGTTTTAATGCATTCATGCCTAAGGAGTCTACTTTTCAGAAGCCACAGAGGCGTGATGTGTCCCATCGTTCCTCAGATCTCAGTCAGCTTGCTAAGGCATGTACCACTAAAAGTCAATTGACCTACCAAGTCGGTGGAGGTCCTGAGCAGGGTGGTGGGTTGGTCTGCAGATTGGGAAGTGTTTGTAGTCATGTCCCTGTACTCAATGGCTAGTATGTGTCCCACTTGGGCAGTTTCTGCAACAGAAGATTGTTCTTAGGTTTGTGTACTGTCATGTATGTGACGGAGCCATTTTGGATGGGACTTGTGGACATAATGTCTTGTCTTGTGTTTTGCCTCCATGCAGGCCAACGCCCATCGGAAGAAAGGGATACGGAGAGCCTTTGCCAAGAAGAAGCGGACCCTGGGGGTCCACAGCCGGCAGAGCGCCCACTGCCGCAAGACGGGGAGGACCTGAGATGCTGGGCCTGGAAGATCACAGAGGCCCAGCTGAGGCTGTCCTCCCAACATGAGCAGGGTGCCCGTCGGACAATGATTGCCCCCCCCGTGGCCTGGATTCTGGCAGTGGCCAACCTGGAGCTTGATGGGCATCTGAGGGCAGCATAGCAGCCACAGGGGATGTGTACACAGCACATTTCTGCCTGTACTGTTGCCAGGTGATTGAGTGAGGTACTGAATGCCCCCCCAGACAATGAAGTTTGAACCATGTGTCACACAGTAGAAAGGAGATTGTGTTGACATGCCATGTGTATAAAACTGGTGTGCCCTGCCTCTTGTACTGGGACATAGTACAAAACTGGGGAATCCTCAAACCACTGGCTCTACAGGGAACACAAATGGTTGTGAACAGTGATCATTCATGTGCTGTTTGCTGTTGTAGTGGGTGTAATTTCTAACCTACAGATCACTACCCCTACATGTTACAGGCCAAAAGTAAGTAATTGTGGATCACTGTCTGCATGTGGGTATATATATGTGTAGACATCTGGCAACCGGGAGCTAGTTATGTTCAGTATATGTTGGGTGCTGGTGCCTCACTACAGTCTGTGATGTGTAGGTGTCCATCATAGATGTGACATGGCTTACATGACTCTTTGTATATGTGGCAATCTACTTTCCCTTTGTATGTGGGGAATGTCCATTGACATGAGTTCTGTCCCATGACTGTTGCAACACTCCTTGTGTCTACATGTCAGCATGTGTCCTTTTCTCTTTGGGTAACATTCTTAATCTGCAATTTTATGCATGTTCTACCCATGCTGATGGGATGATGCCTGTATTTCCTCACATATATGTGCATGAAAGACAGTTTGTGGAATTTTAGTTACAATGGTGGTACATTTCATGTTGTGTCACAGACAGGAGTGTGTCACCATTTTTTGTCTGACAGATATATTCAGGCATCATAGTATGTCATTTGGCATGTAGAACTGCAGTAACAATGAGGGACATGACAAGCCCAGATTGTGGAACCACTCTGTTTTTATCTATGCCCTTGATGTGGACTCGTGTAAAACTGCACTGCACATTTGCAATGGTTGAGGGTTGTGCCCATGGGTCATGGAGTGCCTTGCTGTAATGTTGGCATAACATGTGTTTGGGTACAGTCATTTATCCACAGATAGACAACAGGGTTGGCATGTCCAAGGTGTGGATAGTGATGTTGTTTCTAACTGGACTACAAGTTGAGGTCATTCTAGTAGATGGTTACTACAGTAATACTCAGAGATTGTTGTTGTAATGTGTATCAGACATCAGTGGTGACTATCCTGGGACTTAGTGATTCATTGTTTTGTGTATTCTGGAGACATGTCTCCCTGACATGTTGAACCTGATGTCAAAGGTGCTCCTTTCAATGGCACATGTGTAGCCTATCTGAGTAACATCAATACTACCTCCTTGACTCTACTGGGACAGGTGTCACTTGATGAAGTGTACATTGTTGAAATGTTTCCAGTGTGACATGGGATTTCCATGTCAGCTACTCAAGGATATTGCAATTTTGTAATTTACAATGCAGTATTTCATGGCATCTCTTTAAATGTTGGTACATTATGTATGTGCCAAACAGATATGTGCAAGACCCAGTGTGTGATATGTGGGAATGGACTTTACAATGGGATACCATTATTTGCCAAAAGTTAAACTTAGGTCTGATGCATCTGGCATAGCTTTGAGGAAGGAGAGGTCTACTACTAGTTCATTGGTTACTGTGATTGCACAACTTCAGCCGTGCAATTGTAGTTGTCTGAGATCCTGATTATCCTGTGGGCAACTTTGGTAACTTCAGATGTCATGCATGCATATGTTTTGACACATGTATGTGCCAATTATGTGTACATTTTTGCTAGGGCCTAAATAAAATGTTGATGTTGTATGTCAGAGTTGTGACTGAAGTGTTATAATGGACATGTACAACAAAGTGACATGCCTATCTGCCAAATGTGTAAGTGCAAGTCAAGAAAACAAATACAACAGCAACAGCCTGGGTCACACGTGTGGATGAAGTAGGTGGAAGTAGGTGGAAGGTACACACATCAAAATGAGCACATGGTCAGTCAAATGTAAAGGAAGGTAGCACAATTTAACACCTTCCATGTGTGGACAAACAAAGCTCTAGCTTGCACATGAAAAAAAATGTCCACTCAATATCAGGGGGGACTAATCTAACACAATACATGCTGATATTGGCCAAGCCAAGATGAGACCATATCAAACAAAACACAATGCAATGACCCCCAATTGGATTGCGACCCATGTATCCATCCAGTGAAAATCTATCCCTGTCCTTTCCTGACATCAGCATCGCCCATAAAGTCAGATCTTGACAACCACAGCAAATGGATCTGCAATCAGGGTGAGACGTACACAACTGTAGGCATACAACACAAATTGTTCAGGAACAATAAAAAGGTAGAAAAGTAATGGCAGATAAACGTGTACCCCAAAAAACCACAATGTGGGTTAATTTAATGAAAGTTAAGAAGAGCAAAGGCCACTGGCCACTCTACATGTCAGTCCATGCTCCAGCTTGACTTCAATGACTGCTAGAGAAAGTCCACAGCAAGGGGCATCAAGTGGGCATGGAGGCGCCTCAGGATCATTCTTGGGTGGGGTGGGTGGATTTGGGATGGTTGGGTTTGGGAGGGGTGTGCTTTTCCTTAGGAGGGGTGGTCTTCTTCTTTGTGGTGGGAGAGGTATGGGTGCTTGCAGGGGAGGCAGGTGTGACAGGGGATGACTTGGCTGTGGAAGGGATTGATAGGTTGGGATGTGGGTGGGCTCCTCTTGGGTTTGGGATGGGGGTGGAGGTCATAGGGGACAGGGCAAATTCAAAAAGGAAACTTTCCTTGGGAAAGCGGGTAGGATCTTCAGACGGGATTGGGGCTGGGGAGATTGAGGGAATGGTTGTCTTCGGATTTCATGCTGCTAGTGTCTGAGGTTGCTTGGATTTGAGTGGTGTCTGCTACATGTGTGAGTGAGGGTGTTTCTTGGGGGGCTGTGAGGTGGAGGTGCTGGGTGAGGTGGGAGTGGTGGCTATATCGGAGGGTATTGGGATGGTGCTGGGGGTATGGCAGATGTTGTGTCTGTGTTTGTTGGGGTGGTGTCTGGGTGTATGGTGGGTGTATCTCTGTGTGTTGGGGTGGTGTATGGGGGTACGGTGTCTGGGGTGTGTGGGTCCTCTGGATGTTGAGGTGGTGTCTGGGGGTATGGTGGTTGTGGTAGAGGTGTCACTGGGTGTTGTGGTGATGTCTGTGGGTATAGTAGTTGTGATCTGTGTGTGCGTAGGTGGGGTGGGTGAGTCTGTGGGACCTGTGGTTGTTGTGGTCTGGGTGAGTGACTTGTGTGTTTGCTTGCCGGTGTGTCTTTTGGTGCTTGTGTTTATGTGTGCTGCTTGTGTGTGTTGAGGTGGGTTATTGCGGATGTGACTGTGTGCTTGGGACAGGTAGAAGAATAGGAAATTCTGATGGGGAAAATAAAGGTGGTGGTGGTGGAGGGGGGAGGACTGGAGAAGTACATGGCTGCCATCAGTGAGGAGGCCAGAGCCTGAAATGACACTATGAAACTATGAATGACTTCTGGATACGCAACCATCTGCTGGAGCTGGCTGCCCTGCATCGAGATGGCATTCAGAATGGCAGCCTGAGCCACAGAGATACTCCTCAGGAGATCAACATTCTCCTCACTCAGGGCAGCAGGGGTAATAGGGGAAGGGGCTTAGGTGCCTGGGGCAAAGGAGACGCCCACCCTCTTGGGTGAGGGGACAGGGCCAACTGGGTGGGAAGCAAGAGGGAGGGTGGTAATGGAACTGGGGGTGGTGGACAAGGATAGAACAGGAGCAGGTCCTGATGGTTCCACCACCACTAGAGAGTGGCCACTGGAGGAAGAGTCAGAAGATGATGAGGTTGATCCTGTGTCCTCCATGGCACTCTCCTCACCCTCCAGGCCACTGGGTCCATCCATGTAGGTCATCTCATGACTAGAGGTATCATGGCCAGCAGCTTCCCCACTTGGTTCTGCCCTGTCTCCTCCCCTTGCCTGGGATGATGCTGAAATTACAAAGACTAATAGGGTCACTACATGTTCCTGATCACACTTGAACAACAGCTGTGATTAGCAAATATTACCTTTGCCATACAGTAGCCCCCAGCCACAAGCTAAAGCAAAGTGGCTCCAATATTCGCCACACCATATGCATGCATGTTACATGAACTGTTACCAGTTGCCCTCAGGAAATTCTGACTCACAGGCAACTCCAATTGCATGGGTAAAGTTGTGCAATCACAGTACCCATTGAACAAGTAGGAGACCTTATCACCTTCAATGGCTTGCCTCATGTAGCATTCCTCACCTACTAGTGGGGCAATGCCAAGTTCATATACAAAGATCCAACACAAGGTCATGTATACAGCTAATCTTCATATACCTAATGCCACATCATGAAGAAATGATAGACAAATGATCCTGCATGTTGCTGACAGATGTGCAGCCAGAAGATGACATGGAAACACCCATGTCACACTGGAAACAAATCAACAGTGATCATTTCATTATGGGTACATTGTCTAAATGGACTCATGTAGGTTGTACTAATGTTGCTCAGATTGTTAACACATCTTGCACAGAAATATACACTGGAGAAAAGCTAGGCAAAATGTCAGAGAGAAGTATCTACAAAATCCACACCACAATGAATCAGCTAGTCCCAGTGATAAAACCTCTCTTGATTGATACTCCTGACATTACCATACTCTGATTGCATCAGTAGAAGCCAATAGTCCTTTGACTGTTGTAGAGGCCCGGGGATTCTCAAGTACTTATAGAAGGCACTTAACATGTTGCCCAATGGGAAGCTATATCACTGGCTTTTCTTGTCATGCAAACAGAGATCCCTTGGATGTGAACTGCTAGTCATTCCATGATGCATGTCAACACTTAGGTAACAAATCCTCCCCATTTCACATGTGCAAACCCATTTGCTACATGATTTTATATCAAGGGCATTGAAATGCACATTGTGGGTAAAAACTGCAGTCTTACCTGTCATGTCCTTCATTTCTAGTGCAGTTGTACATGCCAAATCACATGCAATTACAGGTGAGGATATGTGTGAGCTACCAATCAATGGTGACACACTGCTGTTTGTACTGAACTGTAGACCTATCACATATGTCCAATTCCAAATACATGTTGGCATGCACACATATGAGAGAGAATTCAGACATCATTCGATGAAGACAGGTAGACCATGCATGAAACAGCAGTGAAAATGATTTTGAAAAATTGAAAGGAACACATGCTAACATGTATGTAGAAGGAATGATAGCAACAGTGATGTCACCAAAATCATGTCAATGGACACTCACCACTTACCACGGGAAAGTATTGCTCTGTAACTGCACCCAAAGAGCTCTGTCACATGTCTGATGGCCACCTTCACATGACAGACATTAGAGAGGCACCAGCACTCGTGCCATGCTGAAGACAAGTGGCCTGTGTAGGACAGATGCCAAAATACTCGCTTGAGCAGACATATGGCTGAGGACATTGATCTATGATTTCATGTTGTTTGGGCTGCCACACTGAAGAGTGGTGGACTGTTGTGTACAAACAACACCAACAAAAACAAACAACTTGTCCTGATTGACCACTGTACTCAGCCTTGTGTTGGCCTATTGGGCTACACTGCTTTCCCATTCTTCATCTCTACTTTGTCAGGAAAAAAGGTTTGTAAAGAAGTTTTGAGGTTTGGTGTAAAGTATTTACCTCATATTATACATCTCAAGGGTATTTTAACCCTGTTTCCTAAGTACAATCTGAAGAATTACACCAATGTAGCCTGATTACCTAGGCTGCACGTTATGTTCTTTCTTAAGTGTCTCTGCAGGCCTTCTTGAAGTAAGACAAATTTCTACACTTAAGAAGAGACTATGTAAAGAAGTGCTCCGGGATCCTGCATGGGGTGGATCTATATAAATGGTTATGACTATCAACGGAGATCCCCTACAAGAGAACTTCTTGTTTGCTTGAATGTTCTTTTGAGGATGCAATTTTTCAATGGTAATTAACTTTCCAATGAGTTTCAAAATCTGACACCTTCAAAAGGGCTTCCTGACAAAATTATTTAATTCTCAAAGTTGTTCTTAGCCTTAAGTGGTGGGGCCAGAATGTGCTTTTAACGCTATTCTTTGCTTTGCATGCTAGCACCGCATGCCCTTGCACGTCCTTTCCTACATGCAGTTCCTATCAGTGTGGAATGTAACCAGCTTCTGTTATACTCAGCAGATATATAACGTTAAACATATGCCCGATACCTTTTTAAACATTTTGATCCGATTGCCTTCTGGCCTAGTAATCTAGGCCAAAAGGCTCCAGCTTTAGCATTTCATCTAGAAAATAGAGATCTTTCTTGTAGTACCGTTCACTTTGAAAAACACCAGGCACTTTTAAATGTAGTCTCGACTGGGACCTTTGAAATACAGGAAAACTGGTCTTGCTTTCTGGCAAAACTATGCGAGTCCATTTGCAGATGTACAAGCCCTGGAGAAAGATCTAGTGGATGTGACAGCAGGTGATCTAGATGTAAAAATGCATATGTGGCGCTTGTTGTGCATTTATGATCAGATAAGTAAACACATAATTTTGCGGACAGTGTACTTCATCACAAATGTAACAGAGTACCCTGTCCCTCAAACTCTCAGTCCACTTGCCCTAATCAAAGTAAGGCAAAATGTCAGCTTTCCATTGGCAATGCCTCTGTTGGCTTAGTCAATGGAAAGCTTCCTCGGATAGCTTGAAGGGGGGCATCACACTGCCTTCCCTATTTAGGTTGGACGGTCTAATGTCCTTTATTATCTATCCATTATTGCCAGGGAAAACCTGGTGGTGAAGAACGGAAAAATTAAAATAATGATCTCCCACACCTAGACAAAAATTCCCAGGGTATGGGTTCAATAGTTAGTTGTGTTTTTTTAATCAAACTAACAGTTTGAGAGTTTGTTTTGAAAAACAAATGTTTGGTTCACCTATGTCAAAACTGACAGTAGCCATCCACCAAACTTTAGTTATCTTCAGAGAAATCCTTATGACAGACCCTCCTCTGAAGGTACAGAGAGATCACCGCTGGATCAGCAGATAAACGTCCTCTGTATGTCACAGTGGGGGACGTAATGTCCTTCTCCACCCTGATAGACAGAATAGATACCATGTTACAATAAATCAGCCTGATATAAAAACGTCATAAAAATAGAAGCTAATATGATGAAATTAAATAGACATTTTGGACTATAAAGACCTACCTAATTTATACAATCACTTACTCATATTTTTGATTATGCCAATTATATATTTTTCATCCTAACACTACACATCTTTGAGGCTACTCCACTGTCCAAGACAGGCACCTGCATCTATGTAACTCCAGTGACATTTTAAGTGCACCTCCATCTGTGCAACTACAGGGACATTTTGCCTGTTAAGGCAAGGGCCATGAAATATAGCCTTCTCTTCCTTTGAATACTCAAACCACCGATCTACTAACCACTGTTGCCAATTCATTGGTTTAATTCCTCCATTCTTACTTCTCATTGGAGATACCACAAAGAAAGGTAGCATATGTCTTCTATGATGTACAAAGATCCGTTTTCTGGGGACGAAATCCACATCCAAATAAAAAAATATGTCCAGATAGCTCTAGTTCTTACATTATTAGAAACTGAAGACAGAACACTTAGGCCCTCATTACGACCCTGGTGGTTGGTGACAAAGTGGCGGTAATACCGCCAACAGGCTGGCCATAATTACCGCCAAATTATGACCTTGGCAGTGTTATTTCCGATAGACAGCCAATGTACAACACCGACCGCCGGGGCGGAAACAACAGTCACCACAGCGGTAGCCGCCTACAGCCAGGCGGAAGAAAGAGTTCCGCCCACCATATTATGACGCTACAATCTGCCACCTTTTCTGGGGCAGTACCAACGCCATCAAAAGCCTGGCAGAAACACATCACAGAAGTGAAAGGACTCACCATTGGAGACACAGGGAAGAACAATGCCACCATGAAACCCAAACTGCAAGTCTTCCAGATGATATTCTATTTTATGCTCCACCAGGAACACCAAACGCCGGCGAAGACTACAGACGCCTAGCACACAAGGGACAGGGGAGGAAAAAGAGTGACACACACACATGCACAACACACACCCGACATACACATGCCATACACACAACCAGCTGCATTACAAAAACAATCTGACCACTAAAATCTGCAGAATAATGCAAGGACAACAAGAATTGACGAAAATGATCGTAATCAGTCCAACAAAAAAATGATAATTCTGATTTGGCCATGATACAGATCTGAACACGTATATAACAAAGGGGCACTGCCTGGTTCATAGTGCAAAGGGCCGACAAGGCCACAGGGCACAGTCCAAGGCCCCACTTGAATCCTGCACCATTCTGGATAGAACACTGCAGGGGCATCAGTTGTCAAATAGGCAGGCACCTCAGGGGAATGGGGGGGCACCTCAGCCGGATGCGGGAGTGCAAGGCCACAGTCTCTCAAGTGGGTGTCTTGCCCACTGGTTCTGGAGAGGGCGACATGCCCTGTGCTTTGTCCTGGGGAGTGCAAGACCACAGTCTCTCAAGTGGGTGACTTGCCCACTGGTTCTGGAGAGGGCGACATGCCCTGTGCTTTGTCGTGGGGAGTGCAAAGCCACAATGTCTCAAGTGGGTGTCTTCCCCACTGGGTCTGGAGGGGGCAACATGCCCTGTGCTTTGTCCTGAGAAGTGCAAGGCCACAGTCTCTCAAGTGGGTGTCTTGTCCACTGGTTCTGGAGGGGGCAACACTTGCCTGTGCTTTGTCCTGAGGAGTGCAAGGCCACAGTCTCTCAAGGGGTTGTCTTGCCCACTGGTTCTGGAGGGGGAAACATGCCCTGTGCTTTGTCCTGGGGAGTGCAAGGCCACAGTCTCCCAAGTGGGTGTCTTGCCCACTGGTTCTGGAGGGGCAACATGCCCTGTGCTTTGTCCTGGGGAGTGCAAGGCCACAGTCTCTCAAGTGGCTGTCTTGCCCCTGGTTCTGGAGGGGGCAACATGCCCTGTGCTTTGTCCTGGAGAGTGCAAAGCCCCAGACTCTGGAGTGGGTGTCTTACCCACTGGTTCTGGTGGGGGCAGGCCGCACAGCAGCCCATTGAGGCTGGACTAGATGGCGTTCGCCGGCGGTGACGGCTGCACTGTGGTGGTGGTTGTGGGAGGCTCCTGCTCAGCCCCTGCACCCTCCAATAGCTGCACTGTGGTGGTGGTTGTGGGAGGCTCCTGCTTAGCCCCTGCACCCTCCGAGGGCTGCACTGTGGTGGTGGTTGTGGGAGGCTCCTGCTTAGCCCCTGCACCCTCTGATGGCTGCACAACCACAGCTGGCGGAGGGGGTAGTGGCAGCTGGTAGTGGTGGCGGTCTTTGGCTGGCAGCTTCCACTGGTGTAGAGTGCCTGCTCTCCTCCTGCTCATGGGTTGGGGATCCCTTAGCCTTCCTGGCATTGGGGATGGGCTCTTACCCCCTCTGCCTGCTGGTGCAAGATCCTTCCCCTTCTTTCCAGCTGCTGCAGGCTCCTTCCCCTCCTTTGCAGCTGGTGCAGGTTCCTTCCCTTCTTAGCAGCTGCTGCAGGCTCCTTCCCCTTCTTAGCATTTCCTGGCAATTGGTTCTTTCCAAGTGACAGTGGGCCTGGCAAAAGGAATGTCACAGCCAATGTTCTCAAACGTGCTCACCAGAGTGTTGTCTGCTCTGATTAAACACATGTGCAGCTACATTGCATTCCCCCAGGTTGAGGATTTGGCCACTGTGAAGGCCGGATTCTAGGCAATGGGACATATCCCCAACATAATTGGTGCGATTGACAGAACACATATTGCATTTGTACCGCCCGCCCCCCCCCCACCAGAATGAACAGGTGTTCAGGAATCATAAGAGTTCCCACTCCATGAATGTCAGATGGTGTGCTCGGCGGACCAGTACATCCTCTACGTCAATGCTAAGTATCCTGGGTCGGTGCATGATGCCTTTGTCCTGAGGAATAGTAGCATCCCAAATGTGATGGCGCAACTACAGAGGCACAGGGTGTGGCTGATAGGGGAGCCCTGGTTCCCACCCAATATATCTTGGTGTATGCCTATGGTGTTGGACATATAGGATAGTGTGTGGCTAAATGTAGTCCCTCAATATATGCAGGTGACTCTGGTTACCCAAACCTGTCATGGCTGCTGACCTCTATGAGGAATGACAGGACAAGGGCAGAAGAACGTTATAATGAGGCATGTGCGCGAACCAGAAGGATCTTAGAAAGGACCTTTGGCCTCCTGAAGGCCAGGTTCAGGTGCCTCCATCTGACAGGTGGGTCACTGTGCTACTCACTCAAGAAGGTCTGCCAGATAGTAGTGGCATGCTGCATGTTGCACAATCTGGCACTCAGACGGCATGTACCTTTTCTGCAGGAGGAGGAGACTGGAGATGCCCCTGTGGCAGCAATGGACCCTGAGGACAGTGAGGATGAGAGGGCAGAGGATGAGGATGTGGACAACAGAACATTGGTGATACGTCAGTACTTGCAATGACACACAGGTGAGACAGTGCAACTTAACATTTCTATAACTATTGGTGTATTCTGTGTGGCATTACCCACTTCGTTGCCCTACTTACTGTTACCTCTGGATATTAATTTTGCAGATGCTGATGATATGACACATTCTCCTGGTGTGATCACAACAGCCAGCTACAGGTCATTATATCTATGCTCATTCTATGTACAGTTCATTTGCAATGGTTGTAGCTGTTTCAATCAATAAAGAATTTGCAATACATAAATTAACAGTAGTCGGTTTTTATCCAAGGGTGTTTATTGTAGTGCTAAAATCTAGAGGGGAAAGTGCAATGGGATGGGGTAATTATGGAGGAAAGTCCAGGGTATTGTTCCAGTCTGTTTGTAGCACAGGTGCAGTGTCCATGGGGACGCAGGAAGGGGAGCAATGGCAGTTCAAGGTGGAGAAGGTGACTGAGTGGGACAGAAGGGGGACAATCAGGAGTGTCTCATTTCCTGGCAAGAGTCTCTGGCTTCCGTCTGGTTCGAAGGGAACGTTTGTGGGGTGGTTCATCTTCTGCAGGAGGAGGGGTGCTGGTGGCCTGTTGGTCCTGTGACAGGGCCTCTTGGCCATTAGCAGCAGCAGAAATGGAGGGCTGTTCAGATGACTGGCTAGTGGTAGGGGCCCGCTGGTATGACACTGCCTCCCTCATGATGTTGGCCATGTCTGCCAGCACCCCTGATATGGAGATCACGGTGTTGTTGATGGCCTTCAAGTCCTCCCTGATCCCCTGATACTGTCCCTCCTACAGCTGCCTGTTCTCCTACACGTTGGCTAGGATCTGACCCATTGTGTCCTAGGAATGTTGGTAGGCTCCCAGGATCTCAGAGAGTACCTCCTGGAGAGTCGGTTCCCTGGTCCTGTCCTCCCCCTGGCGCACAGCAGTCCTCCCAGTGTCCCTGTTGGCCTGTGCCTCAGTCCCCTGAATGGTGTGCCCACTGCCACTGACCCCAGGTCCCTGATTGTCTTGTGTGCGAGGTGTGGCCTGGGGTCCCTGTACATGTGGGCACACTGCTGATTGATGTGTCCTGGGAACAGAGGTGTGGGTATGCTGGGTGGGTGCTGTGGTGTTATTTCCTGATGGGGGAGGCTCTGTGACTGTGCTTGGGTGACCAACTGTCCAGTGTCCCTGATGGGCCAGGTAGATTGTCCAGATCCTGAATTCCAGAGTTACTGTCATCACTGTGGGCCTCTTCTGTTGGGGCACTGGATAGTGTGGCACCTCCTCTCCAGTGGGGATAGTGGGGTACCTGTGGGGATGTAAATGATGTAATATGCTTCAGGTGTCTGACATTTTTACTTTTGTAACTTCCCCTCTATGGTTGTTGTTCCCCTGCCAGCTTTTGCTTGTGTATGTTGGTGTATTATTGGTTATGTTAGTTTCCCTATGCTGTGCATGCTTTGGTTATGAGTATCCATGCCTTGGTACAGCATGCAGGGCTTGGCAATGGGATTAGTGTTATGTGATGGTGGAGTGCGTGGGATGGAGTGGAGTGATGGGAGTGATGGTGTGGGTGTGTGATGGCATGCAGGTAATGGAGTTACAATTGTTAAAAGTTGACTTACCAGTGTCCAGTCCTCCTCCAACTCTGGCCTGGCCCTCAGGATGCAGTATTGCCAGCACCTGCTCCTCCCATGCCGTAAGTTGTGGGGGAGGAGGTGGTGGTCCACTGCCAGTCCTCTGTATAGTGGGCTGGTGTCTTGCTGCTATGGAACATACCTTCCCCCATAGATCGTTTCACCTCTTCCTGATGTTGCCCCTTGTTCTTGGGTGCTGTCCCATGACCCTGTCCACGATTCTCCGCCATAGCTCCATCTTCCTTGCTATTGATATCTGCTGCACCTGTGCTCCAAATAGCTGTGGCTCTACCCTGACGATTTCCTCCACCATGACCCTTAACTCCTCCTCAGTGAAACGGGGGTGCCTTTGTGGTGTTATGGGTGTTAACTTATGTGGGTTGGTGAGGGTGTGTTGGGTAATGTGTTGGGGTGGGTGATGTGGAGTTTGTGAGGGGTGTATGGGTGTGAGTGGTGTGTGTGTGTCTAGTTGTGGCAGTGGTCTTTGTGTCTGGTGGCAATGATTTGTATTCGTAAGGGGTTGTGGGTGTGTGTTTTATAGTGGTGTTGGTGTGTGGGCATGGTGTGTGTATGGGTGGCAGGTGTGTGTTGTTTGAATTGTCCAATGTAGTGTTTTTTTTTTGTATGTGGGTGTCCATTGCGAGCGCAGTGGTATATACCGCCAATGGTTTACCGCTGTAGAATGTCCGCAATGGTGATTTGTAGGTCATAATGTGAATGGCGTTGTTCTGTTGGCATAACGGTGTCGGTTTTGGGACCGCCACTTTATCACTGACCTTTGGGCTGGTGGATTTGTGTATGTGGCTGTATTCTGTCGGACTGGTGTGTGTGTGACATAATATGGTGGACAGATATTCGCCAGTGCGACAGTAAGTTGGCGGCCGTCAGCACGGCGGTAAGCGGCATTTACCGACAATGTCAGAATGGGGCCTTAATCCTGTCTCCAAACCTGTGGTGTGCTGTGGGCAAAACACTGTAAAAGCAAACCTCTTTTTTCAGCCAGGTCCAGTGGTTCAGGAAAGTGCCAAGGTCCTCTAAAAAACAAACCCTTTTCGGCTCCATTGAGCTAAGTCCATCTCCTCATCCAGTCAGCGGGGTCCCATGCCACTTCTGTACCGAAAGTCACAGTCGTTCCTTCTGGGTTTGGTGCTGGAGGTCCACTGCACTGAAAAGAGAAGGTACATCTCCTTTACCGATTGTGGATCAGAAAGCCAAGTCTCAGTTCTCTCAAGACCTGTACCAGTTAATCAAGAGTGGATACAACTGTGGGTGGTCTCCGTCTCAGTACATGCCTCACTAGTCAGATCTTTCTCCCAACTCCAATTCTGGCTTGAAAATTGAGACCAGCTCATATACTGTGCTGCTGGTAGTTCAGAGGGAAGCCACCAACCAGCCAATAAGCAGACAACCCACTACAAGAAAAAGCACAGTAGTCTTAGCTATCAGAATTTAAACACACAATTTGCCCTCTCCCAAAGCACAAAGGAACAAAAAAACAAAGGCTCCAAGTGGTACAAATTCACCATTCATGATGCCCAACTGTCCTGCCTGTAATGGGAAGTTGCCCTGAAACCAAAGACAGATCATTTGAGGATCATGTGACCTCACAACCTTGCCTGACAATCCAGATCTAACCAGGCTATTTGATAAAACCACTAGGCGCGCAAGAGTCTCTCTTATTGCTGGCCGTCTGACACCTCTAAATTCTCCTCTTGCTGATTCTTTTCAGAGAAAATTGGAATCCATATCAGAAAGATTAGACAGTTCTCATCCCACTGGACTTTCAACAGCTACACCAGGAGCTGACAAACCCTTCCCCGCTCTCATTACTCCCATGTGCAAGATTTGGGTCAATAATGTACTATTTTTGTTTAACTTTATTGGTGGTTGTAGATGATACAGAACAGTAACATCACATCTTAATAATTAAAAGAATGCAGAACATGTTGGGTAGTTGTGGAGCTGAAACATGAGGCATGGTGCCCAGACCCTGACAGTCCTGAGGCTAAAGGCCACAGGCAACTGAACCAGGTAATAAGTGAGCCAGTCTACAACCATTTCAGCAAACAAAAACAGGAAAAAAAACAACGTAAGTCTAGGCAACTGGTCTGGGGGGTCACCTGTTGTTCTCACTTATGTCTATTGATTTTCCTTCCATTGTAATTATGTGTGTCCATCCAGGTGGTGCACAGAGGCAGGGTTGCAGCATCTCCTTATCAGCCTGTTTGAGCCTTGGCCCAATTAGCAGCAAAAAGTTACAGATCTCCCCACTCCACCCTGTGAAAGCTGCCTGAATAGACACCCAGTCAGATGCAATTGGTTGGCATCGCAGACCCCTGCCTTCCTCGTCCTTTACTGCAGAATCCTCCGCCAGCACCTAGTGTTCAACCGCTTTCTTCCACGTGCAGTGGGGCAGTCCCCCGGGGGACCTACAATGCAGGAGAAGAGCACGTCTGGCCAAAACCAGAGCTAAGCTCAAGAATCTAGCTCCCACACTTGTCAGTTTTGAAGCAGGAAATAGTTCTAAGAGACATACTTCCATCCCCCAGAGTTCTGTCTGATCTAGTGTGCGCTCCAAGACAGCTGCCACCTCCAGCCAGTACAGAGTCATCACTAGGCACGACCAGGTCATATGTGTTAAGTCAACATTCAGTTCATTACATATGGGGTATGTCTGGTCAGTAGCGTTGGGTATCATTTTGGGCTGGTGTGGGGAGATGTATGTCATGTAGTGAAACTGGGTGTAACAGAATCTGGCATTATGTGATGTAATATGAACATGCTCCAGTGCACTGAGCCATTACTTTTTGTGTAAATCTCAGTTTATTGCAGTGTCCCACCTCCATCAGTGTGGTGTTAAATTGACCTTGGTTTGGAGAAACGCCAATTTATAGAGCTAACCGAAGGTGAGGACAATCTGTAAGACCTTGTGCTTCGGCAGCCCGGTATGTCCCATTTGCCACAGTACATGAATTGCCTGGGTAACAGCCACATATGTTAGGAATTGCGAAGCGGGCAGGCCCGCATTTGCCAGGAGTCTGTACAGTGGTCTCAGTCTGCTCTCTGCAAAGCATTCTCCGGCTGAAAATAGCTTTGCGGAAGCCCAGGCACGTAGCCTGCAGGCTGTGAGGTGACTGCATCAGGGCTTTGGAAGGTCCACCAGTGACAAAGCTGGGGAGTATGGCTGAGAGTGACCAGAGACCTTGATGTATTTTCCCCAACAACTCAAGGTAATTCAAAATACTTTCGGGAGTGAGTCCTGTGTAGGACTCCCCCCCAAAAAGGAGATAAATCAGTGACCCCCCTTCAGGTGGGATACTGTAGCATTACAGTTCTTCTTGGTAGAGGATAGCAATATGGAAAGCTCAAAATTTGGGACTCCCAAAGCCCCCTCCCTGGTTGTATGTTGGAGAGAGAGCAGGGATGTACTACATCTGCCTCCATCCCATATTAGCTCACACACCAGAGTATCTAAGGATCTGAACTAGGATCTAGGTATCCTGCATGGGAGGTTCACAAAGAAGTATAGCACCCTGGGCAAGATCAACATTTTGGTGAGAGCCATTTGAGCCAATAGCAGCAGCTGCAGAGTGTGCCAAAAAGCCACACTACCTCTCTAAGAGTGAAGCAACCCATTCAGGTTACACTCACAACTGTCTAAGGGGCTCATTATGACATTGGCGATAAATACCACCTACTGCTGCGGTGAAGGCCGCCATCATACCGCCACGGCGGCTACCATCCGTCCGCCATATTATGAGCACTGCCTGACTTCCGCCACAAAAAGGGCGGAAATCTGGCAGTGCTCATGGTAGTGGACGGTGGTAAGCTGGCACTGCTAACACCAGCACCGCTCCCCCAGAAGGACTCCACCAGCCGTATTATGACCAGTAATACGGCATGGCGGTGTCCTGCTGGTGGGGCGCAGCTGGCGGTAGCAGCGCCCCTTCCCATTCCCTGCCAGATGACCTCCTCGCTGGACAAGGTAAGTTGGGCGTCTGACAGGGGAGGGGGGTGTTGTGTGTGTGTCTGAGTGTGCGCATGAATGTGTGAGTGTGTGTGTGAATGCGTCTGCGTGTGTTGTGTTGTTTGCATGGTTGTATGCGTGTGAGTGAATGCGTTTAAGAATGGTGAAGTGAGTGCGTGTCTGCATGTCAGTGTGATTGTGTGTAAGAATGTGTGTGAGTATGTCTGGAAGTATGCGTGTATGAATGCGAGTATGCCAGTGTAAGTGAATGGGTGTATGCGTGGTGTCTGTGGGTGTCTGTGTGCGTGTATGTGGGGGGTGAGGGGTGCTGTGACTGTAGTGGGGTTGGGGGGGTGATGCGTGTGTGGCTGTGGGTGGTAGGGTCAGTTGTGTGCTGTTTGCATGTCTGCGGGTGTGTGCATGTATGGGGGTGAATGTATTGGAGGGGGTGGGGTGTTGAGTGAGTGGCTCGGGGGTAGGGGGATTAGTTTGTGTATCGGGGTAGACGGGGTGAGTTTGGATGGGGGGGTGGAGGATGTCAGGTGAGCGTTGGGGGGGGTGGCGGAGCTGCCTACCGCCATGGTTTTAAACCACAGCGGTAGGCCGGCTCATAATGCCATGGGCGGTTCTATGTTGGCATGTTAGACATCTCTGGCCCGGTGGCTCATACCGCCATTGCGGTATGATTGTGTAGAAGTGACGGGTTGACTGCAGCCAATCCGCCCATCTCATAATAAGGTGGTATGTACCGCCAGCCTGTTGGCGGTATTAACTCCACATTAACCCTGGAGGTCAGAAGACTGCCAGGGTCATAAGGAGGGCCTAAGTCTTTGTGCTAAATTTTAACCCTGAAGTATTGGAACATGTTCGTTTCCCACAGGTTATCTAGATCCTGGACCGACCAGGGGATGTCTCTACGGTCTCCGCGTACCAGAAAGGCACATGTCTTCTCCCAGTTTGTGTGTAAGCCTGTTGCCTTCCCCAGCAGGTGCAACATGGAGGCCCCCTAAGGCATGCCTGCGTCTGTGTCACGTACAAATAAGATCATATTAGCCTCATACAGTGAGATGTTATGTTCCCTGTCAGGTAGCAGAATGCTCCACTCAGCCCCTCCTTTCAGATGATTCCAGCAAAAGGATGAAAGGCGAGTGCAAATAACAGGAGGGACATTTTTGTCTTGTGCCTGTTAGAATCTCAAAGGACTAACAGATATTGTAAAGAGTCTTAATCCTAGCCTGTGGCCCATTTTATAGCAGTGTGATCTATTTAGCCCATTCAGGCCCCACAGCTTGCATGTACCGCCACAAGATGGTGTCAAAGAGCTTACGCAAATATGCAGGTTTGTGGCTCCCCTCTGATTCCTTAACTTCCCATCACAGAAATGTAAGAAAAATGTGTTTTTTTTTTTAGTCAAAGTCTGAGATTTGCAAGGGATTCTGGGTAACAAAGCCTGGTGAGAGCCATGCAAGTCACCCCAGCCTAGAATCTCCCATGTGTCTAATTTTAAAAAATGTGAAAGTTTCTTAGGTTTCCCTTAGTGCCTGCTGAGTTACGGTCCAAAATACACAGCTACCCATCTATTTACATTGCTTGGTGTGGTCTAATGTATAACATCACGACCTTGCCATTATCATGACACTGAGCTTTACTACAGTAACTGCACTTGGTGTATCATCCGTATGATTTATGTCAAGGTGTAGACCTACGATATTTACAATATGAGAAGCATATATTTTTATAGAACCCTGTGTGAAGTCTCTTTTGTGGTGCATTTATTGTGCCACTCGTATGAGTGTGTTGTGCAAATGCTTCACACATGACCAGTGAGGATAAGCATGACTGCTCTGTGCTCTGTGCCAAGCTACCAGGGGGTGAGCACAAGTTATCTCTGGTGTGTAACTTACTCGCCCTGTCTAGAGTGGTGGGTTCTGCCTGGCTGAGTGCGTACCCCAGTCAACCAGAAACCCCATTTCTAACAGTACCTTCAAAACCTTTGTGTTATTCCCCTATTTTCATAATGGCCTCATTTTCTAACATTCAGTTTTTTTCTTTCCCCACAATATCTCTTATGTTGATTTAAAAACAAATTTCCCTCTGTTCTTTCCCTTGTCAGTGAGGTTGCATTTGAAACTCTATTGTATAACCCCACACTGTCTCTAGAACCCATGCATCTCTTGTGATTTTCTCCCATTCCTTTACAAACAAATCTCAACCTTGCTGCAATTTTTATCTGGGTAAAACCAAAACCAATCCATGTACTCACCTTGTCCTGATTGTGATTCTGAATGAGATCCTATGTGTGGACATGCCTCTACCACCGCTTCCTTTCAGTGGGTAGAAGTTACTAGGGTTGTAACTGTAGGAAAGTGCCCCTTTTAGCATGGTTACCCCCCTACCTTTTGCCTGATATTGATGCTGACTTGACTAAGAGTGTGATGGGATCCTGCCAACCAGGCCCCAGCACCAGTGTTCTTTCCCTACACTGTACCATTGTTCCCACAATTGGCACACCCCTGGCACACAGATAAATCCCATGTAAAATGTACCAGTGGTACCAAGGGCTCTGTGACCAGGGAAGGTCCCTAAGGGCTGCAGCATGTATTGTGCCACCCTAAGGAATCCCTCACCAAGCACATGCACACTGCAATTGCAGATTGTGTGTGCTGGTGGGGAGCAAAAGGTAAAGTTGACATGGCATCCCTCTTAGGATGCCATGCCCACCAACCACTGCCTGTGGCATAGGTAAGTACCCTCTAGCAGGCCTTACAGTCCTAAGGCAGGATGCCTTATACCCCAGGTGAGGGCACAGCTGCATTAGCAATATGCCCCTACAGAGTCTAAATCCATTCTTAAACATTGTAAGTGCAGTGTGGCCATTTTAAGTACATGGACTGGGAATTGTCATTACAAACTCCACAGCTCCATGATGGCTTCACTGAAGGCTGGGAAGTTGGTATCAAACTTCTAAACACAATAAACCCACACTGATGCCAGCTTTGGATTTATTGTACAATGCACCCAGAGGGCATTTTAGAGAAGCCCCCTGTATTTTAACCAACCCTTTAGTGTACAGCTAACCAGTCTGTGCCAGCCTGCCAGTAAAAGACAAGTTTCTGACCCTATAGGGTGAAAGCTTTGGTGCTCTCTGGAGTCAGAAACAAAGCCTGCTCTGGGTGGAGGTGCTTCACACCTCCCCCCTGCAGGAACGGCATCACTTGGCGGTGAGCCTCAAAGGCTCAGGCCTCATGTTACACTGCCCCAGGGCACTCCAGCTAGTGGGGATGCCTGCCCCCCCAGATAAAACCCCACTTTTGGCTGCAAGTCCGTTGGACAAATTAGGTAGAACAGGGAAATGTGCCCCCCTCCCTAAAGGGAGTGGGCACACGAAGGGTGTAGCCACCCTCCGAGACAGTAGCCATTGGCAACTGCCCTCAATAGCTACTGTCCTGTCCCCAGTACCGCCCCTAAATCTGGATTAGAGAGCAATCCTGAACCTAGCTCACCAGATTCCTGGCGACTGCCAGGCCGACCTCACCAGGGAAGACTCCAGACACCAAATGACTTGGCCCCAACCCTACTGGCCTGTCTGCAGCTTTAAAGACTCCTGCACCACAAAGGAGGCACATCCCGCAGGACCAGCGACCTTTGCAAACCAGTAGAGGACTGCCTGTCTAGCAGAGGACCAAGAACTCCAGAGGACAGCACAAGAAACTCCAAAAAGGACTCCAAAACTGATCCGCGAGTCCTGTCCACTCTGCACCTGACACCCACGGCCCGTGTCCAGGTGGCCCACCGGTCCAGTGCAGGTCCCCAGGTGATTCTGACCTTCTGTCCATCATGGGTTGACCACTCCTGGCCAACAAAACGACACCTGAAGCCTGAAACCAGAGTACCCTCCTGACAGCGACCGGATTCATCGAAGATTCCCAATGCCTAAAAGTATCCCTGCACCCGCAGACCCCAGGCTTTGGGGAATCCAACCGACGGTCTAGCAACCAATGTTCAGCAGGTGGCCCTCCTCCTTGTCCAGTCTTTAGTTTTCCAGAACCGACCCCCGGCCCCAGCCTGCAGCATATTTTGGAGCCCCGGGCTCCCCCTATTTTAAAGCATTGGACGCCCAGCCTTGTGTTTGCACCCTGATCCCGGCCACCCATGTGCCGCTGAGGAAGTGGGATTGGTACCTCACCCCCCACCCACCCTGGAGCTCATCTAAACCCCCCAGGTCTGCTCTCCGCAAGCAGATCTTTTCCAAGCACCCCCACTCCTCATAGGATTCCATTGGAAACCTGACGCCAACTTTGACCTCTGCACTCAGCCAGCCCCGTGCTGCTGTTGCTGCACTTTTGGAGTCAACCTACACTTCGACCACGGACATCCTAACCTCCGAAAACTGAAGTTGTGCACTTACCTGTTTTCTGTGCTAACACATTTCATCCCAGGGATCTATGGACATCCGGGGAAAATTAAACTGTAAACTTCTTATTTGTAAACTGTTTTATCTGCTAAGACCCAAACATATGAAGCATATGCTAAGTACCTACTTACAACTCTACTTACCTGCAAAAAAGTTCTTCTAGTTCTAGTAATAAAGTAGCAAAATATATTTTTGCTATATAAAAACAATTGGCCTGGAGTTAGTCATTGAATGTGTGCCTCATTCCTTGATTGTGTGCGTATAACATATGCTTTGCACTACCCTCTGTTAAGCCTAAGTGCTCGACCACACTACCACAAAAGAGAGCATTAGTTTTTATCTACTTTAGCCTCTGTTAACCCTCTGGGGAAGCCCTGGACTCTCTGCAAAATATATCTCATTTTGATATAGTATATACAGAGCCAACTTTCTACATTGGTGGATCAGCGGTGGGGTCTACGGCTTTGCATTTGCTGGACTACACAGCCATTATCTGATCACACGACTAAGTTCCAAATTTGCCTTTAGATTCAATTCATTTTTTGAATTGACAATTTTTCTAAATTTTTAAAAGTCCGGCTAGGGCCTTGGTTAAGTCCCCTTAGCATTTCCTTTTAGATTTGAAAGTTACCACAGGCGTAAGTCGGTAGAAGTAGTTTTTAGTTCCTAAAAGTAATCTCCAACTTTAGTAACAAAATGAGCAGCGCAGAGGTCATGGTCATCTAACTCAACATCACCCCTTACATCCATCTTGGGATGAGAGAGTTAAGGTCCTTCTGCACACTGTAATAAATTAAAACTGGTTCCAATCCTACCAAGGTTAAGATCCAGGAGCTCTTGGCAGAGTTTGCAAAGGAACACCATACTGAGGAGGAAGATACCCCCTCAGATGGGGAAAAAGTTAGGCATCAGAAGGATGAACTCCCCACTCCTAACCTAACTAGGGAAAAGAAGGTCCAAATGCACCTGACTCCAGGTATAGTACTCACAGGATATGGATCTTCCACACGGGAGTCCAGCTCCTCTGGGAACATTGAGGGCAGCCTCAATGAAGAGGACCTCCTTTTAGCAAGGATGGCCAAAAGATTAGCTTTGGACAGACAGATACTGGTTTCAGAAAGGGATAGATCAGAAATGGGATTAGCACTCATTAATAGTGGCAGCAACTTAATAGCTAGGGACAGAGAGCACTCTGACACCCCTAAAATCCCCAAAGCGATTGTCCCCAAGTATGAGGAACGTGATGACATCGCCAAACGGCTCACAACCTTTGAGGGGAGACTTGTGGAACAAGAAGACTGACAAAGTCTTACCTGGGAGCTCTCCTTTGGGAACTGTTCACTGGTAAGTGTAGGGATAGGCTCCTCACACTCACTGGTGCAGATGCTGAATCCTATGACCACATGAAGGCTACCCTGATTGAGGGCTTTAGATCCACCACTGAGGAGTATAGAATTAGGTTCAGGGGGTTCACAAAATCTTTAGCCAGTCATGAGTTTATTTTATAGACTACTCAGTGAAGACACTAGATGATTAGATAACTGACAGTGGAGTGCATGACTATGATGGGCTGTATAATGTATTTGTGAAAGAACATATTTTAAGTAAGTGCTTCAATGACAAGTTGCATCAATACCTGGTAGACCTAGGTCCATTTTCTCCCCAAGAATTAGGAAAAAAGGCAGACCATTGGGTCAAGACTAGGGTGACCAAGACTTCCACTGGGGGTGACCAAAATAAGTTTACAAAGCCTCCCCAAGGGAAGGGTGGTGAGACACCTAAGGATAAAAGTAAAGGATAAATAGTAAAGAGTCTTCTCAAGGGCCCGAAAAACCTGCCCAGGAGGGTTGACCAGAGCCTCTTCACAATCTTCACATGGGTCAAAAACCTGATCCCAAAAAGGCCTAGTGTTTCAACTGTAAACAGCATGAACACCAAACTGGAGACTTGGCCTGTCCCAAAACAAATCCCCTCAGTACTGCATGAGCTAGCACCGGTATAGCCAGTCTCCAGGTGGGATCAACATTGTGGCCACAGCAAATCAGGGTTCACAATTAACCTACTTTGGTTTCTGAGGGTGGGGTAGATGTTGCAACTCTTCCTGTCTGCCCTCCTAACATGAACAAATACAGACAGCATCCTTTAATTACGGGACTAAAGTAGAAGCCCTGAGGGATACATGTGCCAGTGTCACCATGGTGACAGAAAAACTGTTTTCCCCAGGACAGTATATGGCTGGACAAACCTATCCAGTCACTAATGCTGACAATGTGACTAAGGTCCATCCCATGGCTATGGTGACCTTAAAATGGGGAGGGGTTACTGGCCTGAAACAGGTAGCGGTCTCTTCTGCAATTCCAGATGAATGTCTGCTAGGGAATGATCTGGAGTCCTTAGCATGGGCTGAGGTAGAACTCAACACCCAGGCAGCATGTTCGGAATCCCTGAGATGGTGTTTGTAAAAACTAGAGCACAACACCGAGCACAGGGTGAACTAGAAGTGCTGGAGCCTGGAATAATGTCTAACCTTCCAAGAGAAAAGGCAAGAAGACTGGGAGACCAGCTTCTGTACAGCAAAAGACACAGGATTCCTCTCCTCAGGGAGAGGGCTCGACATCCTCAGAGGGAACTGAGCCCACGGAGCTTGATCCTTATCAGGGAGAACTCTTGGGCTCAGAGAGACCCTCTACAGACCAGTTGTGCCAGGGACAGAGAACCTGTCCCACTCTTGAAGGCCTGAGGCAGCAAGCAGGAGAAGGAAGTGACAGTGGCTCCCGCAGGGTCTATTGGTAGGAAGGACTCCTTTACACTGAGGCCAGGCCAGAGACCCCAGAACTGGTACAACCGGAAGAGTGGTAGTGCCTCAGCAGTTTAGGGAATTAATCCTCACTTTAGCACATAACATCCCCCTAGCTGGACATCTGGGTCAAACAAAAACATGGAACAGGCTTGTCACCCATTTCTACTGGCTCAACATGTCTCAAAAGTTGAAAGAGTTTTGTAGCTCCAGTGTTACCTGACAAGCCTGTGGTAAGGCAGGTGGCCACCCAAAGCCCCCTTTAATTCCACTACTAGTGGTTGCGGTTCCCTTTGAAAGAGTTGGTGTGGACATAGGCGGTTACCTTGAACCACCAACAGCCTCAGGAAACCAATATATGCTGGCAGTAGTGGATCATGCTACCAGGTATCCAGAAGCAATTCCCCTTAGGTTTACTACAGCCCCTGCAGTAACCAATGCCCTTATTGGTATCTTTACTAGGCTAGGGTTTCCTAAGGAGGTGGTTTCTGACAGAGGTGCCAACTTCATGTCAGCTTACCTAAAACACATGTGGAATGAGTATGGGGTTACTTACAAGTTCACCACACCATACCATCCACAAATTAATGGACTTGTTGAACGGTTCAACAAGACATTGAAGGGCATGATCATGGGGCTCCCTGAAAAACATTTGCTTTTCACCTACAGAGAGGTGCCACAGAAAGGAGTAGGGTTTTCCCCCTTCAAACTTCTGTTTGGCCACTCTGTTAAGGGACCACTCGCACTTGTGAAGGAGGGTTGGGAGAGACCTCTCCACGAAACTAAGCAAGATGTGGTGAACTATCTGCTTGGCCTCTAGGATGGCTGAGTACATTGAAAACACATTCAAAACCTTGAGATCAGCCAACAGCTCCAGAAGAAGTGGTATGACCAAAAGGCTGTTCCAACAAGGGCAGAAGGTATGGATCTTGGGGCCTGTGGCTCCTATGACACTTCAGGACAAATAGAGTAGCTGTTACCCTATCCTGGAAAATAAAAGTGAGATCACCTACTTGGGTGATCCATGTGAACTGCCTCAAACTCTATTGTGACAGGGCTCATGTAACCAAGGTGAGGGTTACTGCTGAGGATCAGGAAGCACAGAGTAAACCTCTCCCTGACCTCGTTTCAGACAACCCTAAAGATGGGTCAGCTGATGAAGTTGTCTACTGAGACACCCTCCCTGCCCAACAGCAGGCTGACCCTGGCAAGTCCTGCAGCAGTATGCTGAGCTCTTCTCTTTAACCCCTAGACAGACACACCTGTGTATCCATGATATGGACACAGGAGACAGCTTGCCAGTCAAAAATAAAATCTATCTGCAGTCAGATCAAGTTAAGGAGAGCATCAAAGTTGAAGTCAACAAGATGCTGGAGTTTTGGGTCAATTAATCCTATGCCAGTCCCTGGGCTAGCCTAGTGGCCTTGGTTCCCAAACCTCCTTCCAGGGATGGAATGAAAGAGACAAAGTTCTGTGTGGACTACATAGATCTTAACTCTGTCACCAAGACAGAGGCTCACCTTATTCCACTGGCAGGTGACCTGATAGATAAGTTAGGTGCAGGTACATTCCACAGTACCTCTGACTTAACTGAAGGGTACTGGCAGATTAGCATGGCACCAGGAACAAAGGCAAAGACTGCATTCTCTGCACCTGATGGGCATTATCAATTCACTGTTATGCTCTTTAGTTTAAAGAATGCCCCTGCCACTTTCCAAAGGTTGGTGAATCAAGTCCTTGCTGGCTTGGAGTCCTTTAGTGCAGCATATCTAGATGATATTGCTGTCTTTAGGTCCACCTGGCAGGATCAACTGATCTACCAGGCAAAAGGTATTGCAGGCTCTGCAATCAGTAGGCCTCATTATCAAGGCATCAAAATGCCAGATAGGGCAGTCCAATGTTGTATACTTGGGCCACCTTGTAGGTGGAAACCAAGTGCAACCTTTACAGCCCAAGATCCAGACAATTCTGGACTGGGAAGCTCCAAAAACCCAGACTCAAGTCAGGGTATTCCTTGACTTGACTGATTATTAAAGGAGGTTTGTGAAGGGGTATGGGTCCATTGTGACTCCCCTCACTGAACTGACCTCTACAAAGGTAAACTGGACTCCTGACTGTCAAAAGGCCTTTGACACCCTGAAGAAGGCAATGTGTCATCACCAGTTCTCAAAGCTCCAGACAACTCTAAGCAGTTCCTTGTGCAGACAAATGCCTCTGAACATGGGATAGGAGCAGTCCTGTCCCACCCCAACGATGATGTTCATGACCAGCCTGTTGCTTTCATTAGCAGGAGGTTACTCTACAGGGAACAGCGTTGAAGTGCCATTGCGAGGGAGGCCTTTGCTGTGGTTTGGTGCCTGTAAGGAAATGCCTCCTTGGCATGGTTACCCCCTGACTTTTTGCCTTTGCTGATGTCAAGTTATGATTTGAAAGTGTGCTGAGGCCTGCTAACCAGGCCCCAGCACCAGTGTTCTTTCCCTAAACTGTACCTTTGTCTCCACAACTGGCACAACCCTGGCACCCAGGTAAGTCCCTTGTAACTGGTACCCCTGGTACCAAGGGCCCTGATGCCAGGGAAGGTCTCTAAGGGCTGCAGCATGTCTTATGCCACCCTGGGGACCCCTCACTCAGCACAGGCACACTGCTTGCCAGCTTGTGTGTGCTGGTGGGGAGAAAATGACTAAGTCGACATGGCACTCCCCTCAGGGTGCCATGCCAACCTCACACTGCCTATGGCATAGATAAGTCACATCTCTAGCAGGCCTTACAACCCTAAGGCAGGGTGCACTATACCACAGGTGAGGGCATAGGTGCATGAGCACTATGCCCCTACAGGGTCTAAGCAAAACCTTAGACATTGTAAGTGCAGGGTAGCCATAAGAGTATATGGTCTGGGAGTCTGTCATACACGAACTCCACAGCACCATAATGGCTACACTGAAAACTGGGAAGTTTGGTATCAAACTTCTCAGCACAATAAATGCACACTGATGCCAGTGTACATTTTATTGTGAAATACACCCAGAGGGCATTTTAGAGATGCCCCCTGAAAACATACCAGACTTCCAGTGTGGGCTGACTAGTTTTACCAGCCTGCCACACACCAGACATGTTGCTGGCCACATGGGGAGAGTACCTTTGTCACTCTGTGGCCAGGAACAAAGCCTGTACTGGGTGGAGGTGCTTCTCACCTCCCCTGCAGGAACTGTAACACAAAGGCTCACCCCCTTTGTTACAGCGCCACAGGGCATCCCAGCTAGTGGAGATGCCCGCCCCTCCGGCCACTGCCCCCACTTTTGGCGGCAAGGCCGGAGGAGATAATGAGAAAAACAAGGAGGAGTCACTGGCCAGTCAGTACAACCCCTAAGGTGTCCTGAGCTGAGGTGACTCTGACTTTTAAAAATCCTCCATCTTGCAGATGGAGGATTCCCCCAATAGGATTAGGGATGTGACCCCCTCCCCACCGGAAGGAGGCACAAAGAGGGTGTAGCCACCCTCAGGGCTAGTAGCCATTGGCTACTAACCTCCCAGACCTAAACACACCCCTAAATTGGGTATTTAGGGGCTCCCAGAACCTAAGAAGATAGATTCCTGCAACCTGAAGACGAAGAAGGACTGCTGACCTGAAGCCCTGCAGAGAAGACGGAGACACCAACTGCTTTGGCCCCAGCCCTACCGGCCTGTCTCCCCACTTCAAGAAAAACTGCAACAGCGACGCGTCCCCCAGGGTCCAGCAACACAGCGACCTCTGAAGCCTCAGAGGACTACCCTGCATCTAAAAGGACCTAGAAACTCCCGAGGTCAGCGGCCCTGTTCAACCAACTTGCAACTTTGCAACAAAGAAGCAACTTTTAAAGACCACACGTTTCTCACCGGAAGCATGAGACTTTCCACTCTGCACCCGACGCCCCCCGCTCGACCTATGGAAAACCAACACTACAGGGAGGACTCCCCAGCGACTGCGAGCCCGTGAGTAGCCAGAGTTGACCCCCCTGAGCCCCCACAGCGACGCCTGCAGAGGGAATCCAGAGGCTCCCCCTGACCACGACTGCCTGCTTCCAAGAACCCGACGCCTGGGAAACACACTGCACCCGCAGCCCCCAGAACCTGAAGAATCCGAACTCCAGTGCAGGAGCGACCCCCAGGGGGCCCTCTTCCTAGCCCAGGTGGTGGCTACCCCGAAGAGCCCCCCCTTGCCTGCCTGCATCATGGAAGAGACCCCCGGGTCTCCCACTGAATTCTATTGCGAACTAGACGCCTGTTTGCACTCTGCACCCGGCCTCCCCTGTGCCGCTGAGGGTGTACTTTCTGTGCCTGCTTGTGTCCCCCCGGTGCCCTACAAACCTCCCCTGGTCTGCCCTCCGAAGACGCGGGTACTTACCTGCTGGCAGATTGGAACCAGGGCACCCCTATTTCCATGGAAGCCTGTGTGTTTTGGGCACCACTTTGACCACTCTGCACCTGACCGCCCCTGAGCTGCTGGTGTGGTAACTTTGGGGTTGCCTTGAACCCCCAATGGTGGGCTACCTTGGATCCAACTTTGAACACTGTAAGTGCTTTACTTACCTGTGAAACTAACAAATACTTACCTCCCCCAGGAACTGTTGATTTTTGCACTGTGTCCATTTTCAAAATGGCTTATTGCCATTTTTGCCAAAACTGTACATGCTATTGTGATGATTCAAAGTTCCTAAGATACCTGGGTGAAATACCTTTCATTTAAAGTATTGTTAGTAAATCTTGAACCTGTGGTTCTTAAAATAAACTAAGAAAATATATTTTTCTATATAGAAACCTATTGGCCTGGAATTGTCTTTGAGTGTGTATTCCTCATTTATTGCCTGTGTGTACAACAAATGCTTAACACTACCCTCTGATAAGCCTACTGCTCAACCACACTACCACAAAATAGAGCATTAGAAGTATCTCTTTTTGCCACTATCTTACCTCTAAGGGGAACCCTTGGACTCTGTGCATGCTATTTCTTACTTTGAAATAGTACATACAGAGCCAACTTCCTACAGTGCCTGAAGAAGTTGAGACCATACTTGTTTGGTACTCACTTCATTGTTCCAACTGACCACAGACCTCTCAGATGGCTAATGCAAATGAAAGGTGAGAACCATAAACTTTTGAGGTGGTCCATCTCTACAAGGAATGGACTTTACAGTGGAACATAGACCTGGGACTCTCCGTGCCAATGCAGATGGACTTTCCAGGTTCTTCTACTTAGATGTTGGCTGAGTAAGGCACCCTCTTTGAAAAAAAAGGATCAGTTTTGAGTGGAAAATGTGATATATTCATGTTGTGTATTGTGCTGTTTCCTACTGCAGGCACTAGTCCTACCCATACAAGTGAGGTATCATTTTTATCAGGAGACTTAGGGCAATTCTAGGTGAAAGGATGTTTGTGGCTGCCAGCAGATTCCTGAAGTTTCCAACACATAAATGTGAGGAAAATGTTTTTTTTTTTTAGTCAAGGTTTAAGGTTTGCAAAGGATTCTGGGTTAAAAAAAAGCTGATAAGAGCCACTCAAGTCACCCCACCCTGAATTCCCCCAGGTGTCTAGTTTTCAAAAATGTGCAAGTTTGCTAGGTTTCTCTAGGTGCCAGCTAAGCTAGAGCCCAAAATCAACAGCTACCCACTTTGCAAGAAAATTATCAGTTTTGAGTGGAAAAATGTGATGTATCCATGTTGCGTTTTTGCTGTTTTCAGGTGAGGGCACTAGGCCTATCTGCACAAGTGAGGTACCATTTTTAACGTGAGACTTGGTGATATGCTGGGTTGAAGCAAGCTTGTGGTTTCCTGCAGACTTGACAACTTATCAAAGAAATGTGAGGAAAATGTTTTTTCTAGTCAAATTCTGAGGTTTGCAAGGGATTCTGTATAAAGAAAACTCAGTGAGAGCCACACAGGTCAGCCCACCCTGGAGCCCACAAACGTCTGTATAGTTTTCAAAATGTTGAGGTTTGCAAGGATTCCCTAGGTGCTGGCTGAACTGTGGCCCAAAATCCATAGCTACCCATAATGGAAAAAAGGGTTAGTTTTCAGTAGAAAAATGTGCTGTGTCCATGTTGCGTTTAGGGCCCTTCTCCTGTTTCGGCCACTAGGCCTATCCACATTACCGAGATATCATTTTTTATTGACAGACAGGTGGGCGCATAAAATACTAGAACACTTATTATTACCAACTGAGTTTTGCTGCATTTGTGCCTTCCAAATGAAAGCCAGTGTGTAAGAAAGCAGACATTTTGAAAAATACCTCCTCTGAATTACAAGTATTTGATTTGGATGTACAAATAACCACTGCTCCTAACCTCGGTATCTTGTGTAAACGGGAGATCTTGGCGGTCCTCGGGGGTCCTTTGAATTGAATGTGAGGGTGGCGCTGCGGGGCCTTCTGGAGGAGCTGGGGGTGCTGAGATCTGACCGAATATTCATAGGGGTCGCCTGTCTGGTGGCCAAGAGAGACACTGCACAGCTCTGGGGAAGCCCGACTGTGCCATCACTCTCAAAGTGGCGATCCGGAGTGGACTGGTGCTCTCAACTAAAAAAGCAAATCTACGAAGCACGGGGCTGTCCTAAAAAAAAAAAATTGAAAATATGGGGGAAGTGGCAGGCTCACAGGGTGCTGCGTGTGTGAACTATGTTATGTTCTGTTGGAGAGAGAGAGAGTGTTGTCGACTGTGAGAAGGTATTGCCCTGTTTTATTCAATAGGACTATCATGAGCTCACTGACTCTGCAAGCAGAAGTGATGGTAACTAGAAATAATGTATTTAAAGAAGCCAAAGTGGACAATTATGAAGTAGCTCAAAAGGAGCACAGATCAAGAAGGTAAAAGTTCAAATCCCACTGGGGCATTATGAATGAAGAAGGAAGAAACATATGTGTAAGACCCTCAAGAAGTCTACCAACAATGGGAGATTTAAACAAGGGGGGTTGGTCAAGCAATCTGAGGCAAGCCAAGATGGCAGACAAATAACCCTTGATGGTGCCCTGAGCAGAGCCCTGATGGGCCAGAGAAAGAACAAACAAAAGAACCTCAGAAAGAGGGACAGAGAGGGGGGTCAACAGATTTGTCTGTGCGCCATGCCACAAATTTGTTCCATCAACTGGTGTATAACTGTTTGGTGGAAGGGCGCCTGGTTGCCAAGATAACGTTACAGACTTCGGGCGGAAGATCAAAAGCTGTCAACTGCAGCAATTCAATCTCCACGCAAGGAGGAGGAGACTGGACAGGTTTGGGTGGAGCACCGTCCCCTGTTCCGGGACATAAGATCCTCCCGAAGAGGCAGTATGAGTGGAGGATCAATGGCCATGCTGAAAAGCTTGGGATGCCAGACTCTTTGTACCCAGTTCAGAGCCACAAGAATGCTTTGGGCCCAGTCATTCTTGATCTTCTAGAGAACTCTAGGCAGAAGAGGTACTGGCGTAATGGCAGGCCATTGCCCTTTCACTTTGGAGGAGAACAGATCTAACCAAGGTTCTCCCCACTGTTGAAAGAGACCTTGCACCACCTCCGGATGGAAATGCCATTCATGATCGACCAGGCATTGACGGCTGACTTCGCCTGCTCTGGAGTTCAGAGAGCCCGCCAGATGTTGAAACACCAGGGATATGCAGTGATGTTCCACTGATGTCCAGAAATGCAGAGCCTCCTAACAAAGGGTCCACAACCCCACTGCCCTGCTTGTTGCAGTATCACTTAGCAGTGGTGTTGTCTGTGAACACCTGCACCACTTTTCTTTTGAGAGAGTGAAGTAATGCTTTCAATGCTAGCCTAATCGCCCAGAGCTCAAAAAGATTGCTATGGAGCTCGGACACCGCCAGAGACCAGATGCCTCTGATCTCCGCCTCTCCCATGTGGCTACCCCATTCCTTGAGTGACGCATCTGTCACCATTGTCAGATCTTTGTGGGGAAGGGAGAGGGATCTGCCAATGACCCAATTGTGGTTCAAAAGCCACCACTGCAGATCTTGCGCAGTTCCCTCGAAGATCTGGTTAATGTCAGACAGATTTCCCTGATGCTGCGCCCACTGGAACTTCAGGTCCCACTGCAGAGCCCACATATGCCATCTGGCATGTGTCACCAGCAGGATGCAGGAGGCCATGAGGCCCAGCAGCCTCAGAGTCATTCTCACCGAAATCCAGAATAGAGGCTGTAACATCAGTATAATAGTCTGAATATCCTGGATTCCCCGCTCGGGAGGATTGGCCCGAAGTTGCACTCTGTCTAGAATAGCACTGATGAAAGGGAGCGTCCAAGAGGGTATCAGGGGTGACTTCGGCACATTTACAGTGAACCCCAGCAAATGCAGGAGGTCCGCCATAGTCTGGAGGTGGGAGAGAACAGCCTGTGGCAAGTCCGCCTTCAACAGCCAGTCGTCAAGGTAGCGGAAGACTGAAACCCCTGACCTGCGCAGATGAGCTGCGACCACCCCCATCGCCTTGGTGAATACCCCAGGAGTGCTGCAAAGGCCAAAAGGAAGCACGGTACACAGAAAATGCTCATGGCCAACCATGAACAGCAAGAAACATCTGTGGGCAGGCAAGACGGGAATATTAAAATATGTGTCCTGCAAGTCCAGCGCTAACATCCAGTCTTCTGGATCCAGGCCAGATAGGGCCTGAACTAAAGTGAGCATTTTGATCTTCTCCTTTTTGAGGAAGAGATTGAGGAGACGGAGGTCTAGGATAGGACGTAGGCCCTTGTCCTTCTTTGGCACCAGAAAGTAGCAGGAATAAAAACCACAACCTACTTCTGGCACAGGGACCTTCTCTATGGCTCCCTTGGCCGAGACAGCCATAACCTCCTCACAGAGAAGTGTAGTCCTCTGTAATCCTTTCGTAGGATATTGGTATGGAGGGGTACTGTTGAAGGGGAGGAAGTAGCCCCTTTGGACTATTTGCAAAATCCACCTGTCTGACATAAGGGATTTCCAGGCAGGTAATGGTGAATCCTGCCTCTGACTGGCCCCTGATGGGGAGTGTCAGACTAGGATGGTCTGGAGGCTGCAGGGGGAAGAGTGGTAGACTGAGCCGACCACTGGCCCACTGGTCCACGAGGATGTTGGATCCCACGTCCCTGGCCACGCAAATGCTGGAAGCAAAGGGACGTGGTTGGGCACACCTTCCGTAGCCACGAAAGGGAGGAAAAACAGACTGAGCAGGGTGAGGGGCAACTGCAAGGTCCAAGCCGTAGCCTGGGACTCAAAGCGCTTGAGCGCTGAGTCTGTTTTGTCTCCAAAGAGACTGGAGCCATCAAAGGGCATGTCCATAAGCACAGTTAGATCGTCCCCGAAAAGCCAGACGTCTTCAACCAAGCGTGGTGCCTCTAGGCCACCAAAGCCACGATCTACCTAGTGAGTCGTCGTATCCAGTCCACATCGTATTGTGAACTTGGCTGCGTCTCTCCCATCAGCAACAGCTTGAGAGAGAGTTGCTCAGGCCTCCTCCGGGATCTGTGACAGCACCTGCGCAACCATGTCCCATAAATTATGGGAGTAATGGCTCAAAAGTCATGTGATGTTCACGCAAGCCACACTGGAGGAAGAGAGCATTTTCTTTCCAATCTGATCCAGTCTTTTGGATTCCCTATCCGGGAGTGCGGAATGAAATGCGCCAGAGGAGGTAGAGGCTTGGATAACCAAGCTCTCAGCAGTGGGATGTTGGGCAAGGAAAACTAGGTTGTTAGGAGCAGGCCACTGGTAGCAGGCGATTGTCCTATTAACAGAAGCCCCTGTGATGGGTTTGGACCAAGTCTCTAGCAGGACATCAGTGAGGGCTTCATTAAAGGGCAAGAGGGGTTCTGAACAGGAAGCCCCAGGCTGAAGCACCTCTGTCAGGAGGTCAGTACTGATGGCTCAAGACCTCGACCGCTCTCTTTACCACTGTATAGGATGCTCCCTCCTCCATATGCTCGTTAGGGGGAGAAAGCATTCCAGCATGAGAAGAAGTATCAAGACCACTGGCTTCACACAGGTCCTGAGCCCAGTCCATGGGGTCATCAAGCTATTATTCACAATATCTGGAGCGTTGACGTCTGAACCGACAACTGATACCAGTGTAGATCCAGAAATGGATCCCTGTGTGCCCCCCGAAGCCGAGGCCAAAGCAGCCGGTGTGGAACCCGAGGGGGTCCCTTCTGAACATGCGGAGCCCAAAGGCACACCAACAGGGTCGGACTGCCGAAAAATGAGGCAAATTGCCTCATAGAACACGTACACTTTGGCTGGGGTGGCTCCGGTTCCCGGAAACGCAGGGAGCCAACCCAGAAGTAGACTCCGATGATGGAGGGCTAGATCGACGGAGGGCTAGATCGACGGAGCTCCTTGTTCTGTATCATGTCTTCTGATCAACGGGGTGAAGTGGCAGAACGCTTACTCTTCTTCGACTTCTTCTTATGCTTACCCGAATGTCCCGAAGATTTTGAGTGGGACTTCGTAGTGTGGGGGCTTCGCGAGCAATCTCTGGACCTTCCTCTCGACTGAGACCGGGAGCGACATGTAGCCAAATGCTGGGCCGCAAGAAGCTTTAGGTACTGCTCCCTCAAAGCCTTCGGGTTTGCGGCCCGGCACTCTGAGCACAACTTTAGGTTGTGGTCATTCTCCAGTCACCACAGACGCACAAGGTACAGATCCGTCACAGACATCATCCGATGACAAGAGTCGCAGGGCTTGAAGCCGGTCTTCGGTGACGACATCTCAACGCACCAGAAGTCAAAAAATCTTCAATAAAAAGTCAGAAATACCAGTCAAAAAGTGACTGTAGAGGTAGCTCTTCCTCAGATCTGCGCATAGGCTGGCACAGAAAAGAAAAGAACTGACATCATTGCACCAGGGTTGCACCTATATATAACCCACAATGCCATCTTCGGCGACCACAATGCCAACAACAAATGAGGAGTCAACTGACGCCACCTAACGGTATGCAGGGGTACTGCTCGATTAAAAATCTGCTGCTCCAGACTGACGCTTGGGTCAATCCTAAAGTAAGCAATCTGCATCTAGAACTCTCCATCGGATCTGGGTAACAATAATAATCAGTGTTTGAAGTGCTTATAGATGGCAAAAGTTTGCTGGGAATCGCAGTATATAAAAACTAGATATTAATATTTTCATACACCCGTTATTATGCATTTCAGGTTGTTTTTGTCTGTCTTTCCACTTGTCTGCCTACCCATTTGTATTTTCAGCTACAGGTCAAGCCACCTTTCTGCATGTCCTTCATTCTTTCCAGGGTCCATGCATCTGTCTTTCTATCCTTCTATGCATTCATCTATTGCTCTGTTCATCTGTTTGTCAAGCCGTCTGTAAATCCAGACATCAGTGTCCCAATCGATCGTTATATATGCATTCATCACTGTTTGCCTATCTCGCTATCCTTCTGTATATTGTGCCACCGCGTTATCCGTTAGTCTGTCCGTCTGAGTCTAGACCTCTGCATAGTCAACTACTGGTTCTGCCTGTTATCCTATTTGTCCAGCCATTGAACTGTTTTTTTTGACAGTCTATCCTTTTACACAGACAGAGAGTCATCAACAATCTATTGTATTTTGTTTTTTATATAAAGCTCAGTCCAACCAGGTGGCCTCTTTGTAGTGCTTCTATCATCACCTTATCTTCCTATACATAGATCCATGGCTTGGTTTATCTCTATCTGTATATCCCACTAATTGTCCATCTATGCCACTCATGTGCGACCCATTTGTCAGTCTATCCAAGTTAACCTCACAGTGCGAAACTGGTCCTTTTGGGGTGCAAAGGGATGACCAGGGGTTGCAGGGCTCTGGCAAGGAAGAAACTTGACATTTTGTATATTACCTATTAAAAACAACACTGAAACTTTAGAAATTTTAGAGGGCCTTGCCAAGACATACGTTTCTCAAAGGGAGCTCAGGATAAAAAGAAATCCAAATGTGCTTTCCAAAGATATGATGACCTCATGGTCTTCCCATCAAAGCCTCCACACCAGCTTCAGAACCAATATAGCAGCATTTACACAAAATGCACAGTGAGGAATATGTAGCTGCTCTCTATATGTCTCTTGAAAAGGGACCCATTAAAAAAAATTGGTAATTGCTGTTCTTCCCCAATAGGCTGGGCAGTAAGCTCTGACAATGGAATTCTGTTTGCTCTCTCATAGCTTGCCATGATGGAAGCCACTCCCCATCAGTAACCTGTCTGCTTGGAAACCTCCATTTCTTTGAGGATCAACTAAAGGTAACAATACATAAACTTTAATAAAGTAATCTGTTTGTGAGCCATTCATTTGTCATTAACATGCAATAATTAAGGGCCAGATGTATCAAGCGATTTTGCATTTGCAAACGGTCCGAATCGCAAAATTCGGCCATTTGCGAATGCAAAAATGCCTTTCAGAATGTATGAAAGGCATTCGCAGTGCAATTTTAAGGAATCGCTAAAATAGCGATTCCTTAAAATTGCGACCCCATTTAGAGAATCGCAAATTGCGATTCTCTAAATAGGAAATCGCAAATAAGGAATCCTTATTTGCGATTTCTTAGGCACATGTATCACGCATTTCCTAAATGCGAATTGGGCATTTAGGAAATGCAATTACCACCAACAAAAGTTTGGTGGTAACCATGTGCAAATTTTAAAAATGCATTTTAAATGCGTTTTTAAAATTGACATGTAGCGCACACATGCCCCTAAGGCATGTGTGTGCTTCACATGTCCGTAAAAATATTTTTGGGGTGCAGCAGAGGGGGCCTTAGGCCCCCAGCACCTTGGGATTTGCACTTCCTAAATTGCGAATTCCTAACTGGAATTCGCAATTTAGGAAATGCAAAACCATTTGCAGCAGGCCCATAGGTGCAAATGGAGTTGGATTCTCTATTTGCGATTCGGTAATAGCATTTGCGAATTTTAAGAAATCGCTATTACCGAATCGCAAAAATCATACATACCATTTTGCATTTCTTAGATAGCGATTTCTTAAAATGCGCTATTTAAGAAATGCAATTTGGTTTTTTGATACATCTGGCCCTAAGTGTCCTGCTGGATTGAAGCTTGCATACTCTTTCTTCAACCTTAGATGAGTGTGGGTGATGGAGGGAATGAATGCTAGGGTTTCTGAACAATGATTAATTTAAAACTCCAACACATCCTTCGATAGGAACAAATACTTAAGATAAATTGTCACCTACAGTTCACTTTTTCAACCATAAAGCTATCTGCTATATCAAGCACTTATGGAATACCTATTCATCGCTTTAGTAGGAGGACCAATTCAGCACACACTGAATTGGAGCCAAGGAAATGGAGGTTAAACAGTGAACCTCTTCCAGCTTTCTCTTGAATACAGAAAAATATGCTAATGGACCATAGTTTTTAGAAACCCAAAGAGATTCTTTAGTCAAAGTCAAGGTGAAATACAAAATAATGGGTATATAAGGAAAAAAAGGATAACTACTTATCAGATGACAATAATGAGTAAACCTTTGCAATTGGCAAGCTTACCATAATTTCGAATTTTGACACTTAGCCCCTACCATGGCATCAGTAACTATATTGTCAAGTTAAGGAACTAGGCATGCACCCGAGGACTATTCAGATGTGACTGTGGATACATGACCAAGTCCTATGACAAGAAGGAAAACTCTCCAACTTCCCAGGCATAGAGTTGAAAAACACATTTCCATTGCCCTATTGGGCACTATCAAAGACCTGGTCATCCTATAATTACTGATTTTCTTAGTTTTATATGCAGAAGTGTAATACAAGACACATCTCCTAGGGTCTCCATTCATGGCAAATCTATTACAACATAAATGTGTACTTGTGTTGTTGCTGCGCTTACTATAAAGAGTTTCACCTACGGAAACCAAACATCAATATTCACAGTCTCATGGAGAAGGCTTCCATCAAAGTGCCATCTGTCTCCTGTCTTAGTCTTCACACCATCTAAAATTCACCCGAGGAGTTGGTGATTAAACTTTCTTGACCTTTGCAATTTTAAGAGAGCATCAGACTTTCATTTTGCTCCCCCCATGAGATGGGCTCTGTAGGAAGTTGGCTCTGTATGTACTATTTCAAAGTAAGAAATAGCATGCGCAGAGTCCAAGGGTTCCCCTTAGAGGTAAGATAGTGGCAAAAAGAGATAATTCTAATGCTCTATTTTGTGGTAGTGTGATCGAGCAGTAGGCTTATCAGAGGGTAGTGTTAAGAATTTGTTGTACACACACAGGCAATCAATGAGGATCACACACTCAAAGACAATTCCAGGCCAATAGGTTTTTATATAGAAAAATATATTTTCTTAGTTTATTTTAAGAACCACAGGTTCAAGATTTACAATCAATACTTCAAATGAAAGGTACTTCACTCAGGTATCATAGGAACTTTGAATCAGCAAAATAGCATGTACTGTTTTGGTAAAAATGGCAATAAGCTATTTTAAAACTAGACAGTGCAAATTTCAACAGTTCCTTGGGGAAGTAAGTATTGGTTAGTTTTGCAGGTAAGTAAACCACCTACAGGGTTCAAAGTTGGGTCCAAAGTATCCCACCGTTGTGGGTTCAGGGCAACTCCAAAGCTACCACACCAGCAGCTCAGGGTCGGTCAGGTGCAGAGGTTGAAGTGGTGCCCAAAACGCATAGACTTCAATGGAGAAGGGAGTGCCCCGGTTCCAGTCTGCCAGCAGGAAAGTACCTGCGACTTCGGAAGGCAGGCCAGGGCGGTTTTGTAGGGCACCGGGGGGGACACAAGTCAGCACAAAAAGTACACCCTCAGCGGCACGGGGGCAACCGGGTGCAGAGTGCAAACAGGCGTCGGGTTTGCAATAGGTTTCAATGGGAGACCCAGGGGTCTCTTCAGCGAAGCAGGCAGGCAAGGGGGGGCTCCTCGGGGTAGCCACCACCTGGGCAAGGGAGAGGGCCACCTGGGGGTCGCTCCTGCACTGGAGGTCGGATCCTTCAGGTCCTGGGGGCTGCGGGTGCAGTGTCTTTACCAGGCGTCGGGTTCTTGGAAGCAGGCAGTCGCGGTCAGGGGGAGCCTCTGGATTCCCTCCCTCTGCAGGCATCGCTGGGAGGGCTCAGGGGGGTCAACTCTGGTGCTCATAGGGTCGCAGTCGCCGGAGAGTCCTCCCTGTAGTGTTGTTTCTCCGCAGGTCGAGCCCGGGGCGTCGGGTGTAGAGTAGGGTAACGTGGAGTCCTTTTAAAGTTGTTTATTTGTTGCAAGTCTTGGTTTCTTTGGAACAGGGCCGCTGTCCTCAGGAGTTCTTGGTCCTTTTAGATGCAGGGTAGTCCTCTGAGGCTTCAGAGGTCGCTGGACCCTGGGGAGCGCGTCGCTGTTGCAGTTTCTCTTGAAGTGGGGAGACAGGCCGGTAGGGCTGGGGCCAAAGCAGTTGGTGTCTCCGTCTTCTCTGCAGGGCTTCAGGTCAGCAGTCCTTCTACGTCTTAGGTTGCAGGAATCTATCTTCCTCGGTTCTGGGACCCCTAAATACTCAATTTAGGGGTGTGTTTTAGGTCTGGGGGGTTAGTAGCCAATGGCTATTAGCCCAGAGGGTGGCTACACCATCTTTGTGCCTCCTCCCTGAGGGGAGGGGGGCACATCCCTAATCCTACTGGGGGAAGATGGAGGATTTCTAAAAGTCAGATTCACCTCAGCTCAGGACACCTTAGGGGTTGTCCTGACTGGCCAGTGACTCCTCCTTGTTTTTCTCATTATCTCCTCCGGCCTTGCTGCCAAAAGTGGGGCCGTGGCCGGAGGGGGTGGGCAACTCCACTAGCTGGAATGCCCTGTGGCGCTGTAACAAAGGGGGTGAACCTTTGAGGCTCACCGCCAGGTGTTACTGCTCCTGCAGGGGGAGGTGAGGAGCACCTCCACCCAGTACAGGCTTTGTTACTAGCCACAGAGTGACAAAGGCACTCTCCCCATGTGGCCAGCAACATGTCTGGTGTGTGGCAGGCTGGCAAAACTAGTCAGCCCACACTGGAAGTCGGGTATGTTTTCGGGGGCATCTTTAAGATGCCCTCTGGGGTGTATTTCACAATAAAATATACACTGGCATCAGTGTGCATTTATTGTGCTGAGAAGTTTGATACCAAACTTCCCAGTTTTCAGTGTAGCCATTATGGTGCTGTGGAGTTTGTGTATGACAGACTCCCAGACCATATACTCGTATGGCTACCCTGCACTTACAATGTCTAAGGTTTTGCTTAGACACTGTAGGGGCATAGTGCTCATGCACCTATGCCCTCACCTATGGTATAGTGCACCTTGCCTTAGGGCTGTAAGGCTTGCTAGAGGAGTGGCTTATCTATGCCATAGGCAGTGTGAGGTTGGCATGGCACCCTGAGGGGAGTGCCATGTCGACTTAGTCATTTTCTCCCCACCAGCACACACAAGCTGGCAAGCTGTGTGTCTGTGCTGAGTGAGGGGTCCCCAGGGTGGCATAAGACATGCTGCAGCCCTTAGAGACCTTCCCTGGCATCAGGGCCCTTGGAACCCGGGGTACCAGTTACAAGGGACTTACCTGGATGCCAGGGTGTGCCAATTGTGGAGACAAAGGTACAAGTTAGGGAAAGAACACTGGTGCTGAGGCCTGGTTAGCAGGCCTCAGCACACTTTCAAATCATAACTTGGCATCAGCAAAGGCAAAAAGTCAGGGGGTAACCATGCCAAGGAGGCATTTCCTTACAGGCACCCAGACTCAAGCTTTGAGGTTCTAAGATTCTGAATGGTGGTGGAGGAGTATTTTTCAAACCCAGGACAGCAATTTAAACATGTAGCAATTAACAAGTCCCTTTCTATTTTGAATGCCACTTCACATAAGATTCACATCGAAGAAACCCTTCTACTTCTTGGTTCTGATTCTCTCTTGTCCATAATTACTACTAAGCCCCAGTCAGACAACTCCAATGAGTAGCTCTGACACTCTGTGTTATGACGCCTCCTGTTGCCCTTCGTCCTTCAGCACAGCCCTGGCTCTCCAAACCTCTCCCACTAAATTCATTGTCACAGGACTGCACACACTCCACCTCGGACATCTGATAATTTAAACATGGAGACTATATTTATCATTATTTGTGTAACATTCACTACGCAACACCAAGGTTGGGCCATGTCTGTAGTGACTGCTGGTGTCTACCAGAGAGCCTTGAATGTTCCAACCACACTAAAATAAAGACTGTAAGCTAAAAATAACGAAACATTATGTAGAATATTTACTCCATGATAAGAGGATAGGTGCTTAAAATGAGTAAATGATATAAGAGTGATTTATATTCAATGTTCCTGTTGACCTATGTTTTTACTCAGCCACCCATGACTGCAAGTTTTCTGAAGAGTGTTAACAAAAACAAAAGGAAAACCAGCATAGCTACCAAAGAAGGTCCAAGAGGATCAAATGTAGTCTTGAGGGATAGTGGCTAGCTTTCACTATCATAATCGTTAGTATCATATTAAAACAAATGGGTTAATTTTTGCAAATATCTATTGTTCACGTTTAGAGATTTTTTTTATGTAAAATAATAGTTTTTTTACCAAATATCTTATGACAGTGCTGTGAAGTTACAGTGTAACAATTTTTTAGATGTTACTAGCATTACTGTCACTGTAGTGAAAAGGAAAGAAACAGGGCGGCTCCTATTGGGGCAAAGCGGGGGGCGGGTGGCACAAAACAAAAACAACAGAAATAGATATAATAAAAAAAGTAAGGATACTTATCTCACCCGCCATGCCACCGTGCCGCTCTTCTGGCTCCACTTGCAGGCACAGGCTCCCAACCTGCCCTGCTGCCAGCAGCATGAGAGCAGCATTAGGATTGGCCTGACTCCCTGGCTTGGTGCTCCCAAGAAGACTGAACTTGCACCTGCTCTCTCCAACCAGGCAACACAGTGCCGGGTTTAAGACAGCTCTGTGCGCATGTGTGTTTGGCCATCCTGAGACGTGCACACTACTCCCTTTCCCCCCCCATCCCTGTCATCACTCGTGGCCCTCGAAAAATAAAAACAATAATAAAACATTGATTATTATCTGGGTCTTTTTCAACCTGCTGGCAGGGTGGGAGTTGGGGTCGGGGTCGGGGTGGGATTATGCTCATCCGCCATAGTGGAGGAGTCGCCGCTAGAAAGAAAATATATCAATGTGTCCAAATAAAGTGAAATTAACTGCATGTCTCATAGAGGAATGTGTAATCCAGCTTACTGATCACTGGGACGTAGCCTCCACATCTGTCTGTGGATATGTGGTGTCTTTCTAAGTCATGAATGGTCATTATGACCCTGGCGGTCTCCTTTCCGCCAGGGCAAAGGTGGCGGTTTCACCACCAATAGGCTGGCGGTGAAGACCACCACATTATGAGTGTGGTGGGTTGGCCTCTGCCAACCCCCCACATCTCCACTCATGCCGCCGCGGGGGTGGGGGTCTGAGCTGCTGGCCCGGAGATGTGCATCTCCGACCCGGTGGTCCACAGAAGACCGCAGGCAGTATTAAGAGCCGCCTTTTCACCAGGGTTTCCGTGCGGTAGCACCGCCATGAAAACCCTGGCGGAAAGGCTACCAGTGACAGGGAATTTCTTCCCTGTCAGCGGTTGATGACTCCCCAACCCCTCCCCAGCAAGCACTAATCCCTTCTTCCCCCTCAGACATCGCACCCCCCTCTCACCAAACATGCACACGCACAGACACCCACACGCACCACGCATACACTCATTCACCTACACTTACATACATGAATTCACTCACACGCATCAATACTCGCATTCACCTCAGTAGTCAAACACGCATTCAACCACAAATACTCACACCCATCCAAACACGCATACATACACGCATTCAACCACACATACTCACACCCATCCAAACACACATACTCATGCGCAGACAAACACACATTCACCACAACACTCCTACTTGCATACACACTCTCTTCTACATTCAGACATGCATACAACAACGCATACACACATTCATGCACACACACACCCACAACACCTCCCTCCCCTGTTGGACGATCAACTTACCTGGTCCGGGGAGGAGGTCGTCCGGCAGAGAACGGGAAGGGGCGCTTCCACCTCCGGCAGCTTCCAGCCAGCAGGACACTGGCAGGCCGTATTATTGCTCATAATATTGCAGGAGGTGTTTTTCTGGCGGTGCAGGGCCAGTGGTGGAATCGCCCCATCGCCTCCGCCCGCTGACAAGACTACTGCTAGATTTCCGCCCAAAGTGTGGCGGAAATCCAGCAGTACCTGTAATATGGTGGGTGGAAGACCACCAGCACTGGCAGTCTTCTGGCATCCAGGGCTTTGGGGGTCTTCGAAGAAGACCGCCAAGGTCATAATGACCACCATGGTCTGTATGTCTGAAGCGTTATTTCAAGCTGGTCACCATCTTATTGGAGATGTAAGGCATACAAGGGATGTGGCCATATAGTTGTTGATTCAGGGCATCACTGGAGGAATGAATGCGTATTTATGCTCCTGACATCTGGTTATGCTGTACGAGTATCACTCATACTCATTATAGTATAACTGTTGCCATATTGGTAGCACAGTATTTCAATGGAATGGAGAAGTTAACCCATATCGTAGTCAGCCATGAAGTTGCTCTCAAGGTGCCATGTTCGAAAAAAAAAAAAGTATTAATCAAAGAACATATTTTGTCAGAAAGACATTTATTACACAAATGGCAGTATTGTCTGTAGGTCTTAGAACCACTTAGCATCCAGCTAGCTCCCCACCGCCGCTGGGGCAAAGTCACCCAAGAACAACTGACCAGCACCCTCAGCAACAACCCTCCACCCGACGCAATCGACCCGAGCACAGCCGCCATCAACCTCCATCAATGGATCCTCGACTGCGCCAACACCCTTGCCCCTCTCAAGAAACCCACCACCATCCAAGGAAAGAAAAAACCAGCCTGGTTCACAGACGATCTCACCACCTCCAAAAGCAACTGCCAGAAGCTCAAAAAGAAATGGATCCAAGAACGCACACCCGATAACCTCGCCGCCCTCAAAAACGCCAACCGCGAACACCACCAACGGATCCGCACCGCCAAGCGCGCCCACTTCACCGAACGCATCAACAACAACGCCCACGACTGCAAAGAACTCTTCGGCATCCAATCCGAAAGCCAACTCCAACGACATCCCGCCCTCCCAGAAACTCTGTGACGATCTCTCCACCTTCTTCCACCAGAAAATCACCACCATCCACGACAGCTTCATCACCGGTCCACCGCCAGACCTCACCCCTGACGTCTCCTCCCGCGACTGCCGCCTCACCGCCTGGACCCACGTGGACGAGGCAGAAACCATAGCAACCATGAACACCATCCACTCAGGCTCCCCCACGGACCCCTGCCCCCACCATGTTTTCAACTCAGCCAACGCCACCATCGCCCCCGAACTCCGCAAGATCATCAACCTATCCCTCACTTCTGCCACCTTCCCGGACAGCTGGAAACACGCAGAAATCCAACCCCTCCTCAAAAAACCCAAGGCTGACCCCAACGACCTCAAAAACTTCCGTCCGATCTCTCTCCTCCCTTTTCCAGCGAAAGTCATCGAGAAGATCGTCAACACTCAGCTCACCCACTTCCTCGAAGACAATTCCATCCTGGACCCCTCACAATCCGGATTCAGACGAAACCACAGCACTGAGACTGCCCTCCTCGCCGCCACAGATGACATCAGACATCAAATGGACAACGGCGAAACCTCAGCCCTCATCCTCCTCGACCTATCAGCCGCTTTTGACACCATCTGCCACCGCACCCTACTGACCCGCCTCCAAGAAGCCGGCATCCAAGATAAAGCCCTCCACTGGATCTCATCCTTCCTCTCCGACAGAACGCAGAGAGTCCGTCTCTCCCCTTTCCGCTCCAAAGCCACCAACCTCATCTGCGGCGTCCCCCAAGGATCCTCCCTCAGTCCCACGTTGTTCAACGTCTACATGGCCCCCCTCGCTCAACTGGCCCGCCAACACCACCTCAGCATCATCTCCTACGCCGACGATACCCAGCTCGTCCTCTCCCTGACCAAAGACCCGCTCACCGCCAAAACAAACCTCCACGAGGGACTAAAATCCATCGCCGATTGGATGAACAACAGCCGCCTGAAACTCAACTCCGACAAGACGGAAGTCCTCATCCTCGGACGCACTCCCTCGGCCTGGAACGACTCATGGTGGCCCTCCGTCCTCGGACTCCCACCCACCCCTGCCAGCCACGCAAGAAACCTCGGCTTCATCCTGGACTCCGCCCTCACCATGTCCAAACAGGTCAGCGCCGTCTCCTCCTCCTGTTTCAACACCCTTCGAATGCTCCGCAGAATCTTCAAGTGGATTCCAACAGAAACCAGAAAGACGGTGACCCAGGCCCTCGTCAGCAGCAGACTTGACTACGGCAACGCACTCTACACAGGCATACCAACCAAAGACATCAAACGCCTCCAACGTATCCAAAATGCCTCCGCCCGACTGATCCTCAACATACCTCGCTGAAGTCACATCTCCCCTCACCTAAAGGAACTCCACTGGCTCCCGGTAGACAAGAGGATAACCTTCAAACTCCTGACCCACGCTCACAAGGCACTTCACAACACCGGACCCTCCTACCTCAACACCAGACTCAACTTCTACACTCCAACACGTCAACTCCGATCCGCCAACCTCGCCCTCGCCATCGTACCCCGAATCCAGCGCAAGACATCTGGCGGCAGATCCTTCTCCTTCCTCGCCGCCAAGACCTGGAACTCTCTCCCCACATCTCTTCGCCAGACCCAGGACCTCCTCACATTCAGAAGGCTCCTCAAGACCTGGCTCTTCGACCGCTAATCCAGCAGCGCTCCCCCCCCCCCCCCCTCAGCGCCTCGAAACCCTGACGGGTACATAGCGCGCTTTATAAATACCATGATTGATTGATTGATTGATTGGTCTCCAGAGCACACACTATGCATCAGCACCCAAATGTAAACTACACATCACATGAAGCTAGTAAACCTTCACATTGTTTGGAAAAGGCAATGCCATTGCCAGGAAGCTTGGCTTACTGCATTGGACGAGGGGATGCTATCATCCAAACCCGTCTTTGGGGCGCTCAGTTAATTTGGCAGCCAGAGCTATTTTCAGCCTTTTGGAAATCACTTCTGTTTTCGTTTGCCAGGCATGTGGCCCTTGTCAAGATGGTCATACTTCCTCGCCTGTTATACTTTTTTGACAACCTCCCACTGTATATCCCGAAATTCATTTCTCTGTACACTCGACAAGCTCACAAGAGACCTCATCTGGTGTGACACCAAATGTAGGGCATCCCTTCACAAACAACAATTACTGACTGCTGAAGGGAGACTCACAGTGCCCTACTGCCTGGCTTCACAGCTGCAATGGGTATCCAAATGGCTGGCTAGATTACATTTATCAGACACCACCACAACCATACCAGTTTGGAGCCATCAACACATTCTACATTTGTTTCACCGCTGCGCCAGACAATCTGCCCCGTCTCCTGCATTAGTCCTTGTGGCACAACAATGTTTTAAATGTAGTACCCTAATTACCAAAACTGTCCAGCCCTATGCCCCTGGGCTACCACTACTGGGCACCTCAACAGGTGTTCAAATCACCTCTGCAAGGGAGCTTGCAACCTAGTACGAAATAGGTCTACATATGCTAGGGGGCCTTTATCGAGATGGCTCCCTTATACCATTTGAAACCCTAAAGACAGAGGAAGGACTCCCATCTGGTCATTTCCTTCTTCATAAATCCATAGAGACATTTGACACATGCAGGGGTGGTATGCAACAAGAATGCCCAGTGCACTGCATCATCCAATACCTTCATGTCATGGGTAGGGGCTGCTGCTTTGCTGAATCACTATGCATACATGCTGCCATTTTACTGACCCCATTGTACCACTGCTGGGAAGCGGACTTATGCTGCCCCTGCACAGATGTGCAATGGAAGGCCATAGTAAAATATCCTTCCCAAATACCGCACAATGCACGATTCTGACCTATATAATGTTATATTTTACATAGGGCCTACGGAAAAAAACAAACCAATATTTTCAACGCACTGATACTACCTGCCCACACTGCACCCACCCACAATGTTGGCTTAGTACACATGCTAGGGGACTGCCCCTACCTTCACCACTACTGGCTGAGCATGACCTAAAAAACGGCAGACTGCACAGAGAGACCCGTACCGCACATATGGGAGGCCTGCTTACTGGGCCTCATTGACAGAGATAAGAAGCACAGAGCCACCACGCAGTTTACAGATTTTGGACTACTCTTTGCTAAACACTTAATCATCTATGAGTGGAGATCACAGATACCACCTACACTACCCGCTTGGAAGCTTTCCATGCAGTCGTGGGCCAGAGCAGAGGGCGCTGCATTGCGCATGGAGGACACAGGCCCTACGTAAATACCCGCTTGCTGCCAGTTGGGATGCCATCTTAGCTGATTTCCAGGGAGATTCTATACAATCTGCCACACCACCCAAGATGTTTACATCTGAAGCACCTACGCTTCAAACGCCCATGCTGGCCCCTCCAAACAGCATGCAGCTGTCTAACACATGCGACCCTCCCCTGAGTACGTTCCACATGAAAATAGCATTTGTTAATGCACCCTTTTGCTAAATTGTTCCACTGTACTGGTGTAAACCACTCTTCCCACATTTGTCAAGCAACAGCGCAGACCCCATTGTTGATGCTCCCTAACTGTGAATATTCCCCCCACCTGTCTCTTATCTTTAGTTGTCTCTGTTTCTGTGTGATGCTCACTGAATCTTCTGCACCCAATATTGATGCCTTTCTGTTAATAACATTGTACAACACATGAAAAATGTTCTTGTTTCAGATAGATATAATATGTGTTGTGTGCACATGTTTAAATGCAAATAAAAAAGATACAAAAAAAAAAAAATCAAGTTGCGGTTCTCAAAACAGATTCCCCTTCAGGGGTGATGCTCTCTCAGCAGACACATCAATGGTTTCATCACAAGCGCAAACACGAGCAGGGATTTCAGGCATCCCTGTCTCCTTCCCCTAATATTTATAATCGGGTCCAACAACAAGTTAACTTTCACCCTGGCAAGGGGGCACTATAGAGTAGTCTGACCCATTGTAAAAAGCCTTTCCCTATCCCCATCCTTTCTGGCACTACTGATGAAGTCCTAAGGGACGACTCTTTTTTTAAGTAGCCCCTGAATCTATGTTAGGTAATGGAAGTCGCCAACTTCTCAATCTTCGGTAATGGGAGTCAATTTCCTCAATTTATGCAGGATCACTGTCACGTCTGCAACTGACGCCGATGTCATCTGACCTTATCTTTTGAAGAAACATGAAAGTATCAAGTCCTTCAGCTAATGACAGATAAAACCTGATGCAGCATCAGTTTGGGACAAGTGCCAGTCATCACCATATCAAGGTCACCATAGAAAAAATACAGATATATAACCAAAGAAATATCCTTCTGCTTGAGAGACATTTTGATGAACTTGTACTGAAGAAATTGAATATACCCATTTGTTCTATGTTTAGTTTCAGGAATAACAAGTGCCACTTCAAAATACAGAGACTTCTGCAACACTTATGAGCCATAAAAAATAAGGAATTCAGCTATCCAATTGCCAAACACTTTTGGGAGTGGTAGACATGCATCACATCTGAGTTACTTTGCAACCCAACATAATGCAAAGTTAAGGGGAGGACCAATTGAGAGTTACAATTGAGATCGTATCCAAGATAGTGGCAGGCGCTTAGTGCTGTGGATTGGAGCATGCTCGGCCACGTAGGACCGGACATGAGATGTAGGTCCGGGCACGAGAGGCAGCCCCGGGCACAAGCACTACAGCAAACAAGCACTGGAATGGGGTGGAGGCGAGGTCTGAATCCCTGTGGCACTCCTTACCGCAACCGAGGAGCCTGCGTCAGTGGCCACAACTGTCGTAGTGCAGCAGGCCACATGACGCTAAGATGGGGAGTGCGGCGGCACACAGATCCCTGACCTAGAAGCCTGTGCCACGGGCCCCACCTCGTCTTGACATACCGAAATTCCCAAACTACAAAGACAGGGATGCTGTCCTGCAAGGGGAGAGATCTAAGAGACGCCTCACACACAACTCTGGTCGCATTATGATTTTTCTGGATTACACTCACCACGTTCAAATGCAGAGGAAATTCTAGGACCAGGTGAAACAGAAGAACCTGAACTTGTCCTACATGCTGCTTTATTCGGTGCAGCTGAGAGTTCTGCATGACTCAAAATCGCACTTCTTTGACATACTGGGGGAAGGCTGGATGTGGCTCACATAATAGCACCTGTTGAAGGCGCACCAACCACCTGCATGGCAGCTGTAATGACCCTCCCCCCCCCCTCAAGTGCCCGGTGGACAAGGCCCTGGACAACAACTGAGGGATAAGCGACGCAGGAGGTGTCGATAGATAACCCGGGGCACCACAGACACAGAGGCCTCCACAGAATCAGATGGGGAGCACCAGGAGCCAGGGGACCCACAACAACAACAAAAAAAACAGGCTCCGGGAGACTGAGCCAGAGGATGCAATCCTACAAATGACAAGCCTGGGATTTTTCTGTTAGCGCACCAGCACAACTGCATCCTACTGCTGTTGTTTTGACATGTCGCCCCCCCCAGACTGAGGGTGGATGGGCTCACTGGCACAGCAGCTCAAGTTTGCTCCAGTTTTAGTTCAGGGTGTTTGGGTGACAGATGCTTCTGCTGGGATGGAGGTATAGGGCGGGGAAATTTGGAGGACAGGGGTTTGTTTGTGTTATTTGAAATCCTTTCATTTGGTTCTTTATTTTGTTTGTATACTCTCATCTTCAACAGCCCTTACCACTCCAATTTTTCACATGTGCTGCGGGTCACGGCCCAGGGCCTACTTGGGAGGAAATCCTGTCAAGCGGGAACTGGAGGGGTATGGTTGCCTTCCAAGTTGACTCTGCCAACACATCACCATGGTAGCCTCCAATATCATGACTTGGAATGTCAACGGGCTGCTGGACCACATTAAACTGGGGATGGTGATGCAATTTGTGTACAGGCACAAAAGGCTGTGATGCTACTGCAGGAGACCCACACCTCTGGGGTACTAAGTGCCCCTTTCTGGCCCAGAAGGGCTACAACCAAATCATTTACCCAGGACACACTTGGCTTTTCAGGGAGATGGCCATACTCTAGCACAAAACCAGCCCCTGGTGGTTTCTAATGTCTACCAGGATGAGGGAAGCAGATTTGTGATCGTGGAGGAATCCTTAGAGGGCGTCCCATCAATGTGGTAAGTGCCTACATCCCCCAGCGCTGGCCTGCTCCATGATGCCATGCCTTTAGGATCAGGTACTAGCCCGCCCTACCACATGGGATAAAGATTATGTGGGTGGATTTCAATGACATTATGATGGACCAGGAATGGCAGGAGACAGCTAGGACTGCGCAGAAGGCATGGAGGAGTCTGTCGGACTTGGCCACGAGGTTGAAGCTTATTGATGCTTGGAGGTCATGCCACCCCAAGAGCCAGGAATACACTCTCACTTCTTCAGCACACTGGTCTTTATCTTGCACTGACTACCGCTTTCTCCCAGCACCTGATTTCATACGCAACACAGACTCATATGGCAGGAGACTGCTGGGGCTGCACAGAGGGCATAGAGGGGTCGGTCAGACTGGGCCACCGGTTTGAGGCTCATTGATGCTAGGTCATGCCACCCCTCGAGCCAGGAATACACTCTCACTTCTTCAGCACACCGGTCTTTATCTTGCACTGACTACCACTTTCTCCCAGCACATGATTCCGTACGTAACACGGGCTCATATGTACAACCACATGGGATATCTGATCACACCCCAGTTTCCCTGCACATGGGTGGTCTGTTGAAGGGAGGAACGCCTGGTTCCTCACAAAGAAGGCTTTCTCCTACTATCTGTCATGTAAGCTGAAGGCGTTTCTGGCCATCAACAAAGGAACCGGGTATTCTGTGGGGGTGCAAGCAAGGCCTCTATGAGGGGTTTGGCATTCTCATATATCTGGGGTCAATGATGCGAGAAACTTGAGAGGATTGTGGAACTTGAATCTAGCTTATCTCTGGAACAGGGGCACCTGGCCTGCAGACTGAGGGAGTGCAACGCCATGTAGCACTGGACAGGGTGTCCTTACTCCAATTATGCCTGCACAAGACTCAGAAGTGCTGTATGGCCCCCACCGGACGAGTATATGAGTAGAGGGACAAGTCTGGCAAGCTGCTCTATTGGCTAGCCACCAAAGATATTGCAACCAGGATATCCCCCAGCAATTGCAATGGGAGCGAGACAGTAGTGGAAATGACCCCTGCAATTGCTTCTGAATTTGCTAATTTTTTACGAGGATCTCTATGAGGAGCACATTCACTGGACGTGTGAATCACACACCCCCAGTGACAGAGATCCCCTTGCCTAGACTATCAAAGGAGGACAGAGGTGACATGGAACAACCTCTTAATATTGAGGAAGTGGGAAGGGTGTTATCCCAGATTAACTCTGGCAGAACACCAGAACTCACCCCTGGTGGAGTACTACCGCAGACTTCGAACTGGACTCCGGGCCCCAATGCTAGACATGAGGGTAGAGGCGGCCACTAACAGACGCTTTCACTCCGAACATGGACCTGGCCAACCTGTTGGTCTTACATAAGCCAGGCAGCCCTCAGTAGGGGTGCATTTTATATCTCCCCATCTCCCTTATTAATGAAGAGGTGAAAATATAATAGATTGCAGAGGGTTCTCTCTGTAGTGGTTCTCCCAAATCAATGCAAATTAATCCCCCTCCCCCAGCAATACGTACCACTGTTTTCGGAGAGTCCAGCTAGCTCTGGCAGACATTTGCTTCCTGGGCAGGGTGTGTGTTGGTGGTGCTTATGCTGCTTGATTTCAAGAAAGCCTTTGACACCCTGCACTGGGCACTCCTAGAGGAAACACTGGTGATGCTGGGGCTGGGCCCCTAATTCCAACCCTATGTCAAAGTACTGAATGCAGCACCACAGCACATGTGAGAATAAATGGAACAGTCAAGCACATGCTCCCTAGTAGGTGGGGCACCCGCCAGGGTTGCCCATTATCACCCCTCCTCTGTGCACTGGCAATTGAGGTACTGAGCGCCTGGATCCGGTGCGACACAAAGATCTGCAGCATTTTTTACCAGGTGTTGCCAACTAAACATAGGATTGCACTATATGCATACAACATCCTTCTGTTCCTCTCACGGCCCACTGAAACAGGGCTGCTGCTGACACACATGTTTTCCATTTTCGGGTTGGCCTCAGGATCAACTGGAACAAATCCCTCCTGATGCCCATCAGGTCAGACTGGCTAGATGAGATCTGGAATCTGGGAATTCCCATACATTGTCTTTGCTTCTTTTATCTAAGGTGTAAGGAAATGCCTCCTTGGCATGGTTACCCCCTAACCTTTTGCCTTTGCTGATGCTAAATTAGGATTTGAAAGTGTGCTGGGACCCTGCTAACCAGGCCCCAGCACCAGTGTTCTTTCCCTAAACTGTACCTTTGTCTCCACAACTGGCACAACCCTGGCACTCAGGTAAGTCCCTTGTAACTGGTACCCCTGGTACCAAGGTCCCTGATGCCAGGGAAGGTCTCTAAGGGCTGCAACATGTCTTATGCCACCATGGGGGAACCCTCACTCAGCACATGCACACTGCCTCACAGCTTGTGTGAGCTGGTGGGGAGAAAATGACTAAGTCGACATGGCACTCCCTTCAGAGTGCCATGCCAACCTCACACTGCCTATGGCATAGATAAGTCACCCCTCTAGCAGGCCTTACAGCCCTAAAGCAGGGTTCACTATACCACAGGTGAGGGCATATGTACATGAGCACTATGCCCCTACAGTGTCTAAGCAAAACCTTAGACATTGTAAATGCAGGGTAGCCATAAGAGTATATGGTCTGGGAGTTTGTCAAACACAAACTCCACAGGTCCATAATGGCTACACTGAATGGTATACAACTTCTCAGCACAATAAATGCACACTGATGCCAGTGTGCAATTTATTGTAACATACACCCAGAGGCCATCTTAGAGATGCCCCCTAAATACCAATCCGACTTCTAGTGTAGGCTGACCAGTTTCTGCCAGCCTGCCACACACCAGCCTTTGTCACTCTGTGGCCAGGAACAAAGCCTGTACTGGATGGAGGTGCTTCTCACCTCCCCCTGCAGGAACTGTAACACCTGGCCGTGAGCCTCAAAGGCTCATGCCTGTTACAGTGCCCCACGGCATCCCAGCTAGTGGAGATGCCCACCCCTCCAGCCACTGCCCCCACTTTTGGCAGCAAGGCTGGGGGAGATAATGAGAAAAACAAGGAGGATTCACCCACCAGTCAGGACAGCCCCTAAGGTGCCCTGAGCAGAGGTAACCCCTGCCTTGGGAAATCCTCCATCTTGAGTTTGGAGGATTGCCGCAATAGAATTAGGGATGTGTCCCCCTCCCCACAGGGAGGAGGCACAAAGAGGGTGTAGCCACCCTCAAGGACAGTAGCCATTGGCTACTGCCCTCCCAGACCTAAACACAACCCTAAATTCAGTATTTAGGGGCTCCCCAGATCCCAGGAAACCAGATTCCTGCAAGAGAAGGAGGAAGACGACAACTGCTTTGGCCCCAGCCCTACCGGCCTGTCTCCAACTTCGAAAACCTGCTCCAGCGACGCATCCGACAGAGACCAGTGACCTCTAAAGCCTCAGAGGACTGCCCTGGACTAAAGGACCAAGAAACTCCAGTGAACAGCGGCCCTGTTCAAAACCAACTACTTCTTTGCAACAAAGAAGCAACTTTCAAAGACTGCACGTTTCCCGCCGGAAGCATGAGCCTTCACACTCTGCACCCTACGCCCCCGGCTCGAGATCCAGAGAACAAACACCCCAGGGAGGACTCTCCGGCGACTGCAAGCCCATGAGTAACCAGAGACGACCCCCCTCAGCAACGCCTGCAGAGAGAATCCAGAGGTTCCCCCTGACCGCGACTGTCTGTAACAAGGGACCCGACGCCTGGAACCAACACTGTATCCGCAGCCCCCAGGACCTCTAGGAACCGAACTTCAACGGAGGAGTGACCCCCAGGTGACCCTCTGCCTAGCCCATGTGGTGGCTGTCCCAAGAAGCCCCCCTGTGCCTGCTTGCACCGCTAGAGTGACCCTCGGGTCCCTCCATTGTTTCCTACCTGAAACCCAACGACTGCTTTGCACACTGCATACGGCCGCCCCTGTGCCGCTGAGGGTGTGTTTTGTGTGCCTACTTGTGTCCCCTCAGTGCTCTACCAAACCCCCCTGGTCTGCCCTCCAAGGACGCAGGTACTTACCTGCTGGCAGACTGGAACTGGAGCACCCCTGTTCTCCATAGGCGCCTATGTGTTTTGGGCACATCTTTAACCTTTGCACCTGACTGGCCCTGAGCTGCTGGTGTGGTAACTTTGGGGTTGCCTTGAACCCCCAACGGTGGGCTGCCTATGCCCCAGAACTGAGACTTGTAAGTGTTTTACTTACCTCCTAATCTAACCTTTACTTACCTCCCCCAGGAACTGTTGATTTTTGCACTGTGTCCACTTTGAAAATAGCTTATTGCCATTTTTACAAAGACTGTATATGATATTGCTTTCATTCAAAGTTCCTAAAGTATCTAAGTGAAGTACCTTATATTTAAAGTGTTTAATGTAAATCTTGAACCTGTGGTTCTTAAAATAAACTAAGAAAATATATTTTTCAATATAAAAACCTATTGGCCTGGAGTAAGTCTTTGAGTGTGTGTTCCTCATTTATTGCCTGTGTGTGTACAACAAATGCTTAACCATACCCTCTGATAAGCCTACTGCTCGACCACACTACCACAAAATAGAGCAATAGAATTATCTACTTTTGCCACTATCTTACCTCTAAGGGGAACCCTTGGACTCTGTGCACACTATTTCTTACTTTGAAATAGTATATACAGAGCCAACTTCCTACATATCTTGGGTACCCGAGCTCATGTGGAACCTCATCCTCCACCTCTTAATGCAGAGGACCAGAGAAGACCTGACCCGGTGGAGCGAACTACCACTCAACCTATGGTGGAACTTAGCAGGTGTGTCTGGACCTCATACAATGGCAGACATTTGCCTGTATTACTGAGCAACACAATTACTGACAAGAAACAACTGACTCCATGGAGACTTGAAGTACCCGGCATCTCAGGAGGAAAGTGGAATTGATTGGGCTCGACAATATCACACATTTTCTACGGTGCATTAATCCCCACACAATTGCCTGAGCCAACCACGGCGGTCTTTCGGGCTGGGAGGGCAGCGCTGCACTGGATGGGCTGGGATCACAAACTCACCCCGGAGACCCCGCAGTGGGCATGTAGGTGGCTGGCACGGGCCACACAGCTAGAGGTATGCCATGGCTGGGACCGCATTGGTATATCACATATGGGCAATATCTGCACCAGGACAGGTATCCGCTTCTTCTAAGAAATGCAGACTGAGTTCAATATGCATAAATCCCATTTGTTCCGATATTTGCAGCTCCGTTACACCCTTGCCACATATCAGGAGGCCCTTGGGAAGTTCCGGAGTATAGTCCTTATGAGTCCGGGTGCTGATGGGCCCCTTGGGTAAAGGAGGCTCCTCTCAGATCTATAGGACCTTAGTCATGCACTCACCCACTCAATTGGACACTTTGGGATAACAATGGGAAGCGTGAGTTGGCCCCTTGGATGAGGAGGACAGGTGAGTTGCATGTATGTCTCCTCTTACCCTGGCCAATTCCTGTGCATATCCACCTCATCCAATTTAAATACCTGGACTAGGCATAACTCATGCCCTATCGACTATGGAAAGCCCAGGTATGCCACTCACCCACTTCTCTACTCTGCCCAGAACCCAAAGGGGACTTCTGCCATGGGGTCAGGTCCTGTCCGATTATCCAGCACTTCTGGGCATGTATCTTCCCAACACTGTCTAGAGTGGTGGGGCAACAGCTTGAGCCTACTTCTAGGATTGCCTTACTAGGTATCAGGGTCGACATGAGGAGCTCCCAAGAAAACAGGCCACTGATGGGGCTGTAGACATTATTGACAAAAAAGACACAGGCAGACAGTGAAGGTCCTCCACTGCTACACTCACCCCACCCCCAGATGACTGGAGGAAGGGCATGGACTGGTGCGCTAAACCAGACGAGACAATCAATGCGGCAAGTGGCAGGCCCCGCAAGTATGAACGAATAAGGGGCAAATGGTGGGCCTTCTATGGGCTGGAGAATACAGAGAGGTAGAGTGCTGGAGGCCAGGCTAGACCCCATAATAGTGGGTCAGGCGGAGATGGGAGTTATAATGGCGTGGATTATGTGATTACTGTGTCGATCTGTTGATCATAAAGAATGTTTTGAAAAATGTCAATACACATTTCTTATAAAAAAATAAAATGGAAATATTGTTTGTGACCAATGTATTGGCAGTGCTGACCAAAGTAGGGAAGCACTTTACATGATCTGTAAAAGACTGCATGTTGAATGAGAGAAAGTATAAAGTAGTGATGTTATATCGTAAGGTGCAAGGTAAAACAAGATTAGGCTGGATTATATTGATGAACTGCACATGGCACTTTAAGGAGGTTTGGGAATAACTACTAAATTAAATTAAAAGTCAGATGTGAAGTACAGTTGCAAGATAGGAAAGGCTTAGACTGGATTCTATTGATGAACTGCATATGGCATTTTGAGGAGGATTGGGAAGGACTACTGAACTAAATTAAAAATTAGATGTGAGGAACTGAGAACTTTACATGGAATCATGATAACTGGTAAGAAATGCACAGACACGTAAGGCAAGATAAGACAGGCCTGGGTCTTATACTGTTCAACTGTATGTGGCATTTTGATGAAGTTCGCGAAGGACCAATTAATTAAATGTAAAATATGAACGGTTAGGTACTTTACATGGAAGTATGATAAATGTTACGAACTATACGGACATAATAAATTGTATAATACGAACACAAGATAATCATGTTGCAAATATACTTGTACCAACATGCATGGGAATGAATATGGAAACATGTGGAAGAATGGAATAAACTAGCAAAAGAGAATGTGGAAAAGGAGGTTTAAGGAAATTGACCTAGAATTAGCTGCATATTTCAGGTACATTTTTAAAGTGATGTTGGGTTTTACACTGTCACTTTACTCTCAGGTCAGCATTTTGCTAGTACTTCGCTTACTGGACTGCATTAGTATTGTACCTGCATTTTCACTTTATTGTTGAACTGGTCAGGTGGAAAGGTAGGCTGCACTTTATTTGCACTCCATTTGCTTTTTGCACTATCACTTTGCATTGTCAGTCACACGGTGTAGTCTAGGACTCGCCCACACAGGTGCCCTAGTGCTTCTTACAGGCCGTTGACTGCTTATTTTGCCTCGGCAGTTGCTGTGATTAATATTATATTATATTAATATTACTACTACTAGTCGCTGTAATGTATTTAGGCAGTTACTGTTATTTTTTGTATTGCTGGCTGTATGTTAGTGTTGTTGCTAAGGCTGCATATTGAGCATTTTCATCCCACACTGGGAGAGACTGATTGAATGTGAATTGTATATGTATTGTTATTCTTATATATTAGCTGAAATTGTAATACTGCTTTATGATGCTTTATGATGAGATTTTATTTTAGGTTGGCCATGAATGTTACTTATTATTGAAGACAGTGTGAGCCGATTGTGTGTGTGTGTGTGGGGCTGGGTGGGGGGTGGGTTAATTTTTGGGTTAATTTTTCGTTTGTACTGAATGCCAAGCAATAAAAACATTAAAAAAAAAGCCGAAAAATCGGCTACCCAGGATTCACAATGAATAAACGAATTGAGCTCAGGAATTACATTGTTCTTTAAGAAAGGGGAATTAACCGTTTCCCAAAACAATTTGGTATCCTTTGTCTCGGCAGCCTGAATCAAGTTGGACCAAGCTTCTTCATGTAACACTTTCTTCCTGGCCATCACTACCTGCTTGTTTGTTGTAAGGAGAGATTTAATAGGCAATTGATCTCTAGGGGAGCAATGAAGGGCCGGCCTCAGGCCCCATGAGGCCTGGGAACATTAATGATCAAACCACCTCGAATTCTGATCTTTATTGGCTCGCAATGGTCAAATAAGGAGGGAGCTTATTGTGTCAGTAATCTTGTAAAAACATTGACAATACTTTTACATAATCCACAACCTCCCCCAGACAGTAACCACATTCAGCAAGGTTACAGCTAACAGCTTGATTCAACACTCTATTGGGTTCTGTACCTGTCCATTTGATTCGGACACCATTTGGCCTCACAGGAGCAGTAGTAACTGTACGTGTGTCCGCGACATTTTTTGGAACCCAAAACAGGACTGGTAAAACTTCTGGATTGTGACCACTCATAGCAGTTAGAATAAAAGGGGGGAGGGGGTTGAAAAAGCAGCTACCAAGCCAAGATATCTGGATATGGTTGATGATGGTATGGGCATTCCTGACAATGAAAGATGGAGTCTGTCCACCATCATCATGCCGTTTGCAATCGAATAAAAGAAGGTCAAAGGGTCATATAATTAAAAATCAAGGAATTCAATGCATACTCATAATCATGGTGGGCAAATTGTAAGATACCGACCTCATCGTGGCTAGAAAGGCCACATACCTGCTTGGCTGGAAGGAGGCATACCTGCGTATTAAAGTCACCTGCCCATATCAAAACATAATTAGAATGATTAGGATCGCAAGAAGGCTTCCAATCCTTCACTAAGGCCATAAACCACTGTGCTATGTGAAGCATCAAATACATAATTATAAAAATTTACTACCACCAGATCAGGACCATCTTTCATTGTTAACCACAGAAACCATAGAAACTGGGAGTGAGGGTTAACAGACAAAGACATTTTAACAACTACCGGAAATTTGTTGGATATTAGAGTTTGCAGTCCCCCTTTAGCATGCCCTGCCGAGGATGGAACAGAGGATGGAACAGCATCCAACAAACGGGAGGAAAAACCTTCAATGTGTGTAAATTCCACGTGCCAGATTTCCTTACACAGATATGATCATAATGCCTAGCCAATATGGCGAACTAAGCTTACTATACAGTTCACACACATTCCAGGTGACAAATTTGCAACCATGTGTAAGGCCTTACCGTGAATTACACAATGGGGTCTCATGATTCAACAGAATCATTGAACATAAGATTAGTACTAGCGTTCAGGCCATGCCTGTAGTACAGACTGCAGACACCAATGAACATAATAAGTTAGGGCTATAAGGTTCCTCTACTAAATCCTAAGGATTAGCCCCACCCCGGTACCCACAACCAGGGGAGGAAGGAGCCCCCATATCAATGAGTCAATCATTGTTGTCCAACGAACTCAGGACCTGGTACCTGTCTGACAGTGGTATGGGGGGGTTAGATAAGAAACTGCACCCTAATAATGGTTGATTAATTATTTTGCAAATGGGCGGTACAGAACTTCTAAGATGGCAGAAAAAAAAGCCCAGAGAAAGTAATGCAACAGAATTAACAAATGGAACAATTGTCATTGACCTTGCTAAAGATTCCCCTACAAATTTAGGTTGCTTAATGTTTATATTAATGCAATTCCCCTACAATTGTTCCTTGGCGAGTGAATTCAACCCGCACGCCTTGTCATCAAGATTTGGTTGGGCTTACTAAGTGGAAATACATGTTCTGAATAGAATCAATGGATTACTTTCTTCTTTAACAGCTCCGGTGATTCACTGGTACCGGAAGTCAAAGGGAGGACATTAACCAATACTGCTATGTATGGACAGCAGGCTGTGGGTAAGTCAATAGTCATAGGATCACCAAGATCCTTAGGTCCGTTTGTCTCAGATTGATCAAGCGGAGATAAAGACCTCTAGGTCAAGGTAGGAGAAGGCTGAGGTGGCTGAGTACTGGCTGTAAGCAATAACTGAACTGACGACAGTGCACTATACATTGGGTTCATGGAAGGAGTATGATGAATGTGGCTGGAATGGGTTAACAAGAGTGTGGAATTTAATCAAATATCTACTTGTCCATGAGACAGGTTGCTTCTTAAATCTACTTGTCCTGTAAAAAAAATCTACTTGTCCCTTTGGTACCATGCAGTGCGGCAACAAATTATGGCAGCAATCTCATTATGTAGGAGTTCTGATAATAGCCTCTCTGATTATAACAGGATTAACTGTTTAGTAGGGCTTGAATACCAGCAATTTCAAGCCCTGCTATAACAACTTCCTTATTTTACCACCTTTCTGCAGATCTACATACTGGGGCTGGAGGAAACAGTAAGTAATAGTTCCAGGGCTGGAATCCCTTTACCTCTATGCAAACCTACGAACTTGTATATTTTAAGGATTTTTCACCAGCTCTTATCTAATCTTTTCCCATACTGAGAAAGGAAGCAAGCGGAGATAAAGACCTCTGGTTCAAGGACGGAGAAGGCTGAGGTTGCTGAGTACTGGCTGTAAACAATAACTGTACTGACCGCAGTGTACCATCCTTTGGGTTCATGGCAGAGGAATGATGAATGTGGCTGGAATGGATTAACAAGAGTGTGGAATTTAATCAAATATCTACTTGTCCATGAGACAGGTTGCTTCTTAAATCTACTAGTCCTGTAAAAAAAATCTACTTGTACCTTTGGTGCCATGCAGTGTGGCAACAACTTATGGCAGCAATCTCATTATTTAGGAGGTCTGATAATACCTCATCTGATTATAACAGGATTAAAAGTTTAGTAGGGCTTAAATACTAGAAATTTCAAGCCCTACTATAACAACTTCCTTATTTTACCACCTTTCCTCGGATCTATATACTGGGGCTGGAGGAAACAGTAATATTTCCAGGGCTGGAATGCCTTTGAGTCTGTGCAAACCTACTAACTTGTATATTTTAAGAATTTTCACCAGCTCTTATCTAATCTTTTCGCATACTGAGAAAGGAAGAAAATGTACCCATGACAAAGGCAAAAATAGAAGTTCTTCCAGGGCTGGGAAAAAGTGGTTGGGGGGAAAGTGAACTTGAAAATGCTCAATAATATTAGTGGATGAGCAAATCTACACATGCATATTTGCTTGTGCAAACATTCAGTTAACAAATAGTTTCTAGGAGTACGATTTCCTGGTCTACTTCTGTAAATTCTCGTGAATTTATGAAAGCTATTAAAGCAAAGACATATCATAAGTGCACAATTGTGGCTTTCTTTAAGAATTGGGCCCCTATTTAGGTCTGGCGTTAAACAATACATTTTGTTTTTATTAAACTTCTATTTCTCTCTCTATCCATATTGGCTGGCTTTCCTATGAGTTCTGCTTTTCCAGAAGGAGCATACTGGCAAACAAACTAGTTTTGTTCAGTGGTGGGAACTACTATGGCAATGTGTGCTTTTTGAGACCAAGAAACTTTTTTTTGCTTGTCCTTTATCAAGGACAAGGTGGAAAAAAATCAATGAAAGTGCAAATTTTTGCCTTAGAATTATTGTAGTAATTATATAACTAAAAACAAATGTACACAGATCCACTGACTTCAAACTCGGCAAATATGGTAAACCTTCTGTATAAGCTGTAAAATGCTGATTTAATAATTAAGGGCGTAAAAACGGTGTGCAGGCTGGGTATACAATGTACAAAAAAAGCATAAAATGTGGGGTAGATCGCGTGGTATGCCAGTCACATGGGAAGGGCAGCAGGGAAGCATGCCAGGAGTCGCTAAATGGGAAGTCCACTAGGTGGTGGACTAGGGTTAGCCTCAGCCTGGTAAAATAAAATTGATGTTGGGGGATTAGTTATCCACAACAAATAAGGTTCAACACCTAAAGACAGGGTAATTTGCATATACCTTGTAACAGTAGACTCATTGAGAATACCTTCTTGTCTAATTTCCTATCTAACGGCTCCAAAACGCACCTTCAATTTAGCTATAAAATTACCAGGGATACTACCCGGGTTATCAAAAACATGTCTACAGCCTAGGCCGTAAAAGGTGTTTTTTTTATTATTCTACCCCCTAAGTTAAAACATTTTTAATTTGAGATTCTTTGGGACACATTACATTATATAGGCTTTTTGTCGGTTTACCTTTAACTTAAGGTTTTGCATGAAGTCATCAAAACAGTTCAGAAGTCTTTGCAGCCCATTTGCTGTACGTGCCAATAAAACTGTATTGTCAGTGTACAGCAAAACTGGTCTAGCGGATTTCCAATTTTGGGGACATCTTAGGTGCAATTACTTAGTGCTACATCTAAAGAATTTATATAAACTAAAAAAAAGAAAAGGAGCTCAAATACAGTCCTGTCTAGCACCCCTAACCACTGTAATAGGCCTGTACAATTGCCACTTCTTAAATAACACACTCTAGTCACAGAGTTCTGGTGAAGTTGCATTATGTGGTCTAATAAAGGGGGCTCAATTTCACCGTGCTTCATCAAATCCCATAAGAACTCCCTATCCACCATATCAAAGGCACAGGAAAGGTCCATATCAGCCATGTGCAAAACACCTTTTCAGACCTTATTAAACATATCTGTTGATAATAAGTTGGAGATTCAAGGCTTATTCTAAAGTTACTAAACAAGGACGAAAACCATACTGCACCGGGCAAAAGAAGGAAGACTCCTCTGCCCAGGATTCCAATTTCCCCAATATGACTCGGCCTAAGATTTTCACTGTTGTATCAATTAGATATATTGGGCAGGAACAGCCAGACAGTGACAGGGGAGGCTCAGGAGGTCAGAGTCAAGTGGTAAGTCACCTAGCTTTCTTATTGACAATTCTGTGATTGTTAAGAGAGGCAGATATCCCACCCACCACTTCCCAGCCCATGGCATTTAGCCCCTAAGCGTAGAGTCAGGGTAGAACTGAAGAGGCAGTCAGAAAAGAGCAGGGTTACTAGAATTAATTAGAATAAGTTAATACATTTTCATGCCATTACATCCACCCCAAAACCATGCTGCAGAGTAGCCAACCCATCACCATGCCTCCATTAATGCTGCACATACACAATAGACAAGTATACTATTAATTGTGCAGCATATACACCATCCTCATTAACCCCTTCTGTGCCGCGGACGTAGTGGTTACGTCCCGCGGCACAGTGCTGCTGTGCCGAGGACGTAACCACTACGTCCTCAGCACACAGCCCAGAGGGAGCGCTCTCGCTCCCTCTGTGTGCTTCCCCCCACCCCCCAAAGTCAGGGATGGAAGGGGAAGCCCTTCCCCTTCCACCCCCGACCCCCCCACAACCCCTATAATGACGTCAGCGCGCGATCGCGCGCTGACTTCATTATGGGGTTCTCGCCGCACAGGAAGCCATTTGCTTCCTGTGCGGCGAGCGGAGAAGAGGTGAGTTCCTCTTCCCGGTGGGTGGGGGGTTTGAGCTAAAGAGGCACCGGGGGAAAGGAAAGGCTTTTCCTTTCCCCCGGTGTCTCTTTGAGCATTCCTGCTGCCCGATCGCATTGCGATCGGGCAGCAGGAATGCCCACTAGACACCAGGGATTTCTTTTTTTTTGTTTACTTACCTGTTTCTTGTTGGCGGGGAGCGGCCCCTTGGGCAAGGGTCGCTCCCCTTTGGGGGGCAATTCGTTACGCCCATTTCTGCCCCCCTTGGGGGCAGATTGGCCTATTTTTTAGGGGGGCAGAAAACACTAGATCAGCAGGGTGTTATATATTTATGTGCATTTTATGTGGGGGGGTGCCCCCTTGGTCACGGGGCGCCCCCCCAAGGGGGGCATTGACCTGTTGGCCATTTCTACACCCCCTGGGGGCAGATGGGCCTATTATGTTAGGCCCACCTGCCCCCAAGGGGGGCAGAAGCCACTTAGACACCAGGGATAGTGTGTGTGTGTGTTAGTGGATGGGGGGGGGCCTTGGGCAAGGGTCGCCCCCCACTTTGGGGGCACATGTACCCAGGCCATTTCTGCACCCCTTGGAGACAGATCAGCCTATTATTTTTAGGCTGGTCTGCCCCCAAGGGGGGCAGAAACCACTAGAACGCCAGGGATTTTTTTTTATTTGTTTATTTTTGTGGGGGGGCGTCCCCTTGGGCACGGGGCGCCCCCCCAAGGGGGGCATTGACCTGTTGGCCATTTCTACACCCCCTGGGGGCAGATGGGCCTATTTTGTAAGGCCCACCTGCCCCCAAGGGGGGCAGAAGCCACTTAGACACCAGGGATAGTGTGTGTGTGTGTGTGTGTGTTAGTGGATGGGGGGGGGGCCTTGGGCAAGGGTCACCCCCCACTTTGGGGGCACAAGTACCCAGGCCATTTCTGCACCCCTTGGAGACAGATCAGCCTATTATTTTTAGGCTGGTCTGCCCCCAAGGTGGGCAGAAACCACTAGAACGCCAGGGTTTTTTTTTTATTTGTTTTTTTTTGTGGGGGGGTGTCCCCTTGGTCACGGGGCACCCCCCCCCAAGGGGGGCATTGACCTGTTGGCCATTTCTACACCCCCTGGAGGCAGATGGGCCTATTATGTTAGGCCCACCTGCCCCCAAGGGGGGCAGAAGCCACTTAGACACCAGGGATAGTGTGTGTGTGTGTGTTAGTGGATGGGGGGGGCCTTGGGCAAGGGTCGCCCCCCACTTTGGGGGCACATGTACCCAGGCCATTTCTGCACCCCTTGGAGACAGATCAGCCTATTATTTGTAGGCTGGTCTGCCCCCAAGGGGGGCAGAAACCACTAGAACGCCAGGGATTTTTTTTTATTTGTTTATTTTTGTGGGGGGGCGTCCCCTTGGGCACGGGGCGCCCCCCCAAGGGGGGCATTGACCTGTTGGCCATTTCTACACCCCCTGGGGGCAGATGGGCCTATTTTGTAAGGCCCACTTGCCCCCAAGGGGGGCAGAAGCCACTTAGACACCAAGGATAGTGATGGTGTGTGTGTGTGTGTGTGTTAGTGAGATGGGGGGGGCCTTGGGCAAGGGTCGCCCCCCACTTTGGGGGCACATGTACCCAGGCCATTTCTGCACCCCTTGGAGACAGATCAGCCTATTATTTTTAGGCTGGTCTGCCCCCAAGGTGGGCAGAAACCACTAGAACGCCAGTTTTTTTTTTTATTTGTTTATTTTTGTGGGGGGGCGTCCCCTTGGTCACGGGGCGCCCCCCCCCCAAGGGGGGCATTGACCTGTTGGCCATTTCTACACCCCCTGGGGGCAGATGGGCCTATTTTCTTAGGCCCACCTGCCCCCAAGGGGGGCAGAAGCCACTTAGGCACCAGGGATAGTGTTGTGTTTTTTTTTTGTTTTTTTTTTTGTTTGAGGGCTGTCCCCTTTGGCAAGGGTCGCTCTCCATGGGGACACACTACTAAAGGTATTTTCTGGCTTCCTTGGGGCAGACAGGCCTATTCTTTTAGTAGGCCCATCTGCCCCTATGGCAGAATCCACTTAGGCACCAATTTCTAAATGTTTGATGGTGGGGTGTTTGTCAACTGAAGAAGTCTTTGCATTTGTGATAAAAAATGTTTTCCTCCTTTTTGTTCTAGTTCAAAGCTTTTGCTTTATTTGCTGTGGCTCCTTGCGGTTTTGGCGGTGGTTGACCTGCAGTTTGCACAGTTGCATGTTTTAGGTAAGTAAAAACAATTTACTCCAAAGGAGTATTGTTGCAATGCATGAATGACATGTTTGTAGGGGGTGTACTAAATGCAGGATTGTGTGTGAAATTGTCCTTAGGTTTGTGCACAATGATATTTGTTTTGTCTTATTTCTAATTTGCCTTTCTTTCTTTATTTTTAGTGGGATATCATTGGTGATTGCTGTGTAGTTGCTGGTGAATCAAGCTTTTTCAGGCAAGTGAGCGGTATAGTTTGTGAGTTTATAACTCTTACTAACAAAGCTACACTTTGTTACTTGTCTTACACAGTGCTGGTTGTTGGTGGTGAATTTGTCCAGTTAATTTTAGCAGGAGAGATTATGGCTAGCCGCAGGATGACCGCTCAGCAGGTGGTTGGTATGCTTTTTGAGTCACAGTCTGATCATGACTATGAGACGGACTCTGCATCTGAGGCAGAGGAGGAAGTCAGAGATTCTGGCAGTGATGTTTCTGTTGGAGGGGAATCTTCTGATGATGAAGCCACACTCAGTGCAGATGAAGGGCCTGTTTTAGAGGAGGACATTGATGTGCCAATAGTGCAACAACCTGGGGCTGAAAGGTTTCCCGTTATAAGACCTGATGTCTGGGTTGCCCCAAACATGGAGCAGCCAGAGTTGCCTGCCTTTACTGGTCTCCCGGGGTGTAACGCCAATACAGAGAACTTTATGCCTATCAATGTCTGAGTTATTCATGGATGATATGTTTTTGGAAGAGATTGTTGAGCAGACTAATTTGTATGCGGAGCAGCATTTGAGGGACAACGCTGCTAGACTTAGGCCACACTCTAGAGCTGCCCAGTGGATTCCCACAAATTTGGAGGAGTTAAAAAAGTTTTTGGGTTTGACTTTTTTGATGGGGTTGATAAGGAAGCCGTCACTGGCTTCGTATTGGTCTACTAGTCCCTTGATGGCAACAGCTATATTTCCAGCGACCATGAGTCGTAATCGGTATTTGCTTCTTCTTAGGATGCTGCATTTTGTTGACAATGCATTAGCCTTGCCACGAGATCACCCAGATTCTGACCGTCTTTTTAAGATTAGGCCTGTACTTGATCATTTTGTAGATCGGTTTTCAGAGGTCTATGTTCCAGGCAAAGAGTTAAGTGTGGACGAGTCTTTGGTCCTCTTCAAGGGTCGTTTGGTTTTTAGGCAGTACATTCCTAGCAAAAGGGCAATATATGGAATTAAATTGTATATGCTGTCTGAAACTAGGACAGGATATGTGTATAGTTTCTGTGTGTACACTGGTAGGGATTCCAATATTGACCCCCCTGGTTGTCCTCCCACTTTTGGAGTTACTGAGAAAATTGTGTGGGATCTTGGTAGACGACTGTTCAACAAAGGTCACCATTTGTATGTAGATAACTTCTACACTGGTGTGCAATTGTTCAAGGAATTGTTTAGAGTGGACACAGTTGCTTGTGGCACAATCCGTTCTAACCGGAAAGGCTATCCAAGGAAGCTTGTCTGTAAAAAACTTGAGAGAGGACAGTGCTGTGCCTTGCGGAACGAGGAGCTGCTAGTTTTGAAATTTTCAGACAAGAGGGATGTCTACATGCTAAGTACCATCCATGATGAGAGTACTTCCCCTGTGACTGTTTGGGGCCAGGTTGCTGAAGTGCGCAAACCTGTGTGCATTTTAGATTATAATAAGCACATGGGAGGTGTAGATAGAGTTGACCAGAGGTTGGAACCTTATACTGCTATTCGTAAGTCTTACGTTTGGTATAAGAAGTTAGCACTTCACCTCTTCCACTTAGCAACCTTCAATGCTTTTATTGTGTTTAGGGATAGGTCTCCAAAGTCAAAGATGACATTTGTGAAATTTCAGGAGTCAGTGATAGAGAGCCTTATTGTGGTGGAACAGGCCAGAGTTCCTAGAGAAGCAGTGGTGGAGGATGTGGCTAGATTGAAAGATCGCCACTTTGCTGAGCACATTCCTCCCACACCCAAAAAAGACTTTCCAGCTAAGAAATGTAGAGTGTGTTTTCGAAGAGGTATCCGGAGGGAGACTCGAATGTACTGCCCAGATTGTCCTTCAAAGCCTGGGCTGTGTGTCAGTGCTTGTTTTAAGAATTACCACACCCAGAAGAATTTCTGGGAACAACCATGAGTGTAAACTCATGTCTGTTTTGTATTTTCATGTGTTTAGTTTCATGGTTAGCATTTCTGTCATGTTCTTAGTTAGAGCTTTTGTGTTTGTAGTTTTTTAATTCTTTCTACTTAGTTAGGAGTGCCTCTGTTAAAAAAAAGAAAAAAAAGGTGCCATTGTGTGTGGAGTGGGGCTTGGCTGAGAGTGTACATATTGACTTGCTGTTGGCTACTGCAACACACTGCCAGCCAAACACCAGTCCACACACTCCCATCAGCTGGTGTGATTGTTGTATCAGGCATGTGGGCGTATGTAAGTGATGGGCCCTTGAGTGGCGCTGTCTGTCGATGTGAGTGTTGTAATGTGCTGGGCCCGTGGCTGGCGGTGTGAATGGCCTTGTGTGTGTCATGTATGGAAGTTGTGTGAATGGACTGTAAAGCGGTTGGTGCCTTGTCGCGGCTTTACAGCTCACGAGCTGTGAGTCATTGGTTCAGTTTTTTGCCTTTCAGTTACTAACCGTGCATTTCATTTTTGTGAAAGCTCTTCTGTTAGTAAAATCTGATCCACTGAACCATCACATACCCTCGTGCCAAATCCAACCAGTATGTGTGGTAAAAATGACAAAACCTGCTCCGCTGTAATCAGGCGTCGCAGCACACCTGTGACACGCTAGGTGCCTCAGGTGGGACCCCAATGATGAAGCATGCCACCAACTTGGTTGGTGGGTGAGGGGTCTTTTTCACATAACCTAAGTGTGTTTCTTTTCAAAATTTTAGTGTTTGCCACATCACGGACGTATGTGGGCATATCAAAACGATATATTACAAAACTACCTGTGTTTGGGGGGGAGAGGGCACCTATGTTTTTGGTCCTGTGTGCGGCCTTCATCTAGGGAAACCTACCAAACCCAGACATTTTTTAAAACTAGACACCCCAAGGAGTCCAGGGAGGTGCGGCTTGCGTGGATCCCCCAACATTTTCTTACCCAGACTCCTCTGTAAACCTCAAAATGTGCTTAAAAAAGCATATTTTCCTTCCTTTTCTTCGTAAGATCACCACTCCAGCACAAAATTCCTACTCCCCAGTGTTCCCCTCAGTCTCCCAAGTAAAATGACACCTCACTTATGTGGGTCCCGAAAGCAGAGTCAGTCTAAAGATGTATAAAAGAATATGTCCTTATAAACTTGCTGTGCTATCCCCTCTATCTATACAAGTTTTGGGCCTTATTCTGTTGCAGGCACCTGGCCCACCCACACAAGTGAGGTATCATTTTTATCGGGAGACTTGGGGGAACGCTGGGTGGAAGGAAATTTGTGGCTCCACTCAGATTCCAGAACTTTCTGTCACCGAAATGTGTGGAAAATGTGTTTTTTTAGACAGAATTTGAGGTTTGCAAAGGATTCTGGGTAACAGAACCTGGTCACAGCCCCGCAAGTCACCCCATCTTGGATTCCCCTAGGTCTCTAGGTTTAAAAAATGCACAGGTTTGGTAGGTTTCCCTAGGTGCCGGCTGAGCTAGAGGCCAAAATCTACAGGTAGGCACTGTTTTCAATGAAAAAATGTGATGTGTCCACGTTGCGTTTTGGGGTGTCTGCTGTCGCGGACGCTAGGCCTACCCACACAAGTGAGGTATCATTTTTATCGGGAGACGTGGGGGAACGCTGGGTGGAAGGAAATTTGTGGCTCCTCTCAGATTCCAGAACTTTCTGCCACAGAAATGTTAGGAACATGTGTTTTTTTAGCCAAATTTTGAGGTTTGCAAAGGATTCTGGGTAACAGAACCTGGTCCGAGCCACACAAGTCACCCCATCTTGGATTTCCCTTGGTCTCTAGTTTTCAGAAATGCACAGGTTTGGTAGGTTTCCCTAGGTGGCGGCTGAGCTACAAGCCAAAATCTACAGGTAGGCACTTTGCAAAAAACACCTCTGTTTTCCTTCACAAATTTGGATGTGTCCACGTTGCGCTTTGGGGCGTTTCCTGTCGCAGGCGCTAGGCCTACCCACACAAGTGAGGTATCATTTTTATCGGGAGACGTGGCGGAACGCTGGGTGGAAGGAAATTCGTGGCTCCTCTCAGATTCCAGAACTTTCTGCCACAGAAATGTTAGGAACATGTGTTTTTTTAGCCAAATTTTGAGGTTTGCAAAGGATTCTGGGTAACAGAACCTGGTCTGAGCCACACAAGTCACCCCATCTTGGATTCCCCTTGGTCTCTAGTTTTCAGAAATGCACAGGTTTGGTAGGTTTCCCTAGGTGGCGGCTGAGCTACAAGCCAAAATCTACAGGTAGGCACTTTGCAAAAAACACCTCTGTTTTCCTTCACAAATTTGGATGTGTCCACGTTGCGCTTTGGGGCGTTTCCTGTCGCGGGCGCTAGGCCTACCCACACAAGTGAGGTATCATTTTTATCGAGAGACGTGGGGGAACGCTGGGTGGAAGGAAATTTGTGGCTCCTCTCAGATTCCAGAACTTTCTGCCACAGAAATGTTAGGAACATGTGTTTTTTTAGCCAAATTTTGAGGTTTGCAAAGGATTCTGGGTAACAGAACCTGGTCCGAGCCACACAAGTCACCCCACCTTGAATTCCCCTAGGTCTCTAGTTTTCAGAAATGCACAGGTTTGGTAGGTTTCCCTAGTTGGCGGCTGAGCTACAGGCCAAAATCTACAGGTAGGCACTTTGCAAAAAACACCTCCGTTTTCCTTCACAAATTTAGATGTGTCCACGTTGCTCTTTGGGGCGTTCCCTGTCGCGGCCGCTAGGCCTACCCACACAAGTGAAGTATCATTTTTATCGGGAGACGTGGGGGAACGCTGGGTGGAAGGAAATTTGTGGCTCCTCTCAGATTCCAGAACTTTCTGCCACAGAAATGTTAGGAACATGTGTTTTTTTAGCCAAATGTTGAGGTTTGCAAAGGATTCTGGGTAACAGAACCTGGTCCGAGCCACACAAGTCACCCCACCTTGAATTCCCCTAGGTCTCTAGTTTTCAGAAATGCACAGGTTTGGTAGGTTTCCCTAGGTGGCGGCTGAGCTACAGGCCAAAATCTACAGGTAGGCACTTTGCAAAAAACACCTCTGTTTTCCTTCACAAATTTGGATGTGTCCACGTTGCGCTTTGGGGCGTTTCCTGTCGCGGGCGCTAGGCCTACCCACACAAGTGAGGTATCATTTTTATCGGGAGACGTGGGGGAACGCTGGGTGGAAGGAAATTTGTGGCTCCTCTCAGATTCCAGAACTTTCTGCCACAGAAATGTTAGGAACATGTGTTTTTTTAGCCAAATTTTGAGGTTTGCAAAGGATTCTGGGTAACAGAACCTGGTCCGAGCCACACAAGTCACCCCATCTTGGATTCCCCTAGGTCTCTAGTTTTTAGAAATGCACAGGTTTGTTAGGTTTCCCTAGGTGGCGGCTGAGCTACAGGCCAAAATCTACAGGTAGTCACTTTGCAAAAAACACCTCTGTTTTCCTTCACAAATTTGGATGTGTCCACGTTGTGCTTTGGGGCGTTTCCTGTTGCGGCCGCTAGGCCTACCCACACAAGTGAGGTATCATTTTTATCGGGAGACGTGGGGGAACGCTGGGCGGAAGGAAATTTGTGGCTCCTCTCAGATTTCAGAACTTTCTGCCACAGAAATGTTAGGAACATGTGTTTTTTTAGCCAAATTTTGAGGTTTGCAAAGGATTCTGGGTAACAGAACCTGGTCCGAGCCACACAAGTCACCCCACCTTGAATTCCCCTAGGTCTCTAGGTTTCAGAAATGCACAGGTTTGGTAGGTTTCCCTAGGTGGCGGCTGAGCTACAGGCCAAAATCTACAGGTAGGCACTTTGCAAAAAACACCTCTGTTTTCCTTCACAAATTTGGATGTGTCCACGTTGCGCTTTGGGGCGTTTCCTGTCTCGGGCGCTAGGCCTACCCACACAAGTGAGGTATCATTTTTATCGGGAGACGTGGGGGAACGCTGGGTGGAAGGAAATTTGTGGCTCCTCTCAGATTCCAGAACTTTCTGCCACAGAAATGTTAGGAACATGTGTTTTTTTAGCCAAATTTTGAGGTTTGCAAAGGATTCTGGGTAACAGAACCTGGTCCGAGCCACACAAGTCACCCCATCTTGGATTCCCCTAGGTCTTTAGTTTTCAGAAATGCACAGGTTTGGTAGGTTTCCCTAGGTGGCGGCGGAGCTACAGGCCAAAATCTGCAGGTAGGCACTTTGCAAAAAACACCTCTGTTTTCCGTCACAAATTTGGATGTGTCCACGTTGCGCTTTGGGGCATTTCCTGTCACGGGCGCTAGGCCTACGCACACAAGTGAGGTATCATTTTTATCGGGAGACGTGGGGGAACGCTGGGTGGAAGGGAATTCGTGGCTCCTCTCAGATTCCAGAACTTTCTGCCACAGAAATGTGAGGAACATGTGTTTTTTTAGCCAAATTTTGAGGTTTGCAAAGGATTCTGGGTAACAGAACCTGGTCCGAGCCACACAAGTCACCCCATCGTGGATTCCCCTAGGTCTCTAGTTTTCAGAAATGCACAGGTTTGGTAGGTTTCCCTAGGTGGCGGCTGAGCTACAAGCCAAAATCTACAGGTAGGCACTTTGCAAAAAACACCTCTGTTTTCCTTCACAAATTTGGATGTGTCCACGTTGCGCTTTGGGGCGTTTCCTGTCGCGGGCGCTAGGCCTACCCACACAAGTGAGGTATCATTTTTATCAGGAGACGTGGGGGAACGCTGGGTGGAAGGAAATTTGTGGCTCCTCTCAGATTCCAGAACTTTCTGCCACAGAAATGTGAGGAACATGTGTTTTTTTAGCCACATTTTGAGGTTTGCAAAGGATTCTGGGTAACAGAACCTGATCCGAGCCACACAAGTCACCCCATCTTGGATTCCCCTAGGTCTCTAGTTTTCAGAAATGCACAGGTTTGGTAGGTTTCCCTAGGTGGCGGCTGAGCTAGAGGCCAAAATCTACAGGTAGTCACTTTGCTAAAAACAGCTCTGTTTTCTGTGATGTGTCCACGTTGTGTTTTGGGGCATATCCTGTCGCGGGCGCTAGGCCTACCCACACAAGTGAGGTATCATTTTTATCGGGAGACTTGGGGGAACATAGAATAGCAAAACAAGTGTTATTGCCCCTTGTCTTTCTCTACATTTTTCCCTTCCAAATGTAAGACAGTGTGTAAAAAAGACGTCTATTTGAGAAATGCCCTGTAATTCACATGCTAGTATGGGCACCCCGGAATTCAGAGATGTGCAAATAACCACTGCTTTTCAACACCTTATCTTGTGCCCATTTTGGAAATACAAAGGTTTTCTTGATAGCTATTTTTTACTCTTTATATTTCAGCAAATGAATTGCTGTATACCCGGCATAGAATGAAAACCCACTGCAGGGTGCAGGTCATTTATTGGCTCTGGGTACCTAGAGTTCTTGATGAACCTACAAGCCCTATATATCCCCGCAACCAGAAGAGTCCAGCAGACGTAACGGTATATTGCTTTCAAAAATCTGACATTGCAGGTAAAAGTTACAGAGTAAAACGTAGAGAAAAAGTGATGTTTTTTTCACCTCAATTTCAATATTTTTCTTTTTCAGTTGTTATTTTCTGTAGGAAACCCTTGTAGGATCTACACAAATTACCCCTTGCTGAATTCAGAATTTTGTCTACTTTTCAGAAATGTTGCGGTTTCTGGGATCCAGCGTTGGTTTCATGCCCATTTCTGTCACTGACTGGAAGGAGGCTGAAAGCACAAAAAATCGTAAAAATGGGGTATGCCCAGTAAAATGCCAAAATTGTGTTGAAAAATTGGGTTTTCTGATTCAAGTCTGCCTGTTCCTGAAAGCTGGGAAGCTGGTGATTTTATCACCACAAACCCTTTGTTGATGCCCTTTTCAGGGAAAAAACCACAAGCCTTCTTCTGCAGCCCATTTTTCCAATTTTTTTGAAAAAACAAAATTTTCACTGTTTTTTGGCTAATTTCTTGTGGCCTCCTTCTGGGGAACCCACAAAGTCTGGGTACCTCTAGAATCCCTAGGATGTTGGAAAAAAAGGACGCAAATTTGGCGTGGGTAGCTTATGTGAACAAAAAGTTATGAGGGCCTAAGCGCGAACTGCTCCAAATAGCCAAAAAAAAGCTCGGCACAGGAGGGGGAAAAGGCCTGGCAGTGAAGGGGTTAATAAGACATAACTCATAACTAAGGCTCTTAATTTTCAATTTTTACTGATTTTTACAGATAAACACAGACAAAAAACAATGTGTTTCCTGTCTGTATTTATTTTAAAATGTGGACAAATATGGAAAATTGTGCTTCTAGTGGGTGACTCTCCATTCTGTCTTTCGTGATTTCCACAACAGCTGAGCAGAGAGACAACATGGGAAGTTAAAAAACAGGTTGAGATTTCTCTAAATATAGGAATATGATAACATATACTTGTATTATAATACTGAATTTACCTGTGGGTGTAGTATTTCTCTATATTTGACTGCTTAATTTGCCAAAATGGGACAGGCGGAAAAGTATGATTGCATGTTTATCAGTTAAGTAAATGTGGAAATATACCACTTTACAACTCCATTTATTCTCAAAATACAAAATGAATATGGATAAATAAGATGGTCAAAAAATAAATATGGATAAATACATGTGGAAATGTTAAAAAAAATAAGCACCATAAAACTGGGAGCTCTGTTCGTAACACACAAACTGTCTGTTCAGTTTCACTATGAAATCCTTTAAACAAAAATCACTTTTGATTATGTTTGTACATTTCTTGCAGTCAGTGCAATTGCATTATGTGATGCATGTGTGGGAAATGTTTTGCCCCTGTGACTAATCATATCAAAAATTCCAGTACCCCTAGGGGACCAGCAATGTTCTGCTACAGTGCAAGTATAGTATAAACAAGTATTTCCACTGAGCATTACAATTCATATGTTTTCTATTTTTTCTTTCTTGATTTAGCTAATCCTTCTGTTGGAGGTCAACCATCACAGCAGGAGATAGCCGCCAGGCTGCGGCGCAAGAGGCCTTTGTGGTCAAATGCTGATGGCTTTGGAGGAGGAGAAGGAGGCACATGCGTCCAGTTTCTTGGACTGACAGCCAGGTTTGCCTCCTTGCTGGCCACACTCACGCGGTCCAGGTCCACTCATGAGTAGTAGAACACCATCACCCCCCCTTCCTCAATGTCAACAACAGACCACTTCCTCTCCAGCGCCCTACGTAACAGGCGCTGCTGTGGTGTGGGCAGAAGTACCTGGCACGGGACGTGGCCTGCCTACACAGCTGGATCGGTGCCCTCAAAACCCTCTTTGATTAAACCTTTTTTGGTGTGAGGGTGTGTGTTTTATGAGGAGAGGGTGGAAACTGGGAATAGAAGTTGAGGAAAGGGTTGGGGTTATGACATTTGGGGGAGGGGGGTTTCTGAGGAAGAGGTGTAAGCCTGTTGTGGGTGGCAAGGATGGGCTTCTTATGGGAAAAAAAAGAAAAGTTTATTGATGCATATCACTCGCTATATGTCTTTTGTCTTTGCATTGCTAGTTAAAGCAGCAGTGTGGTTTTTCATTGACAAAAAGCTGTCCTCTGAAATTGTCACACATCGTACTGTACACTGGCTTTTCCCCAGAGACTTTTTCTACCTGAAGTCCCATGCCTTGTATTTCTTAAGCAGGTTACTTTACTTACATATTCCTGCAGTCCAGTATACCCCGCTACCAGAGTGGGAACAGACTAGTTCTGCTTGATTTACTGCTTGATGACATTTTGCAGCAACCAGCCACCTATCAAAGTGATTACTATTTGGTGAATTCCCTTGTCCTACTACCCTCTGTAACTATTAATTAATAGGGGGGTATGCCATGAACATACACACAAATCCTAATCTTACTTATCTATTTCTGCTTCCTGAGAACAACTTCAGTAATCAGTTCTTAATAAGTTCACTTCTTAGTTCTTACTTGAATAGATGAAGTGACGGCTGCTACCTCTCTCAATCTTCCCAAACCTTATTGCAGGTTTTCCCAAAGGGCCTTCTTAGTGGTGGTGGCATTAGTGGGCTAGGCCTAACAGGGAAGATATCATAAAGGGAGGTACCACTCCTACCTATTCAGATGAGGTGAACTCCAAATGTAGGATTATTCAGCAGGATTATCCGTCACACACAAATAGATTGAAAACAACACAGAGATAGTGGGTTATCAAAGACTGAGAACAGGCCACCATGACAAAAATAAATAACACTACAAACGTAGCAGTAGTAACTTCTAAGAACTCAGGGGAGACAGTAACTATTTATTTTATTAAAAAAATAAAACTAAACGTACAAAATCCTTAAGTCAGGAGTCAGGACTCAGAAGGTTAGGTTACTCCATGCTGCTTTTAAGAAACACAAGGCCTGATTCGGAAAGATAAAGTATGACACAATTTTGGTGTTAGTTTACTCTTGCAATGTAAGTGTAGAGCTAGTAACCTTTCTATCAGTAACATTACGAGTAGTAACTTTTGCAGTAGTAAGTAACCACTATCACTTTAAAAGCACTTCCTTTTACTAGTAGTTAGTTACTGCTTGCCAGGTTAATACTCAAAGTTGCGGATAGTTAAGGTATATTGTAAACTTACACCAAAACTGTAACTTTACCTTTGTGAATCAGGCCACATAGTGCATGTTAGTACTACCTATTAGGGGATAGACACTGATCTAACTAAAACTCAACACTGTGATGATACTGTCCCTTTCACGCCTGGGTGGGTAAGTAGGGCTGGTATGGGCTATTGTTCAGGTAAGAAGATCTCACAATACGTTGGTGTTGCTTTCACCAAATCCACCATGCCAAGTGTGTGATCCACTTATGGTGTAAATTCTCAACTCATACCTCAATAGATCACACAACTTGGGGGAAGATGGATGGGGACAGGGGTTTGGGGAAAGGTCTGACAAAGACAAACTCAACATTCATCAGGTCGATGAGCATCACATCATCATCAAATGAGTTGTGGGAGGAAATCAAGGAATACATGAAAGTTCAGTTAATAAATGCATTGCAAACTTTCCTTCCAGCTCCAGAGTCCCAAGTTATCTATGTGTTCTGTCACCTAGGTTTGAAAAATACACATTAGGGAGGACCCACAAAGTTTTAAAACTTTATGATTGTTAAGAAAAGAAACATTATACTGTATATGAATGACAAAATGGACGGTGCATCTGCATTCTTCTTTGAATGTCTGTCTTGTGTGGAGAGCTGAACCGGTACGTAATTAGGCATGAGAGTTGTGGAGCTTTGGCGCAGAAAAAGAGAAGGCCTGTAGAATGTAAGAAAGTAAGTGTCAATATTGTAGAGTCAAGGAGAAGGTAAGTGTCATGGTAGATGAGGACCAAGAGGGAGAGCACAAGCATAGGCTGGTGTAGTTATGTGTGATTAACTGAGAAGTGAGAACAATTTTTCTACCAATCCCCAATGAGTAGCTGCATGTACCTGGCTATTCAATGTCACAACTGTCAATTTCCATAACATTTAGCAGAGTCGGTCCATCAAGTGACATGTCCCCAGTTACAGCCCCCTCTGACCACAACTACTTACTTAGAGGAGTGTGCCATTTGAGCAAGCACACTACTCAGCATTTCCCAAATCAGAACACCTTTTTCCAGTCCATAAGAATGAGTAAGCGTCTTTGAGTCATGTTGTTTCCCACTGAAGCTGGCATTGTTCACAACTTCCTTTTAACTGTTGGAGCAGTCTCAAGCCAGATGAGATTGAGATAGACCTGTAGTGCTGTTGATGAACAAGAAGAGCAAAATAATTTGAGCTTTTTGTGTAGTTTTCTGAACTAAGCTAAACTGACGCGTCTGGTCTCTGAACAACAAAACAAAATCTAGTACAGTAAAGCAGTGGACTATGTAAGTAATTTTGTGTGAAAGCATGGAAATCATTCAGGCAGAATCACTTATCAGGCTCCAAACATTACAAACCAAGTGTACAAATTAGTTAAACAACACCCTCCCAGTCACCACAAGATTTATCATCACTCTCTCAATATATCACTCTGTGCAAGAGTTATTAGATGTTCCAAGAATGATGGTACGCATTTGTCTATTGTATCTTCTCTTTTCCCATGGAAGCAATAAACAATGGCAGTCTTATATAAAATTAATGATCTTTGCTGGTAGTCCAGATAGGGAAGGAAAAAAGAAGGCTAGGGAAGGGAGGCAATATCTTCTTCACATTTTGTAAGCACATAAGGAGGTTTCTTCTGTGCACACTGTCCAAACTCCATTTGAGTCCATACATATGAATAAATGGTGGGGCTGCATAAGTCAGACACCACATATAAATGGTCTTCTACATCCATTTTTATGGGTGAGCACAAAGTGCTCCGTCCATCTTGTAATCTCTCTTTGGGCTTGAAACCACGCCCATGCCACATCAGTCACTTACATTGGTTCGTGGGCTTGCCTTTTAAAATCTGCTTGCTTTAATTTGTGAAAGGCATGCATACGTCATGCCTTTTCTGGTGTTTAGCCCACCTACACAGCACCGGTAAAGTACCAAAAACATACGAGGCTCGATGTTTTCAGCCTGGAGTCCAGACTACTTTATCTGCTTATTTTCCACGCAGGGCGATCGCGCTGCATTTTACATAGCGCGAACGCGCTGTGTTTTTTTTTTGCTTTACAATGCTAATAGCTCTAACTCGAACAAACGCAAGACCCGTTGCATTGAAAATGCTTGTTTTTTTTTTGTTTTGCAAGCAGTTCAACGATAATATATATGACAGCGCTGTTGCATCCTCCTTCATCAGGGAAGTAAAGCTCATCCTCAGACTGAGGAGGCTTGCCCAGAAGTTTATCAGTTAGCCAGTTGAGTCTGACCAATTGCCCTCCTCCTGTGCTGTTTCAGGAACATTATAATCTTGTGCTATGAAGTGTTGGTTCTTTTTAATCATGGTCAATCTCTCCACATTTTGAGATGAGAAGAGGGTCCTTCTGACTGTGACAACTGCATCAATTACACTGAACGCACACTCAGAAGTCACACTGGCTACCTGACAAGCCAGATAATTTATTGCCCACCTGCAGAGCTCTGGCCGTTGGTGCATCTTCCCATACCAAAAGACTAATGGGTTTTGATTCAGGTATACGTCTATTGGGTCATCCAAATAGTCTTGGACCATCCTCTGAATGGTCACTGGTGTTGCCACTTGCTCAACCTCCGCTGCCTTTGCCTCTGTACTTGACGTAAGTCCTGTCACTTGAAACCAAGCAATTGCAGACGTTGAGTCAGATTCTACTGTTGCTGGTGATGGCTGTGAGACAACAGCAATGCCCTCTCTGGCGGTTGAAGGCTGTAAACTAGGATTTCTGTTCATGCCTCAAACTTCCAGCCATTCTTCTTCCAGGCCTCTCCTTTGGTCAATGATGTAAGTTTTGTATTGTGAAACATCCCTTTCTGAAAAAGGCATGAGAGTGGTGGGTAATTTTTGTACTGTGGGATTGGAGCACATGTACTCTTTGGAGGACACAATCTAACTTTGCAATCTTTTATTAACCACCAGGCAAAGAATTAAGCTCTGAGCCAACTCGGATGCTTCTTCATTTAAACCGGCAAACCGTTGCAACACCTTTTCCAAGAGGTCCTGTAGCAGATGCAACAACAGGATTGCTTGGTTTATCGTACTGTCCGCCTTGCTCATATCCTGAGTGAGAACCTCAAAAGGAAGTAGCATTTTTGTCTGGCACTTTACAAGGCCCCCATTTGTCTATCTCTAGGTCATGTTTTCCCAGTTGCATCCCCTCCTCTTTGAAGGGCTAGTCGGTGATCAGTCTGTACTGCTTAAAGAGATGTTGCAACAAGTTGTAGGTCGAGTTCCACTGAATTGGCACCTCCTGTAGGAGGGCTTTTACCTGTACTTTATTAGCATGCTGAATGATTCTCAACTACTTCCGGCTTTAAAAGAATGACAAATGAGTGCAGATTCTTCAGAAGGTGGCCAGTATGTTGTTAACTAGGTCTTCTTCTTTTTTTTTTTTAAAGTCCTGCACAACCAGGTTGATGCAATGACAAAACACAGGACTCTGAAATATTCACCATCTGCCACTGCCTTGACTATATTACTGCCATTGTTTGTAGCAACAAATCCAATTCTGAGACCTCTGGGTTCCAGCCATTCAAACACCTTACTGTTAAAACTCTTACAAGATGTTTGCAGCTGCATACGATTTCTCCATGGCAAACACTGCCACAACTGCATGCTGCTGAACACCCTAAAAAAAAACCTTCTTCAGTGCTCAGACCTCCAGATAACGACTGCCTAACCATCAAAAAAGAGATCTACTGTGCAGTGATACACATGGAGTCATCTGCTCGACAACTGATCCACGTCTGTCTTTAGGTGGATAGTGGGAACAGCACTCTGCTGCATAACTTGGCCAACCAATTGTAGCACAGCATGATGGAGCACTGGAACAGCAACTCTTGCAAAATGGGTCCACTAGGAACTTTCCAGTTTGGGTAGATGGTGGCCACAAAACCTAGAAATCACACTCCTTCTACAAAAGAAAAAGGGAGGAGATCCCAGCGCTAACATTTTAGCCAACTTCCTATTGTACAAGTGTGCTGTTGGGTAGTTGCGTTTGTAGGGTCCCATCTGCCAAATCATGCTTGTAATAGTAGTTTGGATTTTTTTCTTTTGTTGTGCCATGGATACAAGAAACCTCCGGAAACAACCAGGAGGTGGTAGACTCAATGTGCATCTTGGGGGAATCACTGTATGTAGTGGTGTCTGCATCTGAGCCCTGCCCTATTAGGGTTTAAATCTGGTTATTAAATTTGGCAGAAGAGTAATAGACAGCACAAATCATCCCTCATCTACATCCACCAGCCGGTGAGATAAGGAAAACACAAGATAAAAGGGCATAAACAGGGGAGGCGAGGGGTCAGAAAAGGGAACATACAGGGGAGAACCTTAGAGAATAAGGGCAGTGTATTCAACAGTTCTCAGCAATATGTGTGTGTGTGTGTGTGTAAATGCAGTCGGATCATTATAGGCATGTGTTCAAATTAGGGATTGGCTACACCCGCTCTGAGATGTTCCTGTTCCTCCTGGGTGAGGCGTGGCACTCTTACGTATCTCGGGCAGGACAGTGCTCAGAACTCCTGAGAGAGGAAGTGTATGCAGGGTCCTCATGTCTTACCAAACTGGGGCAGTTTACAGTCAACCACTGCAGTCAGTTTTTCCACACCCAAAAGGCCCCAGAGTTTGTGAAGCCAGTCCTGTTTCATTGGGTCAGTATCAGATCCACAGCTGGTTAAAATGGTTTGTTTTGCTGCACACAGAGCAAGGGTAATGGTTTTGCCCTTCCCTGATTTCAGGGGGGAAGTTAGCACATTAGGGAAGTCTAAAAGTATGTAGCTAGGAAAGCGTGGTATGCTACTGTCATATCTCATTAATATCTGCCAGTATTTCTGACCAGAAGGTCTGCAGTTTGGGACACTGCCAGAGGATGTGTGCTAACATCCCAGGTTGTCTGTAATGTCACCAGCATTTGTCATTCCCCCACCCCTCAGCTTCCGTTTTGCCCGCAGTGCAGGCATGTAGTACCAGTAGTGTACATTTTTATGAGCATTTCTGTGCCACTGGCGCTACACACTGAAGCATGCATTTGATGCAAAATGTATGCCCATTCCTTAGGGGTAAAGGAGCGTTTGCACTCTAGTTCCTATTGCTGTTGTGCAGAGGGTGGAGCCATATGTGTCAGTGTGTTAAGAAATGCATGTATGTTCAACAGGATACTCTTGTCTGTTATGCGAGTTAAAAGCCATGCTCATATGGTGTGAGCGGGCAACTGGAGAGTAGTTTAATATGAGATTGTGTGACCCAATGTCTGATAGATAGATATTGCCAATGTGTAGTGGAAGGTAGGGCATACTCCAATTGGATTTGTGCAAAATCCAAGGGGCCATTGGGTTCAGAGAGATAACCCACCCTTTTGCAAACGGTAACTTGCCATTGTGAGAAGGATGTGTCATGCATGGCAGAGGGGAAATCAGGGTTCCCAACAATCGGCATCTGAGGTGAAATGCAAGACGACAGTTTTGTTGTTAGCTGTACTTTATCGCATGTGCCCATTGTTCCCAGGAGTGCCGGGGAAATATAAAAACCCACATTGGTCTATGTGGTTTAGGAAGCCAGGGTATCTTCAAGATATGGATTCCCACTACTGCTAATTAATAAGGCACCAGTGTTTCTTAGTTTCAGGTCTGGTCCACTCCACCGTGTATCTTAGTTGTGCTGCCTGGCAGTTGTGTGTTAAGCTGAAAATTCCCATTCCATCCTCCTTCAGGGGCCAGTAAGTCTTTTTTGCCCTCCCAAATGTAGTTCTCAATTAGCCGTTTCAACTTTCCTAGAATGTGCAGGGAAGGTTGGAGCGGCACCGTCTGCATCACAAAGTATTTAAGGCAGAAAAGTCAATTTTACCACTGCCAGTCTGCCGATCCAGGAGAGAGAACCTCCATTCCAGGGCTGCAAGTCTGTTTCAGGCTAGGGAAAGGAGTGTCCTGTAGTTACGCTCTACCGTCTTCTCCAGTGTAGAGTGAATTTGCAATCCTAAATAGGGGACTCCCTGTGTAGCCAAGGAAAAGGAGAAGAGGCAGCTAAGGTGTTGACAATCTTCTTGTGAGACTGTGAGTCCCAGTATTTGCATTTTCTGGAAATTAACTTTGAACCCGGAGACCCTGCCAAAGGTTTATCAGTTCTGATAGTAAATGTGGGAGTGAAGCAAAAGGGTAAGCAATATCATGACTTCGTATGCATACATGGCCCGTTTGTCTCTCCTGCCTCCCACAGATATGCATGTTATCAGTGGATTGCCATATAGCCTCTCAGCCAACGGCTTCATAATTTAAAGCAAAAAGACGACGGGAGAGGGGGCAGCCCTGTTGGGTACCATGCGCTAGAGTAAGAGGCTGCAACAGTACTCCATTTACTCTTGTCTGTGCCCGTGGCTCTGCATAACTGCACCAAACCCATTTCTGGAACTGGGGGCCAAGTCTACTCTTGACTAACACTGATCCCAGGAATGGCCATGCTGGTATATGAGAGCTGTGAGGCTGGTCTTTGAGGTGACAGAAGTGCTTAGTGTTCTCACTACAGCCTCTCTCAGGGATGAAGCTAGCCTAGTCAGGATCGACTAGGCCCTGTATATAGGGACTAGACAGGCTGCTAGTATACTAGTGAATATTTTGGTATTTTGGCAACCACATTCAAAAAAGAAATGGGGTGGTAGGATTCATAGTGTATGGGGGTTTTCCCCTGGTTTAGCAATCACTGTAATAATGGCATTTCCCAATGTGTCTGTAAGGGTCTCTGACGTGCTGAAAGAGTTACATAAACAAGTTAAAAGGGGTACAGTGTTGGAGCAAAGATCTTGTAGAAATCTGAGGGATGGCCATCCTATCCGGGTACTGTACCTGGCTGCAGCCAAGCTATAGCGCAAAAACCTAGGTTGTGTGGATATCGGTAACTAAATGCGAGGACTCATTGTCTGGAATATGCTTTATGGGTAGCAGGGCAATGTAGCTGTTTGCCACCTTCTAGTTTTAGCGGCTCCACTCTGTACAGTGTGGCATAAAAGCTGGATCAACATGGGCACTCTGTTCGATGATAACTTCAGTTGTATTACTAGCTCCTCTTCCTCAATTTGGTAGCCTTGAAGGGTTTCACATTTTCTGATGCTGCACATATGCATCCTTCGGTTTTCGGACTAACACCGCAGAGGTGTTTCCTTTTCCGTTCTTTGTAACTAAGCAAGATAGGACCAGATTCATTTCATTATACCTATATCTGAACACACACAGGGTTTGGAGAGATTTACTGCAAACCATTTTAATTTACATAAATCCATAAATCCATTTTGTACATACATTAATTTTGTACTACTAGACAGAGGTGTCTTGGTAAGGTCCGTGGCACAATAATCTGCAGCCATAAGCTGTTATGCAGATACATATCCCTATGGAGTAATTAGTGAAATGAGGATACATCATTAACGGGAAAAGATAGAGCTTTCTGAAGAAACATTTAGAAAGGGTTTCGTATTGGAGAAATATAGGGGGTCATTTTGACCTCGGCGGTCTTTTTTAAAGACCGCCGAGGGACCGCCGTGCGGAAGACCGCCAGTGGTGGCGGTTTGCCGCTCGGCCTATTATGACCGTTGGCAGCTCTCCGTCCTTTTACGGACGGAGAGCCGCCAACAGCCATACTGGCGGGAGGCGGGGAAGTGGAGGTTGCTCCACCTCCACTCCCACGCCAACAGAACACCGCCCACCGAATCACGTCCTGTGATTCGCCGTGGCGGTGTTCTGTTGGCGGTGTGTTGTCGGCAGAGCTGCCCCCATGGCTCCTGTCCCCTCCCGGAGGATCGGCGGACCAGGTAAGTCGATCGTCCGTGAGGGGAGGGAGGTGGGGGGGTTGTTGTGTGTTGTGTGGGTGCATGGGGGTGTGCGTGTGTGTATGTAGAGGGAGTGTGTGAGTGCGTGTATGCATGCACGGGTGTTGTGTGTATGGGAATGAGTGAGTGTATGTCTGTGGGTATGTCTGTATGGATGTGTGCGTGTATGTTTGAATGTGGGTGTGCGTGTATGACTGTGTGTGTGGATGTAGGCATGTATGTCGGCGTGTGTGCATGTAAGTATGTAGGTGGTGCCTGCGTGCGTGTCGTGTGGGTATGGGTGAAGTGATGTTGGGGGTCGGGGTGGGGAGGGGGGGCCCTGCCACCTTTGGGGGGTGGCAGGGGTGGTGGGGGGGTAGGGGAGGGAGTCGGGGTGGGGGTGGCGAGACCCCTATCAGTGCCAGGGAAGGAATTCCCTGGCACTGATAGTGCTTACCGCCATGGATTTCATGGCGGTTCAAACCGCTGAAAATCCATGGCGGTAAGCCGGGTCCAAATACCGCTGGCGGTATAGTGAGAACCGGCGGATGACCATGGCGGTAACCGCCATGGTCATAATTCCACAAAGTAAGACCGCCAGCCTGTTGGCGGTCTTACCGCCGGTTCTTTGCCTTCCGCCAGGGTCATAATGACCCCCATAATCAAAATTAAATCTTTGCTGAGAGGACAGGACACGTGCTCATGAAACTGCAGCTTAGCCTGCTGCAGCTGGACCGGAGTGCCGGGACCCCAGGAAGATCAAGCCCAGGCCTAGGACCTCAGAGCCCAAAAGCCCGGAGCTCACTTGCCTGACACACCTTTGACCCATGCAGCGCTGCAACCCGAAGCACTGCAACCAGAGAGCAGGTGAGAGCCAAGAGGTCGGCAGGGGAAATGGAGCGTGAGGTTCAGTGCACAGCACTCTCGGCCCCTCGAAGCCTGGTGCTCGGCACATACCTCCTGTCACTAAGGGAGTCTGGAGACAGGAGGGGTGAGTCGCCTAGCAGTTAGTTGTCCAGCTGTCAGTCGCCGTGCCGGAGCATGGAGGATCTGGCAGGTGTTACCAACCCACAACCCTTGCAACCAAAACACAGCAAGCAAGCATGAGGTAAGACTGTGTGGGATCTGGGAGCTCTGCTATCGCCTCATCTGCCGCCATTGCCTTTGCAGCTACCATTGTTTCTACTCCCTGTTTCAGGGAGGGCTTACACACTCTACTCACGCCGACCCCTTAAGCTCCTACTGCTCCCATTGCTCTCATCGTGAGGCTAACTGACGCCACAGCACCAGGTCCCAATTATCCTGCACAAAGTCTAAGCTCTAACTAACCAACTAACAGGGTGCGCGGTGCTTCAAAAACCTGTTCAACAATCAGCTGGACTAACTTAGGGGCCTATTAACCTATAAAGCCAACAAGTAATATTGCACAGTTCTACAATCACTGCTACAGCAGACCTGGTGGTAGAGTGTAGGGTGGCTGGGCAGTGCCGTCACACTAGGTTGAGCTTGACAATATGGAGACAGCCCCACTAGCTTGGGGTGAGGTTTGTATCACTGGGGTGAGCTCACCCCTTATCACTCTCCACTAACAGCATCAATAGCATCAACAGCATTAACAGCAATTACCTCTCTATCTTCTGAAGATATGAGGGCAGGCACTTTGGAGGTGTCATGTTATGTACAGTGCTTCTAGTACAAAACCAAGAGCGACTGGGAACCCAGCAAATCGAGATCATTGACTGAACTGAGAGAACATTGGGGAAATGAAATCTGAAAGATAAGACAGCAGCCCGAACAGAAATGGATAAACCAGAAGCGGGACTCTAGAAAGTTAAAAGCAAGTGAACCAGCCAAAACAAGTGAAACGTGACGTCCAGGGGAGCCCCATTGATATCTCCAATACCAAACTTCTTTGGAAAGGCAAACCCAAGTGCAAAGTTCACCTTCTTTAAAAACCTGTGAGCCGCAATATATTCAATGCCTGTTAATCTAGCAGACCTTCCAAACCCACTAACCCCTCAAAAAACAGATCTACTAGTGAAATAATCTGATCCATCAGTGAATCCAGAATACTGAGAATGTCTTGATCAACAAACAGAAGGGATAGGTATTTCCCCAAAACAACAACCCAGATGTCAAATCAGGCCTTGAAGGGCCTAATCCAAAACTAATAGCAACGTGTGCCCAGATTCATGTCACAGATTGCCCTTTGAATAAAAAGACATCATGGCTCCAGCAACGGAGGTGATATTACCACCCCAAAATGCAAATCTCACATCAATCACCTTGTCAATGTGCCAGAATTAAACACTTCAATAACAAACACCCATGACCACACTACAAATTACCTTCATTCAACCCCCAGACCTATCCTCAGCACAGAAGCTCTACAGGGAGTCAACAGTATTTCAAGCAAAGTAGACCTCATACAGGCCATGGAAATAAAAATGATAAACCTGGTAGATCTGGGCAGGATTCAAAATAAAATAAAAGATCACATGATAGTAAATATAACTACAACATCCCACCCAGCTGCACAGGATGACAATAAGTATCAAAAGACCATGTCAATGCCTTCAGCAACCTTGCAACAGCCCCACAAGGAAGTAGCTGTAGCAAACAGTCAGCATAGTGCCAGAAATAATGTAATTAGCCTGGCAGGTACCTTAACAAAAATGGCAATGAATCTGCAATATGGTGACTTAGGACCATCAAGACTTTATGTTTCACTGCTAAGCACTTTGCAAGCTTTAACTGAGGGCTCAACATGCCGTTGGATAACTTAGATATCGGAATGGAGCTAATGGACTTAATGGCCTCCCATACCTCAGGCATAAACACAAAATTAGAAAAATTAACTGATTTTACAATTAAATTAAGCACCTTGTCAATGGTCTTAACAAGCATCATGGACATGAAAAAACAAAACCTGGCCTATGTACTTCCTAATAGCCATCAATCACAAGAAAATGTTAAACATCACTTAAACTAGGAAGGGGAGTTACATGAACCTTCACAGCTCACTGTGTTGCCAAGGAAGGCACTTGAACATTCAACAAGACAAGAGTCCAGAATGGCAACATCACTAGCCAAGCACCAGTCGCAAACTGATGGAGCAAGCTGGAACGAGTATAATGTCGATAAGCAAACAAAGAGACAGAAAAAATGAGCTAGAAAAGCAAGGATTAAAATCACAGCAACGGCAACAGAGGTAACGCATAGTATATACCCAATGTTTACAATAAAACAAAAGTTAAGGAACATTGCTGAGGCAAAGGAAGAACTGCCAAGTACGCACCCAACGATCACATCCAAACAGGATGGGAGGGCGCCGGTGAACCAAGTGCATCTGTAGAGCTAACACAATCAATGCTCCGGAGACCCAGCTCTCTTCTTCAGAACCACTGAACATTCCGGCAATAGTGGATACAATGAAAGATTCGACTGATGCTTCATCCAATAAAACAGCACATAAACCTTTAGCGATAGTAACCCGGAGGTGAAGCTTCACTTAACCTAAAGTACAATATAAACGGCAAAACACTCACACAAAAAGAAAAGGAGCTCCGTTGTACAACTCACCTACCTGTCGCTATGGCCAACATGCTCTAGCTTGCATAGCCTGTGGTGGAGTAGCAATGCTAATCTCTAACGGCCAGGACAGCAACCTAAATTAAGCCACTAAGGAGATCAGGAGACCATTGGCCAACACTAACACAAACAGCTGTACCATCTCACTTGAACATGGCCACCCTACACAATGTGCGAACAGACAGGGAGTCCTTGCAGCATCAAATGATGCCATCAGCATTGGATACTAGGTGACCCCAAACTGCAACATCAGTGAAAACTCCCAGGGCTCATGAAGTTACAATACTTTTCAGTGGTCAGTAATTCAAAGCAACACCAGCTTTGTCAGGTGGAATGCAGACTGACCCTCCCAAAGTTGAAATGGAAGCCGGAAGGTTAAGGGTTAATATAAAGACGCACATCACTACTTCACTACCAGGACAAACGGACACTCAACAAGCTCATAAGTAAAGTTCATTGGAAGTTATCCAACACTCCCAGACACAGAAGACCTCTGCCCCTATGAAGGATAAAACAACCCTACTAATGATCCTAACACCTGAATACAATTCATAAGGTCTGCATGATATCCTCAATGGAGGTAACATATTGAGACTTTTTGCTGAAACACCAGGCTTAGAACATCTAGAAACCTCAGATCTCTTATCAGTGGAGCTCATCCCACATGAAGAGCACAAACTGATGGAACAAACCTTAACCACATGGGAATCAAAAGAAATTGTGCACCTTATCTGGAGCTTAAAACAACAATTTGAAGCCTGGGGCATAAAATTATCAAAACAAGTAAAGTTGCGCTACCTCTGCTACCAAATTCACCATCAAGACAGAGTCCAAAAACCTATTCGGTCTATTCCATCCTGCAGAGTGCCCGTGGTAGAAGGCAAAGGGCAGTCCAGTTGAACAAGGAGTCGACTGGTGATACAAGTCTGAAGCAGTGGAGTTGGCTATCTGCAACCCTATACGCACCTAGAAATGAATGACTCCCACACTGGCCGCCATGAATGCTCGGGGAGGGCGAACTGTACCTCCTCTCCTGGAATAAAGCAAGGGCAAAAACATTGCTTCAAGACGGTACACCCCACGGAACTGGGAGATGTACGACATCATAGCTCCCCAGAAGACAAGGGCAATAGATGCTTTATAGTTGGCAGGCTATATCCATTGCTATGCAAAGGCTGAAAAAACAGAGCTGTATGGGAGACCAAATGGCAGCCTAGCAGGTTACGTACCAATGGCCTTGAATATCAAAACGGAACAACTTACATCTGCAAATCCTGGACTGCAAATAATCAAGTTTAGTCAATGGTGCAAATTCAAACTAAATCCAGTTTTGATGCTCAAAGGTCACTGAAATAAGATTTGCTCATCCTGCCTGGGATAAAGTTCTAACAGGAGACTTTAACGCCAACTTAATCTACAATCCAGACAAAGATGAAAACTAATATCAGAAAATATACTTTGGAATGTGCAGTCATAATTTAACCTGCCATCAAGTCGAAGTGGTGGTATAGGACAAAATCTAATAACAGCTCTAGAGTACTTAGGTATAAGGGTAATTAATGGTAGAACAAGCAAAAACATCCAGCCAAAATGTACTTATCATGGTGCGTATACCCGGTCCATACTCGACTATACAACTGTATCCCTTTGGCTAATTCCGCATTTAGTGCAGTACTCAACTGAATTCACCACACTCAGTGACCATTCCTATCAACAGATAACATTTGGGAGAAGCTTCACTAAACAAACGACTGCCGCAGTAGATCTTGTACAAACCTAAAGTACTGGAAGTGGTCAAAAGCCATTTTACCAGGTGTGCACAACAAAGCAAAAGAATTAGTGGAGGCTAATAGAACCACAGCAAATGATCCAACAGACGCCTGGACAGGCTTCATCACAAAACTGACATAGCACGCCAACAAACAGTAATAAGCGTGTAGCTGGTAAGGGTTCCACAGGACTCTTGTGAAAAAGCCAACTTTTGAAAAGAGAGTTAAAAATAGGCTATCAGGAAATTAAAGAACACATATACGCATCTTGTCTCATGGAAAAAAGTATGAAAGCAGGAACACAAAGAAAGAAGCATTTTGGACAAATTTAATCTTTAGCGCAAACCAGGTCTGGGCAGGCCAGTAAAGGCAATAAATCACTCAAACATTCAGGAAGCAGTCTGGGTCAACTATCTGGCCAGAATGTTTGAGGGGGGTCCCATGCCTGAATTGTCGAACGTAATGGAAGGATCAACATGCCATATTAATGAATGGGGCATCAATGGTTCTCCACATGGGGGAGGCGACACATCAAAGGAATTATATACTGCAACCGCCACCAGATGTAGAGAGTACAGCACAATCTCGGACAAGCAAACTCATCAGTTCTATTTGACTTACGAAGTAAAAAAAAGTAATAGTCAAAGGCACAAGAGACTGAGCATCAGGACCTAACAGAATCCCAAAGGCCATCTTTTAATGGGACCCAGAATCCTCAGTAAATCCTCTATCCATCTTATAGAAAGAGGTGGAGTCAACAGGCGGCATCCCATCAAGCTGGTGTGGTTCAATTATCAATCCCATCTTCAAAAGTGGCGACCATACTAATCCAGCAAATCACATTATTAGATGCGGAAGCAAAGTACTATGCGTCACTGATCCTAGAGGACCTCACAGAGTGATCGGATAAAAACAATCTTGTCCCGCTCAACCAGACTGGATTTAGAAGTGGGTTCGGCGCAATTACAAACATCTTAGCTGTCTCCCTAACAGCAGATAAATGCAAGCAGAAACATCAAAACCTACACCTCTGCTTTATAGGCCTAAAAGAGGTTTTTGATAATGTTTATTGTGGCACACTGTGGAGGAAATTAATTGTTTGGAATATCCCCAAAAGAATATTGTGAGGAATAGAACAACTCTTCACATAAATCTGGATTTCTGTCAAATTGGGGGACAGCTCCAGGATCTCAATAAAGATTGCCACAAGTAAGGGTCCGAAGCAGGGGTGCATGCTGGCACCACACCTCTTTAACTTATTTATGGGAGATTTAACACCACAGCTTGACAAGGTCAACGCGCATCGACCACACTTGGATCCTCTACATCCGTCTTATCTCTCCTATGCAGACAATGTGGTTTTACTGAGCTTAACAAAAGTTGGTCTACAAAGATCCTTGACCGAACTGAAAAATTATGTTGACACCAAAAAATGTGAAATCAATATGGTAAACACTAAAACAATGTTAACCATGAGCCGCCCAGGACCCACGCTTAGAATATGGCTGGACAGAACACAGCTGGAGGAGGTAACCAGTTACAAGTACCTGGGTTCATACATCAATAACAGATTCAATCAGCAGAAGCAATACAAGTTTAAAAAAACAGGAAACACCCTGGTATTTGCATTTTGTGGACTGGCTAAGAAACTGGATGGCCCCTCTTTTAAGCCGCTGTTATCAGTAATTGCAACAAACATGCTTCCAATGGTGGAACAAACTCCATGTAACCGCCCTCAAGCAGGCGCTCCAACTCCCTCAAAATGCTTCGCTGGTGCAGGTGCGTCTGGAATTCAGTCTTATTAATGAGTCTTTAGGGAGGAAGTACACATCCATAAAAAGTTGGTACAAGATCAAACTAAGCAGAGACCATTAAATAGCGCACTATGGACGGCACTTGAAAGTGGCTATCAGTCTTTACATAACAAATACCTCTTCAAACCACTGAACTGGACGTGCACAGCTGAGCTTTGGAATAAGAATCTACCTTTTACAACCTTCAGGCAAATGATAAACAATGTTGCTAAACAGCACTCTTTTCTGGTTCCTAAGAATATTTTTAACCAGTGATATTATGCTTGGATGCTGCTCAAATATTATGAAAGTCTGAAGCCAGCATCTTATTCAAGTTTCACTTTTTCAGTGCACATAAAAAGAAAATTGATGGCAATCCATTTTGGCCAACTCCAGACACTGGCTGATGAACTCCCCCCCGACCCTGAAAATACAGCTGTATAACATCATGCAGACTTTGTGGTTTTAAGAAAAAGGACTTTACACATCTGATATGCATGTGTCCCCATCTACAGATGGATCATGTCACTTTGTTAAAAAAAGGCTTCTTTTCCCTAGGCATTTGCACATGTAGGGCTGCAATAACAAAGAGTCTCGACCCATCTGATCCCCAATTGAATTGTAAACTGATGAAACATCTATTGTTATGCGAATAAGTACTTAACAATCACAGTTAGGGAAATAACTAAAACAAGCCCTGAGCCACATTCAGTCGAAAGTAGGCCACATACTGCATTTTTCCAATGGAAGGTTACATTGATTTTACTTATTTTTAAAAATGTTTTTATCTTCTTTATGGGGGTCTGTATTATACAATTAATGGGAATCAATGCATTTTTCTGATTATATAGACTTTTTGGCATGAAAGCACTCAAATTCTTGAGTGATCTGTGAGTCCTGACTATGATGCCTTGTGCTGCTGAAATCCCAAGTATCCTATGCTTGAGGGCTAGGGCTTGTAATCTATGTACTATCAGGCGCCCTGCTTTGTTAACCCTGATGTAGAACACTTGTTTAAGATGCAATAGTGCATATTCTGCTTTGTCAACGACAAGAGCCTTAAGCTCCTTACGTGCTAATGCAATTTGACATTGCGCATGGTGGGAGCCTGTCTGTGTTCCTCTTTGACGTCCCGCACTTGTGCAGAGATAGCTATGAAATTGCCCCTTTTTACCGCTTTCAAGGTGTCCCAGAGGATAGCTATGGGGGTGTCTGGAGTGTCATTAAGGTCAAGGAACGTGCAATTGCAGTGGCAGTTTCGGTGTTGAATGAGTCATATTGTAGTAGCTTAGTATTAAGATGCCAAGCGCCAATTTGTTGTGGAGTAAGTTGAGTACGTAAAAATGGGCAGGTGGTCAGAAAGGGTGGCTACACCCAATTCCACTCTTGTAGCATCAGCAGTCAAATGGGGGGATACAAGGAAGAGATCTACACGGGCATAGGTTTGGTGTGTCGCAGAGAAAAATATGCAACCCTTGTCCATTCTGTGTTCTGTTCGCCACACATCTTTGAGCCCTATATCTTTCAGCCAATGAAGACTTGCTGCCATGAAGGCCTCAGGTTGTCCCCTTCTCTGAAAGGACCTGTCCATGAGGGCGTCTGGTACTAGGTTTAATTCTCCACCTATCAGGATGCCAGTATCTGGGGATGTCATTACCCTCCCCAAGGCATCCAAGAGGAAGGGCTCCTGATGATCATTTGGGGTGTACACTGTGGCCACTGCAAATGTGTATGTATATGTGTATGGCAATCCACAGTGCAAGTACCCTACCTGTCATCTACACCTGCGTTTGTAGGACGCAGCCAGGGAAATGTGTATCTAAAAGGATTGCCACTCCCGCTCTTTTCTGAAGGCCTGAAGAAAAGAATGGCATTCAAACCAGTGGAAGCATAGGCAATGCCAGTCTCTCTTGAGGAGATGAGTCTCCTGGAGAAGGCAAACATCACATTTGAAGTTCCTGAGCATGGAGAAAAGGGCTTTACATTTCACAGGGGCATTAAGGCCTCAGACATTGAAGCTGAGTACTTTGATCATTTAACAGGGTAGGTTGTGGAGCGCAGTGTACGAGGAAGGACAGATAGTTCTAGCATTGTGAGCAATTTAGGTGTCCCTATTGTGGTCCTAGGGCTGCATCTAAGCTAATGGGAGTAGCTAAGAATGAGTGGTCCAGGGGGTGGGTAGAGGAAGGCTAGAAAAACAACATAAGAGTGATCCCACTCCTGCGAAATAACAGTTCCAAATGTCAGGGATTCATGTCCATGGCGATCCAGCATCTACGCAGACGCACGTGGATGATAAAGGGAGCTCCGCCTCATGATGAATTCACAATGGTCCTGCTGCAGCTTCACAGTTGGGGCTAGTCTGTAGATAATGTGCACTGCTGTGTCTAGAGGTGCATATTCAACAAGTAGGGCCTGGGGTACCGGTCAGGGGCTCAGTCGTTTTCAGGCTCTTAAGCACTCCCCTGTTGTTGTAGATATTTCAAAAGCAACGCTCACTGTGTGACTTTAGATGCAGAGGGCTTCACCGTAGATTTCTTCGCAGCACATGAGTGTTGTTTCAATTTAGTAGTGCAGCGAGTTGAGGACTGAGTCTTAGGTTGGTGAGCCTCACCCTCCGACAAGGTCTCGAAGCCCAGGACAGCGTGTGCTTCCTCAAGGGTGCAAGCTACATGTGCCTCCTTGTCCCAGGCGAAAACCAGTCGGAAAGGGTGCCCCCACTGATAACTAATCCCTTGTTCTCGCAGGAAGGCTGTGGTCAGTCGTAGTGTTCTGCGTCACTGAAGTGTAAGGGGAGAGGTCCTGGAAGCTCCCAAACTTCGCACTTTCGAAAGAAATGATGGCCTCGCCTCAGACAGCTGCCATGATGGTTTCTTTCTGCTTGTATGAGTGAGAATATCTTGAAGCATACCAGGGGTCTTTGCTGGTCTGCCTGCTCTGTGGGTGCGGTCTAGTGCAATGTCTTTGTCTGGCCATTGCCACCTGGTGGAATAATCACACTACATAGTCCTCCAACTTCCCCGAGTGCTCCTGCAAAGGAACGTCCCTAATATGGATGTTGGAGCGGCAGAATCAATTCTCAAGGTCATCCAGGCAGTAGTATAAACCTTTGTTTTTGTCCCGTAGCTCTATCAATTTCATTCGATGTTAATTTAATTCCTCCTTACAGTGATCTTCTGACCTCTCCAGTGTGTCCAGCCTTTGACTCACCTCTTCCAAGTCTTTCTTACATCTGCTATGCCTCTTTTGAGAGCCATAATAACGTCCCTCAGGGCCGAAAAGGGCTGTTCCAGGAACATGCACGTCACAGGCTCCTCAGTCCGGAAATCTACAGTCCCCAACATCACCATCTGTGAGGAGGTGTTGGGTTGCGTGCCAGGCGATGCTCAGGTCTCTACTGGATGGTTTGCTCAGCATATATTTGATATTGGTGTCTTCCTTGAAAGAATTCACTGCCGTGGTGCTTAGTGGAGTGCCCCGCTCGTTGGCAAGGAGTTCTCTCGAATTATGTCATGTCACAGATGGCGGTACCCCAGGTACTGCCGAAGGTCAGGCTTCTGTCAGGCCCCGATGTGGAGGGGGCCTGTTGCAGGAGTGGGGTGCCACTGTCGCTTTGCGCCCCCTATTCCCAACTAGTGCATGTGGTGCTGAACAGTCACAGTGCCAGCTTTATTTAACTCAAGGCACTGAGAGTGGGTTGCAGGCTGCTGCAGATCAGGTCTCTAATGGTGAGGTGCTGGCTTGCCGCATCATAGGGCCTTGTTAAGGGTAGTATTCCTATTGGTAGGCGATAAGAATGTCCAGGCACAATCCGTCCCCAGCACCGTCATCCAAAGCAATCACTCTCATGGGGTGCTTCAGTGTCCTATCCTCGTCAACAGCAGGCAGTAATGCAGGCAAGCAGAATCAGCATCCGGCGCCAAGCACACTGAGCGACTCCGTCCCTTGTTGTGCTTGTGCGGGGAGAAGGCTTTAGAAGCTTCAGTAGGGCCAGCTCAGCGCCTTCTCCTTCAAGTAGCACAGCAATAGATTTCTTTATGGAGGCACTCACCTGCCCATCTGATGTTGGAGCCTGTATTTGGCGCTCTAGTCCTCAACAGCACTCACCTGCTCGACTCCAATTGGCTTCAGTGGCTCCTGCGGGGCCTGGTGCGACGTCCCAAGCGCTCGAGCACCATGGAGTAGCTGCTATCTTCAGCCTGCAGCACTGAAAGACTGCAAACCTCCCTTTTCCTCGTGGTGTGGCAGCACCACTGTTGGAGTCCAATCCGCAAATGCTCACTGGTGTGCTGGCACCGCCCTGGCATTGTAACGGCTCCAGCTACACTGCCGATGTTGTTTTCTTTTCCGCATGCAACGGAGCTCCATAGTAGAGCTGCTACCTGGTCACCATCTTGGCCATGCCCGGGTCTTGCAGTATTTGGAGGTTGCTGGTGCGAGTGATGCTGGCACACTGCAGGGGACAGAGCTGCTCTGTGTAAAGCTGTCATCCTCTTCCTCAACATCTCCTATTACTGTGATCGGAGCTGCTTCACCACAAGTAGCTATCTTTTTAAGGTGCTTCTCCCATCAGATTGAGTGATTTTTTTTTTAATATGGGACGTTTGGACTTCAGTATCATAGTGTGCATCTGTTTTAAATCTATGAACATCTGCCTGTCAAATAGAGCATATTGTAATGTTTTCCTCCTGCTTGCTAATCATAAAAAGTCCCAAACTGGGGAGGAGATTTTTTTCAGTGTGCCACTGCCAATGCCTGAAGAACTGGACTGTGTTTACCTTAGTGCAGTGTGTATTTTGACTGAGGTAATGGAGGATGTAGGTGTCGAGATGGGGCCACTCACCTGAAAAGCAGGATGTCTGCAGGGGCGATAGTATGCCCCTCGACCTCCTGGAACGCCTCTCGGCTCTTCCTGGTGGACACAGAAACCCCGGCAGGTGCCCCAAAAGGAAAGGGGGAGTGGAAGAGAAAGAGACGAATCACTCCCACGTCTTGCCGGTCCAGCCAGGCACCCTGTATCTTCGGGGGGCAGGTCGTTGAGGACAAAGTGATTAAAATAGAGTTAGTGCACTCAACTTCCTTGAAGCTGAATCGCTCTTTCTGATATGGGCACGGGAGCGGTAGAAGAACACCTGGATGCTCCAGCACTTTTCTTGGATAATAATAACTGTTGGCACAATTACTAACACTGCATTACCAAAAACCCAAACTGAGTACCATAATAATAAGTACTGCGACACTAGGGCTGGCTTCACAGAGATTCACTGTTGCACACTACAACTAGAACTGTGGTTGCACTTATAATGCACAAGAAAGACAAACAAGGGCATTAATTATATCACATATAACGTTCCTGCATGCATAGGGTTTAACTGAAAGGGAACATAAACAATCCAAGAAATACAAATGTCCACTCTGGGTTCAAACAGGTAGGGTGGCACAGTTTGGTTTGGTTTCACTGTGTGTGAAAAACCCATCAAAAAGCAAATTCCTCATACCTGAAAAACAGGCATGAATGACACAATTTAAATCGAAGAGTTATGCTATTAGAGAAAGAAAAGTCACGTAAATGCTCTTTTAAAATTGCACTGTCACTTTTTGTAGTACTTGAGCTCAAACAGATTTCCTGAAGCACATTTAGGCAAGTAACTACAATAATAATGTAGAATGTTCAGAAATGCATTTGTCTCTTCAAGGTAAGCACTCTGCCAAAATACAAGGTCTGAAATACACCAGCTGTTCTATGAAAGCACGGTGTTCAAAGAACAAACTCCCTGGAGAATACTGGTCACTTAGCTGCAGCCTTTTCCGGAGTGCTGGAGGAATGCCTGGTGTCAGCTGGTACAGGAACGAAGACAAGAATTGCCTCAAAAGTCCTGAATACAAGGATGACAGAGGGCTGGACTGCCAAATCAGATGCTGAGATCAGGAAGCAAAACAAAGCCAAGCAGGGAGGCATGCTTCACTCTGCTATTTATAGCAAAGCAGTTGAGTTTCCACATGTGGATGAGTCACTACACCCAATTAGAAGTACATGTTTATACCACACCCACTTAGAAGCACATGTCTACACATGCTCACATTAGCAAACAAGCATTGATAAAAAGAAGCATTGATAAAAACCAATTGTGTAACACAGCACATTATGTTTACTTAGAAACATGATGGTTTAACCAAGAACAGAGATATGATTTAACCCTAATCCCCGGGGATGCTGACAGATGCCGCAGGAGGCACCTTGGGGATTCCTGACAGCAGGTCTAAGCGAGGCCTTGCAAATGTGGAAGATGGTGGTGAAACCACATCCCTCTGAGCAGGCTGAATAGGAGGGTTCATCTTGGTATGCTTTGAGCCGCCCTCCATAATGGCAATTATTGCCTGGTCCTCACCACTGTCACTTTCCAAATTTCTAAGACTTTCAGGAACTTTCCTTTTCCCTTGTCTGTCGTGGTGGGGCAGAGCCCCGGCTGGGGGAACCAATCCATGTCCAGATTATCAGAAAGGGGGTTTGGAAAAGATGATAGACCAGAGGTGTGGAATCCCTACAGCCCGACACCTAGGACATATTATTTGAGGTCAAGGACAACAAGATTCCATGTTTAAATTGGCCGTGGGACAAGTAGGTCTAATTCCCAGCAGCACAAACACATTTTCTGCCAGCTTACAGCACCAGATTATGAAGAGGAAAGGATATTTTCTGCAGTTGAGGTAATATTTGTGTCCATAATTTAACACTTTTGGAACTTGAATTAATGGTTCATTAATGCAACACCTTTATTATTATTTTTAGGATGAGCACTCTAAATAAATGTTGTAAGCTTGGACTGCACTACTGACCGTGAATCCAGAAAAAAAGTGCACACACGTTTACAATGTTTAACAATATGAGGCTATATATAATGCTCCCAGAATACTATCTAGTGAAAATCAAATATGTGTAGAAGCTTGAACGTAAAATTGTTGAGTCTTTGGTTTCAAAATAAAATGTGCCTATAAAAATGCAACTAAGAAACAAATGTTTTGCTAAACTACTGTAAAATTGTAGATACTATCTCTTTGAAGCATCAATTAGTAAAATGTATTGATGCATGCTAGTATTTCCAAGAAATATTCATAATGGAAAATCAGTGTAACCACCATCAACAAGACTATGAGAAACATGAAAATGAACAAGCATTGGCAAAGCCAATAGGTCCAAGATTGGTGGTCACTCTTTTGTTTTTTTTTGCCAATATGTGTATTTTTTGTATGTAGCTTTTGTAAAACTTTATTGCTGTGGGAGCTGCCAAGCTCTCACCATTGTACAACCTTGGTAAAAAGCAAACATATTTTTGGTCTAAAAAAACACACATTAACACTGTAGTTCCTGGCACTGAACAAAATTACTTTTTGTGCCGATATGCTCTTTGTGAGTGTGCAGATTGCCATCTGTTAGACATGGCATCCTTGGAGTGGTCTCCCCTTTTTTGCCTCTGCTTCCATTGTTTTGACTGTGTGGAAATACTGCCAAATTCAGTTGTCACTGTTGCAAGGCCTATCTCTCTCATAGGTTAACATATGGGCTGCCTTTAAATATATTTTAAGGGCAGTTTCCCTTTGGGACCAGAGAGAAATATGAAGTTTGGTGCCTCTGAACTCACATTTTAAAAATACATCTTTTGGTAAAGTTGTTTTTTAAATTGTCAGTTTGAAAATGCTACTTTTAATAAGTGGCCATTTTCTTGCTTAACCCATTCTGTGACTCTGCCTGCTTGAGCTGGGCTGTTTGTGAATCTCCTCTAGACAGTGACACAAAGGGAGCTGGGGTTAGCCTGCATATCCTGATGGACCATCTGGGCTGGAGTGGAAGGAGGAGTGGTCACTTACACCTGAATGGGCTGTGCCTGCCCTCACACAATGCAGTCTCCAACCCCTGGCGTGAGACTGGAGCCAGACCTGGGCAAGGCAGGATCCTGTGACCAACAGAGACTTTCTACTGAAGTTTGCCTACTTCAAAGGCAGAAACGGGTATAAGTACTGCACCCAAAACCCCAGATTTTCAGATTACTTCTGGAGCCAAGAGAATCCTCTGCCAAGGAGAAGAGCTGAAGAGCTGGAGGAGGAGTACTGCCTCCTTGTCTATGACTGTGCTTTGCTGGGTTGGCCTGCAGTTGCTGCTTCTGCCTGAAAGAGGACAAAGCCTGGACGTTGTGGTATATTCCTGCTTGTGAAGAATCTCCAAGGGCTTGGACTGAGCTTGCCTCCTGTTTTCAGGTCTCAGGGCCATCAAAGACTTCTTCTGCCAGCACTAGGACTCTCTGCTGAGACTCCTACACTACCAAGTGGTGCCCTAGCCAGTCTCTGGGCCCTTGAAAAGTGATGCTGGTAGAACAAGGACTGAAATCCATGCACAGGGAAGCCTGCAGAGAAACTTTAGACACTCCACCGGCAACGCAGCTGTAAAAAACGATGCGCCACCCACCTCGCGGCTGAAATTGTCGCACTACCTGCTTCGTGGCTGGGAAATCGATGCATCACGTGCATTGCGGCTGGAGAAACTACGCAACACCCCCTTGCGGCTGGTAAAAATGAGGCACGTATCACCATTTTCCATCACTGTGCGGCAGGATTTCTCACACATTGTCGCCTGGCGTCAAAGTCCTTGTGAACCTGCGGGTATCCAATGTGCCCTGCCTGGAAAGAGAGACACCACACCCTTGGGGGAGAGAAAAACGATGCGTTGCCTACCCGACCGGAGAAAAAACGATGTATGGCCTCACTTGCGAATAAGGAATCAACGCATCGCTGACTTTTCTGAAGCACCCTTGCGGCTTTATTTTTTACGCAAAGCAGGTACTTTTTGTAGCAGTAACGTTTCCATTGTTTTCTATGGAGTAAGACTCCTTTTACTTTAAAAATTCATATCTTGACTTGTGTATGTTGGATTTCCGGTCTTGTTTGATTTAAATAAATATTGTTTATTTTTCTAAACTGGTGTGTCCATTTTGTAGTGTTTTCACTATATTACTCTGTGTGTTGGTACAAATACTTTACACATTACCTTTTAGATAAGCCTGAATGCTTGCACCAATCTATCAAGGGGGTGAGCAGGGGTTATCCTAGGTGTATCCCTCCCTTACCCTGACTAGAGTGAGGGTTCCTACTTGGACAGAGTGCAAACTGAATACCAACCAGAGACCCCACTTGCAACACTATCACTCACAATGAAGCCGGCCGAAAGATGGTTAGAGAGATAGAACTTTAATAAAAACAAAAGGTCTTGCAACACTGGGCCGGCCGGGTGCAGAGGTCAAGGTTGAGGCAAATTTAACATGGGCTCCTATGTAGATTGGGGGCACTCAGAATCAGGCCTGCCTGCAGATAAGCACCAGCGACTTCAGGGGGGGCAGACCTGCGGGGTTTAGAGGAGCACTGGGGGGGGGGAAGCACATGTACGCACCAAACATACACCCTCAGCTGCAATGGGGCGGCTGGGTGCAGGGTGCAACCATGGCGTCTGGCTTCCAATGCTTTCCTAGGAGGGGGCCCTGGGGGTCACTCAGATGCTGCAGGTGAGGTCCAGGGGATCGACTGGGGCAAACCACAGGCTGGACAGAGAGGAGGGCCACATGCTGAGCATAGATTCACTAGAGGTCGGGTTCTCCAAGGTCTGTGGGCTGCGGGTGCAATGGTCTTTTATGCGTCGGATATCTTTGTCGGGAGCTGTCGCAGTCAGGGGGTCCACAGGATTCCCTCTGCAGGCGTCATTGTGGAGGGGTGGAAAGGTCAACCCTGCATTTGGAGTTTGGCTAACATAGAGAGTGCATCTGTAAGATGCCCTCTGTGTGCATCACAATCACCTGGTGACTCTCTCTAGCTGGTTGGGCCACCTGATCCCCGGCTACAGGCGTCGGTGCAGAGTGGTCAGGACTCACTGATCCGGGGAGGCTCTGGAGTACCTTGCTGTTGTTTCTTTGTGCACAGGGCCGCTGTCCTCTGGAGTTCTTGGTCCTTTGGGGTGCAGGGCAGTCCTCTGGAGCTTGGCAGAGGTCGCTGGTCCAGCTGGATACGTCACTTTCTTGTTGCAGGTTCTTTGAAGCAGGAGACAGGCCGGTAGGGCTGGTGCCAAGTCAGTTTGTGTCCTCATTCACTGCTGGGGGTTCTGCTTAGCAGTCCTTCTTGTTTCTTGTTAGGTCACAGGAATCTGGTGAGCTGTGTTCAGGAAGGCCCTTAAATTCTGGACTTAGGGATGTTTCAGGGGTCAGAGGGCAGTAGCCAATAGCTACTGTCCCTGAGGGTGGCTACCTTGTGTCCACTCCCTTTGGGGAGGGGGAAACAAACCTAACCCTATTGGTCCCTGTCCTCCAGGCCAAGATGGAGGATTCTGCAGGGAGGGGGTCACCTCAGCTCTGGACAGCTTAGGGGTGGTCCTAGCTGGGGTGGTCCTCCCTCCCTGTTTTCCCTAATTTTCCCACTGGACTTGCAGCCAAAAGTGGGCCTTTTTTCCGGGGGTGGGAAACTCCACTAGCTGGAGTGCCCTGGGACACTGTAACCCAAGGCCTGAGTCTTTGAGGCTCCTGCAGGGGGAGGTGTGAAGCACCTCCACTCAGGGCAGGCTTTGTTTCTGGTCACAAAGAGCACAAAGGCTCTCACCCCATGTGGTCAGAAACTTGTCTGAAAGTGGCAGGTTGGCACAGACTGGGCAGTACTACACTAACAGTTTGGCTAACATACAGAGGACATCTCTAAGATGCCCTCTGTGTGGTGTATTTTTCAATAAATCCCACACTGGCATAACTGTGGGTTTATTGTGCTGAGAAGTTTGATAACAAACTTACCAGTATTCAGTGAAGCCATTATGGAGCTGTAGAGTTCATAATGACAAACTCCCAGACCATATACTCAATATGACCACACTGCACTTACAATGTCTAAGAATGGACTTAGACACTGTAGGGGAATATTGCTCATGCAGCTATGCCCTCACCTGTGGTATAGTGCACCCTGCCTTAGGGCTGTAAAGCCTGCTACAGGGGTGACCTGTCTATGCCACAGGCAGTGGTTTGTGGGCATGGTACCCTGAGAGGGGTGCCATGTCGACTTTGCCTTTTCTCCCCACCAGCACACACAAGGTGTAAAGGCAGTGTGCATGTGCTTGGTGAGGGGTACCCCAGGGTGGCATAATATATGATGCAGCCCTTGGGAACCTTCCCTGGCCACAGGGCCCTTGGTACAATGGGTACCTTTTACAAGAGACTTAGCTGTGTGCCATGGATGTGCCACTTGTGAAAACAAAGGTACCGATCTCGGGAAAAAATACTGGTGCTGGGGCCTGGTTAGCAGGATCTCAGCACACTTTCAATCAGAGTTCGCATCAATATCAGGCAAAAAGTGGGGTTAACCATGCCAACAGTGGCACTTTCCTACAGTGCTTCTAGGTTTAAAAAAGGTACCTTTTGAAAGAAGTGGTGATTTATCTATTTTAGGGTGGCAAGGGTGGATACTGCTCTCTGCTTATAGAAAAATGCATGAGAAACGCAAGATAAGGCCCATACCTATCAGTTCGTGGCAGAAAAAGCGACTGTCAAAGTTGCACAGAACAAATTTCGGAAGCGCAGAGGTAAAATAAAGCAAAAGAAAGTTCAATTAGAAATTGCCAATGCAGGATTAGATTGGAATCTGGATTTATGGAACATAAATATATGGGAAAGTACTGATTTTTCAAAATCAAGTGATGAAGAGGTTAAAAAAGGTGGGGGCCAGTGTGAGCTAGATGAGCCAAGAGTGGTTCACGCACAGCCCATATTTAGGCGAAAAATACAGGGCACTCCACAGAACCCAGGAGGAATTGAAATGCATTCCTTAGATGATTACACTCGGCAAGAAGTTTATGATATTATGGACAGATTAAAACAGAAAAGTGGGGAAGCACTACATACGTGGATGGTGAGGTTATTTGACACAGGTGCTTCAGGAGTGACGTTCGATTCGGGAGATTCAAGGAAGTTTTGTACTCTTAGCACTGACCCCCTAGTACAAGAAGAATTCAGGAGTTATAGGAATCAAAGAGCGACCAATTTATTACAATTGGCAGTCATAGGAGGATATAAAAAAATACCATACTGAATCAGACTGGCCACCAAATGATAAGCCTTGGCACACATTGAAAGATGCCATGCAAAGAACTAAGTAAGAAAGTATGAAAACTACTATTCTATTAGATGAAGCTCACAATTTGCTCGAGGCTCCAGTGACCATTTCAGTACAAAATAAAATAATTTGCCTTGCCCCTCCAGTTTACAAGCAAGTAATCATGACTCTCCTAATTAATCAGACAAGGCAAAGAATAAAGGAGGTGCTAGAAGCACTTCGCGAGCTAGGAGAGATGGGAAATTAGAGTAAACCAGAAAGAGCCTCGAGGTCTGAGGGTCGCACAGATAACAACCGCGTATCTAGGAGAGATATGTTCATGACATTACTGGAGGATGGTTATCAGCAATGAGCAGATTGACGGGGTAGATACCAAAAGCTTGTGGGAGATGTACCGTAAAAGAGGCCTGGACTGAAAAGATGGTAGCAGTCGTGTTCACAAGCAAGATTAGAAACGTGTAACTTAGAGTCAGCCACCGAAGCAGGAGGATGGAAAGGAAAGAGAGAAAAATGTCTCTTCACAAGGGAAAGAGGAGGCAGATTGGGACAGCGAAGGGTTACATGTTAAATGCAGGGAAGGAGGAGAGCCTGCTCGCAGATATGAAAGCATATATCCAGAGCTGATTTGAGCAAAAGTTGACAGGTTTAAATCAGACTAGGAAACTGGCCAGGCTCCGGTACAGGGATGGGCTCAAAGATAACAGACCCCATGTTGATTTAGAAATACACTAGCAGCACAAAAATGTGCAAAGAGTCCGAGCATTAGTTGACACCAGAGAGGAGGCCTCTTAAAATTATGGAAATTCCAAAAAGCTCACTGGTCAGTACTACACCATCACAGGGTTGGGTGGAAAACAAAACCCTGCAGTGCGGACTACTGTTCAAATGAAAATAGGGAGAACGTCAAAAAGAGAATACACTGTTTTGATTGTGGACCTTCTAGAAAATATACAGGGAATTGACATTTTATTTGGATGATGGTTGTCATCAATTTGCCTCAAAGAGATACATTTCAGTGGCAGCACAGTGAAGGTACCCCCAGCAACCAAGGTAATCCACTTGAAGCAGTATTGCATTTCAGGAGGGCATTATGAAATAAGTAAAACTATGCAAGAAATGATTGAGGCTTGTGTAATAGCTCCAACCACTACTGAATGGAACAATCCTCAGTGGCCCCTGCGCAGACTTGCTGGACTCTATAGATTGAACATTGATTACCACAAGCTGAATAAACATACACCCCCATTGACAGCTGCAGTCCCTGACACCATCACTTTGATTGAAAGAATTCAGAAGAATGCAGGGACCTGGTATGTACCACTGATATTGCTTATGCTTTCTTTTCTATATCATTGGCCTCTGCATGTCAAGAACAATTTGCTTTTTCAAATTCTAGCAGACAATTCGGAATGTTATCCTAGCCTATTGGGTATATACATAGCCCCACCATCTGTCACCGGCTGGTGGCAGAGCACCTGGATGAAGTGTTGACACATTACAAAGATGATGTGATTATTCAAGGAGACACAAGAGAACAGGTGCAAACTCAGTTGAAGCGGGTTGTGGAACTCTTGCAGAATAAAGGGTGGATGTTTAATCCAGACAAGACACAGGGATCCTCTAAAAATGTGAATTTTTTAGGGGATAAGTGGAATCAGGGATACAGAGAGGGGCTGCCGCAGGCAAACAAAAGATTTTCGAGTTTGCCACTCCCCGCACTAAGCAGGAGACACAGCGATGTATTGAATTGCTTGGTTTTTGGAGACAGCATATTCCTCTTTTGAGTCCGATTCTAGCCCCTTTGTACAAGGTAACACGAAAGAAGCATGAGTTTGAATGGGGTGAACAGCAGCAATGTGTGTTTGATTTGGCAAAGGAGGCGATTCAACAGGCTTTAGTTTTATGGCCAGTACAGGAATGAGACATTGAGTTGCATGTAACCGTTCAGGGGGCAATATGCAAATTGATGCATGTGGCAAAAACAGAGAAGAACGAGGGTGCCTCTGGGTTTCTGGACTAAAATGTTACATGATGGTGGGGAGCGATATACTTCCTTTGAGACACAGTTACTTGCATGCTACTGGGCTCTAGTGGATGCTGAGCAAAAGCAATAGTGGACTACTATTCTGGTTACCTGATTGCTGTCCCTTGTAAATATGCCACTCGGTATAATACCATCAAAACTCTGGACCTGTTAATGTTATAGTATGGAGTACCACTCCAGCTGCAGAGTGACAATGGGTCACACTAAAAAGGAAAATTGGTACAAGAACACTGTGTACAACATAACACTGAATGGATTTATCACATTCCATATTATTCACAAGCCTCAGGACTGATTGAAAGAATAACCAGCTTACTGAAAGCCCAATTACGAAAATTATCAGATCGAACCTTGGAAACCTGGAGAGAGTATTTAAATGAAGCCCTCCAGATTTTGAATAACAGACCAATAACAAATGCTGAGACTCCCTTGATGAGGATGTTAACACCCGCATTGCGGATACAACCCCATGTGGCCACCAACATCATCATGTATTGGGACATAAAACCAGGAGCCTTAGCTCCTTGCCAAGCCACACCAGAATCTGCAGGTCTTGACCTACATGCTTTAAAAGCTTACTCTGTGAAACAGGTGTTGGAATACAGATTCCCCCAGAGCATTTCGGACTGATTGCTCCCACGTCTGGGTTGGCACTCAAAGGTCGAGGTCTTGGGGGAGTGATTGATGCTGACTACCAAGGAGAAATCAAAAGCATTCTTTTGAATAGTGGAGACACTGACTTGACAATACAATCTGGAGACAGAATTCCACAGATTGTAATTATCCCAGTGTATGGAGGAATGGTGAAAAAGGGGAGTGCCCTTGCCCTTCTTACAGTACCGGGGAGGGAGGTTTTGGCTCAACTGACAAAAACCCTGGTGCTAAAGTATGGGTAGAATCCCCAAATCATCCTGCTGAACCAGCAGAAATCACTGACAAGGGGAAGGACAATATCCTCCTGGTTATGAAGCCCAGGAGAGAAAAATGGGAGTATGTACCAGCTGACAAATGTAATTATCGAGAATGATCATACTGGTCTCTTTTACAGATCATACAACGAGGTGTATGTGTGCTGACTATGCTGTGTAGTCTCCTTTCGGGTGCGTGCTTATGAGTTCAAGAGGGACCAAAAACCCAAACTCCAAAATGATTGATCAACCACATCGAGGGACACCTTTACTGCACTTGAGTGAAAATGTGTGGACCCACCTGGCACGAGTCGTACTCAACAGATCAGATTTCTGCATGTCCTCCATGCAGAGCACGGTGGACTTCATTTCCACATGCCTTGTGGCTGTCCGTAAACCTGCAATAATTCGACTGGATATCTTCAATGTCACCAATGAGGATAGAAACGTGCAACAGAGTGACTTGCTATCCCATTTTGCACCCTACGAGTATTGTAGGTTTTGCCAAGAAACAACGAATGAAAAGTGGGACAATCTCATGCAACTAACTACTTACATCCTCCCCAGTGATGTATGTTTTAATTTCACCTGTAATTCACATCAAATTGGAAAATGGGCTCAACTGCGCCTCGAGGAAACAATGGGATATCCTCAAGAGAAACATTGAAAACAAAAAATACTCTGCCATTACCAAACAGATAATTATTGCAAACGGATGGATAATCCAATGTCCTGTCTTCACGTGGTGACTGCTACCAGTCAAATCAAGCATATGAAATTACCAGTGGACTGGTTGTTCTCGTGTGGAAATATCACTTTCACCTGCCTTCCCGCTAATATAACTGGTGGACCATGTACCTTTAAACGATTAGGACTCATGATGTTTCCATTTCATTCTGTACATACTCGTTATGGAAGGGAAGTTATTCAGTTAAATGAAGACTGTGATTCTGACATGCAATTATTATCTAAATCAGAATATGTACTTTTGAGCCTCTATTGTAGGCGGCCCGGATTAGCCGTTTATAATACTGGAATGATCAATGGATTAGCATGCTTAATAGTAATAATATTAATTATACTTCCATTGCCTTTTCTGAATTTTTACTAGATATGCGTGGTACTACAAAAGCTGCATAGCAAAACAGAGCCGCTATTGAATATTTAGTGCAAAAGCATGATCACGGATGCTCTGAATTTGAGGGCATGAGTTGTTTTAATTTGTCAGATCATTCTAACTATATTCAACCTCACATTAACAGGTTACACGAATTACTGAAAAGAGTAAAACAAGATATGATAAAGGGTGGTGGGACTGGCTGCTCCAGTGGTTGCCCAATTTTGTACAATTATGCAATGTTTGGGGTGGGATACTCATGGTAATTTCTATAGTTATAACGTTGTGTTGCTGTGTACAATGAATACCTAATTTACTTACAATGTTTAGACCAAAAAGTGTTAAATTAACACCAATATGTTATAAGAGTCACTGGTCAAAGGGCGGAGTGTAATGCTATCTGTATTTTACCCCGTTCCATTTTGACCACTGACTCTATTTTGTGCTTAGCTTATCTTCAAACAACTGGTGCAGGTATTTTTCCGCGCACAACTTATGCAACATGTTTTTCGCTCCTGTCGCTCTCTTTCTCACCAAGGCAGGGACATAACATGGAGGAGTGAGGGAGAGAGAAGAATGTACCATAGAATGTTTGTAGTACGGCAGGGAACAGTTCAGTCTTGGGAGCACACCTTGTAGCCAATCTCTAAACGTGCTCTTTCAACACAGACTTGGTACAGCCGGCGTCTGAACAACAACTTACTGTATGGAAGGGGGGAGTTTCTAGAATTCTCTTCTCCAGCTTGCTTAAAGTATATAAGAGGAAGCTTGACGACCGGGGTTAGACCGAACTCATTTCCGGGAGGAGGACGCCTTTGCCTGGAATCCCATTGTGGGTAGTTCTCTCTTTTCGCGGTCATTTGGGTTCATTGCTTGCAGCTGGCAAAGAGATGATGTCTATGTCACGCACCATGGTGATGCATTTTTAATTCTTATTTTTATCTTTGCATTGTGCATGAATATATAATCACTATGAATAGATATATTATCCATGGTTGAAGTAGTGTATTTTCTTTGTTTCTGTGATCATTATTATTCTACTGCTGTGACTATTTTCAGAAGTGTACTTTCCCTGTACGAACCTTGAGAAGTGCCTTAATAAATTCATTACTCAGACTAAGAATGCTGAATTGTTTGCATTCCTTTCATACTCCTAGAAAGTATTTTTGAACTGTATTTTAGCACAAGAAAAAATGCATGTGTAGATTTACTCATGTGAAAATCTGTTGAGCTTTTACAGGTTCACTTTCCCGTCAACCACTTTTTTCCCCAACCACAGATAAAGCTTTACTTCTGCTCTTGTCAGGAGTAAATTTTCAAACATGCAAGTTAGTAGGTTTGCACAGACTCAAAAGGGCATTCTGACCTTGGAACTATTGCTTACTACCATCTTAAGCCCCAGTATGTAGCTCTGCTGAAAGGCGGCAATTGCTACTATTAAAGCCCTACTATAGTATTAGCCCTGGGATCATCAGAGAGACTACTATCAGAGCTCTTATATAATGAGTTGCTGACATAATGTGTTGCCACACTACATGGCACCAAAGGGACAAGTAGATTGTTTCATAGGACAAGAAGATTTATGAAGCAACTTGTCCCATGGACAAGTAGATATTTTATTAAATTCCACATCCCTATCGAATACCCTTTCTTTTTCTTGCTGGAGATCAGGAATCCAAAGGTTCAAGAACTACATCTTCGTCAGCAGGAAGTACAACCTCCTGTTCTGCTCCTACTACAGAAAAACTGTTGCTGGCTGTGACTTCTGTTGTCCACTTTGCTCAGTTTTCTAGAACGATTGCGTACTTTGCGGCTGAGACAAATCCAATTCAGACTCACTGTTCATCGCCATGACTGCAGTGGCTTCCTCGCGAATAAATATGGGCTTGGGCTTAGGCTATGATGATGCCATTGCTGCAGGAGTGCTGCTCCTAACTTTCTGTTGCCCAGAGAAGGGTGTGGCAGGCACACCACATTTCCAAAAAAAGGTGGAGAGCGGCATTTCAGCAGTGGTATTCTCTTCCTCACTGACCACTTTCTTAGCAGGAACACCTTTCCTTGGGGCCATCTCAAAGTTCGTAGCGCTGGCAGTAGGCACTTAGAAGCACAAGCAGAAATAGATGTGGCTAGAACTCTGTGCTAAAGAGTAACGCAGACCAAAATTGTGCCAATTCTACAAGCGGAATTACATTTTCCACCTACCCCTAATCAAAACCTCCAGCTTTTCATCAAATACAGCTACTTGAGCTTGTGTTAAAAAGACTAATTCATATCAACAGTTTTAAACTGAATACATTGTACTGCACTTCATTGAAAAGTTGTAAAGCTATTGTAACCATGGTAACATTGGGAAAGATGAAACCGTATTTAATGAAGACCTCTGAACATTGGATCAGAAGATCCATATTTTTGTTGAAAGCTAATAGAATGCCTTTAGCGGAAGTGGTAGGGATGTGGAGCAGCACTATAACTAAACAACAAAATTCTGCCCATTGTAATACTGTGATACATAACTTGAATCATATTCCTATTACACATATTCAGTTTATTATTGAGCAAAATGTTTAGATCCCTGCTTTCGCCAACTGAATGTCTCTAACGAAGGTGACAGTTTGTCTCTAGTTTTATCCCCACAAATGAAAATGTATGCTATTGTATTATTCTACTACAAGGTTATACTTTATTCCATTTGTGCTAGGACTTTTTTATTCCATTTGTGCTAGGACTTGTTTCCTTTTTGACAGATGTTTGTTGCAATTGTATATTGTTGTCTTCAGAATTGATCTAAATCAAAGAGGGGCGCCATGGAGGCTGAAGAGCAATTCTTAGTACACCCTGAACCACCCGTGCCCTGTTGCAAGTATCACTGCCACTTTATTTTACTTTATTATAGCTGAGGAATAACATTTACATTTAAAAAGCATATTTTTGACGGTTTCACTTTAGCAGATTAAATAATATCAGTGCACTCAAGGGCATTTTTTTGAATTAGTGAATTGCACCCTTTCTGGCCTGAAAAGTTTGTTACTGAATCAAGAGGTAAGTTTTGTGTCTCATATAAAAACTTTTACTGTTACAGATGGAGCTGTGATCTATTAAACAATATAACAAGAGAGATTATTGAATAGGGGTTATCCTCAATAAAATTATTTCAAGGTGCTTTAAAATATCAGCACAGTGAAGAAAAATAATTGTGTAGGATCACACAGTTTTCTCGAGTTTGGAAGCCAGGATTGACTTTGCTATTAGTTATTTTTTTTTTAGAAAAGGCGTTTAAATCTGATGTGAATTAATAGCCACATACGCGAACATGCTGTAATAAAGATGAATCCTGATGATACCAGAAGCAGGTTCTTTAATAGGAGTATCTTAGCCACATACAGATGATGGTACAACAACAGTACGCTCACCAACAGCTTCCTCAGAATCTCACTCTTAACACTCTACTCTGATGTCAAACATGACATCAGTGCCAGAGATGAGATCCCTCACATTCTAATGCTGCATTCTATTATTACATTCTACCACACACCTTCCCCTTTTTAAAACAAATACAAAACCCTTATGAAAACATAAGAAACTATGTACAGAAAGAAAATATAATACCAAACAAACAAACTGTAAACAGGAATAAAATAGATTACAATTTCTTTGAAACAACTACACGGTTGAGATTCCAGACTCTACCATCTTTAATTCTCACCGCATTCCTGAAAATTTTGACCACTTCAAATGGAGCCATAAACTTACTTCCAGACTTGCTAAATCTAGGGTTTCTAATTAAAATCTTATCACCCACTTTCACCTCAACATTGCATTGTGTTTTTCCTCCTATCATAGTTTTCCTTTCTTTTCTCTAAGCACTTTACCTCTTTTGCCCTTTCCTCCTTATTTCTGTCACACCATGTTACACACTCATTCTTACCCCAACGCACCCAACCTGGCGCCAAACATGTGTTAGCTTTCCGTCCCCTGAAGACTTCAAACGGTACCTTCCCTGTAGTGACGTGAGGAGAAAATCTATATGCATAGCGAAAATTCTTAAGACCATCCTACCAATTCCAGCCAGCTGCAACTTCTAACTGTATACATTCCTTTATACACTTATTAAATCTTTCTACTGTCCCATTACCCTCAGGATGATACAAGGAATTTTTTTTATGCACGATACCCCTGGACTTACAGTACTCTTCCATCTCATTAGAAACAAACTGGGGCCCATTGTCTGTGAGAATGGTGTTCAGCAAACCCCCACGGCTAAAAATTTAATTAAAGAAATTAATCACTTTAGTAGTCTCCATGCTACTACCAATTGCTATTTCTGCCCACCTTGAAAATTGGTCCACTAGGACTAGAATATAGTTACAACCACCTTTACCAAATATAGGTCCTACTACATCCACTGGCACAACATCCCACGGCTTAGTGGGACATTCACGAGTACACAACGGTGGGACTCTGGTTTTGTAAACCTTTTCACTGTTACAGCAATCATAACATTCTCTTACCCTCCTTTCGATCATCAGATCCATTCCTGGCCACCAATAATTGAGGCAAATTCTTGCTTTGGTTTTACTCATCCCTTGATGACCCTCATGTGCAAGTTCTATAATTATTTCTCTCAACGATACAGGGACAACCAATCTAGTTCCTCGCAGCAAAATCTCATTCTCCATAGATAATTCCTCTCTCACCTTCCAAAACCCGCCTAACTCCTTATCCCCCTTGACATATAAACTCCATCCCTTACTATGTTCCTTACACACGCGTTGTAGCACAGCATCCTCCATAACCGCTCTCAACCACTCATCTTGTTCAACAATACCTCTTGTCACATTACACACACTAATGACATCTTCTTGACTTTCTTCTGAATTGCTTTCTACTTCAGTACTCAATCTGGATATACAATCAGCAATCTTATTACTCGGACCGGGGACATAAAACACCTTAAAAGCAAAGTCTTGTAGGACAACAATCCACTTACTGATTCTTCCAGAGATCATATCCAGACCTCTCTTCATGAACACTTCCACCAGGGGTTTGTGATCAGTAAAAATCTGAAACTTCTTTCCCCACAGGAAATTTTGTAATTTAATTGCCCAAAACACACTCAAAGCTTCCTTCTCTACTGTTGAATAATTCACCTCCACTCCTCGCAGAGTTCTAGAGCAGTACACCACAGGTCTTAAATCTTGCTCCCCCAGGTCTTGTAAAAGTACCACTCCTAACCCCTTCACACTCACATCAGTCATGATCACACACACTTTCTTAGGATCAAATTAGCTTAAACTTCCAACTGATGTCAATTATTTCTTTATACTCTCAAACTCCCTTCTGCACTCATCATCCCACACAAATTATTTCCCTTTCTTCAACAATTTCCTCATATTTGTGGTTCTGGATGCTAGATTTGGCAAAAACTTTGCTTGAAATTCAACCATTCCAAAGAATGTTAACAGTTCCTCCTTTTTCTCAGGTTCCCGTAAGCCCAAAATGTTCTTAATAGGTTCTTCCTTAGGATACACCCCATTGGGAGTTATTCTATGACCTAAATATTCTACCTCTGGTCTACCAAAAGAACACTTCTTAATTTTAAGAGTCAAACCATGTTCTCTTAAAATTCCCAAAACTTTCCTGATTATTCTTTCATGTCCCTCTTCAGTCTGAGCATGTATCAAGATGTCATCCTGAAAACATTTAACGCCTGGTTCTGAGCCAAACATATTGTACATCAAACGCTGGAAAATAGCTGCAGCTGAAACTAAACAAAAGGGCATCCTTTTAAACCTAAAAGTCCCAAAAGGTGTGACGAAGGTGATGTAGTCCCTTGAGTTTTCATGTAGCATGACCTGATGGTAGGCTGATGCGAGATCAAGTTTACTGAAATTCTTGGACCCATGTAGCAAAGTACCCATCTCCGTTATATTGGGCAGAGGAAACTGGTCACTCACTACACATTTATTAAGATTCCTTAAATCAACACACAGTCTAATGTCACCAGATTGTTTTGGTGCGACTACAATTGGTGACACTCATTCTGATGACTCCACAGGCTCAATTATTCCCTCTTTGCATAGTCTTTGTATTTCTCTTTCTACATCATCCTTCATGGCAATTGGAACAGGACATACTTTGGAGATTACAGGAACTGATCCTTCCTTTATTCAAATGCAGTGGACATATTTCTTAAGACAACCCAACTTGTCACTGAACACATCCTCATAGTCCTTAACAAACTTTGGCCAGACATTTTCATTGATTTCCTGCACAGGAAAATCACCACCATCCTGCACTTTTTTGATGAATTCATCTCTCAACATTATCGGAGAAGTTGAGTTAGGATCTAAAATGACTTTCAAGTCTCGTTGGTGCGGCCAACTTAAAACACTGTCCCCTTTTACTGGAACATAAATCTTCCCAAAAATAGTATTGCCTTTGAATGGAATTTCTGATTCAAAATAGCCCTTCAGTTGAATTTTGACCACCATACCCTCCTGGGACGACATCTGGATCTTTTAGATGGATCATGTGACTTAATTTTTCATCAAAAAACGTATTTGAAATTAGAGTCAACCACGCTCCAGAATCAAATAATCCTTCCACATCTTCATTTAAAATCGAAACTGTGTCTCTCGGATGATTTTTCTTTTGAGCATTAGCAGAAATCGACAAAATGGATAAGTTATTTACCTATAAATCCTAGTTCTCTTCCAGAGGTATCCTCATCAAAGTCATAAACATTGAATATTCCCGCCCTCGTGCGGGGACCCCAGAGCATACATGAAACACACACATATAAAGTATGAAATATGCACGAAAAATATATATATAGCATTTTTAGTAGACAAATTTTCATACTAAACTCATACATACGTGTGTAAAACAGCAATGCAGACTATAATCATAAACAGGCTAAAATGCTTTATTTCTATGGATTTTTGTTTTTTGTTTTTAAACAGTCCTTTTCAAAATTACAATAGGAGAAAAAACACTTTCCAAAGCCCCATAACTAGGCCTAGGAAAATAAGCAGTAGTAACATCAGAGAAAAAAGAGAAAAACTAAATTGAAAACAATGGAGCATTCTTAGCCAATAGGCTGCATGCAGGTTAACACAGGAAAACCATAAAAATTCTGGCACCGTGCCTTTAAGACCCTGAGCACCTCCAGTATCCCACCATGCCTCAGGGGTGAAGGAGAGGTGACAGTTGGTTCACAGTTAGGTCAGTACTTTTTCACGGTGACAAGCTGTGCAGCAGATTCAAAAGATAGTGTGTCCTGCACTTCTAGGAGACTTGCGTCCGGGGAGGAGGGTGGGTTGTTTATGACTTTGAGGAGGATACCCCTGGAAGAGAACTAGGATTTACAGGTAAGTAACTTATCCTTCTCTTCCAGGGGATCCTCATCAATAGTCATAAACATTGAATAGATTAGCAAGCCCATCCCTTAACTCTGCTGACTGTCTAATAGAAGTGCAGGAATAGATATGTATCATGCAAATAAATTTCTCAGAGATGCTTGCCCAACTTGGGCTTCTGCTCTGGCATCTGAGTCCAAACAGTAATGTCTAGTAAATGTATGTACAGACTTCCATGTAGCAGCCTTACAAATTTCAGAGATTGGAACATTATTAAGAAGGGTAGCCGTAGCCGCCTTTCCTCTTGTCAAATGCACCTTAGGCCTAGCAAGCCGTTGTTTGTTAGCCAATTGATATGCAGTAACAATACATGAAATTATCCATCTAGATATGGTTCGTTTTGAGGCTGCCTCTCCTGTTCTCAAATGACCGTAATTTACAAATAAGTGGTTGGATTGTCTAATTAGTTTGGTTTTATCCAAGTAAAATTTTAGCACTCTTTTCAAATCTAGGGAGTGCAAAGCTTTCTCCGCCGGAGTATCCGGATTGGGGAAAAAAGTTGGTAGTAAAATAGTCTGATTAATGTGAAAATCTGACACCACCTTCGGTAAGAATGATGGATGAGTTTGTAGAACCACTCTATTCTCGTGGAAGACTGTGTATGGTTCTTTGGAGGACAAAGCCTGAATTTCACTGACCCTTCTCGCGGAAGTAATGGCTACCAGAAAAACCGTCTTCCACGTAAGGTGTTGCAAAGAGGCTTTGTGTATAGGTTCGAAAGGAGGGCCCATAAGTTTCGATAGCACTATGTTCAGCTCCCATGGAGGGGAGGGTTTCCGAATGGGTGGAAAAACTTTTTTCAAACCTTCTAAGAAATCCTTGACTACTGGTCTTGTAAAAAAGGATTCCTGAGAAGGTGACTTAAGATAGGCTGTAATGGCAGATAAATGTACCTTAGTAGATGACACTTGCAGACCCGATTTTGCCAACTGGAGTAGGTAAGACAGTATGACTTCCTCCTGAGCCAGTATAGGATTCTGACCTTGCTGACGACACAATATGTAGAATCTCTTCCACTTGAACGCATAAGAATGCTGCGTGGAAGGCCTTCTGGACTCCTTTAAGATGTTCATGCACTCCTGCGAGAGCCCTAGGTGCCCATACTGCAGGAATTCAGGAGCCATGCCGTCAAGCTCAGAGAGGGAAGGTTGGGGTGAAGTATCCTACCTCCCAGCCTGCAAAGGAGATCCGGTCTGCACGGCAGCCTCCTGTGAGGTTGTTCCGATAGGTTGAGGAGATCTGTGTAGCAGAACTGACGAGGCCATTGCGGAGCTATGAGAATCATTATGGTGCTGGATCTGTAGAGTTTGTTGATCACCGCAGGTATGAGGGGGATCAGTGGAAAAGCGTAGAGAAATATCCCTGACCAGTCGATCAACAGGGCATTCCCTCGAGATCCCGGACGGTAGAACCTGGACGCGAAGTCTGGGCATTTCCTGTTTACCTCGTCTGCGAAGAGATCCAATTGAGGCCGACCCCATTGAGCGAAGATGTCTTCGACAACCTCATTGTGAAGGACCCAATCGTGGGCGTCCTCGAGATTTCTGCTCAGGAAGTCCACCTCCACATTTTGTTGCCCTGGTAGGTGAACTGCTGTAAGCGACATTCCTCTCGCTAAGAGCCAATGCCAGATGGCCTGAGACTCCCGAGATAGGGGCAGGGATCTCGTTCCTCCTTGTCTGTTCAGATAATACATTTTAGTCGTATTGTCCGTTTGCACTAGAAGAGATTTCCCCTGAATCTACGGAGCAAAAGACTTGAGAGCCAGATGGACTGCTCTGAGCTCCAGCAGGTTGATGTGGTACTCTCTTTCGTTGTCAGACCACAGGCCCTGAGCTTGAAGGGAACCCAGATGAGCTCCCCATCCCTGAAGCGACACATCCGTTACCAGAGTGTCGGATGGGATTAACTGGTGAAACGGAGCTCCTACTGACAGGTGAGGTCTGTGCATCCAGCATTGCAACGATTGTCGTGCTCCTATCAGAAGTCGCATTCTGTCCTCCCAGCGGCCTGTGCTCTGGTTCCAGTTTTCCAGCGCCTCTTGAAGAGGCCTCATATGTAGCCTGGCATTCGGGACAATGAAAATGCACGAGGCCATGGAGCCCAGTAGAGATGTCACCTGACGGGCCATAGGTGCGTCGGACTTCAGAAGGTCTTGACATTTTCTCTTTATTGATAACAGTCGTTCCTCCGAAGGATACACTCTTTCGAGCTCTGTATCCAGTGTTGCTCCCAGGTAGTGGAGATTTTGCCTTGGAATCAAGGTGGACTTTTGGTAGTTGACTTGTAGACCTAGAGACCTGAAACACTGAGCACAATGTCCCGATGGCTTCTCGCCTGCTCCGGAGAGGAGGCTTTCAGTAGCCAGTCGTCTAGGTATGGGTAAATGAAGATTTTTTGCTTCCTTAGATGCGCCGCTACCGTTGCTACGCATTTTGAGAAAACGCGAGGGGCAGATTTCAGGCCGAATGGAAGCACCTTGACCTGATAGTGCTGGGAGGCTATCCGGAAGCGTAGGAATTTCTGATGCTTGGGAATGATCGGGAAATTAAAATACGCGTCTTGCAGGTCTATGGAGCACATCCAGTCTCCTCGATGTAGCTGAGGGAAAATCTGGTAGAGAGCCAGCATCCTGAACTTTTGCTTTTTTATGTACTTGTTCAGTAGTCATAAGTCCAGAATCGGCCTGAAAACTCCCTCTCGACCTTTTTTTGCTACCAGAAAATAATGGGAGTATACTCCCTTCCCTCTGTGCGCAACTGGGACTTTTTCTATTGCTTTTTTCCGTAAAAGGGCGTGAGCCTCTTTGAGTAATAGGCTCATGTGAGTCGGATTGCATTTGGTTGGTGGCAAGTGAGGAGGAGGTTGTCGGAAAAGAAGAGAGTACCCATTCCCGACAATGTTGAGCACCCATTTGTCTTTTGTTATGCCACGCCACTCGTGAATGAACGCTGTGATACTTCCCCCCACCAGAGTGGTGCACGGTGTTAAGGGAAGCGAGTCCTCATTGCTTTGCTGGAGTTTTGGTTTTGGACTGCTGTGGTCTGCTTGACCCTCGGTCTCTCGTGGCCTTACGAGATTGGAAAAGTGGGCGCCCTTGCCTCTGCTGTGGCCTCTGGGACCAATGAGGGATTTGAACCCTCTGCTGAAACGGGTGCCTGTCATAAGGTCTATACCTTCGCCTGAAGTCCTTTTATCTCTCCAGGCCCACAGCTCTCATGGTGTCCACTTCAGTCTTCATACGCGTCTGTATGGGTTCCAAAAAGCGAGTTCCCGTTGAACGGAAGGTTTAGGATACGCTGCTGCGCTTCCTGCTTCAATCCTGTCAGTCTCAGCCAGGAAGACCTCCTCGCACAGACCCCATGCGCGTAACCATGTGCAGCTAAGTCTGCCCCATCTGCTGCTGCGCTGATGACCTGATTGGAGACCAGACACCCCTCCTGAAGGATCTCCTGAAAATCCTGCCTGTCCTCCCTAGGCAATTTGTCTGCGAACCTGCTCAGTGAGTCCCAGAGTGAACGGTCATATCTGCCTAGGAGTGCGGAAGCGCTGGAGACCTTCATCATGGAAGCCGCCGTGCCACACATCTTCCTCCCCAGAGAGTCCAGGTGTCTACTCTCTTTGTCTGGTGGAACCGTGGAGGAAGATGCCACTGAGTGAGTCTTTCGAGCTGTGGCCAATATGACTGAGTCCGGTTGTGGATCCGTCCTGAGAAACAAAGGATCTTGCTCAGGTGCCTTATATTTCTTCAAGATCCTAGCAGGAGCTGATCTGAGGGTGGCTGGTGCTAAAAAGGTGTCCATGGTTGGTTGTAAAAGACCAGGCACTAGCGGTAGCAATTTCTTTGAAACTGCTCTATGTTGCAGGGTTTCAAAGATCACGGATGAGGAGGTTGAAGGTTCCGGGACCTCCTTTATTTAGTTTTTGTGCTCCCCTGAGAAGCACCTCGTTAAAGGTTGTGATATCGTCCACCGGGGAAACTCTAGCTGGTGGAGAATCCGTTAAGGTCGGGGCGAACTGTCTTACAGAGGACCCATACGATGACCAAGAAGGAGACCTTCTGCGATGGCGTGACCGTGACCTAGATCATCTCTGGGAGTGTGACCTTCTCCGAGATGTTGTAGCAGCGCGTCAAGGCCTCGTGGCCGACTGGTGAGATGCAGAACAAGCCCGTCCTGCCCACGCTGTTGGCGATGGTGTTCTTGGGAGAGAGGCCGAAGGAGAGTACATCCTCGAATACTGCGAGTCTGGGGAGGCAGTCGTTCTATTAAGGCTCTCCAACCACCATGGCGACAAGTTGATGGGCCAGACATGCCCAGACGATGCAGCTCTCGACCGAGATGAACCACTTCTTATGGAGACCACCGGAGATGTTGGAGTGGTCTTATCCGCCGGCGGAAGCCGATGCTCTTCTCCTTGCAAGACAGGCAAAACCTGTGTCGACGTCGACAGCTGCAACGACGTTGAAGGGAGTGACGTAGGTTGCTCTGGTCTCAATGTCGAGTGCCTCGAAGGTGACCGGCGATCCCTTGACCGCGACCTGCTCGACGTCGTGTGCCTCGCCGTCGCGAGATGGGACGTCGACGGCGGATGTCTTCGCTCTCGCCGTTGAGGCGATTTCGGCATCAGTTTCCTTGACGTCGAGGGGTGCGAGGCCTTCGGTTGCGAAAGGGCACGCCGGTGCTGGCTCGACGTCGATCGGTGGGTTGCTGTTGACGGAGATCTGCCCCTGTGGTGGCCATGTTCCTTCAACGTCGTATCCTTCGACGTCGGTCGGGTCGCCGTCGATCTATGGCGGTGTGACGGTGGCAGCAATGACGTCGACGGGGAACAAACAGGTCCCTTCCTACCTGCTGACGTCGATCTAGCCTGCCTCTCCTGAGAATGACTTGTTGGCTGCCTGGGAAGCGAAGAGGACGATGTCTTCTGCCTCTCATGAAGACCATGAGGTCTGATCTTCTCCCTGTCCTTCAGAGTTCTTTTTGACATGTTCTTGCAGTGTCTGCAAGTGTCAGGGCAGTGACTCTGAGGCAAGCACACAATGCAGAGAGTGTGTGGATCTGACTGGGCCTTCTTCTTCCCACAGGAAGGGCACTTCACAAAAAGAGAAGGCATTTTTCAGTCAGGAAAAAACTTGACTCAGACAAAGGTGTTAGATTTCGAGTGGAAACAGAAAAAACGCAGTTTTTAAGTATTTTTCTGAGAAAAACTCAGAAAAACTGAGAGCTCAATGCTCCAGGATCCTCTCAGAAGAAGCCGGAAAAAAGAACTGACCTAACTGTGAACCAACTGTCACCTCTCCTTCACCCCTGAGGCATGGTGGGATACTGGAGGTGCTCAGGGTCTTAAAGGCATGGTGCCAGAATTTTTATGGTTCTCCTGTGTTAACCTGCATGCAGCCTATTGGCTAAGAATGCTCCATTGTTTTCAATGTAGATTTTCTCTTTTTTCTCTGATGTTACTACTGCTTATTTCCCTAGGCCCAGTTATGGGGCTTTGGAAAGTGTTTTTTCTCTTACTGTAATTTTGAAAAGGACTGTTTAAAAAAAAAAAAATCCATAGAAATAAAGCATTTTAGCCTGTTTATGATTATAGTCTGCATTGCTGTTTTACACACGTATGTATGAGTTTAGTATGAAAATGTGTCTACTAAAAATGCTATATATATTTTTTTTGTGCATATTTCATACTTTATATGTGTGTATTTTATGTATGCTCCGGGGTCCACGCACGAGGGCGGGAATATTCATTGTTTATGACTATTGATGAGGATCCCCTGTAAGAGAAACAATCTTCCACTAAAGTTACTCTTTTGCTTGACTTACAGCATTTAGCAAAATGCCCCTTTTTATTACACAACTTACATATGCTGTTGATAGCTGGACATTTCTTATAGGAAGCAAAGTGACCTGTATTCCCACAGCGGAAACATCTCAAGTCCTTAGATCTTAACCATTGAGCATGAGTCACTTTATCTTCTCCTTTGTCACCAGTTGCTTCTTTACTATGATCTTCTTTCCTTTCGTATATTTTGTTTACTGAATTATTCTTTCCTCTTTCTAACTCTTCCACACAAGCCATAGTGCGTTCAACACTTTTTGCTAATACTATGACCTATTGTAAAGAAGGATCATCCTTGCTCCACATTTCCTGACGAACTTTATCACTCAAGCATCTCAGCATAAACTGATCTCTTATACGTTCCTCGATGGTTACTCCAAACTTACAAGTAGATGCAAGTTTACGCAAAGCTGTAATATAATCCTCAACACTTTCTCCTGGTTGGTGTTCTCTCATACCAAAGTGATACCTTTCCAAAATAGTACTGACTTTTGGTAAATAGTGCAGATACCATTTTTTTCAGACAAATGTCAAATTCATTCAAATCTGTTGCCTCATCACCAGTGTCAGGTAAGTTCTCAAAACTTTCCTGTCCTTCGCATCCTAGACAATGCATCAGGAGAGCTGTTTTTCTTTCATTAGAATGATTAGTTCCACACACCCTGGAGTAATGTAAGAAAGTTTTTTTCCATTTTGACCATTTTATAGGAGGTTCTCCTGGTGTAGTCAGAAAAAATGGTGGCAGCGAGATGTTCTGCATTCTCTCTTATTATTTATTTCCAAAACGATCTTAAAGTTGAAATATAAATGTTCAGTATGCTTTTAAAGTAAAACTTTGAAAACGACAAAACACTGAATTGTGTTCTCATTCACTTCGTTGTATGACTTTATAAACCATCTGGTCTTTTTCTAGAGGAATTTGGAGTCAAGCACCTTCCACAATAAAACAACTTAGAGAAGAAGAAGATTTGGCTGAAGAACAGACACTGCACGTTTCACTGTAAGGTAAGTAAACTTCAAGTTCATTTAATTATTTTAAAACTTCGTTAGACATCGAAATGCTGTACAAAAATAGCACGTGCTCGGCAACAGTGTTCTTCACGTGATGAGCCCGGCCAGAAAGAAAGGTGCGCGCGCTGATACTGTTGCTATGCGCGTGCAGAACAGTTCTGAATGAATTGAATACAAATAAACACGGAGCGCGTCTAACAAATAAATTCACTTTCTGACAAACTTGAAGAGCGTATTGGTATTTAAACCAGACGCGTTACGAAAAGGTGTTTTCCCTAAAGCGGGATGAGCACAGTAAAAAAAAAATAATATGAAGATGGGCGTGGAGACACAATTTGTGTGTGCGGGTAGAAAGCTCCGCTTTTCCGCAACTGGAGGAGGTTATAAAAATAAACAGAGAGCAATTAAAGACGCGCTAGAATGTTTCTTTGTGCACACCCACTCAAAGGAAACGCTTGTAAATTCATAGACGAAAACAACAAAGCGTTTCAATCTTCATGTTTCAATCCAAACATTTCAATACAAAGTGTTCCAATCCAAACAGGGATATAGTTCCTCACCGTCTTGAATTAAATATCACAGCTCCCTCTGGTGTAGTCTTGAGTGGATTTAAAGGCTGGATTTGTCATGCTGGATCGAGTAAAGTGCCAAAATATATTGTGTTAAGATACTCCCGCACCCTCGTCGCCAAGTGTAATACAGATGAATCCTGATGATAATGGAAGCAGGTTCTTTAATAGGAGTATCTTAGCCACATACAGATGATGGTACAACCAACAGTCCACTCACCAACAGCTTCCTCAGAATCTCACTCTTAACACTCTACTCTGATGTCAAACATGACATCAGTGCCAGAGATGAGATCCCTCACATTCTAATGCTGCATTCTATTAATACATTCTACCACACACGCCGTGGGTGAACCGAGAGACAATTCAGTTTGTGGTAAATTGTCGTCTACTGAACCACATAACAACAAGGAAGACTTAGGTAAAATGTCCTCATTGAGGAAAACGAGCCAAGAGGTAAAATGACTTGACTAACAGGTGACTAACTTTGATCAGGCCTAGCCCTGCCAGTGTGCTGTATCCAGCAGGCAGCCTGTCCTAAATGCAAAGCTTCGGTTTTAGTTAGTTACACCCTGTCCACCGCGGAGGCTGAGGCTCCAACCACACACAGAACCCCTCAGACAATTCAGATACTTCGTGTATTTGACAGTTTATACTAATGTGGTTTTCCTATTTTTATGCACTACAAAAGAACATTTTAGTTTGATGTATGAAAACACACTAAATATGAGCATTTGATGCCGATGCTTTTAGTCTTTCAGCTCCCCTTCCCAGCTCCGATTCACCAAAGATCTCCTAGCAAGGCCGAAATAATGTACTTATTCTGCTTTAAATTTACGAAAAAGAAGGGATGGAGCACCTCATCACGCAGAGAAAATAAGCGTTCTCTGCCCAGTACCGATTTATCTGTAAAAATGTTCCGAAAGGAAGTGATAGTGCAGACACAATAAGTGCACTAAAATAACACACCTTCAACTCTGCATTACTGTTAATGCGACAGAGCTAAGACAAACATTTGAATACTATGAGTAATTGTGTTCTCTCTTTCCCCCCGCCTCCCTGCCCTTTCGTTGCAGACTTAATTAAAAATGCAAAGCCAGAGACAAGGCTAGGACCCTCGGGTCAAGTAAGTGCAGGTGGTCCATTGGGACAGGTCGAGTAGTCGTCGGCAAATAATGTCACCTTAAGCTTCAGTGTAGGGTACAGGCAACAGACGTCGCAGGCTACAGCTGACGTGTCAGGACAGGCCTATAATAGACGGGGTTCATCGGGCAATCATTTGCCGTTGGAGGATGCATATACCCACGTGATTGGTTATTAGAAGGCCCACTGAAATTACGGACAAATGCTGTCCCTAAAAGCATTGATTACCAATTACGCACACTATCCCAAATAATGAACAGTCCGTTGAAATAACTGAAAGGAGGCCTCCCGGTCACCAGCTCGAAATGGATTTTCTTTAACTGAAAATCCATTTCAAGATTGCAGTCCATGAATGTGTATGTGTCTTAATGCACATAACTGGCAACGAGCACTGGCAAAGCCAATAGCCACGTATTTTAGAGATGAGACCTACTAGCTTTGCCAATTCTTGTTTATACATGTCATATGTTCACTATTGAGCTTCTGTGCTGTTTTTATGTTGTGTTTCTAAGAATAGTGCAGGTTCATAATTTCCTAAGCAATCTTATGTGAAGAACGTAGCCCAAGATTTTATGTAAATAAAATCAGCAAAGATAATTATTTTGACTACCAGACGTTGGAGCCCAATTAAAACAGACTACAAACACAATCAAATGTCTAATATTGTCACAAACAACGTCTACGGGCTTGATTCCCTGCCAACTGGCAAATTGGCCTGGCAGTGTTTTCTGTGTGGTTAACCACTTCATGTCATTAGTGCTGATACCCTGTCAGTGTTCCTTACGGCCCTGTCGCCAGAAGTAGATGTGTGGGGGGCCAGACCCCAAAGGATAACTACAGTATAAAATAAGTCTCAATGGCGACAGGGAAGCCACAAAATAGTAAGATTTTAAAGCTGTTTCTCATAATCAGCAATAAATACCACCATTAAAAGCAAAGGGAAAGAGTAACATTCGAAATTTCTTAGGAAATGTCTGTTAAATGGTCAAATGCCTGGACCAGGCCTAGCGGCATGAGCCCTGATCCTCCAACCATCCATCTCTACTAAGCAGAGACCCTCCATGCGCTGAACACAAGACGTTCCACTGCCTGCCATCTCGCATTACTCTGAGATGCCCATGGACCTTTCTCCTGCTTCTACTGTGGCCACACCCTTACCTTACACCAAAGACTGGACCCTCCCGCCACTGGACCATCGAACACCCACCCTTAACACGTCAACAGCATCCTCCTCAACGTTCACTCCCACCACAAACACGCCATAGAACTCTGGGACCTGCTAGACTTCACCCGTCCGGACTTCACCTTTTTCTCTGAAATATGGACGAACGCAGCATTAGCACTGGACATCGCCATCGCCAGCGACTACAAACTACTCCGCAAAGACTGTTCCACTCAGCCAGGCAGCGGCCTGGCCATCGTACACAAGTCCACCCTCCGCCTGACAACCAACACAGAAGAACACTTCCCCCTCATGGATCACCTCCATTTCCAGATCCACGTCACCCGTTGGTCTACCTTCCGCGGCACAGGCATCTGCAGGCCACCCAGTCCCCACCCAGCCTTCAGCGATTCCATTGTCAACATCATATTTCCCCACACACTCGCCTCCAAGAACTACTTTCTCCTCAGTGACCTCAACTACCACATCGACAACTGCAACAACCACAACACCGCTTCCCTGATCAAGAACCTCACCACTACAGGCCTCAAGCAACTGGTCACCTCGCCAACACACACACATCGCTGGACATACACTCAACTCCATTTTCTCTGCCAGAAACAACATCACCATCAACACATCCACACTACACTGGAGCGACCACCACTGCATTAATTTCTCCATCATCACACTTACCGTCCACCTCCGCACTCTCCACTCCCCATATAAGAAATGGAACCAGATCACTGAGGAACAGCTCACCAACACCCTCACCAAGTCACCTCCTCCCCTCGCCACTGATGCAAACATCTCAGCACGGAACTTCCACCTGTGGATCTCCGAATGCGCCAACACCCTACCACCACTCCGAACAACGTCTGCTAAACAACATCATGAAGAAAGCCAGCTGGTACTCCCCCGCACTCCAGGCACACCTGCAGACAGCTAGAAAAAAGATAGAGAAACCGCAAGACCCCGGAAGGCCTCACGGCCTTCAAATCCACCATCAAATCCCACCACCACCTCATCAGATCTACTAGGAAAGCCACCCTGCAGGACCGTATCAGTGCTACAACACACAACACCAAAGAGCTCTTCGCCATGATTAAAGGGTTTGCTAAACCCCAATCAGAAATGGCAAACATCCCTCCATCTCAGGACCTCTGTAACATACTAGCCACCTTCTTCCATCGAAAAATCAAGGACATCTACAATAGCTTCGGACCCCAAGACCCTACGAGCCCATCAACAACCCTTCAGCTCAGATGCTCTGAACCTTCACAGATCCTGCACTGCTGGACCACCCTCACCATGGACAAGACCTGTTCCATCATGAGCAGCATCCACTCCGGAGCCCCTACTGATCCCTGTCCTCACCACATCTTCAACAAACCCTACACCTCCATTGCAACCGAGCTCCGCCACACTCTCAACTACTCCAAGGAGACAGCTACCTTCCCTGAGGGCAGGAATCACACCGAGATCTGCCCACTCCTGAAGAAACCCACGGCCGACCCCCTGGACCTCAAGAACTACTGTCCCGTTTCTCTGCTGCCTTTCGCAGCCAAGGTAATTGAAAAGGCCATCAACGCACAGCTCCACAAACGCATCAAGGACAACAACGTCCTGGACATCTCCCAGTCAGGCTTCAGGAGCAACCACAGCACAGAGACTGCCCTCCTTGCCGCTACAGATGACATCTGCTCGCGCCTCGACCACGGACAAACAGCAGCCCTCATTCTACCCGACCTATCTGCCGCTTTTGACACGGTCTCCCATCATACCCACTACTCCAGACTCCACCCGGCTGGCATCCACGGAAAGGCCCTACAGTGGATATGCTCCTTCCTGACCGGCAGAACACAGAGTCAGGTTTCCACCATACCTGTCAGAACCTACCGAGATCAGCTATGGGGTGCCCCAGGGCTCCTTCCTGAGCCCCACACTCTTCAACATTTACATGGCCCACTTGCGCCCATCGCTAGGAACCATGGATTGAACTATGCCGACAAACACCCAGCTGATCATCTCACTGACCGAAAACCCTACAACTGTCAAGAAGAACTTCCACAACAAGATGGAAGCTGTCGCCACCTGGATGAAGGAGAGCTGCCCCAAACTCAACTCTGACAAAACCAAGTTCCTCATCCTGGGACCCTCCACATCAGCCTGGGATGACTACTGTTGGCCTGCTACACTTGGCACCCTCCCACCCCAACAAACCACAAACGCAACCTCAGCTTCATCCTGGATTCATCGCTCACCATGACCCACCAAGTCAGCTGTGTTGCATCCTCCTGTTTTCACTCAATCCGACTTCTCGAAAGATCTTCAAATGAATCCCAAACGACTGCCGCAAGACGATAAACCATGTCCTAGTCACCAGCAGACTCTATTATGGCCACACCTTCTATGCCGGCACCACCCAGATGACCTGAAGAAACTATAACACATCCAAAACACCTCCGCCAGACTTATCTTGGATGTCCCCCACTTCAGACATATCACTAGACACCTAACAGATCTCCATTGGCTCCCGATCAAGAACAGGATCAACTTCAAACTCCTCGTCCACGCATACAAGGCTCTCCACGAACCACCTACCTCAACCACAGCATCACCTTCTAATCCCCTGTCAGACCTCTCCTCTCTGCTCAAGAGGCACTAGCCACCGTACCCTGCAAGATCTCGGCTGGAAGAAGATCCTTCACCTACATCACGGCAAAGAGCTGTAACACCTTGCCTCTTCACCTCAGGCAGTCACCTTCATTACTTCAATTCAGGCAGGACCATAACACCTGGCTCTTCGACTGAAGCAAAGAGGACCGAAACCCCTTCCACCCCATAGCACCTTGAGACCCATACAGGTGAGTAGTGAGATCTACAAACTCTGGTTGATTGAAATAGTGTTTTGAAAGCCCTTTAGGACATTAAACTCGATGAACACTGAATAGTATATAAATGCAATTATACATGGGGTTGCGTATCCTCTATAAAAGCACTTTTGGAGACATGTATGGCAAAAGGCACATCTTAATAAACGTTTATAATAATTCAACTTATTTTGAAGGCAGTTTTAAACAAACTGGCACATTTTTTAATACATAGCAAATGTGCATGGAAAAATATGGTCCCACTGCCATTCAGCACTGCGTTGACGGTACTTAGCATCTGCAGGTGAGACCTCAATTGAGTGGTCAGCCGGACAGAAAGAGAAGGTAAGTATATGGGCTTGGGAGTGTATGGGCACAGTTCAGGCAGTAAGTGTGCCAATGTGCTCATTCACTCTAGTCAGAAGCAGGTAGAACTAGCCAGGCAGCCACCCATCCTCTGTTCCAGAGCCTTGGGTCTAGTACTTAATTTCTGCAGGTAGTTGGAGGTGGTTCGCAACAGTACTTTTTGGGGGGGTCCCAGACTTAGTTATCATCATCTGACTTTGGTCCAGCCCTAAAGACAGGAAGGAGATACTGAAGGTCGAAAAACAAAACTAGGGAACTAATAACAAAGAGGGGCAGCAGGGATACGAAATGAACATGCAAGAGAAAGAAAAACACACATACAGTGTAGAGTGGAGGAGGAAAGAGGCACAAGGTGGAATCAAAACTAGGCAGCTTGGTATTTGGCAGGCCTGACATTCAGTAAACATACGAATCACCCTAAATAAAAAATGTGTGCCCTAGATTAATATTTTAAAAAAATTAAGCACTGCTTGGACCCCAAAACAGAGACAGAAAGTAGCAGCGATACATTTTGACTACTGATCCCCACTCTTCGCTGGTCTCTTTTTCTTTTGGTCACAGCCTCCAGAGTGCTCCGACGTGTCTGGAAGGAGGTCAGCAATGCAACTTAAATGATGAAGGCTCAAACAACAAGGAAAAGAAGAGCCCCACTCCTTCATATGCAGCATGCCTAGCCTGATTGAAGGTCCCTTTTCTTTAATGTGTAAGTAGAAAGCATATGCATTTTCACAGGACAAGAACCCAAAAATGTGCATTGTAGGAACTTCTATTGGCTGAGGCAGAGATCTGGTTATTTTGGGCAAGGATGAGGAGTCACTCTTTTTTGGAAACTGATACAGCAGTCTTATTGTCTCAAGACTAATGATAAGGTAGTAGCTAAGCTGGTGTAGCCCTTTGTTGCAGAAGGGACATAGGTTGAGAGCCATTTGGAGTGCATATACGTATCAGTGTGGGATGATTGTGTGTTGGGACCATACCTCCAGCCATGCTCGCTTTCTGCCCCTTTAGCGCCCCTCGGGCCTACGGGATCCATACATGATAATGACTCTTGGAGGGTGAGCACAGTCTTCCTTTGGAGGAGCCGGGGTTTCTCCCACGCAACTCTTGCCTCCACCGAACTGCTTCGCTCCATGGATACATAATTCTGAATGTTGATTGTGACCGTTGTCGGAGTGGAGGAGCAGCTGTAATAATACTGCAATAGCTTAAACTGGTAATACAGAAATAAATAAAAAAAAAGGATAAGGTAGTTTTGCTGATGAGCAATATTTGCCAATGTTATGCCCTCTTCACACAAAGGGTGGTTAAATAACAATGTTGTTTAGTTGGGAACATAGACTTGTTCGCTTTTATGCCCATAGTCTAACTGTCCCTGATCTCCCAATCTATCTCAAAACCCCTAGTTTCAGTGTCTATGCATTAGTGTTCCTCTGTACTCTATGTCCAGCGCCAATCAGTTTGTGTAACTTTCAGTGTCCCCTTCTCAGGACTCTGTTCATCTGTATTCCCATGTCCCAATTTCAGGATTGCAATGCGTCTCCCAGAGTCACTGCCAGTCACATTGGCCATGTATCAGTTTCCTTCATCACTGTCCAAATGTTAATGTCCATGTGATCCTGCCAGTGTCTCCATGTTCATGTGTCACTTTGCCAGTTTGTGTAGATGTGTTGGTGTCACTATTCAAATGGCAGTGGCACATGTAACCTTACATGTTCCAGTGTCAGTGTCTCACAGTATGTGGAGACAAGAGCCAGCGGCAGAAACAGACATCGCATTGTATATACTTATGTTTCGCTGTCAATATTGATAATCTGGTGTTCCTTTGTCATTTTATACACATCAGTGCCCCAGTGTCACTATCTTTCGGTCTGTGATGGCCATCAGTTTTCATGTACAAACGTTGGTGCCCCACTTTGTGTTGCTCCTAGTCGTTTCCCTGCTTCAGTTTTGGTGCTATTGTGCCAGAAACCCAGTGTCAGTGTCTCCATGATGGTGCCTGGTGTTGTGTCACTTCCTGGTGTTAGTATCCATGTGTTATAGCATCTTGCAGTAATGTAACAATGCTGGTCCACTTGTTTCAGTGCCTCAGTGTTACTATCTGTGGGTTGTCAATGTCCCTATGTCAGTGTGAGTGCATTTGTGTCAGTGCACCTCTGTTTCTCTCTGCCAGTGTTCCAATATTAATGCCAATGCCATTACTGCTCTATCACCCAGTGGCAATGTACTGGTATAAGTGTTGTAGTGTCAATATCCCTATGTCAGTTTTTGTGTGTCACTGTCCCTGTGCCAATGGCAGTATCCCAATGTCAGTGTCTGTGTGACAGTGTCCTCATGTTACAGTGAAACTGTCTGGGAAACACAGAAACTGCATCAGTAAGTCATGGCAGTGTTGAAGTGCCCAATGTCTATTTAATTGAGAAGGTTCCAGTATCAATGCCTCTGTCTCTATATTAGTGTCCTTGGTTCATTTTCCCAAAATCAGCAACCCACGTTGGCAACCACACATCAGTACCCTAGTTCGCTGGTTCCCAACCTTTTGACTCCTGAGGACCCCAACTAAATCATTACTAAAAGCCGGGGACCCCCAAGCAATTTGTACAATTTAAATTTCAAAGATTAATTTAATTTGCAAAAAATACACAAACAAGTACACACCAAATACTCGAATTACTAAAGATATGATTATTTAATATTTAAAAAATATGCACAAATCAAAAACTTAATGGGAAGATTGGCGCTGCAACTCAGCAACCAATTTCCTAATGTTTGGTTTTATTTAGGAAAGTTGAATCCTCAGGTCAGATTCGACATTTCCCAAGTGATTTCTGTTTATATTTTTTAGGTACATAAGATCTGGGAAAACATTTTCACATAAATATATGGCGGGGAAAGGAAGTAAAACCATAAAGGCCTCTCTCCTCTCCATAACGTCTATGTCACATGTAATTAATTGGTTTTATAGCACCTCTCATACCAGTGTAGGGTCTCGGAGCACTTTACAGGGACTACAAGGTGTAGGATTCACATGCCATCCACAATGATAGGCATTTTCTAAGAGTACTTGGACTGGAGAAGCAAGAACTCAGGATTCAGAACATAAGAAAATTAGTTACTTACCTGTAACTGTGGTTCTCCAGTACTGGTATCTTTCATAGATTCACATGCTTGAATCATCCCTGTTGTCGAGGTGGGAGCCTCATGGTAACTTCAAATACATATATCAGTAAGTGTAACACACTAGGTCCTAATGGCCCAAATAGGCACTTTTGTAGCCTATCCATGTTATTTTATGAAAAAGAACAAAACTTGAGCTACAGCCAATCAGGTGTCAACAGAGGCTGCTTCCCTCAGATTTTCTAGTACAAGTGTGAAGCAGAAAGTTCATCTATAAGGGGAGCCTCTGAGAGCAGCAGGGTGGGTTGCATGTTAATCTATGAAAGATACCAATACTGGAGAACCACAGTTACAGGTAAGTAACACATTTTCTTCTCCAGTATTGGATCTTTCATAGATTCACATGCTTGAATTAGAGTAGCGAGCAGTAATATTACCTAACTAGGTACTAGCTGTATTATCATAATAATAACAATAATAATAATAACAAAAATAATATTAATAATGAGTAATTGCTGTGGAGCGATTTACCGGCTTGAGCATGACAGAATTGGATTGCCAGGCCGATCCACCTGGCAATAGCCTGTTTAGACACTGGGGAGCCCTTCCTCGCACCCCCAAAGGCCACAAATAACTGGTCTGACTTGCGGATGTTCCGCGTTCTTTGAAGGTAAAATTTCAAACACCTCTTAATATCCAACGAGTGCAAAGTTTTTTCTGCTACCGTCTGTGGGTTAGGAAAAAAGGTTTTCAAAATCACTTGTTCATTCAAACGGAAACTTGAAGGTACCTTTAGAATATATTTAGGATTCATCCTAAAAATTACGCCATTATTGGTGAATCGAAGAAAAGGCTCTTTGATGGTAAAGGCCTGTATGTCACTTACACTTTTGGCTGAAGTAAGAGCCAGAAACAATGCCATTTTCCATGAGATGAATTTCAGTTCCGCCCTCTGGATTGGCTCAAAAGGGGGTTTCATGAGTTGTCCCAACACCACGTTTAGGGACCATAATGGTGGAGGTTTACGCACCGTGAAAAAGCTAGAAAAAGACCCCTAAGAAATTGTTTCACAATCCTAGTAGAATATAACGAGGCAGTGCTTTGAGATCGGTGGTACCTTGAAATCGCTGCCACATGCACTTGGATAGAGGAATACGAGAGTCCAGATTTTGCCAAGTGTAACAAATACGGCAGTACCTGCTCCGGAAGCGAAGATATAGGATGGATTCCTTCCGCAGCACACCACACACAAAAACGCTTCCATTTCAGTCTGTAAGTCCGCCCTGACCTTGGCTAGGATTGCCCTACATTCTGATGAGATGTCTAAAGTGGCATATTCATTTAATTCAGGAGCCAGGCCGACAAGTGTAGAGATGATGGATCCGGATGCCTGACCTGGCCCTGGTGCATTGTCTAAAGGGTTGGTGTATGTCTGAGTAGCACATGTGGCTGTTCCGAGAACGTGAGGAGTTCTGTGAACCACACCTGCCTGGGCCACCTGGGTGCTATTAGCAGAAGGGGACACCCTTCTGTCTTCATCTTGCTGATGACCCTTGGTATCAGTGGGATCGGAAGAAAAGCGTAGGCATAGACCGCTGACCATCTCATCAAAAACGCATTCCCCACGACTCTTTGTGGGGAAGCCAGCTTGCGTAATAGGGGCATTTCTTGTTCTCCTATGTGGCAAACAGATCTAGATTTGGTCTGCCCCATATCCAGAAGAGCTGGTGGAGAACCTCATGGTCTAGTTCCCACTCGTGATACGGGATAATCGTCCTGCTCAGAGTGTCTGCTAGGATGTTGGTCTGTCCTGGCACATGCTCCACCCTCAGAGAAATGTTGTTTGCTATGGCCCATTTCCAGATGTTCTGAGCTTGTTGTGAGAGCTGTAGAGTCCTTGTGCCACCGTGCTTGTTTAGATAAAACATGCTTGTGGTATTGTCTGTCCTGATCAAAATATCAGAGTTTTGAAGTCTTGGTAAAAAAGCTTTTAGAGCCAAATCTATTGCCTTGAGCTCTAGCTGGTTTATGTGGAGTTGCTCATCCTTTCAAGACCAGGACCCGCTTATTCGCAAATCTTGAAGGTGGGCACCTCAACCCTCCAGGGACGCCTCCATTGTCACTATGTAGCGAGGTACTTGGGGAAGAAATGTGAGGCCGCTGGACAAGTTGGTCGGTGTCACTCACCAAGACATGGCGGCCAGCACTGCCGGTGTGATGAGAATTTGGTCCTCGAAGGAACCCTGCACCTGAAGCCACTGAGCATTCAATAGCTCCTGTGGGGGTCGCATCTGTAGTCTGCAATTTGGGATCAGCGGAATACATGACAAGATCATTCACTTGTAAGTTTGAACTGAACACACCTTTTTGTCGAGAGCTTGTAGGCCAAGCCAGACAGCTTTTGTTTTCTCTCTTGAGACAGGTATGCCTTTGCTTTGGACAGTATCCAGTGTTGCTCCCAAGCAATTCAGTTTCTGCATGGGGCGAATGTTTGACTTTTGATAATTGATGGTAAGCCCAAGACCCTCGAACAACTGGAGGCAGGCGGTTGTGTAGTGTACCACTTGAGCTCTTGAGGACACCTTGATGAGCCAGTCGTCGAGATAGGGAAAAACCTGCATGCCAAACTGGCGTAGGTGCGCTGCTACTGGAGCTAACATCTTTGTAAAAATTCTGGGGGCCGATTTCAAACTGAAGGGAAGGACACAAAACTGCAGATGCATACCAGCTACCCTGAACCTGAGGAATCTGCGATGGTTTCGATGTACTGGGATGTGAAAATACGCATCCTGGAGGTCTAGGGATGTCATGTGATCTCTGGGATTCAAGAGGTGCAAGATGTCCTGCAGCGTTACCATCCTGAACGACTGCTTCTTCAAAAAACTTGTTTAAGGATCTTAAGTCCGGAATGGGACACCAGTATCCTGAAGGCTTCTTTACCAGAAAGAAGCGTGCATAGAATCCCCTGTTGCTGTGAAGAGTTGGGACCAGTTCTATTGCCCCTCTGCGCAACATCACATACACTTCCTTGAGGAGTTGCTTTGATCGTGGAGGCGGCGGACCTGATGAAGGGATATTTGGTGGTTTCTGAATGAACTCCAGAGTATGCCCCTTGGCCACTATATCCAGCACCCACCTGTCGGATGTTATGCTTGACCATCGAAGGAAGTGACAAGTGATGCGTCCCCCAATTCTCGACCCTCGGGTAGTGTTGGAAGCTGGTATGGCTGTTCGGTCATTGCTTTCTGCCCGTATCTCTTCCACAGGCAACAGATCTTCTCTTTGCGGGGTGTCTATAAGCAGCAGTAGGTGGCAACCGATAATGCTGCTGTTGCTGACTGTATTGTTGTCGGGGTCCTGCTGGAGAGGACTGGTACTGTGGTCTATACTGTTGGAAACCACCCCGAAAGGAGAAACTTCCTCTGTCCCTCGCACCTCGAAAAGGCTGTTTCCTGAACTGTAATGTCCCAAAGGATTTCGCTGTGTCTGTATCTGTCTTGATGGCTTGCAGCATGTCATCCTCATGCTACCCAAAGAGGCTTTCCCCATCAAACGCCATGTCCAGAATCCTACTCTGGACCTCCGGGCGGAAGGAAGTAGACTTCAGCCACACCTGTCGACACAAGTCCGCTACCACCTGCTAGCTGCCGGAAACCTGTCAGTGAAATGTCAATTGCGTAATCGATGATCTCAGCTGCAATCCGCTCACCCTCCTGTAACACGTTCTTTCCCGCCAACTTGGCATCCTCAGACAAGAGGTCTATATAAGCAGACATGTCTGCCCACATTTGGCGATCATACCTGTCCAGAATGGCTAAGGAGATAGCCGCCTTCACTGTAATCGCCGCCACTGAGGCACATTTCTTCCCAATATTGTCCAAATGCCGTCCATCCCGGTCTGGAGGTGATGTGATTGGTGCCGAAGAGTTCTTTGAGTGACGTTGCGCCGCCTGAGATATGACAGAATCCGGCTTTGGTTGGGACACTGAGCAGGCCGGAGTGTTATCAGGGGCTTTATACTTCTTTTCCAGCCGCGGCATCTGGGAAGGTATTGTTGCCGGATTTTTCATTGCCTTAAACCCCTCCTGCCATAGAAAATACACTATAGGAATAGCCCTAACCGACCTCTTTGAAGGCTCTTTAAAGTTGTATAAGAAACAATCAGTTTCCTGGGAGATAATGGGTAAGTCAAATCTTTTGGCCGCCCTTTCCATCAAAATATGGAAGCCTCCTATGTCCTCCGGGGTTGAATCAACTGGCCCTGCTGGTGGTGGTGACGGTGTAGGGATGAGGTATTCATCCCACTCATTAGGAGCTGCCTCCGTTATCTCACCTTCTTCTCTCTCCTCATCTGTAGAGTTATGATCATCCTGTGGTTGGTGAACAAATGGGATGCTTCTGTGTGGCGTGCCCGGGTGACTGGTAACAGAGGTTTGCAGAGCCATCTGCGGGTTGCAGGGCCTGGATGGAGTCGCCGGCAGTGATGGTGGAAACCTTCAATAATAATCTTTCAACATACCCTGGAGGTCTGACACTAAAGATCTAGGCATGGGAAAGGAAGCCTCTGTCTAAAATGTGGTGTATGATGGATACTGTTGGAGTGTAGACGACAAATAGGTGGGCTGGTCCTGCCCTTCATCCTCCTCATCCAGATCCTGGCATTTTACATGTAGTTGCGACGGACTACTGGCTGCACCAAACATTCCCTCCTCCTGAGAATAAATGTCATTGTCATCATCCAAGAGATGCACCTTGCTTGGGGAGGTATGCCTCGGGAGTATTGGAGATGTTTTCTTCCCCATGGTGATGAAAGAAAGAGGGAGGAATCTTGCCGAGTCCTGTTGCACCATGAAATCTCCTAAAGATGGTGCAGTCGTTGACGGTTGCACCGATGAAACCGCTGATTTCCTCGTCAACAGTTCTCCCGAGGACGATGCCCTCGTTGGTGGAGTTTTCGTCGTCGACAGTTCTTCCCCCGCCGACTGTGTCGTCGCCAGTTCCCTTGTCGACGGTGCTGTAGTCGCTGGGGTGCTCATCGACGGTACCTGTAGGAAGTTGGATCAGTATATACTATTTCAAAGTAAGAAATAGTGTGCACACTGAGTCCAAGGGTTCCCCTTAGAGGTAAGATAGTGGCAAAAGTAGATAATTCTAATGCTCTATTTTGTGGTAGTGTGGTCGAGCAGTAGGCTTATCAGAGGGTAGTGTTAAGCACTTGTTGTACATACACAGGCAATAAATGAGGAACACACACTCAAAGACTTACTCCAGGCCAATAGGTTTTTATGTTGAAAAATCTCTTTTCTTAGTTTATTTTAAGAACCACAGGTTCAAGATTTACAGTTAATACTTTAAATGTAAGGTACTTCACTTAGATACTTTAGGAACTTTGAATGAAAGCAATATCATGTACAGTATTTTTAAAAATGGCAATAAGCTATTTTCAAAGTGGACACAGTGCAAAAATCAACAGTTCCTGGGGGAGTTAAGTAAAGGTTAGTTTTGAAGGTAAGTAAAACACTTACAAGTCTCAAGTTTGGGGCATAGGCAGCCCACCGTTGGGGGTTCAAGGCAACCCCAAAGTTACCACACCAGCAGCTCAGGGCCGGTCAGGTGCAGAGGTCAAAGAGGTGCCCAAAACACATAGGCGCCTATGGAGAACAGGGGTGCTCTGGTTCCAGTCTGCCAGCAGGTAAGTACTTGCGTCCTCGGGGGCAGGTCAGGGGGGTTTTGTAGAGCACTGGGGGGAACACAAGAAGGCACAGAAAGTACGCCTCAGCGGCACATGTGTGGCCGGGTGCAGTGTGCAAACAGGCATCAGGTTTTAGATTGAAAACAAAGGAGAGACCCGGGGATCACTTCAACGATGCAGGCAGGCACGGGGGGCTCCTTGGGGCAGCCACCACCTGGGCTAAGCAGAGGGTCGCTCTTGCACTGGAGTTCGGTTCCTTCAGGTCCTGGGGGCTGCAGGTGCAGTGTTGGTTCCAGGTGTCTGGTACCTTATTACAAGCAGTCGCGGTCAGGGGGGCCCTCTGGATTCTCCCTGCTGGCGTCGCTGTGGGGGCTCAGGGAGGTCGTCTCTGGTTACTCATATGCTCGCAGTCGCCGGGGAGTCTTCCCTGAGGTGTTTGTTCTCTGGATCTTGAGCCGGGTGTGTAGGGTGCAGAGTGGGAAGTCTCACGCTTCTGGTGGGAAATGTGAAGTCTTTAAAGTTGTTGAAAAGTTGCAAGTTTGCTGCAGATTGTTGAGGAGATCTGCTGCTCATGGGAGTTTCTTGGCCCTGGGGGTTAGGGCAGTCCTCTCAAGCGTCAGAGGTCACTGGTTCCTGTCGGATGCGTCGCTGGAGCAGGTTTTCGAAGTTGGAGACAGGCCGGTAGGGCTGGGGCCAAATCAGTTGTCGTCTTCCTCCTTCTCTGCAGGCTTGTAGGTCAGCGGTCCTTTTTCTTTCTTCAGGTTGCAGGAATCTGATTTCTGGGGAGCCCCTAATTACTGAATTTAGGGGTGTGTTTAGGTCTGGGTGGGCAGTAGCCAATGGCTACTGTCCTTGAGGGTGGCTACACCCTCTTTGTGCCTCCTCCCTGAGGGGAGGGGGGCACATCCCATTCCTATTGGGTGAATCCTCCAAAATCAAGGTGGAGGATTTCCAAAGGCAGGGGTCACCTCAGCTCAGGACAACTTAGGGGCTGCCCTGACTGGTGGGTGACTCCTCCTTGTTTTTCTCATTATCTCTCCTGGACTTGCTGCCAAAAGTGGGGGCTGTGTCCAGGGGGCGGGCATCTCCACTAGCTGGAGTGCCCTGGGGCATTGTAACACGAAGCTTGAGCCTTTGAGGCTCACTGCTAGGTGTTACAGTTCCTGCAGGGGGGAGGTGTTAAGCATCTCCACCCAGTGCAGGCTTTGTTTCTGGCCTCAGAGAGCACAAAGGCTTTCACCCCAGGGGGGCAGAAACTCATCTCTCAGCAGCAGGCTGGCACAGACCAGTCAGTCCTGCACTGAAGGATTTGGTGAAATACAGGGGGTATCTCTAAGATGCCCTCTGTGTGCATTTTTTGTAATAAATCCAACACTGGCATCAGTCTGGGTTTATTATTCTGAGAAGTTTGATACCAAGCTTCCCAGTATTCAGTGTAGCCATTATTGAGCTGTGGAGTTCGTTTTTGACAAACTCCCAGACCATATACTTAATACGGCCACACTGTACTTACAATGACTAAGAATGGACTTGGATAGTGTAGGGGCATATTGCTCATGCAGATATGCCCTCACCTATGGTGTAGTTCACTCTGCCTTAGGGCTGTAAGGCCTGCTAGAGGGGTGACTTACCTATGCCACAGGCAGTATTTTGTGTGCATGGCATCCTAAAGGGGATGCCAAGTCGACTTTGCCTTTTTCTCCCCACCAACACACACAATCTGAAATGGCAGTGTGCATGTGTTAGGTGAGTGGTCCCTTAGGGTGGCACAACATATGCTGCAGCCCTTAGGGACCTTCCCTCGTCACAGGGCCCTTTGTACCACTGGTACCTTTTACAAGGGACTTATCTGTGTGCCAGGGTTGTGCCAATTGTGGGAAAAATGGTACATTTTAGGTGAAAGAACACTGGTGCTGGGGCCTGGTTAGCAGGGTCCCAGCACACGTCTCAGTCAAGTCAGCATCAGTATCAGGCAAAAGGTGGGGGGTAACTGCAGCAGGGACCCATTTCCTTACTCTCCTGCAGCACCTTCTTTGCTTCTACCTTGACATCCTAAGGCAAGAGATCTATATAAGCAGACATGTCCGCCCACATCTGGCGATCATACCTTCCTAGGATGGCCAAGAAGTTAGCTGCCTTTACCGTGATCGCTGCCACCAAGGAAAATCTCTTACCAATACTGTCCAATCTCCTCCCGTCCTTGTATGGAGGTGCTGCAATAGGTGCTGAAGGGTTTTTAGATCGACGCTGCGCCCTGAGATATTACAGAATACAGCTTTGGTTGTGATGTTAAGCAGGCTGGAGTGTTATCAGGGGCCTTGTACTTCTTTTCCAGCCTTGGCATTTGGGAAGGCACTGTTGCTGGATTTTTCATTGCTTTCAACCCCTCCTGCCATAGGAAATCCACTATCGGGGGCGCTCTTACTGATCTCCTTGACGGCTTTTTGAAGTCATATAAGAAATAATCGGTTTCCTGCGAAATAATAGGCAAGTCGAATCTCTTGGCTGCCCTTTGCGTTAAATTGTGAAAACCCCTGATATCCTCAGGGGGTGAATCAACCGGTCCTGCCGGCGGGGGTGACTGTGTGGGAATGAGGTAGTCATCCCACTCACTAGGAGCCGCCTCCATTATCTCCCCTTCTTCCCTCTCGCCATCCGTCGAGATATGGTCATCCTGTAGTTGGGGAACCAATGTGACGCTCCTGTGCGGTGTTCCCAGGAGACTGGTCATAGGGGTTTGTATAGGTGTCCGCTGACTGTAAGGCCTGGATGGAGTTACCGGCGTCGACGGTGGAAAACGCCGATAGTAGTCCTTTAGCATACCCTGGAGATCCATCATCAATGACGTAGGCATGGGGAAAGAAGATTCTTGATCCCCGTTGGGTATGAAGAGTCACGTTGGTATGTAGTTGAGGAATAATAGGGCTGCTCCTGCCCTTCCCCCTCCTCATCCAAGTCCTGGCATTTTACATGCAGCTGAGATGGACTACTGGCTGCACCAAACATTCTGTCATCCTGGGAATAAATGTCATCATCATCATCCAAGAGATGCTGCGGGGGTATGGCAAGACCTTGCTTGGAGAAGTATGCCTTGGAAGAATTGGCGATATTTTTTCTCCCGCGGTGATAAATGAAAGAGGGAGGAACCTTGCAGAATCGTGCTGCACTCCTAAATCCCCGAGGAGGGCACCATGGCCGACGATTGAGCCAACGAAATTTCCATCATTGTCGTCGACAGTTCAGTTTGTCGGCGACGGTTCTCTCGTCGGCGGGACTGTCGCCGATGGTTGTCTCGTCGACGGCGCCTCCTTGATCCTCATAGACAGGTGCTTCGTCAACGGTAGTGTCGTCGATGGATGGACTATCGATGCTTCCGCCGTCGACGATGTCTTCATCGACGATGCCTTCTTGAAGATTTTAGCGGTGACAATCATTGTCGATGAAAGCGGCGATGATGTTACTATCATCAGAGACACCACCGTAGTAAATGTCAACGTCATTGTCGTTGTTGTGACCGTCGACACAGTCGTCGACGGGCGTTCTTGGGAGCATCAGAGGAAGGTCTTACCGGATTCCTCGCCGGAGACAGGGACGGACAGACACTTCTTGTGGGTGCCTTTTTTCCCCCAGACGTCGTAGGCTCTGAGCGAACCTTTTTGAAGAGTTTTGCCTGTGTCTCTGATCCGGAGGTAGCAGGCTCTTGGCGACCCTGCTTCTCCACAGATGTATACTTTGACTTTTTAATCACTTTCCTCAGTGGCTCCTCGGGTAGTCTTCCATTCTCCCCAGGTCTCTTGAGGGAGCGAGATGATGTTTCACTCTCATCTGAAGATGGGTCTTCCATGGCATTCTGTCTCTGCAGCCACAACAGAAGCCTACCCTCACAGTCCTTGAGGGTTTTCTGACTTAAGGTGCAACAGATTTTACAGTCTCTCACCTTGTGGTCAGGATGCAGGCAGTAGATACACTTTTTGTGGGGGTCATCAACATGAAGTCTCGTCTTCCCACAACTGCCACAATCCCTAATCAGACCCTTCTTAGTCTGCTAAGACATATTGAAATTGCAAAGGTGAAATTTTCTGAGAGCCAAAATCCTGTTAGAAAGGTAAACTGAGCAGAGCTCAGGGACACTCCCTTCACACTACATGCAGTAGAAAATCTGAGGGAAAGAGCCTCTGTGGGAGTGTTCTAGAGGGTGTGGACGCCTGATTGACTGTGGCTCAACTTTGGGTCTTTTTTTTTACAAAAGGACATGGACAGGCTATAAAAAAAACCTAGGTGGGCCATTGGGGTCTAGTGTGTAAAGTTTACTGCTATGTGTATTTAAGGTTACTGTGAGGCTCCCACCTCAACGAGGGGGATGATTCAAGCATGTGAATCTATCAAAGATCCAATACTAGAGAATTTCCAATACTAGAGAATTTCTTTTTCTTATAACCTGTTATTCTCGTATATGTATTTGCTTTAAGGTAAACCTGCTGATCTGAGTGCTTTCCTCTACCACAGGCTCATTATTTGGAGCTGAAACTCTAGTCTAGGTTACATTTTTGTGTGACTCCTTGTCTTTTTAGTTTTGTGTAGGTGTTGCTGCTATCCCACTTGTGAGTGGGCAAAATCAGTCAAGTTTATTGTTAGGATAGGTGCTTGTTTAACCAAGTATAGGGTTGGTGTCAAGATGGGATTTTGTATTGGGAGTGTTCTACTGCTTTGTGTTATTGGTACTTTGGTATTCCAGGGCTACCACTCTTACACATGCCTTCTTGTTCAGGCAATTTATTGCTATCCTCTTGTGATGGCAAATGGAAATGATGCATTGTATCCTTTGATTGTCCATATCCTGTCCTGCAATGCCACTGGCCTGCATAAAAAGAATAGATGATGAATGGAATGCTGAACAATGCAAACGTTCACCCCCAGTCACAGATCAGTGTTTAATCCATCACTTTTTTGCTTACCACGTCACCCCAGTTTGGACCTAGCCATACGCAAATAAGTCTTAACCCTGCTCCTCATGGAAACAATCCAGCCCGAACTGCCAAGCCAGGTCCTCCACGGACTGGAAACAAGCATCTTGGGTCTGTTGTGGGGTATCACTCCTCTCCTCATCAGCCAGGCTAACTTGAATCCAACAGCACAGTGAACACAAGACTCACGCCCTAGACCCTCGTTAAAGGGTAAAGTGGCTTATACGCCTGGTATAGATCCCAAAATGTTGACATTTATAAACAAATTCCACAAAGCCTTTAGGAAGGGTCTCGACCGATCCTGGCAAAAGGTCCATGATGTCCTGGGACCTCTGACAAAACTCCTCTCGATATGGCTGATTATGCCAAAGAATTCAACCACATGATTGACCCAACTATCTTATCTGGGTGGGCCCAGCAGGCCCTTTGTTTCCTAGGTAACACCAATTATGCCTTATCAACGGAGCAAAGACACTCTCTTCTCATCAAGATAAAACCCAAGTTGGGCGAGTTGGCCACTACAAAATCCGGGGCAATGGTGAATGGGGGTCTCTTCAGACAACCTTTCACCAAGGAGTTTTCACGCTTCACTAATACATTATCATTCCTCAACAAGGTGCAGTAGTCCATGTTAAAGATTTTTTACCAACACGTTTTTGGAGGGGCCAGAAGAGGCAGGGGGCTCTTCTCCAGCCGGGCATATAATATCAAACCTCATAAACTCTAAATAAAACCCTTCATTCTATGGCAGAATCACAAGAGGTTTGGAGGGTTCACTCTCTCTCCAGGTCTTGGCAGAGTTTGATATGGTGAATCAGTCCTCCTACTACCTCAGAAATAGATGCTTCTGAAATGCCAGGAGTTGCACAAAACGCCAGAGAGGGAGACATTTTCTCTTTGTCAACTTGCCAGGATTGTAGGCCTGTTATCTTTATCCATTCAGGAGATTATTTCAGGCCCGCTGCACTACTGTGCTCTTCAACGCCTGAAAGCACAACAGCTCAGAAAGGACCTTACATATGCCCAGGAAATCTGCCTTTCCTCAGAAGCCAGAACGGAACTTCAATGGTGCTCTTATGCATGCTTGGAATGGCAGAGCCATCTTTAGATCAGCCCTGGATCTAGTTATCAAATCCGATGTCAGTTGCCAGGGATCGGGCACACGCTGTGGGGATATTACCACAAGAGGACAGTGGTCAGAACATGAGGAATCTCTCCATATCAATTGTCTGGAGCTCCTTGCCGAGTTTGGTGGCCAACAAGGTATTTGGCTCTATCCTTCTAAAGATGGACAACATCTCTGCAGTGCAGTATATAAACTGCTGGTCGGGGGGGGGGGTACCCAGTCTAAGGTACTGGCAGAGCTGGCCAGAGAGTCACCGTCTGGAGAACAAGCTGTCGATTACAGCAGATACCTGCTGGGAAACCTGAATCGGAATGAGGATTGGCAGTTGCAACACTTGAAGGATAACAGCATGAGGAAACTGAATCCCTCTCTATTTCAGAACATTATGGATCAGTGGGGTTCATGCCAAACAGATCTCTTTGCATCAAGTCTCAACCATCCACTACTGCAATTTTTCAGTTGGCTCCTGGACCCTCTTGCAGAAGCGTCAGCTACCTTAATCTAAGACTGGAGTCAGATTTGGGGTATGCGTTTCCACCCTTCTTAATGATCACCGGACTCAAAGCGCTAGTCAGAAGGCAGAGGTGATCCCAGTGACACCAGTTTAGAAATCACAAGTATGTTATCCAGTTCTTCTGGAACTTTCTATGGATTTTCCAATCCCACTTCTCAGGATTCCACAGCTGTTGACGAACCCTTGTAGCAACTTGTACCAAATGGTTCAGGGCGGGACTCTCCTGTTGATGGCTTGGAAGATTACAGGAGACGGTGGGAAGTCCTAGGCCTTTCTACACAGGCCGACTTTCTTATCAGAATAGCATGGACCTATTCAATGGTCAAGAGGTATGGTTCGGCCTGGCATAGATGGTGTAGGAAGTTGGCTCTGTATATACTATTTCAAAGTAAGAAATAGTGTGCACAGAGTCCAAGGGTTCCCCTTAGAGGTAAGATAGTGGCAAAAGTAGATAATTCTAATGCTCTATTTTGTGGGTAGTGTGGTCGAGCAGTAGGCTTATCAGAGGGTAGTGTTAAGCATTTGTTGTACACACACACAGGCAATAAATGAGGGACACACACTCAAAGACTTACTCCAGGCCAATAGGCTTTCATATTGAAAAATATATTTTCTTAGTTTATTTTAAGAACCACAGGTTCAAGATTTACAGTTAATACTTTAAATGTAAGGCACTTCACTTAGATACTTTAGGAACTTTGAATGTAAACAATATCATGTACAGTCTTTGTAAAAATGGCAATGTGCTGTTTTCAAAGTGGACACAGTGTAAAAATCAACAGCTCCTGGGGGGGTAAGTAAAGGTTAGATTAGGAGGTAAGTAAAAACACTTACAAGTCTCAGTCCTGGGGCACAGGCAGCCCACCGTTGGGGGTTTAAGGCAACCCCAAAGTTACCTCACCAGCAGCTCAGGGCCGGTCAGGTTCAGAGGTCAAAGAGGTGCCCAAAACACTTAGGTGCCTATGGAGAACAGGAGTGCTCCGGTTCCAGTCTGCCAGCAGGTAAGTACCCGCGTCCTCGGGGGCAAACCAGGGGGGTTTTGTGGAGCACTGGGGGGGACACAAGTAGGCACACAAAACACACCCTCAGCGGCACAGGGGCGGCCGGGTGCAGTGTGCAAGGCTGGTGTCGGGTTTGTATAGGTTTCAATGGAGGGACCCGGGGTCACTCTAGCAGTGCAGGCAGGCACAGAGGGGGCTTCTCGGGACAGCCACCACCTGGGCAAGGCAGAGGGTCGCCTGGGGGTCACTCCTGCGTGGAAGTTCGGTTCCTTCAGGTCCTGGGGGCTGTAGGTCCAGTTTTGGTTCCAGGCATTTGGTTCCCTTGTTACAGGCAGTCAGGGGGAGCCTCTGAAATCTCTCTGCAGGCATCGCTGTGAGGGCTCAAGGGGGGGGGGGGGTCATCTCTGGTTACTCACGGGCTCGCAGTCGCCGTGGAGTCCTCCCTGAAGTGTTGGTTTTCTGCAGGTCGAGCCTGGGGTGTCGGGTGCACAGTGTAGAGTCTCACGCTTCCGGTGGGAAAGTGAAGTCCTTAGAAGTTGCTTCTTTGTTGCAAAGAAGTTGCAGGTTTTGAACAGGGCAGCTGTTCACGGGAGTTTCTTGGTCCTGTAGTCCAGGGCAGTCCTCTGAGGCTTCAGAGGTCGCTGGTCCCTGTCGGATGCATCGCTGGAGCAGGTTTTCAAAGTTGGAGACAGGCCGGTAGGGCTGGGGCCAAATCAGTTGTCGTCTTCCTCCTTCTCTGCAGGCTTGTAGGTCAGCAGTCCTGCTTTCTTCAGGTTGCAGGAATCTAATTTCCTAGGTTCTGGGGTGCCCCTAAATACTGAATTTAGGGGTGTGTTTAGGTCTGGGAGGGCAGCAGCCAATGGCTACGGTCCTTGAGGGTGGCTACACCCTCTTTGTGCCTCCTCCCTGTGGGGAGGAGGGCACATCCCTAATCCTATTGGGGGAATCCTCCAAACTCAAGATGGAGGATTTCTCAAGGCAGGGGTCACCTCAGCTCAGGGCACCTTAGGGGCTGTCCTGACTAGTGTGTGACGACTCCTTGTTTTTCTCATTATTTCCTCCAGCTTTGCTGCCAAAAGTGGGGGCAGTGGCCGGAGAGGCGGGCATCTCCACTAGATGGGATGCCCTGGGGCGCTGTAACAAAAGGGGTGAGCCTTTGAGGCTCACCGCCAGTTACAGTTCCTGCAGGGGGAGGTGAGAAGCACCTCCACCCAGTGCAGGCTTTGTTCCTGGCCACAGAGTGACAAAGGCACTCTCCCCATGTGGCCAGCAACATGTCTGGTGTGTTGGCAGGCTGGCAGGAACTGGTCAGCCTACACTAGAAGTCGGGTATGTATTCAGGGGGCACCTCTAAGATGCCCTCTGGGTGTATTTTACAATAAATTGCACACTGGCATCAGGGTGCATTTATTGTGCTGAGAAATTTGATACCAAACTTCCCAATTTTCAGTGTAGCCATTATGGAACTATGGAGTTCGTGTTTGACAAACTCCCAGACCATATACTCTTATGGCCACCCTGCACTTACAATGTCTATGGTTTTCTTTAGACACTGTAGGGGTATAGTGCTCATGCACATATGCCCTCACCTGTGGTATAGTGCATCCTGCCTTAGGGCTGTAAGGCCTGCTAGAGGGGTGACTTACCTATGCCACAGGCAGTGTGAGGTTGGCATGGCACTCTGAGGGGAGTGCCATGTCGACTTAGTCATTTTCTCCCCACCAGCACCCACAAGCTGTGAAGCAGTGTGCATGTGCTGAGTGAGGGGTCCCTAGGGTGGCATAAGACATGCTGCAGCCCTTAGAGACCTTCCCTGGCATCAGAGCCCTTGGTACCAGGGGTACCAGTTACAAGGGACTTACCTGAGTGCCAGGGTTGTGCCAATTGTGGAGACAAAGGTACAATTTAGGGAAAGAACACTGGTGCTGGGGCCTGGTTAGCAGGGTCCCAGCATACTTTCAATCATAACTTAGCATCAGCAAAGGCAAAAAGTTAGGGGGTAACCATGCCAAGGAGGCATTTCCTTACAGATGGTCACAATGGTTTCTGCAAAGGGATCTTGTTAGATCTGACGGCCTTAGGGTGGCCATCCCCCAACTTTTTGCCTGCCTGCCTCCCTCCACTTTTCTAACACTGTTTTTGCTGGTTTTAGGACTCTGCACACTTTACCACAGCTAACCAGTGCGAAGGTGCATATGCTCGCTCCCTTAGACATGGTAAGATTGGTTCATTCCCAATTGGCATATTTGATTTACTTGTAAGTCCCTAGTAAAGTACACTACTTGTGCCTAGGGCCTGTAAATTGAATGCTACTAGTGGGTCTGCAGCACTGGTTGTGCCTCCCTCATAAGCAGCCCCTTAACCATGTCTCAGGCCTGCCATTTCAAGGCCTGCGTGTGCAGTTTCACTCTCACTTCGACTTGGCATTTAAAAGTACTTGCCAAGCCTTAAACTCCCCTTTTTCTACAAATAGGTCACCCCTAAGGTAGGCCCTAGGTAACCGGTAGGACAAGGTGCTATGTAGGTACAAGGCAGGACATGTACACGTGTGCTTTATATGTCCTGGTAGTGGAAAATTCCTAAATTCGATTTCCACTACTGTGAGGCCTGCTTCTTTCATAGGATAACATTAGGGCTACCCTCATACGGTTTGAGTGGTAGATGCTGATCAGAAAGGCGTAACCAGGTCATATTTAGTATGGCCAGAATGGTATCACAAAGTCTTGCTTAGTGGTGAAGCTGGATTTTATATCACTATTTTAGAAGTGCCACTTTTAAAAAGTGAGCATTCCTCTGTATTTAAAATCCATCTGTGCCTTACAGCCTGTCTCCAGTCCACGTCTGGCTGGGCTGGTTGACAGCTCCCTTGTGCCTTTCACCTAGACAACCACAAACACAGGACACTCAGTCACACCTGCACTCATCAGCATACTGAATGGGTCTTCCTGCGCTGAAAGAGTGGAGGGCCTGACACTTACATTTCAAAGGCTAGTGGCCTGCCCTCACACAATAGACTGCCAAACCCCCTACTGGGACCCTGGCAGACAGACTTGTACTGAAAGGGGACCTCGTGTACCTCAAAACCGGTCTTTGAAGTCTTCTCCACTTCAAAGGCATTTTGGGGTATATACTGGGTCACTGACTCCACCAAATCAGACACTTCTGGACCTGAACCCGCAACTTGTCAAGAAGAGCTGCCTGGCTGCCCAAAGGACTCACTTGGACTGCTTTGCTGTGAAGGACTGTTGCCCTGCTGGCCTCTGACTTTGCTGAGAAGTGCTCTCCAAGGGCTTGGATTGAGCTTCCTCCTGTTTTTGAAGTCCCAGGGCCAAAAAGACTTCAACTCTTCAAGGAAACTCCTTGTGCGCCGAACATCGACACACATCCTGCCGGAAACGCTGCACAGCCTGCCCTGCAACAAGAAAAATCGATGCACAGCCGAACCGGAACGACGCAGCCCGACATTCTGAGCGTTGAGACTGGATTTCGACACACAGCACTACCGGATTGACCACGAGCCAGAACAACGCAGCCCAACTTCCTGAGTTAAGAATCGACACAGCGCCTGCCATGCGACAGAAAATTCCACGCATCACCTACTGGATCGACCCAACGTCTGAGAATTTCCACGCACCGTCCCTGGGTGTCAAAGAGAAGCCCGCATCGCAGTGAGGAGCCAAGACTGCGTGCCAGAAATCGACGCAAAGCCCCTTGCAGCGTGGAAAGAAACAATGCATCGTCTTCTGACACATACCCAATTTTTCCATGCATCTTCACCTCTGCGCTCTCCGTATGTGTAATCTTTTACACAAATCAGGTACTTTGTGAAACCAAGAGACAACTGTTGGTTTCTAAGATTTACGACTCTTTAATCTTATCTCAACTTGTGCCTACTGAATCTTTATCGTTTTGACCTTAAATTATCCAGATAAATATCTTATATTTTCTAAACCTGTGTGGTGTATTTGTGTGATGTTTTCACTGTGTTACTGTATGATTTATTGCACAAATACTTTACACATTGCTTTCTAAATTAAACCTAACTGCTCAGTGCCAAGCGACCAGAGGGTGGGCACAGGATAATCTGGATTGTGTGTGACTTAGCCTGACTAGGATTGTGATCCTTATTTGGACAAGGGTGTATACTTCTGCCAACTAGAGACCCCATTTCTAACAGATCTTGATCCTGTGGGGACAGATGTAGTGCATATTGTTAATTTCTTGTCTGAATTGGTGGGAAAAGGGTTGGCATAAGGGACGATTAACACATGCAGAATCTGCAATATCCGCCGGTCATGTGCCTCTTCAGGGCTATCTGGTGGGTGAACTCCCCCTGATCTGTCATCTTTTGAGGGGTATTCGATTGTCATTTCCACCGGAACCATGGTACTCCACGCTCTGGGATGTGAATGTGGTGCTATGGATGTTTCGATCATGGCACCATAACCAATACTTGTTCCCCCAAAAAATGAAAGGTAAGTTGGCTATTATATTGTGTCTCATTTCTTGTAAGAGGGTGTCTGATGTTCGCGCCTTTGATGCTACAGTGTGCATGTTTAACACCCTTGGGGTATCATGCACTATTTCAAGACGTACCATGTCCAATACCAGGGTGGTTCATTACTTTGCTTTTCCCTGCCATTCCAAACTGTGTGTGGTACGTTGCCTTAGAGTGTACAAAACCATGACTGAAGAGTATCATCCTCTGGGGACGGCTCAATTATTGATCTTTCTCAAGTTGTCAACCAACTTTAAGCAAGCATAATCTGAGCCTCAGGTTCTGACAAGGAATATAACATTTCCTAGCTATCGTGAAGGATAGTGTAAATTCTATTAAGGACATGTAGGCGAGGATTATTCCACCCAAGTTTGTGTCATCTCATCATCCTCCCTTTTTTCTCATGGAACTTACGATGTTCTGGATAAGTATGTTCACGAATATTACTGTGTTCTGAATGTTTAATAGATTGCGTGAAAAAGTATTGCAACAAAAGTATGGAGAAGTTTAAAAGGTTCTGATAATTTCTAGCAGTGTATTGATCAAAAGGATGGATATTTAGAAGAATGATTCATCGTACTAAGGAATGATACTCCATGTTTTTGTTTCCTTAGGAGTATACCACAAGCAAGAGTTCTGAAAACAAGGTTTAAATCAGGATGTTCGCACAAAGAAAGAGAAAGTGCTTTTCCTTGACGTTCATTATATGGGACTCTATAGTTATTGTATTGAGATCCTGCAAAGACTCATTGGATTTGTAGTCTTTGATCATAACTGTTGTTTAAGGCTGCTGAGAAAATAAAATTAAAGAGATAAGGACAATCCTTGCCTCTGTTTCCTTAATAGAATTGAAACGTTCCTTCACGATAGCTAGAAAATTTTATATTATCATTCTAATTTCTTAATCATTTATAGGCCTGTAAACTAGATAGTCCTAACAGACTGAGCATGAGAGGTAAAGAGATACAAATGTGCACGTGGGAAAGCCTGTGACTGAGTGAGAGTGCAATACACAGATTTCCAGGATAAGCACAGGCTCCCATAAGTCCAATGAACACACTGCCAATGGGAAGGCACTAGATACCCTGCGATAGTTTGCCTTTAAATTAAATATGTTCACTGAATATACTGTGAACACTGGAAAACACAGTTAAGGATTTTGAGGGTTAGGCAGCAGGATAAATATTGATATGCACTGACATCAAAAAGTTTGAAAAATACTGAGAAAAACACTACTATAATTCACAAAAAATAAGCACTGAATACAGGAAACCCTAGAAATATGGATTACATACAAGAGTAACCACTGATGATGTATTTGCTGATGTTTTTCATTAAATATTATATTGTATGTGCAAATCCCTGCTTGATGTTGGAAAGGGTTTATGGAGCAGTGGGAGTTAAAGTGAAATGGGTTGGCATGTGTGAAAGATAAGTAAAAGTAGTATCTTAATTTGCGATTATGATGTCACTTAGATTTTGTGCTGGTCAGTATTAACACCCGTTGACTGCTATTCCCTTTTAGCACTAGTTATTTCCATGGAATGTAACTGTTTTCTAGAGCTTGATTGCTCTTCTTAAGGTTAAGGTAAGGAGAATGTCTGCTTATCATAGTTTAAGTTTGATTTTGAAACATAACCTATTTTGTGGCTAGCAGGTGTTTGTAGAAAATGTAGCAGTTGATTCCACTAATGAGGGCTTTGTTCACACCAAATTTAATGGTGAATTTTGTGCAACGTTCACAAATACTGGACCTGGTCTGATTCATCACTTAAGTTGTGTCTGTATGGCATTTGGGACCTCCAGGGGCAGTGCTTAACCCATGCTGAGTTTGCGGCTATGTTTAGTTGTATGTTTGCAAATACTGGGAGAGAATCTTGTGTATCTATTCAGCATAAGTTGTGTCCTTTATGTCGTGGACACAGCAATGAAACCACCAAGTAAAGGCCTTTGCGATGCTGAGTATCTCAATGTGGTTTGTGAGATCTTCATGATCAAAAGTTCTATTGGGCTCAGCAACCTATTACAGCTTTTTCATTGTGTGTGCCTATGCAGGAGAGGAAGAGGTGAGAAGTGGAAGTGCCACAGTATGGGTCTCACTGTGTTCTCATTGTCTGCAAATAGTATAGTGTTTTTAACCCTTAGTTGATATGATATGGACATGTGTACATCCCACTCTACCTCAATGAGGTCTCTTGGCTTTCCCTATTTGATGCTGACAATCATCCAAAAATGTGTTTTATTAATGAAGTCAAACTTTTGCTGTTTGTATAGGAGGGAGCACTAAAAGCTGAAAGCACCAGTGTGATTTTCTACTTACTTTAACAGTAATGTTCATGAAGCTTGAAGTTCAGGACATCAAATGTTCGAGATCATTTAACATGTAAATTTAGATGCACATGTGGTGATCCGGAGCATATGTACTGTCATCGTTGTCCAGACTTTACAAATTATTTATCCATTGTTCATGAACATTTATGAATATATACAGCACTGGCACAATCACAGTGACACCTAAGGGCCTAGTCACAAAGGCAAGCAAATCTACACATGTAAGTTTACTCTTACACTTTTGAGTAAGTTTACTACTTTAGGCTACTCACCATTTATGAGTGTAAAGTTACTCGAAAGTGTAGGCTTATACGTATTTATCCCTGAAATGCAGTGGAGCCCAATTTACAAGTGTAAAGTTACCACAGCCGAAAAGGGAGCACTAGTTAAGTCCATCACCACATATAGCTAACCATGTTTACTGCAACACCCCCACCACATAAAATAATGGAGGTAGAAACTTAATATAAAATCATAGGAAATTAAATAAATCAATGAATTTATTTAAAATAGTTAAAAGTATAAATAAATGTAATTTAATGTTAATATTTTAAAATAAAACATTTATTTTGTTTTAACATATTTTAATAACCTTAAATTCAACATTTTGTGTAATATTAACTTTTAATAATTATATTCAATTTCTTTAAAATAATTCTATACATCACTTTCATTACTTATTAATATGTACTAAAACGTTAATTACTTAAGGTGGATTTTTTTGTTAATTCTTTTACAAATGTTAATTTAATATATTTATTTAAATATTTAATTAAAAATACATTAACAATGCTGTAGCATTTTTTATTACATTCAACATTAAACATATATAAAACAATAATATTTAACATAAAAATGACTTATTATGTTTTTCCATTTTCATAAACTTTTTAAAATGTTCCCTATACTTTACCATAGGAAGATCTCTACCCAGTGAGATATCTACCTATGGACTTACTCCAGTTCTGTGCTGGAAGACATTTACTATTGTCTTGGGTCCTTTTGGATTTAGAAGTGCAGTTTGTGAATCGGAATAGTATTACTCTTGTGAGTGGGTGCATGTCGCTCTCTAGAATCCTCCTTAGTCATCCCTTAAACCCTCTGCTTTAGCAGCAGTCCCTATTTTCCAGCCACTCCTCCCTGTCCCTCCCTCATTTACTACTAAAGACTATTCTCATATCTCTGGAGACTGCAGTCAGGGCAGAGATTTCTGTGCAGAAAAGATAGGAGAGGCGGAGGCAAAAGCTCTGCATGAAGGTTAGTGAACAGCATTTTGTAGTACGTTAGTAGTACTATTTGTAGTACTGCTAACATACAAAAAATGCAGTTTTTGAGTAGGCCCTCTGGAATATGCTTACAAACGTCAAAAAGGCTTGTTCAAAATCATTCAAACCATCAGAAGACTTTAATCCCCCAAAAACCTGCTAGATTTTGATTCTTCAGTTGCTCATGACAGAAGTTGTCCAGGGCATACTCCATATTATTGGGAAAAGTGACCTGTTTGAGAATCTTTTAACCTTGGGTTGCTCTCACCAATTTGTGTCAAGTGTTGTATGCTGAACGATTACATTTTGAAGGTTGTTTACCCTATGTTTAATCAAGGGTAAACTAAGAGGGCATAAATGTTGCATAGGATTTTCAATGATGCGAAGTGTCAACCTTAGCTAAACAGGTGCAAATGAGCTGGAAAACAACTTTAATGAAGGCCCTGTTAAGGTGGATTCGAGATGAGAAGTGCCAATGACAAAAATTCTCAAAACACAGAAATCACAACACACAAGGTAGGAAGTTGGGACGCTTATGTAAGTTGCTCATGTGTGACACTTTGAAAGACTTTAGAGATGTGATAAATATATAATTACTACATGTGCAATTCCATTTTTCTTCTTTTAATGTGATGTAATTTACTCAAAGCATCTCATATTGCTAAAGTGTAAAATTTCTTAACAGAGAACATGTCATCTTCTGCTATTAACCACCCGTTACATTACAGTATAAGACTGTATAAGACTGTAGTTTGATCACTGAACGCCAGCCATATGTTTTTATAGATGTTATAAAAATTGTAATGTGGTGCTGCATGTACGAAATAATGTTAGATTATAAAAACGTCACAGTGTGGGTGGGACAGTTAACTTACTACATCAAATGTTGTATGTCCTGTCTTTTGAGATTCTGTTTTTTTGTTGCATGTGCTATTCAACTCATGAACCTTAACTAATTCATAAATCTAATTTTTTATAGTATTTTGTTTTTTTTTGTAGCTTCAACCCCAGTCCTGAACTGTTAATGTACTCTAGTGTAAATATCGCACAGTAAGAATGAGCTCATGGACAAACATTAGTGACCATTGGCCCTAGGTATTATCAGCCAATAACAGAACCTCATAATGGCCCGTTACATTAGTGTCTCTGAACTGTCTCAGATTGTAATCATTGGCCCTAAGCAGTAACGAAAATCTCGACAGTAACAAAAATCAAGGGGCCAGATGTAGCAAGGGTTTTGCGACTCGCAAACGGCCAAAAACGCCGTTTGCGAGTCACAAAAGCCTCACCGGAATGCAGAAATGCATTTTGCGAGTCGGCTCCGACTCGCAAAATGCATTTCCGACTCGCAAATAGGAAGGGGTGTTCCCTTCCTATTTGCAACTCGCAGTGGGATGCAATTCCATTTGCGACCGCGTACGCGGTCGCAAATGGAGTCGCAGTTACCATCCACTTCAAGTGGATGGTAACCCACTCGCAAATTGGAAGGGGTCCCCATGGGACCCCTTCCACTTTGTGAATGGACCCAAAAATATTTTTTCAGGGCAGGGAGTGGTCCAAGGGACCACTCCCTGCCCTGAAAAAATACCGAAACTAAAGGTTTTTTTTTTTTTTTTTAAGTGCAGCTCGTTTTCCTTTAAGGAAAACGGGCTACACTTAAAAAATAAAAAACTGCTTTATTTAAAGCAGTCACGAACACGGAGGTCTGCTGACTACAGCAGGCCTCCATGTTTGCGAGTGCCTATACTCGCAATGGGGCCGCAATTTGCGACCCACCTCATGAATATTGATGAGGTGGGTCATTGCGACCCCATTGCGAGTCGCAGTCGGTGTCTGAGACACCATACTGCATAGCAAATTGCGACTTGCAATTTGCGAGTCGGATGGACTCGCAAATTGCAAGTCGCAATTTTGCATTTTGCTACATCTGGCCCAAGGTCACAAGGAAATAATCTGTTTTAATGGGTCTAGGTGGGAAGTGGGTGTCAACAGTCCTTTTAATTAATTAATGAGAATCAATGGCCCAATGTATAAAATGCCAAAGCAACGAGAGTTAATTGTGACAGCATAATGAGCTTCAATGGCCCCTTCATTCATCAGAAATAATAAAGAACCCAGGCAGTACTGAGGAACAATGAGCCATGTAGCATTAAAGCATAATCGATGTTGAGTCAATGGACCCAACACTCAATACAGCAGGATCAACAAATAACTCTTAGCTACACAAAATCTGCATAGATCCAAAACTGAATCTGAACTAGACTGAGCACCTGAAAGACATCAGCTAGTCACATGCTGCTACACACTACAGTAAAGCATCCTCAAACTAGAACAAAAGCCGGACAGCCTCCTAAAATGATGCACTATGAAACAACAACACACACCAGAGGACATATACTAGATGTGTTTATGGCATGGCCTGAATGATGTTAATTGCCTTCCCTGATTGCAATTGATTGGTCTGTCCATTTAAACAGCACTACCAGGAAATATTCGACCCTGCATCAGCCATACAAGATGAAAATCTAGGTACCACACCTAAAAACCACCACAGTAAACTTCATGTATTATCAAACTGGTTTCCAGAGGAGTGGCCAGCAAGATGCCTGAAAGGCAGCATAGATCCAATGCTCCGCCAGTGCCCCACAGACTCCTGCAGAAATTCTGGTGCTGGGACATGAATCAAGTCCCAAAAGTGCCGAGGTTGAGTGATCTGAGGTCTGAAAGCAGATTGGGGAAATCCTGAAAAGGCAGCTGACTCTGGCTCATGCCCTAGAGCTTGACTGCCTCATGAAACAAAGAAATATTGGCATTGTGAGGAGGGAGTCGTCCACCACTGCTGCTGGGGGTGGGGAGTGGGGGATCGTGGGAGGGGGATTCAGGGTCACACGAAGTAACCTGGAAGACAACTGGCTTGTGAACGACAGAACAAGCAGCGCTGATGTTGCTGAGGAGCTGTCAGTGTTGATGTGGAATGCATGCCAGTGGAGGTGTCAGTCAGAAGACTGCCATTGCATCCAGTATCCATGAGGGGCGGAGATGAGCGCGGTTGCATCTGACCATGTTTTGGCAGGGTGAGCACAGTCTGAATTCTGGCCTGCATTGCTCCAGGAAACACCCCACTCCCTGCAGTGTGGAGCCATCTCCTGCTCTAAGGAGTTGCAAGAACATAGACTGACGTTCAAAAGCACATATCACTCTAGCAGCAATTGCTCATGCCAGCCACCATATTTAGCGGCGATAACCTCAGGTGTGAAGAATGGCTGCCAGAAACCTGGATAGAGGTATGAACACACAATGGAGGACCCTCTGTGGCTTTGAGGGTCATGAAAGCATGAAACCTCCCATCATCCAAATAATGCCTGCACAAGGCGAAGGTCTGATAATATAGGTGACAGACGGTTATCATTACTCTGAAAGGCGTGGCCTATGGTCCTGAAATGTGGATGTCATATGTTTTTAGAAGCTTCCCAGCTGAAACTCCCACCCTTTGGATCCACTGCATGATGAAATGGAAAGAGGTGGGGGCACCCACTACCACTACCTAGCAAAAACAGCCAAATATACCAAGATCTCATCCATTCATCAACCAGGCTGACAGATCGAATTTGTAATGCCACAGGGCGAGGATGCAGAACCAAAGGCTGCAAAAGAGACATTATTGCAGGTGATTCAGAATGCAGAACCAACAGAAACAGTACTGCAGGTGATTCTGGGCTCCAGGGTGGTGCTAGAAAAAAAGACAGGGGGTGCGGCAATTGATCTCGACCTGCAACACCAAGATCTCTGAAAGGTGGCAGATAGAGTGGTAAATGCTTAAGTATAGATTTCAGAAACAGAAGATATGCTGATCACTCGTCAGGCAGCAGTTATCCATCTGCAAACAATGAAGTATCTAGCAGAACGAGTGGAGGATGCACAGGCTCACACCAGGATTAACATCTGCTTTGTGGGGGCTCTAGGGTGAACCCGAGGCAATCATCCCTGAAGAATTCCTTGAAGAATGGTTGGAATAATGAATCCCCAAACAAGATCTCTGTCTGCTTTGCAGTGGAGCACGAACGCAGGACTCTTGTGCCACGTCCATAACTGGGCAGACTCCCTAAGGCTATCATTGCCAGATTCTTGAACTACAGGAACTAAGATAGTAGGCATACTCCAGGGAAATATTAGCACTTCTACAAGGTATGCTCGTCCCTGAACCAAGAAATTACAGCAGCAATGGGAAACATCTCAGGCTGTGAAACAAATATTGATAGCTATGCAACTGGATTATAAACAAACACACCCGGCCAAGCTCACAGTGACATTTCAAGGGAAATATACTTTTTTGAGGATCTTAAATTGACGTGGTCATCGACTGATGACCTGCCTCTACTGTGCCTTATCTAGTACACGTGAGGGTCTAATTAAAATGGAGAAAATTACTCACAAAGTGTTTAAGGGAAGGGCAGCAGATGATTCTGGGGAGATGACAGTGTAGGGAAGGGGAGCATTGGGAGGTGGGGGTATTTAATTGTTATTCAGCCAAATTATATGCACAATGTAGATGTAAAGGGTAAAGTTTAGAAATGGTCCTGGATAGCCAGAAGAATAAGAGGCAAATATGTATACTATCATGGAATGTTAACAGGCTGATAAAATCAAACAAGGGCTGTCCTACAATACATAAAAAGAGACTCCCCAAAGGTGGCCATGCTACAGGAAACATACCTGCTGGGCACAGAATGCAATTTTCTAGGCAGACCTGGCTACACTAGAGTCTTCCATGCTGGCTTCACACGCAGCATGACTATTACACAAAATGTTTCCCATACAAATAGTAAGTCACAAGGCTGTTGCACAGGACATATTTCTAACTGTGATGGGGAAGTGTGGGGGCAAATATTAACCTTGATATGTGAATACATACCCCTGCTGTCTACACAATCATGCCCACAAGAAATCAAGGCATGAATCACAGAAGCATCACATTGCATTAAATAATTGGTGGAAACTAAACAGGACTATGACTAAGAAGTTGGGTATATGTAATAAACGCCTCCCATCAGGTGGGTTATGACTGGAATTGGGTGGACTCCCTGGGTCTGAGAGATGCAAGGAGACGCTGGCAACGAGCAGCTCAGGAATACACTTATTCCTCAGGAGTACTTTCCATCTGTTGAAGCACTTTTTGGTCCCAAGAGTAGATTTTAACAGATTAACAGGAGTCCAGATCTTCCATCGTAGAATATCTGACTATGCAGTAGTTGAGCTAATAATTAGCAGTAACAGGAGCTGGTGACAGGAAATGTGGGGACTGTAGGCAAGGTGGTTCAGAGGCAACATGTCTACACAGTTCCTAATAGTTCAGAATAGAACATACTTTCAACTTGACATAGGTTCAGAATCCTTGGCAGGAAAACTATGGGATGCATGTAAGGTAGCCACATGGGGCAAAGCAATGGCGCATCAGAGCATGGGTAAAAAACTGAAAAACCTGCATCTTGAGAGAGAATATACTACCACTAAGGCAGACGCTTCGCCCTGCCACGTGTAAATCACCAATCTATCGATTAGACAGATAGCAATAGATGCAGTGAAGGACGAGTTGGCTAGCATTGCAAAACCATCTCTACGAATTGGGAGACAGAATGGGGAAATTACTCCACTGACTGGCAACAAATCAAGGGAAATATTATGTAGTTTCTGAAATATGTAATGACCAAAGGGTTAAGATTGTAGATCTGCAAACCATAACTCAAACATTTGCAGATTATTATCAGAATCTATACACAACTCCACTGACTGACCAGATGGAGTGGGAGTTTATGATGGGACCTTTCAATGGAAGCCCGGAGAGAATAGGATGTGCCACTGATGCCAGAGGAGTTGTTTGAAGTCCGGAAGGGTTTAAATAGTAGTAAAACACCAGGCCATAGGAGACTCCCAGCAGAGCTATGGAAGAGGATCCCTTACCGAACGCTGCTACATCATTGGGGATGGTGAAAGAGACAGTTCATACAGGCAAATTACCTGTCAATCTGAGAGGAGCAACCATCAAACCTATCCTTATCAGGCACTAGATAGGTGCATCTCACATCGGCTTATATCCTTTATAAACACTGAAACAAAGATCATTGCTAAGACCTTAGCCAAACTAACAAAAGTCAGTCATCACACTACTGGTACCCGTGGACCACAATGGCTTTGTGATCAATTGGGGGGACAAGGTAAAACTTGTGGAGAGTACAGCTAGTCATGGAATGAGCACAAACACCCTCAGGTTTGGCAACCATTTTCCATATCAACTTAGAAAAAACCTACTTATTTCTGATGCTGGAGCAACACAAATTAGGGGTCAACTTCACAAAATATGCCAGCTTCTATATTAAAAGCCACAGCACAGGTTTGCATGAATGGTGTAGCCTCCTCCCAACCCTCCGCCCAACCCCCTGCTTCACAGCAGGAGAGATATGCTCCAGAAGTGACTTCACTCCCCTTTATTATTTGCCGTAACTACTGTATAATGGATAGGTACAGAGTCTGGATTAGAGAAGGGGCAGGGACGACTGCATAACATTATACGTAGGTGACCTTTTACTGTTTCTCGGATACCCTAAATGATTAGGCCTGCACTTGGTGGAAATACTATAAATTTGGTGTAAAGTCTGGCCTACTGGTCAACTGGGAACAGTATGTCATATACCTTCTGAGTGGAGGTAGCCATGTACACAAATGACAGTTTTGTCTGCTAGTTGAGCAGGATAATTTCAAATACCTAGGAACATAGGTTTAGGCTGACCCACAACTGGCGTAGGAGTTGACCCTAGCCCCTTTTCACTGTAAAGTCTGTGTTGAACTAGTGCAATGAACCTTGCTGTCAATCTCAACTGCAGGCAAGTAGCAGTGTTAAAAAATGTCCCACTCACTGGGCTGCTATATATCCTTCAGAAGTAGCTATATGATATCCCTCTGAAGTTTTTCGTGAATCTCAAGGAATGCACTTGCGCATTCCTGTGAGTCCAGAGTATGGTTTCACAAATGTATTTGCTTATGGTACAAAACACCCAGGCAATATGGATAGAACTGCCAGAATTTACAGACCCAGTGATGTTGTATGCACTCTATGATGGTCCTTTGACAGCCACTTCATCCTAGATGACCAAGGAGGTACTAACTGCAGGCATAAGGCAATCTGATGGACAGAATGGCATAAAAGGGTGATAAACGAGAGACCCTTTTTGCACAGTACTCTGCTTACAGGTTGTGCCAGCTGAAGCGCCTCTTGGGATGGGATTATATTGGCATACCCTGAGTGTGGGATATCTGGAAGGCTAGCTTCATTAAATCATTTCAAGAACTTTCAGAGGAAGATTATTTCCACGTATCCCAACTTCATAAATAACTACAAGTGCAAAACACCCCAAGGGAAATACAAAGGTGTCCTCAGTAAAGTCCTGGATTGTAGCCCATTAGGATACCCTGAATACCTGGGGCGGGGTGGGGTTATAGGGTGTGAAACAGATCTCACAGGTGTATAGGTGTCTGATGTAAGAAAAACCCTCTTTTTGGCATAACCACTCCCAATTTCTTGGACTGATTCTGCTGTTTTTGGGCTCTGTTCGCTGTACCTCTGTTAACCAGGCCCAAGTGCATGTGCTCTGGCCCATAAAACATGAAAACATGTCGGAATTGGCCATACAACTGACTGGATCACTCAACTTACCTACTAGTCACTAGCATATGGTGCAAAGGGTACCCAGGAAAAAGATGTGAATTACTGTATCCCACAGAGTGAGTATAACGGCCCAAAAGGCATGCGGTGTTCACTGACAGCAGCGCTAGACTGGAGGAAGAAAACATCTTCTTCCCAAATTGCTCCAGTCTTTTTGATTCCCTATCTGGGGGTGCAGAAGGGAATGCGCCAGAGGATGAGGATGCCTGGATAACAAGGCTCTCAGGCGTGGGGTGTTGGGACAGGAATTTAGGGTCGCTCGGGGCAAGCCGATGGTGGCGTTCAGTTGTCCTGTTCACAGGAGCCCCTGTGTTGGGTCTGGACCAAGTACCCAAAAGGATATTGGTGTGGGCTTCATTGCATGAGAGAAGAGACTCAGATGTGGAAGCCCCTGGTTGAAGCACCCCCGCCAGGAGATTAGACACTCCCTGAACAGTAGGCAGCACAAGGCAGAGGACCTCAGCTGCCCTACTAACGACCATAGAATAAGTAGCTCCCTCCGCCGTAGCCATGGTAGGAGGAGACAGCATGCCAGCATCTGGAGAGGTATCCAGACCAATGACCTCGCCCAAATTCCTGTGCCCAGTCCATGTTAGGATCATCATAATGGTCCAGGGACCCCTCCGATTCTTCTCCGTATTCAAACCCCTAAGCATAAAGGTCAGAATCCGACCTGGGGTGAATAGGTCCCATCAAAGAAGGAGGTGGCATCGGCCGACGTCGTTCCGACTCCAAGTCGTAGGGGATCAGGATTGGGTCAACAACGATAGTAGGCACCACGTATGTTGGGAGTGTCAACATTCCAACCGGCGCAGGGGAAGATCTTGAGGGTACGACCAGTGTCGGCACGGATCCGGAGGGGACTTCGGTGGCCAGTGCCACCGGTGTGGAACCTGAAGGCCCTCCAACCGAATCCCCTGTGCCCCGAAGGCACCGTCGAGGGGTCGGACTGCCCCAAAATGAGGTGCATGGCCTCATAGAATTCCTATAATTGGGCAGGGGTCGCCCCGGCTCCCAGAAACTCGGGGAGGTGCAGAGCGGACCCAAAAGCAGGCTCCGATGACGGAGGCCTAGTGCGTCAACGCTCCTCCTGCGTCACATCGGCCGAGCGACAGGGTGAAGTCAAAGGATGACAAGATTTATTCGACTTCTTCTTACCTTGACCCGAAGACTTTGAGGAGGACGAGTGGTGGTGGCTCAGTGAATGTTCAAGGCCTTCCTCTCAAGTGAGACCGGGACCCATGTAGAGTCAAGCACCAAGCCGCAATAAGCTTGAGGGACCACTCCCTCAAGGCCTCCGAGTGCATGGCCCAGCACTCAGAGCACGACTTCGGTTGTTGTCGCGCTCCAGGCACCACAAACAGACCCGATGCGGATCCGTCACTGACATCATGCGGTGACAGTCCTTGCAAGGTTTGAAGCCGGTCCTCAAGGACATCTTGACGCACCAAAACTTCACCAAAAATCAGACAAGAAGGTCAAAATAGTAAAAAAATGACTAGGGTAGCTCTCTCCGGATCAACGCATGGCACAGAAAGAAAAGAACTGGCATTACTGCGCTGAGGCGGCGTCTGTGTACTACTCCCGACATCATCACGGCGACTATGACGCCAACGGCGCCCGCGGAGTCGAACGACGCCACCTAACGACCCGCAACAGTATTGCTCAAAGAAAAATCTCCGACTCCAGTCTGACACCAGGGGGAAATTCTAAGGTAAGGAATCTGCAACTAGAAGTCTCAATCTGATATAATTGTTCTGTTTTTTTTCAGATTTTTTCAAGAATGGAAAATGTATGTGAAGCAAAATATATCCTATTCAAAAGAGGAAACAGACCTTTAAAATATGGTGGCTATATTTATTGTAAGGAAATATTAACTGAGCCCAGAAGCCATTGGAGGAGTGTTAAATACTTTTCAACCTATTTCAAAGGCAGACTGGTTACTCTTGGTGACACAGTGGATAGAACCACAGAGTATAACCACTCTGCCTCTGCAATGGAGATTGAAGTTATGGAAAGCATAAGTAGATAAACACACTAGCAGCCACCTCCAATGAACCATGTGACTCAATGTTAGGGAGGTAGCACAGAACATCTTAAATCAACTCCCCATCCATTCACCTAAATATATATACTGTTTGTGCAAACATTAACTATATTACTATCCCATTAGTTTACGATTTACTTCCTGACCTACAATTCTCAACTTACACTGAATTGTTATCAGTTATAAAACCAAAAACAATAAATAAAAGTCCTTGGAAAATAATAATTGACTTGGTATCACAAATGACTAATACAATTACTAAAATATACCCTAACATGACGGGAGCGTGGGTTGGTGCAGATGGAGTAGGACGTACTCCGTGGCACTCCCGGCCGAGCTCTGCCATCTGCCCTCATTCTACTTTCCCCCCTCGATGACCACCCCACCAGCTTGCAGGGGGGTCCTACATTCCTCCCTGCACTGAGGACTCTGAAAATAGCCCCGGCAACATCACAAGATGCATGCCAAAAGGACTCACCACTGTGGCCTAAATGCACTAGATGGCGGCACCCTGCGGCAGGAACCCTTGAGCCCTACCTGGGAGGTGTGGACAGACCACGACTGGCTGTGACAGTCAGGGCTCCAACGTTGGGCCCTGCTGCAAGGTAATGCTACCCCCAGGGGGGGCGCTGTGGACACCGGACCACAGCCTGCGTAGGAAGCGGTGCGGGGAACGGCGGCATCCTCGGCCCGGTACCGGAGGAGACTCGAAGTGCAGCTCACCTCAAGAAGGAACTGCAGCCCACCACTGCACCGGCAATGGTGTGATCTCTGCATGGCACGCACACCGGAGTCTGTGCCTGAGAGGTGAGCCCACCACCCAGAGTGGCTGGAGGGGAGCAAGAAGGCCTCAAGCGAGAGCAGCGAAGACCACTCCACCCGACCATTAGAGGAGCACCCACAGAGCCACCTGGACGCACGCATATCGCCCAGGCTAGCACCTGCCTACCTGCCCCCCACACTTGCCTGGGAGCCCTCCCAGGGGCCATCACGTACCCAGGGCAGTCGAGCACTTGGGCCCCAGGTGCGAGGCACCTCCCCTGAGACAGCCGGCCCGGGGCAGACGGACCGCCTGGCTCTGAGCTCAGGGAGCCAACCCTCTGCAGCACTCAAAACATCCCTGTAGGAAGTTGGCTCTGTATATACTATTTCAAAGTAAGAAATAGTATGCACAGAGTCCAAGGGTTCCCCTTAGAGGTAAACAGTGGCAAAAAGAGATAATTCTAATGCTATATTTTGTGGTAGTGTGGTCGAGCAGTAGGCTTATCAGAGGGCAGTGTTAAGCATTCGTTGTACACACACAGACAATAAATGAGGAACACACACTCAAAGAATGATTCCAGGCCAATAGGTTTTTATATCAAAAAATATATTTTCTTAGTTTATTTTAAGAACCACAGGTTCAAGATTTACAAGTAATACTTCAAATGAAAGGTATTTCACTCAGGTATTGTAGGAACTTTGAATAATCACAATAGCATGTACAGTTTTGACAAAACTGGCAATAAGCTATTTTAAAAGTGGACACTGTGCAAAAATCAACAGTTCCTGGGAGAGGTAAGTATTTGTTAAGTTCACAGGTAAGTAAAGCACTTACAGGGTTCAAAGTTGAGTCCGAGGTAGCCACCGTTGAAGGTTCAGGGCAACCCCAAAGGTACCACACCAGCAGCTCAGGGCCGGTCAGGTGCAGAGGTCAAAGAGGTGCCCAAAACACATAGGCTTCAATGGAAATAGGGGTGCCCTGGTTCCAGTCTGCCAGCAGGTAAGTACCCGCGTCCTCTGAAGGCAGACCAGGGGGATTTTGTAGGGCACTGGGGGGAGCACAAGCAGGCACAGAAAGTACACCCTCAGCGGCAAAGGGGCGGCCGGGTGCAGAGGGCATACAGGGGCGGGTTTCTGATAGGAATCAATGGGGAGACCCAGGGGTCTCTTCAACGATGCAGGCAGGCACGGGGGGGCTCCTCGGGGTAGCCACCACCTGGGCTAGGCAGAGGGTCGCTCCTGCACTGGAGTTTGGTTCCTTCAGGTCCTGGGGGCTGTGGGTGCAGTGCTGGTTCCAGGCATCGGGTTCCTTGTTACAGGCAGTCGCGGTCAGGGGGAGCCTCTAGATTTCCTCTGCAGGCGTTGCTGTGGGGGCTCAGGGAGGTCAACTCTGGCTACTCACTGGCTTGCAGTTGCCGGGGAGGCCTCCCTGTGGTGTTAGTTTTCCACAGGTCGAGCCGGGGGCGTCGGGTGCAGAGTGGGAAGTCTCACGCTTCCGGCGGGAAACGTGAAGTCTTTAAAGTTGCTTCTTTGTTGCAAAGAAGTTGCAGGTTTTTGAACAGGGCTGCTGTTCACAGGAGTTTCTTGGTCCTTGGTTGCAGGGCAGTCCTCTGAGGCTTCAGAGGTCGCTGGTCCCTGTTGGATGCGTCGCTGTTGTAGTTTTCTTCGAAGTTGGGGGACAGGCCGGTAGGGCTGGGGCCAAAGCAGTTGTCATCTCCCCAGTTGTCATCTTAGTCTTCTCTGCAGGGCTTCAGGTCAGTAGTCCTTCTTGTTAAGGTTGCAGGAATCTAGTTTCTGGGGTGCCCCGAAATACTTTAGGGGTGTGTTTTAGGCCTGGAAGGGCAGTAGCGAATGGCTACTGTCCTGGAGGGTGGCTACACCCTCTTTGTGCATCCTCCCTATGGGGAGGGGGGCACATCCCTAATCCTATTGGGGGAATCCTCCACTCTCAAGATGGAGGATTTCTAAAGTAGGAGTCACCTCATCTCAGGACACCTTAGGGGCTGTCCTGACTGGTGGGTGGCTCCTCCTTGTTTTTCTGATTATCTCCTCCAGCCTTGCCGCCAAAAGTGGGGGCAGTGGCCGGAGGGGCGGGCATCTCCACTAGCTGGGATGCCCTGTGGTGCTGCAACAAAAGGGGTGAGCCTTTGCGGCTCACCGCCAGGTGTTACAGTTCCTGCAGGGGGAGGTGGGAAGCACCCCCACCCAGTACAGGCTTTGTTCCTGGCCACATAGTGACAAAGGCACTCTCCTCATGTGGCCAGCAACGTGTCTGGTGTGTGGCAGGCTGGCAGAAGCTTGTCAGCCTACACTGGAAGTCGGGTTGGTATTCAGGGGGCACCTCTAAGGTGCCCTCTTGGTGTAGGTTACAATAAATTGCACACTGGTATCAGTGTGCATTTATTGTGATGAGAAGTTTGATACCAAACTTCCCAGTTTTCAGTGAAGCCATTATGGAACTGTGGAGTTCGTGTTTGACAAAATCCCAGACCATATACTCTTATGGCTACCCTGCACTTACAATGTCTAAGGTTTTGCTTAGACACTGTAGGGGCATAGTGCTCATGCCCTATGAGCATGAGCACATATGCCCTCACCTGTGGTATAGTGCACCCTGCCTTAGGGCTGTAAGGCCTGCTAGAGGGATGACTTACCTATGCCACAGGCAGTGTGAGGTTGGCATGGCATTCTGAGGGGAGTGCCATGTTGACTTAGTCTCCCCCCCCCAGCACACACAAGCTGTGAGGCAGTGTGCATGTGCTGAGTGAGGGGTCCCCAGGGTGGAATAAGACATGCTGCAGCACTTAGAGACCTTCCTTGGCATCAGGGCCCTTGGCACCAGAGGTACCAGTTACAAGGGACTTACCTGAGTGCCAGGGTGTTCCAATTGTGGAGACAAAGATACAGTTTAGAGAAAGAACACTGGTGCTGGGGCCTGGTTAGCAGGGTCCCAGCACACTTTCAAATCATAACTTAGCATCAGCAAAGGTAAAAAGTCAGGGGATAACCATGCCAAGGAGGCATTTCCTTACGCCCAGGTATAAGATTAACAGAGAATCTATTCTGGATCCCGCAAATAGGAAAAAGTTCTGTTATCCTTTACCAGCAGTCAACGGCAATTGGAGAAAAAAAATTGAACTTTGGGGCCACTGCGATTTGTGCAGACTAACCCTGACTGATAATAAGTTCTTACGATTATTGTTACATTTATCTGTCAGTACACCCCTTATTCCACTCCCATTTGATTTGGCTCTAAACCAAATACACTGTGTAATTGTGTTAAAAACGTTACTATATTGGGTGCGTTTATGGTCCTCTGAGCATTTGGGCTCCTATAGAGCAGTTATGTTAGAGCTATTATCCATTGACAAAACTTGATCAATCCCTTGGCTAAAATACATTAAGGATCTGTGCCATTGGATAAAAATGGAGGAGATGAAAACAAGTTACTTACCTGTAACTACAGATATCCAGTATTGGTATCTTGCATAAATTCACATGCTTAAATCATCCCCGTCGTCAAAGTGGGAGTCCCACTGTACATAAAATAGCAATAATTAATAAATACATTTTTTTTGCCATAGGCTATAATGGAGCCAGCAATTGCTCACATAGCCTATCCATGTCCATTTGTGAAAGGACCCAAACCTGCCTGCTGTCCAATCAGGCACCAGCACCCTCTAGAACCTTCTCCAGAGAAGCTCCCTTCCTCAGATTTTCCAGCACGAGAGTGAAAAAATTATAACCTGAGAGGAAATGCGAGCATCAAAGGGGAGGAGGGTGGGTCGCATGTGAATTTATGAAAGATACCAATACTGGATAACTGTAGTTACAGGTAAGTAACTTGTTTTCTTATCCAGTATTGGATCTTTCATAAATTCACATGCTTGAATCTGAATAGACAGCAGTATGGTTGATAAACATTGTATCCAGCGTGGATGGAGGGTGCGAGCATGAAGACCCTCTATCTCCAATATAAATAATAATAATAATAATAATAATAATAATAATAATAATAAACTCATACATTTCTGTTGTGAGTTTCAAAGGAATACAGATACTTTTAAGTACATGTACATAAATACTGAAATTCCTGCTGTAAATGCAGATATAAATATATGTATAAATATATCAATATATATCTATAAATACATACATACACATTACATATTCATGTGGAAGCATAATAGAAAACATGGTTATTTGCATTTCAAACCATTTGTCTATAACTAAGGAAAGGTCTCACCTTAATGAAAGAGATGGCGTAGAACAGCTTGTTCTACTAGAGAGTCTGTTCTTTGTGATGACTCCAAACAATAGTGCTGCGTAAAGGAGTGCGTAGTTTTTCATGTCGCAGCCTGGCATATTTTATCAAGGGCAATACCTTGAAACAAAGCAGCCGATGTGGAGACTGCTCTTGTGGAGTGGGCTCTCGGGCGCCTAGTCAACGGTTTTCCTGCCTTGGTGTGACAAAACTGGATTGTCGAAGAAATCCATCGGGCTATAGTGGCCTTGGTTACTCCTGTTCCCTGTCGTCCCAGAGAATAAGATACTAGGAGTTGGTCTGATTTTCTGATGTGTTTGGTACTTTGAAGACAAAATTTTAGGCATCGTTTGATGTCCAAAGAGTGGAGAGTTCTCTGCGATCGTAGTAGGGTTTGGAAAAAAGGTTCGTAGAATAACGGGTTCATTGAGGTGGAACGAAGATGGAACCTTGGGAATGTATTTGGGATTGGTTCGGAGCATAACGAAGTCTTCAGAGAAAACTAAAAAGGGTTATTTAGTAGTGAGCGCCTGTATATCACTGACTCTCCTGGTAGAGGTGAGAGCGAGCAAGGTTGACACTTTCCAGGTGATGTACTTGAGCTCCGCCCTATGAATGGGTTCAAAAGGAGCTTTCATGAGCTGGGAAAGGACAATATTAAGATGCCACTCTGGCGGAGGTAAGCGTACCGGAGGAAAAGTGCGGAACAGCCCTTTCATAAACTGTTTGATGACTCTGGATGAGCCGATCAATGGTATGTCAGCCGATCGCCTGTAAGAGGCTATAGCTGCTAGGTGAATCTTGACTGATGCCGATCAATGACCAGCTTTGGAGAGAGAGAGCAGGTAAGAAAGAATTTGCTCAGGGTTAATCTGAAATGGGTGAAAATTATTCTGAGAGCACCAAACACAGAATCTCTTCCACTTGAGTTTGTATGTCTTGTTCGTACTCTCTGCTCGTGCCTTAGATAATATAAGTCTACATTCTTGATCAATGTTCATATCGTGGAACTCTCTGTACTCAGGAGCCAAGCATGCAAGTGTAGCGAAGCTGGGTCGGGATGTAAGATGAGACCCCGATTCTTCGTTAGAAGATTGTGGTTGCAAGGCAGGCGGACTGGATTGGCTACTGACCGGAGTAGGAGCTCTGTGTACCAGTACTGCCTGGGCCACTTGGGGGCTATGAGAATGATCCAGCAGCATTCGGTCTTCATTTTCCTGAGGAGCCTGGGAATCAGTGGAATGGGGGGAAAAGCGTATGCAAAGATCCTGGACCATCTCATCAAAAGAGAATTTCCCCACGACCCCGGGAGTGGGTATCGACTGGCGTAAAACTGGCATTTGGCGTTCAGATTGGTGACGAACAAGTCTAGGATCGGCCGACCCCATCGTTGGAAGATGTCCTCGAGTATGGTCTGGTTGAGTTCCCACTCGTGACAGTTGTCGTCTGTCCTGCTGAGAGAGTCCGCTAGAGCATTGTTGACCCCAGTCAGGTGCTCCGCCCTGAGGCGGACGTTGTTCAGTGTGAGCCAGTTCCAAAGAGACTGAGCTTCTCTTGAGAGGGAGAGGGATCTTGTTCCTCCCTGCTTGTTGATGTAAAACATGCTTGTTGTGTTGTCTGTTCTGACTAACACTGATGATCCTGCGATGCGTGGCAGAAAAGCTTTGAGCGTGAGATGAATCGCCTTCAGCTCTAACAGGTTTATGTGCATCTCTTTTTGGAGCTTGGACCATCTGCCTTGAATGCGCATATCCTGTAAGTGGCCTCCCCATCCTTCCAAGGAGGCGTCCGTGGTGATGACAAAGGGGGTCATTCTGACCCCGGCGGTCTCAGACCGCCGGGGCCAGGGTCGGCGGGAGCACCGTCGACAGACCGGCGGTGCCCAGCAGGGCATTCTGACCGCGGCGGTTCGGCCGCGGTCAGACAAGGAAAACCGGCGGTCTCCCGCCGGTTTTCCGCTGCCCTACAGAATCCTCCATGGCTGCGGAGCGCGCTCCGCAGCCATGGGGATTCTGACACCCCCTACAGGATGGCAGTAGGGGGTGCCGCGGGGCCCCTGGGGGCCCCTGCAGTGCCCATGCCCATGGCATGGGCACTGCAGGGGCCCCCGTAAGAGGGCCCCACAAAGTATTTCAGTGTCTGCTATACAGACACTGAAATACGCGACGGGTGCCACTGCACCCGTCGCACCTTCCCACTACGCCGGCTCAATTCTGAGCCGGCGTCCTCGTGGGAAGGTTGATTTGCCCTGGGCTGGCGGGCGGCCTTTTGGCGGCCGCCCGCCAGCCCAGGGCAAATCCCAAAATACCCTCAGCGGTCTTTAGACCGCGGAGCGGTATTTTGGTGGGGGAACTTCGGCGGGCGGCCTCCGCCGCCCGCCGAAGTTAGAATCAGGCCCAAAGTCTGTTATTGGTGCTAGAAAAGTAAGCCCGTGGGAGAGGTGGTTGATGTGAGACCACCATTCTAACTCCTGCCGAATCTTTGGTGTGACAGTTATTAAGTTGTCGAAGGATCCTTGCGACTGGGTCCATTGAAGTTGCAGTTCTTCTTGCAGCGGCCTCATTTTGAGTCTTGCTAGCCGTACTAGGACTATGGCTGAGGAAATCATGCCCAGGAGCGATTTGAACAGTCGTACTGAAACAAACTTTTTTGCGGAGATTGTGACAGCCAATTGGGTCAGCTTCTGCTGCCTTGCTAGGGTAAGATATGCCTTGTTTTGGATAGTGTCTAATTCTGCTCCCAGGAAAACTCTCCTGCATGCGGGAAGCACAACTGACTTCTGTAGGTTCACTGTTAGACCCAAACCGTTGAATAGTTTTAGGCAGGCGTTTGTCGCTTTGGAAGCTAGTAGAGATGATGGAGCTTTTATGAGCCAGTCGTCCAGGTATGGGAACACCTGGAAACCATTGTTTCTGAGGAAAGCTGCGACCGGGGCAAGGCATTTCGTGAAGATTCTCAGAGCTGATCTGAGGCCAAATGGTAGGACTCTGAACTGATAATGGGCACCGGCTACTGTAAAATGGAGATATTTGCGATGTCTTTGGTGTATTGGTATGTGGAAGTAGGCGTCCTGGAGATCTAGAGTTGTTATAAAATCTCCAGGATTCAGGAGGTGCAAGATATCTGACAGTGTGATCGTCCGGAAAGATTGTTTCCGAAGGAACTTGTTGATTTTCCTGAGGTCTAGTATAGGACGCCACTCTCCTGACTTCTTCCTTATGAGGAAAAACCAGGAGTAGAATCCGAGACCCCGTTGTTGCACAGGAACTGCCTCTATAGCTCCTTTGGCAAGAAGGCTGAATACTTCCGCTTGAAGCAGACGAAGATGGAGAGATCTGCCTGATGTTGGTGGGTGAAGGGTGGCTTTTGTGTGCATTCCAGGGTATGACCTCTTGTCACTATATCCAGCACCCATCTGTCTGATGTTATTTTCTTCCACTCTTGGATGAAGTTGGAAATATTTGCTCCTATTTGCTGATGTCGTGGGCATTGGGGAAGCATAGCCGGTGCCTGTAGAAGATCATTGTTTTCTGGGTTGATCTCTGGATTGCGAACCCTGCCTACGTTTAACTCCTTGTCTGGTATAGGAAGCAGTCGATGATTGCCTGTACTGTTGGTGGTATGAAGGCCTGTACTGGGATTCCTGGTATTGCCTGTGGAAGGAACCTCGAAATGAGGTGAAACCTCTTCCTCTCGCCCCTCGAAAGGGCTGTTTCCGATACTGCAGGGTACCCAGGGACTTGGCGGTGTCCGTGTCAGTCTTGATGGCTTGAAGTGCGTCATCTACATGTTTGCCAAATAGAGATTCTACATCGTAAGGCATGCCTAGGATTCGGGACTGCACTTCTGGTCTAAAAGATGTGGCCTTGAGACAACCTTGCCGTCGTAAGACCGCGGCACCCGCTAGTTGGCGAAAACCGGTAGAGGCTATGTCAAGAGCGCAGTCGATAATTTCTTCCGCCGTACGCTCACCTTCCTGTAGGATCTTTCGTGCCTCTGCTTGTTTATTTTCAGGGATGAGGTCCAGGAAAGGTTGCATGTCGGACCACATTTGGCGGTCATATCGACCTAGAATCGCTAAAGAATTTGCTGCCCTGACAGTGATTGCAGACATGGAGGAGAATCTTTTGCCTATATTGTCCAATCTTTGTCCTTCCTTGTCTGGAGGAGTAGAGATAGGCGTCAATGGGTTTTTGGAGCGCCTTTGATCAGCCTGTGAGATCACTGAGTCAGGCTCTGGATGGCCAGTAAGGCATGCCGGAGAATCTCGGGTTGCCTTGTACTTCTTATCCAGTTTTTGCGGAACTGGAGGAACCGTAGCCAGGTTTCGCATAATCTTTGTGCCTTCGCTCCATATGAAATCCTTAATCGGAATGGACCGTACCAACTTCTGTGATTGTTCCTTAAAATCATGTAGGAAACATTCCGACTGGGAGACAGATGTTGGAAGGTAAAAACGTACCGCGGCTCTGTCCATAAGATTATGGAAACCACCTATGTCCTCGGGCGGAGAATCAGAGGGGCGAGGAGGTGGTGGAGAAGGAGTGGGGGCCAAGTAATCATCCCATTCCTCAGTAGGATGCTGTTGAGTGGAAATTTCTCCTTCCTCTTGTTCGTCTTCCCCTGAAGTGGAACCTTCGTCTCTAGGGGGGTGCAGCTAACACCGAGTGGAAGGCCAATCTTGGAGTAGCTGGAGGAGGAGGGACATTAACTGGTGTCACCGGAGAAACTGGCGCTGGTGGTTGATCTTCCGCTGCCAGTGGGAACCTTCTCCTACAATCCTGTAGCATAGATTGTAAATCCTGGATTAAGGAGGAAGGCATCTGTACAGAATCTCTGTGTTGAGGCTCTCGTGTTTCGTAATATTGTTCCTGATGAGAGTAGTATGGTTAGTATTGTTCATACTCATCCTCGTCATCCTCATCTTGGTACTTGACATGGAGCTGCGAGGGGCTATGTGCATCTCCGAATGGACCTTCTTCAGATTCTTCCCAGTCAAGAAGATGACTGGGTACTAAAGCCGACACCTTGTTTGGAGAGGTGTCTGTTGGATAAATGTACGTTGCGGGTAGAGATCTGATCCTGACCATGGCTCGGAGATCTGGAGACCTGGAAGAGGCAGGAGTGGCCTTAATCTGTTTAATAGGCACCAGTGCTGTCGATGGCGTGAAAGTTGATGGAGCCGTGGATGGTACAGATTTTTCCATCGAGGATGGTCTCCTCGACGGTGGTCTCGTCGATGATGGTTTCGTCGACACTGGTTTGGTCGACGGTAGTGTCTTCGTCGAAGATGACTTCTTTGACGGTGTCTCCGTCGATGGCGAAAACGCCGATGACAATGGCGTCGCTGACATTATAGTCGACGGGGCAGCTGTCGACGGCATTGTAAACGACGATGTTTTTGCCGTCGATGATATACTCGTCGATGGAGTTTTGAGAGAGGGGATAGGATCCCTTACCGTCGATGTTAAGGTAGTCAACGCTGACGACGGTCTCGATGACGATGTAGTGGAGACGGTAGTTGTTGGAACCGTCGTCGTCGTCACGGTCGTCGACGGTGTTGTCGTCGATCTGATTTTTAGAGTCACTTTTCCAGAAGTGGAAGGCTCTGAGGAAGGAGATAGATGGTAGGACTCCTTCTTTTGAAGAGGAGAGGAAGGCTCAGAGGAGACTGAAGTCTGTAAGCCCTTCCCATGATGTGATTTCTGCCTCTTCCTGGATTTTTCTGTGTGGCCCAGGTCCTCAGATCTGGCCATTTTGTGTGTCCTCTCTGACCCACTCTCCTCACCTGAAGTACAGGGCTTGGCCTGTAACCATGTCAGGAGCCTGCCCTCACGGTCTCTGAGAGTCTTTGTGGAGAAGGTGCGACATATTTTGCAGTCCCTAACCTGGTGTTGTGGGTAGAGACAATACAAACAGTCTTTATGTGGGTCATCCACATGGAGCCTTTTCTTTCCACAGGCCTTGCAAGGGCGGAAAAGGCCTTTCCTAGAAGAATCCGACATATTTTCAACTCTTTTGAGAGAAAAAGTTCTGAAGTAGAAGAAAAACTGAGCAGAGCTCAGGGAGACTCGCTTCACACGACGTGCGGTAGAAAATCTGAGGAAGAGAGCTTCTCTGGAGAAGGTTCTAGAGGGTGCTGGTGCCTGATTGGACAGCAGGCAGGTTTGGGTCCTTTCACAAAAGGACATGGATAGGCTATGTGAGCAATTGCTGGCTCCATTATAGCCTATGGCAAAAAAAAATGTATTTATTAATTATTGCTATTTTATGTACCGTCGGACTCCCACTTAGACGACGGGGATGATTCAAGCATGTGAATTTATGAAAGATCCAATACTGGATAAATGGAGGTTTCCACAGAGTATAACGAGAATTATGGTACAGCGTGTAAAGCATTTCTATTGGGAGGCGGTATTAATTCAGATTTGGCAAGACCAGACGATAGGCAAAAGAACAGAACAATTTTTAGAGCATACGTGCTCACCTACATTTGAACATTACATGGACAGCATATATCCAGCTCAGACAAAAACCTGTTTATTAAATTTAGATTAGGGACCTTGCCACTGAATTCCGTCACCTTTAATTAAAAAAAAGATAATGGTGCGACTAGTTTTTGCCCATTTTGTCTGACGGAAATAGAATTCTTAGCTCATTTCATGTTGTTTTGCCCAAGATATCTAAAGCCCAGAAGGAAGTGGATCATTCCTCTATGTAGGTCCCTCAGTTCTTTGAAATATCAGGAGACGCTCCACATACCAATGAAAGACACAAGCGGAAAGCGAGTGTTTGCAGTTGCTAGCTTTTTCCGTTGCGCTTGGATTGAGAGATCTAGGGAAATTCTCAGTCATGTAGACCCAAATTCCTGTACCATGGTAACCGGTTGAAAACTGAGACTGCAATAGTGTCTATGCCACTTTCATTTCATCCCAACAGTACACGTAAAATTACCACGTTGGTACATAGATGAGGGCTCAGCTTATGACAGAACGAGTACTGCTGCTAAGAACCCAAAGCTACAAAATGCATTGCCTGCGACTATCCCCATCAGGTTCCTTTTAAACTTTCTTTTAAACCTTGTATTATCTATTTTATGAACTGTGATCTATTTATTTAAGATTTGACGTGCTGCTAAATATGTTGTTTTTATTATTCACTTTGTAATCTATTGTGTGTATCACGCTTTTATGGCTCCAGCCGAAATAATATAAAATGAAAAAATGACTGGCTAGAAGCGAATCATGCCACCACATTTCAAGCCTCACAGAGCGAGCACAGAAAGATCAAAGACGCCTGAAAAAAGCTCAAAGCAACAAACTGGGGACTGCCCCCTCACACTCACAAGTGTTAAAGGAGCACCAAAGAGCAGTGGAGGTGGCAGCAGTCATTAGCAGTGCAAGACTGGGCTTCTCTCAGAAAATAAATAATGCATCGGACATCGACTCGGACTCGGAGTGCGCATCGACCTCCTCCATGGACTCAACTAGTCCGCCCCCTGTGGTAAACCCGGTAACATCAGACAAAATCATCTAAGAATCTAGCCTTCTACGGGAGAAGGGTAACTTGGCCACCTAGAAGGTACTGCTGTATTTATCACACTTGGCAGGGAGGGGTGACCCGCTCCTGGTCTAATATTTCTTGAGTAATAACTTGAACTCCTCCTCCCTTCACACTCTCTGACCGAATCAGGCCATCAGACTGCCTGCCACACAGCATCCTATCAGCAACAGGGGAGCACCACCATAGCGGCAGTGGGACAAGATTTGATGTAAACCCTCAAGATGGCGTGATGCAGCACTGGGAGGGCCCATAATGGAAGCCCCCCACATTCTAAAAGCTTGAGAATGTTGCTTAACTGGAATATAGTTTGGACTTGGAGGGTTACATTCCCTGCCCTGGGGATAGGGAGTTGGTTTGTTTTGTTTTGTTAGTTGTTTGGTTATGGACTGCAGATTGTTTTAGATCTGCATCTGCTCACCTAACACCACAAAGCTCATCTCAGAGGCCCCAGGGACCAGCATACGGGCACAATTGCATTGCCACAATATACACGCTACGGAACCTGTACAATCCATATGGCATCCTCCTTAGCATGTAACCTCATCAGTTGGAATGTTAGGGGGCTGAATAGTATGTCTAAAGTCTATAAGGTGTATTCCCACCTAAAGAGATATGGCATATATGTTGCTATTATCCAAGAAACACACTTAACCACTCCTGAATGTGACGCTATTACAAAGAGATGACAGGGAGAGTTATACGCAACAACCTATTTGGCCTTCGCCGGGGGCGGATCCTTGTTTAGGTTTGCCTGGGGATCACATTTCAGGCTACTAAGAAACTCATAGAGCCGGAGGGACACAATGTCCTGGTATCTGAAAGGTAGGGACCTTACTATAGTGGTGGTATATGCACCCAACCAGGACCAAGGGGCTTTCTTCCATAGGCTTTCAGGAGAGTTGGCCCTGTACCTAATTCGAGCAGTTCTGATAAGGGGAGTCTAAAACTGTATATCTAACACCAACATTGATAAGTCTCATCCTCACTTACATAGCTCTCCAATTCATCGCATGGCTAAACTATGTTGGGAATGGCAAACTAATTAGGGTCTTCTAAACTCATGGAGACACTTACATCCCACTACAAGAGATTACTCCTTTTACGCAGGCCTACATGACCTACACATTCGACTGGATGCCTTTGTTGTCCTCTGATGTCCACAGCACTGTCTGTACTGCGGAGTACCGGTGCCGCTCGGTTTCAGATCATAACCCACTATTGGTCTCCATGGAGTGGCACAGGGAACGCCCTCGTATTCCAACTGGTGGTTAAAAGTGGAAGCTCTGGAAGACATAGCATTTTGCCACACTACAGTAGAAGGCATTGGGTGACAGGACCACACCCCGCATAACAGACATAATAACCGATGCCACCCCAAGTCCGACCGACTGGTTCCCCGGACAGCCGCGGCCCATCCTTTAGGGCAGAGGGGCCATACACCCCCACCTTTTGCCCCTCATGAAGAGTGTCTGTCAGGCTGAGCATAGGTCAGCCTGACAAACACTCTTCATGTTCAGATCAGGCAGCCAGGAGCGAGACGTGAGCGATTTGTGCAAACTCCTGGCTGCCTGAGCTGAACTTTGCTGGGCTGAAGAAGTCACAGTTCTTATGGGCGTGATCTCCTCAGCTCAGCAAAGGTGCCTCAAGGCCCTTCCCCTCGGTGACGAGGGGAAGCGTCACCCATTGACTCTGACCTGGGTGCTTCATTTTTAAACCCTGAAGCACCCACGGCGAGTGTCAATCAGTGACACCTCCTCACAGAGTGGGATGGGGTCAGAAGACTCACTGACCCCATCCCACTTTGTGACGAAGTTGGGACTGCTGCCTTCCCTCTCTGGGAAGGCAGCAGTCCCAACCCTCCTGGGACCTCTGAGCTGAAGGTAAGTGTGTTTTTTAAATGAATGTTTGGTGGGTGCGTGTATGTTTGAACATTGAGTGTTGTCAATGGATGTGCATGCGTGTGTGAATGAATAAGTGTGAGTGTGCTTCCCGCCTGCCCTCCAACCTCCTAAAATTACCGCCGCCACTGCCCACGGAGCACAGAAGAGAGCAGCATGCCGAAACATACACCTTTACGCCTGGACTGTATAAACAGGGACAAGAGTGTACAAAGGCACGCAGAGGACTGGAAAAACCGAGGAGCTTGGAGCGTGGAAGACGAGACCAGAGGAGACAGGATCTAAGAGGATTAAGGAGAGGAGAGAGAGATAAAGGTGAGGGGACACCGCTGATGTCTGAGAAGGAGGACACTAGAGACGGTAAGACTGGGGAAGCAGTCCGAAGACGTCCACCAGCCAAGAGAGGAGAAGGCAAAGATTCCTGCCACATCCCAAGAGGGATGTGGCTTGCCCAGGTACGGAGCCGCTTACGTGGTAAGGTGTGAGGCTATCACTTGGGGAAGCAGGAGGGCATCAGTGGAGACTGGGAAGGGGAGCAAGAAGGGGCACACCAGAGAGTGTTCCTAAATAAATACCGACATTCTAAAAACTTCTTGGGGAGCACAGGTTTGAGAAACCCCATAAATAGTATAGGAGGCACAAGAGTTGAATCACGCAACCCTGACTCCTTCCCTCCGCGAGATTACCCACCTCCATCCCTTTCCCAAAACTCCTACCAGAAAGAGAATTTAAGAATACACTTACCTGATAATCACCTTTTCTCCTCTTCCGAGGCCTACGCAAGGCCGTGCAAAAGAGAGAAGAAACTGGAAAAGAAAGCAAACAAAAACACAGCATTACAGGAAGAGAATATGTCATGACAAAAGCGGAAAACATCATAAAACCCCTGAATAGGAGAGTATTTGAGAGAATAAATAAAAAATATTAAACTCCGATGTTGGTTTTGTATACGTTCATCATATGCCCAGAAAAGGAAGGGTAACCCTATACAACCTGTGTCCCCGCGACATATTTGTAACTACTTTATCGACACTGAGGACTCCACTGGACTCCACGGCCAGCAGAACAGTGGAATGGGAGGCCTTTAACTTGGTTATTAGGGACAGATGCATTGTAGTGCAGGTTAAAGCTAGGCACACCCTAGACAAAGAGGTGGGGGACAAAGAGGAAGCCCTGCGGACCCTGAAGCGGGATAGACCTGTTGACCTAGCCATGGGCCTCTTATTGACAGAGGCAAGGGAAACCGTGGCAGTATCCTTGGAGAAGTTCTGCTGCTTTGATTACAAGGCATACATGACACGAGCAATGCAGAGAGGGACAGGGCTGGTGTGCTTCTGGCGTGGCTGGTGAACCCCACCCACAGCAGCACTCCGGTCTTCGAGATCGTAACTGAAAGTGCTGAGCGACTATATCATGAAACAGATATAAATGCCAGATTAGCAGACTACACCTCTCAATTTGCAACTCTGAACATACCCCACTCACCTGCGCAACTGCAGCTTCTGGAGGAACTGAACCTCTCACGATTTCAAGATGAGAAGGGAGCTGACTTAGGTAGGCCTATCTCCTTACAAGACATCAAGGAAGCTATAAAAGCAATGGCAAGGGGGAAGGTACCAGGGGCAGATGGTCTCCCGGCAGAGTTCTACGCTGCCTACATAGAGGCCCTGGCCCTAGACTAGTCAACCTCTCCACAGATGCGCTGGAGGTAGACCAACTCCCCCCCCCCCAAAACAAATGAAGCCATAGTAATACCTTTATTGAAAAGAGGGTCACCTGGCCACAGATGTGCGATCATATCAAAAACTATCTAGGATGAACATGGACTATAAAATACTTAGCAGAATCCTTGCCACGCACCTCCTCCCATACATTCCCAAACTGATATAGCCAGACCAAACCAGATTCATTCCATGTCGAAACACAGTCATTCTCATTAGACGCCTCATCTCTCTTCTACAACCACAAATTCCCGGTCCTGGGGAGGCAGTGAGAGTAGCCATCAATATTGAGAAGGTTTTCAATAGCCTGAGATGGGACTATATCGGGCCATGGAGAAGATAGGCCTAAGACAGGTGTTCCATAAGGGGACAGAGCTACTGTACATTATGCCCACAGACAGGGTCAGAACAGGTAGAATAATCTCAGAAGCTTATGCAGTGGGGAGAGGTGCACAACAGGGCTCCCCTGTCTCCCCCCTTCTCTTCACGATAGCAGTTGAGCCACTGGCGAGGTGGCTAGAGCGGGGGACCACATCCGGGGGTTGGAAGCGCATGGACACCTACATAAAATCGCACCAGATGCGGGTTACATGGTCCTCTTCCTCCACTACACCAATCAGAAGCTGCGAGGGTCGATGGATCTGCTAGAATGCTTTGGTGAACTATCTGGACTCCACATAAACTGGCAGAAGTCCCTCATGTTAATGTTGGACCAACACAGCAGGACCTACCAGGGCTCCCATGGGCGGCATTTACATTTAAGTACCTGGGACTGCAAATATACCATGAGTCCTGTGACCTGGTAGAGGGGAATGTAGGGGTGGCAATTAGAAAATTTAGGGCGGCTGGAGCCTTACCCTGACTGCTATATTATTATTTTTTGACACCCTTCCTTATCAATCTGCCTCAATCATTGTTCCAAGAAATAAATTACTTGGCCATACAGCATATATGGGGTACAGGGAGACATAGAATAAGGCCCAACTACGGAGGGGGTACTGTCAGCCCCGGACATGGAGCTTTATTACCTGGCCAGCCAGCTTCAGTGGTTCGCCCAATGGATATACTCCCGAACACAACCTGACAGGGGCCTACCCTGCACCACCCCACAGTGTCAGCCATTTCTCCACATCCTATTGGCTAGACAGCACCCTACACTCTCTCCACCCCTGCAGGTGATATGCTGCTGCTGGCTTGGGGTGGACCAGTACCATTTTCCCCTCTGCCCCAGAAATCCCACTTTGTGGGGTAGCAACTCTCCCGGGAGGCCGTGCCCTTCAGGGCGGGAGGGGAAAGAAAGACTATAATAATATAAAAGTATATAATATAATATTTCCAAACTGGGGGACATATATAGAGATGGGGTGCTCTTACCCTTTGACTCCTTAGACGAGGAGTTCGGTCTTCCTCAGGGACAGTTCCTTTTACATAGAGCTCTGACCACCACCATCAGACGACATTGGAAACAGTGCACAACAGAGCCGCAAACATATCTGGGGTGCCAAAGATTGTGCATCATCAGTGGAAAGGTGAAGGAAGTCACACTTCTACAGTATATATGGGGCACTTCGGTCAGGCACACTTCTTCCCTTGGGCGCCCTGCGAAGGAAATGGGAGGGTGACCTGGACTCCCCAGTCGAAGACGCCCAATGGATGAAAATAATCTTGCACACATATGCAGTCTCTAGGAATGCCCGCTTTAAACAAATACATTTCTACATACTCCACAGGGCTTACCTTACTCATGACAAAATATCTCGATTGTTTGGAATTGAAAACACCCATTGCTAAACAGGGCATGGACTTTTTCTACAAGCTATTGACATGTCCCCACTTGGGGGGGTTCTGGGAACGGGTGATGCATATCTGAAATAACTGAAAGACTGCTCCCCTGGCAGTAATTCTGGGGGCCTTCGCACGCCCCAGTTCACGCAAGACTACTACAAAATTCATAGCTCTAGTCCTCATCTTAGCAAAACGGAAAATCACGAAGCGCTGGAAGTCCCCTGCAGCCAAATGAAAGAGCATGTTACAACATTGGGAAGAATTAGAGGGTCACATCCTACTGCAGGAAGCAGCAAAGGGTCACGGCTCCCCTGACAGAACCTGGGCCTATCCAGGGTCTAGGATCACTTAGTGCACTGTTTAAGGGACTCCACACCTGATGCCTCTGACACTTTCACTTCATTCTCAGAAGACACTGACAATGACGTCAACGGAGAGGGTTAGTGTCCCCACATGGGGCTGGAATGCCTGCAACATCACACACCGCATCCGGGGAGGTTATAACTAGTCTACTGAGTGAGCAGATGCCGGGGGGATACGAAAGGGCTTGTACGATGGGGGTTGAGGAATATCAGGTGGGAGAATGCGTGTATTTTTAACGAAATTGGCACCCACTGGACAGTGCTAGGTCTATCATATCACCTATGTGAACATTCTTGGAGTACACATGCCTAACTGTAATACTTACTGTAACTCTCTGACACATGTGATTCTTTGAGAGTTTGTATGCCTTTTACTTCAAATGCCAATAAAAGGTGTTTACAAAAAAATATGTATAACCTAACACAAAAATTCAAGAATGTTTTTTCACTTTTCCCATGCATATTGGTGAAAACTTCAAAAATATCCTTAGCTGAGGATTATATGTCAGAACGTAAAATCCAATATGAACTAAAAAAAATGAACAACATTGTGTTTTGCACCTCCTGAATGTGTGGAAGACCTCTACACTTCAATTATACAATCAGAGTATTTTTCACAAAACAAGGAAAAATTAGCTCCACTTCTACATTACTTTGAAGACCCAAGGATTGGTGATCTAAGCTGGTCGGGTCACAGAATGAAACCAAGGTTTATTACAGAATGGTGAAAATGTTACTCGATCTGCTTAGAGGAAGGTGCAAAAACCAATAATGGCACAGAGAGTTGACATCATTCTTTCAGTAATTCAGTAAGAAAAATGCAACCCAACCTGTATCAATTCCTGGAAATTTTGAAGAAAGAGCAAAGTTTCCAGGAAATGAGAATGGTGCAATCATTGTCAGGTAGCATGAAACCTCGTACATCTAAAAAAAAAAAAAAAAGTGAAGACATGTCTGAAAGACTACTGGCAAAGATCCTTCAATTTCCATTGATGGGAGTTTCAGATTATCTAGACAATGTTGCATACATCTTACACTACTAAGACAAACTAATGCCCTCTAAAATTACTCTCATGTTTTAAATGAATAAACACATTAAATTGGCTTTTTCATTTTTTTTAAATTGCAAAAAATATTTGAGTCCCTAACTGTCTTTCTTCATCTCTTGGTGACATGTTAAGAATCCTCTCACCAATAGTCTCAGGTGTCAAATAATCCAACAATCCAAAGAGTTCATCACAAATCCCAAAAACCCTTCTATGAAAAACAAAAATCAAATCTAAAATCATTTTTTCAAGTTCTACTCTTCTGCAGTCCACAAATACGGCAACTCAAAAACCCCCAAAAAACATTGTTTTAAAAAAAATGTAAAAATGTATGCATTTCCCAAAGCAAAATGAATACACAAAAGACAAAACCAATCCAATAGTCCATATGTTATTCTTTGAAAGCATTGTCTTCTTTCAAAATTGTAGATGATAAAAGCACGATGCGTAAAAAAGAAAATGTTGCTTATATTTCAAATAGGTTGAAAAAAGGTGTTACATGATTTTTTCCGCTTTTTAAAACCTATGTTAAAAAAAAAAAAAAAAGCGTCCCAATGTGGGCACATGGTCGCTGTAGGAAAGTACCATCTTGCCTGGCATGTTACCCCCATTTTTCACTGTATATATGTTGTTTTAGTTGTATGTGTCACTGGGACCCTGGTAACCCAGGGCCCCAGTGCTCATAAGTGTGCCTGTATGTGTTACCTGTGTAGTGACTAACTGTCTCACTGAGGCTCTGCTAATCAGAACCTCAGTGGTTATGCTCTCTCATTGCTTTCCAAATTGTCACTGACAGGCTAGTGACCATTTTTACCAATTTACATTGGCTTACTGGAACACCCTTATAATCCCCTAGTATATGGTACTGAGGTACCCAGGGTATTGGGGTTCCAGGAGATCCCTATGGGCTGCAGCATTTCTTTTGCCACCCATAGGGAGCTCTGACAATTCTTACACAGGCCTGCCACTGCAGCCTGAGTGAAATAACGTCCACGTTATTTCACAGCCATTTTACACTGCACTTAAGTAACTTATAAGTCACCTATATGTCTAACCTTTACCTGGTAAAGGTTAGGTGCAAAGTTACTTAGTGTGAGGGCACCCTGGCACTAGCCAAGGTGCCCCCACATTGTTCAGAGCCAATTCACTGAACTTTGTGAGTGCGGGGACACCATTACACGCGTGCACTACATATAGGTCACTACCTATATGTAGCTTCACCATGGTAACTCCGAATATGGCCATGTAACATGTCTATGATCATGGAATTGCCCCCTCTATGCCATCCTGGCATTGTTGGTACAATTCCATGATCCCAGTGGTCTGTAGCACAGACCCTGGTACTGCCAGACTGCCCTTCCTGGGGTTTCTCTGCAGCTGCTGCTGCTGCCAACCCCTCAGACAGGCATCTGCCCTCCTGGGGTCCAGCCAGGCCTGGCCCAGGATGGCAGAACAAAGAACTTCCTCTGAGAGAGGGTGTGACACCCTCTCCCTTTGGAAAATGGTGTGAAGGCAGGGGAGGAGTAGCCTCCCCCAGCCTCTGGAAATGCTTTGTTGGGCACAGAGGTGCCCAATTCTGCATAAGCCAGTCTACACCGGTTCAGGGACCCCTTAGCCCCTGCTCTGGCGCGAAACTGGACAAAGGAAAGGGGAGTGACCACTCCCCTGACCTGCACCTCCCCTGGGAGGTGTCCAGAGCTCCTCCAGTGTGCTCCAGACCTCTGCCATCTTGGAAACAGAGGTGCTGCTGGCACACTGGACTGCTCTGAGTGGCCAGTGCCACCAGGTGACGTCAGAGACTCCTTGTGATAGGCTCCTTCAGGTGTTAGTAGCCTTTCCTCTCTCCTAGGTAGCCAAACCCTCTTTTCTGGCTATTTAGGGTCTCTGTCTCTGGGGAAACTTTAGATAACGAATGCATGAGCTCAGCCGAGTTCCTCTGCATCTCCCTCTTCACCTTCTGATAAGGAATCGACCGCTGACCGCGCTGGAAGCCTGCAAACCTGCAACATAGTAGCAAAGACGACTACTGCAACTCTGTAACGCTGATCCTGCCGCCTTCTCGACTGTTTTCCTGCTTGTGCATGCTGTGGGGGTAGTCTGCCTCCTCTCTGCACCAGAAGCTCCGAAGAAATCTCCCGTGGGTCGACGGAATCTTCCCCCTGCAACCGCAGGCACCAAAAAGCTGCATTACCGGTCCCTTGGGTCTCCTCTCAGCACGACGAGCGAGGTCCCTCGAATCCAGCGACACCGTCCAAGTGACTCCCACAGTCCAGTGACTCTTCAGCCCAAGTTTGGTGGAGGTAAGTCCTTGCCTCACCTCGCTGGGCTGCATTGCTGGGAACCGCGACTTTGCAAGCTTCTCCGGCCCCTGTGCACTTCCGGCGGAAATCCTGTGTGCACAGCCAAGCCTGGGTCCACGGCACTCTAACCTGCATTGCACGACTTTCTAAGTTGGTCTCCGGCGACGTGGGACTCCTTTGTGCAACTTCGGCGAGCACCGTTTCACGCATCCTCGTAGTGCCGGTTTCTGGCACTTCTCCGGGTGCTACCTGCTTCAGTGAGGGCTCTTTGTCTTGCTCGACGTCCCCTCTCTCTGCAGGTCCAATTTGCGACCTTCTGGTCCCTCCTGGGCCCCAGCAGCGTCCAAAAACGCCAAACGCACGATTTGCGTGTAGCAAGGCTTGTTGGCGTCCATCCGGCGGGAAAACACTTCTGCACGACTCTCCAAGGCGTGGGGGATCCATCCTCCAAAGGGGAAGTCTCTAGCCCTTGTCGTTCCTGCAGTATTCACAGTTCTTCAGCCTAGTAAGAGCTTCTTTGCACCAACCGCTGGCATTTCTTGGGCATCTGCCCATCTCCGAGCTGCTTGTGACTTTTGGACTTGGTCCCCTTGTTCCACAGGTACCTTCAGACAGGAATCCATCGTTGTTGCATTGCTGATTTGTGTTTTCCTTGCATTCTCCCTCTAACACGACTATTTTGTCCTTAGGGGAACTTTGGTGCACTTTGCACTCACTTTTCAGGGTCTTGGGGAGGGTTATTTTTCTAACTCTCACTATTTTCTAATAGTCCCAGCGACCCTCTACAAGGTCACATAGGTTTGGGGTCCATTCGTGGTTCACATTCCACTTTTGGAGTATATGGTTTGTGTTGCCCCTATCCCTATGTTTCCCCATTGCATCCTATTGTAATTATACATTGTTTGCACTGTTTTCTAAGACTATACTGCATATTTTTGCTATTGTGTATATATATCTTGTGTATATTTCCTATCCTCTTACTGAGGGTACACTCTAAGATACTTTGGCATATTGTCATAAAAATAAAGTACCTTTATTTTTAGTATAACTGTGTATTGTGTTTTCTTATGATATTGTGCATATGACACTGAGTGGTACTGTAGTAGCTTCACACGTCTCCTAGTTCAGCCTGAGCTGCTTTGCTAAGCTACCATTATCTATCAGCCTAAGCTGCTAGACACCCTATACACTAATAAGGGATAACTGGGCCTGGTGCAAGGTGCAAGTACTCCTTGGTACTCACTACAAGCCAGTCCAGCCTCCTACAGTCGCAACCAGCAAAAGGATGTCAAACTGGTTACGACTTGAGTAACATACTTTTTTTAATATTAAATAACATCCATCTACCTCCCTGCATCTCTCCTTACAATACATTTTGTCACCAGTATGTCTAAAATAGTGAATAAAATTGTTCCTGCCTGACCGCATATCCTTCTTGGTTTGGATCTTAACCGAGATGCTCCACCATCTGTAGAACAGATGCTGAACTGTGTATGTAAAGCAGGAAAAATAACATTGAAGTCAATGGGAAACCATGGGACAATGTTTTGCTTTTGCAAAGATATATTCTTAACTTCTTGCAATAATATGTTTTCATATTTTTAAAAAATAAATGTTATTTTATAAAAAAATAAAAAATAAAAGATAATTATAATTTAAAAACATTATGTTAAATAAGCGTGGTGTGTTAGTTTTACTTATAATTATTTTTTAATGTTTCTTTAATTTTCCTAAAAAAATAGATTTTCCTGTCCTATACATTTTAAAAAATATATATCATCTTGTATTTGTTTGTTTACATTTTTATATATATTTAGAAATATTTAATAATCATTATTAAAATAAATACTCAGGTATCACAGTTGATGCCTTAGTATTAATACAATTTCTACCCACTGCCCGTTTATCCCTATCTTAATATAACATTTTTAAATTAATTTGCATAAAATATACATAAAAAATTATGTTTAATTAAAATTTAAATTTAATACTGAGGTATCGTAGTTGATACCTAAGTATTAATATACTTCAACACCCACTACCTTCATATCACTTGCATCCTGCTTCTAAAGCTTTATTATATTTTTACATTAATTTGAATACATTATTTAAAAAATATTAAAATGTTTTTTATTCAACTTACAAACTTAACACTCCGGTATCACAGCTGATAACAGAGTATTAATACACTTCCCCACACATTACCCCTATGTTTCTTGCAACCTGCTCCTAGAACTTTATTATGATATTTTTAAATACAATTTTAATCATATATAAATATACACATATACACATATATTTACACATTATATATATATATACACGTATATATATATATATATATATATATTTATATATAGTCATATATAAATAAACACATATATATTTAGACACACACATTTATATATATGGAATAGTTTCTTACCTGTAACTCCAGTTCTCTCATAGGGGTATTTCCATGATAGTCATAAGCTGTGAATATTCCCCGCCCGTCTGCAGGGACCCCGGAGCACTTTTTCCAATATAACTTCATAAGTGTCAATGTTCGCCTTACTTCAGAAAGGCCTGCCAAGTCACTTAAGAATGTTCCTATGTAGCCTAGGGGAAAGGCTACAGTGTCCAAAATTCTTTATCCAGTCTATCTTTAAAAGGGACAAATTTGAGATATCTGCATTTAAATGCCTGAATGAATGGCAAATTTTGCAGAACAATTCCTTCACAAACCTTCTATATATTGTAAAACACTGATGAAGAAGTGCAGCGCAATGTAGCCCATAGGCTGCCATAGTAATGAAGAAAAAGGTGACTGTGCCTTTAAGAGCAGCCAGTCCTCCAGTATACCATCATGCCTAGAGAGAGGGAGTTACCTCAGTTCTTTTTGTAGGAAGTCCTAGCTGAGAATTATGAGTAACTTGAGTTAGTAATCTGTCTACTCCACCGGGGAGGTGGGGGGTCGCTTATGACTATCATTGAAATACCCCTACGAGAGAACTGGAGTTAAAGGTAAGAAACTAAGGTGGTCATTACGACCCTGGCGGAATACTTCCGCCAGGGCCGCGGGACGCGGTGGCACCGCCGACAGGCCGGCGGTGCCCCGCGGGGCATTCTGACCGCGGCGGCTTAGCCGCGGTCAGAGAAGGGAAACCGGCGGTCTCCCGCCGGTTTCCCGCTGCCCCCAAGGAATCCTCCAAGCCGGCGCAGCTTGCTGCGCCGGCTTGGGGATTCCGACTCCCCCTCCCGCCATCCTGTTCCTGGCGGTTCTCCCGCCGGGAACCGGATGGCGGGAGGGGGAGTCGCGGGCCCCCGTAAGAGGGCCCCAAAATGTATTTCACTGTCTGCATAGCAGACAGTGAAATACGCGACGGGTGCAGTAGCACCCGTCGCACCTTCCCACTCCGCCGGCTCGATTACGAGCCGGCTTCATGGTGGGAAGGTCGTTTTCCCCTGGGCTGGCGGGCGGCCTTTCGGCGGCCGCCCGCCAGCCCAGGGGAAAACTTGGAATACCCTCCGCGGTCTCTGGACCGCGGAGCGGTATTCCTGACGCGCAACATTGACGGGCGGCCTCCGCCGCCCGTCAATGTTGGAATGAGGGCCTAATTCTTCTCTCGTAGGGGATTTCCATGTATAGTCATAAGCTGTTAATACAATAGCAAGCTCATCACAAAAAGGAGGAGGAGTAGACAGGACACTCATGAAATACATTTTCAAGCAAAGAGGTTCCTGAGGGAAGCCTGTCCTAATTGAGCATCTGCCCTGGCATCGGAGTCAAGATAATAATGCTTTGTAAAGGTGTGAACAGACCTCCAAGTCGCAGCTCTACAAATGTCTGCTAAGGGAACATTCCTCATTAAAGCAGTTGTTGCTGACTTGCCTCTGGTAGAATGCGCTTTTGGTCTGCCAGCCAGTGTCTTGTTAGCTAGTTGGTAGCAAAATAAAATACAGGAGACAATCCATCTCGATATTGTCTGTTTGGAGGAGGTCAGACCAGTACGAACCAGACCATAACTAACCAACAATTGTGAAGATCTTCGAAGAGAATTGGTCTTATCTAAGTAAAATTTTAACACCCTCTTTACATCTAGAGAATGGAGAGCTCTCTCTGCTGGAGTAGATGGGTTTTAAAAGAAAGTTGGTAAGGAAATGGACTGGTTGACATGAAAATCAGATATAACCTTGGGTAGGAATTTAGGATGTGTATGAAGTACTACCTTGGAGGAGTGAAATACTGTGTAAGGTTCGTGGGTACAGAGGGCCTGAATCTCACTAACCCTTCGTGTTGATGTGATTGCCACAAGGAAAGCAGTTTTCCAAGTTAGATGTTGGAGAGATGTCTTGTGTATGGGCTCAAATGGAGTTTGCATGAGCCTCGAAAGGACCACATTAAGTTCCCATGGTGGGAAGGATGCCTAACTGGAGGAAATACCTTCTTTAACTCTTCTAGGAAATCTTTGATGACTGGCATCCTAAAGAAAGAGGTTTGCGAAGGACTTTTTCTGTATGCAGTCAATGCTGCCAAATTGACCTTTATGGAAGAGAGTTGCAGACCAGATTGAGCCAAATGTAACAAGTATGGAAGAATGACATCTTCCTGGCAAGATGTAGGGTGTATCCCCTTAAAAGAACACCAGATGCAGAATCTCTTCCATTTGAAGGAATATGCTGTACAGGTAGATGGTCGCTTCGCCTCCTTAAGGATTCCCATACAATCCAGTGGAAGATTTAGGTGTCCAAACTAGACTAACTCAGGAACCATGCTGCTAAATTCAAGGAGGAGAGATTGGGGTGTCTCATCTGCCCTCCAAACTTCATCAGGAGGTCCGGTCTGCATGGTAGACTGAGATGTGGACAGAGTGACTGGTGAAGAAGATCTGGGAACCAACACTGTCTTGGCCACTCTGGTGCAAGGAGTATCAATGTGGCTGAAGTCATTGAGAGTTTGAGGAGGACTGCTGGGATCAGCGGAATTGGTGGAAAGGCGTACTGAAATTTGTTGGACCAGTCTATCCACAGAGCATTCCCAAGCGATTCTGGGTGGTAAAACCTGGCGGCGAAGGCGCAGCATTTTCTGTTTTCCTCTGTGGCGAAGAGGTCGATAGAAGGTGTGCCCCACAAATGGAAGATATCTTGGACGACATCTTCGTTGAGCACCCACTTGTGGTTCTCTTCGAGAAGTCTGCTGAGGGCATCCGCTTGTACATTCTGAGCGCCTGGAAGGTGGGCTGCCAATATGTTCAACTTCCTGGCTAGGAGACAGTGCCATATTGTCTGGGGCTCTTGAGACAAGACTGGATCTGGTGCCCCCCCCCCCCCCCTTGCTTGTTCAGATAGTACAGGGTGGTAGTATTGTCCATCTGTACAAGCAAGTTGTCGGTGGTGAATGACGGGAGAAAGGCCTTGAGAGCTAGGTGCACCGCACAGAGCTCGAGGAGGTTGATGTGGTATGACAACTCCTTGGGAGACCAGAGACCTTGTGCTTGTAGGTGACACATATGAGCTCCCGATCCGAGGAGAGAGGCATCTGTCACAATAGTCTGTGCTGGAGACTGTGGACGAAAAGGTATCCCCTTTAGGAGACTGTCTGGAGAGCACCACCAAGCAAGAGATCTGGTTGCATGGGCAGACAGACGAATCCGATCTTCCCAGTTCCCCGACAGTTGACTCCATTGGTCCTCCAAACACTCCTGAAGAGGTCGCATGTGGAGGCGAGCGTTGGGTGTCAGAAAGATGCATGAGGCCATGGAGCCGAGAAGGGAAGACGCTGTACGCACTGTTGGGTGACGCATAGTTTGGAGTGCCCGACACTTCTGGAGAATGGATAAGCATTGTTCCTCCGAAGGACACACTTTTGCCTGTAGTGTGTCTATGGTAGCTCCTAAATAGTGTAACTTCTGGACAGGAACTGTCATCGACTTTTGAAAATTGACATGAAGGCCTAGCCGATAAAGGAGGTCGCAGGTCCACTGGAAATGGAGTTGGGCTTCTGCACGTGTGGCTGCTTTGATTAGCCAGTTGTCCAGGTATGGATAGATGTAGATCCGATGTCTTTGGAGATGTGCTGCCACCACAGCCATGCAGTTGGAAAAGGTTCTGGGTGCTGACTTTAGACCGAATGGTAGGAGGGTGTATTGGAAATGATCTTGGCCCACCACAAACCTCAGGAACTTCCAATGCTTTTTCGCAATGGGGATGAGAAAGTAAGTATCGTGAAGGTCTACCGAACAAAGTCAGTCTCCTTGTTGAATCTGAGAGTATATCTGGTGTAAGGATAGCATCCTGAACTTTTCCTTTCAGGCCCATTTGTTGGCAATTTTGAGATCTAGAATGGGTCTGAACTCTCTCTTGTCCTTCTTTGGGATGAGTAAATGCCCTTCCCCCCGCTGGTTGAGGGGAACGGTTTCCACTGCTTTCTTTTCTAGGGGGATGGAAACCTCCACCTTTAGAAGGCCGAGATGAGAAGTGGTGGATTTCGGCGGAATGTTTGGGGGCGGAGTGTCACGACTTATGTGCTGCTTTAACCTGGAGTCCGCAGAACAAGTGGCGAGGATCTTGTTCCTGAATGTTCGGCCTTGACCCAGATAGGGGCGGCTCTTTCTGGTAGCCACGGTGCTGCAGGCAATGGAAATGCCAAGGGCAGGCCGTGTCCTTCAGAAGTAGTGCCAGAGGGAAAAAAACACTGAAAGGGGAAAAAACCTCCAGAAAGTAATGGTTCCTAAAACAGGAGCAAATTGAATAGGTAAATACAAGAGCAAAAGTACAGGAAAAAACACTGGAACAGACGTGAACCAGTATCGGATACGAGGAAGCAGGAGTGAAGACATCATCCAAACAGAAAGTGTTGCAGCGCAAGGAGAGAAAGAATCACAGCCCTTAAATACCAAAAAACAGGAAGTGACCAACAGGAAGTGCAAGGACACCATCTTAGATAGGGAAAAACACATAGAACATAATGGACTAGGAGCCATAGAGAGAAGGGAACTAAGGCATGCTGGGAAGAGAGGCGTATAAAAGGGAGGCACAAAGAAAAGCAAGAAAAAAAGAAGAAGATAATAAGAACAGGTGAGTGGGGGAGGTTAGACCTGCATGTAAGAGCGTCGCGCTATGAAATAACGAGTCTCCATGCCCAATTTGGGGCCTCGTAGTGTGCACAGCAGGCTGGGGACATGCAGCGCCTTCATGCCGCGCTCTGTGGCCCAAGCCGAATGTTTGGCTCGTGCCGCGTGCAGCAGCGCGACAGTAGGTCCCCCCCGAAGGCCCAGGTTAGTGCAGAAACAAGCGGTGAAAGTGATGAATCAGAAGAGGGGCATGAACAGAAGACGCATCTTCCCAAGATAATTCACTTAGAGGGTAACCCTTCCAATGAATCAGATACTGAAGACGTTTGTGAAAGATACGAGAGTCACAAATTTCCTGTACCTCATATTCTGGGACATCATTCATAACAAAGGAGGAGGACAAGGAAACTGTTGAGAGTAAGGATCAGGTACAAAGGGTTTGAGCTGGGAAATATGAAAGACCGGATGAATCCTCCAGGTACGAGGCAAGTGAAGACGGACAGTGACAGGATTAATCAGCTGAAGAATACGGAAAGGACCGTAGTAACGAGGTGTAAACTTGTTTTGAGAAAGTCGCAAAGGCAAAAATTTTGAAGAAAGCCAGACTTTATCCTGGAGGTGATATACTGGAGCATCCCTACGCTTCTTATCTGCTATTCTCTTCCTGTATCTCTTAGTGTTCAGCAAGTTAGATCGAATCAATCTATGGATCTGTAGAAGTCGTCTGGAAAATGAAGTTACAGCAGGAAGAGAAGAGGTAGACTGAGGAGTAGTAGTAGGAAAAGAGGTAGGATGATAGCCACAAGAACAGAAAAAGGGGGTGACCTTGGAGGCACTATGGACAGTGTTATTGTAAGAGAATTCAGCGATAGGAAGGTAAGTGTTCCAGTTGCTCTGGGTAGAATTTCAAAAGCAGCGAAGGTACTGCTCTAATCCTTGGTTGAGACGCTCGGTCTGTCCATTGGTTTGGGGATGGAAACCAGATGATAGTGCTATATTGATATTCAGTATCCTACAGAAATGTTTCCAAAACCAGGAGATGTACTGAGGTCCCCTGTCTGATACAATGCTGTGTGGGAGTCCATGGAGACGTAAAATATGATGGATAAATATCTGACTTAGTTCTTGAGAGGTAGGTAATTTTTTCAGGGCAGTGAAGTGAGCCATCTTTGTAAAGGAATCTATTGTGACCATGATAACCCGGTTTCCTGCTGATGGAGGTAGTGAACACATGAAATCAGAAGAAATGGTGTGCCAGGGAGCCGGTGGAACAGGTAATGGTTGTAGCAATCCCGCAAGTTTGGTACAGGGTATTTTTACTTGGGCACATATGGGACAGGCCTGAACGTATTTTTCAACATCCAATATCCAGGTAGGCCACCAGAAGGACGGCAAGAGCAATTCCTGCGTGGCCTTGATGCCTCTATGACCAGCAACCAGAGAATCATGGCACATTTGTAGCGCCTTTTCTCTTACTCCGTTAGTAGGGAGGAAGAACAGGTTCTTATAATAATAATACCCCTTCTGTTTATGTATTAGGGGGTTTAGGTTCTTTAACTCTTGATCAGACAGGTTGGAATATTCCAGTTGTAACTCATCCAGGAAAGATTGAGCTACACCAATGATTTTACTGGGCTCAAGCAGATATTGTGATGGGGTAGGAGTAAATCGGGATAACGGCGAGACAGAGCACGGGCCAGTATGTTTTGGGATCCAGGAATATAGGTGACATAAAAGTCATACTGACTGAAGAAAAAGGCCCATCAAGCCTGACGACTGTTTTGGTATTGAAAATTATGTAAACATTGTAGGTTACAATGGTCTGTTCTGACCTCGAAGGGCTCTTTGGAACCCATAAGGAACTGTCTCCACTCTAGGCAGGCTGTTTTCAGGGCTAATAACTCCCTTTCTAATACTGAGTAATGTTGTTCTGACATAAAGAGTACATGGGACAAATAGAAAACAGGATGTTCAAGACTGTCATCTTCTTGTTGGAGTAAGGCAGCTCCGATGGCTCTTTCAGAAGCATCAGTAACAACAATAAATTGTTTGTTGGTATCTTGGTGTCTCAATATCAGTGCTTGAGTGAAGGCCTTTTTTAGACTCTGAAAAGCTGTTTCAGCCGCCCTTGTCCAGACAAAGCCTTTAATTAAATTCTCCTTCTTTAATGTTTGAATTATGTGGCCGGTTTGTTCTGCAAATCAAAAATAAACTGTTGATGAAAATTAGCCAGTCCTAGAAAACATTGCATTTCCTTAATAGAGGAAGGGGAAGGCCAGTCTAGGATGGCTTGTACCTTTTCCAGGTCCATAGCTATTCCAGTGGGACTAAGGTGATATCTCAAATATTTGACTTCAGTCTTGTCAAACTCACATTTGTCTGGTTTACAGGACAGTTGATATACCCTGAGTCTTTGGAGGACCTGTTTCACGTAAGTAGAATGAAGTTCAGGACGTCTAGAATAAATAAGGATACCATATGGTTCAAGAGATCAGAAAACACAGAGTCCATAAATCTTTGGAAAATTGAGGGGGCATTAGTGAGACCAAAAGGCATAACTCTGTACTCATAATGACCAAATGGGGTTCGGAAGGCAGTCTTCCACTCGTCTCCTTCTTTGATGCGCAAAAGGTGGTAGGCTCCACGAAGATCTAGTTTGGTGAATCGTTGAGCCCCTCTGACTGCCTCTAGAATATCCTTGATGAGGGGCAAAGGATAACGGTCTTTTATAGTGATCTTATTTAGACCACGAAAATCCAGACAGGGATGAAGATCTTTCGTCTTCTTGGGTACAAAAAAGAGAGGAGCCCCCGCCGGAGAGGATGATGGCACAATAAAACCACTGTGCAGGTTTTCTTGCAGATACTCTTTGAGAACTTCCTTTTCGGGTTCCGTGAGTGAATACATTCTCCCAAAGGGAACGATCGCCCCAGGTTGCAAGTGAATTGCACAGTCATAATCTCAGTGTGGGGGTAAAACAGGTCTGGATGGTTTCTGGAATACATCTTGAAATTCTAGATAGTGATCGGGGACTCCTTGAACTGTATTGATGGAACATCCGGTAGTAATTTCAGTAGGCATCAACTTCTTGGGTGACCAGTATGTGTCTGAAGCAAAGCAATTTTCATGACAAAACTGTGAGGACAAGGAAATAGTCCGGGTTTTCCAATTTACATAAGGGTTATGTCTTATGAACCACGGAATTCCTAAAATGATAGTATGATTGGGAGATGATACTAAGTCAAATGAGATGTGTTCTTGGTGGTTCCCAAATTGTAAACTTAGTGTCAGGGTGGTAGTATCGACTGGACCAGAGGATATTAAGGACCCATCCACTGTGTGAACTTGTTCCGGACTTCTTTGGGTCATGTTGGTATTTGTTGTGTTGTGGCCCAATTCTTATCCATATATATGCCACTAGCACCACAATCAAGTAAGGCCATTGTTCTTTCTTCACGACCGTCAGTTAACTGTAACGTTACAGGAAGCATGAACAAAGTTGTGGCATTGTCCTTGAATGAACTGATGGAAGGTATAGCCGATGATCCCGTCCCCTCCCTTCTTACAGAGGACGGGAAGTGGCGTTTCCCGATGGCCTTAGAGGACGAACGGGGCAGGTAGGAAGCATGTGACCGGCAGCGCCACAATACAGGCACAATCCTTTCTTACGTCTTTCTTCCCACTCACTGACGGAAAGTGGACCTCGAGTAGTATCCACCTGCATAGATTCACCTTCTGTGTCTATGACGGGAGGACGAGGTTCCTCTGGACGATGCAAAAAGACACGTGAAGTACTTGACTGGGAAGGTCCTCTACTTTTTCTCTTCTCCATACGTCGTTCTTGGAGACGGTCTTCGATGGAAAGAGCTAGATCCATCAGACCACGAAGATCTTCAACTCGGTGTACTAGCTCATCTTTGATCTCCTCTTTAAGACCTCTACGGAATAAAGTCACCAGAGTTCGTTCCACCCAGGTTGTCTTGGCCGCAAGCTGTTGAAAGCGGGTAATATATTGGAGGACATCTTGAGAGCCTTGTTGGATGTCACATAATGCTTCTTCAGCAGAGGCCTCCAATCCTGGATGACTAAACATCTGTTTTAACCGACTCACGAAGGCTGCATAGTCAGACAATACTGGGTCACAGGATGATACCATCATAGTTGCCCAGGCCAAGGCAGGACCGGATAGAGCACTGATAAGATAACCCACCTTTGTCTTGTCGTGGGAGAATTGTGTGGGTCGGAAGGCGAAGTACACAGTTAATGCATCAAGGAATTCTTGTAGTTTTGTTGGTTCACCGGAGAAACGAGGAGTTGAGGTGGAGACAGCCGGAACATCTGCACTGCAGAAAGCCAAAGCCTGTCGTAAAGCAGCATTCTCATTGCATAATTGTTGCAGTTCCTGAGCCTGTTGCTGAATGGTTGCCAGAAGAGATTGATCAGAATCTGCAGCAGCCGCCACTGTGTCATCCATGGTGTTAGACGACGTCAGGAGTATTTGGCGCTGCAATCTGTCACGACTTACGTGCTGCTTTAACCTGGAGTCCGCGGAACGAGTGGCGAGGATCTTGTTCCTGAATGTTTGGCCTTGGCCCAGGCAGGGGCGACTCTTTCTGGTAGCCACGGTGCTGCAGGCAATGGAAACGCCAAGGGCAGGCCGTGTCCTTCAGAAGTAGTGCCAGAGGGAAAAAAAAACCTGAAAGGGGAAAAAACTTCCAGAAAGGAAAGGTTCCTAAAACAGCAGCAAATTGAATAGGTAAATACAAGAGCAAAAGTACAGGAAAAAACGCTGGAACAGACGTGAACCAGTATCGGATATGAGGAAGCAGGAGCGAAGACACCATCCAAACAGAAAGTGTTGCAGCGCAAGGAGAGAAAGAATCACAGCCCTTAAATATCACAAAACAGGAAGCAACCAACAGGAAGTGCAGGGACACCATCTTAGATAGGGAAAAACACATAGAACATAATGGACTAGGAGCCATAGAGAGTAGGGAACTAAGGCATGCTGGGAAGAGGGGTAATATGGGAAAAAAGAACATAAAGGGAGGCACAAAGAAAAGGAAGAAAAAAGATAATAAGAACAAGTGAGTGGGGGAGGCTAGACCTGCATGTAAGCACGTCGCGCTATGAAAGAACGAGGCCCCATGCCCAATTTGTGGCCTCATAGTGTGCACAGCAGGCTGGGGTCGCGACGCGTCTTCATGCCGCATGCCGCGGCCTGAGCCGAATGTTTGGCTTGTGCCGCGCGCAGCGGCGCGACACGGAGTGGAAAACATGAGACAATATCCATTCTGTACAATGTTTAAGACCCAAGCGTCTGTTGTAATTCTTTGCCACTCTGCCAAGCAATTGGTGATGCTTCCCCCCCACCGGAGTGGGTAACGGAGTTGGGGGAAGGAGATTTTTAGGGTTTTGAAGCTCAAGGTTGTCGAGAACCCTGATTGGACTGCTGGACCGAACGCCCTCTCTGTGTTTTTCGCTGAGGTTGATAAGATCGTTGGTATTATTGGTGAGATCGTGCAGGGACCCATTGAGGGGTTTGAACCCTCTGAGTGGCATAGTGACGCTGGAAAGGTCGGAAGGGCTTTCTTTGCTCTTTGGGTTTTTCAAGACCCACTGCCTTTAAGGTGTCCACCTCATGCTTCATCCTTGCCATCTCATCATCGGCATGGGAGCCGAATAGAGTGGAGCCTGAAAATGGCAGATTCAGAATATGCTGCTGAGCATCCGGTTTCAGTGAAGTAAGCCTCAGCCATGAATGTCTCCGTAGGGTCACTCCGAAGCAATATGTATACGCGGAGAGCAATGAAGAATCCGCTGCTGCACTGATGATCTGATTTGAGACCTTAGCACCCTCTTGGACTATCTCCATAAAATCCTCCCTCTGATCTCTCGGAAGATGCACCGCAAACTGGAGAAGGGAATCCCACAAGGACCCATCATATCTGCCGAAAAGGGCTGTTGCACTTGCCGCCTTCATGGAGGTTGCAGCCGAACTACAGACTTTGCGGCCTATTGAATCTACCTTCTTACTCTCTTTGTCCGGAGGAGAGGTGGAAGACGGAGATGTTGCGTGGGATTTGCGAGCAGCCAGTATGACCACGGAATCAGGTGGAGGGTCAGAACATAGAAACAAAGAGTCTTGCTCTGGAGGACGATACTTTTTCTGTAGTCTGGTGGAAGCAGGTTTGGTCGTAGCCGGCATAAGGAAGACTTCCATAGCAGGTTCTAAAAGGCCAGGTACCAGAGGTAGCTAAGGTCTGGCGGCTACATGCTGTTGGAGAGTCTCAAATATAATCGAAGTAGTAGGTGTAGGGTTAGCCATCGGAATTTTAAGTTTTGTCGCACTTCTGACCAGAATTTCATGAAATGTATTGATATCATCCACCGGTGAAGCCCGAGGTGGAGGTGTATCCGATAAAGTAGGGAAGTAATCTCTGGTAGATGACAAATAATCTTTCTGATGGTCAATTGATATTGATCTATGGCTAGATCTATGGTGAGAGTGTTGTGACCTTGAACGGCCTGATGACTGATGGCCATGTCGAGATCTATGGCGCGATGTAGAGCGCGGCATAGGAGCTGGGACACTGACAGGCACTTGAGGCACTGAAAGTGGTGCCGGAAGAATCGGGTCAGACGGCTGCACTGGTGTTGCTGGAGGAGAAGCCTGAGGAGAAGGCGATGAAGGAATAAGCACTGTAGAAGGAGAATGGTGCGATTCCGATGACAAATAAATCCTTCTCCTTTTCTGCCTCCTCGACATAGATGGCCTCCTCGACGTCAATGGACTCACCGATGATGGACTCCCCGAGGTCGATCTTCTCCGACGTCTTGACATCGAGCGGATCCTCGATGTCGAAACATGCCGTCTACGTTTTCGTCTTGACGTTGATTCCAATGAATCCGATCTGCTTCGCGACGTCATGTGACATGGAGTCTTCGCCGTCGTGCGGTGTCTTGATGTCGAACGGCGACGCTTATGCGACGTCGAGCCAGACTTCGACGGTGAGCATGTAGGTGCCGTACCTCCTCTCGAAATCACCTCCTTCATATCGACCGGGATCTAACGCGTTTTCTGGTAGAAGAACGCCTCTCAGACCTCCCACGACCACTGGAGGCTGAGGTAAGAGCCCTGGTGGAAGACTGACCTTCCCCTCGCTCAGAGGTCCCACTGATTTCCTGGCGTCGTCTCTCCTCTTTCCCTTGAAGGCAAATCTTCTCCCTGTCGCGCAGGGTGCGCCTGGAAAATGTCTTACAGATGTTATAGGAGGCAGGTATATAAGAAGACAGCAGACAGATGATGCAGACCTCGTGGGGGTCTGTTTTGGTCTTTTTCCTGCTACATTTTGGACATTTGTCAAATAGAGAAGGCACTTTTATGGTAGGAGAGCCTTAAGTTTTCAGTGTAGCCATTATGGTGCTGTGGAGTTTGTGTATGACAGTCTCCCAGACCATATACTCTTATGGCTACCCTGCTTTTACAATGTCTAAGGTTTTGCTTAGACACTGTAGGGGCATAGTGCTCATGCACCTATGCCCTCCCCTGTGGTATAGTGCACCCTGCCTAAGGGCTGTAAGGCCTGCTAGAGGGGTGACTTATCTATGCCATAGGCAGTGTGAGGTTGGCATGGCACCCTGAGGGGAGTGCCATGTCGACTTAGTCATTTTCTCCCTACCAGCACACACAAGCTGGCCAGCAGTGTGCATGTGCTGAGTGAGGGGTCCTCAAGGTGGCATAAGACATGCTGCAGCCCTTAGAGACCTTCCCTGGCATCAGGGCCCTTGGTACCAGGGGTACCAGTTACAAGGGACTTACCTGAGTGCCAGGGTTGTGCCAATTGTGGAGACAAAGGTAAAGTTTAAGGAAATAACACTGGTGCTGGGGCCTGGTTAGCAGGCCTCAGCACACTTTTAAGCATTGGATCAGCACAGTGCTATCCACGCCGAGCTAGATGGTGACAAAGTATTTTGCCATTTATACAGCAAAGTCTTTAAGCATAGGTTTGACACAGTGTCAACCTTGCCGAGCAGTAAAATGACAAAAGCCATTTACCACTCCAGGCACAGTATTACAGCTTTGGACTGGTAAAATACCGTCCAAGCCAACCTGGAATGAGTAAAAGCAACCCATTACACGTGTTTCGCTCTCATCAGAGCTCATCAGAGAGGTTTAGCTTTGTCCAGAAACTAACCCTGAAAGGGATATATGTACAAGTTTTATAAAAATTAAAAAAAAAAAAACTTTCACATACTTACCAAATGTGGGTAGTAAAGGCATGCATAGTAAATGAATTTGTGGTAGAGACAGACATATGCCTGGTAAAGGCACACATGGTAACAGCATATGCGTGGTAAAGACTGCATAGTAATGGCACTGCGTGCAAAAAACTCAGTTGTAAAGGTGGTTTCCCATACAGGACACAGTCAATTTGTTTAGTAGTAGTTTTGGAATAAGCAGTGAGCAAAATATGCAGAGAAAGCATCACAAAGCTTTAAATTTGAAAGGCAGTTTCCTATGACGTATCTAGTCTGCATTATGGCACCTATGGTAAGTTTTCACTCCATGATCTTTTCTCAAAGATTATGTTTGTGATATAGTCTGATTTTCATTCCATGTGTAGAGATATGACTTTCAGGAAGCAGGTGATTCCCCCTGCACCACAAAAGAGTATCTTCCAATGGTTAGCCTCCCCATCTACTGTGCCATCACCCATACACTAGTCATTGCCAAAATCAAGACACTCCAACATCACATGAACACCAATTATCTCCTCCAAAAGGTGTTAAGCCGTACTGCAGCACAGACACATCTACTGTACAGGTAGTAGATGATGGCTTCTTCACTGTGATCACTGTGGGCAAGAATTATTTTCTGCCAGTCCATTCCACTGCCTTCAACACAGTGGACCATCTCCCCCTTCTTTAAAAATAGCCCTGTATCCTGTCTCCCATCAACTTTAATCGATACATAGAACCCCTTCCCCACTGAGACTCTTCTATGTGAAAACAACATCAAAATTCACCAGCATGCTGACGACACACATCTCTTTCAGAAAGTATCCACAGCTCACAATATTCATTAACTCTAAGACTGCCTCCTCTTTAATTAATCTTGAATGTCTAACCAAACCTGAAGCTCAAGTGCACTAAGACTGAATTCCTCCTGTTCACCATTAAACAACAAGTCGAAAGCTGGCTCACTGACAATAACACGGACACCTTTAACCCTCAACTAATAGCCAACACAGAAACACATATCTATGCTCAATGCTAACCTCTCCTTCAAACTACATAGCCAGATGAAAACCTAGACGGAGGGTACCAGCCTTACCTCCTGAAAAGATAAAGCATTTTCTCTCTGTAAACAGACTACAAAAATTGTCATATAGGCCATTTCAGTCTTACATGTAGATGGATGGAACACCCTAAACCATGGTCTTATGGATACCATACTGTCCACTCTGCAAGACCTGTTTTACTCTACTGCACGTCTCATAAGAAGCATGAAGAAGTTCCACCACATCATCCTAACCCTGATATACCTTTTTGGGGGTTTTCTCTCCAGGCCTGCATCATTTTTAAAACCAGATGTATCACTTACAAGACCACAAGAAATGGCAATATGCCTATCAGACTGAGAAAATCTCCGCCAATGGTGAACTACGCCACACCTAGCTTGAGAATATAATCAGAAAGGCAAGTAGGAACTGCAAAAAGGGGAAAAAACTGAAAACATACCTTCTGGTCAGTGTTCTCAGGATCTGCCAGTCAACATTAGAACCATTCCAGTCCTCCTCTACAACAGGAAGATAATAAAGATTCACCTCTTCAATGAAGACTACAACTAAAAACCACAGAACCACACTTCTCTTCCATTATCTTGCTGTAAGTGACTTCTAGCCTTTTCCGTGTACCATGTGCTATTGCTCCTAGGTTTGCGCTGTATAAATACCTATGAATCCATACAAGAGCAGTCTTTGATATGGTGGGGTATATTCTGCTAGGGTTCATTAAATTATGCTTGTCAAATAGTGTTTTATCAAACAAAATTGTGGCAGAGGGTGTGCTTATTTATGACCTGGTCAGTTAGTGAACAGGCCACAAATAACCCCATATTGCACGGGTAGTAGCATGCAGTGTTCATCAGATAGGGGAACACATGATATGTAGGCTGTTAATTAAGTTACAAGAGAATCAAAGTGGAAGGTTTAGTGGCTGTAGCCCAAAATGCCAGAGCTTTTGTTGGACACACAGCATGTCTACGGGAAATTGTTATGATGGTTGTCGGAGGCCGTCCATGGCCAGCTGGGGTATGGTACCCTTGTCTTGATTGTACTAGTTAAGTCATCTGGTAGTACTAGTTATAGCCAAGGTATGGGTAATGCCAGAAAGTGGGCCCAACAGTGAGATCAGCTCGGCGTGTGAGGGAAAATAATTCGTTATTTTGGAACAGTGCCAATGCTCCGAATAAGTCCAACAACTGCCTGGTCGAGGATTTCGATTTCCTATAATTGAACACCCCTCCGTCTTTAACCTTCAAATGACTTGATAAAGATGAACATAGGCATAGTCGTCAGATTCAATCCAAACTATTAAGGATAAAAAGGGCTATACATAGAGCGTTTTGCCTATGTTTGAATGAGCATTGCCACCATTAGTACGTTAACTGCAGTGGAGCCAGGGCCAGGGCGGTGTGGGCACCCACGCCCAAATTATGGTAGTCTTTTACTTCCCTGGCACCCATTTTGTTTCTCGCATTAGGACTCATGTCACCCTTGCTTACACCTCCGTGTGTTGGGGGGTGTCACAGGTTTAGACAGCAAAACATAGGTGGAAGCCTCATGAAACACTTATCAGTTCAACCCATTCCATCGTGTTACAACACAAAGCGCTATCAACTTCGTCTCTTAAGAAGGACTGAAATAAAGATCACTGCCGTGACTCTCTCAGGCACATGTGCGTGGAATAAACAGTATACTTTGAAAAGTAAATACTCCCAAAGTATGTGGGGTCAAAGTCTCCTAGTGTCTACATAGAATTGTCGATTCCAATATCATTACCCATAGCTGGCAGTAGATTAGATTAACCTTTACTGTGCCTCCGTCATCGCTCCTATGAAATTAGCTTTCAAAGCTTGAAATGTGCTGGGTACATATTAAACTGTTGATTTATACAAGAGCCTGTAAATGACAAGTTTACATATGCGCGTAAACATCCAAGGAGCAGGTCTAAACACACTTAGCATTACGAGTCACCACCCTTGCAGAGAATCGTGGCCACACACAACTGTTTCCAGAGGGTTGGTGCATGGTCCGGTCTGTAACTAGCTGCATTATTCCAGACGGTGTCAAATGTCAGTGCAGCCAATCATCCGGTTGGATTCCTTGCACTACAGTAAAAGCGAGTCATAGAAATCAGATTATCGCGTGCCCCCCAAAAAACACAAAAAACAGGGTAACTAACCTCGCTAGCAGAATCACTGAGATTCTGATTCTCTCTTTAGCAAACAGGGCAATGGCATCGTATCACAGAACACTGAATAACTAATTATACACGAAAGTCTGTACCGTGTCCCTGAAATATGTGCTTTCAGATTGCCGGTGGAACGGAAATACAAGGCTGCTTGCTATCAGTAGCGACACAAAAGGATGATGTACAGACTGCTGAACAATGCACTCACCCACAGACACAGATATGGGTTTAATCTATCGTTCTTTTGCTCATCATGCCACCCCAGTTTGGACCCAGCCATATGCAAATCAGTCTTGACCCTGTCCCTCGTGGGAACAGTCCAGCCCGACCTGCCAAGCCAGGTCCTAACTGGCCAGAAACAAGCATCCTCGGACCGGTTTCAGGGTTTCACCCTTCATCAGCCAGGCTAGCTCGAATCCAGTAGCACATTGAGCAAGGGACCCACATCTGGGCATACCCTTCCCACTTGGGGCAACTTTACAACACAAAAGGATGGTGAACGGAGTGCTAAACAATGCAAACACTCACCCCAGTCACAGATCTGGGTTTAATACATCGTTTTTTTGCTCACCATGCCACCCCAGTTTGGACCCAGCCATATGCAAATCAGTCTTGACCCTGTCCCTCATGGGACCATCCAGCCCGAACTGCCAAGCCAGGTCCTCACTGGACCGGAAACAAGCATCCTGGGACCGGTTTCAGGGTTTCACCCGTCATCAGCCAGGCTAGCTTGAATCCAGTGGCACAGTGAACAAGGGACCCACGTCTGGGCATTCCCTTCCCACTTGGGGCAACTTTAGCAACACAAAAGGATGATGGACGGAGTGCTGAACAATGCAAACACTCCCCCGCTGTCACAGATCTGGGTTTAATCCATCGTTCTTTTGCTCACCATGCCACCCCAGTTTGGACCCAGACATATGAAAATCAGTCTTGACCCTGTCCCTCATGGGAACATCCAGCCCGAACTGCCAAGCCAGGTCCTCACTGGACCGGAAACAAGCACCCTGCTATCGGTGCCTCCATTTAATCAATACCGGAATCCGAGGACCCCCCACTCCATGGAATCATTATTAGAATCTGGGGACCCCCACTGAGTCATTAGTAGAAGCCTGGACCTCGGCCCAACCAATTTAGATGAACTATTTCATTCACAAATAAATCTTTAAAAAACTATAAAAATCAAAATTAAATTCGATGGAAATGTTGGAGCTTTTCTAAATTCAGTTGAGGCCACCTTTCGTACACACAAGAATCTATTTGATGCACTTGCACTGCTACCACAAAACAATCCAAGGATACCAACTTAATTTATGCCTCCAATTTCAATTCCTTCACTTTTACAGAAAAAAGTACCAAATGTGGAGTGGATAACTTTTGGGAAAAAGTTGTGAAAGTTTAAGCACCAGCACCCAAAAAGTGAAAGTGAAAGCTTAAGCACAAACATCCAAAAAAGGTTTAGCAGTGAGGGGAAGTCCATTTATGAAATCACTTGAAGCTTCCTGATGATACAAATCGATCCTTTATGATTGGTGTTGCAAGAAAGTTACCCAGCTGACCTGTGTCGCGTGTCCTTCTAAAAGACAGTTATAAGAAAACTACACTACATTCAGTCTGGATATTACTAAACTCTATATTATGGGAGCACTTTATTTTTATTTTTTGTGCTTTTTGTAGCAGCCCATCTTATACTGGGTGTATTTCAAGTTTAAATAATGACAATTAGGATTCGTTTCCCACTGATTAAATTAGCTTACATTTATTTTTCATTTAAGCTGTGCTTTATTTTAAATGTAGCTGCCTGACCCCGCTCGCCTGCGTGAACTCACACCATACGTTTTTTAAAATGCACTTCGACCGCTCTGAGCAACAGATTTGGCGGGTGGTGAAAGGTGCAAGCAGGTGAAATACATGGGGGCTTATCAGAGCAACTGTGACTGGAATTACTAATTACCCAGGCAGTACCACATTTCTTAAGGGGATCTCAGTGTTACACTTATAATCAGTGAGTAATTCCTAGCAGCCCAAAAACGAGTACCCCCAATATTGGTAATCACGAGGGAAAATGGGGTTGCATGTGAGAGAAATTACCAGCATATTTCAGAGAAAACACTCTGCAATCAAAATGTTTACATGAAAAGGCATTTCGTTGAAGACTAAATCAGAGAAATACAAATCATAAAAATACATCTAATCAAATGTGGGGAATTAGCTGAATAATAGTGGAGAGCTTTGGGTAGAGAGAAGGGTATGTTCAGGTTCAGAATTATGATAAAAACAACGATCAATGCTAGAGTTAGCGAAGGGGCGAGGTAAGCATAAAGATTAATGTTTGTGTCAGGGTGATAGTTATCTTAGGCTCAATTTAAGGTTACGTTTATGTTCATAGGTGAAGTAAAATAAGAGCAAGTGTGAGGATTAAGGTCAATGATGGGACCATGGATAGGAAGAAGTGTGGCTAAAGTCAGTTTTGAGTGAGGATTTGGGCAAGAATTAAAGGCAAGGTAAAGGGTGGGTTTGGGGCTATGGTTAGATTTCAAGCAATTTCTGGAAAAAAAACATTTTAGAAAAATGTATAACAAATGTATAACAAAAGCTACAGCTAAATAAGGGGAAAATATTATGATTTTCAATTAAAAGTTTATCTGAAATGGGCTGAGATAGAATTAAATACTGGCGTGGCAAAAAATGACAAAACACATTCTCCATCTCGCTAAAGAAAGTTATTGCATATTTACATAGCTAGGATCATCATGCTTCGGAAAGACCTCTCTCCCCTCTCTCTGGTATGACAAATCTTCAAATGAAACTCCCTCTTATATTCTTCTGCACCTGCAAACATCAAAAGCCTAGTTACAGGTGTGGCACTGTTAGGATATGTGATAACAGAGAACTTTGCTCCATAACTTGTGTCTTACTTTGTAGAGGAACAAGCACGGAGATGTCATTCTGTTGGTTCCACTGTGATCCAGATTCTCACATCCTGGACAACAAACCTTAAACTGAAAGTGTTCTTTTTTTTAGGCACTTAATTCTTTTTTGAGATACATCAGAAACTATGTTCGTATCATAGGGGTTGCAATGAAGATATTGGACTAAATTGGCCTCTCGTGTCCATCACCAAAGAAGGGAGAGACTTCTATTTTCAGGATAAGCACCTTGTCCATTACTGATAGGTCCTGTGTCTCTGAAGGCAATCATACAATGGGCACATGTACATTTATTAGCCGTTAGAGGCAAGAGCGAAGATACAGTCCTGTCTGATAAAAATGCTTTGATTAGAATGGCTAGCTGTTCTTTTTTTATTGTAGGCTTATCGCCTCTGAGGGCTACATTTTCTTAATCTTTGTATTGATTGTTGTTTAAATGAATCTATGGGGGATAACTTATTTTTGTCAACTTTATTTGTAATAGTCATAAAATAAAAAAATATACATAACTGTGGCACCATGCATTAAGAGATCCAAGACAACTGTTGGAAGCATTAAACAGCACTATACCTTTTACAGAGCGCAAACAATATAGAGGAAACACTCTCCTCTCAAGTAGTGTCATCACTACTGCTTCAGTGAGTCTCTGAATAATCCTCTCCACAAGCCATCCATGCATTAATCAGTTCAGGCCAGTCATGTAAATCTTTGACTACTTTATCATCCGTCCTAACCATTTTCGTTCTAATATCTTCCGCTGACACCCACTCTTGGGCATCTTTCTCCCACACCATAATCTTAGGCGTCTGAGGGTGGATCGAAGGGATGGTAATGCGGCGTTTTGCCAAAACCAATACCAGGTCGGCAAATAGATACTGTAAACTTCAAACCCCAAGGCTTAGGTGTAAGATGAAGGAGGCAATGCTAGACACTCCATTCAGTCAGTAACATAATTGTTCGCTTCAATTTGCACACCACCCCTCGCCAATATTAAGCCAAGTGAGCACAACCCCAAGTCATGTGCAAAAAATCTGCTCTGTCACCACGCACCACCTATATCTACGACATATGGGTAGCCTGGACGGGTAAATCCTGTGTAGGTGGGTTGAGGCGAAGTACGTATGGTGTACAAAATTATGGTGCATTAACTTAAATCTGGCTTTGCTGGCTATGGTCTAATCCTGTCCATATACTGACTCACATTTCTCATCCGTTAATTGTGCTTTTTTAAATCTAAATCCCACCTTTTCCGGGCTATGAAAGGCTGCTTGTGCCAGTCTCCTTTCAGTGCACCATACACTGTGCACTGTGTACAGCATTCCCCAGCTGTAGCAGCGTGTCCAATAACTCTGTTGTCCGGGGTGCATTAGGGAATCCTGTCTAAATTCCCCTGGCAGTATTTTCCATTTTAGCTTGAAGCAGAAATTGTCCCCAGACCAATCTCAAGATTAAGTGGGGTCTCCTTAAATGTCAGAATGGCCCCCACTGGGTACAGGTCGCCTAATGTGACGCATCTTACCACTGGACCAACGAAATACACTTGCATATGCCCCTGAAGGGATGCAGCCACCATATCTTGAGTGAACAAGAAAAAGCAGGGATTTTCAGGATTTTATGGACAAAAATATTCCATGCCATGAACTGTGAATAGGCTCTGTAGGGGCGTTGATCTACCTCTCAATGTAATGGGTATCAGTTCTCTACCAAACAGCCCCTCAGTAATCTTTTTTTCCCCAGTTATCCTTTGCCTCACACCGCCACACATGCTATATTTGAGATGGCAAATAATACAGCTCCAAATCCGGGAGCCCGAGCCCACCATCCTCTGCGTCCAATATGAAAGAGAGAATTTTATCCTGGACCTAGTAGTGCATCTCGATTTTTCAATGTTATTTGAGGGAGTACACACCGCGAATTCTGCAAGAGATAGAGGCATCTGGGAAGGAAGACCATCTGTATATTTAATGCGACCAGCAATAGTCAGCAAGAGTGTTTTCAAGCAATCAATTGATTTATGCAATTCCTGTCTGTAACCCTTTAACCATACTTTAATCATACTGTAGTATGGGCGAGTGTGTAATCTTTACACTCAGGTATCTAAAGTGGTCTGGCGTCCACTGCTGTGCAATATTCGATAACCTATCTAAGGTGATCAGCAAGAGTGCCTACTGTTTTGCCCCTATTTTCTTGCAGGCCCGTTATGTTTTGAACGTCATCCATCACATTAAACAGAACAGATAGTAATCCATTCTGCTCCTCTAGGCAAACCAGGAAGTCATCAACATGCATAGGCATGAAATGCGACATGCCACTAACCCAGATTCTGTGTTCTCCTAGGACTTCCCTAAGCCTTACTGCCTGTGGTTCCATCAACAATGAAACTACAATGGTGATAAGAGGCACCACTGACAGGTGCCCCTTTCTACTAGGCAAATGGTTGATATAATAGTACCCAGACTCACTCTAGCGTCGGTTCAGTACACAGGAGGTGAATCCAGCTCTGAAACACCTCGCTAAATCCCCATTGGCGCAATACCTCAAGCATGTACCCCCAGCTACCCGTGTTGACAGCTTTTTCTATGTCCAAAGCTAACAGCGCACCCTTGACAGCCATCCGTAGCACATAATATAACACGTGGATAAGCCTCCGGATATTCAGCACTGTACTGTGTCCTGGGATAAACTCACAGTGATCCTCCTGTACCAGTGTGACTATTACTTGCCACAGCCTGTTATCCAGTACCTTAGCAAGATATTTGGCATGGGTATTCATCATTGCGGGGGATCAATATGACCCCAGATTAGTGGGGGTCCTCACAGGTTTTGGTATCATCACTATCATCGCCTCTCTCATGGAAGAATTTAATTTCTAATAGAATGAGAAACCTGTGATTGTGTAATACGACAATAGTGCAGTTCATTGCATATGCTGTTTGCTTTGTGGGTAATGCTGATACCAATCAACCTCCAAGATATGTATACCTATGGATTCCCTAGCCATTAGTTGAGTATTGGGGTAGTGGCCTCACTTGGATAATGTGAGGCAGTTGTGTTTAAAGGGCATCTGCACTTCGTCAAAGAGCGGGGGCAGGCATTTTACACCTTGCTTTCGGTCTTCCATTACAGAAGAGGTCTGCAGTGCACATAGAATTTCGGTGCTGCTTTGCGTGAGGCTTTGCAGTGGCAGCACTTGCACTATGCAAACTGAACAAGTAGAGTCTAACAGACTGCATGTACCCGAGTGCCACAGGACTCTCACAAGACTTGCAATGGTGGTTGACATCTTGGATTCATACAGTATTTCTTCCTCATGTTACAGAGCATTACTTGTCGCGCAACTGAGATACGTATTGCTGCAATTGGACCCTTGTTGGCACGAGACGAGTAACTCAAGACGAAAGCGTCAAGAGTTTCAAAGACTTCTTGTCGAAAGAAATTTACTATAGGCTATTACTGGAAGTCAAGGATTTAGACTTTGATTTGCATTCTAGTACTGCAGTCATCCTTTAAAAAAACTGTGAAGTCTATTGCACTAACTACTCAGAAGGCTAGGTGCTGTTGCAGCCAAAGACTGAAGGGACTGAAATGTACTGTTTTTCTGGCCAACAAAATCATCAATGTTCCCACAAATAGGAAAACTAGTTGCGAAAACACCAGGTTATTCATGATCATGCAGAGCGGAGTTCCTTACAGTAATACTGTTGTGTAGCCATTTTAGTTATAGCTTCATGTCTATTATTTTAGCGAACTAGGCCTGCTGCTGTGCACTTTAACCTAGATATATTTTATTCAGCTTTGTTTATTATTTTAACAATAGCCACATTTGCGGTCTTGTTTTATTTTCTCTATCTAGCTGTTCTTTGCCTAGGCCAGCACTGCGTTCTTAAACAAGACATTTCTTTCACTTTGTGCTTTTCTCAAGGCTTCAGTAAGATAGGTTGCTGGCAAACATCGTAACGCTTTGTCTCTAGTGTTCATAGAAACATCCACACTCCTACGTAGGGATACGTTCTTGGAAAATCAGCTGTTTTATTATAACAACACTACTTTGACCCATGTACGTTAGAGGGAGATTCCAGCCCGATGACCACGAATGTATGCCGATTACGGAGTGCTTCGCTGCAGCTGCTTATGTAGACTAAAGGCCTCTTGCTCAGGTATGAGGGATGATGTCTTCCAGGGGAACCTGAAGTGCAGAATTAGAGCTTAACATGCTGTGCTCTAACATAGCCTAGGTAGGAGCTAATTTAATGATTCTAGTGACAATATGTTAGTGTTATTTTTATGCTCAACTCTCCTTGTCACAATTTTAATCCTGTCATGTTTCATCAACCTAGTTATTGCAGTACACACCATATTATCTAAGATGGAGTTATTACGATACAACCTTATTGAACTCTATAAATTGAGTGTTAAACCCCACTGAATTACGAATTCTGTGCAATCTTACACCTGGTAAAACTATGTCCTTGCAGTTATTCCCCCACTCCTTTGCCTTTAACTTGGAATTGCACAGTACAGGTAGCTACTGATGAGGTGTTTGCAATGCACCAGTATGGAGGAACTCCTAACGAGGCTCTATGAGTCTTATCGGAGACCTAAGACATGATAATGAAGCTCAGTATTTGAGATTACTTATGGAAGAGTTCTAATGATAGATGAAGGGGCAGAAAATCATAAAAAATAGAAAAAATAATTCAGCAGCATCTGAAGTTGACTGAAGAAAGCCGGTTGCAACAGAGAAAACACAAAAGTTAAAAATAACAAATGCACAGGAATGAAGGAAACCCACTACGTTGTCAGGCAGGAAGCAAGAATAGGAGCCAGGAGCATTCTAAGGTGTGTACAAAGTAAGCCTTTGCCCAGGGTCCCACTTTTGTACGGGGTGGGGAGAGTGTAACGATAAGATAATCACCTTCCTCCCTGAGAACCACCCTAGTCCTGTTGCCAGCCCTGCCTTATATCCTTAAATATTAAGTAAATATGGATTATTTTTTAATATAATTTTCTTGTATTATTTTTTTAAGTTAGGATGGAGAGGGGCAGAGTATTTGAATTCCAGAAGAGCACAGATGTTATGAAGTATTTTCATATGTTTTGTCTAACTAGCCCATTGTTCACAAACAATATGTTTACCCATGGGCAATGTCCATCATAGAAAGATTAAGGATGTCACACAAACTACACTGTGATGCCATACTAATGACAAAGTGTGAACTATATAGATGCTATTAACCAAAAATAACATGGAGCACCGATTATCACAGTAATAGCAGCATAGTTATATACTGCATAAATCTGTTATATGTTTCACTATATAAACACAAGTTATTATTACTTACATGTTGGTGGATGGAAGATTTCTTAACAGGAATATCTGTTGGGAGCACTACATAGGACAGGGCTACAGCACTAAGGCCAGTAATCTTGCTGAAGCTCTGCTAGTGGTAATACAGTAGTTCCCCACTTCTAAATATGGAGGGAACCGCAAGGCTGACACATGGTTCATCCAATGTTTGCTGACAATTGCCTTGAATCAGCAAATACCTAAATAACCCACTAAGCCTTTGCCACTATCTAACTCAAGGGGTAGCATTTCTGTCAAATGTTCAAGACTGCAGAAAATTATTATTATTATTAACATTATTTTTGGTGTATACACATTCCTCCAATAGGTTTTTCACCTCATGAATGTCCCTCCAGGAGGCGGTATTGTTTGAAAAAACTCGTCCCCAACAATAATTCTCCAGAGCCGCAATGTGTCACCATATGGCTTCAGCCACGGATCCGCAAGCCAGACATGAAATTGTAGCATATTAGGTGCCAATAAACATGCTTGCATCAGTTCCTGTTACTTTTTCCGCTCCTGATATATGAGCACGAAGGGGAAAGGAGAATGCATCAATGACAACTATATGTAACATGTCTCCATGCAATAGGATCTTAGTACACAACGTTCTGACTCAACAGGTGAAGAAAAGGGGTGGTGAGGAATCTGCAAGAACATTATGTATCCATCAGAAATATTTTTACAGAAGACAAGTAAAATTATCATATGATGGAAACATCTTGATGTAGACTCCTCATCTTAAGACTGAGTCCCAAAGCAACACCTCCCAGGGAGGTGGGACTGAGTAGCAATTAACTAAGGAAGTCATATAACACAGCTTAATTACCCATTGCTGCATGCCTGAGCTGTGAGGCAGCAATATTTGCCAAAGTATGAAAGCATGATGACCTGGCAATTCAGCAGATATCAGCCATACTGTGAACGTTGTGTACGCAGCCACAGCCCCAGTGAGTGGTCATGAGTCCCCTCCATGGGATATCTTTGGCTACAACGAATTAGAGCTTTATACAGAGGTTGCAGTAGGATTCAGTGTCCGGACTCCAGTCTAAGTACCAGCTCCTCTTCTTTGATGGGATGAGGAGAAGGGTGAAAAGAACAAAGGGTAATGGACTGATCCATGTGAAAAGCAGATACTACCTTAGGTAAAGATTATTTGCAAGTATGAAGGACCAACTTATCAGGTTAGAATGCAGGTGCAAAACTGTGACAGGTGGGCAAATAGAGATGACCTGAGGTTCTCCGATCCTAGGAGCTGAAGTTAATGCTACTAACAAATTAGTTACTTACCTGTAACTGCAGTTATCCAGTATTGGTATCTTTCATAGATGCACATGCTTGAATCTCTCCCATCGAAGTGGGAGTCCCATGGTACCCTACAAAGCAGTACATAGCAATAACCAAACTGACCATAGAGTTTGCAATGCAAACAGGCCTAAATCTGACAGATTTTCCATGTCATTATTTAAAATGGACCAAACTTGAACCATACTCAATCCGGTGACAGCACCCTCTAGAACACTCACAAGAGAAGCTCCCCTCCTCAGATTTTTAGTGTGAGAATGAAGTATGTTACCTGAGTAAGTAAAAGGGAGCCTCTAAGGGGAGGAGGGTGGGTCGCATGTGAATCTATGAAAGATACCAATACTGGATAACTGCAGTTACAGGTAAGTAACTAATTTATTATCCAGTATTGGATCTTTCATAGATTCACATGCTTCAATCAGAATAACAAGCAGTATCGCAACACTGACGTGAATGGAGGGAATGAAAAAATATTGTGTTTTCCCATTCTCTCTCTCTTGATATATTTATACATATTAACTTTTTTTTTCTTTTTTTTTTAAACAAAGAAGCAAGTATCTATACCAATCATAGCAAGACTATGGTGAAAGCACAGAAGTTGAATTTGGAACAGTAATCAGAAAATACGATAACAAGAGATATAATAATAGCAATAGAAAACAGAATTCTTCCAAGTAGCAGCACAGCATATTTGATCCAGAGGTACCCCAGCAAACAGAGCTGCGGAGGTTATAACTGCCCTTGTTGAATGTGCTCTAGGCCGCCTTTGTAGGGGTTTCTGTGCTGCAGAGTAGCTGAAGTGAATAGTTGCCGATAGCCATCTAGCTATCGTTGACTTTGTCACTGAAGAACCCAGACGCCCAGGTCCATAGGAAAGTAATAACTTATCAGACTTGCAAAAAGTCTTAGTTTGTTGCAGATAAAACTTAAAACATCTCTTCACATCCGATGTGTGGAGGGACTTTTCCGCTGGAGATGTCGGATTAGGAAAATATGTTCAGAGAATAACTGGCTGATTCCGATGAAATTGAGAAGGAACTTTAGGAATGAACTTTGGATTTGTTCTGAGAATGACAAAATCGTCAGTGGAACGCAGAAAAGGCTGCTGTATTGTAAAAACTTGAATTTCACTGACCCTTCTGGTGGACGTGATCGCTAGAAAGAAAGCTACTTTCCAAGTAAGGAATTTAAGATCAGTTTTATGTATGGGTTAGAACGGAGGCTTCATTAGTTGTGAAAGCACCACATTAAGGTGCCATTCAGGCAGAGGCAACGTTACTGGAGGAAAAGCTCTGAATAAACCCCTCATGAACTGCTTAATCAGACGTGACAAGCAAAGTGAGGCCGTGGCTGAAGAACGTCTGTATGTCGAAATTGCTGCCAAATGCACTTTAACTGAAGAGTGCACAAGCTCAGATTTTGACAACAGGTATGGTAGAATCTGCTCTGGAGAAGCCTCATAAGGGTGAAAGGTGTGCTGCTGACACCAACAACAGAACCTCTTCCATTTGAATCGATACGTTTTGTTTGTGCTGTCTGCTCTTATCTAAGACAGTATGGGCTAGATGTAGAAAGCATTTTGTATGGTGCAAACTGCGAAAATCGCAGTTTGCGCCATGCAAAATGCCTTTTGCGATGCACATTCACAATTTGCAAGCCGGTACCGACTCGCAAATTGTGAATGCGACTCGCAAATAGGAAGGGGTGTTCCCTTCCTATTTGCGACTCGCATCGCTATGCTAAATTGCTTTGTGACCGCGAATGCGGTCGCAAAGCAATTCTCAGTTACCACCAGTGTCACACTGGTGGTAACCCATTCGCAAAAGGGAAGGGGTCCCTATGGGACCCCTTCCCCTTTGTGAATGTTGCCAAAAAGGGTTTTTCAGAGCAGGCAGTGGTCCAATGGACCACTGCCTACTCTGAAAAACCGAAACCAAATGGTTTTGTTATTTTTTTTATTTTGCAACTCGTTTTCCTTTAAGGAAAACGGGCTGCAAAATAAAAAATAAAAAACTGCTTTATTTAAAAAGCAGTCACAGACATGGAGGTCTGCTGACTTCAGCAGGCCACCATCCCTGTGAGTGCAGGGACTCGCTATGGGGTCGCAAAATGAGACCCACCTCATTAATGATAATGAGGTGGGTCTTTGCGACCCCATAGCGACTCGCAGTCGGTGTCCGAGACACCGTACTGCATCCGATTTTGCAAAACGGAATTTGCGAGTTGCACGACTCGCAATTTCTGATTCGCAAAATCGGGCTTTGCTACATCTGGCCCTATATCTCTACATTCTGGGGTTGTTTTTAGATGCTGAAACCCGTGGATCTCAGGAGCCATGCATGCAAGTGTAGTGACATCGGATCCGGATGTAGAATCTGCCTCTGGCGCATTGAAAGTAGCATTGGAATTGAAGGAAGGAGTACTGGTGCGGTTTCCGATATTAGAAGAAGCTCCGTGTACCAGCATTGTCTTGCCCATTTCGGAGCGATTAGTATTAGGCGACAAGGCTCTCTCTTCATTTTGGCTATGACCTTTGAGATTAATGGGATGGGGGAAAAAGCGTATGCATAGATCCCAGACCATCGCATCAAAAGGGCATTCCCCCAGGACCCTGGGAGGGAATATCGACTTGCGTAAAATCGGCATTTGGCATTGTTGTTCGTTGCGAATAGGTCTAGAGTTGGCTTCCCCCATGTCACAAAAATGTTGTCCAGCTGAGCTTGATTCAGCTCCCATTCGTGACAATTGCTGTGGGTTCTGCTGAGTGTGTCCGCTAGCGTGTTGCGCACCCCTGGAACATGCTCGGCTCTCAAGAGATGTTGTGTTTTGTCAGCCAGTCCCATAGTTCCTGGGCTTCATCTGAAAGTATTAAAGACTTCGTGCCTTCCTGTTTGTTTATATAATACCTGCTGGTTGTGTTGTCTATCCGCACCAGTACTCGGGAACCTTTTATCTTCGGGAGGAATGCTTGCAATGTGAAGAAAATGGCTTTGAGTTTTAGGCTGTTGATATGCATCAGTCTTTGGCGGCCTGACCATTTCCCCTGGATTTGGAGATCTTGGAGATGTCCTCCCCATCCTTCCATGGAAGCGTCTGTGGTAATGATAAATTGTGGGACTAACGGAATGAACGTGAGGCCTTGAGAAAGATAAGACTGACAACCCCACCAGCCCAATGTCCTTATCATTCTTGGTGTAACCAGAATGCGATCCTCGAACAAACCTTGTGATTGGTTCCACTGAACCTGCAATTCTTCCTCCAACGGTCTCATTTTCAGATGCACATGTGGTACCAGATTGATGGTGGAAGATATCATACCCAGGAGAGATTTGTACAGTGAAACAAACCACCTTTTTGGTATTATCTGTGCCAGAGATGTTTGACGATCCTGGCGTTCCTGCGTAATGAATGCTTTGTTCAGCTGCGTGTCCAGGATAGCTCTGAGAAAAGCCATCCTCTGAGTGGGCGTTGTGCGCGATTTTTTGACATTGAGCGTGAGACCTAATTTTTGGAAAAGTGTAATACAATCTTTTGTTGCTGCTAAAGTTCTTTGCGTGGTGGCCGCCTTGAGAACCCAGTCATCCAGATATGGAAACACCTGGTGACCCTGCTGCCTGAGAGCAGCAGCTACTGGTGGCAGACAATTGGTGAATATGCGAGGAGCTGATCTGAGCCCGAAGGAAAGGACTCAGAACTGATAGTGAGTACCAGCCACTGTGAAACGGATATATCTGCGATGCTTGGGATGGAAGGAGATATGAAAATAAGTGTCCTCCAGGTCCAGAGATGTCATATAGTCTTGACTGTTCAGTAGGTTTAATATGTCTGAAAGAGTGATTGTAGGAAGTTGGCTCTGTATATACTATCTCAAAGTGAGAGATAGTGTCCACAGAGTCCAAGGGTTCCCCTTAGAGGTTGATAGTGGCAAAATTAGATAGTACTAATGCTCTATTTTGTGATAGTGTGGTTGAGCAGTAGGCTTATCAGAGGGTAGTATTAAGCATTTGTTGTACACACACAGGCAATAAAGGAGAACACACACTCAAAGACGTAACTCCAGGCCAATGGGTTTTTATATAGAAAAATATTATTTTCTTAATTTATTTTAGAAACACAAGATTCAGAATTTAGCTAAGTACATAAATTGTAAGGTACTTCACTCAGGTAAGTATGGAACTTTGAATTAAAACAGTAGTATACACAGCTTTGGCAATAATGGCAATAAGCTATTTTAAAAGTGGACACACTGCAAAAATCAACAGTTCCTGGGGGAGGTAAGTAATAGTTTCTCAGGTAAGTAAAGCACTTACAAGTTCAGTCTCCTGGCATAGGCAGCCCACCGTTGGGGGCTCAAGGCAACCCCAAACCCACAGCACCAGCAACACAGGGCCGGTCAGGTGCAGAGGTCAAAGGAGGGCCCAAATAACATAGGCGGCTATAGAGAAGAGGGGTTCTCCGGTTCCAGTCTGCTGACAGGTAAGTACCTGCATCCTCGGGGAGCAGATCAGGAGGTTTTTGTAGAGCACTGGGGGGGATACACAGAGGCACACAAAATACACCCTCAGCTGCACAGGGGTAGCTGGGTGCAGTGTGCACAATAGGTGTCAGGTTTTGCATTGAAAGCAATGGAGGGTCTCGTGGACACTCTGGTGATGCAGGCAGGGCACAGGGAGGCTTCTCGGGCCAGCCACCGACTGGGATAGGATGAGGGCCACCTGCTGGTCACTCCTGCACTGGTAGGTGGTTCCTCTCGGTCCTGGGGGCTGCGGGTGCAGTGCTTGGTCCAGGTGTCAAGTTATTTTGTTACCAGGCAGTCGCGGTCAGGGGGAGCCTCTGGATCCTCTCTGCAGGCGTCGCTGTGGGGTGCAGGGAGGTTGACACAGGGTATACACATTGTTGGAGTCGCCTGGGGGTCCTCTCTGCGGTGTTGGTTCTCCTGAACTCGAGGGCATGGGGTGCAGAGTGTAAAAGCTTGCGCTTTCGGAGTGAGGCGAGAGTCTCTTTAAAGTTGGTTTCTTTTTGCTGTTTTTGAACAGAGACGCTGTTCTCTGGAGGTTCTTGGTCCTTTAGGTGCAGGGCAGTCCTCCGAGTCCTCAGAGGTCGCTGGTCCCGTCGGATGCATCGCTGTGCAGGTTCTTTGAGTCTGGAGCCCAGCTGCGGCCAAGTCAGTTGTTGTATCCATCGTCTCTGCAGGGCTTTCAGGTCAGCAGTCCTTCTTTCTTCAGGTTGCAGGAATCTGAATTCCTAGGTTCAGGGTCGCCCCTAAATAATAAATTTAGGGGTGTGTTTAGGTCTGGGGGCAGTAGCAAATGGCTACTGTCCTGGAGGGTAGCTACACCCTCTTTCTGCCCCCTCCCTGTCGGGAGGGGGGCACATCCCTAATCCTATCGGGGGGAATCCTCCAAAACAAGATGGAAGATTTCCTAAGATAGGGGTCACCTCAGGACATCTTAGGGGCTGTCCTGGCTGGAGGGCGGCGACTCCTTGTTTTTCTCATTATCTCGTCTGGACTTGAAAAGTGGGGGCTGTGTCGGTGGGGGGGGGGGGACACAGGCATCTCGACAAGCTGGAGTGCCCTGGGACATTGTAACACGAAGCCTGAACCTTTGAAGCTTAACTGCTAGGTGTTCATGTTCCTGCAGGGGAGACCCAGTGCAGGCTTTGTTTCTGGCCCCAGAAAGCACAAAGGCTCTCACCCCAGAGGGTCATAAACTTGTCTCAGTGACAGGCTGGCACAGACCAGTCAGTCCTGCACAGAAGGATTGGGGTAAACTACAGGGGGCATCTCTAAGATGCCCTCTGTGTGCATTTTTTTAATAAATCCAGCACTGGCATCAGTATGGGTTTATTATTCTGAGAGGTTTGATACCAAAGTTCCCAGTGTTCAGTGTAGCCAATATGGTGCTGTGGAGTTCGTTTTGACAAACTCCCAGACCATATACTTATTATGGCTACACTGCACTTACAATGTCCAAGAATGGACTTAGACAATGTAGGGGCATAGTGCTCATGCAGCTATGGCCTCACCTGTGGTATAGTGCACCCTGCCTTAGGGCTTTAAGGCCTGCTAGAGGGGTGACTTACCTATGCCACAGGCAGTATTTTGTGTACACGGCATCCTGAGGGGGATGCCATGTCGACTTTGCCTTTTTCTCCCCACCAACACACACAATCTGCAATGGCAGTGTGCATGTGTTGGGTGAAGGGTCCCTTAGGGTGACAACACATGCTGCAGCCCTTAGGGACCTTCTTTGGTCACAGGGCCCTTGGTACCACTGGTACCTTTTACAAGGGGCTTATCTGTGTGCCAGGGGTGTGCCATTTGTGGGAACAAAGGTACATTTTTAGTGAAAAAACACTGGTGCTGGGGCCTGGTTAGCAGGGTCCCAGCACACTTCTCAGTCAAGTCAGCATCAATGTCAGGCAAAAAGTGGGGGGTAACTGCAACAGGGAGCCATTTTCCTACAGTGATCATTCTGAAAGTTTGCGAAAGTACTTGTTGAGCTGGCGAAGGTCTAGAATAAGTCTCCATTCCCCTAATTTCTTTTGCACAAGGAAAAAACGTGAATAGAATCCTTTGCCTCTCTGAGCCATTGGAACTTGCTCCCTTGAGAAGCATCAATTCGACTTCTTTTTTCAGTAAGTATAGGTGAGGGGAATGTGCCCCTTTTGGGGGAGTGGTTGGTGGCCTGACAGTGAATTCTAGGGTGCAGCCATAAGCCACAATGTCCAAAACCCATTGGTCCGAGATAATAGTCTTCCAAATGCGCAGATATCTGGTTATGTTTGCTCCTACTTGGTGCTAGTATAGGTGAGTAGCTGGTACTAATGCAGGGTCATTGTTTACGTCCTGTGTCTCTGGGCAGATGAGAAGACTTTCGACCGATACCCTGTCTAGAGAAACCAGCCCTAGTTGGTTGTCTATACGATTGTGATGGTCTGTATTGTTTGTACGGCTGAAACTGCTGAGAACGTAAATATGATCCTCTGTAGGAGTTTTTGGTGGGAAGGTATGACAGATCTTGCAGTCCTTTGCCCTATGAGTAGGATGATGGCAAGAGATACAGTTTTTAATGTGGATCATCCACATGAACTCTTTTTCCCACAGGTCTTACAGGGACGAAAGAGGCCTTTAGAATCAGACATAATTTTGGAAATAAGAAAATCCAAACCTTCTCTTAAGACAAAACGGTGGAAATAACTGAGCAGAGCTCAGGGAGAGTCCCTTCACACTCGATATGCGGTAAAAATATGAGGAAGGGTGTTTTCTTGGGAGTGTTCTAGAGGGTGCTGTCGCGTGATTGGCTATGGTTCAAGTTTGGTCCATTTTAAATAATGGCATGGACAATCTGTCAGATTTCGGCCTGTTTGCATTGCAAACTGTATGGTCAGTTTGGTTATTGCTATGTACTGCTTTGTGGGATACCGTGGGACTCCCACTTCGACGACAGGAGAGATTCAAGCATGTGAATCTATGAAAGATCCAATACTGGATAACAGGACTGTCTTCAAAGTGAAAAGTTGAACTGGGCAGTGGTGCATTGGCTCCCATAGGGATGCTGTTAAGAAAGTCAACACAATAATCAAATACCATTGAGGGGCAACAAACACAATGGGAAGAAATAAGGAAATGTAACCTGTTAGAAAATGCACTGCTAGTGGTAATCTAATATGGATGAATGATCGTGGTGAGGAAATTCTAGATTGTGAACAAGGCAGACAAATACTCCTTAACTGTATTTACATACGGACTTTGCAAAGCAAGAGTCAAAATGAATCTAAGAAGTGAAATCTAAAAGATTCAAGAAGAAGGAAGGGTTGCTGAATGCGGAATGCCAACAGATCAGCCTATCAGTACCTCCTTGCACAATTTGGGGGCAATTAGGATCAATTGTGCTCTATGTTCCCAAACCTTCCACTGGACATTCGACAGAAGTGGAAAAATCTACAGCAGGCCCGGATGCCAGCTGACCCGGAGGCCACATGGAACCATTCAGAGGGAAGTGAATGTCACAACACTGAGGGCACTTCTTGTTCTGGGCAGTGACAAAGTGATTCATGTTTGGATAGCCCTATCTGGAGAAGATTACCCCTGTCACTTTGGAGTGCACTTCCCACTCAAGGTCCTCCAGCAAGAATGATACTAAGGGAACTTACAAGAGCAATTACTGCCACGAAAGGTTCCCATCACTGTGCCCATTGTTACAGACGAGACACCTTCTAACTTAAGATTACAGGACATCCTGCTAATCCCCAAGAGCTGAGCGGTCCCCCGAGGCCGCCCTCCTTCACCAGGATGTACTTGTTGGCATACACCTTGATTATGAAGATAGACATTCTCCCCAAATGATCACATCAAGGCTTCCCCTCCTCCTAAAATAATTAGGAATTATCAGGAGATGATTTAGAGCTTTCAGACTAAAATACAGTGTCTGGTTTTAAGTCTTAAAATCTGATTGGCCTCATGCATCCAGTTGGTTCCACAAGCCAGATGGCAAATGAGAGCCCTCAAATGGAGCCTGCAACAGCAGTGCCACAGCATTAAGGAACCTCTCGACCCTGATTCTTGGACCATTCCAACCTTGTGCTGGGTAACCCCTTCATCTCTCTGCAGTCTTAGCCTACCATGGACACAAATGCCTCTTCCCCAGGCCTTGGTGCCCGTTTGGGGCGACATGATGATGCAATGCCTTTGGTCCACATCGGAGCAGCTTTTGCACATATTGCTGTAGCTGAGGATGGTTTGCCTTGCCATTAAGGCGATTTTACCATCCATCTCAGGAAACACGATTTAGATTTTGTAATAATTTTTCCGAATTAATGGAAAAGAGGGAGACCATTCACCCCAATAGCAAATGGTGATGTAAATGGGAGGGGGTGGGGGTCTTGGTGGTAGAGGATGGTGGTGACTTGATATGCTCCTGGCAATGACGTCCCCTAGACCAACCCCTGTCCCAATAGAAGCCATATATTTGTTGGGGCATTTGGATCAGTTGAGAAGGTTGACTCAACCAGGAATGCTGTGCCCTAGAATAGTCACAAAACGTTCTGTACTGCTGGTGGAACTGCCTTGCTGGGGAGGATAGGTCCAGACAGTTAGCCATAACTCTGCTGTTCTTAAAGTGATCCTGTTAGGAGTCAGCCTTCTCTTTAAAGTGCAGATCACCTTATATGGGCATATATACGAGGGTTACCTTGATAGCTCCTTAGAAGGCAGTACAATGAATCTAAGTTTGGTGGCCCACCATAATGGCAGTGCACATTGCAGGTGGCACAATGTCTGCGTAGTCCAAACCACACATCAGCATTTTTTGGAGGCACAGAAACTGCCAATAAACAGACTAGTACATGATTTTATGTGATCCAGTAGGTTTATGACAGTAGGTTTCACCAGATCTCAGAGGGCATGGACATACTATCCCATGGGACAGGTGGCATTTGCTGTTCCAGAGGGCAAAGCTGCCAGAGACGGAGTTGCAGTAGGAAAGGTATTTGGGTTCAGATTAAAATAAGCTTGGACTGCCAAATTATCAATTGAATGCCAAGACAGCAGAAAATGCGAGCCACCCTGGACATGTCTATGTCATCTGGCCATTCGCCTGTTGACTGCTGGGCTCAAGCAGTGTGTTTTCCCCATTCAGTGACGATAGGTTCCATAAGAACCTCAATAAGGGGGTAGCTCATGTTTGTGAGGGTAGAATATGGCTGCGCTGTTTCCACCAAAATGTTAGACTTTGTCTCTGCAGAGCAGAAGAGCAACTCTAAAGCTTAAACTGCCATTTGTATCAAAGTGATTAACATATACATCTTCCAAAGGATGGCCAAAGGGGTAAGTGTTTTTTCCTTCTAGTAAAGTATTCAGGTCACCTATATTTTGTAAATTAAGATGTAAGTAAGCATCAGTATTATAAGATGGAGGGAGATTACCACTCGCAGAGTTGTCATCTACTATGCATCTGTAGTCCTTATCAGGCATTGCAAGGGCATCGTAGTCAAAACCAAACAATTCTTCCATCTGGGCAAATCTCTGAACATTTGTAAGGTGTTCTGTCAAGGGTTGGTAATCAAAACATGCTTTCACTCAATCTGGGAAAGTAGGCTTCTACTTCTTATTAGATGCCAGTGCCAAAGCCGAAAGAGTCACTGCACTAGGAGGCACTGGGGCAGAAACTGCTGGAATCGCCAAATCCACAGAATCAGGCTCATCCTTGTGAACTTGTCCACAGGTCAAAGGAGCTGTTGTAAACAAGAGAAGAAGGAGAAGAAGGAGGAGGAAGATATTTCTCTCTTCCCATGTAACTTTTGTGTGGGAAGATCAGTTTGGAGATTGTTTACTGTGAGGAGAGGGCCCAGAGGTGAAGGAGAACACTCTAGTGTATCCTTGAGGGCCCTGGCCAAAGAAGGATTTAACCGCTCCCAGGTGGCTTTCTGGTGTATTGAAGAGAAGAAGTAACAGGATGTGACACTGACATCCAGGCACAAACTTATACAGATGTCCAACCAGGCCAGTTTTCTTTGAGAATACCTTTTAAGTGACGCACTAGGTGTCGATGATGCAGGCTTACAATGTTTGCAAGGCCAATCAGTGCAGATCTATCAGTGTGAGAGTGATGTGGCAACACTTCTTTAGTACTGGGATATGTTAATCAGTGGCATGTAGAATTTTCTTCAGTGGATTAAAGGACAAGTTATGGATGCCAATAAATACAGCACTACTATGGTCTTGAGGGAATAAACCACAAATTGAATGGAGACTCTGAAGTCTGAATAGATTTTATCCTGAACGTAAGTGATGACTGGTTCCAGAATAACTGATATTCCTTGTCAATTGTTTTTAAGTATGAGGTCTCTGTCCAAGAGGGATCTACGTGCTGTTTCATGACATTTATTTTGGGATAAGGATGAATTTGTTCCTTAATACCTTCAGCTAAGCTTTCAGATAAAGCTGCATTGTGAGATCTGGAGGTGCCTTCACAGTCAAACTGGTACTTGGAGAAGAGACATAGGGGGTCATTCTGACCTCGGCGGTAAAAGGCTCTTACCGCCGGTCAGAAGTCCGCCATTCTACCGCCGCGGCCGCGGTAAACCGCCACGGGCATTCTGACCCACAACTGCCAAACCGCCAAAAACCCGACATCCACGGAAGGCCGCCTCATCAGCGGTCAGCGATAAACTGGAGATGGCCAAACCTCCACCGTCAAGGCAACACAAACACGCCCATGCCATTACGACCCACGAATCCACGCAGTGGTCTTTCAACCGCGGTATTCCATTGGCGGTACACACCGCCGCGGTCAAAATACACACACCTTTACAAAACACAGCCACATTGGACAATTCGAAATACACACACCTGATACACATACATACACCACTCCCACACATCCAATCAACTATAAAACACACACCCACATCACCCACAAACCCCCACTACTAGAATTTCGGAGAGAAGGCGAGAGAGAGAGAGAGAGAGCACAGCTATCGAAAAACCCAACACACACAGGAACACAACATCATCACCCACACTACATCCACGCACAAAACACCACACACCACCACACACACCACACTCATCACCACAAACACCACCCCACACCACCCCATGGCACCCCAAAGACACCCCAGGTTCTCGGACCAAGAACTCAGGGTCATGGTGGAGGAAATAATAAGGGTAGAGCCCCAGCTATTCGGCACACAGGTGCAGCACACCACAATAGCTAGGAAGGCGGAGCTATGGCAAAGGATCGTCAACAGGGTCAACGCTGTGGGACAGCATCCCAGAAACCGGGAAGACATCCGAAAGCGCTGGAACGACCTACGGGGGAAGGTGCGGTCGATGGTGTCAAGACACAACATCGCTGTGCAGAAGACTGGCGGCGGACCCCCACCCACTCCACCCGAATTCACAGCATGGGAGCAAGAGGTCTTGAACATCCTGCATCCTGAGGGCCTCGCTGGAGTAGGCGGAGGAATGGACTCTGGTAAGTCTAATCTCAACTACCGTACCCCCCCCAAACACCAGCATGCCAACCCACACCCCCGCCCTCACCCCCAAACCCCCAGCACACATCCTCCCTGCCAATGTCTCACCAGCACAACCCACCCAACACAACCCCAATCCCTGAATGCCACCACAAACCATGGACACCCATCACCTAAGCATGACCACTGCACATACCCATCCCCCCTCACAAACCACCCTCACAACTCCTCCCACAAGGGAATGCCAGCACTGGGGGACAAGGGCACCCACAAATCGCACGCCATGGCACACACAGAAGCAATAACCATACTCTTTTACCCCTGCAGGGCCCGAACGCCAACACACCGGCCAGGAGGGTCCAGATTTGTCCATCCCGCCCCCAGAACAGGCCCCCAGTGATGACAGCAGCTCTGTCGACCTAGAACCTGATGACCAGCCCGGACCATCGGGGACCTCTGGACAGTCGGTTCCCCACACACAGACACTGGCCACAGCAGACCCAACCCCCTCTGGGAATACCTGGGGGCAGTGGTAGTGGGCACACCGTCCAGGGGACAGAGGCCCGGGGAAACAGGGCAACTGGGAGGGCTGCTGTGCGAGAGGGGGTTGACCGGCCCAGGGAACCCACTCTCCAAGAGGCCCTCACCACCATCATGGGAGCATACCACCACTCCCAGGAGACGATGGCGACGGTACTGGCCAGGTTCCAGGAGATCCAGGCACAGCAGGAAGAACGGTACATGGGGTTCAGAGATGAACTCAGGAACATCGGTACCGCAATGGGGACCATCGTCCTGGCCCTCAACCAGATAGTCACCACATTGCGGGACCATATGGCACCCCAAAGGGCCCCTGTCACCAGCCCGGACGACGAACAGCCTACCACCTCTGCCGGCGCTAGTGGGCAGGAGGCCCCCACACCACGACAGGCCACCAGAACCCCACCTCCTGCTGAGGATCAACCACCCCGCAAGCGGAACCTGAGATCACACAAGAAGACAGAGTAGGATGCCAAGACCCCCACCAGCATAAGATACCCCCTGATGTCATCCCACTGTCCCACATTGTCACCCTGTCCAACCTTGAACTGCCCCTGCTCCATCCTTCCACAGGCATATGGGCAATGCACCTGTGCTACTGAGAACTGGACTCTGACATGGACATTACTCCACCCCCACCCATCACCGTTTTACTATCATGGACCTATACGCAGCACTTTAAATAAATCACCAATTGCACTTCAAATGTCAGGAGTCTGCTTGTATTCTTTACAAATGTATTACACATAACAGTGCAATAATGTTCATTTACATTGTGATGACAACATACCAGTGTCAATAAGCATTAGTCCATGGGCAAACAAAGCAGAAGGCACACTGTGGGTCATACAGCTCTGAAAAGGGAAGGGAAAGTCAAAAATCAGTGAAAAGGAACTGGGGGGAAACACAGAAAGTAGAGATGCAGGAAGCCAGAAGTAAATGTAAAATGGCGTGGGTGATTCTTACCTGTGTGCTACTGAAAATACTGTTGTATAACTGTGTCCCTGTAGTCCGTGTCGTCCCCGTCGTCTTCCTCCTCTTCACTCTCCACAGGCTCCACAGCTGCTACAACACCACCATCTGGACCATCCTCCTGCAGGAAAGGCACCTGGCGTCGCAAAGCCAGGTTGTGAAGCATACAGCAGGCCACAATGATCTGGCACACCTTCTTTGGTGAGCACATTAGGGATCCACCAGTCATATGGAGGCACCTAAACCTGGCCTTCAGGACCCCGAAGGTCCGTTCTATAATCCTCCTAGTTCGGCCATGTGCCTCATTGTACCGTTCCTCTGCCCTGGTCCGGGGATTCCTCACTGGGGTCAATAGCCAAGGCAGGTTGGGGTAACCAGAGTCACCTATTAGCCACACACGGTGTCTCTGTAGCTGTTCCATCACATAAGGGATGCTGCTATTTCGCATGACATACGCGTCATGCACTGACCCCGGGAACTTGGCATTTAGATGGGAGATGTACTGGTCAGCCAAACAGACCACCTGGACATTCATCGATGGTAATTTTTTCGATTTCTGTACACCTGCTCATTGTCTTTTGGGGGTACTAAAGCCACATGGGTCCCATCAATGGCACCAATGGTGTTGGGGATATGTCCAAGGGCATAGAAATCACCCTTCACAGTGGCCAAATCACCCTCCTCAGGGAAAACAATGTATCTCCGCATGTATTTCATCAGGGCAGACAACACTCTGGACAAAACCTTAGAAAACATAGGCTGAGACATCCCTGATGACATGGCCACTGTTGTCTGAAAAGACCCACTTGCCAAAAAATTGAGTACTGACAGAACCTGCACCAGAGGGGGAATCCCTGTGGGTTGGCGGATGGGGGACATCAGGTCAGGCTCCAGCTGGGCACACAGTTCATGTATAGTGGCTCGGTCAAGTCGGTATCGAAGTATAATATGTCGTTCTTCCATTGTCGACAGGTCCACCAGCGGTCGGTACACGGGAGGATTCATCCTTCTCCTCGCAAGTCCCAGCGGACGGTGCCTAGGAAGGACAACATGGAGCACAGAGTCAAGCAACCCACAGGTTCGTTCACACAGCTTGCACAGTATACGAATCGCTATGCATTGAAAGGCTTGTATGAGTGGCAATGCAAGGCCTAGGCCTGTGTGACGCAGTAGAAATTAAGACATGGGGGCCCTTGAAATGGCGGCTGCCTGACCTGTGAAGTGTGACAGTGGGATGTGAGGTCACTGCGCTGGCGTGGCACACCGTGGCGGTAGGCGGTCGAAGACCGCGGCGCAAAGCAGCATTGGTTAACATTGAACCCTATGGGTCTCAGGAGCCAATGACGATGTGCGCCGGCGGTCGCGGTACGCACCGCCGCGTTACGCACCGCCGCGGGCGTGACCGCCATTTTCTATCTGATTAATCACTCGAGACCTGATCATCCACAGGAGAGGACCTATACTGCAAGTGCTGCTGTGACCTCGTCTGGAAGAGACAATGGCTGCTGCGACTGGGGAAAGGGCCCCTGCCTTCACTTCAGAAGAGTTGGAGAAACTTGTGGATGGGGTCCTGCCCCAGTATGCGCTACTCTACGGTCCTCCAGACCAACAGGTAAGTACACTGGGTGCACGTTGAATGGGCTATGCCTGGGTTGTGTATGGTGGATGTAAGATGGTGGGGTGGGGAGCGAATGAGGAGTGCAAGGCACAACAGATGAGAGCATGTGCCACATGGCAGGGTTGGGGAGGGGGGGGGAATCAGATCTAACATGCAGAAAATGTTGAAATTTTCTTTCCCACCCTGTACATGTCAAATAGGTCAGCGCCCATCAGAAAGTCGACATTTGGCGTGCCATCGCCAAGGAAGTCCGGGACCTGGGGGTCCACAACAGACGGGGCACCCACTGCCGAAAGAGGTGGGAGGACATCCGCCGCAGGACCAGGAAGACCGCTGAGTCACTGCTGGGGATGGCCTCCCAACGTAGGAGGGGTGCCAGTCGTACCTTGACCCCCCTGATGTCCCGGATCCTGGCGGTGGCCTACCCCGATTTGGATGGGCCCGTGAGGACATCACAGCAGACACAAGGGGGTGAGTACCAGCACATTCTGCTATCTTTACACGCAGTGGAGGCGTTTGGGTGGGGGAGGAGGGCTGTGGGTGACATTAGGCCAGGGCGCTTTCTGTAGTGTAGTCCCCTCCTTTAGGCATGGCCCTGTGCCCCCGCCCCCCACCTCTGTAGGGTGCCAAGTACAGCAATCCATGGTCCAGCATCACCCATGTGCGCATTTGTTGTCCATAGACCTGTTGACCTAGTCACAAGTACTGAGTAGTGTACCCCGATTGCGCGGCGTAGTGCATGAGGCTCCTGTGTCAGTCCTCTCCGCCAACGGTGTTGTCAATGCATGCACTCAACCTGTTTTTATTTCTCCCCCCACCCTTTTTCTTTATCTTCTTGTGCATGTGTGCATTAGCATCATCAGGCGGAGGAGAATTGGCATCGGAGCACGAGGGAGCTGCAAGTCACAAGGCCCCGGTGGGCCATGGTACAGACACCGAGGTCACCAGTGATACGGAGGGCGAGGGGAGCACCACAACGGGGACCCGCCGTGCAGCAAGGCACCGCGTAAGAGGGCCCCGCCGTGCAGCAAGGCACCGCTGAAGAGGGCCCCGCCGTGCAGCAAGGCACCGCTGAAGAGGGCCCTGCCGGGCAGAAAGGCACTGCTGCAGAGGGCCCCGCCGGGCAGCAAGGCACCGCTGAAGAGGGCCCCGCCGGGCAGAAAGGCACCGCTGAAGAGGGCCCCGCCGGGCAGAAAGGCACCGCTCTGCTGGGCCTCGCCGTCTCAAGCACCGCTCCGCTGGGCCCTTCCTGTCAAGCACCGCTCCGCTGGGCCATTCCTGTCAAGCACCGCTCCGCTGGGCCCTTCCTGTCAAGCACCGCTCCGCTGGGCCCTTCCTGTCAAGCACTGCTCCGCTGGGCCCTTCCTGTCAAGCACCGCTCCGCTGGGCCTCGCCGTCTCAAGCACCGCTCCGCTGGGCCTCGCCGTCTCAAGCACCGCTCCGCTGGGCCCTTCCTGTCAAGCACCGCTCCGCTGGGCCTCGCCGTCTCAAGCACCGCTCCGCTGGGCCCCGCCGTCTCAAGCACCGCTCCGCTGGGCCCACCGTCTCAAGCATCGCTCCGCTGGGCCCGCCGTCTCAAGCACCGCTCCGCTGGGCCCTTCCTGTCAAGCACCGCTGGCCCATTGACAGTGCTGGTTCTGTGTCGAGCTAGTGTTCACGCTGCACTCGGGGCACCCTGCCTCCTCCATTACCTGTGGAGTCTGTAATCCACCTGATGGCCTGTGTCTCTGCACTCCCCAGGATGGCAGAGTGGGCAGACCACCCACTGTAGAGACTTGTGAGACTGTGGCTTTGCACTCCCCAGGATGGCACAGTGGGCAGACCACCCACTGTAGAGACTTGTGAGACTGTGGCTTTGCACTCCCCAGGATGGCACAGTGGGCATGGTGGACCCTTCGAGGATCTGGCGTCGTGGACTCATGTGGCTGAGGTGCCCCCCCTTCCCTTCCCCCTGAGGTGCCTGTAGTTTTGTCATCTGATGCCCCAGCAGTGTTCTCTCCAACGGACTCAGGTCTCCTGTGTGGGCTTTGCCCATGTGTTGATACACTTTGGCCCACGGACACTGGAAATTTAAGTGACTGTGCAGGACTTATTGCCTATGTTTATCGGTTTCGCAAGGTTCTTACTTGATTTTTTTGAATTCATATTGCTATTTTACCATGACTTCAATGACCCTCTTTTATACATAAATTTTGATTCTCACTTTAATTATGTCTTTGGATTATTCCGGGGGGTTTGGGTGGTGTCACTGTGACTTGGTGCTCTGCATTGGTGTGTAGATAGTTGGGGGGGTAGAGGGGGGGTCGCATATGTGTGTGCACGTAAGCTTTCCTCCTCCCCCCTCCCCTGTGTCGTAGGTGCAGTACTCACCGTTGTCGTCTGCACCGGCGTTCGTACTCGTGGTAGATGAGCAGGTAGACAATAGCTGATAGGATGTTTAATTCGGGTTCCATGCTGTTCTCCGTCCTCGTGGAGTGTGTATAGGTGAGCGTTTTCCCGTTCGTAGTCTGTTTCCGCCGTGTTTTTATCGGCGGGGCTCCCGCCCCGGAAAAGGTGGCGGATTGGTGAGTTGTGATAGTGTGGGCTGTACATTGTCTGCCGCCTGGCTGTTGGCGGTGACCGCCGCGCTGTTTGTTTGTGCCGCCGTGGCGGTCGGAGTGTTAAAGCGGGTCAGAATTCCATTTTTTGGACCGCCAGCCTGTTGGCGGGTTGGCCGCTGCTTTAACACTGACCGCCATAGTCTTTATTGTGCCCTGTCATCAATGCCATGTTCGATAAGAGGAGAGTGATCAGGGATTAATGGCTGGGCATTGCTATAGTAGCCATGACATCAAGAAGGGATGGAGGAAGGGCTCCTGCTATCTGAAAAGATGAAGATGAGTGCCATCCAAGATGTGAAAGTCACATGTCTTACTGCTGCTGCATGGTCTGAAACCAAATTGGTTGTGTTGTGTGATAGAACTGATGTTAACTGAGTCTTGAAGTTGGGTAGCAGGCTGTGTCTTTAAAGTTACGGTCTGTTTTATTTAGTTGCTAGAGGATCTATCCAAAGATGAGTGTACCTATGAAGCTTCCTTGTGCTTAGGGAGCTGGGTGTAGCTATTTTTCTTGACAGTGGTTTCATGATGTGTAAACCGAAAAGGTTGCCTTCAGATGTGTTTGAGGGTGTTAAAGATATTAGCAAGGTCTGTATGTGGGAGCAGTCTGAAGGTAGAGGAATGCTTTGTGGTGTTGATTTGGTGCTGTATCTTGTAGTCATTTGGTGGACATTTTATACCAGCTGCTACTGCAGCACTGTGTGGTCTTATTTCAAACTGAGGATGCGTTTGATTACTTTAATGATGCCATTAAAGGCTTTTAAGAGGCAGCACCATTACTGACATAGTATAAAAGACTTTGGCTATAGAGATAAGGTTTCTGTTTGGAGGGGCTTGAAGAGTGAAAAAATAAAACTCTAGAGTTGTGACTTGTGTGTGGTTTCGGTCACTAGTGGGTTGTTTGATGTTCATGGTGTCTAGAAAGCTGAAGTCCTTGAGATCTATATTGTTGGATTCAGTGAGGTATGAGGTGCTAATTATTCTAGGATTTCCTTAATGAAAGTTTAGATTAAACCAGGTGAAAACATAGGGTAGAAAGTGGGGTTCTGAGAGGGTGAGAGGGACAAGAAACTTGTGAGATGCTCTATAGCTTAGAGTAGTGGGATTCTGCCATGAACATATGTGGATGACCACAAGGCCAAGGAAATAGGCCACTTTTACCACTTATTATATCCGAATGCTCTGAAATGGAGGCCAAAATATGACTTTGCAAGGGCCCCAAAGACACTAGGGGAGGGATCATTACGAATTTGGCCGTTTCAGGACTGCCATGTTGGAGGTTGTACTGCCAACAGGCTGGCAGAGAAGATCGACAAATTATGACCATGGCGGTATTCGCAACAGAATACAGCTAACTCACTGGCAGCACCGCCAATGCGGTCAGGCCGCCACGGACGGCAGTAGGCACCTTCAGGCCGGTGGAGACCATGTTTCTGCCAGACAGATAAACAACACATGTCACTGTACTTGGTAGGACATTGACACACACTGCATGGACATTGCATATAGTGATAGGGTAGCACTGCATAGCCACATTTCACCCAGGAAACAAAGCCTGTGGTATAAATGTGATTTGCCCATATGGCAATGCCATGGTACAGTTTTTTCCTGGCCATATCTGTGTAGTGATGGAGAGGCCTGCCTCACATTGAGTCAATATCAATACCATGAGAAATGTGACATGGCCCCTGTACAAATCATGTCAGGCACCCAGTGGCTAATACAGGTGATCAAGACAGACACCTTAGAGCTACTATAGCACAAATGCTGAAGGATGGACCAGGACATACTCTATGGGTAGGATGAAACTGCTGCTTACAACCAATAAATGGTTGGGTGACCTTACACATGTGGCATTGTCATCTGGGCATCTCCACATGCAGTCATAGATATGTCTTGATACAGGTGAAATAATAGTATATTAACCCAACTATTAATAATAGTCAGGCAATGTGGGTACAATGTGTTTCCACTACCCTACATACCTGTAGCACCTACAACATTGCCACAGCTGCTACAGTGTGACTGCAAACACCATAGAACAAGAGCCACGTACAATGATACAGTCAGTACTTACCCTCTTGTGGCTGCTGTGCTGCCCTCAAATGCCCATCGACCTCAGGGCAGGCCACCACAAAGATGCAGGCCATTAGAGGTGTCAGGGTCAGACAGGCATCACTCCCTCATTGGGAGGACTTCCCCAGCTGAGCGTCCACGATCTTCCGGGCCCAACGTCTCAGATCCTCCCACCGCTTACGACAATGGGTGCTCCGCCAGCTGTGGATCCCCAGGGCACTTGCTTGGCGATGGCACACCATATCCCCTTCTTCAGATGGGCACTTACCTGCCTGGATGACACAGACAAAAGGAGAAAGTCATGTATACATGCACCATGCCAATAGGATTGACCACTACACATCTGTTACTGCAAGTAGGCACACATACCAATCCTCTCTGCTAAGATGCCTTCACAACATGGACTTTGCATGTATCTACACACTCACTAGTTCACACGCACGAATACACGTCACACATGACACCTATCACACATGGCTAGGTCATTGTACTCACCTGTTCCTCTGGTGCCCCATATAACTGTCCATACAGGAGTAGGACCTCCTCCACAAGCTTTTCGAGTTCTTCGGGGGTGAAGGCAGGGGCCCTATCACCTACAGGACGTGGCATGATGGCTCCCAGAGACAGTACACAGCAGCTCACGTCGTGGAGGTCTTGCTAGCAACAGTGTCAGGAGTCAAGTGTGCATAGTTACAGAAAACGGCAGTCACGGCCGCAACATACAGTCCTGTCATACCTATTGGCCCCAGTGCGCCAAAGGCAGCAATGTTAACCAATGACAAGTAGCACAGTGGTTGCGACGGCCTATCACCATGACAACTTCCGCCGGCAGACTTAGGTCACTTCCAACTGTTCACTACAATAGGTCAGGCGCCTGCCATTTTGTCCACACGTAATCATGGATGTGCAAAATAATCTGCATCACTCACTTACTCCCCCTATTTGTGGTGTATTCGTATGTTGGCTCTGCATGTTTTTGCAACATATTGTGACTATCTTTACACAATTACGTGTTGGGGCTAGCTATATGTGGAGAACAATGTAAGGCGAGTCTGTGGTACATAGGCCACGGCTAGGTATGGGTAGATACCTAAACATGTGTAATTAATCCATGTCAGCAACGTCACACACAAATGTACAATTACATATGTTTCATATGTACAATACAATTTACATGTAAGGCAAGTTGCAGCAATGAGGGTTGAAGTGGTACATATCTGTGTTCTGCATTATCTATGTCAGCTGTCCTACACCACCTCTACATATGTTAGGTGTCAGGTAATATACAATGTGGTGGTGATGTGTGCATACTGAATATCTCATTGTACATTCTCTCCTCTCAACATAGTTATCCTGCCATATGGAGAGTAAGACAACCATCAGTGTACCGCCCACTAGTAGACCTGGCAACCATGGAGGACAGGCATGCCATCTAGACATATAGGCCCTCATTACAACCCTGGCGGTCGGCGTTAAAGTGGCAGTAAGACCACCAACAGGCCGACGGAAACAAAAATGGGATTACGACCACGGCGGAAACATAGACAGCCACTTTAACACTCCGACCACCACGGCGGTACAGACAAACAGCATGGCGGTCACCGCCAACAGTCAGACGGAAGACAATGTACCGCCCACACTATTATGAGAGGCCAATCCACCACCTTTTCCGGGGCGGATTCAACGCGAACAAAACACGGCAGAAACAGGACTTGGAAAGGGAAACACTCACCTCTACACAACCCACGAGGAACCAGGACGCCATGGAGCATGAACTTCAAATACTCCCTGCGATTGTCTTCTTGCTCCACTACCAGGAGCACGACCGACGGCGACGACCACGGTGAGTACTGCACCTACAACACAGGGGAGGGGGGAGGGAAAAGAGAGTGACACACACACGCAACAAGCAACACCCCTACCCCCACCTTTACCCTCAACAACACACACACCAATACATGCTGAAACATTACATTTACATCCCCCAAACGCCCCTGGAAGAACGCAATGACAAAAGGAAATGAGTTGAATGATTGTAATCATGTAAAATCCATTAGTCAAAATTTTATATACACTATAAATAAATATGTACACCAAGAATTCAAGTCCAGATACTGCACCAATATAGTCCGTGGATCAATGGGCCCAAAATGCATGGGCGAGGCCCACACAAGATACCCGATCGAAACGGAGAGAACACTGCAGGGGCATCAGATGGAGAAAAAAAAAACAGGCACCTCAGGGGGAAGGGGGTGGGGGGGCACCTCAGCCAGATAAGTGCACCACGCCACCTCCACAAGGGGGCTCCATGCCCATGGATGTATCCTGGGGATTGCAAAGGCACAGTCTCTCAAGTCTCTCCAGTGGGTGGTTTGCCCACTCCTTTATCCTGGGGAGTGTAAAGCCACAGTCTCTCAAGTGGATAACAGTCTCCACTGGTTCAGGAGGGGGCTTTGTGCCCAGAGTGCTTCATCCTGCCAAGGACAGAGGTAGTGGATGCCTTTCTCCACTGGTTCTAGAGGGGACCCTGTGCCCAGAGTGCTTCATCCTGCCAAGGACTGAGGTAGTGGATGCCCAGGCCCCTGGAACTGACCACTAGCCTCGTACGAATGACCACTGGGGATGGCAGCCATGTCTGTGGTGCTGCCACTGGCTCAGGATGTGGCGTGGGCGCTGGCGGTGGGCTCAGTAGCGGCAGTGCTTGCGGTGGTCATTGGGAAGCGGTGCTGGTGGCGGGCTCACTGACCTCAGGGCTGGCGGTGGTGTAATGAGTGGCGGTGCTGGTGGGGGCTCACTGACCTCGGTGCTGGCTGTGGTGTCATGGGTGGCGGGCTCACTGACCTTGGTGCTGGCGGCGGTGCTGGTGGTGGGCTCACTGACCTCAGTGCTGGCGGCGGTGTCACGAGTGGCAGTGCTGGTGGCGGGCTCACTGACCGCGGTGCTGCTGAAGAGCACAGTGTCTGCGGTGCTGGTGAAGGGCTCAGTTTCTTGTGTGCTGGAGGCGGTGCCTGTGGCGGCTGTGCATGTGGCGGTCTTGTCCACCATGCAGGTTGGCGGCGACGTTGACTTGCCTTTCTTTTTCAGGCCCTTCCCCACCCTGGATGGTGGCGCAGCTGTCTTGCCACTCCCAACTGAACCCTTGGTGGCAGGTGTTTTGGCCTTCTCCCTCTGGGATGTGGGCAACTTCTTCTGTTTTGGAGGTGGGGGAATGTCCTTGGACTCGCTCCTTAGGACACTGGCAGCCCTATTGCTTGGCGCACTCCAGAATCCGGATATTTCTTGCACCACTGTGCCCGGTGATGTGGTGGCTAAGGTGCTGGGTTGGGACCTGGAAAGGCGGGCTCTAGGGGACGGACGGGGGTGGGGAGGTTGTGTAGGGAAGAGGTCAACATTTGAGAGGAAAAGCTGGGACGGGTAGATGGAGGGGGTTTGGGAGTGGAGGAAGAGGTAGTGGTTGTAGGAGGTGTTCGTATGCTGACTTTGGGTGAAGGTGCATGGGCTGGAGGCTGTCGTGAGGTGGATGGCTGTTGGGTGGGTGTGTGGCTGCGTTTGTGTAGTTTGGGAGGAGGGCTCACAGACACACAGAGAGGACACAGGGGATGTGTGAATGGTAGTGGGGGTGGTGATTGCACGTGAGCGGTCTGTGGTGATGGGTGTGCTGGTGATGGAGGTAGAGGCTGAAGTGCATGCAGGTGTGAATGGAGATGTGACAGTGAGGGAGGAGGGAGACATGGAGGAGGGGGACACAGTGGAAGCTGTGGATGTTGGCATGTCTGCATGGGTATGATGCTTGTGTGAGTGCCTGTGGGATGTGAGGTGCTTATGTTTGCCAGAGCCACCCTTGTGTGTTGAGGTGTGTGCATGCTGGTCTGATGGTGTGCTTGGGATAGGCTTAGGTACTGGGTATTGGGTCTGGGTGGAGGAAGTTGGAGGGGAGAGGCTGGACACAGGGACAATGGCTGCCATCAGTGCGGAGGCCAGAGCCTGAAATGCTGTCTGTTGGGCTGCCTGGCCGGAATGAATGCCCTCCAGGTATGCATTGGTCTGTTGCAACTGCCTCTCTACACCCTGGATGGCATTCAGAATGGTAGACTGCCCAACAGTGAGGGATCTCAGGAGGTCAATAGCCTCCTCACTGAGGGCAGCAGGGCTGACTGGGGCAGGGCCTGAGGTGCCTGGGGCGAAGGAGATTCCCACCCTCCCGGGTGAGCGGCCACGGGACACACGCTGAGGGGCTGCTGGGAGGGCGGTGCTGGTAGGGAGGGTAGCGGTTGTACCTGTTGATGCGGGGGGCACAGAGGGGCCCGCTACGCAAGGGAGCTCCCATCAGAGGAGGAGTCAGTGTCTCTGGTCTCAGCTCCTGTCCCCGCTGTGGAGCTCCCCTCGCCCTCCGCCCCACTGGTGACTTCTGACTCCGTTGTCTCGGCCTCCAGGGCCATGTGGGATGCAGCTCGCTCCGGTGGCACAGCTCCTCCGCCTGATGATGCTAATACACACAAGAACAGGGAGACCACAAAAAGGGGGGGGGAGTGGAGAAAGAAGAAAGACATGTTCAGTGCATGCAATACTGCTACCGTTGGCGGACACTACACACAGCAGCCCTCAGCACTACGCCATGCACTTAGAGTTCCCTAATTAATGACAGGGACATGGGGTACATGGCCTATGCCCGATTGCTGCACACCTTGAAGTCACAGGAGCCTGACTAGGTGTTGATGGATCTTACCACTGGTGGGGTTGGGGTGCAACTTAGCCTGCCTCACAAAGGGTCCTTGCCTACAAAGCTCGCCCTAGTCTAGGGGAACCCACTGCCCAGCTCCCCCACCCAGACACCTCCAATGCGCGCAGAGACAGATGAATGTGACGGTACTCACCCCCTTGTGACTGCTGTGATGCCCTCAAGCGCCCATCCAACTCCGGATACGCCACCGTCAGGATCCGTAACATCAGGGGGGTCATGGTGCGACGGGCACCCCTCCCACGTTGGGAGGCCATCCCCAGCTGGGCCTCTGCCGTCTTCTTGCTCCAGCGGCGAATGTCCTCCCATCTTTTACGGCAGTGGGTGCTCAGTCTGTGGTGGACCCCCAGGGTCCAGACGTCCTTGGTGATGGCACGCCAAATATCCTTCTTCTGGTGGGCGCTGACCTAGAGGAATAGTACAGGGCAAAAGGAAAAACTGTAACCGTCCGGATCGACACAGTCATTGGCCCATGTTTCCACCCTTGCCCTGACGCACATACACTCACCATCTGATCATGCAGGCCTCATTCCCCCCCCACCCCCATATCTTTCAACCACACCACTCCAAGCAGGCATTGCCCATACAGCATGCTCACATTCTACTCACCTGTTTGTCTGGAGGACCGTAGAGGAGCGTGTACTGGGGGAGGACCCCATCCACTAGTTTGTCCAACTCCTCCGATGTGAAGGCAGGGGCCCCTTCCCCAGCCATCGTCTCTTCCAGACTGAGGTCACAGCAGCACTTGCAGTGTAGGTCCTCTCCTGTCAACGATCAGGTATCAAGTGATTAAACCAACAGAAAATGGTGGTCACTTCCACAGCGGGCGTACCGTCACCACCGGCGTACATCGTCAATGGCTCCTGGGACCCTGGGATCCAATGTTAACCAATGCAGGATTGCGCCGTGGTCTTCGACCGCCTACCGCGACGGTGTACAATGCCAGCGCAGTTATCTCATTTCCCCTTGTCCCACATTACAGGTCAGGCAGCCGCCATTTCAGGGGGCCATATGGCATTAATTTTAAGTGCGTCACACATATCTAGGCCTTGCATACACACAGAGACAGGCACATAGCGGATTGACAAATGTGTGCAATAAAATTGTATTTTTCCTACCTCAGTGTTGGCTGACTCTGTGCTCGCTGTTCTCATCTATAAGGCACGTCCGCTGGGGCAGGTGATAAGATGGCGGCATCCTCCGGTGTACAGACCGCTGGTGGACCTGTCGACAATGGAAGAGAGACATGTAATAGTCACCTACAGACTTGATTGTGCCACAATCCATGAACTGTGTGCCCAGTTAGAGCCAGACCTGATGTCAGCTATCCGCCATCCCACAGGAATCCCCCCTCTAGTGCAGGTCCTGTCAGTACTCCATTTCCTGGCAAGTGGGTCTTTTCAAACTACAGTGACCATAGCATCAGGGATGTCTCAGCCAATATTCTAAAGAGTGTTGTCCAGAGTGTTGTCTGCCCTGCTGAAACACATGCGCAGCTACATCGTGTTCCCTCAGGTGGAGGGTTTGCCTACAGTGAAAGGTGATTTCTATGCCCTGGGACATATCCCCAACATCATAGGTGTCATTGATGGGACACATGTGGCCTTGGTCCCCCCACGCAGGAGTGAACAGGTGTACAGAAACCTGAAGAGCTATCATTCTATGAATGTGCAGGTGGTGTTTGACAGACCAGTACATCTCCCATGTGAACGCAAATGTTTCCGGGCCCAGTGCAGGACGCTTACATTCTAAGGAATAGCAGCATCCCTTATGTGATGGGGCAACTCCAGAGGCACCGTGTGTGGCTAATAGGTGAGGACAAGGACCCTATACTGTGTGAATAGTTGTCTGGGGTTGTCCCTAAGGGTTAGTGTGTGTCTAACAGTTGTCCCTCGACATTTGCAGGTAACTCTGGGTACCCCAACCTGTCATGGCTACTGACCCCAGTGAGAAATCCCAGGACAAGGGCAGAGGAACGCTACAATGAGGCACATGGGCGAACTAGGAGAGTCATAGAGAGGACCTTCGGCCTCCTGAAGGCCAGGTTCCGGTGCCTCCATATGACAGGTGGTTCCATCTACTTCTCACCAAAGAAAGTGTGCCAGATCATCGTGGCCTGCTGTATGCTGCACAACTTGGCTTTGCGATGACAGGTGCCTTTTCTGCAGGAGGATGGTCCAGAAGGGGGTCTTGTGGCAGCTGTGGAGCCTGTGGACAGTGAAGAAGAGGAGGCAGAAGAGGAGGACATAGACAACAGAAACACAGTGATCCAGCAATACTTCCAGTGAGACACAGGTAAAAAGACCTCACCGCCTCCTACATCTGATAAAATTGTAAGACCTATCATCTATCTGTCACTTTCACCCAGTGTATGGGCCCTGATTTGTCACTTTGCCTTTCCATTTCACAGATGTGGGTCCCACTGTGTGACCTCCGGTATGTTACCTCAGGGACTAGAGCTGTGACACATAGGTATGTTAAACTGAATGGACATTGGTATTTTCCTAAGTTATTGCAAATACACATTTGTGAAAGCACAGACTGACTCCAGATTGTTTTGTGATTCAAGGGTGTTTATTTAAGTGCAAAATAGTGGAGGTGGTATTAAAGTGGTCAGGGGTGATGGTGGAGGAATGTCCATGGCAGAGTCCAGTCTATATGTCTCACAGGTGCATTGTCCAAAGGGGCATAGGAAGTGGAGCTAGGGCAGTTTAAGGATGGACAGGGTGACAAAGTGGGACAGAAGGATGACAATCAGGGTGGTCTCATTTCTTGGCAGGGGTCTTGGCATTGTTCTCTGTCTTTGTTCTGGATCTCAGGGACCGCTTGCGGGGTGGTTCTCCATCTGCAGGGGGTGGGGTGCTGGTGTTGTGGTCCTGTGGCGGTGCTTCCTGTCCACTAGCGCGGCGGAGGTGGTGGGCAGTTCATCATCCAGGCTAGTGTCAGGGGCCCCTTGTTGTGCCACAGTGCCCCTCCTGGTGTTCACAAGGTCCTTCGGCACCCCTACAATGGTGCCCAGGGTGGTATTGATGGAGTTGAGTTCCTCCCTGAACCCAAAATACTGTTCCTACTGCAGCCGCTGGGTCTCCTGAAATTTGGCCAGTACCATTGCCATTGTCTACTGGGAATGATGGTACGCTCTCATGATGTTGGAGAGGGCCTCGTGGAGAGTGGGTTCCCTGGGCCTGTCCTCCCGTCACACAGCAGACCTCCCAGTTCCCCGGTTTTCCTGGGCCTCTGTCCCCTGAACCGTGTGCCCACTGCCACTGCCCCCAGGTCCCTGCTGTACTTACCTGTTGGTCTGGAGGACCGTAGAGTAGCGCATACTGGGGGAGTACCCCATCCACGAGTTTCTCCAATTCTGCTGAAGTGAAGGCAGGGGCCCTTTCCCCAGTCGCAGCAGCCATTGTCTCTTCCAGACCGAGGTCACAGCAGCACTTGCAGTATAGGTCCTCTCCTGTGGATGATCAGGTCTCGAGTGATTAAGCAGATAGAAAATGGCGGTCACGCCCGCGGCGGTGCGTACCGCGACCGCCGGCGCACTTCCTCATCGGCTCCTGAAACCCATAGGGTTCAATGTTAACCAATGCAGCATTGCACCGCGGTCTTCGACCGCCTACCGCCACGGTGTGCCACGCCAGCGCATTGACCTCACATCCCATTGTCACACTTCACAGGTCAGGCAGCCGCCATTTCAAGGGCCCACATGGTTTAATTTCTACTGCGTCACACAGGCCTAGGCCTTGCATTGCCACTCATACAAGCCATTCACTGCATAGAGAATCGTGTACTGTGCAAGCTGTGTGAACGTACCTGTGGGTTGCTTGACTCTATGCTCCATGTTGTCCTTCCTAGGCACTGTCCGCTGGGACTTGCGAGGAGATGGAGGAATCCTCCGGTGTACAGACCGCTGGTGGACCTATCGACAATGTAAGACATGTCATACTTACATACAGACTTGACCGTGCCACTATACAGGAACTGTGTGCCCAGCTGGAGCCAGACCTGATGTCACCCATCCGCCAACCCACAGGGATCCCCCGTCTAGTGCAGGTTCTGTCAGTACTCCATTTTTTGGCAAGTGGGTCATTTCAATCTACAGTGGCCATTTTATCAGGGATGTCCCAGCCTATGTTTTCAAAGGTGTTGTCCAGAGTGTTGTCTGCCCTGATGAAATACATGCGGAGCTACATTGTTTTCCCTGAGGTGGGCGATTTGGCTACAGTGAAGGGTGATTTCTATGCCCTTGGACATATTCCCAACATCATTGGTGCTATTGATGGGACCCATGTGGCTTTGGTTCCCCCCAGAGGAAGTGAACAGGTGTACAGGAACAGAAAAAGTTATCATTCGATGAATGTTCAGGTGGTCTGTTTGGCTGACCAGTACATCTCCCATGTAAATGCCAAGTTCCCTGGGTCAGTGCATGACGCCTACATCATGCGAAATAGCAGCATCCCTTATGTGATGGAACAGCTACAGAGACACCGTGTGTGGCTAATAGGTGACTCTGGTTACCCCAACCTGTCCTGGCTACTGACCCCAGTAAGGAATCCCAGAACCAGGGCAGAGGAACAGTACAATGAGGACCATGGGCGTACTAGGAGGGTGATCGAGCGGACATTCGGCCTCCAGAAGGCCAGGTTTAGGTGCCTGCATATGACAGGTGGATCCCTAATGTACTCACCAAAGAAGGTGTGTCATATCATCGTGGCCTGCTGCATGCTTCACAACCTGGCTTTGCGACACCAGGTGCCTTTCCTGCAGGAGGATGGTCCAGATGGTGGTGTTGTGGCAGCGGTGGAACCTGTGGAGAGTGAAGAGGAGGAAGACGACGGGGACGACACAGACAACAGGGACAGAGTGATACAACAGTATTTTCAATAACACACAGGTAAGATTCAACACCGGCATTTTACGATTACTTACAGTCTCCTGCCTCTCCACTGTCTGGCCTATTAGCCCAGTGTATGTTGACTGATTTGTGACTTTCCCCTTTAAATTTCAGCGATGTGGCCCCCACTGCGTGACCTCTGCTTGGTTTCCCCATGGACTACAGCTGTGTGACAGTGGTATGTTCTCATCACTGTGTAACAGGACATTTTGGCGGCGTTATGTCTGATACATTTGTTCACAATACAGGCAGACTCAAGATGATTTTTGTGCAATAAGTGTTTTTATTAAAGTGCTGAATTTAGGGACATGGTTGCAAATCGGTGATGGGTGATGGTGGAGGAATGTCCATGGCAGAGTCCAGCTTTTCAGTCTCACAGGTGCATTGTCCATATGCCTGTGGAAGGTGGAGCAGGGGCAGTTAAAGGTTGGACAGGGTGACAATGTGGGACAGTGGGATGACATCAGGGGGTATCCTTTGCTGGCGGGGGTCTTGGCATCCTACTCTGTCTTCTTCTGAGATCTCAGGCCCCGCTTGCGGGGTGGTTCTTCTTCTGCAGGAGGTGGGGTTCTGGTGGCCTGTTGTTGTGTTGGGGGCCTCCTGTCCACTAGCGCCGGCAGAGGTGGTAGCCTGTTCTTGGTCCATGCTAGTGACAGGGGCCCTTTGTGGTGCCACATGGTCCCGCAATGTGGTGACAATCTGGTTGAGTGCCCCGACGATGGTGCCCATTGCGGAACTGATGCTTCTAAGTTCTTCCCTGAACCCCATGTACTGTTGCTCCTGCATGACCTGGATCTCCTGGAACCTGGCCAGTACCGTCGCCATCGTCTCCTGGGAGTGGTGGTATGCTCCCATGATGGAGGAGAGGGCCTCGTGGAGAGTGGGTTCCCTTGGCCTGTCCCCCCCCTGTCGCACAGCAGCCCTCCTAGTTCCCGTTTCCCTGGGCCTCTGTCCCCTGGACGGTGTGCCCACTACCACTGCCCCAAGGTCCCTGTTGTTGTTGGGGTGGTGGGTTAACCTGGGTGCCCTGTAGTGGTGGACACACCGCTGATTGACGTGTCCTGGAGACTGAGGCATGGGCCCGCTGGGTGGGAGCTGTGCTGGTGTTCCCAGAGGGGGTTGGGTCTGCTGTGGCCAGTGGCTGTGTTAGGGGAACCGACTGTCCCGAGGTCCCCGATGGGCCCGGCTAGTCATCTGGGTCCAGGGAGACAGAGCTGCTGTCATCACTGGTGGCCTCTTCTGGGGGTGGGATGGACATTTCTGGACCCTCCTGGGCGGTGTGGTGGCGTTCGGGTCCTGCAGGGGTATAGAGGTATGGTTATTGCTTCAGTGTGTGCCATATCGTGCAATGGGTGGGTGCCCGTGTACCCCAGGGCTGGCATTCCTGTGTGGGGGGCTTTTGTGAGGGTGGCTTGTGGGGGAGATATGCATGTGCAGTGGGCATGCTTTGGTGATGGGTGTCCATGCTTTGTGGACGCATGCAGGGCTAGGTGTTGGGATGGGTGGGTTGTGATGGTGAGACATTTGCAGGGAGTAGGTGTGATGGGGGTGGGGGTGAGGGTGGGGGTATGATTTGGGATGCAGGTGGGGTGGGGGGGTGAAGTAGTTAAGATTTGACTTACCAAAGTCCATTCCTCCAGATACTCCTGCGAGGCCTTCAGGATGCAGGATGTACAAGACTTCCTCCTCCCATGCTGTAAATTCTGGGGGAGTAGGTGGGGGTCCGCCGCCAGTCTTCTGCACCGCGATGTTGTGCCTTGATACCATGGAACGCACCTTCCCCCGTAGGTCGTTCCACCGCTTCCTGATGTCGTCCCGATTTCGTGGATGCGGTCCCACAGCGTTGACCCTGTCGACTATCCTTTGCCATAGCTCCATCTTCCTGGCAATGCTGGTGTGCTGCACCTGTGTCCCAAAGAGCTGGGGCTCTACCCGAACTATTTCCTCCACCATGACCCGGAGTTCGGCGTCTGAAAACCGGGGGTGTCTTTGGGGCGCATTAGGGTGGTGTGGATGATGTGTGGGGTGGTGTATGTGTTGTAGAGTGTGGTGAGTGTGGTGTTTTGTGCGTGGATATTGTGTGGGTGATGGTGTGGTTTGCCTCGGTGTGATGGTGTTCTCTAAGCAGTGCTGTCTGTCTCTGGCTTTCTGTCGTTTTTTTGGGTCGTAAGGGTTTGTGGGTGATGTGGGTGTGTGTTTTATATTGTATTGGGTGTGTGGGAGTGTTGTTTGTATGTGTATCAGGTGTGTGTATTTCGAATTGTCCAATGTGGTTGTGTTTTGTAGAAGTGTGTGTATTTCGACCGCAGCGGTGTGTACCGCCAATAGAATACCGCGGTTGAAAGACCGCCGCGTGGATTCGTGGGTCGGAATGGCATGGGCGTATTTCTGTTGGCGTGACGGTGGAGGTTTGGTCATCGCCAGTTTCCCGCTGACCTTTGGTGTGGCGGACTTTTGTGGATGTCGGGTTTTTGGCGGTTTGCCAGTTGCGGGTCAGAATGACTGTGGCGGTTTACCGCGCCCGTGTTATGGCGGTCTTCTGACCGGCAGTAAGCGCCTTTTACTGCCGAGGTCAGAATGACCCCCTATATGTTAATCCAACCACCACCGCGCACGTCGCACTGCGGCCAACCCTGCGCCACGGACGGCCTTTGGCAGTGTGCGCAGCAGGGATAGGCCGCACAGCGTGGCCACCTAACCCGCCCTCTAACCACACCAACCCTACGCACAGCCGAAGGCCAGGCCCTGCGGTCAACCCCCTTTAAGCTCTAAACAACACAGTATTCACGGCTGAAGGGGTTTGTAGTTTGAAGGGGGCAACATTAAATATATTTAGTTAAGAGGGGGGGGCTGCATATTGTTTCTTAAATATGTTGCCCAGGGGAGGCTCAACCTCTACCGCCACGTCAACAGAACACCGCCCACTGAATCACGTCCCATGATTCGGTATGGCGGTGTTCTGGTGACAGTGCTCTGGTGGCAGAGCTGCCCCCATGGATCCCGTCCCCTCCTGGAGGATCAACGGGCAAGGTAAGTTGATCGTCCGTTAGGGAAGGGGGTGGGGGGGTGTTGTGTGCGTGCATGGGGGTGCGCATGTGAGAGTGTAGAGGGGGTGAGTGAGTGAGTATGCGTGCGGGGGGGTGCTGTGTGTATGGGAAATGTGTGCGGGTCGGACGTTGTGCATGTCTGTTTGTATGTGTGCGGGTATATGTGCATGTTCGGGGTCGGGGTGGGGAGGGGGGTTGTTCCACCTTTGGGGGGTGGGGGGTGTTGGGGGAGGATTTGTGGGGGGAATTCCCTTACACTGATAGTGCCTACCGCCATGGATCTCATGGCAGTTCCCAACCAACCGAGATCCATGGCGGTATGCAGGGTCCTGATACCGTTGGCGGTCTAGTGACGACCGCCGGGCTGGAGAGCGCAGTCTCCAGCCCTGCGGTTCTCACCGCCATGGCGGTCGGAATGGTGAAGTGGCGGATGACCGCGGCGGTCATAATTCCATTTTATTTTTTTCACCGGCCTGTTTGCGGTCTTACCGCCGCTTTACCACCGACCGCCAAGGTCGTAATGAGGGCCTATATATCATAAACTGCCACTATGTCTTTGGATCTGGATGTCACCAGTAGCAAATGGAAGAACAGCAGTGATGTAAGTATTCCTCAAATATTGCACTGTGGCTATAGATGTACATGTTTGAATCACTACCATCATACAGTATAGACAAAATAGCAGACATGAAAGGTGGGGATTAAACCCACCTCACCAGATAGGTTGTTTAGAAAGTGCAGCCGTATACCCTATAAGGGTCTTTTCGTGCTGTATACGGGAAAAGCACCTTTTATGAGGGAATACAATGAAATAACTCTACACTGCCTGGTCAAACAGCTACGTTTTGGGTACTCTTCTGACATTCAGATGATTAAAAAAGAAAGCATCCCTTACTCTAATTGACCCTTTGACTAATCCTCTTAGTTAAGGTTATAACCAATAAGAGGGCTGCCTTTCCTGACAATGAATTCAGATGCACTTTCTGCACTGGATCAATAATTCTTTAACTTACATATGTGGAAATGTTAACTGTGGATTTGGTTGTGTCCTCTAGCAGAAAACAGCTGCTAAGTGTGTTTTAACTGATGAAAATTTTATACCACACTCAATAAGAAGGGGAGTATCTCCTGCTATTACTTTGGAAAATGTACCTCCCACTTCAGGATGCAGGGTTTCAAAGTTAATTAAACACTGCCCACTTTCACGATGAGTCTGCAGATTCTGGACATATCCAGCAAATCAAAGAGTAAGTCCTTAGAAGCCAAACTGTCTGCAGGTGAGGGGCTCCGTAGCGGTGAGGTATGGTCAACAGGCAAGTAACTTGTGTGCCCACTGCCATTTTTCAAAGATCTGTGAGCTGGTTTTGATAGCTGGGCCCAAGGGTCACAACTTTTTCTCGTCAAAGCTGCCAGACGTAAGGGCAATTCCTTCCTGTAGCCACACTGTTGCTTAAACCTTTGGAATATCACATGGAAACAACAGGTGTCTCTTTATATGTTTGCTAACTGGAGGAAACAGCCAGAGGCATAAAAACACATCCAGGCAGACAGGAATATTCAAAGTAGAAAACTGTAGAGAAACCAGTCACTCATAACAAACCCCATACAAGTTTATGAGAGGACTGGATCCAAAGGCACAGCAAAAGTACTGGTCCATAATCTAAGATGAAAACTCAACCGAAAATAAATAAAAAAACAGAACAAATAATTAAAATCAGGAACATAGGCCAAAGAACCAACCAACAAAATGCTGCTGAGCATTTGCAAATCATGGTAGTGATTATTCCAGCTCCTTATAAAGGGAAAAACAGCAAATGAGAAAAGAGCAGGAAGTGACATAGAGAAAGTGTCTCTGCCTGATGGATTTGAAATTGGACTGATGCAACAGTGGTGCAGAAGCAATGATGGACCGGACAAACAAAATATGTCACTTTCTGTTTCTCAATATAGCTTCGCAGAATCTGTTATGCCGTCAATTTTCCATCGGATATCCCACTAGCCACCTTGACAGTCCACCCGCTCTATTTAGATGTTGGCGGACCCACAGACTAAAATCCATTGGCAAACTGCTGTCACCGCCAGGATTGTATAACCCAGTCGACTCTGCCATGGGGAAAAGCAGCTGGAAGTGGGACCACAGCCAGTTTTACGGCGGGCCAATCAAGATGTGCCTTTCTGCTGACGCAACTGTGGCGGCTAACCCTCCACCCCTGAGTTGGCGTTTTGGAAGGTATATAAGCACTAAACGTACCTTTCTTCGAGTCTTCTCATTCCTTGCCGCCATGAACCCAATCATACAACCCACTCTTGCTGCTGCTACTGGACCACGACGAAAATCAACCCTGTCGTCACCAGAACCAATGGTAAGTGACTGTTTTACCCATTACTATTGGAATTGTCTGTATCCATTAGCTCTGGACCTGTGCATGTTTAAAAATACTTGCAAGCAATAGTACAATGGTGTGCAGTGCATGTGTGTGTAATGTGGTATTTAAAAAGAAAAAACTTAAAGAAATGCACCTCTATACATTATTCACGCTCACAATGTGGTACTAACTGCCTTCATGCCAATGAACACCCACACAAAATGTGTCATTAATCCAAAATAGAAAGGTGTCCATAAAGATGTGTGTGTGTAATCATTTCCCCTAAATGTGAATCCACTTCACTACTATATCATATACATAACAAACTACACATCAACGTAACTACATAAATACAATATAATGTAGTAACTGCACTACACAATGCAAGCAGTGGGTTAACACAAAATGTACAATCAATTATACCTCCAAACATGTCATAGACGTATTAATGACACATGTCCCCCTTGTCTTTTGCAATTTTTGTTAACCATTAGTTTTCATTTAACTCAAGTGTCATTTACCATGTGTAATGCATATGTGTTTATTATTAACACTCATTTTAAAATAAACATACCTGCATTCACAAGTTACAAAAATATACATGTTTAATCTTGGTGTAAGAGTCCAGTATTATGATGAACACTTGCACCAAAACTAATATGTCCATCACAAATGTCCAACAATAATGTATGCACTATGTACATATGTAAAAAATATAACAGGTGTTTGTCATTGTCAGAAATTAAAATACGTTCATCCTACACACATTTGCATCAATAACAATGTCAGCAATCAATTACTAATAACTTAAAGCCAGGCTACCATTAGTGAAAATAAATTAAACTTAATCAACTTGTTTAAATGTTAAATTTAATTAATGTGGGTGGCAGACAAGAATGAGATATGTCTCTCATGAGAATAAAAATAAATTATAATAAAATAGAATTGACCAAATTGTCCATTATGGAACCTGATGGTTTCAGTCCCAGAACTTGTCTCCTAAGTACACTACCAAGTACAACCTCCTACGGAAGGGGTATCCAGAACAAAAGAAAAAGCATCTGGAGGAGAAGGGGCAGAAGGGGTGGGAGAGGATGGGCTTTGGGAGGTAGAGGGAGCTAGAGTGGATGTTGTGTGTGTGTGTCTGTCTGTCTGTTGTGCAGGTGCATGTGGGTCTGGTGTATGTGATGCATGTTTGGGTGTGCATGCCTTGGAAGGTGTGTGCTGTTCGGGTGAGTGTGTGCATTGGCATTTGGTGGGTGTTGGGTGTTGGGGAACGGGTGTGCCTTTCTGTGAGTGTATATGTTTGGATGTGTGGGGCATGTGTCTGGTGGTGGATGCTGTCGATGTTATAGCTGTGTCTGTGGTAGTGGGTGTTCTGGGTGTGGTGGCTGTGCCTGTGGAGGTGGGTGCTGTGGTTGTGGGGGTTATGTCTGTGGTAGTGGGTGTTGTGGTGGGTGTTATGGTACCTGTGGGTGAAGTGTCAGTAGTGTGTCTGTTGGATGGGTATATGCTTGTGTTTCTTGGTGTGTTTGCTGCTATTGTCTACTGGAGTGAGTGTGTGCAAGGAAGTGAGTGTGTTAGGGATTGGGGTGGGATTTGGAATGAGGAAGGGACAGGAGTAGGGGCACAAGTTGGGCCGGCTGGGGGGCTGCGGTCAGTGCAGTGGCTATCTTTGCAAGCGATCTCTGCATGACAGACATGGAACTTTGAATGGCATCCAGGAATGCAACCATGTGTTGCATTTGGGAACCAACCTCCTGGATGCCATTCAAGATTGCTGTCAGGCTTACAGAGATGAGTAAGAGGTCAATAACCTCATCACTGAGCGCAGCCGGGGGACGGGGTAGAGTGAAGATGCATGCAGCAAGGAGATGCCATCCCCTTTAGGGATAGCGAGTTTGGCCAACTTGGGGTGGGGGGAGGGTCAGGACCGGGGGGGCGGATTGGAATGTGGGTTTGCAGACAAGAATGCAGATGGTAAAGGCCCTGTTGCTTCCTCCACCGCCAGGGACTGTTCTTCTGTGAAGGCCTCTAAAGATGTAGAGGTGGTGTCCTCCATGCCAGTCCCCAGACCCTCCGTGCCACTGTGTCTATGTCTTATTGTAAGAAAATGCCTCCTTGGCATGGTTACCCCCTGACTTTTTGCCTTTGCTGATGCTAAGTTATGATTTGAAAGTGTGCTGGGGCCCTGCTAACCAGGCCCCAGCACCAGTGTTCTTTCCCTAAACTGTACCTTTGTCTCCGCAATTGGCACAACCCTGGCACTCGGGTAAGTCCCTTGTAACTGGTACCTCTGGTACCAAGGGCCCTGATGCCAGGGAAGGTCTATAAGGGCTGCAGCATGTCTTGTCACCGTGGGGACACCTCACTCAGCACATGCACACTGCCTCACAGCTTGTGTGTGCTGGGGGGGAGAAAATGACTAAGTCGACATGGCACTCCCCTCAGAGTGCCATGCCAACCTCACGCTGCCTGTGACATAGGTAAGCCACTCCTCTAGCAGGCCTTACAGCCCTAAGGCAGGGTGCACTATACCACAGGTGAGAGCATATGTGCATGTGCACTATGCCCCTACAGTGTCTAAGCAAAACCTTAGACATTGTAAGTGCAGGGTAGACATAAGAGTATATGGTCTGGGAGTCTGTCATACACGAACTCCACAGCACCATAATGGCTACACTGAAAACTGGGAAGTTGGTATCAAACTTCTCAGCACAATAAATGCACACTGATGCCAGTGTGCAATTTATTGTAACATACACCCAGAGGGCACCTTAGAGGTGCCCCCTGAATACCAGCCCGACTTCCAGTGTAGGCTGACTAGTTTCTGCCAGCCTGCCACACACCAGACCTGTTGCTGGCCACATGGGGAGAGTGCCCTTGTCACTCTGTGGCCAGGAACAAAGCCTGTACTGGGTGGAGGTGCTTCTCACCTCCCCCTGCAGGAACTGTAACACCTGGTGGAGAGCCTCAAAGGCTCACCCCTTTTGTTACAGCACCACAGGGCATCCCAGCTAGTGGAGATGCCCGCCCCTCTGGCCACTGCCCCCAAGGCAGCATGGGAAGTGGAAGCTTAGACCACCAAGCTCTCCGGGGTGGGATGTTGCATGAGGAAACTAGGATCATTTGGAGCAGGTCTATGGCGGCGGCCGACTGTCCTATTCATAGGAGCCCCTGTGCTGGGTTTGGACCATGTTCCCAGAAGGATGTCCGTAAGGACCTCATTGAAGGGCAACATCGGCTCCGATGTAGTCATCCCCGGCTGAAGCACCTCTGTCAGATTTGTCCTGACTGACACCGTGGGAAAGTCTAGGTCCAAGACCTCAGCTGCCCTATGCACCACCATAGCATAAGAAGGCCCCTCCTCCATAGCCACATTGGGAGGAGAGAGCATGCCAGTATCTGGAGAAGTATCCAGTCCACTGGCTTCTCCTAGATCCTCATACCAGTCCAGTTCTTGCTCCAGTTCACATTCCAAAGGGCCCTCTGGGCCCTCCCACTCCTCTCCTGTGCCTGGCAGTCCACAATAAGACTCAGGCAATGATCTGGGCCTAATCGGTGCCGACGGAGTCGGTCAACGGTGCTCCGGATCATCCGGGATGAGGATGGGGCTACCAACAGTGGGTGCCAGTGGTGGAGGAAGCGTCGACGTCAGACCCGCCGCCGGAGGAGGTCGACTGTGTGGAACCGGTGCTGGTCCGGATCCGTTATCAGGTCCTGGGGTCCCCACCGGCACAGAGGCCGAAGCCGCCGAAGTCAAATCTTATGGGGCCCTTGCTAACCCCACAGGGCCCGAAGACCCACCCGAGGGTGCAGCCCGCTCAAAAACAAGGCGCATAGCCTGGTCAAATTCTTTAATTTGAGCATGGGTTGCTCCGGTCCCCGGAAATGGAGGAAAACATGGAGTCACCCTGGCGACGGCTCCGCGGAACCGCGCTCGGAACGTGGATGTTCCCTAGACGCACCATCGGCTGACGGGCATGTGGAAGTCTAAGTCCGCTTGGACTTCTTCTTTTTGTGCTTCTTACCCGAGTGCCCCGATGACCTCAAATGCGAGGAAGAGGACTTAGGGCTCTGGGAGCAGTGCTGCAACCTCCTCCTACAGCGGGACCGTGACCTCCTCGGAGTCACGCCGACCGAAGATGGCTGTCGGGCCACCACAAGATTGAGGGATCTCTCCATCAAGGCCTTCGGAGCCATGGTCCGACAGTCGGAACACAATGTTGAATCGTGGTCCTTTGAGACACCAGAGACACACACTGTGTGGATCCGTGACCAACATGATGCAATGACATGCTCAATACGTCTTGAATCCCGTCTTTCTCGAAGACATCTCAAGCAATTGAAGAAAAAGGGTAGCTCTTTCCGGATCTGCGCTTAACCAGCCGGAAGGAAAAAAACTGATGTACGCGCGCCGGAGTGGTGCCTATATAGAAGATCGTGATGTCACAGATTGCGTCCAACGCCGCTGACGATGGCACGCGGAGCTGGACTACGCACAGGGATCCGAACGACACCACCCGACGGCGCGTGCAGGGTACTGCTCAGCAGAAAAATCCCGGATTCGAAGCTGATGCCAGGGAATTCCAAGGTAAGGAATCTGCAGCTAGAATCTGAGTCTATTAAATACTGCGTATATGTACACGACGTGCGTGATAGTCAACAGAGGCTGACATAGCCATTAACTTTTGTGTATTGCCGTCACACACGTAAGCCTAGGGCTGTGCCCGTTGAGGAGTGTTACAGCTACTAAGCAGTCAACTTCTGCAGACGAACAACGATTTGCTAATGTCCTGACTGCACTGTCAGGCCGCCACCTTTTTAGGTTGTGACCCAGTTTTTTTTTAAATGTTAAGTGTGTCACCACCACTCAAAATAGTGTCTAGCTTGTTTACTAATGTAAAATCCATACAACACTGTTTTTTGATTAAATTAATGAACTGTAACGTAATGTGTAACTGTTTTTGAAATAGATAGTGACGCAGTGTATTTTATAATTCAGTTGACAGAATTTTAGTAAAAAAACAAAAATAGTATAAATAATACATTTCAATGTATTATTTAAACATTTTTAAAAAACAGACATAAAACAATTGTAATACTAATTTGCAACATTAATGAAAAAATTGATGTGTACATATGTAACAAAAACCTGTCATTTTACAATAACATGAGATTGTGTTGATTATCAAAGTTTTGCATGACCATTTTAAGTGCTAACTTATTTTTCTTAAATGCAGACATATGAAACTATGTACAAACTAGCCCAGGGAGAGGTAGAAGACAACATCCTCAAGTGTTCAGACCTTTCCCAGAACTTGCCACCATGGAAGAAAGGGACATTATAAAACAAAATCAGATTGAACAGGCAAACAATCCTAGATTTATGTCATCAGCTGAAGCCAGATCTTCTGCCTCACAATAGGAAACCCACAGCAATAACACCAATAGGGAAATTCATGGCAGTACTCCATTTTGTGGCCACAGGATCCTCCCAATACACTGTGGCAATATCTGGAGGCATGTCACAAACAACTTTCAGTGGTGAGGTACAAGAAGTCCTTTCTTGAATGATGAGACACATCAGCAGCTTCATCCAGTTTCAAAGACATGAGGATTTTGCAAATTGGAAGTGAGATTTGAATGCTTTGGGTGGCATACCACACATGATTGGAGCAACTGATGGCACACATATTGCCTTAGTGCCACCACAAGCCAGGGAACAGGTCTACTGCAGTCGGAAGACTTACATTCAATCAATGTGCAAATTGTCTGCTTACCAGATTTGTTCATCTCAAGCATGTGTACGTCTTCTCCAGGGTCAACACACGATTCCTTTGGGCTATGGAACAGCAGCATACCAATGCAAATGTCACAACTTGGACCCAAGAAGGCCTGGCTTGTTGGCAAGTACAGTATGACAAAAGGATCATTTGGGTTTCTTTTATTATTTAGGAATGTTCAATGGGATGAGAATTTATTGCTCTATCTATTTTTTGCTTTCATATAGAGACTCTGCTTATCGCAACCGACCATGGTTGTTAGCACCGCTGAGGAATCCACAATGCCACGGGAAGTCTGCTTCGATGAGGCCCATGGAAGAACACAAAGGATTGTGGGGGCTTTGGGCTCCTTAGGTCAGATTTCACTGTCTTGACAAGACCAGTGAAGCCAGACCACGATGATACAGGAACAATTCCAATATTTAATGAAATAGGTTCATCGTATGGAGCAATGCCAGCGCAACATAAACCAGCAACCACCCCTCACTAACTGTCTCCACAACCTTCCTCCTCCCGACCATTTAATTCCCATATTCTATTTCCATTATGATCTATAACCAACATTCTAATCACCACACTTTGCTTCTCGCAACCAACCATGGTTGTTAGCACCACTGAGGAATCCAACAACCCCACAAGAAGTCAGCTTCGATAAGACCCATAGAAGAACATGATGGCCAGTGGAGGGGGCTTTTGGGCTCCTGAAGGTCAGATTTCAAGGTATTGACAAGACCAGTGGAGCCCTCCTCTACATACCCGAGAATATATGCCAAATCACTGATGCCAGCTGCATGTTGCCCAACAAAGCCCTGTGATGGAACATCCCAGAGATCGCAGAGGATGGAGACCACGAAGAGCCACCAGGTGAGTAGGTTGAAATAGCAAATGAAGAAGCCCCTGGTGAAGAGGAAGGAACTGACATATGTCAAGATGTCATTGACCACTTTTTCGTTTGAGTGTATCTATATCTCTACAAAAAGTGTTAGATTCACTGTCAGAACAACTTGTAATGTGATGAGCATATCAGTCTGTGCTGGAATGTGTTTGGAATGGGTAGGGCTGGGAAATTCCTGGGCAAGGATGTTTGTTGATCAAAAGTTTGACTGTTATGTTCTGCTGTTTCCAAGTACAAAGGGACCAAGTGTTGATTCTGTGAAAGAATACACACTTTGAATTTACAAATCTAGTACAAAGGCAACTTGCACATTAAATGTATAGGAGTTGTTGGTACTACAATAAACTTGTTTTCTGTTATATGTTGCCAACAAGACAATATGTTTTGCTTCACTTGCTCTAACCACGTGTGATTTGAACTATTGCTTACCCATCGCCATACACATTTGCAAAATCCTCATTTTGTGTTAAGTGAATGAGGCTGTTGATGTGCCTCATCATTGTTGGGTGGACTTCTTGTAGCACACCACTTTAAGTTGGTTGAGACATTTCACCAAACACTGCCACAGTGTGTTGGATTGATCCTGTGCCCATAAAAGTTAGTTCTGTCATGATTTTGACTATTGCTCCAGCTGATGGCATGAATCAAGATTAGTTTACGGTAGTTTGCCCATTGCATCTTTTTTGTTGTATCAAATTCCTTTCCTATATGGTGTCAAGGTCTGGAACTGTACTTGTAATGATGGCAAAGACAATTTGGTCCATGCCAAAATTATACTTTATTTTACTTTAGTGTGGCCAATACATCTTTATTGGAAATGGCTGTTATTGATATTGAAGATTTGTGCTGAATTATGTTACATGTTTGTAAATGGCAGAAATATTACCTAAATGCAGCAATTTGTTTCAAACTATCTTTGTTTTCTGATTATTTACAAATATTTATAAATATTTGGGGGTTAGCGCTCCAAGCTTTCCCTGTTGCTGGGCTATTTCTAGACGATATGACCGCGACGCACAGCGGGCACGCCAAAGGCAAGCCCGTCAGCACCCGTCTGCACCAGACCGTGCCAAAAGCCAAGAAACTCTGAATCTAATACTGCAGAGAAGGTAATTATCACATATACCAAAAAGGCATTATTTTCTATGAATAAAAACCCCATAGTCGGTGTACACCGAGTATAGATCCTCGTTGTAGTACGTATAGGTGTATGGCCTGTGATTGGTCTTTCCAACTTCGTGCTGAGCTTCAAATGAATAAGGAGTGTGACAAACTATCTTTTTAGTCAATTGTCGCTCGCTAGGGGCTCATATTTCAGACATCCATCTTCTTGTGGAACAAATAAACCCTTTGGCCCTATTTTTAACGGAAACATGGTTGGATGAGAGCTCTGCTCCAGACATTGTGATGGCGCTACCGACTGGGTATAAGCTTAACAGAATTGACAGGCCTAATAGAGGGGGCGGTATTGCAGTTGTCTATAGAGAGACATGTAGGGCCACAACAACCCCTACATTAATTAAAGGATGTGAGAGCATGTTTTTTTCTATTAGGGTGAACCCTCACCATACCCTGTCTGGTGTCCTGGTCTATCGTCCACCAGGTCCTACGGGAGACTTTATGGCTTCACTGGCAGAGAATATCTTGCAACTTGCATGTACTAAATCAAATGTTATACTGCTGGGAGATTTCAATTTACATGCAGAAAATGGTGATAATGCGCCGGCAAAGATGTTAATAGCAGACATGAAGACATGTGACCTAGTACAATTAATTCAAGGTACCACCCATAATAGAGGTCACACACTTGATTTGGTATTCTCGAACGTATTAGGACTAGAATTTCTATCATCTCGTCCGCTGGTCCGCTGGTCTGATCACTTTCTGCTAGAATTAGAATTAACCATTCCTCGTCATAAGATCATGAGCATCAGGACCCAGCCACGTAAAAGGAATGGCACAAATTAAAGGCCCCTGAGTTTAAAAAATAGATCAGAAAACTTAAACACAAATAACATAACAGATCTTACACATTCTTTTAATAAATGGATTAGTAATAGCCTGGATGAACTTATACCCCTTTCTAGCGCTAGAAAGCGGCTACGAAAGAAGTCCCTCCCCCCCCCCATGGTTCACCTCAAGCCTACTTGAGATGAAAAGAGAATGTAGGAAGCAAGAGAGAAAATGGAGGCAGACACAAGACGATTCCATAAAAAGGGAATATAAGAACATGATTCAATCTTACCATGTAAAAATTAAAAATGCACAGGCCCAATACTATTCTTCAAGAATTGAAGCAGTCGATAATTCTCCTAAGGAGATTTTTAAAGGCACTAGAAGACCTTATTCATCCCATTGAGGAGTCAGAAATGATGGACTCCGCACAGCAACATGTTGAGGATCTGGCAATTTTTTTTCATGAAAAAATTCAGGATATTTATATATCCTTCCCCAGCACTTTAACAAGAGATTATTCTGTTAGGGATCAGGAGGGTAGTAAAGAGTTAACCTTTACTAACTTTATTCCTACCTGTATGGATAGAGTAATCAAATTACTGGGTTCCACTAAATCAGGCCCTCCGTTGGATCCGGCTCCTCCTCAGATTCTCTCTATGGGAATACCTGTACTAGGGTCGGTAATCACAAACCTTATTAATGCTTCACTATTATCTGGAACTGTACCAGACCTGTGGAAACAGGCCACTGTTAAGCCGCTCCTAAAAAAATCTAATTTAGATTCAAAGCTATTGAATAGTTACCGTCCGATATCACTGTTACCCATAATGGCCAAACTTGCAGAGAAGCATGTACATACTCAGCTATCTACTTTTCTGGAAGAGAAAAAGATTTCACACCCCACTCAGATGGGCTTTAGGCCATTACATGGGACAGAAACCGCACTGATTGCAATCACGGAAGAAGCAAAAAAAGAGGATGGACAAAGGAATCGAAACAGCTATCATCCTCTTAGACCGGCATTCTATACGGTTGATCTCAACATTATTAAAGATAGATTGCGAGAGACTGGAATCTCTGGAGCAGCCTTAGAATGGATCCTTTCATTTATTTATGGAAGATCCTTCCAGGTACTGGATAGATCGTGTACTTCCAGGCGCATTATTAGCAGCTGTGGAGTCCCACTGGGATCCGCCCTGAGCCCACTGCTTTTTAATATCTATACGCGGCCATTAGCAGAGATTATTGAGCCATTGGGTTGAACTTAGTATCCTATGCAGATGATACTCAATTTATTGTTTCCCCCTCCAATACTCAACTGGATATGGGGACAGCATTAGGCCGTTGCCTAGAAGCAGTTGCAGCATGGATGTCGAGAAGTAAACTGAAGCTCAATGATGAAAAAACTGAGGTTATGTTTTTTGGGCAAACAATCTTTTAGCTTATCCTAGTATAACAACAGGAGTTGCTAATTTCCCTACCCCTAAACATCTTATTAAAAGTCTTGGGGTATGGCTCTCAATGTCACAACACGCCAACAGAGTAGCTGGTACTTCCTTTGCCCTGCTTACGACCTTGAGGAAGGTTTTAGCAATCCTGCCTTTTCTAGCCAGAAGATTGGTTATTCAGGCACTGATAGGATCCAGTCTTGACTATGGCAATGTCCTGTTTATAGGATCACCAAGATATGTGATACAAAGATTACAGAAGGTGCAAAATGCAGCTGTACGATTACTTTTAAAAACTTCTAAGCAGCAATCCATATGGGCCGGAATTTCCTCCTTACATTGGCTCCCAGTAGACAAAAGGATTCAATTTAAGGCTTTATGCCACATTCACAGAGCTGTATTCAACCAAGGCCAGGAAATGCTCAAAACATTGGCATCCTTTTACACTCCAGGTAGACCTCTTAGATCCTCCTCCTCAGCCATGCTGGTCACAGTTCCTACAGTGAAGAAAGCAAGATGGGGAGGAAGGTCATTGTCATATCAAGGAGCTATACTCTGGAATAGCCTTCCCCTTAACATTAGGTTAAATGCACAAGATATTCCTTTCAGGAAGGCCTTAAAAACCTGGCTATTCAGAGCTTAAGTCATACGCTAGTAGGAACAGTGATAAGTTGGTGCTGCAGCTTAAACGCTACATGGCCTCTGGGCAGTTTAGGCGCTATATAAGCAATTTTAACATAACGTAACATATGGCAGTAAATCAAATTAAAACAATTATATCACAAGAAAAACAACATCAGTCTTTGAACTTGTGGGATGAGGTTTATTTTTAAAGAGACACATCAACTCAAACAGGATGAAAACAATATACAAATGAAAACCAAAAACAAAAGTCAGTCATGGTGAATGAAATGTACAGAATACAACCCTCCTTAAAAAAGGTAAATGTGTCCAGAAATATTCTACAGAGTGAATTTTAGTCACACACTGGATGAAATTAGGTTCTGCATCTCTTGGTGGTGGAGGTCATCCTCTCCAGGTGGTGCGGATGAACATACCCTCCAAAAGTGGGGGTGGGTGGGGGGCTAATCCACACTTGCAGGGGCTGAGGTGGTAGCAGGTTTTTCTGCATGTTGCAGGGCCTCCCTTTCTGTGGCTGAGGCAGGTGTAGTGGGGCCAGATGTTGTAGGGCCACCAAAATGGGTAGATGTTGCTGGGAAAGCCCTGCACACATGGTGATAAATGTCAAACAGCACCCCAGACAGGTAGCTCATATTGGAGTTGTGATTCTGCATCTCTAAAATGTGCTCTTTCTGCAACTGCTTCATGTCCCGGAGCTCTGTAAGGACCTGGCCCATCATGTCTTGGGACTGATGTAGGGCTCCCAAGACTTGGTCAATGGTGGTCTGGGTGACAATGTACCCAGTGGCCTCACTTTGCTGGCCCACAGATTCCCTCCACGACCCCTAACCCCATTACTCTGTGCCCTTGAGCCAGTGTGCCCCCATCCCACTGGGTCCTGGCAGAAATGGAGTTGGTGGTGATGGTGTTGGTGTTCTCTTTTTTTATTTAAACATAATTTTATTGCAGTTTCAGATATTAAACATCATGTTATGGTAGTACGATACATCTTACATCAGCCAGGCTGGTGGCAGTACAGTTATACAGTTCAAACCGTACCATTCTGGTCCCTACAAACCAGAGGCCATGTGTCCCAACCAGTTTCCCCCACATACCCACCCCAACTTCCTCCCCCCCCCCTTGGAGAGTCCAACTTTGTTATGGGGTTAGCGTGGTGCAAAATGGTCAGATGTGTGCATCCTCTGCCGAGTGTGGTGGGGTCAGGTTTCCTTTCTTTAAAGATGTCAGCCAACAGCTGGGGACACAGTCAGGTCCCTACTTTCTGTTGTTCGGCCTATTAATTATGAGGTCTAATCAGTCAGAAACTCTTCTTCTAGGGCCTCCGTTATCATCCCCCATCCCTGTGCAATATCTGGTGGCCGCATCCCTCTTTTGACCTTCTCAGGAGAACATCCCCTTCTCTCCTAGCCCATTTTTTCAGTTCCCTTCTCCATTGTGACACCCTTGGTCCCGACTGACTTTTCCAGGTCATTGCTACTTCCCTCTTAGCCAGTACATAAGCCAAGTCCTGGAATTTGCTTGTAACTTTCGTCTTAGGCGTGTGCGGGTAGCACCAGAGTAGGCAGTGGCCCATTGTACAGGGGATCTCCTTCTCTACCACTCTTGCCACAGACTGGGTCACTACCTCCCAAAAAGTTCTTAAACTTGGGCAATCCCAGAACATATGTCTGAATTCTGCTCCCCGCAACCTGCACCTAGGGCAATTTGCTCCGTCTGTCCCGAAGTACCTGTTAATCCGTCCAGGGGTCAAGTAAGCCTGATGTAGCACGTAAACGTTAATGAGCTTGAATCTAGCATTTCTAGTCATCTTGGGGAAGCCCTCCAGTATGCGCTCCCATGCTTTGTCAGGAATATCGGTGGCCATATCTCGCTCCCATTTGAGTCTGAGTTGGGTCAAGGGAAGGGTCCCATCTGCTCGCATCCTGCCATATAAATTAGTCACCGCCTTAAGCCTTCCAGTGGACGTTGACAAGTAGGTGCACATCATCTGTGTTGGGGACTCCCTCAATCCCTCCCGCCAGTGCCGCCGAATGCCAGCAGTTAGTGAGCCGTAGAGTAGAAAATGACGCCTTGGTAAATCAAACTCCTCTCTGAGGGCTTCAAATGTTTTCATTGTTCCCTCAGCAAATAGTGCTCCCACTGTCTGGATCCCCACTTCCACCCAAGTCTGGAGACCTTCCCAACCTCCCCCGATGGGGTAATGCCATCAAGGACAACAGAGGCAGCTCCGGGAGTAGGGGGACTGTATCTTAATTTTTCGTAGACAACTCCTCCATCACTGAATCAAGACTTTCAACTCTGGGGAGTCTCCCGCATTGTTACTTCAGGTCCCCAATAACACCTCCATCAGCCTCGCCCTCGGAGGTGTGGATGGTCTCGCTATTATTCCTGGGCCCATTCTACTTGTAATCCACTGTGTAAGCCATTGGAGCTGTGCTGCCAAGTAATATGCTTCAAAATCTGGGACTGCCAGCCCACCGTCCGTGGACTGTCGCTGTAAATTAGCCAACACCACTCTTCTCCGGCCACCACCCCACAGGAATGCCACCACCATAGTCTCTGAAGGTTGCCCTGGGGATCCACAACAGCAAGACCGCGAAGTGATATAGTAGCCAAGGCAGTACAACCATTTTTAGAAGCGCTACCCTACCTGCTACAGATAATGGCAATGTTTGCCAAAAGCCATATTGGCCCTGACAGACTGCAGCGCTCTCCCTACATTTCCTTCCAGGATATCCTGCGGGTCATGGTACACCTTACCTACTAAATAAGAGCGGCATTGCGATTCCCACTGGACCCTACCTAGCTCCTCAGTGGGTGCGGCCACAGGCCTCAACGGGAACAACCTGGTTTTGTCCCAGTTTACTCCCAGTCCCGAACGTGCCCCGAATTGAGAGAGCATTAACTGTGCTCAAGGCAGGTCTCTCTGCATGCACCCAACCAAAAAAATCAACAGGTCGTCGGCATATAAGGCAATTTGGTGTCGCCCTCCTCCTGCTCTTACACCCTGGCCTCCTCCTCCAGCTGTGCCGCACCTGCTAGTGGATCCATCGCCAAAGCGAAGAGTAACAGAGACAGGGGACAACCCTGTCTAGTGCCTCTTTCAACAGCATAGCTCTCTGAAATTGTCCATCCTGGTATGCACTCTGGCTGTAGGTTTGGTGTATAGTAACTGCACCCACGCAATATACCCAGGACCAGGACTCAGTCTGGCCATCACGGCATATAGGAACTCCCATTCCAGGCTGTCGAAAGCCAACTCGATATCCACAGCTAGCACCCAGGCCATCTTATCATCCTGAGCGGAGTCCCTCAGTACCGCCAGCAGCCGGCGTATATTATGCGCTGTGTTTCGCCCTGGGACAAAGCCTGCCTGATCTTGGTGAATGAAATGTGTCATACGCAGGAGAAGCCTAGTTGCCAAAATTTTACTGAGTATCTTGTAGTCCAAATTTAACATAGATAAAGGCCTGTAAGCACTGCACTCCGTAGAGTCTTTACCAGGCTTTAGCAGCGGCACCACTACTGCCTCCCGAGCCGTTGCCAGCAGTATTCCCTGCTCCTTTGCAGTCTTATATAGGACCTCAAGCCTCAGCCAGTAGTTCTACGTATGCGGCATAAAACTCTACCAGGAAGCCATCCGTCCCGGTGTCTTCCCCCGAGCTAAATCCTTAATGGCTCCCATGATTTCCTGCTGGGTAATGGCCTCTCCCAACTGCCCTGCTGTGTCTGGTGGTAGCTGTGTGAACTGCATCTGGGCTAAATAGGCCTCTTTGAGCCCCCTATCGCACTGAAGGGTGCTTTTGTATAGTCGCTCACAGTAGGTGGGGAAATGCACATTTATTTGATCCTGACCATAAATGCTATCCCCCGTCTGTTTTAATTTCTAATATGGTTGAGCCTCTCTGAGATGGCGACACCAGCCATGCCAACATTCGGCCTGCCTTATATCTCTCCCCATGAGCTCTAGCAATATAGTTCCTATAATCAAAGCAGCGTAGGCGTTCGACACACTCCGCCACTGATTCTTTGAGCTCTAGTATGGTCTGTTGTAAGTTTGGGTCCTCCGGTCTACTCTTTCCACTTCTCACAATCTATGCTCGGCTTTCACTTTGTCCCCCAGTAGCGTTCTTCGTACCCCCACCACTCCCGCTATGCACCTTCCTCTCATCTTCACTTTAAAGGCGTCCCATTCTATTAGAGGATTGATGGCTGTGTCCTTGTTATCTGAAAAAAATTGTGTAATGTGCTGTCTCATCTCTCCTTGATATACTGCATCCTCCAATGATTCTGGTTTCAGTTTCCATGTGGGGATGCAGGGGAGACTCAGGCCCCACCTCAGCAACAACAAGAGTGGATTATGATCGGAGATCGTGTGAGCAAAGTATTCAGTATTATGTATTTGTGGGAATACATCTGGTGTGCACAAGAATGCATCTAACCTGACGTGTAGATCATGTAAATAAGAGAAATATGAGTAGTCCTCGTCGTCAGGGTGTAACTTCCGCCACGCATCCACTAGGCCCCAATGTGTCTGCCATGATGTAAACTGTCTGGCCACTCTGGATAGTGGAGAGTTGCGCAAAGGAGGGTGTGATCTCTCCTTGTCGGGGTTTGCCACACAGTTAAAGTTGCCCCCCAGGACCAAGGTATGTGGCAAACAGGCCAGACAGGCGTGTGAAGAACGCACCATGATCAGAGTTAAGAGCGTAAACATTGATCATAACTAACTCCCTACCCTCCAGTCTTCCCCGAATAGCCACGAAGCGCCCCTCGGGATCAGTAAGGCTATCTAGTAACTGAACTGGGACCCCAGCCTGTGTCCATATCAAGGTACCTCTAGCGAAAGCAGAATATGTAGTTTAATATACTTGGCCCCTCCACCGCTTCTGTAGTGCTTTCCCCTCAGCATGTGTTAAGTGTGTTACCTGGCGCATTGCTACCTGGATCCCTCTCCTCTGTAAGTATTGTAAGTATGAAAAAACCTTATATCTCTTGACCATCGTGTGCATGCCCCGGACATTCCATGAAAGGAATTTATATGAATATAATGTAGCCATTACCAAGTAGTAACAGTAGATGTCCCTGCTCTCCACTCAGTACCACAATCAGTATCAGGCATATCCACCTGCACCGTTTCCCCTGTTCCATTGTTATCAGTCTTTGTGACTCGCATCTGAACCCAACAATGAACTACCCAACTCCCCATCCCCAGGACAAAAGCTTGAACTACTCTCATCCAAACTAAAACAGCTACTTCTCTTATCTATCGAAGCTGGGGCGGGCCTCAAGTTCTTTAGAGAGGAATATACCACTTTGCCTATCCCCACACCCCGTTTGCAAAGCCTCAAGGTTTTTCACGGGTCCAGTCCCCCTCCTGCAGATTCGGCCTGTTGCAGCCATTCTTGTAGCCAAGATGGTTCTTGGCAGCCATATGATGACCGCACTGAGTCTTCCAGATAAGTCCAGGGCGGAGCAGGTGAGATGATGCAGTCCAACGTTCCAGGAGTCACCTCCGGTCCAGACTCATTCAATACTCGTGACCCTTCTGAATCCAAATCCAATCCTGAATGTTCCAGTTCCTCATCCGCCCCCAGGTGACAGCAGAGGTCCGATCTGCTTAGGGATGCCACTGCTTCCATTGCTTTATGACATTCTTTTTGCATCTCTTTACTGGAGAGACTCCCCAATTTGCGATTCATTCTATGCCTGGTACCCCTTTGGGGGCCCGGGGTGCGAGGTCTCAGCCAGACAGTCCTTTTCTGACATTTGAGCTTGAGAGTCAATCCACTAACACACTTCATCTGCTGTGGTAAAGAACTTTGTGCCCTCCCTTGGCCATCACTCTAAGTCTCGCGGGGGACAGCATCCCGTATTGAATCCCTAATTTGCGCAATTTCTTTTTAGCTTCTCGGAAAGTTGCTCTCTGTTTCTGTACCTCCGTGAAAAATCAGGGAAGATACGGATCGTCTGATTGTCTATCATGTGGTCCCCGTTCTTCCTGCTTTGATTCAACAAATAGTCTCTATCCCTGTAATGCAGTAACCAAGCTATGACTGGCCTTGCAGGAGCCCCCGGCGTAGGGGGGGGCGCGCCGGGACCCTGTGTGCCCTCTCAAGCGCATAAAATGGGGAGAGTCCGTCTTCTGCCATTTCCTCTTTAAGCCAGCGTTCTAGAAACTCCACCAGGTTATTCTGTTCAATGTGTTATGGTAAGCCAACTACTCGGATATTATTTCGCCGGGAACGATTTTTGGCATCCTTTGCGCAAAGTTCTAAGTCCAGGATTCGCTTCTCCATCATTTGTGTGAGCTTGGAAGCATCTCTAACCTCAGGTAAGAGTTCCTTGACTTGTTTTTCTGTGGTGGATACTTTTTCAGCCAGGCAACGGTGATCATCTCTGAGTATGGTTAAATCGGTGGCCAAGGCACCAATTTTCCCCTCCAGGGCTTCACAAGATGCCGTTATGGCTTGCAGTACGTCTTGAAGGCTGGGGTCTCCAGTCTTCTCCACAGGAGGGATACTCTTGGTTCCCTGCAGGTCTGCCATCGGTGCCGCAGTAGGTCCTTCCTGCTGTCCTATATCCTTCCTGCAACCAACTTTCCCCATTTCTGGGTCCCTGCTGCTATGTCCCTCGTGACCAGAGGGTGGTCACTGCAGTCCCCCTCCTCGCTAGTGGCTCCCAGCCCCCCTCCTCTCCTGCTCCCAGAAAATAGCCGGTCACCTCACCTCCAATTGTGTCATCTATTGGATCTATTGAATCGTCCTCCTGAGGATAGTGGGGGCTGGTCAGCCTTGTGCTCGCCGCCGCCCCCCCAAGTCAGTGTCCCAGCCGGTCCACACTACTGCCGGAAGTCCTTGTCACTTAGGGTTTCATGGTGTAGACTGTATTTGGAAGCCCCCCGTTTTGGGGGTACCTCCTATGCTGCCTTCTCTCAAATTGTCTCTCCATTCTGCTCTAGAGGTGGTTATGGTGGGCCTCTTCCCTCCATGTAGGGTGTCCCTTCCTGGGCAGTTTCTGGGTCAGTTCCCCTGCGATCCTCCCTTCCCTTCGGGGTGCTGGGCGCTTCCCTGGACCTTCAGCAGTATTCACCATGTTGGCGTGCTTGGCTCTGTGTGATTACTGTGCTACTAGGCTGCCGATTTCTCTGGGGAGGCCCCGCTCTGCAGTACTCAGGTCCTGGGTCCCTCAACTTTCAGCCCTCTCCCATGCTTGTTTTTGTCATGCTGGGGCGCCTCCTGTTCCCAGGGGGTCTATCGCCACTTCTCCCGGGCTCTGCTGCCCCTGGGCGTTGGGCCCCGCTGCACGTACCAGCTCGCCGTTTTCCATCGGCTCTCTGCGCTCTACAGGGCCCCTCGCTCGTCCAGATCGGCCACCATTCCCCGGCTCACCTCTCAAATGCTCTGCAGTATTCCTCGGGGATCCAGGTCGCTTCAGGCCGCACTCGCCGCCGCCGGGACTACCAACTCTGCTCTCCAGGATTGGGCCGCCATCTTGCACTCTACGTGGTCTTCAGCCGCTCAGCCCGAACTGCCTCAGTCCGGGGCGCCGAGTGCACCTTTCCCCTCCGCAATTGGTTCAGAGGCCTCTCCATACCTCAGGCTATGTGGCAGCGGGGGCTGGATCCTGCCTGGAAGTCAGGATGTATCGGGGTGGGGGACTACTGGCAGGAGCCTCATGAGGAGTATTCTTCCACCATCGGCATCTGGCCACGGCCCCCCATGGTGTTGGTGTTATCTCAACAGCAACCAGGATGGCGTGGGTGGGGTACAAGATTGGTATGATATTACTTTGGACACAAGAAGTTGAGGTATCCATTAGCATAGGTGTTGTAACAGCTGGGGTGGGAGGTGTAGCTGTGGGCCCAGTGAGATTAACTAGATCTATCTGTCCAGACAAACCAGATGGACTAGGCAGCTCACCATCATCCAGACTTGCAGGAGTGAAGTCCTCACTGTAGGCTTGATCTTGGCCAGGAGTGCAGGTATCCTCTGTGGTTGAAGGTTAATCATCTACTCTGGGCGTAGGTCTTAAGATGAATTGCAAGAAAATCATATTGCAAGAGTCTGAATTATGGATGGAATGACTTCAGCTACATATGAAGCACCCTGAAGGGAAATGATTTTAACATAATGGTATGATTGTAAATTGCCACAAACACAAAAAGATCTAAACACATTAGTAATTACACGCATGCTAACTTAAAAAAAATACTATATTGAAAGAGATGTCCTGGAAAGTAATACTTACTTAGGAAGGGTACATGTGATATGCCACACAGTCAACCCAACTCAGTAGAGAAGAGAAATGTGAAGGAAACCATTCCAAGGCATAGCATGCTAATAATCAGACTATCATACGACTTGGTAGGATTTCTGGCATTAGTCATCATATCAGCTTTGCTAGGTACATTTAATATCATTACAAAATAGGTACTGCATGCAACATGACTTGTGAGTAAACCTTTAAATCAACAAACTTGATTGGTGAGACCAACTGCATCAATACAAAGTACTGACAAGCAAGAGACAACATACAGTATTAAAGATCATGCCATTTTCATTCATTCATTGGATCAGATGGGGTTTGTCTAATGCGTGAGACTTTAACAAATGCATATATGTTAGAAAATAGAGGATGAGAAACATCAGAGTGCAATCATGTTTTCCAGATATAGAAAAAAGCTGTAGTCATTTCAGCTTCACATTACCAACGCTTTGAAAAATGCTTTTTGTACATTCCTAGTAAAATATATGCTGGTAGATGTACAAAAGAATACTATTTGTGAAATATGTTGATAGCAGAAGAAACATTTACAATCACCATACCTTCACGTTCTGATAGAAGGCGTTTGGAACCTGCTATCTTAACCCCTGAAGTGCGGGCGTCAGCCACTGGCCGATGCCCACACTACCTCCCTGGTGCGGGTCACGACCAGTGGCCGACACCGGGGAGGCAGTTTGAAAATCCTCGAGTGTGTCGCACCCGAGGATTTTCTTTTTTTTTTTTTTTAATCCCCGGGAGACACAGAAGAGCTTCCGTGTCTCCCCCGCCCCCCGGTGCGCTGACGTCACAATGTTGATTTCCCCAGCGGAGCAGGAAGCGGCCGTAGGGCCGCTTCCTGATCCGATGGGGAAAACGGCCCCATACAGCCTTCCCCACGTTCGGGAAGGCCTCGTATGAAAGGGGAGACTCTCCCCTTTCATACAAGGTCTTCCTGAACGCGTTTCCTGGCCCTTGATCACAGGACAGCTGCGATCGGGGGCCAGAAAACGCCACTAGACACCAGGGATTTCACTTGGGGGGGTCGACCCCCCTAGGAAAACACCCCCCCCCCCCCAGGGGCCATATTTTAAAATTTTAATGTTGGTGCCCCCTGGGGGAGCGCAATCGCGCCACCCCCAGGGGCTATTTAAAAAAACAAATAATAAGGACATTGACAGGGGGTCGCCCATAGGCAGGGCGACCCCCTGTGGGGGCAATTTTTTTCTTAGTAGTTGTAGGGTTTCCCTGGGGGCCATTTTATATATATATCAATTCATGTAGATAGATATATCTATCTACATGGATATATCTATAGATAGATCTATATATATTTATATATGTATATATATATATATATAGATCTCTATATAGATATATCTATATATATATATATATATATATATATATATATATATCACTTTTGTCAGTGCATGAGTTGTTTCCCTGGGGGCTGCAATCGGCCCCCAGGAAAACCCGACCCGCATATAAAAGTGATATATATATATATATATATATATATATATATATATATATATTTGCCATCAGTTGTCTTGCAGTTGCAGCTTGCGTCTTCAAAGCAGTGCACATACTTCAACTGACGCATTTCAACTGTAGCTTTTAGGCAGCAATAAAGAAGTCAAGTAAGTCTTATGATTATGTTTCTGCTACAAAAGGATCAGACTTTTGTGTAGTGGCAGTTTTAGTGCCATAAACAAGCGCAGAAGGTTTATATGACTACTGCAAAGAGCAAATCTGTATTTTAAGTAAATAGCTGAGTACGTTATTAAAGTCAGCCACTACCTGCGCTATAATACAAATGAAATGTATGTGCGGGGTGGGGGTGGCTATGGAGAGATGAAGAGCACGTTTGCTGGGTGGTAATGAGGGAATCCGAGGAGGAGGACATGGGAGTGGGAGCACCAATAATGATTGTTGGACTGGGCGCAGGAGGTGCTAAAGACTGTGACAAATGGTATGTGACAAGGTGTTTGAGTGTCTTGAAAGAACGTGCTGATTGAGGGAAGAAGCGCAGGAAAGGTGGCCTCTACTGTTGCACGTATCTCACACACGCCATCGATTTTGTTACTGTCTATGTAGTCTAGTGTTTTAGAGCAACAGTTTAGCCAATAGCAGAGATGGCATCTTGATGGATGACTGCTGCTGACGTCACTCTGGTTATAGAGGACAGCACTGACATAGGATCAGAGACTGAGACAGCAGATACTGAGACAGCATCTGAGGAATAGGACAATGGCACAGACTCTGGGAGTGATTTTTCAGTTGGAGGAGTCCCATTGGATAAGTCCTTCCAGTAAATTGTGAGGGAGGTGATGAGGACAGTCCTGTTGTCCCTTCGCAAGCACAGTCTGTGCAACAGGGCAATAGTGGGTTAGCCCAACCCAGAAAGCAGGTGAATGCGGGGGCAAGCACAAGTAGGGTGCTCTCTTGGAAGCTCCCCAATTTAGATCAGCCCCGAATTCCACTGCCCAAATTGTATTGTGGAGACATCAAAATTATCTATCACAAAATAAACTGGTTTTGTAAGGCAGGCACCTGTGTTTTTGGTCCTGGGTTCGGCGGCTATATAGGGAAACATACTACACCCAAACATTTCTGGAAACTAGACATCCGAGGGAGTCCACAGAGGTGTGACTTGTGTGGATTCTCCAAAGTGTTCTTACCCAGAATACCCTGCAAAGCTGAAATGTTGAATAAAAACTCTATTTTTCTTGCATTTCTGTCACACAAACTACAGGAATATGCTGCGATCCACAAAATTCCTAGCACCCAGTTATTCCTCACCTGTCCTGATAAAAACACTACCCCACTTGAGTGCCTATACCTAGTGCCTGCGTAAGGAATGGATCACCCCAGTGTCAACAGTTGCCTCATGTAAGTACCAACATTGACCGTTGTGTGATCTATTCCTGTCGCGGGCACTAGGCCTACCCACACAAGTGAGGTATCATTTTTATCGGGAGACTCGGGGGAACGCTGGGTGGAAGGAAATTTGTGGCTTCTCTCAGATTCCAGAACTTTCTGTCACCGAAATGTGAGGAAAAAGTATTTTTTTGGCCACATTTTGAGGTTTGCAAAGGATTCTGGGTAACAGAACCTGATCAGAGCCCCACAAGTCACCCCATCTTGGATTCCCCTAGGTGTCTAGTTTTCAAAACTGTGCAGGTTTGCTAGGTTTCCCTAGGTGCCTGCTGAGCTAGAGGCCAAAATCCACAGCTAGGCACTTTGCAAAAAACAGCTCTGCTTTCTTTGTCAAAATGTGATGTGTCCATGTTGTGTTTTGGGGCATTTCCTGTCGTGGGCACTAGGCCTACCCACACAAGTGAGGTTTCATTTTTACCGGGAGACTTGGGGGAACGCTGGGTGGAAGGAAATTTGTGGCTCCTCTCAGATTCCAGAACTCTCGGTCACTGAAATGTGAGAAAAAAGTGTTTTTTAGCCACATTTTGAGGTTTGCAAAGGATTCTGGGTAACAGAACCTGGTAAGAGCCCCACAAGCCACCCTGTCTTGGATTCCCCTAGGTCTCTAGTTTAAAAAAATGCACAGGTTTCCCCAGGTGCCGGCTGAGCTAGAGGCCAAAATCCGCAGGCAGGCACGTTGCAAAAAACACCTCAGTTCTGTAGAAAAATGTGATGTGTCCACGTTGTGTTTTGGAGCATTTCCTGTCGCGGGCACTATGCCTACCCACACAAGTGAGGTACCATTTTTATTGGGACACTTGTGGGGAACACTGGGTGGAATGAAATTTGTGGCTCCTCTCAGATTCCAGAACTTTCTGTCATGGAAATGTGAGGAAAAAGTGTTTTTTTGGCCACATTTTGAGGTTTGCAAAGGATTCTGGGTAACAGAACCTGATCAGAGCCCCACAAGTCAGCCCATCCTCGATTCCCCTAGGTGTCTAGTTTTAAAAAATGTGCAGGTTTTGTAGGTTTCCCCAGGTGCCGGCTGAACTAGAGGCCAAAATCTACAGCTAGGCACTTTGCAAAAAACACGTCAGATTTCAATGTAAAAATGTGATGTGTCCATGTTGCCTTTCCTGTCGCGTGCATTAGGCCTACCCACGCAAGTCAGGTACCATTTTTATCGGGAGACTTGGGGGAACACAGAATAGCACAACAAGTGTTATTGCCCTTTGTCTTTCTCTACATTTTTTCCTTCCAAATGTAAGACTGTGTAAAAAAGACGTCTATTTGAGAAATGGCCTGTAATTCACATGTTAGTATGGGCACCCCGGAATTCAGAGATGGGCAAATAACCACTGCTGCTCAATACCTTATCTTATGCCCATTTTGGAAATACAAAGGTTTTCTTGATACCTATTTTTCACTCTTTATATTTCAGCAAATGATTTGCTGTATACCCGGTATAGAAAGATAACCCATTGCAAGGTGCAGCTCATTTATGGGCTCTGGGTACCTAGGGATCTTGATGAACCTACAAGCCATATATATCCCTGCAACCAGAAGAGTCCAGCACACGTAACGGTATATTGCTTTAAAAAATCTGACATTGCAGGAAAAAGTTACAAAATAAAACGCTGAGAAAAATTGCAGTTTTTTTCAGCTCAATTCCAATATTTTTTTTCCAGCTGTTATTTTCTGTAGGAAAACCTTGTAGGATCTACACAAATGACCCCTTGCTGAATTCAGAATTTTGTCTACTTTTCAGAAATGCTTAGCTTTCCGGGATCCAGTATTGGTTTCACACACATTCCTGTCACTAACTGGAAGGAGGCTGAAAGCACCAAGAAAAGTAAAAATGGGATATGTCCCAGTAAAATGCCAAAAGTGTGTTGTAAAATGTGGTTTTCTGATTCAAGTCTGCCTGTTCCTGAAAGCTGGGAAGATGGTGATTTTAGCACCACAAACCTTTTGTTGATGCCATTTTCAGGGAAAGAACCACAAGCCTTCTGTGGCAGCCCTTTTTTCCCATTTATTAGAAAAAAAAAACATTTTATGTGTGTTTTGGCTAATTTCTTGGTCTCCTTCAGGGTAACCAAGAAACTCTGGGTACCTTTAGAATCCCTAGGATGTTGGAAAAAAGGACGCAAATTTGGCGTGGATAGCTTATGTGGACAAAAAGTTATGAAGGCCTAAGCGTGAACTACCCCAAATAGACAAAAAAGGGCTCAGCACTGGAAGGGGGGGGGGGCATGGCACAGCAGCTAAGAGGTTCATTAGCACAAAATACATTTAAACAAACCAACAGGCAAATGCAAAAATGATCAACGAAGGACAACACACATATTGATCACACGTTTTGCCCAGTAGTGAAACAATAGCACTCTACTGCTAATATTGTGATGATGACATGAGATTTGTGAATTTTAAATTTGGGTTTATATGTTTTTCAAAAGTGGGAAACGCATTATCAACAGCTAACTTACGAGCAAAAACTAAATTTCTGTTTTTCGAGCCATTGAGAAGTGTAACGTACCAGGATCCACTCCACCAGGGATTCCTGTTAAGCTTTCATGATGTAGGATCTTCAAGACCTTCTCTAAGCAAGGGAAACATTAAAGGGGAGCTGGGAGAACCACCGCCAGACCTCTGGGACATCCAGGTGACGCTTGGAGGCCAGGAAACATACTCTCCCTGCAGGTCGTTCCACATCTTCCCAATTTCCTCCTGTGTGCACAGGTTGTTTGCTGCAGCATTCACTCTGTCAACTAAGCTGGCCCACATTTGCCTTTTCTGAGATATGATTGTATTTTGTGCTTGGTCTTCAAACAATTGTGGTTCTACTCAGATGCTTTCATCCACCATGACTGACAGTTCTCCATCTGTAAACGTGGATTCCTCCCCGTGCCATAGTGAGAAACTAAAAATAACTAAAATAGTGGCCAACAAGTTGATAAAAATAAATCTTTAAAAATGAAACAAATGAAAAATGAACAGAGGGAGAAAAAAAGAAATAACCAGACTCCTGAGTGGCAAATCAGAAGATAGGTGGTGTTCTGCAGTGGGATGGCAAAGGATCATGATCTGAAATGGAGTGCGTTTTATAGTGTGGTGCACAGGTGTTCACAATTGGCCAATATACATCAGGTGTGTGCTGCTAGCATCCATCTAGTAGCCATAGCCATAGTACAATGATGAGGGTCTTGCGATGGACTCCCACTGTCAGGTATCCAATGCCAGTACAACGCCAGCACGGCTGTGAAATCGAAATATATTTGGCACAGTCTTGCCACCCTGACGGGGTACTATTAGCCAGCATTGGGGTCCGCCGCATCAGCAGCGGTAGACCGCTTACACAGCGGACTCTACTCGGTTGACATGGATGGAGGTTCAGCGGTCATAGATCTAACTACGACAGTCGGAAATCTGTCAGCTTGATGGAGAACTTGGAACCTCGTCAAGGAGGATGACGGGACTCCCACCAAGCTCAAAATCAGGCCCTACGCCTGTTAAAGACCAGATTTGCACTGCAGCATCCAGTTTCAGAGATCCACACTGGAAGAAAAGCCAAACCCCACCAGCAGTGTGAAAAAAAAGATTGTGAGTTTGAAAACTGTGCTTGCTATCTATTAGTCTGTAGAGCAATCACAGACCCGGTAACAGCATAACACTAGATTGTTCTGGCCCTTGCCTAAGTCTAAATGATGATTTGGCATTTATCTTCAGAAGTATTTGAGTAGGAATACAGGGGAATGGGAGGTCATTTGAAAACACATATTCCCTACCAGGATATTCAAATTATCCCCGGTTAGTGCTAGGATACTACTGCAGGTATATGATGTTCAGTGTTATGCAAACAGATCTGGATTCGGAAAGTCACTTTATTGGAAAAACAAAGTTAATTGTCCATTACACTGCTCTGATTCATGACACACTGCTTTGTTCCTGCTCAAAGAATCACCTAGCTTGTTGTCGAGTTTGGGTGAATGTTCTAGGTCCAAACAGTCACCGTGACTCTGTGCCCAATGACACAGAGCTTACCCTTATCAAAGAGGATTGGCGACATTGTACCTTTTTGCTTAGGGACATAAAACATGCAAATTATGTTGCCTGGGCCCACTTCTACCTTTCTCCTCTTGATGCATGAAAGAAAGGCCAAGCGGGCTCATTGGACTGAAGTGAGCCATAACACGTTTATGTGTACACTTAACTCAATTCCTCAGGCGATCAGTGGCTGCTTGTTGATAGTTCCTAAAGTTCACATTTCCGGACAGTGTCTATGTTAAAATAAAACTTATGAAGGGATGGCTGATACTTCAACAAATGATATTTCTTGTACTCCACATCTGTTGGTTCAAAAGCACAAAGAGCCTGATGTATTATTCTCAGGACCCCACCTGAATGGAGGTCTTGGCCCCTCAGAAGACCACCGATAGCAAAGTAGACATTAAACACTTATCAACATTAAAAGAAAGGTCCATCAAACAGTTGCTGTAGATACTTTGTTCACTTCTTGCATTGAAAGCTTTTTTTAAAGTAGGTCAGCTACAGAGGAATGTATTTGGATTCCCCATTTGCAGAAGGGGGCCTCTACCAGAGAGCAGGTGTTGGTAAAGATGAGAGGTACAGTCCTGAGTATGAAGACCAAAACTTTGGAATGGTAGTGTTGGTTAATTACCATGAACCCTAAATAACAGTGATCGCTAGTATATGTTGGAACATGCAAACTCACATTTTGAAGAGAGATACACCTTGATTCATAAATGTCAGACTGTCTTGTACTATGACCATTTTGTAACTGTAGAGTCTCAGATATTTGGTCAATCTACCGGATGCACAACTGGATGCCGATAACTTTATTTCTTCTTGACAAGAAAGAACCTGGAATAAAACCTCTTGACCCTTTGTAATATGAGCTATACTTCTTTTTAGCAACATGCAATGGATTTTTTCTTGTAGCCTGTAAGGAGAGTTGTTGGTGAGTTTCCTTTCATAAAGGTACAGGAGGCAGTCTTTCTGAGAAATCCAGATAAGGGCTGTCTCAGAAGACGCTAACTGTTACTTATGGGGGAGTGTGCAGTTGAAAAATAGGAAAGTCGCACCTTGAGATCCCCCTGCCCCACCAAACCAAGAAAGTAAAGGAAAAGAAACCATAATTACTTAGCACAATAAGTTAGGAACCAAGAAGAGCAAACAACAGTGAGAGAGTTCCAGATGGTCCAAACAAATGTCAGTAAACATGCAGGCATTAGATAGAGGCATAAATTAGTTGACTAGCTAGTATAGGCAAGGAGACGTATGGCTATCTAAAAGGTTTTCAGTCTTGTCATAGTGAGGTAATTAAATATAGAGTAGTAACCAACATAATACACAATTTTACCAGCAATCACTCAATCAATCAATCAAACAAATTATTAAGTGCGCTACTCACCTGATAGGGTCTCAAGGTGCTGTTTGTGGGGGGGAGGGTAAAGGGGGATGCCGTTTACTGCTCAAAAAGCCATATCTTGAGGTGCTTTCTGAAAGTCAGGAGGTTCTGGGTCTTGCGTAGGTTGGTCGGGAGGGAGTTCCAGGTCTTGGAGGCAAGGTAGGAGAAGGCTCTGCCTCAAGAGGTGGTGCGTTGGATGCGGGGGACTGTGGCGAGGGCGAGGTCAGCAGAGCGGAGGAGTCGAGTGGGTGCGTGGAAGTTCACTCGTTCATTGAGGTAGGCTGGTCCAGTGTTGTGGAGGGATTTGTGAGCGTGGATGATATTCCTCTGGTACATACGTAAAAAACTCAGATTTGCTACAACAACATACTATCATAAAAAGTGCTAATGGAGAGCCCACTGAGCAACAGCAATTGCTGGTAAGGAGTGGCCCATGATGAAGCATGCCAACAAATGTTTAATAAAAGAGCCATACCTAGGTAGGAGATGGAACAAATTAGGGACAGAGCACTTAATAATAATAACAATAAGAGGCTTCGAAAAATCTACTCAGCCACTCACTATGACGAGTCAGATTTGATCAGGTTGAGCTAAATTTACAGCATACTTGTCCATTCTGGCAAGTTAACACAGAATGGGTGTTCTGTGCTCTGCTCACTCTGAAAGTGAAGAGGCAATAAAATAGCTTTAAATCTTCTTTCTATCTTGTCACATTTGCTCTGTCTTCAGAGAAAGAGGTCAGAAGTCAGTTGACTTCTCTAACTGCAAAGTTATGGATTTACTCAAGTGAACTGTCTGACCTGCTGTACAATGAGTGTGAAATGATGGGCTGCTGGGTTTCAGATTTTCCCTAACACACAACATTGAAATAACTAAGTCAACTGCACAAACATTTCAAAATATATTTCAGTAGTTGTTAAAGCGCATTTTCTGTATTTCTGTGGTATGACAACATATTTTAATAGGATAAAAACAAATCAGAACACTTTGCTTGGTGATGTGCAAATGATAAATGTTTTCACGGATTATGTTTAATACACTATATAGTTTTATCAGTAAAGCTACAAGTTCATGGGAATGTTTGTGGCCATTTCAATGGAAAATAAATGTCTATAAATGACAGTGTGCTACCACGTCATGCTTTAGTAATGTATTTATTAAAGGTGAGTGTTTAACCATGAACTGACAAACACTCCTGCCCCTGCCGTGATGTAAATTAAGAGGCAAGTCAGGGATCATGTGTACCCTATATGTGGGCTAGATTCTTATACATGGAGCAGACGATTAGTCTATTTAATCAGACAAAAGAGTTTTTTGTACAGCTGAAATGCTGAACTCACATATTTGAAGGTGCACTTATATGTGAGAATGAAGAAAAAGTTGGCTCTATAAAAAAAAATTCAAAAAATGCCTAGGATTACACAATTAGAGACCAGTTTACAGGTCAAGTACATTTCAGTTAGGTCGAGTAGTTTGTTCAAGTTACTTGACCTGCAGGTCTAGTTACATTTTATGATATTTTGATGCCTGAATAATGACAATACTAACAATTTAAGAATCTTATTGAGGTCCAGATATGCTAAGTTTTGTATCAGAAGCTGTCCAACACTTACTTGTCTGAGGATATATCATGTCACTTAGCCAGACGATTTGCTATTTGTTTCCAATAGTGTTGCTAGAGCAACATGTCATGTCTGCCTGGACTTGTGAAATTTTGCACAACGGGCACCTCAGCTTTCAGTAGACAATGGGTAGGAGGTCGCTGAGACCTGTGTTATACTCGCTGACAGGTATTGTGAAATGTATTAACGGTAGAGATGAAAACTATCATACAAAGTAGACTCAGATCTTGCTGCTTCTTTATACTTTTTGGTGGTTTGAAGCACTTTGTCAACAGGTTTGCTGAACAGAAATAGACGATCAAATGGTACGCCTAGAATTTTAGCCTGCAATTCATGGCAATAAATGAGATGTAAATTCAGCACTAAGGCCTGTGAAATGTGCCACTCGTGAATTGTCTGAACTGGTGCTATCAATGTTCATTAAGGCAGATGAAAGTATTGTTTATATTGGGTTCTACCTCCTTCAAAATGGCGCTAGTGTGGCTCTTTATGTCCACTGGTATTCTCTCTATGAAAGGAGCTGTGTCATGTTCTGTTATGTATATTTATAAAGCACATTATAACCCACAAGGGTATCATGGCTCTAAGCAGATATCTGTGCCTATCCCTGCCTATGGTAGGTTGGGTAATTGAAAAGCCAGGTCTTCAGCTTCTTGCACAATTCAAGAAGATAGGAGGAGGCGCTGATGTGGAGTGAAAGATCATTCTGTGCTTTAGTAGCAATGTAAAAGAACACCTGTCCTTTTGATCTGGTTCTGTGTATGCATGGGATGTGTGAAAGTAGGAATACTTCAGAGCAAGGTGTCTGGGTGGTTGGTGGAAGAAACTTTCAGGTTCAGGTAACCCAAGTGCCGTGAATGGGTATGAAGAGTTTGAATTAAGCATGTTTGTGTATTGGGAAACTATGTAGTTCCCTGAGGTGTGGTGTGATCTGTGATCTGATTCTGTGTGGGAGGTTGAGGAGGAGTCTGGCTACTGAGTAGTGGACGGTTTATAGTCTTCTAGTGAGATGCTTTGTGAGAGGGTGTTCCCATAGCCCAATTTGCTGGTGACTAGGCCATGAATGATAGTTTTTCTAGCATTGTTTAGGAGTCATTGGAAGATCTTCCACGACCATCTTCATGGTGTGGAAGTAGGATGCAGTGACAATTTTGACTTGTGCGATCATGTCCAGTTTGCTGTTGATTTTTCTGAGGTTCCTGATGTGGGTTGTGAGTGTGTGGGTCCCAGTTCAGCCAGCCGCCAGTTGGAGTCCCATGGTGAGGTGTTCTTGCTGGAGGTCACTACTTCGGTCTTGGCAGAGTTGAGCCTGAAGCAGTTCAATTTCATCCAATTATCAACTTTGGTCATGCAGGTGGTTAATTTCTTTCTCATGCTGGGGGGCTTGTCTGAAAGGTAGAGTATGGGTTGTGTGTCAGCTGCATAGGAGAGGATGTTGATGTTATGTGCATGGAGGTCATTGGTCAGAGGGATCAGGTATGTGTTGAAGAGGGTGGGGCTTAGCAATGAACCTTGAGGCACTCCTCAGACAAGTTTGCAGGTTTGCGAGAAGTATGGTGCCAGGCTGAAAGCTTGTGTTCTGTCTGTTAAGAAGATCCAGTGGAGACAGGTCCTTGGATGTCAAACTCACACAGGCACCTGATGAGGATGGATTATGAGACTGTCGAATGCTGCAGAGAAGTCCAGGAAAATGTGGGCTGTCATTTTCACTCTGTAAAGGATCATGCGGATGTCATCTGTGATTGCAATGAGTGCTGTTTCTGCAGTGTGATTGGGCCTGAATCTTGACTGCATGGTGTCCTGGAGCCGATTGTTTCCAAGGTGGCTGGTGAGGCTTCGGTTGATTAGTTTCTCTAAGACCTTTGCCATATGGTAAGAGGGAGATGGGTCTGTAGTTGGAAAGCGTAGCTGGATTAGCGGATGGTTTCCTGAGAAGGGTTATGACTGTGGCATATTTCCAGGTATCCGGTAATGTGGCTGAGTCAATGGAGGCATTGACGATGGGTGTTAATGCTTTGCTGATTGGTAAGAGTCCACTGGTGAAGGCATGGTGGGGGCAAGAGTCTGATGGAACCCACAAGTGGAAGGGCCTTTATGGTAGCAGCAATTTCCACAGTGGTAACGGCAGGCCGAGAGGTCAGAGTTCATTCAGCGGCCAAGATGGGAAGTTGTGTTGCAATGGTGAAAGGGTAAAAGTTGCTGTATATGGAAGTAATTTTCCTAAAGAAGAATTCTGAGAGCTCCTTGCAAGGGTCTTGTGGGGGAATTATGTTTCCGAAGGCGACAGGAGGTGCTGTGGAAATCTTGGATGATGGCAAAGATTTCCTTGCTGCTGTTAATGCAGGGGTTGATGTGATCTGAAACAGCTGTGCGCATGGTGTTCCATATTTGCTGGTGGTAGCATCTTAGGGCTGCTTTGAAGGTGATTACTGTAGCTTTCAGGGATTGCAGTGGTTTTAACTGCATTAACTGAAGTGGCTTCAAAGGCATTAGTCTTCTAAATTATTATGAGCATCTTTTTTTCCCTTACCTAACCAGTGGTGTAATGGATGGGGTGAAGAGGTAACCCTACCAGTAATGTGCCACAGCAAAGAAAATCATAATTAACCTGAAAGTCCAGTTTGTGCATGATGGTGACTGTTCTGCGTGTTTGTTGTGGAAGTCAAAAAGGAAAAAGACCTCTATGTCGCCGAAATAAGTACGGCAAAAGTATTCAAAGCTCACTCTGTAAAGAGTCTCTATCAAGAGGAGATTTTCTCGGCATCAAGTTCAAACACCTTGGCGATGAGCTATATTGTCAGCCCACTTATTGACTTATCTTATGAGCAGGACACTAAACATTCTCTAATGGCCCATTTACATCCTCTTCACCTTTCTCTTCATCTGTGTTTTCCTCCTCCCCATCCTCTCCAGGACAACTAGTAAAAGATGCTTATGGGGGCAGAGTGTGTCCCTGGACAGATCATGTTGAGGCTGCTGCAATGGAAAAGTGCCCCTTCAGTAGCAGAATGCTGGCCCCTGGTAGGGATTGCATGGGAGGAAATTTAACATAGAAAATTTTGAAATATATTTCTCAGTAAATCCAAACTAACAGGCACCTAGACTGTAGGCACGGTTGTATCATAATGAGAAATCCATTCATATGGAGTATAACCCTGATAGTATATTTCTTCTTATTTCATATTCCTCTTCACATTCACACCTCCCATGTTGAAGAGAAAACAATTAATCATTTAGCCATATGGCCTTTTACCTTTTAGCATAGCTAAAGAACCAATACACTTTACCTTCCTCATCCCTTTGCTAACTAGAAATTAGTTTATCCAGAATATGAGCCGAGGTAAGGTGCTGTGCTTACAAGGAGATGTTGATGAGGCATTGTAGGAGCTAGTTCAGTTCTTGTTAGTTAGTTAAAACCTTTATTTCAACAACAAACATAGCCATAAAAGTGCAGCAGATAAAAATACATCACAATTCAAGAAATCAGTACCTCCCATAGCAAGTAAAAAGTGCATCATAAAATTAAAAACTGTCATTGACCTTAATCACATTAAACTATATACAGAATGGTCTTCCAGGCAAGAAAGTACAATCTCTAGATAGACTATCAAGGTATTAGGAGCAATTCATATACAAATAGGTGTCACCCCACTTGACAGACACCTGCTGGCTAACCAGATAAATTGGATGTGCCAAATCATTGTGGAATCAATTATTAACGTCATAACATTGCTGTCTGTGCTTAAAAACAACTGTAATACAGAACAAATAAGTTCAAATTACAACAACATTGAGTTACTCCTTTTAATAGCACATCTTAGAAAGGAGCATATGTTGACAGTTCGTTGGAGACTTTAGGGTTTGAAGATACTCAGGACTGTCAGGGAAGTTCCAATGTCCCGCTTCCTGATACGTAAGTACATTTTGCTAATTCCTGATATAATTTATTTTAAAAAAGTGAAATGTAGCACACTTTTGGGTGAAACTTCATCGCATGGGCATGTCACAATGCTGGCCACATCATACTGCTCCAAATGGAAGCTCAGATGCCATGTCACAAAACCTAGGCAGAAACGTGTGAGTAACAGTTTATCCACGCAAGATACTGGCCCATACCAGAAGTACAGGGAGTGCAGAATTATTAGGCAAATGAGTATTTTGACCACATCATCCTCTTTATGCATGTTGTCTTATTCCAAGCTGTATAGGCTCGAAAGCCTACTACCAATTAAGCATATTAGGTGATGTGCATCTCTGTAATGAGAAGGGGTGTGGTCTAATGACATCAACACCCCATATCAGGTGTGCATAATTATTAGGCAACTTCCTTTCCTTTGGCAAAATGGGTCAAAAGAAGGACTTGACAGGCTCAGAAAAGTCAAAAATAGTGAGATATCTTGCAGAGGGATGCAGCACTCTTAAAATTGCAAAGCTTCTGAAGCGTGATCATCGAACAATCAAGCGTTTCATTCAAAATAGTCAACAGGGTCGCAAGAAGCGTGTGGAAAAACCAAGGCGCAAAATAACTGCCCATGAACTGAGAAAAGTCAAGCGTGCAGCTGCCACGATGCCACTTGCCACCAGTTTGGCCATATTTCAGAGCTGCAACATCACTGGAGTGCCCAAAAGCACAAGGTGTGCAATACTCAGAGACATGGCCAAGGTAAGAAAGGCTGAAAGACGACCACCACTGAACAAGACACACAAGCTGAAACGTCAAGACTGGGCCAAGAAATATCTCAAGACTGATTTTTCTAAGGTTTTATGGACTGATGAAATGAGAGTGAGTCTTGATGGGCCAGATGGATGGGCCCGTGGCTGGATTGGTAAAGGGCAGAGAGCTCCAGTCCGACTCAGACGCCAGCAAGGTGGAGGTGGAGTACTGGTTTGGGCTGGTATCATCAAAGATGAGCTTGTGGGGCCTTTTCGGGTTGAGGATGGAGTCAAGCTCAACTCCCAGTCCTACTGCCAGTTCCTGGAAGACACCTTCTTCAAGCAGTGGTACAGGAAGAAGTCTGCATCCTTCAAGAAAAACATGATTTTCATGCAGGATAATGCTCCATCACACGCGTCCAAGTACTCCACAGCGTGGCTGGCAAGAAAGGGTATAAAAGAAGGAAATCTAATGACATGGCCTCCTTGTTCACCTGATCTGAACCCCATTGAGAACCTGTGGTCCATCATCAAATGTGAGATTTACAAGGAGGGAAAACAGTACACCTCTCTGAACAGTGTCTGGGAGGCTGTGGTTGCTGCTGCACGCAATGTTGATGGTGAACAGATCAAAACACTGACAGAATCCATGGATGGCAGGCTTTTGAGTGTCCTTGCAAAGAAAGGTGGCTATATTGGTCACTGATTTGTTTTTGTTTTGTTTTTGAATGTCAGAAATGTATATTTGTGAATGTTGAGATGTTATATTGGTTTCACTGGTAATAATAAATAATTGAAATGGGTATATATTTTTTTTTGTTAAGTTGCCTAATAATTATGCACAGTAATAGTCACCTGCACACACAGATATCCCCCTAACATAGCTAAAACTAAAAACAAACTGAAAACTACTTCCAAAAATATTCAGCTTTGATATTAATGAGTTTTTTGGGTTCATTGAGAACATGGTTGTTGTTCAATAATAAAATTAATCCTCAAAAATACAAATTGCCTAATAATTCTGCACTCCCTGTAATGTGCAGAGCAGTATGGTCTCTGATGGTAATCTTGGAAGACTCATTTGCTTCTCTAAGAATATATCTATTTGTTTTCAGCAGGGTTTTACCCGAGCCATATCTTGCTTGGACACAGTTTCAGCCTGATGGAAAAGATGTGGGGCCAGATGTATGAAAACTAGGGTCTGCGAATCGCAAAATGCGATTATTAAGAAATCGCTATTTCCGAGTCGTAATTCGCCATGTAACAAAATTGAGATTCGGAATTAGCGATTTCTTAAAAATCGCAATTTGTGGTTTGCGAGGCCCATATACCGACTCGCAATTTGCGATTTTTTGCGATTCGGTAAAAAAAAAAAAAAAAAAACGCAAAATGCAAGAAAGTTCGAGAATGCACACCTGGAGGAGCCTGATGACATCACCAGCAGGAAATAAGTCATCCCAGGCAGTTTCAGGTGCCACACCCAAACCAGGATCCTGAGTGAGAGCAGCCCAGCCACATTGAGCAGCACTCTGAAGGAGCAGCATCACCTGAGCCACAATGGAGCCCCAAGGTACATCACAGGAGAAGCAGGAGAGGAAGCGCAAACTCAAGTTCAGTGAACAGGAGCAGGAGGTACTAACAGAAGAGGTTGTGAGGAGCCATGACCGCCTCTTTGGTAAATCATCACTCCAGGTGCATGAGAGCGAGAAGAGAAGGCTACGGCTTGAGATCCAAGGTAAAATATGCGCCATTGGAGTGGCACAGCGCTCCATTGAGGAGATCAAGAAACGCTGGTACGACCTGCGGTCCTGGGCAAAGGAGAGGGTGGCAAGGAGACTTGCAGAGGCCAGGGGCACAGGAGGAGGACCACCAACCGAGCCACCTGCCACACCACTGGAGATCCTGGTGGAATCGTCACTCCTCCCGGAAGCAGTGACAGGGGTCACAGATATAGACACCTCCGCTCAACCGAGTACCAGCCAAGGTAAGTGCAATTTTGTTGTGTGAACCCAATATGTGCATGCATAAAAGCCCCTTAGGAATTAGCATGTAATGTGAAGTAGTGTGTGAAGTAGTCCAGGCCACATCTTAGAAGCATCACAACAATGCATAATGGGAGTTGTGGTCCACAAACTAGTACAGACAGTAGCATGACAATGCAAGCAAGCATAGTGACACCCAAGGTAACAACACACACTACACCATGCAGAGCATTACCTGTAGCTTTATTGCCATTTCTGGACCGAGAATGTAACATACAGAACTGACATGCTGCATATTGTTGTTGCAGGTGGGCCTGGCCCAGCAGCTACAGAAATTCCGTGTGTAGGGGAGACGGACACACAGCAGCCCTCTGACACCAACACCAGTGAGTCCGTCAACGTCTCCACTGTGCGCCGCAGGCCCAGCCCATTGCCACTGCCAGACCTCAGTGGTGACTCCGATGTGCAGCAGGAGGGGCCAAGCACACCATCTGCACCAGATAGGCGCAGCCAGATACCGGAGGACAGGGGTCATGCAGCACATCGCAGAAGTTCCACAGTGTCCCAGCAGCAAACGCAGGAGGCAGGAGGCAGCTGAGGGTTCATCCTTGTTCGGGGGACTTGAGGCTGCTATGTTGCAGCAACAGCACCTGCTAAACAGGAGAATTTTGAGTCTGGACAGGAACCTGAGAGTCCACAACAGACATATGATTGGCCTGCATCGGCGAATTGACACCCTGAACGACAATATCACCCAGCTGCAGGACACTAGGGAGCTTACCAGTGCCGTGCGTGACCTGTGTGAGGAGCTGCACCACGAAAGTGAGTAGACGCAGACATGAAAACTGCTTCCAAACCATGTTTGCTCACTACTGCAGGTCCTCAAACAGGATGGCAAACTCAACCGCACTCATCGTCCGTCGCGCTGTGGTGGCCCAAGTGGAGGCTGCACACACCAGCAGGGATGTGGTCCAGGGCCTTGTCCAAATCACTAATGTGATTGAACTAGTCATGGGACAGAGATCGGCCACTCCCAGTGAGGTAGCCTTGGGGGACACTGAGGACAGTTCGAGCCTTAGTAGTCTGGCAGTACCTGCATCAGACACCAGACGGAGCAGTGCCAGGTGCAGCACTGCCACTGAGGGTGACATTCAGGGTGCCAGTGAGTCAACTGGGCACCCAGGTGGTGTGCGTGGGAGGAGGAAGTGACTGTTGCCGCATTGACACTGGTGTTCCCACTATGATGTAATAGTGTGGGACTCAGTTCTTTTTTTTTTTTTTCGTTTTTCTTATTCACCTGTTTACTTCATTTTTTACCATTCATTACCTGACGTAAGGTAATAAATTTCTATCACTACAGGTACAGTTGTCAGTGGATTTTTTTCATTCATACTCACGTCTGAAATGGTTGTGTGTGATGTCAGCACGCCTTTGCCTTCCCTCTGCTGCACTGGTCCTGTCTGCTGGCTGTAGAGGTGGTATGGGATCGTCATCCTCATCTGATTCAGTGTCACTGATTTCTATAGGTATGCCCCTGGTTGTAGCTATATTGTGCAAGATTGCACAAGTAGCCACTATTCTACATGTTGTCTCTGGGCTGTACTGTAGTGCCCCTCCACTTTTGTGGAGGCACCGGAAGCGACTCTTCAGCAGTCCAAATGTGCGCTCTACCACGCTGCGGGTTGCCCTGTGTGCTGCATTGTATCTCCGTTCTGCTGGTGTTGTGGGATTGAGGTAGGGTGTCATCATGTAGGTGCGCACTGCGTAGGCACTGTCTCCTGGAAGGGACAGAAGGTGTGATGAGTAACTGAGCCATCTGACATGTGTTCGCCATCTATGCACCAGTGTACAGAGTGACATTACCTAGTAGATATCCTTCTCCAAACTCCCCAGCTAGCAGTCTTGTGTGAATGCCGCTGTGGCAAAAGATGTACGAATCATGTGTGCTCCCTGGGTACCTGGCCACGAGATCAGTTATGATGTAGGAGGCATTGCATATCACCTGAATATTCATTGAATGTTGGTATTTACTGTTTCGGTAAACATACTCTGTGGCTGATGGTGGACATATTGCCACATGTGTGCCATCTATGGCACCTAGGACGTGGGGGAACTGTGCTATCTGGTAAAACTCAATTTTTGTCTGCTGTATTTCCTGTGGGGTGTGGGGGAATCTGATGTACTGTTGGAGTTTGCTTAGCATGGCGTTGATAAATGCATTGAAAAATCTGGAGAGGGTACTCTGTGAAACCCCTCCAGCTGCTGCTATCACCCCTTGATAGCTCCCTGAGGCAAGTAGGTGTAGGGAGCATAATACCTGCACATGGGTGGGTATGCTATGAGTTCTTAGTGTTATGCGCTGCAGTATGGGTTGTAGCTCAGCTATCAGATCAAGTATCATGGCTGAGTTCAACCTATACCTCTCAAATATTTCCTCCTCTGTCTGGTCAAATAGTGTAATGCCCACTCTGAAAAAGCGCTCCTGTCTCCTCCTCCCTCTCCTCAAACCTGCCAAGATCCTCATCCTCCTCGCCATCACGTATAGTGCAGCCATTGTGGAAAAAAGTCTGAGGCATTCTGGGCCTCTTTATATAGGTTGCACCTGGTTACCACCTGGTTTCACTTTGTGGTATTTTGCATGTGCAAAATGCCATTCTGTGAAAAATCGCAAATTGTGAATTTTTGATGCATCTATTTGCGACTTGGAATTTGCGAATCGCATTTTGCGCCTTGCAATTTCCTACTGGAAATACTGAATCGCAAAATGCGACTCGCAAAACCAGGTCGCAATGCAAAAATCGAAAATTTATTTTTGGTCTGCGAATGCCTTTCATGCATCGCAGACCACGTTTTTGCACTCGCAAACGGACGATTTTTGCGATTCGCACCGTTTGCAAGTGCAAAAACTTTTCATACATCTGGCCCGTGATTCCCCCAGATCCCACAACAGATTTCACATAGTGAAACCATGGGATATTTAGCCTATTAAAGTCAGCATGCGGATTAGTCCATATCGAACACCACAACAACAGCGGGAAAAGATTAATGGAGTCCTTCGCATATTTCACCCCTAGCTCCTGGTGCAAAAAGAAAGTGGAACAGGTAGGTGAGACACCCAGAAGTCTCCTCAATACTCTATTTTACCACTCCTAGAGGGACGTAGGGTTTCTATAACACCATATGCCTGCGCAGTACATTAAATGGGGAGACACTTTCTCCTGTTTATCTCCAGTAAGGGAATCACAGGTTTTTTCCAATGCGTCAGGCCATGTTGAAAACATACTCTACCAATCCTGAAAATTGACCCTGTATTGTAGAGATACAGGGTCTCCAATTTCCCTTTAAATAAAAAAAACTACAGCCAGGCAGAAGAAATCCTGGGAAAGGGCCACAGGATGACCTTGCAATCTTAGTTCGCCTTAAGTTACACGTCATTCTAAAGGTTTTGGAACGATTAGTGGCCAAGCCCGAGGAACCCATGAAGGTAACAAATTATGGAATAATATCTTAAGAGCGCTAAGGGTTCTAGACAGCCAAACGGCGTCATTCGCGTATAGTAATATAGGGACCTTTTGCCACCTGTAAAGGGGGCATCGGAGACCTTGACAGATAGGGCAGAACATAGGCCATTACTATATAACTTCAACAGTGGAGCTACCAACGTCCAATCTTAAATCCCTCTGTCCTCTCACCTGAGGGGCCAAACCGGACTGAGGCAGAGAGGTCATAATGGAGGGCTCTCAACAACAGGACTGGGTCACCATCAATCCCTGTATCAATTATTATCTCCCAAAACTTGGACCTCACCACGCTGTTGAAGGTGCAAGGCAAATGTGTAATGCTCTATTGTGCCTAGCCCCTCATGGAATCTGTACTGCGCCTACGACAGGATCCTGGTTGCCCCAACCCAGTCCAAAAGGTGGGGAAGAATTATTCTACCCACCAACTTGACAGCAGAGTCCAATTATGAATTTGGGCGATAGCATTCAGGGTATTGGGGATTGCCCATTTTACACCTGGAACAATGATAGCTCAGCGCCAGGATTGGGTAGGCCTTTTTTGCAGAGGGCATTAAAACACTTACAAAGTAAAGGGATCCAAAGGTCTGGGACAGTTTTGTATAAGTCCATTGGCACCTCATCTGGACTTTGAGCCTTCCTACATGGACTTTTGTAGATTGCCTCTCTCACTTCTTCTACAGAGAATTCCACTGATAAAGGAAATTCTACCTTGCCCCCCAGGACCCCAAAATCACTTGAAGAGCCATAAACTTGTTCAAAACGTTCGACCCAGGCCTCCTGGCTTATAGTGGTGATAACAGTATTCAATTTTACACCTGCTAACTTGATGTTTCCTATAGCAGCCCAGAAAGCTCTGGTGTCTTTCAATCTGCAGACCCTCACCAACTCTCCTCAGGACTCATCTTGTAATTCTTTCCGCCTAACCCTTTTCACATCCCTGAAAACCAGACACTTTGAAGCCTTTCTAAACTCCAGGTCAAACCATTTAAACCCATCAGGCCGCGGTCTGCTAGATTTCATCTGCAGACCACTAAACCTAATTCTACAGAGTTGGTAGAAACTGCGTGAAAACATTCAGGTGACTTGAAACAGGTAAGTACGAAGGGGAGAAAGTTGGAGCATATTTTTTCTAGGAGGGTGGCCATATCCACATTTCTCCAAACCAGGTGCTGTCCTTGCGCTTTGGTTTCTAGGGATTGTGAGATCAGGATCGCCTGACCACCCCCCTTCCTCGAGATACATAATTCCAGACACAGGGGGTTATGGTCGCTGTGTAACTTACATCAATTTTGGCCCCTGTGACTCAAGCACAAAACTCCTGATCTACAAAAATGTAGTCTATCACGGAGGAACATTCCCCTCGCTTAAGAGTGACTTTGGTTGAGTACTGAGGATCATACACTCCATTGACATTCAGGAGATTAAATAGTTTAGTAAGTGGATGAAGGGCCTAACCCCTTTCATTCCTCTGGTTGTCTGTCGCTCCCAATGGTAAGACTATCCAAATATAGTTTGTACAAACTCCACTTGGGTAGGCCCTAATTTAACATTAAAATCCCCCCCTATATGTAAAACCATTGCGCAAGATACTAAAAGTTCCTCCAAACCTAATATAAAAGCTGACAGCTCTTTAAAGTTGTCAATGCGGTCTGAGTCAAAAAAGCCTTATAAAAATTAATGAGGACAATACTCATACCGTTAGGTCGTTGAAGAGGCCTGAATTAAGTGACTATTAGTAGGGATCGGTGTGACGATACAATCCAGGGTGACTTTGAACCAAGATGTTAAGCCTGCCTTGCTGCAGCCTGCAGCAGAATGAGCTGCATGGACAGAGTACGAATGGTAACCATCCAAACCAATTTCTTCAGCAGGATCATGCTTATGTGTGTAGAGCCCCCTAATTCCATAAGCTAATTTGCTGGCTAAACCCACAGCATTCAACCCAAAAAAAAAAAAAAAGGTTGGGGTGGTGAAAAGAACCCTGGGCTTCTTGGAGGGGAAAGGTTTCGGCACGCTGAGGGGGCTGAGTCAATCATTTTCCGACAATTCACCCAAGTGGGGAAAAACGATTAGAAACAGGCACAACAAAATGAGGTATCAGTGTGTGAGTGGGAGGGAGCGGCCTTCTAGCCATTTCTCTGAAAGAAACCCAGGGGCAGGACCATGATCCAACTTCAGTGGGGAATAACTGGCCCTGGGTACCTGTAAGGAAATGTCTCCTTGGCATGGTTACCCCCTAACTTTTTGCCTTTGATGATGCTAAGTTATGATTTGAAAGTGTGTTGGGACCCTGCTAACCAGGCCCCAGCACCAGTGTTGTTTCCCTAAACTGTACCTTTGACTCCACAATTGGCACAACCTTGGCACTCAGGTAAGTCCTTTGTAACTGGTACCAAGGGCCCTGATGCCAGGGAAGGTCTCTAAGGGCTGCAGCATGTCTTATGCCTCCCTGGGGACCCCTCACTCAGCACATGCACACTGCCTCACAGCTTGTGTGTGCTGGTGGGGAGAAAATGACTAAGTCGACATGGCACTCCCCTCAGAGTGCCATGCCAACCTCACTCTGCCTGTAGCATAGGTAAGTCACCCCTCTAGCAGGCCTTACAGCCCTAAGGCAGGGTGCACTATACCACAGGTGAGGGCATATGTGCATGAGCACTATGCCCCTACAGTGTCTAAGCAAAACCTTAGACATTGTAAGTGCAGGGTAGCCATAAGAATATATGGTCTGGGAGTTTGTCAAACACGAACTCCACAGTTCCATAAAGGCTACACTGAAAACTGGGAAGTTGGTATCAAACTTCTCAGCACAATAAATGCACATTGATGCCAGCGTGCAATTTATTGTAACATACACCCAGAGAGCATCTTAGAGATGCCCCCTGAATACCAGCCCGACTTCTAGTTTAGGCTGACCAGTTTCTGCCAGCCTGCCACACACCAGACATGTTGCTTGCCACATGGGGAGAGTGCCTTTCTCACTCTGTGGCCAGGAACAAAGCCTGTACTGGGTGGAGGTGCTTCTCACCTCCCCCTGCAGGAACTGTAACACCTGGCGGTGAGCCTCAAAGGCTCACTCCTTTTGTTACTGCACCCCAGGGCATCCCAGCTAGTGGAGATGCCCGCCCCTCCGGCCACTGCCCCCACTTTTGGCGACAAGGCTGAAAGAGATAATGAGAAAAACAAGGAGGAGTCACCCACCAGTCAGGACAGCCCTTAAGGTTTCCTGAGCTGAGGTAACCCCTGCCTTGAGAAATCCTCCATCTTGAGTTTGGAGGATTCCCCCAATAGGATTAGGGATGTGCCCCCCTCCTCACAGGGAGGAGGCACAAAAGGGTGTGGCCACCCTCAAGGACAGTAGCCATTGGCTACTGCCCTCCCAGACCTAAACACACCCCTAAAATTAGTATCTAGGGGCTCCCCTGATCCCAGGCCATCAGATTCCTGCAACCTGAAGAAACAAGAAGGACTGCTGACCTACAAGCCTGCAGAGAAGGAGGAAGACGACATGATTTGGCCCCAGCCCTACCGGCCTGTCTCCAACTTCGAAAACCTGCTCCAGCTACCCATCCGACAGGGACCAGCAACCTCTGAAGTCTCTGAGGACAGCCCTGGACTAAAGGACCAAGAAACTCCAAGAAACTCCATTGAACAGCGGCCCTGTTCAAAACCAGCTATTTCTTTACAACAAAGAAGCAACTTTCAAAGACTGCACGTTTCCCGCCGGAAGCGTGAGGCTTCACACTCTGCACCCGACGCCCCCTGCTCGAGATCCAGAGAACAAACACCACAGGGAGGACTCCCCGGCGACTGTGAGCCTGTGAGTAACCAGAGACGACACCCCTGAGCCCCCACAGCGACGCCTGCAGAGAGAATCCAGAGGCTCCCCCTGACTGCGACTGCCTGTAACAAGGGACCCGACGCTTGGAACCAACACTGCACCAGCAGCCCCCAGGACCTGAAGGAACTGAACTTCAACACAGGAGTGACCCCCAGGCGACCCTCTGCCTAGCCCAGGTGGTGGCTGTCCCGAGAAGCCCCCCTGTGCCTGCCTGCACCGCTAGAGTGACCCCCGGGTCCCTCCATTGTTTTCTAGCTGAAACCCGACGCCTGCTTTGTACACTGCACCTGGCTGCCCCTGTGCCACTGAGGGTGTGTTTTGTGTGCCTACTTGTGCCACCCCCCTCCCCCCCACCCCCAGTGCCCTACAAAACCCCCCTGGTCTGCCCCCCGAGGACGCAGGTACGTACCTGCTGGCAGACTGGAACCAGAGCGCCCCTGTTCTCCAAATGCGCCTATGTGTTTTGGGCACTTCTTTGACCTCTGCACCTGACTGGCCCTAAGCTGCTAGTGTGGTAACTTTGGGGGTGCCTTGAATCCCCATTGGTGGGCTGCCCATGCCCCAGAACTGAGACTTGTAAGTGTCCTACGTACATCCTAATCTAACCTTTACTTACCTCCCGCAGGAACTGTTGATTTTTGCACTGTGTCCACCCTGAAAATAGCTTATTGTAATTTTTACAAAGACTGTATATGATATTGCTTTCATTCAAAGTTCCTAAAGTATCTAAGTTAAGTATCCTACATTTAAATTGTTTAATGTAAATCTTGAACCTGTGGTTTTTAAAATAAACTAAGAAAATATGTTTTTCAATATAAAAACTTATTGGCCTGGAGTAAGCCTTTGAGTGTGTGTTCCTCATTTATTTCCTGTGTGTGTACAACAAATACTTAACACTACCCTCTGATAAGCCTACTGCTCGACCACACTACCACAAAATAGAGCATTAGAATTATCTACTTTTGCCACTATCTTACCTCTAAGGGGAACCCCCTGGACTCTGTGCACACTATTTCTTACTCTGAAATAGTATATACAGAGCCAACTTCCTACAATGCCCAATCAAGTGCCTTGCCATCATGGGGTTTTTGAATGTAATGATAACACAATCACCCTCAAGCTCCTTTCACATTTTCCCAACCCAAGCCACCCACTTGGCCATAAGTATTTCAGACAATAAGCAGTCTTGGAGCCTAGAGTTCCCCTTAATCCAGTTGACTGCTTTATTACATCATTCTAAAGTGGCTATGCTTGCTTTAGGGTGCAGTTTGGGGATATCAGCTAATATGGCCACATAGGAACAGGCGTCCGGAGGGAGATCACATTTGGTGGAACTATCATGAAATGACCCTGCTTCCTCAAATCGGGTGGGAGAGGTTCCTGCAAAGCAGGAGCCCACCGCTGATATGTTCTGTGCTGGTGAATTCAATGGTGTGACTTCCCTTAAGTCCAGATGGAGAGAAGCAGTTAAGTTAGACTGGGGATCATGGCTGGACACACTTGCTGGAAACCAACACCTCTCCTCAGGCAAAGATTGCGCCGCCCGTGAGTCTTGAGTGAGACTGAGGGGAGCAGAACTAAGGTGTTTCGGTGCAATAGTTTTTACATATCCACTCCTCCCTTTCCTTTCCTTTTATCTCTGCTACCATCCCACCTGCAGTCCATGGCAGTTAATTTAGCTTCAGTTCGCCGCAGGCAGTCAAGCACCCCAGATATTTTACAATTGATGAATTTGGCAATTTATTTGCCAGTTGCTTAAACAAGTCCTAAATAGTTTCTTTGCAAGATAGGCGCTAGGTTTTATGAGGTCCAGAAGAGCAGCCGTAGTGGTTTTAAAATTCTTAATGGTCTTAAAGACATTTTAAAGAGAAGGCCTTTTTTCAGCTTCAGCGAGGTAGACGATGGTTGAGGGCAAAAGGGGGTGAGACAAGTTTAGAGCTATCCTCGCAATACAGCCCCTTAGAGTTAACGTGAGCATTTGAGTCAGGTTGCGACAAAACAGTTGAAAGATGTTTCTCCACAAGGAGGATTTCCTTATCAAATGCATCCACTGCCTTTTCTATGTACGTATTGAGTGTGCTAATTTTCTTGGCTACTGCCCCTTCCAAGTTTGGGCCTAACTTGTGCTTTACCATTGTTGATCCACCAGAGCGCCAAAAAACAACAGACTCCTCAGCACACAACAGACAACGATAAGGTCCTACAAATGGGATTGCTGCAGTATGACAGAGGAGCTGGACTCAGGGGCGCAACCAAATGGTAAAAATTTCCCAGCACCTCAATACAGAGTCAAAGGGTGTGGCCCAGCCCAGCCTTTTGCTGGGCTCTGACTTGCCCATGCACTTCCCATGCAACGGGAAATAAGGCACTTTGTAGCACTGGAAGCATGGGAAACACTGTTAAAGCCTCTCCTCCTGGGACTAGAGCCTCCTGGGATGGAGTCCCCAGCCTCCGTCAGCGAAAACAGCAGCAGTCAGGCACCATGTCCCACTCCGTGGCAGAAGATGAGGCACTTTGTAGCATTAGAGGTGCGGGAAACGCTGGTGCAGCACCTCCTCCTGGAAGGTGGGCCTCTTGGGACCGAGTTCCCCACCATTTCCACTAGCGGCAAAAACAGCGGCAGTCAGACACTGCGTCCCGCGCCGCAGGAGATGACAAGGAGCTTTGAAGCACTGGCGGCACGGGTAACACTGGTGTAGACCCTCCTGCTGGAATTAGGGCCACTTGGGACTATAAGTCCCCCCCCAGCTCCACTGGTAGCAAAAATAACAGCAGTAAGGCACTGCGTCCCACACTGTGGGACTTGACAAGGCACTTTGTGATGCTGGAGGCTGGGAAATGCTGGTGTAGCCCCTCCTCCTGGAACTATTAATTCCCGCCACCTTCACTGGCAGCGAAAACAGCAGAAGTCAGGCGGCACTGCATTCTACACTGTAGGAGAAAACATGATGCTTTGTAGCGCTGGAGGCGTGGGAAACGTTGGTGCAGCCCCTCCTCCTGGGATTCGGGCCTCCTGGGACTACGAGTCCTTCACCACCTCCACTGGTGGCAAAAGCAGCAGCAGTCAGGCGCACTGTGTCCAAATTACGCAAATGGGGTGCCCAAGAGGACAGACAACGACAAGGTGATGAAACACTAGTCATAAATTGAAGCTCCCACGTCAACAACATGCTGGTTGAAGATGAGAATAGACATCTACGATAGATATCTGCTCTGTGACTGATGAAGAAAACATAATTGATGAGTCTCTTTCATGTTTAGCAGACGGCATTTATTATCATCAACAGAGTAGCAAACTGTAAGGCCGATTAAATGAAGGACTTGAATTTTGGTAAGCAGAGCTGTCAATTGTGACAATTCAGATAACAAAAGCAGAGATCCAGCACTTACAAGAAGTCAGAGAGGGTACTGTGAAGGGACACGTAGGCCATACAATGGCCAGCACCCTATTTCCCTGAAAGAACTAATTCTGTATGTTTCCTATTTGTGGTGCAATTTGGGGTGTTCTTGCAGAGAGGATTAAGAGGTGCGTTCCATATTCACTGCTCCCTGGAAAACTGGATGTCTTAAGGAGAGAGACCAGCCTACTTTCTCGGTGTCTTATTTAAGAACGTCAGAAGTATCATAAACATGTGTTATGTGGCTGAGATAAAGGCAGTAGATGGACTGCTCAGCTTGTGAGGGTTGGCCAGAAAGATTTAATTAGTTCCACGAGTCTGAAAAGGCTTAATGGGCATTTTTTTTCTTTTTGTTACATGTTTCAGCCATTGGAGAAAAAGGAAAAGCAATAATAGACCAAGAGAGAGAGAGGACAATGTCCTCTAAGTCCATCCCTCCCTGGGCCAACTCTCCCAGGAACAGGGAAAGATAACTCTGAGCAGTGTCACTGGTGGAGGCAAGCTCCTTAACAGTTCTTGCCAACAACTGTTTAAACATTTAGACTGTATGCTTCAAAAGCGTGTATTTTCCAATTTAAAGAACTTGAGAAAACATTTGTCCCAGAAAGAGCAGAAAAAAAAAAATCAGGACTGTAGAAACCTCTGAGAGGGATGGGGATCAAACCTGTCCCACACCAACACATTGGCTCTCTGCCAGGTTAGATAATGACACAGATATATTGCATGCAGTATAACATTAAATAAGCAGCATTTCCAGCAATCCCACAGTCAAACTGTTCTCTGCTGATGAAGGGCTAAACCCAGAGATGTACAGCACTTGCTGCACCTACTAAGGTGAAAAACTACAGTTTACTTTATGGATATAAAACAAACTTTGAATGCATTTACCATGATGCATTGGGGCTGACTGCATGCTTGAGTGTGAGGCAGGGTGCTCCCTTTCTGGTTTTCCTGTTTAAGGAGGCTCCCTTGAGCCAACGACCTGACGAGCTCTGGTTGAGTACCTGCGTGCCAGTGAGTGGTACATAAACCGGAGAGGACTTTTGGAGGCATTTCCAGCAACCCCACAGACAAAGCTGCTCTCTGCTGATGAAGGGCTGAACTCAGAAACACGTGTCCAGAGATTTACAGCACTTGCTGCAGCTATTAAGGTGAAAAACGACAGTTTACTTTATGGATATAAAAGAAACTTTGACTGCTTTTAACATGATGCATTGGAGCTAACTGCATGCTGGAGTGTGAGGCAGGGTGCTCCCTTTCTGGGTTAAGTATTATTAAATAAGTACTTGATAAGTATTTGTATCGCTGCTGTTTCAACACTTCCTTCACGGATTTTAAGGTCAGATAGGGAAGAACAATTCAAGCATGTAGATCTAAGTAAAATTCAGTGTTGAACAAGTAAACATTATTCATGTTGTAGAAAAAAACATGCTGTTATTCATACAGAAAATTGTACTATATCCTGCGTGTTTCAGATTAATTGCAAAGAAAGGCAAAACACTTTAAAAATGTGTTATTCATTCACAGTTTGAGAAGGCTTCATACTTTACAAATTACTCTACAATCTAAAATGATGTTAAAAAATGGGAGAGCAGAAAAAGTACATGTTGACAACTAAGTCGTTTTGGCTGGATAAAATAAGCCTAAGCAGTTAAATAAATAGAACTATACATTTACAAATCCTCCATCAGACATAGGCCCTCATTACAACCCTCGCGGTTGGTGTTAAAGCGGCGGTAATACTGCAAACAGGACAGCGGGAAAAAAACTATGGGATTACAACAGTGGCGGAAACCGCCAACAGACAGCCACATTAACACTCCTACCGCCACGGCGGTAGAAACAACAGCGCGGCGGACACCGCCAACAGACAGGCGGGAGACAAAGTACCGCCCACTGTATTAAAAGAGGCCTATCCGCCACCTTTTCCGGGGCGGAACCAAAGACATCAAAAGCACGGTGGAAACAGTACACAGAAGGGAAAACACTCACCTCTCGACACCCAACGACGAACCAGGACGCCATGGAACCCAAACTATATGTACTGCCCATGTTGGTTTACTTCCTCTTCTACCAGGAGTACGAACGGTGGCGGCGACCACGGTGAGTACCTACAACACAGGGGAGGGGGGAGGAAAGAGTGACACACACACACGCAACACCCCCACCCTCACACACAAAATACACACAAATACATGGAGCAACATTACATATACAACTCCCCCACCCCCTGGAAGAACGCAAGGACAAAAGGAAATGATTGTAACCATTGTAATCATGAAAAATCCATTAGTCAAAACTCCAAATTCAGTATATACAAATATGTACACCAACTACACAAGTCCAGATAGTGTTCCAATCATTGTCCGTGGACCACGGGGCCCAAAATGCATGGGCGAGGCCCACACATAATACCTGACTGGAAACGGAGAGAACACTGCAGGGGCATCAGATCGAAAATATACAGGCACCTCAGGGGGAGGGGGATGGGGGGCACCTCAGCCTGATAAACGCACGCCGCCACTGCTGCACGAGGGGGCTCCATGCCCACTGATGTATCCTGGGGAGTGCAAAGCCACAGTCTCTCAAGTCTATCCAGTGGGTGGTTTGCCCACTGCTTTATCCTGGGGAGTGCAAAGCCACAATCTCTCAAGTCTCTCCAGTGGGTGGTTTGCCCACTGCTTTATCCTGGGGAGTGCAAAGCTGGAGGGGGCATGGTGCCCAGAGTGCTCCACGTGCAGTGTGGCCGGTACAATTCCCTCACCTGGGTGTGCGTGCCACGAGATTTGCGAGGTTCAGGTGGCATGATACGCCATGGAGGCAGCGACATAGCCCCACACTGCTGCGGCTGCACCTTCCACCTGCAGGTGTAAACAGTGATGGAAGAAATGCCTCATGGAAGCTGCCCAGGGTCCAGGAACTCTCCTCCAGCCTCAGATGACTGAGGATGGTAGCCATGTCAGCGTTGGTGGCAGCAAGTGTCCAAGAACGCCTCGGGCTGGTGGCGGTGCTTGCGGCGGTGCTGGCGGCGGTGTATGGGTCAGCGCCTGCAGAGGGACACAGCTGAGGCTGTAGACGTGCGGGGGGTGGTGCTTGCGGCGGTGTCTGTCACGGCGGTGCTTGCGGCGGTGTCTGTAGCGGCAGTGCTGGCGACAGTGCATGGGTCAGCACCTGCAGAGGGACACAGCAGGATGTTTCCTGCAGCCTCGGACGGCTGCCCACTGGGGAAGAGGCTGGGGACTGTCGCTGAGGCTGTAGACGTGCCGGGGTGGTGCAGGTGGCGGTTGTGGTGGCGGGGCAGCTAGCGGTGTTCGCTGCCGTACAGGTTGGCTTGGTCGTGGACAGAAGGTGTGACACTGGTCCCTCAGTCGGTACCACCATACCCTCTCCTGACCTGCTCTTCAGCTTTTGGCCCTTCCCCAGCTTTGATGGTGCCGCAGTTGTCTTGCCACTTTCCCCTTTGGGTTTTGCTGAGCCCTTGGTGGCAGGTACTTTCGGCTTCTCCCTCCGGGATGTGGGCACCTTTTTCACCTTGGCAGGTGAAAGAATGTCCTTGCCCTCACTACGTGGCTCACTGGCAGCCCTGATGTGTGGCGCACTCGATGACCTCGCAGTTGCCTGCACCACTAGGAATAGGGATTTGGTGGCTGAGGTGCTGGGCTGGGACCTGGAAAGCCTGGCCCTAGGGTAAGGACGGGGGAGGGAGATGTAGGAAAGAGGTCAATGTTAGCCAGGAAGAGTTTTTTAGACACACTGGGACGGGAAGATGGAGGGGTTTTGGGAGTGGAGGTAGAGGTAGTGGTTGTAGGAGGTGTACGTCTGCTGAATTTTGGTGAAGGTGCATGGGCCGGAGGCTGTTGTGAGATGGATGGCTGTTGGGTGGGTGTGTGCCTGCGTTTGTGTACTTTGGGAGGACTCACTGACACACTGGGAGAGGACACTGGGGATGTGTGAATGGTAATGGGGGTGGTGATTGCACGTGAGCGGTGTGTGGTGATGGGCGTGCTGGTGTTGGAGGTAGTGGCTATGGATGTATTGCATGCAGGTGTGAGTGGAGACGAGACAGGGAGGGAGGAGGATGTGGAGGAGGGGGACACAGTGGAGGCAGTGGATGCTGCTGTGTCTGCATGGGGATGGTGCTTGTGTGAGTGCCTGTGGGATGTGTGGTGCTTATGTTTGCCATGCCCGCTCTTGTGTGTTGATGAGTGTGCATGCTGGTCTGATGGTGTGCTTGGGATAGGCTGAGGTACAGGGGATTGGGTTTGGGTGGAGGAAGTTGGAGGGGGAGGCTGGACACAGGGACAATGGCTGCCATCAGTGCTGAGGCCAGAGGCTGAAATGCTCTCTTTTGGGCTGCCTGGCCAAAATGAATGCCCTCCAGGTATGCATTTGTTTGTTGCAAATGCCTCTCTACACCCTGGATGGCATTCACAATGGTATATTGCCCAACAGTGAGGGATCTCAGGAGGTCAATAGCCTCCTCTCTGAGGGCAGCAGGGCTGACTGGGGCAGGGCCTGAGGTGCCTGGGGCAAAGGAAATGCCCACCTTCCTGGGTAAGTGGGCATGGGACACACGCTGAGGGGCTGCTGGGAGGGCGGTGTTACCTGTTGATGTGGTGGCCACAAAGGTGCCCGCCACCGCAAGGGAGCTCCCATCAGAGGAGGAGTCTCTGTCACTGCTGTCTGCTCCTGTCCCTGCCGTGGAGCTCCCCTCACTCTCCGTACCACTGGTGGCTTCAGACTCCGTGGGCCAAGTGGGTTGCAGCTCCCTCCTGCTCTGGTGCCAATGCTCCTCCGCCTGATGATGCTATTGCACACAAGAAAAGGGAGACCAAAAAAGGGGGGAGGGGAGACAGAAGAAAGACATGTTCAGCGCATGCAACACCACTACCATTGGCGGACACAACACACAGGGAGCAGCCCTTGCCACTACGCCATGCACTAACAGTTCCTAGAAATTTCAGCTGACCATGGGGTACGAGGCCTAAGACCAATTGCTGGACACCTGGAAGTCACAGGAGCCTGACTAGGTGTTGGTAGGAGGGGTGGCGGCTGTACCTGTTGATGTGGTGGGCACAAAGGTGCCCGCCACCGCAAGGGAGCTCCCATCAGAGGAGGAGTCTCTGTCACTGCTGTCTGCTCCTGTCCCTGCCGTGGAGCTCCCCTCACTCTCCGTACCACTGGTGGCTTCAGACTCCGTGGGCCAAGTGGGTTGCAGCTCCCTCCTGCTCTGGTGCCAATGCTCCTCCGCCTGATGATGCTATTGCACACAAGAAAAGGGAGACCAAAACAGGGGGGAGGGGAGACAGAAGAAAGACATGTTCAGCGCATGCAACACCACTACCATTGGCGGACACAACACACAGGGAGCAGCCCTTGCCACTACGCCATGCACTAACAGTTCCTAGAAATTTCAGCTGACCATGGGGTACGAGGCCTAAGACCAATTGCTGGACACCTGGAAGTCACAGGAGCCTGACTAGGTGTAGATGGCTCTTACCACTGGTGGGGCTGGGGTGCCACATAGCCTGCCTCACAGGGACCTTGCCTACCAACTTCGCCCTGGCCTAGGGGAACTCACTGCCCACCTCCCCCAACCAGACACCTCGTTATGCACGCAGTCAGCTGAATGAGAGTGTACTCACCCCCTTGTGGCTGCTGTGATGCTCTCAAGCGCCCATCCAACTCCGGATAGGCCACCGCCAGGATCAGGAACATCAGGGGGGGTCATGGTGCGACAGGCACCCCTCCCACGTTGGGAGGCCATCCCCAGCTGGGCATCCACCGTCTTCTTGCTCCAGCGGCACAGGTCCTCCCATCTTTTACAGCAGCGGGTGCTCCGTCTGTGGTAGACAACCAGGGTCCGGACGTCCTTGGCGATGGCACGCCAAATACCCTTCTTCTGGTGGGTACTGACCTAGAGGAATGGTACAGGGGGAAAGGAAATTACTTACCCGTCCGGACAGTCATACTCATTGCCCTCAAGTTCCCACCCTTGCCCTGACACACATACACTCACCATCCACACATGCAGGCCTCATCACCCCCCCCCATGTATCTTCCATCCACACCACTCAAAACAGGCATTGCCCATGCAGCATGCTCACAGTGTACTCACCTGTTTGTCTGGAGGACCGTATAGTTGCATGTACTGGGGGAGGACCCCATCCACTAGTTTCTCCAACTCCTCCGAAGTGAAGTCAGGGGCCCTTTCCCCAGACACATGAGCCATCGTCGCTTCTAGACTGAGGTCACAGCAGCACTTGCAGTATAGGTCCTCTCCTGTTGAAGGTAAGGTATCAAATGAGTGAACAGACAGAAAATGGCGGTCACGTCTGGGGCGGTGCTTACCGTCTCCGCCGGCGTACATAGTCATTGGCTCCTGGCACCCATAGGGCCCAATGTTAACCAATGCAGAATTGTGCCGCGCTTTTCGACCGCCCACCGTGACAGTGTACAACGACAGCACATTTACCTCATATCCCCTTGTCCCACCTTACAGGTCAGGTAGCCGCCATTTCAGGAGGCCACATGGGATGGATGTTAACTGTGTCACACCTATCTAAGTCGGGAATATAGACAGATACCGGCACATTGCAGATTAATTACGTTTCTGAAAATAAGACATTGTGATACCTCAGTGTTGGTACCTCTGCTCGCTGTTCTCCATAGGGCACGTCCGCTGCGGCAGGTGATGAGATGGCGGCATCCTCCGGTGTACAGACCCATGGTGGACCTGTCGACAATGGAAGAGAGACACATCCTAGTCACATACAGACTTGATCGTGCAACAATCCAGGAACTGTGTGCCCAGTTGGAGCCGGACCTGATGTCAGTTATCCGCCATCCCACAGGAATCCCCCCTCTAGTGCAGGTCCTGTCTGTACTCCATTCCGGGCCAGTGGGTCTTTTCAAAAAGTGGCCATGGCATCAGGGATGTCCCAGCCAATGTTCTCTAACGTGTTATCCAGAGTGTTGTCTGCCCTGCTGAAACACATGCGCAGCTACATCGTTTTCCCTCAGGTGGAGGATTTGCCCACAGTGAAAGGTGACTTCTATGCCTTGGGACACCTCCCCAACATCATTGGTGCCACTGATGGTACACATGTGGTATTTGTACCCCCGCAGAAATGAACAGATGTAGAGAAATCGGAAGAGCTACCATTCTATGAATGTGCAGATGGTGTGTTTGGCAGACCAGTACATCTCCCATGTGAAAGCCAAGTATCCTGGCTCTGTGCATGATGCTTACATTTTGAGGAATAGCAGCTCAATGTGATGGGCCAACTCCAGAGGCACCGTGTGTGGCTAATAGGCAGAAGAAGAGGATATCGACAACCGAAACAACATCATGCAATACTTCCAGTGAGACACAGGTAAGAAGATGCCACTGCTTCCCACATCTCTTTCTATTGTTGGAACTAGCATAAGTGTGCCATTTTCATTTAGTGTATGGACCCTGACTTGTCACTTTGACTTTCCATTTCACAGATGTGGGTCTCACTTTGTGCCATCTGCTATGTTTACTGCTGACCTACAGCTGTGTTACATTGGTATGTGAACAAGTAAATTGACATTGCTATATTCCATAGATATTGCAATTACACATTTGTGAAAGCAAAGACTGACTCCAGATTGTTTTGTGATTGAAGTGTGTTTATTCCTGTGCTACTAAGTGGAGGGGGTTGTAAAATGGGCTGGGGTGATGGTGGCGGAATGTCCATGGCAGAGTCCAGTCTATTTGTTTCACAGGCGCATTGTCCAAAGGGGCATAGGAAGTGGAGCAATGGCAGTTTAAGGATCGACAGGGTGACATATTGGGACAGAAGGGTGACATTCAGGGGGGTCTCATTTCCTGGTGGGGGTCTTGGCAAAGTTCTCTGTCTTGTTCCTGGATCTCAGGGACTGTTTGTGGGGTGGTTCTCCATCTGCAGGGGGTGGGGTGATGGTGTCCTGTTGTTCCTGTGGTGGTGACACCTGTCCACTAGCGCCGGCGGAGATGGAGGGCTGTTCATCGTACAGGCTACTGTCAGGGGCCCCTTGTTGTGCCACTCTGTCCCTCCTGGTGTTGACAAGGTCTGCCAGAATCTCTGCAATGATGACCAGGGTATAGTAAATGGACTTCAAGTCCTCCCTGACCCCAAGGTAGTGTTCCTCCTGCAGCCGCTGGGTCTCCTGAAACTTGTCCAGTACTGTTGCCATCGTCTCCTGGGAATGATGGTAAGCTCCCATGATGTTTGAGATTGCCTCGTGGAGAGTGGGTTCCCTGGGCCTGTCCTCTCCCTGTCACACAGCAGTCCTCCCAGTTTCCCTGTTATCCTTTGCCTCTGTCCCCTGAACCGTGTGCCCACTGTCACTGGCCCCAGGTCCCTGATTTTCTTGGGTTGGTGGGTTTGCCTGGGTTCCCTGTAGTGGTGGACACACTGCTGATTGATGTGTCCTGGGGACAAAGGGATGGGCCTGCTGGGAGGGTGCTGTGCTTGTGTTTCCTGAGGGGGGAGGCTCTGTGTTGGCTTGTGAAAGTGTCAGGGAAACCGACTGTCCCGAGGTCCCAGATGGGCCGTGCTGGTCATCTTGATCCAGTTGTGCAGAGCTGCTATCATCACTGTGGGCCTCTTCTGTGGGGGGACTGGATATGTCTGGCACCTCCTGTCCTGTGATGTTGGGTAGGGGTCCTGTTGGGATGTAAATTCATAATTATTGTATCTGTGTGTGCCATCGTGTGCAATGGGTGGTTGACCCTCTACTCCAGTGCTTGCATTATTGGCTTGGTCCTTGTGTGATTGGTGATTTTGGGGCATGAGTAAGTCTCTGTAGTGGACATGCTTCGGTGATGGGTGTCCATGCATTGGTGTTACATGCAGGGCTTGGTTTTGGGATGTGTGGGTTGTGGTAGAGGGGTATCTGTGGGTGGTGAGGTGAAGGGTGTGAGGGTAAGGGTGGAGTATGTGATGGCATGCAGGTGGGGTGGGGGGGATAAGGTAGTAAAGATTTGCCTTACCAGGGTCCAGTTCTCTTGCTACTCCTGCAAGGCCCTAAGGATGCAGTATTGCCAAGACTTGCTCCTCCCATGTTGTTAGTTGTGGGGGAGGAGGTGGGGGTCCACCGCCAGTCCTCTGTACAGCAATCTGGTGTCTGGAGACCACGGAACGCACCTTCCCCCGTAGGTCGTTCCACCTCTTCCTGATGTCATCCCTAGTTCTTGGATGTTGTCCCACTGAATTGACCCTGTCGACAACTCTGCGCCATAGCTCCATCTTCCTTGCAATGGAGGTCTGCTGCACCTGTGATCCGAATAGCTGTGGCTCTACCCGGATGATTTCCTCCATCATGAACCTGAGCTCCTCTTCAGAAAACCTGGGGTGTCGTTGAGGTGCCATGATGTGGTGTGGGTAATGGGTGAGGTGGTGTCTGTTGTGATGTGTGAGGGGGTGTGTTGGTGTGTGTTTGAGGTGCGTGGATTTTGTGTGAGTGATGGTGTTGTGTGTCTGTGGATGTTGGTGTTGTTTTAGGTGGTGGCTCTCTGGCGTGCTTTTCAAAATTCTGGTAGTAAGGGTTTGTGGGTGTGTGCTTTATGTTGGATTGGGTGTGTGGGTGTGGTGTGTGCATGTGCATCAGGTGTGTGTGTTTCGAATTGTCCAATGTGGTTGTGGTTTTTAAGTGTTTGTGTATTTTGAGCGTGGCTGTGCACCGCCAATGGATTACCGCGGTTGAAAGACCGCCACGTTGATTTGTGGGTCGTGATAGTGTGGGCGTATTCCTGTTGGCGTGATGGTGGAGGTTTTGTTTTCGCCAGTTTATCACTGACCTTTGGTGTGGCGGACTTGTGTGGGTGTCTGTATTGTGGCAGATTCCGGGCTGTGGGTCGTAATACCTGTAGCGGAATTCCACGCAGGAGCGGTATGTTGGCGGTCTTCTGCACAGCGGTAAGAGGGATTTACCGCTAGGGTTGTAATTAGGGCCATAGTTAGGTCTTGTCCCAAGAAGTCTATGTAACTCAAGGCTGTTGAGCAGAACAGCTTTGGCAGCACCTTGATAAGTAGACAAGAACTTGAATTGCTTATGGGAGAGTAAGATCAAAGAGATTGTGGATGCATTAATGAAGAAGCAGAGAGGCCACTAATTAAATAGATGAATCAGGAGAGGGTGGTCAAAGAATGCTTATTTAAGATGAGGAGCTGGCTCCTACACTTTAGCTGTTCAGTGGTAAATTTCTTTGCATACGCACAGCTCCTGTCCGCACCTGGCGCTTCAGGGCTGTCAACGGGACGTCTACGAGGGTGGCCTGGGGATGTCCAATCTTTACGTTTATTACTTGACGATGCATTTGCTGGTGATTAACGACTGGCTGGGGGAGGATTGTCGGACCCCGCCTATCAACTGGAGCTCCTGACCATTGGCTTCCGACTTGTTTGGGATGCTATACAGTGACCCCGCGCCACGTACAATTCCTGAAGTGACAAGGGTGGTGCTTACAGGGTGGAAGGTGGTGCAGCGAGTGTCGGGGTGGTGGCGTCGGCTTACCCAACAGACCCCATTGTGGCAGAGTTCATGGTTGAAGGAGGTCTCAACGCTCCGGGGGTTCCATAAGTGGGATCTTATTGGGATATCGTCGCTCGGGGACATCTGGGTGGGTACACACATGCGGTCCTTCCAGGAACTTCAACAGCACTTCTCGCTCAACCCAACTCAGTTCAATAAATACTTACAACTCCGCCATGCCCTGCAGGTGCACCTTCAGGCAGGAACCATTCTCCCAGAGTTCAGCCCCGTGGAAACCAAGATGCTTATGGGAAACCTAGACAAAGGGGGGCTATGGCGTATATACCGCATGTTGACTACTAATACATCGCAGCCACTTGATAAGCTTCGTTCATGATGGGAACAATGGATGGGCCCGATGACGGAGGAGGACTGGAGAGACGCCTTGATGGCCCCAAGACTGTTGACTATGACTTCCAGTCTTAGATTGGTGCAGACTTATTTTCTTCACGCAGCATATCTCTCCCCCAAAAGTCTACACACTGCCGGCTTTAGGCAGCAAGTGGAGTGCCCACGGTGTGCGAGCCCGACAGCCGATTTGTTTCATATGGTGTGGGCATGCCCTGATATTACTGCCTTCTGGTGCGCAGTGTTAGCAGAGGTGTCCAGGGTCTTGCAGGTGGAGATAGAGACGCCCCTCTGCCAATCCTGCTGGGGGTTCTTGAGGGAGTGGGCTCCAGCAGGGCAGAGCGAGCCTTTGTAGGAATGGCTTGTTTGGTGGCCAAAAAGGACATCGCTTCAGGCTGGAAAGCGCAGTCGGCCCCCACACTGGTGAAGTGGCACTGCGGGGTGGACTGGTGCGCCTCCCAGGAAAAACTTGTTTATGAAGCAAGGGGCTGTCCTGCCAAGTATGAACGGGTGTGGGGGAGATGGATGGGATCCTAGGGGGAGGACCCTGGGCGTGACCCCTCGGTGTGAGCGGGGGAAGAGCACCCAGGACTTCATGGGGGTTATTAGTCCCATGATTATGATATATATGTGTAGTGTTCAATCAGAGGAGGAAAAGTGTGACCAGTGGTGTTGTGCTGTGTTGTTTCTTTGTTCTGCAATAAAATCAATAAAGATGTTTATAAAAATAAAAAATAAAAAAATAAAAAAATAAAACTTTGCGTACCAGGGTGGGCAGAGGTTACTGGACCATTAACCTTGCCCAGGCTGGACATTCAGAAGTTGAGTAATACCGGTTAGGGATCACAAACTGTCCTACTCAGAAGCAGACCCTCTCACTGAAAACACATGGGAAGTTGTACAGAGCAACAATCAGTTACTGTTGGAAAGGGACAGGCAAAATTTGCCATAACCTTAAAGAAAACAATGGTGATAAGCACGTAAGATAAACCACTAACAATAACACTGAAGCAAAATGAGGTCAAGGAAAGAGGGCAATATGTATGGAATAATATAAAAACTATGTAGTTTAATGTATGCAATTGTAGGAAGTTGGCTCTGTATATACTATTTCAAAGTAAGAAACAGTGTGCACAGAGTCCAAGGGTTCCCCTTAGAGGTAAGGCAGTGGCAAAAGTAGATAATTCCAATGCTCTATTTTGTGGTAGTGTGGTCGAGCAGTAGACTTATCAGAGGGTAGTGTTAAGCATTTGTTGTACACACACAGGCAATAAACGAGGAACACACACTCAAAGACTTACTCCAGGCCAATAGGTTTTTCTATTGAAAAATATATTTTCTTAGTTTATTTTAAGAACCACAGGTTCCAGATTTACAATTAATACTTTAAATGTAAGGTACTTCACTTAGATACTTTAAGAACTTTGAATGAAAACAATATCATGTACAGGCTTATTGCCATTTTTACAAAGTGGACACAGTGCAAAAATCAACAGTTCCTGGGGGCTGTAAGTAAAGGTTTGTTTTGAAGGTAAGTACAACACTTACAAGTCTCAGGTTTGGGGCATAGGCAGCCCACCGTTGGGGCTTTAAGGCAACCCCAAAGTTACCACACCAGCAGCTCAGGGCCGGTCAGGTGCAGAGGTCAAAGAGGTGCCCAAAACACATAGGCGAACAGGGGTGCTTCGGTTCCAGTCTGCCAGCAGGTAAGTACTTGCGTCCTTGGGGGGCAAACCAGGGGGGTTTTGTAGAGCACCGGAGGGGACACCAGAAGGCACACAAAGTACACCCTCAGCGGCACTGGGGCAGCCGGGTGCAGTGAGCAAAGCAGGCGTCAGGTTTTAGGTTGAAAACAATGGAGAGACCCGGGGGTCACTCTAGAGTTGCAGGCAGGCACAAGGTGGGGCTTCTCGGGACAGCCACCGCCTGGGCTAGGCAGAGGGTCGCTTGGGGGTCACTTTTGCACTGAAGTTCGGTTCCTTCAGGTCCTGGGGGCTGCGGGTGCTATGTTGGTTCCAGGCGTCGCTGTGGGGTCTCAGGGGGGGTAATCTCTGGTTATTCACAGGCTCGAAGTTACCGGGGAGTCCTCCCTGAGGTGTTGGTTTTCTGCAGGTCGAGCCGGGGGCGTCGGGTGCAGAGTGTGAAGTCTCATGCTTCCGGCGGGAAATGTAAAGTCTTTGGAAGTTGCTTCTTTGTTACAAAGAAGTTGCAGGTTTTGAACAGGGGCAGCTGTTCACTGGGGTTTCTTGGTCCTGTAGTCCAGGGCAGTCCTCTGAAGCTTCAGAAATCGCTGGTACCTGTCGGATGCGTCGCTGGAGCAGGTTTTCGAAGTTGGAGACAGGCCGGTAGGGCTGGGACCAAATCAGTTGTGGTCTTCCTCCTTCTCTGCAGGCTTGTAGGTCAGCAGTCCTTTCTTCAGGTTGCATGAATCTGATTTCCTGGGATCTGGGGAGACCCTAAATACTGAATTTAGGGGTGTGTTTAGGTGTGTTTAGGTCTGGGAGGGCAGTGGCCAATGGCTACTGTCCTTGAGGGTGGCTACACCCTCTTTGCGCCTCCTCCCTGTGGGGAGAGGGACACATCCCTAATCTTATTAGGGGAATCCTCCAAACTCAAAATGGAGGATTTCTCAAGGCAGGGGGTCACCTCAGCTCAGGACACCTTAAGGGCTGTCCTGACTGGTGGGTGACTCCTCCTTGTGTTTCTCATTATCCCCTCCAGCCTTGCCGCCAAGAGTGGGGGCAGTGGCCGGAGGGGCGGGCATCTCCACTAGCTGGGATGCCCTGGGGCGCTGTAACAAAAGAGGCGAGCCTTTAAGGCTCACCGCCAGGTGTTACAGTTCCTGCAGGGGGAGGTGAGAAGCACCTCCACCCAGTACAGGCTTTGTTCCTGGCCACAGAGTGAGAAAGGCACTCTCCCCATGTGGCCAGCAGCATGTCTGGTCTGTGGCAGGCTGACAGGAACTGGTCAGCCTACACTAGAAGTCGGTATGTTTTCAGGGGGGGGCATCTCTAAGATGCCCTCTGGGTATATTTTACAATAAATTGCACAATGGCATCAGTGTGCATTTATTCTGCTGAGAAGTTTGATACCAAACTTCCCAGTTTTCAGTGTAGCCATTATGGAACAGTGGAGTTCGTGTTTGACAAACTCTCAGACCATATACTCTTATGGCTACCCTGCCCTTACAATGTCTAATGTTTTGCTTAGACACTGTAGGGGCATAGTGCTCATGCACCTATGCCCTCACCTGTGGTATAGTGCACCCTGCCTTAGGGCTGCAAGGCCTGCAAGAGGGGTGACTTACCTATGCCACAGGCAGTGTGAGGTTGGCATGGCACTCTGAGGGGAGTGCCATGTCGACTTAGTCATTTTCTCCCCACCAGCACACACAAGCTGTGAGGCAGTGTGCATGTGCTAAGTGAGGGGTCCCTAGGGTGGCATAAGACATGCTGCAGCCCTTAGAGACCTTCCCTAGCACCAGGGGTACCAGTTACAAGGGATTTACCTGAGTGCCAGTGTTGTGCCAATTGTGGAGACAAAACTACAGTTTAGGGAAAGAACACTGGTGCTGGGGCCTGGTTAGCAGGGTCCCAGCACACTTTCAAATCATAACTTAGCATCAGCAAAGGCAAAAGGTTAGGGGGTAGCCATGCCAAGGAGGCATTTCCTTACACAACCCCCCCTACCCGCAAACGAAAGGATGAGACTAACATTTCCCAAGAGAGTCTTCATTTTCTAAGTGAAAGAACCTGGAAATGCCATCTGCATTGGTATGGGCAGTCCCAGGTCTGTGTTCCACTATAAAGTCCATTCCCTGTAGGAATGTGGACCACCTCAACAGTTTAGGGTTTTCCCTTTCATTTGAATGAGCCATCTGAGAGGACTGTGGTCAGCTTGAACTATGAAGTGAGTACCAAAAAGGTATGGTCTCCACTTCTTCAGGGACCAGACAACAGAAAAGGCCTCCCTCTCAATGGCACTCCAACGCTGCTCCCTGGGGATTAACCTCCTGCTAATAAAAGCAACAGGCTGGTCAAGGCCATCATCATTTGTTTGGGACAGGACTGCTCCTATCCCATGTCCAGAGGCATCTGTCTGAACTATGAACTGCTTAGAGTAATCTGGAGCTTTCAAAACTGGTGCTGTGCACATTGCTTGCTTCAGGGTATCAAAGGCCTTTTGACAGTCCAAGGTCCAGTTAACTTTCTTGGGCATTTTCTTGGAGGTAGGTTCTGTGAGGGGGTCACTATAGATCCATAATCCTTCACAAACCTCCTATGGTAACCAGTCAAGCCAAGGAATGCCCTGACTTGAGTCTGGGTTTTTGGAGCTACCCAGTCCTGAATAGTCTGGATCTTGGTTTGGTGTGGCTGAACTTGGCCTCCACCTACAAGGTGTCCCAAGTAAACCAAAGTACCCTGCCCTATCTGACATTTAGATGCCTTGATAGAGAGGCCTGCAAAACCTTCTTCAGGTGGACCAGGTGATCCTGTCAGCTGGAGCTAATGACAGCAATATCATCAAGATAAGCTGCACTACAGGACTCCAAGCCAGCAATGACTTGATTCACCAACCTTTGGAAGGTGGCAGGGGCATTCTTTAAGCCAAAGGGCATTACAGTAAACTGATAGTGCCCATCAAGTGTAGAGAATGCAGTTTTCTCTTTTGCTCCTGGTGCCATTCTTATTTGCCAGTACCCTGCTGTCAAGTCAAAGGTACTCAGGTATTTGGCAGCACCCACTTTGTCAATCAGCTCATCTGCCCTTGGAATGGAGTGAGCATCTGTCTTGGTGACAGAATTAAGCTCTCTGTAGTCCACACAGAACCTCATCTCTCTCTTGCCATCTTTTGTGTGAGGTTTGGGGACCAAGACCACTGGGCTAGCCCAGGGACTATCAGAGTGCTCAATCACTCCTAACTCAAGCATCTTGTGTGGACTTCCACTTTGATGCTTTCCTTAACTTGGTCAGACTGTCTGAATATTTTGTTTTTGGCAGGCATGTTGTCTCCTGTGTCCACATCATGGGTACACAGGTGTGTCTGACCAGGGGTTAGGGAAAAGAGCTCAGCAAACTGCTGGAGGACTTGCCTGCAGTCAGCTTGCTGTTGGCCAAAGAGGGTGTCTCAATAGACCACTCCATCTACTGTGCCATCTTTAGGGTCAGTGGAGAGGAGATCAGGGAGAGGTTCACTCTCTGCTTCCTGGTCCTCATCAGTAACCATCAACACGTTTACATCTGCCCTGTCATGGAAGAGTTTTAGGCGGTTAACATGGATCACCCTCTTGGGGGTCCTGCTAGTGCCTAGGTCCATCAGGTAGGTGACCTCACTCTTTTTCTCTAGCACTGGGTAAGGGCCACTCCATTTGTCCTGAAGTGCCCTGGGAGCCACAGTCTACAGAACCCAGAATTTCTGCCCTTGCTGAAACTCAACCATAGCAGCCTTTTGGTCATACCACATCTTCTGAAGTTGTTGGCTGGCCTCAAGGTTTTTACTTGCCTTTTCCATGTACTCTGCCATCCTGGAACGTAGGCCTGGTACATAGTCCACTATGGGCCTGATTCTAACTTTGGAGGACGGTGTTAAACCGTCCCAAAAGTGGCGGATATACCACCTACCGTATTACGAGTTCCATAGGATATAATGGACTCGTAATACGGTAGGTGGTATATCCGCCACTTTTGGGACGGTTTAACACCGTCCTCCAAAGTTAGAATCAGGCCCTATATCTTGTCTAGGCTCATGGAGAGGTCTCGCCCAGCCTTCTTTCACAAGAGCTAGTGGTCCCCTAACAGGATGGCCAAACAGAAGTTCAAAAGGGGAAAACCCTACTCCCTTCTGAGACACCTCTCTGTAGGTGAAAAGCAGGCATGGAAAGAGGACATCCCATCTTCTTTTGAGTTTTTCAGGGAGCCCCATGATCATGCCCTTCAATGTCTTGTTAAATCTCTCAACAAGATCATTGGTTTGTGGATGGTATGGTGTGGTGAATTTGTACGTCACCCCATACTCATTCCACATGTGTTTCAGGTAAGCTGGCATGAAGTTAGTACCTCCGTCAGAAACCATCTCCTTAGGAAATCCCACTCTGGTAAAAATACCAATGAGTGCTTTGGCTACTGCAGGGGCAGTAGTGGACCTAAGGGGAATTGTTTCAGGGTACCTAGTAGCATGATCCACTACCACTAGGATATACTGATTCCCTGAGGCTGTGGGAGGTTCAAGTGGACCCACTATATCCACTCCCACTCTTTCAAAGGGGACTCCCACCTCTGGATTTGGAATGAGGGGGGCCTTTGGATGGCCACCTGTCATACCACTGGCTTGACAGGTGGCACAGGAGACACAAAACTCCTTCACTTTCTGGGACATATTGGGCCAGTAGAAATGGTTGACTAACCTCTCCCATGTCTTGGTTTGTCCCATATGCCCAGCAAGGGGAATGTCATGGGCTAAGGTCAGAAGGAACTCCCTAAACTCCTGAGACATTACCACTCTCCTAGTGGCACCAGGTTTGGGATCTCTTGCCTCAGTGTAAAGGAGTCCATGTTCCCAATAGACCCTGTGTGTTCCACTGACATTTCCTTTTTCTTGGTCAGCAGCTTGCTGCCTTAGGCCTTCAAGAGAGGGACAAGTTTCTTGCCCCTTGCACAGTTGTTCCCTTGAGGGTCACCTGGGCCCAAGAGCTCAACCTGAGCTCTAACTCAGGTTCTAACTCTATAGGCCCAGTTTCCTCAGGGGATAGAACTTCTTCCTGAGAAGAGAGGTTCTGTTTCTTTTTCTGTGCTGAAGCTGGTTCCCCAGTCTTCTTTCCTTTTCTCTTGGAGGGCTGGGCCATTATCCAGACTCCAACACCTCTTTTTCACCCTGAGTTCTGCACTGTGCCCTATTCTTGACACACACCAGTTCAGGGATACCCAAGCATGGCTGCATGGGTTTTGAGTTCTACCTCAGCCCATGCGGAGGACTCCAGATCATTTCCAAGCAGACATTCAACTGGTATAGCAGAAGAGACTACCACCTGTTTCAGGCCAGTGGCCCCTCCCCATTCTAAAGTTACTATAGCCATGGGATGTACTTTAGTCTGATTGTCAGCATTGGTGACTGGATAAGTTTGTCCAGTCAGGTACTGTCCTGGGGAAACCAGTTTTTCTGTCACCATAGTGAGACTGGCACCTGTATCTCTCAGGGCTTCTACTCTAGTCCCATTAATAAAGAGGTTCTGCCTGTATTTTTGCATGCTAGGCGGCCAGGTAGCTAGTGTGGCTAAGTCCATCCCACCCTCAGAGACTAATGTAGCTTCAGTGTGAACCCTGATTTGCTCTGGGCACACTGTTGATCCCACCTGGAGACTGGCTATTCCAGTGCTAACTGGAGTAGTAGTTGAAGTGGAACCTTTCTTGGGACAGGCCTTGTCTCCAGTTTGATGCCCATTCTGACTACAGCTGCGACACCAGGCCTTTTTGGGATCAAAGTTTTTACCCTTGTACCCAAATGAGGATTGTGTAGAGACTTTGGACCCCCGCTCCTGTGCAGGTTTTTGGTGCCCTGTAGAAGACTCTTTACTTTTCCCTTGGATGTCTCAACACTCTTCCCCTGGGAAGGCTTTGTGATCCCTTTCTATTGGTCATCCCCTGTGGAAGTCTTGGTCACCCTTGTCTTGACCCAGTAGTCTGCCTTCTTTCCCAATTCTTGCAGAGAAATTGGACCTAGGTCTACCAGATGCTGATGCAGTTTATAATTGAAACAATTACTTAAAAGGTGTTCCTTCATAAACAAATTATACAGCCCTTCATAATCATTTACACCACTACCATTAATCCAACCATCTAGTGTTTTGACTGAGAAGTCAACAAAATCAACCCAGGTCTGGCTCAAGGATTTTTTAGCCCCCTGAACATAATCCTGTACTCCTCTGTTGAGAATCCAAAGCCCTCAATCAGGGTAGCCTTCGTAGGTCATAGGATTCTCCATCTTTTCCAGAGTGTGAGGAGTCTAGCCCTACACTTTCCAGTGAATATTTCCCAAAGGAGAGCACCCCAGTGAGGTCTGTTTACTTTTCTGGTTGCACAAGCCCTCCCAAAAGCTGTGAACCACTTGGTGATGTCATCACCACCTTCATATTTTGTTACAATCCCTTTGGGGATTTTTAGCATGTCAGTATTTTCTCTGACCCTATTTAAGTTGCTGCCACCATTGATGGGAGCTAACCCCATCTCTTGTCTTTCCCCTCTATGGCTAGGAGCTGTCTCTCCAAAGTCAATATTTTGGCCATCCTGGCTAACAGGAGGTCATCTTCATTGAAGCTGCCCTCAATGCTTCCAGAGTTGCTGGACTCCCCTGTGGGAGAAGCAGCACCTCTGACTATCACTTGTGGAGTCAGGGTTTGAGGAACCCTTGTCCCCCTAACTAGGACAGGAGGGGGGAAATTATCCTCCAGGTCACTAGTTTCCCCCTCTGGGAGGTTGCCTTCAGAGGGGTGGTCTCTAGAAAACTCTGCCAAAAGCTCCTGGAGCTGTATTTTGGTAGTGTTTGATCCAGTTTCTATCTTACAGAGAGTCCTTAACTCTGACATCCTTAGATGCAGGTAAGGGGTGAGGTTGAGTTCCACCACCATCTCTTCTGTGTTAGACATTATTTCTCTAAAAGTTGGGATACTTTTTAAGAATCTAAAACTATCTCTAGAACTTAACCCAAACTTTTACAAAACGTTTAAACTCTAAACGAAATGCTAACAGGGACTTACACAAGGCCCTAGCAGGACTTTTGAAAATTTGGAAAAATAGCTCAAATTGCAAAAATCTGTTTCTAATGACAATTTTTGGAATTTAGTTGTGTGATCAGGTATTGGCTGAGTAATTCAGGAAATGCAAAGTCTTAGACCCCACTGTTGATCCACCAATGTAGGAAGTTGGCTCTGTATATACTATTTCAAAGTAAGAAACAGTGTGCACAGAGTCCAAGGGTTCCCCTTAGAGGTAAGATAGTGGCAAAAGTAGAGAATTCTAATGCTCTATTTTGTGGTAGTGTGGTCGAGCAGTAGGCTTATCAGAGGGTAGTGATAAGCATTTGTTGTACATCCACAGGCAATAAATGAGGAACACACACTCAAAGACAAATTCCAGGCCAATAGGTTTTTATATTGAAAAATATATTTTCTTAGTTTATTTTAAGAACCACATGTCCCAGATTTACAATTAATACTTTAAATGTAAGGTACTTCACTTAGATACTTTAGGAACTTTGAATGAAAACGATATCATGTACAGGCTTTGTAAAAATGGCAACAAGCTATTTTCAAAGTGGACACTGCAAAAATCAACAGTTCCTGGGGGAAGTAAGTAAAGGTTCGTTTTGAAGGTAAGTAAAACACTTACAAGTCTCAAGTTTGGGGCATAGGCAGCCCACCGTTGTGTGTTCAAGGCAACCCCAAAGTTACCACACCAGCAGCTCAGGGCCGGTCAGGTGCAGAGGTCAAAGAGGTGCCCAAAACACATAGGCGCCTATGGGGAACAGGGGTGCTCAGGTTCCAGTCTGCCAGCAGGTAAGTACTTGCGTCCTCAGGGGGAAGACCAGGGTGGTTTTGTAGGGCACTGGAAGGGACACAAGAAGGCACACAAAGTACACCCTCAGCGGCACAGGGGCGGCCGGGTGCAGTGAGCAAAGCAGGCATCGGGTTTTAGGTTGAAAACAATGGAGAGACCCGGGGGTCACTCTAGCGTTGCAGGCAGGCACGGCGGGGCTTCTCAGGACAGCCACCACCTGGGCTAGGCCGAGGGTCGTCTGGGGGTCACTCTTGCAGTGAAGTTCGGTTCCTTCAGGTCCTGGGGGCTGCTGGTGTAGTGTTGGTTCCAGGTGTCAGGTTCCTTGTTACAGGCAGTCGCGGTCAGGGGGAGCCTCTGGATTCTCTCTGCAGGCGTCGCTGTGAGGGCTCAGGGAGGTCGTCTCTGGTTACTCACGGGCTCGCAGTCGCCGGGGAGTCCTCCCTGAGGTGTTGGTTTACTGCAGGTCGAGCCAGGGGCGTCAGGTGCAGAGTGTGAAGTCTCACGCTTCCGGCGGGAAACGTAAAGTCTTTGGAAGTTGCTTCTTTGTTGCAAAGAAGTTTCAGGTTTTGAACAGGGGCCGCTGTTCACGGGAGTTTCTTGGTCCTGTAGTCCAGGGCAGTCCTCTGAGGCTTCAGAGGTTGCTGGAACAGGTTTTCGAAGTTGGAGACAGGCCGTTAGGGCTGGGGCCAAATCAGTTGTGGTCTTCCTCCTTCTCTGCAGGCTTGTAGGTCAGCAGTCCTTCTTTCTTCAGGTTGCAGGACTCTGATGTCCTGGGATCTAGTGAGACCCTAAATACTGAATTTAGGGGTGGGTTTAGGTCTGGGAGGGCAGTAGCCAATGGCTACTGTCCTTGAGGGTGGCTACACCCTCTATGTGCCTCCTCCCTGTGGTGAGGGGGACACATCCCTAATCCTATTGTGGGAACCCTCCAAACTCAAGATGGAGGATTTCTCAAGGCAGGGGTCACCTCAGCTCAGGACACCTTAGGGCTGTCCTGACTGGTGGGTGACTCCTCCTTGTTTTTCTAATTATCTCCTCCAGCCTTCCCGCCAAAAGTGGTGGCAGTGGCCGGAGGGGCAGGCATCTCCACTAGCTGGGATGCCCTGGGGCGCTGTAACAAACGGGTGAGCCTTTGAGGCTCCCCGCCAGGTGTTACAGTTCCTGCAGGGGGAGGTAAGAAGCACCTCCACCCAGTACAGGCTTTGTTCCTGGCCACAGAGTGAGAAAGGCACTCTCCCCATGTGGCCAGTATCATGTCTGGTGTGTGGCAGGCTGGCAGGAGCTGGTCAGCCTACACTAGAAGTTGGGTATGTTTTCAGGGGGCATCTCTAAAATGCCCTCAAGGTGTATTTTACAATAAATTGCACACTGGCATCAGTGTGAATTTATTGTGCTGAGATGTTTGATACCAAACTTCCCAGTTTTCAGTGTAGCCATTATGGAACTGTGAAGTTCGTGTTTGACAAACTCCCAGACCATATACTCTTATGGCTACCCTGCACTTACAATGTCTAAGGTTTTGCTTAGACACTGTAGGGGCATAGTGCTCATGCACATATGCCATCACCTATGGTACAGTGCACCCTGCCTTAGGGCTGTAAGACCTGCTATAGGGGTGACTTACCTATGCCACAGGCAGTGTGAGGTTGGCATGGCACTCTGAGTGGAGTGCCATGTCGACTTAGTCATTTTCTCCCCACCAGCACACACAAGCTGTGAGGCAGTATGCATGTGCTGAGTGAGGGGTCCCTAGGGTGGCATAAGACATGCTGCAGCCCTTAGAGACCTTCACTAGCATCAGGGCCCTTGTTACCAGGGGTATCAGTTACAAGGGATTTACCGGAGTGCCAGGGTTGTGCCAATTGTGGAGACAAAACTACAGTTTAGGGAAAGAAAACTGGTGCTGGGGCCTCGGTAGCAGGGTCCCAGCACACTTTCAAATCATAACTTAGCATCAGCAAAGGCAAAACGTTAGGGGGTAATCATGCCAAGGAGGTATTTCCTTACACACAACATTCAATCCATTACAACAGCAATGTCGTTCTCGCAGATGCTACCCCTGTCAATAGCAGGGAGGTTGGCTCTTCTTAAAATGATAGTCCTGTCGCCCCTGCTCTAGTTCTTCACAGTGCGTTCTATATGGATACCTAAATCAATATTTAGAGAACTGGACACACTGATAGTATCCTTTATTTGGAGAACAGGTTGGAGACATATAGCTCTCTCTAAATTGCTGAGACAAACAATGGACGGTGGATTATTGGTACCCGAATAGGAATCTTATCTAGCAGCACATCTTCAGTGGTTTGCACAATGGTTGGTGTGTAGACAAGAACAACATGCATCTGTGAGACCCTTCACCCCCTTGCCAGCCGCCGATCAGAGGTACTACTGAAAGTATGACGGCCACAATAGGAGGAAATTCATGGACTGAGGGTCATTCGCCAATGCAGGACACAATACCTCCATAAAACAAAGACAGATGTACCTTATTCCCTGGACTTCTCCTTAACGTTCCTGAAAGTCTTACCGTGTGGAGGTAATTAGGAGTGACTGACTGCCCGGACTGTGGCAAAGACGATGGGGGATCTATTTAGAGATGCAGGGTGACTTCCATTTGAAGACTTTAGGGCAGCATTTTATTTTCCTGAAAGCTACTTCTTGCTCCACCGGGCAATCACAGTGACTATTCACCAGCACTGGAAGACAGGCCTGGATGAACCCAAAGCACAAACTACGGGGCAGTACCTAGCCCTATCAGTAGGCATCTTTAAGGCTGTCACATGCCTTTATTGCAGAATACAAGATGACGAACTACCCGTTATAATCCTTATTATAGCTTAAATGGGAGGAGGATCTGGGCTCACCAATACCACCGAAAGCTTGGGAGTCTATTTTAGTAAGGATCTTGAAGTCCTTGAGGAATGCACGATTTAAATTAGTCAACTACTTTATATAACATAGAGCTTATCGGACTCCAGGAGAAATCAACCAACATTTTCACGCAACAGGAACATCTTGCCCTTGCTGTGGGGCAGAAGGGGCTGAATTAAAGCACCTGTTATGGGACTGTCCACAACCAGGAACATACTGGGAAGGTGTGATGAGTATAGTATCTGAAGTCATAGTTAAGGAGATCCCCCGTACTCCTGGCCATTGCTTACTTGGGTGATTTTCTCATACACCTAAAACAAAAGTGACTAGTAGATTTTAAGACCTAGCCCACGTCCTGGCCAAAAGAGATTACCATGAATTGGAAAGGACAGAGGGGGCCCAGTTTTATAAAATGGTACAAGGCACTTGGGACATGAGTGGGATATGAAGGGGACTCTCTCCTGAGAGAAGCCAAGCGGAACAATGCCAGAGTTTAACTCCAAGATAGATAACACTGACATCACCCACATCATGTTAGATCGTCATCACTTTATATTGCATTTGATTCATGAAGAGAGGAGGGTGGGTTAAGGGCGGGAGGAAGAACATTTTGCAGATGGGAGGTTGTGTAGTTCATTCCATTACTTCCGATTACATTATGTTGTATATACAGAGCCATGGATTAAGGTGAACCCATTGTTTGACTTGTACTAGGGAGACAGAGAAATTAATACAATTTGTTTACAGAAAAAAAGGAGGTGAACTAAGGGAAGATTTGTGGCCCCTTTTCTGTATGGCCATTAGGAGATTCTTTGGGGGTGGTACCTAACAAACAGCTGGGGGAATTCCGACTAATCCATCATCTGTTGTGGCTGGAAGGTGAGTCAGTTAACAACTTTATAGCTAGGGAAGATTTAGCAGTGTACTATGCATCAGTGAATGAGGCTATTGCTAATGTGTGAGCTTGTGGCACTGAGGTGGAGATGGCAAAATCAGGTATTAAATTGGCTTTCCCCCTTCTTCCAGTTTATCCGCATGAGTTTTCATTGTTGGGTTTACAGTGTAAAGGAAAGATCTATATTGACAGAATATTACCTATGAGTTGCTCAGTTTCATGCTCTTTATTCAAGATGTTTAGTTCTTTTTTTACAGTGGTTCTTTCAGTTTGAATGTGGAGTTAAGCATGTTACACATTATTTGAATGATTTTTTTGTTGATGAGAAAAGGAGAAATGAGCGAGGTCCCTGCAAAAGTTCCAGATTACTGTGAAAGAAATGGGAGTTTCATTGACGACATCTGAACCTCTCTAAGCTCTTTGGGTATCGAGTTTGACTCTTGGCTCATCAAGGTGAGATTGCCCAAAGAAAAAGCGCGGACATTGATTTGCATATTGGTGGAAACAGTGGTTTGTAAGAAAATGAAATCATGGAAAGTTCATCACCTTTTATGGCATTTAAATGTTGCCTGCAGAGTTGTGAGGGTGCAAAGAGCACTTTGCAGGAGGGTTGTTTTTTTCAGGGAAAGGTGTAGTTCTTCCACATCACCGACTGCAACTGCAGGCAAGTGTCAGAGCAAATTTGAGAATGTGGATCACATTTCTTAAAGAATTCAATGAGGTCACAATGCTGTCTTTGGAAGAAGACTGGACGTGGCAAGTTCAATTTTTCGGGATGCTGCAGATGTGCATGGGTTTGGATTGTTTTGGGTCAGTAGATGGGTGGAAGAAAAATGGGTCGCATCCTGGAGGGCAGAAAAAAACATTACTTTCTTGCAAATATTTGTTTTGGTTGTGGCAATTGTGTTATGCGGAAAGCTTTTGGTTAGCAGGAAAGTGGTGTTTCATGTCAATAATCAAACAGTGGTGGCATTGGTAATGTACCCAGAATGGACAATAATATAGTGGATGCATTATCACAGTCACAGAGGTTCCATGGGTTTGCTCCAGGCGCAGAGACATTGAAGACGAAGATCCCTCAGGATCTATGGCTGCTGGAAAATTGAGAAAGCTTGATTTAATAAAAATGTCAGTATATGTATCAACCAGAAAATCATACAAATAGGTTTCAGGGATGTGTGATTCCCATAGCTCAATGCCCAGAACATGTTGTTTGGGGTCAAGGAAAACAAGTTTTCATGTTTATTTTGTCCTTGGGACAAGTAGGCCCAACTCCCTGCAGCACAATTCCTTTGGCTGCCAGTGTAAAGGGAAGGGAATTATTTGAGGTTCAGGTAATATTTGTGTTCATTAGTGAATGCTGTTTGAACTTGTATTTATGGGTTCATTAATGCGGATCCTTTATTGTTAGGGTGAACTCTCTAAACTTTGTAAGGTCACACTGCAATACTGACAGTGGTTCCAGTAAAAAAAAAAAAAAAAAGGTATACACACGTTTGAAAAGTTTAACAATATGAGACTACGTATAATGCTCCCTGAATGCTCTCTGATTATATGCACAGGTTTGCAGAAGCTTGTGAGCAAGATTGACGATTCTTTGCTTTCAAAATATAATGTACAGAAAAAAATGAAAGTAGGAAAAAATTTTGCTAAATTACTGTGAAATTTTAGGTACTATTTCTTTGAAGCATCATGTAGCAAAATGTGTTGATGCATGCTAGTATTTAAAAAAATATTCATAATGGAAAATCAGTGTAACCATTTTCAACAAGATAATGCGAAACATGAAAATAAACAAGCACTGGCAAAGCCAACCGATCTGACATTGGTTGTCAGCCTTTTGGTTTTGTCAATGAGTGTCTTGATCGGACATGGCTTTTGTAAAACTATTGTTGTGCGAGCTGCCAGGCCCTCACCATTGTAACAAACCTTGGCAAAAAGCAAAAAACGTTTTTGGTCTCAAAAAGCACAGATTGCCACACTAGTTCTTGCCACTGAACAAAACTACTTTGTGTGCCAGTATGTTACTTGTGGAAAATAAGAATGTTATCACTCACAGCAAAGCCAGTCGATAGATGGATGGAGAAAGAAATTGAATTTTAATAAAAACAAAATGTCTTGGTTAACACCAGACCTTATTAGAGGCCCAAATCTTAAATAAAGTCACAAAAGTGCACCCATGGTATATGTTTTGCATTAGTAACATTCATGAATTCACAAGAATTTTCAGAAGTAGATCAGGAAATCGTACTCCTAGAAAATATTTGCGAACCGTATGTTTGCACTAGCAAATATGCATGTTTAGTTTTGCTCATGGAAAAATGTATTGTGCATTTACAAGTTCACTTTCCCTCCAACCACTTTTTTCCCCAACCCTGGAAGAGCTTCTACTTCTGCCCATGCCTGGAGTAAATGTCCAACCTTTCTCAGCATGGGAAGAGATTAGATAAGAGCTGGTGAAAATCCTGAAAATATGCAAGTTAGTAGGATTGCACAGACTCAAAGGCATTCCAGCCCTAGAACTATTACTACTGTTTCCTCCAGCCCAAGTATGTAGATCTGCAGAAAGGTGGTAAAATAAGGAAATTGCCATAGCAGGGTTTGAAATGCTAGTATTCAAGCCTTACTAAAGTATTAGCCCTGTCATAATCAGAGAGGCCATTATCAGAGCTCTTACATAATGAGATTGCTGCCATAATTTGTCGCAGCACTATATGGCACCAAAGGGACAAGTAGATTATTTTACAGGACAAGTAGATTTAAGAAGCAACCTGGGCTATGGACAAGTAGATGTTTTATTAAATTCCACACCCCTGAAGTTTCAAAGGGATTTGTTCTGGGGCTTGCAGGAGAGGTGTGGACAAGGTGGAGCTTTCACTGAGAAAAGCAGATGTGGTTTATTTTATTATGGGCCAAACTGAGCTGGGTCTTGTTTCAATCACAATTTCGGGTAAGATGGGTTGCTCAACATTCTACAATAAGTGTTTATGGGGTTATGACATGATGAAAGGTCAAATCTGTAGGAGGATCTTGGCTGTGTGGGACAGAAAAGGAGGTGCTCACTGTAACAGGAGGAGACAGATCTGGTAGGTTACTTTCGGACATATTGAAATTGGGCTTTATTTGTTTTTCATCTTGGAAGGTTGCATTGTTGATGTTATGCATGATTTGGCTCTTTAATGGGGTGTTTCAGATTTCTTAGTTGTTAGATTCGAGAGGAAACTCTGGCTTATTAAGGAAGAATGTATCAGCTTCTGCTTGAGGAGGTTGATATTTGGTTGTCTCACTGTAAGCCAGACAGGTTGGGTAGAGTTCAGTAAGTTATTTTGGGTAAAAATACCACATCTTCTTGTCCAGTTGCTAGATGGATGGCCTCTAATGATTTTTTTGGGTGGATTGTACATGAAGATGTTTCCCCTAAGACCGCATTTCAGGTATTAGGAAAAGTATGCCACACGTTGAGGTTGTTGGGTTTATGTTTCACTGATTTATCTCTTTTTGGATTGGGGCGGCTGCTCAAGCAAAACATGCAGGCTGGCATGAAGATAAGGTGACAATGTTGGGCAGATGGAAGTCAGTTGTTACAAGAATTAACTGCGCTTTTAGAACAGATATAGGTTGAATTTCGTTTTTTACAGTGTATTTTAACTGCTTCCTATCTTCTATAAGTTGTGTTGCAGGCCTGATCAAACTGGCTTCAGCAGTTTGGCCTGTGGGACATTCTTTTGTGCACTAGGCAACAAAACAAGCAGGAGCCAAGATTTAGTGCACACAATTAGGATCTGGATGGGGTTACGGTGGTGGTTTTGTGGTGCAAGAAAAGTGGTATGTGATGGGGTGAGTTGTTGGGCATCTTGTCAAAACAGATGGGAGGTGGGTTTTGCCCAGTTTTACTGGCAATTCATATAGATGAAAATGATTTGGTGCAAATATCTGGAATTGGTTTGATAAAGGCAATGAAGATGTATTTGTTAAGAAGCAAGGATGCTTGATCAGGGACTTACATTCTTTAGACAGAATTGGTTCAACAGAGTTTGGAGCGGGCTAGAAAACAAAGTGCTACTGAGAAACAAAAGAAGAAGGTTAACTAGGAAATCAGTTTTTTTTGTAGTTATATCAGTTCTGAAGCATGAGGAGACAGTGCAGAAAGGTAAATCTCTCTGTAGGTAATATGAAGTACATTTGTCAGTCTTTGATAATGAGTACTACGTGTTAGAGCATTGTTTGAAGACTGTAGACCTACTAGGCGAAAGGCTGTCGACAACGTTTCTGTGGTTGGGGCGAACATTAGAAGACCTTGTTCCTATGGATGAGGCAGAAAAGCACTTTCTTTTTTTCAAGATGGGGTGGCAAGAAGAACAATTGTTGGATTTGGGGGGGGAGTGAATGGGGTGTGAACACACATCAGGGAGGTCCAGGATATGGTTAAGGAGCAAAGGAATGAATGTGGCGAAAGTAACAGGGAAGTGTTTTTTTCCATGACTTCCCAGGGGCAGGAGTTGTGTCACGTATTTGAGGTGCGAAGATAAGACATTTGGGGGCGTGGGGCAAGAAGATTTTAGAAGAGTGGTTCGGATTTTAGGAAGTTACTACGTATTGGTGAGGTTTATTAGTTTTGTAAGGCATTTTAGCCTCGGTTTATTGTTGGATAGAGCTACAGTTTCTGAACCTGTTCTATTAAAGTAGCCTTTTACCCTTATATTTGAGAGTGAGTATTGTCCTCATGCTGTCTCACCCGATGAGGACATGGAGGTACGGAGGAGGACAGGCTTGTCTGGTTACCCACCTCCATGCTTGTCGTGTGGCTGGTGTCTCCTGGATGACACTAAAAGCATGGATTGGGCAGACGCTTAAGTGGGGAGGGGTGAGGATCATTTTGAGCTATTTGTGGGTGTAGGGACGGCCTCTTTGGCCTTTGACACACAACAGAGTGTTAGCCTAGTTGTTTTTCCACCTGCACTCCCGGTTGTTTTTCAAAGACGTTCTGTATGGTAAAGGGCAGCTCAAATGTCTGTTCATATTATATATTTATGGTTTTGTTTAGCAGTGCAGGTCTGATTTTAAGGTTGGTGGGTTTTGAGGATGGTAGGCAGGTCAGGTGCTGTGTAGTGTGGTATATGGCAAAAGGATGGATGGGGCGAAGGTAACAGGGGACTGTTTTTCATGACATCACAGAGGGTAGGAGTTGTGTCACATATTTGAGTTAGGAAGAGAAGAGTTTTGAGGGAGGGCAAGGAGATTTTTCGACATGGGTGGGGTTTTAAAAAGTCACAGTGTATTAGTCAGGTTTATTACTTTTGTAAGGCATTTGGCCTAGGTTTGTTGTCGGATAATATCACAGTTTCCAGACCTGTTTATTAAAGCGGACTTTTACTCTTCTATTGGAGAGTGCGTCATCCTTGCTTGCGGTCTCACCCGAAATATGCAAATTGGGAAATACGCTCTTTTACAATATAAAACATCAATTTATATAGTTATAAAGATTTTATTACGGTTGACACAGTGAGGAATAGTGAACCGTGTATTTATGGTGCTACTAAGTTCCAATATGCGGCTGAGAAAGCACTGTGAATAGGTGTAATTATTTTGAACTTGCATTGTACACAATTTAAGATGTGTCACTCAAAGTGTCACACATTTGGCGGTAGAATGTCACTCACAGGTACACAAAAACCCTGAAAATGTCACGCATAACCAATCATACAACTTGGCAACTATGAACAATGTGCACATATTCGTAATTCACCTGTGTACTCATGGCGTCGTAACATTTGCACCAACTGCGACACCCGCTCTCTGAATTTTGACGGCAGTTTATGGTCACAAAACATTTTCTTGACTTTAGGGCTGCCAAACAAACAAAAGGCCTCTGACTTCCTGTCAAGATGACAGCGCAAGCGAATTTGTAGACTTTGACTCCGCCCACGACTGTAGCCAAGTGCGACGAGATCTCGCAGGAGCGTCTTCCACACGAAGCGGAGAAGGTAAGTGTTACGGGTTCGCTTGCCGTTAACAGTTGAGAAGCGTAAATTGCATGCCTTGTGCGATATGACTGTTTTTTTTTTTTTTTCCGTGAGTTTTGCTGTAGTGTTGTCTTGCTAGGCTTTAATATCATCTCCTGGCTGACCCGGCGATTTAATGGCTACACAATCCGCGGCCCCACCAAATTCCCGAGTCCCCGACGTTCATTTTCAAAAGACGCTCTCTAATCATGCTTTGTATTTGGTTTCTTTAGAGAGGATGTTTTCTTTGTTTCTGTAGTTGCTAATGCTACATGATCAATATTGTTTGCTTTAATGTTAAGGTACATTTCTAGCCTCCATTCTGGTTCCATACTGAGAAAAGCAGAAGCAGTCCTGGGTCCTACAGAGCATCTCCACTTGCTGCAAATAATAGCTTTGAAGACACATATAACATATTCCTGTGATCTAGTAAAATGAAGTGGAAGATCACACTGCAAAGCGGCAGGGGAACCTCAAGCCTGGCCCAGTGCTTTAAATGGGCCGGTACTCTCCGGTACTGAGTACCGGCACTTTTTTATTTTGAGAGGGAGAGTACCGGCATATCTCAAGATAAACGTAATACTTTTAATTAGAGAGTACCGGCACTTCTCGGACACAAGCAGGTACTCTATCACAGAGTACCTGCACTTCTATTTTTCCATTTAAAGCACTGGTAATAATATAGATACATTAACATTTTTGAGCAATTTTGACAGTTAACTTGTAGAACACAACATCTGTAGGTTGGCATATTTGGAAATAAAAGCCCAATATTGACAACTGGTGGGGGCTGGCCTGTGGCGCGGTACATCGTTATGCTTCTGTGAAAGCTCAGCACAGGCTCTGAGTACCTGCTCCAGTGACTTCTGCACAACCTGTAGGAGATGGAATGGGAGAATCAGCAGTCAATCCTTACGAGGCATCTATATTTGTTTGCATACTGGTAAGTAGCATCTGTTTATGAGTATGCTTAGAAATAACAAGCATTCTATACACAAAGTCATACATAAGACTTATCATCAATACTCAGGAAATAAAGTTGTGCATGTATCTATGTATTTTAGAGAACTGTTTCTCTCTACATAAACATTCTCTTTAGATGCAGTAGACCACGCCATGCAGTGTATGTAACAGAGTATCCAAACAGCAGTCACTCGCTCATTTTTAACACACGTTTGTGCAAAGGTGTTGCATTCTACAGTGCTTTCAATGAGCATTACAGTCTACTACAAACAATTTAAATGGTGATGCTTTTATCAGATTCAGAAAAATAAAAGACCAAAGAGACCCTCTGCAATGGGTGATTTAAATACATTCTTAGTTAGGTGATGTATTACGTGTAGCGTCATGACATTCCATGTTCTGTAGTGCGCTCGAGCTGCTGGTTCGACGGGCATTCAGCCGTTGATCCGGTAGCTGGAGGCAGCTGGCTCTGTTGTGGGTCTGCATTTTGGAGAATAAACTTTGGATCTTCTTTCACTCGCAAGATCGACTTTGTGATCATTCACCCCACTTTTACAATTGGTACCAGGAGTGGGCTGACCATCATTTGTTTTACATTCCTGCCATCCATCGGCAGATTTACTGTGCCGAACGGAGTGAACGGACGGAATCTTTAACGACTTTCACTGATGACTGAGTGGATTTAAAGACACTCAGTTTGACTTTTATTTTGTTCATTCCCAGGTGCGGCATTTTTTTTTTGGCATAACTTTTCATTGGTTCCTGCGCATGAGGGAGAGTTCATCAGGTGGTTGCCTAGCAACGTGTTTCTTTGGATGCCATAGATTTACGCGCAAGAGGGTGTGCGTGTTTGAACAGCTGGGTGCCTAGCAACATGTTCTCGTGACTTTAGTATCGGATCACGAATCGCCACGTGAGTTTGTTTATCAGCCGGTTGCCCAGCAACGTGCTCCTGACATCGGATTGGAATTCCACATGCGCGGAAAGGTGCATGCGTCCATCATTTCCATCATTTCAAGCCGTTTCTTAACAATACGTCTCTCACGCGCCAATGCTAAGAAGATTGCTTGATGATGATGCAATGATTGATTGATATCATTATATCAACGTGGTGACAGTTGCCCAACAATTTTGTTACTTCTTTGTGCATTTCTTCAAGTTATTGATTAACATTTGTCCAGAACGTGCTACAAACTACATAGTACTTTACTTAAATTTAAGTTGTAACAGCTACCATATTGTTTTTTTTTGGCACCATTTTGGCAAAACAAATTTCAGTTTTTATTCTAGTGACTTGTTTTTCTTATTAAATGGCTGCCACACATGGAATAATACAAGGTCCAGCTTTTTTGCAAAAGCCAGGAAAACCAGACATCAAATGGACTGAATGGCTGCATATATTAGATAATTATCTTACAGCCATTGGTGCGAATGAATATTCCCCAGTTAGGAAAATCGCCATACTTTTCAATTAACTTGGAGTTGCAGGCCAACGTGTTTTTGGCAATTTACCTCCTATCACCCCACCAGCTGGAGGTGATAATGCATGGAACTGCTACGCTGAAGGTTTGGCAAGAATGAAGAAACAGTACTCTGATGAGCCCAGTGTTTTACTGGAGAGGTTTAACTTCGCTATGTGCAAACAATCTTCTGATGAATCTGTTGAGGAATATGTCGCCAATCTACGAGTCTTAGCTTCCAAATGCGAATTTGGAACCAATGTTGATACCTACATTCGTGATCAATTTGTTTTTTATTGTTTTCACACGAAAATACAAGAGAGACTTTTAGCATGCCGGAACCCTACTCTTGAGGAGGTGATTGAACTCGCTAAGAGCATTGAGAGGTCGATAACCACCTCAAGAGTCTTAGCTAATCAGAGTGCTACTGTTGATTGTGTAATTGATGATGATACTGTTTGTGCTGTATCTAACAATCAAGACAGAGTAGGGAAATTCAGTTCTCATGGGCGAACTGGGAAGACTCCTCGTATTTGCTTTCGTTGTGGTTCCAAACTACACATTGGTAATGATCCTTCTTGCCCTGGAATAGGGAAAAGGTGCAATTCCTGTCGCAAGATAGGTAATTTCCACAGTGTTTGCCTTGCTCACAACACCAACAAAAATTACTCAAACAAAGTTAAAATTAGCTCAATAGAGCTTGATGATGAAGTTGCTCAGTGTTCCAACAAGTTTTTGAATGTTCTATTAGCTGTTGATCTTCCGGATGACACTAGCGCAAAACCTGTGAAGGTTATTAAGGCTGCTTTCTGTGATGTTTTTATAGATTCTTTTAAAATTCCTGTATTAGCAGATTCAGGAGCACCTATTACAATTCTCGCTGATCGGACTTTCTTCAAGTTTTGGCATGACACTGTCAATTTACTCACTACTGACATCACTCCGAAAGCATTCGGTGGATATGACATAGATCTACTTGGATATTTTTGGTCTGATTTGACATGTTTAGGTAGAACTATTCATACCAAAATGTACGTTGCTGTCAAATGGCGAGATATTATAGGCTGGAAAGATTTATCATGTTTAGGCATCATTCTCAGGCCTGGTCATGACCCTCCCATAATTTTAGATGACTTACCAACCTCTTTGTCATCTAGCCACATTGCTAATGTCACCGTTCTTAATGATACTATGACCCAAATGATTAGCTCATTTCCCAAAGTATTTATGGATCATGTAGGTAGTGTGAAAGGGTATTGACACTGTATTAAGCTAAAGAATGGTGCAGTTCCCGTTATACACAAGGTAAGGCCTATTCCGTTGAGTGTCAGGGCAGATCTGAAAGCATTGCTACACAAATTCCAGAAGTATGTAGTCACTTTGTAGTCACAAAAAAAGAGGATAATAGTTTGAGGCTATGTGTGGATTTAAGATCAGTAAACAAAAACATAATTGTTGATTGCCATCCCCTCCCACACATTCAGGAGATGATTTCCAAGGTCGGAGGGTAAAAACATTTTTCAACCATTGATCTACACTCTGCTTACCACCAAATCACTTTGACTGAATCATCTCAGGATTTAACTACCTTTGTAACGCCATTTGGTGCATATAAATACTTACGCTTACCCTTTGGTCTTGCCTCCGCGGCTAGTGTATTCCAGAAACTTATGGATCAACTTTTCGGTGATTTACCTGAAGTACAAGCATTTCAGGATGAAATATTAACCCACACTGACACTGAGGCCAAACATGTAGAAGTGTTAAACAAAGTTCTAAGTATTCTGAAAGACAGAGGCATGACAGTCAAGCCTAGCAAATGCAAATTAATGGTAGAAGAGGTGGAGTATTTGGGACATAGCATTTCAAGCACTGGTATTAGACGTAAGTGTAGCAATATAGATGCAGTCAGGAAAGCATCACCTCCCACCGACAAAGATGCTTTAAGATAATTCCTGGGTCTTTGTGAATACTACGCTAGATTTGTTCCTGGATATGCTATGATTGTTCAGCCTTTACGATCAATGCTCAAAAAAAGGTATCAAATTTGATTGGAATGAGAATCTTAGTGAAGTATTTGAGAAGGTGAAAGATTTGGTTGCAAATGCCTCTGCTTTACAACCTTTCAATCCATTGCGTAAATCATTTATCATGGTTGATGCGAGCTTACAAGGCTTAGGTGCTGTTCTCGGTCAATGGGTGGATGGTAAAGAAAATACCGTAGCTTTTGCTTCCAGGACTTTATCAGGGGCGGAGACACATTACAGTACGATTGAAAGGGAAGCGTTAGCCTGCACATGGGCAGTTCAGAAATTTAAAACACATTTGGGGAAATTGTTGCGATCTATATACAGATCACAAACCCCTCACTTTCCTTTTGAATGGTGATGGGTTGGGAAAAGCATCTGCACGCCTGGTTCATTTGTTATCAAAGTTACCAGAATACAATTTAAACATTAAGTACATACAGGGTGGGAGGAACTTTCGAGCTGATTGCTTGTCTCGGCTACCTTTACCAATTGATGCTTCTGTGGATACTGATTCGGAACAGGAATGTGTTGTAGGCTTTCTGGATATTTTGGCAGTTGCAGATAACATACGGAGCAAGAGTGGAAAAATTCGATGTTAAATGATGAAATTCTATCCAAAGTGGTGTTGTTTTTGAAGACTAAATGGCCTCCAGAGAAGAAATTGTCACATCAACTCAGATGTTTCAGTCAAGTAGCTAAAGAACTTTCTTGTGAAGGCGAAATTTGCTTGAGAGGTGATCTTGTGGTTCCTCCCGTTGATCTCAGAGACAAAATTGTTAAAATAGCACATGAAGGTTATCTGGGTATTTCCGCTACCACTAAAAGGATTAAACTATCCTACTGGTGGCCAGGCTTGGATAAACAAGTTTTTAACTACATTAATAGGTGTCCTGAATGCATAGTGTCTGATAAACATTGGAAGACGTCTGTCAAACCTATGTTCCCCGTTCCTCTTCCACAAAATCCATGGGATAAAATTGCTCTTGATTTTTCAGGTCCTTATCACTTATTATCCAAAGACATGAGATACTTTATAGTTGCTATTGACTACTTTTCTAAGTGGGTCTACTATGCTTTTGTATCCAGTCCTGATTCTGACGCTGTTGTTATGTTTTTAAGTAAACTATTTAAATTAGAAGGCACGGTTGGAACCGTGGTTACCGATAATGGTACACATTTTGTCTCAATTTTTTTTCCGGATTTTCTACTTTCACATGACATTAAACACCTTAGAGTGGCATTATATAGCCCTTCTTCTAATGGCTTAGTGGAAAGGATCAATCGATTTTTCAAAGAAGGAATTCAATCTGCATTAGCATCCAATACTGATGTGGCTGAGTTTATACAGGAAACAATTTGGCCTTACTTAACTACTCCTCATTCTACCACTGGGGTTACTCCTTTCAAATTATTAAGGGGAAGGAATCCTAGGACCAAACTTGCCCCGAATTGGTTATCTGATTTTCTACATGAGAAATGTCATGCACAAGAGGAGGGTCTGGAGGAGGATGTTAACAATGTTAAAACAATTGATCTTAAAGTTAACGATTGGGTTCTTATCAAAAAACCTTTTTGTGTATGTAAGGGTGACTCTAGATTTTCTGTTCCGGTGAGAATTATTAAAATTTCCAAATCTTCTATTCTAACCGAAGGCAGAGGATGGTGGAATAAGAATAGTGTCATACAGCTTAATGCTCAACAAGTCCAAATCTTCAGAAATGTTTATCGCTCAATCCATGATGGAGGTTCTATGCTGTTGACTGATATTAGTGGCTATGGACCATCAAAAGCTAATGTTATACAGTCTAAATCAAGTTTGGAGTCAAGTACATGCTCTAAAATGGAACCGACATGTACTCCAGGTGATGTGTTATCTGATACCTCAGATATTGTGCAGTATGAAGGTTCAAACTCTGCAGTTGTTGCAAAGCCTTCGGAATCTACTGTGGGTACAACAACAACTCGTAGCTCTAGAACAGTCAAATTACCTGCAAAATTTCAGGATTTCATACTTGTATAAATATGTATATATGTATAGCTTTATCATTTATTTGCGTTGTATAAAGGGGGAGGTGATGTAATGGGTGATGTAAATACATTCTTAGTTAGGTGATGTATTACGTGTAGCGTCATGACATTCCATGTTCTGTTGTGCGCTCAAGCTGCTGGTTCGACGGGCATTCAGCCGTTGATCCGGTAGCTGAAGGCAGCTGGCTCTGTTGTGGGTCTGCATTTTGGAGAATAAATTTTGGATCTTCTTTCACTCGCAAGATCGACTTTGTGGTCATTCACCCCACTTTTACACCCTCGCAGGATTCTAACCAACAAGCTGAATGCAGAGTTCTGCAGCAGGCTCATTAACCTTTTACATTTTCCTGCCAGCAGGGTTGGCTATTACAATCACAAAGTAATAAAAAAGTGACATGCCAGGCATAATATATGGAAAATAAGGTGTTCCTGTAAAATCGCAAAAGGGACATCACATCATGCATGCATGGACACACCCTTGAGCAATACATACAATGCTTGTCACTCAGACAGATAACATCCACAAAACATGTGAAAGGACCTCCTGTTGTCTGTTCCTTTATCTCTGACAATATACAGAATGGGAAATATAAACCATCCCTATTCCCGTGCAGGCCTTCTTACCTACTTTTGAAAAGAATGCCTCTCCTGTTTCATCTCTTTCCTCAGCGGAGAAGGGCTGTCACAAGAGAGTTATAGATCCCAGTGATGGGACTGCGATATCAACAGTACTTAACTTTGAGTTTGGGAGTGTGGCACCTTGGTGGTGCTGCTTATGCTAGCTACAATTTTAACGAAAATAGACTTCTCAGATGGTGGGAGTGATGAACATAGTAGGGAGGTTTGGGGATGCTGAAATTCGGCCTGAGGGAGTGACTGCCACCTTGCCCCCCTAGTACTTGCAGTGCTTGTGGGTCTGTAGCAGCAGGGCGGGGGCACGTAAACACATTCATATACACACACGCACACGCACACAAACACGCGCGCATGGGCACACTGACAACATTCAAGACAGTTTTTACATGCTTATGTACTAGTGGAGATGGTACCCAGTCATGTCTGCTGCGCCTCGACCCACATCTTCCCTGCCTCACTACCGCCTGAAACAACGTGGCCACAGAGCACTCCTAACTATTATGTTGCATTTTTATTTCCATATGCCTTCGTATCATGAGACATTTACAGTTTGATTGACTGCGCATAATCTAATAGGAACTGCACTGCCAATTATGAGTGTGACGCTTACCCTCGCACATCCCTCCAGCATTGAGATAATGCGCATCATTCCCTGCAACTAAACACATGGCTTCAGAGTCAAAGTGGCGCTCGGAACACGCTCCTCTGTCAAAGCCTCAACATTAGCAGCACTTGCACTAGACGTATCAAGCCAGCCTGCCCGACTGCCAGTATTGAGTACCGCCTGCACCAAGGAGAAGTTCCAGTACTCAAGGGGAAATAACGGAGTAGTGCCGGTACTTTGTACTGATAATTACCGTCCCATTTAAAGCACTGGACCAAACTGACTACAGTGACATAGCGCTATGCATGTTTCTGGGACTGGATCCAATGCTCACATCTTTACTAGCCTAGGCAAACATCTAGAACAGTTACTAAATACACTGACCAGGGAGATACCCAGATCAGACTCGCAGTTCAAGCCAATTCTCTGCCTCATAATTCAGGCTGGTTCCCCATCTGAAAGTATCCTGCCCCCACCTTGTGACTTGAGACAATTAGAGTCCAAATATATTATCCAGTTAAGAACCAGGACCCCTTGGGGTTTGAACAATGATGAAGAGCTTTATGTACATTTATAAATACTTTGAGAAATTGGATTTCAACCGAAATGTAGTCTAGATAGAAATAGATACACAATGTTAGTTTAAGATCATGTTATGTTAATTCAAGGACATTTAGTAGGGTACTATACCGACATTTGACTATCATTAAATCAGAGAGATTGGTGCATATGTAATTAATGAAATAGAAAAACAAGGCCAATACGGAAGGCCATTATAAATAATTTGAAATAACAGAATATGATCTTGAATTATAATTGGTAGAAATTAGTAGCAAGCTGACCATTCTAGAAAATACTTGTTTACATATTTATAATTTTCTTTTCACGATTAACATTTTTTATTTTGGGGTGTTAAAACAACGATGTCTCTGTTTAAAATGAAGTTGTGGTAAAATTAATGCACTACAAATCCCACAATACTTCTTAATGGTGATTGTGATATGTGAGTATAAAAAGTAACAGAGTGAAAGGACTCACTAACTTTGACAAAGACTACTTTGGTGGAAACGCGTTGTTTTGTTGCACTGACAAGAACAATAAATAATATTGAAATATATGCCTTCATGGAGTGCGGTGCAGTTCTTCTTTTAAATATATATTACCTAATGGGTGTCGCAACTAGGTAGTTATAGTTACGACCTAGTTTCTATAAAAAAAACGATTTTTGTTTTGCTATTAACTTTGGTGTCGTGTGATGAATCTTCACAAACATTTCCAAGAAAATACGACCCCCACTTTAATGTCTGTCTGGAATGTTTCAGGGTGATCTGTCAAGCGGGGGCCAAGAAAAAGGGGGGGTCCAAAATGCTTTTTCCCCCATGCATTTTTTTTTAGGAATTGTAAACAGCAACAGCGCTCGAACCACTGGACAGAATTACACCAAATTTAGCAGAAAGGTAGCTCTTGGTTCAGAAAGCCCCCTTTTTGTTATTTGGTGTACATCCATTCAGCAATTTCACAGAAATTAAAGAAAATCCAAATTTTTGTTCATAGGGATGCAAAGACTCCGTAAACCCTCCTGATCTCGTGCTGAGATCTGATTGGCTTCCAGCACTTCTACAAGGAAGTGTTGGTAGCCATGTTGGAACAATTTTTTTTAAACAAATTTCAGCGGCAATCGTGGCAGAACCACTAAAAATGATAAAACAGCACCACAGGCTCCCAGGCTTATTTAACTACAGCCCCTGTGTGTGCCAGGTATCAGGGGCATTTGAAAATTTGAATGAGGGGCAGCGCAGTCCCCTGCAGATGTCACCTCCCCAGGACTTTACCCAAATATGATGCAGGGGCTGCGTGGCCCCTCTGTACTCCCAGGGACCACCAACTCCCCCAGGGCTACAATAAAAGAGTGAAGGGGGTCCTTTTAGGAGCCCCCCGGGACCACCTCCTACCCAGGGCATTGCTTGTAGGAGGGGGCCATGCGGCCCCCTCCTCATGGAGCCAATTAAGGCCCTTCTTTCTCTCTCAATTTCTTTTTTTCCATTCATACGCCCACTCAGACCCTTACTCACCCACTCAGACACTCATGCAGCCACTCGTAGACCCACTCAGACACTCACACACCCACTCAGACCCTCGTGCAACCACTCATTGCCCCACTCAGACCCTCACGCACCCACCCAGACCCTCACTCACCCACTGTGACACTCACACACCCAGACTCTCATACATCCACTCACAGACCCACTGAAACCCTCACGCACCCACTCACAGACTCACACTGACACATCCATAAGACACTGATGCATCCAATTTCACACCCAGACAGACACTTTCACAGCCACTTTCGCACCCAGATGCACCCAGAGAAACAGGCCACGGCCAACTCCCGCCACAAATGGCCAAAGCCTGTGCACAGCATGGGGTTGGCCGCAGGGTCTGGTCATGTGCAGCTTGGGGTTGGGTGCCACTAGGCCTTGCAGGCAACTCTCGCTGCGCACTGCCACGGCCATGTGCGTTGGATTAATGTACAGTAATAAAAGATACTTTACATTAAAAAAACATAGAAATTCACTGGAAAAACCAAAGGTCACAGGGACGTTATAGGTAGGATCACATTTTAACCATACAAAACCATAGAAATTCACCTATTAAGGAGTTATCTCAAGTAACTATAACTTGTGCCCTAAGGCAACTATAACTCACACCCTCGCCATGCAGTGCTAATTGCCCCACAAATTAGGACACTCATGACATCCTTGATAGCCTCATATTGTTAAACTTTTCAATGATGTTATGTATAATGCTCCCAGAATGCTCTCTGATTAGATGCAAATGTTTGCAGAAGCTTGTAGGCAAGATTGATGATTTTTTGTGCTTTCAAATTAAAATGTTCAGAAAAAATGCAAGTAGAAAAAAAAGGTTTTGCTAAATAACTGTGAAATGTTAGGTACTATTTCTTTGAAGCATCATTTAGTACAATGTGTTGATGCATGCTAGTATTAAAAAAATATTTATAATGGAAAATCAATGTAACCATTTTCAACAAGATTATGGGAAACATGAAAACAAACAAGCACTGGCAAAGCCAACAGATCTGACATTGGTTTTCAGTCCTTTGGTTTTGTCAATCCGTGTCTTGTTTTGACATGGCTTTTGCAACACATTATTGCTATGTAAGCTGTCAGGCCCTCCCCATTGAAATAAACATTAGCAAAAAGCAAAAAAGTGTTTTTGGTCTTAAAAAGCACACATTGTCACGCTAGGTCCTGGCACAGACCAAAACTACATTGTGTGCCAATATGCTCCTTGTAGAGGATCAGAATACTATCACTCTCAGTAAAGCCAGCCGATAGGTGGATCGGGAAATAGAATTTTAATAAAAACAAAATGTCTCGGTAGGAGCCAGACCTATTTTGGGGCCCAATTCTTTAAAAAAGTAACAAGTGCATCTGTGGTATATGTCTTTGCAATAGTGGCTTTCATGAATTCACAAGAATTTACAGAAGTAGACCAGGAAATCGTACTCCTAGAAAATGGTTATAACTGTATTATAGCACAAGCAAATATGCTTGTATAGATTTGCTCATGTGAAAATTTATTGGGCGTTTGCAGGTTAACTTTCCCTCCAAACACCTTTTTCCCAACCCTGGAACAACTTCTGGTCCAGCCTTTCTCAGTATAGGAAACGATTAGAGAAGAGCTGGTGAAAATACTTCAAACATGCAAGTTAGTAGGTTTGCATAGACTCAAAGACATTCCAGCCCTGTAACTATTCCTTACGGCTTCCTCCAGCCCCAGTATGTAGATCTGAGGAAAGGTGGCAAAATAAGGAAATTGCTTTAGTAGGGCTTGAAATTGCTAGTATTCAATCCCTACTATGGCACTAGCCCTGGCATAATCAGAGAGGCTATTATCACAGCTCTTGCATAATTAGATTGCTGCCATAATTTGTTGCCCCACCACATGGCACCAAAGGGGCAAGGAGTATTTTTTACAAGACAAGTAGATTTAATAAGCAACCTGTCCCATCAACAGGTAGATATTTCATAAAATTCCACACCCCTGCATCAGTGTAATATTTGCAGTAACACATAAAAAAAAAAAAATATGCATGGCGGGGGCATGAGTTATAGTTACCTTAGGGCACGAGTTATAGTTACTTGAGATAACTCTAACTATAACAGGTGAATTTCTATGGTTTTGTACGTTTTAAATGTGAGCCACACTATAATGTCCCTGTAACCTTTGGTCTTTTAAGTGAAAAAAAAAAAAATATATATATATATATATATATATATGTGTGTATATATATATATATATATATATATATATATGTGTATATATATATACATACATATATAAATAATGTGTTCACTGAGAGAACCAAAGGTTATGAGGACATTATAGTTAGGTTCACGGTTTTACGTTTTACCCACACAAAACCATAGAAATTCAGGAGTTATAGCTATACTTATAGGTATACTTTTGTTAAGAAACTAAACCTCTTGCCCTAACTTTACTTAAACACACAAGTTATAGTTTCTACAGATAAGTATAACTATAACTGTTGAATTTCTATGCTTTTGTGTTGGTAAAACGTGAACCTAACCATACGGTCCCTGTAACCTTTGTTTTTTGTTTCCAGTAAATTTCTATATTTTTACTTAAAATAAGAAATAAATACCATACTTTAATACAACCACCACTGTGCATGCCTTTGGCTGTGCACAGCAGGGGTTGGCCACTGCTAGAACTCCCCAGTGCATGCACCTACCTCAAGCTGTACATGGCATTTAGCCGTGCATGGCAGGAGTACGGTGTGTGAGGTTTTTTTACCCTTTGGGCTTGAGATCCACATCCCTAGATATTTCTATTTATTTTTCCTTTAATAATTTCAAAACTACTGAACAAGTTTTTGCCAAATCCCAAAAAGCACACTTTCTGGACGGAGATCTAGCTTTCTGCCAAATTTGGTGTAATTCCTTTCAGTGGTTTGGGCTGTGGTCTTGCCTAAAATCCCCATAAGAAATTGCAATGGGAAAGCACATTTTGGGAGTGGGACCCTTCCCCTTTCATTCCTCCCCCCCTTATTCTCAATAACGCATGCCAAATCTGCCTGAAACATTCCACACAGTGGCTGAACTGAGTGGCAAACTAGTTCTAAAAAATTTGTGAAGATTTATCAGAATGCCAAAGTAGGTCCTTACTATAACTTCCTACTTCATATTTACAGTAGGATAGATATATACATATAAAACACACATGTGTAATCTTCATGTTTGCCCACTGTAGCCCCATCACTTTTAACCTCTTTACCTGTGGCCCCCTCCACACCCATCCTCCAAAAAAACATTTCTAGAGATTCCAGTGGTGAGGTGGCGTAATTCTGAAGCTCTATACCAAGATTTAACCCCTTCACTGACAGACCTTTTTCCCCTCAGAAGCAAGGCCCTTTTTATAGCTACTGGGGCAGTTCCCGCTTAAGCTCTCATAACATTTTATCCGCATAAGCTACCCATGCCAAATTTGCGTCCTTTTTTTCCAACATCCTAGGGATTCTAAAGGTATACCGAGTTTGTGGGCTTCCCTGAAGGAGACCAAAAAATTAGCCAAAATACAGCAAAGATGTAGTGGGCAGAACAACTTTGGCCCCATTTATTTGGGGTGGGGTTATGGCCATTCCCACAACCTCTTTTTAAAAAAACAAACAAATCTTCCCTGGTCTCTGGTGGGCTTTCTGCCTACCTTGGAGGCAGATGGGCCTTCCAAAAATAGGCCGATCTGCCCCCAAAGGCGCAGGGGGCAGATATGGCCAACAGTAATTTTCCCCCATGGGGAGCAACCCTTGCCTAAGGGGCTGCCCCCGAAACAAAACACACACATACACAGACACACCAATCCATGGTGCCTAAGTGGTTTCTGCCCCCAATGGGAGCTGAAATGGCCTAAAATAGATTTGGTCCCACCCCTCCCCAGGGGGAATGACCCTTGCCTAAAGGGTCGCTCCCCTTGTGTGAAATTGGGACAAAACAAAATCCCTGGTGCCTAGAGGTTCCTGTCCCCCCTGGGGCAGATCCGCCTAATAACCATAGGCCGATCTGCCCCCAAGGGGGGCAGAAATGGCCTAAAACAAACCCCCCCCCCATCCCAGGGGGAATGACCCTTGCCTAAGGGGTTGCTCCCCTCACATGAAACTGACCTAAAAACAATAAAGTAGGTGTGTCTATTGGTTTCTACTCCCTTTGGGGGCAGATTGGCCTAATGAAAATAGGCCGATCTGCCCCAGGGGGCAGAAATGGCCTAAAATTATTTTTGCCCCCCAGGGGAGGGACCCTTGCCTACGGGGTCACTCCCCACATATAAAAAAAGAAAAAACAAAAAAAAATGATCCCTGGTATCTAGGTCAGCCTTAGATTAGGCTGATCTGCCCCGATCCCCACAACCAGAACAGTCCAGCAGACATAAAGGTATATTGCTTTAAAAAGATCTGACATCGCAGGAAAAAGTTAGAATCAAACAGCTATTATTTTTTTGTAGTTAACTTTGTAGTATCTACACAAATGACCCTTTGGTGAATTCAGAATTTTGTCTACTTTTCATAAATGTTTAGCTTTCCGGGATCCAGCATTGATTTCACACCCATTGCTCTCACTAACTGGAAGGAGGCTAAAAGCACAAAAATAGTAAAAATGGGGTATGTCCCAGTAAAATGCCAAAATTGTGTTGAAAAATGTGTTTTTCTGATTCAGGTCTGCCTGTTCCTGAAAACTGGGAACACGGTGATTTTAGCACCGCAAACCCTTTGTTGATGTCATTCTCAGGGAAAAAACCACAAGCCTTCTTCTGCAACCCTTTTTTCCCATTTTGTTTAAAAAAAGGAAATTTTGCTGTATTTTGGCTAATTTCATGGTCTCCTCCAGGGGAACCCACAAACTCTGGGTACCTCTAGAGCAGTGATACTCAAAGTACGGCCCGGGGGCGCATGCGGCCCTATTGACCCCCTGATCAACAGCAGCACCCGGCAGCTGTTCACTCGATTCAGCACTTACATAAAAAATAAAAATAAACAGGCAAGTATTTCTTTAAAGGTTGATTGAAGTCTTCTCCACACACTGACAACATTGCCAATAGTGAACTAAGAGGCAGGTCAGATGTTATTTGCACTCATAGGTTGGCCTGGGTTCCTATTACACATGAACAACACCCACCGCCTCCCCACCCTCCCCCCTCTGAGACTGCCACTTTCCTGGCATCAATGCAGCCCTCGTCGCATCACAGACTAAACTTTGCGGCCCCTGAAACAATGTTTGTGAGTACCAATGCTCTAGAGTCTCTAGGATGTTTGAAAAACAGGACCCAAATTAGGTGTGGGTAGCTTATGTGGACAAAAAGTTATGAGGGCCTGAACATTAACTGCCCCAAATAGCCAAAAAAAGGCCTGGCACCTGAAGGGGAAAGGCCTGGCAGCGAAGGGGTTAATAAAGCATTTTTTTTTTTTGCTTTTTCAATGCATCCTCTTTTCCTTAAAAGAAAACGGAATAGTTTAAAAAGAAAAATAAAGAAACTTTGAAGTTTAATTTTTTTCAGAGTGGCAGTGCCTGCTCTTAAATATATTTTTGCTATATCCTCAAAGGGGAAGGGGTCCCAAAGTGGCCCCTTTCCATTTGTGACTGGGTTACCACCACTTTTAAAATGGTGGTAAAGTATTACTGTTTTGCAACTGGAATTCAGTCGCAAAACAGTAATACCATACAGATTAAGTATTTGGAAGGGGCGCCAAAAGCACTCCCCTTTCAAATACAGAATTGCACCTGTAAAATGCAATTTGGTAACAAGTTACTGAATCGCAATTTGCATTTTGTACATTAGAAAACACATTTTTATGTTCGCAAATGGCCTGATTCTGCAAATTTGGCCATTTCCAACTGGAAAGGTGCTTTTTAAATCTGGCCTTATGTGTTCTCAAGAGTATTATGCTGCTCTGAAAAACAAATACATAAAACAACATCCTCAAGTTAGGTAACAATCTTAGGGAATGCAAGGTTAAGTAAAACATGTAAAATATAAAAAGAAACTGACATGGATTACCCTAATGTTTTTTACATTCATTGTTCAAAGTATCAAAAATTGATCAGTAATTTCACCTGTAAGGTTAAGTACAATGATATAGGGCCCGATAGAGACCCATTTCATTGTCTGTTTTTAAGTACTAATGGGTCTAAGATACGGATGGGCCATCCCCACTTAAAGCCTTGGTAACTTCTATCCCTCCCAGGTGATTCGGACTATATCTGTATGCTGCCTTTGGTGCTCTTCGTGGCATAAATTGGAGCTGCTTGCCTGGGTGCTGCAAGACCTGGTGGTTCCCTATGCAGGGTTACCCTGTTCCTGCATGTCCTTTCATGGCTTATTGTTGTTGAGGAAGACAGAGCAGTATTGGCCAGACAGCACCAGAGAGATGTGAGTAGTGATATATGTATGCACTTCTGAGGGTGCGTGTGCTCATGGATAGTCAAATGGAACACTTTTGACTTGAATTGAAAGTGCCTTATGACATGCTCTGTGAATTTTGCTGCATTGCTCAACATTTTAGAACAACACATCTAAAAATAACTCTTCTCAATCATTAGTTCTGAAAATAAATAATTCTGGAAAGGAACACTTCCCAATGTGTTTGTTTAACCCCTTAGCTGCCAGGCCTTTTCCCCCTCAGGTGCCAAGCCTTTTTTTGCCTATTTGAGGCAGTTCGCGCTTAGTCCATCATAACTTTTTGTCCACCTAAGCTACCCACACCAAATTTGCGTCCTTCTTTTCCAACATCCTAGGGATTCTAGAGGTACCCAGACTTTGTGGGTTCCCCTGAAGGAGACCAAGAAATTAGCCAAAATACTGTGAAAATGTTTTTGTTTTTTTTTAAATGGAAAAAAGGGCTGCAGAAGAGAAGGCTTGTGTTTTTCCCCCTGAAAATGGCATCAACAAAGGGTTTGCGGTGCTAAAATCACCAGCTTCCCAGCTTTCAGGAACAGGCAGACCTGAATCAGAAAACCCAATTTTTCAACACATTTCTGACATTTTATTGGGCCATACCCCATTTTTTACATTTTTTTGTGCTTTCAGCCTCCATCCAGTTAGTGGTGAGAAACCAATGCTGGGTCCCAGAAAGCTAAACATTTCTGAAAAGTAGACAAAATTCTGAATTCAGCAAGGGGTCATTCGTGTAGATCCTACGAGTATTTCCTACAGAAAAAAACAGCTGAAATAAAAGAATATTGAAATTGAGGTGAAAAAAACAGCCATTTTTCTCCACGTTTTACTCTGTAACCTTTTCCTGCAATGTCAGATTTTTGAAAGCAATATACTGTTACGTCTGCTGGACTCTTCTGGTTGCGGGGATATATAGGACTTGCAGGTTCATCAAGAACCCTAGGTACCCGGAGCCAATAAATGACCTGCACCTTGCAATAGGTTTTCATTGTATACCAGGTATACAACAATTAATTAGCTGAAATATAAAAAGTAAAAAATAGGTATAAAAAAAAACCTTTGTATTTCCACAATGGACACAAGATACGGTGTTGAGAAGCAGTGGTTGTTTGCACATCTCTGAATTCCGGGGTGCCCATACTACCATGTGAATTACAGGGCATTTCTCAAATATATGTGTTTTTTTACACACTGTCTTACATTTGGAAGGAAAAAATATAGAAAAAAACGAGGGACAATAACACGTTTTGCTATTCTGTGTTCCCCCAAGTCTCCTGATAAAAATGGTACCTCACTAGCGTAGTTAGGACTACTGCTCGCGACAGGAAACACAAAATGGACACATCACATTTTTACATTAAAATCTGACATGTTTTTTGGAAAGTGCCTAGCTGTAGATTTTGGCCTCTAGCTCAGACAGCACTTAGGGAAACCTACCAAACGTGTGCATTTTTTAAAACTATATACCCAGGGGAATCCAGGATGGGGTGACTTGTGGGGTTCTGACCAGGTTCTGTTACCCAGAATGCTTTGCAAACCTCAACATTTGGCCAAAAAAAGCACTTTTTCCTCTCATTTCGGTGACAGAAAGTTCTGGAATCTGAGAGGAGCCACACATTTCCTTCCACTCAGCGTTCCCCCAAGTCTCTCGATAAAAATGGTACCTCACTTGTGTGGGTGGCCCAGGTGCCTACAGCAGAAAAATCCCAAAAACCTGTAGAGATTGAGGGGATAGCACGACTTGATAAGCACATATTTTTCTTTTATACATCTTTTAGGCTGACTCTGATTTAAGGACCAGTACAAGTGAGGTATCATTTTACTCGGGAGACTGTGGGGAATTCTGGGTGGTAGGAAATTTGTGCTGCTGCAGTGATCCTACAAAGAAAAGTGAGGAAAATATGCTTTTTTAAGCAAATGTTGAGGTTTGCAGAGGAGTCTGGGGAAGAAAGTGTTGGGGGATCCAGGCATGCCACACCTCCTTGGACTCCTTTGAGTGTCTATTTTTATAAAATGTCTGGGTTTGGTAGGTTTACTTAGATGAAGGCCGCACCCAGGACCAAAAACATAGGTGTTCCCCACCCACCAAACACAGGTAGTTTTGCAATAGATACATTTGATGTATCCACCTACTTATATGTTGTTCCAAACACTAAAATTATGAAAAGAAACGCACTTTGGTTATGTTAAAAAGACCCCTCACCCAACAACCAAGTTGGTGGCGTGCTTCATCATCGGGGTCCCACCCGAGACACCTAGCGTGTCACAGGTGTGCTGCGACGCCTAATTACAGCGGAGCAGGTTTTGTCATTTTTACCACACATACTGGTTGGATTTGGCACAAGGGTGAATGATGGTTCAGTGGATCAAATTTTATTAACAAGAGATTTCACAAAAATTAAATGCACTGTTAATAACTGAGAGGCCAAAAAACTGAACCAATGTCTCACAGCTCGTGAGCTGTAAAGCCACGACAAGGCACCAACCGCTTTACAGTTCATTCACGACACGGCACCAACCGCTTTACAGTCTATTCACACACCTTCCATACATGAAATGCACAAGACCATTCACGCTGCCAGCCACGGGCCAAGCACATTACAACACTCACAGTACCACTCAAGGGCCCATCACTTTCATATGCCCACATGCCTAATACAGCAATCACACCAGCTGATGAGTGTGTGGACTGGTGGTTGGCTGGCACCAGCCAAGCGCCACCCCACGCACACTGCCAGCCAAGTGCCACCCCACGCACACTGCCAGCCAAGTGCCACCCCACGCACACTGCCAGCCAAGCGCCACCCTACGCACACCGCCAGCCAAGCGTCACCCCACGCACACCGCCAGCCAAGCGCCACCCCACACACACACCATCATCACTTTTGTTTTTGTTTTTAAACAACAAAGAAACCACTAATCATTAAAAAAGAAGTACAAAACTACAAACACAAAAGCTCTAACTGAATACGACTAATGCCAACTGTGAAACTGAACATATAAAAATATAAAACAGCAGTTTACACTCACGGAATTTCCCAATAATTCTTCTGTATGTGGTAGCTCCTGAAACAGCCACCCACACACAGCCCAGGCTTTGAATGACAATCAGGGCAGTACTTCATAGTCTCCTTCCTGATACCTCTTTGAGCACAGACTCTACATCTCTTAGCAGGAAAGTTTTTTTGGGCCGTTGGAGGAATGTGCTCAGCAAAGTGACTATCTTTCAATCTAGCCACATCCTCCACTACTGCTTCTCTAGGAACTCTTGCCTGTTCCAGCACAACAAGGCTAGCTATGATACTCCTGAAATTTCACAAATGTCATCCTTGACTCTGGAGAACTATCCTTGAACACAACAAAAGCATTAAAAGTTGCCAAGTGAACTGCTAATTTCTTATACCAAACATAAGACTTACAAGCAGCAGTGTAAGGATTCAACCTCTGTTCTGCTCTATCAACACCATCCATGTGCTTATTATAGTCTAAAATGCACACAGGTCTGCGCACTTCGGCAACCTGACCCCAAACAACTCTGAACAACTGAACTCCAGTGTAGAAGTTATCTACATATAAATGGTGACCTTTGTTAAACAGTCGTCTACCAAGTTCCCACAAGATTTTCTCACTAGCTTCAAAAGTGGGTGGACAACCAGGGGGGTCAAAATAGGAATCCCTACCAGTGTAGACCTGGAAATTATAAACATATCCTGTACTACTTTCAGACAGCATATACATCTTAATTCCATACCGTGCCCTCTTGCTAGGAATGTACTGCCTAAAAACCAAACGACCCTTGAACAGGACCAAAGACTCATCTACAGATATTTCTTTGCCTGGAACATAGATCTCTGAAAACCGATTTACCAAATGATCAAGGACAGGTCTAATCTTAAAAAGACGGTCAGAATCAGGGTGATCTCATGGCAAGGCTAAAGCATTATCTACAAAATGCAACATCTGAAGAAGAAGCTCATACCGGTTACAACTCATGATGGCAGGAAATATAGCAGTTGCCATCAAGGGACTAGTAGACCAATATGAAGACAGTGATGGCTTCCTTATCAGCCCCATCAAAAAAGTTAAACCCAAGAACTTTTTCAACTCTTCCAGATTTGTGGGAATCCACCGGCTAGCTCTAGAGTGTGGCCTAAGTCTGGCAGCATTGTCCCTCAAAAACTGCTCTGCATACAAATTAGTCTGCTCAACCATCTCTTCCAAAAATATATTGTCCATAAACAACTCAAAAAAGTTGACGGGCAAAACGTTTTCCTTATTAACTCGACACCCTGGGAAACCAGTAAACGCAGGCAACTGTGGCTGCTCCATGTTTGGTGCAACCCACATGTCAGGTCTTCCAATGGGAAGCCTTTCAGCCGCTGGCTCCTGCACCATCGGCACATCAGTGTTCTCCTCTAAAACAGGCCCTTCATCAGCACTGAGAGTGGCTTCATCATCAGATGATTCCTCTCTGACAGAAAATTCACTTCCAGAATCTTGCACTTCCTCCTCTGCCTCAGATGCAGAGTCAGTCTCATAATCATGGTCAGAAGACGATTCAAAAAGCACACCTTCTGAGCGGTCATCCTACGGCTAGCCATGATCCTTCCAACAAACATTAACTGGACAAATGCACCACCAACAACCAGCACTGTGTAAGATAAGTAACAAACAAAGGCCCTGATTCTGACCCCGGCGGTCTGAGACCGCCGGGGCCAGGGTCGGCGGGAGCACCGCCGACAGGCCGGCGGTGCCCCGCAGGGCATTCTGACCGCGGCGGTTTGGCCGCGGTCAGATTCGGAAAACCAGCGGTCTCCCGCCGGTTTTCCGCTGCCCTTGAGAATCCTCCATGGCGGCACAGCGCGCTCCGCCGCCATGGGGATTCTGACACCCCCTACCGCCATCCTGTTCCTGGCGGGTCTCCCGCCAGGAACAGGATGGCGGTAGGGGGTGCCGCGGGGCCCCTGGGGGCCCCTGCAGTGCCCATGCCAATGGCATGGGCACTGCAGGGGCCCCCGTAAGAGGGCCCCACTTTGTATTTCAGTGTCTGCTTTGCAGACCCTGAAATACGCGACGGGTGCCACTGCACCCGTCGCACCTTCCCACTCCGCCGGCTCAATTCTGAGCCGGCGTCCTCGTGGGAAGGTTGATTTGCCCTGGGCTGGCGAGCGGCCTTTTGGCGGTCGCCTGCCAGCCCAGGGCAAATCCCAAAATACCCTCAGCGGTCTTTCGACCGCGGAGCGGTATTTTGGAGGGGGCCTCCGCCGCCCGCCAGACTTAGAATGACCCCCAAAGTGTAGCTTTATCACTAAGAGTTATAAATTCAAAAAATATACTGCTCACTTGCCTGAAAAAGCTTGACTCACCAGCAACTACTCTGCACAGTCACAGCAATCACCAATAATATCCCACTGAAAAGAGAAAAAAAGCAAATTAGACATAAGACAACACAATAATCATTGTGCATAAATCTAAAGACAATTTCACACACAATCCTGCATTCAGTACAACACCTACAAACATGTCATTCATGCATGGCAACAATACTCCTTTGGAGTAAATGTATCTACTTACCTAAAACATGCAACTACACATACCGCAGGACAACCACTGCCACAACTGCAACAAGCCACAGCAAAGGAAGCAAAAGCTTTGAACTAGAACAAAAAGAAGAAATAAACTGTTGTCATAAATGCAAATACAGTTGACAAACACCCCGCCACCAACCATTTTTAAATGTTCCCTTGTGTCTACTGTTCTCTGTTTGGGGGGCAGATAGGCCTAAAAAAAAATAGGCCAATGTGCCGCAAGGGGGGGGGGGGGCAGAAATGGCATAGAATATATTGCCCCCTTTGGGGGGGCGACCCTTGCCCAAGGGGCCACCCCCCCCCCCACACACAAAGCACACACACACACACACGATCAGAAAGGCTTAAAAGAAACTGCCCAGTAGTGCATTGGGGCCCATGGGGGCGACCCTTGCCCAAGGGGCCGTCCCTCCAACACAAAAAAACAAATAACAAAAAACAGTCCCTGGTGTCGAGTGGCTTTCTGCCCCCTTAGGGGCAGATGAGCCTAAACATAAGGCCAATCTGCCCCCCAGGGGGGCAGAAATGGCAAAAAAGGTATTCCCCCCCCCCCCCAAAAGGAGAGTGACTCTTGCCCAAGGGGTCGCTCTCCACATCAAATAAACACACATGCACACACACACACTAATTCCCTGGTGTCTAGTGGGTAATCCTGCTGCCCGATGGCATCGCGATCGGGCAGCAGGAATGCGCAAAGAGACATTGAGGGAAAGGAAAACCCTTTCCTTTCCCTCGATGCCTCTTTTACAGGCATTCTTCTGTCCTCCCCCCCAGGAGGTAAAAACCTACCTCCTTGCTGGAAGACGCGCTGGAAGGAAATGGCTTACACACGTCTTTCCTCCCTTTCATGATGTCAGCACGCAATTGCGCGCTGACTTCATGGGGGGGCGAAAGTTTGGGGGGTGGAAGGGGAAAGGATTCCCCTTCCAGCCCTGGCCTGGGGGAGAAGCCTTCGGGAGGAGCGCTAGCGCTTCTCCCAAGGGCTGTGCAGTGGACGCATTTGATGGCCATGCAGCACCCGCTGTACTTGAGAAGGAGAGTGGCGCACAACAGGAGCATCGTGCGGCTGATTTCAGTGCCTGCCGCCCTTTTATCTGTGGATTTGCTTCCAGCGCCTGGGAGTGAGCAGCCGGTGACCAGTCCACTGTAGAAGGGAAGGGAAGAGCATGACACCAGAGGGCTGCCGGCCTAGATTTGGAGCCGGAGAGTTTGCCCGCCTTCCTTTTGGAGGGCCACAGAGCTGCGAGGACTACTTGAAGTGCCCTTCCCTCCCCCCTAGCCTGCAACACTGGGATGCATCAGTCCCCTAAAAGTACGACCAGAAGTGCTCTGACTGGGCTAGGGTCCCCACTTTGCCCTTTAAGGCCTGCAGCACTATTGACGCAGTGAGGCGCGGGGGAACTGCTGGTGGAGCCGGGCATGGAGAGCCCCGAGACCAGTGCAGATGGCAATACTAGGGCCCTCAGGAGAGGACTCAGCCCTACAACACGCACTGCACGGCCCTTGGAACACACTACGGGTGAATGGGAGTGCCTTTCCCCTGTTGTGGATGACTTGCAACCCAGAAGCTCCCTATATGCACAAGGCACCCCCCGCCCTGAGTACCACACACCTCCTTCCAGGACCTTGCACCCCCTGCGCATAGGGTCTGGAGTGCCTTAAAGGTGGGAACTGAAACGAGGGCCGGGGGCTGCTACCTGTAGTGCTACATAAACTGAGGTACTGTAACATAGTTAGCTGTTGGGGGGCTTGGCCCTTGGGCCTCCATTGACTCTGCACTACTAGCCCTTCTGACCCATGAGCAGGAAACACCCAATCCCTACTTTTGTTCCCACCCTTAATTAACTGCAAGTGGGAGGCTGGTGGGGCAACCCTCTGAGCACCTACCCAACACTGCCACCTTGGTGCCACCCCTCTAACAGTTGTACTTGGTGAGAGGCACTGTGTACAGTTGGTGACGTTGTGAATTCTAGTGGCACCTCCTACCGAATGGTTCTTGATTCGGGGCACACTGATGGGGTGATTGGCCAAAGACCTGTCCAGGGCACTTCTACCTGGGGCTGAGGTGACCGGCGAGAGAGGCCCCAATAAAGTTGCAACTTTGGGGACAAAGCACTGATTTGCCAACACTTGCAGCCGCTTTAACATCGCCGCGGGGGCCAAGGTGACAAGAAAATGGGACACTGAGGCTGCTGAAATCTCATTAAGTGACCCTGTACTGACTACAAGGAACGATGGACTGGCCACACAGTCGCAGGGACCTGCAGAAGACCACACCCTGCAAGATATCTTCCAGGCCATTACGTCCTCCTGAGAAGTCCTAGAGACTAAAATTGATACGCTGGGTGCGGACCTGGGTATCCTTAAGGGTGACCATCGACGACTGCCGGAGCACGTCACGACCACTAAAAGAACAATCCCAGAGTTCCCCACAGATCTGATGTCCCTCTGTGAGCGACTCACAACCATGGAATGGAAGGTCAAGCATTAGAACTGCCGGCAGGGGCTGCCAAAAACACATTAAGGAGAAATAATATTTACATTCTGGGACTGCCTTAACAAATTGAGGGGAACAATATGGTGACCTTCCTGGGGAAGTGACTGAGGGACGAATTGGCCCCTGACTATCACAGTTCCTTACCTTGGGAGTTCTTCACAGTACACAGTACCAGCGCAACACCCACTCTCAAGGGCAGTTCCGCGACCGGTAGTTGCCAGACGTCTACATTAGAAAGTGTCAGGCTCCCATCAGCACCAAGGAACACTGCCAGTCTGATTCTATGGCAGGACCGGAGGCTTCGGATTATGCTTTCTCTTTCCTTTACTGACAACACAACAGCCAATGAAAACATTACAAACTTTAAACTACAAATCCCATGAACACTTAGCTATCCAATCATAGCTCTTCACTGATAATATAAATAGCATAAACACTATAGTCCTTCCTCTTTCTTTGCTGCTGCAGCAGCCAGTTAATTCATTTGTACCTGTACATTACGATTTCTTGCATGTTCTTTATTTGTTGTTTAAAATGTGTATTTTACGCGCTCGCTCCTTTTGCTTTGCGCTTTTGCGTTAGTGTTATTTTAATAGGTATCTACGATCCCTTCCTTGTCAGCCGGCGTGGAGCGGGAGCAGGGGCGAAGGAGAGACACGCTCTGTCTCTCCCTCTTCAGAGGACATCATCCTCTTCCTATTTTTCGCGTGGCACACACGCATTGAGCCAGATCGGAGTTTCCTTTCTGATCGGCTTAACGCGTTTGTGTTGAGCGAGGCACACATTTTCTCCACATGAGTTCGGCCTTATAATCGACCGATGGGGCTGGTAACCTTGGTAACAGTGCAAGGTGGGACAGGCCCTGGGGGGTTAATTGATATTACAGTTAATTTGACAAATAAATAATTATTGTTGAACTAATTAATAATTTCACAAGCAGGTGGCTCCCTCCACAAACAGTACTTGCTGGCCAAGCAGCTTCTAGCTGTTTTTCTATAACTTTGTGCACCTGCTTAAGCCCCCCCCCACACTTTTTAACTTCTCCATACCTCACAACTAATATCATGGCGTACTACACTGATGAGGAGGAGCAATATCATGAACTGCAAGAAGTGCCTGTGGAGTACCAAATGGAAGAAGGACTGGTGGAGGCACTTGGGCATCATGTGCAGGACTCTGTGAATTGAGCCCTGATTCAGGCCTTAAAACCTTTCACCCAACCTTTGAGCAATTTTGGCAGTAGAGAGTTTTTGGGTGAAGTCAGTAAACTCGCTTGCAAGCTGGTGAGTCTATGGAGGTGTCTGGCCTCTCTTTGCAACGCACTGGAGGTTCTTCCTCAGCAGAAATATTGGCGCAGATGGTAGCTTCAGTGCTGCGTGATCACGAATATGGGGGTCTCCTCCCACAAGAGTCACCAAATATTTTTCCCAAGTCCTCACTCTCCCAAGCAGGCTTGCAAGAGCAATCGCCATCTAAGTGAGAGTCGGATGACTTGCATGCAGATTCTGTTCTACGCAAAAAGAAGCTCAAGTCATGTCATGTTATTCCTGATACACCAAACCTGGCTGGTAGGAATCTTTTATTCTCACCTGAGGATATAGTCCATCCACGTTCCACTGAGTGGGTTCCCACTGCGGTAGCGGTTCATTACGTGCAGGATAGGCTGCACAAAAGTTTTGAAAAGGAACTGCGCCAACACTCTCAGATCTGAATGCTCGCGGCCCTCCTTATTCAGCAAAGTAGCGGATACTCCACAGTTGGATCCCAGTATGGCGAAGTTTCTGAGGAAATTTGCAAAGGATCCCAAAAAGGGTCTGGATCACGCTTGGCGTGGTTGCCAAGACAAACTGTTAGATTTGTCAGGTCCATTGATGAAAATCCTGGACCTAGCTATCCAATGTAAAGAAACTAATTCCCCTCTGAATCCAGAAGTCGTGCTGGAATGGGCGCAGTGGGCTATCTGTCTTTTGGGCAATGTCAGCTGCGCCACGTCGAGGGAACGCAGGCGCTCCTTCTTAATACACCTAGATCCCAAATTGGCAGAGTTAGCAACTAACGAGGCTGGTTCCTTGGCCAGTGGTATGCTGTTTGGTGACAAGTTTGTCAAGGATTTGGGCAAATATGTTGGAACTTTTACAGCTTTGGATAAAGATCAATAGAATATCAAGAAAGTATTCAACAATGCTTTTTTTGCCTGGGCCGGGTGCTTCAGAGGATGAGCACCAGGCCATAGATTCCAGGCTTCCAGATTTGCTTCTCAAAGGAGCAGAGGTGGTCCCTCTGATTATCAGACCTTGTACCCCAATCGTTATAGAGGACGTGGCCGTTCCTCCAGAGGGTATTGTGGAGGTGGTTCGACTCAAGACAGCAATACCCCAGGTAAGGATCATTCCTTTCTCGGAAGTAATTTTGGGGGGCAGTGGGCAACAGTTTCTCCCGGTATGGCAAAGTATTACTCAAGATCCATGGGTGTTACAAACGGCCCAGGGTTTTCACCTAGAGTTTTACACTTCTCTGGTTCAGTGGGTTCTTCCTCCTCCACTTCTTTTTTCCCACGCAGACTGCGCAATTATCGAAGAGGAAATTTTGCGCTCCTACAGAAAGGAGCAGTGGTGCAGATTACGCTTCATCCTCACGGGTTCGTCAGCATGATTTTCTTAGTGCAAAAGAAGGGAGGCGGTTCCCACTTAGAACTAAATCTCAAGCATTTCAGTTCTTGGGTTGTGGTTGTATACCACCATTTCAAGATGGAGGGAATACATCTTCTCCGAAATATGTTAAGAGACGGAGGTTGGATGGTACGGTTGGACCTCAAAGATACGTATCTTTCAGTACCGATTTTCACTCCCCACAGATGTTTTCTTCAATTCCAGTGGGGGTCCCATTGGTTCGCATTTAACGCTCTTCCCTTCGGGCTGTCCTCAACTCCTTGGTGTTTCACCAAACTTCTTCAAATGGTGGTCCAATTCTTAGGGAACGAGGAGTGAAACTTATCATATATCTCAACAACATTCTAATTATGGCTCAGGACAAGGGCACAATCCTTTGTCATCTCAATTGGACAATCCAATCGTTGCAAGATCTCTGGTTCGTCATCAATTCTGAGAAATCCAGCATGGTGCCAGCACAGACTGTCAAGTTCTTAGGTTTTCAGATACACTCTGTCAAGGTCCTTTCTGATGGATACAGCTACCTGTGGATTCCTCACCTTATGAATTCTCCCATGCGCCAGCATCCGACGGAAAATCTTCTTCCCAGCTCTCCACATTGACGAGGATGTCACAATTGCACGGCTCCACGCGACTCCGTCTGACATCACTGTGCCAAGAAGAGGTCCTCGCCGGTGTGCTGATGTCAGTTCCCATTTTTCGGTGCCTTCGGCGGTAACTGTTTTCTCCTAGCTCTTGCTACTGTTAGAGGTGTTCCATCTTGTTACTAGTTTCAATCGGTTCTAGTTACAATGTCTCCTCCTAGGAAGTCGGGATTTAAGCCATGTCAAGAGTGCGGGGGTCGCATGTCAGTTATTGACCCTCATGACGATTGCCTTTGGTTTCTGAGCACTGAACATGACGTCGAGGAGTGTGTTTGCTGCCAGAGCATGAATCCTAAGGCTCTGAAAGAGAGAGAGGCCAAACTATTTCTGGCCACGGCGAAGAAGGGGCATAAGAGTCATCACAGATCCTCTTCTCATACTTTGTTGAAGAGACACAATAAACGACGTCGTCATGCCTCTCGGCGTTGTTCGGCTTGGAGCCAGTCAAGATCAAGGTCTCCATCTCGACAGCGCCATGCGACGTGGGCAGTGAGTCCGACGGTGACTCCACAGCCTCAGAGCCCTCAGGCTTCTCCGGGGCCGTCAGTCTTCGAGGTAGTGGCACCTTCAGAGAGTCCTCGATTTTCACCGGCTGCTCATGATTCCGATGTTCAGCAAGCACAGGTGCAACATGGAAACCAGCGGTATCCTGCCTTCCCGGCTCCGGGAGCGGATCCCGTGGCATTTTTAATTGCCATGTTCTCAATGTTTAATGCTATGGCCCCTGCTGGTGCACCGGATGGTCCCCTGGGTCCGTTAGCATTTTCGTTGGGCTCCCCGGCTCCTTACAAGGCGGCACCGTTTATGCCCTTCTATCTGGCTGAGGGCGCTGATGACGTCGCCTCGAGGTCCTGTGGTTCAGATGACGCCACCTTCCAGACCTATGGCGCCGATCTCATCTCCCTGTCAGACGAAGCCGATGGTGGAGCCTCAAGTATCCTCGGCGCCGTTGGGATCCACTCCGGCGCCGGATCCGAATGATGGATTCGACCGAAGCCAACCTTTCCCTCCTGTTCTGCGTCTTCAAATTTTGAAGCCAGTGTCATCGACATCGGCCAATTCTGTGTCAACGCCGAGGTTCAAGGCCAGGCTGAGGTCGCGTAGAAAGGCCTTGAGACTTTTAGAAGAGGAAGAGTACCAATGGCAGTTGTTGGAAGAGGGGGAGATTGTGGAGCCCTTGGGAGAATATCAAGGGTTGGATTCGGACAGTGGGCTTAATACTTCCCCGGAATGGGACCTTTCTTCACCGGGTGAGTTCACAGAGGAGGCGGCCTCCTTCCACACGGTGATGAGGAAGGCGGCAAACTTTTTAGATCTTCCATCGCCTGCTGCAGAGGTTAAGACAAATATTTTGACGGAGGACCTACACACTTCTTCAACTTCTGCTGATCCTTTGCTTCCGTTCAACGATGCTCTTACAGAGCCCATATTAGAGCTTTGGAGGAAGCCTGTGTCGTCACCTGCTGTTAATAGGTCTGTGGCAAGAAGGTACAGAGTGGCACCTGGAGATCCGGGGTTCTTATCGAAACAACCTACCCCGGAGACTCTGGTTGTTCAGACCTCTTGCTCCACACGGTCTGCTCCAGGCTCCGTCCCTGTGATTCCATCGAACAGGGAATATAGAAGGATGGAGCAATCGGCAAAGAAAACTTTCTCTTCTTGCAGCATGGCTCTCAAGGCTGCGAATGCTACCTGTGTTCTTGGTAGATACGTCCACGCCCTGATGGACTCGGCTAGGGCTATGGTTCCTGACCTGCCACAGGATTTACAGGGTCAGTTTGGTGAACTTCTTTCTGATGCTCAGGCTGCAGCAAAACAGATAATCCAGTCTGGATTCCACGGACTCGGTGGCCAGGGCAATGGGTACCTCTATTGCTACCAGGAGGCACGCTTGGTTGAGGTGCTCTGGGTTTTCTTCTGATGTGCAGACTACTTTATTGGATTTGCCCTTTGATGGAGAGAAACTGTTTGGTAATAAAGCGGACAATGCTCTAGAGCGCTTTAAAGATAGTTGGGGCACAGCAAAGTCTTTGGGTCTGCAAGCCTCCTCTGCTACCCCTTTCCGGTCCTTTCGAAGGTTACGGGGGCTTGGGCTTGGAGCCGTCTAACGTGGGAGACCCCAGTCCACAGTCCAACAGCCTGCCAGCCTCCCCTATAGATCCTTTGGAGGGTGGGGGAGGATTCGGACAAGAGGGGCCACCCAGTAACACCCTGCATCATCCCCTTCCTCTGGAGGACAACAACAAGGGAAGCAGCCCTAGTTTTCTCCCCATTTTCGACCACACTTCTCCTGTAGGTGGAAGATTACATCTTTTTCTCCACGAGTGGGAGTTAATTACATCAGACTCATGGGTTCTGACGATTGTGAGAAAAGGATATGCTCTCCCTTTTCAGGACTTTCCCACTCCCATCCCTCCCCGTCCCTCGTTTTGTTCAGAAGACCATCTCCTATTGTTGCAGCAGGAGGTTCAGATCCTGTTGTCAAAAGGTGCGGTGGAGTTGGTTCCAGAGCCGGAAAGGTGTCAGGGTTGTTATTCAAGATACTTCCTAATCCCCAAAAAGGACGGTTGTTTGAGACCAATCCTAGACCTGAGGATTTTGAATTGGTTCCTCAAACAGGAAAAATTCAAGATGCTGACTCTGGCACAGATACTTCTGGCATTGAGCATAGATTGGATGGTGTCTGTCGACTTGCAGGATGCTTACTTTCATATCCCTATACTCAAGTCGCACAGGAAGTATCTCCGGTTTGTGGTGGGGTCGCAACACTACCAGTTTGCGGTCCTTCCGTTTGGTCTTACTTCAGCACCTCGAGTCTTCACAAAGGTGATGGCAGTGGTAGCAGCGAGTCTCAGAAGGAAGGAGATATAAGTATTCCCTTACCTGGAGGATGTTGGTTGATCAAAGCCAAGTCTCCAGAGCTCGTGTTGCATCACTTGCAGATGGCAGATCAGTTGTTGTTTAGTCTGGGTTTTACGACAAATGTACCCAAGTCTCACCTGGGGCCCTCTCAGCGCCTCCTGTTCATAGGGGCTACATTGAATCGGGCCTATACACCTCCTCAGCGGATTCAGGACATTCAGGCATTGATTCCAATGTTTCAAAATGGAGCGGTTGTTCCAGTCCTCAAGGTCTTACGCCTGCTCGGTCTGTTCACTTGTTGCATTCTGTTGGTCACTCATGTGAGTTGGCACATGAGGGCTCTCCAATGGTGCCTCCGCAGGCAGTGGTTTCAACACAAAGGGGATCTCGGGGAGTCGATAATGATCTCCAGAGACGCTGCAGCAGATCTACAATGGTGGGCTGTGGACGGCAACCTTTCTCAAGGAAGGCCGTTTTCACTGCCGCCTCCGGTGGCCACAGTCATGACGGATGCTTCCACTCGAAGGTGGGAGCTAATCTGGGGGACCTGGAGATCAAGGGTCGTTGATCTCCAGTGGAACCGACTTTTCATATAAATCTGTTAGAATTGCGGGCAATACGTTTGGCTCTCATGGCCTTCCTCCCGTCCCTTCACGGTCAGTCAGTTCAGGTCCTGACTGACAACACTACTGCGATGTGGTATATAAACAAGCAGGGAGGAGTAGGGTCCTAGCTTCTCTGCAGACAAGCTCTGTGTCTCTGATCCTGGCTTCAGGTCCATTGGATTTGCTTGATAGCGAATCACCTGGCCGGAGTGCTCAACGTATGTGCGGACACTCTCAATCGACATTTTATGGCTGACCACGAGTGGCTTCTCCATCCGGATCTGGTCCTGCACATCTTTCAGATGTAGGGTTCTCCAGGGTTAGATCTGTTTGCCACTTGGGAGAACACGCACTGCCCGTCATTCTGCAGCCTCCAGTATCCGGTGCAAGGAGCTTTGAGGGATGTGTTTCAGATATCTTGGTGCAACCAGTTGCTTTATGCATTACTCCCCATGCCCTTTATCCCTCGGGTTCTGAGGAAGATTCGCCAAGATCGGATTCGGGTCATTTTAATAGCCCCGGATTGGCCAAGAAGGGTGTGGTACATGGACCTTCTCCAAATCTCGCTGTTTCCTCTACTCCGTCTCCCTCTCAGGGCAGATCTCCTCTTGCAATCGCAGGGACAGGTTCTACACCCCCACCTCCAGAGCCTGCACCTTCATGCCTGGATATTGAACTGGGCAACCTGAGTTCTTTTTCTCTCCCACCAGATGTAGTGGATGTTATTTTATCAACATGGCGACACTCCACTAAGACAGTTTATGCCGGTCGGTGGGCTAAATTGGTGGCTTGGTGTGGAGAAAAGCAAATTGATCCCTTGAGGGCCTACCTCTCCGATATTTTATTATTTGCTTTAGATTTAGCAAAGAAGGGTTGTGCAGTGGCTACAGTTAAGGGTTATTTGGCTGCTCTGTCAGCCTTTCTTTGCCTCCCGGATCAGCCCTCCTTGTTTAAATTGCCTATTGTGATTAGGTTCTTGAAAGGTTTAGTTAATAGATTTCCTCCCACTCCTTTTCATATGCCTCAGTGGGACCTTAAACTTGTTTTAACCTTTTTAGTGGGGTCACCTTTCGAACCCATGCACTCTTGCCTGCTAAGGATTCTGTTGCTTAAAACTGTTTTTCTCATTGCTATAACCTCGGCTAGGCGGGTTGGTGAGCTTCAAGCTCTTTCTGTTAAACCCCCATTTACCTTGTTCTTCCCGGATGAAGTGGTGTTGAAAACCAGGGCGGATTTCCTTCCAAAATTTGTCACTCCTTTTCATATTGGGGAGACCATTACCCTTCCTTCTTTCTACCCTCCTCCTCACCCCTCGAAGTAGGAAGAGAGGCTTCACCGTTTGGACCCTAAAAGGGCTCTTAATTTTTATATTGAAAGGACAAAAGACTTTCGCCTGGAGGACCAGCTGTTATGGGGTATATTGGACAGAGGAAGGGCAGAGCAGTCCATAAAAGAACAGTCTCCAGGTGGGTCATTCTTTGTATTAAGATTTGCTACTCGTTGGTAAAGAAAGTTCCCCCTGAGGGTATCAGAGCCCACTCCACCAGGGCTCAGTCCACTACTTCGGCCCTGGCAAGAGGGGTTATAGTGGTGGATATTCGCAAGGCAGCAACTTGGGCGTCCCTCCACACCTTCGCAAAGCATTACTGCTTGGACTCGGAGGTTAGGAGGGACGACCATTTTGCACGATCTGTATTGCAGGACTTCTTGGTGTAACCAGTCAGGGTCCCACCTCTTGAGTGCGGTACTGCTTTGGGACTCTATTCATAAGGTGAGGAATCCACAGGTAGTTGTATCCATCAGAAGAACAAGTTACTTACCTTCGGTAATGCTTTTTCTGGAGGATACAATAGCTACCTGTGGATTCCTCACACCTCAGATTTTCCCTGCTCTTCAACTGCGGTGGAGGATTTGTCACATAGATTTGTTTGCTTTTCAGTTGAACAACCAAGTTCTGTGTTACTTCAGCTGGAGACCAGATCCTCAGTCGATGGGGATGGATGCATTCCTTCAACCTTGGCTAGGGGATCTGCTTCATGCGTTTCCCCCTTCGCTATGATTCTGCGTGTCCTGGCCCAAGTTCGGCGCCATCATGCGGAGGTTATCTTGGTGACTCTGTTTTGGAGAGCACAGCCTTGGTTCCCATTTCCGATGGCCCTCTCATGCGACTTCCCAGTGATGTTACCAGCGTGCGGGGATCTTCTCAAAGATCCGTTAGACAACTCGCTTCCTCTGATTCTTCAGGTCCTATTGTCCTTGATGGCTTGAAGACATTCAGGAGACGATGGCAAGTGCCTGGAGTTTCGGAATCTTAACTGTTTTTCTTATCCCAGTCTTGGGCTCCCTCCACACATAAAAGATATGAGCAGGCCTGGAGGAAGTGGTTGTGTTGGTGCAAGAAAAGGAGTTTGGATCCCGTGGGGTCTGAAATTCATGTCACGGCGAATTTTCTGTCTGGCTTGGCTTCACAAGGTTTGGCTTACAGGACAATTAATAATTGTCATTCCACTCTTTTGGCTGGTCATCCTCATGTTCAGGATAGACCGGTGGTGGAACACCCTTTTTGTAAAATTCTTAGGGGCATTCGTATGATAAAACCCCCTCAGCCAAAATATACATCTTTATGGGATGTTAATATTCTCCTTTGTTTTCTTAGAGATTGGCCTTCTAATGAGGACCTGTCGCATAAGCAAACGTCAGCAAAACTGACAATGTTACTATGTTTACTCTCTTGTAGAAGAGTTTCTGATGCCAAAGCTTTGGACTTATCAGGTAGAGTATTTTCTCCTGAAGGAGTATCTTTTTCCATTACCAGACATACTAAGACTTCACCAAAGTGTATTTCTTATCCGTCTTTTCCACATAATAAAAAAACTATGGGGTTCATTAGGACCCCGGTTATCGACGGTAATATGAAGGAAAGTACTGCCAACAGGCTGGCGGTACGTTCCTCCATATTATGACATTGAGGGTTTGGCTGAAGCACTTTCCCTGTCACTGATAGGGGTCTTCCCCACCACACCACCCCCTCAACAGGTTCCCCCCCCCAAACCCCCTTCCTCTCCAGACACCTCCCTTCATACATGCCCCTCCGTTCACACAGGCATACACACACCCATTCCAACATTCATCCACGCATGCATACATCCATTCACACACACATCCACACACACTTACATACATACATGCAGACACGCATTCACACAACTCGACATACATGCACTCACAACCCCAAACATGCACACACATACAACACACAACACACACCCGCATACACACACACACAACACCCCCCTCCCCTGTTGGAGCACCCACTTACCTGGATCCAGGGGGTCCTCTGGCAGTAGACGTGGCGAGGCACTGCTGGCAGCAGCAACTTCTGCCAGGAGAACACCGCCAGGCCGTATTAATTCTCATAATACGTCCGGCAGCGGTCTACTCACGTGGCGCTGCTGCTGGCAGCAGCGCCACCTTACCGCCATCCGCCGGCATGGCCACAGCCGGATTTCCACCGGCATGGCCACAGCCGGATTTCCGCCATCCTTCTGGTAGCCGCGGCGACGGTCTTTTGGCGACCATCACTGCGGCGGTAGGCGATATATACTGCCAAGGTCCAAATGAGGGCCTATTTGTTCAGTGTATAAAAACTTATGAGGATTGTACATGTGCGTTTAGACAGGATGTTTCTGGTCAATTGTTAATTTCCTTGCAGAAACCTTTTCGACCTGTCACTGTAGCAACTTTGGCTCGTTGTTTCAAATGGTAATTGGCAGAAGCAGGTATAGATGTAAACATCTTTGGAGCTCATTCTGTCAGAGGAGCTATGGCCTCTAAAGCTTTTTCAACAGGAGCTAGATTAGACGATATTATGGCAGCAGCAGACTGGTCAAATGATTCTACTTTGAAAGTATTTTATTGCAAACCTTTTGTTGATGTAGTAGCTGATGTAGTAAATAGGCTTTAAACTAGCATAATCCGAAGCCTCCGGTCCTGCCATAGAATGAAAAATGTTCTAACTATTGCATCAAGAATTTTAGATTCTATTAAGGACACGGAGGCGAGGATTATCCCACTCGTTGTAAATATATGCTATACATGCTTTGTATAATATATCTGTTATTTATTGAATATGAATGTTAATAGTTAATGAAAGTACCCACCCGATGTATATGTGTGGATATTAGTTTTTGCCTGTCTTCTTCTGTAGGGGCAAATAATACTGCTTCTTGAATTCTTCGATTATGCTGTTGGATGAAGTGGTTGTTCTGTTCTTGGATGAAGTAGCTGGAAGAAAACGTTGGGACGGTTTTCCACGTTCCAAGAGGGCCTTTGGTGGACCGTGTTCTGCAAGTTGTTTATTGACTCTTAAATGTTGTTGATCTTCGTAAACAAAGAAGAAGGACTATAGTGTTTATGCTATTTATGTTATCAGTGAAGAGCCATGATTAGATGGATAAGTGTTCATAGGATTTGTAGTTTAAAGTTTGTAATGTTTTCATTGTCTGCTGTGTTGTCAGTAAATAAAGGGAAAGCATAATCCTCGCCTCCGTGCCCTTAATAGAATCTAAAATTCTTGAAGCAATAGCTAGAAAATGTTTAACTTTGGTTAGGGTGACGAGACATTTACAACCAAATACTGGAACATTTCACAAAAATAGAAGAAGGACTACACATTTACTTCAGCTGAGCGCACAGAATGGCAGCGCTCATCAGCATAGAATTACAAAAGAGGCACTAAGAAAATTAAAAAACTGCGATTTTTAAAGCCAGTGTAATGCCTGTTAAAGAAATTGCTTTCTGATATCACCTGTTAACCATCTCTGCTTTGGAAAACCAAAAATATCACCTCCCACCATTTTCAGTCGACCACCTCTAAAAACAGGAACATGAGCTAAATTTCCCGAAATTTGCCAGAACAGCTGGTGAAAAACCAGGACTGTCCCCGAAAATCCGGGACGCCTGGTCACCCTAACTCTGGTGCAACCTTTTGAACCAACCCCTTTGCTTGTTGTTTATAAATATGCGCACACTTGTCTGTCATGCCATTTGCCTCACCAAACTGTTTCTCTGGTGTTCCTAAACAAACTGCTGTGGGAGTAAACATACTTTATTTCCATGATGCTTTGCTTTTTTGTAGAATGTCATTGTCAGCCAGTCACACTTGGGAAGGTAATCAGTATAAAAGCCTCACAACGCTTGTTATTGTTCTTTGGCGGCAGCGGGAGAGCTGCAACTTGCAGCGCTTGCTTAAGTTCCTAAGTCTTGTTGAGGAAAGGGTGCACATGCATCGCTATTTCTGCTGGTGGCCCACTAGATGCGGTAATATTTTTGGAATACAGCATGTTAAGAACATGTACAGAGAATTACTTTGTTGTGGTTATGAACGTGCTGATCACGGGTGGGCTCAGCTTTTGTGTGATTGGTGGATGTTCTAGAGTCAAGACGTGGGTGGGCTCAGCATATTAAAACGTGGTCAAGTCGATGCTCATAATGCGGGTGGGCTCTGCATTTTGAATTTGTTGAACACTGTTGCCATAACTCGGGTGGGCTCCGTTTAATGAACGGTAATGAACACAGTTATACAGCTAAACATTACGCTAAGAACGGCAATTCTTCATCTCACATCTTATACTTTTAAGTATTCTTGGATGAGTGAGTTACACATTGTAAGGAAATGGCTCCCTGTTGCAGTTACCCCTCACGTTTTGCCTGATACTGATGCTGACTTGACTGAGAAGTGTGCTGGGACCCTGCTAACCAGGCCCCAGCACCAGTGTTCTTTCACCTAAAATGTACCATTGTTTCCACAATTGGCACACCCCTGGCACACAGATAAGTCCCTTGTAAAAGGTACCAGTGGTACTGTCGCGTGGGCTCTCATTATCCTAAATGAGACTACTGGATTTCTAGGCAGCAGGATCGATAACGGTGTGGGGGACTGAGTCTGACCCACGTGTAAAGAACTCTGTCACCCTAAATCCGGTTTTTGCTCCGGCTAACTAGCAGTGCCTCATTTCTCCCATGAGGAAGAGATGATTGGGCAGCATAGCGCATGACATCTTTGGAACTTCTCAGGGAAGTCGTGGTCACTCAGATCCAAACCAACTCTCTCATTTACAATATGGTCTCATATACAAATGACAAAGACAGTATAAGTTTTATATAATGTTTTAATAAAACAACTGTATTTTAGATATTAAGGCGTGAGCCGCAATAACCAGAACAATACAACATAGTAGGATTGAAATAGTCACCAGGAGAGTAAAACATAAGAACAAAGCTATCATATTGCCTAACAGTTTCTACTCTCCCTCTGCTTGTTCTATTTAGAGCACAGCATGTTAAGCTTCTAGCTTGCCTTTCCGAATCAAAGGGGAGACATAAGCCCTCATACCTGAGCATAGGCCTGTGATCTGGTTCAGCATCTGCAACGAGGCAGTCAGCGTCTAGTTGTGGTTCCCTGGTCGGAATCTCCCTCTTGCATGTATTGGGACAAGGAAGTTATTTTATAACTAACATGTCATCGTGATCACAAAATGTCCCCACGCAGGAATGCCAAATCTAAACTCCTACCACGTCTATCGGCAATGTACCAGACTGTATCCTTGACTATAGCACAGAGTGAATATGTTATGAAGAACTCCAGTGCTGAAGTAGGCAAAACAGTGTGATATGAATAAAAAACAACACCGTAGAACTGGCTATTTTGTAAAATAACAGTACGAAGCCTAATAAAAAGCATTTAGAGCAAAGTGCACGGAGGCTCTAAGCTGTCAGCAAATGAATAAAATACATTCAGAGCAAAGTGCAGAAAGGCCTAAAGCCTGAAGCTAATGCGCAAAATATACGTAAAACTAACCACACTACACCCTCCCCTTGTCGGTAGCAAGTGGTTCCAATAACATAAAAACATGCCCCAAAATATAAACAATATATTTCGACAAGGTAAGAAGACAACAAAGTCATACATTTAGGAAACATGTGACGATAAAGCCACATTCAATATAGTGTCAATTTAGCCGAAGAAAAAAAATCCAATTGTCAGACAGAAGCAATGGATAGTAGGAGCTCCTCCACTTCGATATATGTTAATATCGGAAGATCCACGCCACAAAGTACCATGGAGCAGGTGTGTTCCAAAGCCCCAAAACCATCCAGGGCGGCACCCCGTGCAGGGCCAATAAAAGAGACAATACCATCTTCCTCCAGGAAGGGAATCTCATAGACCGCCTCACGAAGCAAACGCAATCGTAGTGCACAAGTCTGGGAATGAGCCCTAATCGGGAACATCAACAGATCAGGATCGACCACTGGAGGGCGCTGCAGTGAGAGACAGAAAGCCAGTGCATGTTCAAACGAGCACCAAAGGCACCGAAACACGGGTTGCACACAATCCAAAACCGGTCTGAATGACAGAGACCAGTCACACTCCAAATGACCCAGGAGTGTAGCTCCAAAACGCTGCATCATGCGTTCACGACACAGCTGCGCTGACGGGAGCAGCAATATAGGATCTCGTTGTGGCGGGACAAACATTGCGAAAAAATAGCAACAATAGCAAGACTCCAGCCAATAAAGCCAAAGTAATTGGGAAACCTCCAAAAATGCTTCCGAAAATAGAGTGTATAGCCGAAGGTATCAAACCGAATATGGAAGAGAAGGTGTGAGCGAAACCAAAACCAAAGGCTTTGAAAAAATGAGCAATACCAGCAGTGCTGGATGCATTAAATATACGTCCCACAAGTTCACCGAAGTGACTTGGAAAGTTAGTATTCAAAAGGGACTGTATCTCCACCGATGACCTTGCCACTTGAAGCGCGTAGGTCTCACTAGCAGATGTAAGGGCCACATGCTTTTGAAACAATAAAGCTTTCAGCCGACTCAACTTGTCGAAATCAACCTTCGAAGTAGCAATATGAGGCCAGATGTCCGCTACCTCCCTAATTTGAGTGGGGGGAAACAACACATTCCCGCAGCATGTAACGGCCTTGTTGACAACGTAAACTATTCCTGCACGCATGCCACAGCAGCGTTCCCTGTTAAGAACAATGTAACTGCCGTTAGAAAGCACCTGGAAAGTGTTTTTAATAACCGGGACTGGAACACCCTTCAAATAACAAGCTAAGTTAGCAATCGAAGCGTTACACGCCCCATGCAAGGACAGCTGTTTACAAACCATGGAATGGCTGACAGAAGCTTCGCATTCGCTACCGCTAAGAAAAACCTCCCTCAAACCATTAACACATCTGTATTGAAAGGGAAGCTCCCACACCTCGTGTATGTAACTGTCTCCCAATAGTTCATATCTACCGACCGGAATGTGCTTCAAACAAGAAGTAAATTGCAGAGTGGAGATAGGCAAATTAATAACCCCATGAATCAACCATTCAGCTGACGGAATCTCAGCCACCGTAAAAGGCAGTTTCTCCAATTTCTCAATATTCAACATAACATACGTCGCTTCCTTTTTTGCCATCAACTGTTGTTGACGAGTTAAATTAAAGGAGATAAAGATCTCCTTGGCACGAATGTGCTGCCATGGAACGCGACCCGCCTTCAAGGTCTGAAGAGTCCAACCCAGCTGCATGATGGACCGTGTCTGACTCTGCCCATGATATAAAGAAGACATGTCTGATTTAATAATGTCAATAGCAGAGGAAACAATGCTGTCAATCGTGTAAACACGGTCAGAAAGGGTATGCATGCCATTATCAACAACAGACAAAGCCTGTAGCAGATTATCTTGATCAATCTGCCTCAACCGGGCAGCAGCCTCCTGTTGTGAAAGTTTCCAAATCTCATTATATACTTCGTATAAGAACCTTTTCCTCCGTGGCACCTTGGGACCCGACAAAAAATCTTGTAAATCAGTACCATTAGACAGTAACTTGAGATGTGACTTAACTGCATCCAGCGTGGAGTACTTCAACCATTGTTGACAAAGCTTCCCCACGCTGTACGTAGTTATAATATCAGCATGTTCTGGTGAAATGTAACGAGGGTCTGCCCTACTAGTCCTGAACCCCCCTGAAGAGGTGACAAAACGTTGATGACACTGATTAGTGTCTACAGGCCACAATAACCACCCGCCCGGATGTAACGATGAAGTGTTAAGCGTACCATTCTGGACCCAATGCGTAAATTCACTAAAAGTAGCATTCACATAGTGCTGCCAGTTGTTTAATTTGGAAGGGACAGGGATACTAGGTAAATTCAACTCTCTAATCGTCGCCAAGCCCAAACAGCTAGTCTGTTGTACTGTGTCATTGAGGAAAATCATCTGTACAGGGATAAGACATGCTCTAAATAATGTATCCCTGCCTTGCATTTGCCAATGTTTTGTACCCCAAACACTTTTCAAGTCAACAGTTTTAAACCAGTATTCATACCCCTCGACCGAAAGTTTAGATACAAACAAATTTGAATACAATAATTTAGTATCGGTCAATAACAGTTGCTTATTAGAATACGGTGTAACTTTAAAATATTAAGACTTAGCATCCCGTTGATTATGCCCAGAAAAATATGCAAATTTATCATAATACGTTTTCGAACTCCCTTGTGGAGGAGTCGAGCAATGTTCCCATTGCACATAATTAAATATGGACTTAGGGCTACTAGCTTTATGAATAAAGTGGTGTCCATAATAGTTGTAGCAAAACATGTCACCATTATTATCTCTAAATAGGTAAGCATCTTCATCATCATAGACAGTATAATATTGCAAATCTGTTAGCATAGAATCTACTGTCTTCACATCCCAATCATCAGAAACACTGCCTGGTATAACAGTATCATTCATCGATAACTTGAGGACATACGGTATTTGAATCAATTCAGTGGGACCATATATATCAAACATTACTTTATCCCATACAATCCCATCCGGAATCGGTATTGCAGAAATGTTCACATAGGACAAGTCTCTTCGAACCATATGAGACGAAAAATGTGGTCTCAACACAGTCTCCACGTGCTCAATGTCTGATCGATCAGGAAGAAAATGACCATGTATTACTAGAAAAAAAGTAACCACAAATCCCAACCATAAAAAAAGAGTCATTACAGCCATAAAAAGCCACAAATAGTTCCAAGGAAAAACAAAATATGTACGTTTAAGCCAACTCAGCAGCTTACGTGGACCTCGGACAGAAGACATCGATGACGAAGAGCTGGACACTGCTTCATCAGCGTCGTTGAAGCAGCCAGAGGCAGTTCTCGCAAAAGGTGCAATTGTGAACAAAGAAGCAGATGGAGGCTCTCTCCTAGGCACGCTATAAACCACATGTTCAGAAACATCAGTAGAACGTACAGCAACTTGATCAAAAGATTCCATATTAATCGTTGTCTGTGGAACAATCGCAAGATCATCTTCCACCCTCCCCAAGCTCGGAGAGGAAACAGCATTGGTGTAAATCACCTGCAGCGGGACTTCTTCCCCAGTAGTGAGAGGGATGCCGGAACTACTGGGTGTCCCTCTTGGTCTGCTGTGCAGAATCGGCCACATGTTGTAACTTGACATTATCAATGGAAACAAAGCGATTTCCTTTGGCCCCTTGCAGCGGCGGTAAAATCACAGTTCTCGTGCCGCTCACCCCTAACACAGGGACAGGTGCTCGATAAGAAGGACCAAATTCTTTCTTCACTGCGACCTTTTCACGCACTAGATCCCCAATCCTGGGTATCCAACCAGTAGGTGTTACTGGCTCATCCTTAATTCCTGAGGAGGCAGCACTTGCAGAAGAGTTATCTTCACGGAATTGTTGTAAATCCTGCAAAACAGTGACACGATCATTTATGTCAAAGGGCGTATCTGCCGCCTCCACACCAGGACCATCTAGATCAGGAACATACATTTGTGTTCCAAACAGGCACTCCTATGAAGTACGACCCCCCAGTGACCGTCTAGGCAAGTTATTAAGTGCTCTCTGTACTCCATACAGGTGGGCTAGCCAACTACGACCCGTACCTATAACCCTGGCCGTTAAGGATTGCTTTAAATCACGATTTAAACGCTCCACCACAGAATTTCCCTCGGGATGAAATGGAGACGAGAATTGGAGCTGGACCCCCAACGAAGCCATGGTGTCCCTGAATGCCTTAGAGGCAAAAGCAGGGCCCTGGTCCGAATGAAAAGCCGCAACTGCAAATGTATCGACAAAGATACGCAAATCTTTAATAACAGTCCGAGCGTCAGCCGAGCGTTGCGGCCATACCCACACAAATCTGGAGCACGAATCTACAGCAACCAATATATATTTGTATGCACTATCTGGTGACAGCGGACCACAATGGTCCAGGTACACACACTGTAACGGTTTGTTTGAAATCAGAAGGGGCGTCTACTGCAGGCGTCTAGCCGACAATGCTTTAATTTGTTGACAGACGTCACAACAAAGGACATACTGCTTTGTCTCTTTATAGAGACCAGGCCACCAGTAACGAGCCTGTAAAAGTGAAATCGTGGCAGCCACACCAGCATGTGCAGATGCCACCCCTTCATGTGCTGCAGAAATCAATCGAGGTCTCTCAAGTTTATTGGGTATGTCACGTACACCAATGCCTGGAATATTAACAACAGCATGTAGCACACTACTCAAGGAGTAACTATACTTAGAAGGAAATCCTTTAGGAAACGGCGTGCCATCAGCCGTAGCTTTTATGGCAGCCAAAATCTCTGTATCTGGTTTGGAACTCGAACGAGTCACTGCGGCTACAGTGGCGACAGCCACTGCCGACTTTGCAGCTTCATCAGCCAAAGTATTCCCAGCAACGTGTATTCTAACGCGCTGGTGTCCAAGTGTATGCACAACATGGACCTTAGGAAGCTTTTCTTTCAGATCCGCAACCTTACCCCACAACAACTTATGTTTAACGGTGTTGCCTTTAGAATCTCTGAACCCATTCAACTTCCAACAGTGCAGATATTCATTGAAAGACTGAACACAGTAGTAGGAGTCACAGACCAGCAAGGTCAAAATCGCCGGATCCGCGTGCTCCAACGCTAACAAAAGAGCTTTGAGCTCAGCCAGCTGCGCCGTGCAATCTCCCAAGGTTTTAGTATAAGTATGTCGGGGGCAGAACACTTCCCCCTCCATAGTTCCACTCACCAACGCACATGCAGCAGAATACTGTTGTTTAGTCCCAACCGCTGGTTGCGCAGAGCCATCGGTATACATGACCACTTGATATTGGTCAATAGGCAATGTGCCAGCAGGAACTGGGTACTCTATTTCATATTGAAGAAATTCTTGAGTCTGCAGTTTAGGGTCAAATATGTAATCTACATCAGTGGCTGTCAAAGATGTAGCCCATTGTATCCATTGCGGGTGTAAAGCTTTCGAATTGGGAACACTCGCTTTTGTAACAGCCTCTAAGGCCGGAATCGGGGAAACGACAATGATGCGTTGGCCCTTGGCAAGCGGTCTTTCTTTAATTACAGCCATCTGTACTGCAGTGAGTATTTTCTCAGTCTGTGCAAATCGTTGTTGTGCAGCAGAATACAAGTGGGACTTGTATGCAATCGGGACTGTCTCACCCTCATTAAAGGTGACATACGTAAACCTAACAGCCCCAGGTATCACCCTGATGACCAAATGTGTCTTATTGTCCCGTGTATGTAAATGTTTAACTGCTAAGAGATCAGTCTGTAACTCTCGCAGTATGCGTGTATGCTCAATCGTCCAAAATGTACTCGAAAAATTCGGGCGAATCAGTTCGTATAATGGTTTTATACGCGTAGAATAATCAGGAATTTAAGTTCTGCCAAAATTCAGAAACCCCAAAAATGACTGAAGCTTCCGAACCGTATTAGGAGGCTGCAATAAAGCACATTTCTCCAAAAAATGTGGCGCCAGGCTCTTGCCCTCACTCGATAACTCATATCCCAGGAAAATGACGCTGAGGAAGGCAATCTTCGATTTCTTGAAATGAAACTTATAGCCAATATCAGCAAATCCCACAACAATGCGCGATACGCGCCTTAGATGTTGCAGAATCTCATCGTCTGTCAAATATATGTCATCAACATATGATAACGCTTCAGGGTCCAACTCGTGCAGTATTTCAGTCACACGAGCCGAAAACAGTCCTGGGCTATTTTTATACCCCTGAGGCAAACGACAAAAAAATTCTGAGAGCCAAACGCACTGAAACTGGTATAGTCCCGACTTTCGGGCGCTATATTCTGCCAGAAAAATCCATTCGAGATATCCAATGTTGTTTTGTATTTTTTACGCACTATATTATTCATAAGCGCTGCGCTATGTGAATTCTGTATTGCATATGTGCGCGTATGACTATTCAAATGTCTGTAATTCACCACTATCCTATATGAATGGTCCGGTTTAGCAACCGGAAATAAGGGATTATTCATCGGCGAGACACAGGGCTCAATGACACCCTGGTACTCCAATTGTGTAAGAATTTTCCTAACCGATGCCCTTGCCTCAAATTTAATAGGATACTGCGGCTGTGGCTGAGGTTCGCCCTTTATTGGAATGATATGATAAGGTGATTGTTTATCCCACCCCACATTATTTCTATATAGGGCGGGGGCTTGTGCTAGAGCCCATGATTTACTATAGGACCCCGCTAGTTCTCTCGGAACAAGTGGTGAGAAGGAAGGTGTAATAACCTCCTCCCCAACCGGACAGTCGCGAACAAAGTCAGGTGGCCAATCTTGTTCGGCCAATAGAACATCATATGATTTTACCACATGGTCCCAAAAGATGGCATGTACAATGCGGTCAATGTCCCCTTCTCAGGATCAGAGACCCGCATATCCGCCGTTTCAACTTGTATGAAGTCATCAGTTGCTTTCACCTCCAGATGCTCTAGAAGACTCCGGCGAACTATTGTGACCTCTGCTGCGCTGTCTAACAGTGCTAATGCCCATGTCTTGTTCGTCAAGAGAACTCTCTTCTTGAGCGGCATGTCTAACAGAGACTGCTGCCACTTTTTTCTTTTTAAATTGTTGTTTTTGTTGCAGCGGTTCCTCTTCTTGTTTAACAGAAACCTCCGCCGAGCGTTGTGAATCCTGTCTCGGTTTCACGTACTCCGTCCTCCGCTCTGACCGCCCACCTCTCTCACTTCTCTTCTCAGAGGAGTCCTGAAAGGAACGAGATTAGCGTGTATCAGTATATTGATATCGATCAGGCGTTTTCAAATTATCCCTATTTCTGAGATTATACCTATTCTGCGGGGTCTCCGGTTGCGGAGACTGTCCCCCATCTTTTTTAGGTGTTTGCTGTTTCTTTACCCAGCGCTTTTTTGTACCCTCAGGTTGCTGTTGTTTAGCATTATCTTTATTATTTTTACCCTGCAATTGTGGTTTCTGTGGTCTAGCCCCTAGGCTATCACGACCAATACTAGAATATGTTTCTGCTATAATTCTCGGAAGTTCCCGCTCCTGATCAATCTGCGGAACGTCCCGAAGACGCATTCGCACAGCTAGTGCTACAGCCTCCCCCTTGAGATTACTCAAAATAATAGAAGAAACTGCGGAAAAATTGCCCATCAATTGCATGCCCAAATCTAAGGCAGGGGCAGCCCCATATTCATCTTGAATTTGTTTAAGCACTTCCGGTAAATTAGCCAAAGTCGGTGTACCGTGTGCTGTAGTGTAGAGCGCGGCAAACACCGTGCCCCAAGTATTACAAAGGTCCACCGGAGGAACCATTCCATACGGCAAACACATCGTAAAAATTCTATGTTTATCCTGAGGTCCTGTATGGGGCAATACTGCTTCCAGCGTATTAATCTTTTGCGCCAGCCAAAATGGAGTCTCCTCACGTTTAGCCGGTACCTTGCCCATAACTAAGTGTACAGTGGCCGGATTGATTCCCGGAACCACTGCTTATGGGTGCGCTGGAGCAGCACGCGCTGCATTAGTATTTAATGTCTGCATCACAAACTGAACCAGTCTTCTGTATGTTGTAGTTAAGTCCATATATAAACGACGCACTTCAGCCACTGCCAAATTTGCAACCGCAGGATATGGTGTGTAAGTAGCCAATAAAGGCCAGGTCGGACCATCATTACTCAACGGACCTAACCGTACTTGTGCTACTGTGTGTGGGAGGGCGCCATCAAGCCAATTATGGTGTTCTTGATAAGATAAAGGTATTTCTAAGTATGCATAAGCCCTGTATTGTCCAGGGACATTCGCAACAGTATATTCGTGAAAATTATTTGTACCCCCCATCTACTGCTGGAAATACGACCCAAGAATAAAAAAGTTCTGTTCTATAGGCTGCATGGGCGTCCACCACAAAAGTGACCGGACCCCCCTGGACTGTCAGTCCATGTGCTATCAGATGACCTGTGAGCGGATGTCGCATATTAAGCGCTATATTTACTACTACTGGATTCGCCATTTGTTAAAAAAAAAAAAAATAGCCCTAGGTCAGAGAAGGCACACCAATATCGGGGTTTTTCCTTTCAAAGTTCAAGCTTGAACAACCAACCACTAAGCAATAGGATGTACCTATCCCGTGGTGGCGGAAACCCTCAGCCCCACGGACGTCTCCGCGTACGGAACCGAGGAGTCAAAATATATATGAGACCGAGAGAGTCAGTCGGACCTAAATATTAGAGCCAGACCAATCGTTGGCGGCGCCATGTCGCGTGGGCTCTCATTATCCTAAATGAGACTACTGGATTTCTAGGCAGCAGGATCGATAACGGTGTGGGGGACTGAGTCTGACCCACGTGTAAAGAACTCTGTCACCCTAAATTCAGTTTTTGCTCCGGCTAACTAGCAGTGCCTCATTTCTCCCATGGGGAAGAGATGATTGGGCAGCATAGCGCATGACATCTTTGGAACTTCTCAGGGAAGTCGTGGTCACTCAGATCCAAACCAACTCTCTCATTTACAATATGGTCTCATATACAAATGACAAAGACAGTATAAGTTTTATATAATGTTTTAATAAAACAACTGTATTTTAGATATTAAGGCGTGAGCCGCAATAACCAGAACAATACAACATAGTAGGATTGAAATAGTCACCAGGAGAGTAAAACATAAGACCAAAGCTATCATATTGCCTAACAGTTTCTACTCTCCCTCTGCTTGTTCTATTTAGAGCACAGCTTGTTAAGCTTCTAGCTTGCCTTTCCGAATCAAAGGGGAGACATAAGCCCTCATACCTGAGCATAGGCCTGTGATCTGGTTCACCATCTGCAACGAGGCAGTCAGCGTCTAGTTGTGGTTCCCTGGTCGGAATCTCCCTCTTGCATGTATTGGGACAAGGAAGTTATTTTATAACTAACATGTCATCGTGATCACAAAATGTCCCTACGCAGGAATGCCAAATCTAAACTCCTACCACGTCTATCGGCAATGTACCAGACTGTATCCTTGACTAAAGCACAGAGTGAATATGTTATGAAGAACTCCAGTGCTGAAGTAGGCAAAACAGTGTGATATGAATAAAAAACAACACCGCAGAACTGGCTATTTTGTAAAATAACAGTACGAAGCCTAATAAAAAGCATTTAGAGCAAAGTGCACAGAGGCTCTAAGCTGTCAGCAAATGAATAAAATACATTCAGAGCAAAGTGCAGAAAGGCCTAAAGCCTGAAGCTAATGCGCAAAATATACGTAAAACTAACCACAGTACAGTACCAAGGGCCCTGTGACCAGGGAGGTCCCTAAGGGCTGCAGCATATGTTGTGCCACCCTTGGGGACCCCTCACCTAACACATGCACATTGCCATTGCAGATTGTGTGTGTTGGTGGGGAGGCAAAGTCGACATGGCATCCACCTCAGGATGCCATGCACACAAAATGCTGCCTGTGGCATAGGTAAGTCACCCCTCTAGCAGGCCTCACAGCCCAAAGGCAGGGTGCACTATACCACAGGTGAGGGCATAGCTGCATGAGCACTATGCCCCTACAGTGTCTAAGTCTATTCTTAGACATTGTAAGTACAGTTGTGGCCATATTAAGTATATGGTCTGGGAGTTTGTCAAAAACGAACTCCACAGCTCCATAATGGCTACACTGAATACTGGGAAGTTAGGTATCAAACTTCTCAGAAAAATAAGCCCACACTGATGCCAGTGTTGGAATTATTTAAAAAATGCACACAGAGGGCATCTTAGAGATGCCCCCTGTATTTTACCCAATTGTTCAGTTCAGGACTGATTGGTCTGTGCCAGCCTGCTGCTGAGAGACGAGTTTCTGACCCCATGTGGTGAGGGCCTTTGTGCCCTCTGAGGCCAAAAACAAAGCCTGCTCTGGGTGGAGGTGCTTCACCCCCCCCCCTTGCAGGAACTGTAACACCTAGCAGTGAGCCTCAAAGGCTCAGGCGTCGTGTTACAATGCCCCAGGGCACTCCAGCTAGTGGAGATGCCCGCCCCCTGGACACAGCCCCCACTTTTGGTGGCAACTCCAGGGGAGTTAATCAGAAAAACAAGGAGGAGTCACCCACCAGTCAGGACGGCCCCTAAGGTGTCCTGAGCTGACTGCTGCCTTTAGAAATCCTCCATCTTGGTTTTGGAAGATTCCCCCAATATGATTAGGGTAGAGCCCCCATCCCCACAGGGAGGAGGCACATAGAGGGTGTAGCCACCCTCAAGGACAGTAGCCATTGGCTACTGCCCTTCCAGACCTAAACACACACCTAACTTCAGCATTTAGGGGCACCCCAGAACCTACGAAATCAGATTCCTGCAACCTGAAGAAAGAAGAAGGACTGGTGACCTACAAGCCTGCAGAGAAGGATGAAGACGACAACTGATTTGGCCCTAGCCCTACCGGCCTGTCTCCAACTTCGAAAACCTGCTCCAGCGACGCATCCGACAGGGACCAGCAACCTCTGAAGCCTCAGAGGGCTGCCCTGGACTACAGGACCAAGAAACTCCTGTGAACAGCGGCCCTGTTCAAAACCAGCTACTTCTTTGCAACAAAGAAGCAGCTTCCAAGGACTTCACGTTTCCCGCCGGAAGCGTGAGACTCTACACTCTGCACCCGACGCCCCTGGCTCAACCTGCAGAAAACCAACACTTCAGGGAGGACTCCCTGCGACTGCGAGCCCGTGAGTAACCAGAGACGACCCCCCTGAGCCCCCACAGCGACGCCTGCAGAGAATACAGAGCATCCCCCTGACCGCGACTGCCTGTAACAAGGGACCCGACGCCTGGAACCAGCACTGCACCCGCAGCCCCTAGGACCTGAAGGAACCGAACCTCCGCTCAAGAGTGATCCCCAGGTGGTGGCTGACCCGAGAAGCCCCCGTGCCTGCCTGCACAGCTAGAGTGACCCCCGGGTCCCTCCATTGTTTTCTACCTGAAACCCGACGCCTGCTTTGCACACTGCACCCGGCCGCTCCTGTGCCACTGAGGGTGTATTTTATATGCCTACTTGTGTCCCCCCCAGTGCTCTACAAAAAAACCCTGGTCAGCCCCCGAGGACGCAGGTACTTACCTGCTGGCAGACTTGAACTGGAGCACCCCTGTTCTCCATAGGCGCCTATGTGTTTTGGGCACCTCTTTGACCTCTGCACCTGACCGGCCCTGAGCTGCTGGTGTGGTAACTTTGGGGTTGCCTTGAACCCCCAACGGTGGGCTGCCTATGCCCCAGGACTGAGACTTGTAAGTGTTTTACTTACCTCCTAATCTAACCTTTACTTACCTCCCCCAAGAACTGTTGATTTGTGCAGTGTCCACTTTGAGAATAGCTTATTGCCATTTTTACAAAGACTGTACATGATATTGTTTTCATTCAAAGTTCCTAAAGTAGCTAAGTGAAGTACCTTACATTTAAAGTGTTCACCTCCATTGTCTGTGCTGTAATAGCATTCAGCAGTGGGAGATATCAAGAGGAGGACTTCTTGAGCTTCATATCGATTCCTAGGAGGTTGTCTGGTGACACAAAGACTGTAATCACATCCTAGCTCAGGCCAGACAGAAGGGCAAGTTTAAACTTGAAAACAGTAAAATAATGAACTTCCCAGACTTCAGCAAAGAAGTGCAGAAGCAGCAGAAAAAATTATTGGAAGCAAAGAGGCACCTACGCCAAATGGGAGTGTCCTAGGCCATGTTGTTGCCCGCCAGACTCAGAGTTGCGACACCGGATGGAGGGAAGTTTTTCAAGATCCACAAGAAGTATGGGATCTGCATCCACTAGGGGTACCCAGTTAGAGATCCACTAGATTGAATCTGAGGCAGCGATGACTGAATCCTAGGAACAGAAGTCCTCGCAGGGTCACTACCTCAGGAGAGGAGGTTCATAGAGAATAGCAAAAGGCTATTAAGCTGGCAGTGGCAATGAGCGGCAAAGGAGCAGGTCCAACATTCACTGTGGCGGATGATGCAAACCACCAATTGAGAATCACTGACTTTGACACCTGGCACTGCGAACAAACTGATATAATATGGACTTGGGGCCAGATGTATCAAAGGGTTTTACCCATTCTGTGTCTTTGGGAAAATGTGTTCGTACATATGGCCCTTGGTGATGTACCTATTGGTGAGTTGGAGGCCCCCCCTTAATTTCAATGGGGAGAGCACACAACAGGTAGGGACTAGGGGTCATTAATATTGATGCCGTTATGCAAGCCCGTTGCACTTGACATTCATAGTGCTTATTGGGATGGGGGGTATTAGTGGAGAGTAACCCCGTGGTTTCACAACCCCTCTGGCTTGTAGTTGACACAGGTGCACCTGTGCACGTTTGAGTTCTGAGTGGATATTTGGATGGGGGGAGTTGGCCTGCATGTCTGGGGCATGGGAGTTGGGAAGTTTGTTTTCTGTTTGTTGGGAATTTTATTAGGGCCTGCACCCCACTAGTGCCTCCCTTTCTACTACATGTGTAGATGACATTGGGGTTGGTCATGTTTGCAACACGTCTGAGAGCATTCCTTGCACTCACCCACTTAGGATGGCGATGCCTTTCACTTCACAAAATCATGTCCTGTAATAAAAGGGAGATGCACACCATGACCAAGCGATATAAGGTATTTTCGTATCTTAATAGGTGGGGGTTCAGATAGTGTTTGTCCAGGAGACGCATCTGAAGGCTAAGGAAGGTGCAGCACTGCAACGGAGGTGGAGGGGGCAAGCATACTACACTACTTATCCTGCCTATTCATGTGGCAAGTTAATCTGAAGAAAACTGGAATGACATTCCAATGCACAGGGATATAACTGACCCAGAAGGTAGGTACGTGGTGGTCTTTGGCTGACTTAATGGCAGGGATATCACACTAATCAGCGTCTATGCACCAAATGTAGACCAGAGGGAATTTTTTGCTTAATTGTCGCATATTTAGCCCCCCACTTGTTGGAGTCTGCTATTTTGAGAGAGTACTTCAAGTGTATTGCTGGCCCTGACCTGGACCTCTCCCACCTCCCACCGAGTGATTCTCCGGTTATCAAACAGGCCTGAGCAGTCACAGACTGGTAGAAAGAATGGGGACTTGTTGACTCCTGGAGTTCATTACAACCGCAGGACAGGGACTATTCTTTCTTTTCAACACTGCATGACTTTCATGTGCACATAGACGCATTTCTTTGCACCCCAGATGTTCAAGGCTCCGTAGTAACAGTGAAATACTTTTCCCTAACCGTGTCTAATCATAACCCAATCCGTTTGACGTTGTCATTGTAAAAGAGGGGCGCTGCATTCCAATATGGAAGCTGAAGCTAGAATCCCTTGAAGACCCAGTATTTTGGGAGAATATAGGGAACCACATAAGACAGTACTTCACAAACAACAAGGTCTCTGCCTCTGTACAAGTAGAGTTGCATGTCTTTAAAGTAGTGGTCAGAGGCAGGTGTATAGCTGAGTCAATAGGGGGGAGAAGCGCATTACTAACGGAAATCTCAGCATCCGAGGAGGCATTGTGCAGGATGGATCTGAGAAGGCCGGGATACTTGGGGGTGCAAACAGAGCTAATGGAAGCCAGAGGAAAAGTGGCAGAGCACATGGAGCGCCTTCAGTGATTCAATTACAAGGCACATATGACTAGGGCTCATGCAGAGCGAGACTGCACCAGCTCACTTCTTTACTACTTTGTGGTGTTGCCGGTGTGAATGACCCTGGTCATGTTTCAATGAATAGATTCCATTACTATAGCTTTCCTCTGCCAACGAGTGGCTTTAACTTCCTTACAGAGACCAGTGACTGACGTAGGTCTAACAGTACCACATTTCGAGACTTATTATTTGGCAGCACAGCTCCAATGGCTGACACAGTGGATGGCGGGTAGACTGACCACCCTGGACGAGAGACGAGACCTGACGTGCCAGGCACCCACACACTAATCGAAGCTCTCATAACACTTAAGCGCCCGATATACCTATGACATACTTAGACATGCTGCCACATGGTTGGAGATGGCGGGCGTGGCGGAATGGGTGGAAGCAGGAGCATCCATGTTGGGCAACCTATTAGAAACTGAGAAACTCCTCCCCTTTGAAGAATTACGAATGACATATGACCTAGGTCATTTCTTATTAAGTAGAGCGGTGGTAGTGGCGGTGTGTAAGCACTGGGGGACAGGACTTGAAGGGCACCGCACAATGAAACATGCCAATACCTTGTCACAGTTGCTGGTACTTTTAAGTCTGTCACTTGCTTGTAAAGCTCAATAAGGGGGAATCTGTTGCTACCTCTGACCACTCTTCAGATCAAGTGGGAAGTGGGCATTGGGTGTCCCGTACGACTGGACTGAAATTTTAGAAATTGTATCTAAAGTGTCAAGAAATGTATTTAAGCTGATGAATTTGTATGTGATACACATGGCATATCTGACACCAAGACAAATTAATCGATACTTTGATACCTCAAGTGCCAGATGTCCAAAATGTGTGGAAGAGGGAGCGGACTTTTTACATATGCTTTGGGTTTGAATGACAATCATGCCTTATTGTTAGGAAAAAACGGCTATGCTCACTGCTGTCATTGAGAGAAAAGTCCTGTGCACCCCACAACATTGTCCCTTAAGCTGCTTCTCACACACTGCTAAAAACAAAGCCACAAGCAGGTTTCAGGACCTGGCATTCCTGCTCGCAAAGCTTGAGGTTACCCAAAATTGGACAGCTCAGAATGGTCCCTGAGTGGGAGTATGGTGAAGGGAACTCAATAAATTGTCTGTCTATGAAGGAGCAGTGCTGTTGAGAAAGGCTAGAGGTGGCCAGGGCTCAGTAGGCTCAGTGGAAATGGCCAGAGCCTGGGAAACAGTAGAGGATAGTGTGTAGCACCCTGATCCCTTACCTCAGAGGACCCGGCTTGAAACACTCAGCCCCATTTTCACGTCCAGCAACAGAATCTAATTCAGCTACACCAGAGAACTCACCTGGACTGACAACACCATCGTACACTTCACCATCAACAATGCCCAGCACATCATCACCGGGCATCAGATCTGTTCCCACCTGAGTTAGAGCAGGGTCACGGAAACTCAGTGGTCTCAGGCCCTCACCGTCTCCCAGCCCGAGGCCTCAACAGGCCTCGACCAGGCCGTCCAAAACTTCGCCGCCTGATCGCTGATAGTCGCCCCAGTGAAAGCTACAAAATACACAAAGACCTCCATGCCAGTTGGTACATCCCAGAACTCAGGAATACCACACACAGCTGCCAACAATTGAAGAAACAATGGTGTGCCACCAGGAACCCCGCTGACAGAGCAGCTCACAAAACAGCCCTCAGCAACTATCACTGGCACATCAAAGAAGCCAAGAAAGCAGCCATCACCGTCTGCATCAGCTGTTCGGACAATCACACAAAGGAATTCTTCAAAATAGTCAGAGGATCCTCTAACCGCACTGCCATAGAGAAAACCATCCTCCCCTCCCAGGAACTCTACGACACCCTCTCAAACTACTTCCACAGCAAGATCACCGACATCTACAACAATTTCAACTCCCAACCCCAATGACCTCAACCAACCACCGAACATCAGCCAGACCATTACCACCTGGTCTCCGTTCACTGGCTAGACTACCTCAGCCATCATGTCTTCCATCCACTCTGGGGCGCCGACTGCCCCCTGCCTCCACCACCTCTACAACCTCACAATGACCCAATCTGCACGCAACTCACCAGCATCATCAACACCTCCCTCTCCACAGCAACCTTCCTGCACAGATGGAAACATGCTGACGTCAGACCCCCTTCTAAAGAAAACCTCTGCCGACCCCAGCGATTCCCAAAAACTATCATCCAATCTCCCTGCTCTGTTACCCAGCCATCAACCAGCAGCTCACTGAATTCCTGGGAAAAACACAGTTATTGGATGCCTCACAATGAGGATTCTATGGAAACCACAGCACTGAGACTGTGCTGATCACCACCACAGACTACATCAGAACACTCCTCAATCATGGGGAAACTGCAGCCCTGATCCTCCTCAACCTCTCTGTGGGGTTTAACACCCTCTCCCATAACACCCTTCTCAACATACTGTACAACATTGATACTCGCAAACATTTCCCCAGGGGCCGTAAAGTACTGTCTGTGACATGCATAAGGGCCACACCTGTGCCAGCAGGGCGAGTGTCGTTGTGATGAAAGGTGGTCATAGGGGAACATAAAGCAGATGCGGACAACAAATCAAGCCTTCATGTGACTTCTGTCTGCCTCCAACGCTCTATTACCGTTACTTTAGTTAATGTGTAAATAAATTATGCCTGTTTCACACCTTTCTGAAAGCTCCTGGTCTGTCAAGTTAAGAGCAGCCCAGTACTGCTGTTCACCAGGGGGCTGCAATTAAATGTCAGGAGGGCCGCATGTGGCCCCGGGTCGTACTTTGAGTATCCCTGCTCTACAACATAGGCATACAACAAGACGCCCACAAGTGGATCGCATCCTTCCTTACAGGACGCGCACAGTGCATCCGACTGCCTCCCTTCACCTCCGCACCAAGACATCAGATGCAGCATACCACAAGGATCATCCCGCAGCCCCCACCTGTTCAACATCTGCATGAACCCCCTTGCAGATGTCGTCAGATCCCACAGACTCAACATAATCTCCTACACAGATGACACTCAACTGATCCTCTTGCTCACCAAAGACCCCTCCAATGCCAAATCCAACTTCCGGGACGCCATGACCAATATGTAGCCAAATGGATGAGAGACAACTGCTTCCAACTCAATTCCAACAAACCGAAGTACTGATCTTCGAAAAGAACACCTCTGCATGGGACCACAGCTGGTCACCTGCAGAACCCTGACCTACACCCACACCTACTGACCATGCACGAAACATCGGCAACATCCTCGACAGGCAAAAACCATATAGAATGCTGCTCCCAGACTCATCTTAGGCCTCACCAAACGAACCCACATCAACCCCCCCCCACCGAGAGACCTCCATTGGCTCCCCATTCAGAAGAGATGCAAGTTCAAGATTCTTACGCACATCTACAAAGCCCTCCACAACCTAAGACCTGCCTACATCAAACATCGACTGAACTTTCACCAACCCTCCAGACACCTGCACTCCTCACTCGCCCTTGCACACTCGCTCTGCATCTGTCTCAGACGCAGTGGTGGCTGCTCCTTCTCATACTTTGCTGCCAAGACCTGGAACGACCTTCTCTTCCAGCTCTGTACAGTCCCCTCGTTGGCAGACTTTCGGAAGACACTCAAGACCTGGCTCTTCAACAGAGACACCTCGCCCAGATACCCCTTGGTGTGACAGTGTTGCGTTTTACAAATGCTGTTTGATTGATTGATTATATTATAGATTCAAACCACCCCCACCACACCATGCATATCACACAAGGACTAGTTACTCAACATTTGCAGAGGCCCTTCATGGCCATTGAGACCTGACCATGCGTAGTCTATATACCATCAATGAATGCGAATATCAGGTGGCATGACGGTAATCGTTGGGTGGGTTACCAATGTTCTAGCAGTACTGGTAAAACTATAATAACTGTACAGTCGTATGCTTCGAAATTATCAGAAATGTTTGATGGTTTATGTAAATGAAAATCAGTAAAATTTGTTGCTTTACTGTTATGTAAAAAAAGAAAATAATAACTGTTCCTGGGCGTTGATTGTAGCTCTGACATGCATGATGCTCATATAGGAGCAGGGTTGTCCAATACCTCTTCAGCATAGTAGCAAGCTGCAATAAAAGCAATAAAATGGTTTAATTTCCTGTTGGTCAATGTATATGTATTCTGAAAACACTAAGAATATGATCAACAGTCTGATTAGCACAATCTACTGACAGCTGCGGAGGCTTTTGGCGGTGGCTGTTAATGCTATCTTTCACTTTCAGAAGACCTCTAGTATAGAGCTTGAAAGTATTATAACTCTAGAAAAATGGAAGCCAAACATTTGGTTTAGTCAGACAAAATTGTCATTTAAAGACACTAACTAATTTTATTTCCCCAGTTGGAAAGCACTTCTATCAGCTGGATGCATTCCACACTATCAAGTATAGAAGCGAGAGAGCATGGCATGTTAAAACAATCTTCACATTCATTAGGGTGTGTTTTACGCCATGGCAGGTACGAGTGAATATTTCTTTAGTTATGTGAGCCATATGACGCATCAGACAGTCTAGAATATTTAAAGGATGGTGTAGGAAAGTACCATCTTGCCTGGCATGTTACCCCCATTTTTCACTGTATATATGTTGTTTTAGTTGTATGTGTCACTGGGACCCTGCCAGCCAGGGCCCCAGTGCTCATAAGTGTGCCTGAATGTGTTACCTGTGTTATGACTAACTGTCTCACTGAGGCTGTGCTATCCAGAACCTCAGTGGTTATGCTCTCTCATTTCTTTCCAAATTGTCACTAACAGGCTAGTGACCAACTTCACCAATTCACATTGGCATACTGGAACACCCTTATAATTCCCTAGTATATGGTACTGAGGTACCCAGGGTATTGGGGTTCCAGGAGAACCCTATGGGCTGCAGCATTTCTTTTGCCACCCATAGGGAGCTCTGACAATTCTTACACAGGCCTGCCACTGCAGCCTGAGTGAAATAACGTCAACGTTATTTCACAGCCATTTACCACTGCACTTAAGTAACTTATAAGTCACCTATATGTCTAACCTTTACCTGGTAAAGGTTAGGTGCAAAGTTACTTAGTGTGTGGGCACCCTGGCACTAGCCAAGGTGCCCCCACATTGTTCAGGGCAAATTCCCCGGACTTTGTGAGTGCGGGGACACCATTACACGCGTGCACTACACATAGGTCACTACCTATGTGTAGCTTCACAATGGTAACTCCGAATATGGCCATGTAACATGTCTATGATCATGGAATTGCCCCCTCTATGCCATCCTGGCATAGTTGGCACAATCCCATGATCCCACTGGTTTGTAGCACAGACCCTGGTACTGCCAAACTGCCTTTTCAGGGGTTTCACTGCAGCTGCTGCTGCTGCCAACCCCTCAGACAGGTTTCTGCCCTCCTGGGGTCCAGCCAGGCTTGGCCCAGGATGGCAGAACAAAGGACTTCCTCAGAGAGAGGGTGTTACACCCTCTCCCTTTGGAAAAAGGTGTTAAGGCAGGGGAGGAGTAGCCTCCCCCAGCCTCTGGAAATGCTTTCATGGGCACAGATGGTGCCCATTTCTGCATAAGCCAGTCTACACCGGTTCAGGGACCCCTCAGCCCTGCTCTGGCGCGAAACTGGACAAAGGAAAGGGGAGTGACCACTCCCCTGACCTGCACCTCCCCTGGGAGGTGCCCAGAGCTCCTCCAGTGTGCTCCAGACCTCTGCCATCTTGGAAACAGAGGTGCTGCTGGCACACTGGACTGCTCTGAGTGGCCAGGGCCAGCAGGTGACGTCAGAGACTCCTTCTGATAGGCTCCTTCAGGTGTTGCTAGCCTATCCTCTCTCCTAAGTAGCCAAACCCTCTTTTCTGGCTATTTAGGGTCTCTGCTTTGGGGAATTCCTTAGATAACGAATGCAAGAGCTCATCAGAGTTCCTCTGCATCTCTCTCTTCACCTTCTGCCAAGGAATCGACTGCTGACCACGCTGGAAGCCTGCAAAACTGCAACAAAGTAGCAAAGACCACTACTGCGACCTTGTAACGCTGATCCTGCCGCCTTCTCGACTGTTTTCCTGGTGGTGCATGCTGTGGGCGTAGTCTGCCTCCTCTCTGCACTAGAAGCTCAGAAGAAATCTCCCGTGGGTCGACGGAATCTTCCCCCTGCTACCGCAGGCACCAAAGAACTGCATCACCGGTCCCCTGGGTCTCCTCTCAGCACGACGAGCAAGGTCCCTTGAATCCAGCAACTCTGTCCAAGTGACTCCCACAGTCCAGTGACTCTTCAGTCCAAGTTTGGTGGAGGTAAGTCCTTGCCTCCCCACGCCAGACTGCATTGCTGGGAACCGCGTCTTTTGCAGCTACTCCGGCCTCTGTGCACTTCCGGCGGAAATCCTTTGTGCACAGCCAAGCCTGGGTCCACGGCACTCTAACCTGCATTGCACGACTTTCTAAGTTGTCCTCCGGCGGCGTGGGACTCCTTTGTGCAACTTCGGGTGAGCACCGTTTCACTCCTCTTCGTAGTGCCTGTTCCGGCACTTCTGCGGGTGCTGCCCGCTTCTGAGAGGGCTCCTTGTCTTGCTGGGCGCCCCATCTGTCCCCTGACGCAATTGGCGACATCCTGGTCCCTCCTGGGCCACAGTAGCATCCAAAAACCCTAACCGCACGATTTGCAGCTAGCAAGGCTTGTTGGCGGTCTTTCGGCGGGAAATCACTTCTGCACGACTCTTCACGACGTGGGACATCCATCCTCCAAAGGGGAAGTTTCTAGCCCTTGTCGTTCCTGCAGAATCCTCAGCTTCTACTGCCTAGTAGCAGCTTCTTTGCACCCATAGCTGGCATTTCCTGGGCATCTGCCCACTCTCGACTTGATCGTGACTTTTGGACTTGGTCCCCTTGTTCCACAGGTACTCTAGTCTGGAAATCCATTGTTGTTGCATTGCTGGTGTTGGTCTTTCCTGCAGAATTCCCCTATCACGACTTCTGTGCTCTTTGGGGAACTTTAGTGCACTTTGCACTCACTTTTCAGGGTCTTGGGGTGGGCTATTTTTCTAACCCTCACTGTTTTCTTACAGTCCCAGCGACCCTCTACAAGGTCACATAGGTTTGGGGTCCATTCGTGGTTCGCATTCCACTTTTGGAGTATATGGTTTGTGTTGCCCCTATCCCTATGTGTCCCCATTGCATCCTATTGTAACTATACATTGTTTGCACTGTTTTCTAAGACTATACTGCATATTTTTGGTATTGTGTACATATATCTTGTGTATATTTACTATCCTCATACTGAGGGTACACACTGAGATACTTTGGCATATTGTCATAAAAATAAAGTACCTTTATTTTTAGTATATCTGTGTATTGTGTTTTCTTATGATATTGTGCAAGTGACACTAGTGGTACTGTAGGTGCTTCACTCGTCTCCTAGTTCAGCCTAAGCTGCTCTGCTAAGCTACCATTATCTATCAGCCTAAGCTGCTAGACACCCTATACACTAATAAGGGATACCTGGGCCTGGTGCAAGGTGTAAGTACCCCTTGGTACTCACTACAAGCCAGTCCAGCCTCCTACAGATGGTCAAACAAGTAAATGGATATAAACATGTGTTTTTTATGTGAACAAGTTAATTATTATAAAGCTATCTTACATACAACTGCTATATACATATTACAGTTTGTGCTGCATTAAATAAATATGTCGGAAATGAACTAAGCAGGAAAATGTGGAAACACGCTCAGAAACACAAAACAGTTGAGATATGAAAGGAAAGTCATAATTCAGGACAAAGGCGCAGCATTGGGTAAAACAAATACACAGTAAAAGGAAAACAAAGAACAGAGAAATATCTACAAAAAAGCAACAAAAAAAGTTGAAAAGTGATAAAAATGAAAAAACTGCAGAAGAAGGAATAAGCTATGTTTAATGGGATTCTGCAATCCCTCTATAAAAACCCATCTCTAATTTCTTTATAATCTGTGACTTGTGACAAACCCTGTCTCCGATTATAAAGAAATGTCAGAAGTCAACTGTAATAAATTGTTACCGTTGAGTTCTGATGTAACAATGCCTACTGCCATAGCCCGCAGCCCGGGGAAAGGCAGACCAGGTCCCAAATTCTAATAAAAGCAGCTGTTTAAAGAACGAAAAACGGACCATTGCTTTTCTTTCTTCTCTGTTTTTCTAGTTGTACATTGACAAGAAGAAAGGAGATATTAATGGCAATTTGTTTATTTGTTGCACTTATTTTGTACTTATAAAAAAAGTTAGAATATTTCTGCATGTTTCTACTCTGCCCTTTTCTTAAAAAACTGATTTGTATTAAAAACTGCTTTTAATATGTTCTGCAAAACATATCCAACAGCTTTTTGATGTGTTTAATTTTGCACTAGAGATTCTATATTTATGCTTTATGTTTTGAAATATGTGTTCTTTTTCATGTGAAAGAGCTACGCACTAAGGATTTAAGTGATTTGTGGGAAAGGTGATGGTGTAACCATGTATTATAATGAATAAAGTACTTCATGCTGTACGCAGTTAGGATATTGCAAGTCACCTCAGAGTTCCATAACCTTATACAGGAAATCATTCTTTGGCCTTCTTCCCCTATATAGTCATGAAACTCCTCAGTGACTTGCAATATCCTTATAATGTATGGCAGGGGGTGGTTTATGCCATATATATATTAAAGTCCTATATTTAATCTGCAGGTCACTGTAAGACTGTGTTGTTGTGACATAGTTCAGTGGGTTCATAATGACAGCAGATATCCCTCTATAATGTAGAAGTCACAGATAGTAATCTCAGTCAAAAGAGATCTGCGTGCATCCTGTAGGCCACAGATTTAATCCCAGTGAGGATGGTCAGAAGCTTAATGCACCTAAATCAGAGATCTTTTAAAATTGTTGCTCATCCCCAAACATAAATGTTTAGACAGCTGATTCCCAGATGTACTACTTCTTACAGAGTCTTGGCTTAGTGCCCGAGCTGGCCCTGATTTGGTGGTATCCTCACAAGATGGTTATGCATTATGGGGTGCAACCACACTGTAACACAAGGGGGTGGCATTGTGACAATCTATAAATCTTCTATCTCCTGTGAATCGTGCAGTCTTCCAATCACCGACTGTGAAAGGTTGTTTCTCTCACTGAAATTCTCCCAAGATTTCTTCTTCCCCGGTGCACAGTCATATACCGCCACCAAATGTATAATGACTGTTGACGTCATTGCCCCTTATGACTTAAAAGCTTCTAACATCACGATCCTAGGTAATCTTCATGTTCTGCTTTATAACACTTATTGTTCACCTGGCTTAAATCTTATACATGACTTGAAGCTATCCAGCTTTCGTTGTTGGTAAATTCTCCTATACATACAGCAGGTCATATTATGGATCCTGTGTTTTGTAACTTATCTATGCTACTTGTTGGAAGTCTTCTTCCCCTTACCTGGACAGATCACTTTACTGTTACCCTAAGGATTACAATTCCTGCACCTCATTCTCTTCCTCCTTCCTTAACCTTGAAGTCATGACAGTGCTCAAAATTGGATATATCGCCTCTTAGTTGCATGAGGTTTCTAAGCTGTCTCTCTCCGCTCCTGTGGAGGGTGACATGTCTCTAAGGAAATGGCTTATGTATGCTCTTGATGACCTTATTCCTGTATTTGATGCCTCCTTTAGACCCCCCTCAAAAGCATTCAGCCCTGTGGGTCGATGCTAGTCTTCTGACACTTAAGAAGAAGTGTAAAATGCTGGAAACCTATGAATCTTCCTGTAAGGCAACCTACAGGGAAGCAATTCATATGTATTATAAAGCTGTAAGGGATGCATGTGCATCAGTGCATATAAAATTGAAAAGTCACCCATTCCAGCTAAGGAGACTTTCTCCATTCTGCAGTCTTTTCTAGACCCCACCTCCAAAGTCCCTTTGCTTTCTCTTAATCCTACTATATGCAATAACTTGAATCATTTCTTTTCGTATAAAGTTAGTTATCCACACTGCTTTTCCTGAGACTGCAACCAATTACACTACCCCGGATAGACAAACGTAAAAATTTAATAACTAGGGCACAACAGTTCAACAGAAAAACCTCTGGTGCCTTGTTGTTGCTCTCACTTATTGGATAAAATATTGGCTCTCCCAGCAATGATGGCTGAACTGGTCCAGAAGTGCAAAGCAGTGCATAAGACTAAGACACCAGCTTCGCAATCAGATCCGCTAAGCTGTTCGAGAGATCATATGGAGCCCTCTCATACTTTAGATGGACAAGTTGCAGGCACCACCTCCTCAGCTCCAGTGTCCCCAGTGACCCCCTCACTTATAATTGTCATTAGTTCTGTGGTCCTGGGCTCCCTTGCACTAAAGACCACATGGGACCAGAAGTGCCAATTTCCATGTTGTCAAGGAAAAACAAAAAGTGATTTTGGAAACTTAACAAATGTTTGAAAGGGTGCAATAGAGTGCCTCAGAAAGTTTTCCCAGTCTTACCAGCGCCTCAGCTTGCCCCCAAGGTCCCCCCCACAGGATAGAAAGGACTCCAGCTGCCTTCAGGGGCAGAATAAGTAACAGAATGATGGCTTGAACCAATCGGATGGAAAGGGGCCCTCTAGGTCCCCTCAAGATGTAATGATGACATCTTCGCAGATGCAAACCATTGATCAACAAGGGCCCACATGCAATGCCCTTAGATATCCTCTTGTCATATCAACTTATGCAGATCTGACAGAAGAAGGATACAGTAGCTCAACAGCCTCATAGAATGTAGTCTTAAGGTTGATTAAAGAATGCCAGACCTCGTGACCAGTAAGCTGGGCCGATATCACTGTACAGCCCCCAGGATTATTCAAGGATCTGCAAACCATGTCCCTGAAGCCTTGGGATGTGTCTGCAGAGATTGGCCCGCCAGCCTTAAGTGCACTTGAGAAATCGCTTGATATAAAACAAGTTGAACAGCTACTAATCTGCGCCCTGATGGCAGGTGGGTGAGCTGGTGGGGCTGGGTAAAGAGTCCCTAATAAGTTCCCAAACAAGGGTTTGCTCTATTTAGAACACTCTAGCTGAGACACAGAAATTCCAGAGCAAGGGAACTTGTCTTAACTTTGTGAGCGAGATTGTCCCCCATGAAAACTCAGTGCAAGAGGACGTTATTCTAATATTACACCCTGAATACATATCTTGAGGCGGTGAAGATGTGCTCATTCGTAGAAACATTCTAAAATTGTTGACGGCCTTGCCTGGTATGGATCTGATGGAATCTAAAGAGTTTGAGTATATAGCTTTTGTTCCCGGCACCAATGACAACCCAAGAGAGGCCACCATAGTACAGTTTTGTAACCCAGAAATCTTAAGGAAAATAGAAGCTCATGCAAACGTCCTGTCACAATGGGGCATTTCTCTTAGTAAACCAGTTCCCCCTACAAACCCCTTGATTCTGGCCAAAACCAGTGCCTCCTCTCTCCACAAGATGTCCTTCCTTAATGGTTCAAAAGGCACTGAAGACAGAAAGTTGGTGGTTGACCAATTGATGGTTTCGAAAGAACTTACAGGTAACGAAAGGGATTGCTGGGTGACACACAAATCGCACTGAATAGCAGTTGCTGGTCTGCCAGCCAGGGTCCCCCTCAAACCCAGTGGGCTTTCAACCATCCTTGCAGTTTTGCTCCTGGAATATTCAGGGGCTAAGATCTTTACTTGATAACGAGGACGTACTTCATACTATGAGTAAAAACAAAATATTCTGGCACCTGTCTCCGACTATATGGCCGGGCCATCTTGAATTTTCTCTCCGGCTGAGCCATCTATTAAAGGGGACCATCCCTCAGGTGTCTTAATCCACAAGTCGTTAGCTGCAAGAGGGGCTTTTCTGGCCAGTGGTTTGGGTGCTTATATTATAGTTCAATTAGTTTGTACCCTTACCCATAATTCGAGAGGCCGTTTGCAGATTATAATAGGGTCATTTATATCAACCCAAAGCAACCAAGAAAAACATTGCTTTAACGGAAGTGGCAAATACTACAAGATCTTTAAGAGAATAATACTTGAAGGCCATGTGGTTGTTGGCTGGCGACTTCAGTATGTTTACTTCTAGATACCGCCTGTGAACAGTTTGTGTTCAAGAGGGGCGATATCACCTGGTCAATTCTAACCTAATTAAGAAGGACGCTGCTGGTAAGAGATTTACCAAACTCTTTAACCAGCTTGGTATGAGGGTGCTGAACAGCACAAGCATTTGGGATATCCCACCGATCTGCACCTTCTGGTTGCAAACAAGTTAATCTTTAATAGATTTTATTTGGGTGTCAGTTCAGCTTTTTTACCAAGTGAGTGACTTTGAGGTGATTCCAGATCTGTTTACCGATCATGCCATGCTGGTCTGTTCAGTCTCACAGAGCTTACCTAGATGGCCATCACTCAAGACAGTGGGATCTCAAAAGGGGATGTATACACCATGCAGAGTTAAATGGAACACTGACATACCAGCTGAAAAGATGGAAGTGCTGGAGGAACGTCTTTCTACCCCCTCGGTTGACCAAGTAGCATCCCCTCGCAATGGTGTTTTTTGACATCTGCTCTGTTAAACCAATTTGCCTCACCCATAACCTCATCGGGTCCACCTAAAGCTTCCTCGCTTAAGTACTCATCTTGTGAACTTAGAACTCTCAAACAGAAGAATAATCACTTGAGAAAAGCTCTGAGGATTAGCCATTCAAGCGTTCTCATAAAGGAGGTACGGCAAATAAGAAAGACCTATAAAGCTAAAGTATGGGCGTTGACACAGAAGAGAGAGAAAAAAGTATTGGGTGGAGCTATATGAGGTATTAAAGTAAAAGAACTTGAGTACATTTTGGAGGCTTGTGCAGCATAGATCCTGTGGGCCAACCTGGAAGTTCAGCCTGCAGCCTCAGCTGGCAATTGGATGCAACATGTTACAAACCTCTATGGCTCAATCCCGGCTAGCCAGCTGGAAGAGACCTGGAAGCCAGGATCGGAGTCACATATTGAGGAGAAGGGGGGCATTGAATTAATTTGTAACAATGCAGTGCGACTTGTGATATCTTCTTTACTCCTGGCAGGCTCCACAGGTCCGAACAGGCTGCCAGCCTGGCTATTCAAAGTTGCTTAGGAGGCATGGATACATCTTTTGTGTCCATTATATAACCTGTTTTACCACCAGTGATGTTCATGATAGTTGCCAAGGTTCAATATTGTGTCCAGTTCACAAAAATAGCTTCCTGATCAGCCAGACAATTTTCGATTAAATAGCCCTTCTTGATGTAGACAGGAAATGTTATTCAACTTAATGCTGAACTGGAGAAATGGGCTATTTCCAACGCACTTATCCTGAACACTCAGAAAAGGGAGTAGCTCAGAGGATAACTTGGTGATCATCTCCACATTGATGAAGGCAGCAAACCAAAAGCTAGCTCCTGCTTTGATGCCGCTTTCATTGATTATACAACATCTTTCGATAAAGTGGATAGGGCAAGGCTGTGGCAAAAGCTATATCATTGGAGTATTCCGTCTGCATTGCTGCTAGCGGTAATGAGTTTGTACGTTAAAACCTGGATCAGAGTTAAGGTTTCAGAAAATAGATTGATGCAAAAGATCTGGACCACTCAGGGTTTGAAACAGGGTTGTATATTAGGTCCCTTTTTCATTTATATTTTGCAGACCTTAATAGTGCTTTGGCAGGAGTCAATGCTTCCCCACCCAAGTTTGCGGGGGTACATTTGCAATGCTTACAGTATGTTGACGATACTATTCTTTTTGATCATACGTTGGCATGCAACAATTGTTGTGTGCCTTGTCACATTATTGTAGGGACAACATGATTTCCATTAATGCCTCCAAGACTAAAATGATGGTTTCTGATGGATACAACTACCTGTGGATTACTCACCTTATGAATTCGTCCTTGCGCCAGCATCCGACGGAAAGTCTTCTTTCTAGCTGTCCACGTCAATGAGGACGTCATAATGGCACGGCTCCAGGTGACTCCGTCTGACGTCACCATGCCAATAAGAGGTCCTCGTCGGCGTGCTGACGTCAGTTTTTGCTTTTTTCCGTGCCTTCGACGCCAACGGTTTTTCTTTCCTGGCTCGTTGATTACTGTTGCGTTTTGGTGGTTACAATGTCTCCCCCAAAGAAATCGGGTTTTAAGCCCTGTAAAAAATGTGGAGGTCGGATGTCGGTAACCGATCCACATTTGGATTGTATCTGGTGTCTTAGCTCTGAGCTCGACGTCAAAGGGTGTAGGTCGTGCCAGAGCATGAACCCTAAGGCTCTAAAAGAACGAGAGGCTAAGCTTTTCATGGCAAAAGCCAAGAAGAAGGGCCATAAGAGAGTTTCCGCCCATGCTTCGCCAAAAAAGCATAAGAAGCGGCATCACCATGATTTACGACGCCGTCATGACTCTCGGTGCCGGTCTGAGCGGAGCCGATCGAGGTCGAGATCTCCTTCTACTCGACACCAAAGAACATGGGAGATGAGCCCTACTGTGATGCCTCAGCCCAGGAGTCCGGAGATATCACTGGCGCCGTCGGTCTATGAGGTGACTCATCATAGCCCTCAGTTTTCACCGGCGTCACAAGAGCCTGATGTGCCGCAGGCTCAAGAACAGCAATATCCTCCTTTCCCGGCTCCAGGAGCGGATCCGGCAGCATTTTTAAATGCAATGTATGCCGTTTTCCAGTCCATGGCTCCTGCTGGTGCACTGGCGGGTCCCACAGGGCCATTGGCGTTTGACTTGGGCTCCCCGGCACCGTATAAAGCGGCTCCGTTTATGCCGTTTTGCCCTGCTGAAGGTGTTGGATCGGTGCCGAGGATGTCTCCTCGTGGAAGATCTTCACCAGCTGGGTCTGTGGCTCCATCATCGCGTCAGCCGACGCCATCGCCACGTCATTCGATGTCTATGTTGTCTCCTTCCTGGCCGGCCCCATTGCCTTCATGTCAGCCGACTCCGCAGAAGACGTCATTGGAGTCCGTGTTGACGCCGGCGCCGGGTGATGCTAGGAGTCATCCATCTCTTTCTGTGCCCTACCGGGATTCGAAGTCTTCGGCGTCGGTAGATTCGTTACCGATGCCGACTTTGGAAACACGCCTTAGGTCCCGGAGAAAGGCATTACGACTCCTGGAGGAGGAAGAGTAAAGGCAGTTAGAAGAGGGTGAGATTGGGCCTTTGGATGAGTACCAAGGCTTGGGGTCTGCAAGCGGCCTGGATACTTCCCCGGAATGGGACATTGCATCTCCGGGGGAGTTTACAGAGGAGGCAGCATCTTTTCATACAGTGATCAGAAAAGCAGCAGAGTTTTTAGACTTGCCCTTGTCTGTGGCAGAGGTGAAAGCCAACCTGCTGACTGATGTGTTGCACCCCTCTACGCCCTCTGCCGATCCTTTACTGCCCTTCAACGAGGCGTTGACGAAGCACATTCTGGACCTGTGGAGGAAGCCGGTTACGACTCCAGCAGTGAACAGGGCAATAGCGAGGAGACATAGGGGCGCACCCGGGGATCCGGGTTTCCTGTCACGCCATCCGACTCCTGAAAGTTTGGTAGTCCAGGCGTCTTGCTCCACGAAGTCTGCTCCTGGAACATTCTCTGTGGTCCCAACTGATAGGGAGTCCAAGAGGATGGAGCAGTTTTCTAAGAAGATCTTTTCATCATGCAGCATGGCGCTCAAGGCTGCAAATCCTACCTGTGTGCTGGGCAGGTATGTCTACGCCCTTATGGACTCTGCTAAGGAGATGGTCAGAGATCTACCGCAGGATATACAGAGGTCCTTTGGATCTCTTTTTTCGGATGCGCAGGCGGCTGCACAGCAGATTATACAGTCTGGCCTGGACACAACGGATTCGGTAGCCAGGGCCATGGGGACATCTGTGGCTACTAGGAGGCACGCCTGGTTGAGGTCCTCCGAGTTTTCCTCGGACGTTCAAACCACCCTGTTGTATCTACCAGTCGATGTTGAGAAGTTGTTTGGAGAAAAGGCAGATTCTGCCCTTGAGAGGTTTAAAGGCAGTCGGGCAACAGCTAAGTCTTTAGGCTTACAGACTACCACTGCTACTTCGTATAGACCTTTTCGCCGATTCAGGGGGTTTGCACGTGGTTCTGCCTTTCGTAGGCCCCAGTACTGGGCCCAACAACCTGCCAATCCACCCTATCGTTCTTTTAGAGGGCGGGGTAGGGGTAGAGCTAGAGGGGCAGTCCAGCAGCCTTCATCATCTTCCTCTTCCTCTGGTGGACAACAGCAGAAGCAGCCCTAGTTTTCCCCACTTTATCGTTCATACCTCTCCTGTAGGGGGAAGGCTGAGTCTTTTTCTCCGCAAGTGGGAGTTGATAACAACGGACTCGTGGGTGTTAAAGATTGTGGAAAAAGGATATGCTCTCCCCTTTCAGGAGTCCCCTCCTCCCTTTCCCCCCATCCTTCATTTTGTTCAAAAGACCATCTTCTGTTGTTACAACAGGAAGATCTGACCATGTTATCAAAGGGCGCAATAGAGTTGGTGCTGGTGCAGGAAAGGGGTCAGGGTTGTTATTCAAGATATTTCCTGATTCCCAAAACGGACGGTCGTCTAAGACCGATCCTGGACTTGAGGATTTTTTATTTTTTCCTCAAACAGGAGAAATTCAAAATGCTGACCCTAGCGCAGGTGCTATTGGCGTTGAACGAAGGAGACTGGATGGTGTCTGTCGACTTGCAGGATGCGTACTTTCATATTCCGATACTCAAGTCGCACAGGAAGTATCTCCGGTTTGTGGTGGGGTCGCAACACTACCAGTTTGTGGTCCTTCCGTTTGGACTTACTTCAGCACCTCAAGTTTTTACAAAGGTCATGGCAGTGGTTGCAGCACATCTCAGAAGGAAGGGAGTAGCGGTATTTCCCTACCTGGACGATTGGTTAATCAAAGGCAAGTCGCCAGAGCTTGTGCTGTCTCATCTGCGGATGACAACCCAGTTGTTGTTCGATCTGGGTTTTCCGGTAAACATACCCAAATCTCACCTGGAGCCCTCTCAACGCCTCCTGTTCATAGGGGCAGTACTGGACACAACATTGTTTCGGGCCTACCCCCCGCCTCAGCGGATTCGGGACATTCAGGGGCTGATTCCAATGTTTCAGAATGGAGCAGCTGTTCCAGTCCTCAAAGTCTTACGCCTGCTCGGTCTGTTTGCTTCTTGCATTCTGTTGGTCACTCACGCACGCTGGCATATGAGGGCTCTTCAGTGGTGCCTCCGCAGGCAGGAGATCTCGGGGATTCGATAAGGATCTCAAGGGACACTGCAGCAGATCTTCATCGGGGGACGGCAACCTTTGCCAAGGAAAACCGTTTTCGCTACCACCGCCAGTGGCCACAGTAGTATCGGATGCTTCCACTCTAGAGTGGGGAGCTCATCTGGGGGCCCTGGAGATCAAGGGTTATTGGTTTCCAGCGGAACAGATGTTGCACATCAATCTGTTGGAATTGCGGGCAATACGTTTGGCGCTCAAGGCCTTCCTCCCTTCCCTTCGCGGTCAGTCAGTTCAGGTCCTGACGGACAACACTACCCCGATGTGGTACATAAAGAAGCAGGGAGGGGTAGGGTCGTACCTTCTCTGCAGAGAGGCTCTGTGACTCTGGTCCTGGGTTCAGGACCATCAGATTTGCTTAATAGCAAATCTGGCCGGAGTTCTGAATGTACGTGCGGACGGTCTCAGTCGTCACTACTCAGTAGATCACTAGTGGCGTCTCCATCCGGACCTGGTCCTCTACATCTTCGGGATGTGGGGTTCGCCTCAGGTGGATCTATTTGCCACTCGGGAGAACGCGCACTGTCCGTTGTTCTGCAGCCTCCAGTATCTGATGCAAGGAGCGTTGGGGGACGCGTTTCAGATGTCCTGAAGCGGCCAGTTGTGTTACGCGTTTCCCCTCATACCCTTGATTCCTCGGGTTCTGAGGAAGGTTCGTCAAGTCCAGGCCCAAGTCATCTTGGTGGCACCGGACTGGCCGAGAAGGGTGTGGTACACAGACCTTCTTCAACTCTCTCAGTGCCCTCCGCTCCGTCTCCCACTCAGGGCAGACCTCCTTTCACAGTCGCAGGGGCAGGTTCTACACCCCCACCTCCAGAGCCTGCACCTTCATGCCTGGAGATTGAACGGGGCAACCTGAGTTCCTTTTCTCTCCTACCGGATGTAGTGGATGTTATTCTATCATCCAGGTGACATTCCACTAAATTCATTTATGCCGGTAGGTGGGCAAAATTTGTGGTTTGGTGCGGAGACAATCAAAAAGATCCCTTAAAGGCCCACCTTTCAGATGTTATTTTGTTTGCTCTTGATTTAGCAAAGAAAGGCTGTGCGGTAGCTACAGTTAAGGGCTATTTAGTGGCTCTGTCGGCTTTTCTTTGCCTTCCGGACCAGCCTTCTTTATTCAAATCTCCGACTGTAAATAGGTTCATTAAGGGATTAGTTAATAAGTTTCCTCCCACGCCCTTTCACATGCCTCAGTGGGATTTAAATCTGGTTTTGACATTTCTGATGGGTTCGCCTTTCGAGCCCATGCATTCATGTCCGTTGAGATATTTAGTCCTTAAGACTGTTTTCTTGATTGCGATTACCTCTGCTAGAAGTGTTGGGGAGCTTCAAGCCCTTTCCATTATACCACCCTTTACCATGTTTTTTCCCTGATAAAGTGGTGCCGAAAACCAGGGCAGCTTTTCTGCCAAAAGTTGTCACTCCTTTTCATATGGGACCGACTATTACACTTTCCTCTTTCTACCCTCCTCCACACCTCTCTAAAGATGAAGAGAGACTGGACCCTAAAAGGGCTCTTAGTTTCTACTTGGAGAGAACAAAAGACTTTCGTCTGGATGATCAGCTGTTTGTGGGGTATGTTGGACAGCGGAAGGGCAGAGCGGTCCAGAAACAAACTATCTCCAGGTGGATCATCCTTTCTATAAAAGTTTGCTACTCACTGGCGAAGAAAGTTCCCCCTGAGGGTATCAGGGCCCATTCCACCAGGGCTAAGTCGGCCACTTCGGCCCTAGCAAGAGGGGTTCCAATAGTGGACATTTGTAATGCGGCAACTTGGGCATCCCTCCATACCTTCGCAAAACATTACTGTTTGGATTCTGAGGTGAGGAGGGACGGCCATTTTGCACGCTCGGTATTGCAGGATTTCTAGGTGTAATCAGGCGGGCACCCACCACCGAGTGCTGTACGGCTTTGGGACTCTATTCATAAGGTGAGGAATCCACAGGTAGTTGTATCCATCAGAAGAACAAGTTACTTACCTTCGGTAACGCTTTTTCTGGTGGATACACTAGCTACCTGTGGATTCCTCACAGTCCCTCCCGCCTCCCCGTTGCCTGCCTGATTGCACAGATATGGTTGCAAAGGTTTACATATATTTATTTATGTATATATGTGTGTAATTTGATATTTATATTTCATGTGAATATATGCAATTATGGGAAGTTTTTTATGGGTCGGTTCTCACCTGTTTGCCTCAAAGGCACGTACAAAATGGGGTGAAACTGACGTCAGCACGCCGACGAGGACCTCTTATTGCCACAGTGACGTCAGACGGAGTCACGTGGAGCCGTGCCATTATGACGTCCTCGTCGACGTGGACAGCTAGGAAGAAGACTTTCCGTCGGATGCTGGCGCAAGGACGAATTCATAAGGTGAGGAATCCTCAGGTAGCTAGTGTATCCACCAGAAAAAGCATTACCGAAGGTAAGTAACTTGTTCTTTTGGAAGAAAGAAAGTTAAGAAACGTAACTTTGTATTAAATCAGGCCAAAATTTAGCTAGTTTCCAGCTTCAAATACTTAGGTGTCTATTTCAACCTGCGAGGTACACAATATGATCAACTTGATTCTATCAGAAACTGTTGAATCAAATGTCAAGCCCAGATTTGACTGCAATCTGCAGAGTTATAGATGCAAATCTATTTCCAGCATTAGCATATGGCTTGTTGATCTGTAAATGTAGGTGTGCCACTTGGCCAGACAAGGCCCAGTGTCAGTGCTATAGACTATTACTGCAGCTCCCGGATGCTTCAACATCCTCAAATATGATTAGAATTCAATTTAAGCAAGCAAACAATTAAATTATTACTTTAAGCTTAAGGTAGCTCCTGAGAAATTGGATTTGATTAAGTATGCAGAGTAGCAAGTCCATTTGGATGGAATATGCTAGCAAATCCACCTCTGCTGTGGAAGTTAAAGAGATTATCAATTTAAAAATTGCTTATAAAAAAATGCAAGGATGAGATCCACAGAGGAAGACAGTTCTGAGCTATCTACGAAGCTGCATGCCGACTTATGTAGTGCCTTTTATAAGTCTCTTGGGAGGGCATCATATTTATCTAACCCCCGGAACCTGCGCTGGAAAAAATAATTAATTAGATTGAGATGTGGAATCATACCCCTAAAAGCCTACAAATACGGCCGCTTGAACGGCACACCAGATTTGCACTGTAGCTTGTGTGAGTACAAACTCAAATTGTTATTGCACATAATCTGCGTATGTAAGGAATTGAGGGGATTCAGAGTCTTCTGGTTGGCTTCGGTGTTCCGAAGGCTAGGGATTAAAAAGTGTCAGAGTGCAGTTGCATGTTTAAGCAGGGTTTATCCCCAGTTATCTGTAAGATTTTTGAACTTTTTCAAGGCAGCAGTCATACCTCTGAATAGGCTCACAATACCTTGTCAGAGTAGTTAACATTCATGCACAAGGCATTTTGTTGATATTAGGCTGTAACGGTTGTCTGCGCTTTGGAGGTTATTTGTGTTTGCACATTAGGGACAATGAAACCCTAGAGCCCTACTGCTGCTGTTTAAAATCTCATGTATATAGTTATTTTTATCTTTCATGCTCGCTGCACTTTGTAGGAATTTGCACCTTATCAATAAAGGTTCTGTCTGACTGTGTTTGTGAGGTTATTGTTTGACACCCATGTTTGCACGTTAGGGACTAGATATCTCCAGAGTTCAACTGCTGAATGCGAATAAGAGTTAACCTTTTAGCTACTTGCTACATTTGGTAATTATTGGAGGATGAAGACGAAGAGGCCTGGTTTTAAGTATTTAAATTCTTATTTATAAAGCTTTTTTAGTATTTTGCACTTTACCTATGTTAGAGATATCCAATGTAAAATTAGGATGAGTTATGTCATCCTGAAGTGAATGAATTGTTATGGGGTATTAAACAGTTTGAACAAATCGTTATATTGTGTTTTAAGGATGTTAAGAGGGAGAAGATAAAAAAAATTGCAGCAGGAGTTTTTGTAACGGAAGGTTGCTATTACTGATCTTAGGCTGTGCATGCACTGTATAATGTTTTTCTTTTTTTATATTGTTATGGTTTTAACTAACTGAACAATAAACTTTTACTTTACTTTACACTACACAACCCCGATGATCATGCCACATTGCCCAAGTCCTCCTTTCATCTTATTTCACTGGCAAATCTCACTATCTTAGCAGCTATGATTAAATTAGACTCTGCGCTAGACCCTGCCCAGCATTGTGTACTCCATGCTGCATCTGCACTTATCTACCCAGCATTGGTGAGTCTTTTCAGTCTTTTCAGTCTTTCTTTCTCCAACACCATAGTACATTCATCTTGGAATGCAGTCATGGTACCACTGCTTTAAAAACCCATACTGGACTGTTCTCAACCAGAGCATTTTTTACCTCTCTTGTTGTTGCCCTTTTGTAGTGTCCGGTAACAAACGGAGGGAACAGGCAATGGTTTCTTCACAACATTTATTTCAAGAATTAGAGCAAGGATAAAAAAAAAACAGCCACCGCTTGAGCCTTCAACTGCCAAATGAAGGCCCACAGCATTCTATCATTCTAATCCCCAGAGTTCCAGAACTAGACTGGCAGGCAAACACCACACCACCCCCACCCCCACAATACCCATTAACATTAAAACATAAATACACAATTCAGTAGTCTATTGAACTAATACAACAAGGGAACTAAAAAGGGGAGTTTTACTTTTTTTTAAATATATATAACAACTTTACATCTTTTATTATAACAACTTTACACCTTTTACAAAGTTAACGCCTGACATAATCCTCCAAGAAGTGGGGACTCTTTCTCGCCCTCCTAGGTCTACTTCCTTCTCCCAACCCTATGTAGTGGTCTCTGGAGTGTTCATCCAAATTACCACTCATTTCATCACTATTCTACCCTTGCACAACCTTCGCCACCCTATTCAAAGTCCATATTCTATGATCACTCAGTTTTACCGCATTCTTAAAAACCTTAACCACCTCAAAAGGTTGGCTGAATTTAGGATCTCTCCTTCTCCCTCCAATTTCCATTCCTACAAATGTCCTTGTCCACCATCCTTTGTTTCTCAGAAACCCAGAATGGTAAAATTTCCACATGTGGCCTCCTTCCCCTAAACAATTGGAATGGGTCCACACCGGTAGACAAGTGTTGATTGAAACGATATTCCCTAACCTTTTTCCTAATCGTCATCTCCCAATTGTACCCTGCAGACAGAGCTTGTTGCACACTTTCCTTCAAAACTCTTACAAACTGTTCAAGTACCCCATTACTTTCTGGGTGATAGTGGGCCGCCTTTTTGTGTTTCACTCCTCACTCATGAAGGAAGTTCTCAAACTCCTTTGAAGCAAATTGAACACCATTGTCAGACAGAATGGAATTGGGAAACCCCTCCTTTCCAAATAAATCCTCCAGAAAATCAATTATCACCTTTGACTCCACTGAATTAACAATTTAAATTTCTGGCCAACGCGAAAACATGTCCAGACACACCAATACATACTTTTCAAAGGAATTAATTCTCAGCAGTCCTAAAATGTCAGTCGCAATGTCTGACCAAGGACCGTTAGCTTGTTCTCTCAATACCATTGGTTGCGTCCTGCACTTCAACCCTTTATCACACAACGAACATTCCTTGCAAGTTCTAACTGCACGTTCCACTTGCACGTCCATAGCTGGCCACCAATAGCCTTCTCTCACCCTCTCCTTAGTTTTGGCTATACCCATGTGGCTTGCATGGGCGTGATTCACCAAGACTTTGCTTACACTGAGAGGGGGAATAAGTTTCAACCCTCTCATAAGTAGACCATCCATAACTGACAATTCATCTCTGACCTGTCAAAAAAATTTCACAGCCTCATCATTTTTATTGTCTATATACCAACCCTCATTACCCAAACTCATCACCTTCAACAATACCACATCCTTCCTCAATTCATCTTTCCATTTTTCTTCTGAAATGATTCCCTCTGAAATTTTACAGACACTAATTTCTTCATCATCTCTCTCAATACCATGGGTTGTGTCCTGCACTTCAACTCTTTATCACACAACGAACATTCATTGCAATTTCTAACTGCACGTTCCACTTGCACGTCCATAGCTGGCCACCAATAGCCTTCTCTCTCCTATCTCCTGTCTGCACAGGTTCTGTAGTTCCTGTCTGTTGCGTCTTGTCTACTCCAGGCGTTGGGGTTTATCCTCACCAATGGCCTTTGCGTCGTCAATGAGTTTGTCCTTGTCGCCAAATCATAGTGTCCGGTAACAAATGGAGGGAACAGGCGATGGTTTCTTCATGATATTTATTTCAAGAATAAGAGCAAGGATAAAAAAAACCAGCCACCGCTTGAGCCTTCAACTGAAAACTGAAGGCCCACAGCATTCTATCATTCTAATCCCCAGAGTTCCAGAACTAGACCGGCAGGCAAACACCACACCTTTCCTATCAAGCTGTTAGAAAAAACACATCAAGCATCCATTGTCTGTTTAGTCTGAGGCTCATAACCTTTTATACGTTTCACTTCGGGCTTGCGTCTGCTCCAATGTACGGAATTCACTTTACTTGCAGTTTCGGAAGAACTGAGGTAAACATTGGTTTAAGGTGGATCTGCAGCTGTTATTTGTTAGATCTGAGTGCAGCTTTTGACACCAACTGACATAGCACGCTCCTGAGACCGCTGCAGAGCTGTGGAATAAAGGAAAAGTGAGAGGTAACAGGTTTTTTTTAAAAACACACTTTGAGTTTTAAAACTGGTCCTCTACTTGTGTAAGGCTCCAAATTTCAACTATCAAATATGCTATTGTGTTACATTGAATATTCAAACCACCAGTAATAGGGTGACCATTACATTCAGAACAAATCCGTACCCCAACTATCCCACCCTCCCTGAGTTGTGTTGTCATAGAGTCTGCAAAATTGGAACTCATTGTGTCCTCTTACCTTAGAACAAGAGAGAACAATGTCGAAAATATTATCCCCGGCTGAAGTCTTTAGAGGAGGAGCCCTTGGACGGTGATAGTAGTGAGTTCACAAGTTAGGCCGGGTTCCGTCCATCGTCCCTCCTATGTCGGTGCTCCTGCTGGAGAATCAGGAGGTGAGTCAGCTTCTTGGGACACCAAACCTTCAACAAGAGCCTCCCAGGCTTTGGCCACTTCCAATATGCTGTTCCCCCATTTAGCTTCCCTTGTCAATACCCTCCCGTCACAGCTTGCATATTTAATCAATTTACTGCACCAGGTGGGTATGGGGGGTCCTGTAGGGGCTTTCCAATTCCTAGTGATCTCCAGTTTGGCTAAGGGATATGCCAAATCCTCTAATGTACATCTGACTTTCGTTTTGGAGGTATGGGGGAACCAGCTCAGGAGGCAGTGTCTGTGGGTGCATGGATTCTTCCCCTCTATGAGCGTCCCAGTCATTTCTGTTACTGTTACCCAGTATTCCTGTATTTGTGGGCAAGACCAAAACATATGAAAAAGGGCAGCTCTAATCTCCCTGCACGTAGGGCATGCAGCCTTTGCTACCAAGAATTATTTGTCAATCTGTTCCGGTGTCAGATACGTTCTATGGAGAACTTAATAATTGGTGAGCTTAAAGCGGGCATTTCTAGATACCCCCTGGACTCCCTCTAGGATTTTATCCCAGGCATTTTCTGGGATTGGGACCCCAAATCCTCCTCCTCCCAGTTGATCCTCAGTCGTTCTGATGGTTTGTTAAGATAGTTCCCTATGCCCTGGACAGGCTTTTGACTGCCTTGTAGGTGCCTGCAGAGAGTGTTATGTATTGGCAACTAAAGTGCTGGCTTGGTTTCATTTGTCCCAACCCCTAGCGTTTGCGAAGGACAGCTGTAAGAACACAGTGGAGTAAAAGGTGGCCTTGAGAGAGGTCGAATGCCAAGCAAAAATATTCAAAGGGCATTAGCGTATCTTCCAAGTACATGTCCCCAACCATAGTAGCTCCTGCAGTCTCCCAGTCCTCTAGCATCCTCCAATCTCCCCCATGTGGGAGCTCTGTCAGCATGGTGATGAGCAGGTGTTGTGTGTAGGGGATCTAACTACGGATTTTCTGGAGGCATTGAGCCTAGCATTTCACTATCACCTTGAACTCCTGGGTGTCATGTATCGCAGGGCGCCTCAGCTTCATTAGGACCCTGGTGAGGGATGAAAGACTCTGGATGTGGGGTCCCATGATTTTTCCCAGGGTGCGTCTGCCGGCTAACCATTGTACAAAACATTGAAGACGGGCCAAGAGATAGTATGTTTCAATATAGAGCACTGCTAACCATCCTCCTATTGGTCATTTTATCATGGTTAGTGCCACTCTTTTACGACCCAAGCCTCATATCAAAGTTGTAAGCAGGGAGTCAAGTTCTCTAAACATCGCCCCAGGAATCCAAACTTGGAAGGAGCCAAGGAGGTACAAAGGCCAGGGAGCACAATCTTCTTGATCAGCGCTATTTGGCCCATCACTGAGATGGGTAGAGTTTTCCAGAAGTCCATGTGGGATTTGAGCACCCTGACCGCTTGGTCTAGGTTCCCTTCTAGACTTTTAGATCTAGTATGATAGACCAAATATTTCAAACATCAAGAGGCTTTCAGACTAACAGGCCTAGCCCATCTTGTTGAGGGCGCTCGTGGTAAATGGGAACAGTCTGGATTTCTGCCTGTTTACCTGTAACCCAGACAGTTGACTAAACTGAGCCAGCATAGTTTTGCCACCTTCTAGTTCCTGGGCGGTAGTCTGCAGGAAGAGTAAGAGACCATCTGCAGATAGTGCTATGCTATGCTGGTCATCCCCGATTTGCAGTCCTTGTTAGAGCCCTTCAGATGTTGCATGTGCTGCCAGTGGCTCCTTGGCCAGTGCAAAAGGTATGAGGGATAAGGGAAAGCCCTGTCTCAGTCTGCAGCACACTTTGTAAGGGTCGGAAATGATTCAGCCCGTGCAAACCCGGGCAGTCGGGTCTGTGTATAATAGTTGTGTCCATGCTATAAAGTTCTCACCCAACTTCACGTGATGCATCACATCATATAGGTAACCCCGTTCTAGACTATCAAAGGCCTTTTCTACATCAACTGCGAATCCTGCTGCATTGTCAGTGTCCTGGTCTTACGCCTTCAGTATAGTCATTAGGCATCTAATACTTAGTGCTGTGTTCTGGCCTGGTACAAAGACCATCTGATCTGTGTGTATCAGTTAAGTCATATACAGGAATAGTCTAGTTGCTAGGATCTGACTTAGAATCTTATAGTTGATGTTTAGCATCAACAGTGGTCTGTATGCTGAGTGTTCATGGGCAGGTTTTCCTAGTTTTAAAAGTGGGACCATCAGCGATTCGAGGGAGGAAGCCGGCAAAGAACCAGAGTTTTTGGCTGCTTTATAGAGCACCACCAATTTGGGCATCACCTCTTCCCTGTAGGCCATATAAAACTCAGCCGGGAACCCATCTGCCCCGATGTTTTTCCTCAGACCAAGTTTTTGATAGTTCCCTTAACTTCTTGTGGGGCAATGGCTTTACCAAGATCCTCAGCTTCCTCTGCTGTGAGGGTTGGGAGGGGCAACACTTCTGTGTAATGACTGATCACCTCCCTGTCATATGGGGTAGTACTCTTGTATAGCTCTGCATAATAGCGATAAAAGTGAGTGTTGATCCCCACCTTGTGTTTATATGCACTCCCCCTCGTCAGACTGAAGTTCCAATATGGGTGACACCCCTCCCTCCCCCCTCTTCGCAGGGTTAGCTAAGAATGCTAGTGTGGTCCTGCTCAGCATGGGTCCAATCCATGTAGCCTCTAGAATCGAAACTGCGCAACCTTTCAAAAAGCGTCGCCACCTTCCCTTTCTGGTCCAGAAGTGCCTGCTGAAGGTCTGTTCTGCCAGGCCTTTGGATCTCCAGAGAGCAGAGGTCTGACTCTGCATCCAAGATCTCTTGTAACAGCATGCCATTAATACCGACTGATGTTGCCATGCAGTATCCCCTCAATACAGTTTTTAATGTGTCCCATTCCACCTGAGGGGTAGAGGCCGACCCAGCATTGTGTAGGAAATATTACCCTATTCTAGTGCCAATTTCTTCCCTGAAGCGCCGATTTTCCAGGGATTCTGGCTTCAGTCTCCAAGTAGGGCTGCACGTTCAATAATGCATCAAGATTAGGTGGAGCATGATAGAATTATGATCAGAGATTGTGCGCGATAAGTACTCGGTCATGTGGATCTGAATATTTACAGGATGAGTGCATAAGACAGGGGTGTGGAATTTAACAAAATATATACTTGTCCATGGGACAGGTTGCTTCATAATTCTACTTGCCATGTACAAAAATGTACCTGTCCTTTTGGTGCCATGTAGTGCAGCGACAAATTATGGCAGCAATCTCATTATGTAAGAGGTCTGATATTAGCCTCGCTGATTATGCCAGTACTAATACTATGGTAGGGCTTGAATACTAACAATTTCAAGCCCTATTATAGCAATGTCCTTATTTTGCCACCATTCCGCAGATCTACATATTGGGGCTGGAGGAAGGAGTAAGCAATAGTTCCAGGGCTTGAATGCCTTTGAGTATGTGGACGCCTGCTAACGTGCATGTTTTAAGGATTTCCACCAGCTCTTCGCTAATCCTTTCCTATACTTAGAAAGGTTAGAAATTTACTCCTGACAAGGGCTAAAATAGAAGTTCTTCCAGGCTTGGGGAAAAAAGTGGTTGGAGGGAAAGTGAACTTTTAAACACACCACAGAATTTCACATGAGCAAATCTACACATGCATGTTTGCTCATGATAAAATACAGTCCACAAATATTATCTAGGAGTACGACTCCGTGGTCGTCTTCTGTAATTCTTGTGAATTCATGAAAGCCACTAATGTGGGAAATACACCATGGGTGCGCTTTTGTGACATCCTGTAAGAATAAGGCCCCTAATTAGGTCTGGCGTTAACCAAGACATTTTATTTTTTATTACAATTCTATTTCTCTTTATCTTGTTTCTCATAATCTTGTTGAAAATAGTTACACTGATTTTCCATTATGAATATTTGTTGATCGACAAATGTTACTAAGTGATGCTTCATAGAAATAGTACCTACAATTTCAGAGTAATTTAGCAAATTTATTTTCCTTCTTGCATTTTTTTCTGAATATTTTATTTTGAAAGCAAAGAATCATCAGACTTGCTTACAAGCTTCTTCAAACATTTGCATCTAATCAGAAAGCATAGAGCATTATACAAAGCCTCCTACTGTTAAACTTTTCAAATGTGTGTGTAGACATTTTTTTTAATGGAACCACTGTCAGTAATGCAGTGTGACCTTACAAGGTTTATTTGGAGCACTCGCCCTATTAATAAAGGCTTTGCATTCATGAACCATAAATACAAGTTTGAATACATTAATATGTGGACACAAATATTACTTCAACTGCACAGTGTCCTTCCCTGTAAACTGGCAGCCAAACGTTGTTCTGCAAGGGTATGGGCCTACTTTTACCCAAGGACAAAATAAACATAAAACTTGTTGTCTTTGACCCCATACTAAATATACCGGGTGTCGGGCTACAGGAATTCCACACCCCTGGGGTGTCCAGGCATTCATGGAGGTTGTGAAGGTCTGGGAAAAATGAATAATCCCGGTCTTGTGGATGCATATGTCTCCAGGCATCTACCAGACCCCATTGTGCTTGCCAGTCTGAGAACGTGCGGGCTACTCTGTGCACTGAAGAATCTGGTAGTCAGGGTGTCCTTCACACAATTAGCCTCCCCCCAGGATAGTTGGTTGTAAGGAAATGGCTCCCTGTTGCAGTTACCCCCCACTTTTTGCCTGATACTGATGCTGACTTGACTGAGAAGTGTGCTGGGACCCTGCTAACCAGGCCCCAGAACCAGTGTTCTTTCACCTAAAATGTACCATTGTTTCCACAATTGGCACACCCCTGGCACACAGAAAAGTTCCTTGTAAAAGGTACCAGTGGTACCAGGGAAGGTCCCTAAGGGCTGCAGCATATGTTGTGCCACCCTAAGGGACCCCTCACCTAATACATGCACACTGCCATCGCAGATTGTGTGTGTTGGTGGGGAGAAAAAGGCAAAGTCGACATGGCATCCCCCTCAGGATGCCATGCACACAAAATGCTGCCTGTGGCATAGGTAAGTCACCCCTCTAGCAGGCCTTACAGCCCTAAGGCAGGGTGCACTATACCACAGGTGAGGGCATAGCTGCATGAGCAATATGCCCTTACAGTGTTTAAGTCTATTCTTAGACATTGTAAGTATAGTTGTGGCCATATTAAGTATATGGCCTGGGAGTTTGTCAAAACCGAACTCCACAGCTCCATAATGGCTACACTGAATACTGGGAAGTTTGGTATCAAACGTCTCAGAATAATAAACCCCCACTGATGCCAGTGTTGGATTTATAAAAAAATGCACACAGAAGGCATCTTAGAGATGGGGAGTATTTCCTTTTAAGAGTATAAGCTTGAACAACCTACAGCCTAGTTAGGTACTCACTATTCAGCTGAGGAGGATTATCCTCAAGACCACAGATGTCTCTGTATATTGGTACTTAGGGTACCTGCTTTGTGTGAGACAGAAATACTCAGGATATCTGTAAATCAGTGCCAAAACACCATCATTATTGGTGCCATGTTGTAGTTGGACTCTCGCTCCTAGACAAGAGTGCTGGTTCAGAGGAGATAGCACTTTTTTTGTAGGCAAGTAAGCCCCTCCTACAAGTTACAACTGTTGCCCCAACCCTCGGGCTCACAAGCAGTTCCTCAGATAAAATCAAAAAGTTAAGATGATTTTTGGCAGCCTTACGCCTGGACTCTAGATGAGACCTCTCAGGGAAGTTGTGGTGGAAGTTACTCTTTTCTCAAGTTAGCAACAAGTCTCAGTCACACACAGGCAATGAAGGAGATGCTGGACAGTTTTCAATACATTCATTGAAGAGACTGCAATCTACGATAAAGTGCATGTGCTGCAATGATTATGATAATAAACGGTAAAAGAAACAGAATTGTGAAGATGAGAGTTGTGACTATAAACCCCCCCCACGATCTTACAATAAACATGACATAAAATTCCTAGCAAGAAAACCTAATCTATACCCTAATGAAAGCTAAGTATAATAAACCTAATCTGCCAGCATCATGTCTTTGAGAAGCGCTCCCAACCCTTGTTACCTTGGAACGAGGTCTCTAGGTCAGAGTCCGTGGTGACACAAAAGGTGTGTTTTGCAGCAAGGTGATGTGAAGTGTAGATGACATCTGGAAGGAACCCCTCTAATGACCTTGTCTGTGTGAGATGTATTTATACAGATCATGTAGGATCTCTGACACCGGTGTGTTCTTACTGATAAGGAGGCAGACTTGTGGCAGGTATGTTCCTACTGATAAGGAGGCAGACTTATGACATAAATTATATAAACAATCCCCAACAAGTGTACATTATGTCCCTATCACACCTAAGTGAGAAAGGGACATGATAACAATACCAACGTACATCACTGATCATGACGCTGATAATGACGCCTTCTCAAAGTGGCAACGATAATGCAAATAAAAACATCTGTATAAACTATTAACAATGGCAGCCATCCTAGAAGAAATAATAAAATAAATTAAATAAAACAGAGCAAGCTAAGTAGGTTAAAAGTCCCTAGGTGGATAGGGGCACAGGCCTGCAAGCCAAAAGCCTAAGCTAAACTCCTGAGATCCAATAAGAACTAAAATGGATTCACCACAAGACCCTAACAGAGAACAGCAGAGTGGAGTTCTTTCCTGACTTCTCTCGGGAAGTGCAAAACCAACGCTCCACGTTTCAGGAGGCCAAAAAGAAACTGAGACAGTTGGGTTTCCGATATAGAATGCTGTTCCCAGCAAGGCTCCAAGTAGTGACACCAGACAAACACACTTCTTCCAAACCCCACAGGAGGTATGGGAGTGGTTGGAGCAACACCCTCAGCCAAACCCTGGACCAGAGTCTTGGGAAGTGCGACCGCAACGCCCTCTGTAGCCCCATCAGAAGACAAAACACAACTAGAAAGGCAGCGGGTTATGAGGTGGTGGTGTACCTGAGTGGCCTGAGTGCTGGTATTCCCACACTGTTGACTGACAGGGTCTCAAACACCTCAGACTCTGATAGTGTCTCTAGTGCCTCGGAAAACTCTAGTGTTGCCCTACCAAAAGTCACTCCAGGGACAGCGGATGAAATTATTTGATGGAACCCAGAATACAACATGAGTTAGAGATTCCCCATACTACACCATTCTTCCTCCAGTTTTGAATGCCTAGGAAAGGGTCAATCAACGCTTACTACTCTGTTCCCCCCACCCCAGTGGATATGCTATAAAGCTTTACTATCAATGCTGTGTGGGGAACGTGAGCCGGAGGCTCCTCTGTACAACCACCTCTCTCTTAGTTAGATTGGTGGACTCTCCACCAATACCAAATGTTTGTTATATCGGTTTGGATGAAGAGCGGACTATGGCTCATTTGTCCTGGGGAAGAGGAGTTGTGGTAACTGTTATTGGTTTATAAAAGGGGAACAATTGAGTTGTGATATTCTGAACTACTTGCCTATGGACTATAAGATGAGACTAAAAAAGACTAGGGGGTCAGTATGGGGGACTACACAGCCTACACTGCCCAATGGCTCCAACACACACACACACACACACACACACACACACAAACTAATTTCTTGGAACATCTGTGGTATGCACACTATGTCTAAATGATACAAGGTGTTCTTCTATTTGAATAGATAGGGAATCCACATAGAGCTCCTAGATAGGGAATCTACATAGAGCTCCTGCAGGAAACCTATTTAACAGCCAAGAAGGGTCCGGCCTTGCATCAGAGGTAGAACAACAGACCCAGAGGGACGCCATGTAGCAGTCACAGGCAGGCTGAAGGGCCTAGACATAGCCATTGTGAACGTCTATGCCCCCAATACTGGCCAGGCCACCTTCCTAATGGGGCTGTCAGATCCCCTTGCCCCATACCTCCAACAACCAATGTAGGAAGTTGGCTTTGTATATACTATTTCAAAGAAATAAATATTGTGCACAGAGTCCAAGGGTTCCCCTTAGAGGTAAGATAGTGGCAAAAGTAGATAATTCTAATGCTCTATTTTGTGGTAGTGTGGTCGAGCAGTAGGCTTATCAGAGGGCAGTGTTAAGCATTTGTTGTACATACACAGGCAATAAATGAGGAACACACACTCAAAGACTTACTCCAGGCCAATAGGTTTTTATAAAATGAAATGTATTTTCTTAGTTTATTTTAAAAGTTTAAGAACCACAGGTTCAAGATTTACAGTTAATACTTTAAATGTAAGGTACTTCACTTAGATACTTTAGGAACTTTGAATGAAAGCAGTATCACATACAGTCTTTGTAAAAATGGCAATAAGCTATTTTTAAAGTGGACACTGCAAAAATCAACAGTTCCTGGGGAGGTAAGTAAAGGTTAGTTTTGAAGGTAAGTAAAACACTTACAAGTCTCAAGTTTGGGGCATAGTCAGCCCACCATTGGGGGTTCAAGGCAACCCCAAAGTTACCACATCAGCAGCTCAGGGCCGGTCAGGTGCAGAGGTCAAAGAGGTGCCCAAAACACATAGGCGCCTATGGGGAGCAGGGGTGCTCCGGTTCTAGTAAGTACATGCGTCCTCGGGGGCAGACCAGGGGGGTTTTGTAGAACACCGGTGGGGACACAAGAAGGCACAGAAAGTACACCCTCAGCGGCACAGGGGCAGCCGGGTGCAGTGTGCAAACAGGCATCGGGTTTTAGATTGAAAACAATGGAGGGACCCGGGGGTCACTTCAACGATTCAGGCAGGTACAGGGGGGGGCTCCTCCGGGTAGCCACCACCTGAGCTAGACAGAAGGTCGCCTGGGGGTCGCTCCTGCACTGGAGTTTGGTTTCTTCAGGTCCTGGGGGCTGCGGGTGCAGTGTGGGTTCCAGGCGCCGGGTCCCTTGTTACAGGCAGTCGCCGTCAGGGGGAGCCTCTGGATTCTCTCTGCAGGCGTCGCTGTGGGGGTTCAGGGGGGTCGTCTCTGGTTACTCACAGGTTCGCAGTCGCTGGGGAGTCCTCCCTGAGGTGTTGGTTTTCTGCAGGTCGAGCCGAGGGCGTCAGGTGCAGAGTGGGAGGTCTCAAGCTTCCGGCGGGAAACGTGAAGTCTTTAAAGTTGTTGAAAAGTTGCAAGTTTGTTGCAGATTGTTGAGCAGGGCCGCTGCTCACGGGAGTTTCTTGGTCCTGGGGGTCAGGGCAGTCCTCTAAGCTTCAGAGGTCGCTGGTCCCTGTTGGATGCGTCGCTGGAGAAGGTTTTCGAAGTTGGAGACAGGCCGGTAGGGCTGGGGCCAAATCATTTGTCTTCCTCCTTCTCTGCAGGCTTGTAGGTCAGCAGTCCTTCCTCTTTCTTCAGGTTGCAGGAATCTAGTTTCCTAGGTTCTGGGGAGCCCCTAAATACTGAATTTAGGGGTGTGTTTAGGTCTGGGAGGGCAGTAGCCAATGTCTACTGTCCATGAGGGTGGCTACACCCTCTTTGTGCCTCCTCCCTGAGGGGAGGGGGGCACATCCCTATTCCTATTGGGGGAATCCTCCAAAATCAAGATGGAGGATTTCTAAAGGCAGGGGTCACCTCAGCTCAGGACACCTTATGGGCTGACCTGACTGGTGGGTGAGTCATCCTTGCTTTTCTTATTATCACCCCTGAACTTGCTGCCAAAATTGGGGGCTGTGTCCAGGGGGCGGGCATCTCCACTAGCTGGAGTGCCCTGGGGCATTGTAACATGAAGCATGAGCCTTTGAGGCTCACTGCTAGGTGTTACAGTTCCTGCAGGGGGAGGTGTTAAGCACCTCCACCCAGAGCAGGCTTTTGTTTCTGTCCTCAGAGAGCGCAAAGGCTCTCATCCCAGGGGGTCAGAAACTCGTCTCTCCTTCTCTGTATCCATTATTCAACAGGGCTAATGCCATAGACATTTCAGAAAATGTCAAACATGCTTTAACACAACATTTAGAAGACCATGGTTTAATAAATGAGGGCGGGGATGTCACATTTATCGTGGATGCTCATGATACTTGCCAAACAGAAACATTCTGTTCCTGTGTCACTTTTCCAGAGGAAGATTACATAACACATTCATTTCCGATGGATACAACTACATGTGGATTCCTCACCTAAAGAATTTTCCACACACGCCAGCATTCAACTGAACTTTTCTTCTAGTTCTGCACGTCGACGATGACGTCACAATTGCCCAACTCCCACGCGACGCCGTATGACGTCATCCAGGCAAGAAGAGGTCCTCGTCGACGTGCAGACGTCAGTTCCCTTTTTTCCGTGCCTTCGAGCAACGTTTTTTTTCTTCGAGGCTACCAGTGAGCTACTGTTTCACTTCATGTGTAACAATGTCTCAGCCAAGGAAGTCGGATTTTAAACCCTGTAGGGAGTGCGGAGGTCGAATGTCGGTCACAGACCCGCATGAGAATTGGTTGTGGTGTCTGAGCTCTGACCATGAGGTTGAATCGTGCAGTTCATGTCAGCGTGTGAATCTGAAGACCCTTAAGGAGCGGGAGGCCAAGTTGTTCCTGGCAAGATCCAAGAAGAAGGCAAAGCATCATCGCCGTGAGTCTTCTTCTAAGTCCTCGAGATCTCACAGGCGTCATTGAGACTCCCGACGCTGGAATGAATCATGGCGCCGGTCAAGTAAGGACTGTTCCCTTTCGAGGTCGCCGTCGGTTCGGCGTCGACCGACTTGGGAAGTCAGTACAACTGTTACACCTCCGCCTCCGATGACTCCAGCTTCTCCAACGTCTCCACTGTTGGTCTTTGAGGTTGATCCACATCAGGAGCCGACGGTCTCTCCGGCGCAGACGGAGATGCCGACGCCGGCTTCGCCTCATGCACCGGCTCCGCAAGGTTATCTGGAGTTCCCGGCGCCAGGAACAGACCCTGCCGCATTTCTCAATGCGATGTTCAACAAACATCTTTGCCACCATGGCTCTGGGAGGTGTGCATTCGGGGCCTTTGGGTCCATTGGCCTACGACATGGGTGTTCCGGCTTCATACAGACCGACGCCCTTCATGCCTTTCCTTCCTTCGGGAAGTGCTGGTTCGGCGGCGGTACTAATGGCGTTGACTAGAAGACCGGTGACGCCGACGACGTCTACTGCCCCGGTGCCGATGAGTTCGCCGCAGCTTCAATCTACTGTAAAGAAGCCTACGGCACCTATGGATCCGGTGTCGGATGAATCCGATGGTCAACGTCATCCGAGGTCTTCGGCGTCAGCAGATGCCTTATCGACGCCGGGGATTGAATCCAGGCTCCACTCCAGGAGCATCTAAGACTGCTAGAGGAGCAGGAGTATGAGAAGCAGCTCTTGGAAGAGTGAGAGATTGTGGAGCCACTAGGAGACCTGCAAGGCTTGGACACGGCGAGTGGTTTGGACACTTCCCCAAAGTGGGACTTGGCTTCTCCGGGGGGTACACTGAGGAGGCTGCCTCTTTTAATTCGGTGGTCAGGAAGACGGCAGATTTTCTTGACTTTCCTCTTCCAGCTGCAGATGTTAAGACAAACATTCTCACTGAAGTTTTGCATCCATCATCAGCTGTGGAAGAGCCGCTGCTTCCATTTAATGAGGTGCTTATTGACTCGATAATGGAGGTGTGGAAGAAGCCTGTGTCTTTGATGGCTGTAAACAGGTCTGTGGCGAGGAGGTATCGGGTGGCTCCAGGAGATCCAGCTTTCTTATCCAGACACCGACTCCGGAGAGTTTGGTAGTGCAAGCTTACTGCTCCTCACACTCTGCTCCGGGATCGTTTCCAGGGGTTCCCGTGGACAGGGAGCCCAAGAGAATGGACCAGTCTGCTAAGAAGGCGTTCTCTTCATGTAGCATGGCCCTCAAGTCTACGAATGCTACCTGTATCCTGGGATGGTACGTTTATGCTCTTATGGACGAAGCCAAGAAGCACTCTGCATTGCCTCAGGAGGTGCTTAACCTTTTGGCGGACGCTTAGGCGGCGGCGACCCAGGTTATTCAATCTGGGCTTGACACATCAGACTCTGTGGCCAGGGCTATGGGCACGTCTATAGCGGCAAGACGACATGCCAGGCTACGTTCTTCAGGATTCTCTCCTGATGTGCAGACAACCCTACTCGACCTGCCCTTTGATGGGGACAAACTATTTGGAGCAAAAGCTGACTTTGCCTTGGAGCGGTTCAAGAAGAGTAGGGCCACGGCAAGATCTTTGGGACTGCAAGCATCCACCTCCGCTTCCTTAAGATCGTTTAGGAGGTTTAGGGGGTTTGGGCGTGGCTCTTCCTTTCGAGGGAGATTCCAGGCAGCAGGACGGCAATCTTCAGCAGCTGACCCTTATAGATCATTCAGGGGCAGGGGTAGAGTTCGTACTAGAGGGGCTGCCCAGCACCACTCTGCCTCTTCCTCCGGAGGGGTGCAGCAAGGAAAGCAGCCTTAGTCCTCCATCACTCCCTTCTCATGCATCTCCTGTAGGGGGGAGACTGTCTCAATTTCTTCACATGTGGGAGTCAATAACATCGGACTCCTGGGTCACCGATATTGTTGGGAAAGGTTATACTCTTCCCTTTCGAGAGTTTCTCCCTCCCATCCCTCCCTGTCCATCCTTCTGTTCGGAAGCCCATCTTCTTTTACTACAACAGGAAGTCCTAATCCTTTTGTCGAAAGGTGCAGTGGATTTGGTTCCAGAGCAGGAGAGGGGTCGGGCTGTTATTCAAGATACTTCCTGATCCCCAAAAAGGATGGTCGGCTGAGGCCAGTCCTGGACCTGAGGATTTTGAATTGGTTCCTCAAGCATGAAAAGTTCAAAATGCTGCCCCTGTCACAGGTTATTTTGGCGTTGAACAAAGGAGATTGGATGGTGTCTGTCGACATGCAGGATGCTTATTTTCATATCCCGATCCTCAAGTCACACAGGAAGTATCTCCGGTTTGTGGTGGGGTTGCAACACTATCAGTTTGCGGTCCTTCCATTTGGTCTTACTTCGGCACCTTGTGTCTTGGCGGTGGTTGCAGCAGAGCTCAGAAGAAGGGGGATAGCAGTATTCCCTTATCTGGACGATTGGTTGATCAAAGCCAGGTCTCCGGAGCTCCTGCGGCGTCACCTGCAGTCAACAACTCAGTTGTTGTTCGATCTGGGCTTTTCGATGAACCTGCCCAAATGTCTCCTGGAGCCCTCTCAGCACCTCCTGTTCATAGGGGCAGTACTGGACACAACATTGAATCGGCCCTTTCCTCCGCCGCAGCGGAATCAGGACATTCAGGCGTTGATTCCAGTGTTCCAGAATGGAGCGGTCGTTCCAGTCCTCAAGGTCCTTCGTCTGCTCGGTCTGTTCGCTTCTTGCATTGTGCTGGTCACTCATGCACGCTGGGCTCTTCAGTGGTGCATCTGCAGGCAGTGGTTTGAACACAAAGGAGATCTTGAGGAATCGATAAAGATCTCCAGAGATGCTGCAGCGGATCTACAATAGTGGGCTGCGGACGGCAACCTTTCCCAAGGAAAGCCGTTCTCGCTGCCACTCGAGGGTGGGGTGCTCATCTGGGGGACCTGGAGGTCAAAGGTGATTGGTATCCAGTGGAACAGAGGTTTCACATCAATCTGATGGAATTACAAGTGATCCGTCTGGCTCTCAAAGCCTTCCTCCCTTCCCTTTGAGGTCAGTCGGTCCAGGTCCAAACGGACAACACTACCGCAATGTGGTATATAAACAAGGGAGGAGTGGGGTCGTATCTTCTCTGCAGGGAAGCTCTACGGCTCTGGTCCTGGGTTCAGGACCATCGGATTTGCTTGGTAGCAAACCATTAAGCCGGAGTTCTGAACGTGCGTGGGGACAATCTCAGTCGGCGCATCTCGACCGATCACGAGTGGCGTCTTCATCCAGACCTGGTCCTTTACATCTTCCAGGTGTGGGGGTATCCACAGATAGATCTGTTTGCCACTCGAGAGAACGCGCACTGCCCGTCATTCTGCAGCCTCCAGTATCCGATGCAAGTAGCTTTGGGGGACTCGTTTCAGATGTCCTGGAAGGGTCAGTTGCTTTACGCGTTTCCCCCCATACCCTTAATTCCTCGGGTCCTGAGGAAGATCCGACAAGACCACGCCCAAGTCATCTTAATAGCTCCGGATTGGCCAAGAAGGGTATGGTATTAGGACCTCCTCCAACTCTCTTTGTGCCCTCCGCTCCGTCTCCCTCACAGGGCAGACCTCCTCTCGCAGTCGCAGGGGCAGGTTCTACACCCCCACCTCCAGAGCCTGCACCTACATGCCTGGAGATTGAACGGGCAATCTGAGTACTTTTTCTCTCCCGCCTGAGTTGGTGGAAGTTATATTATCGGCCAGGCGACACTCCACCAAATCTATCAATGCAAGCAGGTGGGCTAAATTTGTGAATTGGTGTGGAGAGAATCAAATTGATCCTTGAGTGCCCACTTATCTGACATACAGTTGTTTGCATTATCCTTGGCACAGAGGGGTTGTGCAGTTGCCACTGTTAAGGGTTATTTATCCACGCTGTCGGCCTTTTTGTGCCTTCCAGACCAACCCTCCTTGTTTAAGTCCCCAATTGTTTTGAGGATCATTAAGGGTCTCACTAACAAGTTTCCGCCCACTCCATTCGTTATGCCACAGTAGGATCTGAACTTAGTATTGACCTTTCTTATGGGTTCACCTTTTGAACCGATGCATTCCTGTCCCTTGAGGCTTTTCGTTTTCAAAACTATTTTTCTGGTTGCTGTAACATCTGCTAGAAGGGTGAGTGAGCTCCAGGCTCTTAGTGTGGAACCCCCATATACTTCCTTTTACAGGGACAAAGTGGTGTTAAGGACCAAGGCATCTTTCCTAACGAAGGTTGTTACACCCTTTCATTTAGGACAGTCCATCACACTTTCTTCCTTCTATCCTCCACCTCATCCATCCAAGGAGGAAGAGAGGCTTCACCGACTTGACCCAAGAAGAGCGTTGAGCTTCTTCATCGACAGGACCAGGGAGTTCAGACAGTACGATCAGCTCTTCATCGGTTACGTGGGGAAGAGGAGAGGCAAAGCTGTCCACAAGAGAACGCTTTCCAGGTGGGACATTCTTTGCATCAAATTGTGTTATTTTTTAGCAAAGAAGGATCCTCCTGTGGGGCTACGTGCACATTCCACCAGGGCTAAGGCGGCTTCATCTGCCTTAGCTAGAGGTGTTCCTGTGGTTGATATCTGCAAGGCGGCAACTTGGGCATCCCTCCACACTTTTGCCAAGCATTATTGTTTGGACTCTGAAGTTAGGAGAGATGGCCATTTTGCACGCTCAGTGCTGCAGGATTTCTTGGTTTGATCATTCAGGCACCCACCACCTGGTGCGGTACTGCTTTGAGACTCTATTCTTTAGGTGAGGAATCCACAGGTAGTTGTATCCATCAGAAGAACAAGTTACTTGCCTTCGGTAACGCCTTTTCTGGTGGATACATTAGCTACCTGTGGAATCCTCACGGTCCCATCCACCTCCCCATTGCCTGACTGTTCTTACCAAGAATTCCTTGGGTGAGTACCCGTATGTTGTACATATGTATATACTGATGCAATGATTTATATGTATATATTTTTATGCATAAGTTTTCATTTTGTGGGATTTTATACAGTGGATTGTTTATTTCTATTGGTTATGTTTCATATTAGTGGAAATAAATGTTAATATATAAGTTTGATTGATGTGTTCATATCATATTTGTAGTGTCAGTGTTCTCCTGTGCTCCTCAAAGGCACGGAAAAAAATGGTGATAACTGACGTCTGCACGTCGACGAGGACCTCTTATTGGCTGGATGACGTCATACGGCATCGCGTGGGAGTTGGGCAATTGTGACGTCATCGTCGACGTGCAGAGCTAGAAGAAAATTTCCGATGAATGCTGGTGCTTGGGGAAAATTCTTTAGGTGAGGAATCCACAGGTAGCTAATGTATCCACCAGAAAAGGCGTTACCGAAGGTAAGTATCTTGTTCTTCACACATATAAAATAGCAAATGTACAGCAGCGCTACCAAGCTTACCGGTATCTAGAGATTCCGCATTCCTATCAAGAACGTCAAAATTGTTTCTCTGGCGCCTTTCCACATGTGATACAACCCTTGAGATTAGGTCTCTTAAGCATTGATAAACCAACATGGCCTATGTTTGCCACATACACACCACATCCTGCTGTACAAGCTATGCACATACCTGACGTACGTGCACTTTATAATGAACTAGTGCAACTTTAAAGACAATTGGTACAATTCACAATGCAAACGCTGAACACAGCCCCAGCACGGGCTGCACCAGCTGGTCACCAATTGGCCGTTACTGGGATTAACCCACAAATAGTACATTCTATAATTGGCAAAGTGCCAACGGAAAGTGCGAAGATTCCATTCTGGTTGGCACAAAAAACTAACCAGCTGGAAGCAGTGTTTCCCCATATGGGAGCCCAAGATAAACAGAGAATTATCACAATGTGCATGCCATTTGTGCTGATTCCCTCAGTGGGTGACTGCACCACATGGGGTACAGTCTTCTCTGCAATTTACACTACCATGCATGGTACCCCAACTCCCAAGGAGTGTTAAACCAAATTCAAAATGAGCACAGGGCTGCTCCAACCCTAGATTTGGGGATGAAACTGATGCGCAATTTCAACACAGTCTCCTCAATAATACTGAGCAACCTTAAAGGGGTAGTGGTAGCATTGAATATACACCAGCGGGTCGGGGAGATTCCACAGTTGGATCAGGAGTGTCAATTACCAACAATTATTTCCAAAACCTATACTACTATAGGACAGAATAGTTTGGGAGTCAAGCCGAAGAAGCCTGAAATTCAGAGTACCACCCCTAAGGAAGGTACCAAACAAGCACAATAGGATTCTAAAAAAATGCTGGGCTAAACAAAATAAAGAGAGACTAAGTCAGAGCAGACTCTCTGCATCTGGAGAGCTTCGAAAGTAGATATAGGGGGTCATTACAACATTGGCAGTAAAAGCTGCTTACCGACGTGCAGAAGACCGCCAACACACCGCTGCGGCAGCTGAATTCCGCCACGGTCATTATGACCCACATCTCGGAATTCGCCAAAATCCAGACACCCAGACAAGTCCGCCACACCAAAGGTCAGTGATAAACTGGCAAAAACAAAACCTCCACCGTCACACCAACAGGAATACGCCCACACTATCACGAACCACGAATCCATTAGGCGGTCTTTCAACCGCGGTATTCCACTGGCGGTACACACCGCCGCGCTCAAAATACACACACATTTACAAAACACATCCACATTGGAAAATTCCAAATACACACACCTGATACACATACACACTCCACTCACACACATCCAATACAATATAAAACACACACCCACATCATCCACAAACCCTTACGACCACAATTGCGACTGAAGGCCAGAGAGAGACACTACGAGAAACAACACTAGCATTCACAGGCACTCAAAACCATCATGCACACAACATCCGAGCACCTCACACAACACACCTCTAAATATCACCCCACACATCACAACACACACCAACCTACACATCACCCACACCACCCCATGGACCAGCAAAGACACCCCAGGTTCTCTGAGGAGGAGCTCAGGGTCATGGTGGAGGAAATCATCCAGGTAGAGCCACAGCTATTCGGATCACAGGTGCAGCACACCACCATAGCTAGGAAGATGGAGCTATGGCAAAGAATCGTGGACAGGGTCAACGCAGCAGGACAGCACCCAAGAACTAGGGATGACATCAGGAAGAGGTGGAACGACCTATGGGGGAAGGTGCGTTCCGTGGTCTCAAGACACGACATCACGGTTCAGAGGACTGGCGGCAGACCCACACCTCCTCCCCCACAACTAACAACATGGGAGGAGCAGGTCTTGGCTATACTGCATCCTGAGGGCCGCGCAGGAGTATCTGGATGAATGGACTCTGGTAAGTCACTCTTCACTACTTTCACCCCCCCCCCCCCCACCTGCATGCCATCACATACTCCCACCCTCACCCCCATCACTCCAACTCCTCAAAGATGTCCCAATAGCACAAACCACACATCCCAAATCCAAGCCCTGCATGCAACAACAAAGCATGGACACCCATCGCCAAAGCATGGCCACTGCACATACCCATACATCCCCCTAAACCATCATCACACAAGGTCCTACACAGGAATGCAAGCACTGGGGTACAGGGTCACCCACCCATTGCACACCATGGCGCACCCAGATGCAATAATCATGCCTTTACACCCCTGCAGGACCCCTACCCAACGTCACCAGACAGGAGGGTCCAGATATGTCCACTCTACCCACAGAAGAGGCCCACAGTGATGACAGCAGCTCTGTTTAACTGGATCAAGATGACCAGCCCGGCCCATCATGGACCTCGGGACAGTCGGTTCCCCTCACACTGGCACAGGCCACTACAGAGCTTCCCCCCTCTGGAAACACCAGCACAGCACCCACCCAGCGGGCCCATACCTCTGTCCCCAGGACACGTCAATCAGCAGTGTGTCCACCACTACAGGGAACCCAGGCTAACCAACCACCCCAACAACACCAGGGACCTGGGGGCAGTGGTAGTGGGCACACGGTTCAGGGGACAGAGGCACAGGAACACAGGGGTACTGGGAGGGCTGCTGTGCGACAGGGGGAAGACAGGCCCAGGGAACCCACTCTCCACGTGGCACTCTCCAACATCATGGGAGCCTACCACCATTCCCAGGAGACGATGGCAACGGTACTGGCCAAGTTTCAGGAGACCCAGCGGCTGCAGGAGGAACAGTATTTGGGGTTCAGGGAGGAACTCAAATCCATCAATTCCACCCTGGGCACCATTGTAGGGGTGCTGAAGGAACTCGTGAACACCAGGAGGGACACTGTGGCACAACAAGGGGCCACTGACACTAGCCTGGACGATGAACTGCCCACCACCTCCGCCGGCGCTAGTGGACAGGAGGTACCGCCACAGGACCACCACACCAGCACCTCACCCCCTGCAGATGGAGAACCACCCGCAAGCGGTCCCTGAGATCCAGGACAAAGACAGAGAACAATGCCAAGACCCCCGCCAAGAAATAAGACCACCCTGAATGTCATCCTTCTGTCCCACTTTGTCACCCTGTCCATCCTTAAACTGCCCCAGCTCCACTTCCTATGCCACTTTGGACAATGCACCTGTGAGATTGATAGACTGGATTCTGCCATGGACTTTCCTCCACCGTCACCCCTGACCATTTTACACCACCCGCCAATATTGAGCACTTAAATAAACACCCTTAAATCACAGAACAACCAGGAGTCTGTCTGTGATTTCGAAATTGTGTATTAGCAATTACAGTGGCAAAATGCTATATCAAATGTAATGTCAACATACCTATGTCACACAGCTCTAGTCCATGCAGAAACAAAGCAGATGTCACACAGTGGGACCCACATCTGTGAAATTGTAAGGGAAAGTGACAACTCAGTGACCATACACTGGGTGAAAATGACAGACAGATGAGAGGTAGTAGAATTAAATCAGATGTAGCAGGCTGTGTTGTCTTCTTACCTGTGTCTCACTGGAAGTATTGCAGGATCACTGGGTTCCTGTTGTCTGTGTCCTCTTCTTCTGCTTACTCGTCTTCACTGTCCACAGGCTCCACAGCTGCCACAACACCTCCATCTGGAGCATCCTCCTGCAGAAAAGGCACCTGTCGTCGCAAAGCCAAGTTGGGAAGCATACAGAAGGCCACGATGATCTGGCATACCTTCTTTGGTGAGTAGAATAGGGAACCACCTGTCGTATGGAGGCACCGGAAGCTAGCCTTCAGGAGGCCGAAGGTCCGCTCTATAATCCTAGTTCACCCATGGGCCTCATTGTAGCGTTCCTCTGCCCTTGTCCTGGGATTCCTCACTGGGGTCAGTAGCCATGACAGGTTGGGGTAACCAGAGTCACCTGCAAATGTCGAGGGACAACTGTTAGATACACACTAACTCATAGGGACATCCCCAGACCCAGACAACTATTCACACTGTATTGGGTCCATGTCCTCACCTAATAGCCACACACGGTGCCTCTGGAGTTGCCCCATCACATAAGGGATGCTGCTATTCCTCAGACTGTAAGCTTCATGCACTGAGCCAGGGAATTTGGCATTCACATGGGAGATGTACTGGTCTGCCAAACACACCATCTGCACATTCATCGAATGGTAACTCTTCGGTTTCTGTACACCTTTTCACTCCTGCGGGGGGGACCAAGGCCACATGTGTCCCATCAATGGCACCTATGATGTTAGGGATATGTCCTAGGACATAGAAATCACCTTTCACTGTAGGCAAATCCTCCACCTGAGGGAAAACGATGTAGCTCTGCATGTGTTTCAGCAGGGCAGACAACACTCTGGACAACACGTTGGAAAACATAGGCTGGGACATCCCTGATGCTATGGCCACTGTAGTTTGAAATGACCCACTTGCTAGGAAATGGCGTACTGACAGCACCTGCACTTGAGGGGGGATTCCTGTGGGATGGCGGATAGCTGACATCAGGTCTGGCTCCAACTGGGCACACAGTTCCTGGATTGTGGCACGATCAAGTCTGTAGGTGATGATCACATGTCGCTCCTCCATTGTCGACAAGTCCACCAGCGGTCTGTACACCAGAGGATGCCGCCATCTCCTCACATGCCCCAGCAGACGGTGCCTATGGTGGAGAACAGCGAGCAGAGTCAACCAACTCTGAGGTACGTAAACAGAGCCTACTGTGAAAATATTAGCAAATCGACATATGCCTGTATGAGTGTTTAGGCAAGGCCTAGATATGTGTGACGCAGTCCAAAATAATGCCATGTGGGCCCCTGAAATGGCGGCTGCCTGACCTGTGAAGTGGGACAAGGGGATATGAGGTAACTGCGCTGGCATTGTACACCATCGCGGTAGGCGGTCGAAGACCGCGGCGCAATACTGCATTGTTAACATTGGACCCTATGGGTCCCAGGAGCCAATGACGATGTAGCCGGCAGTAACGGTACGCACCGCCACAGACGTGACTGCCATTTTCTCTCTGTTCAGTCACTTGATACCTGATCTTCGACAGGAGAGGACCTACACTGCAAGTGCTGCTGTGACCTCAGTCTGGAAGATACAATGGCTTGTGTGTCTGGGGAAAGAGGAATTGGAGAAACTTGTGGATAGGGTCCTCCCCCAGTACACGCTACTGTACGGTCCTCCAGACAAACAGGTAAGTACACTGTGAGCATGCTGTATGGGCAATGCCTGTGTGGAGTGATGTGGATGAAAGATAGGGGGGTAAGAATGAGGCATGCATGAAACGACGGTGAGTGCATGTGCGTCATGGCAAGGGTAGGGGTGCGGGCCAATGACTGTGACGGTGCGGACGGTAATAACTTCTATTTTTCCCCTGTACTATTCCTGTAGGTCTGCGCCCACCAGAAGAAGGACGTGGGCAGTGACCCTGCTGGACAGCACGGCAGAAGTCACAATATGTTGCCAGAGACTGAAAGATCATCCGGATCCTTCAACAAGTAACAACTTTCTCGCAGTTAAAACTGCAGATGGATGCGTTCTCCCACCCAACAGGATTTATGATTTTAATATCCAAATTGAGGGAGACATAGAGCGCACTGTTAGTGTAATTTTTTTGGGACAAACTTAATTGTAAAATCCTATTGGCAGAAAGAGACTGGCCACCCAAACACGTTTGCAAGCTCCCACATGCGGAAGATGTCATTTTGTCTTCTTTTTCAGATCTTGTTCCGGATGCGGTAAAAGAAGCCTACTCTGTTGACTGAGCTTTGGCGCTTACACCCACACTATACCGCAACCATGTAGGGTGAGATGAGGATTTCCCCTACTATAAGATACCAATTAGGTCTACACTTCAGCCTTAGCCCCAATATCCTGTTAAACACAAGGCTAAAGCTCCAGTGACAGAGATCCTCACTCAGCTCAAATACAAGAGAGTAATAGAGCCCTGGTCTCTGCAGTGATAACCCATTATTCTCCATTGCAAAACTAGACCATTCATGTAAAATAGTCTTAGATTACCGACACTTAAACAATTACACACGCACATATGCAATACAAAACGTACACATCACTGCACTAACATAGTGTGCCAAAATGTAAAAAAGCCTTGGATATTTCTTCGTTTTTTTCTGCCAAAACTTAGTGCGTGAAAGTCGGGACCTCCGTGCATTCTCATTTGGCTCACAGAAAAGCTTCTGCCGCTTGCCCCAGGGCTATAAGAACAGCCTAATGTTGTTCTCTGCCCATGCACCATCCATATTGCATGATATTGATCCTGAGGCGTCTTATGTGGATGACATTTATCTCATAGACGACCTCCACATTCGTCTTGCCAGGGTCGATCGGAGCATTCTAGGATTCGTAGCCCTTAGCTAAAAATTTGATTGTAGGAAAAGTAAAATAGCCTTTCTCAGTGTATTGATCCTGGGATATGAGCTATCAGAGGAGAGCAAGAGCCTGGCCCGCACGTTTTAGAAAAATGTGCTCAACTTCAACCATCAAACACTATCAATAAACTGCAGTCTTTACTTGGTTTCTTTACCTTTGGCAGAACTTACATTCCTGATTATGCACAACACATAAAACCACTCTATGATTTAATTCGCCCAGATTTCTCAAGCAGACACAGGACAGTTGAACATATACGTGCATCCTTAGAGGACTGCAGCAAGACATGCCAGAAGCAAAACACACATGTGATAACAAAACAAATTTGGTCATCAGAATAATTGCTGGTTGTAGGAAGTTGGCTCTGTTGAATATACTATTTCAAAGTAAGAAATAGTGTGGACAGAGTCCAAGGGTTCCCCTTAGAGGTAAGATAGTGGCAACAAAGTGATAATTCTAATGCTCTATTTTGTGGTAGTGTGGTCGAGCAGTAGGCTTATCAGAGCATTAAGCACTTGTTCTGCACACACCGGCAATAAGTGAGGAACACACACTCAAAGACTTACTCTAGGCCAATAGGTTTTTATATAGAAAAATGTATTTTCTTAGTTTATTTTAAGAACCACAGGTTCAAGATTTACAAGTAATACTTTAAATGAAAGGTATTTCACCTAGGAACTCTAGGAACTTTGAATAATCACAATATCATGTAGAGTCTTGGCAAAAATGGCAATAAGCTATTTTAAAAGTGGGCACACTGCAAAAATCAACAGTTCCTGGGGGAGGTAAGTAGAGGTTAAGTTCACAGGTAAGTAAAACACTTACAGGTCTCAAAGTTGGGTCCAAGGTAGCCCACTGTTGGGGGTTCAAGGCAACCCTAAGGTTACCACACCAGCAGCTCAGGTGCAGAGTTCAAAGAGGTGCCCAAAACACATAGGCTTCAATGGAGAACAGGTGTGCCCAGGTTCCAGTCTGCCAGCAGGTAAGTACCAGCATCCTCAGGGGCAGACCAGGGAGGTTTTGTAGGGCACTGAGGGGGACACAAGCAGGCATAGAAAGTACACCCTCAGCGACACAGGTGCGGCCGGGTGCAGAGTGCAAACAGGCGTTGGGTTTTGTATGGGAAGTAATGGGAAGACCGGGGGGGTCTCTTCAATGATGCAGGCAGGCACAGAGGGGGCTCCTCGTGGTAGCCACCACCTGGGCTAGGCAGAGGGTCGCCTGTGGGTCGCTCCTGCACTGGAGTTTGATTTCTTCAGGTCCTGGGGGTTACGGGTGCAGTGTTGGTTCCAGGCGTCGGGCCCCTTGTTACAGGCAGTCGCGGTCAGGTGGGGCCTCTGGATTTCGTCTGCAGGCGTCGCTGTGAGGGCTCAGGGGGGTCGTCTCTGGCTACTCACAGGCTCGCAATCGCCGGGGAGTCCTCCCTGTAGTGTTGGTTTTCCGCAGGTCAAGCCGGGGGCGTCGGGTGCAGAGTGGAAAGTCTCATGCTTCCGGCGGGAAACGTGAAGTCTTCAAAGTTTTTTCTTTGTTGCAAGAAAGTTGCAGATTGTTGAACAGGGCCGCTGTTCACAGGAGTTTCTTGGTCCTTGGTTGCAGGGCAGTCCTCTGAGGCTTCAGAGGTCACTGGTCCCTGTTGGATGCGTCGCTGTTGCAGTTTTCTTCGAAGTTGGGAGACAGGGCGGTAGGGCTGGGGCCAAAGCAATTGTCGTCTCTGTCTTCACTGCAGGGCTTCAGGTCAGCAGTCCTTCTTCTGGTTAAGGTTGCAGGAATCTAGTTTCCTAGGTTCTGGGTGCCCCTAAATACTAAATTTAGGGGTGTGTTTAGGTCTGGGAGGGCAGTAGCCAATGGCTACTGTCCTGGAGGGTGGCTGCACCCTCTTTGTGCCTCCTCCCTGTGGGGAGGGGGGCACATCCCTTATCCTATTGGGGGAATCCTCCATCCACAAGATGGAGGATTTCTAAAAGTAAGGGTCACCTCAGCTCAGGACACCTTAGGGGCTGTCTTGACTGGTGGGTGACTCCTCCTTGTTTTTCTAATTATCTCCTCCAGCCTTGCCGCCACCTTCTGGTGATAGAAATAAGCCCTCTGTAGTCCACACAGAACCTCTTGCCATCCTTGGTGTGAGGTTTGGGGACCAAGACCACTGGGCTAGCCCAGGGACTATCAGAGTGCTCAATCACTCCCAACTCCAGCATCTTGTGGACTTCCACTTTGATGCTTTCCTTAACTTGGTCAGACTGTCTGAATGTTTTGTTTTTGACAGGCATGCTGTCTCCTGTGTCCACATCATGGGCACACAGGTGTGTCTGACCAGGGGTTAGGGAAAAGAGCTCAGCAAACTGCTGGAGGACTTGCCTGCAGTCAGCTTGCTGTTGGTAAGAGAGGGTGTCTGAGTAGATCACTCCATCTACTGTGCCATCTTTAGGGTCAGTGGAGAGGAGATCAGGGAGAGGTTCACTCTCAGCTTCCTGGTCCTCATCTGTAACCATTAACCGGTTTACATCTGCCCTGTCATGGAAGAGTTTCCGGTGATTAACATGGATCACCCTCTCGGGGGTCCTGCTAGTGCCTAGGTCCACCAGGTAGGTGACCTCTCTCTTCTTTTATAGGACTGGGTAAGGGCCACTCCATTTGTCCTGAAGTGCCCTGGGAGCCACAGGCTCCAGAACCCAGACTTTCTGCCCTGGCTGAAACTCAACCATAGCAGCCTTTTGTTCATACTACATCTTCTGGATCTGTTGGCTGGCCTCAAGATTTTTGCTTGCCTTTTCCATGTACTCTGCCATCCTGGAACGTAGGCCTAGTTCATAGTCCACTATATCTTGCTTAGGCTCATGAAGAGGCCTCTCCCAGCCTTCTTTCACAAGAGCTAGTGGTCCCCTAACATGATGTTCAAACAGAAGTTCAAAGGGGGAAAACCCTACTCCCTTCTCAGGCACCTCTCTGTAGGCGAAAAGCAGGCATGGCAAGAGGACATCCCATCTCCTTTTGAGTTTTTCAGGGAGCCCCATGATCATGCCCTTCAATGTCTTGTTAAATCTCTCAACAAGACCATTGGTTTGTGGATGGTATGGTGTGGTGAATTTGTAAGTCACCCCACACTCATTCCACATATGTTTTAGGTAAGCTGATATGAAGTTGGTACCTCTGTCAGAAACCACCTACTTAGGAAAACCCACTCTGGTAAAGATACCAATGAGTGCTTTGGTGACTGCATGGGCAGTACTGGACCTAAGGGGAATTGCTTCAGGGTACCTAGTAGCATGATCCACCACTACTAGGATATACTGATTCCCCTAGGCTGTGGGAGGTTCAACTGGACCCACTATATCCATTCCCACTCTTTCAAAGGGGACCCCCACCACTGGAAGTGGAATAAGGGGGGCCTTTGGGTGGGCACCTGTCTTACCACTGGCTTGACAGGTGGCACAAAACTCCTTTACTTTCTGGGACATGTTGGACCAATAGAAATGGTTGACTAACCTCTCCCATGTCTTGGTTTGTCCCAAATGCCCAGCAAGTGGAATGTCATGGGCTAAGGTCAGAATGAACTCCCTACACTCCTGAGGCACTACCACTTTCTTAGTGGCACCACGTTGTGGATCTCTTGCCTCAGTGTAAAGGAGTCCATCTTCCCAAAAGACCCTGTGGGTTCCACTAACATTCCCTTTTGTTTCCTCAGCAGTTTGCTGTCTGAGTCCTTCAAGAGAGGGACAAGTTTCTTGCCCCTTGCACAGTTGTTCCCTTGTGGGTCCCCCTGGGCCCAAGAGCTCAACCTGATAAGGTTCTAGCGCTATAGGCTCAGTTCCCTCCGGGGATAGAACTTCTTCCTGAGAAGAGAGGTTCTTTTTCTTTTTCTGTGCTGAAGCTGGTTCCCCAGTCTTCTTTCCTTTTCTCTTGGAGGGTTGGGCCATTATTCCAGACTCTAACACCTCTTTTTCACCCTGAGCCTTGCACTGTGCCATTGTCTTGACACACACCAGTTCAGGGATACCACGCATGTCTGCATGGGTTTTGAGTTCCAAGACTCCAGATCATTTCCAAGCAGACATTCAACTGGTATAGCAGAGGAGACTACCACCTGTTTCAGGCCAGTGACCCCTCCCCATTCTAAAGTTACCATAGCCATGGGATGTACTTTAGTCTGATTGTCAGCGTTGGTGACTGGATAAGTTTGTCCAGTCAGGTATTGTCCTGGGGAAACCAGTTTGTCTGTCACCATTGTGACACTGGCATCTGTATCCCTCAGGGCTTCTGCACTAGTCCCATTAATAAAGAGCTGCTGCCTCTATTTTTTCATGTTAGGAGGCCAAGCAGCTAGTGTGGCTAGGTCCACCCCACCCCCAGAGACTAATGTAGCTTTAGTGTGGACCCTGATTTGCTCTGGGCACACTGTTGATTCCACCTGGAGACTGGGTATTCCAGTGCTAACTAGAGTAGTAGTAGAAGTGGAACCTTTCTTGGGACAGGCCTTGTCTCAAGTTTGGTGTCCCTGGTGATTACAGCTACGACACCAGGCCTTTTGGGGATCAAAGTGTTTACCCTTGTACCCAAATGAGGATTGTGAAGAGGCTTTGGACCCTCCCTCCTGAGCAGGTTTTTGGGGCCCTGTAGAAGACTCTTTACTTTTTCCCTTGGATGTCTCAACACTCTTCCCCTGGGTAGTCTTAGTGACCCCTTTCTTTTGGTCACCCCCTGTGGAAGTCTTGGTCACCCTAGTCTTGACCCAATGGTTTGCCTTCTTTCCCAATTCTTGGGGAGAAATTGGACGTAGGTCTACCAGATGCTGATGCAGTTTATCATTGAAACAATTACTTAAAAGGTGTTCTTTCATAAACAGATTATACAGCCCTTCATAATTATTTACACCACTGCCATTAATCTAACCACCCAGTGTTTTGACTGAGAAGTCAACAAAATCAACCCAGGTCTGGCTTGAGGATTTTTGAGCCCCCCTGAACCTAATCCTGTACTCCTCAGTTGAGAATCCAAAGCCCTCAATCAGGGTAGCCTTCATGAGGTCATAGGATTCTGCATCTTTTCCAGAGAGTGTGAGGATTCTATCCCTACACTTCCCAGTGAACATTTCCCAAAGGAGAGCACCCCAGTGAGATTTGTTTACTTTTCTGGTTGCACAAGCCCTCCCAAAAGCTGTGAACCATTTGGTGATATCATCACCATCTTCATATTTTGTTACAATCCCTTTGAGGATGTTTAGCATGTCAGTATTTTCTCTGACCCTATTTAAGTTGCTGCCACCATTGATGGGAGCTAAACCCATCTCGTGTCTTTCCCTTTCTATGGCTAGGAGCTGTCTCTCCAAAGCCAATCTTTTGGCCATCCTGGCTAGCAGGAGGTCATCTTCATTGAAGCTGCCCTCAATGCTTCCAGAGCTGTTGGACTCCCCTGTGGGAGAAGCAGCATCTCTGACTATCACTTGTGGAGTCAGGGTTTGAGGAACCCTGGTCTCCCTAACTAGGATAGGAAGGGGGAAATTGTCCTCCTGGTCACTAGCTTCCCCCTCTGTAGGGTTGTCTTCAGAGGGGTTGTCTCTAGCAAACTCTGCAAAAAGCTCCTGGAGCTGTACTTTGGTAGGGTTTGATCCAGTTTTTATCTTTTTGATTTTACAGAGAGTCCTTAACTCTGACATCCTAAGATGCAGGTAAGAGGTGAGGTTGAGCTCCACCACTATCTCTTCTGTACTAGACATGATTTCTCTAAAAGTTGGGATGCGTTTTAAGAATCTAAAACTATCTCTAGAACTTAATCCAAACTTTTACAAAACTTTAAAACTCTAAAAGAAATGCTAACAGGGACTAACACATGGCCCTAGCAGGACTTTTAAAAATTTAGAAAAATAGCTCAAATTTCGAAAATCCGTTTCTAATAACAATTTTTTGAATTTAGTCATGTGATCAGGTATTGGCTGAGTAGTCCAGCAAATGCAAAGTCTTACACCCCACCGCTGATCCACCAATGTAGGAAGTTGGCTCTGTATATACTATTTCAAAGTAAGAAATAGTGTGCACAGAGTCCAAGGGTTCCCCTTAGAGGTAAGATAGTGGCAAAAAGAGATAATTCTAATGCTCTGTTTTGTGGTAGTGTGGTCGAGCAGTAGGCTTATCAGAGGGTAGTGTTAAGCATTTGTTGTACACACACAGGCAATAAACGAGGAACACACACTCAAAGACTTACTACAGGCCAATAGGTTTTTATATAGAAAAAATATATTTTCTTAGTTTATTTTAAGAACCACGGGTTCAATATTTACAAGTAATACTTAAATGAAAGGTATTTCACTTAGGAACTCTAGGAACTTTGAATAATCACAATATCATGTACAGTCTTGGCAAGAATGGCAATAAGCTATTTTAAAAGTGGACACACTGCAAAAATCAACAGTTCCTGGGGGAGGTAAGTAAAGGTTAAGTTCACAGGTAAGTAAAACACTTACAGGTCTCAAAGTTGGGTCCAAGGTAGCCCACCGTTGGGGGTTGAAGGCAACCCCAAAGTTACCACACCTGCAGCTCAGGGCCGGTCAGGTGCAGAGGTCAAAGAGGTGCCCAAGACACATCGGCTTCAGTGGAGAACAGGGGTGCCCCGGTTCCAGTCTGCTAGCAGGTAAGTACCGGCGTCTTCGGGGGCAGACCAGGGGGGTTTTGTAGGGCACCAGGGGGGAAACAAGCAGGCACTGAAACTACACCCTCAGCGGCAGAGGGGCGGCCGGGTGCAGAGTGCAAACAGGCGTCGGGTTTTGTACAGGAAGTAATGGGGAGAACCGGGGGTCTCTTCAACGATGCAGGCAGGCACAGGGCCGCTCCTCGGGGTAGCCACCACCTGGGCTAAGCAGAGGGTCGCCTGGGGGTCGCTCCTGCACTGGAGTTCGGTTCCTTCAGGTCCTGGGGGCTGCGGGTGAAATGTTGATTCCAGGCATCGGGTCCCTTGTTACAGGCAGTCGCGGTCAGGGGGAGCCTCTGGATTTCCTCTGCGGAAGGCTCAGGGGGGTCGTTTCTGGCTACTCACGGGCTCGCAGTCACCAGGGAGTCCTCCCTGTAGTGTTGGTTTTCCGCAGGTGGAGCCGGGGTCGTCGGGTGCAGAGTGGAAAGTCTCACGCTTCCAGCAGGAAATGTGAAGTCTTCAAAGTCATTTCTTTGTTGCAAGAAAGTTGCAGATTGTTGAACAGGGCCGCTGTTCACAGGAGTTTCTTGGTCCTTGGTTGCAGGGCAGTCCTCTGAGGCTTCAGAGGTCGCTGGTCCCTGTTGGATGCGTCACTGTTGCAGTCTTCTTTGAAGTTGGGAGACAGGCCGGTAGAGCTGGGGCCCAAAGCAGTTGTCGTCTCTGTCTTCACTGCAGGGCTTCAGGTTAGCAGTCCTTCTTCTGGTTAAGGTTGCAGGAATCTAGTTTCCTAGGTTCTGGGTACCCCTAAACACTAAATTTAGGGGTGTGTTTAGGTCTGGGAGGGCAGTAGCCAATGGCTATTGTCCTGGAGGGTGGCTACACTCTCTTTGTGCCTCCTCCCTGTGGGGAGAGGAGCACATCCCTAATCCTATTGGGGGAATCCTCCATCCACAAGATGGAGGATTTCTAAAAGTAAGGGTCACCTCAGCTCAGGACACTTTAGAGGCAGTCCTGACTGGTGGGTGACTCCTCCTTGTTTTCCTAATTATCTCCTCTAGCCTTGCCGCCAAAAGTGGGGCAGTGGCTGGAGGGGCGGGCATCTCCACCAGCTGGGATGCCCTGTGGCGCTGTAACAAAAGGGGTGAGCCTTTGAGGCTCACCGCCAGGTGTTACATTTCCTGCAGTGGGAGGTGACAAGCAACTCCACCCAGTACAGGCTTTGTTCCTGGCCACAGAGTGACAAAGGCACTCTCCCCATGTGGCCAGCAACATGTCTGGTGTGTGGCAGTGTAGACGGGTCGAGGAGACCGCGTCTTACTTACCCCGAATCCGCCATTACTCGGCAGACTTCCCGGAGACGACGTTGCGTTCCCCTGGCAACAGGGGGATGCCACCCCGTAATAGCTACGACGACTTCCGGGTCCCGACAGTAAAAGAGACAAAGGACAACGATCCAGGAGAGGGAGAGAGCGCGACGAAGAAGCAGGACGAGACGGAGAGAACGCCGACCGGGAGAACGAAGTCACCAGCTACCCCATCGAGGAGGCAGGAATCAGAACGCAGAAGAAGTGGAGAAACGCGGGAAGCGGCGAAAAGAGCGACACCGGAGACGCGAGACTGCTGCCACGACCCCGGAGGGTCGTGGCTTAACAAGGTACGGTCCCTCCTACGGACAGGAGGGTTACGGGGAATCAAGGGCACGGGGAAAGGGTCTCAGGGAGGCGGGAGGAAGGATGGGGAGGGTGAATAAGTCTCAAGGGAAGGGGAAGGAAGGGAACCAGGCATTATATGAGCACCAGGAACCCTAAACCCCACCTCTGACCACCCCCTCACGGACCTACCCTGCTTGCTACCCTTTTCCTCATGAGCACAACCCACAGCCCGCTCCCTCCGAAAGGACTTACCTGTTCTTTTCTTCTCTCTTCATGCCGGAATCCGAGAGAGACGCCCACATCCTTCCCAGCCGGGATAGACCAGAGGGAGAGGAAACCTAATAAAGAGAGAAAGAAAGAAATTGAGAAGAACAGAAAACCGAGGCTTACCAAATATCTATAAACATTGAAGAAGTGAAAATCTTGTGAATAAAACAGAGAATAAAACTTCAAACTTAAACGCATATACCCCTTTTCTGACTTTACTTGATCCGCTCGTGTATTAGCCTACCACAGGCAGGCTGACAGAAACTAGACAGCCTACACTGGAAGTCGGGTATGTTTTCAGGGGGCATCTCTAAGATGTCCTCTGTGTGTATTTTACAATAAATTGCACACTGGCATCAGTGTGCATTTATTGTGCTGAGAAGTTTGTTACCAAACTTCCCAGTTTTCAGTGTAGCCATTATGGTACTGTGGAGTTCGTGTTTGACTAACTCCCAGACTATATACTCTTATGGCTACCCTACACTTACAATGTCTAAGGTTTTGCTTTGACACTGTAGGGGCATAGTGCTCATGCACCTATGCCCTCACCTATGGTATAGTGCACCCTGCCTTAGGGCTGTAAGGCCTGCTAGTGGGGTGGCTTACCTATGCCACCGGCAGTGTGAGGTTGGCATGGCACTCTGAGGGGAGTGCCATGTCGACTTAGTCATTTTCTCCCCACCATCACACACAACCTGTGAGGCAGTGTGCATGTGCTGACTGGGGGGTCCCCAGGGTGGGATAAGACATGCTGCAGCCTTTAGAGACCTTCCCTGGCATCAGGGCCCTTGGTACCAGGGGTACCAGTTACAAGGGACTTACCTGAGTGCCAGGGTTGTGCCAATTGTGGAGACAAAGGTAGAGTTCGGGGAAAGAACACTGGTGCTGGGGCCTGGTTAGCAGGGTCCGAGCACACTTTCAAATCATAACTTAGCATCAGCAAAGGCAAAAAATCAGGGGGTAACCATGCCAAGGAGGCATTTCCTTACACTGGTGCCATCTGGTTCACCTATGTTACTTTCAGTAAGGGTGATACGGCACCCATATCATAGAAATCACATTTGTACTCAAACGCAGAAGAACGCTTTGCACCCACAGAAAAGATTATGGCCCTCATTCTGACCCTGGCGGTCGGTGATAATGCGGCGGCCAAGCCGCCAACAGGCCGGCGGTCCAAAATATGCAATTCTGACCCTGGCGGGAACCGCCAACACAGCCCGCCGCATTAACACTCCGCCCGCCACGGCGGAACAAACAAACAGCGCGGCGGTCCCCGCCAACAGCCAGGCGGCAGACAATGTACCGCCCACCCTATCACGACCCACCAATCCGCCACCTTTTCCGGGGCGGGAGCACTGCCGATAAAAACACGGCGGAAACAGACTACGAACGGGAAAACGCTCACCTCTACGCACTCCACGCGAGATTCCGGCAGTATGGAACCCGAGTTGCAGGTCATCCCCGCACTCCTATACCTGCTCCTGTACCAGGAGCACGCCCGGCGGCGCGGAAGACATCGGTGAGTACTGCACCTACGACACAGGGGAGGGAAAAGATTACCGGCACACACCCACCCACCCACACCCACTACAACACACACATCAATGCATTCCCACAGATCACTGTCACAACCCACAAACCCCCCCCTCCGAAATAATGCAAAGACCAAAAGAAGAGATCATAAACGGGCAGATATATTGAAATATGGACACCAGTAATCCCAATAAATAAATAAACTATGTACAAAATATATACAGCTACTAAATGTAGTCCAACCACTGTCCGTGGACCACAGGGGTCCTGTGCAAAGGGGCAAGGTCCAGTCCCACGACAAGAACTCCACGGAGAGAACACTGCAGGGGCATCAGAAAGAAAATAGGACAGGCACCTCAGGGGGAAGGGAAGGGGGGGCACCTCAGCCACTTGAGTACACGACGCCAGATCCACGAGGGGACTCCATGACCACTGGCCCATCCTGGGGAGAGCAAAGCCACAGTCCATACAGTCCATACAGTGGGTGGCCTGCCCACTGGGCCATCCTGGGGAGAGCAAAGCCACAGTCCATACAGTCCATACAGTGGGTGGCCTGCCCACTGGGCCATCCTGGGGAGAGCAAAGCCACAGTCCATACAGTCCATACAGTGGGTGGCCTGCCCACTGGGCCATCCTGGGGAGTGCAAAGCCACAGTCCATACAGTGGGTGGCCTGCCCACTGGGCCATCCTGGGGAGAGCAAAGCCACAGTCCATACAGTCCATACAGTGGGTGGCCTGCCCACTGGGCCATCCTGGGGAGAGCAAAGCCACAGTCCATACAGTCCATACAGTGGGTGGCCTGCCCACTGGGCCATCCTGGGGAGTGCAAAGCCACAGTCCATACAGTCCATACAGTGGGTGGCCTGCCCACTGGGCCATCCTGGGGAGTGCAAAGCCACAGTCCATACAGTCCATACAGTGGGTGGCCTGCCCACTGGGCCATCCTGGGGAGAGCAAAGCCACAGTCCATACAGTCCATACAGTGGGTGGCCTGCCCACTGGGCCATCCTGGGGAGTGCAAAGCCACAGTCCATACAGTCCACACAGTGGGTGGCCTGCCCACTGGGCCATCCTGGGGAGAGCAAAGCCACAGTCCATACAGTCCATAACAGACTCCACTGCCACTGGAGGAGGCATGTTGGCCAGAGGACATCCTGCAGCCCTGCCCGAGACAGATCCTGCCCTGCCACGTCTGCCAAAGGGCCAGCGGTTCTTGCCTGGAAGGGCCCAGTTCAGCGCTTCTTGCCTTGAAGGGCCCAGTTCAGCGCTTCTTGCCTTGAAGGGCCCAGTTCAGCGGGTCTTGCCTTGAAGGGCCCAGTTCAGCGCTTCTTGCCTTGAAGGGCCCAGTTCAGCGGGTCTTGCCTTGAAGGGCCCAGTTCAGCGGTTCTTGAGACGGCGGTCCCCAGCGGAGCGGTTCTTGAGACGGCGGTCCCCAGCGGAGCGGTTCTTGAGACGGCGGGGCCCAGTTCAGCGGTGCTTGAGACGGCGGGCCCAGTTCAGCGGTTCTTGAGACGGCGGGGCCCAGTTCAGCGGTTCTTGAGACGCCGGGGCCCAGTTCAGCGGTTCTTGAGACGGCGGGCCCAGTTCAGCGGTGCTTGAGACGGCGGGGCCCAGTTCAGCGGTTCTTGAGACGGCGGTCCCCAGCGGAGCGGTGCTGGAGACGGCGGGGCCCAGTTCAGCGGTTCTTGAGACGGCGGTCCCCAGCGGAGCGGTGCTGGAGACGGCGGGGCCCAGTTCAGCGGTTCTTGAGACGGCGGGGCCCAGTTCAGCGGTTCTTGAGACGGCGGGGCCCAGTTCAGCGGTTCTTGAGACGGCGGGCCCAGTTCAGCGGTTCTTGAGACGGCGGGGCCCAGTTCAGCGGTGCTTGAGACGGCGGGGCCCAGTTCAGCGGTTCTTGAGACGGCGGGGCCCAGTTCAGCGGTGCTGGAGACGGCGGGGCCCAGTTCAGCGGTTCTTGAGACGGCGGGGCCCAGTTCAGCGGTTCTTGAGACGGCGGTCCCCAGCAGAGTGGTGCTGGAGACGGCGGGGCCCAGTTCAGCGGTGCTTGAGACGGCGGGGCCCAGTTCAGCGGTTCTTGAGACGGCGGGGCCCAGTTCAGCGGTTCTTGAGACGGCGGGGCCCAGTTAAGCGGTTCTTGAGACGGCGGGCCCAGTTCAGCGGTGCTTGAGACGGCGGGGCCCAGTTCAGCGGTTCTTGAGACGGCGGTCCCCAGCGGAGCGGTGCTGGAGACGGCGGGGCCCAGTTCAGCGGTGCTTGAGACGGCGGGGCCCAGTTCAGCGGTTCTTGAGACGGCGGGGCCCAGTTCAGCGGTTCTTGAGACGGCGGGGCCCAGTTCAGCGGTTCTTGAGACGGCGGGGCCCAGTTCAGCGGTGCTTGAGACGGCGGGGCCCAGTTCAGCGGTTCTTGAGACGGCGGTCCCCAGCGGAGCGGTGCTGGAGACGGCGGGGCCCAGTTCAGCGGTGCTTGAGACGGCGGGGCCCAGTTCAGCGGTTCTTGAGACGGCGGGGCCCAGTTCAGCGGTTCTTGAGACGGCGGGGCCCAGTTCAGCAGTTCTTGAGACGGCGGGGCCCAGTTCAGCGGTTCTTGAGACGGCGGGGCCCAGTTCAGCGGTGCTGGAGACGGCGGGGCCCAGTTCAGCGGTTCTTGAGACGGCGGGCGGTCTATGGCCAACTGCTCATTGCCTGGTGGTGCCCTCCTGGGCAGCGGGGATGGTGCTCCTTCAATGCCCACCTGGGCTGTGGGTGGTGGGGCCCTCCTGGCCAGCTGGGCTGGGTCCTCCCTGGCCAGCGGCTATGGGGGTGGTGGGCTCCTCCTGGGCAGCAGGCCTGCAGCCTGACCTCTCCGACTTGCTGCCCTTGCCCTCCTTAGTCGGGAGTCTGTGGCCCTTTCCTCCCTTTGGAGCTGTGGCTGGTGACTGTGTCTGGGTGGTGTCCGGGGGGTATGTAGAAGCCGGGCTCCTGCGGCGCCCCTTCCGCCTTCTGCTCCTCTTCCCAGGGGGTGGGCTGGCTGTCCCCTTGCTGCTGGGCGAAGATCCAGACATGCGGGCTGGTGGGCTCCAATACCCCTGCACCCTTGTCAAGGGGGCTGCAGGGCTGGTGGTGGCTGAGGTGCTCTTCTTACCCCGACGAGAAGGAGGGGGGGGCTCAGGGTCAGGAAAGAAGTTAGCAGTGGCGAGGAAGAGTTTCTTGGGACAATGGAGAGTGGTAGGTACAGTGGGAATGGGAGTGGAGGGAGAGGATGTGGTTGTAGGTGAGTCACGTTTGCTGTCTTTGGGTGCAGGTGCAGGAGGGATAGGCTGTCGTGAGGTGGATGGCTGTTGGGTGGGTGGGTGGCTGCGTTTGTGTGGTGTGGAAGAGGGGGTGACAGACACAGTGGGAGAGGACACAGGGGATGTGTAAATGGCAGTGGGGGTGGTGACTGCACGTGTGCGGACTGGACTGGAGGGTGTGCTGGTGATGGAAACACTGGCTGATGGTGAGGTGAATGGAGGTGTGAGTGTAGACGTCACAGGGAGGGAGGAGGGAGACGAGGAGGTGGGGGTCACAGAGGTGGTAGTGACTGTTGGCATGTCTGCATCGGAATGTTGCGTGTGTGAATGTCTGCGTGATCTGTGGTGCTTATGTTTGGATGAGCTTCTCTTGGGTGTTGAGGTGTGTGCAGGCTGGTCTGATGGTGTGGGTGGGACAGGCAGAGGAACAGGAGACTGGGAGGAGGGAGTTAGTAGAGGGAGGCAGGAGACAGGGACAATGGCTGCCGTCAGTGCTGAGGCCAGAGCCTGGAACGATCGCTGATGGGCAGCCTGACCCGAATGAATGCCCTCCAGGTACGCATTGCTGCGATGAACCTCCCTCTCCACCCCCTGGATGGCATTCAAAAGGGTAGTCTGCCCAACAATGAGCGTTCGGAGGAGGTCAATGACCTCCTCACTGAGGGCAGCGGGGGTAACAGGGGCAGGGCCTGAGGTGCCTGGGGCGAAGGAGATGCCCGGCTTCCTGGCAGAGCGGGCACGGGGCGAACGCTGAGGGGCTGCTGGGAGGGCGGTGATGGTGCGCTGGGTGGCGGCTGTACCTGTAATGGCGGGGGCACGGATGGTGCCACCCCCGCAAGGGAGCTCCCTTCCGAGGACGTGTCCGTGTCGCTGCAGGGTCCAGTCGTCCCCGTTGTGGAGCTCCCCTCGCCCTCCGTCTCACTGGTCCAGTCAGACTCTGTGGCATGGCCCTCCTGGGCCATGTGAGATGCAGCTCCCTCCTGCCCCGATGCCACTTCTCCTCCGCCTGATGATGCTGATGCACACAAGCACAGAAAGACAAACAAAAAGGGGGGGGAGAGAGAAATAAAGGGATATTGAGTACATGGATCTCCGGTACAGTTAGCGGACATGACAGACACAGATGCCCCCTGCACTAAGTTGCGCACTTGGGGTCCGCTACGCATTCCGTGGAACATGCCCTACACGCCTAGAGTTGACAACTGCACCCATGGATGACACGGCCCAGGGATGGCTGTACTGACACACTACTGAGGGTGTTGGCTGGGGACACAGGGGCTTACGGGGGTGCCCAGCCTACAGATATCGCCCTGGCCTAGGGGGACCCACAGCCCTCCTCCCCCACCCAGACACCTCCACTGCGCGACAACAGAGTAGATAATGCTTGGACTCACCCCCTTGTGTCTGCTGTGCTGCCCTCACGCGCCCATCCAAATCAGGGTAGGCCACCGCCAGGATCCGGAACATCAGGGGGGTCAGTTGACGACAGGCACCCCGCCTACGTTGGGAGGCCATCCCCAGCAGAGACTCAGCGGTCTTCTTGGTCCCGCGGCGGATGTCCTCCCACCTCTTGCGGCAGTGGGTGCCCCGTCGATGGTGGACCCCCAGGGTCCGGACTTCCTTGGCGATGGCACGCCAAATCCCGATCTTCTCATGGGCGCGGACCTATGTGACACGTACAGGGAGGGAGAAATACCACGTTCAAGTTTGTCTGCATTTTCGTTGCCAGTGGCCCAACGCCCCCCCATCCCCGCCAGGCCCCCCGCCATGCCCCCCGCCAGCCCCAACATGCCCCCCATCCCCGCCAGGCCCCCCGCCCAGGCCCCCCGCCAGGCCCAACATGCCCCCCATCCCCGCCAGGCCCCCCGCCATGCCCCCCGCCAGCCCCAACATGCCCCCCATCCCCGCCAGGCCCCCCGCCAGGCCCCCCGCCAGCCCCAACATGCCCCCCATCCCCGCCAGGCCCCCCGCCAGCCCCAACATGCCCCCCATCCCCGCCAGGCCCCCCGCCATGCCCCCCGCCAGCCCCAACATGCCCCCCATCCCCGCCAGGCCCCCCGCCAGGCCCCCCGCCAGCCCCAACATGCCCCCCATCCCCGCCAGGCCCCCCGCCAGCCCCAACATGCCCCCCATCCCCGCCAGGCCCCCCGCCATGCCCCCCGCCAGCCCCAACATGCCCCCCATCCCCGCCAGGCCCCCCGCCAGGCCCCCCGCCAGGCCCAACATGCCCCCCATCCCCGCCAGGCCCCCCGCCATGCCCCCCGCCAGGCCCAACATGCCCCCCATCCCCGCCAGGCCCCCCGCCATGCCCCCCGCCAGCCCCAACATGCCCCCCATCCCCGCCAGGCCCCCCGCCAGCCCCAACATGCCCCCCATCCCCGCCAGGCCCCCCGCCAGGCCCCCCAGCCAGCCAGTGGCCCCAAATCCAGATTGAATTAAACTCACTTGTTGGTCTGGAGGACCGTAGAGTAGCGCATACTGGGGGAGGACCCCATCCACAAGTTTCTCCAACTCCTCTCCAGTGAAGGCAGGGGCCCTTTCCCCAGACGCAGCAGCCATTGTCCCTTCCAGACCGAGGTCACAGCAACACTTGCAGTATAGGTCCTCTCCTGTGAAAGTTCAAGTCGCAAGTGGATAAGTAGATAGAAAATGGCGGTCACGTCCGCGGCGGTGCGTACCGCGGCGGTGCGTACCGCCACCGCCGGCGCCCTTCGCCATTGGCTCCTGAAACCCATAGGCTTCAATGTTAACCAATGCGGCTTCGCGCCGCGGTCTTCGACCGCTGACCGCCGCGGTGTGCCACGCCAGCGCATTGACCTCACATCCCATTGTCACACTTCACAGGTCAGGCAGCCGCCATTTCGAGGGTCCACATGGCTCAATTTCAACTGCGTCACACAGGCCTAGGCCTTGCATAGCCACTCAGACACGCCATTCACTGCATAGAGAATCGTTTACTGTGCTAGCTGTGAGTACGTACCTGTGGGTTGCTTGACTGTGTGCTCCATGTTGTCCTTCCTAGGCCCCGTCCGCTGGGTTTGGCGAGGAGACGGATGAATCCTCGCGTGTACCGACCGCTGGTGGACCTGTCGACAATGGAAGAACGCCACATTATCCTGACCTACCGTCTTGACCGTGCCACTATACATGAACTGTGTGCCCAGCTGGAGCCCGACCTGATGTCCCCCATCCGCCAACCCACAGGGATTCCCCCTCTGGTGCAGGTCCTGTCAGTACTCCATTTCTTGGCAAGTGGGTCATTTCAGACAACAGTGGGAATTGCTTCTGGGATGTCTCAGCCCATGTTTTCGAAGGTGTTATCCAGAGTGTTGTCTGCCCTGATGAAATACGTGAGGAGCTACATCATTTTCCCTGAGGTGGGCGAATTGGCTACAGTGAAGGGTGATTTCTACACCCTTGGACATATTCCCAACGTCATTGGTGCCATTGATGGGACCCATGTGGCTTTGGTTCCCCCAAGAGACAGGGAGCAGGTGTACAGGAACAGAAAGAGTTACCATTCCATGAACATCCAGGTGGTGTGTTTGGCTGACCAGTACATCTCGCATGTAAATGCCAAATTCCCAGGGTCAGTGCATGACGCCTACATCCTGAGGAATAGCAGCATCCCTTACGTGATGGAACAGCTAGAGAGACACCGTGTATGGCTATTGGGGGACTCTGGGTACCCCAACCTGTCGTGGCTACTGACCCCAGTAAGGAATCCCCGGACCAGGGCAGAGGAACGTTACAATGAGGCCCATGGGCGTACTAGGAGGGTGATCAAACGCACCTTTGGCCTCCTAAAGGCCAGGTTTAGGTGCCTGCATATGACAGGTGGATCCCTAATGTACTCACCTAAGAAGGTGTGTCACATCATCGTGGCCTGCTGCATGCTTCACAACCTGGCTTTGCGCCGCCAGGTGCCTTTCCTGCAGGAGGATGGTCGAGACGGTGGTGTTGTGGCAGCGGTGGAACCTGTGGAGAGTGACGAGGAGGAAGACGACGGGGCTGAAACAGACAACAGGGACAGAATCATTGAACAGTACTTCCAATAGGACACAGGTAACAATTCAAAGATAATTTAGTAAATCTGAACTACTCTCCTGCATCTCTGCTGCCTGTCTATTTGCCCCAGTGTATGATGACTGAGTTGTGGCTTTTCCCTCCCTATTTCAGATCTGGGGTCCCCACTACGAGTCCTGTGCTTCGTTTCCCCATGGACTACAGCTTTGTGGCAGCTGTTTGTTGACTTCACTATGTACAAGGACATATTTGCACTGTCATGTCAATTACAATATTTTGAAATCACAGCCAGACTCCAGATAGTTTTGTGCAAAATAGGTGTTTATTTAAGTGCTCAAAATGGGATGGGTGGTTTCAAGTGGGTGGGGGCTATGGTGAAGGAATGTCCATGGCAGAGTCCAGAGTAACAGTCACACAGGTGCATTGTCCAGAGGCCTGTGGAGAGATGGAGCATGGGCAGTTCAAGGATGGACAGGGTGACAATGTGGGACAGTGGGATGACATCAGGTGGTATCCTTTGCTGGCGGGGGTCTTGACATCCTACTCTGTCTTCTTGCGAGATCTCAGGGCCCTCTTGCGGGGTGGTTCTTCTCCTGCAGGAGGTGGGGGTCTGGTGGGCTGCTGTTGTGCGGGGGCCTCCTGTCCACTAGCGCCGGCGGAGGTGGTTGGCTGTTCTTGGTCCAGGCTAGTGGCAGGGGCCCTTTGTTGTTGTTGAGTGTCCGTCCTGGTGTTGATGAGGTCCTGCAGCAGCCCTACCATGGTAACCAGGGTGGAGGTGAGGGCTCTGATGTCCTCCCTGTACCCCCGATAGTGTTCCTCCTGCAGTACCTGGATCTCCTGGAACCGGGCCAGTACCGTCGCCATCGTCTCCTGGGAGCGGTTGTATGCTCCCATGATGGTGGTGAGGGCCTCGTGGAGAGTGGGTTCCCTGGGCCCGTCCCCCCCCTGTCGCACAGCTGCCCTCCGAGTTGCCCTGTTTCCCTGGGCCTCTGCCCCCTGGCCGGTGTGCCCACTACCACTGCCCCCAGGTCCCTGTTGTTGTTGGGGTGGTGGGTTATCCTGGGTGCCCTGTAGTGGTAGACACACCGCAGATTGACGCGCCCTGGAGACAGAGGCATGGGCCCGCTGGGTGGGAGCTGTGTTGGTGTTCCCAGAGGGGTTTGGGTCTGTAGTGGCCTGGGCCTGTGTGAGGGGAACCGACTGTCCAGAGGTCCCCGATGGTCCGGGCTGGTCATCGGTGTCCAGGTCGACAGAGCTGCTGTCATCGCTGACGGCCTCTTGGGTGGGGGGGGTGGAGAATTCTGGGCCCTCCGCGGCGGTGTGTTGACGGTCGGGTCCTGCAGGGGTATAGAGGTATGGTTATAGTTTCAATGTGTGGCATATGGGTGTATCTGTGGGTTCCCGTGTCCCCAAGTGCTGGCATTCGTGTGTGGGGGCTTTGGTGAGGGTGGCTTGTGGGGGGGATGTGTATATGCATTGGGCATGCTTTGGTGATGGGTGTCCATGCTTAGTGGACGCATGCAGGCCTAGGTTTTGGGATGTGTGGGTTGTGATGGTGAGACATTGGCAGGGAATAGGTGTGCTGGGGGTGGGGGTGAGGATGGTGGTGGGGGTGAGGATGGTGGTGGGGGTGAGGGTGGGGGTGAGGATGGGGGTGGGGGTGAGGATGGGGGTGGGGGTGAGGGTGGGGTTCGAGGATGGGGGTGAGGGTTGGGGTATGATTTGGCATGCAGGTGGGGGGGAAGCAGTAGTGAAGCTTCAACTTACCAGTATCCATTCCTCCGCCGACTCCTGCGAGGCCGTCAGGATGCAGGATGTTCAAGACTTCCTCCTCCCATGTTGTAAATTGTGGGGGTTGAGGTGGGGGTCCTCCGCCAGTCTTCTGCACGGCGATGTTGTGCCTGGATACCATGGAACGCACCTTCCCCCGTAGGTCGTTCCATCGCTTCCTGATGTCTTCCCGATTTCTGGGGTGCTGTCCCACAGTGTTGACCCTGTCGACAATCCTCTGCCATAGCTCCGTCCTCCGGGCAATGCTGGTGTATTGGATCTGTGTGCCGAACAGCTGGGGCTCTACCCGAACGATTTCCTCCACCATGACCCTGAGTTCTTCGTCTGAGAAGCGGGGGTGTCTTTGGGGTGCCATGGGGTGGTGTGTATGATGTGTGGGGTGGAGTATGTGTAGTTAAGTGTGTTGAGTGTGGTGGTGTGTGTTGTTTTGTGTGTGGATATTGTGTGGGTGATGGTGTTGAGTGGCTGTGGCTGCTAGTTTGTGGATGGTGGTGTCTCGCTCTGGCCTTCTTTCTGAATTTTTGGTCGTAGGGGTTTGTGGGTGATGTGGGTGTGTGTTTTATATTGTATTGTGTGTGTGGGAGTGGTGTGTGTATGTGTATCAGGTGTGTGGAATTCAAATCGGCCAATGTGGCTGAGTTTTGTTCGTTTGTGTGTATTCTGACCGCGGCGGTGTGTCCCGCCAATGGAAAACCGCGTTTGAAAGACCACCGCGTGGATTCGTGGGTCGTAATGGCATGGGCGTATTTCTGTTGGCGTGACGGTGGAGGTTTTGTCACCTCCACTTTTCCGCCGACCGCTGGTCTGGCGGTCTGTTGTGGCTGTCGGATTTTCGGAGGTTTGGCTGCTGCGGGTCAGAATGACCGTGGCGGGTTTCCGCGACCGCGGAGGGATTATGGAGGATTTCTGACCGGCGGTAGGCGCCTTTTACCGCCGAGGTCAGAATGACCACCTATGACTGCTGTACAGATGGCTACCATTAAGGAGATGCCACTTGCCCAAGGGAAACGCATTATTGTCATTACTCCGGTGCCAGCCTTAGAGGCTGTCACCAAAGCAAATGTTCCTAATGCTTTTTTTTTTTTTTAATATGTTTTTATTGTTATCTTGCACACCAAATAAACATAAAGAAGAAATACAGGTGATCATGCTACAATGCGAATAAAGGCACATTCTGCGCGGCCCCCACCCGTCACCCCCAACATCCTCTAGCTGGTATAGTCGCTATTGCCCACCCGTGTAACTGCGGCAGCATTCCCACGGGCTCACGCCGAGCCAGAGGGCCAGGGTCCGGGGGGGAACATTAGTCTAATCAGCCTTGAAGGACTGAGAATCTACGAACAGGGGTGGGTTAGGTGGACCCAGGGCTAGGGAAGGAGGAGCGGGGACCCAAATAGTGCGGGCGGGTAGAGGGAGGGGCAAGCAGGGGGGAGCACGGGGCGAAGTAGGCCACTTGTCCCAGTCGTCTCCCCAACGGGCGACCCCGGGGACAGCGGGCACGGCACACAGGAAGTCGGTTCGGGGCCAGCAGGGAACCAAAGGGGGGAGCCCGTCTGCCAGGATGCGTCCTTGTAGTTCTTGTGATGGTGTTTAGCTATGTTTACTTAATTGTACGCTCGGGGGGTTAACGTTACGTGAGATATTCATGGTGGTCGCGCGTCGTCTTTGCTTTCTATGGTTTTCACAAAGGAGTTCCAAGTGTTTAAACCCTTAGCTGGGATCCCCTTGTCTATCAGGAGCTGCAGCGTCTGCGCCTCGGTTTTGGCCCACCGCAACAGCTCAGCACGCCACAGGTCAATCTCGGGGCGGCCGGGGCTTTCCAGTGCATTGCTATGAGGCGTCTGTACATGACCAGTGCCAATGCTATGCATCTGAATGTATGCTTCCGGTTTTTGGGACAGGGGTCTTTACCCAGTAGGCACATTTCCGGTGTAGTGGGGAGAGCGATGGCGGTCCATTCCATCAGCAGTGTTATTATGTCGTTCCATATCGCTCGGATTGGTGGGCAGTCCCAGGTCATGTGGAAAAAGTTGGCATCGGGGATTGAGCATCTTGAGCACGCCTGCGGCGATTGAGGGAACACGCGCGTGATGCGGTAAGGTGAGAGATATGTTTGATGCAAATAATTAAACTGGGTGAAGCGGAAACGCGGGTTACGTGACACTGATTTGGTCATATTCATGGCCTGAGTCCATGCTTGCTGTGACAGGGGTGCTGCCAACACGCTATCCCATTTGTTTTTAGCTTGCTCTTGACTATGTTCAAGGTGGGAAGCAAGGATCGTGTATGTGCTAGATACATTTAGTGGGGCTGTAATGTTACCTAGTATGTCATGCAACATAGGTGAGATGTTGGGTTCTAAGTTGCCACTATTCCAGGAAGAGTGTATTACCTGTTGCACCGCTCCATACGCTATGAAGCCACCCTGCCCCAAATTATGTTTGTCGGAAAGAGCGTCGAATGTAATGAGGTGACCTTCATTGTATATATCGCTGATTGTGCGTATGCCCTTATCATACCACCCAGCCAGTCCCACTTTGGGAGCTATGTTGGCAAGTTTTGAGTTGGCCAGGAGTGGGATCCTGGGGGAGTATTGTCTCTTTTGGTCTCCGGTTAGGACATATCGGCCCCATATCCAGTGCGCGATTTTCAGTAGTATGTTTCGTGGGTGTTTGAGGTGCTCACGGTTCATAAGGTAATGTAGTACTTCCCCGTTTCTCAGGGTTGACAGGATCAATTTTGATTCCGCATTGTCGGGGCACCCAAGCCAGGTAGATATCCAATGGATTTGGGTGGCTGCATAATATAGTTCGAATCTGGGAGCACCTAGCCCCCCCATGTTTAGTGGTTGGTATATTTTAGCCAATGCTACGCGCCGGCGACCGTTGCCCCATATTAGAGCTATTAAGAGGCTGTTAAGTGGTCCAAAGAAGGAAGCCGGCAAGGTCAATGGAAGGGCCATGAAAAAATATAACAGAAAAGGAAGAATTATCATTTTTGCTATGGCCACTCTGCCCAGAGGTGAGAGAGGGAGTGAGCACCAGAAGGGCAGGGATCCTCTAATGGATCTGATCGCCTGCCCTAGGTTACCGTCTCTTAGATCGCGTGTGTCGTGGTATATGTTAATGCCCAAATATTTAAAAGTGGTGTAGCACCACTTCAGGTCGCCCGGGTTGGAGAGTTTCCTATGTGCCTCAGGGACGGGGCGCATGGGAAATGTACACAATTTTGCCCAGTTTACCTTTAATCGAGCCAATGAGCCAAATTCCCTGAGAAGTTTCAATAAGTCAGGCAGAGATTAATTATGATTACGGAGAAATATTAAAGCGTCATCTGCGTATAAGGAGACTATGCGATGTGTATGATTGTCGCGGATGCCCCATAAAGGGGCAACCTCACGCAGACGGGCTGCCAGTGGTTCGATGGCGAGAGCGAACAAGAGAGGGGACAGTGGGCATCCTTGTCTAGTGCCTCTTTCTATGTTGAATGATTAGGAAATCGTATCACCAGTTTTAACCCTTGCGGTTGGGTTGGTGTAAAGCACCTTCACCCAATCGATGTATTCCCGTCCGAAGCCCATGCGGTGCAGTGTTTCCATCAGAAAAGGCCACCCTAGGGTGTCAAATGCTTTCTCTATGTCTAAAGACAAAGCTACCCGGTTGTAGTCGCTCTCCGGGGAGCTTGCCATCAGGCGCAGCAAGTTCCGGATGTTATTGAAGGTGCTACGACCCGGTATAAAGCCTGACTGGTCTTGGTGTACCAAGTCGGTCATATATGGGAGTAACCGATTAGCTAATAGTTTACCGAGTAATTTACAATCTGTATTTAATAACGAGAGTGGTCTGTATGATCGTACGTCTAATGGATCACGGCCCGATTTAGGCAGTACCGCTATCAATGCCTCTCGGCAAGTGTCTGGTAGTTGACCACATTTTAAGGCTTCAGATAGCATCGCGAGATATCGGTTTAATATTTGAGTTGGGAACGTGCTATAGTATTCCAAGGGCAGACCATCGCTGCCGGGTGCCTTGCCTTGTGATAATTGTTGTAGAGCCCGCTGTAGTTCCGTGATATCTTTCGGCCTGTCCAGGTCCGCTGCTTGCGTGGTAGTCAGGCAGTTTATAAATGTGATATAATTGAAAAATGTGTTCATTAACGCTGTGGGGGGTGACGGGTGATCTTTATATAGTGTGCTATAATACTCTCTGAAGGCAATGTTGATGTCTGCTTGGGTATTTACTATTAGACCTGTGTCCAGGCGGATGGCACCTATAGGGGAGTTCCGGGGTTCGGAACGTGTAAGCCATGACAGCAGTTTGCCTGACCTATCCCCCTCTGCGTGCGCCCGGGCCATATGGTGACGGTAGTCAAACAGCCTTAGTCGCTTGTCTGTGTCGTACCACTGTGCACGCGTTCCAGTGAGCTCAGCCTGGGTGATTGTGCCACAAGCGAATTTATTTTCGGAAGAATGGACTTCCTTCTCTAGGTTGCAAAGCTCACGCACTAGTGTTTGACGCACTCCCACCGTTGTTGCTATGCATGCTCCCCTTATAACTGCCTTGTGTGCATCCTATTCGTTTGCTCTGGTGCTCGAGGACCCATCATTTTGGGTGAAATAAGAGGAGATGTGTGCGGCTAGTTCTTTTCTGAATGGCGGATCCTGTAGTAACTGAGTTTGCAGGCGCCAGGTAAGAATGCATGCACGTGGTCTACCCCATCTGATATGGGCTATAAGTGGGGAATGATCAGAGATAACCCTAGCAGTATATTCAGCGCTCATGATTCTATGTGTCAGATCCTGTGTAGTGAGCATAAGATCTATGCGAGTATGAAGCAGATGTACTGGAGAATAATAGGAGTATTCCCGGTCCTGTGGGTGCAGGTGTCTCCAAGAGTCTGTCAGTCGGCGGTCCGATATCCATTGTTGCAACGTCTGGGAGTGTTTGGTAACTGGGGTGGACGCCATGGGGGTGTGTGATCTGTCCAAGTTGATTTGTGGTACACAGTTCATGTCCCCGCCCCAGATGCATGTTGAAGGTAAGTCTTTTGACTTGTGAGAGATCGTTCTTTGTAAGAAATCGCCCTGACCAACATTCGGGACATATAGTCCATTAATCACTAATGTCTCCCCGTCCAAGTGACCCACCAGTTGTATGTACCTTCCATCTCTGTCGGTTATGCTGCATTGTACCACATATAGGACCCCCGGGGCTATCCATATCAAAACCCCCCTAGCGAAAGTTGAAATACCAGAGCCGTAGACTTGTCCCGCCCAGCCCCTTGTTAGTTGAGGAATCTCCTCTGAGGGGATATGTGTTTCTTGAAGAATGGCAATGTGGATACGGTGTCTTTTTAAGTGTGCGTGTATCCTATTGCGTTTTTTTGCTCCCGCCATGCCCTTTACATTCCAGGTCATTATATTATATGTTGGTTCCTTGTGCGTCATGTTGTGTTAAATTGTAACGCGCCAGTGCTGTGAGCCCGGGAACCCAGCCCCCACAACGTCCCCCGATCCCCGACCCCCCGACCCGCGTGCCCCCGACACATCCCCCGCCCGCCCCCCCACCAGCCACCGCAGCCACAAGGTGGGGGGATAGTGTAAAGAGGGAGAAAGAAAGGGAGAAAAAGGACACAATACCACAAAGAAAAAAGGATATGTCGGGAAAAGCCCGCTTTGAAACAAGGTGGCACAACCCGTGCCTAAATAGCAGTTCAAAGGGTTAAACAGGGTGGCACAACCGGTGCCTAAAGTGAAGTCCAGTTCGATCAGTTCCATGCGGGTACCGTTCCGGTAGAGGGGGGTGTGGATAGATTGAGGCGCGGCATCCACTCGGCCCGCCAACAGAATGACTCTACTCGCTGTGTGATCCTGTGGTTAAACGTGCTATTCATCCACATAGAGCTGAAGACCTCTGGAGTTACAGTTGAGCGAGCCTCGTCATTAAGCAGTTCGGGTCTGGGGTGTGCGGCCATTGAGGGGAGGGACCCCTGCCCCCGTGCAGTAGCCATCGGGAATTCGAGAGGGGCTTCCGCCCCGGATGCTCAAAGATCGTCTGCCAGACGTGGGGTGAGCTCGGGGCACAGCAGAAGGGGTGAGGTAGGAGGGGTGGTCACGCTTCCCGGCGAGCCGGCGTCCTCTAGGTCCGCGCCGATCCTGGTGTCTGTTGATGATCTAGTGAATGAGCTAGTCATTTTTAGAGTTTGTGCTTGGTCCGCTGCCATTTGTGACTTGGTTGGGCGTGTCGTTGTTTTTGATTTTTTCTTCTTTCTAGAGCTGGGGGTGATCCATTCTTCGCTAGTTGGGTCTGCGTTAGTTGAATCGATTAGGCCTTTGGCATGTATCCATGTCCATGCGTCCTCGGGTGTCGGAAAAAATAGAGTTTTTTCGTCGTGTATTATACGGAGGCGGGCTGGAAACATGAGGGAGTAAGTGATACTATGTTCACGCAATAGTTGTTTGACCTTATAATATGACGCTCTCTTGCGTTGCACCTCCAACGTGTAATCTGGATAGGCTGTTATATTGCTGTTGTCCAAATTGATTGGATCCGATGTGCTGAAGTGTTGGAGGACTGCGTCTCTGTCTCTGTAGTTTAGGAACCGTGCTATCAAAGGGCGAGGTGGAGCACCAGGCTGGGGGGATCTGCCAGGGATTCTGTGGTCTCTCTCTATCACTAGAGCGTTGGTGGTGTCTTGCGTTTTCATTATATCCTTCAGCCAGTTCTCTAGGAATTCCTCCGCTTTAGGAGATTCTGTGCGTTCGGGGATGCCGAGGAATCTTATGTTGTTACGTCTTGATCGACCCTCCGCTTCCTCGGTTCTGCGTTGTAATTGCGCCAGTTCCGACTCCATTTGTGGGATTTTGGTCTTCATGCTTGCTACTTCGGGTTCGACAGTTTTCAGTGTCGATTCATTGTTGTGTACTCTGTCTGTGAGTTTGCGGTGGTCTGCGCGAAGCAATGAAACTTCGAGAACCGCAGCGTCAATTTTGCCTTCTAGTGAGGATTTGGTGTCCATTATTGCCTGCATGATTTTGACAAACTGGAATGAGTGTGTGCGCAGTGTTTTGCTCAGTTGAAGAAGTGCTGTTGCTTGCGATTCAGGGTTACCCGCGGGGGAGGAGCAGGTACCGTCCACATGAGTCCCCGGCTTAGGGTGTTTCGGCTTGACCATGATGTAGCCAGTTGTCTTCCCCTCCGGGCAGCGCTCCGGAATTGGCTTGGTTTAGGTTGGCTACGGTCGCAGACAAGATGGTTGAGGGACCCAGATCCGGGCGGCGGGCAACAAGGAGGCGACAGGGGGCAGACGAGTTACTAGAAAGATAATCAGAGGGAGGTCTTGTTCTGCTGAGTGATGCAGCTACGTTAGCCACACTGTGCTGGAATCTCACTCCTGGGGTGCTCTCCCTATGGCCCCTCCAGTACACGCCAGCTCACCTCGCCCGGCTCACCTTATTACTTGTTGGCCTTGTGCAGCTTATCAGGATCTTTATATAATTTTGATTGTTTGATCTCTTTTCTAGTCACTTCCGCCTGTGTTCCAGTTGGGGCCTGCGCCGGACTGCTGCCGCAAGCACACGTTTCTCTTGGTCTGTTATTTAAATTAATTAGTGCCTTTTGTTGTTCCTTACGGCATTACTCCTCTTTTTACACTTTATTTTGTTCTTTTTTCCTGGTTTCCACCTGTCTTCTCTTTTAGTACTTTCTTCTTATTTTCTATTTTTTAAAATTATCTTTTTTTTTTTCCTTTTCCTATTTTTTTTTCACCCCTTTTCCTTTCCTTTGTTTACCGCTTATTTTATTTCTTGCTTGTGGTGCTCCTACACTTTATTGTGGCTGCTTCTTTTGAGGGCCCGTGGTGTCCGCACCCCAGCCGCGGCACCAGTCTCGGCCGGCTCCGCCCGGAACCTCCAGTCGAGCAATGGAGGCCGGAACAAGAGTGCGCCCGGCGAGGCGAACCGCACCCAGCAAGGGAGTCGCCCTACCAGGGAATCAGAGGTGCAGCTCAACGATTTCCGCCCTCCGGCGCCTCCGCCCACGCCCCGCAGCCGGGACACAGCAGCCGAGGCACGGACAGGTCGGGGCACGGCACACACGAGGCACCCCGCCCGGCGGGGGAGACCCCAACGGCCACGCAGGGAGGCACGGGCGCCCTCCGGCACTGGTTGAAAGGTTTACGACAGGGATCGGGGCGCCCAAGCAGGTGGCGCCCGGGAGCCACGCGACCCCTGAGCCAGGCGGTAAGATCCAGCGGCTCCGGCCACTCCACCGTCTCCGCGTCCACGGCAACCCCTCCAGGTAACGGGCTCCAAGCGTGCAGGTTTTATTGCGGGTGTAGCCGCTCTGGGGAGAAGCCCTCCCGCGCGGCAGCGATCATCTCAGGCCACGGCAGGGAGCAGGATACTTGGCGCTTGGCGGGCCGTGAGCAGAGCCGCAGTCTTAGGAGTCCGCTCTGGTAGCCATCTTGGCCACGCCCCCAAGTGTTCCTAATGCTAAAGCATTACATCCACTTTGGATTCAATGGGCAGCCTCCTTGACTGCCACTTATGTTGATTACATTTTTTACCCAAAACTTCAAACACAAGAATTTCTCCAATACGAACAGGAGTACCCGGCACCAACTAACATCTTGCCACTTGACAGATACCATACTGTAATCTACACTGATGGTATAGCACCACCAGCTGTAGGTACAAAACATCAATATTCAGCTGCTTGCGTAGCTGTGCGCAGAGTGATCAATCAATCAATCATTGCTAAAACACGGCTAATCACCCATAGGTTCTCAAGGTGCTGTTTGCGGGTGTGCTGCTCAATTGAAAAGCCAGGTCATGAGGTCCTTCCTGAACTGCTTCAATGATGCAGTCTGCCTGAGTTTGAGAGGTAGTGTGTTTCATGTCCGGGCCTCGAGGTAGGAGAAGGATCTTCCTCCTATTGTGCTTTTTCAGATCTTGGGAACGGCTGCAAGGGTGAGCTGGGAAGAGGGGAGTTGCCTGTTGGGTGCGTAGAAGGTGAGGTGGTGGTTGAGGTATGCCGGTCCTATGTTGTGTAGTGCCTTTTAGGTGTGGCTCAGGAGTTTGTATGTGACGCGCTTGTTGACTGGGAGCCAGTGTACGTCTCTGAGGTGGGAGCAGATGTTGCTGTGTCGGGGACGTCCAGTATGAGTGGGGCTGCTGCATTCTAGATCATTTGTGGTCTTGATTGCAGTTTCTTGGTGATGCCGGCATAGAATGCGTTGCCATAATCCAGTTTGCTAGTGAAGAGTGCGAGGGTGACTGTCCTTCTTATGTCAGAGGGGATCCACTTGAAGATCTTTCGAAAGAGTCGGAGAATGTGGAAGCATGACGACGAGACGCTGTTGACATGGCGGGTCATGGATAGCTAGGGGTCCTGGATTTTTCCCAGTGTGATGAAGAATGGTGTATTCCACCCTCAACATACCTACTTTCAGACCCTAGGGGATTGCACAGCTCAGTTGGCTGCGCTTAAGGCTCTTGTTTTGGCACAGGAACATATGGATCCAGAACAGCTTACATTGATTGTATGTGATTCGTACTACTGTGTCTAGTTCTATAATAATTATCTCAACCATTGGTGGCAGAACGGGTTCAGAGACTCAAAGGGGAACACCAGAAAATACAGAACTCTGTGAGGGAGGGTGGCTGATCGAAAGGATAAGCTACCAGACGCTCATGTAGTACATACACTGGACCATCAACGTGTAGGAGTACATGTGGTAGGAAACACTGATGAACTGGCCATATCCAGAGTAGCTACAGCTTTTGTTGCTGCAGTGACTCATTTCCATACAAAATTGGATAATGAGATTCAGGCTGCTGTGAAAGCTTTTGGCTTAGGGCAAGCATCTTCCAAAAGCATACCCTACAAAATATTCCTACCATATCAGTGCACAGAATGTTGCCTTTGCGACAATTCCTGGGATGGGAAATCAAGTGATCCCCAACCAAGACCAGAGATTAGATCTCATCAAAGTAGCGCATGAGGGTGTTGCACCTGCTCATGCTGGTGTTGCTGCCACAATATCACTTTTACAGAAACTATTCTGGTGGCCGGGTCTTTACAAACAGTCTAAGCAATATGTCCTTTGCTGTGGCATTTGCCAGCAAATCAAGGGCTCCAACATCAAACGCCCACTGCAGACCTCCCTCTTAGTGTCTAATATAACACTACATTGTGTGTACCTGGACCATTGTTGTCCCCTACAACCTGATGGTGCATACAAATACATCTTAGTTGCTGTTGATTCTTGTTCTGGATTCCTGTGGGTGTGGCCGCAGCAGTCGGCTGACTCTCAAACTGTTATAAAGGACTTGCTGGTCTTTACCTGTACATATGTGGTTGCAGCATTCCATTCGGACCAGGGCCCTGACTTTGTCTCCAGGGCGTTCAGGTACACCATGAGGTTGATGAGTGTTGAATTCCATTACTCTTGCCCATATCATCCTGAGGGTAATTCTGTTGCGGAGAGGATCAATTTTGACCTAAAGCAGTCCTTAACAGCTAGAGTATTAAGTTCAGACAGAAGTTGACTGCATCACCTATTTGGGGTCCATAGAGCGCTGAATAATGTGCCAGTACGGTCTTTGGAGGTGGAGGGGCACGCCTTAGGAGATCCTCTTTTTAGGATACCTATATATGTCCCAGATCTAGATGGCCCTGGTATGGTGGCGGCAGACACACCTTTTGACATAAATGAACGTCTCACTGTCTTACAGGAGCTTCAACAATTGTGTGATGATAATTCATCCTTCAGTGTAGATTTGCCAACAACTTCTACAGGCTGGATTCCTAAAATTGGGGATCTGGTTCATGAGGAGATTGCTGTGAAGAAGGAATTTGGCCCATCTTACAGAGCACTGGCTCCAGTCCTGGGAATTCAAGGCACCAGAACTGTGATTCTACCACTGCTGCCAGGTTCCAAAGAAAACAGAGTTGTCTCCATTGATAACATAAATTTGCACAGTATACCCCGAGGTCCTTCGGGTAGCCCCCGGTCCCTTCTCAATACCCAACAGGACATACTTCTTCAAAGAAGAAGCAGCAACACCTCTGAATATACGAGCATGTACAACAGGGCTACAAATACCTCCTCGAGCACGGGGAGGGTGGAGAATGAGCTTTTGCTGATTCCTTTTACCACTTCACTGACAAGAACTGTCCAAGATGTGGCTGTTTTTTTACTCCAAAGCAAACTGATGGCATCGTCTACTATGAACCTCCACGAGAAGTGGATCCATCCACCAGTAATGCGCCAGCTCCTGTGTTTACTTCTGGTTACTTCATCGACCTTAATGGCTTTTCTTCAACTTCACCTGCAACTGAAACTGTTTCAAAGACACATAACCTGTACATGTGGCTTAAAAATAACTATTTGGTTTATCCAATGAATTATCTGTGGATAATACTGTCATTGCTTGCCTTTCTGTTATGGATTGGTTTTGTCTGCTTTCTCTTGATAAATGGCCATTAAATTCCTGAACGCTCTTCTGTCAAACCAGTGGCTGAAGTTCTAACACCATATCTTTCTTCACATAAGGTCCGAAGAGACTTGTCCCTTGTGAACATTTCAGAAGTACCAATTCCAGATGGGATTGTTTGGGATAAAGTTCCATTTGATATTTATGGGCCTACTGAGATTATCCAAATTCCTTATGTAGTCAAAATTTCAATGACTGATTAATTACACCGGTTGTTGTTTCTGATGACTGGGATGTTAAAACAGTTGTTTCTGTGCTTGCTGTTTTGCAGGATTACACTATTTGAAAGTGAAGAGGTGTATATGAACACAACAAATTATGAAGTAATGCTCTGTTACAATCACTGGGGACATTACTTTCTGCACTGAGCAACTAGTATTTAATTACACACAGTGGGAACACTGTTAACTGCAACTGTGGGGAGACCCAAACCATATGTAGACATATTTGCATATTATTTCTTTGGGCATGCCACTATAAATGCAGATACCATGAAACCGGTCCCAGGAAGCTGGTTTCCAGTCCAGGGAGGACCTGGCCGTTCGGGCTGGTTTCTTCCTGACTTGCATATAGCTGGGTACAAACTGGGGTGGCATGGTGATCAAAAGAATGATGGATTAAACCCAGAGCTGTGACTGGGGGTTAGTGTTTGAAAAGTTCCAGCACTCCATCCATCATCCTTTTGTGTTATTAAAAATGCAGAGTAATTATTTCAAATTACCACCGCCCAAAATGCAGAAGGTTTTGCTAACCGACACCAAATTAATCTATTGAGATTCCTCTGTTTCCCGACTTGTTGATGGTTATGAATACTGGAAGAGCACTAATGATGTGAAAATGTATGGAGAACACACGATTGGCAAATTCAGGGTAGGGAAGCTTTGTTTAGAGTATGCCTTATTCCTGTTCAAATGATATTTTTGAATAACACAGTTAAACAAACATCCTGCCTAGGGTTAGCAAAAATAAAAGAAATGAACGCGCCCATTACCCCCACACTAGCTGAGTTCACCGGTTGGCAAACATTCCTAAATGTCACAGAGGAAGAACTGAATGCTTGGGTTCAGGATGGTACATATAATTCCACACTTTAAAGTCCCGGTGGGTGGTTATTGTGGCCTTAAGATACAAATGGGTGTCAGGCACATTTTGTTAATTCCTGAGGAGGTTTCAAGGTTAGCCGTCCGGACTCTTTCTGTCTCTGGTCAACACTCTGGTATAGTTACCACATACAGTGTGGGCAATCTGTGCCAACAATGGTTAGGGACTAACACCTTAGCAGCAGTTAAAGAAAATCTAAGTCTCCTGTCAGAGTAAGTAGATTTGCAGAATGTCTGGCTAGGTCCAAAAACAAAACCTCCAGTCTAAAAGATTCCTGTGTACCATATATAATGAGATTTGGAAGCTTTCTCAAATGGAAACAGCTGCACGTTTAAGGCGGATAGAGAGAAGAAAAATATGGAAAACGCTTTAGCTGTTGTCAATATTGGCATGAATACTCTGTCCAACAGGATATACACACTTAATAATATTGTGTCTTCTGAAATAAATTGATATCATTCAGAATGACGTGCCTCTTTGACATGGGCAAAGTCAGCTGCGTTCCATCATGCAGTTGGGTTGGACATTACAGCTTCTGAAAAATGGCCGCCTCCCTTGGAAATACATCTATAGTAGTGACTTGTTTGCTGCTTTTAATTTGTCCAAGGAGCAACAGATAATGGCTAAAAAGGAAGTGAATTACACCATGGTTAACATTGAAAAGTTAGAAAAGCTGCCTTTCACCATAGCAGAGACACCATCAACAGTATGGTTAGTGCATGGGGTTATAAGTCTGCCAATTTCCACCTTTCATTTCACTAAATGTTTAAAACATTTTGCTATAGGCAGATACGAGGAGCTAGGAGATAGCTGTATAAAAGAAGAGTGGGAGTTGCCTTTCGAGTTCAGATGTCTGAATGGGGAAGCAGAGGTCTTTCTGAGCTGGAGCGAATGTGAGACTACTGTTAGTCATTCAGTGATCTGTAAGCAGGTGTCACTTCATAGTTTCTACAATGCTGAGGTCACGAACTTGCAGAGTTAGCAGCAGTGCCAGGTTTAAGATCCATGTGAGTTCCGGAAGGAGGGCTACCTGTATACCAAGATATTTAAAGCTCTGTTGCGAATGGGGACCACCCCTTGCCTGTCTTAGCAGTCTTGTGACAATGCTAGGGGCACCAACACCAATTTGGTAGGGTTCATTTTGAGGCAGATGCCTCCTCATAGCAGTGCAGGAGGTGGAAGCTCCTCGGGCCAAATTCACTGGGTTCCGTCATGTAGAGCAGAACATTGTCGGCATACAGGGCCACTCAGTCTTCAGAGGCTGTTCCCCAGTTCCATCCCCAATATAGTGGGTCTATTCTGATCAGTTGGGCAAAAAGGAGAGGGGACAGACTTGACGCGTTCCCCAGCAGATAGAAAATGTAGAGGAAAAGGTACCACTGACCTGCACTCGGGCCGTTGGGTTGGCATATAAGGCACAAACTAGTCAACAGAATCTAGGCTCCAAACCCGCACGTTGCAGTACTAGGAAGAGAAACCCCCAGTCAACAATGTTGAAGGCCTTTTTGAAATCAACTAATAAAAGGGCTAGGTTCTGGGGCAACTGGTGGCGCCGGGCTAGGGCCATATGTAAACGACGTATACAGTATCGTGCTTCGATTAGCCGTGAATCAGCAGTGGCAGTACCCTCATAACTCGTGAGGCAAGAATTTCGGCATAAATCTTTACTTTTCAATTAATAAGGGATATTGGTCTGTAGTCGGCACACAGCAATGATGTGGTTGGCTTTTTGGAAGCACCACAATAGTAGCTACGTTTAGTCCCTCCGGAAAGAAGCCCAGTTGGTCAACTTCCTCATATTAAGGCTTTAAGGTGTGGTGTCATCCCGGAACACTTTGTAATATTCCGATGGGAACCCATTGGGTCCAGCAGTCTTACACGCCCCCATTGAGGAAATGGCATCACTGATTTCTTCACTTGTTAGAGGTTCATATAGTATTGTTGCCTCCGCAGGGGGCAATTCAGGAAGGGGAACGTCTGTTAAGAATTGGTGGGCATGATCTGAGTCAATCACCGCTGAGGCACAATATAGCACCTCATAATAAGAGGCTAATGTGTCCGCCACTTCTTAGAGCTTGGTGACAGGTTCTCCGCTTACGTTAAACAATTTGGGGATAATTCTTGATGAGTGATGGTGGGAGGACAACCAGTAAAGCAGCTTCCCATCTTTGTCCCCGCATCCATACATCCTGGCATCGGCCGCTCACTAAAGGTGTTTAGCCACCTCCAGAGAGTGATCATGGATTGCCTCTCGAATCGGTAGGAGTTGCCTGGCCACTGCCTCGCTCAGCTGTGCACTTTGCTCCACATCCAGCTGGGTGGGTGGCCCGGGCCTCCAGCTGAGTAATGCAAAGGGTGTGGGACCGATTCCAGGAGATGACAAGGCTCTTGGCCGCCCCCTGCATCACCGCCTTACTTGCGGCCCAAAGAATTCCTGGTGAGGGGACCGAACCCCTGTTGAGGACAAAATATTCCTGGAGTGTTTGTTTCAACTGTTGAACATGAGGTTTGTGTTGCAAGTACCATGCATTCATTCGCCACATAGGCCGGGCAACTGCATGAGCAGGCCCTATTACAAATCGGAGTGACGCATGGTCAGATATCCCTCGTGGCAGAATTTCAATGTGTGTGAGGTGGCAGCAATCTGTGGCCGGCAATAAAACAAGATCAATTCTAGATTGCGTATGATATGCTGCCGAGGTATGCATGAAGTGACGGTGCCGTGGGTGCCAAACCCTCCACGCATCACACAGCCTCATGGATGCCAGCCACCCTGACAATCTGATGACTGCAGCCTGCCTGTGGGTTAAGGGGGATCCTGTCACGTCCAACGCAGGGTCAGGAACTACATTGAAGTCTCCCCCTAACATGGTGACCAGGTAACTGTCCAGATACTCCTTAGTACCCTCCTGACCTTCACCTTGTTGGGTTTGGTCACCCCACTCGGGCCGGAGTAGCCAAACACAACTCTTTCAAACTTTTCAAAAGTTTCTAAACTTTACAGTTACCATTGCTTGTTTGTGCTTTGAACTGAAAAGCTAAGATGTACGTTTTATTTAAAAATATATATCTGATGAGCTCTCCTGTGGATTTAGCTCATCATGGTGTCTAACAATTCATAATATATTATCTAATTTTATAAATTTTTGTCAGATTTTTTTATGTTGCACAATCTTTTTATTTTGTTGTTTGGTGCTTCTAAATGCTTTACACTTGTTCCTTTGTTTAAGCCTTGCTGCTCGAAACTACAGCTACCAAGGACTGAGCAAAAGGTTTTATTAACAAACATCAATGGAGCCAAGACAGTTTTGAAAGTGTTTTACACAGTGAAGTTGTACAGCCATAGCACATAATACACCATCATCCTCACAATAATGCTCTGAATTGGCTCTCCTCTTTCTTAAAAGATTGGTGATTTCAGGTCCTGGATAAACCTTTTTTCTCTGAGGCCTTAGTGAATGAGTTTGGCGTTCTGCAGGGTTCATCCTTGAGTCTTTTAGTATCTATGTCTGGCCATAGTAGACATTATTTTTTACGATTAACTAATCATATGTATTTACACATTTTCGTCCAACAATAAAACACAATGTTCAGTGAGGTGCAAAAGTACCTGTGCTCAGGAGAGTGACACAATCATGTGATCTAGAGAAATAGTTGTGTATGAAAAAGCTTTTTTAATAGACAACCCCGAGAAAAATGACTGTTTAATTTCCATGACAATTTGTTGGTTTTAGGTACCATTGTTTTACCTTCTTTAATTGACACCCTAGGTCCATGGTGATCATAGGGTTTCCCTTGTGTTTTTTCAGTATAGGCAGTACAGGAAGTGTGAAGTAATACATCTCTGCCTATCACAATGTCTAAGTTATGAGGATAGAAATCACAGCTCTGTGATACATGTCAAGTCTGTCCATCAATGAAAGTTACTTAAATGTTCAGGGTGGCAAGTCATCAGAAATTTGGCCCGGGTCTAACAGGATGATGTCTCATGCGATAGAGGCTGGAGAGACTGTGCCTCCCTCCCAATTTCCAAGTGGGACTAGCAGGGACCCTAGCATAATGCCAGTGTCTTGCTATTTGATGCCTCACCAACAGCAACGCCATGTCTTGAACTTGCATTTTTATTATCCCTAGCAAACACACCTCTGAATTCCAAAGGGTGCAGCTGCCTGGCAGGGAGGCAAGTCTCCTTGTTTGGTTCCTCCAGAATGTTTCAAAGGCTGGGCACTCCTGTACCATGTGAAAAACATCTGCCTCACCACATCTGGAGGTGTGTGAGACGCCCAGATGCATCTTGTGGAGTTGTCCATCAGTCAGATAAATGTGATGCAAATAGTTGAATCGTAATCACTTAAACCTATGTGCCAGTATGATCACTGCGGGATTTCCACCCTTCTTGTGGCAGAAGTCCGGCTGTGGTCATAATCTTGTGGACGGATGGTAGCCGTGGTGACCTTCTTTTGGTTGCCGTCAATGCGGCGGTAGGTGGTTTTTACCACCAAGGACATAATTAGGGCCTTAATGTCTTCCAGTAGATGTTCACATGTATAAAAGGCACCGTGCACTTTAAATAAGACAGAACATTTTGTCATTTTGGTTAACTGCTTGTTCTCACTCAAGCGTGGGCAATAAACATTGCTCTTTATTTGCATACCACAACCGTGTGCTGACTGTTTCAGTCATTGTGATTATGCTTTGACAAGTGGTGGTGTGACTCGGATGCACTGATTGGTGATCCTGACAGACATTGAGAGCCGCGGTCGAGGGCTTGGTGAGTCCTGCTGTTTTAAAAGTGCATCTGCTTGATCGGACTGGTTTCCAGCATTTCAGACAAAGGAATTCCCCAGGATTAACCAAAGAAAGGAGATTCCATCAGCTGCATCTAAAAGATGAGGTGAACGTTTTTCACAATAGTCACATGCGTGGACCAGGTAAAACAGTAGGACCGGGTCGGTGATCATTGTGGGAGGGAATCAGGGTTTTCATGTTGTCACAACATGAGGAAGGAAGAGGACCTTCCTGACTGTTTCCCCGGATTCGTGGCACCAACAGGAGCGTTCTTTTTTCATTCCAAACCTTTAACCTCGAAAGAAGCTATACCGGAAGCCAGGCATTGGACACAGGGAGTACAAAAAACTATAAATGTGGTTTTGTACTCATTGGAGACAGGGACACATGAAGCAAGGGACATACGCGACGCCTACGACAGGTAGGAGAACGTTGCACGCAGTCACAGCCCACTGAAGGAGGAGAGCGACACCTTGGAAGCAAGTGCAGAACCAGAAAAGCGGACAAGCACAGACCCGGAAACGCAGAGCGAGGAACTGAGAAGCTCAGCAGCCCGAGAACCGCTGGCAGGATGAATCCTTCGGCCACGCTCCAGGAGGGGCGTGGCTTAGCCAGGTGTGTTCCTGGATCCTTTCTGGAACAGGGAAGTGGAGGGCATCGGCGGGGTTGGGTTGGGTCCGAAGACAGTGAGAGTGGCATAATATGCTGCATGTCGGGTAATGCCTCACTTTTGAAACCAGGTGTACTTGTCACAAGAGGTGCCATTAGTATTACGGGGAAGCTCTGAGAAAGTAGAGCATTTATAAAAAACACTTTATTTTACTTTTTCGACACATGCTCCCACAGACCAGTGAGCAAGAGAAGTTGTGGGCTTCCTTTTTTTCTTTAATCTCTTGTTGGGCACCATTTTCATTCAACTATTACAAGCTCTTCCCAAAACCACCACCACCATCATCATCATCATCATCATCATCTATTGTAGAGGGATCATCTCGAGGAGGCATGGCAGTGAGGGACTGTAGCATCATTCTTGGGGTAGGTGGTGGAGGCAGATGTTATGGCGAATTAGGTGCAGGTGTACGTACTTCTGCAGGTGGTTGTTGTGCCTCAGCTGATTTAGGGAAGTGCTTGTAATAGTCTTTGAGCATGCTTTTCAGGTCTTGCACCAAGGTAGCCAGAACCTGGCCCATACCTGGTGGTGGTGGAGGAGGAGCATAAGGATGATATTGTTCCGCATAGTGGTGACTTTGATAAACAGATTTGTAATAATCCTGTTCTCCCTACTCATCCTGATACTTGATGTGCAAGTTGGAGGGACAGTGGGCTGCACCAAACATCCCTTGATCATTTTCTGGTTCCTGAATTAGACGACGGAATGGATGCTGACAGTGAAAGCATCAACAGGCTTCCAGTGATGAAAATCTCACTTCTCGGTGCTGTTGACGATGGTTTTGATGTTGTTGATGCCGTCAAAAATATTTTTTCAGTAAATTTAGTCTTTTTTGATAACTGGTTCAGATGAAGATCTAGGTTTTAATGGAAGGGATGTAGATGGAGTAGTGGGATCAGATTGAGATTCTGAGAAAGCCCTTTTTAGTTTTTCCTCATGGGAGGAGCGATGGTGGGTCTTTTTCAAGGCTTTTTTGCTTTGATGAGGGGACTCCTGGTGAGACCTTTCCCTCTTTCTGGAAGTCTGTGAGGCGATGAAACACTCACTACTCTCCTCCTCAAAAGCGACAGCAGTGTTGGGTTTAAGTTTCTGCAACCATAATTTGTTAGAAAAAGTTCTGCATATCTTGCAGTCTCTCACCTTGTGAGATGGAGGAAGGCAATATATACATTATTTATGAGGATCTTCTGAATGGAGCCTTTTCTTATCACAGGTGGCACAAGGTCTGAAAAGTCATTTATTTACCATCTCTGGCATACTGGAACAGAGAAGAACAATTTGAAAATCAGCAAATCTTAAAAAACTGAGCAAAGGTCTGGGAGACTCCCTCACACACGATGTGCGGTGGAAATCTGAGGGAAGATGCCTTTGATGGGAGTATTCTAAGGGTGTTCTAAGGGTGCTGTCACCTGATTGGTCATTGTTAAACTTTGATTCTTTTTTTTTCAAAGGACATGGATAGGCTATTAAGCTGAGTCTTGCATACTCTATACAGCCTATTATACTGATATATACTACTTACTATGATACAGTGGGACTCCCACTTCGACAACAGAAAATGATTCAAGCATTTGAATCTATGAAAGATACTTCAATTCTGGAGAACAGCAACACTCTTTTTGAATCCAGTTGATTGAGTCTCTCTTTTTCTTTAGAGGGGTGAGAGGAGCATGAAAAGTAGCCAGGGTGATAAACTGGGCTACCTGAAAGGGAGCTACCATCGTCAATAGGAAGGATGCCCTGGTACGAAGAACCAGCTTTTCTAGGTGGATGGTAAGGTATGGAGGCGGAATTGACAGTACCTGTAGCTCAATGGCCCTATGGGTAGATGTTATTGCTACTAAAAAGGCCTTTTTATAGTAAGGCACCTGATAGGACAGTTGTGTAACGTCTCGAAAGGAGCGCACATCAGAAATGTGAGGACTAAATTAAGGCCCCACTGTGGCAGAATGAAGGGTGCAGGTGGGAACATGTGTTGTACACCTTTCAAAAACCTATGTACAATAGGGGATTTGAACAGGGATGGCTAATCTGTGTAGGAAAGTACCCTCTTTTTGCCATAGTTACACCCATTTTCTGCCTGTCAGTGTGTTTGACTGTGTTCACTGGGCTGCTGCTAACCAGGACCCCAGTGATTATGCTCTCTCTCCTCTAAATGTTGTCACTGCATACTGGTAACCCAGTATTTCACCTGAAAGTGGCATATGTGTGCCCCTTATAAGTCCCTAGTATATGGTACCGAGGTAATCAGGGCATTGGAGTTCCAGGGGATCCCTATGGGCCGCAGCATTTCTTTTGCCACCCATAGGGAACCCATGCAAAGGCTTCTACAGGACTGCCATTGCAGCCTGTGTGAAAAGGTGCATGCACCCTTTCACTGCCATTTACACTGCACCACGTAACTTATAAGTCACCCCAATAGCAGGCCCTTCTGCCCTGAGGGCAGGGTGCAGAGCACCTGTGTGTGAGGGCACCCCTGCACTAGCAGAGGTGCCCCCCCGACCTCCAGGACCAGTTTCCTGGACTTCGTGAGTGCGGGGACGCCATTTTACATGTGTACTGGACATAGGGCCAGATGTATCAATCTTTTTTGCATTCGCAAACGGTACGAATTGCAAAATTCGGCCGTTTTGCGAATGCAGAAATGCCTTTCACAATGTATGAAAGGCATTCGCTGTGCAATTTTAAGAGCTCACTAAAACAGCGATTCCTTAAAATTGCGACCCCATTTAGAGAATCGCAAATTGCCATTCTCTACATTGGAAATCGCAAATAGAGAATGCCTGTTTGCGATTTCCAAAGCACATGTATCAAGCATTTCCTAAATGCGAATTGGGCATTTAGGAAATGCAATTACCACAAATCAAAGTTTGGCGGTAACTGTGTGCAAATTAAAAAAAGCATGTGTGTGCTTCGCATGTCCTAAAAAAAAAATTGGGGTGCAGCAGAGGGGGCTTTAGGCCCCCAGCCCCCTGTGATTTGCATTTCCTGTTTTGCGAATTCCTAACTGGAATTTGCAATTTGGGAAATGCAAAAACATTCGCAACTATGGGCCTACTGGCCCATAGGTGCGCATGGGGTCGGATTCTCTATTTGCAATTCGGTAATAGCATTTGTGAATTTTAAGAAATCGCTATTACCGAATCGCAAAATTCATACATACCATTTTGCATTTCTTAAATAGCAATTTCTTACAATTTGCTATTTAAAAAATGCAATTCGTTTTTTTTATACATCTGGCCCATAGGTCACTACCTATGTCCATCTACATAATGGTAACTCCGAACATAGGCATGTTTGGTATCAAACATGTTGGAATCATACCCCAAGGCTTTTGCATGCATTGGTTGTATGATTCCATGCCAATCCAACCTTCTAAGGGTTTCCAGGCTGCTGCCACCTCTCAGACAGGTTTCTGCCCTCCTGTTGCTTGAGCAGCTCAAGCCCAGGAAGGCAGAACAAAGAATGTCCTTTAGGAGAGGAGTGTTACACCCTCTCCCTTTGGAAATAGGTGTTACAGGCTTGTAATGGGTAGCCTCCCCAAGCCTCTGGAAATGATGTGAAGGGCACAGATGGTGCCCTCCTTGCATAATCCAGTCTACACCAGTTCAGGGACCCACAGTACCTGCTCTGGCGTGAAACTGGACGAAGGAAAGCGGAGTGACCACTCCCCTATCCATCACCCCAGGGGTGGTGCTCAGAGCTTCTTCAGAGGGTCCCTGGGTTTTGCCATCTTGGATTCTAAGTTGGCAGGGCACTCTGGGAGCATTTGGCCAGTGCCAGCAGGTGACGTCAGAGCCCTCCCCTGATATGTGCTTACCTGTTTAGCTGACCAATCCCCCTTCCAGGGCTATTTAGGGTCTCTCTCTTGTGTGGTTCTTCAGATTCGGATTGCAAGACTGCAGCAGGAATCCTCTGCATCCTTTACTTCACCTTCTTACCGAAGAAACTGCATCTGGACGAACCAGGAACTCTACAAACAGCAACTGCAGCTGTTTCCCAGTTGTACATCCTCAGATGACAGCCTGTCTTCAGCCTGCACCAGAAGAACAAAGGAATCTCCCTTGGAGTGAAGGAGTCACTCTCCTACTTCCGCAGCGACGACCAGTGGCATGGGTACCCTCTCCTGATGAAGTGCGTGCATCCAGCATCACGGGTGGTGGACTGAAGTGGTCCCTACAGTCCTGACGTTCTACTGTTCAACTTTGGTGGAGGTAAGAGCTTACCTCCCCACGCAAGAAGGTACCCCTGTGCACCGCGTGTTTTGCATTTGCCAAGGCTTGTGGGCATCCTTCAACGAAGTTCTTTGTGCAGCTCCGCCCCCCAGCACTCCTTCCTGTGATGCACGGTTCCTGCATGGTTCTCCGGCGGCATGGGACTCTTTGTTGTAGTGCTGTGTGGGCCTCCTTTTGCACCTTCTTTGTCCCCGTGCTGTGGGACTTCTGTGTGCGCTGCCTGGTCTTCTGAGGGCCCTCTGAGTTGCTAAAAGCCCCCCTGACTCCTCCTTCTGGGTAGAGTCCACCAGGTGCCGTGCAGGGCAATTTTTCGCTAACCGTGAGCTTTGCGTGTGCCAAGGCTTGTTGGCGGAATCCAGCGATGCAAACCAGACTGCAATCATCCATCCGGCGTGGGACATCATCTGCACCAACCAGGAACCTGCATCCATCTTCTTGGGTGCAGTACTGACTGTTGTTCTTCACCAGTGGTTCTTCTTTTGCACCCTCATCCAGGGTAGCAGGGGCTCCTGTTCTCCTGGACTCTTGAGTGCTTCTTGGACTTTGTTCCCTTCTTCCACAGGTCTTCAGGTACAGGAATCCATCGTTGGTGTCTTGCAGTCTCTTCTGGTTCTTGTATAATCTTCTTTCTCGTGTTTTTGTGTGTTCTAGGAAGGTTACTGTGATTTAATTGTGCTTTCCTGGGCTCTGGGGTGGGTTCTGTTACTTACCTTTGGTGTTTGTAAAACTCCCAGTGCCCCTTTACACACTACACTTGCCTAGGTGGGAAACCGGCATTCTCATTCCACTTTCTTAGTATATGGTTTGTGTTCTCCCAGGCCCATTTCTAACTATTGTGATTTTCACTATTTGCACTGCTTTCTAACTGTTTTTATAGCTGTTTCTGCATACTAGTGTATATAATTTGTGTATTACCTACTTCCTAAGAGAGTGTAGTCTCTATGGTATTTTTGCCATTTGTGTCACCAAAATTAAGTATCTTTATTTGTGTAACACTGAGTATTTTCTTTTATGTGTGTGAGTACTGTATGACTACAGTGGTATTGCATGAGCTTTGCATGTCTCCTAGTTAGGCCTTGGCTTCCCATCCACACTACCCCTAGAGAGCCTGGCTTCTAGACACTGTCTACATTTCACTAATAAGGGATAACTGGACCTGGTATAAGGTGTAAGTACCTTAGGTACCCACTACAAACCAGGCCAGCCTCCTACATTCTGGCAGCTTCAGGAACACCAAGATGCCTAAAGCAGAGCCCTGGAAAGGGGTGCATAAAGAGGGTCAACTTATCTGTCTGCACACTATCCTATGAACTAGCTCCAACTGTAGGGTTATACTGTTCTGGTGGAGTCATGGTAGATGGATTGATCAGAGTAGCTGCTGCAAGATTTGGTCACACACCTCCAGTGTCCTCGTAACATGGGAAAATGGAGTTCTGTCTCAGAACAGTCAACAGGGTATATCAGTGTCACACAAGGGTGACAAATCAGGAGATGTTCACTTCCTGGCACTTCCTACAGAGGGAGGGGTGTCTGAGGCTTGGGGTTCCCCTGGCAGGGCCTCCATTCTACTAGCTGCTTCTGATGTAGAGGGGGCAGATGTCATGTTTCTAGTGGAAGGGGTAGGATGGTGGGTTGCTAAAGCATGCAGAGTGCTGGCCATGTCCTTCAGCACCCCTGCCTTGGAGGCCATAGTGGCTTTGTGTGCCTGCCAGTGCTGCATGGCCTCCTGGTGGTATTCTCTTTGCAGCCTTTCATTTTCCCCCAACATGGTGATGATCTGGTCTATCATGTCCTGGGAAGTTTGGTATGCTGTCTTGGGAGATGGTTTTCTGGTCAGTGAAGTCCCTTGGGTGCCCCATCCTCTGGCCCACAGCATCCCTCCCACGTCTCCGGCCCCCGGTGCCTTTGCCCCTGGCACGGTGTGCCCACTCCCAGTGTTGGCAGGACCATCATTGTCATGGGTGTCAAGGTCTGACTCAGGTCCCTGTACTGTGGGGCACACATTAGATTGAACAGTCTTTGGGGCACATGTTGGGGGGGGGGGGGGGGGGGGGGGGTTGGTTGGCTGTGATGTCGGAGCAACAGGGGTTGGAGGGGATTGATGTGGGCAGGGTGAGGCTGGGAGTTGTCGACTGACCAGGTGTTCCGGATGGGCCAGGTAGGTTGTCACTGTCCAAACATCCAGGCATTTTGCCCTCACTGGGGTATTCCAGTCAGGCCCTAAGGATGCAGTATATCCAATATCTTCTCCTCCCAAGCTGTGATCTGTGGGGGAGGAGGTGGGTGCCCTCCACCAGTCTTCTGCACGGCTATCAGGTGTCTCGATGCTATGGAACGCACCTTCCCCCATAAGTCGTTCCACCTCTTCCTGATGTTGTTCCTTGTGCATGGATGGCTGCCCATTGAGTTGACCATGTTGAATATTCATTGCCATAGCTCAATTTTCCTGGCAATTGATGTTTGCTAGACCTGTGCTCCAAATAATTGTTGCTCTATCTGACAATTTCATCCACCATGGCCCTCAACTCATTGTCAGCGAATCGTGGATGCTTTTGTGGGGACATGGTTGTGATTGTGTTGACGGTGTGTATGTGTGTGGGGGGATGTTGTGTATGAAAGGGTGCAGTGTTGGGTGATAGGTGGGGTGTGGGTAGTGTGTTGTGAGGGATGAACGGTAGCTGTGGAATTTGTGTGCTGGTGTGCATTGTGCTTGTTTTGCTGGTGTATGATGCGTGTGATGTATGTGTGCCTATAGTGCCTATAGTGTTAGGGTACTCTCTCTGTGTATGTGCCTGCCGTCTGTGTCTCAGTATTGCAGTTTTGTTGCAAAAGTCTCTGGGTTGTGTGGGGGTTTGTTATATAGTGGTGTGTGTCGGGAGTGTGTCAGGTGTCGGGTATTCAAACTGTCCAATGTGGTGTTGTGTTCTGACAGTGGTGGTTTCTCACCATGGCGGCTGGCACCACCAATGTTTTTCCGCCACGGAAGGACCACTGTGGTGATTTGTGGATCATAATCTGGTGGACGGATTTGTGTCAGACTAGCAGTGCTGGTGGTCAAACCGCCTTTTTCCCTCCCTCCAGTGTCCTGGCGGTTTCGGAATCTGGGCTGGTTTTTGGTGGTCTTCATAGTGTGGGTGGATCATACAGTGCTCGGATGAACCCCAACGTGGCGACCATCACTGCAGCGGTCTTTCCAAAAGACCACCAAAGTTGCAATGAGGCCCAATATCTTGTATGATGATTGTTTTCACATCTTTAGTATAAGATGTGAAAACAATCATCATACAAGATATTGTGTTCTTTATCCTTCTTCAATAACATTGGGTATGATACAGGTTAGTATTTGAGTTTTCATACTGTCAAAGCAAAAGCAGAAGTGTCATTAAATGAGTCCCACACGACATTTGTTTGGCTTATTACTTTACGGAATTTAGACAGTATTCCTCGGCATGTTTGCCTTAGATTCAACAGTAGATATTGTCATTCACTTTGAAGAATGAGCCTCAGGGGCATACTCGAACATCCCCTACTTGCAACCACAAACTGGACAGAGCTGTATTTAGCACTGTAAGTCTGCTGATGACGTATGAAAGACACGCTTTCTTGAGCTTCAAGCAGCTAGGGACAGGAGGCATTAATATAGGTTCACTTAGCAATTACACAGGATTAGTTGGGCTCTGATAAGGACAGAAACATGAGCAGGTAAGAAAAGCTTACGGTAGGTGTGCTTTCCCAGGGATATTGCATATGTCAATCAATCAGTCAACCAGGATTTATAAAGTGAGGCTAATCACCTAATGGGATATCCAGACGCTTGCAGGTCCTAGGGGCTTATTCAAACAGTTAGGTCTTGAAGGCCATTTGGAATTACGATAGTGAGCTGGTGGTCTGGAAGTGTGTGGGTAGGCTGTTCCAGATTTTTGCTGCGATGTGAGAGAAGGAGCGTCCTCCACTTCTGCTTCGGTTGACGCGGGGAGTATAGGCAAGTGAAAGGGAGGCAGAGCGTAGTCTTCTCGACGAATGGTGGAAGTTGAGGCAGTGGTTAATGTACTCAGGTCCATGGTCATGTAGAGCCTTGTGTGCGTGGGTCAGCAGCTTGAATTGGCATCCCTTCTGTACAGGTAATTGACTACGTGCCTACTGTATAACTCCAAATCATAGACACCCAGACTGGACCTATACAGCGAGCTCTAGGTTCAAGTCCTTCACTAGATCCATTTAACTGGCTATCTGTCATGTACACCTCTCAGAACTGTACTCAATCATCATTGAATATTTGACAATGTATACCTCAAGCCTTGGATAGCAGAACCACACTTGAAATCCACATCCAGCGGGTGGGAGGAGATGGGAATAGGAGAATGCAGGAAATCCAGCTCACAACTGGTCAGTCCATGACGGAAGTGAATGTTTGAATCAGTTGAGGTTGGAATATTTGATGTCAACCACTAATACTGTACACCTCGATTCTATCTGTCTGCTTCCACAACTCACACATAGGCATTGAACATCATTACTTCATCACATATGCTAAGGGTCAGGCGGTGTAATACCAGCTATCCTCTTCTGATTCTGCACAGACAAGACTTGAAAAGGCACACCTTACATACCTGTATGTTACTGGAAGTACTGATTGATGAGCTCAGTTCTAGAGTCAGCTGCTCCTTCTTCCTCTGGCTCTCCATCACTTTCTATATCACCAGGTGCAGCCACAGATACAGCAGCCTCACCGTCATCAGCTATTAGTGGTATCCGACGCCTCAGGGCTAGATTGTGGAGCATGCAAAAGGCAAGGGCGAGTAGAGGAAGGCACTTCCAGATAGGTCGAGGCACCTGAATCTTGCCTTCAGGAGGCTGAAAGTTTGTTCAGTCACACGCCTTGTCCTCCCGTGGGCCTCATTAAAACGGAGTTCACCTGGCGTGGCTGGGTACCTCACGTGTCAACAGCCAAGGAAGGTTTGGATAGCCAGAGTCACCTGTGAACATAATGGATGAACTATAAAAATTTAAGGTTAAGCAAGTGGGCAGATTGTGATGACAGGTCACTTTACATACAAACACATCACAGTGCACACTTACAAACTAGCCAGGCCCTCTCTGTGTGTAGTCGTGCCATCATATCTGGGACATTGCTGTTCCGCATAATGTAGGAGTCCTGCACTGATCCAGGAAACCTGACTGTCACCTGCACGTTGATGGAGTGGTAGTTCTTCCTGTTCCTATACACTTGTTCATTGACACTAGGAGGGACCAAGCAAATTTGGGTGCCATCAATGGCCCCTACCACATGAGGAATCTGTCCCATCTGATAAGTCAGCCTTCACATATGTCATATCTGCTCTTTGGGGAAACCTGGTGTAGCTGTCCAGGTGTTTCAAGACAGAGTACATCCCTCAACACCAGACTGAACATGGGCTGAGACGTCCCTGCTGTTAAGCCAACTGTATCCTGGAATTACCCTGTGGCCAGTAAGAGTAGCATTGACAATACTTGAACAATGGGAGGAATGCAGTATGGATTGCGATTGCCTGGTGTCAGATCTGGCTCCAACTGTCTACATAGATCCATGATGGTCTGTCGAGTCAGACAATAGGTCTGGATGTTAGGCCACGTTTGCCAGGTCTACCGGTGGATGGTACACTGGTGGTTGTCTCATTTCCCTCATGACAGGATACCTATATTGAGAGGAGAGAATGTACAATAAGTCATGCAGTAAGCACACTTCAGCACCACAGGGTATCGTAGCTAACACCTAACGTGTAGGGGACACATAGCAGTGCTGACATAAACATTATAGACCATGGAAATGCACATCATACACCGTGATTTCAGCACATTGGCTGGAATGTAAGTCAGATAGGACATATGACACATATGTAAAAGAAACTGTGTGTGTGACTTTACATTCCTGCACTGATCAAACATATGTAATTAAATCAACCTATAGTTATGCGATGCCTATGTACCTCAGAGTAGCTACACAGAACTATCCACATATATACAGGCTCAACACGTCATATTCTCATGATTGGCCCATCATGTAGCACAACCATTAAGTCACAATATTGTGTGATACAGATATCTGGACGAATAAGTGTTTTACGCACTTATTTAAGCACATGCATCGAGTACATGTACCCAAAATGGCAGGCGCCTGACCTACTATTCTGGACAGTTGGAAGTGACCTAAGTCTGCCAGCGGAAGTTGTCATGGCGGTAGGCTGCCGCAATCGCCGTGCAATTTGTCATAAGTTAACATTGGTGCCTATGGCGGACTGAGGCCAATGGCGATGACCACTGGCGGTGACGGTCCTGTACATGGCGCCCGTGACCACCATTTTCTGCAGTCTTGCTTACTTGACACCTGACACCATTGCTAGCAAGGCCTCCATGATGTGAGCTGCTGTGTACCACCTCTGGGAGCTATCATGCCACGTCCTGTATGTGATAGGGTCCCTGTCCTACCCCTGTATGAACAGCTATATGTAGCACCAGAAGAACAGGTGAGACCACTGGCCCAGCCGTGTGTGCTTGGTGTTGTTTGTGACGGTGAGTCGGCCATGTGAACTGTAGTCGGATTAGATGCATGCATGTGGCATACCGTACGAGCGTGTGTGCTGAGAGTATGGATATGGGTGGTCACTTGCTGTCACAGTTGTGTAGTGTCAACTCCTGTTGGAATGGGGCATTTGTACATTACTTTCTCTTTTTTTCTGTGTCATCCATTTAGGTGAACGCCCATGAGAAGAAGGGGATCTGGGCTGCCATCGCCAAACAAGTGCGGACCCTGGGGGTCCACAGCCAACGGAGCACTCATTGCTGGAAGCTGTGGGAGGACCTGAGACGCTGGACCCGAAAGACCACGGAGCCCCAGCTGGGGATGTCCTCCCAACGAGGGGAGGGTGCCTGTCAGACCCTGACCCCCCTAATGGCCCGCATTTCTACAGTGGCCTACCCTGAGGTGGATGGGCATATGAGGGCAGCACAGCAGCCACAAGGGGGTAGGTACTGACTGTTTCTTGGTACTTAGCTCTGGTTGTATGGTGTTTGCTTTCTCACTATAGCTTCTGTGACAATGTAGTAGGTGATGGATGTTTGTAAACTATAGTGTTAATCAGTTGGTACCACCTTGCCTGTGTATGTGATGTGGACCTGGCATCATGGTTGGCTATATGTACGTTTTGGACTCTTGAATCAAGACATCATTCTGACTGCATTTGGAGATGTTCAAATGTCAATGCCACATGTGTTGCCCCATCCTGCCATTCCTATGGATGTGTGCTGATTTTTCACCATACACGTTGACTCATGCCTGGTCCTTCCGTCTGCATATGAGCGTTAGTGGCTCTAAGGTGTCTGACCACTCCCATTTGTGCTGCTCACCTGTTGTATCAACTGGGTGACTCACTTAATGGGTACAGGGTCCAAAAATAACTAGTACTGGTACAGGGATGGACTCCATGTGAGGCTGCCATCTAATTCACACCACAGATATTGGCTGTGTAGGACAGTACATATCTGTGTTTGTTGTTGCAACGAAAGGACATTCTAGTTTGGGTGTCTGATTTGTGTATTGAGACTCATCATGCTTTTCCATGTGATTGGCATGTTGGCATTTCATCTCTGTTCCAATGGGTTGGCTCTAAAGGAGGTAATTTTATGGCAGAGCTAGCCTTTTACAATATGCTATGTCAATGCTATGTGTGTGAATGTCCTACCAATTCCTTAGAAACCTTGGTAATATGCTGCCTTCATCATGTCTCAATGGTTACTTGGGAGCACAACATATGAAGTGGGACAATCTTTACTACCCACGGCCTAGCTGATGTGTTCAGTCTGGTGAGGAAAAGGTATAGCATCACTTATGTGATCATGAAATAATGGTTTTGTTGTTCCACTACTTCAGAAGCAAGTATTTGTTTTGATGGCAATTGTTGTATATGCACTGGCAGTCGTGTAGGTCCATGTGCACATCATGTGAACATGTCATTCCTGTCTGCAATTTGCGTTGTCTGGCGTTAGGTACAGGTAATCACATGTCAGGTATGGTGTGAGTGATCTAGATTTACTCATGTTGTCAAGTCCTGGTACTGTAGCTGCATGACAGGTTGAATGGTAGGTGGGCTATAATGTAAATTGTGGCTGCCTGTAGAGTTGTTGTTGTGACACTGCACTCAATGATTGCCAATGGATATATCATGTGTGCTATGTAGCCCATTGTAGCTGCACATGCATTTGGGCACTGATGTGGTGTATCTGTGTTTTGTATCTGCAGATATTCCTCTGTGAATCTGTGAATGTCATGCCCTAGTCTGTATTCCAGATATGTGTGCTACACATCAGTTGTCACCTGTAGGGAAGTCCAACTTATTCTGGCTTCATCATTTCAGGTACCCATGTTGCCATGTACGTATCGAGGGTCAGCCAGCCATGTGTAATATATGGCATGTGCTGTGTGGTCTATTAATAGGGTACTCTGTACTATCAAGGGACATTACTAATTGAGAAGGACTGGTCAGGTGTTGCTTCAGGAGCTGCATGATGTGTTGTGATCAGTCACCTGCTCTTCCAATTAGCGATAGGAGTATGGAGAGACATGATCAGGAATATGCTTGAAAAACCTACTTCTGTCAGGGCATGACTAGCATGTTAACATGGCTTTACAGGTGTTCCATTGGATTACTGCAGTCGTGTTGACTTGCTTGGGATCTGATGTGGGTGTGAGGGATGAAATAAAGGGGTGGATAGTTGTAACATGTTGTGACATGATATGGGATATGTGTAATGCCAACAGAAATAGCCTAGCCTGGAGATGTTTACCTACAGTTGTGCATGCTTACATGTGTGTATGGAATGAATATGATAACCCTTTTTCTTCCTCTTTGTCTCTCCCTCCCTCTCTATTTGTGTGCTTCAGCATCGGCAGGCAAAGGAGAAGGGGCACAGGCGAGTGGGGATGCTGCTGGCCATAGGACCCGGAGTGCTGCGACCAGTGATAGCAAGGGGCCCAGAGGCGAGGAGAGTGCCACGGGGAGACCTGATGTTCTGCATCATCATCTTCAGAATCCTCCTCCATTGGACACTTTCTGGGGGTGGCAGACCCTTCTGGACCACCTAGCACCATCTTTGTCCACCACCCCCCTTACTACTACCACCCTCCCTTGTAGCTTCCCACCCAGTTGTCCGTGCCTGCTCACCCAAGTGGGTGGGCGTCTCCTTCACCGCAGGCACCTTTGCCCCTGCCCCAGTCAGCCCTGCTCCTCGCAGTGAGAAGGCCGTAGACCTCCTGACGTCGGTCACTGTGGGTCAGTCAACCACTGTGAATGCCATCCAGGTACTTACAACTCAAATCCAACAGAGCAATGTGTTCCTCGAGGGCATTCACTGTGCACTGGCTGGCCTACAGAGATCCTTTCTGGCTCTGCCTCCGCCCTGGCGGCAGCCAGTCACCCTTTGTCTACCGTCCCCCCTCCATCTTCATCTTCCCAATCCCACGCCCCTCTTCCCTGTCCCGGCCAGAGCACACAGACAGACCAGCATGCATCCACCTCAACAGCCAGCGGTCCTGCAGACAAACACAAGCACCACAAGATCTACCACCAGCTTGCACACAAACAACACCCACCTGCAGACACACCAACACCCACTACCTGCACAGACTCCCCCAACACCCCACTTTCTAAGACACTACACCAGACACACCTGCAGACACCACATTCACCCATACAGCCAGGACTCCTATCTTACCCACAGTCAGCACAGTAGCAGACCCGCAAACATCCACCCCAGTCACCACATCCGCAGACACCACAACCACACACATCCACATGCAGCGCATCCACCATACCTGCAGTCACCACCCCAACAGACAGTCACCTATCCAGTACAGCAACTCCCAGCTCCTTCACCCCCTCCTTCCAAGGCACATAAACACCCACACTCACCCGCCCAACAGACATCAGGGACACACAAGCATTCCTCACACACACATGCACCCAAAACATCTACTAAGACACCTCCTACAAGCACTCCCTCTACCCCCCGCAAACCCTTTTGCCATGACCGTCCCCGTGTGTCTAAGACGTTTTTCCTCTGGAAGTTGTTCCTTTTCCCTACTCCTCTCCCACCCCATGTGACTCCCCTAAAAGATCAGTCTCTCTCCCCAAGTCTAGCCCTACGACCTCCAAGTCCTCCCCTGCCCTCTGGTACAACCCATGCACCTCCCCTGCCAAGAAGTCGACCCCTCCGAAGTGTTCACAGCCCTCCCCTAAACCACGTTCAAAGCCCCCCCAAGCCCAAAGGCCCCCCTCCCAAGCCTAGGCCCAAACACCCCCGCCACACCCCCACCTAGTCCCTGAGGTGCCTGCCTGTCTCCTTTAAGTTAAGCCCCTACCAGTGGAGGTAAATTAGCAATCATGTGTCAGGTTGGGGCTGTCAGACATGCCATCTGTGCATGTTGCACTTTGTTATTTGGACTGGCCTAAGGGCTTTTATGTATTGTACATACTTATTTATTCTTTGTATTATTTATTTGTTTAGTCCCATACATCTGAGCCAACCAGTTGTTGGTTCCAATTTTACATATTTGTCCTGCCTTTCATTCCTTATGGCTGTTATGGTGTTGCCTGCTTTCTTTTGTGTGTGAGTGTGTTTTGTGTGTGTGGTGGTTGTGCTACCATTTGTGTCTGGGCTGCTTGTGTGGGTGTGAGCTTTGCATTTGTTCCGCGGTGATGGCTTGGTATGGTGTGTTGGACATGTACGTGTTTGGGACATTCATTAATGTTGATATTGTGTGTGTAGATTGTGTTGGCATTTGTTATTTGGAGTGTAATGTGCCCTTGTGTAGTTGTACTGTGTGTCTGGTGACTGGTGTATCTGAACTGCTATGTGGTGTGTTTGCATGGTGTGACGTATGCCTGGTATGGCTGTGTGATTGTGTGTATTGGTACAATGGTGTTGTTACATTGTGTTGTTTGCATGTATTGTCAGGTGGGGGTGTGTGTGAGGTGTTGCAGTTGTTCTGTAGTTGTGTACTTTGCTGGTGTTATATGTTGTTGTGTTTGACAGTGCCGGTGCTGTGTGTCTGCGGATTGGTGTGTGTTTTGGTAGTGTGTGTTGGCCGTGGTGTGTGTACTGAGTGTGCATGTGTGTATGTTGCTGTGTGTGAATGTGCGTGTCAGTGTAGGAGTACGTGTATGTGTCGCCATCGCCACCAGTACCGGATGTGTATTTTGTATGTGCGTCACAACCTTGCCATTATGCAACAGTGACAGGTAAGTGTGTGTATTTAAGGTTGCTGCTGTCGTCGCTGGTTCTGGAGTCATTAGGTGAGCAGGAGCAGCAGGAAGACATGTAGTTCAGGTTCCATGGTGGCTCTAGAAGGTAAGTGTCTCCATTTATACTGTTAGTTTCCGCGAGGGTTTCCATGGTGGTGTGACGCAGTGGAAACCGTGGTGGTGTATAGCTTCATAATCTGTTCAGTGGAAACATGGTCTCCTCTGGCCACAAGGTGCCTCCCACCGTGGTGGCAGCCTCACTGCACTGGCGGTGCCGGCGGTGTTTTGGCTGTATTCTGTTGGGAACACGCCCGTGGTCATGATTTGGCAGTCTTCTCTGCCAGCCTATTGGTGGTACTCCCGCCAGCATGGCGGTTATAGAACCGCCAAACTCTTAATGACCCCCATTGTGTCCTGTACCCCTTTTCAATAAAACTGGTTATGATACAAGTTGCTAATTGAGTTTGCACACTTTCAAAGCAATTAGAAATGGTGAAAAAGTCCCACAGGACATTTTTTTCACACTTACTGTGGTTCTCGTGGGCAATCAGGGTGGTCCTTATTGTAGTATACATAAGTTCACTAACAAGCACGTCGAAATCCAGTCAAGCCTTTAACATTTTGACACACAGGGTACTCTGTGACAACGTGGCATATGTTCTGTCCTCCAGTATGTGCAGTGTGGGGACTATAATACACTTCTATATTGGCGAACAGAACACCTACCACATTCTGAGGGCAGGTAAAGGTGTCGAGCAAGCCATAAGGAAGTCCATGATTTCCTGAAGTAGAGGAAGTAAAATTCTGCGGCTGCTTGCCTTGCAAAGAAGCGGCCCATGGACGGTAGGAATCCATGCATAGCTATTGGAGGTTTACCTAAAGGCAGCTCCAATTCAGTCAATTCTTCATTAGTTTGCTTTAGTATGATACAACATAAAGCAAGTAGGAAAACACTGGCTTGGCTGAGGTGAGCGCTGGGGACAGTAAACACAACTCTCTTGCCTCTTTCCCTGCATCGAGCACACTTTACAACAACATGGTCGACCTTTTCAAGATGTTTTAGAATTGCGATCAGCAAAGCATCACTCCTGCAGCCTTGCCATGTCTTCCAGAACATATGAAGTGAAGGCTGCTGATTCTATATAGTGAGACTTTCAATCACAGACAACTGAAAGTCAAGGAAAGACATGAGTCTTCCTGTGGTTTTCTGACGATAAACAACATACCCATTGTATGCTGCCATCTGGATCTGGTGGGTAAACAGTTTCTTGTACCAAGTGTGAGTTTTACAGTTCACATTTAAGGCTGAAGAACCTGGTCATTCTTGTCCACTCTGCCCATGCATTTGTTGTAATCAAGTATACAAGTGCACTTGTGAACTTCAGCCATCTGACTCCAAACCATGATGGGGTAAGTGCTCTCATCATTAATTATAGTTAGCACGTACACAAAACGTCTATCCCAGAACCTGACTGCAAGCAATTCGTTGGAACGCAACGCAGTGCTTTGGTATTTCTGGAGCTTCTTCCAAACAAGCTCCTGCGGGAGTCCTTTGCGGCGACAACAACTGTACCGCAGGCCACAGTGCGAGCTTTGGTTATAATCTTTTTGAAGAAGTGGCTAGACAAGCTCCCATACAGTATATCCTGTGAACCCTTGTGTGGGTGGGCAACCTATAGAGTTAAGAGTGGAGACCTTCCCTGTATACACCCTCAGGCTGTACATATAGCCAGAAGAGCTTTCACATAGAATGTATAGCTTGATGCCATAGCGAGCTCTTTTGCTCGCAATGTACTGCCTGAACAGCAGCCGCCCTTTGTAAAGAAACAAGGACTCATCAACGGCTATGTTCTTTCCAAGAGTATAAATCTCTGGAAACCTGTCAGGCGAATTTTCCACGACAAGTCAAATTTTGAACGACCTGCCATGGTCTGGATGGTGTTGGGGCAATGCAGCAGAATTGTCACTGAAGTATAGCATGCACTGCAATAGCAAAATACGATCTCTGCTCATGTACGGTGCAACTATGGGGGTTACTCAAACCATGCAAGTAGACCAGTAAGACCACGGGGTTGGTTTCTGCACTAACCCCATTTAGAGCGTAAGGCCCAAAAATATCTTCAACTCCTCCAGCGAAGTGGGAGTCCACTAGTGTGCCCTAGAACAGGGCCCTAGAGTGCCTCGATGCTCCACCAGAAAATGTTCGGCATGCAATATTTTTTGCTGCATAATTTGCTCAAGGAAGTCAAAATCCAAAAAGAGATGGATGTATTCAATAGGCAAAACGTTGGCTGTATCGACTTTACTCCAGCGTTGCCAGTGAAAGGTGGAGTTTGGGGCTAAACTAAATTGGGGGGCTGCCAAGAGAGCACTCCATCTGTGCTTGCCGTCGTATTTGCCTGCTCTTTAGCTTGATCTAACCTGCTACTGTTGACCCGCTACATAGACTGTGCTTGCTAAAGGACAGCAAAACTGTCATCATTGTCTCCCTCAGAATCACTGGAAGATGAGTCATCGAACAATCACTCCCAGATTCTGCTCCATTTTCCTCTCCTTCAGATGCTGTTTCAGTATCTACTGTCTGTCTCTGATCCTGTGTCAGAGCTGTCCATCATAACCCCATCCCGTGGCCTAAACTTTTATTTTTTGGTGGGGAGGGAGACCGCGTGGCCCACCTCCCCGGGTTGACCTCGCCCTGGGGACCCCACTCCCTGGGGGCCAGCCGTGTCTCGTGGGTGTCCCCGAGGGCACCCAGTCGAAATGGTTGGTTACCGCGAGGTCCCAGCCGCCTCCCCGCCTCCTCCAGGAGCCGGCTTTGCTGTCACAGAGGGGAAGCTGCTAAAGATGCAGGCAGGGAAACAGAGGAAACCTCCACTCCCAGCAAGCAAGAGCTGTTTGAAAGCGCTCACGTGCTGGAACTGAAGTGCTTGCTCTGACTGGGTGGGTGCTGTCAAAGCTCCTGCTAAGTTAGAGCAAGCAGCAATGTCCCGGGGTGGGCGCCCTGGGGCATATTGTAGAGTAGGTTCTCATTATCCTAATGAGACTACTGGATTTGGGCGGCAGAATCACTTGTGTTGTGGGGGACTGAGCTTGATCCCACACCAGGTGACACCTGTCTCCCTAATTTGGGTTTCGTTCCGGCTAACTAGCAGTGCCCCATCTCTACCCAAGAGCAGGGATGATTGGGCAACCGAGCACATGACACAAATGACTCCTCAGGGAAATCATGGTCACTCATATCCCATCCGTTTCTCAGTTACATTACTCTCACAAATGCAAGGACAATCAGAGGCAGAGTATAGTTCAATGAGGTTTTATTGAAGTAGCTGCATCTTAGATAATAAAGCGTGTATTGCACTAACTAGGACGATGAAGCATAACAGGGTTAAAATTGTGACAAGGAGAGTGAAACATAAAAATAACGCTACCATTTTGTCACTAAGATTGTTAGGAATAGTTCCTACCTAGGCTATGTTAGAGCACAGCATGTTGAGCTCTCATTCTGCCCTTTAGGTTCCCCTGGGAAGACATCATCCCTCATACCTGAGCAAGAGGCCTTTAGTCTACCTAAGCAGCTGCAGCGAAGCACTCAGCAATCAGCATACAGTTGTGGTCATCTGGCTGGAATCTCCCTCTAACGTACATGGGTCAAAGTAGTGTTTTTCTAATAAAAGAGCTGATGTTCCAAGAAAGGATACCCACGTAAGAGTGTAAGTTTCTGTGAACATTAGAGACAAAGCGTAACACTTTTGCCAGCAACCTATCTTACTGCAGTCTTGAGAAAAGCAAAGAGTGAAAGAAATGTCTTGTTTAAGGACGCAGTGCTGGCCTAGGCGAAGAACAGCTAGATAGAGAAAATAAAACAAGACCTCAAATGTGGCTATTGTAAAAATAATAAAACAAAGCTGAATAAAATATATATAGGTTAAAGTGCACTGTGGCAGGCCTAGTTTGCTAAAAATAACGTGTCTAAAGCTATAACTAAAATGGCTACCCAACACCCTCCCCTTGCCGGATCAAAGGTGGTTCATAGCCTAATTATAAGAAAGCTACTAAAATGAATCTCAAAGCATCTATATGGGAATGTCAATGATGACAAGTTAAAAGACTCTTAAGCATGTATTCGAAGGACAATTTAACAATGTTAAGTGTGGTGTTGAAAAAAGCCGAATTTCAAAAGTCAGAGTCATTTTGGAAGTTGCCAATTGAATCCGGGATAGTTGAAAACAGGAAATCTTCCACTTCAGCAGGTGGTGAAGTAGGAAGTTCATCACCAAGGAAAACCAAGGAGCATTCGTATTCCAAAGCCTGAGCACCAGCCAATGCAGCAGTATTCCGTGGTGTGCCCAACAATGAGTTTAGAGCTGCATCATCCACAAAGGGCAATTCATAAGCAGCTTCCCGTAGCAAACGCGCCCTCAATGAGCTTGTCTCGTAATGAGCCCTCAGCGAGAACATCAACAGATCAGCATCTAATGAAAGCAGGCGCTGCGTAGAAAGACAAACTTTCAGTGCATCTTCATACGAGCACCAGAGACACAAAAACACGGGCTGCACACAATGCAAAACTGGTCTGAATAACCGAGACCAGTCACACTCCAATTCCTTCAGAAGTGATGCTCCAAAGTACTACATCATGCGTTCATGACACAACTGCGCTGGTGGAAGCGCTTTTAGTCCTCCTTGTTGTGACAGGACAGCCAAATTATAGCCAAAGTTATAGTAAATCCTACTAAAATACTGGAGAATATTGAGTGGATGGCTGAAGGTATTAAGCCGAATATAGAGGAGAAGGTGTGAATGAAACCAGAACCAACAGCCTTAAAGAAATTTGCGATTCCAGTAGTACTGGACGCATTAAATATTCGTACCATGAGCTCACCAAAGTGTCTTGGAAAGTTAGTACTTAAAAGGGACTGTATCTCTGCTGATGAGCTTGCAACCTAAAGTGCATAGGTCTCGCGTGTAGATGTGAGTGCCACATGTTTTTGAAACAATAAAGCCTTGAGTCTGCTCAAATTGTCAGACTTCACATTTGAAGTAGCGATATGGGGCCAAATCTCAGCTACTTCCCTCTGTTGTGTAGGAGGGAAAAGTACGTTCTCACTGCATGTAACAATCTTAGAGACCGAAAGGACAGAAACTAATCTGGCTCGCATTCCAGTTTTCACTTTTGAGGAGGACATAGCTGCCATTCGAGAACACCTGGAACGCAGGTCCACACCTCATGGATGTAACTATCTCCTAGCCTTTCATATCTGCCCACTGGAATGTGTTTGAAGCAGGACGTGAATTGAAGTGTTGTAATAGACAGATTAATGACCCAGTGTATTAACCACTCAGCAGATGGTATTTCAGCTACAGCAAAAGGCAACTTTTCTAATTTCTTAATATTTAACATGACATAAGTCGCTTTTTTCTTAGCCATTACTTGTTGTTGTCGTGTTAAATTAAATGTGGAAAATATGTCCCTTGCGCTTATGTGTTGCCATGGAGCAAGACCTGCCTTCAGTATTTGGAGTGTCCAACCTAACTGCATAATGGACCTTACCTGATTCTGTCCATGGTGCAAAGAGGACATGTCACCTTGTATTATGTCTATTGCAGAAGAAACAATGTTGTTTAAGGTGTATATCCGGTTGGACAGAGTATTAATCCCATTATCTACCACAGCTAATGCTTTCTGTAAATTTTCCTGATCTATTTGCCTTAACCGGGCTGCAGCTTCTTGTTGAGAAAGCTTCCAAATTTCATTATAGACTGCATATAAGAAGCATTTTCTGCATTTTTTTCTGGGGCATAAACAGAAAATCCTGTAAGTCAGTGTTATTAGACAGGAGACTGAGGTGTTCTCTAACAGCATCTAGTGAGGAACTCTTCAACCATTGCTGGTATAGTTTCCCTATACTGTATGTTGTTACTGTACCCGCATGTTCAGATGACACATAGCGAGGGTCAGGCCTACTTGTTTTAAAACCCCCCTGGAGTTTATAAAACATTTATGACACCCATTGATATCTATTGGCCACAGTAACCACCCACCAGGACGTGAAAGTGAAGCATTAAACGTGCCATTCTGGACCCATTCATCGAGCTGATCTTCAGTTGCATTTATATACTTTTGCCATTTGTAAGTGTGATCGGGCCATCCCGATCACGTCCCCGACAGCGTCAGTTACTTCCGTGTCGGACAAACCCGACACGTCACTTCCGCATTCCCATGTTTCCATGGGAACGCTCTTGGAACCAATGCCGCGTTTCCCTGGTCCCAGGGAAACGCCCAAGGACTTCCGGGCCGGCGAGACTAAGAAGGACGTGGTACGCGGAGACGAGGTGAAGGGAGTGGAAGGAGAGAACGCGACGGAGCCTGCAGCAACGGAGGAGAGTGTCGGGAGAGAGGAGGCAGAAACAGAAGCAGGGCACGAGGAGAAGGAGACTACCCACGGAGGAGTGCCGGAGTCGGGAAGTCCAGGAACCAGCCACAACCCAGGAGGGTCGTGGCTTACAAAGGTACGGTCCCTCCTGGGGACAAGAGAGAGTATAGCCAAAAAGTCACTGGGAAAGGGAACTGGGGAGGGGTGAGGGGAGAAAAGGGAAACTGACTATTAGTTAACCGGGGCACAGTGGGTCACATAAACACGTCCACCCTGTCGTGTGTGCAGTGCACGGGTGTACCATCACTCTACCCTATCACCCCACTTACCTTTCCCCCTTTCCTATTGGAAAAGCAACCCCAGACATAATTCTTTACTTACCTTGGCGTTCTTCTTCTCTTGCCAGTAATCCACTGGAGCCACACGGGATACCCAGGATCCATCAACCTCAGAGGCTAGAAGAAGGAGAAAGGCAAAATTAGAAGAAAAGAAGAACCCGCCCTAAGACCCTAATAAAAACTGTAATTTTGTGAACCAAAGACAAGAAAAGGGAAAACCACAAATAAAAATCTTATTTCCCGCAATACCCGCTCTCAGTCTTGTTTATACCGTTCAGCCTGCCACAGTGGTGTCAGAAGTGGGATCCATAGAGCCCTAAGGCTAACGAACGGTATAGACAATGAGCGAAAGTCCTACACTAGAGGACATGATTAAACAGCTGGCGGAAGGCCAGCGCCACTTACAGTTGGTATGGGAGGCTCACCAGCGAGAGGCCAAGGAGGACAGGGAGGCCTTACAGTCCGCCCTAAAAAGTCAAGCCACTATTCTGGCAAACAACCAACTGGTACATGAAACGGCGATGAAAAAGTTAACGGAGACTATAGCCGCCAGTAAAGTACACCCTAATGTCTCCAGTTCGATGCTACAAAAATACCAGGAGGGGGAAGACCCGGACTCTTTCTTTACCAACTTCGAACGTGTGGCTTCCTCCGCCCAAAGGCCTGAGGAAAGATGGGGGCAATACATCGCTCCTTTACTCACAGGACTCCTGCAGGGAGCTTACCAAGCGGCTAATCCAGGCGGGACGACACCTTACAAAGACATAAAGAATAGCATTTTGGAACGGGTTGGGCACGATACCGAGTACTATAGAGTAAAATTCCGCAAAGTAAAATGGGGACAGAATGAGGACCCCCGAACCTTTTATTTTCGGGTTAAAGATTTAGCACTGAAATGGTTAGGACCGATAGGAACTAGCAGAGAGGAGGTCATAAAGACAATTATCCTCGAGCAATACCTGGACTCCTTACCCACCAGTACAAAAAATTGGATAAGGCAACATCCAAAGGTGGATACAGACATGGCCATAGACTTGGCCTGTGCATACCACCGGTCCACCGATGTGAGAGTTCTACAGCCCAGATCCAACATAAAAACCCTCACACCACCCACCAAACCCGTCCAAAGGTCTCCTTTAGAAGACCCGTGTCCCCGGAAACAAGGAGAAGGTCAACCCATGCAGGGACCACAATGTTTTAACTGTGGAGAATGGGGTCATATAGCTCGCATGTGCCCCAGGAAAATAGAGGGAGTAGAGCCTATGGAGATAGGAGTGACCTGACGTAGAGTCCTATGTACAGGAGGGGGGGACATTAAGTTTAAACAAACCCTAAAAATCAATGGACGGCCCCTCTGTGCTCTCATAGACTCGGGTTGTAGCCAACCCGTCGTTTGGGAAGATCTAATAGGCCCTATTGATAAGGAAGTTAGTCAATGGGTTACCATCTGCTGTGTCCACGGCGATAAGGAGCAATACCCCGTTATGGTAGTGGAACTAGAGTGGGGTAAATACAGGGACTTCCTTCCTATGGGAGTTATGGACCAACTGATTGAGGAGTGTATCATCGGTACAGACTATATACATTTTCAGCAACTCCTAAATTGTACCCAAATCCCGATAGAGAACCTGGAATGGTGGACCGAGGCTCCTTTTTCCAGTAGCCCCATTGAGTGTCCCCCATACTGCAGGAAACTTTCTCGCCGAGAAAAAAGGGACGAGAGATTGAAGTTTCGGGCAACCAAAAAGAACGATCACCCCATAAGACTTATAGCTGAGAACTACAGAGCACCCCTAAGCTTCCGTCAACAACAGAGAGAGGACCCTACCCTCACTCATGCTTGGAGAGCCGCGAAAACTGAAGAAACAGATGAGGTGGGTCCCTATTTCTTAGTACAAAGAAACCTCCTTTATAGGGTTACCACTACTCGAACAGGGGAACGCAAACATCAATTAATAGTCCCAGAAACCTATAGAAACCAAGTACTTTTCCTAGCACACAACCAACCAGGAGGGGGTCATTTCGGCAGAGAAAAAAACGAGGAATATCTCCTCCGGAGGTTCTACTGGCCAGGGGCCTTTGCACACATTAGGAAATATTGCTCACAATGCCCTAGGTGTCAGCTCACAGAACCAGGCAGGCCCAGGAAAGCACCTCTCCTACCTCTTCCCATTATCGACATTCCGTTTAGCAGGGTGGGGATGGATTTAATTGGACCTCTATTACCCTCATCTAAAGGCCACACATATATATTGGTTATCGTAGACTATGCTACAAGATACCCCGAAGCCCTTCCACTAGCGAGCATGACAACAAAAACAGTAGCACAGGCAATGATAACAGTATTCACTCGAACAGGCTTTCCCCGAGAAATCCTCACTGACCAAGGTACCCCATTCATGTCGAACCTCATGAAACAGATATGTAGGTTGCTGGGAATTACCCAAATAAAAACTTCAGTTTATCATCCTCAAACGGACGGACTAGTTGAGCGCTATAACCGGACCATCAAGACACTATTAAAGAAGGTAGTCGATGACTCTGGGAGGGATTGGGACCAAAAATTACCCTTAGTTCTCTATGCCATTAGAACCCACGAACAGGCCTCAACAGGACATAGCCCGTTCGAACTGGTGTTCGGAAGGCAACCCCGTTCCCTTTTGGATATGGCCGTAGAAACCTGGGAGGAAGAAGAGGAAGAAGAAGGAAGGCCATTGTTAGAATATGTTCAAAAACTTAAAACACACTTACGAGAATTATGGGAGGATGTACGGCAACACCTGGAAAGGGCCCAAGAGACACAAAAACAATATTATGATAAGGGAAGTAAATTGCGTACATTTCTCCCAAATGATCAAGTCTTAATAATGCGCCCCACGTCCGAGCAAAAATTACTGGCTAGATGGCAGGGACCCTATAGGGTTATTAGAGCAATCTCCCCTGTCACGTATCTCATAGAACTAAGTGTCAACCCCCAAAAAAAACAAATCTACCATGTGAATCTCCTAAAAAAATGGGAAGTAGTAGATGAGGTTGAAGGCCCAATGGAAATGGGCCGATTTTGATCTCCCAGCAAGGAGTTAGACGTAGAGCTGTTCCCCTTTGACAATCAAACAAAAGAAAATATGCCCTCTGTCAACGCTTCTCTGACAAGGTCTGAGAAGGGGCAGTTGTACTCCCTGTTAGACCAGTACCAACATGTCTTCTCGGAAACACCCGGAAGAACCTCCCTAATCTGTCACAAAATAAGAACAGCCCCAGGACAAACTATCAGACTCCGACCTTATCGCATTCCCGAGGCGAGGAAACATATCATAGAAGACGAGATAAAGAAAATGATAGCCTTAGGAGTAATCGAGCCCTCTAATAGCCCCTGGTGCTCTCCAGTAGTCCTGGTTCCAAAACCTGACGGATCAGTCAGATTTTGTATCGACTTCCACAAACTCAATGCAATATCCATGTTCGACACTTATCCTATTCCCCAAGTGGACGATGTCCTCGAGAAACTAGGAAGAGCTAAATATTTGTCTACGTTGGACCTCACTAAAGGTTATTGGCAGATTCCCTTTTCCCCAGAAGATAAAGAGAAAACAGCCTTCTCTACGCAATCCGGTCTGTATCAATTTACAGTGCTACACTTCGGTCTTCATGGAACCCCAGCTACCTTTCAGAGACTAATGGATAGATTACTAAAACCCTTCCACACATTCTCTGCAGCCTATCTAGATGATGTTGTCATTTTTAGTGAGACATGGGTGGATCATCTACACCACCTCCACCAAATATTTACTACCCTGGCAAGGGCAGGATTGACGGCCAACCCCAAGAAATGCATATTAGGAAAGACGGACATCTCGTATCTAGGATATAAAATAAGCCATGGTACATTACAACCGCAATCCACAAAGGTTGAAGCCATAAAAAAAGCCCCAACCCCAAAAACAAAAAAAGATCTGCGTTCTTTCCTTGGTTTAGTGGGCTACTATCGTAGGTTCATACCGGGTTATTCCACTATTGCGGCCCCCCTTACGGATCTCTTATCGAAACATCACCCTAACAAATTAGTACCATTTACGGAATGTCAAATTGCTAGTTTCGAGCGTTTAAAATCCTCTCTCCCTTCGGAGCCTGTCTTGCAATGTCCTGATTTTTCTAAACCTTTTCATCTGTACACGGACGCCTCTAATGTAGGCCTTGGGGCAGTACTAGCTCAGCCTGACGGGGAAGGGAGGGATCACCCTATTGTGTTTATCAGTAGAAAACTTCTTCCCCGAGAATGTCATTACCCCATCATCGAGAGGGAGTGTTTGGCCATTAAATGGGCGGTGGAGAAATTACAATATTATCTTTTGGGCAGACCTTTTATACTGTATACTGATCACGCTCCCCTTACCTGGCTTGCCTCTCACAAGGATTCCAACTCTAGGATTTTACGATGGTTCCTTGAACTTCAGGCTTTTTCCTTCCAGGTCTCCCATGTACCTGGGTCGCAACAGGGCCCTGCAGATTACTTGTCCCGGTTCCCCTACTCTTCTCCGGTCCTCGATCAGGACCGCGCTTGGTATGGGGTGTGTGATCGGGCCGTCCCGATCACGTCCCCGACAGCGTCAGTTACTTCCGTGTCGGACAAACCCGACACGTCACTTCCGCGTTCCCATGTTTCCATGGGAACGCTCTTGGAACCAATGCCGCGTTTCCCTGGTCCCAGGGAAACGCCCAAGGACTTCCGGGCCGGCGAGACTAAGAAGGACGTGGTACGCGGAGACGAGGTGAAGGGAGTGGAAGGAGAGAACGCGACGGAGCCTGCAGCAACGGAGGAGAGTGTCGGGAGAGAGGAGGCAGAAACAGAAGCAGGGCGCGAGGAGAAGGAGACTACCCACGGAGGAGTGCCGGAGTCGGGAAGTCCAGGAACCAGCCACGACCCAGGAGGGTCGTGGCTTACAAAGGTACGGTCCCTCCTGGGGACAAGAGAGAGTATAGCCAAAAAGTCACTGGGAAAGGGAACTGGGGAGGGGTGAGGGGAGAAAAGGGAAACTGACTATTAGTTAACCGGGGCACAGTGGGTCACATAAACACGTCCACCCTGTCGTGTGTGCAGTGCACGGGTGTACCATCACTCTACCCTATCACCCCACTTACCTTTCCCCCTTTCCTATTGGAAAAGCAACCCCAGACATAATTCTTTACTTACCTTGGCGTTCTTCTTCTCTTGCCGGTAATCCACTGGAGCCACACGGGATACCCAGGATCCATCAACCTCAGAGGCTAGAAGAAGGAGAAAGGCAAAACTAGAAGAAAAGAAGAACCCGCCCTAAGACCCTAATAAAAACTGTAATTTTGTGAACCAAAGACAAGAAAAGGGAAAACCACAAATAAAAATCTTATTTCGCGCAATACCCGCTCTCAGTCTTGTTTATACCGTTCAGCCTGCCACAGTAAGATTTTGCAGGAGCAGGAATACTGGGCGCATTCAAATCCTTAATTTTTGCTAAGTGTAAACAGATTGTCTGTTGTACAGTTTCATTTAAAAATATCATTTGAACAGGTATCAGGCATGCTCTGAATAAAGCTTCCTTTCCCCTTATTTGCCAATTTTTTGTTCCCCACACACTTTTTAAGTCAATCGACTTCAACCAATATTCATAGCCTTCTATAGGTGAAAAAGCGTTTTTCTTTAAAATCAGGCAGCGGTGGTAGTATGACAGTTCTGGTACCTTGTAATCCCAGGACTGGGATCGGTGCACGATAACAAGGACCAAACTTCTTTTTCACTGCAACTTTTTCATGTACTAGATCCCCAACCTTTGGAATTCAGCCAGTAGGTGTTATTGGTACATCCTTAATTCCTACGGAATTAGAAGCGTTGTCGACACGGGGCTGTTGTAATTCCTGCAAGACAGTGACATGTTAATTTATGTCAAACGGCGTTTCTGCCACCTCCATGCCTGGACCATCAAGATCTGGAACATACATTTGAGTTCCAAACAGGCACTCGTATGAAGTACAAACCCCCAGGGACCTTCTAGGCAGATTATTAAGTGCTCTCTAGACTCCATACAGGTATTAAGCCAACTACGGCCCATACCTAATACTCTGGCTGTTAAGGATTGCTTTAAATCTTGGTTTTGTCGCTCCACAACACTATTTCCCTCTGGATGAAATGGAGACGAGTAATGGAGTTGGACCCCTAACAAAGCCATTGCGTCCCTGAATGCCCTTGAGGCAAAAGCAGGGCCCTGGTCCGAGTGGAAAGCCGCAACTGCATATGTGCCGATAAAGACTAGCAAATCTTTAATAACAGTCTGACCGTCAGCCGAGCGTTGTGATCACACCCATAGAAATATAAAGCAGGAGTCAACAGCGTCTAAGATGTATTTGTATGCACTGTCCGGTGTTAGGGGACCGCAATGGTCAAAGCACACATATTATAATAGTTTGTTGGAAATTAGGATGGGTGTGTGTGGTGGGCGTTTGATGGTGGACCCCTTAATTTGTTGACAGATATCACAACAAAGGACATACTGCTTGGTCTGTTTGTATAGACCTGGCCACCAATAATGAGCTTGCAATAATGATATTGTAGTCGCCACACCAGCATGAGCAGAGGCAGCCCCCTCATGCGCTGCTTTGATCAACTCTGGTCTTGGGTCTTTATTGGGAATTACTTGAACTCCCATGCCTGGTATTTTTACTTCTGCGCCAATAAAGCCTCCCATGCGGTAGGAATATTTAGCAGGAAATGCTTTTGGAAAAGGCATGTGTTAGTAATGGGGTCTCTAGCTGGCAGTCGTTTTGCACCCTGTCCAAGTAGGGACCCTCACTCTAGTCAGGATAAGGGAGATACCTGCTCAGATAACCCCTGCTCACCCCCTTGGTAGCTTGGCACGAGCAGTCAGTCTTATCTCAGAAGCAATGAGTAAAGCATTTGCACATTACACGCAGTAGCACAGTGAAAACACTACAAAAGTACACCACACCAGTTTTAGAAAAATAGCCAATATTTATCTATTTAAAACAAGACCAAATACAATAACAATCCAACATACAGTAAAAAAAATATGAATTTTGCAAGTCTATAGCTCCACCTCGGGCTATCATGGCGTCATGATCAACAAAACCAACAGTTCAGGCCGGCCGCAGTGTTGCGGGCCAGCTACGGTGTCGGAAAGACCTGCAAACAGTACCTTGATTTGTAGGGCGTGATGATCCTCGCGGTGAGCTCACGAGAGCGATGTTGCGGTGTTGGTTCTAGAGTCGGTGCAGGAGTCGTCAGGCCCTTGAAGTCACACGCTTTACAGATCTCCGGGCTGATGAAGTCAGGAGCGCTGGTGTGGATGGTGTGGGTGCTGCGGTGCAAAGCGGGACAATGCAAAGTGCGGTGCCTACAGGTCAGGCGGCGGCTCAATGACGGCGTCCAGAGGCGTCTGTGAGACCAGGGCTGCGGTGTGAAGCGGGGCGGTGCAACGTGCGGTGCCCACAGGTCATGGTGCAGGCAGCGGCAGCGTTGTTGCGGAAGCACTGTTGCTGGTGGGCCCAAGCCAGCAGGACGGGACGGTGCTTCGTGACCCTCACGAGCGGTGTCTCGAGGCCAAGGTGCTGGCAGGGATGCCTGGTGATGACACTGGAGTTGATAGTGCTGGCGTCGGTGGGCTGTGGCGTGCGACGGGACGGTGTTTCGTGCTCCTCACTAGTGGTGCCCACAGGCCACGGTGCAGGCAGCAGCACTGGTGTCAGCAGGAGCGTCGTCGTCAGGGAGGCCCAGGCTGCGGTGTGAGCAGGCAAAGCCGGAGTGCGGGCCCGCAGTTCATGGTGCGAGCAGCGGCTCGGTGAAGTGGTCTGATGACAGCGTCGGTGAGAGCAGGGTGGCGGTGCAAAGCGGGGCAATGCGACTCCATGCGGGATCGGCAGGTCCTGGTGCAGGCCAGCAGCCTCGTTGGTGGCATCGCAGTGGTCTCTCCTCTTGAACAGCACAAAACACACAGTTCCCAGTGCTGCACGTTGAGGAAACTGAAGTCTTTGGTGTCCCTGAGACTTCCAGCAGGAGGCAAGCTCTGCTCCAAGCCCTTGGAGAAATTACTCAAGCAGGACACACAGCAAAGTTCACCCTTTGCACTCTTTTCAGAAGCAGCAACTGCAGGCCTTTCCAGCAAAGCAAAGCAGCAAAGGGACAGTACTCCTTTTCCAGCTCTTCAGCTCTTCTCCTTGGCAGAGGTTCCTCTTGATTCCAGAAAGATTGTAACCGTCTGGGGTTTTGGGTCTTCTTCTTATAACCTGTTCTGCCTTTGAAGTTGGCAAACTTCAAAGTAAAGTCTCAAGTATTTGCAAGATCCTTCCTTGTCCAGGCCAGGCCCCAGGTGCACACCAGGGGGTCGGAAACTGCATTGTGTGAGGGCAGGCACAGTCCTTTCAGGTGTGAACGACCACTCCTCCCTCCCCTTTAGCTCAGATGGCCCAACAGGATATGCAGGCTACACCCCCACCCCTTTTGTGTCACTGTCTAAAGAAGTGCAAAACAGCCCAACTGTCAAACTGACCCAGACAGACAATCCACAAACAGGCAGAGTCACAGAATTGTTTAAGCAAGAAAATTCCTACTTTGTAAAAGTGGCATTTTCAAACAGACAATTTAGAAACCAACTTCACTAAAAGATGTATTTTTAAATTGTGAGTGCAGATACCAAGAACTCCACATTTTTATCTGCTCTCAAAGGGAATCTGCGCTTTAAGGATATTTAAAGGCAGCCCCTATGTTAACCTATGAGAGAGACAGGCCTTGCACAGTGAAAACCGAATTTGACAGTATTTCACTGTTACGACATATAAAACACACTAGTATATGTCCTACCTTAAATATACACTGCACCCTGCCCCTGGGGCCACCTAGGGCCTACCTTAGGGGTGCTTGACATGTAGTAAAAGGGAAGGCTTAGGCCTGGCAAGTGGGTACACTTGCCAAGTCGAATTGGCAGTTTTAAACTGCACACACAGACACTGAAGTGGCAGTTCTGAGCCGGGCTACTAATGTGGGTGGCACAACCCGTGCTGCAGGCCCACTAGTAGCATTTGGGTTACAGGCCCAGGGCACCTTTAGTGCACTTTACTAGGGATTTACCGGTAAATCAAATAGGCCAGACGTGGATAAACCAATCAACAGTACAATTTACAGAGAGAGCGTATACACTTCATCACTGTTTAGCAGTGGTAAAGTGTGCAGAGACAATAAACCTGCAAAAACAGACCTGAAAAAATAGGAGGAAGAAGGCAAAAAGTTTGGGGATAACCCTGCAAAAAGGGCCATTTCCAACAGCGTGCCTTCAGCCGTGGCTTTCACTGCAGCCCATATGTCATCGTCCGGTTTCGTTTTAGAACGAGTTACTGCAGAACAGAAGCCGTAGCTACTGGTGATTTGGCTGCTTCATCACCCAGCGTATTCCCAGCAACGTGTATTCCAACACACTAGTGTCCAAGTGTATGTACAACATGGACATTTGGTAGGGTTTCCTTTAGACCCGCTACTTTCTCCTACAGAAGTCTGTGTTTGATGGTGTTACCTTTGGAATCTCTGAACCCATTCTGGTGGCAGTAATGCCGATATTCATTGAAGGACTGGACACAATGGTACGAATCACAGACAATCAGCGTTAGCTGTGCGGGTTCCGTATGTTCCAGTGCCATCACCAGAGCCTTTAGCTCTGCCAGTTGTGCAGTGCAATCTCCTAGGGTTTGCGTGAAAGTATGTTGTGGATACAATTTATTACCTTCCATATGGCCGTTTACGGCTGGGCAAGCAGCATTGATGCTTTGTGCCTATTGCAGGTTGTGCTGAGCCATCAGTTTACATGACTCTTTGATATTGATCAATAGGCAATGTATTTGCTGGAACTGGGTATTCTAGTTCAAATTGAAAAAATTCTTGAGTTTGTAACTTTGGGTCAAAAATGTAGTCGATATCAGTGGCTGTCAAAAATGTTGCCCATTGGATCCAATGTGTATGTAATGCTTTAGCATTTGTAACGCTGGATTTGGTAACAGCCTCAAGGACTGGGATGGGAGATACGACAATAATGCGTTTCCCCTGGGCTAGTGGTCTTTCTTTAATGACAGCCATCTGAACAGCAGTGAGAATGTTCTTGGTGGGAGCAAAGCGTTGTTCTGCTGCTGAATACAAATGTGATTTGTTTGCAATAGGGACCATCTCACCCTCATTGAATGTTACATAGGTGAAACCAACGGCACCCGCAATTACTCTGATGACCAGATGTTTTTTATTGTCCCTTATGTGTAGGTGTTGTGCTGCAAGCATGTCTGTTTGCAAAGCTTTTAGAATGCGTGTGTGTTTGACTGTCCAAAATTTACTGGAAAAGTCAGGACGTATTACGTCATATAAGGGTTTTATGCATGATGCGTAATCTGGAATGTAAGTTCTGTCAAAATTTATGAAACCCAATAGCGACTGGAGTTTTTTAATGGTATTTGGAGGTTGTAACTGTGTGTATTTTTCTAAGAATTGTGGTGCTAGGCTCTTTCCTTCACTTGATAGCTTCTATCCCAAAAACAGGACGCTGAGGAAGGCTATTTTCGTTTTTTTAAAATTGAATTTATGGTTGAATTTTGCAAATCCCACAACAATGCGGGCTACCCGTCTTAGATGTTGCAGTAATTCATCATCCATGAGATAGATTTAATCTACAAAGGACAATGCTTCTTGGTCAATGTCATGCAATATTGAACTTACATGAGCCGTGAAAAGTCCTGGGCTGTTCTTATACCCCTGTGGTAAACAACAGATTTTTTTCTGGGAACCTAGTGCGCTAAATCTTGTTAGGTCTCTACTATCAGGCGCTATGTTTTGGCAGAAAAAAAACATTGGAAATGTCCAGTGTTGTTTTGTATTTTTGGTGTACTATGTTGTTCATGAGTGCTGTGCTGTGAGAGTTTTGTATAGCATATGTGCATGTGTGACTGTTAAAGTGTCTGTAATCTAAGACTATTCTGTACAAATGGTCCGGTTTAGCTACAGGGAATAAAGGATTATCTCAGTTACATTAGGCAGAGTATAGTTCAGTAAGGTCTTATTGAAGTAACTGCATCTTAGATAATAAAGTGTGTATTGCAATAACTAGGATGATGAAGCATAACAGGATTAAAATTGTGACAAGGAGAGTGAAACATAAAAATAACGTTACCATATTGTCATTAAGATCGTTAGGAATAGTTCCTACCTAGGCTATGTTAGAGCACAGCATGTTAAGCTCTCATTCTGCCCTTCAGGTTCCCCTGGGAAGACATCATCCCTCATACCTGAGTAAGAGGCCATAAGGACATAAGCAGCTGCAGCGAAGCACTCAGCAATCAGCATACAGTCATGGTCATCTGGCTGGAATCTCCCTCTAACGTACATGGGACAAAGTAGTGTTTTATAATAAGAGTTGATGTTCCAAGAAAGGATCCCCATATAAGAGTGTGTATGTTTCTGTGAACATTAGAGACAAAGCGTACCACTTTTGCTAGCAACCTATCTTACTGCAGCCTTGAGAAAAGCACAGAGTGAAAGAAATGTCTTGTTTAAGAACGCAGTGCTGGTCTAGGCAAACAACATTTAGATAGAGAAAATAAAACAAGACTGCAAATGTGACTATTGTAAAAATAAAAACGAAGCTGAATAAAATATATCTAGGTTAAAGTTCTCTAGTAGGCCTAGCTTTCTAAAATAACATATGTAAAGCTATAACTAAAATGGGTCCACAACAATAGCAGGAGAAGGCCCTGGCCAGTCTCCAGCTCCATTATTGGCTTTATGAGCGGCCCCCTTCCAACATTAGAATTTGCCCCAGGGAGGTGGTGGTCCCCGGGGATGGAGGTCCGCAACAGACCCTCTATCTTCTTTAAATCCAGTCCTGGGGAGATGGCGGTCCCTGGGGATGCAAGAGGGAGGAGCAGAGGTGCGTGGGAGTGGATGTGCCCCCGCACTTCATAGAATATTTGCCCCGGGGAGGTGGTGGTCCCCTGGGCTGCGGGGGTGCTCGGACCCCCTGCATTTCAATCTATGTTTGGCCCTAGGGAGGTGGCGGTCCCCGGGACTGCAGGGGGGCACCTGGACCCTAGCATTTCATTCTATGTTTGGCCCCGGGGAGGTGGCAGTCCCTGGGGCTGCAGGGGAGGGTGGCAGTCCATGGGGCTGCACGGGAGGGCAGGCACCCCCCTCCCCTCCACATTCACAATATATTTAGCCCTGGGGAAGGGGCGGTGGAGATCCCTGGCCTGCATTGGAGGGCATGCGCCTGCATATGATTCAAAGTTGGCCCTGGGGAGGTGGTGGTCCCTGGGGCATGGGTTTTGGGTAGGGCTGCAGGATTCCCCCCCTAATTCAATAATAACATTTTGCCCCCTGCCATTGCGCCGCGCCTCGAGCCAAACATTCGGCTCGGGCGCGGCATGCAGCCACAAGACGCGCCGCACCCCTAGACTGATCTGCATTCGCCGAGGCCCCAAATTTGGCATGGGGCCTCGTTTTCCTTTCCTTCACTGCGCCTACAGGCAGGTCTGACCCCCCACTCACCTGTTCTTTTCTTTTCTGCTTTTTCTGGCTATCTGGTTGTGCCTTCCTTTATGTTTTTTTTCCCTTCCCAAACCTCCCTTCTTTTCCCAACATTCCTTGTTCCCTGCTCTCAATGGCTCCTAGTTCATTCTATTCTATGTATCTTTTCCCTATCTAAGATGGTGTCCTTGTACTTCCTGTTGGTCGCTTCCTGTTTGTTGGTATTCAAGGGCTGTGATTCTTTCTCTCCTTGCGCTGCAACACTTTCTGTTTGGATGGTGTCTTCGCTCCTGTTTCTTTGCCTTCCTGTGCTGGTTCTCGTCGGTTCAGTGTATTTCCTGTATTTTTGCCTCTGTTGATTCCTGTTCTTTTGTTCCTGTTTCAGGAATCTATCTATTTGGAGGTTTTTTTCCCCCTTTTCAGGGTCTTTTTTCCCTCTGGTGCTACTTCTGAGGGGCACGGTCTGCTCTTGGTGTTTCCATTGCCTACAGCACCGTGGCTACCAGAAAGAGTCACCCCTACCTGGGCCAAGACCGAACATTCAAGAACCACGCCACTCGATCTGCGGACTCCAGGTGTAAGCAGCACGTAAGTCGTGACAGATTGCAACGCCCAATTCTCCCGACGTCATCTAACACCATGGATGATACAGTGGCGGCTGCTGCAGATCCTGATCAATCTCATCTGGCAACTATTCAGCAACATGCTCAGGAACTGCAACAATTACGCAATGAGAATGCTGCTTTACGACAGGCTTTGGCTTTCCGCAGTGGCGATGTTCCGACTGTCTCCACCTCTACTCCTCGTTTCTCCGGTGAACCAACTAAACTGCGTGAATTCCTCGATGCATTAACTGTGTATTTCGCCTTCCGACCAACCCAATTCTCCCACGAAAGGACAAAGGTGGGATATCTTATCAGTGCATTATCCGGTCCTGCCTTGGCCTGGGCAACCCCGATGGTATCATCCAATGACCCTGTATTGTCGGACTATTCCGCCTTCGTGAATCGGTTTAAACAAATGTTTAGTCGTCCAGGATTGGAGGTCTCTGCGGAAGAAGCCTTATGTGACATCCAACAAGGCTCACAAGATGTCCTCACTCGCTTTCGACAGCTAGCGGCGGAGACCACCTGGGTGAAATTAACTCTGGTGACTTTATTCCGTAGAGGACTTAAAGAAGAAGTAAAAGATGAGTTAGTACACTCCACCCGAGTTGAAGATCTTCGTGGTCTGATGGATCAAGCTCTTTCCATCGAATACCGTCTCCAAGAACGACGACTGGAGAAGAGAAAGATCAGAGGATCTTTCCAGCCAAGCACTTCAAGGATTTTTCTGCATCGTTCTGAGGAACATCGTCCTCCCGCCAGAGACATAGAGGGTGAACCTATGCAAGTGGATACCACTCGAGGCCCACTTTCCGTTAGCGAGCGGGAAGACAGACGTAAGAAAGGATTGTGCCTGTATTGTGGTGCTGCTGGCCACATGCTTCGTACCTGCCCCGTTCGTCCTCAAAGGCCATCGGGAAACGCCACTTCCCGTCCTTTGTAAGAAGGGAGGGGACGGGATCATCGGCTATACCTTCCATCAGTTCATTCAAGGACAATGCCACAACTTTGTTCATGTTACCTGTGATGTTACAGCTACCGGACAGCTGTCAAGAAAGAACAATGGCTTTACTTGATTGTGGTGCTAGTGGCATATACATGGATAAGACTTGGGCCACTACTCAACAAATACCAACACGACCCAAAGAAATTCCAGAACAAGTGCACACAGTGGATGGATCCTTAATATCCTCTGGTCCAGTCGATACTACCACCCTGACACTAAGTTTACAATTTGGTAACCACCAAGAACACATCTCCTTTGATCTCATATCATCCCCCAACCATACTATCATTTTAGGAATTCCGTGGTTCATAAGAGATAACCCTTATGTAAATTGGGAAACCCGGACTATTTCCTTGTCCTCACAGTTTTGTCATGAGAACTGCTTTGCTTCAGACACATATTGGTCACCTAAGAGATTGATGCCTACTGAAATTTCTACCGGATATTCCATCAATACAGTCCAAGGAGTCCCTGAACACTATTTAGAATTTCAATATGTGTTCCAAAAACCATCCAGATATGTGTTACCCCCATATCGAGATTACGATTGTACTATTCCTTTGGAACCTGGAACTATCGTTCCCTTTGGGAGGATGTATTCACTCACAGAACCCGAAACTAAAATTCTAAAGGAGTATCTGGAAGAAAACTTACAGAGCGGTCTTATTGTACCATCGTCCTCTCCGGCAGGGGCTCCCCTCTTTTTTGTACCCAAGAAGACGTAGGATCTTCGTCCCTGCCTGGATTTTAGAGGCCTAAATAAGATAACTATAAAAGACCGTTATCCTTTGCCCCTCATCAAGGATATATTAGAGGCAGTCAGAGGGGCTCAAGGATTTACCAAACTGGATCTACGGGGAGCCTACTACCTTTTACGTATTAAAGAAGGAGACGAGTGGAAGACAGCTTTCAGGACCCCATTTGGTCACTATGAGTACAGAGTTATGCCTTTTGGTCTCACTAATGCCCCCTTCATTTTCCAAAGATTTATGGACTCTGTGTTTTCTGATCTTTTGAACCAAACGGTTGTCATCTACTTAGACGATATCCTTATTTTTTCTAGACGTCCTGAACTGCATTCCTCTCACGTGAAACAAGTCCTCCAAAAACTCCGGGAACATCAACTATCATGTAAACCAGGAAAGTGTGAGTTTGACAAGACTGAAGTCAAATATCTGGGTTATCATTTAAGTCCCACTGGCATAGCTATGGACCAAGAAAAGGTACAAGCCATCCTAGATTGGCCTTCTCCTTCTTCTATTAAGGAAACACAATGTTTTCTAGGATTGGCTCGTATCTTTAACACACGTCTTCAGTATCTGATTCATTGGAAGGGTTATCCTCTCAGTGAATGCTCTTGGGAAGATGCATCTTCTGTTCACGCACCTCTTCTGATTCGCCATTTTCACTGCTTGTTTCCTCACAAACCTGGACCTTCGGGGGCGGGGGGGACCTACTGTTGCGCCACTGCGCGCGTCTCGAGCCGAACATTCGGCTCGGGACGCGGCACGCAGCCACAAGACGCGACGCGCCCCTAGACTGATCTGCATTCTCCAAGCCCCAAATTTGGCATGGGGCCTCGTTTTCCTTTCCTTCACCGCGCCTACAGGCAGGTCTGACCCCCCACTCACCTGTTCTTTTCTTTTCTGCTTTTTCTGGCTATCTGGTTGTGCCTTCCTTTATGTTTTTTCTCCCTTCCCATATCTCCCTTCTTTTCCCAACATTCCTTGTTCCCTGCTCTCTATGGCTCCTAGTTCATTCTATTCTATGTATCTTTTCCCTATCTAAGATGGTGTCCTCGTACTTCCTGTTGGTCGCTTCCTGTTTGTTGGTATTTAAGGGCTGTGATTCTTTCTCTCCTTGCTCTGCAACACTTTCTGTTTGGATGGTGTCTTCGCTCCTGTTTCTTTGCCTTCCTGTGCTGGTTCTCGTCGGTTCAGTGTATTTCCTGTATTTTTGCCTCTGTTGATTCCTGTTCTTTTGTTCCTGTTTCAGGAATCTATCTGTTTGGAGGTTTTTTCCCCTTTTCAGGTTTTTTTTCCCTCTGGCGCTACTTCTGAGGGGCACAGTCTGCTCTTGGCGTTTCCATTGCCTACAGCACCGTGGCTACCAGAAAGAGTCGCCCCTACCTGGGCCAAGGCCGAACATTCAAGACCCACGCCACTCGATCTGCTGACTCCAGGTGTAAGCAGCACGTAAGTCGTGACACCTGCATTCATTGTGATATGAGCCCTGGGGAGGTGGCGGTCCCCGGGGCTTCAGTAAGTCCTAGGAGGGGGGCCCCATGCTCCCCCTTCTTATTTTCGACCTGCCCCCTGGACCTCGCCCACCCAGGGGCTGTTACACAAAACAAGCGCGGGAGCCAGAACTTTTTTTTTTTTTTTCACCAGATCTGCGGATCTGTTGCAACTGCTGCAAATATATATATTTACCTGGCCCCTTTTCTATTTTGTTTAATCTTTTTTTTTTCTGGATGAGTCCCAAGATAGCTGCCAACACTTCCTTGTTGAAGTGTTGGCAGCCAATCAGATCTCAGCACGAGATCGGGAGGGTTTGCAGAGCCTTCGAGTCCCTATACATGCACATTTGTTTTTTCTTTAATCTTTCAAAAATTACTGAACTGAACATCAAATAACACAAAGAGCGCTTTCTGGACCAAGAGCTACCTTTCTGCTAAATTTGGTGTAATACCGTCTAGTCGTTCGGGTGGTATTCCTGTTCAAACTCCCTATGGAAAAATGCATGGGGAAAAAGCATTTTGGGACACCCCCTTTGTAACTATAACTCTCACCCTAAGGTAACTGTAACTCGCACCCTCGCCATGCACTGCTAATTACCCCAAATTACTGAAGAAAAAAAACTGTGCATGGAGAGGGCGCGAATTATAGTTACTTGAAAGAACTCTTAACTATAACTGCTGAATTTCTGTGCTCTATTACTCTGTAATAGCCAGTTATTTCGAATTCTTTCTTCTTTGGGTTTGGTCTTGTGATCCTTTTGGGTTCTTTTGTGAAAAAAGGTTTAAATCTTTTGAATTGTTTCTTGTTTGCTATTATACTCTAGTAGAGTTATAAGGACAATTTCCATTGATGTTCGTTTCCCTTGCTTTTCTGATCCTTTCCCTACCAATCGCCACCGTCCTTTGGTCTTAATGTTACCTTCCCCTCTTGTCCTTAAAACGTTCTTCTTTTATTCAGGACTTTTTCTATTTTTTTTATTTTGTATTTTTACAGATATCTAAAATACAAGAGGATCGTTGAAGTATCGTATTAGCGACTGGATACAGCCGCTTGGACTGCATTTACCCTTTATGTTTGTCATACGTTGTTGAGATAGTAATGTTGATGTGCATATTTAGTGAAGGTGCTACATTGCAGGATTTATTATTTATTTTATATATGTTCATGTATACGCCCACTTGGGAAGGACTGGAGAGTACATGAATATTTAACCCACCAGGGCATGATCTGGGTTCACGATTTCTTGCAGTTTTGAACAAATGGGTTGGATCTGATTAGTACGTACCACTTTTGCGGTTCAGGCTAAAAGTGTCTGCGCCATATTGTATGTGATAGCTGGTTGATCTTTATTTTTGAAATAAAAACATTACAAGTTGTCTGATTTTTATGGTTAGGCGTTTGGTAATTGTGTTGTGTTGTGTATGGCTGCATATTCTTTTGAACACTTTATTCAATATAATGTAATGTATATGGTAAAACACGGAAGTTAGAAGATGATACCTATGAATATGTAAAATTAGGTTTAATTTAGTTTATTTTATTTTGTATGCCAGATTTGGAAACACGACTCGGTAGAATATGGTATTTGATCTATTGTATAAGTATTACAACTTAATTGGAGGGTGTTATACGCACAACATATCATAATGGCCGCCGCATTCTCCTGACTAGAGATGGAGAAAGGGTTGTCAGTTTTTAATTTTGCCTAAACATTTCACTCTGGGTATTACAAAAGCTGCATGACAGGTGAGCAACCACCCCGTGAGCAAGGTGTTGTACGCTGAAACGCATTCGGTTTTGACATCCATTCGTGTGCAGTTGTTGGGCTTATGTAAATAAACTTCAAGTTAACCCACACCCCACTGAGTGCATGTGTATTCTTCCGGGTTGTGGATGCTCTTTGGGAGAAGGCACTGAACATATATATATATATATATATATATATATCTCCCACAAAATCACTAGCTTACTCCTCCTGAATATTGGAACAGTATCAGCATCCAGAAGCTCCTTTGGTTTGGCAAGTGAATTATTTATTGGTGAAAAAATGGCAGAAAAAACTAAACGCGTTTCGGAGCTCATGCTCCTTGTTCACGAGTTAAAACCTAGTAAAAAAAAAAAAAAAAGGTTTTAACTCGTGAGCAAGGAGCAGGAGCTCCGAAACGCGTTGAGTTTTTTCCAAAGGAGCTTCTGGATGCTGCCTACTGTTCCAATATTCAGGAGGAGTAAGCGTAGCGTTTTTGTGGTATATATATATATATATATATATATATATATATATATATATATATATATATATATATATATATATATATACATATATATATATATATATATATATATATATATATATATATATATATATATATATAGATTCTATGGCTATGGAAGCCCGTGAGTGGGGAAACAAAATAAATATAAATATATATATATATATATATATATATATATATATACAGAGAGAAATTTCTCTCTCTTTCATATATATGTATGTTATATATGGATCACTTTTTTTTATAGAAGCACTTACATGAGGGCTGACACCCCCCAGATTATCTTGGTGTCAAGTGGGATTTACTGTCAGTGGATCGCAGGCGGCCCTGCCCCCCCTTTTAAGCCCTCCCTGGTGATGGCCATTGGCCACCAGACGCACGAGGGAGGGTGTGCGTGTAACGGCCATTGTGCCTTGGCCATCACACACACAAAACTGGTTAATTCCTTAGCAGATTTCTCACCATGACGATGTTCAGCAGGAATAAGCCCGGATCAGATGGTAATACCATATTTATTAGCCCTGTTTTTGGTCCAGTCCTTTCTTGGTATCTCAAGTCAAAAAACAAGGCAGTGTTATACTGGCTTGCAGTAACAGAACACCGAACACCCCTTAATATATATCACATGTCCTAAGTAGTTCACTGATACATTTCTACCAGAATTCTCACGAAACAGAAACTGTTCTACTGTAACAGTACCTAATGTAAGTGGTGTTATATTGATTCAATATGTCTTCATGCCTTATGACAGATCTGGGCATTCAAATGCAGTGACGATGGTGGAGCGTGCTGTTACAAGAGACTAATGACGTTTCTGTGCAAACATACAGTGAGGCCCTATCTGGAGAGGCACATGGATAGTGAAAAAATACCTAGAATAAGTAAGTGGATCTAATGCTAAAATTTTGTGAAAGAGCTGGCTATCCCTGAGAATTATAAATAATGGGTTGACCTAGGGAGTTTGGCAAGTGCATGTGAAAGGGATGTTCAACCTGATAAAGCTACCATTTCCTGTAAACATATTCCCATGTCTTTAGGGATATCAGCGCAATAGGAATTCAGTCAGTGGTCCCACCCACATACCAAAAACTTGCAATGGCATACAATTGGGCCTTCACGGTAATAACTGATGGTTGCTGGGAATAGATGTATTTATCCACAAGCGAGAATGCAGGCTAAATACAAACCATACACACGTTCGACAATATCTTGGAAGGACATGCCAGCACACAAGGCAAGGAAGCCAGCAATGCTACCACGGAAGGTGTGGCTGTCAGAATGTTGTTTTTCCTGCAAGCCCTCTACAATGACCCAAATGATGGGCATTATGGTGCCCATATCTGGTGGATACCTGGTGAGTATCTGGCCCTCTGACATGGTGTTGTGTTACATTTGATCCTGGGTCTTATCCAGTGGTGCTGTGCTATGCCATATGTAGTTTGTAAGCATGTATGTTTGTGGTATGTCTATAATATTTGTATAGTGCAAACCTTGTTCAGAGGCAGCAGTGTGCTGTGCAGGGTGAGTCTCAGGTCCTCAGACATGTTGTTGTGTTACATTTGATCCTGGGTGTTGTCCTGGGGTGCTGTACTATGCTGTATGTAGTTCATAAGCATATATGTTTGTGGTATGTCCACAATATTTGATTGATGCAAACCTAGCTCAGGGGCAGCCAACAACTGTTTGATGGTATAGCTGGTTTTTGAGAGAGGAAGTCTGCACCTCTTCCTGCATCAAGGCATGTTTAAGTATGTTTCACACCTTCATGGGCTTGTTCGTAGTCTGCTCCCGACTTGGCGTTCATGCCATTCACGCGTTCCAGGACCTTCTATCTTACTCTTTTCCTTGTTCATGCTTTGTTCTTGGGTGAGGGTGATAGGTATGCTCAGTGTGGGTGATGTCACTGTGGAAATTGGGAAGTGTCTCTCTTATAGGCGGAAACACTTTTAGGTGCATCACGGAGGGAGTTCTTGTTTTGAAGCTCTGTTAGCTAGAATGGAGAGTTCCAGGAGGTCGGAGTCCACTCCAGGAATCGATGCCCAACACATCTTTTTCAAGATGGTTCCTTACCATTGACTAATTTCAGAAATAGCCCAATCCAGCTTGACCCCTTCTTGAACTTCCAGGTCATCAGTTCACATCCTGGTTTTCATTTTAAATAAGGTATGAATGATGGTATTAATGAAGAGTAAGGGACTGTGTCACATTGATGTAAAACTTCAAACCTATATTTCTTTTTTAATTGGAAATATCTTTATTGATTTTATTATATATTATTATTATATATTACTTTCTTCCAATAGGGCAACGATGCATATAAAATACATACATTCAAAAGGGATACCAACAAGCCCCTTGTTACGATAGGAATCATCAAGTGGAGAAGAAAAATAGAAAGCCAGCAAATACAATTAAACTTCCCACAAGGGAAAACCAAGAAACAAAAAACAGATAAATAAAAACTAGTGTGCAGGTGTCAAAACAAATAGCATTTTCAGCTCTAATGTGTTTAATGGAATCTTTATCAATGTTTCTCACTGCACCAACACGCCTATCGAAGGTATCAGTGATTTGAACGGAGCCCCGGGCTCCAGTGTCCACTATGGATTCATGCACCACCTCATGTACAGTGATGAGGGATCTATAAACAAATCACATAGGCTTCAGGGCATACATGCCCAGTTGAGATCAATCCTATTCTAAGTCTGATCCCACACAGAAGCCTACGTATTTCCCCATTTCTTATTAGGTCGGGTTCAGGTTGGGCCCCTTCCCTCCACCTGGCCCCACCAGTTGATCACTGTCAAAGATTTTAAAAGGCTTTCAAATTTTCTCAAAGCGTTGCATTTTAACTCTCACAATGGCTGATAGATTTTCCATTGTGTCAATACATTTTTGACCACCACAATCGTAGGGTCAGCGGATTCCTGTTTCTAGCAGTGGGCCAGTGTCAGTCTCCCTTCAATGGGCGGACTAGATATCAGCAGCTATAGTGGGGTATGTATTGGGTATGTTCTGTCCTCCCCAGGATGGCCCAACAGCGTAACTATGACATAGAGGTGAGGGCTACCCCAGTTATTTCCATTATTAGCATGATTAAGTCAGACCAATAAGGCTTCACCTGCTGGCACGTCCACCAGACATGGATCAATGGCATCCCTTCCAGCATAAGGTGGAGCCCTTGAACATCACCTTCTATCAAACTGGGGTTAAGCACCAACAGGTCAGAACCTTCTATGCGTACTAAGTGTAAGTTGATGTTCTCTCTGCCCTGTGCTGTATAGTTTCTTATTCTTACAGTTCCTCTGAAAATGTGAGGCCAAGTTCCTCCTCCCATCTATACATATAGTTGTGGAGGACTGGTGTAGGACTCTGTCCTAATGTTGTGTATAGGCGAGATATACATTTTCTCGGTGAGACCTGTTCTAAGATAGTTTCAATTGGTGTTAACACCCTCCCTCTTCTTGCAAGTGGGAGGAGCATGGGTAATGAGGAGGTAGTTGCTTTTGTTCTTGTAATTAAGTCATGCCAATGACAAAGGAGGGCTTCTCACTGAATACACATATTTTTCAATATATTAAATTAGTTCGGGTTTTTGAGTCCTGTTTTCATAAGGTTTGCAGTTTCTAGTCCTTCCTTGAGCCTTATTTCTACTTCCATTTTTTCTCTGCATTTTGGATTGGGTCCTCGCCAAGAAGTTTTCTTCTGCTGACAGGCTTTGTGATCTATTGCCCTTTCTTTACAGCAGACACTAGTTCTTTCATCTCTGTCTTACTGTACAAGAATATATAAGCTTTCGAAAGATCCAGTCGATTCTTCAAACAATCCAAAGCCAATCCTTTCCCAACCATGGCACACCTTTTGCACAGAATTTATTGTAGATTGGTCTGTTCCCAAATGGCATCAAATCATTTTTGTAATCAAGGACTATGGGCCAGATGTAGGAAGGAAGCAATTTGCGAGTTGCAAATTGCGAGTCCTTCCGACTCGCAATTTGCAACTCGCAAATTGCTATGCAGTACGGTGTCTCAGACACCGACTGCAACTCGCTATGGGGTCGCAATGACCCACCTCATGAATATTCATGAGGTGGGTCGCAAATTGCGGCCCCATAGCGAGTATAGGCACTCGCTAACATGGAGGCCTGCTGTAGTCAGCAGGCCTCCATGTTAGCGACCTGCTTTTCAATAAAGCAGTTTTTTTTTTTTTTTTTAAATGTAGCCCGTTTTCCCTAAGGGAAAACGAGCTGCATTTCAAAAAATCCGAAACCTTTTGTTTCGGTTTTTTCAGGGCAGGGAGTGGTCCCTTGGACCACTCCCTGCCCTGAAAAAATATTTTGGGGTCCATTCACAAAGGGGAAGGGGTCCCATGGGGACCCCTTCCCGTTTGCAAATGGGTTACCATCCACTTCAAGTGGATGGTAACTGCGACTCCATTTGCGACCGCATAAGCGGTCACAAATGGAATTGCATACCATTGCGAATCGCAAATAGGAAGGGAACACCCCTTCCTATTTGCGATTCGGAAATGCATTTTGCGAGTCGGTAACGACTCGCAAAATGCATTTCTGCATAGGAAACACGCATTTGCGAGTCGCAAACGGCAAATTTTGCCGTTTGCGACTCGCAAAGTGCTTCCTACATCTGGCCCTATTTCTTTAAAGTGACTAATTTTACTTCTCTCAAAAAACTTCATATAACTGTGAAAATGGCTAAACGTTTCGTTTCAGAATTTCTTGTCTGTGTGTTTTACGACACACTAATGTTACAAACAGAAGAACTCAATCTGTTTCTCTTTTCTGCCAAACTGTGTACTCATCACTTGGAATCCATCTTTACTTTTCAGATATCATTCCTTGAACAAGGGCAAAATAGAAAGAACACATCAAATGTTTTGTACAATATCTATGATGCTACAGTAATGTCACATAGAATATTTATTAAAATGTTTACCTTTAGCTGAGTTTTCTTAAAATAATACTACTTATTCTGCTGTCAAGAAGACTTCGTTCTTTTATCTCCAAGGATTTTATCCATATGGTATAACTGATGGATCTCGGATAATCCATTTAGTACCTGCTTCTGCAGAGATTCTTGACCGTTTATAAACTCAAAGGCAACTTGTAAATTGTAATCCACAGCAGTCAAAGATTAGGATAGAGACAAGAGACAACCCTAGGCAGAAGACTGCACCAAACGTCCAACCCAGAGACAAATTATGCTTATCTCTTTTTTTTTAAATTTCACTTCAAGTGCCAATAATGCTTCAGCCTTTGAACCTTTCTTCATATGCAAGCATTTCAATCTGATATCCCAAATTTTACGGTGATCTTCATCAATGAAGATACAACCGACTGACCTCTTATATATTTCATTTAAACTCTTTCAATGTGTATCATTGCTTACCTACTCCCCTCCCCCAGTCCTTGTCAGCCGGAATGGTCGGCATGAATATGGCCTCAGTGAGATTTTTAACTAATGGCAAAATGGACTACAGAATTTAGATAAGGATTTTATGTCAGTGAAAGGTCCTGAGTCCCTGCTTTTTAGGCTGAAGCTTATCACACAGCACACCTGTCTGGTTTGCTAATGACCTCTTGGGGACATCCTGAAAGCTTCCCTGGGAATGCATTCAGCCCACTGCTTACCCCTGGCTTTGTGTTTGGCAACTCACACGTTTGCTTTCTATTTGCTGGCTTTATTTGTTTTAGGCTGTCCAGCTTGAGTTTATCACTCCAGTGGAGCATAGCCTATTTACTGTATTCCTCCACGAGTGCTCGCTTTCTGACACAGGCCATTAAATCTTTTTCTTATCTTGTCACATTTGCTGTGGATTCAAAGACACAGGTCAAATGTCAGGCTCTGACTTCAGGGGTAGATTGGTGTTTACTTTTCTTTCTCTGAGTTCAAAGCTAGAGAATTCATTTAAAACTCCTGCTGTGAAAGGAACAGCTTTTTTTTCTGGACAACAACAAAATGTAAATGTCTGTAAATTAACTGTGCAGCTATTTCAGAATATATACGCCTTTGGAAAGCACAAATCAAGCACGTTTTTGTAATTCAGAAGTCTAGTGGAAACAAATATTTTAATTTGATCAGAACAAATCAATACACTAGGTGAATACATTTACACACATTGTTGAAAGTGTGCTGTAACTTTTGTATGTCTTGTGTATGTTGGTGCAAATGTAATAGTCATTTCTTTTGAAAATGTGTTGCCTGTAATAGCAGTGTGTTAGCACACCATGCCACTCTACCCTACACCACTCAACTCTAAAACACTACACCATTCTCTGACCGTATGACACACCATTTAATTCCACTCTCCAGCATGCCACTCCACTCTATTACATTACACTCCTGGTCACTTCAATCCACTCCACTCCACTTTATGAAATGCCACTTGACTCTATGCTCCTCCACTCTAAGGCACTCTATGACATGCCACTCTACGTCACTCCACTCTACAATACACCACTCTCCTGTACACAACTCCACAGCACTCTACAACACGCTACTCTACACCACTCTATGCCACTCTACTCCTCTCCACACCAGTCCACTCTGTGCTACTCCACTGTGACACTTTACTCCACTCTATTACACTCCATTCTATTCCGCTCCACTCTACAGCACTCTACTCCACTCTATGCCACTCTACTCCAAACTACTCTGACATACTACTCCACTCTACTTCACTACAGCACTCCACTCAACACTCTGCCACTCCACTTTACTACACTCTACTCGCCAACACTCAACTTGACAATACTCCACTCTACTACAGTCTGACACTTCACTCTACAACACTCTACTTTACTCTGTTCCCTTCACTCTACGCTCTTCCACTCTACTCTACTCCACTTTACTCCCTCCACAACACTCTACACCACTCCAAGCTACTCCATTCTACACCACTCCATGACACACTATTTTATGATGCTCTACTCCACTCTGTGCCAGTCTACTATATGGCAATCTACTCCACTGTATGCCACAACACTCTACTCCACTCTGTGCCAGTCTACTATATGGCAATCTACTCCACTGTATGCCACAACACTCTACTCCACTATACACAACTCCCTCTACACTACTTTACTCCACTCCATGTCACTCCACTCTTTTTCATGACACCCTGTCACTCCACTCTACACCACCCAATGTATGACACTCTACTCCTCTCTCTCCACTCTTTGCCCTTCCTCTTGATTCCACTCCACTCTACTCCCTCTATGACATGCCACTCCACTCTGTTCCATGACACTCTAAGCAAGTTTACGCCTCTCCGCAACACTCTATGCCACTTCACTGTGCGACACTTTACTCCACTCTGTTCTGCTCCAGACCACAACACCCTGCTCCACTATATGCCATTTCAGTTTACAAAACTCAACTCCACTCTGTGTCACTGTACAACACTATGCAACTCTTTCTATGCCACTTTACTTCATCTACTGTATGACACGCGTCACTCCACTCTATGCCACTCCACTCTACAACACTCTGCCTCACTTTAAGACACTCCACTGGACAACACTCCACCCAGCGACACTCCACTCTATGCCACTCCACTCTAGGACAATCTTCTCCACTGTGCTCTACAACAGTCTGTTTAACTCTACACTACTCCACACCACTTTATTCCATTCTATGCCACTCCACTCCATGACATTCTGCCACTCCACAACACTCTACACCCCTCCACTCTACAACACTCTAGCCTCTCCATGACACTCCTTTTTATGACACTCTACTCCAGTCTTTGCCACTGCACTCTATTCTACACCATCACATGTTATGTCACAACATATTACTAGACAACACTCTACTCCATTGTACGCAACTCCTGCTATACCACTTTACTCCACTCTGTTCTGCTCCAGACCACAACACCCTGCTCCACTATATGCCATTTCAGTTTACAAAACTCAACTCCACTCTGTGTCACTGTACAACACTATGCAACTCTTTCTATGCCACTTTACTTCATCTACTGTATGACACGCGTCACTCCACTCTATGCCACTCCACTCTACAACACTCTGCCTCACTTTAAGACACTCCACTGGACAACACTCCACCCAGCGACACTCCACTCTATGCCACTCCACTCTAGGACAATCTTCTCCACTGTGCTCTACAACAGTCTGTTTAACTCTACACTACTCCACACCACTTTATTCCATTCTATGCCACTCCACTCCATGACATTCTGCCACTCCACAACACTCTACACCCCTCCACTCTACAACACTCTAGCCTCTCCATGACACTCCTTTTTATGACACTCTACTCCAGTCTTTGCCACTGCACTCTATTCTACACCATCACATGTTATGTCACAACATATTACTAGACAACACTCTACTCCATTGTACGCAACTCCTGCTATACCACTTTACTCCACTCTCTGCCGCTACACTCTACTCTACCACACTATGCCCCACTCTATGCCACTCCATTCCACAATGCAGTGTGCCAAGCTGCTCCTCTCTACAATCCTCTACTGCATTGTACGCAACTCCCTCTGCCACTCCACTCGACACCATACGACTCTGACACTTTATGCCACTCTACTGTACGTTACTCTGCACCCCTCCATTTTATGCCTTTCCACTCTACTCTACTCCACTCCATCCATGACACACCACTCCACTCTATGCCACGCCGTTCTACAGCATTCCATGACACTCCACACCACTCTGACACTCTACTCTGCTCTACTCCACGACACTTTGCGCCACTCCACAAAGCTCTATGCCACTCCATGAGACTCCAGTTCACTGTAGGACACTCCCCTCCATGCTACTAACTTTTAGCCAGGCTTGTGTACAACACGGCTAAAACACATTAGCAAAGCTAATAGACAAGACCTATTGGCTTTGCCAATGCTTGTCCTGTCCATGTTCCTATCTTATTTTGTCTATTGTTTTCTGTCTTTCCAAGGGAGGGGTATACTGGCATGCCTTCTTGGCCCAATTAACCTGCAGCCCATTTGGGGCATTCTATTGATCTGTCTCTCAATCTAATTGCATGTACAGGACTTTGCGACTTGCACCTTTCCTAGTTCACACATTGTTCCAGGGTCGGCAACCTTTTATTACATTATTCCACATTTAAAATAAAAATATAAAATTAACATTAATATTTAAGATACAAATATTTCTCCAGTATTGGGGTATCCTTCATAGATTCACATGCTTGAATCATTCCCTGTTGTTGAAGTGGGAGTCCCACGGGACATAGAAAGCAGTAGAAAAAATCTCTCTTTTTTTTTTTTCATTGTAGTCAATGGTAAAAATGCATTCACTTTCATAGCTTATTAGCTTCATTAGAAAAGACCCAAAGTCCAGCAAATCAGGCGAGACCATCCCTTTAGAGCCCTCAGCACAGAGGCTCAGTCTCTCAGATTTTCTACTGCACATCGTGTGTGAGGGAGTCTCCCTGAGCTCTGCTCAGTTTACCTTCTCTTCAGGAGATATTTTCCAGATATTTCAGTTCTAACTTATCAGCTGTACTTTGTAAGCATGTCTATAGCTAAGAAAGGGTTATTTAGACCTTGCAGCACCTGTGGTTAGCTAAGGCTTCATTGTGAGGACCCCACTAGGACTGCATATACTATCTTTACCTAGAGCACAAGGTGAAAGACTGCAAGATCTGTAGGACATTTCCCAGCAAGACTCTCCGAGATAGAGAAGCCAGGCTCCTTCTTTGGCTCCAAAAACGTAAGCCCAGAAAGTCTCTATCTTATGAGAAAGATAGTGATACGTCAGTGGCCTCAAAGAAGAGGAAGAGATCTGTGGAGAGTTTTTCTCCCAAACCCAGTAAGCCAGCCAAGAGACTACATTCTTTCAAAGAAAGAGCTGATGAATATCCCTCAGCTTCAAGGGAACATGGTGGTAAGGTTCGCTCTGAACTGTCCACTCCAGCTACCACCTCCAAGAAGATTAAGAAATCATGAAGCTCCCTGCTACAGTCGGCATCTAAGATCTCGACATCGTCAACGGCACCGTCGACAAGCGCGTCGTCGACAGCAGGTTTTGCATCGTCGACTGCGACATTTACAGCTCCATTGTAGCCCATGATCATAACTTCATCGTTGTCATCAACATCTATAACATCGGTGACTCTGACGTATGGCTCTTCAGCTACCCAAGCTATAAAGATTTCAAAGAGACCGTAGACGGAGAAGAAAGTAAGATCTCTAAGGTCGACGCTCACACCGTCGACATCAGCGTCTACGAGTAAGCTCCAAAGAACTTCATAGACAACGGTTCCACTGACCGCAGTATCGACGACGACATGAAAATCTGCTTTGCCGTCGTCAACGTTCTCACCATCGACTATCACTCCGTCGACGAGACCACCGTGAAAGACCACACCATCGACGACCAAGCCATCGACGGCACCACGGGTCAGATTTCAGAGTCCACACCTAAAGAGTATGGAGAATCTTCTTTCTTGCCTTTGAGAATTCTGGCAATAAGACAAAAGTCCAGTCAACAGACTCTTTTACCCTCTCATACGTCACCTAGTAAGGTATCGCCGGCACCTCCACAACATCTTTTTGATGATGACGAGGAGGGAGATATATACTCAGACGATGGTCTGTTTCCGGTCGCACGTAGCCCTTCTGACCTGCGAATAAAATGCCAAGACAAAGATGATGAAGCAGAGAGTGAACAGCTATACATACAACACTCGTTGCAGGAGCAGAGACAACCAGGAGCTCAAGAGGTGCAACAAGAGCAAACAATCCAAATGCCGGTATCATTGATTGCCAATCTTCAACATATGATTCAGGATTATTATTCTAGGTTTCCTCCACCGGGTTCGACCACTCCTGTACAACCTCCGCCAATACTGTTGAGCCCTCTCAATCAGCCGTCAGCGTCTGTAGGACCTGTTCCAGTCCCATCGTCAGGTCAGGTTAATGATCCGCCCTCGTCCGATGACCAACAAGAAGAGGGTGAGATACAGGACACAGAATCGCTTCTCCATGAATGGGACGAGTATCAAACTCAGACGCCATCCCCTTCTACACCACCACCGGTTGATTCTCCACCACAAGACATTGGTGGTTTCCACAGTGTGATGGAGAGAGCAGCAAAGAGGTTCCAACTGCCCATAACTTCTAAGCAGTCGGATTGTTTCCTCTATGATTTTAAGGAGGACACTAGGAAATCGGTTCGATCAATACCAATTTTTGACTTTATTTGGGAGGAGGGCCTTAAAGTCATGCAGACACCCCATCTTCAGTCCCAGCGGTGCTGCCAAGGCTGGACAAGAAATACAAAGCGCCAGACAACTCACCAGCCTGCTTAATTGGTTACCCTAAACCAGTCAGTAATATCTCAGGCAGCCCAGCAGGTCTAGGAATCTGTCTTCCCCACTTGCTGCATCCCTGGATCAAGAAGGGGGGCGGTTAGATTCCATTGGAAAGGAGTTTTCAACTATGGCGGCCACCGCGGTCCGTGGCAATCCTGGGAAGATAGGACCATCAGATATGGTCGGATATATCCCAGTTCATTGACCTTCTGCCTGAAGATAATAGAGCAGAAGTGCGTAAAATACTACAAGAAGGTGAGAAGATCTCTGCAGAGATTATAGACTGTGCCGTCGATGTCTCATATACAGGTTTCCGCCAGTTAGCCGGAGCTGCTGTATTGAGACGTCAGGGGTGGCTGAATGCTACATCTTTTCGCTCAGAAGTGCAACTGAGGATCCTAGATATGCCTTACGACAGAGAACTATTATTTGGCAAGCACGTCGGTGATGACCTGCAATCAGTAAAGGCAGAAACAGAAACAGCTAGATCCCAGGGTACGCTACAATTTAAAAGGCAGCCCTTTCGAGGAGCAAGAGGAAGGGGGCTTTACTCTTACAGGGGCGTATTACATCAGTATCAGTCCTACCAAAGTCAATTTCGCACCACCATTGGTCAACAGCAGCCGCATGCTTTTCGGCAACCATCATCTGCATCCTTCCGACAAACCATAGGGGAAAATCCTCTTATAAGGGCAACAACGCGGCGAGAAAGCACTGACCTCCATCCGTTGCCTGCACCCAACCCTTATCCCAGCACTCTGATAGGGGGCAGAATTTCCAACTTCTTCCACCAGTGGTCCCAGATCACATCAGAAAGATGGGTCTTCGATACTGTCAGCAAGGGACATACACTAGAGTTTCATCAATCTCCTCCAGAAGTGCCACCAGGAGGTCCCCTACCTGCCCATCTAAAATAACTCTTAGTACAGATTGCCATCTTGGTAGACAAGGGAGCAATAGAGATTGTACCGAAGACTCAGAGGGGAACAGGCTTCTACTCTCGCTTCTTTCTCATACGCAAAAAGACAGGAGGCTGGCGACCTATTTAAACGTTTGGTCTCTGAACAAATTCTTGAAAAAACAATTGTTTCGTATGATCACCCTCCAAGATGTGCTAAGATTACCCAACCAAGGAGATTTCATGACATCCTTGGATCTCCAGGAGGCATCCTTCCACATCCCTATTCATCCCAGTCACAGGAAATTCTTATGGTTCAAGGTTGCAGGCACACATTACCAGTTCAGAGTGTTACCATTTGGCTTCAGATCGGCCCCATGAGTATTCACCAAGGTTCTGGCCCCAGTTGCAGTCTACCTCAGGCAGTTGGGAATCCAGGTGTTCCCGTACTTGGTCGACTGGCTATTAAAGGCTCGAACGGCATCCAAGGCGGCCAGAGACACAGAAAAATGCTTGTCCCTCCTCAAGACATTGGGACTGACAGTCAACTACCCGAAGTCTCACCTAGATCCGTCAAACAACATCACCTTTCTAGAGCCTGTTTTGGACACGCAGCGAGCAAGAGCTTTTGCTTCTCAGGACAGACGGGAAAAACTTCGTAACCTAGCGAGCCGTCTCAGCAGAAGAAGGTCCACTTCTGTCCGGACTTACAAATCTTTTCTGGGGATGCTCTCTTCGTGCATTCTGGTGATACCAAACTGTCGCCTTCACATGAGAACACTTCAACAACAATTGGACATTCAGTGGAAACAAATACACGGATCTTTCAACGATAGTGTCCAAATAACCTTACCAGCGAGACAAGCCTTGAATTGGTGGAAAACACCCCTCTCATCTTGGAAGGTCTCTCCTTCCTGAAGGACAAACCAGTGCACATTCTAACAAAGGATGCATCTTTAGAGGGATGGGACGCACACTGACAGGACCTATCCGTGAGAGGGAGATGGTCCATACAGGAATCAGCACTCCACATCAACATATTGGAATTAAAGGCAGTTTTCCTGGCACTCAAGGCCTTCCTCGCCAAGATCAGAGGTTCCTCGGTGTTGATAAGAACCGACAACACCACAGTCATGCATTACCTCAACAAGCAGGTGCTGTCTCTTCAGGCACAGGAACTGTGGCATTGGGTTCTACACCATCATATAGCAATCAGAGCGGAACACCTTCCAGGAGTATCCAACACTTTGGCAGATGCACTAAGCAGAACATGGACAAACTGTCACGAATGGGAGCTCAACCAGGCAACTCTCGACCGCCTCTTTCTTCGTTGGGGCAACCCCAGTCTAGATCTGTTTGCAACAAGGGAGAACAAAAAATGCCAACACTTCGCAAGCTGCCAACTGCAGAAAGGGGCAAAGGGGAATGCATTTTTGATCAAATGGTCATGGATTTATGCCTACGCTTTCCCCCTGCTCCCACTCATCCCGAGACTTCTTCAAAAGATGAAGAGAGAACCTTGCCGACTACTATTGATCACTCCCGGATGGCCGTGCCAGTTTTGGTTCACGGAGCTGCTACTCCTCTCGGAACAACCTCACATTCGATTGACACCAACAGCAGACTTGCTAACGATGACTCAGGGGCAGGTCCGTCATCCCAACCCGACTTCTCTTTGATTATCGGCCTGGCTCCTGAATTCTATGAGTTTGGCAGTCTAGATATTCCTTCAGACTGTCGAGAGGTGCTCGCCTGTGCCAGAGCCCAGTCTACGAATAAGACGTACGGATTCAAGTGGAAAAGATTCTGCATATGGTGCAAAACCTTCAATATTCATCCTCTAAAGTCTTCTCCAGAGCAGATACTTCTGTATCTTTTGCAATTATCAAAATCAGGTCTCTCCCATTCGTCTATCAAAGTTCACCTAGCAGCCATCTCTTGTTTCCGCCGTACGGCAGTTTTGCTATCTTTATGGTCATCCAGGATAATAAAGCAATTCCTAAAAGGCTTGTTCAGGATGTTTCCTCCAATTCAGCATCCTCCTCCTACCTGGCATCTTGATATTGTGCTGTCCCAATTGATGAGGCATCCCTTCAAGCCTATTCACAAAGCTGACCTGAAATATATCTCTTGGAAGATGACACTCCTTCTGGCTCTTACTTCCACAAAGAGGGTTAGTGACATACAGGCATTCACAATCTCACCACCTTTTCTTCAATTTCAGATATGGTTGTTCTGAGGACTAATCCAAAATTCATTCCTAAAGTTCCCTTGAACTTTCATTTGAACGAGCCAGTGATTTTAAAGACTTTCTTTCCGAACCCTCGAACTCCAGCAGAGCGAGCACTACATTCCCTAGATCTCAAGAGGTGTCTGAAATTCTACTTCCAGAGGACTAGCAGCTTTCGTAAAGCTGATCAATTGTTCATTAGCTATGGTCAACTCACTAAAGGGAATGTTGTTACCAAGAAATCCATAGCTCAGTGGATCTCCTCTGCCATACAATTCTGTCACCAGCTAGCGGGAAGACCGCTAACAGCCAACGTCAAGGTGCACTCCACTAGAGCGGTATCTACTTCAGCAGCTCTCTTTGCAGGAGTGCCTCTAAACCACATTTGCAGAGCAGCAACATGGATTCACACTCACACCTTTACTCAACACTACTGCCTGGATGCTGCTGACAAAATGGATGCAGCAGTAGGACAAGCAGTTTTGCTTAATTTATTTGCATAAGGTGAGCCAACAATCTTCTTTACCCACCATCCTCGAATGCTAATATTTCCAGACTGATATTTATCTTATATAGAGATAAAGCATATATATATAGATATTGATAAGTGTATCTAACTATATCTGTATTTTATTATGTATGCATGTATATAGATATAGATATAGATATATATATTTATATATATATCTCTCTCTATATATATATAAAGATATGTTAATAATTATGTTTCTTTATAGATATAGATGTTAACATCTTCTTGTACCGCTGATTATTCTGATTCAAGCATGTGAATCAATGAAAGATACCCCAGTACTGGAGAAGAAGATAAGTTACTTACCTGTAACTGTGGTTATCCAGTATTGGTATCTTTCATAGATTCACATGCGACCCACCCTCCTCCCCATGGAGGCTCACCTCTTTCGCCTCTATCTTGAAATCACTAGTGCTGGAAAATCTAAGAGACTAAGGGCCTGATTCTAACTTTGGAGGACGGTGTTAAACCGTCCCAAAAGTGGCGGATATACCACCTACCGTATTACGAGTCCATTATATCCTATGGAACTCGTAATACGGTAGGTGGTATATCCGCCACTTTTGGGACGGTTTAACACCGTCCTCCAAAGTTAGAATCAGGCCCTAAGCCTCTGTACAGAGGGTTTTAAAGGGGTGGTCTTGCCTGATTGGCAGGACTTTGGGTCTTTTCTAATGAAGCTAATAAGCTATGAAAGTGAATGTATTTTTACCATTGACAACAATGAAAAAAAATAAAAATAAATAAGAAGATATATTTTTTCTACTGATTTCTATGTACCGTGGGACTCCCACTTCCACGACCGGGAATGATTCAAGCATGTGAATCTATGAAAGATACCAATACTGGAGTACCACAGTTACAGGTAAGTAACTTATCTTCTTTTCCCTCAAGTGTATGGAATATCAAATACAGTTGTAAAGTCATTCTAACTAGTAACTGGAGGTAGGGACTTAAAATAAAACTTGCGCAGTAAGCAATGTGAATTGCTATTCACAAACTGTCCTTCTATAGTTACTAAAGCCACAAGGGATCCCAAACAGTTGTAAACGTACTCCAGCTCAGAGCTGGTGAAAGTCCAGCACCACAGATGAACAACCACTGGAACTGGAGGTAGGGACTTAAACTGAAACCTGCTTAGGAAGTAATGTTAAAATAAATTAAACTATTCAACTTGTTTAAAATATACATTTATTTTTGATGTTAAAATGATCTGTAAATAAAAGATGTATTATTTTATTTTTAAATATTTTAGTAATAATTTTATTGGTAAAAAGAAAAGTAACATTAATTTACAATAAAATAATTAAATTACTTTTAATTAATGTGCTTTATTGCGTTTATAACCTTTAGTACATACAATCTCTTACTTTAGGTGGTATTTATTTCCGACTATAAACTTCACAAAAATAATTTTATTGAAAGTAATATATTCAAGTTGTTTTTAATTGTATTTAAAATTAATGTATTGATGCTGTAACCTTTTATTATATAATTCCACATTTAAAATCAAAATATAAAATTAACATTTATGTTTAAGATAAAAATATTTTTCCGTCAAGTGTGTGGAATGACAAATACAACTGTAAAGTCATAATAAGTAGCAACTTTATGGCTAAACTCATTGTAGGTGGTGACGACACAGGTCATGGAAATCTTGCAGTGCCTTTCTACAAGGGCAGAAACACTTTGGGTTGTATTACAAAAGCAGATCTGGATTTGAGCTTTGTGACAGAGCGTGAAATGGAATGTCCAGAAGGTATCACTCCATTCCAGGAAACAGCAAAGCTCAGCACAACAGTTTCAAGGTGGTTCTTTACCATTAACTAATTGCAGAAATAGCCCAACCCAACATGACCACTTTTTGAACTTCTGGGGCATCAGATGACTTCCAGTTATTTAGTCTATCTAAAATGGGAATGAACGGCAAGGCAATAGGTCTCAACACAGACATAGGGCCTCATTATAAGTGTGGCAGTCTGTTGAGAGTAGGCCTGTCGCACTCCAAGCAGTCTGACTGCCCAATTACAACTTTGGCGGGCGGACCCACCTAAAGACCACCGTCCCCACCTGGATGATAGATCCTGAGAGTGTAACGGTGGTCGGGCTTGCAACCACCCATGGCGGCGCTGAGCTCAGTGCCGTCTGACTGATTACAACCCCACTTTCCGTCAGCCTTTTCATGGCGGAGACCTCACCATGAAACAGCTGGCGGAAGCCAGTGCGAGGCGCCCCCCTGCTCAGTGTCAGAATGTGCACTGACTGTTTGCAGTGCGCATTCCAAGGGTGCTTGTCAGTCTCCTTAAGCGAGCCAAGTCTTATACAGTAGCACTGTTCCCAGTTAGCCCATCGGGAACATTGTAATAGGGCAGGGACGTCCTCCCCGCGACATTGGCAGTCGGCTGGTCCAATGTCGTAATCAAGGCCAAAGTCTTCATCAAGATGTCACCCTTCAAGCCTTCGATTTTTCAAGAGATCCAGTTAGTTCTGGTTCTTGAGTCCTGTTTCCTTAAGGCCAGCAGTTTCCAGCCTTTCCTTGAGCCTTCGTTCTACTTCCAAATTTCTTCTGTATTTTTGATTGGATGCTCATCAGGAGTTTTTTTCTGCTTATAGGGCCTAATTATGACCTTGAAGGAGACATTTCCTACATCACAAATGTGATGGATATTCCCTCTGCCATATTACAATCTCCATTGAATATAATTGGATCATATTAAGGCAGGAAGGAAACCCCTCTGTCAAAGTCGAAATAAAGCCCATAGCCTTTACTCCTGAGGTCAATGGCCCTTTACATCCGGCACCAGTTCTTTCACATATATATATACCTGTGCAAGGATCTAGTACCCACTAGATTCTAGTGGGTACTGAAAGGCGTTCATTATTCAACCAATCCAAAGTCAAGGCCACTGAGCACACGGACATAATATTTCCGTTTTTCTATTCATGTATCCCCCATTGCATTTCATATATTAATTTATTTGAGTGCACATTTCTCTTTTATAAACACATGCTGCATTTAATAATTTATGCACGTATAGAGTATAATATTTTATTTCATATGTTTAATAGCACATCATTTATTCATTCATTCATATATATTTATTTTATGATTTATAACGTTTTGTAGAATTAAGTGCCTTATTTAAATCTTGCTGGACGGGTTACCTCCGCCAATGTGACAGAGTAAGTTACTTAGTTTCCCTGACTGAGTCCTTGCCTGCCAAATGTAGAAATGTCTGCAGGCCCAGGGACATTTCTAGCATTGGCTGGAACTGCCGTCATGACACTTCCTGTCAATGCATTGTAAGTATGACGGCCAAAATTAGAACTTTTTTTATTATTTTCAAAAATCAAATACCAAACAGGATTTTCTTTATGAAAATATAAAACAATTAATGTCCTCCTCGCCATGAGAGTTTGGCATTGAGCCCTTTTCAATGCACCTTACTACATGGTTTTTCCTAGGGTTGACGGGCAATGAAATTTGTCTGTATGTCCTCCCATCAAAATTAGGTGGGCGGACTTATAGCCAAACCTCCGATGCCCGACTTGTCGCCAACCATCATCAAACTATGGTCTGTCTGAATTTAAATTGGGTGATTGGACCATTTTGTTGGTGGAAAGGGAACTCTGTTGCCTTTGCAGTGGAGTTCCCTATCCGCCAAGATTTAAATCACACCCTAAGTGAAGGTGTAACAAGATTAATATAAGAATTCTTGCAATTGAATGCATTCATTGTGAGGCTTGTCGTTTTCAAAATAATCAGAAAAGTGTTATTAAAGCCACTTGGTGTACACAAGTATTAGGCGGAGAGGAGAATCTTCAAAATTCCCGGGGGACTTGTTCAAACAAGCATAGCTGTAAACATTCATGGTGAAGACCAGAGGTAGGCAACAACCTTCTCAGCACAGAACAACATGACTGTTGTTTGGCTAAGGAATGCAAGTGGGAGGCCACCCTAGAAAACTCATACAGGTTACTTTCTGGTTCTGCGACAGCTGAGCTAAGGGCAAGAAGGGAAAGGTTTGAGAACAAAGGCTGGTTCCATCATTTCATGCAATCAGCCTCTCTAAAACAGTTTAATGTTACAATTCTTTTTATTATTATAATTATTGATCATCTTCATTACCACTATATTGTTTATTTTTATAGGAACATCAATAGAGGTTATCTGCACTAGAATAGGAAACAGATTTAACTAAAATCATAAAAAATATTAATAGGTGCCACAGGTCACTTTAAAAAGCTCAAGAATAAGCCAGCTAAACACTGTGGACCTGGGCAGCACTCCAGATAGCTGCCGGCCGACTGAATCTACGGGGCAGTCTCCATGGAGCTGGAATACAGACCCAACACTGACCAAAGCAGCAGCATGCTGTGTATGAAAAGAGGTGGTAAGCCCTGTGCTGCCCATTTCCCATATGACAATTAAGTTGCTGTGATGCCCCTTGAACACTAGCCTGGGAGAGAGGGAGTGGGACAGCAGAGCAATGATGATGCTGCACTGAGGCACAGGCTGGTGCTTGCCTGTGGTCAGCACAGACAGTTACAACTAGCTCTCTGCCCTGGGAGAGTGCAGCAGAGCAGCCACCATGGACTGTTAAGAACTTGGGTATGGTGATGCAGATTAACCCTGGCTGATTCACGCATCGTCCTGCCCTCACATCGGCTTGGATCAGGAACACCACCTTGAAACAGCCAGCTTCCTACTCTGGACTGCCTGTGATGGATCCTCTTGCGCACATTTATTCTGTGGTGGTGTCCTTCAGGTTAGAATGCCCAGTGGGCTGCCTGCTAGGAATAATGGTGCAACGGCAAACACCTCTCTGGAATGTGTCCTGCCCTTTGCCGCTGCCTAAATGGATGAAGAATATCTGCTGAAATGGCCATGAGGGAGTTTGGCTGAGACTGATTAACCGCGCGGCCCCTCCACGACCATGCAGGTGTGCTGTGAGGAGTGCTATGAAGCCAAGGATTGGCCCACCGACCTTCATGGCACCAATTTCTGATGCATCCTGGGGGGGCAACCATGCCTCTCTGAAACTGTAAAAAGCCTGAGCCTCCAGCTTGCACTAGTGACAGAAACTTGAAACACAAGACACTTCTGCTTAGTGGTGCAGGGCTCCCACGTTGGACAGTGGTGGACAGGGCTCTCCCTCCAGCCACTGCAGGGCTTGGTTATCCACCTGGGACACAGTTGTAACATTGATGGCACTGCTGCCATCAGGTTTCCCTGAAGCAGGCGGTGAGGTAATGTTTGTCGTAAATGTACATGCTACATACCCCCTTAAAATATTTTACACGTGGGTGGAGTTTCATCCTGTAGACCCAAACAACAGGCATTTTCATACATTTAACTGCTCCCATACACTTGCAGACTATGAACCTTTTCATCTAGAAATCCCAATCAGATATCAGGAACACCAAACTTGATTTAGACAACATTTACTACATCTAATGTAGAATGTCAAAATGAGCCCCTTTGAGTAATTGAGGGGCTACCTGTCCCGTGATTACTGGTTATACTCAGCATGTAGAAGCAGCGAAGCAAAATGCTCAGGAATGAAGAAAGTTACTAAATCAATTAGTCTGGAGACAACTTGCAGTGTAGGCAATTAGTCCCCAGACTAAAAGTGTGACAAGAGGCAAAACACCAATAAAGCAAGATAAGATTCAATTTTTTGATTGCTCGCAAAACTTGTCAATCAGAAGTGATCTGTCCTCAGGCCTCACCCCAGGACAAACAGAATGCTAACTTTGTGTTCCAGGTGTTATGGTGACCCCATACAGGAGTGTACTACATGGGGAACAATTTTTGCAAGTATTTACACTACTACGCCTGGTACACCCTCATTGGCAGTATTACCAGAGCTGTTCAAACAAATACAAAAGGATAACAGAATCACCCTGGCTGATGATTTAAGAGATAAAATTGATAGGTAATTGGGAGACTATCTCTTTGATAGTTCTTTGTAACGTTTGAGAGGAAGTGGCGATAATGGCAGTGCACCAGTGGTTGGCTGGGGTTCCTATTGAAGATCGTGAATAGGAGACACCTTAAAAGAAAATTGGAAATATACTTCTATATAAGCAAGGAAACTTTAGGTTCTGGTAAAGAAAAAGCTACACAGGAATTCAAGAAGAATCAGAAGTTAAACAAAAACCAGTCCTGCAACTCTGTCACAGCTGGAGTCCTGCAGAGGTGGGTACAATATGAGGGACCATAAAAAGAATAGACAGCCAGATCAATATGAGTATTCTGATATTTGTTTTTCCATTTGAGCTCTACCATTTATAAGGGACGGTTCATGAGGTAGTAATGCAGACATTTCCCTCATTAGTACCCGAAGAACTCAGCGAAAAATATGCATGTGAATGGGCTTTAAAGCAGGCTCCTGTGTTGTAATGAAAACAATGGGACAAAGTGTCTGTACCTCATGAGACTTCCTTATGGAGTGAGTTGCAAGTTCAAAGTAAATATCTATTAAACCTAGAAGCTAAGCGAAATATAAGGGCCATCTTTAATAAATTACAGTACCAAGGTGTATAAGTGCATTGCCATTCATTCGTGAACGCTCCTTTTTTTCTTGCATTCAAGCCAGACAATTTATTTTAAACAATTTAAGATTATAGAAATGTAAATGCACACCCACACAGCTGGTGCAAAAAGCTCATGGCACTGGTCAAATGACAAACTTAGGAAAAAATATAAAATGGCACTAGATCTCTCGAAAGGGTTCTTTAGTCAAGATAAAAAATCTGAATTGTAGTATCTCACCTCTTCATTGTTCGGTGGCTTTTAGTACGCATGTACGAGTTTGCCCCAGGGGTAGAAGAACAGCCTAGGGCTCCTTAGTGCAAGGATAATGGAGATCTTACAAGCAGATCCAGAGGTATTATAATACATTATTTCAGATGATGATTTAACAGAACTCTTAGATAGATTGAACAGCAAGTGACACGCTTTGCCCAACATGGGTATAAGTTATAAAAATCTAAAATTGCTTATCGTAATGTGATATTCTTTGGATATTAATTATCCAGGGAGGGCAAATAACTGGCAGCAGACTTCCTACAGAAGTGAGCTACTTTATAACTTCCAAACACACTGAGATATCTGCAAGCCCTGATGGGGTTTTGAACTTTGGAAGTGCTTACTTGCCACATTCTGCCGAGTGAGTTAAGCCCATATATAAATTAATTGCACATATGGTTTATGAAAAATAAATTCCCAAAAGCACATACAGTTACATTAAGTGGACTACCAGTAGACACGTTAAAGACAAAGAGAGCTGAAGTACTATGCAAGGCAACACTATAAGCCTAGATATTACAGTTTGTTCCTAGTACTTCATAATGGTATGGTCCAGTTTCGAACACAAGCATGTGACTGGGCAGGAGATTTAAATTGTGCATATAGGGCTCAGTGGAGAGAGGCTCTGTTTGGAGGTGTGCTGTGAGATCAGGCCTTCGTTGATGTTCCTAATTACTTTTAGTAAGAAAACTTGGGCTCAATGGAACTTTGCGAATAATGGTCAAAGTTAGGAGTGTTTCTGTGTTTAGCTTTTGTATTAACATTATGGAGTTTAAGTGCATTTACTTAAGGGAGAAGCTTTTGTTTAGGGTACATGACTCGTTTTTGAGGATATGAAGTTGAAATGTATTTCAAAATGACACATGTGCTAATGGTTGCGTTCTTGTCAAGTATTAGATGGAAGATGTAAATTATTAACAGGCAAATTAACCCCTCGGGTGCGCGGTACTAGCTGGTATCGTCCTCGGCCACAGTTGCTGAATGTCGAGGATGAGACCAGCTCGTCCTGCACCCGGCCCACGGGGGGAGCACTAGTGCTTCCCCCTGGGCCTCTCACCCACAACCACTGTCAGGGATGGAAGGGGAATCGCTTCGCTGCAATTGCGCACTGACCTCATCAGAGGTCACCTCCCATCGCGCTGGAAGAAATGCAACCGACCGGGAGGTGGGGGTAGGCAGAGGCATGAAAGGACTTTCCTTTCATGCCCCTGTGAGCATTTCTGCAGCCCGATCGTAAAGCGATCGGGCTGCAGAAATGCCCACTAGACACCAGGGAGTTTAAAAAAAACATATTTATGCAAAAGGGGAGCGGCCCCTTTGGCAAGGGCCGCTCCCCAGAAGGTAATTTACTACTAGACCTTTTCTGCCCCCCCGGGGGCAGAAGCCACTAGACGCCAGGGATATTTTTCTTTAGTTTTTGACATGTTGGGAACGACCCCTTAGGCAAGGGTTGCTCCCGTGATGGCAAATTATTTTTAGGCCATTTCTGCCCCCCTTGTTGGCAGATCGTCCTATTTTTATTAGGCCAATCTGCCCCCGGGGGGGCAGAAACCACCGGACATCAGGGATTTTTTTTGTTAGTCAGTTCACGCAAGGGGAGGGGGGAACAAATTTATTTTAGCCCATTTCTGCCTCCCTTGGGGCAGATTGGCATTTTCTAATTAGGCCGATCTGCCCCAAGGGGGGGCAGAAACCACCAGGGATTTTTTCATTTTTTAATTTTTTTTACAGATGGGGAGTGACCCCTTAGGCAAGTGTCGCTCCCCTGGGGGGACAAATTTATTTTAGGACATTTTTACCCCCCTTCAGTGCAGATCGGCCTATTTCTACTAGGCTGATCTGCCCCCGGGAAGGCAGAAACCACTTAGGTGCCAAGGATTGGTATGTGTGTGTTTTGTTTGGGGAGGCAGCTCCTTGGGCAAGAGTCGCTCCCCATGGGGGCACATTACTGTTGGCCATTTCTGCCTATTTTTGTAAGGCCATTTCTGCCTATTTTTGTAAGGCCCATCTCCAGAAAGCCCACCAGAGACAAGGGTAGATTGTTTTTCAAAAAAAGAAGGTTGGGGTTATGGCTATACCCTCACCCTGATAAATGGGAACAAAGTTGTTCTGCCCACCAGTGGGCAGATGGGGCGATTACCCCCGATCCACTCCACGGGGGACAGAAAGCCTACTAGATGCCAGGGAATAAAAAAAAAAGAAAAAATAGTGGGCTGGTGGCTACCAACCAGTATGGGCATGGTTATGCCCCCACCCCCAACTGAAGGGGGAAACAGTCTTTCATCTCTCCCCCCACACACTACGACATCCCCTCTTTTTATTCAGCCACTTCCTTTGCATGTCCCCCCCGACATTGTCTATCTACAATAATTTGGAGGGGGGCTGCTTGTGATTACTGTCCTGGAATATAGCAGGTTTGGCTAGCAAACTGGAAGACAATGACTGGATACAATATGTCAGTTTACATGATATTTGCTGCTTCCAAGAAATGTGGGTTGTTGAAGGACTATGTATTGATTGTTTTTTGGGTTATGATAAACTGGCCAGTTAGGCAGGGAAGGGTCGCTCCTTGGGGTTATCTCAATATGGGTGTCCTGCAAGCTAGAGTGTAAAGTAGAGCAAGTTGATGTACCACTCCAGAGGGCCTCCACTTATCCAGCACTTGAGACTTAGGTCAGATTTTAATAATGGGGCGGTAATTGATATCTTTAATGTATATATTCCACCAGGATGGTCTTTGGGGGTCTAGGCACTCTGGAGAGAGTGCTCCAAATATATCGAAAAGGTTAAAAGAAGTACGGTGGATGGCAAAGATATCCAGGACTGTGTAGGTGGTAGGAGTGTGATACTGGTTTGTGTTGACTTTAACCCATCAGTCTGTGACGTTATTAATAGCTGCAAGATCTTGTTGGAAGATCGTAGTATGGGGATCCCAGTGACAGCTAAGAGTCGCTTTAAGTGTACAAAACTGAACTTTTACTGAACAACGGTCTCCGTTTTTGTCAATGGCCGCTCAAAGTCAGATGGAGCTGCCAAAGCAACTTTTAATAATGGCAAATCTACTTTGATCATTGATTATGTTATTATTAACTTGGAAGCATGGTCATCCATTTTAGACATGGCCGTGGTCAACAGAGTAGAAAGTGATCATAATCCACTTGTCCTCGTTATGAGGGTGGACGCTCTGGGGCTAGGGATTACAACAGGACAGGCCCTGGGGCTACACAGGAGGGAGATTGTTTTGTCCAATTGCAGAAGAACAATACGACCGGATGGTGACAAGTATCGACAGGGCCTCCTGCAGTTAGAACCCATAATAGCCTGCCATGGTCAATCCATCAGAGACGCCCCGACCAACAACAGTCCTCTTATACTGGCTGTCTATGACCAAATTACAAAGAAGCTGGGGGCCTTGTGGTCTGAACCAGTACGGACTAAGCCAGTTGGTATTACTAGAAAAGGTCAACTAGGATTTGAAGGATGGTTTGACAAGGAGTGCGCAAAGGCAAAAAGAGAAGTCTCAGTTGCCCTAACACAGCGCCATGACAGCTTGGCTGGCGAAGATAGATTTAAAGAATACAGAAGAAATTATAAGTGTTTGCTAGCAACAAAGAAACAGCTGTATCAGAATGCAATGTGGGCTAAACCACAATACCACCACATTCTGGGAACTTGTAGCTAGAGTGGGGAAGGGGACAGCGAATGTTGTTGAAACCCATATAGGCCCAGCTGCCTGGGCTCATCAGTTTAGCACATTGTATAGAACTTGTGTGGTCGACCCCCTGGCTTCCAGAAAGAGGCCCCTTTTACCAGCACCAGCAAAATAGGAATTTTAATCCCAGAAGTGATTACAGCATTGGGTGCAATGAAGAAGAAAAAGACCCCAGCCCTGATATGGTCCCAGTGGACCTTTATCATGAGGCACCTTACTTCTAGGCTAAAATGCTCACCAAGGTGTTCACTGCTGCCCTTGAGGGCAATGCAGTGCCGCAGTCCTGGCGTTCTGCTATCATTTTTGTGATTTATAAGAAGGGGCGACAGAGGCTACCCCTCTAATTATCAGCCAAATTCCCTACTAGATGGAGCTGGGAAGGTCTTAGGGAAAGTTTTACTTAATCGTTTACAGGGATGGGCTGACGCCCATGGTATGATAACAAAGGTACAAGCGGGCTTCTGGCCCCGGGTGGGAACTATCGACCAGATTATTCGGTACAAAAGGGTGAACGGCAGGGCTGTGTGCTGGCTCCCCTACTTTTTAGCCTTTTTTTAATGATGCAGCTGATTATCTTTTAGGGGAACAGCTAGACATCCCTGTTGTTGCTGGCAGGAGGGTCCCAATATTACTCTTCGCAGATGATGCAGTATTTATGGCACGCACTGAGAATGCGGCCCATAGACTACTCCCCGTTTTGTTAAATGTTGTGAGGAAAAATTGTTAACTATTAATCATGTGAAGACCATGGGGATGACCATGCGACCCTCCCCCAGTCTCAGGCGGAAGCTAGCCATCAACCACACACCAATTGAGGCTGCTAAATATTTTGACTATTTAGGCGTGCGGTTTTCAGAGACTCTTAGCTGGGTTCGCCAAGTCAGAAAGGCGGCTATAGCCCTTAAGCAAGCAGCAGGGGCAATATTGAAGTTTAAGCATAAAATTGGAGCAAGAAATATTAGCATAATCTTGGAAATATATGCCTGGAAAGGTGCAGCACTTTATGGAGCAGAACTCTGGGGATATGCTGATACTAGTGTGCTGCAGATAGCCGAAAATAAGTTTTTGATACTTGCACTTTACTCATCCTGAGGCCCTTCGCATAGGATGCTATGGCCCACTTCACCTTGTCTTGTAAAAAACTTGTAGCAAGCCGTCGTTGGCTACTCCACCTTTTTAAGTCTTTTTAAAGGAGTATATTGCACTAAAACTGCACTAGCACTTGCATAAGGCTGGCTATTATTCACGAGTATAGCTTGGTATCAAAATTATTGCTGTTAATATTAATCATTGTGCGCATTCACATTCCATTCTTCCAAAGCCCCTTTGTATAGGATTCTATCGCTTGGAAATATTCCATCCCCCATATTTAATAGGGGTGGGAACTGTAAATTATTTACTTGCATGTGTGTATGTGGGTTTTTCACGGGGATTATGTAGGCCTAGGTGGAGCTGATCCTTGTTTTTAAGTTTTAAGTTTTTAATGAATGAACAATGATTTCATGCAATGATGATTTTTATTAATGTATGTACTATGTTTCTTATATATATTGTAAGGCATGAAGTTGAAACAATTAAAATTAAATTGAATGGTGCCACTAAAACATCTTGTCCCACGGCAAGCAAGAGGTCATTTGATTATTTTGGGTTTTGGTTTTACATTTGGGCCATGAGAGCTTGTCTAACTCTCAAAATCGTTGCATTTGTAATGGTGAGGGCTGCACTTTTTGGACTTTGGGGCGCTGCCATCTAGAAAAATCTACGAGACCTAGACACATCTGAAAAGTGAACATCAGGGTGAGTCCAGTATGGTGTGCTTCACACACACTCCGCACCATTTCCTTACCCACAATGCCCTGCAAACCCCCAACTTTGCAAAAAATTTTGTGATGGAACTTTCCAGACTCTGCAGGAATCCACACAATTCCTACCAGCCAGCACTGTCGCATTTATATCGATATAAATTCTGCCCCATTTGTCAGCCTAAAAATGTTCTTTTCCAAACTGCCCTTTTGGACCTGTTTTGGTTCCCCCTCATTTTTGACATGTTTTTGGCTCTTCACTGTCTCAGGCACTTGGCCCACCTACACAAGTGAGGTATCATTTTTACTGGGAAACTGAGGGGGGAGTTAGGTGGTAGGAAATTTGTCCCGGTGCAGTGATCCCACACAGAAATGTGGGAAAAATTTGATTTATTGTAGCTAAATTTGAGGTTTGCTGAGGATTCTGGGTAAGAAAACACTGGGGCATCCATGCAAGTCACACCTCCCTGGACTGCCTTGTGTGTCTAGTTTTTACAAATGGTTGGGTTTGGTAGGTTTCCCTAGATGGCTGCTAAGCCCAGGACCAAAAACGCAGGTACCCTGCCCCCCAAAAAAGGTTGTTTTGTATTTGATAATTTACATGTGTCCACATAGTGTTTTGAGGCATTTTACAGCGAGGTGATCCCACACAGAAATGTGAGGAAAAAGTGTTTTTTTGGCCAAATTCTGAGGTTTGCAAAGGATTCTGGGTAACAGAACCTGGTGAAAGCCCCACAAGTCACCCCTTCCTGGATTCCCCTAGATGTCTAGTTTTTAAAAATGCACAGGTTTTCCTAGGTGCTGGCTGAGCTAGAGGCAAAAATCCACATCTAGACACTTTCCAAAAAACTCATCAGATTTCAATGTAAAAATGTGATGTGTCCATGTTGCGTTTCCTGTCAGGGGCATTAGGCCGACCCACGCAAGTGAGGTACTATTTTTATCGGTAGTCTTGAGTGGAACACAGAATAGATGAAAAAGTGTTACTGCCCCTTGTATTACTCTACATTTTTGCCTGCCAAAGTAAGACAGCGTGTAAAAAGATGACTATTTGAGAAATGCCCTGTAATTCACATGCTAGTATGGAGACCCCGGAATTCAGAGATGTGCAAATAATCACTGCTTCTCAACACCTTATCCTGTGCCCATTTCGGAAATACAAAGGTTTACTTGATACCTATTTTTCACTCCTTATATTTCAGCAAATTATTTGCTGTATGCCTGGTATACAATGAAAACCTATTGCAAGGTGCAGCTCCTTTATTGGCTCTGGGTACCTAGGGTTCTTGATGAACCTACAAGCCCTATGTATCCCCGCAACCAGAAGAGTCCAGCAGATGTAATAGTATCTTGTTTTTGAAAATCACACATCGCAGGAAAAAGTTACAGAGTAAAACGTGGAGAATAATGGCTATTTTTTAACCTCAATTTCAATATTTTTTTAAATTTCAGCTGTTATTTTCTGTAGGAAAACTTTGTAGGATATACACAAATGACCCATTGCTGAATTCAGAATTTTGTCTACTTGTCAGAAATGTTTAGCTTTCCTGGATCCGGCGTTGGTTTCACACCCATTTCTGTCACTAACTGGAAGGAGGCTAAAAGCACAAAAGATTGTAAAAATGGGGTATGTCCCAATAAAGTGCCAAAATTGTGTTGAAAATTTGTTTTTTCTGATTCCAGTCTGCCTGTTTCTGAAAGCTGGGATGGTGATTTTAGCACTGCAAACCCTTTGTTGATGACATTTTCAGGGGAAAAACCACAAGCCTTCTTCTGCATACCTTTTTTCCCATTGTTTGTAAAAAAACGAAATTGTTGCTGTATATTGGCTAATTTCTTGGTCTCCTCCAGGGGAACCCACAAACTCTGGGTACCTCTAGAATCCCTAAAATGTTGGGGAAAGGAGGACGCAAATTTGGTGTAGGTACCTTATGTGGACAAAACGGTATGAGGGCCTAAGTGCGAACTATTCCAAATAGGCAAAAAATGGTGCGGGGTGCATGTGAAGTACGCCACCCTGGAATCAACTAGATGTTTAGTTTTCAGATGTGTCTAGGTCTCGTGGATTTTTCTACATGGCAGATCGCAAGGCCGATCTGCCCCCAGGGGGTGCAGAAATGGCCTAATAATGATTTGCCCCCCCGGGGAGCGACCCTTGCCCAAGGGGCCGCTCCCCAAACATACAAAAAAAAAAAAAAAAAAAAAAAAAAACATTTTCCCTGGTGTCTAGTGGATTTCTGTCCCCCCCGGGGGCAGATCGGCCTAATAATATTCGGCCGATTTGCCCCTAGGGGGGGCAGAAATGGCCTAGAAATAATTTGCCCCCCGAGGAGCAGCCCTTGCCCAAGGGGTCGCTCCCCAAACATAAAAAAAAAACCAAAAAAAACCAATAAATACAATTTTCCCTGGTGTCTAGCGGATTTCTGTCCCCCCCCCCGGGGGCAAATCGGCCGGGGGGGGGGGCGGGCAGAAATCCACTAGACACCAAGGAAAATGTTTTTGCATTTCTCCTTCGATCTTCACTGGAAGCTGAGCTTCCAGCGCCGGGGGAAGGCCTCTGATAAGGTCAGCGCGCTGACGTCATCAGACGCCACGGGTGGGTCACGAGGGTGGGGGGGGGAGTGCCTGGCCATCGGGGGGAGCCCGGGGGCCCATAGCAGGACGAGGTGGTCTCCTCCTCGGCACCGGGGAACCGGCGCTGAGGATGAGATCACCTCGTCCTGGGCACCCAAGGGGTTAAAAATGTGATTTGGGTGTGCTTTTGAAATTCTGTCAGGCAATGTCAATTTGGAATATTTTGTACTATTATGTATAACATTATTCAGCATCAATATATTCATCATCATCATCATATTCTTTAATTGGGGTTTACAGCCATAAAAGAGCATATTTAAAACACAATAGATACAAATGAATAAAATAATAAATGTTCAATTCTGATCAATTCATAAAGACTTCTGTTCGAAAGCTAGCACACTAAATATCATAAAAATCCAAATTTTAAACCATTTAAGACAGCGTCAGACTACAATTGCAGTTTACATTTTCAAAAATAGAAGCATTAGGAGGAACCAGGTCCATCAACTAAGCATTCTTTTCTGCCTGCGAATCTATATGTGCATCAAAAACTGTGAGACAGCCAATACAATATATTGCTTGTATCACTTCTTGATATTCTGAACACAGTGCTGAAATTACTTAAAACCCAGATTACAGCAAACTGGGAGAATCCACTTCCATCTGAAGCATTGGTAAGTAGGACAGACAAATACAGCATGCTCAGCCGTTTCCTCCACCTGAAGGCAAAAGGGACAACACCTGTCAGAATCACAAGGATCACTCTTCCATTTACTATGAAAGAACGAAATGGTAACGCCCCCATGCAAACTTTGCTATATGAAGTCTTCACAAGGGAAGGTTCAATCTCATCCAGGAAATCCTCCAAACAATAACTAGCTTTAAACCCCATGAAAGAAGCTGAAAGGGTCCCTACCAAGGCAGAATTAAAAATTAAATCATCAATATATCCCCAGTAGGCTTTCGCGCGCTGACCTCATCAGAGGCCTTCCCTCCGGCACTGGAAGCTCAGCTTCCAGCACCGGATCAGACGAGAAATGCAAAACATTTCTTCTCCGATCTCGTGGAGGGGGTCAGAGAAGCCTGGAAGGAGAGGAAAGGCCTTTCCTCTCCTTCCAGGCTTCTCTGAGCATTTCTGCTGCCCGATCGCGATGTGATCGGGCAGCAGAAATGCCACTAGACACCAGGGAATGTTTTTGTTTTGTTTATTTCATTAGGAGAGCGGCCCCTTGGGCAAGAGCTGCTTTCTAGGGGACCAATTTGTTTTTGGTCTGTTTCTGCTCCCGCGGGGGGGGGGGCAGAAACCCCCCTAGACACCAGGGATTGTTTTTGTATTTTTTTATTTGTGGGGAGCGACCCCTTAGGCAATGGTCGCTCCCCTGGGAGCAAAATTCTTTCTAGGCCCACCAGGGATTTTATTTTTTAATATGTACACATAAGGGGAGCGGCCCCTTGGGCAAGGGCAGCTCCCCAGGGGGGCAAATAATTTTACGGCTGTTTCTGCCCCCCCCCCCACCCCCCCCCCCCCCCAGGGGCAGATCGGGCTAAAATTATTAGGCTGATCTGCCCCCATGGGGGGCAGAAATCCACTAGACACCAAGGAAAATGTTTTTTTTTTTTTTAATGTTTGGGGAGCGACCTCTTGGGCAAGGATCTCTCCAGGGGGGGCAAATTATTATTAGGCCATTTCTGCCCCCCCCGGAGGCAGATCGGGCTTGCGATTAGCCCCCAGGTGGGGCAGAAACCACTAGACACCAGGGAACATATATTTTTGTGGGCTATTTGAAGTAAGGGGAGCAGGGCTGCTCCTCGGGGTGGCAAATTATTTCTAGGTCATTTCTGCCCCCCCCCCGGAGGCAGATCAGCCTAATATTATTAGACCATTTCTGCCCCCGGGGGCGCAGAAATCCACTAGACATCAGGGATAATTATTATTATTTTTTTTTTTTAATGTTTGGGGAGCGACCCCTTGGGCAAGGGTCACTCCGGGAGGGGGGGGCAAATCATTATTACGCCATTTCTGCAGCCCCTGGGGGCAGATCGGCCTTGCAATGGGGGCAGAAACCACTAGGCACCAGGGAATATTTTTTTGTGGGGGCTATTTCAAGTAAGGGGAGGGCAAGGGCCGCTCCTCTGGGGGCAAATTATTTCTAGGCCATTTCTGCCCCCCCCAGGGGCAGATCGGCCTAATATCATTAGGCCGATCTGCCCACAGGGGGGGGGGCTGAAAACCACTAGACACCAGGGATAATTTATTTTTTTTACTTTTATTGTTTTATGTTTGGGGAGCGACCCCTTAGGCAAGGGTCGCTCCCAGGGGAAGGGGGAATTATTATTAGGCCATTTCTGCCCGCAGGGGGGCAGAAACCACAAGACAGCAGGGATTTGTTTTTTTTTTATACTATCGCATAAGGGGAGCGGCCCCTTTGGCAAGGGCCACTCCCCGGGGGTGGGGCAAATTTTTTTTAGGCCTTTTCTGCCCCCCCTGGAGGCAGATCGGCCTAATACAATTAGGCAGATCTGCCACTGGGGGGTGCAGAAACCTCTAGACACCAGGGATATATATATTTTTTTATTTACTTTATGTTTTTATATATGGGGAGTGACCCCTTAGGCAAGGGTCGCTCCCCTGGGGGGCAATTTTTTTTTAGGCCTTTTCTGCCCCCCCTGGAGGCAGATCGGCCTAATACAATTAGGCAGATCTGCCACTGGGGGGTGCAGAAACCTCTAGATACCAGGGATATATATATTTTTTTATTTACTTTATGTTTTTATATATGAGGAGTGACCCCTTAGGCAAGGGTCGCTCCCCTGGGGGACAAATTGTATTTAGGCCATTTCTGCCCCCCTTTGGGGCAGATCAGCCTATTTTTGCTAGGCCAATCTGCCCCAAAGGGGGCAGAAACCTCTAGACACCATGGATAGGTATGTGTGCATGTGTGTGTTTTGTTTGGAGTGGGCAGCCCCTTGGGCAACGGTCTCTCCCCATTGGGGCACATTAGTGTTGGCCATAACTGCCCCCCTTGGGGGCAGACTGGCCTATTTTGGAAGGCCCATCTGCTCACAAGGGGGGCAGAAAGCCCACCAGAGACCAGGGAAGATTTTTTTTTCAAAGTAAGAGGTTGGGGTATGGCCATACCCCCACCCCAAATAAATGAGGCCAAAGTCGTTCTGCCCACCGGTGGGCAGATTGGGCAATTACCCCTGATCCACACCCCAGGGGAACAGAAAGTATACTAGATGCCAGGGAATAAAATAAAAAAAGAAAATAGTGGGGTGGTGGCTACCAACCAGTATGGGCCTGGTTATGCCCCCACCCGAACTGAAGGGGCTAACAGTCTTTCAGCTCTCCCCCGCACACTAAAACATCTTTTCCCATGGCAAGCAAGAGGACATTTGATTATTTTTGTTTTTTGTTTTACAGTTGGCCATGAGAGCTTGGTAACTCTCAAAATCGTCCCACTTGGAATGGTGAGGGCTACACTTTTTTTTACTTTGGGACGCTGCCATGTACAAAAATCCACAAGACCTAGACACATCTGAAAACTAAACATCTAGTTGATTCCAGGGTGGTGTGCTTCACATGCACACCGCACCATTTCCTTACCCACAATGCCCTGCAAACCTGCAACTTTGCTGGAAAGCACACATTTTTCCCACATTTTTGTGATGGAACCTTCCGGAATCTGCAGTAGTCCACAAAATTCCTACCACCCAGCATTGTCTCATCTATACCAATAACATTTCTGCTGCACTTGTCAGCCTAAAAATGTTTTTTTCAAACTGGCCTTTTGGACCCACTTTGGTTCCCCCTCAGTTTCGACGTGTTTTTGGCTCTTCCCTGTCACAAACACTTGGCCCACCTACACAAGTGAGGTATCATTTTTACCAGAAGACTGGGGGAACGTTGGGTGGTAGGAAATTTGTCCCGGTGCAGTGATCCCACACAGAAATG